>NC_142684.1:142110000-144610000 GCF_056320005.1 Nelumbo lutea
CTCAAGCTCTTTTTATTCTCTAAAGCTCTCAAAACAATCTCGGACTTAAGCATTAGAGTGCCCACCTTGGGTAAAGACAACCTGGGCACTCTAACTCTTCCTTTTAAAGAACAAAACTAGCTCAGCCATCTCCAACTCAGCCTGACAAGGTACTATCCACGTCAAGGTCTGAGTCATCTAACACGCAAGAGGAGCCAGATCGCGTGACATTAATTGGTGTTGTCTGTGGGAAACTTGAGACAAAAAGTTAAGTACTCTTTTTTTTTTGCGAAACTAACAACTAATGGCTTCACCAAGCAACCAGCCCACAAACAACAATAAGTACCTACTATAACCATCAAACAAATAGATGTCCCTCTAAACTGACCATCAAGCTAGATAACGTGAACACGCCTCCTCCTAAGATTGAACTCATAGCGGCTCCCGCTGTAGTTGATACATGACATTTCTACAACCTCGTGTAGTGTATATGAGGTATGAGTCACCAACTCAGATTCTAGGAAAGCAAGTTTGCCACCATGGTGGGGGGGCAACAACAACAACAGTAGCAACACCATCAGCCTAGACACCAGTAGAACCAATAGGAACAACCATCTTGGTAGGTACCATGATAGAACGCCGGACTGAATCAAAATGGCAACCAAAACTCGGCCCCAATGTTGTGTGATTTATGCACAGTTAATTCAAGCAAGTGTACTTTAGTCAAATGTACGTATAATGATGAAAAAAGTGTCGATCCCATAGAGACTAGATCACAATACCAAATCAAATTTAAACTAACCTAAGTTGAACTCGTGAATCAATTGAATGAATAAAAACTAAAAGAATTAATGCAAATCCAAGAACTTAATAAAAACTAAGTTGATGGATGAATGCAGCTAGGGTTTAGATTTCATTGAATCAAGGTTACATAATTACCTATTTAATCCAACTCAAGACCAAAATTACCCTAAGGTATATTAAAATTACTTGCATGTGATGGTGGATTTTCCTAAATTAATTACTAAGCTTTTTTGAGTCTTATTAATCCTTTATTAATACAATTCTACCATCAAATTTTTAAGTGATTGTCAAAAGGAAAAATAAGCATTAATTTCTTTCAAAACCTCTAATCGTAGAAAGGGATTTGATTCACTAAGCTTCCTTGATTCCCACACATGAGCTAATCATCTTTCGATATCATAGTCTATCATGCGATTTTTATTGCCTAAGGATCTAATTCATAACAATCCTTTGGTAAGTCATGCATGAATCATCAAATCATTAAAAGATTGGCCAATTCTTTTAAATCATTAAGCATAGCAATAAAAATTCCTCATGCAAATAATAAAGGTCTTGAATTGAATTAAACAAATAACTATATAATCTTAAAATCAAAATCCATCTAAACCCTAACTAAGAAAATTTAGTTAGATATCATTAAATTCAACATTTTCAAGAAAATTAAAGGGGAAACACAGCAAGAACACATCAAAGAATGAATAGAATAACAAGAAAATTTTAGCCTTTGGAGGTCGAAGACAAGTGCAACAACTAAGCCTTCCTCCCTCTCTTTCTCTGGTGTTCTGAAATTGCTTCCTTTTTTCTTTTGATGTTTTGGGACTACTTCCTCTTCTCTTCTTTACTGAATTCTCTCTAAGGATGTACCATTTTTCCTTGAGTCTATGGTCCTTTTTATAGTGCATCCTCCCCTCAATTGCTTCTCAATGCAGACTCCTAATTCAACACAAATTAGGTCTCTTAGTCTTTATCTCAGTTGAATTCCTATCTCTTCTACATTGCCAACTGCCTGACCCAAAACTTGAAGCTTGAATTGCACTTGTTTGGTGGCGGAATTAGGTTGAGTGATAAACAAAAGAGTTGTAGCCCTATATCTTAGCTTTAATTATCCATTTCAATGTATACATATCAAAGTTAATTGGTTGAATAGTCGCCCTGAACGATTTATGTCTAAGTTAGCTAGGAAGTGTTTATCTTTTTTCAAAGCAATAAAAAATAACCAAGGATTTGAGTGGACCAAAAAGTGTCAGCTCATCTTTGATGAGCTAAAAAGATACCTAAGTTCACCTCCCTTGTTGACCAGATCTGAGACTAGGGATGAGCTTAAGCTTTACCTCTTCGCGAGTGATGAGGAATTTAGCTCAGTCCTAGTTAGAGAAGTAAGGAAAGTACAACATCCAGTTTATTATGTGAGTAAAGTCCTGCATGCTACCGAGATGAGGTACCCGGACATAGAAAATTAGCCTTTGCCCTAGTGTTAACAGCTTGAAAGCTAAGACCCTACTTCCAGGCTCACACGACTTCTGAGGCAAATCCTTCAAAAGCCCGAGGTTTCGGGGAGACTTACAAAGTGGGCAATTAAGCTTAGTGAATATGATATTCATTACGAGCCACAACTAGTAATCAAGGCACAAGTCCTATCCGACTTCATCACTGAGTGTACCTTCAACTCGCTGACCCCTGAAGTGGCCAAGTTGGCAACCACATTGGAGGCCTCAACTAGCATAGCACCTGCCCCAGCCTGGAGAGCCTGGCCTGGGATGAGGAGCCCTGGATACTCCATGTGGATGGCTTATCCAACTAGATTGGAAGCGGAGCCGAGTAAATATTTTATGGGCATACCAAGGTAAAACTAGAATACATGCTCCAGTTCTTATTCCAAGCTTCAAACAATGAGGCCGAGTATGGGGCACTTATAGCCGGTTATCACTAGCAAAGAAAGTTGGGGCCAAACATCTCGTAGCTTGGAGTGACTCACAACTTGTAGTAAACCAAGTTAATGGACAGTATGAGGCATGAGTACCCGCCATGTCGGCCTACCTGGCCAAGTTTAGGGAACTCCTACCCACCTTCCATTCTTGGTACGTCCAACAAATTCTGAGATCAAAAAATACCGAGGCCGACGCTCTCTCGAGGTTGGTCAGTGCAATCGACTCAACGAAGAGGCCAGTCTTCATAAAAGACTTACACCATCCATCCATAGAAAGGGCAGTTGAAGAGGTCATCCAAGTGATGAAAGTAGAGTCGAGCTAGATAGACCCATTCGTAAACTACTTACGCCAAGGTGTATTGCCAAAAGAGCTCAATGCAGCTTGGAGAATAGAGTAATAGGTAGCTCGCTACGTGATCATGGACGAGCAGATATACAAAATATCTTTTACACAACCTTACCTGCACTGCCTGGACCGAGCTAAAGCAGCCCACGTACTACGTAAAATTCATGAAGGACTTTCCAAAAGACACTTAGGGGGCAGAACCCATGCTCAAAAGGCTTTGTAACAAGGGTACTATTGGCCCACAATGAAGGCAAGTGCAACCGATCTACTAAAAAAGTGTGATAAGTGCTAGTGACATGCCAACATCCTGCACCAACCAGCAGCCGGCCGAAAATACCTAACTAGCCTATGGCCGTTTGCATAGTGGGGATTCGACATACTAGGCCCCTTTCCACCAGCAACTAGACAAAGGAGATTTTTAGTGGTGGTAGTCAACTACTTCACGAAATGGGTAGAGGCTGAGCCACTAGTGACAATCACAACTCAGAATGTGCAAAATTTCATTTGGAAGAGCATCATGTGTAGACTCGGGTTTCCTAGGGTCCTGATCTCAAACAACAACAAACAGTTCGAAGACATTAAGTTTTAGAGCGGGTGCATAGAAATGGATATAAGGCAGAACTTCACCTTGGTCGCTCATCCCCAGGCTAACGGTTAGCCCGAGGTAACTGACAAGGCAATCCTCCATGGCCTTAAAGCTCGGCTTTCCCATACTAAAAGTTTAT
Source organism: Nelumbo lutea (assembly GCF_056320005.1). Taxonomy (NCBI): domain Eukaryota; kingdom Viridiplantae; phylum Streptophyta; class Magnoliopsida; order Proteales; family Nelumbonaceae; genus Nelumbo; species Nelumbo lutea. The sequence goes on from NC_142684.1 coordinate 142,113,782, forward strand.
GGGTGGATGAGCTGCCCAGCGTGTTATAGGCCTACCGAACAACCATTAAATTGGAAATAGGAGAAACGCCCTTCAATTTGACATATGGGACTAAGGTTGCAATACTGATAGAAATTGAAGTGTCGACTCTACGGTATGAGACATTCGACAAAAAAGCTAACAAGGAAGACCTATGGACCAACCTTAACTTACTAGAAGAAGTTAGAGACGTGGCCTATATTCGAACCACAGCATACCAACGAGCGGCTCAGTACTATGACGCCCAAGTCAAGAAACACTAATTCAGAGTTGGCGACTTAGTACTTAAAAAAGTTATGGTACCTGAGTGTAGTGTGGGAAAGCTAGGCCCAAACTGGGAAGGCCCTTACAGAGTCTCTGACCGAAAAACGCTGGAGGGGAAGGTAGTACCCTATGCATGGAACATAGACAACCTGAGAAGGTACTACCTTTGAGAAGGTGTTCTGAGCTACATCCGCGAACTTGTAGAATTTTACCAAGGCATCTGAGTTGACCCCCCAACATCTTAGCCAAAAGAAGATAGAAGATAAGTTTCAAGCAACAACTACCAATCTACAAAAATTTGCTAAAGCATTCCAAAAGAAAGTTTTTGCACTAAGGCATCTGGCCAACTTAGGGACAATTTGACCAAGCTAAAAAATAGATAAATAGAAGCACGCAGGCCAAAGGGATCAACCAACAGGAGCACGCAAGCTCCTAGAAACACCAGAAAAAGAGAAACTCCAGACGGGTCGAGATACTCCTCGTTGTCGCACTGCAGCTCATCGTCGTCCTCCTCGCCCCCTCCACCATCTGCCTCTTCACCCTCCTCGTTAGTCAAGGGCTCCCTATCGACTTGCATGGTGAGTTCATCAAGCACGTCGTTCATAGAGAGGGTGCCAAAGTCGAAGTTGGGGTGCAACATCTTTAAATAGTAGTGGCAGAGCTTAAAGCCCTTCTTCATCGAAGGGATAGAATTATCCACCTTTTCCTTTTCATACTTAGGAGACTTTCGGAAACGAGTGACAGCTACCACCTCAGCTTGGCAGATATCTTTGGTATATTTTGCCTGCCTTTCCTTCAATTGGCTCTCTTGGGTAGCAATGGTTTCTCGAGCCTCGGCTAGCTCACGTTGCATTCTCTCACTCAACCCGATGAAACGCTGGAGATCCTCCTCTGCATTGAGCCAGATATCACGCATCGGAGACTATAATGCGTCAATATTGGCCTGCAGCTCGCTTCTCTCCCTCTGGCCCACATGAACCTGATCCAATAAGACTTGCCTGATGGTGTTCGCCTACCAGAAGAGCATGTGATTGTGACCTCACCTCAGCATTGGTTGAGGTGCCCTCTATGGATGAGTGGCAATCAGCCCTCGGCTTCTTCCTCGAAGTCTTCTTCTTGGAAGCCACCAACATCAATTCCATGCTCGCCATATCTAAAAAAGGAGAAAGAAAGGTTAGTCGAGTTAAAAATCAGTAGAACCAAAAGAAAAAAAAAAACTCAGAGATTGATCTACCCATGTGACTCAAGCCGACCTGTATAAGCATGGGCTTAGCCAAAATGGTTTTTACTTTGACCTTTTGGCAGACAAAATCTTGCACTACTGCATGCAGCTCTTCATAAACCCTTCATTGAAAGTCCAACAATCACTATGCGAAATAGTGCTCATGCCCCAGCCACCACTCATAGAGAGGAAGAAATACTTGCTCTTCTAGTCTTTTACTTTATTGGGAAACTCATCTAACACCTTATAGCCGCCACAAAAGGGGAGATAGAAACAAAAGGGAACATTGGGGACTTTCTTCATGGTACACAGACCAGAGAAGATATCCAAATTTAAAGGGAAATTATGGTGGTAGCATAAACAGATCAGCCCTACCTAGGTCCGAACTGCATTAGGGTGAAGCTAACCTAAAGAGACACCGTAATACCTCAACACCAAGAGAATGAATGGATGTAGGGGAAACCAAGGGCCGACGACCAACGCCTCCTCAAAAAATACAAACAACATCCTGACTAAGGTCCCAGGGATAGTTATTAGGGTCAGGGTGAAAACAATCATACTCGACAGGGATCTGGTAAATGCTATATAGTTCCACAATGCGCTCCCCAAAAAGCATAGTTGGGCAAAAAATAGACATTGCTCGTTGGATTTCACCTCTCGTCCCTATCAGAGGTCTGGAGTAAAACTCCGCTCGAGATTCCTCCCCTGAGGAACTCCCCTCGAGATTCTACCCTTGAGGAACTCGCCTCTTCGTCTGACCTATGGTCGAGCGACCTACTCCCTGAAGGATTAAAAGACATTGACAAAGGAAGATGGCGCAGTGCAGGGTGGAGCAGAATCAGCAGTGTTCTTCCAAAAGAACTTGATTCTTCTCAAGAATCACCTGGACGGCATGCGAATACAACTCCCACCAATCTTTTCTCCAAAAGATTGAAATCAAGATCCAATCTTGATTTCTCCCAAGAATTGGAGATCAAACTATTGTAGGCGGCGGTTGCAGGAAGGAGGCGGCAAGAAAGTGTTTGCAAGGTGCAGAATTCTCTCTTCTGGTAATCTCAGCTCTGAAGAAAAGAGTGTGTAGCTTGCATGTCTAAAGGTTGCCGCTCCCTTCTCCTTTTATAATCTTAAAAGGATCAGCTCCTAATCCCATTAGGAGTTGCTAACCCAAATCATATTTGGATTAGAAGTTCCTTTAAGATAAGGGTATCCCTTATCTTATCTACAGATTAGATCAGCCATCTCCTAATCTAATTAGGAGGTTTCCAGATCTTAATCTTATTTAGATCTTGGACTCTCTAAGTGGATAGGGTGTGGGCCCAATCCTATCAGCTGATCCATCTCAGAATTCGCCCCTTAAGTGACTAATCAAATTAGCCCAGTTCGAAATGGGCTTAAGGCCCATTTAAGGTTGTGTATTCATTTAGCCTTCCAAACTACTGCCCAGTTGGGCTTCATTGTACGGCGTGGGACCCAAACATTGATCTACACATCAGCCACATGGGTTCAGCCTAGCATTTGTTACGAGGCCTAGCCGAATACACTGTTATGGACAGTGCACCCCCTGAAACCCATCAGATGGGCTCTATGGGACCAACACTTACCCTAAGTGGTCCCTGGGCCAAGCCACTTTGTAACACCTAGGGACTATGGGCAGATGCAAGATTAGCCCATCAGGTATTATCCTCAATGGTCATACACTTAACCTCTCAACCCATAATGATCATACACTACCCGACAAGAGAGGACCACTCCCTCGGCTGCAAGGAACAGTGTTGCACTCTCTGCTTATATGGATCTCGTGAATTAAAACCTTTTGCAAATCATTTCGAAACCACAATTTATATAATTTTATATCTGATATAAAATATATTTTGCAAAACAAATCTCAATGATTGAAATCGACTGCCGGCAGTCTTGGTTTCCATTAGTGAGAGTGCATTCCCGATCATTACCTTTGTCCAACAAAGGGGTTGATCCTGTCACTATGATCACCTACTCAGATGAATTCTCAGATTGTCCCAACATACCCAAGTTTTGACCCCCGCTAAGGATCTCACTGATTGGTACATCAAAGACAGCCCAATCCGACACCTAGTGTAGTATCATAATCGAGTCTAGGGATCAAATGTAACTTTTCAGTTTTGCCCATCAATCTCCAAGGTCCAGGGCAATACTGGAAATCTAGTCCAGATCAAAGATTCAATTAATCATACACTGTATGTGCCTAAGGTCTCACCTCGTTAGCTGAGACAAGCCACCCCAACCGACTTGGTGGCACCACAGTGTCAGCCTTGTCACGATAGGTCTCCCCAGACCGACCCACTGGCTGTGAATATTCTAAACTAACATGAGTCTCATTAAGTGTCCAGTTTAAGGGTATTACACAGAAACATACAAAGGGAACATGAATCAAATATGCACTTTTATTCATTTACAATAAACTCATAAAGTACATCATTTTGATTGAAGCTAAGGGCATACAAAACTGTCTAACACCTACTCCCTGAAGGATTAAAAGACATCGACAAAGGCAAACCACTCACCGAAAAAAGAACAAAGAAGACCAGCACCGATGACTAACAAAAGAATAAGTGGTAGAGGTGCATTGATAGCAAATTGATGGTTGGAACAAAAGGGCGCCATGCGCAGGCAAATTTCGAATTCAAAATTTTGCGTGCCTGCTATGTGCACCTCTTTTTGATGTTTGAAATTGGAGTGCCTAGTTTGAACGCCTCTTTTTCGAGTTTGAAATTTGAAAACTGCCACGGTCCCGCCCAATCTTAGGTCAGATCAAGAAAGCAAGTTGGGCGACCTACGAACCAGTCAGACCAATTACTTTACTAAGAGATCATGAAAGGTGCTTGAGGGGTAACTTGGTCCTCTGAATAACTTCACAACATGTGGCCTTCAAGTGACACTCGGCGCTGACTAAACGAACCAGTTCAACAAGTTAGCCTCAAGCACCTCATCCAAGACGAACTCCACCTTGGCCGGGCTGAACTGATAGGTTTCCTAACTCGTAGTGACCTACCCCCAAGATCTTCAGGACATTAATGCATTGACTGTTGGACCAGCTTATTGCACCACACTCCCCAGAGTTACTCGAACAGATCGTAACCTCCGCACAGAACACATAACTGACACAGTAACTCACCGAACCAATAGGAAACTACTCCGCGAGAAGAGGAGACCCATTATGAGGGGACTCAGACCACTGACGCCTATATAAGGCACTCATTTCTACTTGTGAGGGTACGTGCAATTACAAGCTCTCAAGCTCCTTTTATTCTCTAAAGCTCTCAAAACAATCTCTGACATAAGCATCGGAGTGCCCACCCTAGGTAAAGACAACCCGAGCACTCTAACACTTCCTTTTGCAGAACAAATCCAACTCGGCCCAGCACAACTCGACCTAACAAGGTACTATCCACATCAGGGTCAGAGTCATCTAACACACAAGAGGAGCCAAATCGTGCGACATCAATAATAATTAATATTATTAATTATTGATAACATTAATTCATAAAAATAATTGTTTATATTAATAAAAATAATATTCAAAAGAAAAAAGCCTAATTCCCTGGTCGTTGTTGTTTGTTACCACCTGGTAGAGGTGTCAATTGGATGGATTTGGTCGAACCGAATCCAGTCCTGTGAGTCCACTTATAAATGGATTGGACCCAATCTAGTTCAAATCCAATTCAATTAATTAAAATGTAAATGTAAATGTAAATGAAATATCAAAAAATATATAAAAGCACTTTTAGCATTGAAAAAGCACTTTTGTAAATGCACTTTGATAAAAATATTTTCATAAAAGTGTTTTTACAAAAGCACTTTATTGGAAGTACTTCAGAAAAGTGCTTTTGTAGTACTTCCATAGACTTTTATAAAAGTACTTTTGTAGAAATGCTTTTGTAGAAGTGTTTTTATAAAAGTACTTTCATAAAAGTGCTTTCGTAAAAGTACTTTCGTAGAAGTGTTTTAATAAAAGTGCTTTCATAAAAGTGTTTATAAAAGTGCTTTTATAAAAGTGATTTTCTAAAAGTGCTTTCGTAAAAATGTTTTCATGTAAAAGTACTTTTATGAAAGAGCTTTCATAAAAGTACCTTTGTAAAAGTGCTTCCATAAAAGTATTTTTATAATTGTAATTATAGGCAACTAATTACAATTAGAACTAGGTGTCCCCCAACCAATTTCATTCTTCTTTCTCTAATAGAATTAGATGTCATTTTTTACATAAAATTTCAGTCTTCTCCAATCTACCAATTTATTATCATGGTTGAACTTAGAATCGAAACCGACCCAAACCAACCCAACCCGATTCAAACCGATCAGGTCAATTTTGCTTAACACAAGATCAGTTTCAATTTCAATTTTAGATAACCCAATTGAAAAAATCTCAATAAACCAACCCAATCCGACCCGTAAAAATCTAGTTAAAGTAGGCACAATATTATAAATACGGTAAATGAGCATTTAAAAACTTTTTTGGCACTTGTCACTTTGCCAAAATATTTTATCAAGTGCTCATTTAATTCGGTTGGCAGATAACTGTTCCAATTAATACGATGTGATCCATACATTAACATAATGACAATAATGTATGTGATCCATATATTAACAAGTATTCATCATCAGATAATTAGTTTTCGGCATAGTTCCGTTGACACACCATGGTTCCCGAGAAATGTGTACTCCGTCCCCTGTTGTTCTTCCTTCTCTTCCAAATGTGCACTTCCGTTGACACCATAAATGGGAATCAGCCCATCACGGACGGCCAAGTCCTGGTCTCTGCCGGAGGGCACTTCGCGTTAGGATTCTTCAGCCCCGAAAATTCTACCAACGGCAACAGGTACGTGGGGATATGGTACAACAAAGTTAAACAACAGACTGTGGTATGGGTAGCCAACAGAGAAAACCCAATGAAGGATTCTACTGGAGTAGTCTTCACCATCAACCAAGACGGAAATCTGGTCGTCTTCGACAAACATAGGAAGGAAGCTCTCTCGTCCACAAATATTAGACGGTGGCCACCAATGGGTTGGAAGCTAAGCTCTTAGATTCAGGAAATCTTGTTTTCAGTCATCAAGGGATTATTGTATGGCGGAGCTTCGACTACCCTACACATACCCACCTTCCTGGTATGCGTATCGGCTTGAACAGAAAAACCGGTCTAAATTGGTCACTAACGTCTTGGAAGTCTCGAGACGACCCAGCACGTGGGGAATACTCATTCCGGATTGACCCACAGGGCTCGCCACAGTCCTTCTTGTACAAGGGTTCGGTTCGAGTCTGGAGAAGTGGTCCGTGGAATGGTGTGGGCTGGAGCGGAGTACCGGAGATGTCCCAAACGTACCTCTTCAGTTACCAATTCGTAAACACAAGCGACGATACAACATCTATAATACCTCTATTTACTCGAGATTCGTGTTGGACGAATCCGGATTGGTGCAGCGGCAGAAATGGATCGACAGAGACCAGCGATGGAACATGTTCTGGTCAGCGCCAAAGGACGGGTGCGACGAATACGGACGATGCGGACCGTACGGCATCTGTATCACAAGCAATAATTTTGAGTGTACGTGCGCGTGGGGGTTCCAACCTAAATCGCCGGCGGACTGGTACTTGCGAGATGGATCGAGGGATCGTGAGGAAGAGGAAGTGGGAGTGCGGAAAGGGAGAAGGGTTCTTGAAATTGGAACGCGTGAAGCTGCCGGATACAACTTTGGCTTCTAGGGTGGACACGAGATTGAAGCCGGAAGAGTGCAGGAAGGAATGCTTGAGGAACTGCTCTTGCACGGCCTACGCCAGCGCAAATATTAGTGGAAGTGGGTGCATCGCTTGGTACGGGGACTTAATGGATATCAGAGAGTAAGCGAAGGGGGACAAGATCTATACCTAAGTATGGATGCAATTGAGTTAGGTATTCTCAAAATTATACCAATCACTCACCTTCCAAGGCTGTGTTTGGTTTCCACAAAAAAGTAGGGAAAGAAAAAGAAAGTAGGGAAACCTTTACAGATTTATGGGTTTTCTTACCTTTCCCTTCGTTTCCCCACCTTTTCCTTCAAACCAAACATAACCTAAGTTGATCTCACCCTCTCTGTCTCTATCTCTCTCTCATTTATATGAGGTATATGAGGTTGGACCAATCTCCATTTGGGCTCGCCCATTTAAACACCCAGCCTTGATATGAGGGGCTCTAACTATGCACAGAATTGATTCAGCAATTAGATTTCTAAGTCATTCGATTAGATTAAGATTCAACCTTGGTTTGGTGAAATCCCAAGGCAATGAACAGTCTCTCTCGAGTGCATGTTCATTCTATGCATGAATAATGATTCTTCTATCTCTAGCAAGAATCTAATCCACATGTATGCATTAAGATCTAGAAATTCTAGAGCATCATTTCAAATTGAATGATCACCAACCGAATTGTGCAAGTTGTCTCTAACATTGCACTCAATTTGGTTATTGATTAGTGGATCCGAATTTCTAGACTCTTTCTCAAGCAATCTAAAAACTCCAAGAAAGAAAAACAGTTCGGCCAAACATAATTGATATTGCCTAAATTCTTTCTCAAATAATTCAAACATTGCAAAGATTAAGATCAATTCGGCTAGCAGTTCTAACAATTAAATTTCTAATCAAGAAACATCAAAATTGAATCTAATCCATTTGAATAATCCTAGAGAACTAATTACAAATCTGAAATTACATGAAACATCATTCAGTTACAACAAGAAAGATTGAATTAATTGAGAAAATAAAACATGAAAGCCCTAGCTGAATTCAATTACAACTTGTGCAGAAATCAAGAAACAAGACAAGCTAGATTGATCTCTTCTCATGGTTTCTTCTCCAATTTCGAAATCAGCTTCTTCTTCTCTAGAATATTCTTGAGTCTTCTCCTTTCTTCTCCTCTCTTGCACCTATCTTTCTCTTCTCCCCAAAAGGAATTCGCCCCAAAAGGTTTTTGACCCATTTTCCCCTCTTCCTCTTCTCATATTATATCCTTCTCTTCAGCCCCTTTTCTCTGATCTAAAAAGTTCTCTCATCTAGAAAGTTTGGCACCTTTAGCTTTTCTTGATCCTTTTATAAGTTTCCGCTCCTAGCTTCTTTTGGGCTACAATTTGGGCTACTCTTGAGTCAGTTACAACAAGAAAGATTGAATTAATTGAGAAAATAAAACATGAAAGCCCTAGCTGAACTCAATTACAACTTGTGCAGAAATCAAGAAACAAGACAAGCTAGATTGATCTCTTCTAATGGCTTCTTCTCCAATTTCGAAATCAACTTCTTCTTCTCTAGAATATTCTTGAATCTTCTCCTTTCTTCTCCTCTCTTGCGCCTATCTTTCTCTTCTCCCCCAAAAGGAATTCACCCCAAAAGGTTTTTGACCCATTTTCCCCTCTTCCTCTTCTCATATTATATCCTTCTCTTCAGCCCCTTTTCTCTGATCTAAAAAGTTCTCTCATCTAGAAAGTTTGGCACCTTTAGCTTCTCTTGATCCTTCTATAAGTTTCCGCTCCTAGCTTCTTTTGGGCTACAATTTGGGATACTCTTGAGTCAGTTACAACAAGAAATATTGAATTAATTGAGAAAATAAAACATGAAAGCCCTAGCTGAACTCAATTACAACTTGTGCAGAAATCAAGAAACAAGACAAGCTAGATTGATCTCTTCTAATGGCTTCTTCTCCAATTTCGAAATCAGCTTCTTCTTCTCTAGAATATTCTTGAATCTTCTCCTTTCTTCTCCTCTCTTGCGCCTATCTTTCTCTTCTCCCCAAAAGGAATTCGCCCCAAAAGGTTTTTGACCCATTTTCCCCTCTTCCTCTTCTCATATTATATCCTTCTCTTCAGCCCCTTTTCTCTGATCTAAAAAGTTCTCTCATCTAGAAAGTTTGGCACCTTTAGCTTCTCTTGATCCTTCTATAAGTTTCCGCTCCTAGCTTCTTTTGGGCTACAATTTGGGCTACTCTTGAGTCAGTTACAACAAAAAATATTGAATTAATTGAGAAAATAAAACATGAAAGCCCTAGCTGAACTCAATTACAACTTGTGCAGAAATCAAGAAACAAGACAAGCTAGATTGATCTCTTCTAATGGCTTCTTCTCCAATTTTGAAATCAGCTTCTTCTTCTCTAGAATATTCTTGAATCTTCTCCTTTCTTCTCCTCTCTTGCGCCTATCTTTCTCTTCTCCCCAAAAGGAATTCGCCCCAAAAGGTTTTTGACCCATTTTCCCCTCTTCCTCTTCTCATATTATATCCTTCTCTTCAGCCCCTTTTCTCTGATCTAAAAAGTTCTCTCATCTAGAAAGTTTGAAACCTTTAGCTTCTCTTGATCCTTCTATAAGTTTCCGCTCCTAGCTTCTTTTGGGCTACAATTTGGGCTACTCTTGAGCTGCAATTTGGGCTGCTCCTTGCTGGACCGAATATGCTCCTTTGGAGGCTTCGGCTAGGCTCTCTCTTTGGGCTCTCCCAAAGAGTGTTGCATGGGTTTTAAGGGCCGAATAGCCCTCCTTTGACCTTTCAGCTGAGCCTTGCTCCCAGCTGGGTTGTATCACCTTCAATTTGGTATCCTTTAACATGGTTTTATGGTATTTTTCCCTAGACCATGCATAAACACCAGAATTTACATGTAAATTGTGCACACATCAAAACCCCTTTTATTGCTTGAAGTCCCATTGCCCTCATTGCTGAATTCATCTTCACACTCTATGAACATTGAGGGAAATGCTCATGATAAGTGTGGGGGAGGCTATGGTTGTGCACCTCAATAACCCCAATACATAAATGCATTGATAGGCTGCATAAACTGGAAATTCCCTCAAGATTATTGTTGTCTATAGGGTGAATTCCAAGAGGGAATACAATGAGTTGAAGGAAATCATTGTAAGTACTAGAGTTCATTCCTGTGAATTCTCCAATTTTATCACAATACATGAGGTTAAGGAAGCCGAATAAGACTTTCATCATGACCAGTACTAATTATACTCATGTGTATAGGGCACTTGATCAAAATGTTAATGAACACTCAAGCCATTAGGGCACTTCATGAACTGTTAATGCATGAATTTCAATAATTGCAAAAAGAAAAAAAAAAAGAGAAGAAGAAAAAGGGACAAACTCCAAATGACTCCGCTGTCATGAACTGAATAGTAAAACTAGCGGTTTATGATATGAGTTCAGTCCCAACTCCGCTATTCCAAGTTGAATAGTAAAACTAGCAACTTGGAATATGAGTATTGTTATCTTCCTTTAGCCTGTGACCCGTGTGAGATGGAGCATAAAATGCACTCACACCAAAAAAAAATGAAAGAAAAGAATTTGGTGACGACTGATGTTCAAAGGGACAAAATTATAGTTGGAAATTCAATTTAATGCATTTATAGGATTTGAGACCAAGCTCGAGGTGATGGTTACTTATGACGAACAAGGAGATGCTATATACAATGAATGGAATCAAGTGCTGGAGCATGAAGAACCTCATGTTCTCCCCTTCCTTTGTTCTCATGTATATGGTAAGAATGGCCACTCATGGGGATGAATCAGAATGTTTATGTAGGTTTCCCGACCATTTAATGTATTCTCATCATAAAATTCATTCGGTAAATGGTAATAATCTAGGAGATGATCAATTTATGAGTCATATCTATGCTTGAGGACAAGCAAAAGCTTAAGTGTGGGGGAGTTTGATGTGTGTGCATGCTACACATTATTTTTATTGTTTTATACATGGTTTTGATGATGATTTTCATGATTTTTACCCTAATTGAGAAAGATTTCAAGAAACCAAGAGCTTGGGACAGCTTAGGGTGAAGATAGCATGAAGACATGCTGATAGGGCGAATAGGGAAGCATTTTGGCCCATCTAGAAGAAAGACCCAGCTGAGAATCAAAAAGAGAGAACTTCGCCCATAAAGAAGCAAAGCCCAGCCGAAACCCTATGGGAGACACCTAGAAGAAAGGCCTGGCTGAAAAACTCAATGAGAGAAGCACTTCGGCGCACCAAAGAGGGAGGCCCAACTGCAGCTCAATTCGCAGCCCTAGGGGAGGCTCCAAAAGGCGACTAACTTTTAGAAGAGAGAGAGCTGAAGAGAAGAGTATAAAAGGAAAAGAAAAAGGAAAATAAGTGCTAGAGAAGGAAGGAGGCTGCTGAATGCGAATTGAAGAAGAATCACATCAAGGAGATCGGAGATTGATGCAAGGATCATAGGTTGTCTTCTTCTTTGGTTCTGTGCATTTGGTAACCTAGATTCAACTAGGGTTTAATGGATTTTTGTCATTGAATCTTTCTTTCTTGCTAATATTCGGACCATGTTGGGTGTTAATTCAAATCTGTAAATTCATTTATGTTATTCGATTGATTGGATTCATTCTTGGAATTTTATGATTAGGGTTTTCAATTGATAGAACAATCTTGGCCGAATTGTTCTTATTTCTTGGATTGCTTGAATTGCTTGATAAAGAGTTTAGGTAATCAGATCAACTGATCAAGAAAACGGATCTAATGCATCTTAGAGATAATATGCATGGTTCGTTTGGTATTCATTCATACCTTGATTGATGCCCTTCGAATTCTTTGTTCTTAACGCATCTATGGTGATTAAATTCTTGATAGAGATATAGGAATTGTCACCCATAGATAGAGTGGGTTGTGCTCGAGAGAGGCTGCTCATACCATTAGGGTTTCGCCAAACCAGGACTGAATTCCACTTCAATTGAATAGTTTAATGGTTTAATTACTGAACCAATTCTACTAGTGTTTACATACAGCTTTTCTTCTCATTGCTGAAGGTGGTTTGATCCAAAATTAATTAGGGTAGTTTTCTAATTAGGGAATTAGGTTTATTTCTATTTATCCCTTTGAATTATCAAATAACAAACGACTGGTTCGTTACTAGTAGTTGTTAGATCAATCGTCATGAAAACGATACTCTACTCATCATTATATTACTTGATCGGCTAGTGCACTTGCTAGTATAATCCATACGCATCATATGAGTGTATATGTCATCATTATATATGCTATAATGCCACTACCTAAGCTTGTTGAATTGGTTCCCACCACATATTCAGCAATCTGTCCATTTGGCAATAACGACCAAGTTGGAGGTAAAAAAACTCCTTTTATTGACCTCCACTTTTGTACCCATGATAGAGATGAAAATCATTGAAGGTTGTTTAAATGATGATAAAGCTGAGGAAGAAGACGAACTTTGATTGCCATGGTGGGGCATTTTCATTTTCATCAACATGGCCTTCTGCCCTTCTTGAACTCACTTCAGTGCATCCTCACCACCCAACACCACCTAAATCATTTTTATTATTTCTATCCATGTCTAACTCCAATTCCTTCCGCTTGTAATTTCCAATTAATACGATTATGACGTGATATATTCCTAATATATGATCTGTTATTTTTTTAAAATGCTTATGATCTGTTAATAAAAGGCAAATACATCATTTTGAAAAAATAAAACAGTTGATTAATCTTTCATTGAGCTTCTGTTGATTACCAAACGCTGGCTACCACAAAACAAGATGTGCGAGAGATATTTCTCATGTGCCTGTGTGGCCGTACGGTCATGTGACCAGTGTGTTCTGATCAGCATAACGGTCGCAACAGATTCGAGCTCCGACCTCCTATTGACAAGAATTCTACTTATTTCTATACACATGACACAGAGCTGTAGTGTCATGTGGATAGGGTTATTTTGGGCAGGAGATCTGGAATCAAACTCTTCATCGTGCCAGGGGCATAGTTGGACTCCAGATCTCCTACCCAAAGAACTCTACCCACCCACAACACACTACCTCGTAATATTATGTAAGAGAATGAAATGTTTCTCATATGTGGCTGTGATGTTTTGTAGGTAGAGATGAGCAAGAAATCCGAACTTCACAATTGACATTTAGAGAGTCCACGTGATTTTTGTTGTGAGAGTCTAAGAGAGTTTTGCTGTGAGAATCCAGGAGATATTTGTTGTTAAAGTTAGGGCTGTTTATAAGAAGACCCAACCCGATCAAACCGACCAACTTGGATCAACCCAATTCGAATCGGTCGGGTTTTCTTCAACACCGGTCGGTTTCGGGTTGTAAAAAATTATAAATCAATGGTTCGGGTCGATTACGGTTTTCATATGTGAAAACCGAAACCTTACCAACTTAGTAGTTAGTAGTTAGTTCTTAGTTAGTATTTACAACCTACTTAGTTCCTACTTAACTAAGTTGTCTCTATCCTACTTACAACCTAATTTAATTTCTAGTCTTCTAGTTAGGAATGACATTAATGGCAAGTATTATAAAACAACTAGACAATGAATTTTTTTAGAAAATTTTAAAGAAAAGAATCAAATGATCCTAGTTTTTATGGTCTTTTACACAAAATAGGCAACTAATTACAATTAGAATTAGGTGTCATTTTTTACTTAGATTAGAAGGTTTCTAGAAATATACAAATTTTAGTCTTCTTTCTCTAATAGAATTAAGTGTCATTTTTTACATCAAATTTCAGTCTTCTTTCTTCAATCTATCAATTTATTAACATGGTTTAACTTAGAGTCAAAACCGACCCAACCCGACCTGTAAAGAACCCTATTTAAAGTAGGCACAATATTATAAATAAGGTAAAGAACATTTAAAAACTTTTTTTGACACCTGTCACTTTGCCAAGATATTTTATCAAGTTTTCATTTAATTCGGTTGGCAATAACTGTTCCAATTAATACGATGTGATCCATACATTAACATAATGACAATAGTGTATGTGATCCATATATTAACAAGTATTCATCATCAGATAATTAGATTTCAGCATAGTTCCGTTGACACACCATGGTTCCCGAGAAATGTGTACTCCGTCCCATGTTGTTCTTCCTTCTCTTCCAAATGTGCACTTCCGTTGACACCATAAATGGGAATCAACCCATCACGGACGGCCAAGTCCTGGTCTCTGCCGGAGGGCACTTCGCGTTAGGATTCTTCAGCCCCGAAAGTTCTACCAACGGCAACAGGTACGTGGGGATATGGTACAACAAAGTTAAACAACAGACTGTGGTATGGGTAGCCAACAGAGAAAACCCAATGAAGGATTCTACTGGAGTAGTCTTCACCATCAACCAAGACGGAAATCTGGTCGTCTTCGACAAACATAGGAAGGAAGCTCTCTGGTCCACAAACATTACGACGGTGGCCACCAATGGGTTGGAAGCTAAGCTCTTAGATTCAGGAAATCTTGTTCTCAGTCATCAAGGGATTATTGTATGGCAGAGCTTCGACTACCCTACACATACCCACCTTCCTGGTATGCGTATCGGCTTGAACAGAAAAACCGGTCTAAATTGGTCACTAACGTCTTGGAAGTCTCGAGACGACCCAGCACGTGGGGAATACTCATTCCGGATTGACCCACAGGGCTCGCCACAGTCCTTCTTGTACAAGGGTTCGGTTCGAGTCTGGAGAAGTGGTCCGTGGAATGGTGTGGGCTGGAGCGGAGTACCGGAGATGTCCCAAACGTACCTCTTCAGTTACCAATTCGTAAACACAAGCGACGAGGTTTACCTGACCTACAGCATCTATAATACCTCTATTTACTCGAGATTCGTGTTGGACGAATCCGGATTGGTGCAGCGGCAGACATGGATCGACAGAGACCAGCGGTGGAACATGTTCTGGTCAGCGCCAAAGGACGGGTGCGACGAATACGGACGATGCGGACCGTACGGCATCTGTATCACAAGCAATAATTTTGAGTGTACGTGCGCGTCGGGGTTCCAACCTAAATCGCCGGCGGACTGGTACTTGCGAGATGGATCGGAAGGGTGCGTGAGGAAGAGGAAGTGGGAGTGCGGAAAGGGAGAAGGGTTCTTGAAATTGGAACGCGTGAAGCTGCCGGATACAGCTCTGGCTTCTAGGGTGGACACGAGATTGAAGCCGGAAGAGTGCAGGAAGGAATGCTTGAGGAACTGCTCTTGCACGGCCTACGCCAGCGCAAATATTAGTGGAAGTGGGTGCATCGCTTGGTACGGGGACTTAACGGATATCAGAGAGTATGCGGAAGGGGGACAAGATCTATACCTACGTATGGATGCAATAGAGTTAGGTATTCTCAAACTTATACCGATCACTCACCTTCCTCCTCCTGTTTTTTATTAAGGCTGTGTTTGGTTTTAAGAAAAAAGTAGGAAAAGAAAAAGAAAGTGGAGAACCTTTACAGATCTTTTATGGGTTTCCTTATCTTTTCCTTCAAACCAAACATAACCTAAGTCGATCTCACCCTGACGCTAAAAAAAAAAAAAAAAATTGATCTCACCCTCTCTGTCTCTCTCTCAATTATATGAAATATATGAGGTTGGACCAATCTCCATTTGGGCCCGCCCATTTAAACACCCAGCCTTGATATGAGGGGGCTCTAATCTTTTACATGGCCATGAATTTTATCATATCAAAACACTGTTGCCTCACCCATATGTGACTGTGTGACCCAATAACTGCCCATGGGTAAATCCCATATGTCGGCAGCATAAGTCATGTTTAACTTTTCTGTTATTAATTCAACGCCATCACATCACTGCCATCACTTTCTCAGATTCCCAATGACTGTATTTGGTTTGATAGAAAATTAGGGAGGAAAAGAAAGCTGAGGGAAAGCATGGGTGAAGACGTGAATTTGAGTATCCGATTTGAAGAAATTACACTACATAAGAGTTTCAAATATTCTTCTTTTATCTTGTTAGTTATGAGATGTTATTAATTAGATAGGATGGGAAAAAGGTGGAATTATAGTTATCAGTTGTTGGAATGTGGAATTTCACCATTTTGGTTTCAAACAAGTGGGAAAGAATGGAAAACAGACCGGTCTTCTTGCTCATCAATCCAGTGCAGATTAACATCGGGAAGGATGTGTAATACATTACGTCAATCTCCCCAATCCTTCCTATGACCGCCCTCTCTTCCTCTAAAAGTTGGGACAGCTTGGGCTGTTTCACCTTCATCCTCGACTTCTGTAGGTCAGCCGACAAAGGCGAGCCCCTGGGACAGTGCACAAAGACAAAATTTTCCTTCCAGTGCTTCATACAAGATGGGGCTTAGACTAGCACCTTAATGCACTATCAAACTGAGAAATAATAGTAGCCATGTTGGTGGTGCTTCGGTTGAAAGAAGTAGGTGACCATCCCCAAGGTAATCTCAAGGCCATGGACGAAGCAATAGGACAAAAGGCCGATCAAAAACCTAAAGGAGTTCGACATCAGCTGAACATGCAGTACCCAGTACCACCTAAACACTTTGACAAGGCCCTCGTGCAAAGGGAACCTCAGCCCAGCCATTAGGCTCTTCTCATACACAGATTTCGCCCGACGGAGCATCTATAGGCCTCTCACTAGTTCTCGGGCACCTAAGTTCAAACTCTTTAGCGATGTAGTACAAGGCTCAGATATGGGCTATATCCCCGGGTGTTAGACAGCATGACATGGTCCCGAATCGATGACCAACGCATGGAGGAAGGTCGACCTCCTTGGTTGATGGGCCCGCCTCAACCTACTCATCCTCGGCAACCCTCTAAAGGTTGACCTCCTCAAAGTCCTCGACCTTGGCCTCTTGGGAATCAACCTCACGAACATCGAGTGCGGTAGCCTCGGTGAGCGACTCCAGCTCAGACCTAGAATAAGAAGAGGAAGTGGAAGAAGAGGAAGCAGAAGAAGAGGAAGAAGAGCGGGAAGACGAGGAAGACATCTTTCCAAGTTTCGAAGGTTTAAGATCGCGGAACTGAAGCAAACATCGAGCAATCGAAGACTACTTCTCGCCGAGCTTCACAAGCTATTCCTTCGCAAATGGCAAAGGGGAAATGCTCTTCCCCCCTTTTATAGGACTCCCAATGATCTAGATCAAGGCAAGTTCAACGGCATAGATCAAACGCCGCCCTTTGACAACTCGGAAAGACAAAACAATGCCACTAACCTTCGCACGCATGTAACCTCAAAAAGGCGAAACGTCGCTTCCATCACCACGACACGAGCGTCGAACTGGCCGGTTCGCCCAAAAACCAGTTCAATCCAAAGGTCCTCCACTCAAATGGCATGCTCAAAAACCTTCAGACTTGAATTTCTCAACTGAGAACCAAAGAACTCTTCCACGTCACACCGAGGCCGAGCACTACACTTCTCAACTTCGGAACTAGGGGAGTGGTGTTTGGGTTATGGTTGAACTAGCCCCGGGCACCATGTGTCACCTCCGTGGTCATCCTATCTCTTCGACCACGTCACCTCTACGGCGTTGCTCATCTCTTCAGCCACGTCGGCACCACGTCATACAGATAAGCACGACCAAGATAGGAGATCATCCTATGAATGAGGACAACTTTGTTGGGGATCAAGATTTATCCCGTAGACCTCAACGGGCAACCTCATCCCGACAACCCCAAAAGTCTCATCCGACCAGGACAAGAATCTTCGGGTAAAAAGGTACCTCCCGCTCAAGGTAAGGAATCCATTTTTTGACTTCCGTACTGTTACTCTGCTCGGACTAGCACCGTTCTCTAACTACTCAGCCCGACCGCCCCCTATTCTTGACTAACTTGAACATCGGAATACCTATCCAGGAATAACTCATCGTGACTCTGACCACTTTCTTGATTTCAGATCTTGAAGCATGTACGACTTCGTTCTTCCACCTCGGCTCCGCCCAATTGATAGGATTATTCGACTATGAATTCAGTTGAAAAGCAGCATCAAATATCACAAATCATAACTTTGGAAAATAATTATCATCCAGGAAACCGAATTTTTGTCACCTATGAACAATAATTCAATAATTGAAGTTCTGACAGAAAAGACTATGGTCTCTGTGGCCAACAGAGAAACCCCAATTAAGGGTTCCACTGGAGTCTTCACCATCAATCCAGACGGAAATCTCGTCGTCTACGACCAACATCGGAAACAAGCTTCTTCCCCTCTCTGGTCGACAAATGATACGACGACGGTGGCCATCAATAGGTTGGACGCGAAGCTCTTAGATTCAGGAAATCTTGTTCTCAGTCATCAAGGGATTATTGTATGGCAGAGCTTCGACTGCCCTACACATACCCAGCTTCCTGGTATGCGTCTCGGCTTGAACCGAAAAACCGGTCTAAACTGGTCATTAACGTGTTGGAAGTCCCAAGACGACCCAACACGTGAGAATTACTTATTACGGATCGACCCACAAGGCTCGGTGCAGATGCTGATATGGATCAATAATGACCGGCGGTGGAATGCGTTCTGGAAGGCGCCAAGGGACCAATGCGACGAATACGGACGGTGCGGACCATATAGTAACTGTATCACAAGATATAATTTTGAGTGTACGTGCGTGGCAGGGTTCCAACCTAATTCCCCTGTGGACTGGTACTTGAGAGACCGATCGAGGGGGTGCGAGGGAAGGAGGAGGTTGGCGTGAGGGCAGGGAGAGGGATTCCTGAAGTTGGAACGCCTGAAGCTGCCGGATACTTTGGCTTCACGGGTGGAGACGAGTTTGACGCTGGAAGACTGCGAGAAGGAATGCTTGAGGGATTGCTCCTGCACGGCCTACGCCAGAGCAAATATTAGTGGAGGACGAGGACGGGAGAGTGGGTGCATTGCTTACCCTCTCTCTCTCTCTCTCTCTCTCTCTCTTCCT
The DNA here is from genome assembly GCF_056320005.1 of Nelumbo lutea. Classification (NCBI taxonomy): domain Eukaryota; kingdom Viridiplantae; phylum Streptophyta; class Magnoliopsida; order Proteales; family Nelumbonaceae; genus Nelumbo; species Nelumbo lutea. The sequence goes on from NC_142684.1 coordinate 142,132,950, forward strand.
CTCTCTTGATAAATCTTTCTCTAATATGCCAAAACCTCAAAACATAGCCATGTTCCAAATAGCAGGGGTTCAAGTAAGTTACCTGATCGGGATTTCCTGTTCACTTTTCCTATTTCCCGCCGTCAATTGAAACCATACAATTCTATAATGAATTGAGAGATGTATGGCTGCAATTCACGGGGCGGGTAGAGAATGGGTAGAAAATCTGGGGTGGATTTTAAGATTTTACACTGAATTGAGATTGGGTTTTTGAATCGGGCTTTTGACAAAACCCCATTTTTCAGGAATCAATTCATCATCATTTAAGCGATGTCCTGAGATTGGTTACATGAATCCCTTTTAACCCCATTTTTTAATCTTGCTTGACTACTCGGTCCTATTTAATACCATATCCATTGTACAATTTAAACCATAAATTCAGCCATATAAAAAATTGCTGACTCACCAATGTGTGACCCAATAACTGCCCATAGCTGAACCTCAGCCCAGATCTTGGCCAGTTCAAATCATCCCCCCAGAAGGGGGAACCCCACAACGTGCCACAGCACATCCTCGCCGTCTGTTATCATCATTTTTTCTCAATAGACAATAGAGATGTGTTGTGGGACGTTGTAGGGTGCCGGGCTGATTTGAATTTTATCTTGGCACCCTAAGCCGGTCATATCTAAGTTTTTCTTCTATTAATATTCGAAGTCCTCATTCCAGTGCCATAACTTTTGTTACATTAAGGATATATTTCATTTGACAGAAAATAAAAGGAGAAATAAAAAGTTGAGGGAAAAGTTGATTTCCTACCCGATTTGATGAATATACGCATCGGGCGTGGGTTTTTTGGGGAGGCCCATTCAAATTTTAACAAATCACATCCTGAACCCACCTAAGGGAAAGTTCAAATTGAAGTACATCTAGCCTGGGAGACTGGGAGTTCAAGTTGTATCCCCAAGGGAAAGTTCCTAAGAAATTCTACAAACACAGCTTAAATAACTTAAAGAATCTTCCACATAAAAAGTAATTCAAAAGTTCGAATGGTACCTTCCACATGTTGAAGTTTTTGAACCCATGGACTCTTTCCAATTTCTTTGCGAGCACGTTTCATATTTAAAAGGAGTAAAACTTCGAACAACTATCATTAATGGGACAAATTAATGATATACTCTGAGGTTGAATATGTGACCCACTAGACAGCCTCTACCTCGTAGTTGGTTAGGATTGGCCATATCATCCCTCCAAGCAGTGGCAGTACCAGATGGAGCAGTCTAGATAATAGACCTCACACCCATCAATATGTACATATGGATCAAAATGAGATAAATGAAGACATTAATTGAAATTTTTTCCTTGTAGCTGCACAGACAAGAAGAAATTATAAAGGATTTGGCAAGGCCCGGATGTTGGTGATTGTTATACTTGTTACTGTACTGCTCTTCCTAGCTCTATGTGGATCTTATTTTCTGTGGAAGAGAAAAAGGAAAGGTAAATCTCTCTCTCTCTCACATTCGTTTTACATGCTATAGTTGCTTGATCACCATATTCAAAAAGCCATCAATGGCTTCCATGAAGATTCAGTAAGTACCCACTTATATTCTTATTTTTTTTTATATACAATAGTAAGGAAACAAAAGAAACTTACACATGAAAATCAAACAAGCTTTACAAGGAAGCATGACGCTCAGTAAAATGACCCCAAGCATTAAAAAAACAAATGTAACAAAGGAGATGATCTTCAAGCTTCCCTTAGCGCATGAGAAGAGGAGATGTTAAGGTCTAGAGTCCCCTTCTATGATATATTTATACTAAGGGAATTTGGTTACAGTGAGATGAGCTTCGAGAGCCGCCCATGCTTCATCCTCATTTGTCAAACACACTCCAATATTCCTACAAGTCACCCACAAGATCTGCTCCCTTTCATTCCTTAATATGGCTCCAACAATCGAGATGCCATCTGCATTTTTGGAAGCATCGAAATTAATCTTGACTAGACCATTACCCAGTCAGGTCCATCTGATTAGTTCATCTTTGTTCCTCTATCAGGCATATGAGGATATTGGGTGACATGCACTTGAGTATTCTTCGAAATCACTTTTTACTTTTTTAAGTCTTCTTCGTTTCCACAACACGGACAGTCTACATTATCAACAAGGCCTAGTTTTTTTAGCCTCAACTTTGTTAACAATTTGTTCTATAGAACTAAGAATATGAAATAGTGAACTTTGGGGGCGATTAGTCTCCAGATTTTGCTTAATCTCTTCTCTCACACCATCATCTAAAGTGCCTTTTAGGAGGGTGTAAGTCAATTTGATGGAATACCCACTATTTGGATTAGATTTCTAGATTATCCTATTCACCATAACTCTTGAAGGAATTGGGATTGCATGGGTTTGGTCCCATTGCCAGAGGGCTTACCTTGCTTAAAATTTTTTCCTTATCCCAAGTTTTTGAATTAGTGATAAACTCATTAATTGTATTCTGATGGTTAGTTTAAGAGTACGATTCCCCATTCACTAGTGCTCTTTTGCCAAACCACATGTTGACAAAAAATTTATGCATGTTCCATTTCCTAAATTCCACCAGATTCCTTTCTTTAGAATGTTTCGAAATTGAAGGATGCTCCTCCAAGCCCAGGAAATTCACTTCTTTGCTTTAATTTGCGAGAAATCTCTATTTTTAATGTATTTACTTTTTTTAGTATTTGGACCCATAGATTTTCAGGTTGTGTGAGTATTTTCAAGCCCAACTTAGCAATACTAGCTTCATTTATCCATATGAGGTTTTTCAAACCCCATCCCCCATTTCTTTTCGAATGACATACTGTAAGCAACGGAAAACGGCTCACTCGGGCTGAATTTGGAGTCGTCACCAATCAGTTACAGAAATGGAGATGATGGGACCTCCGATAATTATTTTCAAAACCGTTTTGTTTTAATAGTGACTCCAATAACCCAAGCCATTGACTAAACCGATCTAGGTAAGACTCGGATGGGAGAGGGAAGGGATTAAGTACCCTTCTACTAAGTCTAATTAGTGGGGCCCACATGGGATTCTATAACAAGCACAAATAGCAATTTTTGTTTTTCTATATTGTTTTACTTTTTATTATTTTTATTGCTATATCTTTTCAATTTTTATCGGAATTCTATTTGATATCGCATTTTTTCTTTTTTTTTTTTTCTTTTTTTTTTCTAATTCCCCTTTGTACTTTCAACCCGAATTAGAGACCCATACCACCATCAACTCGAAAAGATGTTCTCTTCCGTACTCGCTGACCAATCTCCTTTTGGATGCAAGGGCCTGAACAAAAGGGTGGAAGGGTGCTCCCTCACCCCATTTCTATTAGAGCCCCAAGTTCGGACTCGCTGGAATGATCTAAAGAGAGGAAATTCAAATCTTTGGACCGTAGGAGAATGCTCAGGCTGGTATTCTCTGTTTTTTTCTTTCTTGTTATGATTTTTTTTTTTTTTTTGTTTCCCCCTTTTTTCTTGTATTTGGGCTATTGCAACCAACTTTACACGACAGTCCCCATCCAACAATAGCTGGATTCCTCTTTCAAAGTTCAAAGGGCCTAAATCCAATAGGCTTCTTCAGTAAAGATGAACCTAATCAAACAATAATAATAAAAACACAAAAAGAACTAAATCTGCTCCCAGCTTAAGGACGTAGTAAAGATTTGCATTCGAATCAATTGTAAACACGACAAATATTACAAGTTATTACAAGGAAATGATTAAGAAAAACTAAACTTAATTGAACCAGAAACTCATGGGTTTCCTCATTCAAACAGGACTTAACATTCATAGAGAAAGAAATAAAAGCAAAATGAAATTGATAAACCTCTTATCAACAATATCATATAAGGAAAACAATGTTGGGGAAGTTACATTATAGTAGTAGAAATGAGTGTAAAACCAATTCCTGGACAACAAGGACTTTTCTCCTACCACACAATAGCACACCTGAATTTTTACGTGAAAAACCCCAAAATCGGGGAAAAACTACAGGACCTATGGTCCATAAAATTCTTTCACTAATTCAGAAATTAATGGGTACAATAGTCTTCTCTAGTTGCAATTAGAGACTTACAAACATCAAGGAAATAACCCTTGACTCACAAGAACAACATTAACATCACCAAATGCAAGGTAGATACAACACAAACTAAGGTTTAGATCTCACCAAGTTGCTATAAATCTGAACTGAGAAGAAGAAGAATCAAGAATCAAGAAATTTGAATTGGAGAAGGATTCTTAACTCCAGCACTTAACCTCATCAAGAACAGGCTTGAAAGACACCTCCGAACTTGGTCTTGAATGGAATAAGAACCAGTTTTCTTCTCTTTTTCACAAAACTCAAAAAAACCAGAAAACCCTCGAATATCCTCTGTTTTCTTCTCCTTCATGTCTTACAACCGATGGTTACAAATAGATGATGCCCAAATCAAAAAAGAGGTGGAAGCCTTTTGGGAGCAAATAAAAGTGAGTGGGCCCCTCATATGGGCTAGGCCCACACCCAACAATCCTCCCCCTCCAGCTCATATGGGGGGTTCACCAAGCCCGCAGCTTCTTTGCAGAATTCAAATTTGTCTCTAGACAAGGACTTTGTTAACATATCTTCACCATTCTCATCAGTATGAATCTTCTTAATGTTCAACAACTTCATATCCAATACATCCCGAATCCAATGGTACCTTACATCAATGTGTTTGGATCTTGAGTAGAAAGTTGGATTTTTAGAGAGATAGATAGCACTTTGACCGTCACAATGGAGAGCATATCTTTCTTGCTTCATTCCCAATTCTTATAAAAACTTCTTCAACCATATGATCTCCTTAGAAGCTTTTGTAGTTGTAATGTATTCAGCCTCTGTAGTGAACAATGCAACACACTTCTGAAGTTTGGATTGCCATGAAATTGATCCCTTGCAAAAGTCATTAAGTATCCCGAAGTGGACTTTTGGGAATCAACATCACTAGCCATGTTTGCATCAGTGTACCCATCCAACATGACTTTACCATTCCCGAAGCATAAACATATTTGAGAAGTACATCTGAGATACTTGAATATCCATTTTACTGTTGTTCAATGTTCTTTGTCGGGGTTAGAGAGAAACCGACTAACTATACCAACAGCATGAGCAATGCCAGGCCTCGTGCACACCATAGCATACATTAAACTACCAACTACTGAAGTATAAGGCACTTTCTTCATTTCTGCTTTGCCTTTCTCACTTGTAGGACATTGTTTAGTGTTGACCTTGAAATGACCTGCAAGTGGAGTAGTCACTGGTTTTGTATTGCTCATGTTGAACCTCTCAAGAACCTTCTCAATATATTTTTCTTGAGATAACCATAACTTCCCATTCTGTCTATCTCGAGAGATCTTCATACCAAGAATCTGTCTAGTTGGTCCCAAGTCCTTCATTGCAAAGGACTTGCTATGCTCTTTTTCAACCTGTCAATCTTGTTAGAAGCATGGCCAACTATCAACATATATAAAGCAAGAGAATAATGAAATTGCCATTAGAAAATTTCTTTACAAATATATAATGATCCGAAGTAGTCCTAGTGTACCCATGATCATCCATGAAGGAGTCAAATTTGTTGTACCACTGTCTTAGTGCTTGTTTCAATCCATACAAGCTTTTCTTTAATCTGCACACCAAATGTTATTTTCCTTTTTCTTTCAATTCCTCTAGTTGCTCCATATAGATTTCTTCTTCCAAATCACCATGAAGGAATGTAGTCTTCAGATCAAACATCCAAATTTAGACTTGCAGCTAGTCCAAGTACAACTCAAATAGAAGACATTTTCACCACATGAGAGAATATTTCTTCAAACTTGATACATTTTTCTGACTGAAACCCTTCACAATCAGCATTGCCTTGTATTTTAGTTGTGAGACACTCTTATCAGATTTCAATTTATAAACCCATTTATTTTTTAGTGCCATTTTTCCCTTTGGTAATTTCACCAAATCATAAGTGTGATTCTCATGCAAGGATTTTAATTCCTCTTGCATTGCTTTCAGCCACTCATCTTTCTTGTCATGTGACATAGCCTCTTGATAAGTCTCTGGATCTCCCCCATCTATCAGCATTATATACTCTTGTGGAGGATACCTAGTGGAAGGTTTTCTCTCTAGTTGATCTTCTAAGTTGAACTTGTGGTGAAGGAACTGGAGGTACCTGCTCATTCTATACTTCCTCTATACTTTCATTTATAGGAGTTTCATCACTAATTATATCATCATGTTCATTTGGTACAACTCTCCCATGATCACCATCAACTGTAAGTGGAAAAATCGGATCCAAGTTAATTGAAACATCAATAGAGAATTATGGCTTCTCAATTTTCTCTATATATTCAATTGTTTAATCCTCAAGAAATACAACATCTCTGCTTCTTATCACTTTCTTGTTCACTAGATCCCATAACCTATACCCAAACGCTTCGTGCCCATAGCCTAAGAAGATGCACTGTTTAGCCTTGTCATCAAGCTTGGATCTTTCATCTCTAGGAATATGAACAAATGCTCTACAGCCAAACACTTTCAAATGACTGTATGATATGGCTTTCCCTATCCAAACTCTTTTATGAGTATCTCCATTCAAAGGAACTAAAGGAGAAAGGTTGATGAGGTCAACTGTAGTTCTATAGCCTCACCCCAAAAGGATTTAGGTAACTTAGCATGAGAAAGCATGCATTTGATTCTGTCAATAATTGTTTTGTCTGCTACTCCATTGTGTTGAGGAGTCTCAGGAACACTTTTCTCAAGTCTAATACCATGGATCCTATAATATTCTTCAAAATGACCCCTATATTCATCACCATTATTAGCTCGGATGTACTTCAACTTATTCCATATTTCTCTCTCAACCTTGGCATGAAAATACTTGAAAACATTCAACATCTGATCTTTAGATTTCAAGGCAAATGTCCACACTTTTCTGGAATGGTTATCAATAAATGTCACAAAATATAATGCACCACCAAGAGATCTATCTTTCATGTAACGAACATCAATGTGAACTAAATATAAAATATGGGGCTTTCTAAATGAAGGAAATTTATGAAATGCAACTCTACTCTATTTGCTAGATAAGCAATGTAAACATGTTTCAAGAGGCATACCTTTCATATCAGGAAGAAGATTTTCTTTGGAACATATTTGAAGCCCTTTTTCACTCAAATGCACAAGCCTCTAGTGCCAGATCTCAATGGATGAATCATGAACTGCATTATCCTCTCCTTTGTTCAACCTTGTTTGCATCACGTAAAAGGTATTGTACTTCTTTCCCTTTGCCCCAATGAATGAACCCCAATCGAACTTTCATTTTCCATCAATGAAGGTGTTTGCATAACCTTCATCATCTAACCTGCCAGTGGAAATCAGATTTAGGCGGATATCAGGAACATGTCTAACATTCTCAAAATTAATTTGCAACCAGTATTGCTATCTAGACAAATTTCTCTCATGCCAATAATCTTAGATGCACCAGTATTCCCCATACGAACATATCCAAAATCACCTATAGTGTAAGTTGTGAAAAATTCACCATGGAGAGTAACATGAAAAGAAGCACCCGCATTTATGACCTAATCACTGTCTGGGCATGAAAAGTTGACATAATTATCATTACAAACAATAACAACATCACCCTTGGCTGTAACAGTTGTAGTATCTTTTTCTTCTTTCTTGCCTTCACATTTCCCTTTGCCTTATTCTCTTTTCCAAATCCTGCATTCATTTTTGTAATGTCCCGGTTTATTACAGTGATGACAAATGATATTTTTCTTAGACCTGGACCTTCCTCTAGATTTATCATATTTGTTACGGGGACCTTTGCTCTTACTTCTTCCATGTCTTTCTTTCTTTTTTGTCACAAGAGCTTGAGATTCTGAGTACGTCCCTTGTTTTTTCCTCCTGGACTCTTCATTCAACAAAGCATCTTTGATCGTGTCAATAGTTACTATACCATTAGGGGCTGAATTACTGACTAAAACCACCAAGGTTTCCCAACTGTCAAGCAATGAACTAAATAACAATAAGGCCTGCACTTCATCATCTAGATTCAATTTCATAATAGTCAATTGATTTATCAAAGCTTGAAAATCACTCAAATGTTCAAACATATTAGTCTCATCTTTATATCTCAAGTGTGCAAGTTTTCTAATTAAGGCAGCCTTGCTTAAACCTGTTTTCCTTTCATACATAGACTCTAATTTTTTCCATAAAACATCAGCCCTAGTTTCTTATGCAACATGGTGAAAAATACTGCGGTCGATCCACTGTCAGATTTGGCCTACAGTTTTCCTATGCATGATTCCCCATTCATCACTTGACTTGTCACTTGGCTTTGCTTCATCACCTCTTATGGGTAGGTACAAATCTTTACAATAAAGAATGTCCTCCATTCTGGGTTTCCAAATGGCATAATTTGATGAAGTCAATTTTATCATAACACCCGAGGATTCCTCCATTTGTATCAACACAAACAATTAATTTCAATCAACATGGATCTGATACCACTGTTGGGGAAGTTATACTATAGTAGTAGAAATTAGTGTAAAACCAATTCCAGGATAACAAGAACTTTTCCCCTATGTTTGTGTGTGAAAATGGGTATGCCAACAACAATGATAACAAGTAAACAATTCAGCCAAGTAACAGAAAAATAGATAATAATCATCACACAATAGCACACCCAAATTTTTACGTGAAAAACCCCAAAATCGAGGATAAACCACGGGACCTATGGTTCATAAAATTCTTCCACTAATTCAGAAATTAATGGGTACAATAATTTTCTCTAGTTGCAACTAAAGACTTACAAACATCAAGGAAATAACCCTTGACTCACAAAAACAACATTAACATCACCAAATGCAAGGTGGATACAACACAAACTGAGATTTAGATCTCACCAAATTGCTATAAATCTGAACTGAGAAGAAGAAGAATCAAGAATCAAGAAATTTGAATTAGATAATGATTCTTGACTCTAACACTTAACCTCAGCTTAAAGACACCTCCCAACTTGGTCTTGAATGAAATAAGAATTAGCTTTTCTTCTCTTATTCACAAAACTCAAAAAAATCAGAAAAGCCTCAAATATCTTTTGTTTTCTTATCCTTCCCCTCTTATAACCAATGGTTACAATGAGATGATGCCCAAATAAAAAAAGAGGTGGAAGCCATTTTGGCTTTCGCCATGCGGCTCTTTTGGTAGCAAATAAAAGTGGGTGGACCCCTTATGGGCTAGACCCACGCCCAACAAATAATAACTAGAGATGTAGAAGCTATCGATTACCTCTTGAAAAGCAAGACTACAGACATTCTTTATATTATAAAAGAGAACAAAATGAGAAAAAAAGGGCAACCGAAGACTATGGCAGACCTAGGCTGGATTGGCGTCAAAATGTTCTCAGAAGCTGGCTCGGCGATATCCTCACCACCAGCTCTAACGATCTCTGGGTTGAGATTTCAGCCCCAAAGTAGCTGTCGAGTCGAACAGGGGGGGTTCACGATCTTCGCTTTGGAGCTTTCTCTTTAGAACGACGACAGTCAGGGAGTGCGTCCCAGAATATTGCTACAGCTCCGTGGGTGACAATAGCTGGATTAGCTCCTTGGAATGGTAGGAAATCGCCAACGAAAGAGAGTGAGAGAGGGGAAGTTGCCACCGGGCTCAGATCCGCAGCTGCAGTAACGAAATGGGCAGGTTGTTGCTGGAGGTTGGACGCTTGCAACTAGTTGCAGCAGATGGATTGATCGAGAAGGGGTCGGAACGACGCAGAGAGAGAGGAGATCCACCACCGCTGCTGGAAGCTGTAGCGGCGGCGGTGATCTCGACCAATCAAAAAACAGAGGAGGGGTGGAGGAAAAAAGGAAAGAAAAAGAAGAAGGGGAGGAAGAATGAGAGGGGAGAGGAGGAAGAGAAAGAGAAGGATTAAAGAGAGAATGAGAGGGAGAGACGGAGAAGGACTTCGATCTGCCGCTACAACGCGGCAAAGAATGAACAGAGAGGAAGTACGAAAGAAGAAGAAGAAAAGGGGAGTAAGAAATCGGAGAGGAAGAGATCGATGAGGAGAGGTTGCCGCCGCTCTGTCGCGAGGAAGGGGACGGTGAACAGTCGATCCTCCGTAATTGAAAAGTTAAGTCTGTATAGACCTGGCATTTAGGTTGGGTGGGTCGGGTTCGGGTTGGGTTAAGATACTTCATGTTGATTTCGGGTTGGGTTATCAAATGCTTGATCTTAATATTGACTCATGGGTTAATTCGGGTCATTCTAAAAAATAACTGAAATTAAAAAAAAAAAAGAAAAAGTATATAAAAATGTCAAAATTAAAGAAATTAACCTTAAAATTTTAAATGTAAAATAAAAAACTTGAACATTTAACGATTTAAAGATTAAACAATAAAAAGTAAAGACTAAATAGAAAAAATTAAAAGAGTGGAAACTTCTAGCAATGCATAAATAGTCCCACTTAGACTTGACAATCAAGTTAGCGAGTTGACCCATGACTTAACCCAATCCAACTTAGTTTTTTTCGGGTTGGGTCGGGTTAAGTCATTCACATTCAGGTAGCTAAATATGAAACCCTAACCTTGTTTTTTCGGGTTGGGTCGGGTCGGGTTCATGAATTGGGTCAACTTTTTGCTAGGTCTAATTCTGTATTTATTAAGGTTAATGGCATTTTTGTAATTTTGGGGGTATTGAAGGGAATTTTTATAATTTTGAAATATTTGGGTCAAACCGGGTCTAGGGGTAAAACCGGGGATTCAGGTTCAATGGTGGGGATTTTTGGGCCAAAAAATGGAGGGTTAAGATGGATTTGACCATAGAGTGGGGTCGTGCATGTGCGGACCGATGAGATTGACTGAAATATAATCTTTTTAGATAGAAGGGTAAATGAGGGTATTTTTGGCTGAAATTTCATAGGGTGGGGCTTTCGGACATTCTGAGTTGATTGGTAGGGTTGGATTGGCCTAACTGGGTTCAAATTGGGCAGATCTGGAAAGGGATTAATTCTGTCAATTTGGAGCTTTGAAATGGAGTCTTGTTGTAATGGAGGGGTAAACAAATGTTTTGAGTGAAATTTCATAGGGTAGGGGTTTTGGATAGCCAAAGGTGATTGACAAGGTAATATTGGGCCAACTAAACCCGGATCGGGTAGATTAGGAATACAGTCAATCCAGAGCCTTGAAATGGAATCTTGGTATGATTGAGGATAAATGGAGGTGTTTTGGGCTGAAATTTCACATGTAGGAGTTTTCTAGAATTTTGGGGTGATTGGCAAGGTTTGATTGGTTTAAATGAGTCTCGATCAAGTGCATATGGGTTATGGGTGCGAAAGGTATCGAAATGAAATAATTGTTTGATGAGAGGGTAAATAGGAGATTTTTGGATTAAAATTTTTATGGGCACTTGTTATGGTGCGTCCATAGTCTAATGATGGTGTTTGGTTGGTTCAGGGGGTCATGATTGAAAAATTTTGGGTCAACGGGATGTCATAGAACGAAATCTTAGTTTAATGGAAGGGCAAATGGGAGAATCTGGGGTTAAGACTTTATGGGCAGATGTTTTGATGTATCTAGAGTTTAATGGTGTGATTTGATTGGTTTAGATGTGTCAAGATCAAGGGAATTTGTATTCCAAGTGTTTAAACTAACGAGAGGCACAGAAATAGAATCTTTGCTTGATGAAGGGGATAAACGGAGGAATCTTAAGCTGAAATTTTATGAGGAGGTATTTTAATTAGGATGTTTGGGGTCTGAGGGTAATGTCCCATTTGAGGGTTAAACCATAGACTGGGCTGATCAGGGCCATCGGTTTGGTATTAGGTAGATTTAACTGTGGATATATTTGAGGACTTTTAGGGCGAAATTCGGGTTTTTTGGGTATTTGAGTGTTGCAGAGAGATTGAAAGGGTCTGATCAAGCATTTGGGGTGAGTTGGGGGTTCAAGCAACAGACCGAGCAAAAATCAGGTGCTAACACATACTAAATCCCATTTAACAAGACTAAGACCTCTACTATCTCCTTTGTTCCATAAAAAGTTCTTTTGTTTCCTTTCAATATTTTATATTACATCCTTGGGGAATTTAAATACTCTCATTAAATATGGAAGCATCATATTAATAGAAGATAAGCAAGGTAACTCTTCCTGCAACTGACAAAGTATTTCTCTTCCATCCTGCTAATTCTTTTCTCTTTTTCATCGAGATTTTCAATATCCTTGAGATCACCCTTCTAAATCTATTATGGGTAATAGAACAGAAAAATATGGTAGATTTTGAAAAGTTTGGGCATTGTCCAAATGCCTCCGCATATAATTCTATAATTTCCTTTATTCTAGCAGTATTGTTTAGATCCACCTTAGCAAATATAATGTAGTCATCTGTGAATTGTAGGATAGGAATATTAGGTCCATTTCTAGAAGCCTTAAAGCCCAGTTGAGATTCTCTTTCCAAATTTATATTGCATAACGCTTCACTGCATATGACAAAGATATACGGAGAGAAAGGGTCTCCCTATCTAATACCCCTTCTCCGTTTGAAGGATTTTGTTGGGATACATTAACGAGGATTTGATATGAAACAGTATGAGTATGCCATGTATTCAAATCTCCTTTCCTTTGTTGTTTGGTCATGGACATAATTTTTTGTTGTTGCCTCTGACTTACAACCTCATGTATGAAGTTCCCTTGTTTTGTAATCCATCAACACAATTGACAGTTTGACACATTCGATCTTACTTGGCAAATGTTTTATTTTGTCAATAGCACCCCAATCTGCTTTCCAAAGAAATAACTGAAATTTATGTGTAATTTTTAGAGCCGAGATTTCTCCATTTCATTTTTATTCAAACACTGAAGGCCTAGCAAAACAAAATACCTTGTCGGAAAAATTAACTGTATATTTCAATGAGTTTGACAGTTCCAATGGATGTTAGTCACTTCCAATCTGCCTAGAAATATTTGTTTGTATAATGTCAATGGAAGACTCACTTTCAAATAAATTGTACACTCCTATTCTCATTTTTCGACCTTTGGATGCCTTACAGAGTGTATGAACCCAGGGATCCCTTACCACCATATGGCGGGATTTACATTCCTATGTGGAGAAAACATGGAGGAGTTACCTAGATACCTCTCTTAGTGACTTTTATAAAGACTCTTGATCATTTCTTTTGGTAACTAAATTGTTCTCATTGTATATACTGGAATTGCCTGTGCATAGGTTGATCATCAGGCCAACTGAGAATTTGGGTCCAAGGCATTTAATAATGACAATTTAGGATGTTAGCATATTCTATCCACATTAGTATCCTAGAATTAAGGAGAGATAGTCCTATCGAAATCAGTATTCTATCATTATCTCCTTAATTTTAGGAGAGATAGTCCTATTGAAATTAGCAGTACATATCCTTTTTGTATTCTAATTTAGGTAGCTGACCTTGTATCCCTAGCTCTATTATAAATAGGGTTGTAACCTGTTGAATTATATATCAATAATTATTATTTTCTCCATCTGTCTTCTTTGTTTTTCGTATCATGGTATCATAGCTGGATTGATCTTAGATCTGCTGAAAGCTCTTTCTCTTGGGTGTTGTCTACTTCGAATGAAGTGCATTAGAAGACATATCTTCTCTGTAATCTCTGAGATTGATTTGGTGATTCTCTAAGGACTGTTTCGATCAGCCTTCTTTCGGGTTGTTTTCTAGTAAAGGACGAGTACCAGGTTGATGTTTGCTTCATAGGAAAGAGCAAAGTTCCAGCGGCTTGCATCTGGTGAAGCTTCTTGACATCAGTGGCTATCCCTTCAGAGACCCCGATCAACTTGGTTTACATCTTGTAGTCTGCGAATTGCCAAAGAAGGTTACGTTCAACGGCGTCTGCGAATACCAGAACTGAGGTTGCCCCGACGAAGAAGACAGGGATTCTGTGAAGTTTGTTTTTTTTTTAAGGTCAGCATTAAGATTTTTCCCGTGATTTGTGTTGCTCCAAAGATTCGTGTTTCTCCTCATGGATTCATCTAAAGCTGCTCAACATATCTCTCATCCCATCACTGTTACCTTCGATGGCTCAAATTATGATTTATGGTCCCAAGAGATGTGCAGTTTTCTCAAGGGTCGCCTTCTATGGCGATATGTGACTGGTGAGATTCCCAAACCTACTAAAATTGCTGATGAAACAGAAGAAAAATTTGCTGAACGAATAGAAAAATGGGACAGGAAAAATCATCAAATATTGACCTGGTTTTGCAATACTTGTATTGCAAGCATCAAATTGGAATTTCGCAAATATGACTCCCTTAAAGAGGTATGGGATTTCTTACAAGCTCGTTATTCTATTTCTGATGATGTACATCAGTTTCAGCTCTATAGGTGTCTTCACCGTATGAAATAGCAACCTGAACAGACCATTCACAATTATGTCTCTGAATCACAAGTTCTTTGGGATCAATTAGCACAGTGTGAACTTGAATGGGATAGTACCTCTGCCGCTACTACTTATTCTAAGCTTCGCGATCGCCAACATGTTTGGCATCTTCTGATGACTCTCAGGGATGAGTATGAACCTATTAGTGGTACTCTACTTCATCATAGCCCATTGCCTTCCCTTAAAGTTGTAATCAAAGATTTGCTATCTGAAGAAATTCGACTAAAATCACTTCGAGATGAGCGATCCTTATTATCAACTGATGTTCTTGCTACTCCGGGTATGTCTGCTACATCAACTTCCTCTAAATCTTCAAAATGGACTTTCTGCAATTACTACAAGAAGGTTGGTCATATTATTTCTAAGTGCCGCCACTTGTAAGCCAAAAAGGCGTCTGGATGGAAGTCCTCATCCATGGGTTCTCAAGATTCGAGTTCTACTTCAACTACTGCCACAGAGGATTCTTCTTATAACACCTCTCCAAATTTTTTTTCTTAAAGAACTCCAAGCTCTTCTTCACCAGCTCCAACCTGATTCTAGTATGCCTTCTAATTCATTCTTGTCCGTCACTCCAGGTACTACCTCATCATGGTATTTTGATTCTGCCTGATGCAATCATATGACATCCAATTCATCCATGTTTACTTCCAAGTCACATCCTTCTATTGCACTAATTGTTCATACTACTGATAGTTCCACCTTAACTATCAAAAGTGTAGGAACTATTCCAACATCTCGTTTGTCACTTCCTAACATTTTTTTTGTACCTCAGTTATCTCTAAATCTTATATCTGTTGGAGAATTATGTGAACTTGGTTTTGAAATACATTTCTCAAGTCGTGGTTGTACTGTACAGGATCCACGGACAGGGAAGATCTTTGGGACAGGCCGTAAGATTGGGAGACTGTTTGAGTTATCATCTCTTCAATTACCATCTTTTGCTGCTGTTGTCACCTCTAGTGTCTGGCATTCTTACCTACGTCACATTTCTACCTCTAGATTAGGATCTTTAATTTCTAACGGATGTTTGGGTCCTGTTAAAACAACACACTTTGATTGTGTTTTATGTCCTCTTTCAAAACATCATGCTTTGCCTTTTAATATAAGTGATTCTATTTCTTCTACACCTTTTAATATTATTCATTCTGATATTTGGGGACCTTCGCCTCATAATACCATGGGTGGTTCACGTTATTTTGTGATCTTTATTGATGATTTCTCTCGACATACATGGATTTATCTCATGCGTAATAAATCTGAATTACCTGCAATTTATATTCAATTTGCCACCATGACCAAAACTCAGTTTTCCTCTATCATCAAAATTTTTCGCACTAATAATGCCATGGAATATAGAGATTCTATCCTTACCCAATTTCTTTCACAAAATAAAATTATCATTCATAGATCTTGTCCCGGTACCTCTCAACAAAATGGCCATGCAAAACAAAAACATAGGCATATTCTTAATATTGTTCGAACTCTTTTAATCTCTTCCTCTTGTCCTGAATGTTTTTGGGGGGGAAGCAGCCCTCACTGTTGTTTATACCATCAATCGCATTCCTTCTCCTCTTATTGGTAACATTTATCCTTAGGAACGATTGTATGGCCATTGCCCTGATTACCAGTCTCTTTGTGTATTTGGTTGTGCTTGTTTTGTTCTATTACAACCTCATGAACATACCAAATTGGAACCAAAAGCACGTCTATGTTGTTTTCTCGAATATGGTATTGAACATAAAGGATATCGGTGTTGGGATCCTCTTTCCCAACGACTTCGCATATCTCGTCATGTTACCTTTTGGGAACACAAAATGTTCTCAAGTCTCTCCCCATTTCGAGTTACCACGACATCTTCACATTTTTTTACTGATCCTACTATTTTGCTTTTTCCTGATGATTTACCTACAGATCCGACTACTTCTTCCTCTGATAGCTCTAACAGTACTGCACAACCTATAACCTCTCCGAATGCATCTACCTTGGTTATGGATCCTCCAGCTCTGCCTTCTTCTGAGCCCTTGATTGCTCCTGATGAGTTCAACCCTGACCATTCTGATATTCCACTCCTTCATTCTGGTAGGGTCACTAAACCTTTCGTCCTTCTTCGTGATTTTCATTGTTATTCTACCATTGTATCTTTTATACAAACCTTGCACCTATCGCGAGGCTAGTACTGACCCTCTATGGCAAAAAGCAATGGAAAAAGAAATTCAAGCTCTTACAAGCACTCACACTTGGGATTTAGTTTACCTGCCTCCAAATAAATACGCGATTGGTTGTAAATGGGTCTACAAATCAAGACTCGGGCATATGGTTCAGTTGAAAGGTATAAAGCTAGATTGGTAGCTAAAGGGTTCACACAGGAGTATGGCATTGATTATGATGAGACTTTTGCCCTAGTTGCCCGTCTCACCTCTGTTCGCAGTCTTATTGCAATTGTTGCAGCTAAGCATTTCCAGCTATTTCAGATGGATGTTAAGAATGCTTTTCTCAATGGCGATCTTTCTGAAGAGATTTATATGCAGCCCCCTCCTGGTTATGATCATCTCCCTAATCAGGTTTGTCGTCTCCGTAAGGCTCTATATGGACTTAAGCAGGCACCTCGAGCATGGTTCTTCAAATTTAGCTTTATTGTTTGCCACTTTGGTTTTAAATCTAGCACTTATGATCATGCCTTGTTCATCTGTAAGACCTCTCAGGGCTGTGTCCTTCTCCTCCTTTATGTTGATGACATGATCATTACTGGTGATGATTTGCAGGGCATTTCTGCTCTTAAGACTTTTCTTAGCAAACAGTTTGAAATGAAAGATCTTGGTCAACTAAATTATTTCCTAAGCGTTAAGGTCTCCTCCGACCAATCGTGATATTATCTATCTCAGGCCAAGTATGCTACTGATCTTATTTCTCGTGCAGGACTCACTGATACTAAGACTGTTAACACTCCGATTGAGCCTAATGCCCATTTAACAGCCACTGGCAGTACTCCTCTTAGTGACTGCACCTTATATCAGCAATTAGTTGGTAGTCTTGTATACCTTACTGTTACTCGTTCTAATATTGCGTATGTTGTTCATATTGTGAGTCAGTTCATGTCTGCCCCTCGCACTACTCATTATGCTGCTATGCTTCGTATCATCCGTTATGTCAAGGGCACTTTGTTTCATGGATTTCACTACTCTAGTTCTTCCTCTCTTCAGTTGATCGCATATTCTGATGCTGATTGGTCCAGTGATCCTACTGATAGACGCTCCACTACTGGTCATTGCTTCTTTCTTGGTGATTCTCTTATATCTTGGCGTAGTAAGAAGCAAACGGGTCTCTCATTCCAGTACTGAATCTGAATATAGAGCTCTTGCTGACACTACCTCTGAGCTATTATGGTTACGATGGTTACTCCATGACATGGGACTTACGGATATGTTTGGCATCAATGCTGATAACTTGAAAATCACTATCATGTCGGAGCCACATCACTGCTATAGGAATGGGTGCTGAAATTTCTGTTTGATTGGCCAATTTTGGTAATTTTCAAAAAATCTACCATTTCCTGATTTTCAGTTGATTCTGTTTTTTCGAGGATAATATGGCATCCAACATGGCATTGAATAATTACTCTAATGCAAAATTAATCAACCCTTGAGAGTTAGTACCAAATTGACTCAAAGCTGATTTTTTAGAAATCGGTTTATGTGGAAGAAATGATACCAAATAACAATATTTACTGATTTTTTAAAAATCACTAATTTTTGAAAAATCCGTGAGGACCCCAATTTTCATGTTCACTACATTTCCAGCCGTGACTAGATTGGTTACAAAATTCTTATCATGGGCCACATTCATTTTAGAATAAAAAATCAGCTCATAGCACAAAAATTGAGGTAGGGTATGAAAAATAATCATGCCCCATCTTGCTTATTTTCATTCTTTGAGGAAACTCTGTCTATAAAACATTGACTTCCGATAGGAGTGTCAATGGACCAGCTTTGGATTGGATCCAATCCGATCCAAACCTTATCAAATCAGATTTGGATAGTCTGTTATAATTATTGGATTTGGCCAATACAAAATAAATTGGTCCATGTTCTTACCGGTCTTAATCGGACTTAAACCAAATTCCCAGTAATCCGATCATGATGCCAAACCCTTATCCAAATTAAAACCGATTAAAACTAAAGCCCGACATAAAAACACTTTTATGAAAACACTTTTGCAAAAACATTTTTACAAAATCACTTTTATAAAAGTAATTTTATGAAAAGTACTTTTGCACAAAAGTACTTTTATAAAAATAATTTTATGGAAAGTACTTTCACAAAAGTACCTTTTTATGAAATCACTTTTACGAAAGTACTTTTATGGAACTACTTTTGTAAAATCACTTTTATGGAAGTATTTCTATAAAAGTCCTTTTATAAAAGCATTTTTTCAAAAGTACTTTTATAAGAGCAATTTTATAAAAGTACCCTTATCAAAGCACTTTTATGAAATCACTTTTACAAAAATACTTTTATTCATTCACTTTGGATTAGATTGGACCCAATCCAATTAGTTTGGATTTTAATTGGACTGAACTAGATTGCAGCAGGTGTTGTAGTTTTTTATATATTTTTCTGGATTTCTCATGTTATTTTGGTGTTTGATTCAATTTGGATTGGATTGGACCCAATGCATTCCATTCGCATTTTATTTGGACAGGATTGGACTTGGTTTGTATGGAATTGGTCCAGTCCATTTGTGAATGGATCAATATTGGATTGGACCAAATTGGACCAAATCTAGTCCAATTGACAGCCCTAATTGCTGGCCATCCACCGGTAAACATCTATGCCAACAATTTTGGATACCTAGGTTGGCAGTTTATGAATACCAACATAGTTTTTTTTTCTTTTAAAAGAATGAAAATGAACAACATAGGACACTTGTCAATCTGAAAAGAATTCATTTTTAGGAAAAAAAAAGTGTTTGGTTCATAGCAATATTTTCTCATTCTGAAAAGAATGAGAAAATGAGCAATATAGGACACTTGTTAGTCTAAAAAGAAATCATTTTTAGGAAAAAAGCATTTGGTTCATAGCAATATTTGCTCATTCCACCTATTTTTACCATTCTTGTCTATTTTAAAATTTCATTTTGGGTAAGAATAAGAAAGAATGAAAATTGAATCAAACATGGCCTAAGATTACTATTATGCCACAATACTGTACAGATAAAATTATGAAGCAAGGATATCCCGAGCTGATTTTGAATTTCAATACTAATTCACCGGGACTTGAAGGTTCTTCTAATTCTCAAGAGCTTGAGGGAACGAGAATAAAATCAGAGTTGCCATTCTTTGATTTAAGTGTGATAGTGGCCGCTACAGACAATTTCTCCTCCAGTAACAAGCTTGGACAAGGGGGTTATGGGCCAGTTTATAAGGTAATTTTTCTCTTTATTAATCGAAGTATAGTGCTGCTTTTAATTATATATCAGTACATTTTGTGTGTGTATTTTATATAAGGGTATCAATGGACCGGTTTTGGATTAGACCCCATCCAGTCCAAAATCAATTTAGATGGATTGGATCAATCCAGTTCAAAATATTTATTAGATTAGATTGGACCTGGTCCATCCGTAACAGATTTATATTGGATTTGGTTGGATTAAGCCAATATCCAGTCCATTGATATAAGATAAGAATATATGTGTCAATGGACCCGGTTTAGGTTAAAACCAATCTAAATTAAAATGAATTTGAATAAATTGGATGGTCTAAACATTAAATTGGACTGGTCCAAAATGGTCCAAATTATTCATTAGGTTGAATTGGACCTGGTTCATTTGTAATGGACTCACATTGGACTGGATCAGATCGGATTGGACCAAATCCAGTCCAATCGACACCCCTATATATATATATATATATATATATGCATCTCACATGATTGAACAAAGTCGACTATAAGGGCTTATCCTAGTAGCTAGACTCATGCAGTAGGTAGTTTCAATCGTAGGAAAACGCTTATTAACTGACCATAACTGATTGGATGATTCAACGCTGCAATTATATATGCACTTCCAGGGTCGTCTATTCAACGGAAAGGACATAGCAGTGAAAAGGCTGTCAAAAAATTCAAGTCAAGGGATAGAAGAATTTAAAAATGAAGTTACGCTGATTGCCAAACTTCAGCATCGAAATCTAGTTAGGCTTTTGGGATGCTGCATTCAGGAAGAAGAGAAGATGTTAATGTATGAATACATGCCCAATAAAAGCTTAGACTCTTTTCTTTTTGGTACGCCTCCACTTCAACCATGCATTAATTATTTTGCCTTGCTTAAGCTATGACTCGTTACAATGCTTACAATCTGATACAAACTTGGACAGAAAAAAACAAAAATGCATTCCTCGATTGGAAAAAACGCTTTGAAATCATAGTTGGGATTGCTCGAGGAATCCTTTATCTTCATCAAGATTCCATAATGAGAATTATTCATAGGGATCTAAAAGCCAGCAATGTTCTACTAGATGCAGATATGAACCCAAAAATTTCAGATTTTGGCATGGCCAGAATATTTGGAGGGAACCAAATTCAAGGAAATACAAACAGAGTGGTTGGGACATAGTAAGTTACTCTCTACTTACCTAACCCAAGTTATCATCATCTCAATGGGTTCCACAATTTATCTACTTTGCTTACTTTGTCTTTAATTTACATGGTAAGTAGGATCCATCATCCATTCTTGAAAATAAAAACTACATGTCAAGAAATGGATCAACAAGTGTACAATTAAGTGTGTACTGGATTTTTCTTTTGGCATAGAAGGATTTTTCATTGAATTCATTTGTAATAAATTTCATGGTTTTTCTGCACCCATTCAGTATATGTTCTCCATACATGCATGTGATGTGATTATGTTCTGCTAAACAAAAATCCTACATATTGGCGAAGACCCAACTGATGACAATACTAATTCACTGCTTTAACTTTGAAGTTTGAACCAAGCTAGTTCCTTTAATTTTCTTGTTTCTAATTAATTTATCATTTTTCATGAAATGGGATGCAGTGGTTACATGTCACCAGAGTATGCAATGAATGGATTATTCTCCGTAAAATCTGATGTATTTAGTTTTGGGGTGTTAGTATTAGAAATCATCAGTGGGAAGAGGAACAACGGTTATAACAGTAAGGACCCATATTTGAATTTGATTGGACAAGTAAGTGAAACAAATATAAATTTCCATATCTTGGCACAAAAAGGCTTTATTTAACACTGTCGATAAATAATGCACTATGGAACATTTTCAGGTGTGGGAACTATGGAAAGCAGGTAGAGTGCTGGACGTAGTTGACTCAGCTATGGGTGATTCATATCCTAGTCATCAAGTTTTGAGAGGCGTCCATGTTGGTCTTTTATGTGTACAAGAAAGTGCATCAGATAGGCCTACCATGTCCGATGTTGTTGTGATGTTAGGCAGTGAAACAGCTCTGCATCCTCCCAAAGAACCTGCTTTTATAATGAAAGAAGCTCCCAGTACTCCAGATTCATCTACTGCCGGAACAGGATTATACTCAGTAGATGAGGAGACCATTACTGTCCTTGAAGCTCGATAGGGTTTTCTGCAGGCTCCAAACTTGCATGTGCTATTCGATCTGTTGTATCTGAAGTCTTGCCCTTGTAATTGATTAGTTAAATATGTTTAATTAAAGGGTAAGATACTTAAACCATCTGACTAACTTAACTGTATCCCTACTATTTGCAACAAGGTACTGTCTATTTAATCCTTTATTGTTATTATATGTCCTATTAAATAAAACAAAGTGATTATAAAAGAAAAAGAATATAAATATTATTGAACTTCGTAATCTATAAGAAGAGAAGAGATAGTAGGGGACCTCCCATTCTAAACAAAACCAGTAAACCCACGAAATTGATGAGGTTTGCACAGATATCTGCAAACACTTAGGCAATCAAAAGAAAATTTGAATAGCAATTTAAACAAAATAAACAAATAAATAATGAAAGATTAGGTTACAAACTGAAGACACACAGAACACAAATTAAACGCAGCAGGAATATGTATTGCGGCCAGCCCTATCTATCTACGGTCTTGGTGTGAATGGAATTAATGATAATCTTCCACCCCTTTCGAAACTTCCATCATTATTGCGGTAGTTTTCAGAACTTGTGTGCACCACCAAATTTTTATTTTTATATAAAAGAAATGAAACAAAAGTATGGCATTACTTGCCTTATATGCAAAAGTATACATGAAAGGCCCTATAGATGAGTTAATTAGTTGATTGTTATTCCTGGGTACATGTATAAAGATTAACACTTATACACAAGTGTGAGTTCAGCAAAGTTCATGGCCGGCTCAAAGAGATGGAGTCGCCACCCATTATTTAGAAAAAATGGGCCCTCATTTTTAGATTTAAAAATTTGACTTAAGTCTTTAATAGTGACTCCGTACTCCATGGAAAAGACACATGATCAAGAGATTTCAGGTCTCAAGAATTGGGAGAGGAAAGGTATCAGGCACCCCTCTCTCAAAGGTGCTCTAGCAGCCCAATATGAAAGTTATTCAATCTCAACTTCTTTTGGTGAACAACAACATTGGTTGCAGGAATTTCTTAAATCTGGATGAACATGATTTCAACTTCTCTTAAGACCAATTTTGAAGTGATGTTATTAGGTCTTAGGTACCAATTTCCTTAAGACCCTCGCCTCTCTCCAAGGTGATCTAGTAGCCCAATATGAGAGTTATTCAAGCTCAACTTCTTTTGGTGAACAACAACAATGGTTGCAGAAATTTCTTAAATCTGGAGGAACATGATTTCAACTTCTCCTAAGACCAATTTTGATGTGATGTTATCGGGTCTTAGGTACCAATTTCCCTAAGACCCTCACCTCTCTGCCTCTATTCCCATTCAATAAGAAATGGAAAATGATGATTCTCCAACATTTCAGAGCCTCAAGCAACCTAAAAAAACAAAAAAATACTTACATTTTGTATGTGCTTTGTCAAATGTTTTCTAGTAGCTAGGATGAGATAGAATTAAGTTCAAATGGGTTTTTGAGCTAGGTAATGTTTCTAGTTGCAACAACTTTCACTTGAAAATGGAGGAGACAAGTTCAGAATCTAAGGTTCAGAGTACCTTTGAATTTCGGGTGGACAAGAAGTAGTATATGGGTTGGGAAAAAACTCTATTTCTCTTTCTAGGGGCCTCCCTCAGGTTTCTTCTCTTCAGTCCCCCTTTTGAGCTCAAATTAGATTAGTATTTATAGAGAAATGAAGGGTAATCAGGTATACAGTCGTTCAGCTACAATGCTTGGGATTTAATAGAGGTTTTCACACAAATAGATAAAGATTCTTCAAAGAAATAGATGTCTAGTCAAGCTTTCTTGTTTGGTGAAATATTTTCTTTGATTTTAGGTTGGTTTTCATGGGTTTTGTGCATCCAATGAGAGCTTAGGGCATGCCTATCATGGCAGTTTCGCATTTGGGAATATCAATGGAAGAAAATGTAAACTTGATGAACTTTTGAATGTAGTTTTGTTTTTTTCTTAACTTTAAGTGGGGATCTATTTGGTATTTTAAGCTTTTTAAGCCTATTAGGCTCTATTTCATTGGTCCAAGTGTTCTAATAGGTCAATAATGGATCAGACATCAGCCATCACACTTTTGAGGCTTCAGGTTAGGACACGATGGCGTGGTAATTTAATCTGGTGCATCGAAATGGTCTCTTTCTAGTATAGCGGTCAAACGGACGAATTAAGATGTGAAATTTGATGTGCTTGGGTTTTTGGGTCTCTGAACACAATGATGATGTCTGATTGGTTAAATAGGGCCAGGATGATTGAGATCTATGGTTAATAAGTTCAAATTAACAAGATTTGTTGAAATAGAATCTTTGTTTGATGAAGGGTTAAATGAGGGAATTTTATGATGAAATATGGTTGGTTGATACTTTTGAACGTTCTGACTCTAATGGAAGCTATAGATCTTTGATCAGAGGTGTAGATTGATTTTTTTTTAGTTCAGCTTATGGTTTTCCAATCAACGATAGGGACTAAAATAGAATCTTACTTTTTTAATGGAAAAATTGAGGTATTTTGTCATGAAATTTGACATGGTGGAGTTTTCTAGGCTACTAAACACAGTGGTGAGGTCTGATTGCTCATACAAAATTGGGATGATGGATGGTAAGCTCTAATTAATGAGATTTACTAAAAATAGGATCTAGGCTTGATGGGGGGACAAACGATGGAATTTTGAACTACAATTTGGTAGGTAAGCATGGATTAGGGTGAGGGATCAAGTGGATTGTTCTGATCTGAGAAAGATATGGTCAATCTTGGTAATCATTCAGGGCCATTAGAATAGGGTCTTGATGTTTTTGCAATTAGCTGTCGTAAATTTATGTTGGGATTCACTAGTTGATTGTTTCCTAATGATCTTGAGGTGATGGATATATTGGATTTGATTTTGGGGAGTTGGAGTTTGAATATCGCATGGATCGGGGCCATTAAAAAGGAAGTTTGCGTAATGAACGGTAGATCTTTATAGTTTAGTCATGAAAAGTAATGTGTAACTAAGTTATAGTTTTCCAAGTCTGGGGATGATGTCTAATCAAGGTTCTTATTTATCTTGTGGATTGTATCAAAAAGGGGGTATTTCGGGTTTTAGAGAGTGTCAAGTTAACCTAGTTGTGTTTCTAAGTTTTTGGAGTCTAAGAGGGGGGTACAAAGAGGTAAGGTGAAAGGACTAAGCAAAAATTGGGTGCTAACAACAGGGGTTAGCCATGTACACCACAAATTGATTGCTTGTATAACATGTGCAAGAAAAAGATAGTGCAGCATGGACACTGGCCTGTTACGGTCTGATGAAGTTCTCCGAGCCCAAGGATTGAACTGCTATTTAAAGGGCCAATGGAGAGGAGGTTGAGACAGTGATAACAAACAACCAGTTGATCAATCAAGAAATATATTGCAACCGATATAGCGAGATGCATAGATATTATGCAATTTTAGTGATAGTGCATCAATCAAGAATTTAAGACTTACTATATAAATTCTTAGAAATTAATATATTTACAAAGCCATTATTATTTTATTTTTTATTAAATTCCAAGGCACAAAACATATGCAACTATTCTATTTGAATTACTATATCAATATTTCTATTTTACTATTTTTATTTTTTAACATTAACAAAAAAATAAATTCACAAATAAATATATTATTACAAAAAATTAATAAGGTATTTTCATTTTAAAAAATATGTTATTATAAAATGTAAAGTAAAGTATTAATTAATAATTTATAAAAAAATAAATATAATCTTAACTTAAAATATATCAAATCTATTAAAATTTTGAAGATATATGTCATATAAAATTAATAAATTTTAATTACTAAAATAATTAATCCATTATCAATATTTTTATTTTATAAAATTTCTAAAATACAAAATTATTTTATTTTTATATAAATTGGATTAGTGGAATTGACCAATTCAATATATATGTTATATTCTCAAATATTTTGTAAATAATATTTTTATTTTTTAAATAGTAAAGACATTATTATTTAATGAAAATTAAAGTATTATTTAATAATTTATAGAAAATAGAATATACATATAATTTGTAAATTTATAAATTTTAAGTATTAAAATAATTATTCTATTAATAATAATTTTATTTGTATAAATTTCCTGAAATTAAAAATCAATTTTTGGTATATATGTGGATTTGATAAATTATTTATTCAATTGTTCATAAAATACAAATTTTAAAAGTTATTTTTTTAATTTATAGTTGGAGTTGTTGAATATTAGTATATATTTTTATTTGGATTATATGTAGACTACTAGACTTTAATGTTGATATAGGTTAATATATTTCTTTTATTATCAAAAAATGGTAGGTGGCTTGGTGGTTGAAGAGAGAGGCATATGTTCCTAGTAATTTGGTGAAGTGCTATTTGAATCATGTCATTCTCAATTTTTTAAAGTGAGACAGTAGACATGGACGCGCGATATGTTGTTGTATCAGTGCGTATTAGCTCGTATCGTTCGATACTATACAACCAGTTGTAACGTATCCTGTGCTGGTGATGTTCGATACTGATATGATATGCCTTGTATCAGGCGTATCGTATTGATATTTTAATCCTTGGTGTTTATTTGTGGAGACTAGATCAAATCCAGAAAGATCTAACAAAATAGCCAAATCATTTGTTTTTTATGATTTTATGATTGTTGATTTTGTAGGGTTTTCAGGAGGTTTGTGGCTCTTTCGGAACAAAAGTTTATGTAATGTCCAACAATATTAATGAAGTGTGGTGTGTCATTGGTGATTTTAACTCATTTAGTTAAAGGGTTGTAGTTTACTTGGAAAAATAAGACTATGTGGGAGTGTTTAGATCGGACTCTTGTTAATGAGGCTTGGAAGATGATGTTCCCTAATGCTAGTCTCATTAATCTCCCTTTCTTGGATTATGATCACTCCCCTTTATTACTTAATACAAATTCATTGACTATATTTGGTCCTAAACCTTTTAGATTCAAGTCTATGTGGTGTTTAGACCCAAATTTAGAAAAAACTATCTAGGATGCTTGGAACTTTGAAACAAATGGTACTAGAGATATGCAATTTGTAAGGAGAAGAAACAAGCTAGTCCAAGTTCTTAGAGAATGGAATAGAAATAAATTTGGTAACATATTCAAAAGGAAAGAGGATATCCTCATGAGACTGAAGGAGGTGCAAAGGCAACAAGTTGATACAATGAATGATCCCTCGTTGCCTAACCTAGAGAGGGCTCTCCATGAGCAATTAAATAATATCCTTAAGTGAGATGAGTTTTATTGGGCCCAAAAATCTAGAATTGATTGGATCAATCTAGGGGATAGTAATAACAATTTTTTAATACAATGGCTACAATCAGGAGGGCTAGAAATGGGATTATGTATATTAAAGATGAGGATGGAATATTAATTAATGATCATAGTGAAATTGCTGATTATTTTTGCAAGCAACTTGATAAAAGATTATGGGCTGAGGGGACTTATACTATTGAAAAAGTCATTAGTGGTATCACTCCTTGTATAAGTGATGATTAAAACAATGATATTGGGAGTTATGTTACTAATGAGGAGATTCTCTATGCCCTCAACTCTATGAAAGATCTTAAAGCTCCAGATCCTTATGGTTTCAATGTTTTATTTTTCAAAAAATATTGGACTATTATTAAGGAATTAGTGTGCAAAGTGGTGAAAGCTTTCTTTCATTCAAGAAAGTTATGTAGGATTATCAACAAAACCTTTATTTCACTTTTTCCTAAGAAGGAAAATGCAGAATCAGTGAACTATTTTAGACCTATAAGTCTATGTAATGTTATTTATAAAATTATTTCTAAAATAAAAGTTAATAGAATAAAAACTTTGTTGGATGAAATCATTTCCCCTTATCAGAGTGCATTTGTTCCTAACAGACAAATCAATGATAACATTCTTGTTGCTCATGAGGTGATGCATTCTATGAGAAAGAAGAAGGGTAAAGTAGGGGTGATAGCCTGATTGACCTAGAGAAAGCTTATGACAAATTGGAGTGGAATTTTATTGAGAAAGTATTGAGGAAATTTGGTTTCCATGAGAAATGGGTAAATTAGATTATGGAATGTATCAAAACAGTATCTTACCAAATTTTAATTAATGGGAAGCCACAAGAGAAATTCTCCCCACTAAAGGATTAAGACAGAGGGACCCTCTTTCTACTTACATCTTTGTTCTTTGTGCTGAGGCCTTAGCTAGAAAGTTGGAGCAAGAATCTTTGTCTATGGGAAACTTATTGGCTATAAAATTGATAGAGGTGCTCCTAAGATTCCCATTTTGCAATTTGCTGATGATTGTCTTATTTTCGCTAAAGCTACTATCCCCGCAGGTCTTAAAGTCAAAGAAATCCTTGATGACTTTGTAAAGGCTTCGAGTCAAAGCCCTAATTTTGCAAAACCTTCAGTTATTTTCTCTAAAAACATGCCCATGAGATTCAGGAAAATGTTAGCT
This sequence comes from Nelumbo lutea, assembly GCF_056320005.1. Classification (NCBI taxonomy): domain Eukaryota; kingdom Viridiplantae; phylum Streptophyta; class Magnoliopsida; order Proteales; family Nelumbonaceae; genus Nelumbo; species Nelumbo lutea. The sequence continues at coordinate 142,161,433 of NC_142684.1, forward strand.
AAAATTATGAAAATTCCATTAGAAACAAACTATAAATCCTATTTTAGGGCCCCCCATTATCAAGGGCAGGGTTACAAAAGATATGTTTCATGATCTCCATGAGAAAATTGTTAGCAAGTTGGCTAATTGAAAAAAAGAATTCTCTTTCTATGGCTGGAAGAATCACTCTTCTTAATTCCACTATCAATATGATTCCTCAGATTGTTATGAGATCTTTTCAAATCCCAAAGAATATAATTGAAGATATTGATAGAATTCAAAGGGGATTTCTTTGGTCCAACTCTAAAGGTAGGAAATCAATTCACCTAATGAAGTAGAAAAGAGTTTGTACTCCTAAAGATAAGGGTGGTTTAGGCCTTAAGAACCTTGTATGAGTTAATGAAGCCAACCTTGCAAAATTAGGTTGGAAAAATTCTTACAGATGAAAATAATTTGTAGGTCAAAATAATTAAAAGTAAATATCTAAAAACAAGCAATTTTTTGGGTGTTAAAATCAAGAAAGGTATCTCGTGGGCTTGGAGAGGGATCCTCTGGGCTAAAGAGCTTCTTATGAAGGGTATGGGCTAGGAAATAGGTAATGGTAAAGCAGTGAATTTTTTGAGAGATAGATGGATTGGAGATAAAGCTATTGCTGATTTGGTTCTTCAACAAAACATTGTTAATGAGGGACTCTTAGTTAGTGATGTGATTGATCAAGATAGGAAAGTCTGGAATAGAGAGAAAATATGTAGTCTTATTCCATATGATATTTGGCTGAAGATCAAAACTATTTTCATCCCATCAGAGTCAAAAGATGATGAGTTGGTGTCGTGGTTTAATGCTAATGGCAATTTTTTTTTCAAATTCTACCTATAGATTGAAATGTGGTATTGTTTCAAATCCAATAAATAATTTTAATTGGAGTAAGAACATTTTGAAGTTAATGTGCCCGCCAAAACTTCAAGTGTTTATGCTCCAATAGCTAAGCAATCGACTTCCCTTTAAGTCTCTTCTTAGACGCAAGGGGTTCAATATGGATGGTGGATGTGATATTTGTGGTGAAGATGATGATGTGGATCATATTTTTAGAAAATATTCTGTTGCAAGGAATTGTTAGGGGATTATTCTCCTAACTATTCAAGGGCTTGAAGATCAAGATAGGTCCATAAAAGATTGGTGGTTGGACCTTTCAAAGAGTTTGTTGCTTGAGGAGGAATGGAAAAAGGAAAAATGTGTATTCCTGTTATGGTATCTTTGGAAGAGTAGAAATTTGAAAGTTTTTAAGAATCTTTCGATTCCTCAATATAAAGTCATTGATAATGTCCTTGGCTCGCTTATGGAATTTCAAGAATGTACAAATAAGTCTAAGGGTGAAAGTTTAACTAAAGATTGTAGCTATATAAGGTGGAATCCCCTTGATTTTTGTGTGATTAGAATTAACTTTGATGCTTCTCAGATGAAGGATGGTATGTGCACCATTACGGGTCTTGCTAGGAATCACGTGGGTGCAGTTTTGGATATTAAAGCTTATAAGTTGGGGCTTACCTCCATTAATAGGGTGGGAAGCTTGGGCTGCTTGGGAAGCCTATAATTCGGCCTTGAATTTCAAAAATTTTCCTCTCATAATTGAGGGTGACTCAAAGATAGTGACATCTTGTTTTAACAAGTCAAGTCCGTGCACGTGGAACTTGAGGAGCGTCATCCAAGACTAATGGGAGCTCAAGGAGAGGTGTGGGAAGGGGATCATCTACAAGCATGTATTTCACGAAGCAAATCAAGCCATGGATTTGGCTAGCCCACCATGCTCATGAAGCCCAGTTGCCAAGTGATAGTTGTGTTTCTCTAAACCTTTGTAAGCTACCTTGGCCTTTTGCATTTATTTGCTGTAGTGATTTGTGGGGACGTGCTACCCCCCGTCTTGTGTAGCCCCTTATGTTTATTATAAAAAAAAATATAGTGCATAGATCCAGACTCTTCCATGTCCTTTAATTTTTCTAAAAAGCCTATATAAAACTGAGCCATTAATTTCTTTAATTACTACTACATTAAATCTAGAGTAGTGTACTGGATACATATCAAAAGCCTATGTAAAACTGATTCATCCAAAATAATTTAAGGTGGGGCCACATCGATCCATGGAGGGTGGAATCGTCTCTACCTACGGATTATTGGCTAGATTACCGATTGCAAAAGAACTATACTAAAAAATGGTGTTTAACAAATTTGCTACATCCGTATATGGGTACCAGTTCTTGTTAGTCGTTCTGTCTGTGTTCTTCTTGAGATTGCACTTGTTCTTCAAGCAGAAATTGAAGAACCAAGTCATACCAGAATGGCCTTTACTGGGCTCCCTCCCGACGGTGACCCAAAACATGTAGAGGATCCCTGACTGGTTCACTAAAGTTTTCATCTCCCTAACTAGTTTGCTGAATTTTTCATCTCTCTCAGCACCAAAACCTTTTACCTAAAGGGCCTCTTTTCAAAGCTCGACTAGATGATCACTTACGATCCACAAAACTTCGAGTACATGCTCAAAGTAAACATTGCCAACTACCCAAAAGGATAGGATTTTAGGCAGATATTCGACATTCTCGTCCAAGGTATATTTAACACAAATTTCAAGTCATGGGAAACGTAGAGGAAGGTTTCACGCTCAGCTTTCAGACTAATTGAGTTTCAGAGCTTTGTCGAGCCCAGATTTCCTACTCACTTTTCCTACCCACACTACCCGTTGTGAATTGCAGCCATACATCTCTACCCATCGTAAAAGTGAGCTTTGTCAGCCACGATCCATAAGCTAATTGACGAAAAGCTTTTACCTTTGTTAGCTAATGTGGCTAGAGAAGTTTTTGTAATAGATTTTCAAGATTTGATTTTGAGGTTCACCTTTGATGGTATTGCCATTACACATGGGGAAAGGATCTTCTTTCTCAAGAACTTCCTACTATGGTTGCTCAAACGAAATGGGTAAAATGGAGATTGGCTTCTATCAAGGCAAATATGTGCCCACACCATTCTAACAGCCTTTTGCAACCTTGCATTGGGAATATCTCCCCATGAAATAAAGCACACAAGTACAAAGATATTCTCAATGCAAGGCAGTAAAAGCTGCCCGAATGGGCTTTGCCCTGACTGAAGCCAAACTCGGTAAAATGGTCAGAAAAATATCATAAAGTGTAATTTTGCCATTCTGAAATTATTTAATGCCCATCTGATGTCACGTGACGGTGTTGATTAACGATCAACTAATGATAGGGGCCTATTAGACACAATTTGAAAGTTCAAGAAACTACAAAGACATGTTTTAAAGTTCGGGGACTGACTTTACACAACCCCCAAAGTTTAGGGTATTGTTCACAAATTTTTCCCATTATTTAAAATCTATCATTAGTTAATTATTTATCCTAATTGATTAGTATTTTACATTTTATTAGCTTATAAGTTATTATTCACATTATATTTTATTAATAACCATGACTTAATTAATAATTTTATTATTTTAATATTAATTACTCATAAATTATTAAATTATTGTTTATTGATAAATTATTTTTTAACTTATTTTAATTAAATTATTAATTACAATATAATTATTTAATTATTAAATATTTATTGTTACTTCTCAATTAATTAAGAATATTTTGATGATCTAATATTTTATTTTTAATTATTAATTTGATATTAATTAGTTAATTAATTATTAACATAAATTAATATTTTAATTTTTATTAGTTTCTATATTATTATTAATATTTTATTTTATTAATACTTAGGACTTAATTAATAATTTTAATATTTTATTCTTAAAAAAATAATTGATCATTAAATTATTTCTTGATTAATATTTTTATTAATTACTTATTTAAAGTTATTTATTATTTGTTTTAATTAAATCATTTTGTTAATATGTTATTAAATAATTAATAATTTATTAGTGAGTTGTGGCTCTCGTATTAACTCTTAGAAATACTACAAGGAAAGCATGTTTTTGTTAAATAAGTTTTTCCCTGCATTCCCACTTATTTCCCACCAAAATGGTGAGACTCCACATCCCAAGTAGGGGTGAGCAAAAAAACCAAAAAAGTAGACTAACCAAAATAGAAAACCGATGGTTAATCGAACGAACTAGTATACATATATTTATATATTTTATGTATATTTATATATTTTTTATATTTTTTATACATTATAAATTAATAAATATGCATTATATATAACATATTATTTATTATTTAAAATATAGTATTATATTATATTTTTAGTATTTTATTATATATTTATATATTTTTCTACAATAAATATTGTAAATAATAAAAAACCAATGAACCGAAACAACGGTTAACCAAACTGGTCAACCGATTAACCAATAGGCGTCGTTCGATTTCGATTTCTAATTTTCCAAAAACCGATAACCCCAATTCGGTTTAAAAAATTAGCCCTTAATTCAATTAACCGAACCGTAAATGCCCCTAATCCTAAAATTTAAAGCATATAACCCCACCTTTTTCCTATCCCATCTCATATCATCCCACAAACAAAACATGAAAGAGGAGGCATATTTCATAATACTTCTTATCCCACAAACAAAACGGAGCCTAATTAAATTTGTTTGTGTAAACTGTTGTTTGTCTGCAAGCCTCAATAATCGAAGGATGATTCAAGTAATTGTGACAGGGTGGAGGTACGATTATATGCATGCATGGTTAAATATTTGTTTATTTGAACTTCGCACGAGTATGACAGAGATGCATGCATACAAGGCACCTTTTGTAATCTATGTTACTATTTAGGGAGAAGTACAAATCAGCCCAGCTCAGAATTTAATAGGCCGAAAGTACAGGGAGAATGCATTCTGACTGTGAATTGATGCCAAATTCACGGGCATGATGTAGTTTATAGGGGGGAGAGGGCTAGTTGTAAGGAGGGCTGGAATTCAGAATTCTGCATTGTGTGTCTCCCTACTTTTTCCTACTATTTAATGAAACGGGTCAATAGCCATATGTTATGCACTTTATCACCAAACCGCAACCTGGCCCAAAATTCAAAGTTAAATTATAAGGATCAGCTGATACATTACGATTCATGGCATGCCTACATACAACTGTTTCAATGTATACTTGCTTCTAAACAAATTATATTTTGATTTTGGAGTTCCTTAGTTAATGTTAATTAGGCCCAACTTCATTAAGGCTGTGTTTGGTTTGAAGGAAAAAAAAAAGGAAAAGATAAAAAAATGTAAGAAAACTTCTATAAATCTTATATAGATTTCTCTATATTTTCCTTCCTTTCCTTATGTTTTCTTTCAAACCAAACATAACATGAGGACTGTCAATGAAACCGGCAGAGTTGAACCAAACCGAAGGGATAAGCGATGGGCGGCATTTGAATTATTCTTCACCTGTTGAGTGAGCAAACAAAGATATCAGAGTCAGAGAGAGAGAGAGACGGAGGGGTATTGGAGACCGGAAATGCAGGCAAAGTAGGCGCATGTCCAGCACAGCGCAGGTGATGCCCAACGGCCCATGTCATCGATAATGGCAGCTAACTAGATGCAAGTTATGGACCAATCTCTGCTTTACTGTCTCTAACCTATTTTAGTTCTTGATCGTTTTTTCTGATCCGTCTTTATGATTTATTTTGTTAATTCTCCAAAACTCTGCACACTGAATTGTTCATTCAAATATGTAATTTATCTATTTTAATCTTTTCGAGATATTGATTCTTTTTCTATTTTGTTTCTTTGTCTTTCTAAGCTATTTAAATGAGGTTGATGAACGGTGGCAAAGAACAATACCACCTATTTAATTTTTCAGTTATTTTGTTTTTTAATCATTTTGATTTGTTAAATATAATCGGTTTTTATTGGGTCAGAACCAATCATCCCTACAACAATTAATTCTCTGTGTGGGTTCAGATGTAGTAGCCACGTTAGGTAAACATATTAAGTGAGTACGTGTGAACGCGGAACAAAAACATTTAAAATAAAAATATATTAATTGGAATATGTGTCACACAACTATTACTCATTGCTTGTATTTACCTAACGTGCCTATTATATCTGGGCCCCTCCGTGTCTCCAATATAAGGAAGGGAGAGGTTAGGGAGGACTTGCCGTGAGGCGTGCTCTGCGGGGAATTCATCCGAATATCCTTCATTCCTTGTGAGCAGAGATAGAGGGATATAAAGGGATTGAATTTTTCAATGGGATGAGGTACGACGGGTCGGGTCATGGTGCCACTTGGCAGGTTGAGCACCATTAATAATTTAAAAAGAAACCCTCATTATATTAAATGGGTCCGTCGTCGAAAATCTGTTTTTCCAAATAACTGTATTTTTTTTTATTTTTTGTAAAAAAGTATCTGATTACTTACAAAATTATTAACTTTTAGTTTTTGGAAGAATAGCAGATAAAGGCAACTTTTTACTTTTAATATCAATAAAAAATAATATTTTTATATATTAATTAAAATGAAATATCTTTTTTTAGAAAAATATCAAAAAGGCAGTGGTGTTCTATTCATCCGAATGAATCATAAGATTCCGGCAAATAATAACAGGAAATGCTCTTCGTGTCCCAGAAATTAAATCGGCGGCCGTGTCCAAGTGTCCATCTCCAAGGACTTATAGAACCTCCGGAGGTTCCGTGACGTAAGATTCCGGCCATTCCTTATGAATCCATTGTCCTTTCATTCCTCTTTCTTCTCTTGTCCGCCCATCTCGGTGTACAAAATGGGACAGGAGCGGAGGGCTCATCTCCACCCGATGCCGTCATGACGTTCTGCCCAAGCCTCACCGGGCTTTTCTCATGTGCACAGCCCAAGCCTTGTCGGTGTTCCGTCACGGCATTGTCACGAGCAGAGGGCTCATTTCCACCCGATGCCGTCACGGCGTTCCGCCCAAGCCTCGCCAGGTTTTTCTCATGTGCATAGCCCAAGCCTCATCGGCGTTCCGTCACGGCATTCTCACGAGCGGAGGGCTCAATCTTTCTGAAACTGTTTCCAATACTGAACCTGGAAGACCCTTGATTGTCTTGCTCTGTGCAAACGAAGAGTCCGACACCTCCTCCATGTCACGTGGAGACACAAAAATGGTATATTATTATTATTATTGTTATTATTATTATTAAATCTCATCAATGATTTAAAAAATGTTATCCAAGTGTATTTATCCCGATAAGTATATTTACTAGGGTAAAAAATAATAATAATAAATTCTTTAGGTCCAACGATCCAAAGAACAGAGAATGTTAAACTAATTAAGCTATCGTATTGGACCAGGTCGAGCCATGAAGCTGACCATGGATGCACCCAGTGATAGCCTTTGCAATGCCAGGTTGTGTGATTCACGATTAAACAACTATCCAGATCTTCCAACACCAACATAATCAAGTTCAAATTCAAACTAAACAAAAAAAAAAAAATTTAAAGTACAAACCCATTTGGGGGAGATCAATTCCCACCCAGCTTGTGATAAAAATAACATGTATATAATTTATATTATATTTAAATTATCAAGTACGTAAAATAATATAATATACTAAGTAATATAGGCCCAAAGTCCAGGCTGACCCAATCTGGGTCCACCGGCCCAGGCAAGCCCGGCCCATGGGAACCTGTAACTGAAGACCCAAGAAAGACGATGAGAATATCAAAGCAACTTCCACGACTACAAAGGTAATAAAATAATGAAGGTTTTTAAAATCGATTCGGACAATGAATCGTTCCAGGGTCTGATTTTTGGGTAAGATGGTTTGATTGTTTGAACTAAATAGATGGTCTGTTTAAACAAAACAATTAAAAAATTAAAAGAAAAAACATAAAATGGCTAAAAGCCATTAGACAATTCAAACGGTTTAAATAATTTGATCAATAGTTTATTGACCAAATCAACAGTTTTTTACTAAAAGATGATTATAAGGCAAAACGAAACCGGTCAAGTGACCGATTCCCGATTTTCCGATCTGGTTTTGACCACCTTTTGTCACATGCTACACGACGCACCCACACACCCAATATCAACAAACAAGAAATTTCATTGATAAACAAAAAAACAAATATAGATTGTTGGAAGCAGTTAGAGATGTGGATAAAGCCGGGGATCCACTCGTGACTTCTCCGCCTGCCTTTAAGAATTAAGACTGGGCAAGTGGGCATAGCCAAGCCCCACAAACAAATTCAATGTTTGGAATTCAGAAACACCACCAACATAATAATAAGTTATATACTGTTGTACGCAACTATTAGCGGTGGACGGTGGTTGTGGTTCATAGTTCATACTTGGCCTGGGCGTTGTTTTGTTGGACTTCAATGTTCAAAGATCAAACCCATTCATCACTAACACGCATCCCTCTTTTGCATGATACGACCCTCTCTGGATTCTGATAAAGACTTTAATTACCAATATCAGGTACCAGCCCCCTCCCCACCTCCACTTGTCCAGTGCATTTCCCTCGTCTTCTGACAAAGTCTTATTTTTTCAAATTTACCATTTTATCCTTCTTTGGTAGATCTGTTCATGGGTTAGGTAGACCGATGGATTGGCCTGGCCTTCGAACGGTTTTGAACACATATTTTAGATCATGGGCTTGACCTCGGGCCTAAAAGCCTGAGCCCAACTATGTTGCAAGTCGGGCTTAGGATTTGTCAAAAAAGTCCAACCTGGCCCAACTTATAGGTTAAACCAAAAACCTAGCCCTAAATATCCCAACCCCTCTCTTCTCGGTCATCTCTTTCTCTTAGTCTTAGTCGTCGAACCTCAATTCTCTCTTCTCAGTTTTCACATTCACAACCTCACACTCTCCTGTTACGGGGGTAGATCTACTGCGGAAGAAACCCGTGCAACATCCACGCCAAGCAGGCTAGGACAAGCCTTTTGTATGCTTAGGGCTAGGAGTTGCCTGATGAGATGGTTCCATCAAGGTCGGTAGCATTGGATCATGACCTCAAGTCACATGGTTGGGGCTCTCTACTGGCTTTGGCCGGTCCATGAGAGGCACTACTTACGTGCTAAAGGGGGAAGGCCATGATGTGAGGCGACTTGGCGCCGATGTGAAAGGTCTCCTTTATGCGATGATGTAGGCACCTGTGTGCCAATGATGATAGGCAACCGCTGGACCGGAACACACACATGCACTATGGGCAATGGGATAACTCTTTCAGCTTGGGCAAGGGACTGGCATGGTGAAGGGTCATGCTTAGGCCAGGCCCGCATGCCAAGCCTCCCTTGAGTGTCGGTCCATGCACTGTCCCCATGAGCATGTATGCACCCATGAGGAACCCTGGTAGCCATGCTAGCCATTAACCAGGGATGCCCCGCAAGGGATGTTGGTATAGGAATGCCAAGGTTAGGCACCCAAGGAGGTCGACCACCCCTCCTCAAAGTGTATGCTAAGCTTTTAGAGGTCTACCTAAAGATGACATCAATTCTCCCAAAAATCTTACAGGAAAAAATGATGATGGTGTCCCTTAACGTAAGCCTGCCAAGCGTAGGCAAGGCTAAGCCTATGTCAGACCGTGACAGGCTCCCCCACTCAATCCATTGTCGTCCTCGACAATGGCTCTTCTTGTGAATGAGCGTATGTGTCCTGTGCCATCCACTTGTGTGCCAGTTCCTAGGCTCACCTAGCCAACCCGGGTCTCGCCTATATTGGTGTCCATATATGGGGACGGAACCATTTCACCATGCCGATCTGCCTAGACTTCATCTCTTGTGTTGAGGTTACTCAAACCATGTGATGGCTATGCCGTTGAAAGTGTACGAGAAGGCCCTCGAAGAAATTTGAGTGTTTATGCTTCGCAGAGGTCCGCCCCATGTATTATCTTTATTCATGGCTCGATCGTCTCCATGGTAGCTTTTCAGTGGTGCTACCGAACACGATGTGATAAGTCTACTCCTGTTGTTGGCGGTGTGTGCTAGGTACCCTTTCACCATGTTGGCCTGTGGACTTCACCTCGCCGTGTGTAGGTTACTCAAACCTAGTCATGGCTTATGCTTTGTTAGCCCTCGAAACTACACTTCACCTCGCCAGTTCAGGTTACATCTTCGCTCCAAGGGGGCCCCAATGTGTGATGCCTCAAGGAGATTTGACTGCAATCTGCGCGAGTGTGGCAACTTTTTCGCATGATGTTGTCAAACATGCCCTCACCTTGTGATGTGTGTTGATGTTGCGAATGTTCTACCTTGTGATGAGCTGAGCATGTCCTCCGATGCCTTGCTAGTGTAGGGCTACCATGCTCCAACGGCCAGTGTACCCACATTCCTATCATTATGATATTGTGGCTTCCACCGAGGATCCATGATGCAAAACCACCACCTTAGTGATATTCCTTGGCCAACCGTCGACACCAACCAATTTTGGACTACTGTCCCCACCTTAGTAGTGCCTCAAACAAAGCTACAGAACAATGGTTCATCCATCATGAAACCAAAATATAGGCGCACTACCCACAAATCACTAAAATGAATAGCAACTGATGTCCGTGAGGAAGCATGGCACTCCCCCACTCAAACCACCGCAATATGCCTTCCATGAAAAGGCCCATGCGTCTGCCCCCACATGAGCACAACGACCAATGCGTCTGCCCCCGCAAGGGCGTTATTTTGGGGTCATTGGAATGGGGACACGATGAATGGCCTCTTGTCAGGCCTGATGTGTATGCTTTCTTGCTTGTACCTGAGTGGAAGTGTCTAGGGACCGCACCCCACGATGTGTTGCTTGTCGTGATGACCACTTCAACAGGATCTGTGCTGATATGCTCTGATACCAATTGTCACGGGGTAGATCTGCAGCGAAGGAAACCCGTGCAGCATTCAAGCCAAGGCAGGCCAGGACAAGCCTTTTGTATGCTTAGGGCTAGGAGTTGCCCGATTAGATGGCTCTACTAAGGTCAGTAGCACTAGATCATGACCTCTCTGTTCATGTCTTCTCAAGTGTTATCTTCTCTAACAAATGGACCAGCAGTTCTCACTTCTCATTCTTAGTTCCTTGTTCCCTCTCAATCATTTTTCTTCTTTGGCGATCTCCAACGAACATAGGCTAGGGGTTGCAGCCCTTCTTTTTCTCATTATTTTCTCTGGTGAATTTAGGCTAACACCTCAATGTGAACTCAACACCGACGAACACTCACGCAAATTCAACACCAGCAACATTTTTCTGTTAGGTCGGGCTTGAGCCTGAGCTTTGAGCTTTTTATTAAAGTCAAACTTGGGCCCAAATTATATACCTATTGGTCGGGCTAGGCTCGAACTCGGATCTAACAAAATCCTGTTTATGAAGAGTAAAAGCCCGACCCGACCCCTGCCCAGCTCGGCCCATAAACAGGTCTGTTCCTGGGCTGTAGTTTCAATCCAATTTCTTGGACAGAAGAATGAACTGCTGATTTGTACGCTTAGTCCATCCTTTTGACGGCTGGATTCATGCGGTGTTGACAGCTTCAATATGTCAAATACAAAAAAGCGTTATTGGTTATTTTGCCTTGTTCTTCAGGAAACTCGGAAGGTGTTGTTTCCGTAAATTCATCCGAAGTTGAAGGACGTTTTCGCAACGGGAAAGTGTCTATACACTAAGCAAGCAAATGAAATAGAAACAATAGAACAAAATTCCTTCCTTTTTATCTTTTTAGGTGACGATTCTGCCCGTAAGGACTTTCTTCGAAGGAGGAAAGCAACTGCAGAATCGACCGACTTCGATTTTCTCAATAATCGTACCTGGACTGCTTGGTTGGCTGGCATCCATCCATCGTCCATGACCAACAACGACTCTCCTTCCACGAACGACGAACCCCTTGTGCTTCAAGTGAACCCTCCTTCTCTATTTAAATCCCTCGCATTCATTCCTTTTCCTCTCGTACCAAAATCTCAATTCTCTTTCCTTTCTTTCTTACCCTTCTCCAAGCAAGCAAGAACCAGAAAGGAGTATCAAATGGAACAACGAAAGGCGGTCAATTTCGAAGATTTCTTGCCTATAATGGCCGACAAGTTGGGTGGGGAGGGATTGATCGGGGAGCTGTGTAACGGGTTTCAGTTGCTCATGGACCCTGATAAGGGACTCATCACTTTCGACAGCTTGAAGAGAAACTCTGCCCTTTTGGGGTTGCAAGGATTCACAGACGACGAGCTACGGAGCATGTTGAAGGAAGGGGATGTCGACGGCGATGGGGCTCTTAATCAGATGGAGTTCTGTGTCCTCATGTTCAGATTGAGTCCTGATCTGATGGAATCGTCTGAGATGTGGCTGGAACAAGTTCTCCAACAAGATTTTATGGATGTATAATTTTTTTTCGGTTCTCTCATTTTCCTCTTCTTTGCATTGCTCTGTTTTTCCTTTTCTTCATTTCTTCTTTTACGGGCACTGAGAAGAGTAGAAAATAAAAAAGAGAAAAACATTGTTTATACTTTATTTGATTGACGGATTACCAATTTACATGTGATGATGTTCATACCATTTTAGTGATTGAAATGGGATTTTTTTTTTTTTTTTGTCTTCCGTCTTTTCTTGGTTTTTACTTTTCCATTTCTTCTTTCTTCTTCGTTCTCCATGTATCTAAGAAATTCCATTATTTTTTGTCAACTTATTCTTCTCGGTGTGGGACTGCTGGGGTAAGAAAGAAATAGAAATTTTTTCTTTTACTGAAGGATAGCATTAAGACGATTCGAGAAAAGGGGCACGAGTTAAATGTTAGGATGTGACAAAACTAGAGTAATATGGTGGATCTTCGTGGGCCATAGCATTTATTTATTTATTTTTTTGAATGGCATTTATTTATTTATTTATTTACCTTCTTCAGGAATCATACCGTTTACTTCAATAATATGAGATTGACCTGGCCGAATAAATACACCAAAAAGATAATCCCATATGAATAAATCGATCCAAATCTGATCCATTTATATTCTGATCGAATATGGATTATCCTAATCCGATTTTATAAATGATATAATATGTTTATCAATTTTAGCCTAATTTATTAGTCGTATTTAACATCTAGAGTCGATTCTAAACTAAATAATCGAAATCGAATTTGTTAGTCGTATTCAAGATTTTCTTCAGATTTAAAAATTAACAAATCAAATTTGGGTAGAATTATCCTATTTCATCCGATCCATCATCTATGATCACGTGCAATACTAAAAAATATTCATTTATTTAATTGTTTAAATGGGTAGAGAAAATAAAAAATTGTAGGCAGAAGTTAAAGCAACAGGGTAGAATATGACAGCTGTGGGATTTGAACCCACGCCCTTTCGGACCAGAGCCTAAATCTGGCGCCTTAGACCACTCGGCCAAACTGTCGGTATTCTTGTTGCAGGTTTATTTTATGACATATTATAAATCTGTAATTCATAAGTTTCTCCGACTTATAATAAAGAAAATTTTGTGTATCCGGAATGAATGATGAGAACAAGTTATGTAATCGATAACCCTATGAAATTATCCTTTCCTTTTTTTTATTTTTTTAATATTTTTAATTAATAAATTTATTTTTAATGAAAAATTCTCTTATTAATTTTTTTTTAGCTCAGGGTCAGAATTCATAGGCCAAATTGTATTGCTAAGTCAAACTAATCAAACTAAACCGGTGTAGTTAGTATAAATTGGTAACTAAAACTAGAGGGTCGTACAATTTTTTGGTACTAAAATAACCCGACCCTTGAATTTCGATCGCATAGCAATTTTCAGGCCCTGGTTCATTTTATTCTCCGGCTTTTTTTATTCTCATAGGAAATTAGCAAAGTTGGGGAAAAACCTAATCCAAAACTTGAAGTTCACTTAAGACAAAGGAGATATTTTTAGAAATTAGTTCACATAATTTTCAAAAAATAGTGAATTTTTAATAAAATTTTAAAAAATAACTAAAAAATATTTTTGAAGAAATTACTATTTAAAAAAAACAAAAGCATGTTAATTAATAATGAAGTTAATAGTTTTTCTAATATTTATTTTCAATAAATATTTATAAAAATTTATATAGTAGATTTGGCAAACCAAACCAGATCAATCAAGATCAATTCAAATTCATAACTAAAAATATATATTTTCTTGACCCATTTTCTTGCTATATTGTTCAGAAAATTTCAGCATCAATAAAAATAGTGATGTATGGGGTCCAAAACGTCCCATGGAGGGAGAGATTTTATAATGATAATTTAAAATATTAGTTATAATTATAATAAGATTTTTAATTACTTATTAAATTTTATTAATTTAGTTTTCTTATTTGTCTTACTATATCATCTATGTTTTTCTCTTATTATTATTCTAGATACTTTTTTACTCATCTTATTTCAAGATTTAAATTTTAAACATTAGTATTTTAATACATAGATGAAAAATTAAATGCATATACTTGGAAGGTGGAGAGAGATAGAGAAAAATATGTTATGTTTGTACCTCGAATTCTTTGTGGCGACCCACTTTTTGGATCTGCTCCGAATTATTTTGAAAAAACCTGAAGGCAAAATTTCAAAGTGGTTTGTGGTGGATGCGTAGGGCTTGGGCCGTGGCGGTATGGACCTTATCCATATTCATCTTTTAGGTTTGAACCAAATACGAAAAGTTATATATTTCTGGGGGTTTTCTTTCTTGTATAAAGAGTCTTAGTCTTACTAGTAAAAGTGTACGTGCGCTGCACATGGCAATATCATGATGATGATGATAATAGTAAGCAACCAGGACTCATTGAACCATTAACCTATTTAACCAGGAAAATGGACTATGACTAAGACATTAATTCATTTTTTTTTTCTTTTTATTTAGTCATTTCTATCTTACTAACAATAATCCTTATTTTTCAAACATATTTTGTTTAATATGAAGAATATATAATATTAATGCATGTCCAAAATTTTCTATAAAATTTATAAGAAATTTTATATTTTTATTTTTAATTTATAAGATAATAAAAATTACTTATTTACCAAAAGGAAATGCAATTCCAATATACTGTTTGAATATTGGTTTTTAATATTGTGGTCAAGTCAATATATATATATATGTTATTTATTATTTATAATTTTTTATAAACTTCAATGAAAATAGTTGAAAAAATACTTATATTTTTTGTTTTTCTTTATTTTAACTATTATATTTTCTTTTCCTTTTAATAATTTATTATTATTTTTAAATTAAATCGGCTCATGTCAGATTCGGATATCCAACATATTGATCGGATTCAAATTTAGATCAATATTTATGAGATCCAATCAGATCTTTGGATTGAATCAAATTCAAATATACAATGATTCAAATCCAATCATTTTCATCATCAATAAAAGTAATTCTTCTTTTCACATTTATTTTTGCACATGGCAATACCAAATAATGATGATGATAATAATAATTAGTAACCAAAGGACCTTACTGGTTGAATCATTAACCTATTTAAATAGGAAAATGTACTATGATTAAGACATTAATTCATTTTTTTACTTTGTATTTTAATTTTTTCTATCTTTACTAACAATATAACTCTCATTTTTTCAAACGTATTTTTGTTTAATATGAAGAACATATAATATTAATATATGTTCAATTTTTTTATAAAATTTATAAAAAATTCTAGATATTATTTTTTTATTATTTAATTTATGAGATAATAAAAATTACTTATTTACCAAGAGGAAATGCAATTCCAATATATTGTTTGAATATTGGTTTTAATATTATGCTCAAATCAATTATTTATATTATAGTATTTATATTATTTATATATAATATATATGCTATTTATTATTTATTTATAAATATATTATTTATATTGTATTTTTGTAAACTTTTTATATGATGACAATAGTTGAAAAAAATACTTATATTTTTTGTTTTTTATTTCAATTTTTATATTTTTCTTTTTCTTTTAATAATTTATTACTTTTTAAAAAAATTAAATAGGATCGTATCAGATTCAAATGTCTGACATGTCTGAAGAGAGCGCTTGCTACCGGGAGGAGTCATCGAGGGTGATAGCGGAGAGGGAGCTCCTTTGCCAATAGGTCTAGAAATTAGAGTCCACGCTCCAGGATCAAATTCGGAACTTTGACGCCATGGTGGAGGCAGAGCGAGCTAAGGCGGTGTGGGACTTCGAGGACTCTTAGGAGTACTATGACCTCTAGGTGGAGTATGGCTCGAACTCCTACCGTTCGGGATTCAAACTCTGCCAATGGTTGGTTCGGAAGAAGTTCTCCGGGCTCAACCTTGAAGGCATAAAGATAAAGGGTCTGGACCTAGAAACGATGGACATGACGGAGGAGGAGGAGCCTGACTCTCCGTAGGATGACGAGGGCGTGGAGGTAGTGGAACCTTGAGGCTGGTAGTTCTTGTTTCTTCTTCTTGAATGAATTCTGAAGTGGTTGTTCCCAGGTGTCTAAACCCAGTTTTAAATATTTCTTTTTGGTGAACTCTCTTGGGCTGTTGGGCCCGATTTTTTCTTTGTTTTTGATGAACTTCACTTGGGCTGTTAGGCCCAATTTTTTGTTTTTTTTTTTTTTTGTTTTTAAGAACTAGTAATGAAATGTTTCTTTCTTCCGCTAAGTGTTGTGTGCTCTTTACTTTCTGCCGAAGCGACTTTATCACTCGATCTGTTAGAGCTACATACCCGAAGTAGGGTCTTTCGGTAATTGTTATCCCGAACTATTCCCCAATACTTGGGGTAGTTTTATAATGTTAGAGTTAAATCCCCTTAACGGGTTCAACTTGTATATCGAAGCGAGCCACGCATTAGAGGGTTCACTCGAGCTGCCCGTGCATTCAGTATTAATACTTAGCCTATGCCGATGAAGCGGTTAGGTCTTCATTAAATTGGCGTTTTAGCCCTTAGGTTGGGGGAGTGACTTATAGTCCACTCTCCTAGAGTTCGCCCATGCCATAGAGGCGATTGGGTCTTATGGTGCCAATGTCTTTGTTAGCTCGGCATTTTGGCCCTTACGCTTTTTTTATTTTTATTTTTATTTTATTTTGGGAGGGCAACTACAGTCTATCCCCTTCTAGAATTCGCCCATACCATAGAGGCGACTGGGTCTTTTCACGTCGAGGTCTTCCTTAGCTCGGCATTTTGGCCCTTAGGCTCTGGGAGTGACTCGTGATCTACTCAGTAATTTATAGGTAATATTGCCTTAAGTTCACAATATTTCATGCCCGAGGTACTTGTTTCCCTTCTAGGGTTTCGAGCTCGTATGTTCCTTCCTCGAGCACCCACTTTACTCGAAAGGGTCCTTCCCAATTTGGCCCGAGCTTACCAACACTAGCTTAGGCACCATAACTTTACGAAGGACTAGGTCGCCGACGCGGAGGTTCCAATTCTTGACCCTGGTGTTATAGTACCGAGCCACTCTTTGCTAGTAGATCGAGGTCCTAATATATGCGAGGTCCCATACTTCCTCAAGTAGGTCGAGGTTGGTGCGTAGCTCATCTTCATTTTCCTCGTCATCATACACTTCTAGACGTAGCGAGGGAATTTTGATCTTGGCTGGGATGACTGTTTCAGTGTCGTAGGTGAGGTTGAAGGGGGTCTCGCCTGTAGCGGTCTTCACTGTGGTCCGATAAGTCCATAGAACACTGGGTAGCTCATCTGTCCATAGTTCTTTAGCTCGGTCAAGGCGTGCCTTCAATCTCACGTCTTGGCACTAGTTTTGGAATTTAATGTCCTCGAACTGCTTATCGTTATCAGAGATCAGTACTCGAGTTAACCCGAAGCGTTATACTATATTTTTCCAGAAGAAGTTCTACACGTTCCGAGCTGTGATCGTTACGAGGGGTTCAACTTCTACCCACTTAGTGAAATAATCAACTGCTACCACTAAGAACCTCCTTTGGCCTATCGCTAGTGGAAACGGTCTGAGTATATCGATCCCCCATTGTGCGAATGGCCACGGGCTGGTGAGATACTTGAGGTCGGCAGTGGGCTGATGGTGGATGTTAGCGTGCTTCTGGAATTTGTCACGTCTTTTGACGAGCTCGGTCGCATCTGTCTTCATCGTTGGTCAGTAGTATCCCTGTCGTAGCGCTTTTTGGGCGAGGGCCCTGCCCCCAAGTGTCTGCCGCACAGATCCTCATGAGTGTCGCGGAGCACGAGCTCGACCTCGGAAGGTCGCAAGTAGCGCAGATAGGGGAGCATGTAAGACCTCCGGTACAGTCGTTCGTCTATTATGACGTATTTGGCTGCCTGACGGTCTACCCTTCTGGCGGCATTACGATCTGCAAGGAGGGTCCAGTGCAGTAGGAAGCTCGTGAGCGGATCAATCCAGCTCAGCTTTGCTTGAATGACAGGTGCGACCTCCTCTACCCCCCCGAGAATGGTAGGCCGAGGCAGGTTCTCTATGTACACGGTTCTCATGGTATTATCACTGGTGCTGGCTAACCTGGACAGGAAGTCGGCCTCAACATTCTTTGATCTTGGGATTTGCTTGATGAAATGTGACTGAAAGTTGAGCAGAGCCTTTCTTACTTTGGCTAAGTAGGCGATCATGGTTGGGTTGTGAGGTTCGTATTCGCTTGTGACTTGATTGACCAAGAGCTGGGAATCACTACAGATGATGATATGCTTGGCTTTCACTTACTTGGCTAGAGCCAGCTTGACTATTAACGCCTCATACTCTGCTTCATTGTTGGATTTCGTGAACTCGAAGCGTAGTGCGTACTCCAATTTTGTACCGCTTGGGCCGTACAGAACGATTTTGGCTCCGCTGCCCTACTGGTTTGATGAACCATCTACGTGAAGGATCTAGGGCTCCTCATCCCAGCTTGCGCTTGGCCTAACTAGGAGAGATGTCGCACTGGTTGCTACCTCACGGTGCTCGTGCTCAACCGGCCTAGGAACTTCGGGCTCACCCGAGTTGGGGGCCTTGTGCATGACCAGCCTGAGGACTTCGGAGCTGAAAGTGCATTCCGCGATGAAGTCTGCTAAGGCTTGGGCCTTGATAGCAGTTTGTGGCTTGTATTGGAGGTCATACTCGCTGAGCTCAACGGTCCACTTTGTCAGTTTACCGGAGACCTCGGGCTTGAGCAGAACTTGCCTCAGAGGTTTGTTGGTGAGGACGATGACAGTGTGAGCTTGGAAGTTCGGACGAAGCTTCCGGGCTGCAATAACTAGTGCATAGGCAAGCTTTTCTATCTTTGGATATCTTGTCTCTGCTCCCTACAACACTTTACTAACATAGTAGATAGGTCGTTGGACCCAATCTACCTCTTTTATCAGTACCGAGCTGACCACCTCGTCACTTGCCAAGAAGTACAACTCCAAAACATCGCCCTCCTCGGGTCGGGTTAAAATGGGTATATTAGAGAGGTACTTTTTGAGCTCGTCGAACGCGAGCTGGCACTCTTCGGTCCATTCAAAACCTTTGCTTTTAATTGCCTTAAAGAAAGGCAGGCAGCGGTCTGCCGACTTGGACATGAAGCGGCTTAGAGCAGCTATTCGGCCATTCAGCCTTTGAACCTCCTTCAGTTTTTGGGGTGGTCTCATGTCCAAGATGGCCTTTATTTTATCTGAGTTGGCCTCAATGCCATGCCGGTTGATGATGTACCCTAGGAATTTACCCGAGATGACACCGAAGACACACTTATTCGAGTTCAGTTTCATGTTAAATTTACACAGAATTTCAAAAACTGAATGCAAATCTTGTATTAATCCATGCGAAAATTGGGTTTTGACAACCATGTTGTCTACATAACATTCTATTTTTTTGCTAATAAATGGCTCAAATAATTTATTTACAAGTCTCTAAAAGGTTGCCCCGACATTTTTTAGCCCAAAGGGCATGACCTTGTAACAGTACAGGCCGAGCTCGGTTATGAAGGCAGTCTTTTCTTCGTTAGTTGGGTCAATCCTGATCTAGTTGTAGACCGAATAGGCGTCTAGCAAACTCAACAACTCATGCCCTGAGGTCACATCCACCAGACGATAGATCCTGGGGAGTGGGAAGCAGTCCTTTAGGCAAACTCGGTTTAGGTTGGTGTAGTCAACGCACATGCGCCATTTACCGTTAGCCTTTTTTACCAAAATGGGGTTGGCCACTCAACTCGGGTAATGGACTTCCCTAATAAAGTCAGCTACGAGGAGCTTCTTGACCTCCTCGTTGACGTCCCTCCATCGCTCTGGGGCTAAGTTGCGTTTCTTCTGTCTAACGGGCCTAACTACAAGATCAATATTAAGCTTGTGAGTTATGATGCTAGGGTCTATGCCGGGCATCTCTGCCGCGGACCATGCAAAAACATCCAAATTTTCAAGTAAGAAGCTTACCAGTTGAGATCACAGAGTTTCCTCAATGGAAGTGCCGATCTGAAGTGTTCGAGCCGGGTTCTCCGTCGATGTCGGGATGGAGGTAGTCTCTTCCATGGGTGCAGCTCGCTCCTCGCATTGCTCCGTAGGTCGCTCCAACTCAAGGTCGTCGGCCACCTTGGCTTTCCCTTTGAGGGCGGCGACGTAGCACTTGCGAGACTCAAGCTGGTCACCTCACGAATCCCAATTTCGAAGTCCGTGGGAACTTCATTACCAAATAGTAAGTGGAGACCACTGCACGTAGGGAATGGGTGATTGGTCGTCCTACTATGGCGTTGTACCGGGAGGGGGTTGCGACCACTAAGAAGTTGTGGTTGAGCCTCACTATGATATGATAGGTTCCGAATTCCATAGGTACTGTAATCCTTCCCAGGGGCTTGACTTCCTCTTCGTTGAAGCCTACCAGGGGAGTATTTGTGGGCTTCAGGTCGCTTTCTTGGAGCCGGAGTTTGTCAAATGCTGCTTTGAAAAGGATATCTGTCGAGTTGCCAGAGTCGATGAGGACACGCCTGACTTCAAAGTCGTTAATCTTTACCTTTATAACGAGCGCATCATCATGGGGGTAGTGGACCCCGTGCGCATCATCCTTTGTGAAGAAGATTGGGTCCTCCATTCTTGGCTGCTTTGGGGGATTCTGCTCTTCCTTGGCTGCCTCGCCAGCTGATGTTCGAGCTGCAGCTGAGGTACAACCCGCAACGACCGAACCTCTAACAATCACGTGGATAGTCCCCCGAATTGGTCTCTCTTCAGGGGCTGCCTCAGTGGTTGTTCTGCCTGCCTGCTGGATTTGGGAGCATCTCTACTCTACTCCCCCTGCCGACCTGTTTTATTATTATTATTATTTTATACAAAATTTCTCAAGTATCCACGACGGATGAGCTCCTCTATCTCATTGCGGAGGTTTTTACAATTTTTAGTGCTATGACCGTGGTCTTTATGGAAATTACAATACAAATTCTTATTTCTTACACTAGGATCTGTCTTCAGCCGAGATGGCCACTTCACATACGGGGTGTCCTTGATCGCCATAAGGATCTCGGCCCGCTTCACGTTCAGGGGGGTATAGTCCGCTCTTTCGGCTGGCGGAGATTGGAAAGGCTGACTCGGCCTTGCCCCTTGAGCTGGGTCCTTCTTCTTCTTGCTATCACCTTGAGTTGAGGACTTTGTTTCCCTTTTTCTTTTCTTAAGGGCCTATTCACCTTTCTGGTTGATCTCCTCCTCCATCCCTATAAACTGATCCGCGAGCTTGAGGTAATGCCTCAAGCTCATTGAACCGCTTGAATTCTTTGTGGGTAATGCCTCGCTTGGTCGCAGTGAGCCGAACTGCAGGGTCCAGGTCAGGTATTTGCAAACAAGTGTCATTGAACTGCTTGATATAACTTCGAATGGACTCCCCTTCCTTCTGGACTATGCCAAGGAGGCTCTTATGAGTTCTCAGGCACCTCTTGCTGATGACGAAATGGGAAGTGAAGACTTGCATGAACTACGCCCAGTTTCTTATCGATCTGGGTACAAGGTTTCGGTACAATGTGCGGGCCACTCCTTTGAAGGTGGTGGAGAAAGCCACGCACATGTAGGATTCACTGGCCCTTGCCAGGTGCATCTGGGACTGGAAGACATCAACATGGTCATTCGGATTGAAGGATCCGTCATACTTATCTAGGGGAGGAAGCTTAAAGTCCTTTGGCATAGGAACAACAAGAAGTTTTGGAGACGGGGGGAGGGAACTGAAAGGAGAGGAGTTGCTTTTACGTCACCTGAGCTTACCTCCTCCGTACCCTTGAGCTCAGGCAGGACACGAGTGGCAGTTCGGCGAGCTTGTTGATGCCTCCGCTGCTGCTTCCCCGACTCAGCGTTGGTGCTGCTTGATTTAGTATTACTGAGCTCGATGGGCTCGGACTGCTGATGATAGCTGCGAACCGAAGGTCCTTGCCTGTAATCTGTGGCTAGGACCTCAAACTGGTTTTCAGCAAGCGAGAGCTCGAATTGAGAGTGCTGAGGCGACGTGGGCTTGATCGGCTAGGAGGCCCCCAACCTGCCTGTGGGCTGCAAGGCGGGGGTGACTGGTCTCTCCTTCCTACCGTGGGATGAGGCTTGGCTCTTGGAAGGATTCTGGGTTTGAGAGGCCTCTTCCCGGCGAGGACGTTCGCTCTGACGGGTGGGCATGGCTTGCTTCGTGGCCATGCATTGAATATCTTAAATTCATTGAATATCTTAAAATTACCTATTTTCAACTCATTTAATATCAATAACCCATTACCCTATTTGCTCTCATTTTTTATCAATAAATTTAAATTTGGAGAGGTAAATTTTGCCCTCAAAAAATTTCAAAAATATTTTTGAGACTATTCATGTTTTTTGAGTAGTATAGATTTTTTTGTAAAGTTTGTTACTTTTGTAAACTTTGCCTCAATTGACAATGTCCAATGCATCGCATGGGGCCATACTAGTGGTTAAGATAAGCTAGGGAGATTAGGGGAAAGTCATATGCTAAGAGAGTAGTACGTTCTCAATAGCTTTAGCTAGTACTCTCTTCATTAATATGGGCTCAATCAATATATAGATTCTTTTATGAATGTTGGGTTTGCTCGGATGGATACAAACTGTACACAAATATCTCTAATTAGATGGGATTATTGACTCTTAACCGATAACTGCTCTCGTGAACCAAGCTGATAAAAAAAGAGATGGTCAAAATAGATACACTTTTTTCCTTCCATTATTTTTTTTATTGTATTATTATTTATTTGGTTCTTATGTCTACACAACAAGGAACAACCTACCTCTCAAATCGAAAACCTCCCAACCCTGGTGGTTGCGGGGGGATTTGATCCTGTAACCAATTAAAAACCCCACCATCTAGGCTACTCTTTGTTCTACCCCATGCAACAAAGTTATTTTTCAATTAGAGTAGTATGCAACAAATGTATTATTTCATCTTTTTCCATAGTTCAATAAAACCATAAGAGTAGCTATGCCAAATTATATTTTACATATCAGTGCCAAGAGGTTCTAAAAATGCGAAATATGGTCTTAAATCGAGTTTTTTTGGCTTGAAAATAAATAGGTAAATTACAAGTAACTTCCCTTATTTTGCAAGATCTGACACTCAGTCCCCTGTATTATGTTTTATTGCATATACTCCCCTATATTTTATATAGTATTGAATTCCCTTGATGATATTGTTAATGAGAAGTGAAAAATTACTTTACCAATTAAACTAGTTTTGACCAATCAACAACTCCCCTCCCCCCCATAATGAATTTTGATGAATACAACCTGATTGTTTACCACTTCTATGATACACCTTGATTGGTTATTAATTTTCCGGTATCATTCATGAGCCCTTGTTGGAGTATCATTTTTATGCATTTCAAGCCAAAATGTAAACAAGGTGATGTTTGATTTTGGTCAATGGTAGATGTCATGTTTTACCATATGAAAATTCTTTTTTTATAAGATAGGAAGGAAACAAAAGCAACTAACACATGAAAAACAAACAAACTTTGTTGCTTAGTAAAATAACCCCAAGCATAAAAACACAAACGTAACTAAGAGATGATCTTCAACCTTGGATTAGAGAAAGATAAGGAATGGCCCAACCTAGTCAGGCGATCCGCTACAAAGTTTGCTTCCCTTAACGCATGAGAATAGAAGATGTTGAGTTCAGAACTGGTTTGAAGATGTCGACATTCATTGATGAAGTTGCATATGTTCCATGGAGGCACCAGACAATCACGAAGGCAGTCAATGATAATGCTAGACTCCCCTTCTATGGTATATTTATACTGAGGGAATTTGGTTGCAATGAGATGAGCTTCGAGAGCTGCAGATGCTTCAGCCTCATTTATCGAACACTCTCCAATATTCCTACAAGTCACCCATAAGGTCTGACCCCATTCATCACTTAATATGGCTCCAACAGCTGAGATGCCATCTGGGTTTCTGGAAGCATCAAAACTAATCTTGACTAGACCATTACCTGGCTAGGTCCATCTGATTAGTTCATCTTTGTTCCCCTTTAAGGCAATTGAGGATATTCGGTGACATGCACTTAAGTATTCTTCGAAATCTCTTTTTACTTTGATAATGATCTGATCAATGGGAAGGCTTTTGTTATTAAAAATCTTGTTGTTTCGCCTTTTCCATATACGCCACATGATTATGCTTGCTGAGCTTGGAATTATACTTTGAGTCAAAACTTATGATACTGTCCCACCAAAGCTCTAAGTTTTTTTTTTTTTTTTTCTAGATTGAGCTTGGAATTATCTTGTTGT
This sequence comes from Nelumbo lutea, assembly GCF_056320005.1. Lineage (NCBI taxonomy): Eukaryota > Viridiplantae > Streptophyta > Magnoliopsida > Proteales > Nelumbonaceae > Nelumbo > Nelumbo lutea. Next base: position 142,185,959 of record NC_142684.1, read on the forward strand.
TTTGCCATATTTGTTTAACTTCTTCACAGTTGTGAAGAAAGTGTTTTAAGTCTTCTTCATTTCCATGGAATGGTCAGTCTACATTATCAACAAGGCCTAGTGTTTTTAGCCTCGATTTTGTTAACAATTTGTTCTTTAGAACTAAGAATATGAAATAGTGAATTTTTTTTGCGGGGGGGAGAGTGTTTCTGGTCTCCAAATTTTGCTTAATCTCTTAACTCTCACATTATCATTTAAAGTGCCTTCTAGGAAGGTGTAATCCGATTTGATGGAATACCCACCATTTGGATTAGATTTCTAGATTATCATATCATCTATATCTCTTGAGGGAATTGAGGTTGCACAAATTTGGTCCCACTGAGGGCGTACCTTGCTTAAAATCTTTTCCTTATCCCAAGTTTTTGAATTAGGATAAACTCACTATCTTTATTCTAATGGTTAGTTTTAGAGTATGAATCCTCATTCACTAACGCTCTTTTCCCAAACCACTTGTCTGCCAAAAAATTTATGGATTTTCCATTTCCTAACTTCCACCAAACCCCTTTCTCTAGAATGTCTCAAAATTGGATGATGCTACTCCAAGCCCAAGAAATTGACTTTTTTTTTTCTTTAATTTGCTAGAAATCTCTATTTTTAATGTATTTATTTTTCATTATTTAGACCCATAGATTTTCAAATTGCATAAGTATCTTCCAGCCCACTTTAGCAATACTAGTTTCATTTATCCATTTGAGGTCTTTTAAACCCCATCCCTCATTTCTTTTTGATTGACATACTAAATCCCATTTAACAAGACTGAGACCTCTACTATCTCCTTTGTTCCATAAAAAAAATCTTTTGTTTCCTTTCAATATTCTCTATTACATTCTTGGGGAATTTAAATACTCATTAAATATTGAGGCATCATACAAATAGAAGATCTAAGTAAGGTAACTCTTCCTGCAATTGACAAAGTACTTCTCTTCCATCCCGCAAATTCCTTATCTATACTTTCCTCTACATTCTTGAAAGTCTCTTTTGCCACTCTACCCTTTATGATGGGAGCACCCAAGTATTTTTTTTTTTTTCCTTTCCACCGGGATTTTCAATATCCTTGGAATCACCCTTCTAAATCTGTTATGGGTATTGGAGGAAAAGAATATGGTAGATTTTGAAAAGTTTGGGCATTGTCCAGATGCCTCCGCATATAATTCTATAATTTCCTCTGTTCTAGCATTATTGTTTAGATCTGCCTTAGCAAATTTACTACAGCCATTTGCGAATTGTAAGATAGGAATATTAAGCCCATTTCTAGAAGCCTTGAAGCCTAGTTGAGATTCTCTTCCCAAATTTTTATTGCAAATCATATTGCATAACGCTTTGCTGCATATGATAAAGATATACAGAAAGAGAGGGTCTCCCTTTCTAATGCCCCTTCTCGGTTTGAAGTTTTGTTAGGGATCTATTAATGAGGATTTGATATGAAACAATAGTTATACATTGCATGATCCAGTTTATCCACTTATGGTGAAAATCCATTTTTTTAAGACTTCCTTTATGAATTTCTGTTCAAATTTGTCATAAGCTTTTTCCATGTCTATTTTACATGCCATTAGATCATTTTTTCCCCTCTTTTTCTTCATTGTGGGGCAATTATATCTCCAAGGAACAGTTTTAGTCTATTTATCATTATTTTTGCTATGATTTTATAAATTAGGTTGGAGAGGCTAATCGATCTAAATTTATCAACCATGTCAAGGTTGTCAAATTTTGGGATAAGTGCATGAATGTTTTGTTAATGCCACCTATCTAAATGAAAAAAAAGCTTTAACTGTGTCTTCAATTGAGTTGTCAATAATTGACCACTACTTTTTGAAAAAGTACACGTTCAGCTCATCTGGTCCCAAAGATTTTGAGTCACCTATAGATTGAACCACATTACAAATTTCTTCAGAGGCTCTAGTTAGAATATTATTTTAACTTTCATTTATTCTTCTTTCCAACCCCTTTAGAGACTGATTCATATTGTTTGTATGCCCTCATTGAAACCTCTCCATAAGCTTATTCATAAATATCCTTTATTTCCTTTAGTTCTTCAAAGATGTTGCCATTGCTATCCTTTATTTTCAAAATTCTATTTCTATTTCTTCTAATGATGAAAAAATTTTGTGTTTTTTCCCACTTTTCAACCATTCTACTCTCGATTTTTGGGCCTAGAATATTTCTCACTTTAAGAATTTTATTTAACTAAATATCTGCCACTAACAAACCATGGGCCTTCTTCTTACACATAATTATAATCATCCTTAGATTCAAAAGTAATGAGGAAGAAGCCATTACCTATACTCTAGATGTCCACATGTTGTTGGAGCTTCACATTGTGGCTACTTTGGTTGTTATGACTTCTACAGATACTGGTTAGCATGCATGCATGTTCCCATTAAGTGTATTCCTCGTTCTCATCCTCATTATCGCATAAGAGATAAAAATTCGCGCTCTCAGCCCACTTCCACGAGTCTTTGTTGATCTATTTGTTAATCTTTTCCTCTACCTTAATTCTTTAAGCTTCCCTGAGAAAGCGGCCTCCCAGGTTTCTCCTCACCTTACTTGAGTTACTTGATTCAGCCATGTTGATTTTTAAGATCTCGTACAAATTTTTGGATAGATTTCACCACTTTGAGCAATGGGATTCACACGAACCACCAGATTACACTCTTCACTCTTTATAATCTCTGCATTGAGTTCATTTAAGACCATTGGTTAGCCATTGTTAGCCTCAGAAGTCTTAGTATAGACTTTTATTGGTTGATTACCAATAATGAGGGATTCTCTGGTTGGCTCTATATTGAAGGCTAAGGAAGAAAATCTTTTCTTTATTGGCAATAAAGCATAATCCCATGATAATCCTCCTCGACCACGGTGGTCTCTTAGCCTTTGATGAGAGTTCAGATCTGCGCCCCACAGAGAGGTCCCCCACAATGCCCCACAGTACATCCCCGCCATGTAATGGGAACATCTCTCAAGGATGACATCATCATTTTTAGTATTATCATCAGGAAATGTTCCTAATACATAGTGGCGATGTACTGTCTGAAGGGATAGGAAATCCATCACATGGACGCCCAAATATTGCGAAATAAGGGGGTAAATTTCAAAAATTTTTCTCTCCCTTCAACTAGGAATTGAATTCTCTATTTAAAAAATCATATTTTCAATGACCATTCTTGAACCATAAACTAAACTAGATCTGAACCAAAAGGAGTAGGGAGAGATAATGCCTGATACAGAGAAATAATATCTCTCAATGGAGGTGTTCACGCCCAAGGAAGGATCCAAAATCTGCTCCCACTGAAAATGGCGCAGTGCAGGGTGGAGCAGAATCAGTAGTGTTCTTCCAAAAGAACTTGATTCTTCTCAAGAATCACTTGGACAGCTTGTGAATACAACTCCCACCAATCTTTTCTCCAAAAGATTGGAATCAAGATCCAATCTTGATTTCTCCCAAGAACTGGAGATCGAACTGCTGTAGGCGGCAGCTACAGGAAGGAGGCGGCAAGAGAGTATTTGCAGGGTGCAAAATTCTCTCTTCAGTGATTTCAGCTCTGAAGACAAGACTATTTGTTGCTTGTGATTGATTTTTAAAGGTTTCCGCCCCCTCTTCCTTTTATAGACTTAAAGGGATAAGCTCCTAATCCCATTAGGAGTTGCTAACCCAAGTCATATCTGGATTAGAAGTCCCTTTAAGATAAGTGATAACCCTTATCTTATCTACAGATTAGATCAGCCATCTCCTAATCTAACTAGAAAGTTTCCAGATCTAAATCTTATTCAGATCTTGGACTCTCTAAGTGGATAGGGTGTGGGCCCAATCCTATCAGCTGATCTTATCTCAGAATTCGCCCCTTAAGTGACTAATCAAATTAGCCCAGTTCAAAATGGGCTTAAGGCCCATTTAGGGTTATGTATTCATTTAGCCTTCCAAACTGCTACCCAGTTGGGCTTCCTTGTATGGCGTGGGACCCAAACATTGATCTACACATCAGCCATATGGGTTCAGCCCAGCCTTTGTTACAAGGCCTGGTTGAATACACTGTTATGGACAGTGCACCCCCTGAAACCCATCAAATGGACTCTATGGGCCCAACACTTACCCTAAGTGGTCATTGGGCCAAGCCACCTTGTAATACACAGGGATTGTGGGCAGATGCAAGATTAGCCCATCAGGTATTATCCTCAATGGTCTTACACTTAACCTCTCAGCCCATAATGATCATACACTGCTCGACAAGAGAGGACCTCTCCCTCGACTGCAAGGAGCAGTGTTGCACTCTCTCTAGTATGGATCCCGGGAATTAAAGCCTTTTTGCAAATCATTTTGAAACCACAATTTATATACTTTTATATCTCATATAAAATATATTTTGCAAAATAAATCTCAATGATTGAAATCGGCTGCCGGCAGTCTTGGTTTCCATCAGTGAGAGTGCATCCCCGATCATTACCTTTGTCCGACAAAGGGGCTGATCCTGTCATTATGATCACCCACTCAGATGAATTCTCAGACTGTCCCAACATACCTAGGTTTTGAACCCCGCTAAGGATCTCACTGATTGGTACATCAAAGACAGCCCAATTCGACACCTAGTGCAGTATCATAATCGAGTCTAGGGGTCGGGTGTAACTTTCCAGTTTTGCCCATCAATCTCTAAGGTCTAGGGAAATACTGGAAATCTGGTCCAGTTCAAAGATTCAATTAATCCCACACTGTATGTGCCTAGGGTATCACCCCGGTAGCTGAGACAAGCCACCCCAACCGACTTGGTGGCACCATAGTGTCAGCCTTGTCAGGATAGATCTCCCCAGACCGACCCACTGGCTGTGAATATTCTAAACTAACACGAGTCTCATTAAGTGTCCAATTTAAGGGTATTACACAGAAACATACCAAGGGAACATGAATCAAATATGCACTTTTATTCATTTACAAAAATACATCATTTTAATTGAAGCTAAGGGCATACAAAACTGTCTAGCAGTGGGACATTGTGGCATTGTGGGGCGCCCTCTTGTGGGGCATAGATTTGAACTTCTTTGATGATTCATTTTTATCTCAGTGCCTCCAACCACATGCTCCTTCCCTTCATTTGAAACCTCCATTTCTTTAAATTCTCGATATCTCCTACATAATCCTTTATATCCCATGGTAGAATTATTTTTGAAACCATGAATTCTCTTCTTCGAATTAACCATACTGGTATTAATGATTTTCTTGTCAACTAGGTTGTCTTCTTTGGGAATGCTTCCAGTGCTTTCTTTCATGTCTCGAGTTGCTGTTTCACGCATACACATTTTCATTTGGCTTCATTTACTTTCAAAGGTATCCTATTTGGTCTTTTTAATTGCAAGAAAATTTTGACCCAATCCATTCCATAAAAAGCAATAGATTCATCTTGTATTCCTGCGACTGTTGAAGCCTTGGATGGCGTACATGCAATGATTTTTTCATGAATACCATTTGGACAAACTAGATCTTTTGTTTAATTTGATGCATCACTTGGATGAATGGGATTAATTCATTGACTTTAGGTTGAATCCAGTTTGATGATTTTGCCCCTTCGTCATTTTAAAATATGAAATGAAGAAGATAAGGACAAAATCATCTAAAAGGATAGTTTGGGCATTTAAAAATGCCCCAAACTAAATCATCAAGAAAACTCTATTCTCTTGATAGAATGAATGCTCGGGGGCCAGGCCGGGTTTAGGATGGGCTTTGCCTCTTTATAAACAAAAAATCACCAGGCCCAAGCTCGAGCCTATATAAAAACTTGAAGCCCGACTTTGATATGTATTTTATAATATATTAATTATATTATAGTAATATTATATATTATATATTATTAAGATATATCATATTTCTATTATATATTTAATTTTATTGGGTTGGACTTATTTGGGAAAGTTTGAACCTGACCTGATTTTTAGAGCTTGAGTTCGAGCCCGTGGGCTTAAAATTTTGTCCAAGCCAGACTTAAGGAGGTTTCTTAACTTGTGAACTGTGGTAGTTCAAAGGGGAATTCAACACAAAATGAAATTCACAAGGGATTTTGGGGGATTTAGAGAGAAAGTGATTAGTTTTATAACCTTGCTTTAGTTGAATGTTTAGTAACTTGTAAATGAGGGTTATATTGTTATTAAGATTTCTTAATCCACTTCATAACATTGGAAACTATTAATTAATTACGTCTTTGATGAATTTCTAGCCCACATAATATTGATTTTAAGCTGGAAGCGTAAGAGCATAGACTTGCAAACTGCCAACAAACCCAGCTTGATCCATGCTACGTTGTCATTTGGTTTGTCCTAATGACTAACCTTGATGACATGGCACAATTCTAGAAGATTCTCTTTATAAGTAACATACTAGGTGGGGCTCCTGTGATGGACAGACTTTGTTAAGGCCCCATTCGCTTTTCGGTAAGTTGGTTACCCGGGTAAGTGTTTCCTAGGAAAGATTTATTTGCGTAAGTGCATTTACCCATGTTCTTTTATTTTTCATGTAAATAGGGCAATAACCATTTTAGCCATAAGAATCCATCATTAAAAGGGGCATTTTTGCCTATTCAAGTGTTGGCAATTTTCCCCCTAGGTGGGAAAGTTATTTACCCACTTAGGAGATGGGTATCACTTACCCAAATAAGTGATACCCAGGAAAATAAAATTTCCCTGGTCCTCACATAAATCTGAAAAAACAACATGAGATTCTTGGTCAATGGGAATCAAAATCCCATTGACCAACTTTCCCCCCTCTCAAAATCCAGAAAAAGAATGCCCCCTAAAAGTAATTGTGGCAAACCTTGCAATATTCTCAATTAGATCCAAAAGTGATATTGATTCCAATCCAAATATTATTTTATGATTATATATTATTGGATAAATTAGTGTTAAGTTTATTTTCTTATGTTATCAGTTTTATTAATTTTTACAAACTTAAAATCCAATTTTAAAGTCAATGTTTTTAAAATATATTCATTATTTTTATTAATTATAATTTCTAGTTTATTATTATTAGATTTATTGATTTTTATCATTATTTTTAAATATAATTTTAATGGATAATAAATTATAAAAATTAATTTCAAAACGTGTAAATGATTTCTTACTAATGCTTTTTTGTTTATTAATAAACTTGTATTAATTAGAATTAAAATGGATGGAAAACTACGTACTAGTGACCATGGCCCGAGGTAGGTCGGCACTAGGATGGGACTATTACATTTTATACGGTTATGACTTAAGCTTGGGCCTAACCCAAGTTCTAGGCCAAACATAAGCTTACATCCAACCCTACAGAGGCTTGGCGTAGGCTTAACAATTGTAATAAGGGCTATAACCTAGGCCTAAATGGGGTGGAGCCAAAATCCAAGGCTATATCTATAAAATAGTGAATACATATAATATTTTATATTATATACCATCTAATATGTATATAAAAAATTATTTTATTCATGTTATAATATAAAATATCATATATAATAAATTATCACATAAATATATATAGGTCATGCAGGGCTCAAGCCAGGCTTGAAGTGTTGAGCCCAAGCCTAAACTTGAAGTTAAGTGAGTTTGAAATTAATAAATTATAATTTCAAATTTAAAGTTTTTGTTTAATTAAGTGAATTTGAAAATAAAAATACTAATTGTATGTTATATTATGAATTCGTTAAGATTAATTAAGTTATAGTTAATTATATACTTTATCTATAAACAAAGCAATTATCATATTATCCTTTATTAACAATATAATTAATAAATATAACCTATAAATAATACTTGATTATATATAAATAATAAAATTTAAAATGTAATTATGGATATCCTTTAATACAATCCGTACAATAAGGACTTTTTTGGTAGGAACAGCCCCCACCTATGAACCTAAAAAACACACCACCTCACATCTATAAAGTTTAATTAGAGAAATCTATGGTTCAGTTTATTTAAAAAATTTGTATTGTTTTTTTTTTTTATTTTAAAATAATTCAAACTATGAAACTATGTTTCACTTTCATTTACCCCGACTTGATATTGTTCTAACTGTACAATCCAATTAGAGTTTACAACAAAAAATTACTCAGTACATCAAAATAATTCTAAAAGCAGGTCATTTACTTGCATTAAATGACTATATGCCATTACTCTCTCTTTCTTTCGATGCTGATAGGAAATCTCTCTTGCAAAAGTTGTGATGGTTTTCAAGCACCTCTATCTAAACACCAATATCCACTCATATATTAGCATCAATTCAGAACTGACATCTACCCCATTTATACAATGGAACTAAGATTTACGAGAAAGGACTGAAGAGTAAAACCCCATAGATGTAGGGGATTTAAGGGGATCTAAGATTCGAATCCTCTCTCTAATGACCAGCATTCATATAAAGGTTTTCCTACTTTTTTTTTGGTCATATTACTGATCCACCGCCACTCTATGTTGTCCCACCAATGTCATATACTTTGCAGTGGGCTCTCTTTCTCCACTATTATTGTCCTACATAACAAAAAACGCTAGACATTATCAACAGGCAATGGGAAGTCAAAATTCGTCACTGTTATGTGTCTCATTCCCTGCGCTTTGTATGGGCTTCTTTTATAATTTATATTTTTAATAGACTTTGTATGGGCTCTTCGTAGCCTTAATTGGTTTCGTCTTTTCGTTGATTCGCTGATTAAACTATTAAACTAGCAAATCATGTTGAATAGTATCTCCATTCTTCCTCTGTTATTATTGTAACATCCTCCTTATCTAAAAGGCTAGAAAGCTTTTATTCTTTGTATATGAATATGATTGAAACTAAAAATAGTTGTTAACTTAGAAAAGCTATAAACTTTAGAAAAACCATTAACGGCCAATTCTTACTGAATTTTGTATGTAAAATAAAGAGCAATATTTGCCCAACCCAAGTCGACAGCCCACACGTCTCACTTCTCGTGAATCATGATCCACCGAGAGAGAGGGAGAGAAACATTAATCTTTCCCAGTTGTGGATGAATCATTTATCTTTTCACGTGTATGTCCCCAGTCCCCACCCGTCTTTTTAACTGGGCAAGTTTCGGTCTAGTGGGCATCCCATTGCAATATCAATGACAACAATACAGGATTCACCTTATTTATTTTTTTGAACTTCAAAAGCCCAACATTTAGAATTAAAGAAAGGCGTGCATGTAAGGATGATTGGGTACTTTTTCTACGGTAAAAATGAGATGGGATAAGATAACTCGATAAGTTTCAAACTATAGTGAAGTGATAAATTTATTTGAAGTGCAACCGGAGAGGATTGGGCAATTTTCATTTGACCGTATGGGTTAAAATCTAGGGGTTTTTATAAGGGATTTTCCCTTGTGATGGCATGCTTATACTTTGGGCTTTTGAAGCGGCACTGTCATATTCATACCTCGACATGATTAGACAGGGGGGGTGTCTGGCTGCACGTATAATTGAATAACGCTTGGCATTTGGCAGCCACCCAATTACGTTTAATACATTTACACCCAACCCACAGCACAACTATGAACTACGAACTATGAACTATCCTTCTAAATAACCCAACACAGGGTAGCATCATCGTTGGGGGCCCAAATGGTCCAACATTTTGTCCTCTACCCACTTCAATTCCCTCAGCCCAAATGCCCTTGCCACGTTTCCCTTATTTTAGGGTTATGTTTGGTTTGAAGGAAAAAGTAAGAAAAGAAAGGAAAAGGTAGAAAAACTCTTACAAACCTTGAATACGTTTCCCTGCCTTTCCCTTCCTTTCTTTTCTTACTTTTAACTTGGGCCACCACAAACATCATAACGGGATGACGTGGATTGGAGGGATTTAGCACATGGAACAATTCAGAGAAGTTTCTCAACTTCTCATTCCGACCACCATCGGGTCCAAATTGATCCTGGATGTTGGATCAAGATATGAGTCGCTTGAGTGGGCTGGGTTCACCATGGCCCATTATGTCAAGCTGGGCCTACTTAAACCAATTTGATTTTTATTCATCTTCTGTAAGGAAAATTTAAAAATTAAAATTGTCTTTAATGGGTGGCCGGGAAGAAGGGCGGGGGGTTCAGTGTTGTGGACCATTGTGGTTTTGGTTTCGGACCTTCGGTCACGGTAGGCGCAGGCTGGGCGCTACATCTTGTTTCATATGGCCTTGCATTTAAAGATTTCATCATGAAAAAAGCATGGGTCCCGCTTTTTTGCATGTGTGACACTTGTCGCCTCTCCAATATTCTTACCATGAAAATCCAATACCCCATACCCCCATCCATCTGAAAACAAAACAAAACCCATTTGTTAATTCTTTTAAAGTCTCTAACGTATGCAATGCTGGCCACGCTCACTCAACCTGATGTTGCGAATATCGGGGATATAAATTACAACCGGTTTTTCAGACGTACGATTGGATGTGTTGTAGTCAATGGATCCAAACTCAATCCAAACACCTTCCTCACTCCCTATCCCCTAATCCACAATGTAGTGGACCGAATTTATTTTTCCCTCCTTAAAATAACGACACTTGGAGCACGCATTCATTGGTATATACGTAATCAGATTGAACTTCAGCCTGAAGAAAAATTTAGTCATTTACGTAATCAGATTAAACATCTATTGTAGTTTTGTGAACCCTTTGTATTGCTGTCTAATTTATTCAATTAACTATTTGTTAGGAATCCTTTGTAGTATTGCAGTATTGCTAATTTGCTATGTAGTCTATAATAGAAATGGTAATTTGATCATATAAATAGATAAAATTTGTTTAAAGATATAAGTTCATGTTTTTTTTATTTCAAAAATGTCCCTAAAACTCCATATGAAACTTATATTAAAAAAAAAAAAAGATTTGATTATCATATCCTTAAAAAAAAGTTTTACTTTAATAAAATCAAGAAGAAAGAATAATTGTACATACGATTATTTATCATTCAATGGGTTGTAATCCTTCTTTACATGGAAATAATTGTTACCGGGTCAACAAATGATATTTTATTTTCAATTTCTGTAGATTAAATTTGTTTGAATGATAATAAGGTTAAAATTGCTATTTTCAACTTCTGTCGATTATCGGTTACATATTTTAGGGGTATTTTAGTGAATTTAGTTTTGGGTATAATAAAATACAAAGTATAGAGTACGTTTTGGTAAATGACCCAAATTTTAATGAATAAACGCGTCGATCATTAGCAGCGTAAGGCCAATCGCTCCTATCCCTCGCTTGTCCATGTGGTGCACTATGCACATAGCTGTAAAATCGTTTGATCCGAATCTCCCGTTGTACAGATTATATGCTATAAAAATAAAAATTCCAAAACAATGGTTTTGTAGAGGCTCCTCAATTCCAAAACTATACCGACTATGCCTGTTCCATCAATCATATCATATCTAAGCCGTCACTTTCGTGCCAGCTGTCACCTAATAGTACGGACATCGATCCCCTTCCTTGGATCGTCACTTTTGTCATCGTACCACAGGAAGATATACATAAAATAAAATAGAACAACGCGCTTATACATGGTATGGAATTGTCAAATCCCCTGTTTATTTACAGTATTTGCCCTCCTCAAAAAACAGATTTAAAATAAAAAGAGAAGGAAAAACCTCTATATCCCAAAAGTACCCCCTCCGTGTTCCGCTTAGTTCATACAATTTCCAGGAACTTCTGCTCGTCCATTTATCGGTTTGACCTTTCAGTACCAACCAACCAACACCAACCCCTGAAAAAAAAAACATTTGAATGCCCACGCTGCCACGCACGCATGGGTGCATGGTTTTTGTCACCTTCACCTTCCGTTGCTTCTAATAAAGCGAAGGCCAAATCCTATAAGGGCCAAATTGGTAAATGCGCGGGGCACCAATTCGCAATGAACCGAGGGGGAGCGGGCCGCGGGCCTTCATTTTTCCTTCAAGAAATTACCCTCTCTAGTTTGGAACCGTTAAATATTAATACCATGAAAATGTTTTTCCGGTTACCAAAATTACCCTTCTCACGGTTAAGATCTAAAAATTCCTGCTTTTCTTTGGTTTTTGTCTTTCTCATTAATACAAAAGCAGAGCAGCCGAGCAGGGAGGGCGATGATGATGATGGTGGGCCGGCTTTCGTTCTTCTCGGGTTCTTCTTCCTCTTGCTTTGCGAAAAGAAGCGCCTCGGTCCCCTTTGTATCAAGCTACCGACAAAATCCACAAAATTTAAAAAATTATAGAAAGTATCAAATGTCCAAAGTAACCTTTAAGGTTCAAATTTCCGTTCAACTGCCCATCTTACTCGTCCTCTCCATAACTACTGGAAATTTCGGACAAATTGTAAGGGCATTCTCGTAACCATATTTATTCGTCCTTAATTTAACAAAGCTAGGGTCCTCAACCTCATACTGTTATGTGCTGCAGGAGAAGAACCCCAGGACGGAAATCGAAGTAAACCCACCAAAACCTCCTACAACGCTACTTTCTCTTCTTCTTCTTCTTCTTCTTTCACACACAGCATCAGAAAGCAGCGCAAGAAGGAACGAGTCGAGGTCGTGGATGGCGACTCAGCTTCCCGATGATTTCAAGTGTCCGATTTCATTAGAGATAATGTCCGACCCAGTCATCCTCTCTTCTGGTCACACCTTCGACCGATCTTCTATACAGCGGTGGTTAGACACCGGCAACCGGACCTGCCCTATCACAAAACTACCCCTCCCTCAGCACCCCTCGCTCATCCCAAACCACGCTCTCAGGAGCCTTATTTCCAACTTTACCCTCTCATCCCCTCCAAAGCCGGAATATTTGCCTGAACCCCAGGCCATAATCTCCATTCTCACCTCTCCATTTTCTTCTATCGACTCCAAACTTGACTCGCTCAACCAACTCAACCCTCTCTCTAAGAGGAACCCCGCCTTCCGTCAGAGGTTAACGGATTCTGGTGTTGTTTCCGCGGTTCTTAATTGCGTTGGTTCCCTTGATCCCAATATCAAAGAATCCGCGCTTTCGCTTCTGTTGAACCTTAGTTTGGATGACGATAACAAGGTGGGCTTGGTTGCCGAAGGAGCAATTGCGCGTGTCGTTTCTGCTTTGCAAGGTGGGGCACCCAACTGCAAGGCCCTTGCGGCCACTATGCTCACGAGTCTTGCCGTTGTGGAAGTTAACAAGGGGACGATCGGTGCCTACCCATATGCGGTTAGAGGTCTAGTTTCCCTCCTTCGGGACGGGAACGGGAGGGGAAAGAAAGAGGCAGCCACTGCGCTTTACGCCTTATGTTCCTTCCCTGATAACCAGAGGAGAGCTGTAGAATGTGGGTCGGTGCCAATTTTGGTCGAAATGGCCGATTCCGGGGTCGAAAGGGCTGTTGAGGTTCTCAGCCTGTTGGCCAAATGCAGAGAAGGTAGAGAAGAAATGGAAAGGCTCGATGGTTTTGTCGGGGTTTTAGTTCGGGTGTTGCTCAATGGTAGTCCACGCGGGGTACGACACGCTCTCTCCACGTTGAATTCACTCTGTTCTTGTAATGAAGGAATGCGTTGGCAGGCGAAGAGAGAGGAGATTGAAGAAATTTGTTTGGGATTCCTGGAAGATGAGAATGAGAAGATTAGAAGAAATGCTTCAAGTTTGATTCAAGCTCTGCAGAGGTGTCAGTTGACGGGTTGATTTGAGCTGGGTTCTGTTAAGGGAGATTTTTGTGGGAGGTGAAGTGAAAGATATCTTTGTTTTGGGGGGGCGGGGAGTATCGGTCTTCCATTCTTCTTCATCGTCTCTGGTCCTTAGTTCTCCTCCATTAGGATAGATAGTCAATGTAAAAAAAGGGAAAGAAAAGAAGGATTAGATTTTTGGTGGGGCTGGGGGTTGGTTCTTTTGTATCATGTACATTCTTAATAAACATATGAGTTCTTTGTTTTCGTTGTTTATACAGGAAATCTTCATATTGATCGTCTGAATTATCGATCAAGGAAACTGATTTATTTTGAATTGTAACTGGAATGAAAACAAAAGAAAAGGTAAAAAAAAAAAAAGGAAAGGAAAAGCACAAGAAGGATAAACTGTTTCTAAAGGCGAAAATAAACTGCTTGCTTAGTGCTTATTTTAATTCTAAATATGTTTTACAACTATCATTTGAAGAGCGTTGGCCATTATGTGTCAAGGAGAGCTCAGTCTCCGCTTCTAAATACTGAGGTTGAGTCTGTACTCTTACAAGAGAAAGAAATTCGATGGTACAAAAAAGGAAGAAAGAAATTTGAGGACATAGGATATTACAATTAAAGAGAGGTATTGGAGTATTGCACTTTTGGGCATTCATAACATGTCTGAAACAGTTACCATTTGGTCATATATGTTTAACTTAATTCGGAACAAATTATGGGAAACTAAGAAATTTCGAAGCTAGTTTTTACTTTTTTACATTTATTTGGATAGAGAAATGTGGAGAAAACAAGTGAAAATAAGTAATAGGCATAAATTTTGGCAAAGCTCTGAAGCCTTTTCAATAGTCATGTCTCTGTTCTGTTCAAAACAATAAGCAATCCAAGTTAGAGAGCTTATAGAGAGCATTGGACCTTAATATCAATTAAATGTTTCTGGTTTGAACCCATTTAAAGTAGTGTCATCAACATAAATGGTAGTTTGATGCTTAGCATGGTTAAACTCCCGATGTATTTCTAATTGGTGATCCCTCTGGTCGGTGCAGACCTTCCAGTTGATTGGTCAAAGGCGTACAACTTGTTTAATTGGATTATTCTAACTACCTGTTAGGTCATGGTATCATGTTCAGTTGTTGTGTAGCAACAAATGTTGCAATTCTGTAAGAAAATAAAGGTGGGACTTGTCTCTGTTATCACATGGTGCCAAAATATTGTGCATGTACTGCTGGTTTAGTGATGCAGGATAGTTAGATGGTGATGGTATAGAACCGAAATTCTGGTGGAGAGATCAAAACCTTAGATCTTGAAATAAACTTGAATATGGATCATTCAAGAGGTACTAACCTCAAAAGAATTTGACTCTGATAAATGAGTCATTGATTTGACTGAAAATCAATCAAATATCAGTGAAGGGGGTAAGTAAAAACCGCCAAAATTTCAAAACCATTCTATTATGCTTTAGCAAATCGATGAAGTATCACGATCCCTGTAAAGCACCACGTCTATCTAAATATCTGACAGTCAAGTATGCCACAGTGTTCTTTAGGTTCAGTCTCAATCGATACCATGCCTCAGGGGATTTGCAATGATTCATTCAGACATCAAATTGCAGTCTTAAGAAGAGGTTCTGTTCCTTTTGGCGCCTACCAATTACCAAGCGGGAGATGTTAGGTGACAAGTTTTCTCCATTGAATCTTGCACACAAGATCAACCCAAAATGACTGTAACATGCAAATTCAATCCCTGTCAATTTTTGTAGAATATAAACTAGTACAGCTTCTCAGGCATTACTAGTACAGCTTGAGCCCAGCTGCATATTGTAATTCATTGAGAAAAGGAAAAAGATAAAAGAAAGAAAGAACTCCCTTGAGCCAATTTTAAAAGGCCAGGGTCAGGGAGAAATGCCCTGGGTTTGATTCGTTTATAGTTTCGAGCACAAACAGTTAAAGGTCATTTAATAAGCACATTGAAGACAATAAAAAAGCCACCTCGGGTTCCAGAAGTAGACTTGGCTCAAAATGTCTTACATGAGTCTGGTTGGTTGGTTTTGAATTTTGAGACTGATGCTACGAACAAGGAGCTGCAGTCTGCAGGCAGGTCTAAGAGATAACGGTCCAAACCTAATTATGTTTGTCTGGTGATCTGGTCTGATAAATAAAGAAACCAACCCAACAGCAACAAGCCAGCAATTGAATGAATGGATGAACAAATAATGACTGCCATTGTTGTTTTCAATTTCTTTCACAGAAAAACTTTTTATCTTCTCCGCTTTCCTTATCTTTTCGACTCCATTTTCATCACTTCCCGGGAGGAGAGAAAGGATGCTGCCATGGTGGAATAGATAACAAAGGAGCGTCGACTACGGTTGAAAGAATCTTAAATTTCATGAGGTATTATAAGCAGCGTGGACGTATTTTCTAGGGGTTGAAATTCCTCCATTCTTTCCGCAAAGAAAACAAAGTCAACTCTGCTTTCGCCTAGCAGTGGATAAGAGAAACGTAGATTCTATTGGCTTCATTTCTAATACGACTTGGATCGCCGAGTAGGGTTATAGGGCCCTGGACCCCTGGTATGGAATACATAGAAGGGGCCGGCCCAAATAGTAACTGGGGTGTGGAAACATTGGAGTCAAACAAAAACAACAACAATGGAACTTTTTTCAGGCAAATTCCATTCAAACAAATACTAGTAATACAACCATGAAGTAACAAACAGAAAATAAGTCACCAGTACAAAGTGACAAGTAAACAATAAGAAAACCCCATGACTAAGTAGCAGACAAAATGCTGAAGAAGCAAATATTGAGCATCGGGGAGAGAAAACTCATGAACCCTCTGTGCACGACTCAACAACTAGAGAACGTCAAATAAAAAGAGGGCATCTACCTCCAGCAGAGAAAATTGAAATGAGAAAGTCTCCCAAGGGTTACAGCCTTACAGGCTTACAGCATATGAAACATAAAATAAAAACCCCTTTCAAGTTTGCTATAAAACATCCATAACAAAACACCCCAATCAATCATCAACTCATCCCATTACAAAGCTTCCACACCCAAACATAAGGCAAAGCATTGGAGAGCACAAAACAAGCCAACCTAACGATAATTCTTTATATAAAGAGCTTTCCTTAAAAGGTGCCCATATTGAAACGGTCGACCATCCAAAACGGGTGCCACTTTCACAATTTGTATAGTGAAACCTATAACATCCATTTTGCTCCCTCAACCACACTGGCAACAAATGAGACAACAAATGAAACCTCTACACTATATTCATAACCTTTTCATTCCAATCCCCTATTGAATCTAATCTGCCTAGTAGGATCTTGGTTTTTGTATTCCTTTCAAACTAAACCAAAGAAAAATACAAAGGCTCGAGTAGTAGTCCTATGCCATCATCTCAACCAAAGGAGAAATGCCAAAGAAGAGTCGGAATGGAAAAAAAAACAAAAAAAAGGAAAAAAAAACTAGGAAGGGGAAAGGATAAATCTCGCACAATGAAGAGATAAAAGCTCGCCCATTATAGGCAAGGGAGAGAATTCACCATTAGAGGCGAGAGAAACTGCGATATGTTATGCTTAAGGGGGTTAGTCTTCCAACATGGATTGGATATGTAACTGGTCATCACGCGGAACCACATATAATTTGGTTTGAATAATATATCCGAGGGTTCTAGGCTTAACTCCCACATGCCACAGTAGATCCACTCCATATCCGATCCATTTTATGTTATGTCAATCAACTGTCAAGGAACTAGAAAGCAGTTCCCCTAGACCCATTTGGGATATTGCTACGGGTCTGTTCGTTTTGTAGTTAAAACTCGAATTAGAATTGAAATCATTCAAAATTGGAATGAGAATGATCTATTCTTATAGTCAATTGGTTTAGATAAGAATCAGAATGAAAATTAAAATTATCTAGAATGAAATTTCATTCCCAAGAGAAAATTTAATTGCGATTCCACCCAATCAGACAATTAGAATCCAAATAACCACATTCTGATTCTAATAATAGACCCTATTCTAAAAACCAAACGGGACCTAAGTTTTGATCATTTATGGGCTTCCATGATGGTTTCTAACTAGATGCTGGCCCGGAAAAGCGGTTGACCCACGATCTTACATGGGGTACCTGAGATAATGGAGGATATCCACAAATATTACCATATCATATTTAGCAATTTTCGGCGCAATAATTCTTTTGCCATTAAAGAAAAAGAATATCCTTTCATTCATATTCCAACTATTAAAAAGAATAGTTATTAACATAAATATCAACCTAGGTAACACAAACAAATGACATCACAATAACAATTAAACTAGAAAATTTTATTTCTATCAATTTATAACGTAAAAGTGAAAGTGTATTTTTGAATAATGAGTTAAAATTAATATGAATAGTCTACGTTAATATTAAGAAGGAGAATTTACTAATCACAACACACAACATAAATACATATAAAAACAAATAATGCAAAGAGAGAAGACCTTCTTAATTTATTGATATTTTTGTGTCCTTTTTTCTGACTACCATAAACCAATTGACCTGAAGAATTATTTACTGATAAGTATAAGTTAATTATTTAAAGCTATAAACAGTAAAAACATTTCAATCATGGTTATTAAAATCGGACCGGACTAGATGGTCAGACCGGAAAAACCAAGAATTGGTCAGGTGATCGGTTTCGTTTTATCTCAGAACCGTTATTTTACTAAAAACCGTTGATTTGGTTAAAAAACCATTAACTCAGGTGGTCAAACCGTACAATGGTTTAACCGATTTTTATATTTTTATTAGAACGGGCTGTCTATTTGATTCAAAGATTGGACCATTTGACCCAGAAACTGGACCCTGACCAGTTCTTTTTAAAAACCTTGATTTTAATAACAGCCAAACTTGTGGAATAATTTTTAAGCTAACATTATAATAAATTATTTCATGTTGTGACCCATTTAATTTTGAAATGTTTAGACTATGACATGTGATTAGAAAGTTGAGAATTTAATAATTGTCCATGTATTTGGCTTTCAACAGATTAATGGAGATAGACTTACTAATGACATGTGATTAGAAAAATCAATTTGATACTTGATATTCGATATTGTGCTTACATTTTTTCCCTACCGTAAACATACAGAAATGGCAAAAGATCTTCCTTAATACTGAAAAGCTAAAAGGAGCTGTTAGCAGAAAGCATAGATTGGATGGTTAAAAGTCATTTGACCACGGTGACTTGGGCACAGTGCATGAACATATCAGGTGGGATCCATCTTGTTAGATCAGGATCTCTATTTCTTGATTCTTTGACCGTAGTACAGGCAGCCAGTTACAGGGGTCCTGGGTTCAGGTTCAGGCTCAGAGCAGCAGATCCCTTAGGCCAGCAAGGTGCTCCTTTATTTGCTTACAACATAATTTTATAAATATTTGTGTTGTGAAATATTGATAATTATTAATAAATTTACTTAGAAACTGTGTGATATGCTGAAACTTATTGTTTTATCTTTTAGTTGTTCAATAATAAAATTTTCAAGGATATAATGATGTATCCAACTTCAGTTTCAGTCATAAAGGAGCTCATAATTTTATCACTTATAGTGATATATTTAAGGCTTCCAATATGATAAGGATGAGATTATTATTGGATTTTAATCTCATTAGAGATTAAATACAATGAGTTTGATTGGTCAATTACACCAGAAATTGCACTAGCATACTTGTTTTAGAAAACAATTTTTCTCTTATTAAAATTAGTTTTGAATTTGTCCCACATTAGATATTTATAAGTTTTGTTTTGGGTTTTTTAATAGGAGCTGATTTACACTCCTTAGAAATAGAAGATGAGAGTATAGAGACTTGATACCATGCAACGCGCATGCATGCGTGTGCACGCGTGCATGCGGTGCAATGAGGCACTTTTTGCTCACACTTCGCGCGCACCAACGTGGCTCGCGAAGGGCGACTTTGGTTTTGGTGCGATGTTGACCATTGATCATTGTTGATGTCACGATTCGATCGGGTGGGATCCATCTTGTTTTAGAAAGATAGTGTCTACTACCTTTTCTTCATACCTCTTTAGAAGATAAATCATGCTTTTTACACACAACATTTTTGAAATTCACTCTCTGTCTCTCTTAGTTCGGTCTACTACAGTCTCACAGAAGGTTTCTTCAAAGACTCTTCAACTTTGCTGGTTGCAGATTCTCACCCAAGGCTCTATTGCATCCTGGGAACGGATTTGCCTATAACCCAACAACAAACTCAGTGAAAACTGAGTGAGGGAAAATAATGTTCTAAAGATAGTGTCTTCAGATGCTTCTTAGAGATTTTCCTCCAAGTTTTAGTGACCCCATTTCCTAACAATTTTAGAACGTTATTATGCAATAGAGGAGGAAGCAAGCATAATTTCAATCAAAATGATAAATCAAGATCTTGTTCAACTGGACCAGTTCAATGGAGCAAACTTTCGCCGATGGCAAGACAAGATGATCTTCTTTCTGACCACTCTAAAACTATACTATTTCCTGGATCCGAATCTACAATCACTTCCTGAACCCACTAATAAAGACTCAGAAAAACTGGAGAAGGAAAGAGCAAAATGAGAAGAGGATTCACTTCTATGCCGAGGACACATACCGAATGCCTTATCAGACCAGCTCTATAACTTCTACAAGGAACTTACATCTCCAAAAGAAATTTGGAAGGCTCTGGAATTGAAATACAATGTGCAAGAAGCAGGTACGAATAAGTATCTTATCATAGAATACTTTGATTTCACCATGAACGACCATAAGCTCATACTGAATCAAGTGTTAGACAGTTTTGCATGCCCTTATCTTCAATCCGATTTGATGTACTTTTGATATTTAGTGTAAATAAATAAAACTCATGTTTGATTCATATTGTTTGGTATAATTCTGTATAAGACCCTAAAACTGGACACTTATAGAGACTCGTGTTAGTTTTAAATGTTCATAGCCATTGGATAAGTTTGGGGAGATTTATCTTGCCAATGCTGATACTGGTGTGCCACCAAGTGTTGGGATGGCCTGTCTCGGCCACTAGGGTAAGACCCAAGGAACATGTAGTATGGGATTACTCGAATCCTTGAACCGAACCAGATTTCCAGTATTGCCCTGGACCTTGGAGACAGATAGGCAAAACTGGAAAGTTAAACTTGACCCCTAAACTCGATTATGACACTTCACTAGGTGTCGGATCGGGCTGTCTTTGATATGCCAATCAGTGAGATCCTTAACGGGGATCAAAACCTAGGTATGTTGTGATAGTCTGAGAATTCATCTGAGTGGGTGATCATAGTGACAGGATCAGCCCCTTTGTCGGACAAAGGTAATGATCGGGAATGCACTCTCTCTGAAGGAAACCAAACTGTTGGCAGTTGATTTCAATCGTTGAAATTTTCTTTTGCAAAATTAATATACATATATATATGTACGATTTCAAAATGTTTGCAAATGGTTTTAATTCCCGAGATCCATGTGAGTGGAGAGTGCGGCACTATTCCTTGCAGCCGAGGGAGAGGTCCTCTCTTGTTGGGCAGTGCTTGATCATTAAGGGGTGAGAGGTTAAGTGTAAGACCATTTAGGATAGTACCTGATGGGCTAATCTTGCACCTCCCCACAGTCCCTGGGTTTTTTATAAGATGGCTTGGCAGGGACCACTTAATGTAAGTGTTGGGCCCATAGGGTCCATGTGATGGGCTCAGGGGTTCACTGAGTTTTTCAGTGAATTCGGCTGGGCCTTGTGATAAAGGCTGGGCCGAACCCATGTGACTGGTGTGTAGATCAATGTTTAGGTCCCATGCCATACAAAGAATCCCAACTGGGCAGCAGATTGGAAACTAGTTAAGCATTAAACACTTAATGGGCCAAAAGCCCATTTCGAGCTGGGCTGATATGATCACCCATCTATGGGGTGTATCTGGGATTAAAGTTAGAAAAGGATTGGGCCTTTAACCTTATCCACTCTGGGAGACCAAATTCAAATCAGATTTGAATCTAGTAACCTCCTAATAAGATAAAGAATAAGCTAACTTAATCTGCAGATAGGATTAAGATCATCCCCTATCCAAATACTGATTTGGATTGGGATAACTCCTAATTATGAGGTTTCTTAATTAAGAAGAAAAAAGGAGAAACCCTAAGAGAGAGATAATCAAATTTCGAACCTAGGGTTTTGTGCAAGAAAGCATCTTGCGAATTGAGATTGGATCTCATACACACTCCAGAAAGAAGAGAAGCTATTCAGCCATCTTCGTCCCAAGAGTTCTCCTCCAGTCGTCGCCATTCTTTCTTACAAGATTCGATCTTTAAAGAAGAAAGAAATCAAGAAATCAGTTCTTGACATCCATTTTGCAAAAAAGACTGAAAAAGATTTGGTGCTTAGAGTTTCCAGATGATTCTTGCGAAGGATCTAGTGTGTAGGACGCACTCTGTTGGTTCCGTTCCACATACAGCTATGTCATCTTCAGCAGAAGCGGATATTGGTGTCCTTTTTGGGCATGAACACCAACTTTGGGAGATACTGCTTCTTTGGATTAGGTATAATTCCTCCCTTCCCTTTTGGTTCAGATCTGGTTCGATTATGGTTCAAGTAGGATCCTTGAATATTGTATTCTAAATTTAGGGAATACGATTCCCAGTTGAAAAAATGTAGGAAAATTTTTAAAATTTGCCCATCCATTCTGTAATCGTTTTGGCGTCGATTAGATGGATCCTACCATTCTTTCAGCAAGTTCATGAACTACAGGTGATAGTTAACAAAATTCGATTTCTTGATATCATTCTTCTTGAATTTTTCCAAGTATGAGCAATCATTGCCAAGCTTCCACCCTCTTGGAAGGATTACAGGAAGAAGTTTCTACACAAGGCCGAAGAACTTACCTTGGAGCAAATTCAGCAACACCTTTGTATTGAAGAAGAGTCTCGGATTAGAGACAATAGGGATAAGACCTTGGTTGGTTTGTTGAACTCTAAGGTTAATTTTGTGGAAAACGGATCGAAAAAGACTAACCCTACATTACAAGTAAAAAAGAATGATGAGAACTTCAAAAAGAGCAACAATAAGAAAGGATCCTGCTATGTTTATGGAAAAAATGGGCACTATGCTCCAGTTGTCGACACCGGAAAGGTGGAACCAAGTCTACAAACATGGTGGAAGACAATCTAGTGGCCATGATTATTGAAGTTAACATGGCAAAATCGTCTTTCGAATGGTGGTTTGATTTAGGCACCACATTCCATGTTTGCAAGGACAAGTCCTTGTTCAAGACATATGATAAAATGACTGATGGCCAAGAGGTACAGATGAGAAACCAAACATGTTCCAAAGTTGTTGGAAGAGGCAGCGTAGAATTAAACTACACCTATGGAAAGACATTGACTCTCCTGAATGTTCTCTATGTTCCTGACATTAGAAAGAACTTGGTCTCAATAAATCTTGTCTATAAGAGAAGATTCAAAGTTGTTTTTGAATCCGACAAACTAATCATATCCAAGAATGGGATGTTTGTTGGAAAAAGATATTGTTGTAATGGTATGTTCAAATTAAGTATTAATGAAGGAAAATGCTCTGCTTATATTGTTGATTCTTTCTCTTTATGGCATGATAAATTAGCACACTTGAATTTTAAATCCGTAAAGAGCATGATTAAACTTGGTATAATTGCTTATAGTAATGAATCAAATGAAAAATGTAAGATTTGTGTAAAATCTAAAATGGCCAAGAAACATTTCCTTTGTGTTGAAAGAAATTCTCAACTTCTAGAACTAATTCATTCCGATATCTATGAACTCAATGGTGTATTAACTAAAGGAAGTAAGAGATGTTTTATAACCTTTATAGATGACTTTTCTAGATATACCTATGTATACCTTATGAGAACTAAAGGTGAAGTCTTTGACATGTTTAAACTATACAAAATTGAAGTTGAAAATCAATTTAAAAAAAATTAAATTAGAGTTCTGTGAAGAATTTGAAATAATACATTAGAGTTCTACTTCCTATACCCCTCAACAGAATAGTCTAGTTGAAAGGAAAAATAAAACACTTACAGAAATGATAAACTATATGTTGATGAGAGCTAATGCACTCTTAAACCTATAGGGGGAAGCATTCCTAATAGCCTGTCATTTACATAACAAATTTATTTCTAGAGTTAATAACAAATGTCCATATGAATTATAAACAGGAAGAAAGCTTAACTTAATATACCTAAAAGTGTGGGGCTGCTTACTATACTAAGGAGTTTCATATCCTAAAATAACCAATTTAGAACTCAGAGCAAAGAAAAGTATGTTTGTTGGATATGTAGAACATAGCAAGGCCTATAGGCTTCTAGACTCTGAATCCAACATAATAATTGAAACTAGAGATGTTGAATTCTTTGAAAATAAACTATATTCTGAATTTACAGAAAATGACAATGAAACTAAAAAAGAAACTCATATCTCAATACCTATTAGTAATAATGAGACTGAAAGAACACTAGCATCCATTTATCACTTATATTTTTATCAAATGAATGTTAAAGCTGCCTTCTTAAATGACGATTTAAATGAAGAGGTTTATATGAAACAACCAAAAGGATTTGTTCTTCCTAGAAATGAAAAGAAAGTTTGTAAATTGGTTAAATCATTATATTGTTTAAAAGAAAGACCCAAACAATGGCATAAGAAATTTGATTCTTGCATTCTAACTTTTGGTTTTAAACACAATAGTGCTGATAAATGCATATACTCAAAATTTACTGAAAATTATGGTGTAATTATATGTCTTTATGTTGGTGATATGCTTATTGTGGGTACTAATATGGTTGGCATAAATGAAACTAAAAACTATTTATCCTCTGTCATCAAGATGAAAGATTTAGGAGAAGTAGATACCATATCATCTTGAGAATAAAAGTTAAAAAGCACAATAGGGATTATGCATTAAGCCAAACACATTATATTGAGAGAATACTTCAGAAATTTAAGTATTTAGGATTTAAAGAATATAGCATACCATATGATTCTAATATAAAACTAGTAGAAATTTCTGATAAAGTAATTGCACAAGTTGAGTATGCTAGTACAGTAGGAAGCCTGATGGATGTTATGCTTTGTACTACACCTGATATTGCATTTGTAGTAAGTAAATTTAATCGGTTTATAAGTAATCCCAGTGCAGAGCACTTGAAGGCAATTGGGGGTGTTCTTAGGTATCTCAAAAGTATATTGGAACTTGACTTGTTCTACTATGATTATCCAGTTATACTAGAAGGATATACTGATGCAAGTTGGATTACTGGCAATGGAGATAAGAAGTCCACCTCTAGATGAATTTTCGTCCTTGGTGGGGTGCGATCTCTTGGGCATCCAAGAGATAAAATTGTATATATCACTCGACCATGGAATCTGAATTCATAGCTTTAGCGGCTGTTGAAAAAGAGGTTGAATAGATTATGAATTTATTATTGGATATAAAACTTTAGTCTAATCCTATGCCTCCAATTTCCATTTATTGCAATAGTGAGGCAACTCTATTATGAGCCTATAGTGATACCTACAATAGTAAGTCCAGACATATAAGTTTTTGACATGAATTTATTAGGCAATTAATTCAAGATAGAGTCATCGTAATCACTTATGTGATGTCAAGTAAAAACTTGGCTAATCCTCTTACCAAGGGTTTGGCCAGAGAATTGGTAAGAACAACAACTAAAGAGATGATATTAAAACCCTTTACTTAATCACCCGTAATGGTAACTCGACTTGAACTTAAAAACCATTAGTATTGGGTTTAATGGGTAACAACAAGTTACAACAATGTGACTGTTAGCACTAACATTGAGAAATTTCACATCACAACATAAACAATGTTGTTTGTTATGATGAGAGATTGAGTTAAACTCTTAATGAAATTCTAAAATGTGTTAAATAACGGAATACATATTGGAACTTCACCTATATGAACATAGAAGTTGTATCGTTTCTCATGAGAGTTTGGGTTTGTTATCGGGATTGTTCATGAAATCAGGAAAAAAACATATTGCCATAACAGTGTTGAGCAAAACTTGAAACTCTTGTAGAGATTTGACACTTTCTCCGGTTTGCCTTGAGAACAATTGGTTTAAGGTCTTACCACCAATAACTTTGACAAGACTCTAAGATATCTATACTAATAAAAGGTTTAAGTTGTTAAACACCTTTTGTATGCATAACTATGTCATAGTAGTTTGGATCGAGAGAGACCTATGTAATTGATCAATCAATGTGGGGGATTGTTAGATTTTAATCTTATTAGAGATTAAATCTAATGGGTTTGATTGGTCAATTACATGAGAAATTGCACCTGCACACTTGTTTTAGAAAACAACTTTTTTCTTACTAAAACCAATTTTGAACTTGTCCCACATTAGATATTTACAAGTTTTGTTTTGGGTTTTTTAATAGGAATTGATTTACACTCCTTAGAAATAGAAGAGGAGAGTATGGAGACTTGATGTCGCGCAACACATGTGTGCACGGGTGTGTGTGACGCAATGAGACACTTTTTGCTCACACTTCACGCGCACCCGCGTGGCTCGCAAAGGGCGGCTTTGGTTTTGGTGCGATGTTGACCGTTGATGTGATCAACGGTTACGATTCAATTGGGTGTGATCAAGAGGCACAATTCAAAGTTAGCAGTCATTAACTATTAACTACCTTTTTAAACAGTCACAATGTTTGAAATTATGACTGTTCAAGGTTCCTTCTCTGAATCAATGCCTACATATTCTTCATACCTCTTCAGAAGCTATTTAAGGAGTATAAATCAGGCTTTTCACACAACATTTTTGAAATTCACTCACACTCTCTCTCTCTTTTATTCCGGTCTGCTACAATCTCACAAAAGGTTTCTTTGAAGACTCCTCAACTTTGCTAGTTGTTGATTCTTGCCTAAGGCTCTATTGTATCCTGGGAATAGATTTACATGTAACCCAACAACAAACTCAATGAAAACTGAGTGGAGGCAAATAATGTTTTAAAGACAGTGTCTTCAGACGTGCCTCAGAGTTTCTCCTCCAAGTTTCAATGACCCCATTTCCCAACAATTATAAACTGCATTTATATCGTTTATGAATTACAAAGATGGGATTCTCTGTTCAGCAACAAAAAGATTGAATATTTCTTAAAATTTTAATTCAGCAGTGCATAATGATAGGGAATTTCACAGTTGTGCCAAAACCCCAAAGATATAAAATTGATTGGAAAATAGAGAAAATGAAAGAAAAAATTATAATAGAATAACTCAAGAAAGCACACAAAGATTTAACTTGAGTGATTGTAGACACATTGTAAGTGATTTTGGGTATTCTCTATTCCTCTCTATTTCCTTGTTCACTTATTCAAGAAACCATTACAGCCTCAACAATAATAAATTTCTGATCGAAAAGATCATTCAACCTCCTCTCTCTCTCTCACTCTCTCATGATAGTTTATTACAACCCTACTACATCATTGTTTCTAGGTTGCATTTAGGTAGTGAATGTCTAGAAGCTAGCCTTATATATAGGCCCCTACTGAGTTGGGAACTTGGACATAGATGTTTAAATGAAGAATTGACAAGATTGTCTTCATGGGTGGTTATAAAGTCAAACATATCGATAAAGTGAGAGTCATAAAGTGACTATTGCTTTCTTGAAAATAGTGATGAGTGGAAGAGTGTAAAGTTTTACATCGATAAAATCGATGTACATCGATTATCGATGTAAAATTTTAGAATTAATATGATTTTATATCGATTATCGACGTAAAACTACACTCCATCCAAACGTATACAAAATTAAACTAATGTATAATTTTGCAATGATAATAATTACACCCTCTTTCGAAACGCATACAAAATCAACCGATGTAAAATTTACATATTCAGTGCAAATCAATTCAGAGGTAAAGATAACCAATTATATTCTTTGAAATGTTTACTTCATCCTATTATCACCGCCACTGATACAAAAAAATAATAATAAAAATAAAAAAAAAACTCAGTATAAGCAAAACCTCTTCTGTATTTCAAAGGTTTTTTTGGCCGTGTCTATATCAAAACTGAACATTAACTTGTTTGGTAATAGAACGGTAAATGGCGGGTAGTGTATCCTGGGTTCAATAATTGAATTGTCACAAGTGGGACCAGATCTGGGGACTCTGTGGTTCAACCCTCTCATGTTTCAAACTTATTCTTTTAATTATTCACCATTATTTGTTTATTTATTTTATTTATATAGTGCATATAGAATATTATTAATTGGGTGCCACTTGTTCTTGTCCGTTCCTTTTGTCATTCAGTTGACGTCAGCTGATATTATCACATGTATGTAATCTTTTCTAAATTGATGAGATTTATATATACAAAACATAAAACATACACCATCAGCAGTTACTCAGCATATGCTTTAGATAGTACAAATGCTAAAGCACGATGGAAACGTGACAAAGCCAACTTTTTTCTTTCTTAATTTCATTTTCTTAAAATTATTCTCAATGCTCTGTTTCTTGTATCACACGCTTTCATTTGTAATTACCATGAAAATTCTCAGTTTTTGTGAATCTTAGGTTCTCAGATGAAAATTAGTTTATATTATGGCTCTGTTGGGTTGCATGTAAAACCAATGATTTTCTTGAAACCATTATATATTACTGTATTTGGTTGTACATAAAACTTATAATGGCTGTGACTTTCGCAGAAGATGTATAATAAGAATGGTGTATTCACTTCATTCCTCTTTAGTTTTCCATCAATCAACTTCCCTAATATACAGTGAGTTTGGATTTAGATCTCCTTCTTATACAGTGAGTTTGGAACATATTCATACTTGGATGGTTTGGAATAAAGTAGACTTTAGAGGAACACATGTACCTTAATTAGAAGATGGAAACAAAACTTTTTATATTAAATTTTCAACAACTTGGAAACAATGTTGTCAAACTCAGACCACACAGAAAACGAAAAAGTTCATACGGTCACGGATCTACCAATTGACTAAATGATTAGATGGCTCAGCCCATAACAACCGTCAAAGAAATAAAACTGGGACCCAATTAAAGAGCTTACCAGGTAACCGAGTAACCCAATTCAATCATCTAATTTGGTCTCTGGTTGGAGAATCTGGGAAACTCTGCTTTTAAACTCATTAGATGCTTGGAAGGGTTCACTAAGTCATTTACGAACAACACAAGTCAGTTTACTGGTAACAGCTTGGGCTGTGAATAGGTCGGATGGATTGTCGATCTGTACAGTTTCAACTACACTGGATTTGGGCCCCATTCAAATTTTAAGAATTTGTTAACCCAACCCAGTCCAAGTCGTATACTTATAGCAGATATATAAAGATATTTTGAGAATAGGAAGGGACCTGGCAGCCCCTTTGATCAATTTATATTCATAAGTAGGCTTTAACTTGATGAGTTATTGGTTCGACTTCTAATGATAAGTAGGTTGTGACTTGGGATATCTATCACTTAATTGGGCTGAATGACATATTGACGTTTTCGGTTGATTCTAAAAGTTTTCTTATATTCAGCAAATCATCTAATTAAGCCAATTCAGACGTTTATAAGCAGCCCCTGACACCAAAAAAGTAGGAAGGGCTCCAGTCCACATAACATGTATAGTTATTAGGGTTTGAGCTATAATTCTATACTTTTATTTTATTTATTTTTTTTTCGGCAAATTGCTAAAATCACCCCTGAAGTTTCTGGTTGTTGTTGAAACCTCTCCTGAATTTTGGTAATTTCAATCACCTCCCCTGAACTTGCAACATAGTTGCATGTAGACCCCCTTTGTTAGAATTCTGGACAAATTTGAAAATTAAAGCAGTTTCAGAAAAGAAATTGAAAGGGTTTGAGGTAGCAATTCACATGAAGAAAAAAATTGAAAAATAAACATTTTGGTCAAAAGTAACCACATGGGTATTTTTAACATTCATGCCTCTTTTTAAAAGATTTTAACAGAGGAGATTTACTTACAACTATTCAAAAAGTTAAGGAAGATGATTACAATTACCAAAGTTCAGGAAAGGTTTCAGCAATTTATCATTTCTCTCTTAAATCCATTTGGGGCGAATTTCAAAGTCTCCCTAAATTCACGGAGTCATCGTGCCTCCAATAACACCGTGGCAACATCTATAATTAATTTGTTTGGACAAGTACCAATACATACGATGCAGAATTCTGAATTCCAGCCCCCCTACTACTAGCCCTCTCCTCCCTATAAATCACATCCTGTTCGTGAATTTGGCATCAAATCATGGTCAGATGCATTCCCCCTGCATTGTTATATGTCAAATATGAAATGAATCTCTGCAATCATCTTCATCTTGAGATGGGATCTGCTCCTCACACTTGGGCGCCTCACATGCATATCCACCATGCATTAGAAACATCTCCCGTAAATAATAAATTAAAAATATGGGAGATGTTCCCAATTCATGGTAGGGTATGCGTGTGAGACGCCCTCTGTGAAAAGCAGATCCGGTCCCATTCATCTTATGGTTATATATAGTGGAAAGACGTTTTTGCCGACATGTATTATGTATATGCATGTTGGTGGATGAAACTCTTAGACGAGATGGAACGTCGGGCTGAGATGGAACTCTTAGAGGGTCCTCTACCTCATCAGTGTTTTGTATAATTAATCACAAGATTCTTTATGTGACAAGAAAAAATAAAAGAAACTTTAGATAGTGTAGTAGTCTAGTAGGGAATGGGTCAGTTAGCATTATTCCATCCTAAGCTACCCTTTTGTCATGTTGAGGATGACTACGATCAACCTAAACTGTTGATTGTACCTGGGGTCCATCCTACTAGAAGCATGAAAGCAATTCATGTAGGGCAAAACTGAGACGGGTGGGGTTGAGTTTGGAGTTTTAGATTTGGGCTGGGTTCTACCATCCAGCTTCAGGCTTGGGTTGACATCATGGGTAGTCCAATTTCAACCCAATTCAATTTTTATAATAAATTTGGTCCAATTATTTTGAAGTTGGGCCAATTCAGAATTGGGCTGGACATGGACTCAAGTTCTAAGTTTTAGTCATGGGCCTGATTGGCCTTAAACCTGACCCAAGTGCCCAAATTGTACCTCTATTTCCCAGAAAATTTGACCAAGTTTGTAACAATTTCTTTTTCCAAACTCCTTTTTCAATATAAAATTAGGTTCAAGCTAGAAACCATAAGGGAATAGACATTGGCAACACGATGATAGTATAGCGACTCCATCACAGATAGTTCCTAACCAATTGAAGGTTGGTTCATTGGTGTGATAGTTGGTTTGTTCTAGTGTTGATGTAGAATCAAATCCCGCAACCAGCCCTTTGAGGGAAAAGGGGTCAGGGGAAAATTATTAATGATGCATAGCACCCAATGCCAAAAAAAGAAAAACATTGCTCCAACCGTTTTTCTTAACGTCCCTTCTGTCAAATAATTTTCTAGATTCTGGGAAGGGGGTTGATTTGGGCAGAGCTCTCAAGCCGATCATAAGGAGAGGTCTTTCCTTGGACGATTTGATTATCCATAACATCCTGAGTTTTAAGATACCAGGCAAAGAAAAATTATTTTTCCTGGATGTGGTGTTACGTTCAATTAGCTAGCTATGTGCTGTATACAGCTGATATTGATTTAGGGCTCGTTTGGGAGATAAAACTCCCCTTCACTTTTCTCAATTTCTCTTTAACTTACCCTGACCTTTCGAAAACTCCAGACCCCCAAAGTAAGTCTAAAAGATCGATGTAAGGGATTCATGATAAAGAGGGGAATGATACAAAGCTGGTGGCACAAAAACTTAAAGAGTATAAAGAGAACACGGAGAAACTCAGATAAGAAAAGGCCATATTGATTTTGGTAGTGAGGAGGAGAATAGCCCAACACCGATTACTAACTTGGGATCGTCTGGTTAGACTTGATTAATAAAAACTAAAGTGGATTCCAAGATTTACTCTTCACCGGGGCAATGTTGAGTGTTGAGTTGAAATATTGAAAATTAAAGAGGTTAGTGGCAATTAATTAATTAAATCAAATAACAACACAATGTTGTTGGATTTGGAGTGGTGGTGAGCCCAAGTTCATGGCGAATAAAAGCCTTATAATGGCTTCTTCTCAAAAGCCAAATAAACATGATTAGTGAAAGAAGGTTTAAGGTGGTGCTTCTCTCTGAGTCTTCCCTTCCCAGCAAACAGTGCGGATTCGTTTGGCCGCCATGGGCAAGGGGTAAGAGATGATTCGTAAAGCAAAAGCTTGATAATAAGCCACAATCAAATGTTCATGGGCCCATGGGGCCGGGCGGGCAGTACATTACCATCATCGAATTGGCAAAAAGTCTTTTTAATTTTTAATTTTTTTTTTTTAAAAGGAAACGCCAGGACCCACCATTTAGTTTCATCGTTGTGGAGTCGTGATCTGCTCCTCACACCGACCTCACAGACACATCCTGCCCTACCCTGTAGTAGGAACATCTTCCACGAATAATAAGCAGATCTGGACTCATCGTCTCGCCTTCCAAGTTCCAACTCTTATTACGAGGGTACCCTCATCCTAAGACTGGTTTTAATCTGTAAGGTAGGAGCCCTCCAGCTTCAATAGTAGAACCTCGTACCTTTGCTTAGGGTTACAGAATTAATGACTTACGGTGGTGTCTGCACTCCGCAAGGCTTGGTTCAATAATTAATGGCGGAAGTGGGACAAACGACATTGGGGAAGAGTACCTTAGATGAGATGAGGCCACCCTCATCATTATTTGTGAAAGATGTGATGCTATTCTCCATGCTCTAGTTTATTGTGATAAGGCAAGATGCATATGGTCGGGAGCAGGAATTAATCTGAATAATTTCAGTCATTTTGATTGTTTTGTCAATTGGTTTACGTATCTTCTTAAGGAGTTTGGTGGAAAAAATGCAGATATTCTAGCCAACAGTGCAATATGCTCATGGGAAATCTGGAAAGATAGAAACACTTGTTTATTTGAGAATCTAGAGACTAATCCTGTTGATGTCATTGGTTCTATTCGCAGATGTATTGTGGAGAGATCTCACAACTGGTTTCCGAAATTGGGAAACTCTTCAGAGGCTGAGGGGCCTCCCAAAACCAGTCTCCTTTTTCGAACCCACCGAGAAAAGGCAGAATCAAAGCAAATGTGGATGGTGGTTTTATCAATTCAAATAAGGTATCTTTTGGTTTTGTGTTCAGAGATCACGCCGGTGTATAACTGATCGCCAAGTCTGGTCCAGTGCAAGCTACCTCCCCTTTAACCGCTGAAGCTAAAGCTCTGTTAGAGGCTCTGAAAACAGCTCTCTCTCTCTCAACATGGATTCGGTTGTTTTTGAATCAGATTGCAAGGCTTTAATTGACAATATATATGCTACAAATACAAATTGTCATCGTGATCTGTTATTTATTTGCCAGGATGTGAGATTGTTGGGTAAAGGAAGAGCTTTTGATTTCAACTGGATTCCTCGATCTGTAAATGAGATGGTCCACAGACTTGCTGTTGATGGCTTTTCTACCCAGAATTATTTTGTTGAAGGAATGCCAAGATGGCTCTCAGTTGCTGCATGTAGTGACCTGTCCAATTTAGAGTTTCTTAATTATTAGCAGTTGTGTCCCTTGGTTTTATCTATTTTCTTTTCTTTGCTGTGTTTTGTTGTTGTTTCTAGAGTCTTTAGGTGCGTAGCTGTTGTTGTTGTGCCTTTTTCCTTTCTTCTTGATATGTATTCTGTGTTTCAGTTTTTCAAAATTGTTTGTGTTTTCTACTCAAAAACAGACTCCATCTCCCTCAAATGAAATCCCTTTTGAAAAAAAGTTGAAAATCTTAGGCCTTGGTTTGATGGTTTTCTTTTTTTTTTTAAGTAATTTCATACTTTTGAAAGTATAAAAGTACAAAAAATTTGACTTCGTTTTTGTTTGGCATGTTCTATGCTTCTAAAAAATACAAAAAACACAAAACCGGCTTTTCATGCTTGTGCTTTTTTACGCCTTTGACAAGCTAAAATGTAATTCAGATTTCTGAGGAGGATTGCAATCCAAAAGTCCGTACTTATTATTTGCCCAATTTGGTCTGTGACGGGATCTGCACCTCACAAATGAGCGCCTCACATGCACATCCACCATGCATTGGGAACATCTCCCGTGAATAATAACTAAAAAGAACGGAAGATGTTCCCAATGAATAATAGGATGTGCGTGTGTGAGGAGCAGATCCGGTCTCGAGTTCTTCATTGACGACAACCCAACCCTATTCGAACTAAGCCCTCTGCTACACCTGACAACTAGATCGTGTTCTTCCCCCATTTCCGGTTCATTCGCCAGAAATACCAACTTGATCTTCGAACAATTTGGCATTGACACCAATAAACTCATGCTATTTCTTTCTTTTACATTTTACGCTTGAATAAGCCATTGAATCATTAGGTTTCGTTCTCAAAGTTTCTTGCCAGATAAACTACTGTAACCACGCTATAAATCATTGGATATGGGCATCATACACATGCTCCTAACATCCCCCTCTACTTCGGCAAATGTTGCTCGTTCTTGTTAGGGGGCAATCTTTTTTTGGATTTTGAGAGGGGGAAAGTTGGTCAATGGGATTTTGATTCCCATTGACAAAAAATC
This sequence comes from Nelumbo lutea, assembly GCF_056320005.1. NCBI lineage: Eukaryota > Viridiplantae > Streptophyta > Magnoliopsida > Proteales > Nelumbonaceae > Nelumbo > Nelumbo lutea. The sequence continues at coordinate 142,220,231 of NC_142684.1, forward strand.
CCATGTTCTTTTTTTCAGATTTATGTGGGGATCAGGGAAAGTTTCTTTTCCTAAGTATCACTTATCTGGGTAAGTGATACCCATATTCTATGTGGATAAATAACTTTCACACCTTGGAGGAAAACTGCCAACACTTGAATAGGACAAAAGTGCCCCTTGTAATAATGGACTTTTATGGCTAAAATGGTCATTGTCTTATTTGCATGGGAAATAAAAGAACCTGGATAAATGCACTTACCTAGATAAATATTTTCCAACAAAGATTTACCAGAGAAAGTACATTTACCCGACTAAAAAACTTACCAAAAAGCAAACAGGGCCTTAATACCTATATTGAGGCCAACAAAGATTTTTTTGTTAATACCTCATATTTTCTTGTAATGCATAAACTTGAGTTTCATTTCCGAGTAAATGTTATTTGTATTGCCGTTATTGTCTTGTGCTCTATACTGTAATGCAATTGATGTGTTCAATTTCTATGCTTTGACTGGGCTTCACTGAGAAATATTGGGTATTTGTGAATGAATCGGCTGACTTTCATTGTGAAATATTGGTTATTTGTGAATAAATCGCCTAGGTTTCATTGGTGATGAGGGCAGATTTGGCCTTCCAATGATATTGTGACACATGGCACCTCGGAACAACTAGGTGGCACCTAAAATCACTTTGGCAACAACTTGCCTTAGCCAAGTTGATGGTGTCCCACCGGGCGGCTTGTGCCAGGCGCGGCATGGCACAGGCGCGACCTGGCGGCCTGGCCTTGGCACAACCTGGCGACCTGGCCCAAGCACGAACTGGCGGCCTGGGGGACGTTCTCGACGACAAATTCGGCATGCATATCCAAACACTCCCACGATCCTTGGAAGTTGGCCCACGTGCCAAACGATTCGGAGGGTAGTCAACGTGCATGGCGGTTACCTCCAAGAATCTTGAACCACTTAGACGACCTCGCAGAAATCTCAGATATGGTGCGTGAAGCTCACGCCAAACAATGCCTATATAAAGGCACCAACCCCAAGAGAAGTAGGCAAGTAAGAAAATTCTACCTCTCATACTTTGGGATTTTTAGCTCACTGTCTACTATGAGAGTACTGACTTAAGCATCGAAGCGACCTCCCCAGGTTAGCCACCTCGGGTCCTCTGACATTTAGTTCCTTGCAGGTCTCTAAAAGAGCAACGGAGCTAATCAATCCAGCTCGGCACCTGGTCAGCCCAGCACCTCACAGGCAGCTCGCCACCTGGTCAGTTCGACACCTCACAGGCAGCTCGACACCTCATATAAAGCTTGACTCAACTCGACAGCCAAAGTTCTCCACTTCGGCTAGAGTCATCGGCCACTTGGAAGCATACCAAATGACAAGGTACTTAGCATAAAAAATTGGACATCACCAAAAATCGATTCATCAATTGGCGCCGTCTATGGGAAATACTACAAAAAGCTAAGTTCTCATCCTCTAAAACGCTAAGTCCTCTTCTTCCAGAAAACTATGCAGGAAGTTGATGGCTAACAGACTAAGCAGTTCTACCAACTTTATTTCAACTCGGACAAAGATGAGTTCTTCATGGCTTCCACGGGAGTAGGCGACCAACAGACTGCATGGACACCCCTGCCGGTCGAGCCTTCCAAGGCTCCCATGTGAACTGGTGACCTAAAGTCAATAGTGCTGCCCCCATAGGTCGAGCTCCTAGTAGCTTCTTGTAGGAGTAGATAACCGACGTCACTAACGAGGCTCATGAAGGCAATAGGATATCCATCACATGGACGCCCAAATCTTGTGGGATGGACTGGGTGAATTTCAAAAATTTCTCCCATCTTTGTAGGGAGTCGAATTCCCTATTTTAGAAAAACATATTTTTCAATGATCAATCTTGAACCGTTAACCAAACCATATCTGAACCAAAAGGAGTAAGAGGGAGGATGCACCTGATATAGAGAAATAGTATCTCCCAATGGAGGTGTTCACCACACCCAAGAAAAGATCCAAAATCTACTCCCACTGAAGATGGCACAGTGTAGGATGAAGCAAAATCAGCAATGTTCTTCCAAAAGAACTTAACCCTTCGCAAGAATCAACAAGAGGGCTTGTGAATACAGCTCCAATCAATATTTTCCCCAAAAGACTGGTATCAAGATCAAATCTTGATTAATCCTATAGAGAGTTGGAGGTCGAACTACTGGAGGTGGCGGCTGCAGGAAGGAGGCGGCAAGAGAGTATTCGCAGGGTAAGAGAGTATTCGCAGGGTGCAGTGTTCTCTCTTCTTGTGATTTCAGCTCTGAAGACAAGAGTTTTTGGGTTGCATGTCTAAAGGTTGCCGCCCCTCCTTTTATAAACTTAAATGATTAGCTCCTAATCCCATTAGGAGTTCGTGAACCAAATCATATTTGGATTAGAAGTCCCTTTAAGTGATAAGGGATAACCCTTATTTTATCTGCACATCAGATCAACCATCTCCTAATCTAATTAGGAGGCTTCCAGTTGGATTCTCTAAGTGGATAGGGTCTAGGCCCAATCCTCTTAGCTGATCCATCTCAGAATTCGCCCCTTTTAATTGACTGATCAAATCAGCCAAGTTCAAAATGGGCTTAAGGCCCATTTAGGGTTATGTATTCATTAAACATTCCAAACTGCTACCCAGTTGGGCTTCCTTGTATGACGTGGGACCCAAACATTGATCTACACATTAGCCACATGGGTCCAGCCCAGCCTTTGTTACAAGACCTGGCCGAATACACTGTTATGGACAGTGCACCCCCTAAAACCCATCAAATGGGCTCTATGGGACCAACACTTATCCTAAGTGGTCCCTGGGCCAAGCCACCTTGTAACACACAGGGACTGTGGGCAGATGCAAGATTAGCCCATCAGGCATTATCCTCAATGGCCTTACACTTAACCTCTCAGCCCATAATGCTCACACACTACCCGACAAGAGAGGACTTCTCCCTCGGCTGCAAGGAACAATGTTGCACTCTTTGCTTATATGGATCCCGGGAATTAAAACATTTTTGCAAACCTTTTAGAAACCATTATATATATATACTTTTATATCTCATAAAAAATATATTTTGCAAAACAAATCTCAACGATTGAAATCGGCTGCCGGCAGTCTTGGTTTCCATCAGGGAGAGTGCATTCCCGATCATTACCTTTGTCCGAAAAAAGGGCTGATCCTGTCACTATGATCACCCACTCAGATGAATTCTCAGACTGTCCCAACATACCCAGGTGTTGACCCCTGCTAAGGATCTCACAGATTGGTATATCAAAAACAACCCAATCCGACACCTAGTGCAGTATCATAATCGAGTCTAGGGGTTGGGTGTAACTTTCCAGTTATGCCCATCAATCTCCAAGGTCCAGGGCAATATTGGAAATCTGGTCCAATTCAAAGATTCAATTAATCCTACATTGTATGTGCCTAGGGTCTCACCCTGACAGCTGAGACAGGCCACCCTAACCGACTTGGTGGCACCACAGTGCCAGCCTTGTCAGGATAGGTCTCCCCAGACCAACCCACTGGCTATGAACATTCTAAACTAACACGAGTCTCATTAAGTGTCCAGTTTAAGGGTATTACATAGAAACATACCAAGGGAACATGAATCAAATATGCACTTTTATTCATTTACAATAAACTCATAAAGTACATCATCTTGATTGAAGCTAAGGGCATACAAAACTGTCTAACAGCTGATGCAGCGCAGCCGTTACTTTAAGGAACCCACCTGGCGGCCTGCCCTAGGCGCGAACTGACGAACTAATAAAAGACCTCGGCACTACGATAAGTCTCAATCACCTCTTCGTCATGGGAAAAATCAAAGATCAAGGAGGGTGGACTACGAGTCGCTCCCAGAGCCTAAGGGCCAAAATACCGAACTAGCGAAGACCTCCTCACCATATAAGACTCAGACGCCTTTTCAACATGGGAAAAATCAAAGAGCAGACTGCGAGTCGCTCACAGAGCCTAAGGAACTGAATTGACACTTACGAGCTCATTAAATTATTCATTCCGGGCCAAAAGGAGAAATCTACTCCCATCATCGAGTTACTTTTGACTTGGGAGGGGGGACAAATGATGAGGGCGGATTTGGCCCTCCAATGATATTGTGACACATGGCACCTTAGAACAACTAGGTGACACCCAGAACCACTTTGGTAACAACTTGCCTTAGCCAAGTTGATGGTGTCCCACCTGGCGGCCCGGCACAGGTGCAACCAGGCACAGGCGCGACTTGGCGGCCTGGCCCTGGCGTGACTTGGCGACCTGGCCCAAGCACGAATTGGTGGCCTGGGAGACATGCTCGGCAACAAATTCAGCATGCATATCCAAACAGTCCCACGATCCTTGGGAGTTGGCCCACATTTCGAACGATCCGGAGGGTGGTCAACGTGCATGGTGGTTACCTCCAGGAATCTCAAACCACTTAGACGACCTCGCAGAAATCTTGGATATGGTGCATGAAGCGACGCCAAACAATGCCTATATAAAGGCACCAACCCCAAGAGAAGTAGGCAAATAAGCAAATTCTAGCTCTCATACTTTGTGATTTTTAGCTTGCAGTCTACTATGAGAGTACTGACTTAAACATCGGAACGACCTCGTCGGGTTTGCCACCCCAGGTCCTCTAACATTTGGTTCCTTGCAGGTCTCTAAAAGAGCAATGAAGCTCATCAATCCAACTCGGCACCTAGTCAGCCTGACACCTCACAGGAAACTTGGCACCTCATAGGCAGCTCGACACTATAGTCAACTCGCCACCTAGCCTACCCAGCTTGACTCAGCTCGGCAGCCAAAGTTCTCCACTTCAGCCAGAGTCATCGGCCACTTGGAAGTAGACCAAATGATGAGGTACTTAGCATAAAAAATTGGCCATCTCCAAAAATTGGTTCATCAATTGGCGCCGTCTTTGGAAACGCTACAAAAAGCTAAGTTCTCATCCTCCGAAAGGCTAAGTCCTCTTCTTCCGGAAAACTAAGTTCTCACCTTTTAGAAACTAAAAGCTCTCATTTTTAGTTTCCATTTTTTATGAACTCAAAGACTATGCAGGAAGTTGATGGCCAACAGACTAAGTAGTTCTACCAACTTTATTTCAACTCGGATAAAGCCTCATCAGTCCTCTTCGCAAGGTACCCTCTACAAAGATGAGCTATTCATGGCTTCTGTGGGAGTAGGCGGCCAACAGACTGCATGGATGCCCCTGTCGGTTCCAAGGCTCCTATGCGAGCTGGTGACCTAAAGTCAAAAGTGCTGCCCCCGTAGGTCGAGCTCCTAGTAGCTTCTTGTAGGAGTGGATAACCGACATCACTAACGAGGCTGATGAAGGGGATAGGATATCCATCACATGGATGCCCAAATCTTGCGGGATGGACTGGGCAAATTTCAAAAATTTCTCCCATCTTTGCAGGGAATCGAATTCCCTATTTTAGAAAAACATATTTTTCAAGGATCAATCTTGAACCGTTAACCAAACTAGATCTGAACCAAAAGGAGTAAGAGGGAGGATGTACCTGATATAGAGAAATAGTATCTCCCAATGGAGATGTTCACCACGCCCAAGGAAGGATCCAAAATTTACTCCCATTGAAAATGGCGCAGTGTAGGATGGAGCAAAATCAACAATGTTCTTCCAAAAGAACTTGACCCTTTGCAAGAATCAACAGGAGGGCTTGTGAATACAGCTCCAATCAATCTTTTCCCCAAAAGACTGGTATCAAGATCAAATCTTGATTAATCCTGTAGAGAGTAGGAGGTTGAACTACTGGAGGTAGCGGCTGCAGGAAGGAGGCGGCAAGAGAGTATTCGCAGGGTGCAGTGTTCTCTCTTCTTGTGATTTCAGCTCTGTAGACAAGAGTTTTTGGGTTGCATGTCTAAAGGCTGCCGCCCCCTCCTCCTTTTATAAACTTAAAGGGATCAGCTCCTAATCCCATTAGGAGTTCATGATCCAAATCATATTTGGATTAGAAGTCCCTTTAAGTGATAAGGGATAACCCTTATCTTATCTGCACATCAGATCAGTCATCTCCTAATCTAATTAGGAGGCTTCTAGATCTAAATCTTATTTAGATCTTGGACTCTCTAAGTGGATAGGGTCTAGGCCCAATCCTATCAGCTGATCCATCTCAGAATTCGCCCCTTTTAATTGATTGATCAAATCAGACCAGTTAGAAATGGGCTTAAGACTCATTTAAGGTTATGTACTCACTTATCCTTCCAAACTGTTGCCCAGTTGGTTTTCCTTGTATGGCATGGGACCCAAACATTGATCTACACATCAGCCACATGGGTTCAGCCCAACCTTTGTTACAAGGCTTCGTCGAATACACTGTTATGGACAGTGCACCCCCGAAACCCATCTTATGGGCTCTATGGACCCAACACTTACCCTAAGTGGTCCCTGGGCCAAACCACCTTGTAACATCCAAGGACTGTGGGCAGATGCAAGATTAACCCATCAGGTATTATCCTCAATGGCCTTACACTTAATCTCTTAGCCCATAATGCTCACACACTGCCTGACAAGAGAGGACCTCTCCCTCGGCTGCAAGGAACAGTGTTGCACTATCTGCTTATATGGATCCCGGGAATTAAAACCTTTTTGCAAACCTTTTAGAAACCATTATATTTATACTTTTATATCTCATAAAAAATATATTTTGCAAAACAAATCTCAATGATTGAAATCGGCTGCCGATAGTCTTGGTTTCCATCAATGAGAGTGCATCCCTAATCATTACCTTTGTCCGACAAAGGGGATGATCCTGTCACTATGATCACCCACTCAGATGAATTCTCAGACTGTCCCAACATACCCAAGTGTTGACCCCCGCTAAGGATCTCACTGATTGGTATATCAAAGACAACCCAATCCGGCACCTAGTGTAGTATCATAATCGAATCTAGGGGTCAAGTGTAACTTTCCAGTTTTGCCCATCAATCTCCAAGGTCCAGGGCAATACTGTAAATCTGGTAGCTAAGACAGGCCACCCCAACCGACTTGGTGGCACCACAATGTCAGCCTTGTCAGGATAGGTCTCCCTAGACCGACCCACTGGCTGTGAACATTCTAAACTAACATGAGTCTCATTAAGTGTCCAGTTTAAGGGTATTACGTAGAAACATACCAAGGGAACATGAATCAAATATGCACTTTTATTCATTTACAATAAACTCATAAAGTACATCATCTTGATTGAAGCTAAGGGCATACAAAACTGTCTAACAGTTGATGCAGCGTAGCTGTTACTCTAAGGAGCCCACCTGGCGGCCTGGCCCAGGCGTGATCTGATGAACTGATGAAAGACCTCGACACTACGATAAGTCCCAATCACCTCTTCAGCATGGGAAAAATCAAAGATCAAGGAGGGTGGACTACGAGTCGCTCCTAGAGCCTAAGGGCAAAAATACCGAACTAGCGAAGACCTCCTCACCATATAAGACTCAGACGCCTTTTCGGCATGGGAAAAATCATGGAGCAGACTGCGAGTCACTCCCAGAGCCTAAGGAATTGAATTGACGCTTATGAGCTCATTGAATTATTCATTCCGGGCCAAAAGGAGAAATCTACTCCCATCATCGAGTTACTTTCGACTTGGGAGGGGGGGCAAATGATGAGGGCGGATTTGGCCCTTGTTGGTGTAGTAGATCGGCCTTTGTCCAGTCTTCCTTCTTGACTAGTATCGAGTTGACCACCTGGTCTCCCATCGAGAGGTAAAGAAACATCTCGTCCCCAGGGCTTGACTTTGTAAGGAGAGGCGGCGAGATTAGGTACCTGTTCAGCTCCTGGAAGGACTGCTCGCATTCCTCGGTTGACTGGAAGTTTTTCATTTTCTTTAGGGCCTTAAAGAAGGGCAGGCACTGGTCCACAAACTTGGACATGAACCTACTGAGGGTGGCTACTCGTCCGGTGAGACACTGCACTTCTTTGTAGGTTCGAGGTGACAACATGTCGAGGATGGCTTGGATCTTTTGTTGATTGCCTTCGATTTCTCATTACGTGACCATGAACCCCAAGAATTTTTCAGAGCCAACCTAAAGGCACATTTTGTCGGGTTCAGCTTCATCTTGGACTTCTTGAGGATGCCGAAGACTTCCTTGAGGTCGGCCAAGTGGTGCTTGGCCTTCTTTCTTTTCACGAGCATGTCATCGATGTACACCTTGACGTTGCAACCGAGTTGATCTTTGAACACCTTGTTCACCAGCCACTGATAGGTAGCACTGATGTTCTTGAGGCCGAACGACATGGCATTATAGTAGTAGAGTTCACAGTCTGTGATGAAGGTAGTCTTCTCCTAGTCGTCGGGATGCATTTGGATCTGATTATAACCTGAGAATGCATCCAAAAAATTCAGGAGTTTGTGCCCAATTGTTGTGTCGGCGGGCTGGTCGATCCTGGATGGGGGAAAGCTATCTTTGGGACAAGCTTTGTTTAGGTCAGTAAAGTAGATGTAGATTCTCCACTTTCCATTTGTCTTCTTCTCCATCACCACGTTGGTCAGACAGTCTAGGTACTTTACTTCCCAAATGAAGCCGGTGTTGATTAGATTCTGGACCTTCTCGTTGATTATTTGCCACCATTCTATTGCGAAGCTTTGCTTCTTTAGCTTAATTGCTTGGTAGCGTGGTTCGGTGTTTAAGTGGTGGGTCATGACCTTGGGGTCGATCCCTGTCATGTCCGCTGCCGACCAAGCAAACACGTCGGCATGGTCCCTTAGCAGTTGCACAAGATCTTCTTGAAGACGATCATCCAGGAGAGACCCGGCCTATACTATCTTCTCAGGGTCTTTCTTCAATGTTGATGTGTTTTTGGGCATGGGTGGTGTGTCCGGAAGCGCATCGTTAAACACTCCAGAACACCAATTTAAACATTTATAAGTTTATTCTGATTCTCAAACAACTACTATCGCAATAAAGTGATGAGAACGGGTCGTATCTGCAAGGAAGCGAGGAAAAAATAATTATGTACTTAGATCACGGAGAAGAGAACACAAATAGAGTTGCAAAAATATAAAACTAATTAAATAAAAAGAAAAAAATGAAATTCATTAAAACCAAATTCGAACAGTACTGAGAATAACAAGTGCATAAAAAAATAACATAAACAAATAAATAAAAGGAACAAAATAAACATGTCTAAGAATCCGATCAGAAGTAGTAGTCTCTGAATCTCTCCTTCGACCTTCGAACTTCTTGAGCTAGGCCTTCCATCTTACTTGGCCGAATTTTAGATCTGCAAAAAGAAATAAAACACAAATTAAATATAATAAAAATAAATTTGCTGAAAAGAAATAAATTAAATTGGAAATTAGAAAACAAAAAGTAATTCTAAAACATAAGAAAAAATGGTTGGGATTCAAATCCAGAGGTGGCAGTAGCGGTGTCTGCGAAATACAAGTAGGAACCCTTCCTCTTGCCTGGACGTCTTCCTCTTCCTCTTCCTTTGAACTTCTCAAGATCAGCCTTCCTTCTTACTTGGGTGAATTGGCCAACCCCTTCTACAGGGCCCCTGGGACCCTTTTTATAGAGAAGGGTGGACACAATTGAGAATAGGGAGAAAGATGGGGGCGGCAACTGGGTTTTAGCAAAGTTAGGGATGCCCTAAGATTTCTAATTGATGGCTATGATGGTTTTGAGGTGATCTTATGGCTGAAAATAAAAGGAGAGGGTGCCCAATATTATGTAGGGCTGAGATTTGGGCACCTAAAAATGGAGGGTGTAGATTAGAACATCTAGGGTTGAAGGGTTAAGATTAAAAGAAGAGGTGGCACACTAGATTGAATGGTTAGGATATAAGATGGAGGAAGTGGCTGAGATTTGGAGGTGAGGGGCTGAATGGTGAGGATTAGTAGTTAGGTGGTACCTAGGGTTTAAAAACTACAAAAAGAATGCCCTAGAATGGATGATGGAGATTAGACGAAGTGAATGGTGGAGATTGCACAATTGGGGGCGGGTAGGGTTTGCTAAGGAGGAAAAGAATGGGATAAAAAGGCTCCCTAGGGTTTGGTAAGGAGAGGGGAGAACGGTAATACACTAAGATTGGCGCCAACTGGATTTAGAAGATAGGAGGCGCCCTCCTATTCTTAGTTCTTTACAAAAACCCCCCTGCTCTCAGCTGGTCTTCACACCAGCTTCCCGAAAACTCACTTCAGCCTAAAAAACTTCCCAGTTTTCTACAGAAATTGCACAGAGACCCTTAGAGGTCACATAATTGCATTTAACTGGGAAAATGGCACATCTTGACTATTCTAAGGCCGAAAATACCTTTGAAATGATGCCCTTAATGCATCAAAATGCAGAGTTATCACACCCCCAACTTAAACATTGCTAGTCCCTTATTAATGCAGCTTTAAAATTACACTGAGCATAAAGATCATTCCCATCTCAAGATCATCCCTGATAGAATTAATCAAGCATCCTGATTCCAGCATTCTCAAACTCTGTATAGATCGGTATTGGGCTTTAGGGGTAAAACTGTCTTACTTTGAATATTATAGAAACTTGGCTTAAAAATCTTATTTATCCTTCCATTTGCAGACTGTCTTGATAAGTTGAGATTAACTTTTAAAATCAGACATTTATTGTTCTTATCATTTTTTTTACAATGAATTTCTACCCCTGAACTTTATATGCATACTTATTTTTTGTTACTTTCCATCGTTTGACGTGAATCTCGACACTTGCCTTAGGTGAAGAAACCTGGTTGCTAAGTGTTAGGTGATTGTCTTTAGCATTCACTTTTTCCATTTGACGTGAATCTCGACAATTAACTTAGGTGAAGAGACATGGTTACTAAGTTTAGGGTGTCTATTACCTTTCATTTTCTCTCTTTTTTTCCAACACTATTCAGGGTAGTCCACTATCTCTTAACAATTTGAAAAAATTTTGTTTAATTTCTTAATCTTTCTCTTTTTATCTTGGTAGGGGCAAACTTGGGAGTATTTTTCAATTTCTAAACGGTTTCAACAATTTTCAAATAAGACCAATTTTTACTCCTATCACGTGCTACCAATTTCTACAAAATTCAATATTCTTTTATCAGTTTCCTAAACTTTTTTTGTTTCGGAATCTCTTTTAATGGAAAAAATTTTTAAATGTTTCAGTAAAATTTTAATTCTACATATTTAAAGGCTTAGCTTCTCAATTTTTTTTTTCTTTGTCAAAATTTTTCTCTCTCTCACCCAAAAAGGATTTGGGCCAAAGGGGAACAATGGATAGGGTTTTCCTGAGGGGTTCAAGGTTTTCCACCTGGTCTCGAATCAGGAAAAGAAAAAGAACTCAAATCCTAAAAGTAATATAAAAATTACGTTGGATTGCCTCCCAACCAGCGTTAAGCTTAACGTCTTCAGTCGAACACATTCACGCATTTTCTTCATCTAAACTCTCCAATTCACTTTCATCTTCTGACAAATAGGATTCGGATTGGGCTAACCAAGGGGTAGACAAGGCATCTAAAGGATTGTCCACTATATCCACTTTGCACTCATCTTTCCCTAGGTTTGGATAGTTAGAGGCACTAAAAACGTTTAACTGGACTTTCTGCTCCCTTAATGAAATGTTCATTTCTCCCGATTTGCAATTGATGTTTGTATTGGTCGTTGCTAGAAATGGACACCTTAAGATTATTGGGATGTGGTTCAGTTCATCAGTTAGGGTCATGTCTGGGATGATGAAATCCATTGAGAAGTGACAACCCTCTACCCTGACAATGATGTCCTCAATAACACTTAGACGAGTCTTGACTAACCAATTAGCGAGTTGCAGAATTATCGGGGTAGGTTTCAACTCGCTGATTGTGAACCTGTCATGAATGGACGGAAGCATATTTATACTGACCCCTATATCCAATAAGGCCCGATCAAAGGTGATTCTAGAGATGACATAGCTTATGAGAGGAGCACTAAGTCTTTCATTTTTTGGGGAAAGTGGTTTAGGAGAGTTGCACTAACATTTGCCGAGAGCATTATTCTTTGTGGGGCCAATCATGGCTCCATCATTTGAGTACACAACTCTTTTAAAAACTTGGCATAGGTCGGGATATGTTGGATTGCATCGAGAAGAGGGAAGTTAATACGGAGCACTAAGGTCTTTTATTTTTTGGGGAAAGTGGTTTAGGAAAGCTGCACTAACATCTACTGAGAGCATTATTCTTTGTGGGGCTGATCATGGCTCCATCATTTGAGTACACAACTCTTTTAAAAACTTGGCATAGGTCGGGATATGTTGGATTGCATCGAGAAGAGGGAAATTAATATGGAGCACTAAGGTCTTTTATTTTTTGGGGAAAGTGGTTTAGGAAAGCTGCACTAACATCTACTGAGAGTATTATTCTTTGTGGGGCCGATCATGGCTCCATCATTTGAGTACACAACTCTTTTAAAAACTTGGCATAGGTCGGGATATGTTGGATTGCGTCGAGGAGAGGGAAGTTAATATGGGTTTCCCTGCTCTCCTCGTTGCAAGTCTCTTTCTTCTTTCGCACCAGCCTGACTATGAGTGCAGTTGGAAAGGGAACTATGGGTTGGTTCATTATGGACTCTTCTTCTATGTTTTCCTTTACTTCTTCTTCTCCCCCCAATTTAGGGTCTTCCCACTCCTTTTCTTCTTCATTAACTCTCTTTTTCTGACACTGGTTCTCTAACATCCTCCTACTCCTTAAGGTTGTAACAGCTTTGACATTTTCAGGCTGAGGGTTCTTAGGACGTGGATGAATTTGTTGTGAAGGAAAACCTAGTGGATGATTTCTAAGAGTCGCAACCGGTTGACTTGGTATTTGTCCTACTTCTCTCCTCGCCTTGGCTTTGGCTAGCCGTCCTATTTGGCTTTCTAATCTATCAATGGACTACTGCTAAAGCTGCATGCATTAGTCATCTACTATATGGGTTTGAGGAGGTTGAGGGTAAGCCTGATACAGTTGGGCCGGTTGGTTCCTAGGATACATCTACTGGAATTGGGTCTACCCTTGTGGCCTCTGAAATTGCTGGGCCATGGAGTTAGATGAATGGTACTACTGGGACTGTGTGTAGGTTTGATATGGTTGAGCTGGTTAAGTCCCAGGGTAATCATTGTATTCCCAGTGGGTCTGGCCTTCAGACCATTGAGAGTGCACATCTGGTAGGGCAATTTCTTGGGCTTGGGCCCTATAAGTGAAGTTGGGTTGATTTTCCCACCCGGGGTTATATGGACTAAAGAGTGGGTTATCATTGGGTTGGAAAAATCTATTGGCCACATGTACTTGGTTTGGACTGATTGGTTGACATGGGCCTGCCGTAGGGCACTGGCTAACATGATGGGCTGGGCTTGCGTAGATGGAACATGATGGATAAGGCTGACAAGGTTGGGTATGGACCACTTTGTTGCCAATATGCAAGGGCTTGGTCAATTTTGTGGGCCATCCCATTAATCTTGTCTAGTTGTCGAGACACATGGTTCCAATCTATCTGTGGCTCAGGTTGGAAGTAGTTTCTCATTTCACAAACTCTGGCTGTTGAATTAATTTTGTCTTAATCCCCCCTTTTTTTGAATTAAATTTTGATATTTAAATTTTGCAATTTAAACTCAAATTTGAATTTTTAATTTTTTCTTCTATTTTTTTCTTTTTTTAATTTTTTTATTTGAAGTTTGAAATTTAAATTCAAATTTTTTGAAATTTAAGTTCAAATTTGGATTTTGAAATTTAAATTCCTGAAAGTTAAATTCAAATTATATTTTTTAAATTTTTTAGTTTTTTTCTTTTTTTTTTCTAAAATTCGAAATTTAAATTCAACTTCAAATTTTGAAATTTAAATTCCTAAAATCTAAATTCAAGTTGAAATTTTTAAAAATTTTTCCTTCTTTTTTTTTTTTTAAAGCAAACAAATCAACCACACCACTTAGGGACTAACCTAGGGTTTCCTAAACTAGTGGTTCAACAAATGTGAATCCTTTTAGGTTCACTTGGAATTACACAAATTCCTTTGGTTAGCCAGGTAAGAGGTGGGGATGTGGGAGGCTCCCCTTGCTCTCGCAATGACTTAATTAAGTAACCACAAAACCCGCTTAGGTGTAGCCGTTTAATCTCTTTCCTTAGACACCAATTGCGAGTTATGGAAAATTATTACAAGCTTCCCTAAAATTCAGCATACCTTTGAACCAAATGTGAGGCTCCCTAACGGATCTTGTTATCCAAATTTTAAATTAGGGTTAGGGTGAATCGCAGGTGAATGGTGGTGATTTTTGGGCCAAGGAAGGGTGATGAAATCCCCACCTTATCTTATTTAAGTTGGATGCCCTTAAACGGATTAACAAAACAAAAACAATCAAACAAAATGAATGCAACTAATTACAATGCATGAACAATTATTTCTAAGATGCAATTCAGCAATTAAACATAAAAGAATAAATCAAACAACTAAGAAAAAGAAACAATTAAAATAATAAAAAGAACACCTAACACATTAACAACTAACAATAATAATTTCAGCTATTAAATAAACCTATATGATGCATGCTCTAGAATTCAAATTCAGATTTTAAAATTTTAAATTTTTGAAAGTTTAAATTCAAATTCAGATTTTAAAATTTAAATTCCTAAAATTTAAAATTGATTTTTTTTTAATTTTTAACTTTTTTTATTTTTTTATTTTCAATTTTCCTAAATTCCAAATTTTAAAATTTAAATTTAAATTTAAATTCAGATTTCAAGTTTAAACTCAAATTCGAAAATTTCAACAATTTAGTAATTAATTATTCAATTAAACAACTAAAAGAAAAGAAATTAAATAAAGAAACAAGTAATAATTGCAAACAGAAAATAAAACAACAATTAATTGTGCTAAACAGAATTAACAACTACCAAAAACAAATTCTAACAAACTAATTGCTAATCTACAAATTAAACTGAAAACAAAATGATCAAAAAGAAAATTACGCAAGAAATAGATAAAATGAAAGAAAAAATAAAAATCTAAAAAAAAATAAACCAAAAATAAAATAAACAAAAGAAGAAAAAAAATTATGCTGAAATTTTTTGTATTTATATTTTTTCATTTTTTAATAAAAGAAAAACAAAAATCTAAAAATTAATATGAAAATAAAATTAACGAAAGAAAAATATGCTGCAAAAATAAATAAAATATTTTTTATTTTGTTTCTTTTTTGTTTTTTATCTGAAATAAAAGAAAAAAAATGAATCTAAAATTTAAACTGAAAATAAAATAAAATAAAACAAACAAAAAAATGTTGCAAGAAATAAAATAAAATAAAATAAACGAATTTTTTTGCTTTTTTCTTTTTTTTTAATCAGAAATAAAAGAAAAACACAAACCTAATAAAGAAAAAAAATCGAACAAGAAATTAAAACAAAGAAAGAAGAATAGATCTAGAAACTAAATGGAAGCAAAATAATACTAAAAAATAAATCAGATTTAAAAACATTAATTAAAAAAATCAAAAATCACTATTCTACCAAAAAAAATTGTTTGAAAATAAAAATAAGAAAAGTAAAAATAAAATGTAATGACTACACTTGAAACGCAATCCAATTTCTCTTCTCTTCTCTTCCGATCCATAGTCCCGCAATGCTACGGTACCCCACCTTTTGCTATTTTGTCCTACAAAATCAAAGAAAAACAAGAATTAAACTGAGATAACGAATCAAGTAATCAAACGAAAAAGAAAAAGAATGAAACAAATCCGAAAAAAGTAAATAAAAAATTTTCTCCGTGCTTCCCCAACAATGGCGCCAAAAACTTGGTTTGTCCGGAAGCATGTCGTTAAACACTTCAAAACACCAGTTTAAACATTTATAATTTTATTTCGATTCTCAAACAACTACTAATGTAGTAAAGTGATGAGAACATGTCGTATCCACAGGGAAGTGAAGGAAAAATAATTATGTACTTAGATCGAGAGAAGAGAACGCAAGTGGAGTTACAGAAATATAAAATTAATTAATTAAAAAAATAGAATTCAATAAAACCAAATTCAAACAATATTGAGAAGAACAAGTGCATAAAAATAAATATCAGAAACAGATAAATAAAAGGAACGAAATAAAAATGTTTGAGAATCCGATCAAAGGTAGCAATCTCCGGATCTCTCCTTCGACCCTCGAACTTCTCGAGCTTGGCCTTCCGTCTTACCTGGCCGAATTTCAGATCTACAGAAAGAAATAAAACACAAGTTAAATCTAATAAAAATAAATTTGCAAGAAGGAAAAAATTAAACTGGAAATTAAAGAACATGAAGTAATTCTAAAACTGAAGAAAAAAAATGGTTGGGATTCCAGAGGTGGCAGTAGTGGTGTCGGTGAACTGCAAGTAGGAACCCTTCCTCTTGCTTGGGTGTCCTCCTCTTCCTTTACCCTTGAACTTTTCAAGATCAGCTTTCCTTCTTACCTAGGTGAATTGAGCAACCCCTTCTATAGCGCCCCTGGGACCCTTTTTATAGAGAAAGGTGGACACAACTGGGAATAGGGAGAAAAAGATGGGGGTGGCAGTTGGGTTTTAGCAAAGTTAGGGACGTCCTAGGGTTTCTAATGGATGGTTAGGATGGTTTTGAACTGATCCTATGGCTGAAAATAAAAGGAGAGGGCACCTAATATTATGTAGGGTTGAGATTTGGGTGCCCAGAATTGGAGGGTGTAGATTAGAACATTTAGGGTTGAAGGGTTAAGATTAAAAGAATAGGTAGCACCTTAGATTGAATGGTTGGAATATAAGATGGAGGGAGTGGCTGAGATTTGGAGGTGAGGGGCTGAATGGTGAGGATTAGTAGTTAGGTGTTGCCCTAGGGTTTAAAAACTACAAAAAGAATGCCCTAGAATAGATGGTGGAGATTAGAAGGAGGGAATGGTGGAGATTGCACAGTTGGGGCGGTTAGGGTTTGCTAAGGAGGAAAAAAATGGGTTAAAAAGGCTCCCTAGGGTTTCCTAAGTAGAGGGGAGCATGGTAATACACTAGGATGAGTGCTAAATGGGTTTAGCAGATAGGAGGCCCCCTCCTGTTCTCAGTTCTTTACAAAAACACCCCTTCTCTTAGCTGGTCTTCACACCGACTTCCCAAAAACTGCACTTCAGCATAGAAAATTTCCCAGTTTTCTACATAATTTGCATAGAAACTCTTAGACGTCACATAATTGCATTTAACTAGGAAAATGACACATCTTAACTATTCTAAGGCCGAAAATACCCTTGAAATGTTGCCCTTAAGGCATCAAAATGCAGAGTTATTAGTGGGCCATTAGTATGGTCAAACCTAAAGAGGATTCTTTAAGATCGAAAAGCTAAATGGAGAGGAGCGGAAGCCTTGCATGAGGGCTATGACAGCCACCGACTGGTTCAGTACTTGGACGTGTAAGGCTTCAGGGGTTGAACCTTGCTAGGTATTCTCTAAGGGACTCCCCTTTCCTTTACTACACTTGGAAGAGACTTGTCGAAGTTTTCCAGTGTTTCTTATTGGCCGTGAATTGGTTCTCTAGCTGCTTCCAAGAGGAAATAGAGCACGGGGGAAGGAAAGTGTACCAATTTAGGGCCACATTCTTAAGAGTTGCTAGGAAGGCTTTGCACATCAGGCCTTTGGATGAGTCGTGCACCATCATTTGGGCCTTGAAGGTTTCAAGGTGGTTATTGGGATCTATGGATCCATTGTACCTTTCGAATTGTAGGGCTCGCCAGTTGGCTGGGGGGAGCTCATCCATGATGTCCTAGGTGAAGGGTGGCTTCCTTTGCGGGCTGGTTGCTTGGATCTGTGGGTCGCACCATTGGAGGGGTTACTCAGATCTTTGCATCTCTGTCATTTGGAATTGCAGCAAGCGTAGGTTTTTCTTTTTTGGGCACTGTTGGGTGATCTTTGACTGAGTTAGACTCGATGATATAGATTGGACTAATGAGTTCTGTTACGGCTGTCGTGTTTGCGGCACTAGGTCGACGAGCTCGATCTTCTTGGAGTTTGTTGCTTTTCTTGGTTAGGCTGCGCCTTGTCCTTGTCCAACCAGTGCGCTTTGGGGTCCTTAGGGTGAGGATAGGCCGTGGTATGCATCGGGGTAGGAGAGGGGACGGTTTGAGGAGGCAGTGCTATAGACTCCAATGACTGCATCACCGCCAAGATTTGGTCGACCTTGCCATGCATTGCCTGAAATTGGGCAGGGTTGACCTTCGCCGGCTGTTGAGGTTGTTGAGTTTTGCAGTGTGGAGGGTTGTGATGAGAGTAGGATCCCTGAGATGGGGATCAACATGTTGAACATTTAGATGTGTTTCTTGGCATCTTTCTTGATTGCGTGGAGAGATGATTAGGAATAGCTTTTTGTGTGATTCCCACAGACGGTGCCAATCTGATACTACTTGACTCGAGGTAGTTCCTTAACCAAAGTCACAGTTAGATAATCTTGCCAACTGAGCGGAGTCAAGGTGGAAGGACAGAGTTGTGTTCCAAGATCTAAAACCAAGAAAACAGTTAGAGGCCTGAGGAGTTATCCCCGAGTAGATACTCTGACACTCAAGTTAGCCAAGAAAGGTGGGTGGTCAAGCCGAGCAGTTAGAGAACAGTGTCGGTCCGAGCAGAGTAACAATGGAAACTAAGAGTTTGATCCCTTATCTTGAGTAGGAGGTACTTTTTTATAACCAAGAATCCGTGTCCTGGTCGGATGAGACTTTCAAGGTTATTGGGATGAGGTTGTTCGACGTGGTTTTCGAGATAAGACATAATCCCCAACAGAATTATCCCCATTTCTCCTTTTGTGATCGTGCTTATCCTCATGACATGATGCCGACATGGCTGAAGCGACTGAAATAAAAAAAGAGGCCGCGGAATTGACGTGAGCGAGGTGATAAAGTAGCCACAAAAGTGACACATGGCACAGTAGGTACATGTAACTCTTGTAGGACCGGTTGTCAAATACATAACGTACCAGTGCAAAAATTACACGTAAACTATGAAGACACGTGTGAAATAGAATGATGCAGATGTTTTGAAGTAGCTGCAACCGAATGGTTTGCAGTGCTTTTACTATTCAAAGCAAAATTTTCAAAAAATTTTATCCGAACGATTTTCATAGCGAAAATAAGAAAACATAATTATATCAAATGCTTTATACTTTTCTTTTCAGGAACGAAATATATATTGCGTATGTATTAACCAGCACAGCAATTGTGGTATGCACTCAATGAATTCAGTGATCATCCTCATCCAGGTGATGAGTTCTCCTGAAACTTAACCCATGTTCTCAAGACAATTTAGACAAATAGGTCAAAGGATGGATTGGTGTGTGTGTGTTGCACAGAAACAAAAATCTCTCAGATAATTAATGAAGGGGATTGGTGATTAGGGTCACCCATGAGAGGACAGGATTCGGCTTCATGCTAGGAATTGAGACATCTCAGGTTTTCTAATTAAACAGGACGTGTCACTTCTCTATTGGCAGTAAACTACTGATCGACAACTAAAGCTTGAAACATATCTACATTTTTATGAGCAGAAATATCACGAGGCATATAAAAAGACAAAATTTTGTGGGCTTAGGGGTTACAATGGCTATGAAGCCACAATACCTATCCCCAACAATAGTCAACGGATTGGTAACAAGCACCCAATGGGCCGGTGTCTTAATGGAACTCTATTAACTGGGCCTCAAATCAGCTTGAAACGTGGTTGAATTTGTCTTCTAGATGCTGGAAAACACTTCTATAAGAGCCAGCAGGTCTTCTAGTGATGATGAACGTTTAAGAAGTTTACTTTTAGGTGGAGCCATCCATATATGCTGGTTCCAGATCCTCTGAATGTGTAATAAATGGCGCATGTTATAAGGTTTCTATACTTCTACTTCAATCTCAATTATGCGTTAGTAGCCTGAGACGCAAGCCACTAAAGCAGTTCAGCTATTATTGTCTATTAGCAGGAAGAACAAAAGGAAAAAAGAAAATTGCAGCTAATGGAAGAAACCCTAGAAATTAAATGGCTAAAAATAATCTAAAATGTATTTCTTTTCCTTATACCTTAATACAAAGCATGTTTTAGATGGGCCCATGACAGGTTGGGCCCTGATTGTCTGTTTCATCATATTCTGTATCAATGTCTTGGGGATTTAAGCTAAAAACCATCCATTATAAAAGCTCGAACTTTTTCAAACATTACTAAAAAAATTATCTTTATACTCAAACACCTGATCTGCTCTTCACACCAGGGCGTCTAAAAGCGACTTCACATGCGCATCCTATCAGAGGATATCTTTCTTACTTATAAATTATTATTCATGAGAGATGTTTCCAATGCACAGTGGATGTGCCTGTGAGGCGCAGATCCCATTCCGATTCAGATGAAGGTCGCAAACTAATAGTACTTATGTCTACCAATGTAGACCTTCCGAGTTGGAATAAACATCATCTGAAAATGGCACTCGTACTAGCCACGTTTTGTGTTTCTGATTTATGAGGTTAGGAGACATGGAAATTATATGATTCACATTTGATAACACCCCGATGTTTGGCCAACTGTTTCCAGATCAGTAGTTCAATCATCCAGTCCAATTAAATAAATCAGTCTGTGACAATTAAAAAAATTAAAATAATAATTGATATAAAAAACCATTGTGTGGGTTAAATGAGTTGATGATTTGACTGCCTACGTCAGTGAATTGCTGATCAAATCAACAATTTTAGACAGTTGGAGTAAAAATAGAACCATCTCTCAACCGATTTTCAGGCTGAATGGTCTGACGGTCCAAGTCAAAGATTGTTCGAAAACCATGGAACACCCGTTAATACAGGATGTATTCATTTGAAGATAGTCAAATAGGGGATTTAAATTTTTAATACATCACGTATTCATTTGCTTAATATTAACTAATTGTCGCTGTCGCTCCACCATTGTTACCACTCAAATCTCTTTCTCTCTCTCTCCCTCATTTTGGCCACTTCAATTATATGTTTATTTACATGAGAATGTTTTAATGCATGTTCTGATTTTTTACTGAATTTATTTAATTGATTATTTACGTTGTTCTTATGTTTTTTGGATTTTTATAAATTGCATATATTTAAATTGTTAACAATAAACTGATATGTTGTTTGTTAGCAAACTTATTAACAGATTTATCTATAAAATATGTTCCATTATTCTTTATTCAAATGTTCATAATTTCATATGTTATTTATTTATTAACATATTTGCATACTTGTTTGGGTCAAATTAAATATGAAGAAGAAAAAATGGTTTGGTTTGGTTATTCATGTTCATAAAAGGGTCCAAAGTCGCAAACACATATTAGAAATTGTACCAAATTATAATAAAACGGTTCGGTGGTTTCCATGCTAAAATAGTATGGTTTGGTCTAAAAATTTCCCAAACCACAATTTATTAGTTTGATTTAAGATATTCTCTAAACCACATCAAATCACACCACAAACACCCCTATTATGGAATGGTCAAACCCCATCATACATAATTACTTATCTAGGTCTCATAGATGTTATTTTAAGTTATTTTATTCATTACATACAAAAACCAAGCCAATTCTAAATCATTTTATTCATAATATATAATATTTTGATTATTTTGATTAACTTAATTAATAAATGATAAATTAAATTCAAAGCAAATTTGATTAAATGATATATGAATTTGTTTAGCTGATAAGATTCTAGTCAAAAGTGAACTTTCAAATTCAAAAGTGTTGTTTTTGCACCATTTTCAAAAGTTGACAATGAGAAAAATAGAATTTGCAGATCAAGCGGAAGCAGGCATGCAGGACGACGAGGCAAGATATGGAGAACAGACAGTCTACAACTGAGTGTTGGTCAACGTATATTCGGTACAAAACTTATTTAGTTCTAATAGATGAATCAGGAGGATTGAACTTATTTATTTATTTATTTTGAAACTATCAAACCAGTCAGGCGATAGGCTTAAAAAGAAAAAAATTGTTTTCTAATTACGATTTAGTCCATAAAGAAAAGGGTTGTTTATGGACCATTCACAGGAGATGTTCCCAATGCACAATGGATGTGCATTGGGAAATCTCAAGTAATTATTTGTTATCATTCACAGGAGATGTTCCCAATGCACAATGGATGTGTATGTGAGGCACCCATTTGTGAGGAGCAGATCCTGCTCCAATACTCAGCTTTATCTATTTATATTTGTATGGTTGATAGGGTTGATTATTTGATGTGATTATTTTTGTTAAAGCTATGCTTTTCCGCCAAGCTCTCTCAAGGTATAAGAATATAGGATTTGATAATCTCTCCTGCTAAAGAGCTTAGTAGTTCTGATTTCTGTTACTAAAGGTACTGCTTAAGGTCATTTTTTGTTCAATTCTTATTCTTTCTCATTCTCACCCAATATGAAATTTTAAAATGGAAAAGAATGAGCAAAAATAGGCAAAATGAGAAAATATTGCTATGAACCATACACTTTTTCCTAAAATTGAATTCCTTTAAGACTGACATGTGTCTTATGTTGCTCATTTTCATTCTTCAAAAAAAAAAATGTATTGGTATATTCACAAACCACCATCCTAGGTCTCCAATAGTTGATGTTTACCAATTGGCATAGATGTTTTGTAAAAGTATTTTTGTAAAAGTGCTTTATAAAAGTACTTTTATAAAAATTTGTAAAAATACTTAGGTAAAAGTGCTTTTATAAAAGTGCTTATGTAAAAGTGCTTTTATAAAAATACTTTCGTAAAAGTGTTTTTATAAAAGTACTTTCATAAAAGTGCTTTAGTAAAAGTGTTTTCATAAAATTACTTTCGTAAAACTATTTTAGTAATGTACTTTTATAAAAGTATTTTCGTAAAAGTACTATAAAAGTGCTTTTATAAAAGTATTTTCATAAAAGTACTGTAAAAGTGCTTTTATAAAAGTACTTCATAAAAATGCTTTCATAAAAGTGCTTTCATGTAAAAGTACTTTTATAAAAGTGCTTTCATGTAAAAGTGCTTTTATAAAAGTGTTTTCATAAAACTACTTTTGTAAAAATGTTTTCATAAAGTACTTTTTTTAAAATATTTTCATAAAAGTGCTTTCGTAAAAGTAAACATCTATGGTAACAATTTTATAGGTAGAGTTTCTTCAAAGAATGAAATGAGCAAGATAGGGCATGGTTATTTTTCATGTTGCAGGCTATCAAATTTTTGCGTTATGGGGCTGATTTTTTATTCTAAAAAGAATGTGGCCCTTGGCAAGAATTTTGTAACCAAACACTTTAATGTTATTCATTTTTACCCATTTTTGCCTAAAATGAGTAAGAATTAAGAGAATAAGGTCTAGAGTAGTGAATCAATGTGCCCATTTCTCTCTCTCTCTCTCTCTCTGATCTTGACAATAGACAAGATCAGCTAACATCTGAATTTCAATTTCTTAACTATAGCAGAACAGCCTAATCTTTTTTTTTTTTTGTTAAAAACAGCCTAATCTTCTATGCCCTAATTGTTCTCGAGTTTGTCTTGGTTTATGAGCACTAGCCATGCACCCTTGTTTCAACATAATAGTAATTTCTTTTCCTTCTTCTTCTTCCACAAAAGGGAAAAATAATTTTTATAAATGAATCCTACAAGGTATGTTTAAGTCTCTTTGAAAAATGCCAACTGTGTTGTTTAAATCAATTTATGAAAATTTAGGGTATGTTTGTCTTTTACCCTGTCATGGTAATGTGATTGATGCCCTAAATGAGATCACAAATTTTCTTAGACCATCACCTTCACGTGTATAATGTTTTGGCCCACCCACCTTTGAATGACCAGAACCAGTTCTTTCAATCATTCTCTCATTTTGAAAATACAGTTTTAAAGAAAGAAGCAAAAGGGGGAAAGAGAGGATTTCAAACACTTTAATTGCATGTCTCAAAAAACCATTAAACCTAGAAGCTTAAGCTGTTAGATGAGGTCCTTAAATAGGTTGATATTCTCTAATAGTTGAACCAAATTGACAAGGCCCCTTAATAGTTAAATGGCTTAAATTTGCCACACCATCTAACTGCATTAAAAAACCATGTTTGTATATATTAAAAGTTCATGGCGATGATGACACAAACAAATAAAAGATATGAGTGAATTTTCTCTTCCTAATTGAGTCATGAGCTCCATACCGTATTTACCTCTTATTTAAACAAACACATAAAAAGAAAAATTATCAACTCTTCTTATATTGAAAATTTTTCTAATCCAATAATCCAATATAATGATAGAAGCTTAGAGGCCCAAACGTTGCCCAATGAGAGCGCCCTCGGTGAATAAAGTAGTTTTTTTTTATTAGAATTACTGTGAATTACAGTACTAATTAAACATCTACATTCTTTTTTATTTTTTCTTTTAATTTTTATATGCGAACTTAACAGCATCTACTACATGCTGCAGGCACGTAAATGGACGGTTGGCCACAAAACAAAAAGGAGGGTTAGGCAGGCTGAAGGCATTATTTATTTATTGAATTTAGTTAGTATCACTAAATTATCAATTAGAAATGATAAAAGAAAGAAAAAGAAGAAGTTCAGACGAACATCAAAATTAATATAAGATTGAAATGTATAAAATAATCGCATCACGAGAGTCAATTTTTATGACCCATTCAGTGGCAAATTAAACTATTCAAAACCCCCAAGCCACAAAATTAATGAAAAATAAATAAATAGAAATGCTGCCCAAATAACTTACATGTACTGTCTAGTAAGTGTACATTTCTGTAGTAGAGAAAGAAATGCTGTATCAGAACTTAGAAGTTGAATAAGTCATCGTAATAAGTGGAAATAAAGAAAGAAAATTAATCTGAAAGGGTATAAGTCACAGGACAGGAAAGGTCTAGAATATAAGAGAATAGGTGAGAAGATTAATCTTTTACTACTAATTATGATTAGGGAACCTTAATATGATAATTTATTTATTTTATGCGTAAATGGGATGAAATTGAAGGCGTGGTAGGGAGGAGTCATTAAAAAGAAGCACACTTCAGGAGAGCATTGAATATTTGAATGCGAATGCGAGTTTCCTCTCTCCTCACTCCTCTCTACTCTAGTATCTCTGCTCAGAAAGAAAAAGGAAGGAGTGGATGACTTATGATTTCTCAGTGGGCTCCACAATGCGAAAGCTCATTTGCCTTGAATGTCAAGTTGTCATTCATGCCCCCAACTATTTTTTCATCAAAATATTTTGGATTGAAGCTCTAATAAACCAGCTCTAATTTGGAAGATACTAGAGGATGATTACAATACGAAATTGAATTGCTTGTGGATGAATTTAAATAGCCCCTATCTTTGACTTTATACTTAGTAAAAATTTCAAAAATCACAATATGAAGAGGACAAAAGGATAGATTGAGGTGTGGACAACTGTGTTTTAAGTATATAAAATAGATAGTAAACTAAAAATTCTACTCTATCCGCCCAAAGTTAATCCTCTCTTCTCGATTAATCATATAGAAGTTGATTAGGCGATTAACACAAGTTTGGAGATAGAGTAGAGGTAGGAATGACTCAAGCAGGCTGCATGAGTAAAGAGAGTGGGGAAAACAAAAGATTTTTTGAATTTACATCTCCTACCCACATGATACTACAGTTATAGTGAGGTGTGGTTAGGGTTCTATGCGTAGGAGATCCGAACTCGTAATTCTTCTATTAAAAGTTTAGAAAAAAGAACGTAATTAACGTAAAGTTAGATGTGCAATGAAGATTTATGAACTGCCAATTCCTGCTTAAATAAGAAATAAATAAGTAATTAAATAGCAATGATTTCAAATATCGAGATTGCATGGATTTGGAATTATTGGATTTGTTGATTTCCGTGAATCTCGAGACTGGGTGTTTAAATTTTTCGGTGCCTTGGAATGGAATTTAACAGAACATGGAAAAGAAAAGGGAAAAATACCGCAAATTAATTGTATTTTAGAAGTATTCGAAGTAATGCAAGGAGATAGTTATTTTACTCTTCATAGAATTCAAAGTGGAAACACAACTCATTTCCGTTATAATTGACGACACTCAACAGCATCCCACTAGCCACTGAGACTTGTATATTTGAAAAGGTAAGTACATGACTAGAAAGGAGATTTTTGAGTATTACCTAAAAAGGAGCTTTTTAACGAGAGGAAAAAAACTTCTGTTTCAGCAATCAATTTAGCACAAATTGAAAGACATGGCAACTTCTTTCACCTAACTCAGCCATGATCAGAGGTCTCTCAAATGTCAACCAAAGCCCAATTCAACACAATGAGTTGCTGCTGAAAATTAGAGATATCCTAGTATTTGGACAAATCCATTCTTCAACAGTTCTAATCTATCTATGGTCAAATCATTAATTTGGACAATTTAGTATTTATTTTCAGTAAAAATAGAGACCGAATCAGTCCCCCACAACGTCCCATAGCACATCCCTGCTGTGTATTGGGAACATCTCCCGATAATGATATTATCATTCTTGGTATTATCATCGGGAGATGTTTTTATACACGGCGGAGATGTGCTGTGAGACGTTGTGGGGGGCAGATTTGAACTTGTAAAAATATCCATCCCCGCCATGAGAGTATGATTGGGAGTCAGTTACATATAAGAAAATTGGATCCTCATTCCAAACATTTAAGAATTCTACTTGTTTGGGGTAGAAATAAGCACAACTCTCTTAGCTTTCTATTAGATAATATCAGTTCTAAACTTAATAAATGGAAAGATTATGCTATTAGTCAAGTTGGCAAGTAAACTTTGATTCAATCGTCAGTCCCTGTCTACTGTCTACTGTAAATGTATGATGTCCATTTTCCTCAAAAGTCCATTTCTCAAATTGATAAAAAATATAAGGAATTTATGTGGGCTAGTTAAGCTAATAAATCTCATCCTTACCTTTGGTGCTCCTGGAATAAAATCATTCAACCCAAGAAATTAGCCTGGTGTTGTATTAACGAACAACATAAACTTTGAGCTCAAGCGTGGAGGTCTAAATATCTAGAAAATAAAGCCCTTTTTCCTTATCGAATCAAAACCAATGCTTCCCCTCTTTGGAAATCTGTTCACCCAAATCTACAACAATTGCTTCAGGGAGTAGAGTTTTTAGTAACTCCCCTATCTGAGGCTTTCATTGGTCAAGTCCTTGGATTAAGGCCTCTAATAACTTTGTTATGGTTTCTCAACCATTGCCTAATCAGCTTTAGGATGCTCTTATATCATCTTTACTTGAGCGAAAGCAATGGAATGAAGTTTTACTTCAAGCCCATTTTTTCCCCCATGATATGTCAAATATCTTGCAAACCCCTCCCTATTTTCCCGAAGCAAACAACTTTTAGTTGGGTTTGGTTGAAACACCTTAGTAGAAAATTTTCGTCCAAAAATCTCCAACATCACACTTTTCGGGCTCTCTCCCCTGTCCAAAAATCCTGTTTTAAATGGATTTGGAAGTAACATCTTCCCCCTTGTTATCAATTGTTTATGTGGAGATTAGTGAATGATATTTTACTTGTTAAAGAGAAACTTTTTCATATTACTCCTAATATTCAATGTGCTTTATGTAATCAAGGAAACAGATGTATTAACCATCAATTTTTTCACTGCCCCTTTGCTCAATTTGTTTTCTTTGCGGCTTCTTGGAATTTTAATCTTCATGCTCTATGTCAAGGGTCTTAGTTAAAATGTATTTATTCTTTTATTCAATCATTATCGGATAGAAATCATGTCTTGAATATTTTAAGTTGGAATCCTTTGGTTGTCTATTATATTTGGTTTGCAAGGAATAAAAAGATTTTCAAAGACCGTAATATTTCTATCCATAGGACTCTATCTCGGATCAACTCTCTTTTTCTATCTATAATCCAACCCTCTATTGAATCCATTTCCCCCCTGTTCCGTAGGCAAATTTCACCTTTAACTTTCCACACTAATATGAGCTTAGTCCTCTTTACTGGTGGGCCGGGGTTTAATTTCTTCACAAGCTTGTTCTCTTAGAGGCATTTGCTTACCAAATTCACTTTTTCTTGTCTAGGTGTGTTTGGTGGAAGATCTTCTAGTTCGGGATCTATGGAGGAGGAATATTTATTGGCTATTTTGCAGGGAGCTCAATTCGCATCTTGGTTTCTTGATAGTCATATTGTCATTTGCTCTGACTCCCAAAATGTGTTTAATAGAGCTCTCTTGGCGAGACAAGCCTGGAGAATTTGTAAGAATCCTAACTCCTTGCTAGCCAAGGTGTACAAAGAAAAACATTTTCATGGTGAATTTTTTTTAATTCGGAGGCCAAAAGTGGGTGCTCATGGGGGTGGCAATGCATTTGAGCAGGGAATTGAAGGAGATTTTAAAGCAATGGGGTCTTTGGAGAGATGGAAATAATGGAGAATCCATTGACATTTGGTCAGACCAATGAATTCCTTCAATTCCAGGCTTTAGAGTTCAGATGGAGAAACCGCAGGGATGCATTCTCTCAAAGTCAAAAGTGTCTGATCTAATTGAAAGCAATTCTAGGAGCTAGAAAGCAAATACTATCAGAGATATGTTCCCCCCTGAGATAGAAAATGAGATCACGAAGATCTATATTCCGACTTCTACTTGTGAGGACAAGTTCTGTTGGTCTATTAGGAGTAGTGGAAATTTCTCTGTTAAATCTTCTTACCTAATTGCAAAAGCCAGAGGCAATGAAAACCCAATTCTGTTATCTGCTGCGAACTCTAACGGAGCCTGTCTGTAGTCTGTGGAAAGTGATTAGGAGTTCCCGTTCTGTGCCTGAAGCTAAGACTTCGCTTTGGAAAGGCATCCATGCATCTTAAAATCCCGTTCTGAGTGTCCTTTATGCAATTCAGGCCCAGAGACAGTTGAACATGCCCTCTTATACTGTCCTCTAGTTAAACCAATTTGGTTCGCTTACAGCCTTTCGATAAGAGTGGTTGCTGCCTTCGGTAAATGATAATTCGTTACCGGAAATATCAGTTAAAAGACATTATTTCTGTTGTTAACAATGCTAGCAGCAGGCAATTACAGGAAGGAACTCAAGCGACTCGGAAAAACCGCCGATACCAAACGCTTAGCAGCATCGCCATCCCTTCAGTTCATAATGGCAGAATCATTCGCAATGATATTTGTGGCAGCTAAAGCTTGTTGGACACTCCTCGATCAGCTTTGTTTGCAGAAGCATTAGCTATTTAGCATGGGCTTAAACTGGCAAAGGAACAGGGATTCTGTTTTTTAATTAATGTTTCCTCTGATTGTTCTATTTTGATTAGCATCCTCAATGGATTTACACTTACAGAGGTGGAATCTATGCATGCATTATCTGTTTTGTTTTAGGAGACGTTAAGGTTGTAGCAAGTAAGTACCTTTGCCTCAGTTAGGTGACTTTATGTTAGTAGGGAGGCAAATAGAATTAATTGCTCACATGCTTGCTAGCAAGTCTTCGCCTTTTGGTATATATATAATATATGGATGTCTTCCCCTCCCAATGAATTCGTTTTATACCAAAAACAAATAAAAAAAATGGTCCAATTCCTATAATTTAATTATTTTTATAAAAAAAAAAGAGCATTTTCCATCTCCAGACATTTTATCCAGGTTAATACTTTGCTTGTTGTCAATCTCTCTCGAATGGAAGATGGGATTGGGCAGCGGGAGCCCCACCTGGCGATAGTACTAGTACCACTCCATGGCGTAGATGACAATGCTAATGATAGAAGGGTAAGGCGGGGCGGCAGGCCGCAGGCCGCAGGCATGCAGCTACCAGACTGCAGACTGGACTACTACTTTTACATCTATTGTTGATCTTCAATTTCAACCTTTACAAATATATGTGTAATGGTTGATTGAGCATGGCCAACGAAAATGATGTCTCAGCTCGCCATGAATTGCAGCCACTAGCTGGAGACCAATTCAAATCCAGTGCTCTCTGCTCTGGTTGGCCATTGCCTGCTGTTTCTGGCGCATCCATGAATCATGATATGATATTTGTATATCCTGCACTACTCTGATATCATACTTCCAATGGAAGAATATATCATGTATGACAAGGTCCACATGTCCGTCCACATGGCATCAAGTAAGCAACAGCCACATAACACCATTTCTGTTTGATCATCTATGATCAATCCTTCTTCCAACATAATGGAGATTGGAGAGCTGCCCATGCTGTCGTGGTAGTAGTTGACCGTGAATGACGACGCCACGGTGCCGTGTTAGGCTTTAACACTTCGACTACTCGGGCGGGTCATCGTCATTCCAGTCCAGAGGCAGGATGCCCATGCCCATTTCTAGAGACCACAGATCACCTCCTAACAAGACACATTCCAACCCTTTACTAATATCATCTCACATCGCACATCTCATACATGTCAGGTCTCACTTTTATAATGTCTCAAATTAAGATGTGCAGTGTCAGATGATGTTGGTAGCGCTGGAACGTATTCTATTGGCAGAAATTCCCGATTCCCACTTCTGTATTACACGTCTGTATCTCTTGCTTATTTCCTCCTGACGTAAGCCTTATTTTTTTGTCCTGATTCCTGAGCCCTGGCGAAGAGATGACACATTCTTGATCTTGATACAGGTGCACAGCATAGGACCCATACACGTGTTCGTTTGTTTGGGGCTCTTTAACTTGCCACGCGGCAACGCCTTCCTATGTGTCTCCTTTCCGGTACACTACATTTACCCTTCCAATAAATATTCGTAGACCAGTTTCTTTTTCTCGGAGACGGAGAGATAAAAATTTTGAAGGGAAACATTTTTTTTCAACTGATTTTAATTTTTAAATAAAAAGTACTTTTAAATACTTTCCCAATTATGTATTACTATATGTGTATGTGTTTCCGATGCATGTGGATTGGATTAATAAATGTGATGAATCTGAACTGTTAAAGAGTCTAGATGCTCGGCGCGAATCCCCGGTCAAAGATAGACACGGCCTCGATGACGTATCACAGACGGCAGGATGTGTGTCATCAGATAAAATTACATACAATTCTTACAGCTAAAAAAAATAAAAAGTAAAAAAGTCTCGGTTGATGAACGGCTATGATCCCACTACATGACGTCAAAATTAATAACCAACAAAGTATAGTCTTTAATCAAGAAAAAAACATTCATTTTCTGCATTATAATTGAAATATGGAAACTGGCATGACATTTGACTCTAATATATTTTACTATTTTAGTTTAATTTTCGTTTTTTATGGAAAAAATAAATTAGGCGAAGAGAATGATGATGGGGCGTGACAACAGATCAATTATAAAACCCCCCACTAATGTTGCAATTAGTGACTAATTAGAATTAATTAAAAAGCTTAATTAATCTAGTGGTGCAATATAAATTCAACTGAGATCTTCCCCTTCTCTTCTCATCCCCTCATCCATACGATTTCGAAGAGACACAAAGAGAGACATTACTCCTACATTCTCGCACTTCGATTAATGGCGACCAAAGTCTATATTGTGTAAGCGTTATTCTCTCTCTCTCTCTCTCTCTCCGGGATGTTGGTTGATCACTGCACGGGCAATTCTTCTTTGATCATTTTCATTCTAGCATTTTTGGCTAATTCAATTGAATAACCTTCTTTCGTCCTGGATTTCTCCTTTTTCTGTCCATGCTTACATTTTGCGTTCTTTCTCTTTTTCGGGATTTTCAGATCGTTTTTTTTTTTTTTATTTGTGATCATTTTTATTTGAGCGAGAGATTCTGTCTTTATTTCTGTTTTCTCTTCTTTTCATTCCGGAGGAGAGTAAGATCTATCATTTCGAGTCAAGATCGATGGAACGTTTTATTGGTTTGAATTGTGAAGAATTTCTTGCAGTTCTTGGGTAGTTGTTGGTGTGACCTTTCTCTTCCATTTTTCGACGATTAAGGAATTAAAAATATATTTTTTTCTTTCTTCTTTCTGCTTTTCTTGGTGACCTATTCAAGATACAGCCTAACTTAACCAGTTGAGCTTCGACTTGCCGAAATTTCTCTATTTCTTTTCTTGCATTTGATATTTCTATTTTGGCGGCGGATTCATTGTTGGATTTTGTTTTTGGTGAAAGATGCATTCTTGGAATTTATCGATGGACAAAATGCAAATCAAAAGAAATAATTGTAAGAAAATGAAATTTCATCAACCCTAGGGTTTTAGTTAGATTCTTTTCCTATTTAACCTGGATTTCAGCTCGTTTGGGTGTTCGGCATTTTGTTTTCCTTCTTTTCTTTTTTAGATTAAAATTTCGTTAGTCTTATTTTCGTTAAGACTTCTCGACGAATCATTAAATTACATCCACCCAGTTAAATTGGAGCCTAGGGCTGAAAGTTCGCTCATTTGCTTAATCCTTACTCTAATTTCATCTTCCCTTATTTTTAGTAAACGGATGAAGAAAACAGAACAAGCTAGATGTTCCAGAACCCTTCTTTCCTCTTTCGTGCCGCAGGGTTTGGTCGTTTTGATGCTTTTACTTCATCGTCCTAATCTAGGTGGTTGGTCTGTTGGATTTTGTTTGTGTCTATAGAGGTTCCTTCCTGTCATTGTCAAATTTTCCTATAGTGGAACCATTCTAAATTTTAATTTGATGGTGCTAAAGGTTTCTTACTCGGATATTGATTCATAACCAAATTTTGTCTAGCTTTCTGAATTTTAGTTTGGATAGTAGCTTTATGTTATCCAATAATCTTGCTAAAACAGGTTGTTGAAGGAGATATTTATTTCTAAAGCTAAATTAAAGTCCACTAAGTAGAATCCGATGAGCTCAACCAAATCTATTGTCCACTTATCCATTCCAAGTTGGACCTCTTGGCTGATATTTCCAGTATCTTTGTGTTGATAGCCTTTCTTGATCACTGAGTAAATAGAGTTGGACCTCTTGGCTGATATTTCCAGTATCTTTGTGTTGATAGCCTTTCTTGATCACTGAGTAAATAGAGTGCAGACATATTATGTATCTATGCAAATAAAGAACACAATTTTTTTTTTTTATCATTTAGCTTATTAAATTCCAGTGAAACCCTTGCTTCTTTATCTTTCATTTTAATCTTATACCAAACTGACCAAGATAACGGATTGGAATATATAGTGGAGGTCCTCGATATAATGGTTTCTGCCTCAAGTATCCTATCCCTTGTGTCATGTCATGATTCTATAGGTGGATTCCTGCTGATCTATTACTCGTTATTTTCATACATGACACTTGGTGTGGTGGTCATGTAAACACTTTGATTTATGTTGGATGTTGATTCCGTGCATTTGCAGGTAGGCTGTCCATTTCGTTTTGACATTATGCATACTTTCTAGATTGTGGACCTCGGTGCACAGTATGCCCGCTAATGCTTTCTCAGCTTTTCAGTTTCTATTACCTTACCATGAACTTTGTTGTCTCTATTAATCATTATCTTGTAGGTTGAAGTCCTTTTTCATACTTGTTGAAGTAAAAGTTGTTTTGGTTATTCCTATTGGACCATTTTACTAGAAAACAATAAGTTTGTATTATTTCTTCCTTTCCATTGGAAA
Source organism: Nelumbo lutea (assembly GCF_056320005.1). Classification (NCBI taxonomy): domain Eukaryota; kingdom Viridiplantae; phylum Streptophyta; class Magnoliopsida; order Proteales; family Nelumbonaceae; genus Nelumbo; species Nelumbo lutea. The sequence goes on from NC_142684.1 coordinate 142,253,625, forward strand.
AGGGGATTAGAAACAGATCATTGATATTTCTCTCCTCATGTTTTTATCATCAATCTTCTTCAATAGATTTTTTTTTTCTTCGAATGATGGTGATTGAACACCAACATGACATTACAGGTACTATTCCATGTACGGGCATGTTGAAAAACTAGCTGAAGAGATAAAGAAAGGTGCTGCATCTGTAGAAGGAGTGGAAGCAAAACTATGGCAGGTGTGTTTCTTATCTCCCCCTGATCATTGTCCCATTAGCCCAATATTGTAAGAAATAGTGAAGGTATATTATGATATGGTGTGATGAAACCATTTGTAGTTTTGAGTGCACTTTCATATTTAAATATTTAACTGGAAAGGAATGGCACTAAATAAGCATCTGAGGGCCCCTTTCATTGATGTATTGGCAAGAGTGTGCTATAATTCCAAGAAATGCTGAGGTTTCAATTCTTCCTGTGTAAGTTGCTCATCAAAAATAAAATTTGTGGAATATACATTGCTGTAAGAAGAGGATGTAGTAGTTCAGTGATAAGAAGGGATAAGTTAAATTGAAATGTTATGTAGTACGATTGAGTATTTTTGGCATATGCAAACTGAAAGGCGATTCCAAGAAGGTGTGTACAATAATTAGATGTCCATAGGAACTGGACATATTTGAGTTCCTTCTGTTCTCATGCTGGGATTTTTTTCCATCAGGAATAGGAAAATGGAAAAGTGTGCACAAAATTAGAATAGAAGCTATTTTGCCTTCAAAAAAAAAAAAAAAAAAAAAACTAACGGCTATTTGATGCGGATGCATCCCACCTGGGCAATGCTACGTCCGAGTTTCCTCTTCACATGCTTCTCCGATGTTCTCCCCTCCCCATTTATTTAATGTGTGTTTTGTGGATTTAGCATTTTTCACAGGATTTTGTCCTGCTTTTGTGAGTTTCTCCGACCCTGGTGCTAGAAGGCAAAAATTCCTATATTTCAGAATGTTTGCAGTCCCTGTTCATGTGATGATTGTGGATTTTATTTATTTTTGACAAACTTATAGCAGATCTAGGCAAATATCCTAATAGTCTTTGATTATTAAAAACAGGTCCCAGAGACACTCTCAGAGGAGGTGCTAGGGAAGATGAGTGCTCCCTCAAAGAGTGATGTTCCAGTCATAACACCAGCTGAGCTTGCTGAAGCTGATGGGCTCATTTTTGGATTCCCCACTAGATTTGGGATGATGGCTGCTCAATTTAAAGCATTTCTAGATGCAACTGGAGGTCTATGGAGAACACAATCATTGGCAGGAAAGCCTGCAGGGATCTTTTACAGCACTGGATCTCAAGGCGGTGGACAAGAGACTACTGCGTAAGTTCCTTTGCATGCTCATCCATATTCCTTACTCTGCCTGGAAGGGATTTTTTTTTTTTTTAGTTTAAATATCCATGGAAAACAACATTACATTTTTCTTTTTGTATTTTGATAATTTGGGGATATTTCACAGGCTAACGGCCATTACTCAGCTGGCTCATCATGGGATGATCTTTGTACCCATTGGATACACATTTGGTGCTGGCATGTTTGAGATGGAGAAGGTGAAGGGTGGTAGCCCATATGGAGCAGGAACTTACGCTGGGGATGGTTCTAGACAGCCATCAGAGCTTGAACTGGCGCTAGCTTTCCACCAGGGGAAGCACATTGCTGGCATCGCAAAGAAGCTCAAGGGAACTGCTTGATTTCCATATACCCTTATACAGCTACTGTTTGGCATTGTATACTTGCAATTATTTTTTAATAGAAATTTGAATTCCTAGTTCCTTGTGCTCATAAAAATAATGAGCTCTTTGTTGGACGTGTATTTTCCAATCACGAGCTTTTTATGTGCTTTTTTCATTACAGTGATTTTGACTTTTAATGATACAGTATGTTACTTCTGTTGTCTCTACCTTTACTATTTTTCAACATCTTTACTTGATGATATATCTAGATTGTCAACATCTTTCCTGCCAAGTGCCAACTCAAGTGTGACTCGGCTAGGTTTTAGGTCTTCTAAAATATGTTTTAAGGCTCGGGCCTGATCGGATGGGTCGACCACGAAGGTTAGGAACCAGTGGCCTTTCCGGGACCTGGTTAAATGACAATTTTTGCTGCTTGGACAGACAAACTGCCTGGTTAACCTGTAAAAATTAGGGCTGTATTTGTTTGGTTTAAATATCGGAATGGTGTTATATTACACTCGAGTTCCATTTTGTAGCCATTTGGAAGGAGTGGAATGAAACACCAAAAGTCGATGTAAAACTTTACTTGCATCAAGTTTTATATCGATATAATCAATATCAACATTAACTTCAATACAAACGATATAAGCATTTGCATCGAAAGTAACCTTTTAAACCAATAGAATGGTGTAAAATACATTTACATCGCTTTCCGTAGCCTAGAGCATTCGATTTTTAAATTCAGTCAGTACTAAAAGAATTAATTATAAACAATATTACAAGAAAAGTACTTAAAAGTTTTTGTTTTTTTTTGAACTTCATGGAATCATGTGGGCTACACAGCCGGGGGTAGGCAGCCCATCCCCCATTCCTTTAATCCCCACACCCTTTTGTGGCATATGCTATGGGGAGATGAAAAAAAGGGAATATTTTAAAAATATTTTTTTTTTCATATTTGTTTTGAGGGAAAGAAGGGGATGGGATGAGAAAAAAGTAGGATGCAAGATCCTAAAATGGTAGATTTGGAGTCGCATCAAAACAGTGTGACTCCAGTGAAGAAACTCGAATTTACATCTCCTTTCTCCATAAAATGATCATACCAAAGGTCCCATGTGCAAACAAATCCGGCAACACAATCCTGTTCAAGCGTAGGTGTTCGGCATCAATGCCACCACTATGCCAAAGGTTCCATCCACAGGTGAGGTTTCGCACGCTAATGCGATAAAATTGAGAGCTCGGTTACCCATGAGTCATTTACACAGGAAGCTAGCCATCCAAACCTAGCAATAAAAGGAGGAAGGTGAATAAAACTAAATATTGGAATGGGAAGAAATCGTGAGAGGATGCCAAATCTGTGTTTATCTTTCAAAAAAATCATTTGACAGCATCTAAGAAAAAGACCACACTCTTTGAATTGTTGGTTGACAAAATTTTTTCACAAAGACTTTTATTTTGGTGTGACCCTACGTATTGACTTTCCGGAAATCCCATCCCAATTTCTTTTTTCAAAACAAACAAAAGAAAAATGAAGTATTCTTAGAAAGATTCTTCTCTTCCCATTCTTTTCTCGACAACCAAACATACCAATATATTCTTCCCATTCTTTTCTCGACAACCAAGCATACCAATATATTGTTTGGAAAAGTCCATCAGCCAAGACAAATAGAGAGATGTATGGATGTTGCAAATGTAGACAATCCATCTGATGAAGAATCCTTTAGATAAATCGAGTCCTCAATCCTCATGGTCGGCCCGCCACCGCCATGTTGCTTAACACTTAACACTGTCAATTCTGTATGTCATGGCTCAGGGGTGGAAATTTGCAACCTTTACCACGTGTCAAAACAACATAAGCATGCCAAAAACTTCGCTGTAATATTCCACAGATTTGATCGATTAGCACCAACCTTTGGTGCTTATTAATGCTTAGGCGCAGCCGAACCTCAAACGTTCAAACCAATAGAAAGCCTAACAACTAATTATAATTGATCCTCTTTCAGAAAATAAAAAAAAAAAAGTTATAGATCGAACGAATCTCAACCGTTCAAACCAATAGAAAGCCTAACAACTAATTCTGTATGTCATGGCTCAGGGTCCAAGGTGCACTCCTATTTGGGGATCCATCAACGGATCTCACTCCTATTTGGGAACAACATATAAATACAAAAGATGTTTTCATGTGTGAGATTGGTGTAAAGAGCATTCTATGAATAACAAATATGGATTTTAAGAAAAAATGTAGAAAAAAAAAATTGTCATTTCATTCTGATAGCAACTCTAACCACATGCTTCAAAGAAAATATACCTGCTTTAATTTTCAACGTTGGCTTTTCGTACTTTCTACGGGTGCAAATATGATCCGATCCTATTTTGTCGAATAATTATATATTTATAAATATATATATATATATATCATTTATTTATTTATAAATATATTTTTTATTTTATATTTTTATAAATCTGTTGTATTATTTATTTTTTATAAAAAATATGTATATATATGATGAAAATAATTAAAAAAATACTTATATTTTTTTGTTTTACTTTAGTTAAATTAGTATATTTTATTTTTCTTTTAATAAATTATTAATTTTTAAAGAAAACAAGTCAGATTGGATCAGATCCGAAGATCCGACTCACCAATAGGATTTGAATTCAAATCAAGTCCTATCAGATCCTATGTCAACGAATTTAAATATACCTTGATTCGAACCCAATCTGATCCGTTTGATCCCTAATACTTCCGCTTAGCTGAAAATTTTATAAAGATGGAAAAATCTATGCTGCCAAAAAGAGATCATACCAGAAGAGCTTTCCCCAATCAACCCACTTGTAAATTTTGATTAATATCACCTGATTAATTACCACTTCTATGATAGCGGTTGATCGGTTACAATTTTTTCAAGTATCACATCTTTACTATATGTAAGTTGAATCCACCAGAAATAAATTTTTTCAACTTCTTTGTTTGAAGACGGACTACAATTATTAAATAGGGATTTATATTTGGACTTCAAAATTGAAATAAGCCAAATGTTTCCCATACCTCCTTACCTGGTCAATCTATCACTAAAACTTGATTTTGGGCTTGAAATGTAAAGTTTTTCTCCGGTCAAGGTGTTCAGAAAACAGCACCCAAAATCATATTCTGAATCAATTTTCTATCTGCTATTGTGAGTGTTCTTGAATTACGTTCTGCGTAATTACAATGATGTTAATGGAGTAACTTTGGGAGGAAAGGAAGGAATTTTGTTTATAAACAGTCTCTCTGTGTATCTATAAATCTATATGGCTTACTTTAGGAGTAGAAATATAAATATGTAGAGTGTAAAACTTTGTATTTGTATTTGTACTCCTTTCAAACTGAGCAATAGGGATAAGGTTGCATATATTTGCACCTCCCCGGCTACCTAGATCTTGCATTGATGAGAGCCTCGTGCATCCGGTTATTCTAAATGTATTCATTTTTTGTCTTTTTGTGCATCCGGCTGTTTTAAATGTATTCTCTTTTAGTCCTTTATTTTTGTCAGGTTGAGAATTTGTCAAAATTTGAATTGGCCCAACCCAAAATCCCAGATTCAACACTGTAAATTCTTCAAATCAGATAGGGGACTTGACTTGCACACCTAAACCATGGAAATTGCATCCCTTGGCAGTTGGAACTAACATCTTCTAGTTCCAATTATTGTGAGATTAAATTCTCAAATTAGGTAGCATAAACCCCACCAGATGCTCTCAGATTTAATAATATAGAAATCTGCAAGTTGAAGATTTTGCCTTGTCTAATGTGAGGTTCTTGATGAGGGTGGATTCGGCCCTCCAGTGAAATGTGACACATGATACCTCATGCAAACCAAGTGCATCCTCTTAACAGCTGGGCAGCTCGGGCAGCTCGATAGAGCTTGCCACAACTTGCCACTTACAGACAGCTCAGCCTCGCCACAAGCAGCTCGGCATAGCTCAGGGATCTCGGCATAGCTTTCCCCCAGGCAGCATGCCGTAGGCAGCTCGCCACTTGTAGGGTAGCTCGGTACAGAAGAGCAGTTCGGCATATCGCAAGAAGATCTCTTGCCCGACAACCGTACCTGACAGATTTGGAGACCTACGCCCACGTCTCTCACCAGGTGGTGCTGTGCCTGCCAGACCTGAGAGTTGTCCCTTGCCTGGCAGAGCCATACTCTGCAACAGCAGACTGCACCCGTCACCTCAGCTCTGGAGGTAACGGCTGCGGCAAAGAGACAGAGGCAGTTATGCTTGACTTGACAGAGGCAATTACGCCTGATTTGATAGGACATCGCTATATAAGGACTCCAACCCCGAAAGACAAGGGAGAGAGAATGGAAAAAATGGAGGTAATCCCTGCTCTCTAGCTCTCTCATTTCTCCAATATAATCTTTAAGCTCTCTACAATCAGAGTGATAACTTAAGCGTCGGAGAGTCCCCACCAGGTAAAGACCCCCGGGTCCTCTGATTCAATTCTCGTAGGTTCCTCAGCTCCTGTCACCTACAAAGAGGAGGAAAAGATGGAGTTCTCGCACGTTCCTCAGCTCCCGCCGCCTACAAAGAGGAGGAAAAGATGGAGTTCTCACATGTCCCTCAACTTCCGCTGCCTACAAAGAGGATGAAAATATGGAGTTCTCGCAGGTCCTCAGGTCCCGCCGCCCACAAATGAGAGAAGATCACCTAATGCAGAGGGGCAGTCAGGTTGCGCTACACCAAGGAGCTCCACCATTCTAAAAGTCACAGGCCGCCTAGGAGCAGGGCAAATGACGAGTCCACCAAGGTAGCTCACCACCAGGGTGTTAGACAATTTTGTATGCCCTTAGCTTCAATCAAAATGATGTACTTTATGAGTTTATTGTAAATAAATAAAAGTGCATATTTGATTCATGTTCCCTTGGTATGTTTCTATGTAATACCCTTAAACTGGACACTTAATGAGACTCGTGTTAGTTTAGAATGTTCACAGCCAGTGGGTTGGTCTGGGGAGACCTATCCTAACAAGGTTGACACTGTGGTGCCACCAAGTCGGTTGGGGTGGCTTGTCTCAGCTACCAGGGTGAGACCCTAGGCACACACAGTGTGAGATTTTTTGAATCTTTGAACTGGACCAGAATTCCAGTATTGCCCTAGACCTTGGAGATTGATGGGCAAAACTGGAAAGTTACACCCGACCCCTAGACTCGATTATGATACTGCACTAGGTGTTGGATTTGGCTGTCTTTGATGTACCAATCAGTGAGATCCTTAGCGGGGGTCAAAACCTGGGTATGTTGGGACAATCTAAGAATTCATCTGAGTGGGTGATCATAGTGACAGGATCAACCCCTTTGTCGGACAAAGGTAATGATCGGGGATGCACTCTCACTGATGGAAACCAAGACTGTCGGCAACTGATTTCAATCGTTGAGATTTGTTTTGCAAAATATATTTTATATGAGATATAAAAGTATATATATTATGGTTTCGAAATGTTTGCAAAAAGGTTTTAATTCCCGGGATCCATATTTGAGAGAGTGCAACACTGTTCCTTGTAGCCGAGGGAGAGGTCCTGTCTTGTCGGGCAGTGTATGATCATTATGGGCTGAGAGGTTAAGTGTAAGGCCATTGAGGATAATGCCTGATGGGCTAATCTTGCATCTGCCCACAGTCCCTGGGTGTTACAAGGTGGCTTGGCCCAGGGACCACTTAGGATAAGTGTTGGGCCCATAGAGCCCATTTGATGGGTTTTAGGGGGTGCACTGTCCATAACAGTGTATTCGGCCAGGTCTTGTAACAAAGGCTGGGCTGGACCCATGTGGCTAATGTGTAGATCAATGTTTGGGTCCCACGTCATACAAGGAAGCCCAACTGGGTAGCAGTTTGGAATGCTTAATGAATACATAACCCTAAATGGGCCTTAAGCCCATTTTGAACTTGGCTAATTTGATTAGTCTTTAAGGGGGCGAATTCTGAGATAAGATCAGCTGATAGGATTGGGCCCACACCCTATCCACTCAGAGAGTCCAAGATCTAAATGAGATTTAGATTTGGAAAATTCCTAATTAAATTAGGAACTAGTTGATCTAATCTACAGATAAGATAAGGATTATCCCTTATCTTAAAGGGACTTCTAATCCAGATATGATTTGGGTTAGCAACTCCTAATGGGATTAGGGGCTGATCCATTTAAGTCTACAAAAGGAAGAGGGGGCAGCAGCCTTTAGACACAACATCCAACAGACTCAAGTCTTGTCTTTAGAGTGGAGATCACAGAGGAGAGAATTCTACACCCTGCAAATTCTCTCTAGCCGCCTCCTTCCTGCAGCCGTCGCCTATAACAGTTCAATCTCCATTGCTTGGGAGAACTCAAGATTGGATCTTGATTCCAATCTTTTGCAGAAAAGATTGGTAGGAGTTGTATTCACTAGCCGTCCAGGTGATTCTTGGGAAGAATCAAGTTCTTAGGAAGGACACTGCTGATTCTGCTCCACCTTGCACTGCGCCATCTTCAGTGGGAGCAGATTTTGGTTTCTACCTTGGGCGTGAACACCTCTATTGAGAGATACTATTTCTCTATATCAGGTATTATCTCTCTCTCCTCCTTTTGGTTCAGATCTGGGTCAGTTTGTGATTCAAGAATGATCTTTGAAAATATGATTTTCTAAATAGGGAATTCGATTCCCAGTTGAAGGGAGAAAAAAATTTTTGAAATTCACCATCTTTATTCCACAATCTTGGGCGTCCATGTGATAGATTTCCTATCCCTTGAGTGGTATCAGAGCTATGGTTCAAATCTTGAACCATTCTGTTTCAGATCTGAACCTGCGCAATTAGGGAGAAGGCGTTCTACCCAATTTGCGCAGATATGGGTTTTCGGAAATTTGTTCCCAAAACAGATGGACAAATAATCTGAAATTAATTTTAAATAAATTTGATTATTATTTAGAATAGTTCTTTATAATTTTCTTGATTTATGGGCTGTTCGTACAAGAGGAGATCGAAATCTTGGTTTGTGTAGGGAGAACTGCAAGATTTGCAGTTTATTGAATTTATTTATTACATTTGGTCTGTAAATTTGTTTTTTTTTTTTATTTTTAGACTCAATGTAGAGAAGGAGATTTCGCAGATGGGAGATTCGCTATCTGCGATTTGTAATTTGAGAAACTGCAATCTGTGATCTAACCTTTGTTTTGTAGGATGGAGTGTGCGAACAACCCTGATTAACTGTTTTTTGTTTTCCTTTATCAGTTATTTAATTTCAAATTATTTTCTTGAATTAAGGATTTAATTCAAAATCAAACCCTAGACCCATTCGAACCAAGATTGGTTCAAACTGTTTGGATTGAAAGTCAGCCCTAATTTTCCCACTAATGGGCCTGAGGATTGATATTTAATTAAATGGTTAATTCAGCCCAGCCTATAAAGGCCCAGTTTTAAATAGTTAAAACTACAAAATCCCATTTTAAAGGATAAAGCTATATGGGCCGAACTGGGTAACCCTAATTCAGCCCATATACCTAGATAATATTAATGGTTAATTTTAACTGGCTTCCAACGGGCCTTATAGATAATTAATTGATTGGATCAATTTATCCTTGCATGAGATGTATGGATGTGTGATGTGCTGCGTACATGGGCCATAAGTACTTGGCCCATGCTCATTCGATAGTGGCTCTTGCGCACACCATGGCTGAATGCACATCATTGCCATGGTGTCCCTTTTGGTCATTGGATGACCTCCCCTCAGTGGTGGGCCCCACACCTCATCGAGAGGTTACGTGTGGAACCCTAGCCGATTTAAGGCCCACCGAAATCTGGCTTTGTGAAAGTCAGTGGGAGCCACTTTGGTTTGACCTAAATCAAACTAGAGCGTAATTATTTGTTCCCTCCAGCTAATATGAGTGCATGTGATAGGGAGATTCATATGATGAACTCTCTAAATGCCTTTCCATCATTAGCATGAGGATGGGTCATTTAGTAATGAGGAGACGCACCAGAAAATGGGCTATCCATTTGCTGTTGGGCTTGTCTGAGTGTTTCATAAGATAATAGGGGCATCATAGACTGATGTGAGAGGGGTTTCACTAGAAAATGGGAACTCTCTCACAGTACCTTGGCATTCATGAATATGATGGGTAAGCACTCACTGGACAGAAAGGTTTACCTGAAAATGGCTCTGAACCTTGTCTGACAGAGGCCAAAGGGAAAACTCATATGATGAGTGGATATGATCCTTCATAGAAAGGTGGTGGGGTTATGCAGCTGAAACAGTTGGCTCCATGCACCCTATGTGATTTTCCACATTTCCAGAGACAACCCATAGTCTCCATCACTGAGAAAGGAGGGAAATCTCAGAGATGAATAAATGGAAATGGATCGTAGATTAAAAGCCATATCTATGTAATGAAAATGAATCAAATTAGGTTGTGGACTGATGTTTGCTCTTTTATCAGAAAATGGCAAACAGATCTTTTGCAAAGCTTCTTGATGACAACAAGCTTAAGGGCCCAAACTACGCCGACTGGTACAGGAACCTTATTTGGTCCTAGCTTCAGAAAAGCTAGACAAAGTGGCAAAGAATCCTGCCCCAGAGCGTCCGGGTGACAGGGCTTCTTAGACCCAAAGGAGAGACTATCAGGAATGGGAGGAGAAAAACTCCCTAGCCCGGTGTTACATCATCGCCTCCTTGGACAACCCAATACAGAGGCAGTTCGATCAGATCGAACTTGCCAAGGACATATTGGACAGCCTGAGGATGATGTATGAAGAGCAGAATCGTTCTACTCGGCAAAAGGTCTTGAAGTAGTTCATGACCACTCAAATGTCTAAGGGCCAACAAGTTCACGACCATTGTCTTTGGATGATGGGTTACATTAACGAACTGGAGGCTCTTGGATCCGGGCTAGACCTCGCAACCCAAATAGATGCTATCCTTAATTCTTTGCCTCCTTCCTTTAATCCGTTCATCATGAACTATAACATGAACAAGTTGAATGTCAACTTGCAAGAGCTCAGTAATATGTTGCAAAGAGCTGAAAAACTGATTAAAAAGGATGAGCCTGTAGCTATGCTTGTTGAAGCCAGCAAAATGGGCAAGAGAAAGAGGAAGGCAAAGAAGCCCCAGAAGAAAGCCACTAAGGGCAAAAGGCAGAAGAAAGACAAAGTATTGGATGCTTGTCACTTCTGCAAGAAGACTGGCCACCAGAAACAGAATTGTCCTGCCTACCTGGAATCCAAGAAAGGTAAATTTGAAACTTGTGTTATAGAAACCAATTTATTGGTAGCTTCTGCGTCCTGGTGTATTGACTCCGGGGCTTCAACTCATGTGTGTAACTCACTGCAGGGGTTCAAGGTAAGCAGAAGGCTGAATGAAGGAGGAGTCACTCTCTACTTGGGGACTACTGCAACTGTTGCTGTCGCGGCAATAGAAACTGTGGAGTTAATTTTTAGAGAATGAAAGATTGTACTCAAAGAATGTCTTTATGTACAAAACTTTAGAAGAAATTTGATTTCTGTTTCAAAACTGTGTGCAGATGGTTATTCTATCTTCTTTAGTAATACGATTACTATTAAAAGAAATAACAGATTCATCGCATACGGGGAACTGGAGAATGGTCTCTATGTTCTACATCCTTCTCTAGAAACTAACATAGCCGAAACTACGTCGGCTGAAATCCCCAAGAAGAGAGCCCGTGATACAGTTAATCCCATGTGTCTGTGGCATTACCGACTTAGCCACATCGGTGTTGACCGAATCACAAGGTTGATAAAGGATGGTCCTTTGGATTTTCTAACTGTAGAAGATCTTCCCACCTGTGAGCCTTGCCTACAAGGCAAGATGACAAAACAGCCATTTAACGGTAAGCCTGAAAGATGTACAGGCACACTTGACCTAATACATACTGATGTATGTGGTCCCCTGAGTGTTAGGACACGGAATCAACACATGTATTTCATCACCTTCACAGATGATTTCTCACGATATGGTTACGTGTACCTAATGGGACACAAGTTTGAATCCTTTGAAAAGTTCAAAGAGTTTAGACAAGAGGTCGAGAAACAGTTGGGGAGAGAAATTAAAGCCCTTCGATCTGATCGAGGTGGTGAATATCTCTCTGACGAATTCGGTGACTACTTAAAGGACAATGGGATAGTATCACAATTAGCTCCTCCTACTACACCACAACTTAACGGTGTTTCAGAGAGGAGGAATAGAACCTTATTGGATATGGTCTGATCATTTCTCATACACTCAGTGTTACCCACATCCTTTTGGGGTTATGCATTAGAGACTGCGATTTACATATTGAATCGGGTTCCAACCAAATCAGTTCTGAACACTCCATATGAACTTTGGACCAGAAAGAAACCAAGTGTCAGACACTTGAAGATTTGGGGTTGTCCAGCACATGTTAAAAGAACGAGTGCAGACAAGTTGGAATCCAAGACCAATCGTTGCCTATTTGTAGGCTAACCAAATGGCGCTGTAGGTTACCTTTTCTATGACCCAAGTGAGCAGAAAGTGTTCTGCAGTCGAAATGCCCAGTTCTTGGAGACCGAGTACATCCTAGACACCCATCGTCAGGAATTTGTTCTTGATGATGAGAGCTCAGGAGCAGTGGGAGATGTCCCACAAGTTCCAGGTAGTGACCAACCTAGAAGATCCACTCAGAAAGAGGGCATCGATTATGAGAAAACCTTTTCGCCTATGGCCATGCTTAAATCCATTAAGATCCTGCTAGCTGTAGCAGCATACCATGATTATGAGATTTGGCAAATGGATGTCAAAACAGCATTCCTAAATGGAGATCTTACTGAAGATATCTATATGTAGCAGTCGCAAGGCTTCATAGCTGCGGGTTAGGAAAGCATGGTATTTAAACTTAATAGATCCATTTATGGACTTAAGCAAGCTTCTAGAAGTTGGAACATCCGATTTGACTCTGCCGTCAAATTGTTTGACTTCGAGCAGAATCCGGATGAACCATGTGTTTACAGGAAGTACAGTGGAGATAAGATTACCTTCTTGGTTCTGTATGTAGATGACATTCTACTCATTTGGAATGATGTAGGAATGCTGACTACCGTGAAAGTATGGCTTTCACAGCAATTCTCCATGAAAGATCTTGGAGAGGCCTCCTATATACTGGGTCTTCAACACTATAGAGATAGATCGAAGTGGATAATAGGATTATTCCAATCTGCCACATTGACAAAATAGTCAAAAAATACAGTATGAAAAACTCCAAGAAAGGAAATGTTCCTTTCAGACACGGAGTCACTCTCTCCAAGAAGATGTCTCCCAAGACTTCTAAGGAGATTGATGGCATGAAGGACGTTCCCTATGCCTCTGCCGTAGGGAGCATCATGTATGCCATGCTGTGCACTCGCCCTGACATTGCTCAGGCAGTGAGTGTAGTAAGCAAATTTCAAGCGAACCCTAGGGAGAAGCATTGGGCTGCTGTGAAAAACATACTTAAGTACCTGCGAAGGACAAAAGAGTTTTGTCTAGTATTCGATGGTAGCTCACTACAGATCCAAGGATATACAGATGCCGATTTCCAGTCGGATCCAGATGATAAAAAGTCTACATCTGGATATGTTTTCACGATAGGATCGTGTGCTGTTTGCTAGAAAAGCAGCAAACAGGGGTCCACTGCAGACTCCACGACTGAGGCCGAGTACATTGCCACAATTGAGGCTGCCAAAGAAGCCGTGTGAATGAAGAAGTTCATTCACGAGTTGGGAGTAGTTCCATCCAGCACATCACCCATCCCATTGTTGTGTGACAACAATGGAGCTATTGCTTAGGCTAAGGAGCCACGAGCCCACTCGATGTCGAAGCACATCGAGAGGAAGTACCATGTACTGAGGGAAATTGTTGGTAGAGGGGACGTCCTGATTCAGAAGGTAGCGTTAGCGGAAAATGTAGTAGACCCATTGACAAAGCCACTATCACAGAAAGTGTTTGAGAAACACGTGGAAAGCATGGGACTTCAGCTTGTACCTAATTGGACCTAAGTGCAAGTGGGAGTTGTTAGACAGTTTTGTATGCCCTTAGCTTCAATCAAAATGATGTACTTTATGAGTTTATTGTAAATAAATAAAAGTGCATATTTGATTCATGTTCCCTTTGTATGTTTCTGTGTAATACCCTTAAACTGGACACTTAATGAGACTCGTGTTAGTTTAGAATGTTCACAGCTAGTGGGTCGGTCTGAGGAGACCTATCCTAACAAGGTTGACACTGTGGTGCCACCAAGTCGGTTGGGGTGGCTTGTCTCAGCTACCAGGGAGAGACCCTAGGCATACACAGTGTGGGATTATTTGAATCTTTGAACTGGACCAGAATTCCAGTATTGCCCTAGACCTTGGAGATTGATGGGCAAAACTGGAAAGTTACACCCGACCCCAAGACTCGATTATGATACTGCACTAGGTGTCGGATTGGGCTGTCTTTGATGTACCAATCAGTGAGATCCTTAGCGGGGGTCAAAACCTGGGTATGTTGGGACAATCTAAGAATTCATCTGAGTGGGTGATCATAGTGACAGGATCAGCCCCTTTGTCGGACAAAGGTAATGATCGGGGATGCACTCTCACTGATGGAAACCAAGACTGCCGACAGCCGATTTCAATCGTTGAGATTTGTTTTGCAAAATATATTTTATATGAGATATAAAAGTACATATATTATGGTTTCGAAATGTTTGCAAAAAGATTTTAATTCCCGGGATCCATATTTGAGAGAGTACAACACTATTCCTTGCAGCCGAGGGAGAGGTCCTCTCTTGTTGGGCAGTGTATGATCATTATGGGCTGAGAGGTTAAGTGTAAGGTCATTGAGGATAATGTCTGATGGGCTAATCTTGCATCTGCCCACAGTCCCTGGGTGTTACAAGGTAGCTTGGCCCAATGACCACTTAGGGTAAGTGTTGGGCCCATAGAGCCCATCTGATGGGTTTCAGGGGGTGCACTGTCCATAACAGTGTATTCAGCCAGGCCTTGTAACAAAGGCTGGGCTGAACCCATGTGGCTGATGTGTAGATCAATGTTTGGGTCCCACGCCATACAAGGAAGCCCAACTGGGCAGTAGTTTGGAAGGCTTAATGAATACATAACCCTAAATGGGCCTTAAGCCCATTTCGAACTTGGCTAATTTGATTAGTCTTTAAGGGGGCGAATTCTGAGATAAGATTAGCTGATAGGATTGGGTCCACACCCTATCCACTCAGAGAGTCCAAGATCTAAATGAGATTTATATTTGGAAAATTCCTAATTAGATTAGGAACTGGCTGATCTAATCTACAGATAAAATAAGCATTATCCCTTATCTTAAAGCGACTTCTAATCCAAATATGATTTGGGTTAGCAACTCCTAATGGGATTAGGAACTGATCCATTTAAGTCTATAAAAGGAAAAGGGGACGGCAGCCTTTAGACACAACATCCAACAGACTCAAGTCTTGTCTTCAGAGCTAAGATCACAGTGGAGAGAATTTTGCACCATGCAAATTCTCTCTAGCCGCCTCCTTCACTAGTCGTCCAGGTGATTCTTGGGAAGAATCAAGTTCTTAGGAAGGACACTGTTGATTTTGCTCCACCTTGCACTGCGCCATCTCCAGTGGGAGCAGATTTTGGTTTCTACCTTGGGCGTGAACACCTCCATTGAGAGATACTATTTCTCTGTATCAGGTATTATCTCTTTCTCCTCTTTTTGGTTCAGATCTAGTTCAGTTTGTGATTCAAGAATGATCATTGAAAGTATGATTTTCTAAATAGGGAATTTGATTACTAGTTGAAGGGAGAGAAAAAATTTTGAAATTCGCCCCCTTTATTCTGCAATCTTGGGCGTCCATGTGATGGATTTCCTATCCCTTCACAGGGAGCTCCACCATTTTCTGAGTCACAGGCCGCCTAGGAGCAGGGAAAATGACGAGTCCACCAAGGTAGCACACCACCAGGAAGCTCGGCATAGCTCTCCCCCAGGCAATTCGCCACCAAGGAGCTTGGCATAGCTCTCCCCCAGGCAGTTCGCCACTTAGGGGCAGCTCGGCATAGCTCTCCCCCAGGAAGTTCGCCACTTAGGCGCAGCTTGGCATAGCTGTCCCCCAGGCAGTTCTCCATCAGGGAGCTCGACATAGCTCTCCCCCAGGTAGCTCACCACAGGGAGCTCGGCATAGCTCTCCCCCAGGAAGTTCGCAACTTTGGGGTAGCTCGGCATAGCTTTCCCCCAGGCAATTCGCCATCAGGGAGCTTGGCATAGCTCTCCCCCAAGCAGTTCACCATCAAGGAGCTCGGCATAGCTCTCTTCCCAAGCAGTTCGCCATCAGGGAGCTCGGCATAGCTCTCCTCCAGACAGTTCGCCATCAGGGAGCTCGGCATAGCTCTCCTCCAGACAGTTCGCCATCAGGGAGCTCGGCATTGCTCTCCCCTCAGGCATTTCACCATCAGGGAACTCCACTATCCTCTCCTAGGAACAGGTCAAATGACAAGGTACTTAGCAAAAAATAAAATATTTGATACGTGACCAAAACCAGTTACATCAGTTCTCAAATACATTATGAGTCTTTTTCAAATACAGGATCTGATGGTCAGCAAAACATGAGTCCTGTCCAAAGGAATAAATACTGCATGACAAAAGACACACATGGATCATGTACCAACCGGGAACATCCGTTTGAAAAGTCTGCATATATGACAGTCGATAGAGATGTACAAAAATTAGGTCCTTGCCGTGCGATATAGCATTTCAACTAAATCTACGTGGTTGAACCATTTCAACAGTAATAATTTTTAGGTGATGCTTGCCATCGATGCTAATTTTTCCTTATGGATTTTCCAGAAAGTGGTGAATTTTGTTATTTGATATCATTTTTATCATGTATATCAAATTTTGACAAATTGGCTTTAAGTTTATTTAGTATTAATTCTCAAGGGCCAATTATTTTTTGTATTAGAATTATTATTCTATTCCACATCAGATATTATGTCATTCTCAAAAAAAATCAGAATTAGTTAGAATTCAAGGAATCACCGAAAATGGTGATCCCTGAAAATGGCCAATTTCAAGAATGAAGTTTTGACTAATTTCCAGAAAATAACAAAAATTGACCAACCAAACAGAAATTTTAACGTCGATTCCTCTAGTGCTGACGCAGTTCTCACATAGTCACATGACAATGATTTTCAAGAAGTCGACATCAATGTCAAACATTACCTTAACAAGTCAAAGACCATTGATTTAATCAAGAATTTGAACCACAAATCCGTTTGACCAAAGAGTCACTAGTTGTAATTAAGTTTAATTTTTTCAATAATACCTATATCTAACATGTATTTATGTACGTGACATGAAACCATTTGGTATGTCTTTCTCTAAAAGATATTCCGACAGCTAAAGACCCTGCAGGTTGCATGGGCTTAATATAAAGTATGGGACTCGTTACCATTTGATTGCAGCAATTGTACTGAATAAATATATGCTAAGCACACATGTGAAATATAAAGTATGGGATTCGTTACCACACTCAAACATGCAAATAGTATACTTGTGGTTCCTATTTACACAATTACATATGCCAAATACTAAAGTGAGTCCCTTAATGCATTTCTTTGTATAATACATCAATGTGTTTGATGGGTTGTCGAAGCCCTCAAAATTAATGCTAGTCCTACAATGAAATTTTTGTAGTAATAGTGGTATTAGGTCGAATCCCACAGGGAGATAGGGAATAATTTCTTAGCCGAATGTGCAATATAATCAAGTAGAAAAATTAAATAATTAAAATTTCTAAAAGAACAAGAAAGCAATAGCAATATCAAACAAGAGAAATTAGTCTTACCGAATTCTGATTCAAGGGTTCGGATTAATCAATTGGTCATCGATCATAGGTAACATTTGGCAGTCTTGCAATCCAAGCATTTAACCTTAGATTTATTAGGATAGCCCTAATAAACCTTGTGTTTTCTTAAATCAGCTGACCAAACCTAGCATTCGATCAACACTTATCACTAATCAACTGGGTACGATAGCTTTCCATATTAACTAGTGATAGCATTAAGCTTAGTGAAAACAGTTAAAACAAAATAACAATAATTGAGATAGATGCAATTATCGAATCTTGTTCCATTGATTCCCATTAGGTTAAAACATATCAATACATTGGTCAAAGGTTGTCACGAACAATTGACCCAGAAAGATATTAACCTAATTGCTACTTGTACCACTATTCGTGACAATTACGGATCACCGAATCATGGATAACAGTGGGAAAATCAACATTAATTAATTTGTCAGACTAATTAATATTAACATCTATAGAGAATAAGCACAAGAATCAATGAATACTTGAATTAAAAAGCAAGAACTTGAATTAAATACTGAACCTCACAATGACACAATTGAACATCCCCCCTTGAATTAGAAAATGAAAGCTTAGCTGCTCAAGATTTTCAAATCCTCCAAGCTTTGCTTCTCAGAAGGCCGAACTGATCTTTCTTGATGAAGTTGCTTGATGCTTGATTTCTTGATTGATTGAGTTGATTGATGCCTAAAGCTGGTCCCCCCCCCCCCCCCCTTTATATAGCTTTAGGAGGAGGGGCTCTCTCCAACTCCCTTTAGGAAATTAACTTTAAAATTAGAAAGTCTTAATCTGATCTACTTCTATCATATCCTATCTAGTAATCTCAATATCTTATCTTTTTAGGATTATAATTGAAATTTATATCTGATAGGACTCTTCATTCTTGAATTCGAGTTGGGATTCTTTAATAACTTTGGCCGCTATAGAACTCTTCTGCGAATTTGGGCTTCAACTGTAGGTTGGGTTTTACTACGAAATTGTTCTGACTTCGGGTCCGATTTTGATCTTGATGCAGACTGAATCTGTCAAAACCTAAAACATGAGAGTTGTGAGCCTTCCCCTTATCTTTCCAGTGCATCTTGAATCATCCAAATCAGAGTCTGGGATCGAGAGTTAAGCTCAGATTACTGAATGGTGCCGAAACTGTGCAAAATCATCCGATTAGCCTTGTTTTCTTCCAATCGCCTTCTTCCTTGCCCTGAATCGAAATACAAGAGTAATGAGTCCAATTGATTGCTAAATTAATGTAAAAGAACGAATATTTAGGGATAAAAATAGGGTACTTTTTAGTCTCATCAGTGTTCCCTACTTCCCCATATGCATATTTGACATATACAGTCATCACCCATGGTCCCCACTCATGCATTCACCTGTACAAATATTCAAATGTGGGCCCCACTCGCATTTTGATCTTACACATATATCTGGGGTTATTCATGCATTCATGTATACAAATATTCAAATGTGAATCCCACCCTCATTTTAAGCTTGCACATATATCACATGTGGCCCTCACTCTTTAATTTACACCTATGCAAACATTCAAATGTGGGCCCCAGTTATATTTTCGATTGCACATATCGTGGTTTCTAAAACCGACCTGAACATTGAACTGGTTAGGGATCTGGTGATTGGGTCAAATAGTACTGAATGCTCAGACCGTTCTGACAAAAAATAAAAAAAAAATAAAAATAAAAATGATCAAAATCATTCAAACAATTAACCACTCGGTTCAATGACTTACTAACCGAAATAATGGTTTTGGAGGAAAATCCGATTTTTGGGGAAGACGGAACCGATCACCTAACCAGTTCCCGATTTTTCCGGTCTGACAATCCAATCCAATCCACTTTTGAATACTATGGCACATATGGTACCTGTGGGTCACACTTATGCATGCAAGCATGTACAAAATAATACTAATTTTTTACACTTGATTTTTTTACAAGTTAAACACAATCCCATAGAGACTTTCCTTCATTTTAATATTATCTCGTGAGATCCATAACTATCTCAGAATTATTTCATATGACTAGAGATCCGCTACTACTAGGACTATCACCCCCTAGATCCTAATCCTTTTCCACTAAAATTTTCAAGCCATAATGTTTGATCAATCCTTATATAACCATCAACATTCCACCCTAAGCTAAAAGGAACTATTATGTTCAGAACCTCCTAAAAGGCCATGACCAACAATGGACCTAACTTTCATCAGTTTTTGTTAAAAAATTTGCCAAGATTTTATCATATACCAATAGACTTGATAGTTGATTAAAAACTCAAAGCTGCTATACAACTAGATTTGTTTCTAGAATGGGGGATGAGATGTAAGAAATGGAACAGCCCATTAGGGCAGAGGTTATTTAGTAACCCTGAAATTCTGTCTAACGTTGGAAAGCATTCCAAGTTTTACAACCTTCAAATATGTTAATATGCTCTGACTGCCATGGAGGATTTACAAAAATAGGTTCTAATAATTCAATTAGAGATATAAAAGAAGGGAGCTAACAGCCACCTACTAAAGATACACAACAAGAGGACACCTGAAACCTTCACCTTCAGATATGTAAATATGCTCCAACTGCCATGGAGGATTTGTAAAAACAGGTTCTGATAATTGCACCAGAGGTACAGAAAAAAAGAAGGGAGAAAATAGTCACCTAAAATAAATCAAAAACAGGTTCTGTTTCGTTTTTTCACATAAGAACTGATGAAAACTAATAGTTTAATACACTTATACACCCACCAACAGTTCCCTCCTTTTTTACAGTTCAGAACATCTCTCTTTTAATGGTAATATATTTGTTTTTCTATTACTTTGCTGTATTAGTGCACGTTCAGTGACATCTCCATTTCCATTCCAAATTTAGCACAATATTAGATAGTAGGGTAGTACCTTCAAGGCCACAATTATAGATGAAAATGGTAGATGCAAAATACTAGTTAAACCCTAAATCTATCCTCGTCTAAGTTCTAGGGGTGGATTCAAGTTGAGCCGAATACTTGGTTATTCGAGTTAGTCTTGCTGAAATAGTCTTAGGCTCGAGTTCGATTCGAACTAGAGACTTGAGTTCGAGCTCGGCTCAGCTCGAGTTCAACTACAAGCCAAGTTTTTTTTAAAAAATAAAAATTATACATATAAAAACATTTCTTTATTTTACGTACAACAAAATAAGAATTATAAAAATTATTTATTACTATACATATAAAAATAAAAAATATACATATAAAAAAGTGTTTTTATTTTACATACGAAAAATTAGAATTGTAAAAATTATTTACTATTATACATAAAAAATAAGAACATTATATAAAAAATATTATTATATATAATAAAAGTTATTTATTATATATATATATGCATATTTATATATTTATATGTATATATATATATAGATATATATATGTATGCATGTATGATTGCATGTATGTATGTATGTATGTATGTG
Organism: Nelumbo lutea; assembly: GCF_056320005.1. Classification (NCBI taxonomy): domain Eukaryota; kingdom Viridiplantae; phylum Streptophyta; class Magnoliopsida; order Proteales; family Nelumbonaceae; genus Nelumbo; species Nelumbo lutea. Next base: position 142,274,610 of record NC_142684.1, read on the forward strand.
TGTGTGTGTATAAAATAAAAATTTATTTATTTATTATACTAGGCTCGTGAGCCTCATGAGTTGTGTTTCACTAGGCTCAAGCTCGACTTGATTAATAGACGAGCCAATGTATCAGGACCGAGCTCAACTCAAAGCTTGCTTTAAACTGAGTTGAGCTAAGCATTTCATAAGCCAAGCTCGAATAGCTCGTGAGAAGCTCGGCTCGTGGCCACCCCTAAAGTTCTCACATTTTGATCCAAATAAAAAACATGAAAAAGAAAGTCCAAAACCATCAAAGTATAAAGAGGTTTACAGGGTAAATTTACCTTTTAAAGGTGAAACTTCAATTGCAAAGGAGAAAGTGTAATAGTTATCTTCATTTCTCTTCACCGAGACCCCTTTTGAGAGAAGGGTCTCTTCGCCGAGACCCTTTTTCAATTATTAAGAAAAAAAATGAAATTTTATTAGCAAAAATAGAATATAATCATTACTCTATGCAACCTTTAGGCTCTGTTTGGTTTGTGGGAAGCAAACCAAACGTAGCCTTAGGTGGCGTTTGATAAATCTGAAAAGTTAAAAAGATATTAAAAGTGTCTAAAATCTGTAAAAGATGGAAGAATGCTTTTCTACTTTTTATAGGCTTTCAATAGATAAAGTTGTTTGTGTTGGATCAAACTTTCAACATCTGAAATTCCCTAAATTACTATTTTACCCCTAAAATAGAATATGTGGTAATTTGAGTTCAAATTTCATTATTTCATATAAATAATTTATTAAATTCAAAATAGTATTAAAAAATATGAGTAAATTATAAAAAAAATTATTAAAATAAGAATAAAATTGAAAAACACATATAAATTTATATTAAAAATAAATTATTAATAGTTAAATTAATAATGAAAATAGTAATAAAGTCCATGAAACAATGAAAAAAATGTTTAATAATTATCGAATTAATAAATTAAAAATATTTAAATATTTAAAAATTTATAAAAATTAAAATAATTAATATTTAATACATATAAAAATTATAAAAAATATAAAACATTAATATTTAATAAATTTACAATTTGATAATTATTATAAATAAATTTATAAGTTATAATTGAACTTCTCTCTACCACTCTTGAAACCTTCACAGACACAACCACCGAGCTAGACTCAGAACCCAAGCCGTTCAAATCTCCATCAACTCGCTGGTGTTATCTGAATCCCCATTGGAAAAGAGCATAGGAGTTGTCATTGTTGGAATTGGGTTTCAGATCTTCATTACTGCCTGGGTCGAGGGTTTCCTTCGAATAGCACCACCACCGGCTGACTGAAAACAACGAAAGTGGCGACTGGCAGGAAGATAGGTGAGAGAGAGAGAGAGAAATCGAATAGGATTGTCAATTGAGAATGCCATTGTTGAGAAATCGAATAGAATTACCGTTGGCCAACCGAGAACAGCGATAGTGGCAACCGACGGGAAGACTGGGGAGAGAGAACGTGAGAAAGAAGGAGGGAGGGAGAGGAAAATCAAACAGGACCGTCGACTGAGAACGCCGTTGCTAAGAAATCAAACAGGACTGTTGCCGGCCAACTAATAACAGCGGCAGTTGCAGCCAACAAATATAGTGTTTCTTTGAGTTCTCTGTCGCCATCTTCCTTCGATTCTTGTCCCTGCATCACCGATAGTTAGGAGTCGAATGAAAAAAAAAAAGGTTTAAAAAGGGATGTTCATTTCAATATTATGAGGGGCATTTAAGACTTTCAAACACATTTGAAATGCATGTGAGCAGTTCAATGATGGCCCGTGATCTGAACATTTTAGATCTAAAACTCAACTTCAGATCAACTTTAAGATGCATACCCAAGGAGTCATTGAAAGCGTTATCAAACACCACCTTAATCTTCCCTACTTCCTTTACACCTTGAAATGATCGCAAGGTTCTTAGGCACTCATGTCTGAATGTATTCTGGCTACACATCAGGATGAGGGGCTCGAAACCCTAGGCGTTCTCTCTCCTCCCCTTCTCTCATGGAGAATCCCAATATGTGGATCTGCCCTAGAAACCCTCGTTTGTTGTAGTTCTCTACAAGCTGTCACCGATTTCTACACCCTCTCTTTAGGTCCTTGTTATTCAGACCACTCTCAAACAAGGGGAACCAACTATTGTCTTCCCCGATGACATTCTTCAACAATCGTATGAGATCTTCAAGTGGGCACTCATTGGTAAGTGCATGCATGGTAGGCCGGCTCTCCCTTTGCTGAAAGATTTTATCTGCAAATCCTTTGATCTTAAGAGTGAAATCTGGGTGATTGCACTAGAGACGAAAAACATACTTATTCGCTTTGTAGTGGAGGACTGTCTGAAGCATTGGCTTAGAGAAGTTTTTAGAATTAAATCCTTTGTGTTTAGGCTCTTTAAATGGATACCTAACTTTGAACCCGGGTGGGAACCTAGTATTGTGCCAGTTTGGATCAATTTTCCATATCTCCTAGTAAATTTCTATGTAGAAGGTTTGCTGAGATCAATTGCACAGGCTATAGGTCCAGTGTTGAAGTTCAACCCTACCACCATTATCCTTTCAAGAACAATGGCGGCTAGGGTTTGCGTAGAGATTGATATGCCTTGTTCTCACCCCCAAAGAGTGTTGATTAGTTCTGGTAGGGATGGCTTCTAGCAGAAAGTGGAGTATGAAAATCTTCCAGCCTATTGCAAGACATGTTATAAAATTGGTCATGGATCAATTGATTACAAACATAACAAGGTGTCCAATCCAACACCTAAACAAAATAATGATCTACCAACAAAATCGAACCAAGAATGGATCCTTGTTCGGGATTCCCAAAACGACAAGGTCCTGGCTCCTGTTTCAACGAATGATAATGCTGAGATTATTCTTGAAAACCCTTGCCTGTGCCAATTAGATAATGTCTTGCCGGGGAAGAATAATGTTGAATCTGGAACTCCTTTGGCTGACACAGCGACAAAGACAAATACCGTCACAGTGTTGTCTTCCGATGAGGATGATCTAAACCTAGATATGCTGAATTCCATAACTACGAATCTTAGGTGTGGTATGTCCAATGATTAGTAGTTGCAATTGGGTAGGTTGGGTTGGGTTTTGTTTGGGTTGAGCTTCAATCCAATCCATCTAACCGGCCAATTAACCTATTAATGACCCAATTATATAAAATTAAATGGGTTGGGTTCAATCCATACCTGCCTTTACTCAATCCAATCCGCCCAAACCCACTAGTCTTATACTTATGTACTTAAAAGGAAAAGCTAACTCCCAAATAACAAGCAAGTTGGTCATAGCTTTGTTATAATAATAGTAATTATTTACACAAGTGGTGAAGGTTCAAATCACATTACATGCACATTATTTTTACACAAGTGGTGAAGCCATTGACTATTATGAGTTCCGAGAAGCTCATAGCTGACTCAAAGAGATGAAATCGCCACCCATTTTTTAGAGGAAATGGGCTCTCATTTTTAGATTCGAAAATCGGTTTACTTGCCTCCGTCCTCTATGGAAAAGGCACATAACCAAGAGATTTCGGGTCCCAAAGATCTGGAGAGGGAAGGTATTAGGCACCCCTCTCTCCAAGTTGCTGTAGTAGCCCAATACAGGATTTGTTCAGGCTCAGCTTCTTTTGGAGAAAAACAGAAATGGTTGCAAGAATTTCCTAAATTTGGAGGAATACGCTTTCAACTTCTCCTAAGATTGATTTTGATGTGTTGTTATCGAGTCTTAGGTACTGATTTTCCTAAGACCCTCACCTCTCCGCCTCTATTCTCAGTCAATAAGGAATTGAAAACGATAGTTCTCCAACATTTCAGAACCTCGAGCAACCCAAAAAAAAATAAAAAAATAAAAGACTTACCTTTCATATTTTCCTTGTCAAAAGTTTTCAGAAGTTAGAATGAGATAAAATGAAATTCAAAAGGATGCTTGAGCTAGGGAGTGCTTCTAGTTGCAATGACTTTCACTTGAAGATTGAGGAAATGAATTTGGAATCTATAGTTTAGAGTGCTTGCAAATTTCGGGTGAACAAGAGGCAATATATAGGCTAGGAGAAAGATTTCTTCTCCCTTTGTCTCTCTCTCTCTATGCAAGGGGGGCTCCCTCAGGTTTCCTCCCTTCAGTCCTTTGTTTCCCTTCTTCTCTTCGGTCTCCCTCTTCTCCTTGCTTTCCCCCTTCTCTTTCTCCCTCTTCTCTTTTTTTCTCTCAGGTTTTCCTCTCTTATTCTCTTCTTTCTCCCTCTTTTCCCCCGGTTTTCACCACTTTGAGTTCGAATTAGAGTAATATTTATAGAGAAAGGGAGGGGGGCCAGGTCTAAATTCGTTTAGCTATAGTGTTTGGCATTCAACAGAGGTTTTTCACACAAATAGATAAATATTCTTCAAAGGAATAGATGCCTAATCAAGCTTTCCTATTTTGTGAAATATTTTCTTTGATTTCGGGGTGATTTTCTTGGGTTTTAGGATCTTGGAGTGTGCCTTTCATGACAGAAAATGTAAATTTGATGAATTTTTAAATGTGGTTTTGTCTTTTCTTAGCTTTAAGTGGAAGTATGTTTAGTATTTTGAGCTTTTTAAGCCTATTAGTCTCAAATTCATTGGTCTGGGTGTTTCAAGGGGTTAAGTAAGAAATTAACGTCAGTCCCTACCCTCTTAAGATTCTAGGTTGGACAGGTGTGTCTAAATGGTGTATTTTTAGTTTAATGGTCAAATGGGTGAATTAGGATATTAAATTTGACATGCTAGAGTTTTAGGTCTCTAAATATAGTGGTGATGCCTGATTGATCAAATGAGGTCGGGATGATTGAGATCTATGGCTGACAAGTTTGGGTCAATAAGATTTGTTAAAATATAATTTTTGTTTGATAAATGGTCAAACTGGGGAATTTTGGGATGCAATTTGGTGGGTTAACACTTTTGAACGTCCTAAATCTAATGGAAGTGGTGGATCTTTGATCAAAGGTGTAGATTGATTATTTTTTAATGGTCAAACGGAGGTGCTTGGTTGTAAAATTTGATGTGATGAAGTATTTTGGGTCTCTGAATACAATGGTAAAGGTCTAATTGGTCATATAAAGTTGGGATGACGAATGGTAAGATCTAATTAAAAAGGCTTGTTGAAATAGGAACTAGGCTTGATAATGGGTCAAGTAGGGGAATTTTGAGCTACAATTTGGTAATTTGGCACAAATTAGTGTGAGGAATCAAGTGGATGGTTCTGATTTGAGAAAGATATGATCAATCTTGGCAATCATTCAAGGCCATCATAATGGAATCTTGATATTTTTGTAGTTGATCATCGTAAATTTGTAGTGGGATTCACTAGTTGATTGCTTCCTAGTGATCTTCAGGGCCATTAGAAAGGGAGTTAGCGTAATGAATGGTGGACTTTTGGAGTTTAGTCATGAAAAGTGATTTGTAGTTTTCCAAGTTTGGGGGTGATGTATTGATCGAACGTTGATGCTGATCTCAAGGTTCTTATTGTGTCAAAGGAGAGTATTTTATGCTTTTTGGGTCTAAGAGGAGGGTACAAAGAGGTAGGGTAAAAGGACCGAACAAAAATTGGGTGCTAACAACTATGTTCGTGTTTCGGGTTTGACCGAACCACTTAGGATGAAATCAATTAGACCAACTTGAACGATCTAACTGGATTTGTCTTCAAGCTAATCACATCAAGAGTGGTTAAATTGTTTGGATTAGGATTAGTCCGGTCGGACCAGATTGGACTGTTTCAGCCAATGGCAGATTGACTCGAATCAGCCCATATCAGGTTGTGCATGGATTTGGGACTAAACTGACTAGTGCGAAGTAGGGCATGTGGGCATGCCAGTCCAAATCCAAGTGGGGATGCACATATTCGGGTCAGACCAAATCTGGGCCAAACCGGCTTGCCCATGACTATTGTGGAACTGGGTCGGGTTGATCCAAAGCATATCCGAAAGCGAGTGGCTATGCAACCCAACCCGAATCATAAATAATTATGAAGAAACCGGTTCAGGCCAAATTTGGTCCAACCCAAAAGCGGGTGGCCCATGTGGCTTCAAGTTGGACCGAATCTAGCCTGAACCGGTTTGTTCGCAAAGCAGGTGGGCCAAGTTGCTCCAGGCCAGATCAAATCGGATCTAGTTGAACCGATCCGCCTAAACTGTTCCAGACTCAGGTTGGAGAAGATTGCTCCATGCTAAATCGGGATGGGTTCGGACTAGGCTGATCGACCCAAATGAATCAAAACGAGGTGATCATGTCTACTCATATTCAAACCGGGCTGAATTGATTTAGACTGGTCCGGACTCGGGTTGGGTTGATTTGGACTTATGTGGATTCAGGTGAAGTGTGTTGATTCAAGGAAAACTAATTTTAGTAATTAATTAATGCATTAATTATAAATTATTTCACTCAAATGAAGAAAACTAAAAAATAGGCTAAGGAATTCAAACTTGTATCTTTAGTGGTTAATCCATGATTACCCACAACCCAACCCATTTAAATTGACCCAATGGGTGATCAACCCATTTCCAACACGCCAAGTAAATGGGCGGGTTGGGTGGGTTCAACGGGTTGGGTGAAAAATTGCCACCCCTACCAGTGATGATTTAGTTCTTTTTCATTCTATTTGTAGTGCTCTTTGACAGGAAGATCCCTCATAAAGAAATTATGGTTGCAAAACTACATGATTTCCATGCCAAGATTGGCCCTCATGTCAAAGCGCTAGAGTCAATAATCTTGAATGAGACAAACATTGCTACAGATTCTTTGGGGCCTACATCCGAGAGGGATTTTATAGAAGATTTTTTAGAAGGAAAGGTAGAAAAGATGAGGGATTCTTTGGGTAGTGTCAAGTTAGTACCCGAACTTTCAAAGTGTAACTGCTGTACTTAAACTTTCAAACTTTCAAAAGGTGTCAAGTTGTTCTCTGTCGTTAACCGACTTAATTGACTGTTTGTTATCTGTTGAAAATGTTAAAACTATCATTCAAAAGAAGACACTGTTCATTGTCTTCTACTTTGATATTGAATGGTTATCTTCAAAGAGAGAAGAAACATGAAATATGATAGAGGGAAACAATAAATAAAATCAAAGAAATAACTAGACAAGAATGTATTTCAAATCTAAAGGTAGAAGACAATTACTTTCAATATTCAAAACAAAAGCCCAACCATCCACAAAGATGGAAGGAGTCCTTCTTTACACACCTCCCACTCCCACTTCTAGGGCCCAGATTTTCTGTGTATAAAGTGAAGACTAAAAGGAAAATCCTTCTTCTCACTCCCTCCCCATCCCAACCCGCCATTAAAAATCCTTCTTCTCCCATCCCACCATGGCAATAAGTAACAACATCATAGCCATCCTCAACTTCCTGGCTCTCCTTTGTTCAATCCCATTATCGGCACCGAAATCTGGCTAGCCTTGAAACCAGACAACAAGTGCGTCCACTATTTCCAATGGTCGATCGTCCTCATCCTTCTAGTATTTCTCGCGGGATTCATCGATGCCTACCGCCAGTGCCTCCTGGCCTTCTAGATTTTTTACATGGTTGTCCTCATTGTGCTCCTCGCCCTACTCGTCCTCGCTTTCATCGTCACCAAGCCCGACAATAGTTACGTTGTGCCTGGTAGGGGCTACGAGTACAAGCTCGAAGGTTTCTCCTCGGGGCTCCGTAACCACATCACCGATTTTGCAAATTGGGACAAGATTCGAACTTGTCTCGCCAACTCTAATGGTTGTTCTAAGCTTATCCAATACTACATCATTGTCAATCAGTTCTTCATGGCTCACACCTCTCCTCTTCAAGCAAGTCCTTCATTGTTGATCACTTACTTATTCTACATAGCATACTACTATAGTCTCCAAAGTATAGTGGAGACTAGGAAATCTAAAAGGCAAGCATGATTCTCATAGTCGCCCCAATAGCTCTGATCTAGGTCTACCACATTGCTTACAATGCCTTCAAGAATGCTCAGATCGAGAATCTTTCCCAACATTACAAGTAGGGTTGGGCTTAGGTTTAGCTCCTCTCTCTCCCTCTCCAAACTCCCAACAGATTCTAGATTTTCATTTATCAAGTCGACCAATCAGTCACAGGTGTATGTATATTCAATATTCAAATTCCACCACTCTATAGTTTCATTTCATATATGGAATTTCTCTCTTTTAATTGAGTCCAAGTTAAACAGGTTGGGGAATGATCCTTCTAAAAGTGATGAATAAAGTTTTGTTGACTTGTCACATAACCCATTTCTCATTTATATGCATTTGGCAAGGTAGAAGACAATGAACATTGTCTTCTTTTGAAGGGTTGTTTTGACATTTTCAAAAAATAATTGATGATTAGTTAACGGTGGGGACCAACTTTACACTTTTTGAAAGTTTAGGTACTGCAATGACACATTTGAAAGTTTGGGTACTAACTTGACACTACCCCCAAAGTTCATGGTACTAGAGTGGAATTTTCAAAAAAAAGAAAAGAAAGTCACTGAGTCAATAATTGGTCGGAAAGTAGCCATGAGATCCACTACATGTCTAGGTACACCTTTCCTTTCTTTATAATATGCATTTATTGTTCTAGAATGCCCAAGGATGGAAAATCCTCCCACACTTTGGAAGTTGAAGAAATTAAAGAAGCTTTGTTCCCTAGGAATTGTTATCGAGGAGACTAAGACCTCCTATATATAATGATCTCTCTTGTATTGATGACAGGATTAATTTAAAGTCAATGTTAAGAAATAACAGTGACACCCCAAGACTTGTTATTTCCATGCATTCAAATATTTCCCTTTCTTTGATTAATGTTTCAGATAATATAATTGTTTACCTCGTAGAGATATCAGGGGTCAACCCCTTGATTCTAGTTGTTGTGCATGCTAAGTGTTCTATTGGTGAACAAAGGTAGTTGTAGGATGTGTTAGGGACCTTCCTAAATTCGTTGCACCTGCCATGTCTAGTAATAGGTGATTTTAATGTGATTTTACACTAAAAATAAAAGTTAGGGGGTTTACCACTAAACAAAATCTCTATGGGGGACTTCTTTGACTTTACCCAAATAGTGGGTCTTCATTATTTGGTTTTTTTTTATCTAAATTCACCTAGTGTTATCATCAAGAAGATAGTAGTTGTGGGTGGGCTTGGCTTGGTAGAGCCTTGGTGAACTCCGAGTGGTTTTCTTCTTGTAAAATGATACAAAACTCACAAAAAAAAAGACCACAGTTTGCATAGAAGAAACAAACTTATTAAAGAAAGAATCTGTCTCATTCAATATATACCTGTCGAATGACGACACACACACACACATAGAAGACAACATCGTGTGAGGTGAAGATTTGTCAGGTATCCAGATCAAAAATTTTGTAAACCTTTTGTGTAAATGGATATTCGACAAACACTCCTCTGATTGCACGAGCAATAAACTTGGTGTGAGTGCAACTATGGTTTCTGACATAAACCATGCAGTCGAATACACGAATATTATCGTATGTCAATGGTCGATTAAACAACAATTTGAAAGGTGTCTTGCCGTCGAATACTTGATTTGGGAGATAATTGATCAAATGTGTCATTGTGGTCACACACTCTCCCCCTAAAGGAAAGAGGAAGCCCTACATGGAAGCGAAGTGCTCGAGCTATTTCGAGAAAATGTCTGTGTTTGCATTCTACCATGCCATTTTGATGTGGCGTGTCGATGCAGGAGTGTTGATGCACTATTCCTTGTTGTAACAAGAAGCTCTTCATGGGATGTGAAAAAAATTCCAATCCATTATCTGTCCAAATGATTCGTACAAAACATTGAAATTGTGTTTTGACCATATTGTATTCGTACAAAACATTGAAATTGTGTTTTGACCATATTGTATTCGTACAAAACATTGAAATTGTGTTTTGACCATATTGTAGAATTGAGAAAACTAGTAAAGAACTTGAATTTTATTATGCATCGAATACAACTAAGTGCTACGGGAAAAGTCATCTACTATGGTGAGAAAATATCGTACACCACTATGAGAAGGAGTAGAATAACCGCCCCAAATGTCAACATGAACTAAATGAAATAATTTCGTTGCTCAAGAGCTGCTTATGGAAAATGGCATACACGATTACTTTTTATGGTGACAAGTGTCACATGGTAAACCTGTAGGAAGAGTGGAAATGTCAGGAACTAATGAAAGAGAATGTTGAGAAGCATGACCCAGGCACTTGTTCCACGTATCAACAGTAACTTCATTGTGAGCATTTAAAGTAGAGGAGCATGGAGCATCAACAGTAAAGTGGTAGATTCCGTTTAGTGCCTCACCATACCAATCACTTTCCTCAACATTAGGTCCCAAATCACACAAGTAGTTGGAAAGAAAATGGTAGTGCATCACAATTGATCAGTTAATTTGTTAATGGAGACCAAATTGCAATGAAAACCAAGTATATGGAGAACCTCATGAAGAAGTAATATCGAGGGTCAACATAACCGACCCTTGATGAGTAGCCTACAAAACCACTCCATTAGGAAAGCGAACTAGCTTAGGTTGGGCAAATACTTTGTAAACAATAAGGAATTTCATATTAGATACCATATGATTTGAAGCTCCACTATCCAAAATCCAATAAGGTTGGTTGGGAAAGGTAACAAGAGCCTTACCAAAGGCATTGGCTGTGACGATATCTAGCGTTATGAGAGACATAAGCCAATTGTATTGTTCTAGGTTTAATCCTTGTATGGGAGATGCTTCATCATTCTATGTACTAACTAAAGCAAATGCGGATTTTGTTCCCTTGCCTTGTGCTTGTGCTTTACCTTTGTTCTAGTTCAGTGGGTATCCGACAAGTTCAAAGCAACAATCTTGTGTATGCCCAGGTTTCTTGCAGTGCTCACAGTTTACCTTAGGTTTGGTCTAGATATTAAACATCGAACGGTTCTTAGAAAATTTGCAAAAAGTGTTGCTCCAGCATCAAGATCGGTATTGATTGGTGTGTTATCGACAATAAGGTGTTTTTCTTCTTAGACTACTAGAGAATATGCTCCTATTAATGTTTGGCAAAGGATTTGATCCAAGAATATTGGATCTAACATAGTTAAACACATCACCGAGTCCCATGAGAAACCAATGCAGCTTCTAGTCTTCTCGCATGGCCATAAATTGTTTAGCTGCTCTGCAAGTGCACTTAGGCACAAAAACCCAGTGTTTGGAGCTCGTTCCATAAGGCCTTCAATTTGGTGAAGTAGGCTGCTACCAAAAGATTTTCGTGTTGTAATGTTGGAAGGTTTTTCTTGTGTTGGTAGGTTCTTAGCACATTCTTTAATGAGAATCATTCTTCAAGATCTTTCCAGATTTGACTGGTTATGTCTACATAGACAACACTATCACGGAGTTCACGCGCCAATGAATTGAAATTCCAAGAGATCACCATCAAATTGCATTTGATCCAAAGTGATTCTTGCGGTGATCCTACATTGGTCTTTGACAGTGAACCATCAACAAAGCAATACTTGTTTTTTGCTCTTAAGGCATTTCTCATCGCACACTGCCAAGTCAGGTAGTTATCCCCATTGAGTGGACAAGATACCAATAGATTCCCTGGATTACCTGAAGTATGCAAGAAATAGGGTGAATCGTGATTCAACTCCATCACAAGAAAGGTAGACAAAAAAACGAAATACAAAATCATAGAATGGCTCTAATACCATGTAAAATGATACAAACAAAAGAAACATAGCATAGTTTGCACAGAAGAAACAAACTTGTTGAAGAAAGAATCTGTCTCATTCAATATCTACTCGTCGAATGGCAACATCTATATATATATATATATATATATATATATATATATATATATATATATATATATGATGAAGTCAAGCTGAAGCCTAGCTTTTTGGAATATTCGGACTTTCTTTAACAGAATCTTGTCAGTGTTAACACTTCTCATGTTACCTCTCCTATAACCCATTTAAATTGCCAACATTCAGACCATGCTCTGTTTGGTTTGAGGGAAAGTTTGGGTGGGATTGGATGGAATGGGATGGATGGGTTGAGAAAGTGTGAAAGTCTTACTTTCCACCGTTTGGTAGTACAAAGGAAAATAGTGGAAAAATTCATTTTCTCATGTTTGTTTTTTGAGAAAATTCATTTTCCCATGTTTCATTCCCTCTCATATTATGAATTAATGAAGTGAATTAAGGGCCAAACAGCCAAACTAGTTGATGTAATCCAACTTATATATATTTTTAGAATCATATTTTAACGATGTTGATTGTAACCATCACATTTGATACAAACCAATGATGGGCCCACGTCATTTGAATTTCATATGGCAAGTTATGGCCCCATGCAACAACAGCCTAGTAGTCCTATTTTGCAACCAATCGACCTGTAACTATAATTGTGCTACTGCCCTTGGATAATAGAGTTAAGTTGGACTCCTAATGATAGACGTTCATTAATCAGTAAAGCTTAAGGCTTGTGTTATATATGCGTCAAAAGATTTGCAAGTATTGGAATGATAGCTTAATGGCATAAGAGTGAACACTGAAGCGTTGGGATTAGAGTTTTGTAACTTTACTGGTAAACAAAATTTAGACTCATCCAAACATTTATATTTTGTCTAGACTCCCCACTTAAATCATTTCGATTATTTAGTTTTGTGCTCTCCACCATAGTAAGATGCAAGAGCATATCTAAGATGTCGGATCTTTTCTGTGCATATTGCCAAAGACCACGGTAATTATGATTTCTTTGCATATCAAACTCGCCACACATTTGATACAAATAAACTAAAAATAAAGGCCAAGAGATCCTAACCAAGGGTCTAAGTTTTGAGGCATCAAATCAATGAAAAGTCCATGCTTCAATTAATTTTATAATTAGGCTAGTTCCTCCTCTTAAACTAAAACAATCAAAAAATTCAAAAGCAGAATTAGATGCCATCAAACTTGCAAATTTCAAAGATGTCAAAGCCTAAGAGTTGTTTCTCCATCATCCAACTTCAAAACATCTAAATGATGATCTGGATGATAGGAATTACATAATCTTGGCATTGTGGACTCTCTCTTGCAGAGGTTAGACGGAATGGTGGTACTGCTGAAGGAAAATTTTGCAGCATTAAGAAATACACGGATGATGTACTGTTGTGAAGTCAATCCAATTTCAGCATTCTTTCAAGGAAAAATAGCATCAAAGGCTGCAATTGAAATAACTTCCAGAGCAGACCTGACAACTATATATTAATAGCATCATCACACTAATAACATAGAATGGTGATCAAACAATATAAATATCCATTGCATCACATATGTTTACTACATCACCCTCCATTGCATCACATATGTTTACCAATGGAAGTGTTGGTGTGTTTTTTGTTTAACAGGAAAAAGGTGGGGTTCCTCTTGTAGTACATGAGAAGTTTCAGGAACCTAGAGAAGTGGAGGTTCTCTCTTTTCCTCTCTCTCTCTCTCTCTCTCTCTCTTTCTCTCTCTCTAATATACATGCGTATTTATCAAACACACACACATGCACATAACCTAAAATCCACATCCACCCCACTCCTTGGCCATTATAGTTCTACTAACATTAAAACATTTTTGTTGGAATATTATTCTAGGTTATAGCCCTAGTTAAAAAGGAGGTTGCATTTAAAGGAGCCCAAAAGAATGTAGTTGAAGCTTTGGAGGTAACCAAGGATGTGGAAATCTTTTACTTATAGAAACTTGGAACTATTCTATATCTTTTGCCTACATGTCCTTTGTTGATTTTTTTTATAGGCTATGGATGAAAAAGAAGCTATGGAAATGAAGGCTACTCTAGAATATAAGTCTCCATTTGGTTTGAGGGAAAGTTTGGGTGGGATAGGAAAGGGTGGGATGTGATGAGAAAGTGGGGGGGAGTTCCTATTCACAACTCACAAGAGAGTGACGGGGGGGGGAATCTGTTGGAATTGATTCAAGAGGCTCTAATTAGTCCACAATCCAACCAGAATCCTACTTCTACTGGGGATTTCATACAGGATTGGCATCAAGACCTTTTCGGTTCAGGAAACACCATGGTTACTCAAATTTTATAGCCATGATGGATTAGTGGTGGATATTTAATCAAGTAAATGAATTTTCAGATCAATTTACTATTTATGGTAAATATTTAATACACTTCCCAATTTTACATTCACTCACTTGCACCAGTAAGTGATTCCTACTTGGTAGGAATTCAAGATCAGATATTAAATAAAAATCATGAAAAACACCATTCAGTTCAGGGATCCATCCCCATGAAACTTCAAACTATGTTCTCTCTAAAGTACAGAAAAAACTAATGCAGAGATGGAAGCAAGGAAAGAAACCTTAAGTTTCTCTATATATCCAGCACCTAGGGCTTTTTTTTAATTTTGGGTGATCTGATTTTTTTTTCTTTTTTTTGTCAATTTAAGTTTTTTAATAGTTACATTCTGATGTGCTAATTTCTTAGGAATGGGATTGTGATCTTAAAGCGTCACAATAGTTTAAAGAGTCTTTTCTTCCCTTTTTTTAATCCAAAGTTACTCCACAACCCCGGAGTGGATCCTTTTTTTAAAGGAATTTTATTAATACAGAGAAAATGGCATTTTTAAGAGATACAACTACTAGCACCCAATGAGCCGGTCCCATCCTCAACCAGTCATCATTGTAGATAAATCTTAGTTAACGTGTAGCTAGCTTTAGAGTCACCAACATAGAGTCACCTTCGACCTCCAACTACCTTAAATTAGGATGTTTAGCTAGCTTTAGACCAAGACAGTAGAAATTTCAGGTGTAAGGGAGTCTTCTAACCCTATTGGGCCGACATAGAGAACTACTAAGAGAGAACTGCAATCTTAGTTAGACACTCAGATTCTAGGTGTGACAAAAATTAAAAACAGGGGTTATATTCTGATCAAAATTAAAAACATATGCACAGATAAATCTGCCCATTCGGTTCCCTCTTCTAACCCCAGATAAATCTATAGTAAATCAAGGAATGAAGTCATCACTTCAGAAGAACCAATCGGTTCCCTCTTTTTTTGGGGGGGGTAATAGCTCCATCGTCTTCTTTGACCATGGTAGAGAAGGGTTCTGAAATCGAACCAAAAGAATAGACAGTCTTGTTGGAAGTCATAATGGAAAAAAAAATGTACACCACCCCTTCGTCACAACACTATAACGTGAATCTCATAGAAAAGCCTTGTACTTTGTGCATGTCCTGAAGAAGATGAAATGGAGCTTCTCCTTTGCTCGCTAAAACAAACTGTCCTACCAAATCTCGCCTACACAAGGAGAATGGAGCTTCTCCTTGCAGAAAATATTGAAGAAGATGAAATGGGATGAGTCATTGCAAAGACTGGCGCAACTATGGTAAAAACATTCTTATCCACCATAATATACAAGAAAATATAGGAAATGGCTCGCCAAAGCAAGAGGAGTGTAAATCTGGTCTTACCTTTGCTTGATATCACTAAAGAAGTCGCTGGAGATATGAATGTTGGAATGCTTGGCTGAAAAAGGAGACTCTCAAATTCAGGCCTGCCAAAGTGCGATAACTTTTCTTAGTCGCGTCTCACGTTTTTCCTTTCTCACTAGGGTCACACCATTTTAGTGGGATTCCATTTACTTATTTTTGGGATCTTGCTTTTCCTATCTCTAGGAAAAAGGAATATTCCTCTTTTCCTATCCCTTTCCCTCAAATCAAACGAAGCCTTAAGGTGCTCTTCGGATTTGAAATAAATTTGGTTTTGGTGATCTTTTTCAGAATATTAAAATAATAGAAGATGAAGTTTAAAGATGTGAACAGCTCCACATGCAAATGAATGGTTCAATTCCCTACTTCAAGAAGAAATTTTTTAGAGGCAAAAGTCACGGGTTACTTTGTTAAAAGAAGGTGATAGGTATACAAGTTTTTTCATGCCACAGTGAAAGCCAACCGGTTGAATTCCAAGATTCATCAGATCACGCTCGATTCTGGAGCAGTAACAAATGATCCTTAATTAGGATATTATTGGAGAAGCTATCACTTATTACAGTACCATTATTTCTAAAGAGCCATGTCGAATCTCTGAGCATTTACTGGAGCCGATTTTTGCTTGTATCTCGGACAATGAAAACAGCGCCCGGATGGAAATCCCTAATGATGAATAAATTCGAGCTGCAGTTTTTGCACTCTCAGGTTTCAAGGGATAGTTCCCGCTGCCCAGATGGTTTCACAGGTCACTTTTACTGTAACTACTGGAGCATCTTTCTATAAAATTGGATGGGTGCTTACACGGGTTCTTCAAATCACAAGGGCCTTAAACAAGGTGATCGATCCGCTCTCACCATATCTCTTCTGTTCATCATAGCTAAAGAAGTTTTCAGTTAGAGGTCTCTCCAGTTTATTTGTAAATAATTTGGCTATTCTATACAAGACTCCAAGGTAATTCCCCGCTGTCGCTCACTACCTGTTTGCAGATTACACCATAATTTTTGTCAATGGGTCTAGAAGGTAATGAATATTTTATTTGAGTATGAAGAAAGTTCTGGTTAGAAGATCAACAAATGGAAGAGCTCTTTTTATACTTCCAGTAAGTTGTCAGTTACTCGGGTCAACATAATTGCTTCTACCCTTGGTTTTGTGAAACAATCCCTCCCTTGCAAATATCTTGGGGTTCCAATTCACAAGGGCAAATTCTCCAAGTTATATGTTTGAAGGCCTTCTAACAACCATTAATAACAGAATCAGTTCTTGGAAAGGGAAGCTTCTATCCACAAGGGGCATTTAATTGATCTTATTGAAGCATGTGCTATCTTCAATACCTCTTTATTTGCTTATGGCTTTTGATGTCCCAAAAAGTTTTCTCATGAGACTTAAAAAAGGTATGAGAAATTTCTTGCGGCCCAATTCAGGAGATGGTAAACACAATTGGGTGGCTTAGCACAAAGTGTGTAGAATTAATGTTGGAGGAGGGCGGACCGTGCATCGGAAAGTTGGAAAATGTTAACAAAGCATTTCGGTTGAAATCGTTATCGGGAACCACCATATATTGAAGACGGCCTTCAAAGATAAACTCTCAGCAGCAATCAAGAGGAAGACGGGTTTTCATGGATCCTCCACTAGGAAGAAGAACTTCAGTTTTTTAGATTTCTTGTCTGAAAATGCAACTTGGCATATGAGGGAGAATTGGTCTCCAGCTGGCCCACTTATCAAATTGATTTCAGATCCTTGTTACTTTGTCAGGTTGATACTTCTCTCTAGATAGCTGATATTTTGGACTTTAATGGTGTCTCGTCAAGTGTATTTGAGAAAGCCCACGAACCTAAAATTTTGCCCAACCCTGAAAATAACAACGGATCAAGTTGGGCTGGGATATCGGGCCGCCTGGCCCATGAATATACCTAATTGTATACATCAAAATCATATGAAATGAAAATTTAAATATCTTTTTCAACTTTTTTTTTTTAAATGGACCTCTCATATCTTCACCCGATCCACGGCCTGGCTTGGCCCAAGGCTCGGCCTAGCATGACCCGATTTACACCCCTACTTGAACCCGCCCAATACTGGGGATGGGGTAGGGAAATTCGAGGATTCCCCATCCTTGATGAGGAGTGGAGTACCTTGCCCCTGAACCCGCCTAATGTTGGGGACGGGGCGGGGATGGGGTAGAGTGTCTTGACTATGGGGTAGGGATATGGATGGGGTGCCCCGCCCTAAACCCATCCCATTGTCATTCCTATATAATTGTTAGTTATTAGTAAAATTAATAAAAATATTAGCTTTTGTATTTATTTTTTGTTTATTTAAAGTTAATCAAAATTTCATTTAAAAATAATAACAATTATTAAAATTACTATAAATTATTAATAAAATTAAATTTATTAAAAAATATTTGTTCATATTGAATTAGCAACAATTATTTTCTATAAATCAACATTAAATGAAAATACAATTATTAAAATTTTAGATATTCACAATAACTTTGAATACTTTTATTTAATTAACAACAAATTTTGATTATTAATTTAATATTAATTAATAATAAATAAAATTATTAAATCTTTCAGATTTTCCTGTGCATTGTACAAGTCCCCGCTAGTTATGGTATAATCTTAGAACTAAGCTAAAAACCATGAAATCAAAGCCTTCAATTAAATGTCCACTTTGAAATAGATGCAGTGACATTGTGGTAGGGCCACAACAAAAGATGAAAGGTCAAAATTCACAATTGCTAAAACTATGTCTTAGTAAAAGTGAATTCATAGATTTACCCCCAAATTTTAGTGTAAAACTCAATTACTCTCACATGTATAATGGAACACAAGTAACCTAGTGATTGGTTAGTGCAAGGAATCCTTGTTGAGCACTCACCAAATAGAACATAAGAATACACAATTGTTTTACATTTTAAATTTTTAATAATTAATAATTTTTTATTTTTTATATACTACTTTTAATAATTTTTTGCAATACAAAAATAAAAATAATTAATTTCAGCTAGGGTTGTTCATCAAACCAATGAAACCTACCAAGCCAACCAACCCGACCCAATTGAGTCCAGATTTGCTCCTCACACCGACCACACAACATGTACTAGTTGTGCATCGAGAACATCTCTTGCGCCTAGATGTTATTATTCATGGGTGGTGTTCCCAATACACGGTTAGATGTGGTACTAAGGTTGGAGTGAGGAGCACTATGTTCGAAGTAAATCCCCATTCGACCTGAGTTAGTCGATTTTCTAGTATTTCTAGTCGGCTTCAATTCAACAATTTCCCAATTAGTTTGACCATTTGTAAACTTACCAAAACCGAACCAACCCGACCAAAGATATATATTAATATTTTATATTTTAAATATAATCATTTTAATACAGAAAAGTGGGAGAATTCCCATATTTCTTAGTGTAAAATATTTTATAATGTAAATTTAATATTTTTTTAATTTATTTCTTCATAATACCACTATAAATTTTTAATTTAAATTTTTAAGTTTAAACCTTTTGAACCAATAATTGACAAAACTAAAAACCGACCCAAATCAATACAATCCGAGTTGGTTTGTTTTCACTAATGGTCAATCGGTTTCGGGTGACCAATTCCCAAACCTATCTAAGTAGGTTTGGTTGTGCAAACAACCTACAACCTAATCGAGCTGATCCATGAACACTACTAATTTCAACTAAATCAATAGTCTAATCTTCAATAAATAACCATGGTTTAATCTCCAATAATTTTTAAAAATTTATAGAAAAAACACAATCAATGAAAATAATTTTATAACAAAAATACAATACATAACTAATAAAAATACAATAATTAGGAAAATATAATAAACACTGAAAATATATAAAATTAGACTAAATAGTGTAATATCCAATAATACTTTAATCTCTAATAAATATTAGTCAATAAATTATAACAAAAATACATTATTACAAAAAATAAATTTATAACAAAAATACAATACATCCAATAAGTATAATAAATTAAATTTCAAATTTTAAATAACAATAATCTCCAATAATTCCTAAATTTTTTGTTAAATAACAAAAGAAAATTATATTTATACATAATTATTGAGAATATATTTATCACAAAAATACAATAAATAATTACTGAAAATAAAATAAATATTGTTTTTAGTATATATAAATATTGATAAAGATTTTAAAGTTATTATTAATAAATATTAATTTTTATAAAATTTATTTTCTAGAATTATCAATTGATATAAGTGAAATAATGTTTTTATTATTAGTATGTTAATAATTGCGATTATTATTCTATTTTTAATATCTATTAAAAATATTTTTTTAATATATATTATTTTTGTTATTACATATTACATATTAAAAATTATTTTTAATAGATATTATTTTTGCGATTACATATTTTTGTTATTTGGAAGCTTCAATACCTCTAAATTCTTTAATATATTTTTCATTAAATCAATAATATTTAATTTTTTTGAAATTATTGATCTTTTATATTCTTATTATCAAATATTATTAAATCTATTGTAATTACTTTTGTGCTTTTGATAAGTTTTTAAGGTCATTACATAATTTCATTATTTAATATATTTTTTATTTTTTAAATAATATTTAAAATATGATTTAGCTATTAAACATTTTGATATTAAAAATATTAATTAAAAATAGTTATTTAAATAATGTCGTTATTTAAATTAAAATATTAATTATTTTTTGAATTTAATAATCTATAAAATTATAATTTATACTATTAATTTTGTAATATATATATCCTCCAACACTGCATACCACATCTTACATGCATCTAGAAATATGACAAGCATGAGCCCTCAAAGACATGATTTACATTGTTTCCTGCACGAGAAGTGACGGAGATGATTCAACATGATGGAATAGACCTTCTGCGCATTTCGTCTAGGGTAAACTAAGAAAGTCCGAGTTTCTAACCAAACAGTAAACCAACTCTGAAAGCCATAGCTTCTGCTTCTATTGATGATTTGTGTGCACAGGTATTAAGAGAAAGCCGTTACAAAATTCCTCCGGAATCACGAATGGTCGTCCCCACTCTGATCTTTCAAACCAGAATGCACCGTCCACTACTTTAACTTCAACACTATACCGATAGGAGTGGAGGACTATTCCGCCCCACCACACTGTACTTGGACTCCCATAATTATTTATTTGTGGGTGGATCAACAGGTTTAGCTGCAACCTGCGAGAGATAGCTCTGATAACTGCCTGACAGCCGAAATGATTGAAGATGGAATAAACTCTCCATCTTCCATTACGTACCCTCCTCCAAGGCTCCAACCCATACCCCAGGTGGCCGGGTTTGGGTTTCAGATTATTACACACCCACTTTAGGCAAAAATAAGATAGAGATTTAGAAAGTTTACTCTCCACGTTGTCGGCAAGAAAGGAAGGCAGATTAATTGGGAGAGGGTAATGGAGAGGAACTTCAATCAGGGACCGAATAAATGCTACGTTTTTTATCAAAAAGAAATCAATGCTACATTTTACCATAGATTTGTATTGATTTTGATAGACTTAAATATTTAACAAGTTTGAAGTACTTTTATACTTTTTGTCTCCGAGGAAAAAGTTCTTAGAAAATAATAAAATAAGATAAAATCTATAAAAAAAAAAACGTGTAACCACTTAAATAACGTGAAAGCATATTTTTCAAGGGTCCAGATGTATTGGCACGTTAGGTAAGCACAATGAGTCAGCATGTAATAGCTGTGTGACACATGTCCCAGTTAACGTGTCTTTCATCTAAACAGTTTTGTTCCATTAGATAATTTATCCAATATTTTATTATCTTTGTCAAAATAATTAAAAATAAAAAAACAATGAAAAAGGAAAACGTAAATGAATCCCAACTCCCAACACGTTTACGTTTTCATTTTTTATTATTTTTATTTTTAATTATTTTAACAAAAATAATAAAATAATAGATAATTTCAGTCTAATGGAACAAAACCGTTTGAATGAAAGGCACATTAATTGGGACATGTGTCACGCAGCTAATATGTACTCACTCACTGCGCCTACTACATCCGGACCCATTCTTCAATTACTAAATCAGATGAATTATCTAATAGCAATCCTGAAAAATTGGAGAGTTAGTAATGGTTTATTATTTAGGCGCAAGAGCTGCTACTAGTTTTAATTAACTGCATGCAGTTGCATTACCGGAGACATCTAAGACATATCAGATAATCAGGTGTATTAAATTTCAATTTGTGTTCTTAAGAAATCTCTTGTTTAGTCGCTTTGTGTCTCTGCAAACAGGGGCATGTTACATTATAACTGCACATCAAGAACATCTGATGTAGGGTGAAACATTATAACTGCACATCAAGAACATCTCAGTTGTCAATGATGGAGAAATGTTTTTATGAATGGCTGTAGTAGTGTCTTATGGGTACGTGTGGATAGAACCTGCTTTGTGGGTAGCAGAGATCTTATTTTTTCAAGGAAAAAGAAGGGGGGCATAACCCTGACCCTCAAATCCATATAGGAAGAAAAATCTCTAAAACTATATTAAAAAATAAGAGAAATTTCTCAAGAAGCAAAACGGGGTGATAACCTTTGTTCGGTCTTCATGATTGTTGAACTCCTTTCAATTGATTGATGGGTATCATCTCTAGATCCTCGACTTGTGATCTTTTCTAGGTTTTAAAGTAAGGAGAATGCACCTCCAGCCCAGTGTCAGAACTCATAGGCCCAAAGTACAGTTGGGGTAGGTGATAGCTCGGAATTGATGCCCATTTAAGGGTGGCTATGTATGTTTGCATAGAGCATAGGTTTTCGACCTTATGGATGTTTATAGATTTGTAGCCGAATTCAGAAATCTGCATTAGGCATGTCCATACTTCTCCATTTAAAGTATAGATACACCCAAATGTATCCGCAAGGGTGTATCAATACTCTAAACCAAGCACATTCTACTTTTTCAAAAGTTTTATTTTTATAGATGTTTTTGTATTATTTAATAAATAAAATAAATGGTTTCCCATAAACACCTTTAAAGAGGTGTATCAAAACCCTTAGGAACAGGCATGTCATATCAATACTTTGAACCTTGATCCTTTTCTTCTTCTCCACTATCACTCATTCTTGATTTCAATCATTGTTTTCATTGGATGTACATTCCTTTATAGACTTCTCACCATTGGCTTCCCTCGCAAGAGTGGTTAGACAATTAAGATTTAAGGTTTGTTTCACCATTGGAGAGTTTTGAATTCCAAAATAACAAGATTGGTCATTACGCTTTTGAAGGGTTGCACTAGCTCCATGTACCATGTCTTCCCAACCTCTTTGCTTCACAACAAACATAACATATTTCTGTCTTTTGTCATCACACTTAGGGGGTGTTCTGTAGTGTGGATGAGGAATTGATGGGTATGGACTAGTCCACACCACACCCTATTGGCAGGGACCAATCCACACCACACCACAGTCCACAACTATTCAGAGCTATGAACAAACTGTGTGGACTGGACCAGTCGACACCCACATGGTGTTCTGTAGGCGTGGTGTGGACTGGGTCCACACCACACTTTTTGATTCCATGTATCTCATATACATTTACGAATGATCCAAGCAATGTTTAAAAAACAACTCAAAAATTGAACTGTTCTAGCCACCGGTTTCTGAGTCGACGGTCCTACCGTTCGGTTCAAATGGACAGTCCATTTTGACAAACAAATTAAAAAATAGTTAAAAATAAAAAATGGCCAAAAACTTTTGAACAAGTCGACGGTTTGACCATCCGGGTCAATAGGTTATTGAATTTTTCAACGGTTTTTGGCCAAAAATCGGGATTGGGGTAAAACAGAACTGCTTGCCTGGACAGTTCCCGGGCCGAACGATCTGACCGTCCGAGTCAACGGTGGTTCGAAAACCTTAATCTACACAATTAATCGTAAATATCTATTTTTTCATTTTATATGATAAATATATTGAAAAATGCATCAATGAATTAATAATAACCAATAAAAATTCATTTTGTATAAAAACACAATAGTAAAATAATTAAAATTTTAAAAAATATATTTTAAATATTTAAAAATACTATTTTATTGACAAAAATATTAAAATGTGAAACAGGCAATAGGGCTTCAAACTTTCAAGGAGAGAGTGAAGCAAGAGATCAAAAATAGAGCGTGGATGGGACCGGTCCACGATAGCATAGCCAGCCGAACAGGTGTTCATCCCATGGAACGGTCCCATCGATGAGATGAACACGGTGCCAAACACCGCCTTACTTGATACCTTTGGCAATCTTGTTTCTTGATTTTTGATTGGAGTATTCCTAACCACAACATTTTTGTTTTTGAAGACTTTCAATGTCTTGAACTTCTTGCCCGGATCCATATGGAATTATCGACATTTCATTGAGCACCAAATACACCCTCCCCGTGGTCTATTGTAGATTCGGCAACCTTTATAGCAGCAGTCATCCATCCTTCATCACTAGTAGGTTGGTTATCCAAGCTTTCGTAGGGTTTCTTCATCACTCACCGCAATAACCACTACATGGGTTCACGGTTTCCAAAACAATCAGCGGAGTCTCAAAGTTTGGTTTTCCTGTAGCAGCCTCTCCTTGGATCACAATCACCGTAATTAGAGGAGTCTCAAAACTTGGTTTTTCTGCAACAGCCAACATGGGATTGTGGGTTTCACCCTCATCAAATTAATCTCCCTGAAAATAGCATTGTCAAGCACCTCTTACCTTTTCTATTCTTCACCGGAGCCTCTCTTGAAATTTTGTACTCCATGTACTCACCCTATCATGTTTACAAGTTGATGCTTGACGATCAGTCTTGAAACAATTGAGGTGCTCATACATTACATCCTACCAAAACCCATCTCTACAGTTTTTATCCAAACACAATAAGGATGCTTCTTCAATAGATCCAACTCCACACAAACCCTAACCGCCAACATGAGAGAGAGAGAGAGAGAGAGAGTTGCAGTTGTTGGATCTATCTTGAGAAAGGATAATTGGTCCATAATAGAATTATAAATTGTTCCTAGCCTAGTTCAAAATCTAGTATCCACTTATATAAAAAGAATAAAAAATTCTTAATCTTGAGCGCATCCTTCAACCATACCTTAAGGTAATCCTCTTTAGATTCAAACATAATGAGGATATGCTTAGAATTGATTGCAAGTAATGATCAATGGTTTTCCATACATGCATTTGGTGATCACTGTCTAGTTGAAAACCCTACATAAACTGAGAATAATGGAATATCAAGCGAAAGTTTGAAAATGGGAGAGAGCTTGGTGAGAATAGCAACAAAAGAGGGCTTTGGATCACCATCCCGAGCAACCATGGGAGATGATTAAGGTTTCTCCATTCCTTACCTAATTTTCTGAATGTCGCCCCGGTTTTGGTCATATGTTTGTAGGTAGCAGAGATCCTGATGTAGCATAGAAAGTGGCGGGAAATTCTGCTGGCAGTTATGTTTGTTATATTAGTTGGGATGTTAGACAATTATGTTTGTTATATTAGTTGGCATGAGTTGAGTTGGCAGTTAGTTGATCTGGCAATTGGTTTTCTTGTGCTAACCATACCTGTAGGATAATCCAACAGTTCTCGAAGTGCTTCACAACCTGAGCTGCATCATTGGTATCAAAGTTTGTTCTGATTCTGGATAATGGTGGAATCGACATGACAACAAACCTCCATTCGAGAAGTAGAGGCAGCTTTAACAAGGAAGTTGAATGAAACTAATGCTCGATTGGATCAATCCATCGCTGGGCTAAAGGATATGATATTGGCACTAGTTAATCAGCAAGGCATGAGTAGACAGGAGAGACGTCAAGGAGAGGACACCCAAGAAATGGTGGAGATGGTAATTCTTTTTCTGATTCTTCCTTCTCCACGAGGCTTATAAAGGTAGATTTCCCGAGATTCAATGGAGACCATGTGAAGGATTGTCTTTACAAATGTGACCAATTCTTCTCTTTGGATAACACTTCATCTGCTGCTAAAGTCAAATTGGCAGCGATCCATTTGGAAGGTAAAGCACTGCAATGGCATCACGCTTTGATGAAGTCTAGACTCACTAATGACCCCATGAATTGGGAGGATTATGCTAAGGCCATCGCGAGTAGGTTCGGTCCTACCTTTGATGATCCGATGTCAAAATTAATGTCGCTCAAACAATCAGGATCTGTTGTTGAGTATATGGAGCAGTTTGAGAACATCTTGACCAGGGTGGAATTGACTAAAGAATATAAAATCATTTGCTTCATTACCGGGTTAGAATATGAAACACAGATGCATGTGAGAATGTTTCATCCCACGACTATTCAGCATACTGCCAACTTAGCAAAGTTATTTGAATCTGCGCAAAAGTACAAGCAGTTGAAGTATAATTCTCAAATCAAGAATGTGTATCCAAAGGCTGTGAGTAATAATCAGACATCTAAACAAGGTACTATTAAAACCCCACCATCTATTCTTCTCAAGATTCAGGGAACACCTATCTTGGACAAGCCACCTACGGTGTATTCAGCTGTAGAAATAGCTGATAGAAGTGCTAAAGGGTTGTGTATGTTCTGTGATGAACCCTTTACACCAGGATACCAATTGAAACACAAGAGAGCCCAACTATATGTTGTGGAACTAAATGATGATGAGGATGAAGATGACACTGCAGTATAATTCTCAAATCAAGAAAGTGTATCTAAAAGCTGTGAGTAATAATCAGACATATAAGCAAGGTACTATTAAAACCCCACCATTTATTCCTCTCAAGATTTAGGGAACACCTATCTTGGACAAGCCACCTACGGTATATTCAACTACGGAAATGGCTGATAGAAGAGCTAAAGGGTTGTGTATGTTCTATGATGAACCCTTTACACTAGAACACCAATTGAAACACAAGAGAGCCCAACTATATGTTGTGGAACTAAATGATGATGAGGATGAAGACGACACTGCAGAAGAATGTAAGGAAGAAGAACCCCCTATTGAGCCTTGCATATCGATGAATGCAATTACAGGAAACTCACATTTTTGAACTATGAGGGTGACTAGGTATCACAAGAAACGACCACTACAAATCTTGATTGATAGTGGTAGTACACATAACTTTGTGGATGAGCAAGTTGTGAAGAAGTTGGGGTGTAAAGTGGAGACCACTAAGCTAATGGTTGTATTAGTAGTTGATGGTAATAAAGTGTATATAGCAGCAGTCTGTAAAGGATTTATTTGGCAGATACAAGGCACCACTTTTGTAGCAGATTACATGGTCTTACCTTTAGGATTCTGTGATGTGGTACTGGGAATTCAGTGGCTGTCAACTTTAGGAACTATAGTTTGGGATTTCCAACAGTTGAGAATAGAATTTAGGGTTGATGGGAAGAAGCATGTTGTCAGAGGAGCTACCACTAATAAACTAAAAGCAGTTGATGGAAAAAGAATATCTAAATCACTGCTGCAAGGAGGACAATTAGCCTTGTTGCAACTCTACAGTATTGAAGAGGATGTTGATGCTATTGCTTCTCTATTCTCTATTACTCTGAATAATGCAGCCATACCTAAAGCAGTCTGCAAGCTCTTAGACAAGTACTCTGCTGTATTTGAAGAACCGGTGGGCCTGCCTCCTTATAGAGAAGGCTTTGATCAGAAGATCCCAATTGAACCTAGGGCTCTCCCTGTCAATAAGAGGTCATACAGGTACCCATCTTTACAAAAAAAATATTATTGAGAAGTTGGTAAATGAAATATTGGAGAAAGGTATTATACAACCTAGTGTAAGTCCTTATGCTTCTTCCATTGTTCTAGTGGGAAAGAAAGATGGTTCATAGTGCCTTTGTATAGATTATAGGGAATTAAACAATAGAACTGTGAATGATAGGTTCCCTATCCCTCTTTTGGATGATCTCTTGGATGAGCTATCTGGTGCTAGTGTATTTACTAAACTGGATTTAAAATCTGGTTACCACCAACTTTGAATGCATAAGGAAGTCACAAATGCTCCATCTTCATTTCAGAATTTGATGAATCGTGTCTTTAAGCAATATCTTAGAAGATTTGTCTTAGTCTTTTTTTATGATATTCTAGTGTATAGTCCAAATTTGCAAACTCATCTACATCATTTGGAAGTTGTTTTTGAGTTATTGCCACTACATTCTTTGTATGTCAAGAGAAGCAAATGTTCCTTTGTTGCTTCTAGAGTGGAGTACTTAGGGCACTTTATTTCTTCCCAAGGGGTTGCTACTAATCCTACTAAGATTTCAGCAGTCAAGAATTGGCCTCCACCTACTATCTTGAAACAGCTGAAGGGATTCTTGGGATTATCATGATATTATAAGAGGTTTGTGTAGCATTATGGTCATATTGCTAAACCTCTCACTGATCTTCTCAAGAAAGATCAATTCTCATGGAATGAACAGGCCCAAGTGGCTTTTGATCAATTGAAGGAAGCTCTCTACCCTGCCCCAGTCCTAGGTCTTCCTAATTTTTCCAAGACTTTTGTCATTGAGACTGATGCTTCAGGTGTGGGTATTGGTGTAGTTCTTATGCAGGATAATCATCATATTTCTTATATAAGTCGCACCCTTAGTCCTTTGCATCAAGCAAAATCAATATATGAAAGAGAGTTGCTAGCTGTCTTGTTTGCGGTCCAAAAATGGAGTACATACTTACTGAATAGACATTTTATTATAAGGACAGATCAAAAGAGCATCAGATATTTATTAGAGCAGAAAATTTCTACTCCAACACAGTAGGAGATAATGGCAAAACTAATGGGCTGACTTTTAAATTCAGTACAAAAAGGGGCAGGAAAATAAGGCAGCAGATGCTCTTTCCAAGCTGCAATCTTCAAAGCTTCTGTTATTGGCCTTGAGTGCATTGGATGCAGACTTGTATCAACAGTTGCAGCAAGCTTGGATACTAACTCAACTTTACAGAAACTGATCCTTGAGCTTCAACAAAGTCCAACAACTCACCCTCATTATACTTAGAGTAATGGCTAGTTGTGTAGAAAAAGGAAAATGGTTGTGGGGTCTTCTATTGCTCTTAAGCAGTCTATTCTTAAATAGATGCGTGATTCACCATTTGGAAGTCATTCTGGCCATACAACAACTTTGCAAAGGATTAAGTCAATATTTTATTGGAAGGGAATGTCTAAAGATGTTCACCAATACATCCAGTCCTGTAGTACATTTCAAACTTGCAAATATGATTCCTCAGCCTATCCTGGTCTACTGTAGTCCTTACCTATCCCTGAAAAAGTTTGGTCTACAATATCGGTGGACTTTATTGAGGGGTTGCCTACTTCTTTTGGGAATGATGTTATTTTTGTGGTAGTTGATCGCTTAAGCAAAGTTGCCCACTTTATGGCTTTACGGCGTCCATATACAACCATGCAGGTAGCTCAACTTTATCTTAATGAGGTCTTTAAGCTCCATGGGTTTCCAGATACCATTGTCTCTGATAGGGATCCAGTGTTCCTCTCTGAAGTTTGGACTAAGTTGTTTAAATTGCAAAGTGTTGAATTACTCCATTCCTCGACGTATCATCCTCAAACGGACGACCAAAAGGAAGATGTCAATCGCCGTCTTGAAACATATCTTCGTTGTATGTGTCATCATCAGCCTGCTTCATGGAGTAAATGGCTTCCTCTTGCTAAGTGGTGGTATAATACCGCCTTCCATACCTCTACCAGTACAACTCCATACGAGATCTTATACGGGCAGCCCCTTCCTCTTCATCTGCCTTATTTTTCAGGGGAGTCTAAAAGTGTTGAGGTTGATCGCAATCTCCTCCAATGAGAGAACATAATGAAATCTCTTAAATTTCATCTACGGAGAGCTCAAAATAGGATGGCACAGTTGGCAAACCGACACCAGAGTGAAAGGTGCTTCAATATTGGGGATATGGTATTCCTTAAGTTGCAACCATATCGCCAAAGCACCGTTGCTAATCGCTCGAATCATAAACTCAGTCCCAAGTATTATAGCCCCTATAAAATCCTTGTCAAGATAGGTGTTGTTGCCTACAAGCTCGAATTGCCTGCTGGAGCTCAGATTCATAATGTGTTTCATGTATCCCAGCTAAAGAAGGATTATTTGGCTGTTGCTGCTTCTTATTTGTCTCCTTTCAGGATTCCTTCCAATGCCCCAAAAGTCCCTAAAGCTATTCTTGATCGACGGATGGTCAAGCGGGGGGAAGGTGGCTGCTGCAAAGGTCCTGGTCAAATGGCAGAATTGCCCTCCTGAAGCTGTCACTTGGGATTTCTATTATGATCTCTACAAAAAGTACCTTGGTTTTGACCTTTGAGGACAAAGGTTCTTAAGGGGAAGGATTTGATGTAGCATAGAAAGTGGCAGGAAATCCTGCTGGCAGTTATGTTTGTTATATTATTTGGGATGTTAGACAGTTATGTTTGTTATATTAGTTGGCATGAGTTGAACTGGTAGTTAGTTGAGCTGGCAGCTATTTGGGATGTTAGACAGAATTGCCCCCCTCCTCTTCATCTACACTCTTTCATTCCCTTCTTTCCTACTTGGCTTCTTTCTTTCTTTATCTCTGTTTGTGCGATTTTCTTATGCTAACCATACCTGCAGGATAATCCAGCAGTTCTCGAAATGCTTCACAACCTGAACTGCATCAGATCCGAGTTGATGTTTGAAGGGGATGAGATAAGACAAAAATGTAGTCTTTTAAAGTAAGAGTATAACTGCTTGGAGTCATATGCTTTAATGCTGATGCCTAGACTCGTTCTTTTCCTCAGTTTTCCATTCCCTTCGGTCTCACAGTAAAATCTTATCGTACTGGGAAAAGAAAAACTAAAAAAAATAAAATAAAATAAAAGAGATGAAGAAAAGGCATCAGAAAAAAAAAAAAAAAAAAAAACCTTCTTCGAGTACTCTAGTTTCGAGGTACCCAATCCCAATGCCCTAAGACAAGGTTTAAAAACACCTTAACCAATCAATTGAGAAGTCCACACCGGAAAACAATAAGGTGTGAAGGGATACCAATCAATTAGATTCTTGATCCTTCTTTCATTTCTCTCAAGGATTCTTAAGCTCAGTTAGGGAGTACAAACATAAATATATGTATGTGTAAACCTTGTTTATTGTATATGTAGACCTGTTTTGCACAGTACATACTTTTATTTGTACTCTTTCCAAGCTGAACCTTAATTAGGTACGTACTAAGCTTCATGGGTAATACCAGCAACAGAAACTAAGCCATGCGATTGGTTTTCCATAAGCAAAGTATCAGTTTTGTTCACCAGATCGTTAGATTATCTCAAGGAAGAAATACATATATCGAGCAGTTATACTTCAATTAATTCAATTAGTAATATTCACTGAGATCTAACGATAACAAACCATTTGATCGTTTCTCTCTCTCTCTCTCTCTCTCTCTCTCTCTCGTTGATTTGGCTTCTTGTTGCTTTCTAATGGATGCCCATCAATGTGACAATTCCATGAAAATCACAAAAGAATGCCCGATAGTTCTTACACATACATATCTCCATTTGGAATAATCAAAACCCTAAAAGGAGAGGCAGTGGGCCGTTCTGACTTCCACTACCATATTCCACACATATAAACAAATGAAAAGTTCGATCCTCAACCAAATAACCTCCACAGATTCCTATTCCATAATATAATTCAATTATTCCTTTTTATTTCTTTCTCTCTTCTTTTCTTTCATAAATTAAATATATATATATATATATATATATATATATATATATATAAAGGTGGTACCAGCCCTATAAACATGATACATCAACAGGAACAAAACCCACTTTATCCCATCTGCTAAATTCAGCTACTTAAAGAAATCTCGTATAAATTAATCTAAAATTTTGCCGAATTTAGCACCTGTTCCCATCCCTAGTCCACCTTTTGCTATATACTACTAGGATTATTACACCACTATATTCGGATTATTACACCACTATATTCTCTTACAACGGCTCCTAATCTTTGGCCGGCTAACATCATTTTGCCTGTAGCTAGCCCAACATTACCTGTCCCTGAAGCGTCACTTCCTCTCTTCTTTCTCTTTTTCTTCCTTTTGTTTTTCCTCCCTCTGATGTTGCTTTCTTACCCAGGCTATTACAAGCCATGTTGCATCTGGGTTTTCTTCTTTCTCAATTGATCTTATCATTTCCAACTTGGTTTAATTGGGAGAATTAATTCCTCACTGCAACCTAACTTCTTTAGCTTTTCTCTGTCTACCTGTAAGTTCCTCCAAAGGTAGGTGTCCAAAAATCAGCAGCTGTTTCGTTAGTAACTGGGTAGGTGCTTGAAATCGGCACCAGACACAACCCGCGACTCCTTAGATCTGGTTTATGTGCTTCGCCATCCTTCGATTTATCGGAGTTCTGCATGACAGATAGACGCTTCTTTTGTTGAGAGAGCACAACAAGACAACAATTGTGAAAACCTAACAAACAGAATTACAAGACAATAATACAAAAAGACTCCTCATTCAAGTAGCTATATATCCCATGACAGAAAGAGATGAGAGAATTTTGTACCTGCTTGGGTTGAATGGAAGCTCCATTTTTCATATATGGAGTACTTAAAACCTGACATTAAAAACATAGGCCTACGTCAGAAATCGATCCCCTAAGATCTTTTTGCTAGTTGCACTTTGTAATTAATCTCAGTTGTGTCGATCATATATAAGAGGGAAATAGCACAACTTACACTGACTTGATCATGCAAGAACTTGATATACTCAATAGCTTCAAAGAGCACCGATGCCGTATCAGTCTGAAACAAAGGATAACATTCATAGAATTAACCAAAGCAAGCTCTGATAAATTCTAAGAGAAATTATCTCTGACAGTAGTTAAACTTTGTTAAAAGGTCAAAAATCACCTTTCCGAAAGGCGAAACCAATTGTTGAAGTGCCGTGATTCGGTCCCCTAACTTCTCTTTCCGGACCTAAAAACAAAGGAACATATAATTTCTCACCAATGTGTCTTGTAAAATTATAAAAGAAAAGAGGAGCTTAATGCTCCATAAGTCAAAAGATTACTCGAATATATCGTACCTTAAAAGTTGGCAATGGAGTTTCAATTCGAGGCCTTTTAAACGCAGGTTCACTATTACCTTTCTTCACCGCTGAGGCTGAATCGCGAACGTCTTCTGTACTAGACTGAAAGATAAGTATGAAAACAGTTCAGTTTCCAAACCTAGCCATGAAAACAGTTAATTGTCCATTATATCATTTGGATCTATCATCTACCTTTGCAGTGAGGTTGCTGCAGTTGGGTTTTTCTTCAAAGGTTGGTGTAAGAAGTTGGGTCTGCGATGAGGGGAAATAGCTGGAACGAACTTCATTCGTGGCAGCTGCCGAGGCGTTCCAGAAAGGACCTTTGTTAGAAAAGTGTAACTGGTTAGTGGATTGCTGTTTAGGAGGTGAAGTTTTCAGCAACTGTGAGAATTTGGGCCAAGAAGGTGATATATCATTCGAGTTGATGCGGCAATTTGGTAGTAAATTGATTGATCCGTTCTCAAAAGAAGATTGTTGAGATTGAGGATCGGTTTCGAATAATCCCTGTAACAACGTTGAAGTGCATCCATACGAGGTTGAGCTCATCGGGAAACTCGTCGGTAAACCCTGACAAGTCACTGTACACTCGCTCGAGCTGTTGATAGAATTTAGACGCTGCTGGTCTAAAGCAAAGACCTGATTTATTTGCTTTAGAGCATTTATGGAGGAATCTTCACCACTAACTGAAAAATTCTTTGGACTCCATTCCTTTTGGAGCTGAGGGGATTCCATCGACGTCTCTTGCCGAAAACTGTGTCTCGAACTTAATTCCTCTTGAAGCATGGAATGGAAATTAGCCTCACCTCTTCCACTACTTCGACTGCAGCAAATAAATAATTAAACAAATAAAATTGATTATTTTCTGAACTCAATTATGAATCTTTTTCTTCTGATTTATAGAATCACCCAATAGCAATGATGAAATCAGACTCCCTTAAATAAATGAAAGATTACAAAAAAAAAAGATAATCTTTCGAATCTCAGACATTTATTGCATAGGATCTTTTCATCTTAAGAGGCTATACGTGTACGGATCATATATAAGAACATCTCCCACTTACAGTAGAGCTTGATTCCAATCCACAGTTGTCGGTGATGAGAGTCCAAAACCCATGATTTGCAACGTGGAATCCATTAAAACTCCACCACCACTGACGGAATCCGCTACTTGCTGCTTCTGGGTATCAGAGAAAATGATCGAACTGTCGCAAACAGAAGCCGACTCCTCAGTCGATCTTGTTTTCATATCCACCATCTCAGTTGGCCATCCAAAGCTCCCGATGTCGTTAAGAGCCGTCGAGCAAGGGGACGAATTCCCGTTGAAGCCATTCCTCGTAGGATTCCACCAGTTTCCACTGCAAACCCCAGTCTGAAACTGATCTGCCATGGCCAGAGAATTAGAAATCTACAACTGTCTTTGCTTTGTTCTCTTCTTTTCCTTCTTTCTCGCACTTTCCCTTCTCCGGCCTCTGGATCATATGAGCTTCGTTAGATGAAAATGATTCGCCCCATCTCCTTATTTATAAAAAACCGTTTGGATGTACGGACAATGGAGGAGACCGGAATCCGGTTGACATTTCAGGAGATGACTAGACAAGCGAAGGGGCATTTTCTTTCATTTTTCTTTCGTAATCGAATTTCCCTTTTCCCTTTTTTTTAATTTTGGAAATTTTATATTTTTTTATTCCTTCGGAACAAAGCTAGGAATTATAAATATGATAATTAAAATTAAGATGGACAGTGTTTTTATCCAAAATACCACGTCATCATCGCCTGACGAAGAATTTTCTTTTCCTGGTAATCCGATGGATGTAACAGTTTGTTTATTTATTCCTAATGACTAAAAATTACTAAATAGATTAGAATAAAAAGAGCCAAACAGAGATTACAAAAGAATGTCGTTGTTTATGTTCTTTATCTCTGCTATATCATAAAAGGTACCTCAGATTGTACTGGGACTTGTAATTACAAGTTTCCACCCCCTCAGAATTACTTCAACTTTTGTTCCATTTACAAGAATGCCATTGCCACGGTGGTAGGAATGTTGGATCAAACTCGAAAATCCGGATCACCTGCAACCCTCTACCAACATCATATCACACCGTACATCGAGATGTGTGGTGTTAGATGAAGTTGGTGGAAGATTAGAACGTATTTTGTTAGTAGAAGATCTCAATGAATGCTTGAAGTACAATTTTTCTTTTTTTCTTTTATTTCTTTTTAGTATCGGGTACAAAGTACAATATACACCACATATATGGAATATTGTGCCCTTGGGTCCCCATCTGACAATATTCCGAATTTTCCCAATGCTTGGTGTACTATTCACTCCTAACTCAAAAAGCAAACAGCTTGTATTCCCCCATTAATAAATAAAGAAGACATAAACTCATAAAAAATTAAAAGAAAAAATGTTGTAGAGACATAAATGACATATTTCACTTGTTTTATTCCTCAGCCAATCAACACTTTTTTTTTCTATGGGCATCCAGAAAACAAAAACAAAAAAAAAAAAAACTTTTTTTCTCTGAATCCTAAGGAGGTACTTGGATTAGGATTAGGACTAGGATTAGGGTGGAATTATAATTAAAAGAAGACATTACCCAATTCTGATCCCGGCAATCCAGGGTGTTGGGGAGAGGTTGTCTGGGCATAAATTAATTTATCCTTAGTACCAAGTGACCACTATAAATTTAATTCCATTTCGCCCGCTAATAATTGAATTAATCCATTTCAGCCTAGTCCTTCAAAGCGTAGTTTGAAAAGAATTATGGAAAATAGGAAGAAAGAAAAAGAAGATAATAATCATATGGTCCATATCCCCAACCCTCTCCCTCCACACCTTGCCCTAAATGACAATGGTTAACAACTCACTCTGCTACAGAGTTCATGTGTTCAAATTTAGACGGAAACTCAGTCATTGTGAACCTTCTTTCCAAGGACCACAGGTCCATTGTTGGCTGACAATTATTGCATCTTTTCTGTGTTAGAAGCTGTATTTTGGATTTACAATACTAGACCTTCATTTCATAAAAGATATAAATAAATTAAACTTTATTTTCATCTTATGACAAAAATTTGAATGAGTTTATAAGATCTAAGATGAATAGTTTACAATATCCGACAATCAAAAGAATAGCCAATTGGATCATTTCCATGAATTATAGTTTTCCTGAAAATGAAACCGAAGTTACTAATTCCTATCCTTCCTATAAGTCAAGGAGTTGAACCTTAGGCTGTGTTTGGTTGCAGTGCAAATTTATTTGCACTAATACAAATGTATGGGAGTGCAAAAGTAAAAAATGCAAATTCTTATTTAATTTTGTTTTGGAGTTTACTTTATTCATGTCTTAATTCTCTTCACTCATACTGAAATCAAACAAAATAACCTAAAATTTGAAACAAAAATAGGTCAGACTTTACACTCAAATCATTTGCACTGCCATAATTTTGCATTGGTGCAAAATTATTTGCAATGGAACCAAACACAGCCTAAACATTTGATTGCCATATGGTTGAGCATCACATAACTTTGGTAAAGGTCATTTGACAAAGATTTGTTGATATTATCATCCACATCAATTTCATGGGGTGGAAAACAATTTAGTTTATTTGCCTATGGTAGGCCATATTCCATGAATTATCTACATATTTGGAGCTTAGACTGTTTAATTTATATTTATCTTAAGCAATTGATTGAGTACTCCCTTTTGAATGATTAAGGGGTTTTTGCCAACATCTATAATTTTGCTTCATAAAACAAAATATAACTGCTACTGCTACATCAGCTAAACCATTTTGAGTGCGTTCACGTTGCAGTTGTTTTTTTCTAGTGCCCTAATTCAAGC
This sequence comes from Nelumbo lutea, assembly GCF_056320005.1. Lineage (NCBI taxonomy): Eukaryota > Viridiplantae > Streptophyta > Magnoliopsida > Proteales > Nelumbonaceae > Nelumbo > Nelumbo lutea. Next base: position 142,310,963 of record NC_142684.1, read on the forward strand.
AACATATTGAGGAAGCATGTACAAAAGTTGTATTGTGACCTTGTAATCATCAATTAAGGGCAATTAAAATTGACTGCATTGAAGCTTCGCACCATTTTAAAACATCAATCAAGACACTTGGGAAAAGGCTGCTCACAAGTCACACCACTGTTTATCATTTGCCACGTAACCAATCACAAGTGAACAAACCAGTGTTTTATAGGTAATATTCCGTATATTTTGGCATATACACAGCGGTGCAAGCAGCCGATCTGGGCTCCAACCAGGGTACGTATATTTTGAAGGAACATCTTTTACTATATTAAAGAAAACAAAGAACTATTTATCAAAGAGTTCAAAATGATTATGTCAAATACTATTGCTTCGTATATTTAATATGTTCGTATCTTTGCTATATGATGCTGATACTTGTCATTGGCCTCATATGAAGACCACCATTTTTCAGAATTTTAGTCCATTTGTTTTCTTCTCTCTTGTATGAATGTGCCACTCAACTAGTGGAAATAGATAAAATAAGTTGCACTCGTTTTATTTCAAGCAAAAAAATGAATGGTAGCTGATGAAGGAAGATTTGGCCCAACCTCTTTATTATGTGACACGTGGCAGAAACGACAGCTCGGCAAAAGGGGCCAAGCTTAGGCGGGAACAAGGGGACACACTTCGCCGAACTGACCCACCTTGTAACAGCTTGGGATACACTTCGCCGAACTGCCACCTTGTAACAGCTCGGGATACACTTCGCCGAACTGACCCACCTTGTAACAGCTCAGGATGGACTTCGCCGAACTGCCACCTTGTAACAGCTCGGGATACACTTCGCCGAACTGACCACTTGTTAACAGCTCGGGATACACTTCGCCGGACTGACCCACCTTGTAACAGCTCGGGATACATTTCGTCGAACTGACCCACCTTGTAACAGTTCGGGATACCTTCGAGCTCAAGACCGCCTCACTCAGCACTTCGCATCATCTTCTGACCAAACAAGTCGTACCATGCCTGACACTAGGGAAGTCCGTGCCCGAGGGTGCCACGCCTGACTGACTTGGGATCTGACGTTTGGCAGCAGCACTCTAAACGGCCACCTGCCACCGCCACTGACGCCGCCATCTCCAGTTAGACGATTAGGCAGTGACGGTTCTGTCTCAACAGAAATGACGACGGCCGAGTTGACAAGCACAAGGGTAATCATACCCGATCTGACAAGGGCCTCGGGACGAGTACACGAAGTGACTATAAGAGCCCCCTGCCCCCCGACAACGGAGGTATGCAAACTTTGCGCTATCTGCTATTACCTTGCTTTTGAAGGATTCTAACTTGAGCTTCGGAGCCTCTACACCGGGTTCCCCCCAAAGCTTTTCCATCTCCTCCGTTTTAGGTTCCCTGCTACCCCATTCGGAAGCAAGGCAGCGGACAGCTAAGACCAGCCGGATCGCGTTCCATCAATTGGCGCCGTCTGTGGGAAACGCTTCGAAAAGCCTCCCTCCAAACTTCGATACCCCCCTTTTTTCTTCAAAAAACCCAACACTCATGGCCTCCTCCAGCAACACCGGACGTGGCACGGAGACAAATGCCACCGGGGAGCAACTTCAGGTCCCCGTAGTGTGCGTTGGACAGTTCACCATCCCCCTTTCGGCGGATGGGATCCCCATTTTGAACACACCACAAGCAGTGGCACTCGTAAACCCTCCTACCACAAACGTCCCCTTTCCTCTCCCCATTGAGACAACTTTCACTGAACCAACTGTCGTCCCCCTAGCAGCTAGCCAAAACCGATTGGAGGACCTGATGCAGTGCATGCGGGCAATGCAAGCCCAAATGCAACAGTTCCAGCAACACCATCTTCACCAGCACCAAGTGCTGCACAACATCTCCCAGTATCACTATCAATAGCAGTTCCCCCAACTGCCACTGAACCAACCACTACTTCCACCTCGCCACCCCGCTCCGAGGCCGGTCAAGGCCTCCCCGCAGGATGGGCACCCCCACCAGGAGAAGGCCTCCCGGCCCCAGAACCACCCCAACAGCCAGGCCTCGTCCCCAGGCCGAAGAGAGAAAAATGTCATCCCCGCCTCGCAACCCGCAGGTGGGTCGGGAACCTCGCCCGCGAGGTCGGCACCCCGGCGCTCCAAGCCCGAGCTCCCGCTCACCGAAAACCGATTCAGTGCCCTAGCGGCGGACTACCAGCACTCCGGGCCCATCGAGCTCGGTAACACAGAGGCCAGCAGCGCCAGCACAAGGCCCGCTCAACGGCGAAGGCGCGGGCAAAGTCGCCAAACCGCCACCCGCGCCTTGTCGGATTTCAGAGGTAAAGCCACGAGCTCGGACAAGGTAGGGGCTGCCCCAGCTCTCTCCGTTCCTTCCCCCCTCGCATCGGAACTCCTGGCGGTCCCCTTACCCAGAGACTTCAAGCTCCCACCTCTGGACAAGTACGACGGGTCCTTCGACCCCAACGACCATGTTGATGCCTTTCAGCCGCAAATGCACCTCGCCAGGGCTAGCGAATCGTGCATGTGTGTGGCCTTTACCACCACCCTCAGGGGGGTAGCCCGCACTTGGTACAGGAACCTGGCCCCCGGGTCGATAAAGTGTTGGGCCCAGTTTGTGCAAGTCTTCACCACACACTTCGTCACCAGCCGACGGTGCCCAAGAACAGAGGAAAACATCTTCGGAGTGGTCCAAAGAGAAGGAGAATCTATTCGGGGCTACATCAAGCGGTTCAACGAAGCATGCTTGCAAATACCGCGGTTGGACCCCGCAGTGCAGCTCACGGCGGCCAAAAGAGGGGTGACGCACAAAAAGTTCAAATGGCACATGGTGGCCAACCAACCCGCGACCGTGGCCGAGTTGACTACCAGCACTCCGGGCCCATCGAGCTCGGTAACACAGAGGCCAGCAGCGCCAGCACAAGGCCCGCTCAACGGCGAAGGCGCGGGCAAAGTCGCCAAACCGCCACCCGCGCCTTGTCGGATTTCAGAGGTAAAGCCACGAGCTCGGACAAGGTAGGGGCTGCCCCAGCTCTCTCCGTTCCTTCCCCCCTCGCATCGGAACTCCTGGCGGTCCCCTTACCCAGAGACTTCAAGCTCCCACCTCTGGACAAGTACGACGGGTCCTTCGACCCCAACGACCATGTTGATGCCTTTCAGCCGCAAATGCACCTCGCCAGGGCTAGCGAATCGTGCATGTGTGTGGCCTTTACCACCACCCTCAGGGGGGTAGCCCGCACTTGGTACAGGAACCTGGCCCCCGGGTCGATAAAGTGTTGGGCCCAGTTTGTGCAAGTCTTCACCACACACTTCGTCACCAGCCGACGGTGCCCAAGAACAGAGGAAAACATCTTCGGAGTGGTCCAAAGAGAAGGAGAATCTATTCGGGGCTACATCAAGCGGTTCAACGAAGCATGCTTGCAAATACCGCGGTTGGACCCCGCAGTGCAGCTCACGGCGGCCAAAAGAGGGGTGACGCACAAAAAGTTCAAATGGCACATGGTGGCCAACCAACCCGCGACCGTGGCCGAGTTCCTCAAACTCGCGGATAAGTTCATGAGGACAGAGGAAGAAATCAACCAACGAACCGAAGGCGGGAACGAGAAAAGGAAGAGAGAAGGCGAGCTCTCCAACCCGGTGAATAGAAAAAACCCGACCCGGGAGCCAAAGCCGAACCAGTCCTTCCGGGCCCCCCTAGTAGTTCGGACGGACTACACGCCGTTAAACACGAGGCGGACAGAGATCTTAATGACGATCAAAGACGCTCCGTACGTTAAGTGGCCACCTCGCCTAAAAGGAAATCCGAACGAGAGAAACAAGAATTTGTATTGTAGTTTCCATAGAGACCATGGTCATAGCACCGAACAGTGTAAAAACCTCCGGAACGAGATAGGAATCATCTGTTGCGGATACTTGAGAAACTTTGTACAGCACAACAATAACAATAAAGCAGGTCGGCAAGGGGAGCACGAAAAGGATGCCCCCGAGTCTAGCAACAGACCTGCCGAACTGTTGTAGAAGCAGCCTCCGGAAGAGAGGCCAGTTCGGGGAACCATCCATGTAATAGTGGGAGGTTGGGTGGTAGCGGGGTGTACCTCGGCAGCAGCCCGGACTTCAGTTCGCGAAGCGGCACTCGAAGAACGGAACCCCCCAAAGAGACCAAAGACCGAAGAACCAATCTTTTTCACAGAGGACGACGCGCAAGGAGTCCACTACCCCCATGATGACGCGCTTGTCATTAAGCTAAGGATCAGCGACTTCGAGGTCAGGCGCGTACTCGTAGATTCGGGCAGCTCAGCGGACATCCTCTTCAAATCAGCATTTGACCAGTTGCAGTTAAAGAGGAGCGAGCTGAAGCCCGCAAACACTCCCCTGGTAGGTTTCAGCGGAGAGGAAGTCAAGCCCCTCGGAAAAGTAACTATCCCTGTGGAAGTCGGCACATGGCCTTGTGCGGTCAGACTCAACCATGATTTCCTGGTAGTCGCGACCCCCTCCCCATACAATGCCATAATAGGGCGGCCGATCACGCATATCCTACGGGCGGCGGTCTCCACCTACTATTTGGCCATGAAGTTCCCTACGGACTTCGGTATGGGGGCAATTGATGAAGGAAGATTTTGCCCAACCTCTTTATTATGTGACACGTGGCAGAAACGACAGCTCGGCAAAAGGGGCCAAGCCTAGGTGGGAACAAGGGGACACACTTCGTCGAACTGACCCACCTTGTAACAGCTCGGGATACACTTCGCCGAACTGCCACCTTGTAACAGCTTAGGATACACTTCGCCGAACTGACCCACCTTGTAACAGCTCAGGATGGACTTCGCCGAACTGCCACCTTGTAACAGCTCAGGATACACTTCGCCGAACTGACCACTTGTAACAGCTCGGGATACACTTCGCCGGGCTGACCCACCTTGTAACAGCTCGGGATACACTTTGCCGAACTGACCCACCTTGTAACAGTTCGGGATACCTCCGAGCTCAAGACCGCCTCGCTCAGCACTTCGCATCATCTTCTGGCCAAACAAGTCGTACCATGCCTGACACTAGGGAAGTCCGTGCCCGAGGGCGCCACGCCTGACTGACTTGGGATCTGAGGTTTGACAGCAGCACTCTAAACGGCCACCTGCCACCGCCACTAACGCCGCCATCTCCAGTTAGACGGTTAGGCAGTGACGGTTCTGTCTCAACAGAAAGGACGACGGCCGAGTTGACAAGCACAAGGGTAATCATACCCGATCTGACAAGGGCCTCGGGACGAGTACACGAAGTGACTATAAGAGCCCCCTGCCCCCCGACAACAAAGGTATGCAAACTTTGTGCTATCTGGTATTACCTTGCTTTTGAAGGATTCTAACTTGAGCTTCGGAGCCTCTACACCGGGTTCCCCCCGGAGCTTTCCCATCTCCTCCGTTTCAGGTTCTCTGCTACCCCATTCGGAAGCAAGGCAGCGGACAGCTAAGACCAGCCGGATCGCGCTCCATCAGTAGCCAAAAAAAAATACAGAACATTAGACTGGTCGGTAGCCAAGGAGAACAACGGTTGGTCTTAAAAAACTTTCCTTTTCTTAATTGGGTTTAAGAAAATAATTTAGTTTGAATGTTAATTGAAAGTCAAAAAGAAAGATATGGATTAGCTCTCAACAAATGCTTGTATAGAATACTATTATTAGTCAAAGTTACAATTTTTCTGATGTACATTAGGTGATTTAAACCGCAGTTACAAACCCTTAATTAACAAGCAGAGATAGTTGCGTAATTCCATGAAAGTGAGTATATTAAAATAATTAAATTAGAAAAATTCATCTCCCTCTCCACGTATAGGTACAACCCCTTCTTCATTTATTAATTTAATAAATTTCTGCTCCAATTTCCCTTTTTTTTATTTCTTACTGAGTTCCCCACTTCTTCCACCTTCGGATCAGACATTAATTTTAATTAAAGGATTTAATTTAAAGACAAGAAGAAAACAAAAACCGCCAACTCGCAGCAGCGAGGCGGCGCCAGGTGCAAGCCAGACATCTCGACCGCTGACGTTCGGCTTATGACTTTGTGGAGACGTGGGTCAACGTGGGGTCCAGTCGGCACGCGCGCGTGCACAACACCTGGGCCTCTCTGTCTTGAAATAGTCAAAACCCGAAAGCGACAGCTTCTTTCTTCTTCCCCAAAATCATACCACTTGACGTAACACGCACGGACCTGCTCTTGACTCTCTCTTTCTGTGTTCATCTCTACCCACCACCAGGCTTCAGCCCTCCCTACTCCATCTCCTCATCAGCGTCAATGCTTACATAGATCGTCTCTTTGAAAATTTACCCGAACTTTATTAATTGGTTTATTTTTGTCTTGTTCCTCCACTGGACCCACTTCATCTTTTTGGTGTACTCAACGCACTGACGCGTAGGTTAAGTTGCATCGGAGTTGGGAAGATGTGAAGAAGCCAGATAGCAAAAGCATGGTGACATGCTAACGGTTTGTTAGTCCAGCTTTTGGTTAGAGAGCGGTTGAGCTTTTCGATTTTTTTTTTTTTTTTTGTAGGGAGAGACAGACAGAGGGAGAGACGATGACTGGCGGTTACAGTTGGTGGTGTGTGTGTGTGTGCGGGGGAGAGATATAATAAGCCAATAAGTAGGGGAAACAGGGGATTTATTAGGATTTGGGGTTGACCTTTTCGGGTAAAGACACCGTCGTCGCTTTAGGTCAAGCAGCAGGATATTAGGTCAGAGTCAGACCCATCCACTCCTTGGATCTTCTATTTGTCTTCTTCTGCTTGCGGGATGTTCCCTTGTACAATTACACTTTTACCCTCATTATGCTTGTATCATTGGCTTATGACCCTCCTCCCCCCACCCCCCCACCCCCCACCAGTTGTTGTAGTTGGTCAAGCTAATAGAATGTTATTGTTGCTTTGTTTATCTATCTATCTATTAGATAGATAGATATAGAAAGAGAATGATATATATATAGAAGGTAGACTTAATACTTAGGTTTAAGTAGTTACATTATTAATTTATTAGTATGAAAAACTAGAGTGCCTTCATCAGAAGCGAAAATGAAAATTAAATTTTATACAGTTGCAATGATCCGATCATGTTGATTCTAGCTCTATGTACAAATAAAATGTATTCAATGGTTGGTACTGATCCTTTTTACATGGGATGGATGAAGGCTGAGAAGGGTTTCACATGCATTTTATCAAGTGATCACCCTCATCGGGGTACGCCCTTGATTACTTTGGGTGGTTTACAAAAGTTCATAATTGTAATAAAACTTGCATGTGGATAGTGATGGAATAGGCCCACAGTCAAAGCCCTAGTACTAGAACTAGTGAAGCTACACGCTGCTGGTATTATGTTAATCTAGCTAGGTGAATTTAATGTTTTATCATCGTACTAACTACAACTACCTCTCTTTGTTTTGTTTAGCAAGAACCAGAGGTTTCAAAACCTGTTGTTTTGACACATAAAAAAAATAATAATAATAAAACGCGGAGGTCAATTATTCTATATTGCAACATAAAATGTTAAATAAAAACTAAGTTCAAAACCCGTATTCAACTACTAACAACTAAAACAACTAACCACGAACATACCTTCTTATCTAAACATATTATAATAACAACAAACAAATTCTAATGACTTGAAAAAAAAAAAAAAGGTTATAAAACCTTTCTACCTTTTCTGTGCTTTTTCATAGCACTTGAATTGTCATCAACAATCTTCCAAAAGAAGGTTGTTCTTAACTTTTAATTCATGATTTTTTTTTCTATTCATTTATTGGAAGGTGATGTAGAAAATTACTTAGATAAAATTCCTGAAAATACATACCCACAGAATCTACACGTGCAGGTATGATACGAAGTAGAGAAGAATAAATCCTACACTACACATAGGCACAAACACATGCAATAACTTTTAACCTGTAAATTTGCATATATTGGGTGGATTATTTCCATTTTAATGATCTTCACTTTGGAGGCGCATACCCCATCCCCCATTGATGTCTTCACCAAAACTCGTCCAAATCAATCTCTCTCTCTTTCTACTATATTCTACTCTTGTATAAAGGTGCAAAACGCGCAAAAATACATAACAGCATACATGACCAGATGTCATGGTGACATAATCATGACGTGTAGAAAAAGACAAATTACAGAAACGCGTACTTGTTGTAAAGGGTTGGACAAAGGGTAGTGATCCGCCCCAAAAGTAACGCGGTTCACGTGGCGATCAGGGCAATAAAGACACGTGGGAAGAGGCCTTGTAAACAATAATAGAAGAGAAAGAAAGAAAAAGAAGAGATGTGTGTATGGACTGAATGAACCAGTGGCGGTGAGTTGACTAAATGAGTCTTAAGGAGGGAGAGAGGTCCCATTAGCAAGGGAGAGAAATTTGAAAGGAAGATACGAAGTAGACTTGGGTTTTGGTCCACAACTGTATCCTCTCCCCCAAATCCTTAGTCAACCCAAGTCCAGTAAAACACGCAACATATATAGGCGCCGACCTTTATCCTTCACCCATCAACCATATTTGGTTTAACACTCTAAGTTAAACAATAATAAATTGCCAGTGGTAATGGTAATGTATCAACGAGATTTATAAATCAGGGTAGGTATTTTTCACGAGTTGTTGATTAAGGTCATCCCCAAAGAGAGAAAAAGACATGGTCCTAAGTGATGTTACTTAGGATATACACGGGACCATTTTTAGCCACATGTACTGATACAACCTGGTTTTAATTTCCTCCTAATTGACTTCATATGGTTATCAACAGTTGTAGAGAGAGTGATTATTCTCACATCTACATGGTCAAAATAAAGTCCTTGGTTTGAAAGAAAATGTAGGAAAAGGTGGGAAAACGTTTTTCTTTTTTCTTTTTTTTTTTTTAATTGAAAGTAGAAAAGCAGCTCATGCCTTCAAGAAAAAAAGAATCAAGAGTTTTATAGAATTTAGACATAAGACCAAAACAGTAGGTAGGTCCCGATCAAAATGCACATACAATAATGCGAACCTCATTTTAAATCCGAATTGAAACATGTTGTTTAATCATAAGTGGAACTTAATTTAGATTTCATGTCAAATAAACAAAGCCCACTCAAAGGATTAACCTGCTTTAATTTCCCAAAGCTAAGGTTTCTTAGGCTCACCACTTAAAAGGGTCCCAAATAAAATACACATATAGTTATCCTGCTGTCCTGAGGTGATTAGCTAGTTTTAGATTACTTCCAATTTCCATTGTTGCGTAAAACAACATGATACGATACATTAATGAATTGTAGCGTCTACATATATCAAATTGTTGAATGGTTTCATTCCGCACTTGTTCATTTCATGGGCAAGATGTATTACAATATATATTGTGATAATGCAATGGAGATGCTATCATACCTGATCTCTTGCAAGACCAAGCTTACATACATAATTATAAACACCCATGGCCCTACTCGGGGGTCCCGGCCCCATAGATACTGCTTTTCAAAGTTAGGTCCTTAAAAAGGAAGAAGAGATGGTTGTGGTTGAGATGTTTAGTCAATTCAAAAGTAAAGTTAACAAAATTATTAAAGATTTAGTGATAGAACCCATTTTATGGTTTTTTGTTATATTATTTACAACTAAGATTAATTAACTTCTTACTTGGATAGGGCATGCTGATTAAAATATTAAGTAAGCAAAGAGAAGATTAACAAGTCTAAGTCTAGACTTTCGCTTCGCTTTTTAATTTCTACCAACCCATTCCAGCTACTAGAGTTAACTTTAGCAATATGAGTTCAATTTGAATAACTCACTGTTACTTTCACCAAAAGCCTTTGAACTATCATTTTTCATACTCCTTTACTCCAAATTAAATTAAATAAACTCTTTGGATGAATTGGGGTTTGTTTCCAATTCGGCTGTCTCCCTTTTTGATTGACTTATTGGAACTCTATGGCTAGCTTGGAATTCCGTCTGGTGATGTTTGTGTACGTTTTCCATTCCACCATAAATAAGGCTCTTCCGATTTTTTTTAGTAGGACAAATCAATAATCATTGGATTTGTGGACTTATACGTCATCAGAATTAAATCTGCCCCTTGATATATGTATAACCCACGCTGATGAAGCATTCCTACTTGGTCATAATTGGGTCCCACATTTTCTACTCCTTAATTCCACGGAGTCCTGACATTAAGACAAATAGATTTCTACTATGTTTGGTCTTATTTTAAAGAGAGGAAGAGGACAAAACAAATAAGTTAGGCCAATGGGTTTCTCTTTTATTATTATTATTATTATTATTATTATTATTATTATTATTATATTTCTTTATAAAAGAAGAAAATGGGGAATACACCAAGGAACCAAATCGTGCATACGTGTACCATTGATGTCAACTTCAAGATGTAATGAGGTTATGCCACGTGGTTTAGTTCTTGATCACTAGTTGGCAGTTGCAGTGTAGCTAGGAAGTCAAAACCATATCATATTAGATGGGTCACTTCTATTTCCTTAGCATTGAATGAAAGGATTTTGAAAGGCATTGACCACTTGAATTATGCAAGAGTGTTTGTTGTTGGTTTCATGATGGTAAGATGGAGACGAGAGATGCGTTGGACCTACTCTCTCTCTCTCTCTCCCTCTCCTCCTTATTTCTTTGTTATCATCATTAGCGTTGAAACAAAGGATGCTGCCTGCCCTTGTTCACATTTACACGTGTCCACACGTTTATTCATTCATCTTTTATATTATTTAACTTTTTTTTTGGTCGCTCTCCTTAATTTGGATCACTAGGTTCTTCCCCGGAAACCATTCAAGGGGCAGCTTTATCACAATAGGATTAGTAGGGGATTCTGAGACTAACATCTGTACAAATTTGACGACACGACCCGCCAAACCGGGTGGGGGATGTCCCGTTTGTTTGTGGTTGAGTGCTTTTTTTTCTTTATTTTAAGTTTAAACGTTTTTGTTTTTGTAATAATAAAAAGCAAACAAATGCAAGATATGGGCATTAATTCTGAGTAGTAAAGTGTAGACCACCAGCCATATGAACTAATTAGTTATATGAAAGGTTGCTTAATTACTTAGTTGGAGCATATATATACATACAAGAAATTGTAGTTAATTAAATTAGATACATGCATTATTGCATGAAGAAAGGCAATCCAATCTCCAACCCAAGCTCTCTCGTCTCCTTTAGCCTAGATTCAGTAATATTCTGGGATTCAAGAATTAAGGGTCTATTTGATTTGCAAGAATAGGGGTTTGAAATTAAAATTGGAATTGGTTATTTTGATTTCAATTGTTTGGTTGGGCAGAATCAGAATTTCATTTTTATTTTTGTTAGAATAGTATTTTCCTATTTGAGGGAATGGCCATTCTCTGTCCTTGGGAATGAAATTCTATTCCTGTTTATTTTAATTTTTATTTTCATTTCTGTTTGAACCAAATAAACTATAGAAATGGATCATTTCGATTCTAATTCTGGAGGATTTCAATTCTGATTCTGACTATGAATCAAACAGACCCTAAATTTTAAAACGAATCTGCCTACTACAAGTTTGTAAATTAACAGCTCTCTCATAAGGAATTAATATATCAGAAATAGAAGAAAAAAAAAGAAAAAGAAAAACGAGGTTCATCATTTCACTGAACCTTGAACCTTGCTAAAATACGAAGTACGTAGTTGCTGGGAGCTGTATGATACATGTATATATGGATGGACCACTCCGTTAGTGGGGTCTGACTCTGTGTCTGTAGGAATTAAGTAGTGGTGTATATATCTGGATTTGGGTCATTTTTGTTTGAAGCTGCTGGAAAGCTGGCAGCCAAAACTTATGTACGGGCTTTCGGTGGATGGATGAGTCAGGGGATCCGATTAATGATGTGGTAGTAAGACTCATTTACAAAACTGAACCCTCTCAACAGCTGCTGTCTGGTGGTTCATATATAAATAATTAAATAGTATACAGCTCAATTCTTCAATTATATATATGTATATATTTATTTAATGGTCTGCACTCCCCATCATACCAACCGTCTACATTCGTATTTGTGGACACTCGGAACAACAGAATCTGTGGTCCCATAATCTAGAAGATGAATTCCTTCTTACTCTCTTTGTCATAATATAAAGTAATGAACCAGACTTCCAGAGAAATCGTATATATATTCTGACTCCTATACTTTACAACTTCACCTTTTCGAATGCAAAAATATTCTTTGCTTTCGGGTGTGGTGGAGGGGGTGTGACTTCCATTAAGCATTAGCTAGCTGGGTTTTTCCAATTCTTGGGGTCTTCAACGTTTCTACTGACGGGACAATATTTGCTTTTTGTTTTTACTGATGTGGCAATGATGATATTGTTTTTATTATTTTGAAAAACAAAATCATATTAGCAAACGTCCCTTCAATGTGGCTGAAACGATACGTAGGCCTTTGATTCATGTGGCCCATTCCAAAAACCACTTGCCTACTACGTACAGAAGAAGGGGCTGAATAAGTTTCTTCATGTTTTTGGCTGGGCCGGGTCTACTTGGACACTGTGTCACCGTCCCTATTGAACTGAGCAAGTGTTGTACAATGATAAATATAGGAGAATGGAATTTAACGGTAATCGTTATCTAAATTGAAACTTGCAGAGTTTGTCGTTGCAAAATCTCGAAACTATAAATTGCAGATAAAAGCTATTTGGTCATTCTCCTTAAAACGTCATTTGTCAAGTGATCATAAATCGGTCGTCAAGATAAAATAGCCATAGGCCACTAATTGGTATGTATTCGTTTACCAGGCCTCTGTGAACCACAAAAGGATGATGCTCAGATTTTATAGAGAAGACAAGAAGACTGTCAAAAATTAATGTATATCAAATAGTTCGACCAACATCCTTTTTATAGATTGGTCTCCGACCCGAATGGACACAAAGGTGTCCTTCAAACAAGAGTCTCTTCAGAACAGAAAAGGTGTCCTTTCAAACAAGAGCCTCTTCGAAGAGGTATAGAGAGGAAGAGACATGGAAAAAGAAAGAGAAAACATTTTTTAAAAACTAAATTTGAAATTTGAACAAACACCTGTTCGAGTAGACACAAAACATTTAATTTGAAATTCAAATCTTGTTAAAAAGTAAAAGTGATTCGGTGTATCACGTGTGCGTACACGCATCCGCACCCTCGCCCCAACCCGACTCAGCTCGACGTGCGCATGTGAAAAGCACCCCCAACCCCCCACATGTATGGAATATATATAGTGCTCTCCTCCTATGGGTCCCTACCCATAGAGAGAGAAAAACTACAAATATACTCTACTTCCACTCCTTTCTCAAGCAATGTGAGACAAGGAATTTTCCCATGCACTCAAGAGTGGGAAGAGGAAAAGACAAAAAAAAGAAAGGGAGGAGAGAGATTCTTGAGATTTTGAATCTCCCTCCAACAATCCCCCAAAAGATTCAAAATTACAAGAAGATCGAACAATGTGAGCATCACAGTAAGAAAAGTAATCATGGTAATGTCTTTTGGACTTCAATCAAAACTTATGTATGACAGGCTATGTCATAGAATACGGGTGGAGTCAGACTCATTCAACATTTCCTCTTTGTCGTAACTAGCTAACTAGTCAACCAACTCAATTCATCAGTTCTTTAGTGGTTATTTTGTTTTGGAACATTTCGGTCTTGTTCCCCTCTTGGAATCATGAGTGTTTTAGAGAATCAGATTTAGATCTCTCTTAGAAATGGCCACACTTCACACTCACTTATGTCAGTTATTAGTGTGCACTACACACACCATTCTTAACTGATTAAGAGCCTCATGCTCAGCCTTCTAAAATTGCAATGAGCACTATCTTACCTCGGCATATGAAATGGGACACAAATGATAGTGCTTTCCAAAGTCATCCAGCAACTCATTTTTACCCATTCAGCCTAATTCCAGGGATCTCCTTTCACGTAGGTTGAGTGTCATCACTAATGACTTATATAATGGGCTTTAGGCCCATTCCTAACGATGCATCATAAACTACCTTAGAAGTCCATGGTTTGGTTAACAAATCTACAATGTTCTTTTCAGACCTTACGAAATCCAGAGCGATTGTACTTTCACTGAGGTATTGTCTTACTAGGTTATGCCTTATGTGAATATGCCTTCTTTTACCATTGTACGTCTGGTTCTTGGCTCTAGCTATTGCTACTTTCCTATCACAATGGAGAGATATGGACGGAACTAGACATGGCCAAAGTGGTTTATCTGTCAGTAAGTTCTTTAGGCGCTCTGCCTTGGACCCCACCAATTCTAGAGCACTAAACTCAGCTTCCATTGTTGAACTTGTGTTGCATGACTACTTTGCCGATTTCTATGATATTGCTCTTCCACCTAAAGCAAACACATATCCATTGGTGGAAGTACTATCCTTTGAATCTAAAATCCAATTCGCATCAGTAATTTATGGTTCCTTTTAAATATTTTAATAATCTTACTAGAGCTTCCCAATGTTCACCGGGATTATGAGTATGCTGACTTAATTTTTCCACAACTATAGCTATGTCTGGTCTCGTACAGTTCATTAAATAAGACATAAATCCAATTATACTTGCATACTCCTTTTGTGAAACAGGTTCTCCTACATCTTTCCTTAAGTGAATACTATAGTCAAGAGGTGTTTTAACTGGTTTACAATCATAGTATCCAAATTTTTTAAGAATACTTTCTACATAGTATGATTAGGAGAGATAAAGCTTCCTTATTGTTTATGGATTTTAATCCCCAAGATTACATCAGCATCACCTAAATCCTTAGTCCCAAATTTGGACACTAGAAATTGTTTTGTTTCTTTTACTGCCTCTAAATTTGTTCCCATTATTAGCATATCATCAACATATAAACAAATTATGATTCCTTTATCATTTTCAAATTTGCTATAGACACGTCTTTTAAAATCATTTCTGCTATATCCAGGTTGCTTGTTTTAAGCCATATAGAGACTTAATTAATTTACATCATTTATTTTCTTGTCCTGGCATTATGAAGCATTCAGGTTGCTTAATATATATTTCTTCCTCTAACTCCCCATTTAAGAATGTTGATTTTGCATCCATTTGATGAACTACTAGTTTGTAAATGGTTGCTATGGCAAACAAGACTCTAATGGCAGTTAACCTTGCAATTGGGGAGTAGGTGTCAAAAAAATCTACATCTTTCTTTTGTCTAATTCCTTTAGCAACTAATATGGCCTAGAATTTATCTATTGTACCATTTGGATTTAGTTTTTTCTTAAAATTTCATTTACAATCCAAAGCCTTAGTTCTAGGTGGGAGATCTACAAGTTCCTATGTGTAGTTAGTGACTAAAGAGTTTATTTCATTTTTTATGACTTCTTTCCAAAATACTGCATCAAATGAAGTTATGGCTTCCTAATAAGTTACTGGTCCTTATCCACAAGAAATGTGAACATTCCGTTACCCAAGTTTGTTTCTCTTCTTTGTCTTTTACTTCTCCTTAAATCTAGTTCTAGCCTAAGTGAAATACCGATTCCTTGAGTACTCAATTATTCTTGGTTTCTGGTTTGGTTTTGGGAAGGTTCCCTATTTATTGTTTTTTTCTCCAAGGAAAGATGTGCTCAAAGAACTATGCATCTTTGAACTCTATTATTGTATTGTTTTCGACAACATTATCAATTGTTTTAATTACAATGAACCGATAAGCCACATTGTTTTTTACATATCCAATGAATACACAGTTACAGGTTTTCGGTCCTAATTTCTTTCTTTTAGGTTCAGATATTCCAACCTTTGCTAGGCAGCCCCAAATCTTTAGGTAGGTGACAAGTCGTTAGGATTGCTTGCCCCCACAAATTCAGAGGTGCACCTAAACTAATTAGCATTGCATTCATCATTTCTTTTAGTGTTCTATTCAATCTTTTTGCAACTCCATTAGATTCTGGTTGATAGGGAGCTGTGGTTTCATGTATAATTTCGTTTTCTTCAAAGAATTTCCTAATGATTTGTCCATCATATTCAGTCACTCTATCTGTTCTAAGTCTTTTTATTTTCTTTCCTAACTGATTTTCCACTTCAATTCTATAGTTTATGAAAGCTTGATCAGCCTCATATTTTGATCTAAGTAAAACTACTTTTGCATATCGAGAGAAGTCATCTGTAAATGTTATATAATATTTTTTTCCTCCTCTAGCTTCATGACATTTAAGGTCTCCTAGATCATTATGTATAAGTTGTAACAATTCAGTTTCTCTTTGTACACTTTTATGAGGTTTCTTAGTGAACTTTGCTTCTACACATACTAGTCTAGTATGCCAAATACCAAAAAATTCAACAATATAAGCAGAAGAAGAACCAGCTTTGTTCAAAACAATATTAGAAATATTCAGTACAAATAGTCCTCCAGCATTGTATCATTTTCCAACAAAAACATTATTTTTATTTAACATGGCCTTGTTTGCTTCAAATGCGAGCTTCAGTCCTACTTTGTTGAGTAGTGCTCCCGATACCAAGTTTCGTCGGATCTCTAGTATATGTAGCACATCATTCAGCATTAAAATTTTTCTTGAAGTCAGTTTTAGGAGTATCTTTCCTTTGCCGATGACCGTCAAAGTTTGTGAGTTTCCCATGAAGACTTGCTCTTCTTCAAACTAAGTTGTATACTCATAGAAGGAACTGCAGTCCCCACATATGTGCTTGGTAGTACTAGTGTCCAGTACTCACTCTTTCGGCTTATCAACTAAGTTTACCTCAGTTACCATGGCTACGATAACATCCTCAGTTAAATTGACTTTAAGTTTCCCAGAGTCCTTCTTTTGGTACCGGCAGTCCTTCTTGTAATGTCCAGGTTTGCCACATATATAGCAATTTCCTTTCTTTTGTTGCTACTTGAATTTCTGATCATTTTCACATTTAAGTTATTTTTGAATTTTGCAACCTTTTCCTCAACCTGATTGGTTTTGGAAAACCGATCATCATCTTTATTTATGTACTTTTCTTCTATCTTAATTCAGACCACTACTTGATCCAAAATAGTGTCCTTCCTCCTATGCTTCATACTAGTCTTAAAATCATTCTATGTATGTGGTAATTTCTCTATGAGAGAACCGGCAATAAATTCATCTGGCATACCTTATTTTGCTAGTTCCCCCACAAGAACTTGGAACTCATTTATTTGGGCAAACGCGTCCATGTCATCTTTCATAGTGAAGTGCAGGATGCTGACAATTACGTTTTCTTATTTCTAGCATTTTCCAGAACATACTTATTATCTAAAGCATTCCAAATTTCATAGGCATAATTGTAGGAGGAGTAGACATTATAAAGCTCATTGGACAGACAGTTGAGGATATGGTTGGTACAGAGGTGGTCTTTTGTAGTCCAGTGTTCTACAACAACAAAATGGGTTGGTTCCTCCATGTTTAGTGGTTTGGTTCGGTCAAAATAAAAGCTACCCCTAACTTCTCTAAAGCAAATAGTAGGTGTTGTCTCTAATGCTTGTAGTTGATTCCATTGAAAAGTTCAATCTTGGAGAAGTCGAGAACTGTTGATAGTATCTGACTCCTCATGAAGGGGTTAGCAGAATAGTAGGGATAGGTTCCATAAATGTGGTTTTAAGATTGTTGTAAAATGATAAATAAAGTAGAATGAAACTTATCGGTAATCGCTACACCGTAGGGGACAAATGCTGTTTTAAGGAGAGTGACCAAGTGGTACGACTCAAGCCTCCTTCTCTCTACGATTCATAGTTTCGAGATTCTGCAACAATGGGAAAAGGAAAAAACAAAAACAAGAGAGGGAGGAGAGAGATTCTTGAAATTTTGAATCTCCCTCCAACAGCAAGCCGCCAAACCCTAGCTAATCTACTCTGATAATCACATATTCCACGTTAATCAAGACCTTGTAGGATACATGGCACAAGATTCAAGGAAACTTGTGGTTAATCCAGACCTTCTGGACTGGGTTAACCATGTGTTGAGTACTGCATTCCATGTTAGCCCTTTTCTTGAAAAATAAGAAAGGGGACATTTATTAATTAATGATCCAAAATGAGAGGGGTATGAAATCTTACCATAAAAAAAATCAAAAAATCAAAAAATAAAGAAGAATATCGGGGTGATAACCTTATTGAACTTAGAATTATTTTTCTTTCTTTTGTTTTCACTATCACGTAATTTTGATTTGAATTATTGTTCTCTTTGATTATAGCATCTCTAACCGAGTTTTCATAAACATAATCACCATTTTTCGCAAGAATATTATAACTATACTAAGTCCATGTTTGGGAGTGCTTAAAAATAAGTGCTTATTCGAAATAAGTGCTGGTAGGGATCACACCATTAATCACTTATTGGTGTTTGAGAAATAAATCTGAAATAATTGCTTATTTTAAAAATAAGGGTTTATTTCATAAACCCAAATTTTCAACTTTTTTTAAGTGCTCATACAATAAGAACTTGTTCAAATTTTTACTCCCAAAATTATCCATGGTAAATTTTTAGAATACCAATTATATCCCTTTACAAAATTAATTTTACCAAGGCACTTTTATAAAAGTAATTTTATGAAAAATACTTTTATGAAAGTAAAGTACTTTTACAAAAGCACTTTTAGGAAAGTAATTTTATGAAAGCACTTTTAGGAAAATACTTTTATGAAAGCACGTTAATAAAAGTACTTTTACATGAAAGTATTTTTATAAAAGTACTTTTACTAAAGCACTTTTAAAAAGAACCTTCATAAAAGTACTTTTATAAGAGCACTTTTATGAAAGTACATTTATAAAAGCACTTTTATGAAAGCACTTTTACAAAATCACTATGAAAGTACATTTATAAAAGCACTTTTACAAAAACACTATAGAGGCCCTTTTATAGAAGTAATTTTATAAAATAACTTCTACAAAAGCACTTATAAAAGTAATTTTATGGAAGTAATTTTATCAATGTACTTTTATGAAAGCACTTTTATAAAAGCACTTCTATCAAAGTATTTTTATTCATTCACTTTGGATTGGATGTTTTGAAAATTTGAAAGAAAATGAAGGACAAAAGAGTTACAATTGCTTATTTAAGTGCTTATTGGAGAAAAAAGACCATCAAACATCCAAGATAAAATAAGTGTTTATTTTTCAAAATAAGCACTTGAAAAAGCTAAGGCTCTGTTTGAAAAGAGTACAAATGCAAATATGTACAGTGCAAATACATACAAAATAATAAAAAATTTAAGGTTTTGCACTCTACATATTTGCATTTGTACTCCTTCCAAATTGAGCCTCAGTGCCAAATGCAAATAAGTGCTTATTCAAATAAGCACTTGTTTTAAGCACTTATTTTTAACATAAGCACTCTCAAACATGGCCTAAGTTCTATCCTTTTCTTTACGAGGCCAAAGCCAAAGTTCATTCATTCAATTAACGTCTCGATACAACAATTATCAAATTATTAAAGTGTCGAGATACAAGGGGAGTCATCCCAAAGGGAGCAAGAGATACAGTCAAGAAAGTCACCGCTCTAGATTATGGCCTAAGGGATGTTAAGCAGAAAAGAAAGGTAGTGACCCACTTTGTTTCCAACCCTTTTAGATAAAACAATCTAGTCATCAGCAAAATGAGAGAAGAGACTCATGTGCACAAGGCAATTAATTTACTAAGTATGTGTTTGGAACCATGGGCGTTTATTCACTAAACATTTGTACTTGATTTGTTTGCAAAACCGAGAAAAGCAATAATAAATCTATTTATTAACACTTAGGCACCTAGTACCACATCACCACCAAAACAGTGAATAAACGCCTACCCATTGGGGGAAATGCTAAAATGAAGCTTCCCCAAAGACAGGCGTGCACATAAATTAATGCTTGCTTTTGCAAGTCTCTATGCGTACAGATCCACATAATGAGGGAAATGCTGAAGTGGCTTCTATGGCGTAGCATTTATTCATCCATGGTTCTAAACACCGCCTAAGTGGAGATGCCAATGGAGAAGGCTAGTAGCTTACAATAGTACAACTATAAATTTGTAGAATGCAAAAGCTTGTATTTTGTACGTATTTGTACTCTATATATTTGTATTTGTACTCTTTCCAAACTAAGCATGGATAACAATTTTAGCGTCACTTTTGTTGATAAGGCGCTAAAAGGATTGGGAGTGAACCAGCTTTAAATTGATCTTCGAGAATAGCAATAGCTTTAGCTTCTTCCCATAGTAAAGCTTCCATTGTTGTTTCATGCCAATTCTAAGCTATAACCTTTGACTCAGAGTTTTGTTTGTTTAGTTAATAACTAGCAGGGGCCCATGTGATGCACAAACTTTGTTAAGTAAAAGTTAAATAATAGAAATAAATAAGAATAGGCAATTGTTTTATAATTTAATTTTTAAATAATTAATAATTATTTATATTTTATATACTATGTTTAATAATTTTTTGCAATACAAAAATAACAATAATTAATTTCATCTAGGGATGTTCATCAAACTAATGAAACTAACCAAACTATCACCCAACTCGACCCAAGTTGGACACTTTCTAGTATTTCAAGTCGGCTTCAGTTCAGTAATTTCTCAACCCGACCAAGTCAGGTTTGTTTTGGTTTAGCCATTTGTAAATCGACTAAATCTAAACCAATCCGATTATAAATATACATATTAATATTTTATATTTCAAATATAATTTTTTAATACATGAAAGTGGGAAAATTCCATATTTCTTAGTCTAAAATATTTTATATTATAAATTTAAGTTGTTATATTTATTCTTTTAATAATATCATTGTATTTTTAAATATAATTTAATTTTTTTTAAGTTTAAATCTTTTGAGCTGACCCAAACCGACACCATTGTTTTCAACCCGTCGTTGACCTGACCGATTGAACCATTTAAACTGTCACCCTACCTTAATTTCGTATCTATTTCTACTGAAACCCACCCTTCAGTCAAAAATCGTTGACTTGGTAAAAGACCACCCAATTTGGAGGGTTCAACTATGGATTCATTAATTATATATAAAATTGAGAAGGCCATACTTTTGCACTCTGATGCCCGATTGATGTAATCTTTCGATTTTGGGTAAGTTCTCAAGATCTATGCACCCTAAGGTGTCGTGGGTGCCTTACTCTACTATTTTTTGCAAAAAAAAACCCTTTTTTGTCCTCAAATTGCAAATTTTTAACATTTTTTATACACAAAAAAAAATAAAATTGAGTTAAAAATATAAAATAATACATATAATATATGTAAAACATAATTATATACATATATGCACATTTATAATGTATGTAAATATATATTTATTTAAATATATAGAGTAATGATGTGGAATGACCTAACTTGTTCGACTGGGATGATTGATGAATCGGTGACTGCGACCCAGATGCAAAAGTGAGTCGATCTTTGAGTTGGTTTTTAAAACATTGACCAATACAACATTGATGAATCGGTTTTTACTAATGGTTGGTAGTTTCAAATGACCAACTCCCCAAGTCAATCATATCAGTTTTACTAGACAAACAATCTTCAACCGAACTAAACCGCTTAATGAACACCCCTAATTTCAGCTAAATTGATAGGCCAGTCTGTAATAATAATATTACTTAGTTATAACACTTAAAAATTATTTATTTATAATATTACTTAGTTATTTTTTAAATTGTTTATATTTTATATTCTTATTATCTATTATTATTAAATCTATTATAATTACTTTTGTGTTTTTGGTAAAATTTTTAAGGTTATTACATAATTTACTTATTTAATCTATTTCATTTGCTTTAAATAATACTTAAAATATGATTTATTTATTAATTTTTTTATCATTTAAAATTAGTTATTTACAATATTATTTAACTATTTAAATAATATAATTATTTAGTTATTTCAATATTACTTATTTATTGAATTTCATAATCCATAAAATTATTACATAATTTTGTTATTAACTTTGTAAAATAATTATTATTAATTCAAATATTATGAAATACATTATAACAATCTTCTACTTTTAATAAATTTTTTTAAGTTTAATTATTACATAACTTTGTTATTTTAACTATTTAAAATTTAGTTATGTTAAATATTGTGTTATTTAAATATTTAAATAAAATATAAAATATTTAAAATTTTCGTTATTTAAATTTTATTTATTTCAAATAATATTTTTTAATTTTAAATTATTATTATTTGAATAACATTTAAATTGAATAATTCATGAAAACATAATTTATGAAAATTATTAATAATATGAATAATATTATTAAATCTATAATAATGTTTTTTTGTGTTTTTAATAAATCATTTAAAGTTATTACATAATTTCATTATAATATTTAAATAGTTCTTAAATATTTTATTTCAAACTTTCTTTTGATAGATATAAATCAAAAGTGGGGGATAGGATAAATAAGAATTGCAGATAATTTAGGAGAGAAAATCTATATTAAACTAGAGATAATTTAGGAGATAATTAAGAATGAGAGAGATTTTAGAAATAGTTTTAGGAAGGGATATCCAAAGGGATAAACATAGAGGAAAGAGGGATGGGCCAAACATGCTAAGATGTCAAAATGAGAGAGGGAGAAGGGAGTGATGAGGTGGCTTCATGAGGAAGCAAGGAAGTCTAAAATGAAAAAGGTTCTTTGGGACAAGGGAGAAAGCTCAAGCCATGACATGGTATCCTTCTTACTTTAATAGATAATTTCTTTTTGTGTTTTTAATAAATCATTTAAAGTTATTACATAATTTCATTATAATATGTAAATAGTTCTTAAATATTTTAATTCAAACTTTCTTTTGATAGATATAAATCAAAAGTGGGGGATAGGATAAATAGAAATTACAAATAATTTAGGAGAGAAAATCTATATTAAATTAGAGATAATTTAGGAGATAATCAAGAATGAGAGAGATTTTAGGAATAGTTTTAGGAAGGGATATCCAAAGGGCTAAACATAGAGGAAAGAGGGATGGGCCAGGCATGCTAAGATGTCAAAATGAGAGAGGGAGAAGGGAGTGATGAGGTGGCTTCATGAGGAAGCAAGGAAGGCTAAAATGAAAAGGGTTCTCTGTTGAGACAAGGGAGAAAGCTCAGGTCATGACATAGCATCCTTCTACTTTAATAATAATTTTTTTTGTGTTTTTAATAAATCATTTAAAATTATTACATAATTTCATTATAATATTTAAATAGTTCTTAAATATTTTAATCCAAACTTTCTTTTGATAGATGTAAATCAAAAGTGGGGGATAGGATAAATAGGAATTACTAATAAATTAGGAGAGAAAATCTATATTAAATTAGAGATAATTTAGGAGATAATTAAGAATGAGAGAGATTTTAGGAATAGTTTTAGGAAGAGATACCCAAAGGGCTAAACATAGAGGAAAGAGGGATGGGGCAGTCATGCTGAGAGGTCAAAATGAGAGAGGGAGAAGGGAGTGATGAGGTGGCTTCATGAGGAAGCAAGGAAGGCTAAAATGAAAAGGGTTCTCTGTTGGGACAAGGGAGAAAGTTCAGGCCATGACATGGCATCCTTCTACTTTAATATATATATATATATATATATAGATGTTAGCGGGACCCGCGCAATGCACGGACTTTGTTAAGTAAAAGTTAAACAATAGAAATACATAAGAGTATATAATTGTTTTATATTTTAACCTTTTAACAACCAATCTGATCAAACTCAACCCGAGTTAGTCGATTTTCTAGTATTTTCGAGCGGCTTTGGTTTAGCAATTTTCCAACCTAACCAAGATAGGTTAGTTTTGGTTTGGCCATTTGTAAACCGACCAAAATTGAACTTATCCAACAATAAATAAATAAATATATATATATATATATATATATATATTATTTTATATTTAATTCTTTTAATATGAGAAAGTAGGACATTTTCCATATTTCTTAGTCTAAAATATTTTATATCATAAATTTAATATTTTAAATTTATTTTTTAATAACAGCATTGTAATTTATGAAATTTAAATTTAAGTTTAAATCTTTTGAACAAACAAGCCAAACTGAAAATAGACCCAAACCGATACAACCCAAGTTGGCGAATTTAAACTAATGGTCAATCGGTTTCGGGTGACAAACTCCCAACTTGACCAGATCGATTTGGTTGGCGAAACAACCTGCAATTGAACTAAATCAATCCTTGAATACTCCTAATTTCAGCTAAATTTATAGTCTAATCTCTAATAAATAACAATAGTTTAATCTCTAATAATTATTAAAATTTTACAGCAAAGTACACAATCATTGAAAATAAATTTTTAATGAAAATATAATAGATATCTAATAAGAATACAATAATTACAAAAATATAATAAATGCTGGAAATATACTAAATTAGTTAATAAATAGTGTAATCTCAAATAATAGTTTAGGTGGTGTTTGGTGGTGTGGATTGGCCATGATATATTCAATTTCAATCCACACTACCTCTGTGCCATGCATTCATTTGGTTGTGGTGTGGATTGATCCACGCTATCTCATAAGATTGTTACACACCACAATCCATTTTCTCATCCATGGGTTTATCTCATGGAAGCATCTACACCACACCGTTTTGCATATAGAATAATGATTTCATACTTTGCATGGATGTTTAACCCTAATATAAGACCTCTTTTCTTTTTACCATTGCAATACTTCTTTGTAAGCTCGTCATTGTTATTCTTCTCTACTCGTCATTGCTACTTTTCTCTATTTGAACTATGGCTATAATCGAATCGGATGCAACAAAGACCACATTCAATCCGATTATTGAGAACCTACATTTGAATCCGAGCGGATTGGATTCGAGTTCAAATCCTAATGAACTCCAATCGGATTAAAATTTAATCCAACTCTGCTATAAATTTTCTAAAATACCAGAAAATTAAAATTTATTTATTTTTTAACTTTTATATATAATAAATTAATATAAATATAACATACTAAATTATTGTATGTAAATTCATATATAATATAATATATATATAGAATATAATTTTATAATTTTAAATATAATTATATAAATTTTATATATTAAAATTAATAAATGTTATAACAATTGGTTTCATATTTTAATTAGATCGAATGGGGTCAAATCTAAATCCAAGATAATCGGATTGGATGTTAGATCAGACCTTAGATTTTTGGGTATCATTGACAAACCTAGTTTGAACCACTCACTACTCCTCCGACCACTGCTGCATTGGATCGTCGATGGTTACTAGTAAGTATTCATCCTTCGTTTATTCTCATGCAATATTACACTTCTTTGTTTGAACCACTTGCCACTGCTACTCATGTTTATTAATTAATATTAATATTATTTTAGTAATGATTAAGTTTCAAATATTACTTTTATTAATATTAATAATTAGTATTAATTTTTATTGATATTATTAATTATTATTAACTATTTTAAAAATTGTTGTTAATGTTATCAATTATCATTAATATTACTACTCATTTTTAATTAATATTAATATCATTATTTGTTATTTAATATTATTAATTATTACTAATAATATTTTTAATAACTATTAAAATTCTTAACAATTTACTAATATTTTTCTATTATGTATATTACAAAAAATAATATATTATTTTTTTAATGATTAACAACATATATTATTTCAAATGTTGTAGTTGAGATGAATGAAATCAAATACAATGTGCTGACTGAAATATGCCACACCTTGTAGAATGCCCATGGAGGTGTGGTGTGGATCGGTGCACACATTTTTCTCCACGGTGTAGAACACCTTATTGGGTGTAGGTGTGGCTTGTTTTCATCCACACCACACCCATGGTGTGGATGAAAATACACTGCCCAATTTCTCATCCATGCTATGTAACACCTCCTTAATCTCTAATAAATATTAATCTATAAATTAAAAATATATATATAATTACTAAAAATAAATTTATAACAAAAAAACAATAAATTTGATAAATTAACTTTCAAAAGTTAAATAATAGTTGTTTAATCTCCAATAATTATTAACAATTTTATATTAAATAACAAAAAATAGATTTATAAATAGTTATTGAAAACATATCTATCAAAAAATACAATAAATAGTTACTAAAAATAAAATAAATATTAGTTTTAGTGTATATAAATATATAACGTATATACACTATTATTGTAAAATTATTACTAACAAATATAATATTTTTGAAAGTTATTTTCCATTATTATTAATTGATATAAGTGAAATTAGTTATTTACAATATTGTTAAGTTATCGAAATAATATTGTTATTTAAACTTTTAAAATGTTAATTATTTATTGAATATAATAATCCAAAAAATTATAATTGTACTATTATTACATAATTCATTATTAATTTTGTAAAATATTAAATTATTACTAATATAAATATTATAAAATCTCTTATATTTTTTTACTTTTAAGAAATTTCTTAAATTTATTACATAATTTCCTTATCTTAAATGTTTAAAATTTGGTTATGTTAAATATTTCATTATTTAAATTTTTAAATAATAAGTAAAATATTTAAACTTGTTCATTATTTGAATTTTATTTATTTTAATGATATTTATGTAATACTAAATATTTTTATACAATTATTTAGCTATTTTAATGTTTTTTTATTTAAGATATTTAGTTATTGAAAGATTGAAATAATGTTTTATTTTTTAATGTTAATTTTTTATTATTTGGATAAAATTTAAATTGAATAATTCCTAAAATTATAATTTATATTGTTGCCACATAATTTCATGATGTCAATAATATGAATATTATTAAATCTATTATAATTAATTTTTTGTATTTTGAATAAATACTTTAAAGTTAATAGATAATTTTGTTCTAATATTTAAATAATTTTGAAATTTATTAATTGAAATTTCTTTAGATAGATAGAGATAAAAAGTGGAGGAGAGGATAAATAGGAATTAGAGATAGTTTAGGAGAGAATCTCTCTACTAAATTAGAGATAATTTAAGAGTTAAAGGGGAGTTAGAGATAATTTAAGAGATAAATAAGAATTAGAGACAATTTAGGGGGAAGTGGGGGAAAGTGGTGCCACTTGGCTAAACATTAGAAAATCAAACCCCTCCTTCTCTATAATTGTTAGAAATAGTTAAATTTATGTGATTTCCTGGTAATTATGACGAATTAAAAAAAAACAAAAATTAAGGGGATATTTGGAACTGTGACCGTTTTTCGAAAAAACGGTGCCACATCGAATCCACATAGGTGTTTCAACAAACGCCCATGTATCTCATTGTTTGGTTCAGCCGATTATTAAAAAAACAGGCATGCCTCGAAAATCAGGACCCTACCGATGCATGAAATGTTTCATACATTGGTGAACCGTTTCCCCCAATGGTTGACTGATGTGTATCCTATGTGGTGCTTACTTGTCAGCACATACATAAAAAATGGTGATGAAAATCACCTTATCAAACAGCATAGTGTTGCTTAGTACCTACATGGCAAAAGCATTTTTTGTGAAAAATGGGTCTAGGAAGCATGTGCATTTTTTCTTGAAAATCGGTCCTAAAAAACGTCCATGCTTCCAAACACCATGTAAGATAAGGGGTTTAGAGAAAGAAGAGCCATGGTGATGTCAACTATATATATATATATATATATATATAGAGAGAGAGAGAGAGAGAGAGAGAGAGAGAGAGAGAAGTAAATAATGTTTTTTGTGAAAAATTTTCACCAACATGCCATGTAAAAAAAAGAGAATTTATAAAATCCAACTCCCAGTAAACCATTTTACTATCTAAGTTATATTTTTATATTTCTAACTATGCTATATATTGGTATTGTAATGTAATTTTCATGTTAACATTTTCTTTTTCTGCTGGATCATCATCAGAAATGGACAAATTAAGTTGGTTCGATCTTTTTTTCAAGTTGGCCAATTTCCTTACCTTGTGTTTCTTCTTCCTAATTCGTGTTGATTAGTTATTTAAAATAAAGATGGATGTTTGTTGAAACATGAAACTATAATACTGTTTTTCTATGTATTTGGTGTATCTTCTATTTATTAAATAAATATTTGTATTTGATTTATTTTTTAAACTGAAAAAAACATTTAATAAATCATTTTTTGACAATTAGGTGTTATTAGGCACCATATCAACAGAACAGTGAATAAATGCTTAACAGTTGATAAAAACGTTAAAATAAAACCTCCCGCAATAATTAATGGACATATAAATCAAGACCAATTTTTATCGATAGTATACGATCAATCGACATAATGGAACAAATGCTAATTTAACCATAAGCGAAAGCCATACCAAACACCATTTTCTTTATATATAACAAGTGGTCAAATTAATATATAATACATAAAACTGAATCCATCGTTAGTAGTTAGGACCTGGGACCGCTTTGTCCTCTTTGATTAATTGCCGTAAGAGGTTGAATTACCAATGACATATATCATATAAAGTAAGCTTTTGCAGTAATTTTGTCAAACTAGATAATAGTTTCGGTGATATAATAGGCACCTAATCTTGTATGTATCTTTGGCAAATTAAATATGAAATGCATTACTACTAGCTCGTGCTCTTTTTAGATTTTCAACCTTCAATTAGACTAACCAACTCGTATAAGCCTAGGTGGGTGTCACTGTAGTTGACTGATAATTCATTTCGTATCAAATCTTTGTAGATTGTTTGTTCAAAAAGAATATAATTGACAGGATGCATATCTAATAATATCCCAAGTTAAGGGGAGAATAGTACATCTTTCTACCCCAATTTTCCATTTGTATGCTTTATGATGCTTATTTAATTAATGAAGACAATTACTATTCAGCCCGTGAGCCATCCTGCAGCAAAGCATCTGATTTGTTTCGCTGCTTTAATTTAAAATGTTAATAATATCGTTTGTATAAGGCGTGAGTCAAGGACCAAATAGATCTGTAGTATATAGTAGTAGTTAACAGAGAATAAACGATATTTTCTTGTTTCATAAGTCAGTCGGTTGCATTTAGGGCTCAGTTTAGACGGAGTACAAATGTAAATATTATATGTAGAGTAAAAAATCTTGTATTTTGTATCATTTTATATATATTTATATTTATATTCTTTTCAAACTGAGTTTAAAGGGATAATTAATGAATAAACAGAGTTATTATTTGGAAGATATTTTCTATAACTTATGCAGCTTTGAGAAAATTGGGGGGATATACAAGATATTAAATTTTGGTAATTCATAAAGAATGAAAATAATATTGGCCACGTTTAATTGTCCTAATAGATTTTAATCCTCGCTGCAATTTTTACTGTTAATTATATGGTTTTCAAAACCGGACCAGAAAAACCAGGAACTGGTCACCTGACCGGTTCTGTTTTTCTTCAAAACCGTTAATTTTAGTCAGTAAACCGCTGAACCGGCCGATTAATCATTCAAACCGTTTGAATGGTTTTGACCAATTTTTAAATTTTTTAAATTTTTTTATTTTTTTTGTCTGAACGAACTGACCATTCGGGTCGAATGATCGGACCGTTTGAACCGATAACCGGACCCTGACCAGTTCGGTTATGGTTCGATTTTAAAAACCATAGTTATAAATTAGAATTTGTACTTACTTTTGCATCAAATATATATGAAATTATATACGGCTCAATTTTGAAGGAGTATAAATACAAATATATAAAATATAAAATCTTGTATTTTATATGTATTTAATTATACTCTTTTCAGACTGAGCCTACCATACAAAAGGCGTGATTTAAGAAGTGCGAGGAGACGAGAGCAGAAATGTTGTAGATGCCAACAGCTAGGATTAAAGAATAAAACTGTTAAAACTTGAAATCTTGGTCTGATCTAATCATGTAAGCATTTCGATTTCAAAGCAAGTCATTGTTTACGTTGTTGATGGAATCCTATAATATATTTGATTTACGATCACCTATAATTTGATTTACCAATGATTTACGATCACCTATAATCATGTAAACGTTCAACAATAAATTCCCAATGATATATTTGATTTACGATCACCTATAATTTTTTTCGTTTATTTGGTTCAAATAGAAATCCGAAACGAGGGGGGGGGGGGGGGGGGCAAAAGGTAATAAATATAGGTAGGGGGGCCAAAATCTAAGAGAGATTGAAATGGGTATTATGAGGATCTTTAAGACATGGGGGGGCTCTCCTCTGCCACCCCTACCCAAGGAGGGAAGGAGGGAATGTCATTCCATCATGGATAGGAATTAGAATCTCATTCTATCCAACTAAATAATTAAAATCAAAATGAATCATTTCAATTCTGATTCCAAACCCCTATTACAATCAAACAAAGGGACCCTAAACCCATTCCTAGTAAAACAGAAAAGAAGAACAACCAAACTTCATAGTTGCTAACTAGTTAATTTTGAATCACACCTTAATCCATTGGGCTTGGTGTGGACCGTGTGTGCTGACATTAAGGTACACAATTTAATTTGAAAAATGATTCAAGCAGGGCAAATAAAGAGTACAAATATTCAGAAAAAAATAAAAGAAATAGAATATTTTGTACATAAGTTACCAGTAATTATTTCTAATCGCTTTAATTGAAAAAAGGGTAAATTTCCCATACTATGGGGTAAGTGACAAAGACCCCATATACTTTAATTTACAATAAAGACCCCTCTAAACTTTTACGTTGTGATAAATATCCCCTCGGCTCTTGAGTCAGATGATGAAAGGTGTTAAATTACCAAAATACCCCAATAAATCTCCAATAAGTTCATTGGTGACAACCTCTCTCTCTCTCTCTCCTCCCATTTTTCTCTACCTCCCACTCTCTTCTTCCCTCCTTTCATCTGTTCCTCTTCCAATCCCATTCCATGCAACCAAGTCAACCAGCATCGTCACTTTGGCCCCAAGGTAAGCATTCAAGCATGAGCAGTACAAAGTGTTAAAGAAAGTAAGATAATTTCATAAATTAAAGAAAAATATAATAAATTAGAAAATAGTATTTTAGACATTAGAAAAATTTAAACAATCATACAAGAATCTTTTTGGAAGTCAACCAACGGAATGCTAAAAAAGTGAGTCTTTGTCGAATGGCCAGAGTTCAGGGGGATTTTTGTCTAAAAAAAAAGTGCAAGGGGTCTTTCTCACTTACTGTCTTACCCTATAATACAGGTAGGGGTGGCAACAAGGCGAGCTTTTCACTAGTTGCTTGAGCTCAGCTCAGCTCAGTTTTAACTGAGCTTCGAGCCGAGCTCGAGCTCAATTTACAGGCTCGATCAATAAATGAGTCGAGCTCGAATATATATATAATAAAATTATAGAAAATAATATATATAATAAAAATATTATAATTCTTATTTTTTAAATATCAAATAAAAAATATTATATATAAAAAATATTTTTTATGAATTTTTTACTCGAGTTGAGTTCAAGCTAAATATTCTACCTTGAACCGAACTCAACATTCTACCTCAAACCGATCTCGAGCTCGAGCCATATGCAACTTTGACTAACCGAACTCGAGCCGACCACCCCTGTACAGGGGTCCTTGTAATTCACCCAAAATTTGTTGACTTCTGTTGCCTCACAGTTTTTGCCAGGAAAACGACCATAACACACTGATTTCTTAGGTCGCTTCCAGTTAAAACGGAAAAATAATTGAGAAGCGAGGGAAGTTTGGTTTTGGTGAAGGCAATAGATACGTTAGTACAATGACCCGACACCATGTTTCAGCCGAGACCGAATTAACAGCCGACGCCCGCCTGTAAGGGTGGGAAATTGGGCAGCCGTAAGGGACCACGGTGACAGTCCACAGCAGACTCAAATTTCCCCATTAGTTGGCATCCATAGTTTCGACTTTCGACCTTGCAGATTTATGTATGCTTCCCTCTCTTGTGGTTCAGTAAGTCAAATTAAGAAAGGAATCTAAACTGTTTTCCCTACACATTTTGTGTTGTCATCTCCTCTAAATTCTAATATTTGACTTGAGACAACATTGACCAAACAGCTATCAAAGTATCCCTTTCATAAATATATATTTTCAAGGATGTCATCAAATATTCTCTTCTGATCAACTCTCTGACCAAAAAAAGGAAAAAGAAAAGAAAAGAACCATCAACATCCTCTCCCCTCCAATATGGGAAATATATCTTCTCCTATCTTGACTCTTCCCAGAAACAAAGACTCACTTATTCGGATTAATCCGTGTTCCATTTTTATACCTTTCACTTAGCAGTATTGACCAGCTAAGAGGAGAAGAAGGACTAGTACTAGATAAAAATAAAAAATGGATAAATATTTATATATAATATGTATAGTTGGGACATTACTAAATTAATCTGTATTTTTTAAATTTACATAGTGTTAAGAAAATTGGAACGGACCAGCCGGTTGGACTGATTGAACTGTAACCCGAACCCTTGGCTGGTTCAGTCATACCTTCAAAACCGTAGTTGCCAAAAAAATGGGCAAAATTAGTGACTCAAACGGTCGAATAGGAAAATTGGTGATTCAGTCCCGGTTTTAGAAAACCGGTCAGTTTTTTGACAATTTTTTTTTGCACATAAATGTAAACTTATAAAGCTAAAACTTTGTGTTCAGATGCCCGATTGGGGTGTTTTTTTTTTGGGGGTAACTTTTTGAGATCTACGTGTTTCTAAGGTGAAGAAGGCGCTTTGCCCCACTGTTTTTGCTAAAAAACGCTTTTTTGCTTCATATATTAAATTTTAATATAAAAAATTGAAACTAAAATAAAATGTATATGTTATAGACGAATATAATTATATATTTTTAAAGTATGCATATAATTAATA
The DNA here is from genome assembly GCF_056320005.1 of Nelumbo lutea. Classification (NCBI taxonomy): domain Eukaryota; kingdom Viridiplantae; phylum Streptophyta; class Magnoliopsida; order Proteales; family Nelumbonaceae; genus Nelumbo; species Nelumbo lutea. The sequence continues at coordinate 142,343,672 of NC_142684.1, forward strand.
TTATATTATTATATATATAATTATATATCATATAACCGTGCATATTATATAATATATAAGATATATTGTATAAATTATATTAGATTACATTATAATATAAAACAAAATAAAAAGTATGTTATAACAGAATAAAATTATATATTTTAAATATATTATAATCTAATATATAATCTTAATATATTACATATAAATTATACACACTACATATATATGGCATCATTACGGTTTGACCTTCGGTTGGACCCTGGTTGAATCTTTGACCCATGAACCTCTCCCTCTTTTGGGTCAATGCGCAGTCCGATTCTCTGGACATTGCTATATACCATATTGATATTTAAGATCAAACCTAACAGATAAAATATAAAAGATAAACATGTCCTCAAATGTTCATTAAAACTTCAAAATGTGTCATACTCTCTTTTCTTCTTCTTCATCCCCACGAACCAGAAGGTTGTGTAGTTTTGCAATGACATTCCGGTGAACTTGTGACTTAGAAACCAGTAGGAGGAGAAGAAAGAATAAGGGGGACCAGGAGAGAGAGAAAGAGGTAATAAATTAATCAGAACACAAAAAATAAAACATGTGGAGATTGAGTCTAACTATGAACCTAGAAGGGATTAAATCTATTGAAACGCAAGAAATACAGATTTGTTTTGCGGACATTAAAACGAAACTGAACTAATCGATCATCTGAGTTGCTCCATTAATATAATGCTTGCTTTGAAGGAAAAGGTACAGAAAGAAAGGAAAAGGTAGGAAAATCTATAAAGGTTTGTAAAGGTTTCACTATTTTTCTCTTCCTTTTCTTACTTTTTCCTTCAAACCAAACACAACATTAGTGATACCGGAATATATAAATTCAGTTTTGTTTCTTGGACTCAATTTGGTTTTTGCATTCTATATATTTGCACTAATAAGGCCCTGTGCAATGCATGGGCATTGTCAAACAAAAATGAGGCAAAATTTATAAAAAAAAAAAAAACAGAACTATGCTTTGTCCAAAGTAAATAATCGATTCAGGAGTGGTAGAATATCCAAAATCAAACCCGATCCATTGACAGTAATGTTTACATGGAATTTAAATTATTTATGCCTTTTGACTTAAATTAATATCTAAAGTGACTGAAGCTAATTAATTTTAGTCGATTAAGTTAATGAATTAATTACTTAGCTTAACTATGTTATTGCGTTAATTTATTAATTTCATTTAATAAAATTGATTTATTCATCAAAGATAAATGTTTTGTAGAAAATGGTATTTCTCTTTAGAGATGTAAATCGGGTCATGTCGCCCGCAGCCTGATACAATTTTGGGTTGGCCCGACATGGTGGAATGCAGGCCGTCCCGAGCATGACATGATTGTATGGGCCATGTCAGGCCTGGGATTTTAGGTCTAGGGCTGGCCATGCCAGCCCAACCTGCGACACGACCCATATAAAATTATTGTATATGGGACACGACCTATATATATGTGTGTGTAATTTAATTTTCATTTTTATTATACTATTCATTTTATAATTGCATATATATAAACAATTGTATACATCAAATTCATATAAAATAAAATTTTAAGACTTTTTTTTTCTATTTTGTTAATTTACTTTAATTTTTATTACTTTTTTCAATTTTTTAAAAAACTATACCTCTCATGGCTTGCCTCGGTTCATAGCCTGGCTTGGCCTAGGGCTCAAACCACGAACCAACCCAACCCGTAACATGGCACGATACAACATGGGCCCACATGGGCTTAGGCCAAGGGTCATGCCAGGGTGACCCCCCCCCCTCCCCCAAAGTATCCCAGGGGATGGAAGCACGACCCGCCAAAAGCACGGGCCACCCATGAACTGTGCCATGCCGGCCTAGGACAGCCTGATTTACACTGGCCTCTATTTCTCTTCTAAATTATATTTTTCAATCATAATAAGAAATAAGTGTTTTTTTCTACAGTACTAAAAAAATCACCTTCAGAGGGAACAAAAAATGCCTCTAAAAAGAATTAGAGGCACTCAGGTGATTGCCTCTAAATGTTATAGAGGCACTTGATTGATAATTAGAGGCACATCTGATAAATGCCTCCAAAAATACGATATTAAGGCACATAATCATGCTTTAAAAGCATTGTCACTAAAAAGCATTATATAGAGACATGTACAAATGCCATTAAATGTACATTTTTAAGAGACATTTTAATTAAATTTGAGGCAAATTTATTTGTCTCTAAAAATAATTTTAAGAATCCTAGTTATACTTTATAGTAGCACTTATAATTACCACTAAAAGTATTGGTTGCTCTTATTTAGAGGCACTTGCGATTGCCTCTAAAGATCATTTATTTCTATTTTAAAAAACTATTTTATCATTTGTAAAGCTTATATAAACCTATATAAAAGCATTTAATTTGCTATTTAAAACAATTCATTGACATGTTTATTAAAAGTAGCAATTATTTTTTAATATTGTTTCATATTAATTGATACAAATTCAAAAAGAAAAGAACAATCCATCCACAAAAACATATGGAGTAAAAAATACAAAAAAAAATCACTTCCTACTCTAAAAAAAAAAAAAAAAAAAAGTAGTTCATTCAACACCATCTGCATTATTTTTCTTCCACAACCGACAAGAAAAAAATAATACAACAAAAATGCAAAAAAAAATAGTCAAATTTGTAACTATAATTTTTCTAAAACAAAAGATCTTCAACCATCTAATTACATATTGCATGATTCATACCTTAAAAACAGCTTTAGGAGGGTAGCATATTCCTAATTTTGCATCAAAACACTACTTTATTTTGTGGCCTAATACATATTTAAGATTTCAAGGTATGGAGGGTAAAGATCTTTTTGTTTCTATTGAAATATAAACAAAATATTTCAAATTGAAACAAAGCCTTATTATCAAATGCAACCTGAATGTCCACAAAAATTTTATGGTTCTTCATATTTTTTCTATTTTAAGAGTTCTCTTATTTTTAATGCATCCTATAAAATTCCTACAAATATGGGCTACACAATTGGAAGCAACTCTCCTAGACCAACAAGCTACCAGGCACCTTTAGAAAATCCAAAACTTCGTTCTGATGAAAAAGAAAACAGATTCCATCCAAAACAGCCTCTACAAGAATGCCAAACTTAAAAAAAAAAAAAAAAATCATCATTTCTTCCCAACTAAGGTCATGTTCGGTAGCACCAAATACACATTTTTCAGCATTCAACGGTATTCGATTGCAATTCTAAATAGAGGAACTAAAATCTGAAAACTCCTCCAATTTATTCAGAGTTCGAGCTACCTCCAAATGTGTTCAGAGGTAGTACACAATTTTTTTGTTCCAACGGTGCCCTTGTATGAACTCAAAAAACCCAAAATTACCCTACACCTTAAAACATCCCAAACCCACACAAACCCTTCTTTCTTCTAACAACCGTTCTCCCACTCTACAACAACAGCGCCGACAATCTTGTTACTGTGGCCTTTGGTTTGATCCCTTCATTTGACTAGTGGCTCTATCTTTTGTTTTCTACATCTTAAGTTTGTTATCAATTAAAAGGTCAATCATAACAATTGTCTAGCCACCAATTTCATGACATGATATCATTCAAGTAAATAAATCACTCATTCACTTAATCCTACATTGATGTGTTATTTTAAATATACAAGAGGAATACTCCACTAAAACTCAATTGTGAGCCAAAAGGGTGAGGTTTTAATGCCTCTAAGTACTTTGACATAGTGAAGTGAAATAATACAAATTTTGTATACAAGTGAATCATTTCTTAATGTCTTTTAATATTGATCAATAAGGCTATTGATATGTCTCCTTGTCTCCATAACCTGATGAGGGCAGATTTGGCCCTCCAGTAAAATTGTGACATGTGGCACCTCGTGACAACTAGGAAAACACCCAGCCAACAAACTTACGAAGTTAGTGACCCACCCGGGCACCTGTCTGGCCGGCCTGGCGCGACCTGCGCACGGCCTGACACGCGCCTGCGTGACCTGCGTGCGGCCTGACGCGCGCCTGCGCGGCGCGCACGAACTGCACGGCGCGCACGCAGCCTGCGCGAACTATGCACGGCCTGCGCGACCTGGCTGACTTGGACCAGCCTAGCGCATGATCCGGCCAAGGCGCCAGCTTGACGACATGATCTAGACACTGACCCGCCGACTGACACAGGCACCAGCTTGACGACCTGATCTAAGCACTGTCCCGCCGACTGACACAGGCGCCGACCTGACGACCTGGCCTAAACACTGACCCGCCGACTGACGCAGGCACCCCTCTGACAACCCGGCCCAGGCGCCGACCTGGCCGCCTGACACAAGCGCCAGCCTAACGACCTCGAGGAGTTCACCACCGTACCCCGGTTCTGACCGGATGCGACGAGTCTTACCGTTTGGAGGCTTTTCACCCACCTAACCCGCGAAGACTCCGGTATATAAAGACCTCACCCCTCAAAGGGGAAGGGGGGGAAAAGGAAAGGGAAGTAACTCTTCTCTCTAGCTCTCTCATATTATCTTCAAAGCTCTCTACAATAAGAGTGCTAACTTAAGCATCAGAGAGCCCCCACCGGGAAAGTACCCCCGGGACCTCTGATTCAGTTCTTGCAGGTCCTTCAGCTCCCGCCGCCCACGAAGAGGAGGAAAAGATGCAGTTCTCGAAAGTCCCTCAGCTCCCCCCACCTACAAGGAGGAAGAGATGGAGTTCTCGGAGGTCCCTCAACTCCCGCCACCTACAAGGAGGAAGAGATGGAGTTCTCGGAGGTCCCTCAACTCCTGCCACCTACAAGGAGGAGGAAAAGATAGAGTTCTCGGAGGTCCCTTAGCTCCCGCCACCTACAAAGAGGAGGAAAAGATGGAGTTCTCGTAGGTCTCTCAGCTCCCACCACCTACAAAGAGGAGGAAAAGATGAAGTTCTCGCAGGTCCCTCATCTCCCACAGCCTACAAAGGAAAGAAGACCGCCTCATGCTGAGGGCAGTCGGATTGCGCCGCACTAGAGAGCTCCAACATTCTCTAAGGCATCGACCGCCTAGTAGGGAGTTCGCCACCAGGCAGTTCGTCCCCGGGCAATTCGCCACCAGGCAGTTCATCCCCGGGCAGTTCGCCACCAGGGAGTTAGCCTCCAAGGCAGTTCGCCCCCAAGCAGTTCGCCACCAGGGAGTTCGCCCCCAGGCAGTTCGCCCCCAGGCAGTTCGCCCCCAGGCAGTTTGCCACCAAGGCAGTTTGCCCCCAAGCAGTTCACCCCCAGGCAGTTCGCTACCAGGGAGTTCGCCACCAGGGAGTTCACCCCCAGGCAGTTCGCCCCCAGGCAGTTCGCCACCAAGGCAGTTCGCCCCCAGGCAGTTCGCCACCAGGGAGTTCGCCCCCAGGCAGTTCGCCACCAAGGAGTTCGCCCCCAGGCAGTTCGCCCCCAGGCAATTCGCCCCCAGGCAGTTCGCCACCAGGGAGTTCGCCCCCAAGCAGTTCGCCCCCAGGCAGTTTGCCACCAAGGCAGTTCACCCCAAGGCAGTTCGCCCCCAGGTAGTTCGCCACCAGGGAGTTAGCCTCCGAGGCAGTTCGCCCCCAGGCAGTTCGCCACCAGGGAGTTCGCCCCCAAGCAGTTCGCCACCAAGGCAGTTCACCCCCAAGCAGTTCACCACCAAAGCAGTTCGCCACCAAGTAGCTCGTCACTAAGGTACGCCACCACTGGGTCGAATAACGAGGTACTTTGCCAAAAAATTTGACATCACAAAACATTGATACGTGGCCGAAAACGGTTACATCATAACCGATTTCAAAAGCTACTCACTCAGCACTTGCTATAGCATATAAATTAGCTCTTTTGGGTTGGTTAACTATCACAAAGCTCATCTTAGACTAATAATTGAAGATTTAGGGAAAAAAACATAAACTCTATATGTAAATTTTAACATTTCAATGGAGCTACAATTTCAAGCCAAAAAACCTTCTTTCACAGTGGTGGCTTAAATGTATATGAAAAATGATGAGTTCTCTGCATCCATTTGGCACTAGAAGCATATGCACATATAGGTAGAGCAAAAACAATTCTGGAAAGAAGATAACAAGCACATCAAATTGAACCATTCATTGTATTTGATAGTTACAAAATTCAGACTATAGTCTTTCATGGTTAGAAATGGAACAATGATGAGCCAAAAGGCACAATCAGTGAGCTTTACGGTACCTGCACTCATCTGTTTATCAAAATAAAGGAAAAATTTTAAACTTGCAAGTGAATGCACTCCTTGTAGAAGGCTTAATTGATGTATCAGCAATTCAGCATAACAGGCTTAACAGACACTAGTGTCATATAAAATTATTCAAATTATCCAGTTTGAATAGAAATTTTTCAGGTTGTATCCCAACTAATTATTCAAACTTCCCATCCCAAATAAATTGAACATAAAGGTCGTGCCTTTGTCTCCACTACTCTTTTCTTCTTTGGCCAATAACAATGAACAAAGGATTTTGTGATCTTTGATTCATATGTATTGTTTGTTTCTTATTTATTGTGATTTCCTGTCATATTATTTTTTATTGTTGATGTAGAGATATTAATTGTTTGATAATTTTGAGCTTGAACTTTGTAATTCAAAGAAGATGCTTTCACCTAGAAACCATTTGAATTATGAATAGTACTATGATATTTTGCTCATGTCATTTCTAATTTGAAACAAGTCCAATCTATAAGGAGTATATGAGGGAAAATTAGGATTTTAAATTACTTTTGAACATATGTATGACGTATCATGGCCTATTCCTATAGGCCATACCAATAATGAGAAGTGTTGGTGTTGTATGTTTTCCTTTCTTTATTTATATTTTGATTAGTCTTGCTGGAATAGGGGTGTCGACGGTTTAGTTAACCGAACTAAGGGCATATTTTGCAAACCGAACCAAAGGTATCGGTTTTTTTATTTCTCCAAACTGAAACCAAACCGGTACCACCAATTAACCAATCCGACGGTTTCAATTTTTTACCGATTCGGTTCTTCAGTTTTTTGGTTTTTTATATTTATAATATATATTATAAATATATGTATAGTATTATATTATAAATAATAAATGATATATAATATATTATAAATATTTTAAAAATAAATAATATATTTATAAATAGATTATTATAAATATAATATAAGTATATATTTATATATAATGAATATATATTTATATATATAGAATGTATGTGACATATATTAAAAATATATTATATATACATATAAATATATATACCGGTTGATTTGGTTAACCACCAATTTTTTTGTAGGTTAACCGGAAACCCAACCAGTTCTTCGATTTTTCAAAAAATCCAAACCGAAATCGAACCGATCGGTTTGATTAACTGCAATTTGCGGTTCGATTAATTGCATTTTGCAATTCGATTTTCTCGATTTGGTTCAAATTTTCGGTTTTTCATGGACACCCCTAGTTGGAAGTACATAAGCTGGTATTGACAAAGGAATTAACAAAGTTTGATTCTTCCATGAGTAACCCGTGTTCAACAGTTTTTCAATTGTTTTTTTATTATAGAAGTGTTGTCCAATTGGTTAAAGACTACTTGGATGAACCACCCAACAAATTGGTTTTACTTTCTATGATGGTTCATTTCTTATTATATTAAATGAATCTAATTTGAAGACTTAACATGTTTTTGTTTAAAGTTTTTGTTCTAACATCCGCCTCTAATTAAGTACAACAGTTTATGTGGCAACCCCAAATGTATCTTCCTATGCCTCAAGTTCTGTTTTCAATTTATGGTTCAAAATTTATACTTCATCCCTCTAGTGGTTTGATTAGTCTATATCCTACCATGAAGTTTTGCATTGAATTATTGAATACAAAAAACTGATGACCAAAAAATACCATGAAATATTACACATATGCAATACAAAAGCTTTTTTTAGTTAAAATAACTTATAACTAGAAAGTAAAAATAATAGTTTATTTATCAAGTGAATCGATGGAGATGATTGAAATTTCTTTACATGTGAAATTAAGCACTGGATATTAAGGTGCTGCCGTGCTGATGTACAAGTTGTGTTTAGGTTTGTTAAAAGTATCATAGTAAAAGGAGAGTGGAACTTATCTTTTTTGTGCCTTCCAAACTCATAGAAAAGTGTGAAACACTACAAGCCTAAGATTTTGATGTGCGAAATTACAGACTGAAGTGCAACAGTGGTGCAAGATGGTTTCTAAAGTTGCAAAATGATACTTTGAGGTTTGATAATGGTAGAGGTGTCAATTGTACTGCATTTGGTTCAATCCGATCCAGTCTAATGTGAGTCCACTTACAAATGGATTGGATCATGTCCAATCCAATCCACTAAACTGTAAATGGACTGGATTTCCAAACCGAATGAAATATCAAAAATTATATAAAAAACAAACCATATAAAAATTACTAAAAATACCCTTTTGGCATTGAGAAAAGTAGTTTGATAAAAGTTATTTCATAAAAGTAGTTTGATAAAAGTATTTTCATATAAAAAGCATTTTTATGAAAGTAATTTCGTATAAGTGCTTTTATAAAAGTACCTTTATAAAAGTACTTTCGGAGAAGTGCTTTTATAAAAGTAATTTCATAGAAGTGCTTTTATAAAAGTACTTTCATAAAGTGTTTTTTTAAAAGTACTTCCATAAAACTGCTTTAGTGTAAATGTATTTTTATAAAAGTGCTTTCATAAAAGTACTTTTGTAAGTGTTTTTATTAAAGTGCTTTCATAAAAGTGTTTTTATAAAATTGCTTCTATAAAAGTGTTTTCATAAAAATACTTTTGTAAATGTGCTTTTGTAAAAGTACTTTTCCTAAAATTACTTTTAGAAAAGTGTTTTCATAAAAGCGCTTTCATAAAAGTACTTTCAAGTGATTTTATGCCAGCTTCAGTTTTGATTGGTTTCAAATTTGACAACGGTTTGGCCTCATGATTTGATTATTGAAAATTTGGTTTAGGTGCAATTCAAACCAATAAGAATATGGACCAATTTATTTTGGACTAGCCCAATCCAATAATTATAATGGACCATCCAAATCCGATTTGATGAGGTTTGGATCAAATTGGATCCAATCCAAAACCGGTCGATTGACATCCTTAGATAGTGGTGCAAAATCACCTTTAAAATTGACTGTGATTCTATGAATTACAAAATGGAAAATTGAACTTTGAATGGAATATGGAACGGGCATTTGCCCCCTACAATGTAATTGGGTTTCCTTAAAACTGTAATTGGCTGAGTTGTTCACTTAATCACTCTCCTTAAAACTGCATTTGCCCCCTACAATGTAATTGGGTCTTTGTAAATCGGTTTCCAAGATGAAACATCCCACAGGTAAGGGTGGCAATTTTTTACCCAACACACCCAGTATCTAACCCACCCAACCCGCCCATTTACTTGGCGGGTTAGAAATGGGTTGATCACCCATTGGGTCAATTTAAATGGGTTGGGTTGGGTTGGGTTGTGGATAACCACTGGGTTAACCACTAAAGATATAAGTATTAATTCCTTAGCCTTTTTTTTTAATTTTCTTCATTTGAATGAAATAGTATATAATTAATGCATTAATTTTCTATTAATTATTGATTAAAATTAGTTTTGTCTCGAATTAACACACTTCACCCAAATCGACATAAATCCAATTCAACTTGACCCAAGTCCAGACTAGCTCAACTTGGTCTAAATATGAATAGGCCTAGTCACCTCAATTCGGTTTGTTTGGGTCAGTCAGCCCAGTCTGGACCCAACCCGACCCAGGGTAGGTTGGTCGGAGTTGACCCAAACGTGAAATGGACACTTGCCCAGCCTGACCCAAAATTCAGCCCGCTTGCCTTTTTGACTTGATTGCCCAACTCGAATCGTATATGTACAATCCAACCCAAACTTGAATCGGTCTGATTTACTTCCATTGACCCGCTTCAAGCCAATTGATTCGGCCCAAACCCGTGCACAAACTTGATATGGACTGGTCCATGTCAATCCGCCATTGATTGAACTGGTCCGGTCTGGTCCGACAAGATTGATCCGAATCCAAACGGTTCAACCACTCTTGATGTGACTAGCTTGAAGACAATCTAATTAAATAGTTCAAGTTGGTCTAACTAGTTTAAACCTAAGTGGTTTGGTCAAACCTAAAACTCGAATATAGAAAATGGCTTTGTCGCTTGTGTAAACATGCATGAAATGTGATTTGAACCTTCACCACTTATGTAAATAGTAACTACTATTACCACCAAGCTATGACCAACTTATTTATCAACTGGGAACTAGTTCTTTATTTTAAATACATAAATATAAGATTAATGGGTTTGGGCAGGTTGGATCAGGTCAAAGCGGGTTTGGATTGAAATTAACCCATTTAATTTTATATAACTGAGTCATTAATGGATTAGTGAGTTAGATGGGGTTGCTCAACCCAAACCGCCCAATTGCCACCGCTACCCATAGGCTTCTAATAGACATGCACTCACTTACTAGCCCTTCGTAAAGTACTAATGGAAGATGATCAATTTTGATGAACAAAGAACAACGTAATATTGTTGTTGTAGTCTATCACTGAGTTGACCAAAGCTCTATTTATATAGAGCTTTCAACCACCAACAAGAGTGACATGGGAAAATCAAGGACCATCCCGATATTCTTCCCAGCTTTTCTCATCAACGAAATAAAAGATATACATAAGAAAAGGTTGGTATGAATTTAGTAGAAGTTACCATTTTGATGGGTGGAAGGTAAAGAACATGAGAACTCTATTCATATTAAACATTGTTTTGTACTTGATTCCGCTAAACTCTTTACTCTTTATTCATTCTTTAACTCTAAACTAAAAATTTCATTTGAACAGTATTTTTGTATGTAGTTCCCAAAGTGATTAACGAACAAAAATATTAAAGGTTGTAATTTAGGTTTACTTTTTTGCAATGCAATTTCATTTGCATTGATACATAAGTATGGGAATGCAAATCCTGATTTATTTTTGTTTTAAATTTAACTTTGTTTTGTTTGTTTTCGGTGAAAGTGAAGTAAAATAAAACTTCAAGGAAACTAAAGCAAAACCCACAGCAAAAGTAAATCAGATTTTATACTTTTTTGATGCCGCTCAATCCGAGGTAGTGCATGAATCGAGGATGGCAATCAGATAGTTCTTCCTAACAGGTTGGGGCCAAGCTTCAAGGATGAAGTTGCGCTTCAAGACCTGCGATCAAGGAAGAAGTCAGAGACCCGAGGAATTATCCCTAGGTAAGTACTTCGACGCTCAAGTCAGTAGGAGGTGGTGGATGGCCGGGCCGAGCTATAGGGATGTTGGTCCGGGCTAATTAGTAGTATGGGTGTTAGAAGTTGGGAGTGTCCCTTACCTCGAGCATGGAGTATCTTTTTATAGACAGAGGGTTCGTATCCTGATCGGAGTAGGTTTCTAGGGAAATTGGGGCAGAGTTCCCTGTCGAGGTTACACGGGGTAGAGTCCTACTCCTTGGCGGAGTTGTCTTCTCATCCCTATCGCTAGGCGGGATCATGGTAATGCCATAGCTCGACCGGACTATGTCGACGTGGCTGAGCTGTGACAAATGGCCACGGGCCTCTAGGCCAGCTCAGCCATGTCCCTAACATCACTCCCCCAGTTCCGAAGCCGAGGGACGAGGTTCCCTAGGTTCGTTGCCCGGCTGAGGAACTTCCAAGTATGCGTATCATCCATGTCGTGTTGGTCGTTATCGAGGAGTCCTTCGATTGTTGGTTGCAGAACTTAAAAAAGAATCAGAATTTTGGTTCCCGAACCACTCCCCCAAATCTGCTGTTGAGGAGGGGGAGTGCTCGTCCATACTACTACGCGGCCTTGTGGCCGTAAGCTACCTAGCGGGGGATTTGATTGGCTTAGCCGAGGATCCGTGTCGAAGGCTAGACTGGCACTGCGGGGCTCTGTGTTGAAGGTTGGACCACTACTGTAGTTGAACCGGCACAATTAATGGGTACAACCGATGCCTGCCGAAGGTGTCACTTCGATATCCGAGGCTTCTTGTCGTACGTTATTGGTCGCGTTGATTGACCTTCCAAGGCATTGTCAAAGGTGCTTCATCTGCACTATTGATCTCTCCTCAGTATGTGCCCCTGATGGTTATAAAAGGGAAGAGGAGGCCCCCCTATCCTCAGTATTGCTTGCAAAAGTGTGTTTGGATTCACTGCTCGGCAGATTCATTGGTCATATAGTTCGGCAAATAGCTCGGTAGATAGCTCAACGGATAGCTCGGTAGCTGTTGCTCTTCAGCTTCGTAAATTTTCTGGTATGTCCTCTTCATCTTGTTGGTCCTCTTCCTCATCCAGGTCCTCCAATAGTTCTGGTTCTAGCTCTTTTCGTAGCTTGATCTATGAGCCTGAGCTGAGAGATTTCATGGTTGCCGAAGTTGAGGAAGTCGAGGCTGGTCCCTCTAGGATGGAAGTGGAGCTCCTCTTTGGGCAGGTCACCGGTTCAGTACTGATGTAACCATTTCTGGTCACGTATCATTTTTTTTAGCTAAGTAGCTCGTCATCCCGTCTGCTCCCAGGTGGCCGATGACTCAGAGGCTGAAGTGGAGCGCCCTAGCGTAGCGTAACCCAGCTGCTCTTTGCAGGAGGTGATCTGGCTACCAGTAGCGACGGGAACTGAACCGGCTACTTCCTGCTGGAGATGATCTGCTCATCTTCGTAGACGGCGGGAACTGAGGGACCTGCATGAACTGAATCAGAGAACTCGGGGGTGTTTACCCGACGATGTCACTCCGATGGCTAAGTCAGCACTTAATAGTGAGCTGAAAATGATATTTTGAGAATGGGAGAGTTGAGAGCAGAGAATACGCATCATTTTCCCTCCCTTCGCCCCTGGGCGGTGACGCCTTTATATACTGGAGTCCTCATGGGTTTGGTGGAGCAATTCCTGGATTCCCACTGTGATGGGACCTATTTTCATGTTAGGTGAGGATAAAGCCACCAACCGGTAAGGTTGCCCATTTCTGTCTAAATCGGGGAGTGGATGAGCTAATATAGCTGTTACAAGTCACAATCCCGTAAAATGCGGGGTACGGTGGTGAGCTCCTCGGAGTTGTCACGCGATGGTCGGTCTGATTAGGAAGCGAGCTGTCTGTAAGGTGCCAGGCTACATGGTGACGAGCTGCCTGTAAGTTGGCACTTAGTTGCCATGAGGTTGCACCCAGTTGTCACGAGGTGCTAGGTGTCACATTGTCATTGGATGGCCAAATCCGCCCTCATCATTTGCCCCCCACTCCCAAGCTGAAGATAACTCGACAAAGGGAGTAGATTTCTCCTTTTGGCCCATAATTCGACGAGCTCGTAAGCACTGATTCAGTTTCTTAGGCTCTAGTTGGGCCCATGATGCTATAGACCTCGGTGGCAAGGAGGAGTACCATGCCAAGGCTAGGCCCTGCAATGTGGTTACTAGGGCTTTGCACATTAGTCCCTCCAATGCACCATGTAGCATCATCTGGTCTTTGAGCACCACGATATGGTCGAAAGGGTCGGAGTTCCCGTCATACTTGTCGAATTGGGGGGCTCGCCATCCAACATGGGTATCTCATCCACGATGTCCTGGACGAAGGGTGGCTCCTTGGTGATATGTGCAGTGGCCTGCACAGGTTGGTCTATGGTGGGAATTGCGCTCTTATGGGTGGAAGTGCACTCTAACTCTTTCAAACGTTGCCAAAGCTCTATAATTTCGGCATCTCTGATGTTCGAGGCTGCAGTGTGTATGGCCTCCCTCTTGGGTCGTGTGGGGTGATCCTTGACCAAACTTGACTCAGCGACAGAGATTGCAAAGGGCGGCGTCCTTTTGTCGAGCCTTTCTTTGGCGGGGATGCGCACTGACTAGTGTATCTAGCTATGGTAGTCTCGTCCATGGGAACTGGTAGTGGCGGCGGGCCTTCAGGTCATGTCCTGCCTCATACGCTCAAACCACTCTCCCCTTACATCTGACCAGTGCGCTTTGGGGTCCTTGGTCCAAGAATCGTCCTTCGTGTCTGTCGGGGCGTGAGGGGGACAGCCCGGTTGGGTGGCACAGCAAACCGCAGTGTCTGCATGAATTTGAAGATCTTATCAACCTTTTCTTGCATGGCTCGAAATTGCGTTGGATCTACTGCGGTGGAAGGTTACGGGACTTCTTGGTGCGGGGAGTCACGGTGTCAGTTCTCCCGAGATGGGGACTGGCCAACTGATCGTTCAAACTGGTTTTTAGGCATCTTAATCGCTTTCTTGATTACGCGGTGAGGAATGAAAGATTTTTGGGAAAGACTTTTTGTGCGATCCCATAGACGGCACCAATCTGATGCAGCTCAAACCGAGGTAGTGGACAAACCGATGATGACAATTAGATAGTCCTTGCTAGCAGGTCGGGGCCGAGCTTCAAGGATGAGGCCACACTTCAAGACTTGCGATCAAGGAAGAAGTCAGAGGCTCAAGGAATTATCCCCGGGTAAGTATTCCGATGCTCAATTCATTAGGAGGTGATGGATGACCGGGCCAAGCTATAGGGATGCTGGTTCGAGCTAATTAGTAGTATGAGTGTTAGAAGTTGGGAGTGTCCCTTACCTTGAGCATGGAGTACCTTTTTATAGACAGAGGATTTGTATCTTGATCGGAGTCGGTTTCCAAGGAAATCGGGGCAGAGTTCCCCACCGAGGTTACAGGGGGTAGAGTCCTACTCCTCGACAGGGTTGTCTTCCCATCCCTATCCTCTAGGCGGGCTTATCCGTGAGGGGCGTAGCTGACGTGGTTGACAGGATCATGGTAATGCTGTAGCTCGGCCGGACTATACCAATATGGCCGAGTTGTGACAAATGGCCACGGGCCTCTGGGCCAGCTCAACCATGTCCCTAAAACTTTTCTAATTTGTACCTTATGTTTGGTTGTGTAAAGTAAAATAGGAAGTAAAATGGTGTTTTTCTTACCTTATGTGCAAGAGAATTGAGGGAAGGAGGAGGGCTTTTACGAGTGAGGTAGGAAGCAAGATAATGTGGTTCCCATGTTATATATAATGAGAGAACTGAGTTAGGAGAAAGGTGGTGCAAAATTTACACTGCTAGCAAGTGCGAATGTGATAAAAAGGATTTTTTTTTGAATATTAAAAATAGAACAAATTTGATGTGTTACTATACCGACTTAGAGAATTTGGTACATGATTATTGTGTGATTTGTTACAACCCAAAAGTTGTAATTTGGAGGTTCATAGTTTGTTTAATAAGATTTGCCACCTCTTGATCTATTTATTTTAAATCGTTTGGAAAACAAGAGCCTGTTTGGTTCACGGGAATAGGGGTTTAGAATTTCAATTGTTTGATTGGATGGAATTGAAATTTCACTCTTATTTCTATTTCTATTGGAATGACATTCCCTCTAAAAATGAATCATTCTGATTAAAATTTCAAAAGATTTTGATTTTAATTCTGATTTTTGGTTCCGATTCCATGCAACTACGAAGCAAACAGATCC
This sequence comes from Nelumbo lutea, assembly GCF_056320005.1. Classification (NCBI taxonomy): domain Eukaryota; kingdom Viridiplantae; phylum Streptophyta; class Magnoliopsida; order Proteales; family Nelumbonaceae; genus Nelumbo; species Nelumbo lutea. Next base: position 142,359,139 of record NC_142684.1, read on the forward strand.
TAATTTGTTATTGGTCAAAATTTATGAGGGTTCGATCAGGGCGCTCTTCCCATACCATGCCTTGCCTTCCCTGTATCATAGATTTGTTGAGTAGAATCAGCCTTTTAGCTTAACAACTAAAAAATAAATAAACTCAAACAAAGCTATAGAATTCGTGTCAGTCTGTGACTATCTAATTCCTTATTGGGACCAGGTTTATGCTAACTTTAGCCTAACTCGACCCATTAGAGCCCTAATCGGCACGCTTAACATTTCAATAGGTTGGTTGAATTGTTTTTTTCACAGCCTAACCCAAAATAAAGTCACTCGAACCTGAATCCGATGTTATCCGACTAAGTGGAATAGGATTACCCAACAGTATCACTGTTCTTGACAAATGGCGATGCCTGTATTTATAGTTTTTCAATGGCACTAAAGGGTGCACCGTGCATTTCTAAATTACAATGACTCCCCCTTGTACTATAGGGTCTCTGATAAAGATCCCCTGTATTTTTGTTTTGTGACAAAGACTCCCATACTATGACCGTGAGACAAAGACCCCGTTTCTCTAGTCTTCTGTTAAAATATATGTTATAATATTTTTTTAATTTTTATACTATCTTTGTAATAATTATTCAGATAAAGACATTGTTCATCTTCTCTGACCTCACGATACATTAATAGCAGGATAGATTTCAAAAGTTCCCTCTGTCCCTCTCTCTCTCCCCCAATTTCTCTTCTTCCCCTTCCCTTTTATCTCCTCTCCTTTCTTCTTTCTGATTTCCTCTATTTTTCACTGGTTGTAGGTGAATGATTTGAGCCAAATGAGAAAATGTATCATCCTTGACATTGTTGGACCTTGTCGAGGATAAATTCATTACAGCTCGGCCACAAGAGGAGCAGTTGAGTGGTGAAAATCGAAAATGCGGAAAACTTTGTTGGTTGACAAAGAACTAAACAACGGTAGCGCCAACGGTAATAAAAGAAGAAATCTGAAGGAGATAACAAAGAAGTGATCAAGGTAGCAGCATCGACTATAGCCGTGGTGGTTCCGCCACCATTTGTTTTCGGTCGGAGCCAATCTCAGGCTAGTACTAGAAGGGTAGCACTGACAACCACCATTACCAATACCATGTTCGAAGTTCCAACAACCGGCGTCGATGCCACTGCGAGCACCTTTGTAGGGAAGGCTCTGCCAAACAGAGATCTCTACACGGGAAGCAAGGAGAAAACGAAGAAATACATATCATCCTTGACATTGTTGGACCTTGTCGAGGATAAATTCATTACAGCTCGGCCACAAGAGGAGCAGTTGAGTGGTGAAAATCGAAAATGCGGAAAACTTTGTTGGTTGACAAAGAACTAAACAACGGTAGCGCCAACGGTAATAAAAGAAGAAATCTGAAGGAGATAACAAAGAAGTGATCAAGGTAGCAGCATCGACTATAGCCGTGGTGGTTCCGCCACCATTTGTTGTCGGTCGGAGCCAATCTCAGGCTAGTACTAGAAGGGTAGCACTAACAACCACCATTACCAATACCATGTTCGAAGTTCCAACAACCGGCGTCGATGCCACTGCGAGCACCTTTGTAGGGAAGGCTCTGCCAAACAGAGATCTCTACACGGGAAGCAAGGAGAAAACGAAGAAATACATATCAAGCTTAACAACACAGAATCACTAATCCAGTAGCAAACCAAAGGGTTTCAAAGCTAACCTACTCTTCCTCTATTAAACCTGTTGGATTTTAATCTCATAAGAGATTAAATCCAATGGGTTTGATTGGTCAATTACATGAGAAATTGCACCTGCACACTTGGTTGAAAAATCAGTTTTTCTCTTACAAAAAAAAAAAAAAACCCTGTTTTGAACTTGTCCCACATTGGATACTTACAAGGTTTGTCTTCATTATTTTTAATAGGAGCTGATTTACACTCCTTAGAATTAGTAGAGGACAGTATGGGGATTCGATACCACGCAACGCATGCGGACCCGTGTGTGGTGCAATGAGGCGCTTTAGAGGCGCACTTTGCTCGCACCCGCGTGGCTTGCGATGGGCGGCTCTGGTTTTGGTGCGTTGATGACCATAGATCACAATTGGTGAGATCAACGGTCACGATTCGATCGAGTGTGATCAAGAGGCACAATTCAAAGTTAACAATCACCAATTGTTAACAACTTTTTAAACAGTCACAATGTGCTTTCTCTAAACCAGCACCTACCTTTTCCTCATACCTCTTCACAAATTATTTAAGGAGCATGAATCAGACTCAAAAACACACAATTTCGAAATTCACTATCTCTCTCTCTCTCTCTCAGTCCAGCCTGCTACAGTCTCACATAAGGTTTCTTTGGAGACTCTTCAACTTTGCTGATTGCAGATTCTCGCCCAAGGCTCTGTTGTATCATGGGAACGAATTTGCCTGTAACCCAACAAAAAACTCAATAAAACTTAGTGGGGGCAAATAACGTTCTAAAGACAGTGTCTTCAGACGCGCCTCAGATCTTCTCTTCCAAAATTACAGTAACCCCATCTTCCCCAACAAAACCACTGCTGCATTACAATTTAAGAGCTTATCCTCAATGAATTAGTGTATTTAGATCAAAGCATATAGGAGATTCAGTAGTCCGAATTTAAAAGCCAGTAAAGCTGAACCCTCTCTTAAAAATGCTTAGATATGTGAACAAAATCCTGTTAACAAAATCTAGGGTTTGCACAACAATTGATGTTGCAAGGTGTCCTGAAATTTCATTGAATGATCGAGTGGAAGGGAAGCTGAAGAAAGAAAAAAAAAATCTCACCGAACAAGACCATTGCTTCGCTTTTATACCTTTATTTGCTGTGAAAATATGATAATAACCAAGCTGACTGTACTCCCCTGTTCAACCACCAGATGAGGTAGCAAGGGCTACAGCAGTGGCCAAGGTCTAGCTGGACTGGGTAGAGAGATTGGAACAGCTGAGCCAGTTGAGGCATATAAAGGGCGTAGCTCTTTGGGCTTGTGTGCAAAGAAACAAATCCTGTGCATCGATTTTAACGGAAAGTCTTTATCAGGGGGTCTTTGTGGCAAAACAAAGTATAGGAGGGTTTGTAATTTACCAAAAAAGTGTTCGGGTTTGATGCAGGTCTCCTTTCACCCGAAACTTGATTAAGACTGACCTGCTGCCCGATATGGTCGGTTAGGCTGGTTTACTACTTAATCCGATCCACATCCACGAACAGCGGACTTCGGATCCATGGCCAAACAGCGTCCGGAGCGGAGTCGCTCAAGTAAAAGGTATCCCGCTCGTCTTCCCCTTCAGAAATCTTCAGCTTCGAGGCCATGGATCTTCTCTTCAACGCCTACTCAGCTGCTTCAGACGAGGAAGACGATGATGAGAAGAAACTCGTAAGGCCTCCTTTAAAACGAATAAGGCGCGAAAATCCAACCTTACAGCTTCAATCATTGCCGGAATATCGTCCCAATAACTATTCTAATCAGCGACAGGAAGCTTCAATTCCAGGGAGGTACATCTCCAAGAGAGAGCGGGCTATCTCGGCTGTGGCTTCTAGGGTTTCTGAACCGGATCCATCATCCATGGTCATCACATCGCCTGGTTTTTTGCTTTTCTTTTATCCTTCTCTGAAATAACTTGCAAAAATCTAAATTTCGAATTTTTTACCGCTGAAGAGGTTAAAACTAGGATGCATTTTGATATTTTTTTTGTTTATTTCTCAATTGTAAATGATATGAAAAGTACTAGGTTTTTCCTTTTCTAAATTATGAATTATGCTTTGTTTTTATATATATATATATATATATATTTATATATTTTGAAACCATGCTATGCTTGATAGTTTAGATGAACAAATACGGTTTTGGTTGATAACTTTCTTATGTTCTGTTATAAACAGTTGAAAGCCTACCTCTATGGGAAGAACTTCGCAAATTCCATAAGAAAAATACAAAGACACCCCTCAATAGAGGGAAGAGCCTATAATGGAGCAGCAAACAACCTAGAAACAAATCACATATTCAATCCTATTTGGACCACTTATCTTCTCTATAGGGTAGTGTTTGAATATGTAGAATTTGAGAATGGTCATTGGCCAAACAACATATTTGTACTTGGATCATGGTGACTAGGGATGGATTGCTTGTATGCATGTTCTAAATCCTGGTAAAATAAAATAAAAATATGGGGACACTTTTGTTCTTATGGTGGTATTTGTTTTTTCCCTATTTTATAACTCAAGCAAAATCTGAAACTCCTAACCACTAGCCACCTTGTGTACTCTAGTTGTCTAGGTGACAAATATTGTTGCCTGAAAAAGCAGCTAGGCAACAACTGTGCATTTTGGCCCATTGAGGAAAGTCTTATGGCTTATGGGAAATTGGCAATGGAAGTATGTTAAATTTCACAAAATCAACATATAAAGTTACTAAATTGTTGCAGATATAAATGGTAAAACAAGTATTGAAATTTTTAAAAATAAATTTATTTCCATTTTTTGCATATTTTTTACCTTCTCTCTATTCCTTCCCTCTTAATTCTTCTTCTCGGTCAAACTTGAATTATTAATAACACTTTTTTTTATAGCAAGAGGCCTAGAATAATTACTTAATTGTATCAACTATAATAAGTAATATCTCAATATAATTACATAGTCATGCACCTAATTACATAGTCATCATCCAAGCCTTATCCCCCAGTCATTAGAGTTGAGCTTTCAGATTTAAAGATTGTGTAATTGACTTGGGGGAATCTAATCTGCTCCTTTGTGTGTAGGGTCTTGCTTTCAGGGGTGAGGTTGGAAGATTGGGTGGTTTGGGAATCTCTTGTTGAGTGGAGGGGGAGTTTGTTCAATGTTTTTCTCAGGCTTGTGAGTTTTGTTTTTGCTCTTTGTCTTTTGGGAGTGTTAGATTGAGGCTTTGAGGAAGATTTGGGTTGAGGTTTTCTTTTTTATTTTTCTTAAGAAAAGCCTTGTCCATAGTTGTCAAGGCAACGCCTAGGCAGGCTCCTAGGCAACAAGGCGCCCTTTGAGGCTCGCCTCGCCTGTAGTTTTCAAGGCGCCAAGGCGAGGCTAGGTGACCAAGGGGTGCCTAGGTGCGTGAAATCAGAAAATAGTAAGCCTACGTGTTTCTACCCTTCATGAGCTAGTTACTTGGTTTTATACATTAACCTACAAATCTCTAAACTAAATTTTCTACTTATGATTCTTGTAGTCGTGCTTAAAGCATGCAACACAGAACATTAGAAATAGAAAATTGGACTTAAAAGAAGAACTGAAGAGAGCGTAGCCCTTGTGTTTGACCAAGAAAAGAAAAAGAACTTAAGGAGAAAACAGGGAGGCAGAGCCCTGTTTTAGACCAAAAAAAGAAAATAAACAAGGGGCTCCACTACTGTTTTAGACCAAGAAAAACTAGGGAAACACTAAATAAAAGAAGAAAATGAAAAGAAGGGGGCAGAGCCCCTGTTTCAGATCACCAGTGAAGAGGAAAAAATGATGAAGAAACTCAGAGAAATGAAGAAGAAAAGGGGGCGGAACCCCTGTTCCAGACTACCATTGAGCAGGACAAAAGTGCAGGTAAAAGGGTGAAAAGTTTGCAGGAAAATGAAGAAGAAATGAAGGGGGCGGAGCCCCTGTTTGATTCCAAAAAAAAAATCATGCAAAAAACGTATGGAAAAGGCAAAAAAAACAGGAAGAACCAACAAAAAGGAAGAAATAAAAGGCTGAAAACGAAGGGGGTAGGAGGAAGGATAGGCAGACTGAAAACTGAGAAGAAGAAGATGATTCATTTGACTACCTGGCACTACCTGGCATATTCAAAGTTGTTTAGACTTCTAGTTGGTTATGCAGCATTGCAGCAACAGTTGGAGTTGAACTGTGTGTGAAACATACCTGATGGGACAGCTCTCCCTCTTCTATTCAGTTATGCCATGAAAATAAAATCCTAAAAAGACAGAACTCTTTTAATAAAAAGAGTGATAATGTGTGATAAGTTCTATTTTAATAATAAAAACTAATCAATAAAAACTATTTGCAGCAAAAGAAAAGTAAAAAACAATATAAAAATATTAAAGGATCAATGCATTAAGGGATGCATATCATGTATTAATGTGTCTTGCGTCTAGTCTAGGCGTGCGCCTTGGAGTTAAGCGCCTGCCTAGTCGCCTAGGCGTGCGCCTCATACAAACTTTGCATGGCGTCTGGGCGAGGTGAAGTTTGAAAACCTTCTAGTCGCCTAAGCGTCGTCTTGACAACTGTGGCCTCGCCTAATCGCCAAACAGTTTTGTACCATGTATTATAAAATACTTTTTTATTCTTTATTTTTTGACATTATAATTATAAAATAGGCACTATTAAACTAAAATATTCATTTTGTGTGTTTATATACTAATTTCTTTTTATTATTTTCTTATTTGTTAGGGTTTAATCAATACAAACATTGCTAAATGCTGTATTGAATCCTCAAAGGCTTCAAAACCTGAATCAATAAGTAAGGAAGAACTTAAAATTTTGTCTAATCAACACATTTTCTACTACTACTACTTTTTCTTTTCTTCTTTCCCTATAACAAAAATAAGGGTTCAGCTCCTATATTTTTTGAATTTTCTTTTTCTTCTTCTTTTTCTTCTCATTAATTTGTTGATTTTCTATACTTTAACATGAACTCTATACTTTTCTTACGAAAATTATGAATAATTATTAAGGAAATATGGTTATGGTACCTAGGGAACTACCCTAGGATCTATGCTTTCTACATAAAAAAAATCCATCGCCTAGGCGACTAGGCACCCCCTTGTCGCCTAGGCTCGCCTTGGCACCTTGAAAACGATGGCCTTGTCCCAACAATATGGGGTCAACTGCATGAATCTTGTTTCACCATTCTGTTCTATTTAATGCCATACCCATTGTTAGGTTATTTGTTCTTAAATTATTTCTTACTACTTTGGCCTATATCCTTTTTGGTTTACCTCTACCCTCTCTAGCCCCTTCAACTTGCAATAGATCACTTTCTTCTTGTATGTGTTGAGAAAGGTCTTCCATGACTGTGGCCAAACCATGTTAGTCTACTTTCTCTTATTTTATCACCTATTGGTGCTACTCCTAGGAATGACTTCATTTCTTACCGTATCCTTTCTAGTTTTTCCATTCATCCATCTCAGCATACACATTTCTACCACAGTCATATTTTGGACATGTTGTTTCTTAACTGCCCAAGTGCCCAATTCTCTACTCCATAGAACATGGCTGGCCTTACAACTATTTTATAGAATTTTCCTTTTAGTCTAAGTGGTATTCGCCTATCACATAAGATTCCGGATGCACCACTCCATTTTCCCGTCCTACTCTAATTCTAGGGGCGGCATCCTCCTCAATGTCTCCCTTTTTATGAATTATCAAACCAAGGTACTGGAAAAAGGTCACATTGAATTATCTCTTGGTCTCCAATCATAAGTGCACCTTGATTTGCACTTTTGTTATTGTTAAAATTACCAATCATATATTCTGTTTTAGTCCTACTTATCTTAAAACCTCTTGTTTCTAAGGTATTTGTCCATAAACTTAACTTTGCATTTAATCCTTCATTAGTTCAATAAATTAAAACAATGCCATCAAAACAACATGCACCATGGGATCTCCCCCTGAATATGTTTAGTCAATTCATCTATGATTTGTGCAAGTAAATTAAGGCCAAGTGCTGAACCTTGGTGAATACCCATCATAACTATAAAATCTGATGTCACTCCCACAGGTGTAACATTGGCTGTTGGCTCATTGCGACCTCATACATATCCATTATCCTTAATTAGGTCTATACACCTATTTGAAACTCCTTCCTTTTCCAAGATCCACTTTGTTATCTCTTTGGGGACTTTATCATATATCTTACATAGTTATATATTTTTGAATAAGTGGTCATAAAATTATTATATTGCCATAATATTAAAGAAAGGAGCATCCCCCTTTTACAAAAATCTACATGGTCATAAGTTTTGACTGGGTGAAAAATTTGTATCAAACTATCCACTCAAAAAAAAAAAAAAAAAAGGAATTCATGTATGGATTCCCATGGCCTTTTATAAAACAAATAATTCTAAAGTTCTTGAAATACTTCCATATTGATGACTAAGAAAAAGGAGGGCTTTAGGAGTAATTCATTGTTGCCTTGCGTTCAAGGAGAGCTTGCATCGTATCAAACTGTTGGGCACCTTTTCAGCCTGTCACTTTCTTAAAACATTCTTCTATTAATATCATTATTCTTGGGATTATGTGCTCCACCTTCAAGCTCTTATCAAGAACTGCAGTTCACATGAAAAAGTTGATCATCAAGGAGATATATTGAATAATCATATCCAATTTAAGGAAAAATGATTTATAACCTGAGCCCAAAATAGAGGTATATATAAATACCTACTGATGAATTACCCACCTTGCTTGGTTGTCTAAACATTTATATTCCCTTCCCAGTTCTATCATCGATGGTGGGTTGGTTTAATTCATTGAGGTTCTCTACTTCTCAATCATTTGATCCATTGAACTTGGAAGGCTAATAGACTTGTTTTGGCCCCTAAAAGTCAGAAAAAAGTGATGAACCTGGGAATTCTGTAAAACTAGTGACTCTTTTAACTCTATGTAGCCTCTTTAATCTGATTAAACCCATTCTGGATGCAAGTAGAAACTGGAACATAAGCTTACAAACAACACTTGTCCCAGAATTGAAAAGCTCATAAATTATAAAACTTACATTAGATAAATAGATACTGATAGATACTGATAGAAACTTGATTTCTTACTTAAGATTTCTTTCCTTTTTTCTCTGTTTAACTCATTCCCAACCACTTCCAATTTTGATTTCATTTTTGATGCATCTGCTTATCTTCTTTGGTAAAGTTCTTGAAATTAAGGATTTAGTAGTTACAGGTACTTAACAGTTCAATACATATCTGGATTCTGGAATGGTTGAGGCTGTCTAGTTCCATGGTATACAAAAGGAACAAGCCTTCTAGTTTATTTATAGATTATTTTCTTACAAAAGGAATCCATTTATTTTACAGCATACCTAGAATATTCGTGTATGCACATTACTGTTTACATGGATAGGTTTTCCCCCTTGAAGTTCATGTTATCTTCATTTTACCATATGTGTTTTACTTGGTTCTTTGCATATTACTAATTAATTTCTGTTATTTTTATCAATAAAGAACATTTGTAGTGGTTGTAATTATTGAATTAAGGTGATCCAAACTTGGTCCATTTATAATCAGATCAAGTATGCGTTTACCCTAATTATATAGGTGTCTATGTGTAAAAGTTGGTTTTAATTTTAGGTTTTGTTTTCCCTAAAAGTTCATATAAGTTATTTTTTTTTTCAAATGAAATTGATTTCTAGTTCATTTTATTAATAGTATATAATATTCTGGTATTTTTTTTTTTAGTTTAATCTGTAGAGAACATTGATGTGGTCCCAACTATGTTCGTATGACTATAGTTAGACTGTAGTTAGCAGTTAGTTATTTCAGTTTGTTAGTTGGTTGTTTATTTCAGTTTATAGCTATTAGTTTTCTTTTATTATTTTGCCATGTAAGCAGTAAGGATAATTCAGCCCTTTTACTTTTGTAGTTGATCAAGACTGCTATATCAGTCTTGATCACTAAGAAACTTCAGGTTCGAAGAGAAGAGAAAGTGAAGGAGGAGAAAGAGTGATGAGAGAACAGTAGAACACAGGTTTTGAGGAGAAGAACAGAATCTCAATATTCTGCCGCTGCCACTTTAAGTTAATATTTATATGTTATGCTAGTTACATGAAAGGACACATCTGCCCTTGGTGTTTACATCATAACACATAACAATATAAAACCGAAAAGTAAATAACAACTAGAATAACAGAATAACAAATTGACCACAGCTGTGACTAGATACATTCTACCCTACGGACAGGGTGGGACCACAGCTGTGGGGCCCACATCAATGTTCTCTACACTCCCCCCCTCAAGTTGGGAGTAAATGTTCATCATTCCCAACTTGGATAGATCCACTTCTAGCTTCTTTCTTGATATGACATTAGTGAGGATGTCTGCTAGTTGCATACTGGATGTGATGTAAGGGAGGCATACTTCTTGAGATGAGACCCTCTCTCATACAAAATGGCGGTCAATTTCAATGTGTTTGGTTCTGCCATGCTGTACTGGATTATATGCTATATTAATAGCTGCTTGATCATCACAATACAACATCATGGGCTTCTCATACTCAATACCCAACTCCTCAAGTAGAGATCTTAGCCATAGGATTTCAGCCACTCTGTTGGCCATGGACCTGTATTCTGCTTCAACACTTGACCGGGAGATAACATTTTGTTTCTTACTTCTCCAAGTGACAAGGTTTCCTCCCACAAGGACACAATATCCTGAGGTAGACCTTCTGTCATCAACACTCCCAGCCCAATTAGCATCTGTATAGACCTCCACCTTCATGTGGTTGTTGTTCTTGAACAGTATACCCCTACCCGGGCATCTCTTCAAATAGGCTAAGATTCTTTCTGCTGCAAGAAGATGTGTGGTTCTAGGAGAATGCATGTACTGACTGACAACACTAACAACATAAGTAATATCTGGCCGAGTGAGGCAGAGATATAGGAGCTTTCCAACCAATTGCTGGAACATAACTTTGTCTTCAAGAAGTTCCCCACTCTCGGCACTAATCCTGTGGTTCTGTTCAATTGGTGTATTTGCAGGCTTGACACCTAACTTTCCAGTTTCTGCCAACAGGTCTAGGACATATTTCCTCTGCGAGATAAAGATCCCCTGTTTGGATCTAGCAACCTCAATACCCAAAAAATACCGGAGTGCGCCAAGGTCTTTCACCTCAAATTCTTGATGAAGGAGCTGTTTAAGGAACTGCCCCACTCTCACTGCTCTCCCCCTAAAGACAATGACTCAAACCATTGCAGCCCTCATCACCCAATGGAATAGGTAAAGGAACTGCCCCACTCTCACTGCTCTCCCCCTGAAGACAAGGACTCAAACCCCCCACTTTCACTGCTCTCCCTCTGAGGGGAAACCCGAGGATGATAGGGTGTCCCCTCAAAGAAAGTGACATCCATGGAGACAAACTTCCTCCCTGAGACAGGATCATAGCAGCAATAACCCTTTTGAGTTTGTGCATAACCAAGGAAGATGCATTTGGAGGCTTTGGGTTCGAACTTGGAGTGATGGGGTCCGAGAAGCTGAACAAAACAGGTACAACCGAATGTCTTAAGGGGAATAGAAAACAAGTCCTCACGTGGGTGTAGGAGGGAAAAAGGAGATCTCATATCAAGGACCATGGAAGGAACCCGATTAATAAGGTATACCGCCGTGAGGATAGCATCATCCTAGAAACGGATAGGAACATTGGAAGTAAACGTGAGACTTCTAGCTACTTCCAAAATGTGCCTATTCTTCCTTTCGGAAACTCCATTCTGCTGAGGTGTATGAGGGCAAGAGCTCTGGTGGATAACCCTATAATGAAGAAGATAAGATGTCAATGATTTAGTAAAGTATTCCTTTGCGTTATCAGATATGAGAACTTTGATCTTGGCATCAAACTGGGTTAGGATCATTTGGTGAAAATTTTGGGTCAGGGAAGGTACCTCATTTCGTGAACGCATGAGATAAACCCAAGAAAAACGGGTATGGTCATCAACAAATAACAAGAAATATCTGTACCCACCCATGGAAGGGATATGATAAGGCCCCCAAACGTCAGTATGCACAATATCAAAAGAATTATCACTCCTTTTATTACTCAATAAATAAGGCTTTCTACAATGCTTAGCAAACTCACAACTTTCACACTGTAACTGAGACAACTCAATAGACTCAAATAAAGCAGGAAACAAACTCTATAAAGACCGAAAAGACAAATGTCTTAATCGGTTATGCCAAAGCATAACCGGACTCACACTCTGAGAAACAAAAGACATATTCTCAACTGACTCTCCCTGACGGAACTTCTCCCCGAGTAGATAAATCCCATTCGTCTCACGGCCAGTCCCAATCACCTTCTTCGTCTCCAGGTCCTGAAAAACACATCGATCAGGAAAGAAGGTTACTGAGCAGTTCATATGCTTGGTAATACTATTGATTGAAAGAAGGTTAGTATCAAGCTTAGGAACATGCAAGACAGATGACAGGGAGATAGTATTTGATAACTTGATGTCACCCTTTCCGGAAATAGAAACCAGAGAGCCATCAGCAATAGATACTTTATCCCTACCAGAAGACAAATGGTAAGTAGTAAACAGTGAAGGCAGGCTAGTCATGATCAGATGCACCTGAGTCTATTACCAACAAGGTTCAGTAGTACCTGGAGCTGAGGCATGATAGGCTGAAGCTCGAGTACCTGAATGTGCGAAGGTAGATGTGGCAGGGGCTGATGAAGACTGCGGTGGCTGAACTGAATTTCCAACTTCCTTTTCTAACTGCATTAGGGCAGCCCGAACTGCAGCTAAGGTCTCTAAAGATGTTCCTTTTGTGCCAGATGAGGATGCTGAATCAATGTTCACTGCTACATGAGCAGTGCCCTTCTTGCTTCTCAACTTCGCAGGAACCAAGTGAGGGTGCAGTTTCCAACATGTTTCTTTTGTATATTTGGGCTTCTTACAATGTTCACACACCACATCCTTCTTGTCTTCCTTCCTCCTGTCCTTCTCTGAATCATCCCCTGATTTGGGTGTCACCGCTACAAAGGCTGGTGTGGGGGGCTGAGGTTGCATCATAACCTTCATTCTAGTCTCTTCACTGTGTACAAATGAGTATGCCTGAGAGAGAGTCACACTGTCTCTAGTCAAAATCTGTTGCCGTACAATATCATACTCTAAATTTAGGCATGCCAGAAACTCAAATACCCGGTTTGTCTCAACCTGCTCTCTATACATTTGTGCATCTCTGGGACTCTCCCACTCAAGAGTCTCTAAGTGATCAATCTCACGCCACAGGGACTGCAAGGTAGAGAAATATACTGAAACCAGTCTCTCTCCTTGTTCAAGATTTTTCACTTCACATTTCAATTCATATGCTCTGGCAACATTAAGGGGTTGGGAATAAGTTTCTTTCCCAACATCCCATATCTTCTTAGCTGTCTTTGCCCACAAATAATTCCGGCTAATATGAGGCTACTTGGAATTACACAACCATGTCATAACCAAGTAGTTTTCTTGAATCCACTTGGTATATGTCGGGTCTCCCTTGGGAGGTTCTTACATATCTCTCAAGAGGTACCCTAATTTACCTCTTCCACCAATAGCCATCATGGCTGATTGGGCCCATTCCAAATAGTTTGATCCATCAAACTTTATGGTTGTAATCTGACCACCAATCTCAGAAACACTACCATAATTGATGTTCCTGAGGCTACCTTCTGCCTGATTTTTAAACTCCATTTCTGTCAAGTCTCAAAACAACACTTGGACTACCAATCACAATCAAAAAACAGTATGGGCCTGATCTGTCTTCACAGTGTATGTGCACAAACTGAGATAAATCTGAACTGAAACCAACTAGCCAACACAACAATAGCTGTCCGTATAGCTCTAACCCCTTAGGACTCTGAGAAAAACAGCTTAAAATAGGTCTGATATGCTTGGGAGAGTTAGAGTTTTAATCAGTCCTTAAAGTGAACAATTTAGTTGCACAATCCAATCAGTACTGTGTATATAGACTTGTAGTAGGGTTAATAAGAAACCCTAGAAACTGTATATATAAACCACAAGGTTCAGTCAAACACTAGGGCTTGCCGCAAGATCACTTTCAAACCCTAGAGTAGAGAGAAACATAGTTGAGACAGTTCGGCCTAGGGTTTGCTGTAAAACCCTAGTGAATTGAATAGAGAAAACCCTAGAGTGGTTCGGCCTTCCCCTCCAGATAGGTCCAACCTATCTTCTCTAATATAACTTCTTAGAAAGTAAATAATTTACAAGGAAAAATTGTTCGCTGCCTTCTAGGGTTACCCGAACCCGTCTTCTCTGATCCTTCCTGACCACCAATACTCTACAACCCTAACAAGTTTCCAATAGCTGCTAGCACTTCTGGCGATCTCCAAGAATCAGTCTGCGAACTCCTCTTTTTCAGCTCCCAGTCCTAGGAGATTCTCTTATGGTCGACTGGTATTAGGCTCACATGAGAAACCCTAATTTGGCTCTGATACCATGTAGTTGATCAAGACTGCTATTAGTCTTGATCACTAAGAAACTTCAGGTTCGAAGAGAAGAGAAAGTGAAGGAGGGGAAAGAGTGATGAGAGAACAGTAGAACACAGGTTTTGAGGAGAAGAACAGAATCTCAATATTCCGCCGTCGCCACTTTAAGTTAATATTTATATGTTATGTTAGTTACATGAAAGGACACATCTGCCCTTGGTGTTTACATCATAACACATAACAATATAAAACCGAAAAGTAAATAACAACTAGAATAACAGAATAATAAATTGACCACAGCTGTGACTAGATACATTCTACCCTACGGACAGGGTGGGACCACAGCTGTGGGGCCCACATCAATGTTCTCTACAACTTTCATTCAAATATTATTATAAATTGTAAGAGAGGGGCGGTTGTTGACTGACTCTCTCTCTTTTCTGAATTCTCTTCTTCGAGTTCTTTTTCCCTTCTTCTCTTCTCTTATCTTCTCCCTTTTCAATCTTTGTTTGTTAATTTGTCATTAAACCTAGGACAGATTGTAGTCCTATTTTACTACTTGGTATTAGAGCCAACCTAGGAGTTCTTATGCTAGTCTAATAAGGCCGACTACATGAGAACCTCCTAGGTTTGGAAGTTTTAGCAGAAAGGTCATCAGATGATTCTTGGGGTTTGCTGGCAGTGTGAGGCTGCTACTAAAGGGATTGTAGAGTCTTGGAGAGACCCAGTGATTAGGAAGAATCAAAAGCAAGTTCAAATCCTGAAGATTAGGGTTCAGATATCAGTTTGAAGGTATATGGCTCGATTAATTGCAAAGGGATTTACTCAGACATATGGTATAGGCTACTTGGAGACTTTTGCACTAGTAACAAAGATGACCACTATCAGAGTTTTGTTACTTCTTGTAACCAGTTACTCCTCCTTGGTTTCAGATGGATGTTAAAAATGCCTTCCTCAACAGAGACTTGCAAGAAGAAGTTTACATGCAATTGCCTCTTGGATTTTATAGTGCAGAAACAGGAAAGAAGGTTTGCCGGCTGAACAAAGCTTGTATGGAGTAAAACAGTCTCCCAGAGCTTGACTTGATAGATTTAGACAAGCTCTTGAAAAGTTTGGCTATGTGTAGGCCCAGTTAGATCACACTTTGTTTATTAAGAAAGTGGATTCTTCCTTAACCCTGCTTGTTGTATATGTGGATGATATTGTAGTGACAGGGAGTTATAACAATGAGATTTTTTAGCTCATTTACTATGCAATTTCTCAATCTTTAATAAAATTCACTATTATTGATAAAAAAAAAGTGATAATAGTGAGATTGAGTTTCTTAAGCAACTTCTTCATTAAGAGTTTGAGGTAAAAGATCTGGGAGAGTTACGATACTTCTTGGGTATTGAAGTAGCTAGGTCCAAGCATGGGATTTTTGTTTCTCAAAGAAAGTATGTTCTTGATTTGTTGGAAGAAATTGGAAAGTTGGGTGTTAAGCTTGCTAGCACACCTATTGAACATAATCACAAGATCAATGCAGAGGGCAGAGAGCCCCTGGAAGATAAAGCTATGTTCCAATAGTTAGTTGGAAAACTCCTCTATCTTTGTCTCACATGATTGGACATCAGTTATGCAGTCAGTGTTAGCCAGTATATTTATGCAAGTTGGGAATGATAAACATCTATTCTCAACTTGAGGGGGAGTGTAGAGAACACTGATGTGGTCCCCACTGTGTTTATATGACTGTAGTTAGACTATAGTTAGCAGTTAGTGAAAGGATGGTAGGATCCATCGTATGGACGCCATAAAGATTGCAGAATGGGTGGGCGAATTTAAAAAAATTTCCTACATTCTTTCAACTGGGAATCGTATTCCCTAATTTAAGAATACAATATTCAATGATCCTACTTGAACCATAATCGAACCAGATTTAAACCAAAGACAAGGGAGGGATTATACCTGATCCAGAGAAGCAGTATCTCCCAAAGTTGGTGTTCATGCCCAAAGAGGACACCAAGATCCGCTTTTGTTGAAGATGACATAGCAATAGGTGGAACGGAACCAACAGAGTGCATCCTACACACTGAGTCTTTCGCAAGAACCCTTTGGAAACTCTGAGAACCAAATCTTTTCAGTCTTTTCTTTAAAACTGATGTCAAGAACTGATTTCTTGATTTCTTTCTTCTTCAAAGATCAAATCTTGTAAGAAAGAATGGCGACGGCTGGAGGAGAACTCCTGAAGTGAAGATGGCTGAAATCGCTTCTCCTCTCTGGAGTGTGTATGAGATCCAATCTCAATTCGCAGGATGTTCTCTTGCTCACAAACCCTATGTTTGAATTCTGATTATTTTCTCTTAGGGTTTCTCCTCTTTTCTTCTTGATTAAGAAACCTCCTAAGGAGGAGTTATCCCAATCCAAATCAGTATTTGGATAGGGGATGATCTTAATCCTATCTGCAGATTAGGTTAGCTTACTCCTGATCTTATCGGGAGGTTACCAGATTCAAATCTGATTTGAATATGGTCTCCTAGAGTGGATAAGGTTAAAGGCCCAATCCTTTTGCTAACTTTAATCCCAGATCCGCCCCATAGATGGGTGATCATATCAGCCCAGCTCGAAATGGGCTTTTGGCCCATTAAGTGTTCAGTGCTTAACTAGTTTCCAATCTGTTGCCCAGTTGGGCTTCTTTGTATGGCGTGGGACCCAAGCATTGATTTATACATCAGCCACATGGGTTCGGCCCAACCTTTATTACAAGGCCTAGCCGAATTCACTGAGAAGCCCAGTGAACCCCTGAGCCCATCACATGGACCCTATGGGCCCAACACTTACATTAAGTGGTCCCTGGGCCAAGCCATCTTATAAAAACCCATGGACTGTGGGCAGGTGCAAGATTAGCCCATCAGGTACTATCCTAAATGGCCTTACACTTAACCTCTCAACCCATAATGATCAAGCACTGCCCAACAAGAGAGGACCTCTCCCTCGGCTACAAGGAACAGTGCTGCACTCTCCACTCACATGGATCCGGGAATTAAAACCATTTGCAAACATTTTGAAACCATACTTAAATATATATCATATATATAAATTTTGCAGAAATAAGATTCCAACGATTGAAGTTAACTACCGACAGTTTGGTTTCCATCAGAGAGAGTGCATTCCCGATCATTACCTTTGTTCGACAAAGGGGTTGATCTTGTCACTATGATCGCCCACTCAGATGAATTCTCAGACTGCCCCAACATGCCTAGGTTTTGACCCCGCTAAAGATCTCACTGGTCGGCATATCAAAGATAGCCTGATTCGACACCTAGTGAAGTATCATAATCGAGTCTAGGGGTTAGGTGTAATTTTCCAGTTTTGCCCATCTGTCTCCAAGGTCCAGGGCAATACTGGAAATTTGGTCCGGTTCAAGGATTCGAGTAATCCCATACTGCATATGCCTTGGTTCTTACCCTGGTGGCCGAGACAGCCCATCCCAATACTTGGCGGCACACCAGTATCAGCCTTGGTAGGATAAATCTCCCCAGACTTATCCAATGGCTGTGAACATTTAAAACTAACGCGAGTCTCAATAAGTGTTCAGTTTTAGGGTCTTACACAGAATTATACCAAACAACTTGTATCAAACATGCACTTTATTTATTTACACTAAATATCAAAAGTACATCAAATCAGATTGAAGCTAAGGGCATACAAAACTGTCCAACAGTTAGTTATTTCAGTTTGTTAGTTGGTAGTTTATTTCAGTTTATAGTTATTAGTTTTCTTTTATTATTTTGCCATGTAAGCAGTAAGGGCAGTTCAGCCCTTTTACTTTTGTTCGAATATTAATATAAATTGTAGGAGTGGGGCGGCTGTTGACTGACTCTCTCTCTTTTCTAAATTCCCTTCTTCTAGTTCTTCTCCTCTTCTCTTCTCTTATCTTCTTCTCTTTTTTCAATCTTTGTTTGTTAATTTCTCATTAAACCTATGACAGATTGTAGTCCTATTTGACTACTTAATCAATTAATGTAATAATGTTTGAATACGTTCCAAGATTTCATGGAAGATTCAATCTTGATTCAAATATTAATGAATCATTGAATCTAGATCTATGTATATCTGGTTTTGAATCCAATGTGTTTGCAGCCCTATTTTCCCCTTGATAAACTATTCTGTAGATTGTGCTATGGTTCTTAAAACATGCAAATTTGACTGATATGTTCCTTGTTCCAATTACCAAGAATCTACTACCTGTATGAAAGTTTTTCTTGTCTGGATTAATACTTCTGTAGTGTAGATATACATCTTGATTGATCTGCAATTTCTAAATGCTTAACAAATGCTGCCTCACTTGTCTGAAATGTTTGTCATGCTTTTAGTTATTGGAAATATTTCTAAGTCAGATGTGCCATCGAATACCAGACAAAACTCTTTTGTTATTCGAAGGTATTTGCGTATGTTCTTCATAGCGGTCCAATGCTCCTGCCTTGGGTTGGTCTGGAATCTGTTTACCACACTCACCGCCTGAGCAATGCCCCGGCAAGTGCACAACATGGCATACATGATGCTGCCTACGGCTGAGGCAAAGGGAACGTCTCTCATGCCCTCAATCTCCTCAGAAGTCTTGGGAGACATTTTCTTGGAGAGAGTGACTCTGTGTCTGAAAGGAACGTTTCCTTTCTTGGAGTTCTCCATGCTGTATCTTTTGACAATTTTGTCAATGTAAGCAGCCTGGGATAATCCAATTATCCGCTTCGATCTATCTTTATAGAGTCGAAGACCCAGTATATATGAAGCTTCTCCAAGATCTTTCATGGAGAACTGCTGTGATAGCCATACCTTGACCGAAGTCAACATTCCTACATCATTCCCAATGAGTCTGATATCGTCCACGTACAACACCAAAAATGTGATCTTATCCCCACTGGACTTTCTGTAAACACAGGGTTCATTCGGATTTTGCTCAAAGTCAAACGTTTTGACGGCAGAATCAAAACGGATGTTCCAACTCCTAGAAGCCTGTTTAAGTCCATATATGGATTTATTAAGTTTACATACCATGTGTTCCTGACCAGCAACAATGAAACCTTGTGGCTACTGCATGTAGATATTTTCACTAAGATCTCCATTCGGGAACGCGGTTTTGACATCCATCTGCCAAATCTCATAGTCATGGTATGCTGCTACAGCTAGTAGGATCCTAATGGATTTAAGCATGGCCACGGGCGAAAAGGTTTCCTCATAATCGATGCCTTCTTTCTGAGTATACCCTTTCGCCACCAAACGAGCTTTGTAGGTCTCAATCCTGCCATCGGGGCCCTTCTTCCTCTTGTAGATCCATTTGCAACCAATTGCTTTTACCCCGGAGGGTGGATCTACTAGAGTTCAAACCCCATTGGTCTCCATCGAGTCCATCTCAACTCTCATGGCCTCTATCCACTTCTGGGAATCTATGTCTAACATAGCTTCCGCGTAAGTTACGGGATCCTCTTCACTAGTCAAGGCTTTCAGCAGGTAACTATCCTGGTCATAACCATATCGGGCTGGTGGCCTGGATACCCGAGTGGATCTTCTAGGTTGGTCACTACTTGGAACTTGTGGGACATCTCCCACTGCTCCTGAGCTCTCCTCATCAAGAACTATTTCTTGACGGTGGGTGTTCAGGATGTATTCGGTTTCTAAGAATTGGGCGTTTCGACTACAGAACACTTTCTGCTCACTTGGGTCATAGAATAGATAACCCACCGAATCTTTTGGGTAACCTATAAATAGGCAATGCCTGGTTTTGGATTCCAACTTGTCTACACTCGTTCTTTTAACTTGAGCAGGACAACCCCAAATCTTCAAGTGTCTTACACTTGGCTTCCTTTCGATCCATAGTTCATATGGAGTTTTCCGAACCGATTTGGTTGGAACCCGATTCAGCACGTAGATAGCAATCTTTAATGCATATCCCCAAAAAGATGTGGGTAATTCTGAGCGTACGAGAAGTGACCGGACCATGTCCAATAAGGTCCTATTCCTCCTCTCTGAAACACCGTTGAGTTGAGGTGTAGTAGGATGAGCTAATTGTGACACTATCTCGTTAACTTTCAAGTAGTCACTGAATTCGTCAGAGAGATACTCGCCACCTCGATCCGATCGAAGGGCCTTAATTTCTCTCCCTAACTGTTTCTCGACTTCCTGTCTGAACTCTTTGAACTTTTCAAAGGATTCAGACTTGTGTCTCATTAGGTACAAATCATACAAAACTGTCCAATAGCTAGTTATTTCAGTTTGTTAGTTGGTAGTTCATTTCAGTTTATAGTTATTAGTTTTCTTTTATTATTTTGCCATGTAAGCAGTAAGGACAATTCAGCCCTTTTACTTTCATTCGAATATTAATATAAATTGTAGGAGTGGGGCGGCTGTTGACTGACTCTCTCTCTTTTCTGAATTCCCTTCTTCTAGTTCTTCTCCTCTTCTCTTCTCTTCTTTTCTCTTTTCAATCTTTGTTTGTTAATTTCTCATTAAACCTAGGACAGATTGTAGTCCTATTCGACTACTTAATCAATTAATGTAATATAATGTCTGAATATGTTCCAAGTCTGAGATTTCATGGAAGATTCAATCTTGATTCAAATATTAATGAATCATTGAATCTAGATCTATGTATATCTGGTTTTGAATCCAATGTGTTTGCAGCCCTATTTTCCCCTTGATAAACTATTCTGTAGATTGTGCTAGGGTTCTCAAAACATGCAAATTTGACTGATATGTTCCTTGTTCCAATTACCAAGAATCTATTACCTGTATTAAAATTTTTCTTGTCTGGATTAATACTTCCGTAGTATAGATATACATCCTGATTGATCTGCAATTTCTAAATGCTTAACAAATGCTGCCTCACTTGTCTGAAATGTTTGTCATGCTTTCAGTTGTTGGAAGCATTTCTGAGTCAGATGTGCCATTTGGTATTTTGTCATCATTGAGATGTAATGGAAAGGGCCATGCACAGCACGGTCAAACTCCAGAAAGGCTGTCTAAAGTACTAACTTGCCACACAAAGCCTGTCAATTCTATTCAATGGTCGCCAACTCATGGTGAGTAATCCTGGTTGACCAACTATAGACAACATGATTCTGCTTGTTGCTTTCATCCTTCCCTATATTCTTTGAAGTTCTTCTCTTTCGGTTGGAGGGGTTGTTTCTAATCTGCATGGTGAAGGAATGGATAACTTGCACATTTCTGTTTTTGGTGTTGTCAATATTACCCGTTCATCAACTTGTTGTGGTGATTGTCATTGTCATTTGTACTTCACAATAGTAGACAGAAATACATAAAGGACATAATCCTTGTGAAGGAAAAGATTTTGGGAGTGGTTTTTACTTGCACCGATAAAAAGAGAAAATAAAAGAATAATTTCTGTATGTTCTTTGTTCTAACTTCTAAGATACAACTAAAGCATAATCATGGTTACATTTAACTTGGAAATCGGTAGAAAGATGTAGAGTCTAGATCCAGTTTTTGCTTGATATTATTGATTAACTTAGAGAATCTTGTTCTATCCTTACCCCTTCATATTTATATCTTGAAAATCAGCAGTCCTGAGGACTTAGGTTCTGATGCTACTGGGATTTCTCAAAAGATTTGACTCAGATTATTCAAAACTCATCTGATTGAGAACTCATCTCCATGTGCAGTACTAAATATTTTTCTCTTTAAAATTAATTGGATTTTTATCCAGGTTTGAACTTCTAAATATTTGTCAAGTTGGAGATTTTTTTTTTGATAGATAATAGGAAAGTATTGTATTAATGAAAGGAGGGCAAGAAGCCCTCAATCATATACAAAAGGAGAGTGCCTTTGATATGCACAGATCATGCACAAAGAGAGCTCAAAAAAACCAAAAGAAGAGAACTCAAAAAATGATGGACCACCACCGATCAGAAAAGGAACTAGCAGGCACATCCACAAAAAGTTTCGAGCACCTGGCCCAACTCACAAGCAATCTTTCCACTTTTCCTAGAACCACCTCCACTTCAATGGATTTAGACTAAAAAATCCTCTGGTTGTGCTCTTTCCAACCACCCAGAAAATTGCAAAAGGCAGGCACTTCCACAAGAACTGGCCTTTGTCCGAGAAGCAATTTACCCTCCAGCCTGAGATTAGATCGGCCACAGATGTGGGGGAAACCCAAATCACTTGGAACAGCCTGAAGAAATGGCACCACACTTGGTAGGTGTAGGGGCAGTGAATCAAGAGATGGTGGATGGACTGAGGCTACTCCACAAAGGCTGCAAGTGGAATCCAGCTCCATTCCGCGTTTCAACAGATATTCAGTAGACTGAGCCTTGTCCTTAATAGCCAGCCAAACAAAGAATTTGATCTTCGAAGGGACCTGAACCTTCCAAAGCCAGAACAATGGAACCTGACCACCTCTATCAGCAGAAGCTTTGTAGCAGCAACTAACTGAGAATTGACCCTCCTTCCCGGTTGTCCACAGCCTCCCTGGAGTTGGGATTAGGTTGGATAGCACTCAAGCTGCTTAACAACCCTCCTAAGAGATCCACTTCCCAGTCGTTTAAATTCCTACGAAATCTGGGAACCCACACCACCTGCCCACTAATCAGATCATTGAAATACTTAGCAGCACCGCCCCTATTCACGGATAGCAAGAAAAGAGGGTGGAAAAAATCTGACAGAGGAAGATCTGAACACCAAGTATCATTCCAAGAAGATATTCTGCTCCGACCATCCAAGATTTGTCTTCAAAGGCCCCCTGAGAAGGAAGGACCAGCTTACCAAGCACCTTTTTGAGCTGATTGGCCAGCACCTTAGAAATCACCTTGTAGAAACTGGTTATTAAGCTTATAGGTCGAAAATCCCTGATGTCATAGGCACCCGAGCCATTTGGGATTAGGGAGATAAAGGTTGATCTAGCACCTCGAGAAAGCTTCCCATTAACCTAGAAATCTTTGATTGCCAACATCAGTTCCACCCTAATAATGTCCCAACACCTTTGGTAGAACCCCATCGGAAAACCGTCTGACCCAGAGGCCTTATCCCCTTCAAGATCTTTCACAGCTTGCCAGACCTCATTCTCCTCAAACTCCCTTTCCAGCCAGGCCCTATCTGCCTCCCCTAAAAGGTTTAACTCTACTCTGTCCAGTGAAGGCCTAATCAAGCTTCCTTCAGATTTGTAAAAATCTAAAATGCCATCAGTTACCTCCTGGTCTTCTTCCAAAGATCTGCCCTCCACAGAGATTGTCTTAATCGTGTTTTGTCTTTTTCGACTATTGGCCATTTGGTGAAAGAAGTGTGTGTTCTTATCTCCTTCCTTGAGCCACAAGACCCTGGATTTCTGATACCAAGATACCTCCTCCATTCGACACAACCTTCCAAACTCATTCCTTGCCAAGTCTCTCTTCCTTTGCTCCTCTTCCAACAAAGTGCCAGAGGCTTCCTTCGCATCCAAATCTGAAATAGAGGCCAACATGGATTCCTTATGCTGGTTCAAGCAACCAAAATCTTCAGCATTCCTCACCTTGATCTTAGCTTTAAGGGCCCTAAGCTTTTGTTCAAAATGAAGGGATTCATTGAAGCCGTCCCACTACTCTCACCCTGTCAATGAAGCCATGAATTTCAAAGAACATCAGTTCTAAACGAAAAGGGGCTTTCGACATACCTCCCCAGATTGTAACAACAACGGGACGTGGTTGGAGGTGGGTCTAGGCAAAACGCGCTGCACAATGTTTGAGAAAGCTTGTTCCCAATCAGAGTTAACAAGAAAACGATCCAACCTTGGCAAAGAGGGGTTTGAGCGGAAGTTGCTCCAAGTGAAAATAGTACCCTGAAGTGGCAAATCAATCATCCCCAACCTGTTTACAAAATCCCCGAACACTGCCATGTTTGTTGAAACCGCCGTTCCACCCCTCTTTTCAAATGAGAACCTCACAATGTTGAAATCACCGGCTAGGCACCAAGGAAGATTCCATCTTGTAAAAATGGCCTCCAATTCTTCCCAGAAAACACCCTGTTGGCTGCTGTCCATAGGACCATAGACCCCTGTAAAGAGCCACTCCAAACCTTCTTCAATATTACTAAATACCACTGACAGGAAGAAGACCCCTAAAGAAATGTCATGAGCAACAACCACACCTGGATTCCACAAAATTAGAATGCCTCCAGAGGTCCCTACCGCCGGTCTTTCCGCCCACTGAACATCACCACCACCCCAGACTTATCTACACAGATCTCTGGACCACTGTTCCTTCTTGGATTCTTGGAAAGTAACCACATCTGGATGCCATTTTGAAACCATTGCCTTCACGGAGCTCCTCTTTTTGGGTGCCCCCAACCTCCTAACATTCCAGGACATGATTCTCATCTTTTTTTTTTTTTTTTGATTAATAAAATCATCTTCCATTAATTCAAAGATTGGTTACATGAAAATCCCCTTAGAGGTGTGAGGTGCCGCCTCTCCAAACAGCAAATACATAAATCTACAATAGAGATTACATGAATGTTGATGTTAAACAAGAGTTACAGTTGCGCCCAGAACAATGTTTCCCGATTTGTCCCTTGTTTTGCCAAGACATTGGCAAATGCATTAGCTGATCTCCCAACCCACTGTACTATTATAGACATACTTTTTGTCAGCCATTTGAATTTCTTTAACTCATTTTTGTAGCCCCAAGTGACATCCTCCGGATTATTTAACCAATCCACCACTGTCTTAGAATCCCTTTCAATCAGAAGCTGCTCCATGCCCACTTCTTTTGCAAGAAGTATTCCTTGTATTGCAACTAACAGCTCTGCCCGGATAGAGTTCCCAACTCCTAGAGGGCCAGAGTAGAGTAAGACAACCTCTCTAGCCTCATTGCTTAGTACATCTCCCATCCTAGAGGGACCCGGGTTACCCTGGCTACTCCCATCAAAATTCAGCTTCAAAGAACCACAAGGAGGGGGCACCCAGCTAGTCAATACCCTTACCTTGGAGGAGGAACAACTTGCTACCAACATCCAATCCTTCCAAAAATCAGTAAAAGAGAAATGGTTAAATAATTCTAGAATCTTTAACCAATGTATTGACCTGTACATAATGCAGTCCTTTAATGCTTGGTTGCTCCTCCCTTTTTCTTGGAAGATCTTGGCATTCCTTTCTTCTCATATTGTCCATAACAATGCTGCTCGCGTGCACCTCCACATTTTCTTTCCTCTTTTATGGGGCCAAGAGAAAAAAGAAGGGTTAAAGATTGTACTTCTGCTGTCATATCCCAACTACACCCAAACAAAGATAGAAGCCAAACCCAGAGCTCTGCAGTTACACTATAAGATAAAAATAGATGATTACAATCCTCACCATGAGATTTGCAAAGAATGCACTAGTTTGGTGAAATACAAAGGACGAGTCTTCTCTTTTGTAAGTTATCCATCGTGTTTACTTTACCATACCACACTTCCCAACACAAAGCCATAACCTTGGGGGGGACTGGCCTATGCCAGACTTCTTTGGAAGGGAAACTTTGTTGAGAGGATGTTTGGCAAAGGAAATTGAGAAAGGAGTCACAAGAAAAAGACCCATTGGGGTGAATGGCCCAAATCCTTTTATCAGGCTTCGAAGGATCCAACCAAACCTTATCAAGGAGACAAACAAGAGTAGACAAACACTCAATTTCTTCATCCCTTAACCCTCAACGGAAACCAAAATCCCAAGACAACATTGACAAATTTAAAATCGACGGAAGGAATTTTGAGATCACCTCTTTTTTATACAAAGAAACAGAGTACAAGGATGGAAAAAAGGTATTTTAGAGGGAGATCTCCAGCCCAAATGTCCTTCCAAAACCGAATAGAATTACCAGAACAAGCATCATACTTAACACAACTAAGGAACTGCGAAAGAATTTTGTGAATTGCTTTCCATGGTGTAGCTAGGTTAGCCCTCGATGCGCTAGCATCCCAACCACTCTTTGGACATCCATGAATACTCTTCACCACTTCATGCTAGAGTCTCTCTTGCTCCAAAGGCCACCTCCACAGCTACTTCCCTAACAAAGTTGTTCTTTCTAAGCACATTCTCGAGCCCTAATCCTCCTTCCTCTTTGCTTCTACCCACAACCCCCAACTAATTAAGTGATCTTTTTTACCTTCTCTGGTTCCCAAAGAAAATCTCTCATCAAATTTTCCAATTTCTTCACTTCCCTAGACGGTATCCTAAAAACAGAGAGGTAATAGGTTGGTAGATTTATGAGGGTAGTTTTTATCAATGTGATCCTCTCACCCAAAGAGATATAATTGTTCTTCCACACAGCTAATCTCTTTTCGATCTTCTCCAAGATTGGGGTCCAAAACCTACTCTCCCTAGGGTTTGCCCCTAACGGAAGCCCTAAGTAGGACAAAGGCCAGGAAGAAATGGAACACTCAAGACAATCTGCAACCGCCTCAACCTCCTCAAAGTCTAGATTGACTCCGGCCATGCAGCTTTTTCTTAGACTGTTTTTCAAATTGGAAACTCCTTCAAAAGCTCTAATCAATTCTTTCAGGTTTTCCACCTTCTTATCGAAGCCTCCATCACAGAAGATCATCAAGTCATCTGCAAACTGAAGGTGAGTTATTAGAATTTCGTTTATGCCTACTCTCCATCCCCTTATAACATCTTCCCTATCATCCCTAGTGATAATTCGACTGAACACATCAGCTACCAAGGTAAAGAGAAAAGGTGAATGTGGGTCCCCTTGTTTAATACCCCTGCTATTTATCAAAAAAAAAAAAACCCTTGCTAGCTAGAAAAAAAATCCCTCACCACCCCATTTACTAGGATGAAATAGTGACAAGAGCTGATACAACCAAACACCCACCTACACCGTCTTTCCCCAAACCCACACTTCCTCTAAACCTTTAGTAGGAACTGTCAATCCACCAAGTCATAGGCTTTCTCAAGATCAAGCTTACAAACAAAGCCTCTCTGCTTGGATCTCTTCATCTCTTCCACATATTTACTGGCAATTAGGATCTGATCAATTATATGGCGTCCTTGGATGAAAGCCCTGAAAGGATGGTAGGATCCATCGTATGGACGCCATAAAAGATTGCGGAATGGGTGGGCGAATTTAAAAAAATTTCCTATCTTCTTCCAACTGGGAATTGTATTCCCTAAATTTAGAATACAATATTCAAGGATCCTACTTGAACCATAATTGAACCAGATCTGAACCAAAAGGGAAGGGAGGAATTATACTTGATCCAGAGAAGCAGTATTTCCCAAAGTTGGTGTTCATGCCCAAAGAGGACACCAAGATCCACTCCTGCTGAAGATGACACAGCTGTATGTGGAACGGAACCAACAGAGTGCGTCCTACACACTGAATCCTTCTCAAGAATCCACTGGAAACTCTGAGCACCAAATCTTTTCAGTCTTTTCTGCAAAACTGATGTCAAGAACCAATTTCTTGATTTCTTTCTTCAAAGATTGAATCTTGTAAGAAAGAATGGCGGCGGCTGGAGGAGAATTCCTGAAGTGAAGATGGCTGAAATTGCTTCTCTTCTTTCTGGAGTGAGTATGAGATCTAATCTCAATTCGTAGGATGTTTTTCTTGCACAAAACCCTAGGTTCGAAATCTGATTATGTTCTCTCTTAGGGTTTCTCCTCTTTTCTTCTTGATTAAGAAACCTCCTAAGGAGGAGTTATCCCAATCCAAATTAGTATTTGGATAGGGGATGATCTTAATCCTATCTGCAGATTAGGTTAGCTTACTCTTGATCTTATCAAGAGGTTACCAGATTCAAATCTGATTTGAATTTGGTCTCCCAGAGTGGATAAGGTTAAAGGCCCAATCCTTTTGCTAACTTTAATCCTAGATCCGCCCCATAGATGGGTGATCATATCAGCTCAGCTCGAAATGGGCTTTTGGCCCATTAAGTGTTCAGTGCTTAACTAGTTTCCAATCTGCTGCCCAGTTGGGCTTCTTTGTATGGCGTGGGACCCAAGCATTGATCTACACACCAACCACATGGGTTCGGCCCAACCTTTATTACAAGGCCTAGCCGAATTCACTGAGAAGCCCAGTGAACCCCTTGAACCCATCATATGGACCCTATGGGCCCAACACTTACATTAAGTGGTCCCTGGGTCAAGCCATCTTATAAAAACCCAGGGACTATGGGCAAGTGCAAGATTAGCCCATCAGGTACTATCCTAAATGGCCTTACACTTAGCCTCTTAGCACATAATGATCAAGCACTGCCCGACAAGAGAGGACCTCTCCCTTGGCTGCAAGGAATAGTGCTGCACTCCCCACTCATATGGATCCCGGGAATTAAAACCATTTGCAAACATTTTGAAACCGTAATATATATATATATATATATATATATATATATATATATGTATATATATATGTATATATATATTAATTTTGCAAAACAAAATTCCAATGATTGAAATCAACTGCCGACAGTTTGGTTTTCATCAGAGAGAGTGCATTCCCGATTATTACCTTTGTCCGACAAAGAGGTTGATCCTGTCACTATGATCATCCACTCAGATGAATTCTCAGACTGCCCCAACATGCCCAGGTTTTGACCCTCGCTAAGGTTCTCACTGATTGGGGTATCAAAGACAGCCCGATCCGACACCCGATGAAGTATCATAATCGAGTCTAGGGGTTAGGTGTAACTTTCCAGTTTTGCCCACCTGTCTCCAAGGTCTAGGGCAATACTGGAAATCTGGTTCGGTTCAAGGATTCGAGTAATCTCATACTGCATGTGCCTTAGGTCTCACCCTGGTGGCCGAGACAGGCCGCCCCAACACTTGGTGGCACACTAGTATCAGCCTTGGCAGGATGAGTCTCCCCAGACTCACCCAATGACCGTGAACATTTAAAACTAACACGAGTCTCAATAAGTGTCTAGTTTTAGGGTCTTACACCGAATCGTACCAAACAACATGAATCAAACATGCGCTTTATTTATTTACACTAAATATCAAAAGTACATCAAATCAGATTGAAGCTAAGGGCATACAAAGCTGTCCAACAAGCCCCTTGAGCCTGACTAATAATGGAGGGAAGGATTTCTTTAATCCTCAAAGACAGGACCTTGGCCAGGATTTTATAGATACTAGTCACCAAACTAATTGGCCTAAAATCTTTTGGATGGATAGCATCAACTTTCTTTGGAATAAGGGTTAAGAAGGTAGCATTAATGCCTCGACTGACTATATGCTTCTTTGCAAATCATTAAAAACATAACAAAGATCAAGTTTTATCACCTCCCAACAATCTTGGTAAAAGGCCATTGTAAAACCATCTGGGCCTGGAGCTTTGGTTCTATCCATCAAAAACACCGCCTTCCTAATCTCTTCTTCCTCAAAATTCCTTTCCAGCCACCTTACCTGATCTTCATCCAATCTTGGCCAATCTACCGCTTCTGTTTTCATCCTCTCTTCTAAGGGTCTTCCATAAATCGATTTGAAATGATCCACAAACTTCCTAGCAATATCACCCTGATTAGTGAATGCCTCCCCCCTACCTCTAACTTAGACACAAAGTTCTTTCTCCTCCTCCCATTTGCCACATCATGGAAAAACTTAGTATTTCCATCACCTTCCTTAATCCACCTATGCCTCGATTTCTGCCTCCAACTTATTTCTTCTACACCTATTCTTATAGGACAATGATCTGAGGTTATCCTAGGCAAAGTTCTAGACACCAAGTTTCCCCAATAGTTCTTCCAACCAACACTAAAGATAAATCTATCCAATTTCGACCACAAGGGAATTTCTTGTAGGTTAGACCAAGTAAATCGAGCTTGCAATAATGGATCTCCTTTAACTCACAATCAGCAATAAAGCTATTAAACTTTCTCATGCTAGTTGTGATGGTTTGTTGGGAGTTATTAGTTTCTTCAGAAATCTTATCACATTGAAATCCCCTCCCAAGCACCATGGACCTTCCCATAGACCCTGAATTGCATACAATTCCTCCCACATGTCATTCCTTTCTCTATAGTTATTGGGACCATAGACATTAGTTAACACCCAAGTGAAGTCATCTTCTACATTCTTAAATTTGATGGAAATTGAGAACCTCCCTATTAACTCCTCCACTGCCTCTACTACATCATCTTTACAGAGTGTGACAATCTCCCCTGATGCTCCCTAAGATGGGGCTGAAGTCCACCCTACTTTTCTAGACCTCCACACGCTCCTCACCCATCTTCTGTCCAGCTCCAACAACTTTGTTTCTTGCAACATAACAATGTCGGGCCTTTCCCTTCCAAGTAAATCCTTAACCACCCTCCTTTTTCTTGCACTCCCTAAACCCCTAACATTCTAGCTAACTATCCTCATAGGCACAGATCAAGAAAGCACCCTCAACCGTAGACCACAACTCCTTCATACCCTTTCTCCTATCTCCTCTATCACTAAACTCTAGATTCCCTTCTATGTCACAAATTAATCTTTCCACCTCAGATCTTTTTTTTTTTCTTTTCCTTATTCTTTTTTGCCTCCCTCTTTTTATTATATGTTTTCACCTGTTCTCTCCTTTCAGCCCTTGCATCAACCTGATCCCCCTCACTAATAACCTCCACAACTTAGGTCTGAAATTCTCCTCTAAGAGTCAACCCCTTCCTTTCCCCTACCCATCACTACTTCGTTGAGCCCATCCACATATCCTTCCTTTTGTTTGAGTAACTCAAACTCTGTGCAAATCAGTCTCCAAATTTCATCTACTTCTCCACTCTTCCTTTCAAAAGACCCTTCCCCATCTCTCCCACCTTCTTTAACCTCTAATCGTACTCTTGTTGTACCTTCTGGATGGGATGCTGGTACCTCTGTTTCAGGCATAACGCACTGGTAAGTAACCACAAGCAAATTGACATCCATACCTGATTGGATAGGGAAAGCACACGGAATGCTAGGACTGGACTGTTTGCCAATAACGATTGAGTCTAGTGTTGTTTCCTTACAAGGAGACTTTTGTGGAGTGTTCGTGATAAACCTAACAGCAATGCCTAACCTACCCCCTTGAAGACCCAAATCCAGTACTCCCCTTTCTAGTTCATCCTTATCCATGCTCGCGAGAGAGGGTTGTGCTTTAGCATTTAAATTCCGTATGCCCTGAGAGTTTTCGTTGGCTTCCTCATCTTGAGATAGCGAAATTTGTCCAGCATTCACAGTACCTCCTAATCTTCGTTCTTCTTTGGGACAGTCTGCAATAGTCCCATCTTCTTCTAAGAACAGAACCTCCGTATTCAAGCTCCCTGTTTCGATCAAATTTTGTTTTGCGCACAGATCGAAGCTACCCAGACTCGAGGCTCCATCTGACTCATAGCCATTGTCACTACTGCTTTCTTCTCCAGACCAATCTCCTGATTCTAGCTTTTCTAAATCAGAGCGCTTGATGCATCTTGGATTCCACCTCTCAGGCGACAACCGATTCAGGCTCTTCGCTGGGATCCACTGAAAGGAACAACTTGACTGCACACTCTGCCCTCCCTTTTGAGATCGAGCGGTGGAACTCGAGGAGGAAGATGATAGACGATTAGCATCATCTATCAATTGTTCCCTCCCTTCAGTCATGTGCTGTTTTAAGTGAGCATGTGACCTGTCCTTCTTAGACATGGACTCAAAAATGGGCTCAACTGAAATAAGTTCTCCTCTCACCCTTGGCCCAGGAGAAATACGAAGGTCCATGGGCTTAGTGCTCTTGTCCGACCTCACCTGAATACTTGGCCCACCACCTCGACCCACCCCTGGTTCACCCACCTTATTCCTTGGCCCACCATCTTGCTTTTTAACACTTGCATCTTCTTTAATCCCCTCTCCAACATTAAGGTTTGTCGTGGCATTGTTCTCAACCACCTGTGCAAAAGTTTTGCTACGTGTCAGGGGGATTTCTTGCGTTTTAAGCCTCTGACTTTCGAAAAACCCCATGTCTTTATCGCTCCTCAAAAGCTGTTGGCCCATTTTAGTACAACTCCCAATCTTTTTTGAATCCTCCAATCTGTTTCTTCCACATACAGCTTCTTCCTCAACCTGTTCTCCCTCCATTCTTGCTTCCTTCCACAAGCCTGCTTCAATGGAGGAAGCCAGCCAGACTGACACTAAAACTCCCTCCACTCTAATCTCCACCTTCCTTGGTATATCTTCAGGCCTCACTTTGCTCAGAAGAATAGCCACAGAGTGGAGGTCTCCCCCGTAAGCACTATCCAATCTCTCTCCACACATCAATGCAATGGCATCTGCTACTTCTTGCCTCCACATATGGAAAGGCAAACCTATTATCCATACTAGAACCCCATCTTCAATCGAGAAGTTCTTGGCATTAGAGTGGATTCCATTTGAAGATTTTGACAGCCCCCAGGTCAGTCTGGAAGTTGACAGCCGAGTAGTCTACCTTGTTCTCCCCAAAATCAACTACAGCTTTACATTTATCAAAGGGAGTTACAATAAACTCACTTTTCAGCTTCAGGTTCAATATTAGGTAATCTGCAATTCTCCTCCAGTCAATATTCTGTATCCCTGCCTCTATTATGAATTTGTTATCCCATTTTTCCTTCTTTGAATATTCCATAACCTTGCATTGACCATTGGCTTTTGCTAAAATCACAGTTCCCTGCTCCATGTTTCCAGTCATAGTAGCTCTCTCATACATCCCTTCTTCCCTTCCTAAACTCTCCTTTGTTGCTGTTACTCCACGGAGCAAAAATTCCTGGAGCACCTTATTCACATCCCTCCACCCTTGATTTTGTTTTCCTGCTGGGAAACAAACTAGCTGTTTCTTTCCTCCACCGAAAACTCAGCCAGAGCTATGTAACAACCCTTCACATTCTTTCTGCTTTCAACTATATGTTTCTTACCTTCATCAACTGCAATCTCTTGGCTGTTATTTTGCTTACCTTTCGAACTAGCCCCTTCCACAAACTTCTGCAGCCATTCCACTACTTTTATCCCAGTGAACAGAACCATAGCCGTCCTTGCTTCCCTTATCTTCAGACTCAACTTTCCTCTACCTTTCTCTTCCTCAAACAGGAAATCCTTAGCTTCAACCTTCAGATTTCTTCACTATCCTGCCTCCACGAACCTTTTCTCCATATTTTAATGAGACACTTGTGTGAGAGTTATGACCTACAGGTTTTTATGGTCTAATCAAATTGGATCTTCAGCCATTAGCTGCTTCCAGTCCAGTGACGATTCTGTTTCTAATTTAGTTGTAACAACACTCCCATTAGGATCAGGCCACCATTGCCCCGACGACGATGACTTCAATCCCCCACTGTTCTCCTCCTTAGCAGGCTCGTCAGTTTGCGGTACTGATTCATTACATAGACCACTTCCACCCACACTCCTCTGCCTCAATTCCCCAAATTGATGTCGATCCCCATGCAGATTCTGAAAATCATGCTCGACCACATGATGCACAGTTCGAACATTTGCATCATTCTCCTTTGAAACCGTAACCTCTTCATAGATAATGGTCTGACTCCTATAACTTTGGTAATTGGCCAAGACACGATTCTCATCATCAACAATTAAGAGTACCCCTTGGCACACCCTTTGTACCTCTTCCTCCCCTCACCGAGCCCCCCCTACAATGAGTTATATCATTCAAAGTCCAATCTAACTGCCTTTGCTCATGAACAAATGTAGGTTTCTTCTTAATTAGGGCTTTGAGATCATCCTCCTCATCGCCAGCGTTCCTCTTCTCAATTGCTAAGAACAGGGCTAAAACTTCTTCCTCCCTCCCTTCAAAAGGCACACTGAGAAACCTTTCTATTGTCAAGAATATGGTCTTGAACCCATTCACTCATGCTTACACCACCACTTCCCAAAGAATGGGTTTCCTCAACAGTCTCATCATCAGCCTACCGTAGTCTCCTGCCAGACTCCTCCATAGGCCTCTCTTCAACCACTACCAGTGGAATCACCGACTCAGCCCCCATGGGTATGGACTGAGAGTCTTGGCCCACTATCGTTAACCTCTCGAGACCACTACTCTCCAAGGGAGGCGACTGAGGCACCACAAACTCCACATAGATCACCCCACCCTTCTGAGAATCAGAGATAGGAACCTCTAATGCCCTTTGTCTGCTAGGTACACACAACAATATCAGTAGAGGAGACTGTCATGGCGATGTCCCCTTGCTTGGGCCCTTGGGTCTCGATTGGAACACTTGGACCTGGGTCAGATCGGCCCTGACCACCTTCAATAGCTGCAAATTTACGTGTTTGGCCCCACCTCCTTTTATTCTTCTGGATAAGAGGGGCAATTGTGTCCAACACAGTTTTTTGGACCAAGTCTCTCAAAATTGCTGGGTTCACCTGAGGCCCGCCAACACCTTGAGGTGTTTGAAAATTAAAAGAGACACCTTTGCCCTTTCTAATAGGTTGTCCTTGCCTACCTCTACATGCTAGCGGAGGAGCCAATTAGAAGTCCCCTCCACTGACTCCACCCGTGCTGTTTCTTCCCGTCCTCGCTTCCCTGAGACCCTTGAGCTCTCCACCACCACCTCCTTTCCCAGTTGCTGGCGAAACCCCTTCCGCAACACTCTCCCTAGAACAACACGTCTCCAAGGCTTCTTTCCATCCTGCCTCCCTTCCCTCTCCTCCCTTGATAGAAGATTCATCCCTCGCCGCTGCCCTGACTTCACTACTCCTGGCTCGCCCAACTCCGATGAGGCAGCCCTGTCCCTAGGGCCACCAGAGTCATTTAGAATGACTGATAAGGATCGAATCCCATCCAGACCATTACCCCCTTAGGCCACCAAGTTTGCCACATCCTCCCCTGGAATTTCTACAAGGTCACACTGATTCTCCCCTAACGGGATTACCCCTAGTAAGAATTCCGGCCAGATTGCCACAACGTTAACTGTATTACCCCACAAAATATTGACTGTCGAAGGCGAGGTACCTTTCCACTTCACCTTCATTCTCACCCACTCACAAGAATGTTTTTCCCAAAAATCCTTAACCGATAGTAATCTATCCTCCATTATTCTTCTATCCTACACCCCACCCCTGGATACCATCTCCCGATCCACAACTTGAAGCGATCGAGCTCCACGCCCCGATACCATTCTCGCAACACCTTACACACTTTCTAATCTGACGGGAGGATCAAAGGTAGGGCCCTAGAGTTCAGGCGTTTAACTTTCTGCTTAAGCATCGTCTTAGAATTTGTAGCCAAAAGTCGTTATCTTCTTCCTCAACAATGATATAGTTTGCTTTTTCCCCCTAAGAACTTTAGAAGTGCTGTCAAGAGGCCAGTTGGAGAAACCAGCAACCTTGGCAAAGGATTTTCCATCCTTCCTGAGACCCTGAACGGCTGAAACGAATGACTTACGATTATTGCGAGCATGGTTACCCTGCCGCAACCACAGCGGGGATGCATGCTGGCCGCCAGTCATCACACCTTACCGCCGGCCATGGAGAAATATAGGAGGCTAGAATGGTTGTAGAGAAAAGTGAAGCACCCTACTCCAAGCTTCTCCGCTGGTCATTTTTGTCAAGTTGGAGATATTGACTAATTGTGATCTTATATATTTTTGGATATGAATAAATATAAGTATTATGACCAGGTTAAAGCTGGTTCTCTGATTGATGAACCTGATGGTAACATCTTAAAATCTGTTGGGGAAAGTTTAAGAATCTAGGACTCCAAAAATGCAGATTTCAAGGGATGGGCAGTTTTAGGGATTAAAGAGAAATCCTTTAGGGACAAACTCTGATGTAAGGAAACACACAAATAAGTTCTCTACTGGCTGCCTTCTCTGGGAAGTACATAACTTGAGGAAATCTTGAAAGAACTAGAAATTCTCAGTAAGGTTTTGAATTTTGAAATGCAACTGCTAGGGTTTGGACTAACCTTATAGGGTTTTAAGGAGATTATAGCCCTTATTAGGGCTTGTCTAGTTGACTGAGGAAAGGTGAAAAAAGGATTTTAAGAATAGAATAACATGACTACAAGATTTATATATTTATTTATATTTTCAGTTTGGAACTAAGATAAGAGAATTATAGTTAACTATGCAAGTCAGTTGAAAAGTAGTAGCAAGTTAAAATTTTGGGCATGATTAGAAAAGTGAGATTTTATGGTTCAGGGTCTAAACTTGAATATATTCATATAGAAATGGTATGGAGCATTTCTTGTGGTCCCAAATATGAGGGGGGAAATGAAAAGGGGGAGGGGCAGGAGGACAAATGGGGGGATGAGAAGGTTTGGAGAATTTATCAGCATATGTGAGCTTATTGATCCACCCGTGTGGTGGGAGGTTTACCTGGTCAAGTGGTCAGGTTCCAGCAATCCTTAGAGGGCTGGACAGATTGCTATTTCAGGGTCTGGATGGAGTATGTGCAGGAAGTGGTGCAAGAGACCCTGATATCAAGCATGTCGGACCTTAAACCAATTTTTCTAAGGAATTTTGTTGCTGTGATGTGAATGGTGCTAGGCCTTTCAGATTCGAAAATGTTTGGTTGCATGAGCCAAACATTTTGGAGTGGGTAGAGGAAAGTGGAGAAATATGCAGGTTGAGGGCTTAGCTGGGTTTAAGTTGATAAGAAGTTGCAGTTATTGAAAGAAGAAATCAGAAGTAGGAGGGTGGAGGTGTTTGGGAGAGTAGAGAGTAGAAAAAAGGAGGTGTTGGAAAAGATGGCTAGGCTGGACAGGGTGGAAGAAGAAGGGTGCTGACGAGGGAAGCTCAATTGGAAAGGGAAGGGCTGAAAGGAGAGCTGGAAAGGATTATTTTAAAAGAACAAATAAGTTGGAGGCAGAAGTCTAGGGCTATTTGGCTAAAAGAGAGGGATAAAAATTGAGCATACTTCCATGCTTTTGCAAGTGCTGGGAAGGGAAACCTCATTTCAAGGATTCAGGATGGGAGGATTTGGTAGATACTTAGGATGAGATACAAAGGAAGATTGTGGAATTATACAAAGGACTTATAGAGAGGGAGGGGCTGGAGTTGGGTGGCCCTAGGAGGTTTGGAACCTAGGAAACTGAGCAACTTTTCTGCAAATTGGCTGGAAAAGGAGATTGAGATTAAGGAAATAAGAGAAGCCTGGAAGAAGATAAATGGGGATTGTAGATATTATGGGCTGAATGGGCCTTAATTTTTTTATTTCTTTACGTTATGTTTATTACTTATGTTAGTAGGTAGTGGGCCTTAGTTATCGGCCTGTTTCTCTTTTTTTTTATTGTTGTCTTTAATGCTGGCTATCCTACTAAGGGCATTCATGTAATTGTCTTCATTTTTTACAACTAGAGAACAAAAGAGATTATTGGGGGCTGAAGAGGGGTTTGAACTCTCTCTCTTCTTTCTTTCCTTTATTCCATCTTCCTCCATTACTTTTCTCTCTTCCATCTTCTTCAATCTTCTTCTTCTCTTCTGTTTTTCTTTTCTTTATTTCAGATGATTGCAGGTGGGATCCACAACTGGGGGATAAAGGCCTAGGGCCAGATGGGTTTAATTTCAATTTTATCAAGGCTGGTTGGAGCTTCCTGGAAAAAGGCTCTGCAAATATGATCAAGGAGTTTTGTGATTTGAAAGAGCTTGATAAAAGAACTAATGCTACTTTTATTACTTCGATTCAAAAGAAAGACGGAGCAGTGAATTTAAAAGAGATTTAGAGGAGTAATCCATGAGGTGGCGGATGAAACTCAAATGGCATTTGTGGAAGGTAGGCAGGTTTTGGATTGGGTGCTGGTGGCTGGTGAATGTATTGACTCTCGGTTAAGGAGTGGGAGACTTGGTTATGTGTGTAAAATTGATATTGAGAAAGCTCATGACCATGTGGAGTGGGGTTTCTTGGAAGATACGTGTAGTGAGAATGGGCCGAATGGGCCTTAGTGTTCTTTATTTCTTTTAAGTAGTATTTAAATGTTATGTTTCTTAGTTATGGGCCTTCTTTTATTTTCTTTAATTATTTCTTTAGTGTTGGCTGCCCCATTAAGAGCATCCAAGTAATTGTACTCAGACTTAAAATTATTAATAAAAGTGATGAAAGGGGCTAGAGAGAGGTTCGAATTCTTCTTTTCTCTCTTCCCTTCTTTTCTTCTTCCACAACCTATTGCTGAAACTTCTTTCTTCTTCTTTTTCTCTCTCTTTTTTTCTTTTCTTGCATTATCTGAATTACCGTAGATGTAATTTTCAACTTGGTATCAGAGCGGGTTCTCACTTTCGACTTTTTCTCCTTTCTTTGTCCATACATAATGTGTATGGAGAACTGTCGGTTGATCAATCAGCTACTTATGCAGCCCATTTAGGAAGGTTTTTAGAGAGTTTTGTGGAGGTCTTTCATCCTTAGTTGAAGCCTAGGGCAGGTTCTTGGAGATTTTTCCCGAAAACCCTAGATAACTGGAGAAACCTTGTTAGAAGTTGTAGAGACAGTTTGAACCAGGCGCTTGGGGATCAGAGGTAAGTCTTTTGATTTTTATTAGGGGAAGTTTTGGTTGGATTGAATTCTGGAACCTCTGAAAGGGGTGGTTGAAGTTTTTTTTCTATCTCTTCATCCTGTAGGACCTTGTGAAATCTTAATTTTGGGGGGTTGAAAGGTTGTTCTTTGCTTAGAACAGTAAATCTAGCCTAGTAAAGCCCTAATTTGATTTTTGTTTGCATCCGTTTACTCAATGGAGCAAATTGGAGGAGAGACCAAATATTCCACAGATTCCGGGTTTGGACATGGGGGGTCAGTGGAGAATCATTTTGGGGCTGTGATTACTATGAAGCTAGAATGGGACCAATTATTTAGCTTGGTCTCAATCTATTAGGATACATGTGTATAGTAGAGGAAAATGGGGTTATATTACCGGGAGCAAGAAGAAATCAGAGGAAGATGATTCTACCTATGAAGGGTGGATGCAGGAAAACTACACAGTAGTGGGTTGGTTAGTGAATTCTATGCAACCACACATTAGTTAGCATTACCTGTGGGTGGAAATTGCAAAAGAAGTGTGGGATAGTATCACAGAGACCTATTCCCAAAAGCTTAATGTTGTTCCGGCCTACAAATTGGAGCATGATGTGAATAATCTTAGATAGGGGGAGAAGCCCTTAGCAGTCTACTTCTCTATGCTGAAATCTCTTTGGCAAGAGACTGGTATGATGGAGACTGTTGTTTGGGGTTGCACAAAGGATGCAGAAACATATAGGAGGGTGGTGAAGAGAAATCAGGTCTTTGAGTTTCTCATCAGACTTAACTCGGAGTATGATACTGTGAGGCAAAATGTTTTAGCAAAGGATGAGGTGACTTTGTCTCAAGCATATGCTATGGTGGGCAGTGAGGAGAGTAGAAGACAGGCTTAGACTGTTGAGCCGCAGGTTGATCACTATGCTAATGTTGGGGTGAAGCCGAAGGTTAGCACTAAGAAGAAAGATGTTATCTGTGAATACTGCAAAAAGCCTAAACACACTAAAGACACATGTTGGAAGCTACATCCAGAGCTCGTTCCTACTAGATTCAAGAAAGAAAATGGTGGAAAAAAGGTTGAAACTAGAAAAGGAGGAAATGCAAATGTAGCCACCTCTTCACAAGGTGAACACGGATAGGTGGAGAGAAGTCAGTGGGAGAACAACTTGCAGCTGCCAAGGCTGAATATGAGAAGTATGGCCGAATCATCAGTCACTTGGAGTCCATTGCTCCAACTCTTTTAAAGATTGTTCTTTCCTCTGCATATGCTCACTTAAGGTATTCACGTCACTACACATCATGCTTCTATCTCAGATACTCATAAAACCCCATGGATAATTGATTATGGTGCTTTTGACCATATGACAAGTGTTTCACAATTATTCACCTCTTACCAACTTCTTTCTGGCTGGGATAAGATATCCCTTGGTGATGGCTCCCTAAGCCCCTATCATGGGAAAGGGAGACATTAAGACCTCTAATGCCCTGACCTTATCATCTGTTCTTCATGTACCTAAACTTAATACCAATTTGCTTTCAATTAGTAATTTGACTAAATCCTTGAATTGCAGTGTAACATTTTTTCCTTCATATTGTGTTTTTCACGACATGGAATCTTAGAAGGTGATTGGGGGTAGCCATGAGGTGAATAGGATCTATTTGTTAAACCTGCCTGAGCAGAACCTAGTACAACCTAAGAGAACTGCATTTGTTTCAGAGTCCACTAGTCGTATTATGTTATGTCATAGTCGTTTTGGTCATTTGTCCTTTTTTTCATTGAGTCAGTTGTTTTCAGAGTTATTTAAAGGAATTAGTCTATCGAGTCTTCTTTGTGAGTCTTGTGAGTTCGCAAAGCATTGTAAGAACACTTATCCTTCAAGTAATAGAAGATCAACTATTCCTTTTAATATTGTTCACTCTGATGTGTGGTGTGGGGGCCCTACCATTTACCATGTATGGGTGGGTGTAAATATTTCATCCTGTTTATTGTTGATTTTTCATGATATACTTGGATTTACCTTATGCGCTCCCAGGCTGAAGTGCCTAAATTTGTGCAATAGTTCCATGAACACATACTCAGTTTAATACCCCCATCAAAATATTCCAGTCAGACAATGCTAAGGAGTACTTTGAGAAAGACCTTACCTCCTATTTTGAGAAGTTTGGGGTGATTCATCAGAGTTCTTGTGCCCGCACTCCACAACAAAGTGTAGTGGAGAGGAAAAACAGACATGTTGTGGAAGTTGCAAGGAGCATTCTTTTTGCTACCCATGTTCCTATGAAGTTTTGGGGTGATGCAGTTTTAACAGCTACATACCTTATTAACCACATGCCTTCTCGAGTCTTGGGGTTAAAATCTCCTTTTAGAGTCCTCTTTCTTGATGTTGAGATTTTCTTTATTCCTCTGAAGGTCTTTGGTTGCACTTGTTATGTCCACATTCCCAGTTCCAAAAGACACAAGTTTGACCCCAAGGCTTAGAAGTGTATCTTCCTTGGTTGTGCCTCCACATAGGAAGGGTATTGTTGTTTTGATCCCATTAGTGGCACCCGGTTTGTTTCCATGGATGTCACCTTTGTAGAGTCAGTTCCTTTTTATAGCCATCCTTCTGAGGGGGAGAGATCTCTTCAGTTGTTTTCTTCATCCCTTCCTTTGCCAACTCTAGTTGAGTCTTGTGTTGAGCCTTCCACAGTTACTCCCATTCCCATGGAGGGATCCTCTCCTTTGAGGTCTTCCACTCCTGCTCCTCCCCCTCCTGCTAGTCCTTCAATTGTTTCCACTCATCCTATTCTTCAGAGGTGGTACCAGCGGCAAAGGCTAAGGCAAACACAAGTTGATCTCACACCTCCAATTGAGTCTCTGGCGCTCTTGGTTATTGAAGAGAGGACATGTCCATCACCTCTTCCACTAGCACCCTTGTTTTTGGACCTTGACCTACCCATTGCTTTGAAAAGGTAAGAGGAAATGTACAGCTCATTGTATTTCCAAACACCTTTCCTACAACTTGTTGTTCCCATCCTATTATGCCTTTCTAGCCTCCATTTCCTCTCAATCCATCCCAAAGTCTATTTTAGAAGCCTTAGCCACACTAGATTGGACGAATGCTATGAGTATTGAAATAGAAGTCCTTCATAAAAACAATATGTGGGATATCATTGACTTGCCAGTTGGGAAGGAACCTATTGGGTGCAAGTGGGTTTTCACTATCAAGTATCATGCAGATGGGTTAATTGAGAGGTATAAGGCTTGGTTTGTTTTCAAGGGATATACCCGGGTATATGGGATAGATTACATTGAGACCTTTTCTCTAGTTGCTAAGGTGACTTCAGTGAGAGTTCTTTTATCCTTAGTAATGAGCTATGATTGGCCTCTGCATCAATTTGATGTTAAGAACGCACTCTTGAATGGTGATCTCACTGAAGAGGTATATATGTCCCTCCTGTTATATATGGCAAGGAAATGCAGGGTAAGGTGTGTAGATTGAAAAAATCACTTTATGGCCTAAAAATTTTCTCCATGTGCTTGGTTTGACAGGTTTAGGGCTGCTCTTGTTCAGTTTGGCTACACTCGGATTCAATCAGATTATACCCTTTTGCTAAGAGAAAAAGGCACTTTGGTGACATTTCTTATACTTTATGTAGATGATATTGTGGTTACTGGCAGTGATACAAAAGAAGTTAGTGCTCTCAAGAAGCTTCTTAGTTTTGAATTTGAAATTAAAGATTTAGGGGAGTTGAAGTATTTTTTGGGCATTGAGGTTGCTAGGTCCAAGGAAGGTATCTTTATTACACAATGGCATGTGCTAGACCTTCTTATTGAGACTGGAAAACTTGGTGCTAAACCTGCCTCTACCCTTATTGATGTGAATCATAGACTCACAGTTAATGGTGGAGAACTCTTAGCTGATAGGGGAGTGTTTCATAGATTACTGGTGAAACTTCTTTATCTATGTATGACTCGTCTAGACATTTCATGTGCTATGAGTGTCATTAGCCAGTTCATGTATGCTCCTAGAGACACACATGGCTTTTGCAGAAAGGGTGTTATGCTACCTTAAGGGAACCCCCGTGAAGGGTATATTATTTGCTAAACATGGACACATGAAGGTAGAAACATATACAGATGCTGATTGGGCAGGAAATGTGGATGATAGGAGATCCGCATCAGGATATTGTGCTATAGTAGCCGAAAATATTGTTTCCAAGAGAAGCAAAACATAACCAATGGTTGCTTGATCTTCAACTGAGGCAGAGTATAGAGCTATGGCTCATGGTGTTTTTGAGTTATGGCTTAGATCTCTCCTTAATGAGATGGGTGTTTCATGTGATGAGCCACTGATGTTGTATTGTGATAACCAAGCTGCTATTAACATTGATCACAACCCAATTCAGCATGATAGAACTAAGCACATTGAGGTAGACAAACACTTTATACGGGAGAGAGTGGCTTCAGGAGAGGTGTGCCTACCTTTCGTTGCATTAGAAGAGCGGCTAACAAATTTTCTAACTAAGGGAGTCTGAAAGGCAAAGCTTCAACATTATGTAAGCAAATTGGGCATGATTGACATCTATGCTCAGCTTGAGGGGGAGTGTAGTGAGAATGGGCTGAATGGGCCTTAGTGTTCTTTATATTTTTAAGTAGCATTTAAAAGTTATGTTTCTTAGCTATGGGCCTTAGTTATGGGTCTTATGAGCCTTCTTTTCTTCTTCCACAACCTAGGGGTGCTCACGGTTTGGTTAAACGAACCGTGGGGTAATTTTTTGGACCGAACCAAGCTGTTCAGTTTTTCAATTTAACCAAACCGAAACCGAACTGATGCAATCGGTTAACCGGTCGATCGGTTAACCGGTGGACTAGTTAATTGCAGTTTGGTTTTTCGGTTTTTTTTGCCTTCAATATTAAAAAAAGGGGAAAAACCTTCCCTGCTGACGGTCTGGAGAGAGTGAACATGAACAGAATTGAGACTAAGAGTGAGAGAGATGAAAGAGAGAGATTGAGGAGGTACAGAGAGAATATTAGATTTTCTGAACATCTAAGCTTGGGCTCGAGAAAGGCGGTGGCGGAAACGAAGCTGGAAACACCAGTGTCGTCTCCCATGATGGCAAACAACAATCACAGAGGGAGAAGCAAAGGAGACCGAGACACCCACGAGTAATAATGCTAAGCCCCTATTTCATAAACAGGTGAATATACCGGCGGGCTTGCGAGTGGTTCGTAAGCACTTAGGAGAAAGCCGGCCACCGTCTTTGGTGGTTGCCGCCATAAAGCCAGTGGCGTTTCAGTGAAGGAGTTCACTGTTATAGCAGTAGGACGGGATCCAAAGCGCTATTCTTCATTGCAAGAGATCGTTCCATGCTTCTAAAGACTAAAGGTAGCGTTATTCTTCATTGTAAGAGATCGTTCAATGCTTCTAAGTTCTAACTAAAGGTAAAGATTTGGATTCTGGTCTACATTGTAAAAGAGATAAAAAAGACAGAAGAGACAAAAGAACATAACTGCTTGAAGCTTTCTGAAAAGACAAAAGAGAAGAAAAGCTTTAAAATTTTTGACTTTTGGGACTGAGAGATTGCAGTCTCCAGTCTGGCACTCTGGTAGAGGCAGCTAGCACTTTAGGAGAGGCACTTTGGCCGAACTTTCAATTTTCAAATTGAAACTTTAAGTCTGAATGTCTCTCAGACTGCCAAAATTGTTATTCGATTTTCAAAAATAAATAA
Source organism: Nelumbo lutea (assembly GCF_056320005.1). Taxonomy (NCBI): domain Eukaryota; kingdom Viridiplantae; phylum Streptophyta; class Magnoliopsida; order Proteales; family Nelumbonaceae; genus Nelumbo; species Nelumbo lutea. The sequence continues at coordinate 142,403,356 of NC_142684.1, forward strand.
AAAATATAATATAATATATATAATATTATATAAATATATATTACTGTATATATTGGTCGGTTCGGTTAACTGCTGGTTTTTTTTTAAATGGTTAACCGAAACCGAACCGAAAGTATCGGCTTTTTAAGAATATCAAACTGAAACCGAACCAACCAATTCGGTTAACGATTTTTTGGTTCGGTTTCGGTCGGTTTTTTCGGTTGGTTTGGTTTTTCGGTTTTTTGTGCTCACCCCTACCACATCCTATTGCTGAAACTTCTTTCTTCTTCTTTCTCTTTCTCTTTTTTCTTCTTTTCTTTCATTATCTGAATTACTGTAGGTCTAATTTTCAACTAGATGCAAAGAGTGATGGGGTTTGGGGAGAGATGGAGAAACTAGATGTATGCTTGTGTTTTATCTATTTCCTTCTCCTTGCTGATTAATGGAGTTTCACTGGAGTTTTTCTTGGCCTCTAGGGGACTCCAGCAGGGAGACCCAAGTTCCCCGCTGCTATTTGTCCTAGTTATGGAAGTTCTGAATATGCTTATGGTTAAGGCAACTCAGCTGGGTTGAAGGCTTTAAGGTGGGCTTAGAGGGCCCTTGCATTTCTCATCTTCAGTGTGCTGATGATACTCTTTTCTTCCTGAATGCTTCAGTGGAATAGGTATTAAACCTTAGGGCCATTTTGTGTAATTTTGAAATTCTCATAGGGTTGAAAGTTAATCTGGATAAGCATATGTTAATTGGGGTGGGGGAGGTAGGGAGGGAGAAACTGGATCAATTTGCTGTGGTGTTTGAATGCCAAACTGGGAGTTGCATTTCCTTTATTTGAATTTTGGGTCTACCGGTGGGGTCTAAATCCTCTGAAGTTGAGATATGGAGGCCAATAATTGAGAGAGTGCAGAAAAGGTTGGAGAGCTGGAAGGCAAAATACCTTTCTCTGGAGGGCAGAATCACACTGATTAGGAGTGTACTGTCAAGTCTACCGACATACACTATCTTTCTCTGTTGAAGATTCCAGCAAGGGTAGCTGAAAGAATTAAGAAATTACAGAGGGATTTTCTGTGCGAAGGGGTAGGGGGAGACAAGAAAATTCATCTGGTAAGATGGGGCAAGGTGTGTAGGCCAAAAGGAAAGGGCGGTTTGGGGTTTAGAAGGGTTGGAATTTTCAATAAGGCCTTGCTTGGTAAGTGGCTGTGGAGGTTTGGGTTGGATAGGGAGAGGGAATCCCTTTCGAGGAGGGTTATAGTGGGAAAGTATGGGTTGGTGAAGTTTGGGTGGCAACCGTGGAAGGTTTCAAAGTCTTATGGGGTGATTGTCTGGAAAGGAATAATGCAGTTCAACCATGATTTCAAAGCTTTTGTAAGCTAGGAGATGGGTCAAGAATAAGATTTTGGGAAGATGAGTGGTGTGAAGCACAGAAATTGTGTGAGATATGCCCAAAGTTATATAGGCTGACTGATCATGATGTCAAGGTGGATGAGTGCTTTGAGATGAGGGGTGATCAGGTTGTTTGATGCCCCAAATTTAGAAGACCTTTACTGGACCAGGAGATAGAGGAGTGCACTAGTTTACTGGAAAAAGTTACAGCAGTCAACGGTTTCAACTTCCTCGAGAGATGGACTATGGTGGGAAGAGTGCAGAAATGTAATGTTCAGGTGGAAGGGGTTTGGAGGAGTCCTGTTCCTCCTAGAGGTTTCAGCTTGGCCAATTACTGTGTTTTTGTGCTGCTCAGATGAAGAGACTGTACTACAGCTGTTCTACACTTGCAAGATTGCAAACTTTATTTGGAAATTCTACTTTTTACTATTTGGGGTCAGGGTTTTTAATCCAAGATCAGCAGCAGAATTTTTCTTAGCCTGGCCATGAATCAGAGGTAGCAGGAAAGCAAAGATAATATGGAGTTGCATACCTTTCGCTGTTTCCTGGGTCCTCTAGAATGAAAGGAACAGGAGAGTTTTTGAAGATAAATCTAAAAATGCCAAAACACTTGTGGCTGTGGTGGGGAAACTAGTGGTAGACTGGGCTTAAATCAGTAAATCAGAACTGGGGGAGAATTTTTAGAATGTTCTTGAATTTCATTTGTAATGCTTCTCAGTTTTCCGTTTGTAGTTCTAAATCTGTTATGTATGGTGAGGTGCCATCATGTCACCTCTTGGATCGCAGTTTTTTCTTATGATTAATGAAATTTCTTTTTTTTTTTTCTCTTCAAAAAAAGTCTCAAATACAAGTTGTGTTTTAGCCCCATTCTTCGCAGCTTTATGTGGTAAGGTTATTATTGTTTACGGTAAGTTACAGATAGGTACCCTGAACTTTCAATTGCAACACTTGAGTACCCTAAACTTAACAAAATAGACACTTGGGTCCATCCGTTTGTATTCTGTCAGTTAAACATTACATGATGTCAAAAATACCCGTCTCATGTATTTTGAGATCATTCTACAAAATAAAATCATCACCAGAGAATGCCATCATCAGAAAATTTGGATATGTTATTTGCTGTCCATGTGAGAACCTCATTGTGGTGTTGGTTACCTGAGAATGATCTCAGAATTACATGAGAAGGGTATTTTTGGCATTATGTAATGTTTAACTGATGGAATACGAATGGATGGACCTATATGTCTATTTTTGAGAGTTCAGGGTACCTATTGGTAATTTACCCTATTGTTTATTAGTTGCAATTCTGAGGTGGTAATTGGTAAGCCGTCTGAATGAGGTCACTGGCTTCCCAATTGGCTTGGGGGGGGATTTGGAAGTCCTTATAATAGTTGGTACAATTCTCTGTTGTATTGAGTTGGAAGTGCTTCACTTAAGACATGAGGGGACATGTGACAGCTGTTCACAATGGATATAGTCATACTTGAGACTCGAGCTGGTAGTATAAATTTAGTAAAGATGGGTGTGATTGAAGTTATTGGTAGAAAGGAAAATAAGAAAGCATGTTCAAATTATGGAGCAAAGAATTTCAAGTAAAGCAAATAAAGAAGCAAAGAATAATTGGTTGAGTTGAAGGAATTCAATTCAATCTGTCTTTGATCTTTCATCTTAGAACAATCAGGACCAGAGGCACACCAAATAACCAGAGATCCCAGATATCTAAAAACGGGTTGATTGGACCACACCAGAAGGCACAAAATGCTGAATCAGTTTACTTTTCTCAAAATAAACAAGTAGACATTATAATTACCTTAAGAGTTTTGGGAATGCTGAAAGGCTACTACTTATAACAATCTTACAAAAACATATCACTAATTATCATGCATGTGAGCCTAGAGAAATTTCCACTCCCAATTCCCATTTAATTCTTTCTCCTGGTTCTCTGATTTGGTGATCACAAATTACCAATTGCTTCCATGTAACCTCTAGGAATGTCAATGGAGTAGATTAATTGGGTAGCTACTCTGCTCTGCTCATATTGGATTGTCTGATATGCCCCTAATTTGGTTAGGGTTGCGTTTAGATTTTGAAATGCCAATTGGGATAGGTTCAATTCATCTTGTGTCAAGTTCGTAAATTGGTATTATGCTATATGGATTTTGCATTTTTGTCTCGTTTTTTTCATATTAATTTTTTTACTCATTCTCCTTTTCTATTAGTGTTTTCCTACCTCTTATCTTTCCCTGTCTTGCTTCTCCTTGTGTGCAGTCACTTGACTCACTTCCTGTCTGCTCTATTCATGGATTGGGTTTGGATTGTGGTGTAGTCGGGATGTGTTGGGTTCATGTTAAGCCCAGCCAATAGTGGGACCAACCCAATGATATCCCCTATAACCTACTACCTGTTATATATTTGCACAGTATTTGGGTTTGCAAAAGGTCTCGGATTTCATTTTGATAATGAGGTTTGGGTCTGGGAAAGAGTGTAATATTGGGGTGTTTTTTTTGGTATGGCCTTCTGTTTGGATACGGGCCTGGTATGGGCTTGGAATGGATTAGCAACCCACAGAAAGACCCAAAGAAATTCCAACTTGTGGCATGTTTAACAACTGGTCCACAATTTTACACTTGCGTCTCTACCTTCAGGTGCTGGTAATGCTGCTTCTAGAGTCCTGCATCAATGTGAATATTACATGAAAGTGCAAATTTGTTTAGTTTTCTGCTGATTTTTGTGTGATGAGAGGAAAGAACATGGTCAAGTACATTGGTGAACTCCATTATATTGTGTAAAATTTATTTCTTCAGTCGCCAAAATAAATTATTTCTCCATTGCCTAAGCAGAGGCTTACATGGAAAAATGCTAATTCTGTTCTCATCCTAGTTTAAAATTATTAATCATGGGTAGGGGTGGCAATGAGCCGAGCTTTTCACAAGCTGCTCGAGCTCGAATTCGAAACCAATTCATTGGCTTGATTATTAAACGAGCTGAGCTCGAGCATACTAGAGCTCGGCTCGCGAGCCGGCTCGAGAATATATATATTGATCAATAACAACACTTTTATTAAAATAGATATGGAAGTTACAACTAGCTTGGAGGGGTAAAATGTCTTAACCCTCCCTTTAAACCTGAAAACACATATTAGAAGATAGCCCAAAAGAAATTAGTTCTTCCCACCCCCTGTTTAGCCAAGGTGTCAGCCATGGAGTTGGTACTCCTCTTAGCCCATTGAACCCTTATAATTATGTTTTAAGTTAGCTGCTTGATTTTCTTTCTTTCATTTGAGAACTTCCACAGGCTGGACTCTTCCTTCTACAACCATCAAACAATCAGTTGAGAATCTCTTTCCATCAGCAACTTACTAATATTCAACTGTTTAGCTCTTTTAACTCCTTCTAGAACTGTCAGGATTTCAGCTCTCAGTGAATCCCCCTAGCTTATAGGTCTTGAGAACATAGCAATAATTTGACCTTCTTTGTTCCTAAAAATACCACCTATGCCTGAAAGGCGTGAATTCCTTCACTACTACCATCGAAGTTCAATTTGATGAAACTCAAGTCTGGTGGAGTCAAACAGGTCTAATATCACTAGACATAGGAGCTGACCGAGCCACTTCTTCCCAATTTCAAATGATTTCTCCTACTGAATAGGCTTCAAAAAGCTTCAAAGACTTGACCCAGTGGGCCACCCTAACATATACAAGTTCTACGAGGGCTTCCTTGCTTTTTTCTTTTCCATGAAATAATCTTTGATTTCTGTTATAATTCAGGTCTGCCTTAGAGTTTGGCCTGACTGAGTTCAGTTATGTAGAAGAAGAAAAAGAGAGAGAGAGAGAGAGAGAGAGAGAGAGAGAGAGAGAGAGAGAGAGAGAGAGAGAGAGAGAGAGAGAGAGAATTCTGGTTCGAACTGAAAGAGTCAACTTGACTTCTCCCAGTTGGCCAGTAAGTATTTATATTATTATTAAAACATGACTGAAAAGACCTATGTGCCCTTACTTAAGTTAAGAGCACATGTTTCAACACAACATTACAGATCAGCAACATCAATCAAGGTATAAAGACAAAAATACCCCTACGCTAACACTCCCCCTCAAGCTGGTGAATATATATCATATAGTCCCAACTTGTTACATATGTAGTCCACTCTTCCCCAACTTAAGCCTTTTGTAAATAAGTCAGCCCACTGATTTCCTGTATTAACATGTGTAGTGTCTAGCTCTCCATTCAGCACCTTCTCCCTCACAAAGTGACAATCAACCTCAATGTGTTTGGTTCTTTCATGAAACATTGGATTAGAGGAGATATGAACTGCAGCCTGATTATCACAATAGAGCTTCATTGCAGTGTTAATGTTGTAGCCTACTTCTTGTAGAAGGTTCCTTAGCCACACTAATTCACAAGCGGTATGCGCCATAGCCCTATATTCTGCTTCTGCACTGCTTCTTGCCACAACCGTCTGCTTCTTACTTTTCCATGTCACCAAGTTACCTCCTAAAAACGTGCAATAGCCTGTAGTAGACCGCCTATCAGACGTAGAACCGGCCCAATCAGCATCAGAATACCCTTCTATTTCAAGTTTTCCCCCACTCTTGTATATCAGACCTTGACCCGGGGCCCCTTTTAGATACTTCACAATTCTCAGAACCGCATTCCAATGAGGAATCAGAGGTTTTTGCACTGGCTTACCACACTAACTGCAAATGAGATGTCTGGTATGGTAATGGTTAGGTAGTTCAGTTTGCTCACAAGTCGTCGGTATCTGCTAGGGTCTTCAAACACTTCACCCATATCACTGCTTAGCTTGGTATTTGTGTCCATGGGTGTTTCAGCTGGTTTGGCACCCAACAAGCCTGTTTCTTCCAGCAAATCAAGCACATCCTCTGGCATAGGTTAATTCCATACTTGGATCTTGCTACCTCTATCCCCAAGAAGTATTTCAGTTTACCCAGATCCTTTGTCTGAAAGTGATCCTGCAGATAAGTCTTCAGCCTGTCAATACCAATGTTATCATTTCCAGTAATAACAATATCATCTACATACACCACCAACAGTATTTTACCTCCCGAAGAGTCATGACTAATTACAGAATGGTCAACTTTGCACTTTTTCATGCCAAACTTCTTTACCACCTCACTGAACCTACCAAACCATGCTCGAGGAGACTGTTTATATAGCCTTCCTTACCATCCTCCCCCTGAGCAACAAACCCTGGAGGTTGCTCCATATAGACCTCCTCGAGTAAGTCACCATTGCAAAAAGGCATTCTTGATATCAAGTTGATATAGTGGCCACTCATACATGGCTGCAAGAGAGATCACAACATGAACTGACCCTATCTTAGCAACCGGTGAGAAGGTCTCTGCGTAGTCAATGCCATGGGAGTACCCTTTTGCAACTAATCGCGCTTTTAGGCGTTCAACGCTACCATCAGGCAGATACTTAACCGTATAAACCCATTTACAACCAACAGCTTGCTTCCTAGGAGGAAGAGTAGTGAGGACCCAAGTATGATTATGATGAAGGGCTAAGAGTTCTTCTTCCATGGCACGGCACCACCCTGGAGAGGCAAGGGCTTCCTGGACATCTTTAGGAACAATAACTGATGATAACAAGGTAACAAACTGGCGATGGGAAGCGGAAAGGTGAGTAAGAGAAACATAATTAGAAATGGGATGAAGGGTGCAAGTACGTTTACCTTTCCGCAAAGCAATGGGTAGATCAATCTCAGATGCTAAGTGGGGATCTGGTGTCGGATCCCTCGTCGGAGATGTAGCCGGAGTAGTAGTACACGTGGGCGATGTGCATACACATGATGGATAGTTGGGCGTTCAACAGGTGGTGGCACCGGAGGCAAGGATTTGGTCATGACTGGAACAAAGGGAGGAGGATCGACAACGGGAAGTGGAAGAGGAGGAGGTGATGAGGAGGAAGAAGCATCACCAGACCCCAAAAAGAACGGAGTAGACTCAAAGGAACTGACATCAACACGCACAAATGACCGTCGAGAACAAGGATGGTAACACCTATACCCTTTTTGGGTCCGAGAATAGCCAAGGAAGATGCACTTGAGAGAACGGGCATCAAACTTGTCGTTCCCGGGACCCAGATTATGAACAAAACAGACAACCAAAAACTCTCGGCGTAAGAGGGAACGGAGACAAAGTGGGAAACAAGACCTGAAACGGAGACTGACCATCAAGGATGAACATGGGCATCCAATTAATCAGAAAACAAGAGGTAAGCACTGCATCACTCCTTGGGAACATGCATGTGATGCATTAGGGATCTTGCTGTTTCAAGGAGATGGCGATTCTTTCTCTCAGCCGCCTCGTTTTGTTGTGGGGTGTAGGTACACGAGGTCTGATGTATAATGCCGTGTTGGTCCAGGTATTCCTGAAATGATGAGGATAAATATTCGCGGCCATTATCAGAACGAAAAACTTTGATGTGGGTACCAAATTGGTTATGAATTTCAGCATAAATTTTTTGAAAAATGGTAAACAATTCACTTATTTCTTTCATTAAATAGAGCCACATCATCCTTGAAAAATCATCCACAAAAATGACAAAATATCTGTATCCATTATATGACATTACTTTATAAGGACCCCAAACATCTGAATGAACTAAAGAAAAAGGACTCGACACACGGTTATCAACCCTAGAACTAAAGGGAACACGATGGTGTTTCCCAAACTGACAGGACTCACAATCCAAAACAGAAAGCTGACTCAAGGACGGAACCATGGACTTCAAGAGTTTGAGCGACGGATGACCAAATCGGCAGTGCCACTGGAGAGGATAAAGAGATGACTGGAGAGCTGTTGAAGTTCTACCACCACCACCGTCAAGATAATACAGTCCACCTACTTCATGCCCTCCACCAATCTTCATCCTCGTCTTGAGATCCTGAAAGACACACATAGAAGGATAAAAGGTAATGGAGCAGTTAAGTGATTTGGTCAGCTTACTAACAGACATAAGGGTAAAAGGCAATTTAGGAACATACAGAACTGATGAGAGGGATACAGGATCTAGGTCAACATTACCAACACCACAAATTGAGGATGTGGAACCATTAGCAAGGGTGACAAATTGTGATGTTGAGCAATGAGATAAGGAGGAAAACACTCCTGGAGTTCCAGTCATGTGATCGGAGGCTCCAGAGTCAATGATCTAGGGATTGGGTGTAGATGCCAGACAAGCCATACCTGAGTGAGCAGAAGTCGCCATGTTTTGCTGTGATTGGATAAACCTTTCATATTCATCACGGGGAACACTCACCATCTCCTTCATGGGACCATTTGTGGATGTAGGAGGCAACTGGTTAGATGAATGATTCTCCTGTCTAAAGCTGGAACTTGAGTCACCGGTCGTGGCATGATTGGCCCAGGTTGAGGGAGGACGATGTAGATCATAACAATAGTTGATGGTATGTCCATCCATACCACAATTAGTGCACTTCCTCGGGCCAGAGCTACGTCCTCTACCACGGGCTCCCCCTGAATCTCTACTCCCAGTACGACCACCACCACGATTATGAGTAGATCCACCATTGCCACTTCGGCCATATGCAGAACCACTACCACCACCACGGCTAGATTGAGCTCCCCAAGCTCCACCTCTACCACCACGGCCTCTCGATGTAGCAAAGGCAGATCTATCTGAGATATTAGAGTTCTCAGTAGATCCGATAGAAATCCTCCAAAGTCGAGCAATCACCTCTTCTAGGGACGGAAGAGCTGATCCCCCTAATATCTGAGCCCGTACTGGTTCATATTCAGACTTTAGTCCCACCAAAAATCTAGTCACATCAAGCTGCTCTCTCTGTTGTTGCTGAATCTTGACATCAAAAGTGAGAGGATGATAGACATTCAACTCATTACGTATGTTCCTCATGTTGGCATAGTACTCCTCAAGACTCTGATTGCCCTGTTGCAGATTAAAGTACTCTTGATAAAGCTGATAAACTCTAGTTGTATTGTCCTGCCCCGAATACAATTTCTTCGCATGGTCCCTCACATCTTTGGCAGTATCAAGGAACATGAAGTTCACACTAATCCTGGGTTCCATACTGTTCCACAACCATGTGATGATCTGAGCATCCTCTTGCTTCCAGTCTTCATACTCGTGAGAGTCAAAGGAGGTTTTCTCCTCTCTGATGTGTTTTACCTTCTTCTTTGCCTTCAGAAAGACTTCAACGGATTTAGCCCAAGGCACATAATTCTCTCCATTTAACTTAATGGAGGTCATCTGAACATTCAGGTAGTCTGTAGGCACCATCACACTAGGTTTATAATCGTTATTGTCTCCCATTATGTTATCACCAATTCTGCACACTTGCTGAATTCTATTATCACTGAGATCTGCACACTACACACCACTAGGTCACACCTCTCACACTGATTGCAGCACTAATTGTTGCTGGAATGTGTGCTTTTTACACCACAAACCCTAGATCACACCTGTCACACTAATTTCAGCACTTGTTGTTGCTGAAAAGTGTACTCACACCACAAACCCTACTCCTACAACTACCTGAAATCTCACCACTATATGATCATATCTCTTCCTTCAAAATGCACAAAGAAACCAGCATAAACCCTAGCCCTTACTGGCCGAAACCCTAGCAAATGGTCTGAAACACCTCCTATTTAATCCATAACAGATATCATGCACTAAAATCTCTTACCTTATCGCTGAAGTATCACCCATGCGAGCAAGAGAGCAGTCCACACACAACAACCGCTTCACACACAACAGCCACTGCCCACACAGTTCGGCCCTCTATTCTTCCTCTACTAGGAGAGGGCGATCTCAGAAATCACAGCAACCGACCACATACAACCTGACTGGAGGCATAGAGACCCCCAAGGGAAGAGGGCGATCACTCCTTTTCAGCCCTTTTCCTTATCTCCAATCGAACACAGAAAAAAAGAGGAAAACCCTAGATAGGGTGCACAGAGAATGAACCCTAGGCAAGCAGAAATCTAGGCAGATTTAACCTAGCTCTGATACCATGTTATAATTCAGGTCTGCCTTAGAGTTCGACCTGACTGAGTTCAGTTATGTAGAAGAAGAAAAAGTGATAAAGAAAGAGAGAGAGAGGGATGGGGCTACCCCAAACTTCCCGGACTAGAAAAGGAGACCCAGGTACCGGGCTGGGCTATGCCAATGCTTTGAAAAAGGAAGGAGTAGGAGAAGATACCCAAAGGATCAAGAGACCAAACCCTGGAGTCCACACTGGAAGGTTCAAGAACTACCTCATCCAATGTTTTAAGCAAATTCGAAATGGGTTCCAACTCAAAATCTGTAAGAGCCCTTCTAAGACCCAAGTTCCAACCAATAGCAGAATTAGACAAGCCAGAACCAAGATCATACCTGATGAATGGAAGAAATGACTACATGATGGCATGAATCGATTTCCAAGGAGAGGCTCTTGTAGCCCCAGATGATAGTCTCGGATCCCAGACAGCTGCCTCTTACTCATGAATACTTAGGATTATTTTAGCCCACAAGTTCTCCTTTTCTTTGGATTGTCTCCATAACCATTTCCCTAAAAGAGCTTCGTTCTTCTTCTGTAGATTTCCCAGCCCCAGTCTCCCTTCACTTTTGGATCTTGTAACTAGATTCCACCTAACTCTATAGTCCCTTCTCTCCTCCCCGGGTTCCCATAAAAAGTACCTCATTAGTTTTTCCAACTCCTTACAAGCTCCTTCAGGGGTTCTAAGCACAGACATGAAATAGGTTGGAAGGTTTAGGCTGACTTAATCAGGGTTATCCTGCCCCCCAGAGACAAGTAGTTCTTCTAGGAAGCTAGCCTTTTAGTGAACCTGTCAATCACTGGATTCCAAAAACTCCTTTTTCTAGGATTATCTCCTAAAGGAAGCGCTAAATACTTTAGTGTCCATTGAGCTATCTCACAACCTAACACTCGGGCCCTTTCCTCCACCTCTCCCTCACTCATATTAATACCAATCACACAGCTCTTACCCAGATTTACTTTCAGGTTTTGAAAGGGATGGTAGGATCCATCGTATGGACGCTAAAACTATTGCGGAATGGGTGGACGAATTTCAAAAATTTCCTACCTTCCAACCGGGAATCGCATTCCCGGATTTTAGAATCAAGATTCAAGGATCCTACTTGAACTAGAACCGAACCAGATCTGAACCAAAAAGAAGGGAGTGATTATACTGATCCAGAGAAATAATATCTCCCAAAGTTGGTGTTCACGCCCAAAGAAGACACCAAGGTCTGCTCTTGCTGATGATGACACAACAACTATGGAACAGAACCAGTAGAGTGCGTCCTACACACTGAATCCTTCACAAGAATCCTTTGGAAACAACGAGCACCGAACTGAATCAGCCTTTCAGTAAAGACTGATATCAAGAACTCTTTTTTGATCTTTCCCTCACAGGGAAATTGAACTATTGGTGGTTGGTGGCAACTGAAGAAAGTGGCGAACTGCTTTTCTCCTCTAGGGTTTTCTGAGACTTGATCTTCAGATTGCAAGTGTGTTCTCTTGGAGAAACCTGGGGTTCGAATTCAAGTCATTCAAAATTAGGGTTTCCTCCACTTTCTTAATGATTAAGAAAAACCTCCTAATCATATCAGGAGTTGCCCTTATCCAAATCTGTATTTGGATTAGGACTCTTCTTAATGTTATCTGCAGATTAGATAAGTTTTTGGGCTCATCCAAATCTCTGATCCGCCCCCTTTTAGTGACTGATCAAATCAACCCAGTTCGAAATGGGCTTTAGGCCCAATAAGAACCAAGTGCTCAATAGTCTTCCAAACTACTACCCAGTTGGGCTTCTTTGTATGGTGTGGGACCCAAGCATTGATCTACACACCAGCCACATGGGTTCGACCCAGCCTCTGTTACAAGGCCTAGCCGAATTCACTAGAGAGCCTTGTGAACCCCTTGAGCCCATCACATGGACCTAATGGGTCCAACACTTACACTAAGTGGTCACTGGGCCAAGCCATCTTACAAAAACCCTGGGACTGTGGGCAGGTGCAAGATTAGCCCATCAGGTATTATCCTAAATGGCCTTACACTTAACCTCTCAGACCATAATGATTAAGCATTGCCCGACAAGAGAGGACCTCTCCCTTGGTTGCAAGGAATAGTGCTGCACTCTCTACTCACATGGATCCCGGGAATTAAAACCATTTGCACACATTTCGAAACCATATGTAAGTAAATATCATATATATAAAATTTTCAAAACAAAATTCCAACGATTGAAATCAACTGTCGGCAGTTTAGTTTCCATCAGAGAGAGTGCATCCCCGACCATTACCTTTGTTCGACAAAGGGGCTGATCCTGTCACTATGATCACCCACTCAGATGAATTCTCAGACTGTCCCAACATACCTAGGTTTTGACCCCCACTAAGGATCTCACTGATTGGCATATCAAAGACAGCCCAATCCGACACCTAGTGCAGTACCATAATCGGGTCTAGGGGTCAGGTGTAACATTCTGGTTTCGCCCATCAATCACCAAGGTCCAGGGCAATATTGGAAATCTGGTCCGGTTCAAAGGTTCAAGTAATCCTACACTGCGTGTGCCTTGGGTGTTATGGGCCCGCGCATAGAATCTTGTCACGGGTCGGTCCACGGGGAGAAAGCCCTGCTTTCCTTTGCGCCTTTCCTTGCGTGCAGACCCTATTGCAGAAACTGAATGGGTGATTTGTCCAAGAGACCACTCGAACTCTCCCTTGGGGTGATTTGTCCAAGAGACCACCCAAACTCTCACTCTTTTCTTGGCTGGGAAACTGAATACTTTATTTCAACTCGTAGCTCCTTAAATAGGAGATTACAGAAGGGAATTCCTTGTTGGATTCGGCTAGGCTAGGGTAATCCAACTCAAACTAAAACTCCTAATTACCTACTCAAACTAAAACTCCTAATGGTAACACAACTCTTACTTAAGAAAATAAAATAAGGGATAAGGTAAGCTGGCGGTGAGTTGGCGGGTAGAGTTGATGTGGTAAGATAAATGTGGGCCCACCCTGATGAGCTGTCATGTGGGCCCCGCCTTACTGCTGTTGTCGGGCGGTGCGCGTGTCTCGCAGTGCTGCTGCCGTGAGGTGCGTGCTGCTGTCGTGCGGTGCGCGTTGCTGCCGTGCGGTGCGTGCTGCTGCCTAGTGTTGCTGTCGGGCGGTGCGCTGTCGGGCGGTGCGCTACCGGGCTTCTATGCGGCGCTGCTGGGCGGTGCGTGCTGCTGGGCGGCCCGCTATGCGTACTGCTGCCTATGACTGTGTCGCAGTGTGCTGCCGGGCGGTGTGTCCATAACATCACACCCCTCCCGGACTACGAGCTTGTCCTCAAGCTCGAATTTCGGATACGTGGCTTGGAACTCTGCGAATGGATCAAACGACTGCACACTATTTCTCAGTCCACCAACAGTATGAACAACAAGGGCTGTCCTGTAGCTTAGTGCATAAAGTTGGTTCCATTCTTTTGCATCAATCCCATTCACGATGCCCTTCAACTTCCAATCACACTCATTTATTATTTGATGCAGACCCCAGCCTCCTTAGTTTTCAGCCCCCAGGCGTAACCATGGCTTACGGTGACTACACGATCTGCTGCTTTCAGGCTAGCTGCAAGGACCTTGAAGTGTTCCCCACCTCCTGGGTCATGTAGTTTGAAGTAGTTTTGTGGAAGGTCCACATAACGAAAATCGCGTACTGGACCACGATCCCGGTGTGCTATGTTGTGGATCAAAGGAACGCACCGGGTATACTTACAGAAGAGAACCTCAAGAGCAGCCTTACAGAAGCGAACCATGCGTTTTAAAATATCCCCTCGGCCTCCCCCATATATATTTTTCTCAATATTGCGGAGCATAGGGCTGTCTATGAACACAAAATCCATGCCATCAATATAAGCTTGAGAGAAAGTTACCTCCATATCCTGCCCATCCACCTTACACCTCTTGCGCACTCCTGTTTCTTGGATTTTTGCATAGTTACCATACTGTGGCGCCGCAACCATAACTCTATGTCCACGTCGAGCCAAGGCCTTCGGTAAAGCCCCAACAACATTGCCAAGCCCACCTATCTTCGATAAAGGGGCGCATTCTGCAGGTACCAATATAATGTTTGTGACATTGTCCCCGGCCAAAGGAGGAGACTTTACAGTTTCATCCTCCGTGTGCTGATCCTTGGGAATAACTGCGGCTGTAGGGGCAGCGATCTGCTGTTCGCTGGATGCCTTTGCCCAGCTCGGACGACGATTGTTTGTGTTGGCGACTCCCTCATAACTCTCATCTTTGTTGGAGAGGAATGCTTCCAATAGGCGTCGCATCTCCCGGACATCTTCCCTGATTTCACGAACCTCCATGTTGGTTTCAGCTAGCCTATATCCCAGTTCGTTGACCTTGAATGATAGCTGCTCCATATCGCCTATGACATTTGGCCCTGATACCAAATGTTATGGGACTGCGCGTAGGATCTTGTCACGGGTCGGTCCACGGGGAGAAAGCCCTGCTTTCCTTTGCACCTTTCCTTGCGTGCAGACCCTATTGTGGAAACTGAATGGGTGATTTGTCCAAGAGACCACCCGAACTCTCCTCACTCTTTTCTTGGCTAGAAAACTGAATACTTTATTTCAACTCGTAGCTCCTTAAATAGGAGATTACAGAAGGGAATTTTTTGTTGGATTCGGCTAGGCTAGGGTAATCCAACTCAAACTAAAACTCCTAATTACCTACTCAAACTAAAACTTCTAATGGTAACAACTCTTACTTAAGAAGATAAAATAAGATAAGGATAAGATAAGATAAGGGATAAGGTAAGCTGGCAGTGAGTTGGCGGGCAGAGCTGATGTGGTAAGAAAAGTGTGGGCTCACCCTGATGAGCTGTCATGTGGGCCCGCCCTACTGTTGCTGCCGAGCGGTGTGCGCGTCTCGCAGTGCTGCTGCCGTGAGGTGCGTGCTACTGTCGTGTGGTGCGTGCTGCTGCAGTGCAGTGCGTGCTGCTGCCTAGTGCTGTTGCCGTGCGGTGCGTGCTGCATGTTGCCGGGCGGTGCGTGTTGCGTGTTGCCGGGCGGTGCGTGCGGTGCGCTGCCTATGATTGCGCCGTAGTGTGTTGCCGGGCGGTGTGTCCATAACATTGTGTCTCACCCTGGCGGCTGAGACGAGCCACCCCAACAGTTGGCAGCACACCAGTGTCAGCCTTGCCAGGATAAGTCTCCCCAGACATATCCAACAGTTGTGAACATTTAAAACCAACACAAGTCTCATTAGGTGTCCAGTTTTAGGGTCTTACACAGAAGCATACCACACAACATGAATCAAACATGTACTTCATTTATTTACATTAAATATCAAAAGTACATCAGAAATGATTGAAGCTAAGGGCATACAAAAACTGTCCAACAGGTTTGTCATTTGTTCAAACACACTAATCACCAGCTTCAGATTGCTCACCCATCTAATGTCCTCTCCATCAGAAAACATAATTGTGTCATCTGCAAATTGTAGGTGAGTGACCGGAACCCTATCCCTCCCCACTCTCCATCCACTAATCAGATTTCTAGGGTCTGCCCTCTCAATAAGCCTCCCTAACACTTCAGCAATTTGGGTAAAGAGGAAAGGGGAGAGAGGGTCCCCTTGCCTAATACCCCACCCAAAACCAAAAGACTCTAAAGCTTCCAACCGGCTTAAGATATATATATATATATTTATATTTGAGATATAATATATATATATATATATATATATATATATATATATATAATAAAAATATTATAATTATTAATTATTATAAATAAAAAAATATTTTTATATATAATTTTTTATTTTTATAAAATATTTATCTCAAAATCGAGCTCGAGCCGAGCCGAGCTCGAGCTTATGAATTTTTGACTCGAGCCAAGGTCGAGCTCAAGGTTTTGGATTGAACCGAGCTCGAGCTAGAGCTCGAGCCTTGTAGAATAGTCTCGAGCCGAGCTTGAGCTTGGTACTATTTGGCTCGGCTCGGCTCGGCTCGAACCCACCCCTAATCATGGGTTTACCATATTTATTTGTAGCTTATTTGAAAAGCATCTCTAATATGTAAATTACATTGTTGTTTACTTTCATTTTGATATATTTGACTTGGTGTTTCAATTGGATCAGACATAGGATTTGGATAGAAGAACAAAAGGGAAAAAAGAAAAGAGAAAAAATATCTAATGTGTGAAGGAAAAAGTAGTTATGAGATTGTAGCAGATGTAGATTTTTTTTTTATCTGCTGATAGAAATTATTGTACAGATCATCTTCTTGCCTCTGCTGGAATGGACCACATGGTCTGTATATGGAATGTATGGAGCAAAAGTCAGCAGAAAGCACGTATATTCAATTATCACAATGCTGCAGTCAAGGATGTCAGGTGGTTACCACAAGGGTTCTCTCTGCTTTCTTGTGGATATGATTGTTCTTCGAGGCTAGTTGACATTGAGAAGGGAATAGAAACTCAGATTTTTAAGGAAGATCAAGTTGTTGGGGTCATAAAATTCCATCCAGAAAACTCCAATCTCTTCCTTTCTGGAGGTTCAAAGGGCCATCTCAAACTCTGGGATATAAGAGTTGGAAAGGCAATGTACAACTACAATCGGAATCTTGGCCCAGTCCTGGATGTTGATTTCAGTTATGATGCCAAACATTTCATCTCTTCCAGCGATATCTCAAGAAGCAATGTCAGTGAAAACTCTATTATTGTTTGGGATGTCTCACGTCAAGTACCTCTTTCTAACCAGGTACTAGATCCAACCATTGTTTCTTCCTTTTTATTACTTCTCATTTTTCCTTTTAATGTTTGAGATTTCTATTACATCATTAAAGAGTTCTGCATTTTCTTGCTAGAAAATCAGGGGTGCATTTCATGATTTGCATTTATTTTCCCTGATTTACTTGCTATTCTTGCTCTGAGTGCAATTTCACTTTGTTTTGGTACATGGAAATATTTGCAGTTTCTCTTGTTTACAACAATTGAAATTTATAATTATGGTATGCAATATGCATTGAATTTTAGATGAAGGTTACAATTAGACCATATGATTTCTTTCACAGTGCATTGTCAAATACCAATCTGCACAAGCATATGTGCAACTAGAGATATGGATATTTGGGATTTACATTTTCTCATTCTTGCATTATATTCTGCTTTAGTTGTCTTTCTAAGGATTTTATTCAACGTAGTGTAGGAAAAATATAGCTTAGGAATTAAGCTTAGCTTTCTTGTCAATACCTTCTAACCATCCTATTTGTTCTTGTGTCGTCCAATATTATAGCTCTAGAACTCGGCCTTGTTTGTTTTTTGATAAATGAGAGTAGTTTTATTAATTCAAATAACGAAATAACAGTCAGCCTTGGAGGCACAAAGGTGTTACCTCCCCTGTGGACTGAACCATAAACACTAAACCAAGGTTCTAAATATCGATACGACCGATGCACTGGTAGGGGTGCATAGGTACTGTTTTTTTATTTATTTTTATTTATTTTTTCAAATCCGGTTCAGGGGGGGGAAGTTTAAGGTTCCTCCACCCCCTGAACCGGTCAAAACCCCGATACACCCTCTGTAGGGGCGTATCGGGGTGCTCCTGATATGATACGTATCGGCCGATACGTAAAGATTTTTTGAACCTTGTACTAAACATACATGAGCCTGAAACACAATTATAAAGTAGCCCGAAACAGATCTCCCCTTGACACCCATTGCTTGGCCAGAGAATCAGCCATTGCATTTGCAGATCTGCCGACCAACTGAAACCAGACAGTCATATTTATTGTCAGCCATTTAGCTTTCTTTAACAGATTCCTGTAGCCCCAACAAGCTGTTTCTGGACTTGTCAGCCAGCCCACTACTACCTTGGATTCCCCTTCTATCAAATTGTTTACTCCAAGTTGACTGGCCGTTTGTATACCTTGTACCACTGCTAGTATCTCTGCCCTTACAGAATCACCAACAGCCACTGGTGTTGAAAATAAAGACAACATGTTGCTGTCTTTGTCTCTCAGAAGCCCTCCTATTCTAGATGGCCCTGGGTTACCTTGGCAGCTACCATCAAAATTCAATATTACCACTCCATCCGGTGGGGCTTTCCATTCAGCTTGTGATTTGTTCTTTGTGGAGACTGTAGAAGCCACTGCTGCCCAGTTTCTCCTTAAGTCATCAAAGGAGTAATCTGCCAACAAGTGTGAAGATTTCAGCCACGAGACTGTCCTTGTTATTATGCATTCCTTGATTTCAGCAAGACTTCTTTCCTTTTCTTGAAATATTCTAGCATCTCTCCTCCCATAACGTCGACAAGGTAGCGGCCTGATGCATTTCCACATTAGCTTCCCTCTAGAACTTGGCCTTGTTCTAGGACCCCTTGTAGTCTCTCCTGGAATGGAGTTTCATTGGTCTCCACCAAGGTTTAAAGTATCGATACACCCAATACGCATGAAAAGGTGTACCAGGTATTTCACTAAATAACTTTTTTTTAGTTTTTTTTTTTCAAAATTGCATCAGGGGATCAGTTTTAAGCATGCCTACCCCCTGAAAATGGTCAAAGTCTGAAACACCCCTTATTTGGGGTTTCGGGCAACTCCCGATACAATATGATATGCTCGATATGGGGAGATTGTATTGAAATTTTGACCCATTGTCTCAACCAAGGTTCAAAAATCAAAGTATTGAACCTGATAAGAATGCTTCCGGGTGTCAAGTTTTGAACATGGCCATATGTTCTAGTTTCCAGTGTTTAATGTTTCACCAGGTCCAAAAACTAATACATATCATACAATACACTACTGATATTTTGAACCTTGGTCTCAACAATGATATGAACTGCCTGGGATATCAAAGGTCATCGAGTATTCTAGATGCACTTAAGGACTACACTAGCATGAGATTACATGTTTTCTCTGGTACTGTTAGAAAGGTGAGAACACTACAGCATAGATTCATTCCCTTGTAAAACTTCTCAAGCTATTTAAATCCCTGTGTGCAAGAGATTTGTTATTGAGGATTTGCCAAAAAAAAAAAAAAAGAGATTGGTTATTGAGGTTGGTTCTGCCAATGTTAACTAAGAAGATTGATGGGAAATCCTAGGCTGACCCCTGTTTGTTTAATGTTTACACAGATTCCTCCTCTGTAATTTTTAGGGGCCTGACCTCTGTTTTATACACCTCTCTTTTTTCAATGAATTCAGTTAGCTTTTCTCAAAAAAAAAAAAAAATCACTAGAGGCTTGTATCTTATCATCCAAGCTGAGCACATAGTTCTGATGGACTCCAAGATTTGCAAACTCGTTAGCAGATTCCTTTGAAAGTAATGGTGCCTTAAAAGGCCATTATCCAACGTTGGTCCTAGCTGTTTGGGGTCTTGTGAAAGGTGCCTTGGAATCAGAAATGTATATCATTCTTGGTTACCTTTGTAATGTGTGGTTAACTTCTTGTCCTATCCTTTTTCTCTTCCTTCTTTTCTGTTGGCATTACTTCTACTTGTTTTCTTCAGCACTGAGGAGTTATATGGTTTCTTGCAATCAGGTACAAGATATCCACTTTGTTGTCCCACATAAAAGATAAATGAAGATTAAAAGAGAATGAGGAGAGATATCTATAATAACTACAAAGGCAATAGACCCGAGTTGTATCAAGGTTTATTCAAGAAGGAAGCCAAGAGAGCCACGTGGGCATAACTAAAGTGTAACAACCAAGATCCCAAGAATCCAAGATCTAATTCAATGTAAGCCTATATAGGGCATACTGCTATCGACATCAATAACAGAAGTTACCTACTCTCTCTCTTTCTCTCTCTCTTCTTCTCCCTCTTACGTCATTTGGACGCTAGACTCGAAACTTCAAACTGTAGCAATTGCTTCCATCTACCTCGAAGGCAAGGTTATTGGCGTGCTGTCGTAGGCACCTAAAAATAAAACCTATACTCGTAAAAGTTATATGCAGTAGTGCGAGTAAGGATCGTTCCCATAGAGAGTATCTAACCTGAATTATGTGATACGTGAATCAAAGATGGAGGGGGGGGTATGTAACGAAAACCAGATTTAAAAGAAAGATAATCAGAATTGAAGGGAATAAAATTTAAATGGGAAGCAAGGCAATTTAGAATGCTGAAATTAACCAAAAGAACGGATCTTGGTCTAGGATAACATCCACCATAAGAATTTCACTACTGCTCATCGATACAAAGATAAATCAATTCAGACTTCGAATATTCATCGTAGGTAATCAATCTACAAGTCTGACTTATCCAGAAAAAACTCAAAAATAGGATAAAACAAAGTTCTTGTGTGAGTGGGAGAGTGGTTAATTCGCGTATGAAAGCTTCAAGACTAAGGAATGTCTCCAACACGTCACCAGTGCAGTTGCAGAGAATTTGGGTCCAATTTTGACCTCGATGCAGTCCGAATCTATCAAAACTCAAAACAGGAAAGTTGTAGAACTTTTCCTTCTCTTTCCAACGCATCTTGAATCATCTCAATCGGAGTCCGAGTGAGAGAGTTATGCTCAATCTACCACATGGTGCCAAAACTGTGTAAAATTCCCCGATTAGCCTTGTTTTTCACTTAACGACTCCCTCCATGCCCTAAACCAAAATATAAGAATAACGAGTGCATTTGGGCTTAAAATATATATTAAAGACTAAATATTAAGGGTGAAAAGTACGATATTTTTCGTTCTCATCAAATGCCCCCACACTTCGGCCTTGCCCGTCCTCGGGCAAGACAAAACTTAAGCAAACTATTCTACCAAAGTTTAAACTTAATCTTCCTTCATCTTTTTCCACAAATATTATAGGTTAACTATTGCAAACCGTTAAATCAACACGACCAAGTCATACACGATTCATCCATCAACCAATCCAATTTTTTTTTTTTTTTTTTTTGCTACTACAAACTAGGTAGTAAACTAGGGAAGACAATTTTTTATCTCCTCTTTCTTTTTCCTTTTTCTCTTCTTGGTGGAAGTGAGCGCATTTTATGCTCCATCTCACTTTTAGGATTACTTGGTCAGTAGGTGCATTTTATGCTCCATCCTACAGTTTGAATTGCTGGCTAATAGGTGCATTTTATGCTCCATCCTACTATTGAATTGCTTGGTTGGTAGGTGCATTTTATGCTCCGTCCTATCAATTGTTGCTATGGTAATACCCTATTTACTTAAACCTGGATTTAGGACTATCTTAAAAAGAAGGGATGGCTTCAGGTGAATCCTTTATTCCCTAATCATATTTCTTTACTAAGTTCACAAGAGTTGTCCCAGAACATTGTTTCAATTGATTCCAAAAGAGTTGAGTTTTTTTATTATTTATTTATTTATTTATTTTTGACATAAACATATGCAGAAAAACACAACCTACATTAAATTTTAAAACGCAACCTAAATTCTTACCTAAATCCCCTCCCTCACACTTAAAACTTACATTGTCCCCATTGTAAGGTGAAATGCAAAGAAAACGTGGAAATAACTAAACTATAAATGCAAAAAGAGAAGAAAAAAGAAAAACAAACTTCCCTGTTTTTAATCATCATAAACTGGATCCTCTAACTCTTGTGGTTGCAACTTCCGGTGCTTTCCCCTTCCATCCATCATGGGTGGGTTCAACCTTCTTTGTGGTTGACAGGAAGGTTTTGCTTCCTCTTCAAGTAAGAGGTGATGCATGCATGTAGACGGGTTGCTTCCTTTGATATCTGCAATTGTCCAATCGATAGCCGTCTTATGCTCCTTGAGAACCTGCATAAGCTTCTCTTCTTGTGGTGCGCTAAGGCTACTAGAGATGATCATTGGTAATGTTTTTCCGTCTCCAAGGAATATATACTTGAGGTGATTAGGGAGAGGCTTCCATTTTGGAACGGGGGCCTACAAAACAGAGGGTAAAGGTCTCCTATCAGAAATAGGCAATATAACATAAGGAGCATTACTTGACTGTTGTAACTCTAGAGAATCATCCAATGCTGCAACAGTTTCCTGCAAATCAGCATTCAACATTGGCTCCTCTTCCTCAAGATGCTTACTAATGGAAACTTCTAATCCATCATTTCCATTAAGTTCGAAGACTTCCTGTGCCAAAGAATCAATCGCATCAATAGAACAAATAGGATTATCATCAGTAGGATATTTCATGGCATCATAAATATTAAACTTAAGAATTTCACCAACAAATTCCATGGTGAGTGTGCCGTTATGAACATCTATCTTAGTCTTGGGTGTTTTTTAAAATGGTCTTCCTAGCAAAATAGGAGTGGTTTGATCACCATTTTCCATATCAAGCACATAAAAATCAGTAGGAAAAACCAAATCATTTACTTTCACAATAACATCCTCAACTACACCCTTAGGATAGCCATTAGATCTATCAGCTAATTGAATCACAACACCAGTTTTATTTAAAGGTCCAAGTTTCAAAGAAGCATAGATAGAATATGGCATGACATTGATAGAAGCTCCTAAGTCTAACATGGCCTTCTGAATTCTAGTGTTACCTATCATGTAAGGGATAGTGAACATACCTGGATCTTCGCACTTTGTAGGGAGTTTTTTAATGACAGGAGAAACATTCTCCCCTACTCTCACCTTCTCACATCATTTCAGTTTTTGTTTCCTTTTATGTGTACACAATTCTTTCAGGAATTTAGCATAATGAGGTACTTGCTTAAGAGCATTAAAAAGGGGAATATTTGCCTCGCATCTACGAAAAGTCTCATAAAATTCTTTATACTACTCATCTTTTCTAGAACCTGCTAAAGCATTAGAAAAAGGAGGTACCGGTTTATTATCAGAAAGAGGTGGAAACTTACGCTTAGGTACTTCATCATCGGGAATGATGTCTTTCTCCTTTTCTTAGTTCGGCAATGTGGGGGCTGCCCATGCTGGTGCCTCAACCTCTTTACCACTTCTCAAAATGATTGCACTTAAATTTTCTTTTGGTTTCACAACCGTTTGAGAGGGTAATTTCTCTGAACTTTGCGCTTCTAACCGATTAATTGCGGTTGCCATCAGGCCCATCTGATTGTCCAAGCGTTGGATACTAGCCCTTGTCTCCTACTGAAATTGCAAAGTGTTAGTGACAAGAGATTTGACAATATCCTCTAAAGACATACCTGAATTTGAAGTTTGGTCTGGCTGTTGTCTAGGGAGGTGCGACTGATATGGCTGAAAAGTTTGGCGGTTTTGTGGATTCCCATAGCTGAGATTGGGGTGATCCCTCCATCCCGGATTATACGTGCTCAAATAGGGATCATATTTCCTTTGCGGTTGCCCTGGAAAACCACCTACCGCATTTACTTGCTCGACGGGCTCCTCTTGGAGAGTTGGGCACATGTCCGTTGGATGCCCTACTGTCGAACATATCCCATAAGCCTTCACCGTTTGCATTTTACCTGCAGCCATTTGACGAACAAGAGAGGTCAGACTTGCAATTTGTTGTTCTAGGGAAGAGATATTTACCTCATTAGCATGCTTTGCTGGAGGGTTAATCCTATAGCCGAACTGCTGAGAATTGGCCGCCATATTTGCAATCAGATTTCTCGCGGCCTCAGGAGTTTTATCTACTAAAGCCCCTCCACTAGCAGCATCGATCATGCTCCTATCAGTAGGTTGAAGTCCCTCATAAAAATACTGAATAAGTAGATGCTCGCTGATTTGATGATGGGGACAGCTTGCACATAACTTCTTAAAGCATTCCCAGTATTCATGTAGGGACTCCCCGTTGTATTGCCTTATACCGCAGATTTCTTTTCTAATGTTGGCTGCCCTTGAAGCTAGGAAGTACTTCTCTAAGAATAACCTCTTCATCTCGTTCCATGTGGTAACACTCCCGGAGGGTAGATAATAGAGCCAATCCTTAGCCGAATCCTTCAGAGAAAACGAAAAGGCTCTCAATTTGATTTGTTCTTCGGTCACTCCCATGGGTTTCATACTCGTGCATACCACATGCAACTCCTTCAAGTGCTTGTGAGGATCCTCACTTGCAAGACCGTGAAAAGTGGGCAAGAGATGTATCAGTCTAGATTTCAATACAAAATTAGCATCAACATCTAAAGCAGGAAAAGTTATGCATAGGGATTGCTGATTCAAATCAGGTGCGGCAAGCTCTTTCAAGGTTCGGTTTCCAGCCATGATGTCCTCTTCTCTCAAATCAGAATCGTTAACAGATAGGGAATCAAGAGTTGGCTTGTTATCTTCAGAATGACTCCGAGCTTCCCTCCTTAACCTGCGCAAAGTCCCTTCTATTTCTGGATTGAACTGCAAATTACCTTTCTTAGAGATTGGGTTACAAGCATAAATTAAGGAAAACCTAATAAACCCTAAACGACATATCATAAAACAAATAAAAAATAATAAAAAAAAAAAATAAAAATCTAGAACGATTAAATAAATAAATAAATGAATAAAACAAAAAATAATCTATGCTAAAACACAAACAATCAAAGTGATCTATAGAAAAAAGGAATTTTTTTTTTCGAAAATTTCAAGAACTAAACAATGATCACGAGAAGCACAAAACTGATTGGAATACTCCTCGGCAGCGGCGCCAAAATTTGGCGTGCTGTCGTAGGCACCCAAAAATAAAACCTATACTCGTAAAAGATATATGCAGTGGTGCGAGTAAGGATCGTTCCCACAGAGAGTATCTAACCTAAATTATGTGCTACATGAATCAAAGATGGAAGGCGGGGTGTGTAACGAAAACCAGATTTAAAAGAAAGATAATCAGAATTAAAGAGAACAAAATTTAAATGGGAAGCAAGGCAATTTAGAATGCTGAAATTAACCAAAAGAACGGATCTTGGTCTAGGATAACATCCAACATCAGAATTTCACTATTGCTCATCGATGCAAAGATAAATCAATTCAGACTTTGAATATTCATCGTAGTAATTATTTTCCTGCATCTTAACCCTTACTACTGAACAACCCCTAAACAAGCGTTAAAGTTTTAATCTAGGAATAGCATTAAGCATTAGAGATCGATGAAGCTAAATAACACAAGCACAAGCGGTTGCATTTAATTCAGTTGAGTGTTCTTCCTAGGATCTAACGATTTTTGATGTAGCAAATCATTAAATTCTAGTTGCTTCGCAGATTAGAGGGATCAAAGAATTACGAATTTGATATCTAATGTAGTAATATATTGTAACGAATAATAAACTAGTAGGCCTCCTAGTAATCAAGCGAAACAATCATAGATTGAGCATAACTCTCTAACTCGGACTCTGATTGAGATGATTCAAGATGCGTTGGAAAGAGAAGGAAAAGTTCTACAACTTTCCTGTTTTGAGTTTTGATAGATTCGGGCTGCATCGAGGTCAAAATTGGGCCCGAATTCTCTGCAACTGCATTGGTGACGTGTTGGAGACATTCCTTAGTCTTGAAGCTTTCATCCGCGAATTAACCACTCTCCCACTCACACGAGAACTTTGTTTTATCCTATTTTTGAGTCTTTTCTGGATAAGTCAAACTTGTAGATTGATTACCTAGAGAAATTTTAGGAGATTTTGTAGGCTTCTTTTTGGGGAAGTAGAGAGAGAAAAGAAGAGGAAGAAAATAAAAAAGAAAGCAGATTGGGAGCAGTCAAACCTCTCTTCTCTTCTCTTCCCCTCTCTTCTCTATTCTCGGATTTTCTTGAGTTTTCACCATGACCATGCGTGGCTAAACTCTCATACTTGGTCGAAGGAAGCAGAAGCTTCAGAATCCACCAAAACCATGAGATCTAAATTGATTTTTATTGTTTCATTCATGCTTTGAATATCGAATGTTCTTCTATGTTTATGTCTATGATTGTTTCGTTTGATTATTAGGAGGCCTACTAGTTTATTATTCGTTACAATCTATTGCTAGATTTAGATATCAAATCCGTAATTGTTTGATCCCTCTAATCTGCGAAGCAACTAGAATTTAATGATTTGTTGCATCAGAAATCGTTAGATCTTAGGAAAAACATTTGACTGAATTAAATGCAACCGCTTGTGCTTGTGTTGTTTAGTTTCATTGATCTCTAATGCTTAATGCTATTGCTGGATTAAATCTTTAACGCTTGTTTAGGGGTTGTTCAGTAGTAAGGGTTAAGAGGATCGCTTGTTTTCTGATAAACTGATATTAGGAAGATGTAGGAAAATAATTCCTACGATGAATATTCAAAGTCTGAATTGATTTATCTTTGCATCGATGAGCAGTAGTGAAATTCTGATGGTGGATGTTATCCTAGACCAAGATTCGTTCTTTTGGTTAATTTCAACATTCTAAATTGCCTTGCTTCCCATTTAAATTTTATTTTCTTTAATTCTGATTATCTTTCTTTTAAATATGGTTTTCGTTACATACCCCCCCCCCCCTCCATCTTTGATTCACGTAGCACATAATTCAGGTTAGATACTCTCTGTGGGAATGGTCCTTACTCGCACTACTGCATATAACTTTTACGAGTATAGGTTTTGTTTTTGAGTGCCTACGACAACACACCAAATTGTTGCCATCTACCTCGAAGGCAAGGCTATCCAGTGGTACCAATGGTGCTGGCGGTCTTGTACCCATCTGACCTGGGTGGATTTCATCGAGGCCCTTTGCATTCGCTTTTGTCCATCAAGCTTTGAGGACTTTGACGAAGCCTTATCAAGATTAAAACAGACAAGGACGGTAAGTGATTACCAGATCAAGTTTGAAAGACTAGCGATGCAAGTCGGCATTTTGAAGGAAGAAATACGCCTTGAGGTAAAAGCTTTGCAACCTTCTACTGTATTGGCAGCTGTTGGCTAGCAAAACTTCATGAACAAAAGCTTAACCAATTACGTCAAGAAGACAGACCATTAGTCCCAATCTACAGACCAATAGAATTGAAGGTATCTTGGGAAATCACTGGTCCAAGAATGTAATGGGCCAACTACTAAGAACTTGACCCATATACCCATAAAAAAGACTCCTGGGCTGAAATGCAAGCCCGACGAGAGCGAGTATCTGCTTCAACTGCAAAGAAAAATTCGGACCTGGTCATAAATGTAAGGTCCAACAAGCTTTCTTGTTACAAACTGATGGACTTGACCCTCTTGAAGTCATAGATGATCCGAGCCAGTACCCATGGAAACAGATACCACTTGGGATCCGGTTCGAGAATCAGTCAAGTTTTCCCTTCAAGCCTTAACAAGTCTTTCTTTAGTATAGACCATGAGAGTTCTTGGCATCTTGCAGGGCCGCCCTGTAATGGTGCTAGTGGATAGTGGTAGCACACTAGCATCTTAAATTTTATCACATGTATTCTGGTTAAGCAATTTGGACTGCCGGTTCAGCCCACCATGCCATTTACGGTACATGTAGCTGATGGCAATAACTTGAGATGTGGAGTTTGCACAAGGGTTGACCTCAGAATCTAGTCCATATTTTCCCAGATGACATAGTCCTAGGTACACAGTGGTTAAGACTGTTGGGTCTGGTGCTTTGTGATTAGGTCAATTTAACAATGGACTTTGAAATTCAAGGGTTGGCTCCCTCGGTTCTCACCCAAACCAACCTAACATCCCTTCAGAAATGTTGTCACACTATGCTTATGCACATGGGTACCCTCTCCTCATGGCCTAATTTAACCACAACAGAAGAGGCGAATAGATCTATTGAACATCAAGCAACCCTACAACAATTGTTGTTGGAGTTTCAAGGTGTCTTTCAAGAACCCACCACTTTATCCCAACCTGTGTGCATGACCATCGCATACCACTGTTACTGGGAGCCGCACCACCCAACGACAGGCCCTATTAGTACCCTTATTTTCAGAAGCAGGAGATAGAGAAATAAGCTCAAGAACTCTTGGATAAAAGCATGATTCAACCTAGCAACAGTCCTTTCTCCTCACTTGTTCTCTTTGTAAAGGACGGGTAATGGCATTTCTACATCAACTACCGGGCACTTAAAAAAATCACAGTTCATGACAAATTCCCTATTCCGGTAATAAATGAACTATTAGACGAGTTAAGGCATGCATCCATATTCTCCAAGTTGGACCTATGTGCCGGATCCCATCAAATCAGAGTGCATTCAACTGATATATTCAAGATATCCTTTTGAACTCATGATGAGCATTTTGAGTTTCTAGTCATGCCATTTGGTCTTAACACTCTTAACTATCTCCCCTTCCATATTCCAAGCCTTGATGAATGATGTCTTTAGGCCCTATTTTTGCAAATTCATACTTGTTTTCTTCGATGACATCCTAATATATAGCCTTGACGGGCCACAACATTTGGAACATTTGTGGATCACCATAGAAATTCTCCAACACACCAACGTTTTGCCAAACGATCTAAGTGCGAGTTTGGTCAGACTAGGGTTCACTACCTCGGTTATGTGGTCAAGAATGGTTGTGTTTCAGCTTACCCTGACAAAATCAGATGCATATTACAGTGGCCCATACCTAAGAATGTCAAAAAATTAAGCGGTTTTTTGGGCCTCTTTGGATACTACCGCAGATTCATAAAAGGGTATGGATTGATCGCTGATCCCTTAACACAATTACTGAAGAAAGACGCATTTGTCTGGAACATTCGGGCTCAATCAGCATTTAATTCTCTTAAGGAATTTGTGGTAGAGTGTGATGCTTCAGGAGTTGGGGTTGGGGTTGTGTTGATGCAAGATGGGAAGCCTATAGCATACTTCAGCAAGGCATTGTCTATGCAAGTACATGTTGAATCAGTCTATGAAAAAGATTTGATGGCAATTGTAATGGTGGTACAGCGTTGGCATTCTTACCTATTAGGATGCAAATTCATTATTTGATCAGATCATAGAAGTCTGAAATTTCTCTTCGAGCAACATGTGCTCAGCCTAGAACAACAAAAATGGGTCTCCAAGCTCTTGGGGTTTTGATTGTGCAATTGAATACAAGACAGGGGTCTCCAATGTGGCAGTTGATGCCCTTTCAAGAAGTCTAGAATTGCAACCTATGATCATTTTTAAACCAGTCTACCCACTGTTGGAAGTACTGAAACAAGAAACCCAGGCCCATCCTAGCTTGCAAAAGCTGTGAAATTCGTATAACCATGATCCCGCTACAACACCTGGATACATTAGTGGATTCCATGCTGTTCTATAAAGGTCGACGGTCCTTCCAGCATCATCAACCCTTCTACCTGAACTCATTCATCTCTTCCATTTTTCAGCACTAGGAGGACATTCAAGCATATTCAGGACTTATAAATGTATTTGAAGCCATTATTATTGATTAGGAATGAGAAAAGTCATCCAAGACTTTGTTTCAGCATGCGGAGTTTGTCAACAACAGAAGTATCTAGCGCAGTCACCAGCTGGAGTGCTTCAACCATTGCCAATTCCCTCTCAAGTATGGGAGGACCTTTCTATGGACTTCATCTCTGGACTATTGTCTTCCTTTGGTAAGTCAGTCATTATGGTCATAGTGGATCGTCTCACTAAATATGCTCACTTCATGGCACTGTCATATACCTATTCAGTAGCTATGGTTGCAGAAATTTTCATTAAGGAGGTAACTAGATTAAATGGCGTCCCTTGCTCTATTGTCTCTGACAGAGACCCAGTTTTCATGAGTCAGTTTTGGGAGGCTTTCTTTCAGCTCCAGGGTACTAACTTGCCTAGACCGTCAGCATATCACCCTCAATCAGATGGACAAACTGAGGTGGTAAAACTCTGTCTAGAAACATACCTCCGTTTCTTCATTGGTGATCACCCCAGACAATGGCTCAAATGGCTGCCTTGGGCAGAATTATGGTATAATACTATATACCATGTATCAGCATCCATGACTCCCTTCTGCGTCTTATATGGAAGATAACCCCTGGCTATTTTACCATATGAGAAGGGATCAACAAAAGTAGCAGCAGTGGATGATCACCTCACACAATGATATCAGATTTTGCAGGAGCTCAAAACTAACCTGTCCAGGTGCAGCAACTCATGAAAACCGGCTATGACTGAAAGCATCGTGATGTTTCATATCAAGCGGGCGACCTGGTTTATCTTAGACTTCAGCCCTACAAACAAGTTTCACTAGCACGACACTCCTGGCACAAGCTGGCTCCATGCTTCTTTGGATCATTTGCAATCCTAGAAAAAATTGGTCCTGTGGCGTACAAATTAGACCTCCCTCCATCTAGATTGCATCCAATATTCCATGTATCTTGCCTCAAAATTACTGACCAGTTTTTTCTCCAGATGTAGTTCACAGCTCCACACTACCGGTTTTTTCTCCAGATGCATCCTGCAAACAGAGACACACAAAATTACTGATTTCAGATGGGTTAAATGGAGCCAGCACATTTTTAAAGAAGAAAAGTCCTGTGGAGGAACCTACCAGCAGAAGATAGTACTTGGGAACCATATGATTCACTGCAAGAAGAGTTTCCTCATCTCTACCTTGAGGACAAGGTTGATCTTGAGGGGGGAGGTACTGTTAGACCCACGGGAGTAACCACAAAGGCAATAGACCTGAGTTGTATCAGGGTTTATTCAAGAAGGAAGCCAAGAGAGCCACGTGGGCATAACTATAGTGTAACAACCAAGATCCCAAGAATCCAAGATTTGATTCAGTGTAAGCCTATATGAGGCATGCTGCTATAGATGTCAATAACAGAAGTTACCTATTCTCTCTCTCTCTCTCTCTCTCTCCCTTTCTTCTTCTCCCTCTTACATCATCAGGAGGCTAGACACCTTGAACTGTCTCTGAGTTAGGCAGTACCTAACACATCACTTGGGAAGTCCACTAGTTTCTTTGAGATCTGTGAGTACAACACTGTTTTTAAGAAGTCCTCCGTTTATAAAGTGGTAATATTGAAATTTTGTTATGTAGTAACAATTGGTTTACTTGAGACCTACATTTGTACTTCTCAGTTTGGTGTTGCTGGTCCTTCAATGGAAACAATCATACTAAATCTGTTTCTATCAGCATTTTGCAATACTACTTTTATATCCTTTAATGTTGTGTTTCTTCTGGTATCACTTTTTAGTATGAAAATATTGTATGCAAGGTATTCCTTGTATCCCACTTAATTTCAAGAACTAGATTGGATGAACCGTTGCCAATTGGCATTTTCCTGGATCCTGAAATGCCTAAAAGCCCATTACCCAACGTTGATCCCAGGCTCCCAGCTGTCTGGGGTCTTATGAAGGGTGGACTAAATACAGACCTAATCCTTGGCATTTTTTAAGTGAGCACTCGGAGACTTGAACCTACATTTTGATGCTTGTCAGCTTGAGATTTTACCATTACACCATGAAATGGTCACTTGAATCTTGAACTGCCTACATAGATAAAATTGAAAAGAAAAGTAAGGAAGTGATTCCTAATTGTATGCCCTAAACCGCTTTCTTTCTTCACTTTAAAACTGCTAGTCACTGCCGCCATCAACTCCATCTCATAAGTTAACTTCAATTGGGCTGTAGGTGAAACCGTGAAAGTGATTTGCTATAGTAAGCTACTGGATGGCCCACCTGAGAATCTGAATGAGATGTTCACCCTGGACACATATATAGTAACCTAAAATCCCGGACTTCGATACAGGTATAGGTATTCAAATGTAGGGAAGATGGAAGAGAGACTATGAGTATTATAGGTGAGCCTAGAAGGCGGAGTTGTGGGAAAGGAAATGGAGGTGGAGAAAATTGAAGTGTGGGTGGTTTTGGAATGGGGAAGGGAGAAAAGTCATGGGGGTCAGTGTTGTCAAAATCTTACGATTTACGATATGTTACAATTTGAATCATGAATCCAAAGGGTTTCATTTCGAATCTTATGTTTGAATCCTTTTCTGCAAAAATCTTACATTTTTTGTTTGAATCCTACAATATGATTCATAAATCTTACGATTTATACGCTTTTTACGATTCAAATAGATCCAATTAAGAATTTGTTCCCTACTTTTTTTTTTTTTTTTTTTTGATTATGTTTAGTTTTCCCATGGGAGATTTTTTTAAAGCCCTCAGTAGAAAATGATTTATTTACATTATTCAAGACTAGAAATTGAGTTAATTAACAAAAAGAAAAGAGACTAGAAATTGAGTTTATTTTCTATCATATATAAGTTAAAGGGCCATTCTATGTAAATTTGTTTGATTTTCAAGTCACACTTGATTATATCATCTTAGGCTTCTATTGTATAAGTGGTAAATTATATTGTTTTAAGTACATATATGGTAGATATAGATTAAAAATAGGGTAAAGTCACTTTCCTATATATATTTAGCCTTTTAATATTTCTATATTTCATTTTTTGACAAGTTTATAAAAGATAGAACTAATCTTATGATTTATGATACAATTCACGATTCAATTCGATTCAACTTTCTCTATGATTTACGATATGATTACGATTTTCAAAAC
Source organism: Nelumbo lutea (assembly GCF_056320005.1). Taxonomy (NCBI): domain Eukaryota; kingdom Viridiplantae; phylum Streptophyta; class Magnoliopsida; order Proteales; family Nelumbonaceae; genus Nelumbo; species Nelumbo lutea. Next base: position 142,436,052 of record NC_142684.1, read on the forward strand.
ATTGAGAAAGTTAAATGTAGGACTATTGCTCTTGATGTTTCACGGTGGACAACACACAAAGTGGGTTCTGGAAACAAAAATGTTGGAAGATTTCTATAATTATGTATTATATTTGATTTTGTGCTATTTTAAGTAGTTGAGAGATTTGTGAGCTGTACAAATTTTTTAGGAATCAGCTTTATCTTCCCTTTAATTAGGGAGATTTGTTACCTAGTTTGTATCCTTTAATTAGGGAGGTTTGTTACCTAGTTTGTTTCCTAGAGAGAGCTATAAATTTCGATGTACAGAAGCATAATGATATATCCCATTCTTCATATCTTTCTGTCTCTTCTTTATGGTATCAGAGCAGAAAATACCTAGGGTTTGTTTTTGCATTTCTGTCCCTAAATATGTCTGAAGTCACGTCCAGTTCTCAACCTTCTCAGCCTGAGCCCCAGATTGTCCGGAATCTGCATGAAAATCACTCTATTCAGATCACTACAATCTGACTAAATGGTGACAACTTTCTGCGGTGGTCACAATCTGTTCGCATGTATCTCAGAGGGAGAGGGAAAATTGGCTATATCACAGGAGACACGAAGAAGCCTGATGTGAAGGATCCAGCCTATGCTGTTTGGGATGCTGAAAATTCCATGGTGATGACTTGGTTGGTTAACTCCATGATTGAAGAGATAGGTGCAAATTATCTCTGCTATTCTACAACCAAGGAATTATGGGACAATGTCTCACAGATGTACTCTGATTTGGAGAATCAATCCCAAGTGTACGAATTATCTCTACAACTCGGAGATATTCGCCAAGGTGAGAACTCTGTGACTAAGTATTTTAATTCTCTTAAGAGAATTTGGCAGGACCTGGACTTATTCAACGATTACGAGTGGAAGTCACCCGATGACTGCAATTATCACAAGAAGATGGTGAATGTTGGTCGAGTCTTCAAGTTTCTTGCAGGTTTAAATGTTTAATTCGATGAGGTTCATGGTCGAATTATTGGAAGAAACCCTCTGCCCCCAATTGGTGAAGTATTTGCAGAAGTACGTAGAGAAGAAAGCCGGAGACAAGTGATGCTTGGAAAGAAGGCTGTAGGTACAACCGGACCTGTGGAAGAGTGAGCCCTGATTATTTCCGAGGCCCAAGTCAGTCGAAAGTCAGCCCAAAATCAACGGGTTGGAGACAAGAATAACCTACGCTGTGACTACTGTGGGAAACCTCGCCATACCCGAGAGAATTGCTACAAACTGCACGGGAGACCACCCAATTGGAGGGTGAACAAACCTGGTGGATAGAATATACCTATAGCAAACGAGGCTGAATCATCCCCATTCAGCAAAGAGCAAATAGATCATCTACTTAAACTTCTAAAATCTTATTCGTCACCTAATACTCCTGTCGGGTCTATGGCACAAACAGGTAGCAATTCTTTGGAATTCTTAATTCTAGGAAAATCCGGCCCTTGGATCATAGATTCAGGGGCCTCCGATCATATGACAAGTTGCTCTAACCTATTTAGTTCCTATTATCCTTGTTCTGGTTTTGAAATAGTGAGAATAGCTGATGGTAGTCTTTCATCTATTGCAGGCAAAGGAAACATTAAAATTTCAGAAAAAATTACTCTGAAATCTGTTTTACATGTTCCAAAACTTGCCTACAATCTTCTTTCTGTCAGTAGATTGTCGAAAGATACTAATTGCTCCATTCTTTTTCTTCCTTCCACTTGTGTTTTTCAGGACCAGAACTCGGGGAAGACGATTGGAACTGCTAGAGAGATAAATGGACTCTACTACTTTGATGAAACCTCTATTGGTAATAAAAAAGTTCATGGTTTAAGTAGTACGAGTTCAATCCCTGTCTGTGATCAAGTTATATTATGGCATAGAAGATTAGGACATCCTAGTTTTCCATATCTCAAACATTTGTTTCCTAAAGTGTTTAAAGGAGTTGATTGGTCAAAACTTCATTGTGAGTCTTGTCATTTGGCTAAAGATCATCGTGCTTTATTTCCAATAAAACCTTATTCTGCTTCAAAACCATTTTATTTGTTACATAGTGATGTTTGGGGCCCATCTAAGGTTAACACACTTTCTGGAAAAAAATGGTTTGTGACTTTTATTGATGACCATAGAAGGGTATGCTGGGTTTACTTGTTGGAAAGGAAATCAGAGGTTGAACAAAGATTTAAAGAATTTTTCCTAATGATTGAAAATCAATTTCAAACCAAAATTGGTATTCTAAGATCAGATAATGGGATTGAATACTTTAACAAATACTTAGGAGCATTTCCAACCGAAAAAGGTATTATCCATCAATCAACTTGTCGTGACACACCACAACAGAATGGAATTGCTGAATGAAAAAATAGGCACCTTCTTGAGGTAGGTAGAGCCATCATGTTTTCTATGAATGTACCTAAATATCTCTGGGGAAATGCTCTCCTAATGCATGTTATATGATAAATAGAATGCCATCTCGAGTTTTAAAATATGAAACTCCTTTACAGAATCTTAAAAATTGTTTTCTCACATCTCGAATAACTACGGATCTTCCTTTAAAAGTGTTTAGTTGTGTCTGTTATGTGTATATACCAAATGCTTTTCGATCAAAACTGGATCCAAAAGGTGAAAAATGTGTGTTTCTTGGTTATGCATCTAATAAAAAAGGGTACAAATGCTTTAATCCAGTTACAAAGAAATTTTTTGAGAGTATGGATGTACACTTTGTTGAGGACCAACCTTTCTTTCAAAAAAATTCTCTTCAGGGGGAGAACATAAGTAAGGAAGATAATTTTTGGGAAACTTTACCTATTCTAGAAGAATTTATACCTTTGATTAATTCTGATAAGCAAGGTTCGAAAACAATTGTTGAAAGAATGGAACCTAGTGATGGTACTCTTAATCCAAATTTGCCAGATACTACGTTATCAGAGACAGGGGGAGAAGTACTTCAAACGGATCACAATCCTCATCCTGAGCCTCAGTTTTATACCAGGAAGAAGTTTCACAAAAGTACTACTGTTCCAGTTGTTCCTACAATAGAAGTCCAATCCAATTTGCCGAGTGAAGATCCTACAACTCAGAGTAATCCTTCTTCTACCCCTATTCCGTCTTTATCTAATGATTTTCCTAATCTGTCTTCTTCAGATCTTGACATTCCAATTGCATTAAGAAAAGGTACCCGAACTTGCACAAAACATCCTATTGCAAAATACTTGTCATATGAGAAATTATCACATACTCATAAAGCATTTGTGTCTAGGATTTCTAATCTATATGTGCCAAGAACTGTTCAGGAAGCATTAGATGATCCGAAATGGAGGTTAGCTGTGATGGAAGAGATGAATGCTCTTAGAAAGAGTAATACATGGAGTATTACTGATCTACCCCATGACAAGAAGACAGTCGGGTGCAAATGGATGTTTACAGTAAAGTGCAAGGCTGATGGAAGTGTGGAGAGATACAAAGCAAGACTCGTAGCAAAAGGATTTACCCAAACTCATGGTATAGACTACCAAGAGACTTTTGCTCCTGTTGCTAAAATTAACTCTATCAGAATACTTCTTTCCCTTGCAGTTAATTTTAATTGGCTACTTCGTCAGTTCGATGTGAAGAATGCATTCTTGAATGGAGACCTACAGGAAGAAGTATATATGGACCTACCACCAGGTTTTGAAGAAAGTCTTGGAAGAGGCAAAGTTTGCAGGTTAAAAAAATCACTATATGGGCTAAAGCAATCACCAACAGCTTGGTTTGAACGATTTGGGAATGCAATAAGGCGGCACGGCTTCTCACAAAGTCAAGCTGATAATACTTTATTTTTCAAGCACTCCACCGAAGGTAAAATAGCTATTTTGATAGTGTATGTAGACGATATTATCATGACTGGGGATGATTTATTTGAAATCAACAAGTTGAAGAATAAGCTTGAGGCTGAATTTGACATTAAAGACCTGGGAAAACTTAAATATTTTCTCGGAATGGAGTTTGCAAGGTCCAAGGAGGGAATCTTTATCAACCAACGCAAATACATTCTTGATTTGCATAAGGAGACAGGGATGACAGGTTGTAAAGCCGCAGAAACTCCAGTGGACCCAAATATGAAGTTAAATGCAGTAACAGTAAATGAGGTGGTTGATCGAGAATGTTGTCAAAGATTAGTTGGAAGACTAATCTATTTGTCACACACAAGACCTGACATAGCCTTTGCAGTAAGTGTAGTAAGTCAGTTTATGCATTCACCTAGACCTACTCACTTTGAAGCTATGTTCAGGATTTTGAGATATCTGAAAGGAACTTCGGGGAAAGGACTCTTATTCAAAAATAGGGGTCATCTCCAAGTCGAAGCCTACATAGATGCAGATTGGACAGGTGATATAAATGATAGAAGATCTACTTCAGGTTACTGCACTTTGGTAGGAGGGAATTTCGTCACCTGGAGAAGCAAAAAACAGAGTGTTGTAGCAAGGAGTAGTGTAGAGGCAGAATTCCACTCTGTTGCACATGGCTTTTGTGAAGTGTTATGGATCAAAAGCCTCCTAGAAGAATTGAAGGTTCCTACACCAACACCTATTAAAGTCTATTGTGATAACAAGGCAGCTATTTCCATAGCTCATAATCCAGTTCTACATGATAGAACAAAGCATGTAGAAGTGGATAAACATTTCATCAAGGAGAAGATAGATAGTGGTGTGATATGCATGTCCTACATACCCACCACGAGCCAAGTAGCAGACATTCTCACCAAAGGGCTTCCTAGGGCACAGTATGAGAACTTAGTTAGCAAGTTTGCCATGAGTGATATATTCATGCCAGCCTGAGGGGGAGTGCTGGAAGATTTCTGTAATTATGTATTATATTTGATTTTGTGCTATTTTAAGTAGTTGAGAGATTTGTGAGCTGTACAAATTTTTTAGGAATCAGCTTTATCTTCCCTTTAATTAGGGAGATTGTTACCTAGTTTGTATCCTTTAATTAGGGAGATTTGTTACCTAGTTTGTTTCCTAGAGAGAGCTATAAATTTCGATGTACAGAAGCATAATGATATATCCCATTCTTCATATCTTTCTGTCTCTTCTTTAAAAAATAAAAAAGAAGAGTTTGACTTGAGGTTGGATTGGTGGTTCTTGGTAGATGGAGAGAGAGTTGTAGGCAGAAGAAAATGTGCAATGTGGATCGGAGTGGTAGGCATCCTATTGCATGCTTAGAGCACCCTAACCTTCAAAGAGATTGACAAATGTTGCATCAGATTTCTGAAGTTTGATGACAAAAACAGAACTTGGGAGATGTTTGATATGGTGAGAATACTAGTCAAAGTTAGGGATGCCTCTGCATTTTCAAATAAGACAAATCTCGAATTTGCAAAGGAGTGGTATGCGTTGAGAATAATAGTTGAAGGAGCAAACATGATGTTTGTGAAGGTGGAGGAACAAGATCCAAAGGAAAAAAGATCGGTGAAGAAGAAATGATTAGCAAAGGAGGGGTTCAGGTAGATGGAACTAGAGAGTCGCCTGGTTGCAGAATAGAGGAGGTAAAGGGGGATGGGGAGTCAAAGGGATGCTTGGAAAGAGGAGATGAGGTGGAAGATTCAATGAATAGGGACAAAAACATGGCCAAAGGTAGATGGAATAAGTGGCTTTTCTCATGGAAGATAGTTGGTAGGTGAGGTAGACAAATAGATGGAAGGCCAAAAGTCAGACGAGTGGGTGGGGAGGGGTGAGATAAGAAACATGCATTAAATGGTAAACTTAAGTCTAAGAAAGGGAGTGGGACCACTTTTTTAAGAAACTAACCAAAGAATTCAAGGGGGGAAACTGGAGTAAACGGTTATGAATGGCAAAGGGTATTCTTGGAAAGGGGGGTTTCATTTCAAAGGGGGTGGGGCTTCATTTCACTAAGAAAGGCCAAAGAAAAGAAACCGAACCCCAAAAACGACTGGGTTTGGGTTGCAATTGAAGGAAGGTGAAATCCATGCCGAACCATGGCAGATGGTTGGGTGAAATTTCAAAAATTTTCTTTCAGCCTTTTGGGAATCGTATTCCCTGATTTAGAAAAACTTCATTTTTCAAGGATCGTTCTTGCACCGAAAATGGACCAGATCTGAAACCAAACTAGAGGGAGAAATATACCTGATACGGATTCCACAAATGTAGCTCCCAAAGTGGTAGTTCACACCCAAACTGAATCCCAAAACCAGCCTCCACTGTAGATGGCACAGTTTGAAATGAAGTCGGTTCAGCAACACAGTTTTCAGCAAAACTGCAATCCAACTCTTTGGATCGTACAAGGGAGGTGAGTATGAAAATTTTCTGATATTTTCTTGCAAAAATCAGAAACTAAACTGATCGTGATCAATCACCAAAGGGGAGAACGAATTAGGGTTTTTGGGGTGGCAAGAGCAGAGAGAAAGAGCTGATAGTAGAGTGATTTGGAGCAGATCAAACTCTTTTTTCTTAAACCTTAAGGAGCACCTCTCCTAATTGAATTAGGAGGTTCCTAATCCAAATCTTTATTTGGATTTGGACTCTCTTAGTGGATAAGACTAATCCTCTTATCAGAATGGATGTTGCAGACCCTTATCCAAACCCATATTCGTCCATGTTGGTCTGAAATTTTTAATAAATTCTCATGCAACATAATTCACTCAATCAAGTGATTAAGTTTTTATTATTTTGGGTAAGGCCCATTCAGGGAATCATACGGATTGTTCCCCTTAATTACATCCCCACAAGAAAGTACATAACACCTTTTGATTCTGACTTGAAGAAATGAACGCATAGAACAAAACGAAAGAACAATAGGGTACTTTAAAAGAACTTTTCGTTTGCTTTTCTTTTACATCAAGTGTACAAGAATGAGAAGAAGGAAAAAGAAAATACAATTGAGAAACTATATAGCAATACATTCCTCTTTTCTTTTTAATACAAAGAAAATTTCCTTCTCACTCCTTTCTTCACAATAAACTGTAATCAATCAGATGAAACCTTGATTGTAGACAGCCTTAATCCTTGGAATTTTGCATACAAAAAGGGAACCGTAGTCAATCAAATTGAATATTTGATTGTAGACGATTTTCATCCCTCTACTCTTCATTTTCATTTGAAGGGAACCATAATCAACCTTCGAGAATTAGACTATAAATGGTTTAATTTGAAGGGATGGGAGATCCATCATATGGATGGCCGAACCATGTAGGGTGGTTGGGAGAAATTTCAAAAATTTCTTTCTCCCATCCGGAAATCCTATTCCCTGATTTAGAAAAACTGCAATTTTCAAGGTTCGTTCTTGAAACAAACCAGACCAAATCTGAAACCAAGATTAGGGAGATGAATACTTGATACGGAATCCACACAAAAAGCTCCTCCCAACGTAGGTGTTCATGCCCAAAGAGAGTACCAAATCCTCCCTCTACTGAAGATGACACAACTTAGGATGAGATAAGATCAGTAAGTGGTTCTTCACCAAGAACCTCAGATTCTTTAGCAATAATCGAATGGGGTAGTGAGCACAACTTCAAAATTGTTTCTTCCACCAAGAATCAATATCAAGATCGAATCTTGATCACTCTAAGAGGTGGAGATTGAACAGGGTAGTGCGGCAAGAGCGGAGAGAGAGAGAATTGGAAGAAGAAAACAGTCAAACTGTGTAACCCTTTTCCAGTTCACCCCCTTTATATAGACCTTAAAGAGTCAATCTCCTAATCTGATTAAGAGTTTTTTGATCCAAATCTTTATTTGGATCTGGACTCTTTAAGTGATAAGGCTTATACCTTATCTTATCTATAGATCAGGATCAACTTCTCCTAATCCAATTAGAAGTTTCCTAATCCAAATCTTTATTTGGATCTAGACTCTTTAAGTGGATACGAGTTATCCTCTTATCCTTATCTGCTGATCCATACCCAGATTTGCTCCCTATTTAATTAATCCAATTAACACAGTTCGATATGGGCTTTAGGCCCATTAGGCTTTCAGGCTCACTTCTTTTTTAATGCTGGCTAGCTTGGCTCTTTTTGTATGGCGTGGGACCCTATCATTGATCTCCACATCAATCACATGGGTTCAGCCTAGCCTCTGTTACAAGGCCTGGCCAAATTCACTGCTGAATACAGTGAACCCCTGAGTCCATCACCATGGGCTCTTAATGGGCCCAACATTTACACTAAATGGTCCTTGGGTCCAGTCATCTTATGAAGGCCCAAGGACTTTGGGCAGATGTGAGATTAGCCCATCAGGTTTATTATCCTTAAATGGGCTTACACTTAACCTCCTAGCCCTTAATCATCAAACACTGCCCGACAAGAGAGGACCTCTCTCTCGGCTGCAAGGTATAGTGTTGCACTCTCTACTCACATGGATCCCGAGAATTAAAACTTTTTGCAAACATTTTGTGAAACCGTAATATATACATATATATATATATATCCATATAAATATATTTTGCAAAACAAATTTCAATGGTTGAAATCGATTACTGATAGTTTTGGTTTCCATCAGAGAGAGTGCATCCCCGATCATTCACTTTGTCCGACAAAGGAGCTGATCCTATCACTATGATCACCCACTCAGATGAATTCTCGGACTGTCCCAACATACCCAGGTTTTGACCCCTTCTAAGGATCTCACTGATTGGCATATCAAAGACAGCTCAATCCGACACCCAGTGCAGTACTATAATCGAGTCTAGTGGTTAGGTGTAACATTCCAGTTTTGCCCATATATCTCCAAGGTCCAGGGCAATATAGGAATTTTGGTCCCGTTTAGGGTTTCAAGAAAACCCACACTGCATGTACCTCAGGTCTCACCCTGGCAGCTAAGACAAGCCACCCCAACCAACTTGGCGGCACATTAGTGTCAACCTTGGCAGGATAAATCTCCCCAGATCTATTCAAGGCTGTGAAGATTCTAAACTAACACAAGTCTCATAAGTGTTCAGTTTAAGGGTATTACACAGAAACACACCGATATAAGATTTATCAAATATGTACTTTATTCATTTACAATAAATGTCATAATGTACATCATTCTGATTGGAGCTAAGGGCATACACTGTCTAACATAATCCCTAACTTTGATTTGAAAGAGGGATCATAATCAACCAAGTAGAGGCACCAGGTTGTAGATGGTTTATTCCCCTCTATTTCCTTTCTCAAAAGTAAAAAACAAAAGAGACAGAAAGGATACGTAGCAGAAGACATAAATAGGAAGTATTAGTGAGACAGAAAGGATACTTTATTCATTTTCTACCTGTATTAGTGAGACTTTTCCTTCCTTGCCTTCCCTTGAGTATTCTCTTTTCTTCTCTCCTTATCTTTGCTTTTCTTAAGAATCTCTTGTGAAAATTTTCTCTGAAGAGTCTCTGTGTGTGTCTCTTAAGGAGCTTAAATAGGGAGTGGGGTAGTTATGTAACAACCTCCTCCTTCTAGGTGAAGGACACCTGTCCCTTCCACTTAAAGAGAGGGAACTCCCCACTTAATGAGGGGGAACTCCCATATGGGATACTTTTTTATATTTTTAATGATTTGGCTAGTAGGCTAGTTAAGCCACTTATTATATATTATTTGATTAAAAAAATGACTTCAATAGCCCATGTCACATGACCGCTTAACCACTTGATTAATCTAATTAATCATGGGCTTTAGGCACATTTAGCAAGTGGCTCACGTTCCTAGGTAGTTGCTGGTGAAGGGATGAGAGATCCATCAAATGGATGGCCGAACCCTAGAGGAAGGTTGGGCGAAATTTCAAAAATTTATCTCTCCCATGTGGGAATTACATTCCCTATTTTAGAAAACAGCATTTTCAAGGATCAATCTTGAAACCAAACTGGACCAGATCTGAAACCAAAAGGGAGTGGAGGGATATACCTGAAACGGAGTAATAGTAAACCCCCAATGAAGGTGTTCACGCCCAAGGAGAAAACCAAAGACTGCTTCCACCGAAGATGACACGGTGCGAGGTGAAGCAGAATCAACAGGATGGTTCTTCAACAAGAATATAATGGAGGGCCGGTGAGCACGACTTCAGATTGCCTCTTCTGGGGAAAGGCAATATCAAGAACCGTTCTTGACCACTCCCACTGGTGGAGATCGAACTAGGTAGGGTAGCCAGAGTGGGAACAAGTGCAGAAGACAGAAGCACTCGATCTGTATATTGTCTTCTCTCTTAATTCAGCAGACTATCTGTTATGTCTTGAGGGTTCGCCCTGCACTCCTATTTATATCCTTAAAGAGAGGTTATCCTAATCCTATTAGGAGTTTCCTAATCTAAATCTTTTATTTGGATCTGGACTCTCTTTAAGATATAAGGATAATCCCTTATCTTATCTACAAATAAAGATCAACCTTCCTAATCAAATTAGGAGTTTCCTGATCCAAATTTTTATATGGATCTGGATTCTTTGAGTGGATAGGGATAATCCTTTATCCTATCTGCTGATCCAAATCCCATAACCACCCTCATTTAATAAATCTTATTAAGCTAGTTCGAAATGGGCTTTAGGCCCATTAAGTGTATATGCTCACTTAACCTCTTAATCTACTGCCCAGTTGGCTATCCTTGTTTGGCGTGGGACCCAAACATTGATCTACACATCAGCCACATGGGTTCAACCCAACCTCTATTACAAGGCCTGGCCGAATTCACTGTAGGAGACAGTGAACCCCTGAGTCCATCACCATGGGCTCTTAATGGGCCCAACATTTACACTAAATGGTCATTGGGTCAAGTCACCTTATAAAAACCCAAGGACTGTGGGCAGATGCAAGATTAGTCCATTAGGTATTACCCTCAATGGTCTTAAACTTAACCTCTCAGCCTATAATGTTCAAACACTGCCCGACAAGAGAGGACCTCTCCCTCGGCTGCAAGAAACAATGCTGCACTCTCTACCCACATGGATCCTGGGAATTAAAACCTTTTGCAAACATGTTGAAACCATAATATATATGTATATCTCTATATAAATATATTTTGCAAAACAAATTTCAACGGTTGAAATTGATTGTTGGAAGTTTTGGTTTCCATTAGAGAGTGTATCCCCGATCATTCACTTTGTCCGACGAAGTGGTTGATCCTACCACTATGATCACCCATTCAGATGAACTCTCGGATTGCACCAACATACCCAGGTTTTGACCCCCTCTAAGGATCTCACTGATTGGCATATCAAAGACAGTCCAATCCCACACCTAGTGCAGTACCATAATCGAGTCTAGGGGTTAGGTGTAACATTCCAGTTTTGCCCATCTATCTCCAAGGTCCAAGGCAATATCGGAATTTTGGTCCGGTTCAGGTTTTCAAGAAAATCCTCACTACATGTACCTCAGGTCTCACCTTGGCAGTTTGGACAAGCGACCCCAACCAACTTGGCAGCACATCAGTCTCAGCCTTGGCAAGATAAATCTCCCCAGGTCTATCCAACGGCTGTAAAGATTCTAAACTAACATGAGTCTCATATGTGTCCAGTTTAACGGTATTACACAGAAACACACCATAATGACATGAATCAAATATGTACTTTATTCATTGACAATAAATTTCATAGTGTACATCATTCTAATTGGAGCTAAGGGCATACACTGTCTAACTGTTTCCTAATCAAATATGTCCAATCGAGTATAAGTCGGAGTCCCATGATTTCCACGTGTTTCTCAAACACTTTCTGTGTCAGTGGCTTAGTCAATGGGTCTGCTACATTTTCCATTGATGCTACATTCTGAATCAGGACGTCCCCTCTTCTAACTATTTCCCGCAGTACATGGTACTTCCTCTCGATGTGCTTCGACTTCGAGTGGGCTCGTGGCTCCTTAGCCTGAGCAATGGCTCCAGTGTTGTCACACAACAATGGAATGGGTGATGTGCTGGATGGAACTACTCCCAATTCTTGAATGAACTTCATCCATACGACTTCTTTGGCAGCTTCACTTACGACAATGTATTCGGCTTTGGTTGTGGAATCCGCAGTGGATCCCTATTTGCTACTTTTCCAGCAAACAATACATGATCCTTGTTGAGCAGGAGAAGAAGGAGAAGAGGAAAGGAGGAAGGAAGAAGAAGAAGAAGAGGCAACTAAGTTGAGGCTTCAAAAGTTCTACTTCAGTCGAGTGAAGCATTATATTTATACTATACTGGCGGTACAACACAATAGGACAGTAAAATTACAAAAATACCCCTACAGGTACTAAACCTGTGTACAGTACATATAATACACCTGTCAACACTCCCCTTCAAGTTGGGGCATAGATATCAATCATGCCCAACTTGTCACAGACTAGAATGGTTTAGCCCTTTTGTAAAGATGTCTGCTAGTTGGTCTTCAGAGCTGATGTATGGAGTGCATACTTCGCCTATGATGATTTTCTCTCTGATAAAGTGCTTGTCAACTTCAATGTGCTTTATTCTATCATGTAGTACCGGATTGGCAGCGATACTTATAGCTGCCTTGTTGTCACAGAGCAGAGTCGGGGATTTACCAACTGGAAAACCCAACTCTCCCAATAAATTCCTTATCCACATACCTTCGGCTACTCTGTGTGCCATTGCACTCAGCTTCAGCACTGAATCTAGCTACCACGGTTTGCTTCTTACTCCTCCAAGTAACAAGGTTCCCTCCTTAAAAGGTGCAATAACCACTAGTAGACCTTCTGTCACTTTGAGATCCAGCCCAATCCGCATTTGTGTAAATTTCAACTTTCAAATGTCTATGTTTCTGGAATAATAAGCCAGCACCCAGAACTTCTTAAGATACCGCAGTATTCTCTCCGTTGCTTCAAGATGAGTGGACCTAGGTGCATGCATGAACTGGCTGAGGACACCAATAACATATGCTATGTCTGGACAAGTCATAGAGAGGTACAACAGTCTCCTTACAAGCCTCTGAAATTGCTTCACATCCTTAAGAGATTCACCTTGGCTGTCACTTAACTTGTGGTTGGGGTCAATGGGAGAGTCAGCTGGTTTAGCCCCAATCTTTCCAGTGTCCTTAAGCAGATCTAGGACTTGGGAGATGAAGATACCCTTTTTTGATCGGGCAACCTCAATTCCAAGGAAGTATTTTGCGGGTCCTAGATCTTTTACTTTTAACTGAGTGGCAAGGAAGTCCTTCAAACTTTGAATTTCATCCTTCCAATCACCAGTAACAATTATGTCATCCACATATACTATTAGGGCAGCCATTTTACCTTTTACTCTTTTTACAAACAGTGTGTGATTTGACTGGCATTGCTTGTATCCCCTCTGCTGAACTGCAATATGAAATCAGCTGAACCAAGCTCTTGGAGAGTGCTTCAGCCAATATAAAGACTTCTTCAACTTGCACACCTTTTGTTCACTTCCTTGAGCCAAAAAACCGGGGGGTTGAACCATATAAACTTCCTCTTCAAGGTCACCATTCAAGAAGGCATTCTTGATGTCAAGCTGATGTAGATCCCAATTCAGATTAGCAGCAAGAGAAAAAAGGACTCTAATAGAGTTCATTTTGGCAACAGGGGCAAAGGTTTCACATTATCAACTCCATACACTTGAGTAAAACCCTTTGCCACTAAACGAACTTTATACCTCTCCACGGTTCCATCATCCCCATGCTTAACAGTGAACACCCATTTACATCCAATTGGATCCTTTCCCTTAAGGAGATCAACAAGTTCCCACGTGCCATTCTTATGAAGAGCATCAATTTCTTCCTTCATGGCCTTCGTCCATTCTGGTACTAAGAGAGCTTCTGCCACATTCTTGGGAATAGGGATACTATCAATGGAGGTAAGAAAAGCACGAAATGGGGTGTTTAGTGGTGCACGACCTAACACCTTTCCCGTGGGCAATGAGAAGGTCAAGATCATTAGCAACAGGGAGGTTGGGAGTCAAGTTACCTGAGTGAGTATGATCTTCCCCCAAGGAATTTGATGGCATTTGAGGTATGGCTTCTGGATTCTCCACAGCACTTGAACTTGGTTGGCCTTTACGACGATGAGAAAAAACACGGAAAGGTGGAAGATCAGAAGGATAAGGGGGAGAAGGAGGAGTAGGAAAAGGAGGCAGTTGAACCAGTTTCTCCTCATGCCTACACTCCCCCTGAGGAGAAACACGAAAGAAGGGCTCATCCTCAAAAAAGGTAACATCCATGGAGACATAGAATTTCCGAGAAATAGGATCAAAGCAACGATACCCTTTCTGAGAGAATGAGTAGCCAAGAAATATGTACGGGATAGCACGAGAGTCCAATTTCCCCTGGGTGGGAGATAGGTTTTGGACAAAGCACCGACAACCAAAAACACGAGGAGGAATAGAAAGAAGAGGGGCCTTAGGAAAGAGAAGCTGATGTGGGGCTTTGTACCTAAACAATGAGAGGGCATTTGGTTAATGAGGTATGTAGAACAAAGGACAGCCTCAAGCCAAAATCGTTTGGGAACATTCATGTGGAGTAGTAAACCTTGTGCCACTTCAAGAAGGTGTCGGTTCTTCCGTTCAGCCACACCATTTTGTTGTGGCGTGCGGGCACAAGAGCTTCGATGAAGTGAGCCATGTGAAGCAAAGAACTCCGTGAGGTCACTATGAAAAAATTCTTTTGCATTGTCTGATTGAAGTATTTGGGTTTCGGTCTGAAATTGGGTGAAGACCATCCACTGAAAATCTTGGATAATTTTTGGTACCTCCTCACGGGTTCACATTGGATATACCCAAGTGTATCTGGAATAATCGTCAATGAAGGTAATGAAGTACTTGTAGCCACTCTCAGAAGGTAAAGTAGCAGGGCCCCGCACATCAGAATGCACAATGTGAAAAGGAAACTCAGATTTACTATTTTTTGAGGAAATTGAGTTCTACAATGCTTGCTTAATTGACACGTTTGACAAGAAAAATTAGAAACGAACACAGACTTACATAGTTCTGGGAAAACAACTTTCAAGGACTCAAAAGACAAATGACCCAGACGACAATGCCACAAATACATTTTACTCTTTCTGAACTGACTCATAGACTCTATAACATGAAGGCCAGCCGTATTCTCTAGCATATAGAGTCCATCAACCATATGTCCCCTACCAATCGTCCTCCTCGAGGCCAGATCCTGAATCACACAATAGGAAGGGAAAAAGGTCACATAACAATTTAAGGAATTTGTAACACTACTGACTGGAAACAAATTCATAGGGAATTTCGGAATATGAAGAACATTAGAAAGAGTAAGTCCGAGGGGAAGAGAGAGAGTTCCTTGACTAGCTATGGAAGAGTCCATCTCTTTCGGAAAGAGGGTGATAAGTTTGAAAGTAAGAAGACATACCAGTCATGTGTTTTGACGCTCCAGAATCAATGATCCATGGAGAGTCAAGGTCGTGAGAGGCAACATGGAAAGCTGTGGCAGGATTACTTGATGTGGATGTAAAAGAGGTGGTGGGAGGAGCATCCATCTGGCGAATAGTTCTACCATAAAGGTCCAAATGGTCACGGAAGGAGTTTACAATATCCTCCCTTGAGTCAGATCCAGAGTAGCTATGTTGGCCATGTGGTGTTTGAGTCACAGTAGAAGTGGAGGGCTGATTCTCCCAAGTAACCATATTGGCCATGTGGTGTTTCTTGGTACTTTGTTGCCCGAGTCTTCTAATTACATCTGAGCCTTGCTTCTTAGGTATATCTTGAGCCCACTTTGGTTTCCCATGGAGATCCCAACAAGTATCTTTGGTGTGCCGGGGCTTCTGACAATTAGTGCACCACAATTTTTCCTTACCTTCTGCTTTCTTCTGGAGATCCCCTCTCTTGGAAGAAGGGCCACCACTAGTAAAGGAAAACCCCTTTGCCGCCAACACAATTGCATCCCCTCCGGTGCTGTTCATCAAGTTTCTTCTGCTCTCTTCAGACTGGACAAGAGCATAGACCTCCTGAATTGAAGAAAGATCCTTAGAACTTAGAATTTGTACTCTGATGGATTCATAGATAGGATTGAGACCATGTAAAAAGGCAAATACCCTTTGCTGTGAAACAAGTTTCTTGTACAATTTTGCATCTTCATCACACTTCCAATCAATATTCTGGTAATGGTCCAACTCCTTCCAAACAGTTGTCAAGTCAGAGTAATAAACTGATAAACTCCTCTCCCCCTATTTACAAGTAGATGAGGCTGCTTGCAGTTGATAAATCTTGGCATAGTGTCGAAGTTCTGAATATGTGGATTTTGCCTGTTCCCAAATCTCATTTGCAGTTTCAGCCCACATGAAGTTCTTCCTTATTTGCAGTTGCATGGAGATCGAAAGCCAAGACATAACTATGCTATTCTCCTGATCCCATCTATCATGTTCTGCATTTCCAGAAGTTGGTTCTTTGATTCTTCCATTTATGTAGCCTATTTTTCCCCTTGCAGTTATGTATAGCTTGATCCCCCTTGACCACTCTAGGTAGTTTAACCCATCAAGAGGAACAACAACCATAGGGAAGGATAGGTCACTGTTCCCACTCATTCCATTAAGCATTGTGGAGATTCCGGATGTAGCTGAATCTTCACTATTCATGGTTCTAGGTTTACAAGTACACAAAACCAAAGGCACACTGCCTTATAGAGTTGTAACAGTCCACAACTAGGCACTTGCAGATTTTCGGTTTCACAGGGAATCAAGCACAAACACTGCAGTAGCAGTACTAGGTTGTATGACCTACATTGTGTAGGAGTCCACAGAACAATATACGAACTGCACTTGTAGTGTAACAAGGTCTGAATGACCTACAGTTCTACAACTTTAATACAGCTTCTCAACTGAAAAAAAAAACTTAGTAGGAACAGCAATATGAGTGGTGGTTCACCACACCTAATCGGCTGATATCCACTTTCCAAGGCAGCTGAACAGCCACTTAGGGTCTAGGGTTCATCAACAGTCCCTTAGAAAGCAGAATAGAGCAACACACAATTGGAGGAAGGGGGACAGTCCCTACTCAGATTTTGGAACATCAACAGTCGTACAAGAAGAGAACCATAAACAGAAAAAAACAGTTCAGTACCTAGGTCACCCGAATTGTGAATAGGCAGTACAGTCAAGGACCCGAACTTCTCTTCAAATCAGAACCTTCCTTCGTACATTTGAAATGGTTTTCTACAATCTTCTTAGCCGAGCAACTCCAGTTACCAGCACCTAAGGCTGAAGGATGAAGGAAGAAAAAAACTTGTAGCAGAACCCTTTTCTGTGCTAGGAAGTTGAACGATCAGCTTTCTTGTAGCAGAACCCTACTCGGCAGTGGAGACTAGTAACAGCACTAGAGAATACTTCCTCTTCCTTGTCTTCGAGCATCAAGACTAAGCTTCTACGCAGCAGTGGAGAGAGACCTCGATTGGTTGTTTTCCAGGCCTGGACGGTCTTGCTCTGATACCATGTTGAGTAGGAAAAGGAGAAGAGGAAAGGAGGAAGGAAGAAGAAGAAGAAGAGGCAACTGAATTGAGGCCTCAAAAGTTCTACTTCAGTCGAGTGAAGCATTGTATTTATACTATACTGGCCGTACAACACAATAGGACTTTAAAATTACAAAAATACCCTTGCAAGTACTAATCCTATGTACAGTACATATAATACACATGTCAACAATCCTATCATGAAGATATAACCAGATGTAGACTTTCAATCATCTGAATCTGACTAGAAATCGGCATCAGTATACCCCTAGATCTGTAGTAAACTACCATCGAATACCAAACAAAACTCTATCCTTTGAAGGTATTTTAGTAAGTTTTTCACAGCGGTCCAATGCTCCTGCCCTGGGTTAGATTAATATCTGCTTACCACACTCACTGCCTAAGAAATGTCAGGACGAGTGCACAGCATGGCATACATGATGCTCCCTATGGTTGAGGCATAGGGAACATCTTTCATGCTCTCAATCTCTTTGGGAGTTTTGGGAGACATACCCCTAGAGAGAGTGACTCCATGCCTGAAAGGAACGTTTCCTTTCTCGGAGTTCTCCATGCTGTATCTCTTGACTATTTTGTCAATGTAAGAAGACTGGGATAATCCTATTATCCTTTTCGATCTATCTCTATAGAGTCAAAGACCTAATATGTAGGAGGCTTCTCCAAGATCTTTCACGGAGAATTGCTGTGAAAGCCATACTTTCACCGTAGTTAACATTCCTACTTCATTCCTAATGAGTAGAATGTCATCTACATACAGAACCAAGAACGTAAACTTATCACCATTGTTTTTCCTATAAACACAGGGTTCATCCGGATTTTGCTCAAAGTCAAACTGTTTGATGGTAGAGTCAAACCGGATGTTCTAACTCCTAAAAGCTTGCTTAAGTCCATATATGGATCGATTGAGTTTACATACCATGTGCTCTTGACTTGCAGGTATGAAACCTTGCGGTTGCTGCATATAGATATCTTCAGTAAGATCTCGATTCAGGAGCGCGGTTTTGACATCCATTTGCCAAATCTCATAGTCATGGTATGCTGCTACAGGTAGCAGGATCCTAATGGATTTAAGCATGGCCACGGGCGAAAAGGTTTCCTCATAATCGATTCCTTCTTTCTGAGTGTACCCTTTCGCCACAAGATGAGCCTTGTAGGTCTCAACCTTATCATCGGGGCCCTTCTTCCTCTTATAGATCTATTTGCAACCAATTGCTTTTACCCTAGGGGGCGGATCTACCAGAGTCCAGACTCCATTGGTCTCCATTGAGTTCATTTCTACTCTCATGGCATTTACCCACTTCAAGGAATCTATGTCCAACATAGTTTCCGTATAAGTCGCGGGGTCCTCCTCACTGATCGTGGCTTCCACTAAGTAACTTTCTTGGTCATAGCCATAACGAACTGGAGGCCTAGAATCCCGAGTAGATCTCCTAGGTTTGTTATTAACTGGAGCTTGTGAGACATCTCCCACTACCCCTGAGCTCTCCTCATCAAGAACAACTTCTTGACAATGATTGTTCAGGATGTAATCATCTTCCAAGAAATGGGCATTTCGACTATAGAACACCTTCTGTTCTCCTGGGTCATAGAACGAATACCCAACAGAGCCTTTTGGGTAACCTACAAATAGGCAACGACTGGTCTTGGATTCCAATTTGCAACACTCGTTCTTTTAACATGTGCCAGACAACTCTAAATTTTCAAGTGTCCCACACTTCGTTTCTTACCGGTCCAAAGCTCATAGGGAGTCTTCGGAACGGATTTGGTTGGAACCTGGTTCAGCACGTATATCACAGTCTCTAATGTGTATCCCCAAAAGGATGTGGGTAGCTCTGAGTGTACGAGAAGTGATCGGACCATATCCAATAAAGTTTGGTTCCTCCTTTCTAATACACCGTTTAGTTGTGGTATAGCAGGAGGAGCTAGTTGTGATACTATCCCATTGTCTTTTAAGTAGTCCTGAATTCGTTAGAGAGATACTCGCTACCTCGATCTGATCGAAGGGTCTTAATTTCTCTCCCTAACTGTTTCTCGACTTATTGACTGAATTCTTAGAATTTTTTAGAAGATTCAGACTTATGTCTCATTAGGTACACGTAACCATACTATGAGTAATCATCGGTAAAGGTTATGAAATAAATGTGCTGGTTACGTGTCCTAACATTCATGGGACCACATACATCAGTATGTATAAGGTCAAGTGTGCCTGCCGATCTTTCAGGCTTACCGTTAAATGGTCGTTTTGTCATCTTACCCTGAAGGTAAGGTTCACAGGTTGGAAGATCTTCTACAGTTAAAATCCAAAGGACCATCATTTACCAACCTTGCGATGCGATCTATGTTAATGTGGCGAAGTCGGTAATTCCACAGGCACGTGGGATTAACTATATCACGGGTTCTTTTCTTGGGGTTATTATCCAACGTAGTTTCGGTTATATTTGTTTTCAGAGAAGGATGGAGAATATAGAGGCCATTCTCAAGTTCTCCGTATGCGAGGAATTTTTCATTTCTTTTAATAGTAATTATATTACTAAAGATAACAGAATATCCATCCGCACACAGTTTTGAAACAGAAATCAAATTTCTTCTCAAATTGGGTATATAAAGACAATCTTATAATATAAGTGATCATTCTCTGAAATACAATTCTACATTTCCTATGGTTGTAGCTGCAACACTTGTAGAAGTCCCCAAGTAAAGAATCACCTCTCCGTCACTCAGTCTTCTGCTTGTCCTGAACCCCTGCAATGTATTACATGCATGAGTAGAAGCCCCGGAGTTAATACACCAGGAAGTAGAAGTTACCAACATATTGGTTTCTATGACAAAGGATTCGAAATTACCTTGTTTCTTGGTCTCCAGGTACTGAGGACAGTTCCTCTTCCAGTGGTCGGCTTGCTTGCAGAAGTGACAAGCATCTGATGCTTTGTCCTTCCTCTACCTTTTGGGCTTGCTAATTTTCTTCTAAGGCTTCTTCTTTGCCTTCCTCTTCTTCTTGCCCGATTTGCCACTTTCAACAAGCATGGCAATGGGCTCATCCTTCTTTATCAGTTCTTTGGCCCTCTGCAACATATTGCTGAGTTCCTGGATGCTAACATTTAGCTTGTTCATGTTATAGTTCATGATGAACTGATTGAAGGAAGGAGGCAAAGAATTCAAGATGGCATCAACTTTGGTGACATGATATTGCCCAGATCCAAGAGCCTCCGGTTCATTGATGTATCCCATCATCTTAAGATGATGGTCATGAACTAGTTGGTTCTTGGACATTTGTGCGGTCATGAACTGTTTCAGGACCTTTTGACGAGTAGAACGATTCTTCTCCTCATACATTGGCCTTAGACTATCGAATCAGCATGGGCCAAGTACTTATGGCCCATGAACATTGCACATCACACATCCATACATCACATGCATGAAAACCATAATTGATCCAATCAATTTAATAACTGTAGAACCCATATAAATTCATAATATTACTAATCAATATTATCTAGGTATATGGGCTGAACGACAAAGAGCAGTTTGGCCCATATTGCTTTTATGCTGAATTGGGCTAAAGCAGTTTTAACAGATTAAAACTGGGTTTTACAGATGTGGGCTGAATTGAATCTTGCAATTAATCATCAACTCCTGGACCCAAATATGAAATTTTAGGGCTGAGAACAGCCCCCATCGAACCACAGATTCGGTCCAACCAGTTTGGTCCAATTTGGTTCAAATGGGTCTAGGGTTTGATTTTTAATTCAAGATTTAATTCATGAATGATGATCTGAAATTAAATAATTGATACAAGACAATCAAGAATCAGTAGGAGGGTTGCTCGTAGTACTGCTTCCCTGCAAAACAAAAATTAGATCGCAGTACGCAATTTCCAAAATTGCAAATCACAGATGGCTGAACCCATATCTGCGAAAATTTCTCCTTTGCGCTTTCTGCTTCATCTTCGAATGAAATAAAATAGAAAACTTATTTTTTATTAATATTACATCAGAATTGAATTCCTATACCTTCCGTCTAAAATAAAAAAAAAAGTAATTACAGACCAAGAATGAATAGAACAGCAGGTGTGCAAATTTCTTGCGCCATTAAAGAATTCGATCTCCACCATACGAACAACCCAAATATCAAGAAAAAAATATAGAACAATTCTAAATATAAATCAGACATAAAGATTTAATTTCAGATCAATCGCCCAAAAACTAGGAACCAATTTCCCAGAAAACACTAACTGCGGAAATCGGGTAGAACACCTTCTGCCCATTTGCGTAGATCCAAATCTGGTTTAATTTGGTTCAAGATTTGAACCTGGCTCTGATACCACTGAAGGGATGAGAGATCCATCATATGGATGGCCGAACCCAATAGGAAGGTTCGGTGAAATTTCAAAAATTTATCTCTCCCATGTGGAAATCACATTCCCTATTTTAGAAAACTGCATTTTCAATGATCAATCTTGAAACCAAACCGGACCAGATCTGAAACCAAAAGGGAATGGAGGGATATACCTAAAACGGAGTGTTGTCAGTTGTTTATGTATTCAGGTTTAGTACCATAAGGGTACTGTTGTAATTTCTCCTCTGTTTATATTGTTCGACTGTACTACTATAAATAATAATATATCATTCCTTCGCCCCCTAAGTTTCGTAGGGGCTTTCAGTCCTCTCGGCTCTCCTCTCCTCTCCCTCTCTTCTCTCCTCTCGTCTCTTCTCTTGCTCTTGCTCTTGCTCAACATGGTATCAGAGCAAGTCGTCCAGGCCTGAAGGGTGTGAAGGGATGAGAGATCCATCCCAAGGACGCCCAAAGATTGCGGAATAAGGGGGCGAATTTCAAAAATTTTTCACTCTCTTCAACTGGGAATCACATTCCCTATTTAGAAAATCATATTTTCAAAGATCATTCTTGAACCTTAAACTGAACCAGATCTGAACCAAAAGGAATAGGAGAGAATTATACCTGATACGGAGAAGTAATATCTCCCAACGAAGGTGTTCACGCCCAAGGAAGGATCCAAAGACGTCTCCCACGGAAGATGGTGCAGTGCAGGATGGAGCAGAATCAACAGGGTGCAGAATTCTCTCTTCTTGATTTCAGCACTAAAGAGGATCTGATGTATGTATAGGCTGTCACCCCCTCCTTTTTGTTAACTTAAAATATCAGCTCCTAATCCCATTAGGAGCTGCTTATCCAAATCATTTTGGATCAGCCTTCTCTTCTAGTGATAAGGATAAACCCTTATCTTATCTGCAGATTAGATTAGCTTTCTCCTAATCCTATTAGGAGGTTTCTAAATCTGAATCACATTCAGATCTGAACTTTCTGAGTGGATAGGATTAAGACCCTATCCTATCTGCTAATCCATCTCAGAATTCGCCCCTTTAATTAACTAAATAAATAGCCCAGTTCGAAATGGGCTTTAGGCTCATTAAGCTTATGTGCTCACTTAACCTTCCTAACTGCTGCCCAGTTGGGCTTCCTTGTATGGCGTGGGACCCAAGCATTGATCTACACATCAGCCACATGGGTTCGGCCCAGCCTTAGTTACAAGGCCTGGTTAAATACACTGTTAAGGACAGTGCACCCCTTGAAACCCATCGAATGGGCTCTATGGGCTCAACACTTACCCTAAGTGGTCCCTGGGCCAAACCACCTTGTAACACCTAGGGACTGTGGGCAGATGCAAGATTAGCCCATCAGGTATTATCCTCAATGGTCTTACACTTAACCTCTCAGCCCTTATTGATCATACACTGCCCGACAAGAAAGGACCTCTCCCTCGATTGCAAGGAATAGTGTTGCACTCTCTACTTATATGGATCCCGGGAATTAAAACCTTTTTGCAAACATTTTAGAAACCATAATATATATACTTTTATATCTCATATAAAATATATTTTGCAAAACAAATCTCAACGGTTGAAATCGGATGCCGGCGGTCTTGGTTTCCAACAGTGAGAGTGCATCCCCGATCATTACCTTTGTCCGACAAAGGGGCTGATCCTGTTACTATGATCACCCACTCAGATGAATTCTCGGATTGTCCCAACATATCCAGGTTTTGACCCCCGCTAAGGATCTCACTGATTGGTACATCAAAGTCAGCCCGATCCGACACCTAGTGCAGTATCATAATCGAGTCTAGGGGTCGGGTGTAAATTTCCAGTTTTGCCCATCAATCTCCAAGGTCTAGGGCAATACTGGAAATCTGGTCCAGTTCAAAGATTCAATTAGTCCCACACTGTATGTGCCTAGGGTCTCACCCCGGTGGCTAAGACAAGCCACCCCAACCGACTTGGTTGCACCACAGTGTCAGCCTTGTCAGGATAGGTCTCCCCAGATCGACCCACTGGCTGTGAACATTCTAAACTAACACGAGTCTCAATAAGTGTCCAGTTTAAGGGTATTACACAGAAATATACCAAGGGAACATGAATCAAATATGCACTTTTATTCATTTACAATAAACTCATAAAGTACATCAGTTTTGATTGAAGTTAAGGGCATACAAAACTGTCTAACAGCTCCCACTTGCACTTAGGTCCAATCAGGTACTAGCCGGAGTCCCATGCTTTCCACGTGTTTCTCAAACACTTTCTGTTATAGTGGCTTTGTCAATGGGTCTGCTACATTTTCCGCTGACGCTACCTTCTGAATCAGGACGTCCCCTCTATCAACAAGCTCCCGCAGTACGTGGTACTTACTCTCGATGTGCTTCGACTTCGAGTGGGCTCGTGGCTCCTTAGCCTGAGCAATGGCTCCATTATTGTCACACAACAATGGGATGGGTGATGTGTCGGACGGAACTACTCCCAACTCATGAATGAATTTCTTCATCCACACGGCTTCTTTTGCAGCGTCACCTGCGGCAATGTACTCGGCCTCGGTCGTGGAGTCTGCAGTGGACCCCTGTTTGCTACTTTTCCAGCAAACAGCACACGATCCTATCGTGAAAACATATCCAGATGTAGACTTTCTATCATCTGGGTCTGACTGGAAATCGGCATCTGTATACCCTTGGATCTGTAGTGAGTTGCCGTCGAATACTAGACAAAACTCTTTTGTCCTTTGAAGGTACTTAAGTATGTTTTTCACAACAGTCCAATGCTCCTGCCCTAGGTTGGCCTAAAATCTGCTTACTACACTCAGGACGAGTGCACAGCATGGCATACATGATGCTCCCTACGGTAGAGGCATAGGGAACGTCCTTCATGCCATTAATCTCCTCAGAAGTCTTGGGAGACATCTTCTTGGAGAGAGTGACTCCGTGCCTGAAAGGAACATTTCATTTCTTGGAGTTTTTCATGCTGTATCTTTTGACTATTTTGTCAATGTAGGCAGATTGGGATAATCCTATTATTTGCTTTGATCTATCTTTATAGAGTCAAAGACCCAGTATATAGGAGGCTTCTCCAAGATCTTTCATGGAGAATTGCTGTGATAACCATACTTTCACCGTAGTTAACATACCTACATCATTCCCAATGAGTAGAATGTCATCTACATACAGAACCAAGAAGGTAACCTTATCTCCACTATACTTCCTGTAGACACAGGGTTCATCCGGATTCTGCTCGAAGTCAAACAATTTGACGGCAGAGTCAAAACGGATGTTCCAACTTCTAGAAACTTGTTTAAGTCCATAAATGGATCTATTAAGTTTACATACCATGTTTTCCTGACCTGCAGCAATGAAGACTTGCGGCTGCTGCAAATATATATTTTTAGTAAGATCTCCATTCAGGAATGCGGTTTTGACATCCATTTGCCAAATCTCATAATCATGGTATGCTGCTACAGGTAGCAGGATCCTAATGGATTTAAGCATGGCCACATGCGAAAAGGTTTCTTCATAATCGATGCCCTCTTTCTGAGTACCCTTTCGCCACCAGACGAGGCTTGAAGGTCTCAACCTTACCATCGGGGCCCTTCTTCCTCTTGTAAATCCATTTGCAATCGATTGCTTTTACCCCGGAGGGCGGATCTACTAGAGTCCAGACTCCATTGGTCTCCATTGTGTCCATCTCTGCTCTCATGGCCTCCACCCACTTCTGGGAATCTATGTCCAACATAGCTTTCGTGTAAGTCATGGGATCCTCTTCACTAGTCAAGGTTTCCACCAAGTAACTATCCTGGTCATAACCATAACGGACTGGTGGCCTGGATACCCGAGTGGATCTTCTAGGTTGGTCACTACCTGGAACTTGTGGGACATCTCCCACTACTCCTAAGCTCTCCTCATCAAGAACAATTTCTTGACGATGTGTGTCCAGGATATAGTCGGTTTCCAAGAATTGCGCATTATGACTACAGAACACTTTCTGCTCACTTGGGTCATAGAATAGGTAACCTACAGAGCCTTTTGGGTAGCCTATAAATAGGCAACGACTGGTCTTGGATTCCAACTTGTCTGCACTCGTTCTTTTAACGTGTGCTGGACAACCCCAAATCTTCAAGTGTCTGACATTTGGTTTTTTTTACGGTCCAAAGTTCATATGGAGTGTTCGGAACCGATTTGGTTTGGAACCCGATTTAGCACGTAAATCGCAGTCTCTAATACATAACCCCAAAAGGATGTGGGTAACTCCGAGTGTATGAGAAGTGACTAGACCATTCCAATAAGGTCCTATTCCTCCTCTTTGAAACACTGTTAAGTTGTAGTGTAGCAGGATGAGCTAATTGTGATACTATCCCATTGTCCTTTAAGTAGTCCTTGAACTCGTCAGAGAGATACTCACCACCTCGATCTGATCAAAGGGCCTTAATTTCTCTCCCTAACTGTTTCTCGACCTCTTATCTAAACTCTTTGAACTTTTCAAAGGATTTAGACTTGTGTCTCATTAGGTACACGTAACCGTATCGTGAAAAATCATCTGTGAAGGTGATGAAATACACGTGTTGATTTCGTGTCCTAACACTCAGGGGACCACATACATCAGTATGTATTAGGTCAAGTGTGCCTGTACATCTTTCAGGATTACCGTTAAATGGCCGTTTCGTCATCTTGCCTTGTAGGCAAGGCTCACAAGTGGGAAGATCTTCTAAAGTTAGAAAATCCAAAGGACCATCTTTTACCAACATTGTGATTCGGTCAACACCGATGTGGCCAAGTCGATAATGCCACCGACACGTGGGATTAACTGTATCACGGGCTCTCTTCTTGGGGATTTCAGCCGACGTAGTTTCGGTTATGTTAGTTTCTAGAGAAGGATGTAGAACATAGAGACCGTTCTCCAATTCCCCGTATGCGATGAATCTGTTGTTTCTTTTAATAGTAATCGTATTACTAAAGAAGACAGAATAACCATCTGCACAGTTTTGAGATAGAAATCAAATTTCTCCTTAAATTTTGCACATAAAGACAGTCTTTCAATACAATTGTTCCTTCTCTAAAAATTAAGTCCACGGTTCCTATGGCCACGGCTGCAACAGTTGCAGTAGTCTCCAAGTAGAGTGTGACCTCTCCTTCACTCAGCCTTCTGCTTACCTTGAACCCCTGCAGTGAGTTACAAGCATGAATTGAAGCCCCGGAGTCAATACACCAGGGCGCAGAAGCTACCAACAAATTGGTTTCTATAACACAAGTTTCGAAGTTACCTTTCTTGGATTCCAGGTAGGCATGACAGTTCCTTTTCCAGTGGCCGGTCTTCTTGCAGAAGTGACAGGCATCTGATGCTTTGTCTTTCTTCTGCTTCTTGCTCTTAATGGCTTTTTTCTGAGGCTTCTTTGCCTTCCTCTTTCTCTTGCCTGTCTTGCCAGCTTCAACAAGCATGGCTACAGGCTCATCCTTTCTAATCAGTTCTTCAGAGCTCTTGTAAGCTGACATTCAGCTTGTTCATGTTATAGTTCATGATGAACGGATTAAAGGAAGGAGGCAAAGAGTTAAGGATAGCATCTATCTGGGTAGCAAGGTCCAGCCCGGATCCAAGAGCCTCCAGTTCGTTGATGTATCCCATCATCCGAAGACAATGGTCGTGAACTTGTTGACCCTTGGACATTTGTGCGGTCATGAACTGTTTCAAGACCTTTTGTCGAGTAGAACGATTCTGCTCTTCATACATTGTCCTGAGACTGTCCAATATGTCTTTGGCAAGTTCGATCTGATCGAACTGCCTCGTATCGGGTTGTCCAAGGAGGCAATGATGTAACATCGGGCAAGGGAGTTTTTCTCCTCCCATTCTTGAAAGTCTCTCCTTCGGGCCTCAGAAGCCCTATCACCCGGACGCTCCGAGGAATTAAAACCTTTTTGCAAACATTTTAGAAACATAATATATATACTTTTATATCTCATATAAAATATACTTTGCAAAACAAATCTCAACGGTTGAAATCGGATGCCGGCAGTCTTGGTTTCCAACAGTGAGAGTGCATCCCCGATCATTACCTTTGTCCGACAAAGGGGCTGATCCTGTCACTATGATCACCCACTCAGATTGTCCCAACATACCCAGGTTTTGACCCCCGCTAAGGATCTCACTGATTGGTACATCAAAGACAGCCCGATCCGACACCTAGTGCAGTATCATAATCGAGTCTAGGGGTCGGGTGTAACTTTCCAGTTTTGCCCATCAATCTCTAAGGTCCAGGGCAATATTGGAAATCTGGTCCAGTTCAAAGATTCAATTAGTCCCACATTGTATGTGCCTAGGGTCTCACCCCGTTAGCTGAGACAAGCCACCCCAACCGACTTGGTGGCACCACAGTGTCAGCCTTATTAGGATAGGTCTCCCCAGACCGACCCACTGGCTGTGAACATTCTAAACTAACACGAGTCTCAATAAGTGTCCAGTTTAAGGGTATTACACAGAAATATACCAAGGGAACATGAATCAAATATGCATTTTTATTCATTTATAATAAACTGATAAAGTACACCAGTTTTGATTGAAGCTAAGGGCATACAAAACTGTCTAATAGGGTGGTGTCAAGCAAACTTGTTGTTCAATGTCGAGCAGATAGTCTCTTCATCACCCAGAGCTGTATCCATCGAACTGCTAATCAGTTGTATTCAGTTCGACTCAGAAGTTATAGAGACTTTTCATCTTCCAGCCCAGAAGTTGTATTCATTGTTTGTTCGACTATAGAGAGGGTATCATCTGAGGTTCGTAGAGGGAGTTCTGGTTTACAGAGAGGCTATCATCTAAAGTTAAAAGAGGTACTATTCATTTACTGTTCGGCTGCCCTACGGATTGACTGTTTATTGATTGACTGTTTAGCCGATTGATGGACTGTATTTCTTTAACAAAGCAGCTGTATTCGACAATTTTTTTTTTATTTCTTTACCCCTTCGATGGACTGTTGATGCCCTAAAGCAGATATTGTATTGATCTCAATCATTGACTGTTCAGCTACCAGGCCTGCCGATTAGGGGTGTGGTGAACTTCACCTTGTATTTTCCATTCTGTTGGGGGTCATATGACCTCTGTACAATTGTAGGTCATACAGACCTGGTTATGTACTGCAACTGCAGTGTTGTTTTTTGGATTCCTATAAGACCGTAGGTTATACAGACCTGTTCCAGTACTGCAATAGCAGTGTTCAGTCTTTGCTCCCAGTGAAATCATAGGTTAGAAGGACTTGTTTCTATAATAGCCTTGTACGGAAGTACCCCTTTGGTTGCTGTTTTTTTCTTAAACCAGAAATCATGAGCAGTGAAGATTCAACCACATCTGGAGTTTCCTCAATGCTGAATGGAATGGGTGGGGGTGACCTATCCTTTCCTATGGCTGTTGTCCCTCTTGATGGTTTAAATTACCTAGAGTGGTCAAGAGGGATCAAGTTATACATCACTGCAAGGGGGAAGATAGGCTATATTAATGGGAGGATAAAAGAACCATCCTCCGGGAGTGCTGAATATGATAGATGGAATCAGGAGAATAGTATTGTTATGTCCTGGCTCTTGGTTTCCATGCAACCTCAAATCAGGAAGAATTTCATGTGGGCTGAAACTGCGAATGAAATCTGGGAACAAGCAAAGTCTACATATTCAGAATTGCGACACTATGCCAAAATTTATCAACTGCAGACAGCATCTTCTACTTGTAGACAGGGGGAGAGGTGTTTATCGGTCTATTACTCTGACTTAACATCTGCTTGGAAGGAGTTGGATCACTACCAGAGTGTGGATTGGAAGTGTGATGAGGATGCTAAGAAGTACAAACAGCTTGTCTCCTAGCAAAGGGTGTTTGCATTCTTACATGGTCTGAATCCTTGTATGAATCTATCAAAGTTCGGATTCTCAGCTCTAAGGTTCTCCCTTCTGTTCAGGAAGTCTATGCTCTTATACAATCTGAAGAAAGCAGGAGAAATTTGATGAACAGCCCTGGTGGGGATGCTGTTGTGTTAGTTGCAAAAGGGGGTGTATCACTGGTGTTGGATCTTCTTCCCGGAAAGGAGATCTCCAGAAAAAAACAGAAGATAAGGAAAAATTGTGGTGCACTCATTGCCAGAAACCCCGACACACCAAAGATACCTGTTGGGATCTTCATGGGAAACCAAAATGGGCTCAAGATCTAACTAAGAAGCAAGGTTCAGAGGTGAATAAGAAGTACGGACAGCAAAATACAAAGAAACATCACATGGCCAACATAGCTACTTGGGAGCATCAACCCCCCATTTCTATTGTGACTCAGACACATCTCACTGGACCTGACCCGAGGGAGGACATTATGAATTCCTTCCGTGACCATTTAGAGATCTATGGTAGAGTAATTCGTTAGATGGATACTCCTCCCTTAACCTCATTTGCATCTACGTCAGATAACCCTGCCACTGCTTTCCATGTTGCTTCTCACACCCATGACTCTCCATGGATCATTGATTCTGGAGCATCAAAGCATATGACTAGTACGTCCTTTTACTTTCAAACCTATCACCCTCTTTCTGGAAGAGACAAGGTGAGACTAGCTGATGGATCATACTCTTCCATAGCTGGTCAAGGAACTCTCTCTCTTCCTCTTGGCCTTACCCTTTCTGATGTTCTTCATGTTCCAAATTTTCCCATTAATTTGTTCTCTGTTAGTAGTGTTACTAATTCCTTGAATTGCTTAGTGAATTTTTTCCCTTCTCATTGTTTGATTCAGGATTTAGCCTCGGGGAGGACGATTGGTAGGGGTCGTATGGCTTATGGACTTTACATGCTGGAGAATAAGGTTGGTCTTCATGTTACAGAGTCTATGAGTCAGTCCTGTAAGAAAAAAGTCTATTTATGGCATTGTCGTCTTGATCATTTGTCTTTTGAGTCTTTGAAAGTTGTATTCCCAGAACTGTTTAAGTCAATGTCTGTTTCTGATTTTTCTTGTCAAACATGTCAGTTGAGTAAGCATTGTTGAACTCATTTTCTTCAAAGAAATAGTAAATCCGAATCTCCATTTCACATTGTTCATTCTGATGTGTGGGGCCCCGTTACTTTACCATCTGAGAGTAGCTACAAGTATTTCATTACCCTCATTGATGATTATTCTAGATTTACGTGGGTATACCCGATGCGAACCAAGGAAGAAGTACCAAAAATCATTCAAGATTTCCAGCGGATGGTCTTCACTCAATTTCAAACTAAAATCCAAATTTTCCAATCAGATAATGCAAAAGAATTTTTTCATAGTGACCTCACGGAATTTTTTGCTTTGCATGGTTCCCTTCACCGTACCTCGTGTCTGCACACCACAACAAAATGGTGTGGCCGAACAGAAGAACCGACATCTCCTTGAAGTGGCTCGAGGTTTACTACTTCATATGAATGTTCCCAAACGGTTTTGGCTTGAAGTTGTTCTTTGTTCCACTTACCTTATAAACCGTATGCCCTCTCGTCGGTTAGAGTACAAAGCCCCACATCAACTTCTCTTTCCTAAGGCTCCCCTTCTTTCTATTCCTCCTTGTGTCTTTGGTTGTCGGTGTTTTGTCCAAAATCTGTCTCCCACCCGTGGAAAATTGGACTCTCGTGCTATACCTTGCATATTTCTTGGTTAGTCCTACACTCAAAAGGGATACCGTGTTTTTGATCCTGTTTCTCGTAAATTCTATGTCTCCATGGATGTTTCTTTCTTTGAAGATGAGCCTTTCTGTCCTGTTTCTCCTTAGGGGGAGTGTAGACATGAGGAGAACTGGTTCAGCTTCCCTTTCTCCCTGACCCTCCACCTTTTCGTGTTTTTTCTCGTCGTCGCAAAGGCCAGCCAAATCCAAGAGCTGTAGAGAATCCGGAAGCTGTACCTCCAGTGCCACCAGACTCCTCGAGGGAGGATCATACTCACTCAGGTATTTTGGCTCCCAATGATGTCCTTGAATCTATTGAAAATGACTCCTCTACTGCTAATGATCTTGACCGTCCTATTGCTCACAGGAAGGGTGTTAGATTGTGCACCACTAAACATCCCATTTCCAATTTTGTCTCCTATGAGAACATTTCATCCTCATTCCGTGCCTTCCTTACCTCTATTGACAGTGTCCCTATCCCTAAGAATGTGGCAAAAGCTCTTTCAGTTCCTGAATGGACAAATGCCATGAGGGAAGAAGTTAATGCCCTTCACAAAAATGGCACATGGGAACTTGTTGATCTTCCTAAGGGAAAGGTTCCGGTTGGATGTAAATGGGTGTTCATAGTCAAGCATAAGGCTGATGGAACAGTGGAAAGGTATAAAGCTCGCTTAGTGGCAAAGGGATTTACTCAAGTGTATGGAGTTGATTATGCAGAAACTTTTGCCCCCGTTGCCAAGATGAATTCCATTAGAGTCCTTTTCTCTCTTGCGGCCAATCTGGATTGGGTTTTACACCAGCTGGACATCAAGAATGCATTCTTGAATGGTGACCTTGAAGAGGAAGTGTACATGATTCAACCTCCTGGGTTTCTAGCCCAAGGCAATGAACAGAAAGTGTGCAAGTTGAAGAAGTCCTTATACGGGCTGAAACAATCACCAAGAGCTTGGTTCAGTAGATTCCATGTGGCAGTTCAGCAGAAAGGATACAGGCAATGTCAATCAGATCACACACTGTTCGTGAAAAAAGGAGAAGGTAAAATTGCTGCTCTAATTGTATATGTGGATGACATAATTGTTACTGGTGATTGGGATGATGAAATTCAGAAATTGAAAATTTTTCTTACCACTCAGTTTGAAGTGAAGGATCTAGGACCTGCCAGATACTTCCTTGGAATTGAAGTTGCCTGATCAAAGAAGGGTATCTTCATTTCTCAAAGGAAATATGTCCTAGATTTACTTTAGGACACTGGAAAGATGGGGGTGAAGCCAGTTGACTCTCCCATTGACCCCAACCATTAATTAGGTGACAACTGTGGTGAATCACTCAAGGATGTGAAACAATTTCAGAGGCTTGTAGGGAGATTGTTATACCTTTCTATGACTCGCCCAGACATTGCATATGCTGTTGGTGTCCTCATTCAATTCATGCATGCTTTTAGGTCTTCTCATCTTGAAGCAGCAGAGAGAATCCTCCGATATTTGAAAAAGTATCCGGGTACTGGTTTGTTGTTTCAAAAGCACGGACATTTGAAAGTTGAAGTTTATACAGATGCAGATTGGACTGGATCCCAAAGTGACAGAAAGTCTACCAGTGGCTACTACACCTTTATAGGAGGGAACCTTGTTACATGGAGGAGGAGTAAAAAGCAAAATGTGGTAGCTAGATCCAGTGCTGAAGCTGAATATCGTGCTATGGCCCACGGGGTTGCTGAAGGCATGTGGATAAAGAATTTGTTGGGGGAGTTGGGTTTCCCAGTGACCAAACCTATAACTCTATTTTGTGATAACAAAGCAGCTATAAGCATTGTTGCCAATCCGGTGCTACATGATAGAACAAAGCACATCGAAGTTGACAAGCATTTTATCAGAGAGAAAGTTATCACAGGCGAAGTGTGTACCCCCTATGTCACTTTTGAGAACCAGCTTGCAGACATCTTTACAAAGGGTTTAAACCTTTCCAGACATCATGATCTTTGTGACAAGTTCGGCATGATTGATATCTATACTCCAACTTGAGGGAGAGTGTTGTCAGTTGTTTATGTATTCAGGTTTAGTACCATAAGGGTACTATTGTAATTTCTCCTCTGTTTGTATTGTTCGACTGTACTAGTATAAATAATAATATATCATTCTTTCGCCCCCTAAGTTCTGTAGGGGCTTTCAGTCCTCTCGGCTCTCCTCTCCTCTCTCCCTCTCTTCTCTCCTCTCGCCTCTTCTCTTGCTCTTTCTCAACACGGAGGAGAGCAATTACAACAGTACCATACTAGTACCTTGTACCAAAGGATCTCATTGATTGGCATATCAAAGATAGCCCGACTCGACACCCAGTGCAGTACCATAATCGAGTGTAGGGGTTATGTGTAACTTTCCAGTTTTTCCCACCGGTCTCCAAGGTCTAGGGCATGACTGAAAAATGGTCTGAGTTCAGTGCTTCAAACAAACACACACTACATGTGCTACGGGTCCAACCCTAGCAGCTGAGACAAGCTACCCCAACTTCTTTGGCTGCACATCAGTGTTAGCCTTGGTAGAATAAACTCCCCAAGTCTATCCAATGATTGAGAACATTCTAAACTAACACGAGTCTCAAAAGTGTCCAGTTTAAGGGCTAATTACACAGAAACATACCAATCACAACATGAAACAATTATGTACTTTTACTCATTTACAATAAATGTATCAGTACATCAATCTGATTGGAGCTAAGGGCATACGCTGTCTAACAGCAATAAGGTATGAGAATAGCGTGAAAATAGTTGCTACAAAAGAAAGGAAGATGAGATATCCCCCATCTATTTTAGGTTGAAAGGAAGAGTTGTAGCAATCTGAAAGTATTGTAAGATGAAGAACTAACACCAAGGTGGGATCGAAGCAAGGACATAAACCAAGAGAAACTTTTGTAACATCATAAAGTTTCATTGGTTGGAGTTCAATCGATAAACAACATAGCCAAAGCCGAGGATGTGAAGAGAGTTTAGGGGGAAGTAGAATATGTTGGAGACATAGTGAATGGAAAGGACTGATAAAAAAATAAAAATAATAATAAAAAACTGATAAAAAAATAGTGAATGGAAAGGTTAAAAATATTGATACAGGCCGATACATTGGTATCTGTTGAGGCGTATAGGCTTGTATCTTTGCTCACTTTTTGTTTTTTTTTTTAGTTTTTTTTTTTTTAGTTTTTTTTTTTGTTTTTTTTTTTCTAACTGGTTGAGAGGGGTCAGGTTAAGGCCCATCTCCCCCCTGAACCAGGTCAGACCCCAAAACACCCCTTGTAGGGGCGTATCGGGAGGCCACTGATACGTATCATATCGGCAGATACGGCTTGATACATATCAAAGTTTTGACCTTGGTGAATGGTGGGTAGGGGACAATTGAAGTGATGGTAGAGAGCATAGAAAGACAGAAGCAAAAACTCTAGAAATTATTGCTCAACTGAACAATGATGTAAGTTTGGGCTATCTATCTTCTCCAGCTTATCCATTGAGATTGGGAGATCTTGATTGGGAGGGAGATAAGAGGGGTCTGCATTTGAAGGAGCAGACATAGGGGGAAGCAGATTGAAGAGGAAAAACCTAGGGAGGATCAACATAGGGTTTATAATAGAAAATAGTGCAAGGGTTGAAAGGAGAGAAACGGAAGAATAGGAGTGCGCATGGGATTTCAAGGGAGGGAGAAGAGGAGACAAAGGGGGGTCGAAGCTGAAGAGGTTATAGGGGAAGATTACACTAAGAAGGGGATGGTAGTTATTGATCAACTAGTGGACAGGTAAGTGAAGATTATGAAGTCACTCGGCTTATTCTTTCTGGGGTGGGGGTAGTGAGGAAGGCAATTGAACATCTTGAGAGAAGAATAAGAGAACAATATAATAATAAAGAAAGCTATTGGGGAAGGGGGTGAGGTGTGTGAGGAAGGAGAAGGGAGGGAAGAAGGAATAGTCGATGAAGAGTAGAGGTAGGTTGTTGTAAATTTAGAGGGAGGGGGTTGAAATTGGAATCCAAAGATGAAGTTGGTATCATGGAATATTAGGGCATTGAGAGAAGAAAAAGAAGAGTGTTAGTAAGGAATGTTTTGAGAATTCATAATCAAAATGTGATGATGCTCCAAGAGATGAAGCTGGAGACATTTGATCTAAGAATGAATAATGAAATTTAGGGGTCTGATAATGGGAAGTGGGTGGATGTGAATGCAGTAGGTCTATTGGGTGGATTGGTTGTCATTTGGGACCCAAGGATCCTTGGAAAGATTAGAGAGAAGTAGGGAGTGTTTTCAATTTCAATCTGTTTCCAAATGGTGGAAGGTGAGTGAGGGGTGGGGGCTTACAAATATTTATTGGGAAAATGAAGAGTGTGATTTTAATTTAGGAATGGGGGCCGTTGATGTTTAGGGGGTGATTTTAATGTAGCTAGGCAAATGGGGGAATGGCCTAATAGATCCTTTACAAAGTGGTTGTCGGTTCACCTGGACAAATGGGAAATGCCCACCTATATTAAGAAGATTGGATAAGTTTCTTTTCTTAGGAGATTGGGAGGAGCATGTGGTAGAGATGGTACAAGAAGCATTGCCATTTTGTATGTTAGATCATAAGCCAATAATTCTTAGAATGTTTGTGGTGAGTTTTGGTCCAAAACCATTCAAGTTTGAAAATATGTGACTTGACAACCCAAACTTTCTGGAATTGTTCATTTGGACAGACTGGGGGAGGAACTGTTTCTAGGGAGGAAAAGCTGGGGATAGAAAGATTGGAAGCTGAGTTGGAAAAGGATAATTCATAGAGAAGAGGAGAGCTGGAGGCAAAAGCCGAGAGTGACATGGCTGAGAGTAGGTGACAAAAACATTGCCTTCTTTCATGCCTATGCTAGTGCTAGTGCTAGAAGGAGGAACTTCATCTCAAGAATAAAAGTGGGGGAGGAAATGGTGGAGTCGTGGAATGAAATTCAGGAGAAGGTGGTGGGGTACTAGAAAAACTTGTATACTTTGAGAATGTGGAGTTTGATGTCCCTTGGGAAGATGCTTCCCAAGAAATTGAATGAGTTCTCAACAAATTATATTGAGAGGGAGTTCGAGATGGGTGAAATTAAGGAAGCCTTAAAAGATTAAATCGGGATAAGGTGCTGGGACCAGACAGGTTCCACTTCTCTTTTATCAAGGCTTGCTGGAAATTGCTACAAGAAGAGCTTGTTTTGATGTTTAAGGAATTCTATAGGGGAAGGTGCTGGAGAGGATGGCTAATGCAATATTGTTTCTTTAAATCCAAAGAAGGATGGTGCTGTGGAGTTGAGAGATTTTAGGTCAATGAGCTTAATCAGCAGTCCATATAAATGGTTAGCAAAGATTTTATCAAAAAGACTCAGAAAATGTTGCATGAGGCGGAGGGAGAGACCCATACGGCTTTTGTGGAAGTAGACATATTTTGGATGAAGTTTTAGTGGAAGTGAGTGTATTGACTCAAGATTGAGGAGTGGAAGAGCGGGGCTGGTTTGTAAGATTGATATTGAAAAAGCTTATGACCATGTGGAATGGGGATGGAGAAAGAATCTGGTTTTGGGAAGATGATTGGTGTGGGGTTGGAAATTTGAGTGAGTTGTGTCCAAGGCTGTATAGGCGGGCTGAGGCTAAGGTGACTATTCTTTACTGTTATGAGAGAAGGGGGGAACAATTGCTCAAATGGGAAATTCTCTGTGAAGTCCTGCTATTTAACACTCTGTAGGGACCGTTTAAGTTTAAATCAAGCTGAAGGTGTGTGGGGAAATCTGGTTTCCCCTAGGGTTGAAGCCTTTGCATGGCTTGTGGCCATGGATAGCATCTTGATGGTGGATCACTTGAAATGTAGGGGCTTCAATATGGCTAATATATGTTTGCTATGCAAAGAACAGGAGGAAACTGTTCACTATCTGTTTATTTCTTGCAAAATATTTGGATTCATTTGTGTTCAGGGTAAGAGACTTTCAGTCAAGGCTCCCTTCGGAGATTTTTTTATCATAGCCAAAGATAAGAGAGCAAGGCTGATTTGGAGTTGCATTCTGTTTTCAATATGCTGGAACATCTGGAAGGAAAGAAACAGTAAAGTTATTGAAGACAAAGCTTGGAATCTGGATGGGATGGTGGCGGCTGTTGGCAAATCTGTTGCAGAATGGGTCCTGGTATTACCAGAATTTAGACAGGTTACCAAAGAGGACTTTGGGGATAAGTTTGGTGAAGTTCTGGGGTTCCAAATATGTCATCTGGATAATATATTTTGACTTGTAATTGAGTTGATTGTGATATTTTAGTTTGTATGCAGGTGTTGCCTTGACACCTGGCTAGGTTGTATCATTTTTTTTTCTTTCTAATGAAAATTTATTTTTACTATAAAAAAAACAAACAAGGCTGGTTGGCATTGTTTATATTGCTTTACATCTGGGTGGTGGTTGAATATATAAAGGGTGGTGACTGGAGCAAGTTCATACTTTGGTGGTTGGGCATTTATTTCTTGGGTCTGACTACGATACCAGAAACGATATCATATCTAAAACCCGTATTAGTGCCACATATATATTGGTACTGGATTTACTTAAGTAACAGGTAACTATTTTTTCATTTACTTTAGTTAAAAAATATTTAAAAAACCCAAAAACTCAAGACTTTTTAACCTATCCGTTACCCGTGTTACCCACTCCTGTGCTCGTCTTCTTCCAATCTCTGTCTCCTAGTCGAACATGTGAACAGCCTCCGTGAATTCTATGGAGCACCTCCTGACGTCCATCACACAAAGTAGATGGGTTATATATAAGTATAGATATAAACTACTACTTGGACACCAATGCACACAAATGTGGATCACTTGTCTATAAACAGATGACTAATGATTGAGATCACCCGTGAGGCAAATGGAAACACAGGAGGCAAATTGCTAATGACAATGGCAATCTCACACAACTAAATGAAATTGTTTCTCTCCTTCGTTAATGGAGTCATTAC
The DNA here is from genome assembly GCF_056320005.1 of Nelumbo lutea. Lineage (NCBI taxonomy): Eukaryota > Viridiplantae > Streptophyta > Magnoliopsida > Proteales > Nelumbonaceae > Nelumbo > Nelumbo lutea. The sequence continues at coordinate 142,474,360 of NC_142684.1, forward strand.
ACTTTCCTCAAACCAGGAGTTACATGTTGAAGCCAATTCCATGACTGCACTTGCGTATACATCAGCATTATTGTAATCCTCAGACTTGAAGTATCTGATTAAATTTCGCAGTGTAGAATTTGCATCAGAGTATAGTTCCAAATAGTCATTTAAGCTTGCTATGGTGCATTAATCATCTTCATTCTCTAACAAATTCTTAATCTTTGCAACTGTGTTGGTGGCATTTTCTTGGGCCAATTGTACTGCAATGACTCCAAGTCCTTGAAGATCTGAACTGCTGCTCTCAGGGACAGCCTAGAGATAGCTCAAGTATGGGGAGTGTTCTGCACATGTTCTGTTAGGGGTTAGCAAGAAAAATTGAAAAAATGAACTGAACCGAAAATCCGTTAACCGAACCAGTCAGTTCGGTTTCATTTTGGTATTTTTAAAAAACCAAAGGTACTGGTTCGCTTCCGGTTAACCAGTATAGAAAACTGGCACTTAACTGAACCAACTAGTATACATATATGTCATATATTTCTATATATTTTATGTATATTTATGTATATTATATATATTTTTTATACATTTTATATTTTCTGTATATTATAAATTAATAAATATGCATTATATATAAATATATATTTATAATAATATATTATTTATTATTTAAAATGTAATATTTTATATATTTCTAGTTGTTTATTATATATTTATATATTTTTTTATAATATGTATTGTTAATATAAAAAAACCGAATAACTGATGAAACGAACTGATCAACCAGTTAACCAATCGGCTTTGGTTTGGTTTCAGTTAACGGTTTTCTAGAAACTGGTAATACCAGTTCGGTTTCAAAAATAGGCCCATGGTTTGGTCCCCTATGTTCTGCAGGTTTGATTTGATTGACCCACTTGGGCCCTTCATCTAAACCGTGTCATTGTTTCGTATGAGTTTGTGATAGACTCTCGGTTGACGGAGCTTCTTCGAGGGAGCTCCTTCCTCAAAAAACATATACCAACATAGGAAATGATATTACCTTGGTCGGGTTCGTTGTGACCAATGGGGGTTGGAACTTGGAGAGAGATGGGGGAGGCAAACAGCTAATAGCATCTTAACGACCGAAAACCTTAACGTCTTTCTGTTTTGAAAGGGTTACTATTTTTCCTTTCTAAATTAATAATTGGTTGTTTCTGAAACCAGTTACCTAAGATAACCCATATTCACCAAAAGTGATAAATCGGCTATTGATTGGTTAAAGTCTACCAATATGATACCTTTCCGTATCATAGATTTTCCCTTGTTTCATTATCTAATTGACTCCCAAGTATGGTTCATGCTAGCTTTTATTGCCCAATCGTGTGAAACGAGTTCTGAACATCAGTCCAGAATAAATTGCAGTAATTCATTTCTCATTTTTGTCTTTTTCAGATGGCAATTGTGTTTGGATCTAGATATTAACTGAGAATGACCATCAAAGTTGATATTTTCCTCTGTATCAGGTTTATGTGGAAGCCTATACCTGTCCATGTGTGAGATATCACCCTTTTGATCCAGTCTTCATTGCACAGTCACATGGGAACTATATTGCCATCTTCTCGTCCAATCCTCCTTTCAAGTTAGACAAGTACAAGAGGTACGAGAGTCATGGAGTATCAGGGTTCCCCATCAAATGCAATTTCAGTTTGGATGGTGAGACACTTGCCTCAGGCTCTTCTGATGGTTGTATATACTTCTACAGCTATAGATCCTCTGACCTTATCAGGAAAATAAAAGCATATGAGCAGGCTTGTTTAGATGTTGCTTTCCATCCCCACGTACCTAATGTGATTGCTTCATGCGGTTGGAATGGAGAAATTTCAGTGTATGAGTGAAATATCTCATAATCATCTTGGACTATGTTGTATTTATTTGTTTTTTTTTATTTTATTTCTTAGGGTCGGGGTGGGGGAGTCGTTTTGTCTAAGCAACCTTTGTTTCTTTTTTTTGTTTTTTTTTTTGGTTGCATTGTCTAACCTGCACTTACTGAGAAGAAAAATCCTTTCCATGATTAGTGGCTTTTCCAGTTATTCTCGGGAGAGGGGTTTCTTTTTGCTTCATGAAATATGAACCATCTGATAGGAATCTACAGACATCCATACCTGCGCCGTATTAGCAGAAATCTGCTTGGATATAAGGTAAGCATCTGCTCTATGTATCAATTTCATTTCACAAGAATCTTGTAAAACAGACAGCTTCATAGCTTTGCTCAATGTCAATTTCATCTGGGGCTCGTTTGTCATCCGAGAAATTTACTTATCCGGAAGTTGGTTCAACATAGTTGTCGGTGGGTTACTGTTCTACATCCAACATGGTTCCACGGCGGAGTGTAGGACCAATAAGTCAGTTTTGAGTCGTAATCTCAGAACATTGGTGATCTGAAATGCAAATCTTCTCTCCAAATGTATGGGGGCAAATATGTCATTTCACAATCCCTTTTTGGTGTTGGGTTGGTCGTGGGAAGGTCTTCTTTTATTGCTCTTAATGTCTACTACTAGTGACTAGTGAGGCACGTTGGGAGTCCTACAGTAACAGGGAAAGTGGATAGGGAGAATCTGAAATATCGTTTCCCTCTTTCCATGATTACTCGGTCTCAGGGCCCAAAACACACGTTCTTAGTCTACTCTATGCCAACATTCGTGGGTCCAAATTACTTATGGCTACATGAGAGTTGTAAACGAGGAAGGGAGAGTCTACAGTCCAAACCTAAGTCCAGGTACTCTTAACCATGATTACTATCTAAAACAGGGATGGTTCTAAAGTGTGTTTATGTTGATGTCTGTTGCCTTTCTTGATTTGATTTTGATTTTGGCTTTGCCTCCGCCTTCCATGATGGCTTTGCATATTGGAGGACGGGACCAACACCAACACCCTCTACAGAGAGAACCTCTGTTCATCCTAATAATTTAGTGGGAGGTGTGGAAGCCACGTGGTGTGAAATCATTTCGTTTTAGTTCTTCCTGGCACTCGGATGCGATAGTTATTATCTAATTATTTTCAACAAAAAAAGAATCTTAATAATAATTTGAAAACGAAGTCATTTTCTGTAATATCAGAAATGAAATCATTTTTATTGGTTTTAACTCTAGAGGGTGGACGGTCATCTACTCTATAACCCACAAGGCCTTATTACAACTGGCAATCGGGTTGAGTGTGTCGGGTTCGGGTCGGGTCAAGGTATTCGGGTTGGGTTGTCAAATGCTAGACCCTAACTCTAAATGTTTGGGTTAGGGTTGACCCATGAATCAATTCGGGTCATCCCAAAAAATAATTAAAATTTAAAAAAATAAAAAAAATACATGAAAAATGTCAAAATTAAAAGAATTAACCTTAAAATTCCAAATATAAAATAAAAGCTTGAACATTTAACAATTTAAAGAGTAAACAATAAAAAGTAAAGACTAAATAGAAAAAATTAAAGAGTGGAAACTTCTAACAATGCATAAATAATCTCAATTAGACTTGAAAATCGGGTCAGCAGGTTGACCCGTGACCCAACCCCAATCCAACCCAGATTTTTTTGGGTTGGGTCATTTTCACATTCGGGTTGTTAAATATGAGACCCTAACCCTATTTTTTCAGGTTGGGTTGGGTCGGGTTCACGGGCTGGGTCAACTTTTTGCCAGGTCTAATATAGAGGTCCGAAACGATTTCCAAACCAATACTATTATCTGGTCAGCTGGGAAGATTTCTATGACTAAGCATGTAGTCAACCATCATAGCCACGTAATAGGCACGTGATTTTCACTTAAGAGGGAGTGGTGGCGGAGGTTAACAGCTCGGAGAGGCAATGTTTATCCTCCTCTGAAATGACTTGTTGAAGTTGAGATTTGAGAAAACGGTGGTAACAAAGAATAATACTACACAAGACACAATCATACATACATACCCCCTGCCATTTCTCTTGGAGTTCAATTGCAGTGTGACACAAGATACCACACCACCTCCCCATTTTTACATGCGTTTGAAAGGGGTGAGAGAGATTTCAACAATACCTCACACATATATACCCAAACTCATACAGAAAACGCATCTCCCCATGTAAAAAATAATCCAATTAAGCATAACCAGACAAGCCAGCGGTTCTTACAGGGGACCATGGTCCACAGGCCCCCTCACAACTGTTTCTATTGGAAGCTGTTGTCATCCTAACACCCATCTAAAGCCAAGACACAGTTAGATAACCTATTTGCCTATGTTTTCTTTTCCTCAACTTCTGAATAAATGTGCCTCCCACCTTACATGGTCTTATGGTCCTCCTGTTTTCTATCTCTCTCACACACGTCTCTTCAAAGAACAAATGGAAAGTTCAAAGGCAAAAGCAAAGAAAATCCCCTACAAAAAGTTAGCTGAAGACTGCCCCCTCTCCATATGACTGCAATCATCTTCCAAAAGAGGATGTTACTGTGGGGTACTTTGTGGTCAAGCGGGTGTTTGCGCCCGAGGTCCCACCTGTTGGCCGAACTGGCGACATGAAACGATGGGCAGAAAGGTCCTTGTCATACACCCACCCTCTTGGATTGACTATGAAGTATGAACTCCTTGCCCTAAGTTACCGAGAGCTGCTGTTTTTTTATTAGGGTAACCAATTGAAAAAAAAAAAAAAAGGAATCTTAGCTTGTGCTTAGTGCTGATTGCAGAAAGATGAAAGATTGGCATCGGAATCACAAGACTTCATAGTAACCCTTTCATTTTAATTTAATATAATCCACCATGTCAAGTTGTCAACTTTAGATTAATGATATCTCTTCTTTCACCAAACGATCATAATCGATGTTAGGTTATATACCCAAGTATGGTCATCAGTCCCTTCCATTCCAATACTGGCCTCGGGAAAGTGTGCCGACAAGACAGCTGGTGTTGGTTCCACTCCACCTTGTGGTTTGTGGTCATTCCTCTAATTTCCCTTTTCTATTTGCTCTTTCTTTCTTTCCTCTGGTGCTGCTGCAGTCTGCAGAGTGCCAGAGTCTAGTCTCGAAAGAATAATTGGTTTTGTGAGGTGGTAATCTTAATTTTGCATCATTTTGTCTTCTTAATTAAGGAAAGTGTACCTTACAAGGACTTCCTAAGTAGGCCTTGTAGCCACTCTGCTTGTACGAAATTTGCCCAAAACGGGATACCCTCCCTAATGGGATCTGATGTCCTATATCTTGTATCTTACTTTGTAGTTTACTTGATACATTGCCATATGCTTGATAGACAGAAAACAAATACAAATGAAAATCTAAGCCAACTCGATCCAAGATTGAAGATTCAAATGTTGAGAATCTTCCAAAAAGTTGCATTTCTGATTTATGGATTTCTCCACATACAGATAGAAAAGTGCATATATGAAACTGAGCATGCACCTAGTTTAACTAGATTTCCCATGAATCATGTTGGGTTTTAGAATGAAGCATGCAACATATCGCTTTTCCTATCTTATATATATGTATATATATATAATATATATATATATATATATATTCTTTCTCAAAGGATGGCAATTGCAATTACAAAATGGCTTGTAGTTGCATGCATGAACTTTCTGATGATTAATTTATGACATTAATTAATTAGGTCTACCCCAACACAATACTTCATCATACTTTGGATTCTTAATCATGTTTTCACACTGTGAAGTGATATAATCTGAGAGTCTGATATGTAAAGCCCAACCTCCATGGCAAAAAGAACTGAAATGTTCAGAATTTCCTAGTGGAATATTGTTAGTTGCATTCCCTGGGCCGTGTCGTGCATAAAGAATAGTAACCGGTATAAAGATGGCTTTTGATTTTATATATACCATCTCAGTTGGGAACTGTGGATGAGAAGTTACTATAATCATGAAATCTTTAGATAACCTTTCCATGTTATTACTCTTTTATGAAAATAAAAATTGAAGTTTGTATTCAATACTACCACTAATCCTAACCTCTCTTAAAAAGGAAACTAAAAAAAACAAAAAATCACTGCTAATATCTATCTGTTCAACCAAACCAGCAGAAAAACTAAACCTTAGATCTAGCAAGGTACCCTTGTTTCTCTCATTAAATCTTGTCTTTGTAAGACAAGGAAAAGTATACACGCAAAAGACAGAGTTGAAATAATTCTGGATTCTTCACAAGGAGAGGTTGATTTTATGAACAGTGCCCTAACCTTAGGGGGCACTTGACCGACATGAGTGAGAGAGATCACAGTAAGTAGATGGAGACACTGTACCAACACGTATAGTCAACAACCAGGAGAACGAAAAGAAAAGAAAAAAAAAAAAAGTACCAGACCAGGAAAGCTAAAATGGGGTTAAAATCATTATCCGTGAAAGTGAGAGGGGGCAAAACGAGAGTGAATAATTAAATTTTACCCTGACGAGAGAAAAATAAGTAAGTATATAAAATGGTTAGATAATTAATTAAGGGATGAACATGCATTCCTGTAACCCAAGCAAACCAAATGAAATGCTGCAGCAGCAGCAGCAGCAGCAGCAGCTGAAAACATGTACATGGCAACTACAGAAATTGTCATCTGCGAAGAAGTTGCATCATAGTGGGTGGGTTCTGGTGAATTTGTTTGATCGATGGGTGCAATAAAAAACTGAAAGCGATTTGAGTTTTTGTAGTATTGGCAACTGTGATCTGTATAGTGCATGAAGTGGAGGACATGACATGATAGCTTTCATAAAAGCTGAGTGACACTTTGGGCTTTGATAGGTTGTGGTGGAGAGCATGCATGGCCAAGTCCGGGCAAATCAAGTACCCACCTCACCCTGTTACGTCCCGATACGCGTCCATGTTCATGTATCGGCTTGCATGTGTCGGATGTTGCTTTCGCCCACGTGCCAGCGAGATACCTAATGCCTGGCTAATGGCTTCTTCCCCTCCATGGCTCTATGGCTCCATGGCTCCATGGCTCCATGCATGCAGCAATGGCTTATGCAGAAGCTCGCACGTATATGTGCACTACACACAGATGTTTGTTTGCTTTTTACTCTTAAAGCAAAAGCATTAGTTGCTGCTTGGTGCAATTTATGTTAGAATAGATCGAATTGAGCTATTCTAACTCCATGATTGCATGAATTGGGTCTCTCCTTTTTCTTGTTTTCCCATTGTTACTATTTAATATTTCTTGTCTTTGGGGTGGGTAATGGTTGAAGCAAAGCAGCAGCATCTGAAAGAAACCATGATTCTTGATTGAAAAAGATGAGAAATAGAAAACCCACACACACACACACGAGCTCCGAGGCCTTTTGAAGTGTCAAGGAAAGTAGTTTTAACACATCAAAGTTTGAAAAAAATAATAATTTGAAAGCAAAAAGTGGCATGTGATGAAGGAATAGTTGAGAAATTTTATATTAACTGATTCAGAATTCAGATGTTTAAAGCCAGGAGGCAACTGGAACAATGTTTGGCAGGCGATGTGATTAATGAGGTTATAATTAATCATGGTCATGACCACCAAAATTAATGAAAAGTCCTGCTCCTGCCCCTCATAGATCAGGATCGAAATCTGCCGATCCAGTACTAGTAATAAATCACAAATTAATTGAATAAAAGTGGTACTATAGTAGCATTATCAGAGGTATATATTACTTTCCAGTTTCCATGGTACAGTAGTACTCTCTAGCTAATGGCGACCTGGGATTAGGGCCCATCAGAAGGATTTTGAGTAAACAAATAAAAATCGAAAAGATCAACAATACTATAGCTAGTAGTTGGCCAAACCAAAACCTTTGCTTACTAGAATAAATCTCAATCTCGTCATCTGGTTTAATTGTTGAATGGCTATATATATATATATATATATATATATATATATATATATATATAGTCCATGTGATCTGGGACATGTAAAAGAACAGTAGTACTCATGCATATAGTGCAGTTTTAACGTTTCACCCATACCTAGCTAGCTCATATGTTATCACATTAGAGTAGCTTTTGCAACCCCTTCCCCATATTTATATATATCTTGTGCCCTTATTAGCCCACATTTCGCCAGTCTGGCGCTGCCAACACTGCATTCGCATTATATATATTATCTTTGCCTCTCTGTCTGTATTATTTTGTATTTTGCACCACCACTAGTCAACATTTCAGGTTATTAATTGCTCCATGACCAACCCCCCCCCCCTTTCTTGGGTTTATTTACCTATCTGGTCGTTCCTTGATTAATAACAACAAAATGGAGGTATGAGTCGTGATTGCCTGGGCAGACCCAAACCCCAAGTATGCATACACAGTGGGCTATGTATGTTGGTACCATACCTACATGAATAATGAATGAATGAATGAATTACAGGTCCATACCCACCTTTCTAGGACCTAGATAGATAGATAGATAGATTGATTGAAAGGAGGGATGCACAACTGCACATGGATCGGGTCAATGCCAGCCCATATTGAATTACTGAACAGTACGTTTCTGCCTAAATTTGACTCCTACATTTCCAAGATGCATGCATACATAGATCCTAAGCTCTAAGCTCCATGCTGGGCGATAAACTTACAAAAGTCCAGATTGACAGGGAACTGGGCCAATCACAACCTACCTAATGTGACCATTTACTATATATGAAAGGACACAAGAAGTTGTAGGATTTCAGTATCGAAAAGCTAGTTTTGCAAGTAAGAGACTAAGGGGGATGGTGGTAAAAGAAGCAGGATGAGGGAGTTGGCGTACGTTATATATGGAGTAAGAGTCTAAGAGGGTTGGACTTGGACTACTGTTTATTATTATATTATATTATATTATATTTATAGTACAAAACTAAATTATTTCAATAAGGAAGGGAATTAGAGTAAGTTGGGATTCTGGGGAACAGGAGAGGAGCAGGGATTTGTTCTCTGAAAGAGAGAGGAAGTTGATCGTACTGGGACTATATGTTGTCTTCATTATTACTTGGCTCGAGAGGTTAAAATTGTAGTTAAAGTCAAAGGTCAAACATATGCAAGTCTGTGAAATGTTCCACGGAGTAGACACATTCTAATGTAGACATTCCCAAACGCACTCGCCCACTCCCTCTTCACCAAGCACAAGGTACTCAAAAACTCTCCCACTTGAAGCTTTTAATTTTGAAGAGAGAGAGAGAGACATTGCCCATTGCTATTACTCATTACCCACCCGGCCACCCGCCACCCCTCTTTTAAATCTTATCGTTAATCTATTTCTACCACATTACCAAAAAAAAAAAGAAAAAATAAAAATCGATTTCTACAACTACCATCTGATAGATATTCGCTTTGACTGTGTCAGGGCTAGGTGATAGCGAGCAGCTGAAATAAGGGTGGAGAGAACACCAATGGATGGGTGACACGTGACGCACTTGAGAGAGAGAGGGACCAGACAATGGCTAAAGTGAGAGGACAAGAGGCGACAGCACCGGGCGGAGGGACCACGTGTGGAGTTGGACGGTCCGAGTCTGAGACATTCCCCCTCCAAAGTCCAAAGTCCAAACCACAAAGTAAAGTGTGTACAATTAACAATAGAAGCCTCCTTACTCAGTCTTGATCCAGTGAGGCAGTGATCCTCTTCTCTTGTGGTGGCTGTGGCTGACGTACCGCTGACATCAAAGCAATTGCTGGCTCTGGCTGAGTTGGCCTTTCGCATCCCTCTCTCCCTGTTTCCCTCGTCCGTCCTATACTACTCCCCCAGTCCCACCATTTATCTCTTGTGGGACCCGGCCCGCATACGCATACTATTCATCCATGATCAGGCAAAGAAAACCCAACGGTCAAGACGCAGGATTAGTATGTATGCCCAAAAAGCAATTTTTGGAAGGCAAGCTGTGCAAGTGCCACAGCAAAAAGTCTTACTAACTTTCGTCTTTGCCCCCTTCCCGTCCCAAACCCAAAGTAATTATAATTTAATGAAAAACTACTCCAAAATATTTAAATCTCCCGTGCAAAATGCAATGTCCCTTCACATTAATTATTGACAAGAAGTACTGCAAATTCAAATTTATGGGCCCTCCCTACGTATTAACTCTACTCCATCAGATCACATCAATCACTGACATTTTCCCACACCATCGGTTTGACGTTGGTGATTTAATATGTCATATGAATATGGATTGGATTGGACCCATCAGATCAGATCAGATTAGATTAGCCACTGACATTTTTTCTACACCATAGATTTGACGTTGATGATGAAACATGAATATGGATCGGATGCCTGTACTGCTATTTTATGCATTTACGCTTCAAGTATACAACTAATCCATCAAAAAATAATGATAAAAAAGTGCACCTTCTTACTTCAATTTATATATCAAACTTTAACCACTTTTTCGACCACATTTGTTCTGACGCTAAATGCTGATCACCATCCCTCTCTCTCTCTCTCTCAATATATATATATATATATATATATTTATATATATATATATATATATGTATTTATTGATTTTTTGCGAAAAAAACTATTATCTTCTTTTTTTTCCATCAGTCCCACGGGCACTATTTCTTTGACTTATATTAATCTTCGATCTATCTCACCGTGAACCTCACACATCTGGGTTGGGCCGATCCACTTGTCCAACTACACAATTGTCCACAACTCTTTTCTACTAACGAAAAAAGGATCATCACTCATCTGTCTTTACAATATGGCCCACAGAAAGCCATGAATGAACCTCTACTGACTACTGGTGCCGGCACACCTCATAATATGATATAAAAAATTTTAATCTCACCATAATCATCCCATTATTTTGCAATGGCCAACCCACACAAGTTACAATACAACTCACAAGCAACAGCCCAAGCTCCTATACAAAAACCTTGGCACGACACATAATCACATATTACGGAGGTTATGGCTTGGTTGTTTACCGCTGGCCCCTTCCTTGTGGAACAACCGCCATGTACCCGGTGTACTTTACCGCGGCGGGTTTACTGGATATTGCCCGTCAATTCCAATTCCCCCTCCCCCTCTCTGCTCTCTCTGCCCTTTAGACATCCCCAGAGCCAGAGGATAAAACTCCAAACGGTTTCCCCCGTCGCCTTCCTTCCTTCCTTATACGACAACCACACGCCCACTCACACGCGCGTGTACAGGAAAGTCAGGAGACAGCATCTCCCCCGATACTACACAACTAAATAGATAAATTTTATATAGTGTAGGTTGCAGCGTAAGAAAAGTCAATATTATATTATAAAACAGAAAAAAAAAAAATAAATAAACTACATACAGCATATTTACTATATAGCCCTTCCCTTCATCACTACTGTTCCTTCCAAGTTCCAAGTTAGAGAAGAGCTTAGAACCCTTTGTTCTGGTGTTCGGATGAGTATACACTCTGTATAATATATAGATAGGGCATACAGCCACCCTCGCTAGCTCTATTCTATTTCTATATATAACCCCCTCTCGCCCTCCTCCCTTGCCCACCAAACCATCTCACCTCTAGGCTCTAGCTCTTCTCCTACTGCAATTGCCTTTCTCTCTTCTCATATCTCATCAGACTCCGAGTCTCTCTTCCTTCCCCGGCCCACCCATTTATTCAATTATTTACCCTTCTCCATAGTGTTCCAACTTGGAAATTCAAACCATGCCAGAAGCTCCCAAAGTTCCTATAGCCGCGTCCGCAACCCATGACTACGTGATCGACCATAACAGGCCTGATGTGAACCAGAACGCACTTGAGTTCATTGAAGATGTCACCACCAACGCCGATGAAATTCAGAAACGGGTCCTTGCTGAGATTCTCTCTCGCAGTGCCCATGTTGAATACTTACAGCGACATGGGCTTAATGGGCGTACAGATCGTGAGACCTTCAAGAAGGTCATGCCCGTTGTTACTTATGAGGATCTGCAGTCCGATATCAACCGCATCGCTAATGGAGATACTTCACCAATCCTCTGTGGACTCCCCATCTCTGAGTTCTTGACTAGGTGCGTTTTTTGACGTGTCGTGTCCACTCTCTTCATTATGATTTACTACTACAGTTTGACTGCTTGTACAGGCTAATTAAACGGTTCTGTTGTGTTGTTGTGGGTTTCGGAGATAACCAATTATTTGTTATTTGACATGAGTGGTGGCTTTGTTTTTCTTTATAATATATATATATATATATATATATAGTTCGGGAACATCTGCTGGAGAGAGGAAACTGATGCCCACAATTGAAGAAGAGCTCGAGAGGCGATCTTTGCTGTACAGCCTTCTGATGCCTGTCATAGACCAGTTTGTTCCTGGTTTGGACAAAGGCAAGGGAATGTACTTCTTGTTCATAAAATCTGAGGCCAAGACGCCGGGAGGACTAGTAGCTCGGCCGGTCCTCACGAGCTACTACAAGAGTTTACACTTTAAGCATAGACCTTATGATCCATACACCAACTACACCAGTCCAAATGAGACCATTCTCTGTCCAGATTCATACCAGAGCATGTACTCCCAGTTGCTTTGTGGCCTCTGTCAAAATAAGCAAGTTCTACGAGTAGGAGCCGTCTTTGCTTCCGGCTTCATTCGAGCTATCCGATTCCTTGAGAAACATTGGTCCCTTCTCTGCAACGACATCCGAACTGGAGCTATAAACCTCCAGATCACAGACCCATCGTTGAGAGACGCCGTCTCCAGAATTCTCAAACCCGACCCCGAGCTTGCAGACTTCATTGAGTCCGAATGTACTAGGGAGGCATGGCAGGGGATCATAACTAGGTTATGGCCCAACACCAAATATATTGATGTCATAGTGACTGGGACCATGTCTCAGTATATTCCTACCCTGGATTACTACAGCAATGGCCTCCCCCTCGTGTGCACCATGTACGCATCTTCAGAGTGCTACTTTGGCCTAAACCTCAATCCTCTCTGCAAACCAAACGAAGTCTCCTACACCCTCATTCCAACAATGGCCTACTTCGAGTTCTTGCCAGTGCACAGGAACAATGGCTTAACCACTTCCATCTCAGTACCCAAATCTCTGAACGAGAAGGAGCAGCAAGACTTGGTCGATCTGGTTGACGTCAAGCTCGGGCAAGAGTATGAGCTTGTTGTAACCACTTATGCAGGTAAGCTGGCCGGGTTCAGTCTATTTGAATACTATATATTCTCGTAAATCCAACATGACATTCAAGCATGGATTTTGATCTTAAACAGGACTCTATCGCTACAGAGTTGGGGACGTGCTTCGAGTTGCCGGGTTCAAGAACAAGGCTCCTCAATTCAACTTCGTTTGCCGCAAGAACGTGGTTCTAAGCATAGACTCTGATAAGACGGACGAGGTTGAGCTGCAAGCTGCAGTGAAGGATGCTATCAACCATTTAGTGCCGTTCGACGCATCGCTCATCGAGTACACAAGCTATGCGGATACAACGACCATCCCCGGCCATTACGTCCTATACTGGGAGCTTCGTCACGATAGCACAACCCCAATTCCTCCTTCGGTTTTCGAGGATTGTTGCCTTACAATTGAAGAATCCCTCAACAGTGTGTATCGCCAAGGTCGTGTCTCGGACAAGTCCATTGGACCTCTAGAGATTAAGATCGTAGAGACCGGGACCTTCGACAAGCTCATGGACTACGCTATCAGCAGAGGTGCTTCAATAAACCAGTACAAGACACCACGGTGTGTAAAGTTTGCTCCCATTGTTGAGCTTCTGAACTCAAGGGTTCTTTCGAATTACTTCAGCCCAAAATGCCCGAAGTGGGTCCCAGGCCATAAGCAATGGTGCACGCAGAAGCAGAACTGATGTCCTCAACTATTACTTTGGTAGTGATAGTGATGAAAGAGCATGAACGGAGCTGTTTCCATGATCTAAGAAAAAGAAGTCCATTATCTCCCTAAGAAAGTAGAAACCCCCCCCCCCCCCCCTCCTTCCCTTAGATTAACTGATCCTTTTTTCTTTCTTTTCTTTTTCATTTGACTTTTTAATTTAGCAGTGTACAAAACAGTTCCACTTCTAAGGAAGCCTTTTTTCCTTCTTTTTAAAATTTATCTAATCTAACATTTTCTTTTGTTTTATTGGATATTTTTTCTTCCTTCCAGCCAGGAATCCTGCCCAGCAAACTCTTCTGAAATACAAAATTTCAAATACAAGTATACAACCCCCTTAAGCAATAGGCATAATCCTTATTTTTATATTCACAGAGAATACTGAAAAGCGGACCAACTTTTACCATATAATTAACTAAAGCATCAACAATCACAATGAGAATGTCTTACTATATTTAACAAGTTTAAGGTGGTTTTTATACGAAAGCTTTTTCCTTAGAGAAAAACTGGTCATCTCTACTTTTCCGGCCACTTATTCTTCTCGACGGAACGGAAAAGTCGCCGCATTCTTGCGTTAATTCCGATGACCCGACCAGAACTGCCAAATGAGCAGAAGGTTTCTTTTAAGTAAAGAGCAGACAAAGTGGAAATAATTGGATCAGAAACTGTTCCCTTGTTGCTCTTCAGCGAAGAAGCAAAAGAAGCATTATTTTATAAATTCTCAGTATCATGTTTGCCAATGTAAGAGATTGAGTGAGACCCAGAAAAAGAGATGAAGACAATTTTTTAGACAATCTCCCCTGAAAAAGCTTAAAATTAAAAACATAGGAGCACAGAAACTTTAATTTAAGACGCTTATCTGATTCTGGTCTGATCAACCACCAGAGAGAGAGATGATCATTATATGATAAGGATCATAAATTATTTTTTGAATTATCATATTATGTGTGTGTGTGTGAGTAGAACTGTACAATACGTGTTTATCGCCTTGTTACCTACGCTATGGGGGTGTCCTCGTTTGTTTCTCCAAGCAAAATAGGGACCCACTCTGCACAGCAGATCTTAATGCAAGGCGAAGAAAACAGGTTAGCCTAGCTAGTTGGTAGTGATGAAATGGCCGGGTTCCAAAGGATCGGAACAATAGAAGTTAACCCTATTGATAGCTTGATAGCTTGATACTCAACACCAAGCTCGCATCTGCTGTTGCAATCTCCCAGCACTGACCTTAACGTCAACCTTAGACAGTCATTCATGGCAACAAGCTGATTACATTAACGACGTTGATAGATATAAATGAGCCTGGTTTTACGCTAGCTATTGAAATGATAATGGCATCGACCTAACCTCACCTCAACCATTTCCGATCCACGCTCTCAGCTTGTTGCTTTCATAAAAATTTGCCCACGACGACTTCTTACTTCTTAGCTTGTCCACACTACCCACGTTCAAATCGTTCAATTCCCCATCTTCTTGTTAGTGGGGACAACAATTGGTACATAAATCCAAGAAGCGTATCATCCGGACAAATATCCAAAGCCAGAGGGGTCCCAGGTGGGCATTTTATATACATTTATCAAAATAATTGAAAAAAAAAAGAAAATTTGGAACTAGCTATAAAACCTTGTAATCAGCAGCTTGATCTTTGATATAATGTTAGTGGTTACAAACGCAATTTAGATACATAAAAAAGATGGTGTAATTTCTAATTATAATAAGTTCCCATTCTTCTCTACCAATTAAGAACTCTGAAAGATCAATAGTCAATTGCTTGGACATACAAGATGAGCCACACCCACACACTATTATGTCATATGTAAGCTGAGCCCAAACATACCAACTAGTACCAGACCAGGTTGGCCCAAAAAAAGCAGTGTTCATTTAGTAGGGAAGTTTGGAATTGGGAGGAAGAGTACTGGGGGGCAAGAGAGAAACACACTGTGGTAGGATGACCATTGACCTGTAAGCTGTAACCACCATGTGGGGCCGGATATTACATAGTTTTTTTGTTGGTCAATCGTTAGACTGATCGATAGCCCTTTCTTAACTACCACGTCCCAATATCGTTGTCTGGTCATTAAAATTTCCATTAGGAACTCCAATCTATCATTACGTGCCATGCCGGTATACGTAAGTTGGCAAGTTCATAGTATGTGTAATTAGTTTCAAAATTCATTATTCGGAGGTTAGCTGGTGAATTCAACTACCCTAAGGCAGGAACCATTCGATAACAGTAGAATTGGTCGAACCAACTGGTTTATTGCTTTGACTTTTAGTGAATCAGTTATTGAAGTAGGGAGAGAGAGGGAGGGGGGGGGGGGGGGGGGCAAGCTCCTTTCCCTATTTAACGGCTGAATGGCATAATGGGGGTTTTTCAGCCATTAAAGTGCTGCATAAGCAAACTGCCCTAATTAACATTTGATTTCAACATTAATAATTTAATCAGTTCCCAACATTGTTTGCCATACTTGGTAGGTCCATTTGGTATAACTAGAACACCATACATATCAATCATAGTCACAGATGATATCTTCATTTGATTAT
This sequence comes from Nelumbo lutea, assembly GCF_056320005.1. Taxonomy (NCBI): domain Eukaryota; kingdom Viridiplantae; phylum Streptophyta; class Magnoliopsida; order Proteales; family Nelumbonaceae; genus Nelumbo; species Nelumbo lutea. The sequence continues at coordinate 142,490,616 of NC_142684.1, forward strand.
AGGAATCAAAATAGTTAATGTGATTATTATTTCCATTTTCCCCAACTTCGACTCTAAATAGATTCATGTATGTATAGGTTTCCCGGCCCACCTTTCCCTACCTTTCTTTCAAACCAAATACAGCCTTAGGGTAAATCAATTCGTAAGAGAAACTAGCAACCATTTTATAGGATCTTTTGATTCAATGAAATGACGAAGGCTGTCAAATTATGGGATGATCTTTTTTTTTTTTTTTTTTGTGAGATATGAACTAAAACCAATACTTCACGTGTGAACAACCATATTAAATAAAGACCCTATATATAGCGAACACAAATCAACAATATTAGATAGAGTATATATTATATATTCACATATTAAATATTCAGTAGAGGTATTATAAATGCATTACTAAGTTATTTTAACTAAAACATGTCAGCAACAAAATTGAGCTTATTATCTCTTGCTTTGGCCAACCGCTGCATTGAGTACATGGAGTAATGCATGTGAAGGATATATTCTCGTGTTGATAGAATTGAAGTGCCTCCATTTGATAGTTGATAGCATAGTTACCTCGTCAGGAGATGGAGCTAGCATTCCCCCATTAATTAATTGTTTGGTCGATATATTATAAATCTGCGATTCCAATGAAGCTAGCTAGTATGCAGAAGATGCATAACATGCATTACTAATACTAACTGGCCTGGGCGGCTGGGCCATAGCTTTGACGACATACGTACATTAATTTATTTCCTTCTGCTGAGTGCTGATCAAGCAACGCCCTGCAAATTAAATAGGAGAGAAGCAATGTCACAGCTGGGAACTCAAATGGATGGTGCAGTCATAGAAGAAGTATACTATTGGCTTCTTAATTAGGAGTTAGGAGGTGTGGTAAATCCAAGAGCGCTCCTAATTAATTAGTCCTCTTAACACTCACTCTTCTATTCCATGAGCGTGACCTTCTCTCTCTACCCACTTAGAAACTGTGATATATTCAGGTTTATGGTTGCACCGTGCACCCGCGCAATTACTGGTTGCCACAATTTTCTACTGTGGAACATGACAATTCGGTAAAGAGATTGAGAAACAGATATTGGAAGAGATCATCGATCTTGCACGAGGATCGGGCCATTGAAGAAACCATACATGAACATGGGTTCAAACTTTCAAGTTTGAACTTGAAAATCGGCCTATATTATCGCAGCCACACATTGAGAACATCTCATCTTCTGTATAGGATAGGATTATGCAGGGGAGATGTTCCCAATTCACAGGGAGTGGTGTATTGTGGGTAGGCGTGAGCAGGAGATCCTTTTGTGACCAACTCACACTCAACGCGACTAGCGAGTTGCGACCAGACCACTCCATCTAAAGGCCAAATGGCCAAGTTGACCGAGGATCGGAGTGGTTGAACCTGAATGGAAACGTGGTTCCATTACGTTATTATGAGTTATGACCGAAAATCCAACGGCCTCCTGTCAAGTGTCAACAGCCATTAGTTAATGAGGGAGGCGACTATAGTTAATGCTCTTAATGAGTACAGTCCGCATATATATTTATATATAAATATAAAACCAAGTGCGTTTGGAATTGGGAATTATCAAAAAAGTAAACGAGGTGGCCTACCACTCCCACTCATCCAGAATCAACATGACATTTTGATGACCGGTCGGATCAATTATTGGAAGAAGAGATCTTCTTCTTTATACTTATTAGAAACCATCCGATGGTGGATCCCACTCTTTGTCGTCACGTCACATACGGTCTGTGTTTGTTCAGATTGTCTCTTACCTTGGGAGAACATCAACAATTGTGTATCTGTAAACTGTAATTAATTAGAGTCAAAATGGATCTGGTTCGGAAATCATATCTGAACCTAATTGGGATTTGGACAGACCGCACCCTACACCAACCTCACATCCCTATCCCACCGTGGCACCGTCTATTGGGACCGATGTGTGGTTCGCAGGCGTTGTGAGGTTGGTGTGAGGAGAAGATTCGGGGTCCGGGCTCATCTGAACCGGGTTGATGCTCAATACGATTGGGGCCCACACCCCGTTCAAGAGATGTCTAGTGGGCATGCCTTTTTCTTTTTTTTCTTCCAAGAAAAACCTACAACCAGACTGACTTTAAACCGGATTCAGAATAAAAGACGGAAGGCCAGTAAAAAGAGTGCGGAGGGTTTCGCGACAGATTTTATATGGTCGGACCAAGACTACCATCATGATGTTTGTTTGTGGTCTATAAGAAAAGTAACAAATTGAAAGGACCCAGCCAAGCAGCCCATATGACCGGTGCCCATTTTGGTGTGCAGGTACGAGGCAAGTTTAACTGAATGTGTAAAATATGGCCAACACACACTATTTTTGTCCGAGGCAGCGCCTTTATTATAGAGGTGTGTTTGGTAACACATACATTTCAGTTCATCAGGGGTCGAAGGAGAGGGGTCCCAGTCCCATCAGGCTTACCCGCTAAACCCAAGTTAATATTATATTATGTTCTATTGTATATAGCAATCAGATTCCACATGATTTGATTTGAATCTTGGATTCTTATTATTATCTTATATCCGGTCCATTGATATGGGCTTATGTCCTCACATATGTAGCATATTTCTTGACAGCTTGACCACGTTAGGCTTGGACCCATTATCCATATCCCTATTTTATAAGCTTCGTATACAAAGATGGAGGCTCAGCAAAGAGCGAACCCATCATCCATCAATCCATTAACATATATTTGTTAAACCCCAAATTCAATCCTCCTCCCATCATTGACTAGTTGACTGTTAGGACGTAGTGATCACGCCCTGCTGTCATTGCTTCCTTCACTAGTTATTTTGAAATTACGTATGAAACAATCACTCTTGCCTGATGCCCATATCGATGTTTGAAAAAAAAAATCTTTATTAGCAAGATTGTTAGGAAATATATAATAGTAGCTAAAAGGTTAAAGCTAGTTTTGATTCATAAAGACTTTGAAAATTTGATGCACACTACTTAACTGATAATGCAATAAATATAGCCATATAGGGTCTAAAAAGTAGTAATAGAGATAAAGCATACAACTAGGGGTGTCAATTGGATTGGATTTGGTTCAATCCGATCCAGTCCAATGTGAGTCCATTATAAATGGACCAGATTCAATCCAATTCAAAGAATGTTTTGGACCAGTCCAATCCAATGTCTGGACTGTTCAATCTGTTCAAATTTATTTTGATTTAGATTGGTTTCAATTCAAACATGGTCTACTGACATATATATTCTTATCTTATATCAATGGACCAGATATTGGTTTAATCCAATCCAATCTAATATAAATTTATTACAGACGAACCAGGTCCAATCCAATCTCATAAATATTTTGGACCGAGTTGATTCAATCAAATATATTTTGTTAATCCGTCCAATCCATCCAAATTAATTTTAGACTGGATGGGATCCAATCCAAAACCAGTCCATTAACACCCTTACATACAAGTTTGGCTCATGCTTGATGCCACAATAGTAGACATGAAGTGATTTTTATCGTTGCACTAAATCATTGTTTTTAAAAGTAGTAAGCACAAGAGGTTTTGGTTTTGATGGATATGGAGTACTCATGAGGTCACGGCAAATCCCAGGATGTGTCAAACACCTTTTTTATAGTTTGCTCACTCCTTCATATTTTGCCTACCTTTCTTCTGTTGCCTCTAACCCAATTCCCACGTTTGCATCAGAAACTCTTAATATTCCAGAATGGAGGGATGTTATGAGAACAGAAATTGATGCCCTATACAAGAATGACACTTAGGAAATAATTGATTTGCTAGAAGGGAAAGATCCAGTAGACTGTAAGTGGGTCTTTACTATCAAATATCATGTCATTGGACATTACATCAGTTTAGTTTTTGCAGTTGGTATTTCTATTACGCATTAAATAAGTAGAAGGGGAGAAGAAATAGTTGAAAGGGCGTTTGGGTGATAGTTTTCATAAGAAATTTGTATATATATATTATTATAATAAATCCAACCACCACGCTTGCTGCCAAACAAACTTTGTTAATTTTCAGGGATGTGCTATATATATGCAAAGATTATTTTAGATGAAAGTCCACCGTTATTAAGAAACGTTTAATTCTTTTTGTTATTTGATTTGATGGAATATATTAAACACAGTACTTTTCCCCATCATCAGGAGCAGTGTGACAACTGCCCACCTTGTAACTAATGTTGTCATTATTAGCTATAAGAATGCCAAGTAACAGTTTTGATACTGTATAAACTGGATCTGATCCAACCCAATATATGGGCTTGGTTTGGCTCTCATTACAGCCCATTTTGTCTTCTGAGTCCATCCCAGTATGTAAAAGCCGTGTGGGCGATTAGCCGCTGGACTCTGTCTCAGTTCATGTGTGGGAAACAGCTGGGTCAGGTCTTTGCTCTTTTGTAAAGACAACAACCCAAGCATGGATGTATGGCACAAGCCATAACTATAATGTAATTCACGTAGAAAGATTGGTTATAAACTGATAATTAAACAGTTACTACAGAAAATAAATTGTGCGCTATGAAGCTATTACCCATTGCAAACCTTAATGCTGTGTTTGATTTTAAAGAAAACGTAGAGAAACCTATCCCCTACTTTTTCTTTCAAAACAAACACAGAATGAAAAGCTTATGGCGCTATTCGGGTCTTAGAGCTAAATCAAACAAACTTGGCCTACATTGCTGACCGGAGAAAATTAGAGGTGATGTATTAGTATTTTGCCTAGTGAGTAAAGTGGATGTTTGGTATTGTGGTGATAGATAGGATTGAGGATGAAACACCATGGTTTTGAAAACCGGATTAGACTGAATGGCTGGACTTGGTTGACCTGAGAATGGTCAGGCAACCGATTCTGTTTCATTATAAAACCGTTTCCAAGCCAAAAACCGTTGATTTGATCAAACACTTGTTGACTTAGGTGGTCAAACTGTTGATCCATTGACCTGAACAATGGCTTTTGGCCATTTTTTTTTATTTTAATTATTTTTTTAATTTAAAATGGACTGTTCATTCAAACTGGGTAATTGGACTGTTCGACCTGGAAACCGGTCTCTAAAACGGTTCTGTCTGGTACGGTTTTTAAAAGCTTGTAAAACACACACCGCATCCTACGCGTAGTGTGGCACATTTGGTATGTTTGGATGCTGATTAGGCGTGATGGGAAAATCTTTGCTTGAACCACAGCTTCAGTAGCTGTTGGAGGAAACATTATCTGATGTTTCAACTGATTGCATTGTGAGGCATGACCATTGTAAATTCATCATGAATTTGGATAATGGTTTATGATAATAATATATCAGGCTTTCATTTGTCATCTATTATTTCTTATTTTTAATTTATTTTAACTAATATTTTATCTTTTATCTCACCCCAAAACAACCCGGGTCAGTCCACTTTATTGATAGTTTCAGACAACTGGACAAGTTTCAAATGGGTTATGTGGCCAACTCGGGGGATCAGGTTAATCCCCGATCCTCTATAAAGGAAAATATGCACGACAGCTTATGTGTTAATGTTTCCATCTATCAACATTTCTAGGGTGCAATTTGGTTTTATGTCTCAACCTGAGCCAGACTGGATTTAGCCGGCATTTTTGCACAAGTTAAGCTGGTGTCCAAAACCCTGGGTTTTTTTTTTATTTTTAGGACTAGGCTTGGGTATAGCCTCTAGTGCTCTGCCCAGCCTAACGTGCATGCGTACAAATCTTGATAGAAAGAGATGTAATTAGGGGTGCTCACGGTTAGGTTAACTGAATCGTGGATATTTTTTTTGTAATTAAAGTGGTATTATTGATTTTTGGAAAATCGATAATCAAAATCGAACTGAAACCAATTGGTTGATCGATTTGGTTAACTATCGGTTTTTTATTTTTACAATATATATTATAAAAAATATATAATAAAAAATTATAAATATATATAATATTATATTTTAAATAATAAATAATATATCATATATTAAATATATAATGCATATTTATTAATTTATAATATATAAAAATATATTAAATATATATATATATATATATATATATATAATTTACATAAATATATATAAAATATATAAAAATATATGTATATCAGTTGGTTTCGTTAACTGCCAATTTTCTATATTGGTTAACTGAAACCAAACCAATACCTTTGGTTTTTGTAAAACACCAAATTGACCGGTTCAGTAAATCAATTTTTTGGTTCATTTTTTTTTTTTTGCTCACCCCTATATATACATACATACACATACATGCAGAGATGTTTGTATGCAATTTTCAATTTTGAGTTGGACTAAAGGATGGGTTAGGATCCATCATATAGATGGCCAAACTATGCTACATGGCTGAGTGAAATTTCAAAAATTTCCTAATCCTTCCACGAATTGAATTCCCTATGTTTTGAAAAACTGTATTTTTAAGGATCGGTCTTGCACTGAATTGGACCTGATTTGAAACCAACAAAGAGGGAGATGTATACTTAAGACAAAAGAAGAAGAGAGAGAGAGAGAGAGAGAGCAGAATTAAGAGGTCTTCTTGATCAAGTCCGGATCTCCTGCCCACAGCTTCCTACAAACATCCCTACCCATGCCATAAATTTTGGACATGTCCACTAACTTGTGCCTCTTCTTCACATGTGCAGAATTGCATGTGAATTCAAAGGGATGTAATGGGATGGAAATTAAGTCCATCCCGTCAGAATTCACCCATTAACCCAATTAATTTTTTTACCTAAAAATAATTACTTTTCCCTTCCCAAGAACTCTAATAGTCTCATTCTCTCCATTCTATTCTCTATAGCATATTGTTCCAAGAAACTTCACTGGCAACCGGCAACGCGATCACCAACATCTTATTCTCCCCGTACTCCATTGGTTAACCTTCTTCTATTCTCCATAACATCTTGTTCCAAGAGATTCCATTGACATCCGACATCCAATATCCGGAAGCCGACAACTGAGGACGTGCTCACCGATACACTAGTGGTTAAGTAACCTCAACCAATATAGAAAAAATTGAGGGTTTTCCCATCATAGGCTTTGGAATACCATGCAATAGTACAAGAAAACCATCAATATGGGAAAAAATAATGTGAGAATAAATTAAGGAGATTACTGTGCCTAGCCAGAAGAAAACAAAAAATAAGCGAATCAAATAAAACTCAACATAACTACCACTAAGAAGAACCTAGTTGGAAGAACTATAAGAAAAGAATGCTCAATTTTTTCTTGTACTGGTTGCGGTTACTTAACAACCGGTGTATCAGTGAGAATGTCCTCAGTTGTCGACTTCTGGATGTCGTATGTCTGTGGAATCTCTTGGAACATGGTGTTATGGAGAATAGAAGAAAAAGGTTAACTGATGGAGTATAGAGAGAATAAGATGTCAGTGAGCACATCACCAATTGCTGGTTGCCCATTGCCGGTTGCCGGTGAAGTTTCATGGAATAGTACACTATAGAGAAATGAATGGAAAGAATGAGACTATTAGGATTCTTGGGAAGGGGAAAGTATTTATTTTTACGTTAATGGGTGAATTCTGACAGAATGGACGTCCATCCCATTACATCCCTTTGAATTCACATGCAATTCTGCACATGTGAAGAAGAGGCACATGTTAGTGGACATGTGTCCAAAATTTATAGCATGGGCAAGGATATAGGTAGGAAGCTGTGGATAAGAGATCCGAACTCTTCTTGATCAGTTTGCCCTGTTTTTCTTTTATCTCTTTATGGAGCACTTCTCCTAATCAAATTAGGAGATTATCCAAATCTAATTTAGATCTGAACTCTATTAAGAAATAAGCATTATCCTCATATATGCTCTATAACCATTTCCAAACTCATATTCGCCCCATGCCACAATTTAATTAAACATATTAATTATGGGTTTTAGGCCCATCAGCTATACGGCTCCGACCCAAGGGTGTTGCATGGCCAACTTATGCCTGATTTGTATGACGTGGGGCCCCACAATGACCTCACATAAGTTCACATGGGTTTGGCCTAGCCTCTCTGAAAAGGCCTGATCGAATTCACTATTAAATGCAGTAAACCCCTGAGCACATCACTATGGGCTCAAAATGGGCCCAGCAATTACACTTAAATGATCATTGAATTCAACTATCCTATGAAAATCCAAGTATAATGGACTTAAGTAAAATAAAGCCCATCAGGTAATTAGCCCTCAATGGTCTCTTACACTTAACCTCTCGGCCCATAATGATTAAACACTGCACGACAAGGAATGACCTCTCCCTTAGCTATAAAGTACAATGTCACATTCTCTACTCAGATGGATTCTAGGAATTAAAACCTTTTGTAAACATTTTTTTTCATAAAACATAAATATATTTTGCAAAACCAAATCTCAAATACTGTTGAAATCAATTACTGATAGTTTAGGTTTCCATCAGAGAAAAGGTAAACCCTATCATTCACTTTGTTTGACAAAGAAGTAGATCCTATCACTATGATCACCCACTTAAGTGAATTCTCAAACTGCCCCAACATACCCAGGTTTTGACCTACAATGGATCTCACTGATTGGCATATCAAAGACAGTCAAATCCAACACCTAGTACAATACCATAAACAAGTCTAGGGGTTATGTCTAACTTTCCGATTTTTTCCATCAATCTCCGAGGCCCAAGGCATAATTGGAAAATGATTCACGTTCAGGGTTTCAACCAAACATACATTGCATGTACTTTGGGTCTAATCCTAGTAGTTGAGACAAGCTACCCCAACTTCATTGGCAACACATCAGTGTCATCCTTGGTAGGATAAATTCTCCAAGTCTATTCAATGGCTAAGAATGTTGTAAATTAATACGAGTCTCATAAGTGTTCAGTTTAAAGGGTAATTTCACAGAAACATACCAATATCAACATGAAACAATAATGCACTTTTATTCATTTACAATAAATGAATAAAACCTAGCCCTAGTTTGGTTTGAGCTCAAGCTTGGACGCAATATTTAGGATTGGCATTAGGTTGGCTTAAAACCTGGCCCTATTACATCCAACTTATACCTCTACTTTTCTTTTTTTTGTTGGTCAAGCAGATGTATTCAACAAATTCCAAGATGAACATGGAAAATTTAATGATAGCTTAACTAGAGACATACGAGGCATGCTAAGTTTGTATGAAGCTGCACATCTTGGGATATGCGAAGAACTTGTAGATGAAGCCCTTGCTTTTACCACAGCTCAACAAGTAATGCATGCCCTAGAGCAGCCCTTCCACAAAGGCATGCTTAAGTTAGAGAAACGACATTACATCTCTTTCTATCAACAGAATGAAGTTTTGCTAAAGCTCGCAAAGCTGGATTTCAATAAATTACAGTCATTACATCTCAAGGAACTAAGCCAAATATCAAGGTGAGTGAGTGAGTTTCTTTCACTATTCTCCCCTCCACAATACACTCCCTCAAGGTAATTAAGTTCTAGCTAATTCAGGCTTGTTTATATCCATCTTTATTAAAGGTGGTGGAAAGATTTAGATTTTGCATCAAAGATACCATATGCTAGAAACATAGTGGTAGAGTGTAATTTTTGGATGACGGGAGTGTATCCAGAACCTCAGTACTCTCTTGGTTGGATGATCCTAACCAAAGTAATAGCCATGACTTCAATTCTATATGATACTTACGATGCATATGGTACATTTGAAGAACTACAGCTCTTTACAGATGCAATGGAAAGGTTTGATATCAAGAGAAGAGCGACCCTAGACTCTTACACTCTTGAGACCCTCAAGAGATGGAAATAACTAATTACCTGGTCTAGGCAGAGGTTTGTAAACAGTGACAATTTTCTCTTAAAGCAATTGTATTGGCATGGGGCTTGCTCTAATTAGTTGTGTTTTATATTTCCTTCATTCTATTTTTCTTGGAACAAAGTTTATTTTGTTTAATCATTTAATAGAATCCAAACATTGCAACTGATGATCAAATAAAAAATGGACTGGGGAATTGAGCACATGGCCAATCCAGTCAGCCCCCAATCCAACTGATTATCTAGACCGTTCATATGGTCCCTCCATGAAGCAGAAAGGGGTGAAGTCATGTATCCATCAAAGAAAGGGCAAAAGAAAAAGAAATAAAGGTGGAGTCATGTAGTGAAATAAATGTTCCTATATTTGCATGACCATCTTGTCTCAATCGATCAATATGAAATATCAAAAAGTTTTGAGCTTTCCTATCATAACATTAGGGCATTGTTCATATATCATGAACTGTCCTTGTACCATTATCTTGTCTAAAGTAATCTATGACTATAAATGGATCCCAACTATGTTCCCAAATATGTTTTTCTGTTATTGTTCTTTCTATGTAGTTTTTCTTAATTTATAAATTTCTTGTATATTGTTAAAAGTGGTCACCTTTCTTTTAATATTTCGTCATGCCATGGTTGGTTAGTATGGTTCTCAAGCTAGATATATAGGTGGGGGTTTATATGTGCCTTGCTTTGGAAAAACTGTGGCTGTTTGAAAAAATAGACAAGTTGCTTTTCAACTTCTTGTGCATGACACACTATCTAACTCAGGTTGTCGTCATTTTTACTAAGCTCAATTTGGAAGGAGTGCAAATGCAAAAATATAGGGTACAAATGAAGGGAAGGGAGATCGATCATATGGATGGCCAAACCATGCAGGGTGGTTGGGAGAAATTTCAAAAATTTTCTCTCCCTTCCGAAAATCCTATTCTCCGAATTAGAAAAAATACATTTTTCAATGTTCAATTTTGAAACAAATAAGACCAAATTTGAAACCAAGATTAAGGGTGGGATATACCTAATACGGAATCAACAGTAGTTCCCAAACGTAGGTGTCCACGCCCAAAGAATTCACCAAATCCTTCCTCCACTGACAATGACACAACTTAGGGTGAGGTAGGATCAACAAGGATATTCTTCAACAAGAACCCCAATTCTTTAGCAAGAATCAAGCAAGGATGTGAGTAGAACTTCAAAATAGTTTCTTCTATTAAGAAACAATATCAAGATCTAATTTTGATCACTCCAAGAACTGGAGATCAAACAAGGTAGGGTGGCAAGAGCAAAGGAAGAAAGCAAATTGTAGAAAAGAATAGTTCTTTCTGTAGAATTCATCCCCTAACTCATATCCTTTCAAGATCAGCTTCCTAATCAAATTAGGAAAGGGTTCTTCAATCCAAATCTTTATTTGGATCTAGACTCTTAAGTGGATAAGACTTATCTTATCCTCTTATTAATCCCTATCTAGATATAAACCCAAAGTCGCCTCTTTTAATTAATCTCATTAAACCCTAGTTCGAATTGGGCATTAGGCCCATTAAACTTTTAGGCTCACTTCCTTTTAATTGTTTGCTAGCTTGGCTCTCTTTGTATGGTGTGAGACCCTATAATTGATATCCACAAAAGCCATATGGGTTTAGCTTAGCCTCTTTTACAAGGTTTGGCCGAATTCACTACTGAAGACAGTGAACCCCTGGCTCATCAGTATGGGCTCTTAGCAGGCCCAACATTTACACTAAATGGTCCCTGAGTCCAACCACCTTATGAAGGCCCAAGGACTATGGGCTTATGTGAGATTAACCCATCAGGTATAAACCCTAAATGGTCTTACACTTAACCTCTTAGACCATAATGATCAAACACTATCTGACAAGAGAGGACCTCTCCCTCGTCTACAAGGTACAGTGTTGCACTCTCCGCTCACATGGATCATGGGAATTAAAACTTTTTTTGCAAACATTTTGTGAAACCATAAAATATATGTATATCTCTATATAAATATATTTTGCAAAACCAAGTCTCGACAAGTTTAAAATCAACTGTCAGTAGTTTAGGTTTCATTAGAGAGAGTGCATTCCCCGATCATTCACTTTGTCTAACAAAGGGGCTGATTACATCACTATGATCACCCACTTAGGTGAATTCTCAAACTACCACAACATAACTAGGTTTTGACACCCGCTAAGGATCTCACTGATTGCATATCAAAGATAGCCCAATTCAACACCTAGTGTAGTACCATAATCGAGTTTAGGGGTTAGGTGTAACTTTCCAATTTTGCCGATCTGTCTCCAAGGTCTAGGGCATAACTAGAAAATGATCTGATTCAGGGTTTTAAGCAAACCCACACTACATGTGCTTCAGATCTCACCCTAGTAGTTGAGACAAGCCACCCCAACCGACTTAGCAACACATTAGTGTCAGTCTTGGCAAGATAAACCCCCTAGGTCTATCCAACGGTTGTGAAAATTCTAAATTAACACGAGTTTCATAAGTGTTCAGTTTAAGGGTATTACGCAAAAACACAATATAGATAACATGAATAAATTATGTACTTTATCCATTTACAATAAATGTCAAAATGTACATCAATCTGATTGAAGGTAAGGGCATACACTGTCTAACAACAAATACATACAAAATAATAGAAATTGTAAAGTTTTGCACTCTACAAATTTGTATTTGTACTCCTTCCAGACTGATCCACCAAATCATTCTTTGCTAATTTATCTCTTGGTGATGTGTCATCGTTTGAAAAAATTCTTTGCTAATTTAATAATTTATACTAGTAGGTTCAATTTAGATTGTTAGTATATATTTCAGTGGTTTCTTTTATCAATTTATCTTGCTTAAAGCTACATTCCTACTTCTTAGTGGGAAAGTAACAATTTTTTGTTTCTTTTATCAATTTATCTTGGTTAAAGCATTCCTACTTCTTAGTGGGAAAATAACAATTTTTCCTATTCAGATTTCTCTCATGAACCTCGACCATCTAGAGTTGTTTGTTGACTTGTACATGTACAACCTAAATTAGCCTTCTCTTCAAGATGAAATGGACAAATTGTTGACCGAGACAGTTGAGTGAGTGACAACAAACACTAAAGGTCCATGGGTCTTAAGACATCAAATTCAGGAGGCAAAGGGAAATGGAGATAGAGATGGAGTTCGCAAATTCATGACTTCACATTCCAATTGGTCCTTGTCACCACACTTCAGCCACCATGAGAATAGTGACAAATCATGTAACAAGATTTGCATTTGCATGTTCCCTTACTAAAATGCTTTGGAGAAAATAAATCAGCAAAGGAGAAGCTTGAGGCTACTTGATGTTCTATTACTGTATTGCCTGGGTAAATGAAATGTGTTGAAGAGCATGGTTTTCAAAACCGAACTGAAACAAATGGTTGGATCAGAAAAAATAGGAATGACCAGTTCTGTTTTACCCTAGAACCATTATTTTACCAAAAATTGTTGATTTGGTCAGCAAACTGCTGACTCGGGTGGTCGAACTGTTCAACAATCGCTACTGGAAAATTCATCTATAGAAGCAGTCATAACTATCTCTAAAAGAGTAAAAAATGCCTCTAAAGGTTATAGGAGGCAGCCAGGTAATTGCATCTAAAAGCTCTATCGCTAAATGTTTTAGAGGCGCTTGGTTGAGGAATAGAAGCGGATTTATAATCCGCCTCTAAATTGGACTTTTAGAGGCGCATATGACTGCCTTTATTGCACTAACGCTAAAAGTCCTATATAGAGGCAGTTAAAAGTGCCTCTAAAAGTTCAATTTAGAGGCAAATTTGAACGCCTCTAAAGGATTTTGTGATAATTTTGTGCCTCTAAAAGAAATCTAAGAAAAGGAAAAATTTGTATCCTTTAATATTTAGAGGCATTTTTGGCCGCTTCTAAAAAGGTTCCAAGTTTTTTAAAAAAGTGCAATATATTATGAATATTGCTACATAAAAATTCCAATTAATACACCTACATGAAAATTTATTCAATCAAAACATAAAACCTATATGAAAAATATATATAAAATCCAAAAAGATACACATTATCCATAAAATTCCAATTGACTTCCATAATCATTTTAAGAACAAAAAAAAAACACAACATTCAGCCCTCATTATATTCATTCTTCCTTGAGTATATGTCTTCTTTTTTTAACCTACAAATCAAATATAGTGTAGTCCAAAAGAAATTCCTTTTAACATCTCAAAAAAAAATGCTCTTTGTAGTCTTCATCCAATCCTTTCTTTCTCCACAACTTGCAAAGAAAAGCAACAAAAAGAAAAAAAAAAACAAAGTAAATAGGTATAATTTTTGTAAATTAATAGCCATTGACTATCTAATCACATATAGCCACAAAAAATGAAATAAAAATAATTATACATAAAATCCAAACATCTTGTCCCCCTTTCTACTACTTTCTTCTTCAAAATCCTAGCATCTTGTGCGCTGGTCTTTTATTTTCTTCATTTTGCTTTTGGGTTTGGGAAGGGGTGTAATTTTAGTCCTACATTACATCTCCCTTCATGTATATGTAGAATGATTTAGTATAAGTAACTTATTGCATAATTCACTAAAACATAAAAAAGAAAATATTTTCTCATCAACATTAGTCTTGCTTCAAGGTGTCCAATCATCCCTAGGTGCCCATGTAGGGAATGAGAGATCCATCACATGGACGCCCAAAGATTGCGGAATAGGGAGCGAATTTCAAAAAATTTTCTCTCCAACTGTGAATCACATTCCCTATTTAGAAAATCATATTTTCAAGGATAAATCTTGAACCTTAAACGGAACCAGATCTGAACCAAAAGAAATGGGAGAGAATGATACCTGATACGGAGAAGCAATATCTCCCAACGAAGGTGTTCACGCCCAAGGAAGGATCCAAAGACTGTTCCCACTGAAGATGGCGCAGTGCAGGATGGAGCAGAATCAACAGTGTTCTTCTCCAAGAACTCTATCCTTCGCAAGAAACAGCAGGATGGAATGTGAGCACAACTTCCTTTTCAATCATTTCTCAAAGAATTGATGTCAAGATCCAATCTTGACTTCTCCCACAGCTGGAGATCGAACAGTAAAACAGAGCGGCAAGAGCAGGGAGGCGGCAAGAGAGTATTCGTAGGGTGCAGAATTCTCTCTTCTTGATTTCAGCACTAAAGAAGATCTGATGTGTTTCTTGGTCTACCTCTCTAGGCAGCCGCCCCCTCCTACTTTTTGTTAACTTGAAAAGATCAGCTCCTAATCCCATTAGGAGGTGCTTATCCAAATCATATTTGGATCAGCCTTCTCTTCTAGTGATACTATCCCATTGTCCTTTAAGTAGTCCTTGAATAATTGTACTGGTGTAGCAGGAGGAGCTAATTGTGATACTATCCCATTGTCCTTTAAGTAGTCCCTGAATTCATCAGAGAGATACTCACCACCTCGATCTGATCGAAGGGCCTTAATTTCTCTCCCTAACTGTTTCTCGACCTCTTGTCTAAACTCTTTGAACTTTTCAAAGGATTCAGACTTGTGTCTCATTAGGTACACGTAACCGTATCGTGAAAAATCATCTGTGAAGGTGATGAAATACACGTAACCGTTCCATCATCTTGCCTTGTAGGCAAGGCTCACAAGTGGGAAGATCTTCTATAGTTAGAAAATCCAAAGGACCATCCTTTACCAACCTTGTGATTCGGTCAACACCGATGTGGCCAAGTCGATAATGCCACAGACACGTGGGATTAACTATATCACGAGCTCTCTTCTTAGGGATTTCAGCCGATGTAGTTTCGGTTATGTTAGTTTCTAGAGAAGGATGTAGAACATAGAGACCGTTCTCCAGTTCCCCGTATGCGATGAATCTGTTGTTTCTTTTAACAGTAATCGTATTACTAAAGAAGACAAAATAACCATCTGCACACAGTTTTGAGACAGAAATCAAATTTCTCCTTAAATTTTGTACATAAAGACAGTCTTTCAGTACAATTATTCCTTCTCTAAAAATTAATTCCACAGTTCCTATGGCCGCGGCTGCAACACTTGCAGTAGTCCCCAAGAAGAGTGTGACTTCTCCTTCACTCAGCCTTCTGCTTACCTTGAACCCCTGCAGTGAGTTACAAGCATGAGTCGAAGCCCCGGAGTTAATACACCAGGAAGCAGAAGATACCAACAAATTGGTTTCTATAACACAAGTTTCAAAGTTACCTTTCTTGGATTCCAGGTAAGCAGGACAATTCTTTTTCTAGTGGCCGGTCTTCTTGTAGAAGTGACAGGCATCCGATGCTTTATCTTTCTTCTACTTCTTGCTCTTAGTGGCTTTCTTCTAAGGCTTCTTTGCCTTCCTCTTTCTCTTGCCTGTCTTGCCAGCTTCAACAAGCATGGCTACAGGCTCATCCTTTCTAATCAGTTCTTCAGCTCTTTGCAACATATTGCTGAGCTCTTGTAAGCTGACATTCAGCTTGTTCATGTTATAGTTCATGATGAACGGATTAAAGGAAGGAGGCAAAGAGTTAAGGATAGCATCTATCTGGGTAGCAAGGTCCAGCCCGGATCCAAGAGCCTCCAGTTCGTTGATGTATCCCATCATCCGAAGACAATGGTCGTGAACTTGTTGACCCTTGGACATTTGTGCGGTCATGAACTGTTTCAAGACCTTTTGTCGAGTAGAACGATTCTGCTCTTCATACATTGTCCTGAGACTGTCCAATATGTCTTTGACAAGTTCGATCTGATCGAACTGCCTCTGTATCGGGTTGTCTAAGGAGGCAATGATGTAACACCGGGCAAGGGAGTTTTTCTCCTCCCATTCTTGATAGTCTCTCCTTCGGGCCTCAGAAGCCCTATCACCCGGACGCTCCGGGGCAGGATTCTTTGCCACTTTGTCCAGCTTTTCAGAAGCTAGGACCAGCATAAGGTTCCTGTACCAATCAGCATAGTTTGGGCCCTTCAACTTGTTGTCATCAAGTAGTTTTGCAAAAGATCCGTTTGCCATTTTCTGATAAAAGAGCAAACATCAGTCCACAACCTAATTTGATTCATGTTCATTTCATAGATATGGATTTTAATCTATGATCCATTTCCATTTATTCGTCTCTGAGATTTCCCTCCTCTCTCAATGATGGAGACTACGGGTTGTCTCTGGAAATGTGGGAAATCACATAGAGTGCATGGAGCCAACTGTTTCAGCTGCATAACCCCACCACCTTTCTGTGAAGGATCACATCCACTCATCATATGAATTTTCCCTTTGGCCTCTGTCAGACAAGGTTCAGAGCTGTTTTTAGGTAAACCTTTCTATGCAGTGAGTGCTTACCCATCATATTCATGAACGCCAAGGTACCGTGAGAGAGTTCCCATTTTCTGGTGAAGCCCCTCCCACATCGGTCTATGACGCCCCTATCATCTTATGAAACACTCAGACAAGCCCAACAGCAAATGGATAGCCCATTTTCTGGTGCGTTTCCTCATTACTGAATGACCCATCCTCATGCTAATGATGGAAGGGCTTTAGAGAGTTCATCATATGAATTTCCCTATCACACGCACTCATATTAGCTGGAGGGAACAAAATTACGCCATAGTTTGATTTAGGTCAAACCAAAGAGGCTCCCACTGACTTTCATAAAGCCAGATTTCGATGGGCCTTGAATCGGCTAGGGTTCTGCACGCAACCTCTTGATGAGGTGTGGGGCCCACCACTGAGGAAAGTCATCCAATGACCAAAAGGGACACCATGGCAATGATGTGCATTCAGCCATGGTGTGCGCAAGAGCCACTGTCGAATGAGCATGGGCCAAGTACTTATGGCCCATGTACGCAGCACATCACACATCCATACATTACATGCAGGGATAAATTGATCCAATCAATTAATTATCTGTAAGGCCCATTGGAAGCCCGTTAAAACTCCATAATATTAACCATTAATATTATCTAGGTATATGGGCTGAATTAGGGTTACCCAGTTCGGCCCATATTGCTTTATCCTTTAAAATGGGCTTTTGCAGTTTTAACTATTTAAAAATGGGCCTTTACAGGCTGGGCCGAATTAACCATTTAATTAAATATCAATCCTTAGGCCCATTAGTGGGAAATTAGGGCTGACTTTCAGCCTTGATTAAACCCTAGAATTGGTCCAAATAGTTTTGAACCAATCTTGGTTCGAATGGGTCTAGTGTTTGATTTTTAATTAAATCCTTAATTCAAGAAAATAATCTGAAATTAAATACTAATAAAAGGAAAAACAAGAATAAGTCAAACAGGGCTGTTCGCACAATCCTTCCTGCAAAACAGAGGTTAGATCACAGAATGCAGTTTCACAAACTGCAAATCGCAGATAGCATTTCTTTTATCTGCGAAATCACCTTCTCTGCGCCGCCATCTTCGATCCAAAATAAAATAAATAAAAATCCTATTTCTATTAATAATTACATCAGATCGAATACCTATACATTGAGTCTAGAAAATAAAAAATATATATTTATAGACCCAAAATAAATCAAGAACTGCAAAATCGCAGGTTCCCTGCGCAAACCAAGAATTCAATCTCCTCTTGTACGAACAGCCCATAAATCAAGAAAATTATAAAGAACAATTCTAAATAATAATCAGATTTATTTAAAATTAATTTCAGATTATTTGCCCAACTGTTTTGGGAACAAATTTCCCAAAACCAAATCTGCGCAAATTGGGTATAACGCCTTCTCCCTAATTGCGCAGGTTCAGATCTGAAACAGAATGGTTCAAGATTTGAACCTGTGGCTCTGATACCACTGAAGGGTTGAGAGATCCATCAGATGGATGCCCAAAGATTGCGGAATAAGGGGCGAATTTCAAAAATTTTTCTCTCCCTTCAACTGGGAATCACATTCCCTATTTAGAAAATCATATTTTCAAGGATAAATCTTGAACCTTAAACTGAACCAGATCTGAATCAAAAGGAATGGGAGAGAATGATACCTGATACGGATAAGCAATATCTCCCAACGAAGGTGTTCACGCCCAAGGAAGGATCCAAAGACTGCTCCCACTGAAGATGGCGCAGTGCAGGATGGAGCAGAATCAGCAGTGTTCTTCCCCAAGAACTCTGTCATTCGCAAGAAACAACAGGATGGAACGTGAGCACGGCTCCCTTTTCAATCCTTTCTCAAAGAAATGATGTCAAGATCCAATCTTGACTTCTCCCACAATTGGAGATCGAACTGGCAAACAGGGCGGCAAGAGCAGGGAGGTGGCAAGAGAGTATTCACAGGGTGCAGACTTCTCTCTTCTTGATTTCAGCAATAAAGAGGATCCGATGTGTTTCTTGGTCTCTCTCAAGGCTACCGCCCCCTTCCTTCTTTTGTTAACTTGAAAAGATCAGCTCCTAATCCCATTAGGAGGTGCTTATCCAAATCATATTTGGATCAGCCTTCTCTTCTAATGATAAGGATAAACCCTTATCTTATCTACAGATTAGATTAGCTTTGTCCTAATCTTATTAGGAGGTTTCTAGATCTGAATCACATTCAGATCTGGACTCTCTGAGTTGATAGGATTAAGACCCTATCCTAACTGCTAATCCATCTCAGAATTCGCCCCTTTAATTAACTAAATTAATAGCCCAGTTCGAAATGGGCTTTAGGCCCATTAAGCTTATGTGCTCACTTAGCCTTCCTAACTGCTACCCAGTTGGGCTTCCTTGTATGGCGTGGGACCCAAGCATTGATCTACACATCAGCCACATGGGTTCGGCCCAGCCTTTGTTATAAGGACTGGTCGAATACACTGTTAAAGACAGTGCACCCCCTGAAACCCATCAAATGGGCTCTATGGGCCCAACACTTACCCTAAGTGGTCTCTGGGTCAAGCCACCTTGTAACACCCAGGGACTGTGGGCAGATGCAAGATTAGCTCATCAGGTATTATCCTCAATGTTCTTACACTTAACCTCTCAGCCCATAATGATCATACACTGCCCGACAAGAGAGGACCTCTCCCTCGGCTGCAAGGAACAGTGGTGCACTCTCCATTTATATGGATCCCGGGAATTAAAACCCTTTTGCAAACATTTTAGAAACCATAATATATATACTTTTATATCTCATATAAAATATATTTTGCAAAACAAATTTCAACGGTTGAAATCGGCTGCCGGCAGTCTTGGTTTCCAACAGTGAGAGTGCATCCCCGATCATTACCTTTGTCCGACAAAGGGGCTGACCCTGTCACTATGATCACCCACTCAGATGAATTCTCGGATTGTCCCAACATACCCAGGTTTTGACCCCCGCTAAGGATCTCACTAATTGGTACATCAAAGACAACCCGATCCAACACCTAGTGCAGTATCATAATCGAGTCTAGGGGTCGGGTGTAACTTTTCAGTTTTGCCCATCAATCTCCAAGGTCCAGGGCAATACTGGAAATCTGGTCTAGTTCAAAGATTCAATTAATCCCACACTGTATGTGCCTAGGGTCTCACCCCGGTAGCTGAGACAAGCCACCCCAACCGACTTGGTGGCACCACCGTGTCAGCCTTGTCAGGATAGGTCTCCCCAGACCGACCCACTGGCTGTGAACATTCAAAACTAAAACGAGTCTCAATAAGTGTCCAGTTTAAGGGTAATACATAGAAACATACCAAGGGAACATGAATCAAATATATACTTTTATTCATTTACAATAAACTCATAAAGTACATCAATTTTGATTGAAGCTAAGGGCATACAAAACTGTCTAACATTTGTAATTATAGATAAATCGGTAGATGTACAAAGCCAAGCTTCTTCCACGAAGCAATTCAACTGTGGATTCAATAAAAAGAAGTCACTTCCACTTACTAAGGCTCAAATCTATTTTCAGGATCTTGAGCCTCTCTACTTGTAACTGCTAGCATCGAATAGGAACCCACTTGGGTTGTTTATCTGTCTTATGCAAACACTAATAGGGACAGTTACCTTATTGCGTCCTGCAGTCTTATGCAAACACTAATAGGGACAGTTACCTTTTGAGGCATTGGTGATAATAACCCATTGCGTTCTGCAGCTCATGATTGTCACTAGATCACCAGTTACCTTATTAATAGGGACAGTTGTATCATGGCGAACACTGGCTCTAACTGGCAAGTTCTAACACCTAAAGATTAAATTGGTATACTAATAGGGGATTAATTGATTGGGGGGTGTCTTGTTTGAAGGATTTATTCCATGCTTTTCCCTGCTCCTAGGTCTCTTTTTTGTTCCTGAGTCTCCTAGATGGCTGGTAAGCAGATATAATTGAAAATGTTGATCAGGTTGTATGGAAAACAGGGTAAATAATGACACAAGCTTCATATCCTTGTCTGTGTTTGTATGTGAATGATGCTGATGTTTCTGATGAAGTTACTATGAACATTTCATAAACAAATAAAAATGATTAAGTACTAACTGGTTTGTTTCTTAACAGGATTATGTAGACATTCTTCAACACTTGCCCAAAGCTAGAATATTGGATTTATTTTCAATAGCATTAAAGTTGTTCTTTATTCTTATCTCAAAAGGTATATAACACAAACACTTATGATGAACAATGGAGATCTTAATTTCAGGTTTCAGCAACAGGGACATCCCTGGGCTGTTTTCTTAACCTTTTTTTTTTTGATCAATAACTCTGAAAGATTTCATTAATTAAGATATCCCTGTGCTGTTTTCTAACAGGACTTTCTTTCTATCTCAAGGTAAACATGATTATTATTTCAAATCCTCTGTTGAACCCAAAACACCTACGTGTATAGAAGTTTGTCTACATATATATTAATATTAATTAATACTTTATATTAATTAAACACATACAATGTCCTCTGGTGAACCCAAAACACCATAAACCTAGCCAAAGTACTTCCATGAACCGAAAACATCATTCTTAAAACCTAGCCCATGTGCTCCCATGAACACAAAACGTAAGCTACACTCATACAAGTTTCAAACCCAAAACACCATACCTATGCATCCCAATCCCAAAAATCAGACATGTCTATGAATCTAGCTCTATCCAAAATCCATAGCACCTGGGTTGCACTTGTCATGAAGCCAGACCTATTCACCTTAGCAACCTCATTAACAATAAACAGAAAAGAAATTTGGGTTCATTCTTTTAACGTGTGCTGGACACCCCCAAATCTTCAAGTGTCTAACACTTGGTTTCTTTCCGCTCCAAAGTTCATATGGAGTGCTCGGAACCGATTTGGTTGGAACCCTACTCAGCATGTAAATCGTAGTCTCTAATGCGTATCCCCAAAAGGATGTGGGTAGCTCTAAGTGTGCGAGAAGTGACCGGACCATATCAAGTAAGGTCCTATTCCTACTCTCTAAAACACCATTGAGTTGTGGTGTAGCAGGAGAAGCTAACTATGATATTATCCCATTGACCTTTAGGTAGTCGCTGAATTCGTCAGAGAGATACTCGCCACCTCAATCAGATTGAAGGGTCTTAATTTCTCCCCCAACTGTTTATGGACTTCTTATCTAAACTCTTTGAACTTTTCAAAGGATTCAGACTTGTGTCTCATTAGTACATGTAATCATATCGTGAATAATCATCGGTGAAAGTGATGAAACATACGTATTGGTTAGGAGTCCTAACATTCAGGGGCCTGCATACATCACTATGTATAAGGTCAAGCGTGTCCGTACGTCTTTCAGGCTTGCTGCCGAATGGCCATTTTGTCATCTTACCACTAAGGCAAGGCTCACAGGTGGGAAGATCTTCTATAATTAGAAAATCCAAAGGACCATCCTTTACCAACCTTGTGATTCGGTCAATATCGATATGGCCATGATAGTAATGCCATAGGCACGTGGGACTAATGATATCACTAGTTCTCTTGGAAACGTCAACCGACGTAATTTCGGCTATGTTGGTTTCTAAGGAAGGATACAAAACATAGACACCATTCTCCAGTTCTCTGTATGCAATGAATTTGTTGTTTCTTTTAATAGTAATCGTATTACTAAAGAAAACAAAATATCCATCAACACACAATTTTGAGATAGAATTCAAATTTCTTCCTAAATTCTGTACATAAAGACAATCTTTAAGTACAAGTGATCATTCTCTAAAAAACAATTCTACGGTTCTGATGGCCATAGCTGCAACGCTTGCAGAAATTCCCAAGAAGAGCGTCACCTCTCCCTCACTCAGTCTTTTGCTTATTCTGAAACCCTACAATGTGTTACATGCATGAGTTGAAGCCCCATAGTCAATACACCAGGAGGCAGAAGTAACCAACAAATTGGTTTCTATGACATAGGATTCGGGATTACCTTTCTTGGATTTCAGGTAGGCAGGACAGTTCCTTCTCCAGTGGCCGGTCTGGTGACAATGGTGGCAGGCATCAGATGCCTTGTCCTTCTTCTGTCTTTTGGATTTGTTGCCCTTTTTCTAGGGCCTCTTCTTAGACCTCCTCTTCTTGCCACGCTTGCCTGCTTCCATAAGAATGGCGACGGGCTCATCCTTATGAATCAGTTCCTTAGCTCGTTGCAACATATTGCTGAGCTCTTGTATGTTGACGTTCGGCTTATTCATGTTATAATTCATGACAAACTGATTATAGGACAGAGGTAAAAAATTCAGAATGGCGTCTAGCTTGGTGACGTGGTCTAGCCCGGACCCTAGGGCCTCCAGCTCGTTTATGCATCCCATCATCCGAAGACAATGGTCATGCACTTGTTATCCCTTTGTCATTTGAGCGGTCATGAACTGCTTCAAGACCTTCTGCCGAGTACAACGATTCTGCTCATAGTTTCAGACTGTCCAATATGTCCTTGCCTAGTTCGATCTGATCGAACTGCCTCTATATTGGATTGTTCAGAGAAGCTATGATATAGCAGCAGGCCAGGGAGTTCTTTTCCTCCCACTCAAGGTAGTCCCTTCTACGAGCCTCAGAAGCCCAATCACCCAGACGCTCCAGGGTGGGGTTTTTGAAAACTTTATCCAATTTTTTAGAAGTCAGTACCATCATGAGGTTACGGTACTAGCCAGCATAATTAAGGCCTTTAAGTTTGAAGTCATCAATAAACTTGGAAAATTGTCCGTTAGCCATTTTCTAGTAAAATAACAAGACATCAGTCCATAACCTAATTTGATTCATGTTATGTACAAAAATATGGCTTTTAATCTATATTCCATTTCCTATTTGTTCATCATTGGGATTTCCCTCCTATCTCAGTGACAGAGACAACAACAATTGCGTATCTTGGAAATGTGGTAAACCACATAGGGTGCATGGAGCCAACTGTTTCAGCTGCATAACCTCACTACCTTTCTATGAAGGATCATATCCACTCATCACATTAGCTTTCCCTTTGGCCTCTGTCAGACAAGGCTCATAGCCGTTTACGGGTAAACCTTTCTGTCCAGTGAGTGCTCACCCATCATATTCGACCACGCCAAGGTATCGTGAGAGAGTTCCCATTTTCTGGTGAAGCCCCTCCCATATTGGTCTATGACGTCTCTATCATCATATGTGATAGCTATAAATATATAACCCTAGCAAGTGTATTAGTTATCAAGTAGTATAATAATATTGTTCCCACGGGGATTTAAGAAAATAAGTATTAGAATCTCAGTTTTCCCTAATTATTTGGACAATCAAAATTTGGAATTGAGCAAGAACTACTGATAATAAAACTGGAGCAAAGAAAATAAAAGCAAGGGTGATCACTAATCGAATATGCAAATGATGAAATCGCTAGGACCTTTGGTCCACCTAACCAATGTAATGAGTATTGATGGGTTCGATTAACCAAGATTAACTGTTATTCCCATAAGCTGAAGTTTTTCCCAATTTTATTTAATATTCATTCCCAAGATATATTAAACCTATTTCTATCAAGTAACCCCTCGATCCCTCGACTAGAGTTCTCAATAATAGAAATGCATTAAGTGCCAAAAAAACTAAAATATTCAGATGAATTATGTGTATATATCCATATATGCCATTCAATTCACACCATGAATTATGTGGTCGAGTATATAAATTCCCCTCCCGATTCATTCATATACACTGAATCAATTAAGAGATGGCCACTCCCAATCGCATTAAGCAAATAATTCCTAGACTATACGGAAATCACAATCTTGGAAAAATCATAGAGAAAAAAATATATTCATTATCATGGTTAGGCTTTTCATAGTCCTAGCAAAAAACAAATCAGTTCATGATAGAAGAATTAAAGCAAACAAAGAGAAAGAAAGAACTCTTGAATTCACCCATGGTACTGAGATTTCCTCTTCTTGTTACCACCTTGTTCTTGGGGATTCTTGAATTCTTGATCTCATCCTCCACGTTTCTTGAATTCTTGGAAATTCTTGGCTGATTGTTTCTTTTCTTCTTTATTCAAATCAGGAAGTGAGTGATTGAGTGATTCTGTGATGCCTAAAGCTGGTCTGCCCCCTCCTTTATATAGCTTAAAGGGGAGGGGTGGTCTCCTACATCCTCTTGAAGTTGATCTTTACAAGAATAGAAAGTCCTATCATAATTCTAATATTATCTTTTTATCTAATGAACTCAATCCCTTTATCTTTCTAAGATTACATCAAGAATTTAGATCTAGAAGGACTCTTCTCAGTTTCTTATTCTTGGATTCGTATTAAACCTCCTCTGTGAATTGGGCTTCAGCCAGGTTTTTTCCCAAGTTGTGCTTTAGCTACTGATTGGGCTTTCCTACGAATTTTCCCCAACTTTGAGCCCGAATTTGACTTCGATGTAGGCCGAATCTGTGAAAGCCCAAAACATGAAAGTTGTTGATTTTTCTCTTATCTTTCTAGTGGATCTAGAATTAGCCCATTCGAAGTTCGGATACGCGAGTTACGCCCAGATTAATAAACAATGTTGAAACTGTGAAAAATCATCCGATTTGTCTTTCTTTGCTCCTGCTGCCTTCTTTCATGCCCTGAACCAAAATACAAGAGATATGAGTCTAATGAAGAACTAGTTAGGTATGAAAGACAAAATTTTTGGGGATAAAAATGTGATAAATTCTACTCTCATCAATATGAAACAATCCAATAGATCCAGCAGCAAATCGGTTGGCCCATTTTTTGGTGCTTCCCCTCATCACTTGAAGGACCCGCCTTCATGCTAATGATGGAAGGCCTTTACAGAGTCCATCATATGGATCTCCCTATCACATGCACTCATATTTCAGGAGGGAACAATTGACACCCTATTTTTAGGTCAAACCTTAGTGGCTCCCACTAGCTTTCATAAAGCCAGATTTCTTGTGGCCCAATTCGGCTTGGGTTTCTGCACGTCTCCTTTTCAGGGGTGTGGGACCTACCACAAAGGGAAGATCATCCAATGACCATGAGGCACACCATGGCAATGATGTGCATTCATCCATGGTGTGTGCAAGAGCCACTATCGTATCTGCATGGGCCAAGTGCTTATGGCCCATGAATGCAGCACATCACACATCCATACATCACATGCAGGAAGAATTGATCCAATCAATTAAGTATCTGTAAAGCCCATTTTAAAGCCCATTTAAAGTCCATAATATTAACATTTAATATTGTCTAGGTATATTGGCTGAATAGCAGTTAGCAGTTCACTCCATATAGCTTTCAAGCGAATGGTGGCTTTTGCAATTTTAACAATTTAAAATTGAGCCTTACAGGTTGGGCCAAATTAATACTTGCAATTAAACATCAATCACTGACCCAAAAGTGGGAGAAATCAAGACTGAAATCAGCCCCCATCGAACCCTAGATTTGGTCCAACTGATTTGGTCCAAATCTTGTTCGAATTGGTCTGTGTTTGATTGTAATGCAAGAATCAATTCAAGATTAATGATCTGAAATTAAATATTGCTAAAGAAAAACATAAAACAGTCAAGTAGGGCTGTTTGCGCACTCCATCCTACAAAACAGAGGTTATTTCACAGTTTGCAGTCTCATAAACTGCAAATCGCAGATTACGATTTTCATATCTGCGAATTCACCTTCCAGCGCCGCCAACTTTGATCCAAAATAATACAGAAAAGAAAAACCTAATTTTCTATTAATTATTACATCAAATCGAATCCTATACATTTAGTCTAAAAATAAAAAAAATATATATTTACAGACCAAATGTAAAGAATCTGCGGATCACAGATATCCATGTGCCAAGAATAAAAGATTTTGATCTCCATTGTAAGAACAACCCATAAATCAAGAAAATTATAAGGAACCATTCCATATAAAATTCAGATTTATATAAAATTTAATTCCAGATCATTAGCCCATATTTATGGGAACAATTTTCCAGAAAACAAAATCTACGCAAATAGGGTAGAACGCCTTCTGCCCATTTGGCAGGTTCAGATTTGAACAATTTTGATTCAAGATTTGAACCTGGCTCTGATACCAATGTAGGAATGGAAAGATCCATCGTATGGATGCCTAGATAAAGCGGAATAGAATGGGTGAATTTCAAAAATTTCTTTCCTTCCTACAACTAGGAATCACATTCCCTATTTTAGAAAGTTAATTTTCAAGGATCAATCTTGAATCAAGAACTGAACCAAATCTGAACAAAAGTAGGAGAAGGAAACACCTGATATAGAGAACTAGTATCCCCCAACGAAGGTGTTCACGCCTAGAAAAGTCACCAAAGACTGCTCCCACTGAAGATGGCGCAGTGTAGAACAGAGTAGAATCAGCAACGTTCTTCACAAGAACTGGATCCTTCGCAAGAACCCACTAGATGGCAGGTGAGCACAACTTCTTTTCAATTCTTTCACAAAGAACTGAAATCAAGAATGCTTCTTTATGACTCCCACATGAGCGGAGACGAACTACTAAAGGCGGCGGTGGCAGGAAGGAGACGACAGGGAGAAATTGGCATAGTCTCACTGTATGCTGATTTCTCTCTTCTATGTGGTATCTGTATCTCAAATGAGTGTGTCTTGAGGCTGCCACCCTCTCCTCCTTTTATAATCCTAAAGGGATCAGATCCTAATCCTATTAGGAGATGTTGACCCCTTTAAGTGATAAGGTAGAGTCCTTATCTAATCTGTAAATCATGATCAGCCCTCCTAATTTGATTAGGAGTTTCCAGATTTGAATCATCTTCAAATCTGGACTCTTACTAAGTGGATAGGGACTTTCCCTTATCCTTCAAGGCTGGTCCATATCTTCGATTCGCCTCATTCAAGCCAATCTAATTAGCCCAGCTCGTATTGGGCTTTTGGCCCAATAAGAGTATGTGCTCACTTAAGCCTTCCAAATTGCTGCCTAGTTGGGATTTCTTTGTATGGCGTGGGATCCAAACGTTGATCTACACAACAGCCACAAGGGTTCGGCCAAGCCTCTATCACAAGGCCTAGCCGAATTCACTAGAAAGACCAGTGAACCCCTTGAGCCCATCATATGGACTCTATGGGTTCAACACTTGCACTAAGTGGTCCTTGGGCCAAGTCACCTTGTAACACCCAAGGACTATGGGCAGATGTAAGATTAGTCCATCAGGTTTAACCCTCAAAGACCTTACACTTAACTTCTCAGCCCATAATGATCAAACACTGCCAAACAAGGGAGGACCTCTCCCCTGACTGCAAGGTACAGTGTTGCACTCTCCTCTTACATGGACCCCAGGGATTAAAACCTTTTGCAAACAATTTTGGAAACCTGTAATATATATATATATATATATATATATATATATATATATATATTATATCGCATAAATATATTTTGTAAAACAAAATTTCAATAATTGAAATCAACTACTAGCAGTTTTGGTTTCCATTAAAGAGAGTGCATTTCCCTGATCATTACCTTTGTCCGACAAAGGGGTTGATCCTGTCACTATGATCACCCACTCAAATGGATTAATGAACCATCTCAACATACCTAGGTTTTGACCCCCTCTAAGGGTCTCACTGATTGGCATATCAAAGATGGCCCAATCCGCCACCTAGTGCAGTACCATAATCGAGTATAGGGGTTAGGTGTAACATTCCAGTTTTTCCCAATAATCGCCAAGGTCCAGGGCAATACTGGAATTCTAGTCCGATTCAAGGTCTCAAGCTGATCCCACACTGCATGTACCTCAGGTCTCATCCTGGTGGCAGAGGCAGGCCACCCCAACCGACTTGGCGGCACATCAATGTCAGCCTTATCAGGGTATGTCTCCCCAGACCGACCCACCAGTTGTGAATGTTCTAAACCAACACAAGTCTCATAAGTGTCCAATTTTAAGTGTATTACGCAGAAACACACCACATAACATGAATCAAATATGCACTTTATTCATTTACAATAAATGTCATAAGTACATCAAACTGATTGGAGCTAAGGGCATACAAAACTGTCTAACAGTATGATGGGTCATTCGACCCCAATGATCATGTGGGATCTTCCCAGTCTCATATGCACCTGGCTAGGGCTGATGAGTCCTACATGTTTGTGGCCTTCTCTACTACGTTTAGGAGGGTAATCCGAACATGGTATCGGAACCTTGCACTGGGCTCCATAAAAAGTTGGTCCCAATTTGCTGACCTGTTTAGCGCACACTTCATTACCAGTAATAAGTGCCTGAAGTCGAAAGAAAGCCTTCTGAACGTGGTTCAGAGGGAAGGGGAATCAATCCGTAGCTATATAAAGCGCTTCAACGATACTTGCTTGCAGATGCCAAACCTCGATTCAGCGGTGCAACTCACTGTGGCAAAGAAAGGAATCACCCATAAAGAGTTCAAGTGGCACGTGGTAGCTAACAAATCGAAAGATATCACCGAATTCCTCATGTTAGAAGATCAATTCATCGGTACCGAGGAGGAGATCAACCAAAAGATCGACAATCTACCGTTGGAAAAGAGGAAGAGAGGGAATGAAGGAACGAGCAATGGTGGGCAGAAAAGAAAGAAAAGCAAGTCTTCGAGCAGGGGAAGAAGCAATCCAAGAAGCCAATCCCCCTCGCACACCCGCAAGTCAGGTCGATGCTCTAGGACCCCACCTGTGGAGAGAATGAGCTATACGCCTTGGAACGCTAAGCGAGGAGAGACCTTAATGACTATTAAGGATTCCTCCTTTGTTAAATGACCTCCTAGGTTAAGGGGAGACTCAAAAACAAGAAACCCAAATGTCTACTGCCATTTCCACCGAGATCATGGACACAACACGGAGAATTACAGGAATCTCCATGACGAAATCGAGGAACTTATCCACCATGGGTACCTGAAGAACTTCGTTTTGTGAGAAGGGAGGGGACAAGCAGACCCACAGCTAGATCGACAGGGGGACCAGAGGAATGGCCCCAAGGTCAGCAGGCACAATGAGCAACCACCATGATAGTTGGTAGAGGAAAGACTAGTCCACGGGGTAATTAACATGATCATCGGCAAGTCCATCATCGTCGGATGTACATCATATTGGGCGCCACACACTCCATTTCTAGGCGCCCAAATCTCGGCCCTACATAATATTGGGCATCCTCTCATTCTCTTCTCAACCTTAGGATCAACCCAGAACCATCCTAACCCTTCATTAGAAACCTTAGGGCACCCATATCTTTGCTAAAACCTAACTGATGCCCCCCCCCTCTTTCTCTTTAATCCCATTTGTATCCATCATTCTTTATAAAAAGGATCCAAGGGCTCCTGAGAAGGGGTTAGATTCTGCCCCTAGGTAAGACAGAAAACTAATCTTGAGAAGTTCAAGGGTAGAGGAAGAGGAGGATGCCCAGGCAAGAGGAGGGGTTCTTGCTTGCACTTCACCTAAGCCACTACTACCACCTCTGGATTGGGATCTCAACCATTAGTCTTAGATTTAATTTATGTTCTTTCATTTCCAGTTCCATTTTTTCCTTTCTTCAGTTTACTTTCATTTTGTTTGATTCTTGTTTTCTTTTCTGCAAATCTGGAATTCGGCCAAGTAAGACGGAAGGCCTAGCTCGAGAAGTTCGAGGGTCAAACGAGATATCCGGAGACTGCTACCTTTGATCGGATTACAAACTTTTTATTTCGTTCCTTTTATTTATTTATATTTCTACACTTTTCACTTCCAGCATTGTTCAAATTTTATTTTAATGAATTTCAGTTTAATTAATTAAATTCTATGTTTCTGCAACTCTTAATTGTGCTCTCTTTTCCATATTTAAGTAAATAACGATTTTTCCTTCTTTTACCTGTTGATACGACCCATTCTCACCATTTACTACGTTTATAATTGTTTGAGAATCAAAAAAAATTTATAAATATTAAAACTGGTGTTTTGAAGTGGTTAATGACACGCTTCTGGACACACCAGGACTCAACTTCAAGGTTGGCCCTGCACCATGAAGATGGCACCAAGCTGAACATGGGTGGTAGTAGTGGCTCTTCTGAGGTTCCCAAGGAAGGTCATGTGCTTACTAATTCAACAAGGGTCATAGATGTCCAAGGCAAAAAGCATTCTAACGTTCCACTAGGAAATGAATCCAAGATTGGGAATATGAGCTATGGAATTCCATTTTCTCTCCAACCACTTACTGTGATGATTGTGCCATACTCTATACCTGTAAAGGTGTCTAACCCTGTGGGTGCACCCAATACATCAGGAATTTCTGGACCTTGTTGTGACGTCTCCAATTTTTTTTGTGAGGCCTGAATGTGGACTGCTTTGGTTGTGACGTCTGGAGGAGCCAATCAACGTGAAGGTCACGACCTGATCATCTGTGATTGGAGACCACCTTGACTCTCTACGTACCTCTTTGCTATTTTGTCAAAACTTCTGAATATTCATTGAAGCGGCTTTTAACACCCACGGTAAAAAGGTAATTGTCAACGGACGATTTCAGCTTTGCTTCCGATTTATAATCTGGTCTCCATGCCTTGCTGCAATCAACTCGTTATCAAAGATTATTCTATCCGAAAACATCTAACGGAGTCATTTTTTTCTTTTATCCTTGCAATATTTCAACTCGCCTGCAATATTTTCAAAGGAAGAATCAAAACCTCGAAGGGGATATACATTTTTTCCCTAAAAGCTGTCAAAGGATGAATCTTTTCTCCACATTCATCTTTGCCTTCATCTCTACCTCGTAACAACGTCGAAGATATTATAGGATCTACTTTCTCTCGCATCACGTCTCTTCCAAGAAAATGGTGGTAATGACATATTCCTAACAAAGACAATAACAGTACACCGACTCAATGGTGGATGGCATCATGGCATCACTTATTTCTTCCCTCACATTGTTCATGTGTTTTCAATATGTTTAATCAAATAATTAAAAGTTTTGATGTTTATTAATGTCATTTTAATTGTTTATTATTTATAAATAACAAGAAATAATAGAAAATTGGATGTAGATTTTGGATCCAATCCACTTCATCCTTAAATATGGAAGAGGATAAGATAAGGAAGGGTTTTACATTTTTATGTATGGGAAGGATTTGGGTTCTCAAAATCCAATCTTCAAAACTAGACTGGAAAACTGGGAATCGGTAACTTGACTGGTTCTGTTTCACCCCAGAACCACTTTAGGCCAAAAATCGTTGATTTGGTCAATGAACCACAAACCTGGGTAGTTGAACCGTCGATACGGACCAGATGGCCAAACTATTTGATCCGAGAACTAGTCCCCATAGAAAAAAAAAAAAAAAACTTGAATATCTTAAAAGTCCCTAGTGCAAATATGGGTATGAGTAAATTACTTTTCAAAAATTTATGAATAAATATTTTAATTGATATGAATAGATTTTTAAAATTTATTGATATGAACAAATTAATTTTCAAAAAATTTTAAATTTAATTAATGAAGTTTCCCCCCCTTTTTAATTATACTAGGCTTTTATAAAATAATAAGCTTGCTAAATGGCATGTTGTTATTGTAAATCTTGAAATTTTTGTGAGTACTACATACGTAATTCATGTGCATGTGCACTGACATGGCATGGAGCCGGATCACACAGTCCTTTGAATTTAATTAATTAACATCAAATCAATGTGACATCTGAAAATTCTTTCACTGTCCTTGTCTTATTTAGAAAGGCCGTTTAACTTCATAGACCACGGTGACCGGATCAGAGGCTGCTTTGCTAGTCAGTGGTCACCGTTCTAGGTGAATGACATAGACAAAGAAAAGAAAAAATAATTAACCTGAAATAAGATATTAGACATTTTGGACCCACGATGTACTGTTTCAACAAAAAGCAAGACCGTAAGAAGATCAAATGACGTAATTATTGATAATAATTAAATATCCAAAATTTTCAGTAAATGTCATTAGTTATTAATGTTTCATTAACTATTGATTGTTCAATAAATATGCGTATGAATAAATTAAAATTTTCAAAAATTTATATATTAATAAAAATATCAAAATAAATTGATCATTTTATTTATTTTAACTATCCTATACTTATAATGTTTGGGAAGTTTCCACTTTTGTTACAACGATGAAACTAGAGGTAGGATGATGTGGCCAAAGACTAAGAACCTAATGATGTAGCAAAATGAGGGGCTTAGGTAGGTGTAGGATAACCCATATTGAACCCAGCTTCATGTGTTTACTTTTCATTATTTCAAAGTTGAATTTAAATTAATAAATTTTACTTTTATTAAATTTTTATTTATTTAGTAAATTGTTATTGAGTTATGATATTATTCTAAGTTTATTGGTGTTTAAAATTTTTAATAATGTTAGAAATTTTTATTATAAATTATGTATAATATAATTATTGTTAATTTTAACAATTATTATTATTATTATTATTAAAATTAAAAAAAATAGTAATTTGTTTTAGGAAATTTTCTTAAACTAACCTTGCTGTTTAGCTAATTGTTAAACTGTAGGCTTACTATTTATAAATTTTCTTAGAGCACCCAAACTGTTTTTGGAAATAGTGTCATGGTACTTATACTTAAGGCTAAGCTATGTTGATTTTGTTGTTTAACCTAACTTTGCACCATTTCCCTTAGGCCGAACTGTGTTGATTTTATAAGATAAGGAGTCTAAGACCACCATGTTTAGGGTGAATAGGGTGATCAATAATATAAGAAACAATTAATGAAGCATGTTCAAAGTTGAATATCGCCTTATTGTATCTTTCAACTTGTTACTTTCCAACGACTTTACTTGTTAGAAAGAAATTTGTTTCTTTCTTACCCATATGCTTCATAAGAACATCCAGAAATGCAAAGAAAGTGATTGTAACAAACTTGGTCACCCATAACCTAAGTTCATTCCACCATGTATTAAGGATGAACCCGAGAAGAATACTTCTAACAAATGTTGAGAAAGGGAATTGAAGATACATACAAAAAAGGGAAACACAACAAACCATGGACTTGAAAGTTGAAGCATGTCATAAATATCAAAAAAAGCAAAATTGGTTAAAATCACACATACACTTGAGTTATAGTTAAGCAATTATAAGACGACAAAGACTACAGTAATTTTTTAAAAGGAATTTTCCTTGTTAAAAGTAATACTTCTACCCTACAGATCTATCTATCTATCTATCTAATCTATCCATAAATAATAAATCGATGGGCAAACGATACACTATCTATCTTGCTATCCAATCTATCTAATCTTCTCAGTCACAAGCGGGAAGTTGGGTGACATGCCATAGGTGAAGTTTCCTCCCTTTTGGATTATACTAGGCTTTTTTACAGTAAGCTAGCAAAATGGCATGTCGTGTTATTGTGAAACTCAATAGAGGACTAAATTAAATTAAATCACCTTTTAATCTTTAAATTTTTGTGAGTATTAGATACCTAATTAAGGTGCATATAACATCAAATTCAAAGACATGACATGGAGCGAGGTCACACTGTCCTTTGAATTTAGTTAATTAATTAACATGTAATATATATATATATAATTAAGATAATTTCAAATCAGATCAGTCACATCGTAGTCGTTAGTGGTGAATGATATAGACAAAGGAAAGAAAGAAAATTACCGATATAATAAGATATTAATTAGATAACTTCAGATCAGATCAGATGTCACATTGTAGTCATTAGTCACAATGATTAGATCAGATCAGTGTCGGTGCCTCACACGCCGACACCTAACGTGTACATCCTACCATGCATTGAGAAAGTACTTATAAATTATTGTTCATTGGAGATATTCCTGTGAAGCTATGTGCCTTACACGCGCCCTACAGCACATTCAAACCGACAACATCTCCCAATGACAAGTCATGTACATGTGGGATTGTGGAGCATGCTGTATGGGGAATAGATATGAATTCATGAAATCCCCCAGAACAGATATTCGATGCCCACATTGTCTACTTTAATGATATGGATGATAATCTCAATGCTGTTGCTCTTCTGTTTCGATTACTCAGGCAACATGGTTATAACATACCATGTGGTAAGTCCCAATATTAATATTTCTCTCTGCAGGTTTCTGTTAGTTATGCACATAATCTGGTATATTATATACATGCTGGTTCTTCAAATTAAGTCTTTAGATATTCAAAAATCGCATATGCAGATGTGTTCAAGAAATTGGGTCAAATTGGGTCAGGTTCGGGATTATGACCCATCATCACCCAATTCGATCGATCCCTGCATAATCTATGACTTATGTTTTTTGGTCTCATTTCCTATTTCTGTTGGTCAAGCAGATGTGTTCAAGAAATTCAAAAATGAAGATGGAAAGTTTAGAGAGAGCTTGGCTAGAGATATACAAGGTATGCTGAGTTTGTATGAAGCTGCATACCTTGGGAAATGTGGAGAAGAAGTTCTAGATGAAGCCCTTGCTTTTACCACTGCTCATCTCAAGTCGTCTGTGGCTACGGATACAACATCCCCTACTCTTATAAAACAAGTGAAGCATGCCCTAGAGCAGCCTCTCCACAGGGGAATACCTAAGATAGAGGCACGACATTTCATCTCTTTCTACGAAGAAGACAAATCACGAAATCAAGTTCTGCTCAAGCTTGCAAAGTTAGATTTCAACAGAACACAGTTGTTATATCTCAACGAGCTAAGCCAAGTATCAAGGTAAGCTTCCCAGTTTTCTCTGAGAATTGAACTTGGTGATAACCTTCATAACTATATATATATATATATATATATATATATGTTTGTATCTGCTCTAATATAATCTCTAACACTTACGTACAGGTGGTGGAAGAATATAGATTTTACATCAAAGACACCTTATGCAAGAGACAGACTGGTAGAGTGCTATTTTTGGACAGTTGGAGTTTATCCTGAACCCCAATACTCTCTTGGACGAAAGATTTTCACCAAAGTAATTGCCATCAATACAATTTTAGACGATACTTACGATGCATATGGTACCTTTGATGAACTCCAGCTCCTTACGGATGCAATCCGAAGGTTTGAATTGAGATGAGACCACAATTAAGTTAACATGGATCTATATCAAAATTTTGACAAGTTGATTTACTTATTAGTTAGTTAGATGTTTTCATTGCCCTTCTCACTTTATATAGTTTCATCATGTTTATATATTTAGGTGGGATGCCAATGAAACTGATAAGCTACCAGAATACATGAAAGTGGTATACCTTACACTCTTAGATATTTACAATGAAATTGAAGAAGAGATGAGAAAGGAAGGAAGATGTTTTTGTGTTTCTTATGCAAAAGAATCGGTAAGTTACACATAATTAAGCAGCAATTAATGGCCGGCTGTGATTAATTTATTTATTTGTTCCATTAATTCTCTATATATATCTTGTTAAATTCGAAGGATGATCAATGTAATTAATTAGATGGCAATGCTCTTTATATATAGTTTATAAGAAATCATAATTAAACTCGCAAGTTAACCGCACCTACGCACTCTTTTTAATTAATAACTCTAATTTTAACTTCATTCTGCCCCGGCCACCAACCCCAGATGAAGGATTTGATTGAAGCCTACCAAATTGAAGCCACATGGTTGAAAGAAGGGCACATTCCTACATTTGAAGAGTTTAGCAAGCTTGGCCTAATTACCAGTACATACATTATGATGACAAATACCATCTTCGCATGCATGGGAGAAATGGCAACAAAAGAGGTGTTTGATTGGCTATCAAAGACACCTGATGCTGTTAAGAGTTCATGTATCATCGGTCGATTCTCGGATGACATCATGACTAACGAGGTATGCATCCATCTAATATAATCTAGCTATATATATATATATATATATATATATAGCTAGCTCTAGCTAGTTAGCATTAATTTAATAATAAATAGAGCTCTTAAATTAAGCTAATTAACCTTGTATTGGTTTGATTCTATCTATAAATTTGAAATTTTGAAGTTTGAGCAAGAGAGAGGACATGTCTGCTCTGCTATTGAATGTTATACGAAGCAGTATGGTGTGTCAAGGGAAGAGGCAAAGAACGAGTTACGTAAGATTGTCACAAACGCATGGAAGGTTTTGAACGAGGAATGTATCACACCGACTGCCGCACCAATGCCTCTGCTAATGCCAGTTGTCAACCTTGCACGCATTATAGAAGTCGTCTACAAGCATGGAGATGCCTTCACCAACGTCATTACAGGGTTGAAAACTCACATCAAACTTGTGCTCATTGATCCCATCCCAATCTGATCAAACCCGGCCTATCAGAATCACATTTGCTATGATCGAGGTCATGCTTCAAGTGTTGTATTTAATGTTTTAATTACTTGAAAATTAAATTCGGACATGTTTCAGTGAAGTTTATTTTAATTAGAATTTTGCCATTTGTATTACAACAATGAGAATTTTGGCATATGCATGCATGCAAGTCATTACAGTAATTAGAGCATAATTTCAGGAGAAAATTTATGATATGAGAAAGATATGGTATAAAGAGAGCTTTGACCAATCAAAACCCATCCATGGTTTTGATAAATAACTCCTGATTGACCACCACGTTTGACGAGTCCACTTGATTGGTTATTGGTTGATAATTCAGGCAGTTTTCTTCCATCTAACGATGGTTGAGAACCTGTTAACATGTGCGCATGGCCAGATCCAATTACCTCTCTCACCAATAAAGCTCTATTGACCTAAGGCAGTAATAATACTACAAATCATTCAAGGTGTCAACAGTTTTAATTCAGGGATCTCCCACCCATCGTAATTAAGAGATCCGAAGAACATCTTCATTCAAACAAGGAACTTTTTTTTTTGGAAGAGAGCCTTTAGAGAGAGAGAGAAAAAGGAGAGAGAAAAATATTTGTGGAGAGAAGAACTAGAAAAACAAGTAGAAAAGAAGATCTGAGATGCCATTATTGAATAACACATGTCGATGTGATTGGGCCCATGAAATGTCATCTAATTGGATATAACCAACATTTCCTAAATGACGACCCGACACCTAAAACATTGAGATGTGGCAAAATCTAAAGCTGAGGATTTCATAACTCCGTATTTTAATTATTTAAGGGCATCATTTCAGGAGTATTTTCGGCCTTAAAATAATCAAAATGTGTCATTTTCTCAATTAAGGAAGTCACATTGCTTAAATGCAGTTTTTGTGAATCTGGTGTGAAGTCCAGTTGAGAGAGGGGTGTTTTTGTGAAAAATTGAGAGCAGGAGGGCGCCTCCTATCTGCTAAACCCAAAATAGCACCCCACCAATTGTATTAGCATTCTCCCCCCTCATTAGCAAACCCCAAGGCGCCTTCTATCTCATTCTTTTCATTCTTAACAAACCCTAACCACCCCTATCTACTCAATCTCTACTTTCCATCCCTTCTAATGTCCATCATTCCTTTTAGGGCACTCTCTTTTTAGCTTTTTAACGCTAGGGCGCCACCTAACATCTAATACTCACCATTTAACCCCTACTCATTAGATCTTAGCCCTCCATTTCATTTTCTTTCTCAGCCATCCACTCTAAGGTGCCACACACTCCTTTTAATCTCCACCTTTCAACCCTAGGCGCCTTAATCTCCACCCTCCATTTCTAGGTGCCCAAATCTTGGCCCTACATAATATTGGGCACCCTCTCCTTCTCTTCTCAACCTTAGGATCAACCCAAAACCATCCTAACCCTTCATTAGAAACCCTAGGCTGCCCATATCTTTGCTAAAACCCAACTGTTACCCCCCCTCTTTCTCTCTAATTCCAATTGTATCCATCATTCTTTATAAAAATTACCCAAGGGCTCCTAAGAAGGAGTTGGATTCTTCCCCCTGGTAAGATGGAAGGCTAATCTTGAGAAGTTAAAGGGTAGAGGAAGAGGAGGATGCCCATGCAAGAGGAAGGGTTCCTGCTTGTAGTTCACCTAAGCCACTACTATCGCCTCTAGATTGGATCTCAACCATTAGTTTTAGATTTAATTTCTATTCTTTCATTTCCAGTTCCATTTTTTCCTTTTTGCAATTTACTTTCATTCAGTTTGATTCTTGTTTTCTTTTCTACAGATCTGGAATTCGGCCATGTAAGACAAAAGGCCTAACTCGAGAATTTTGAGTGTCAAACGAGAGATCCAGAGACTACTATCTCTGATCGGATTACAAACATTTTATTTCATTCCTTTTATTTATTTATTTATTTTTCTACACTTTTCACTTCCAACACAGTTCAAATTTTATTTTAATGAATTTCAGTTTGATTGATTAAATCCTATCTTTCTACAACTCTCAAGTGTGTTTCTTTCCCAGATTTAAGTAGATAACAATTTTTCCCTTGCTTCCTTGTAGATACGACCCGTTCTCACCATTTACTACATTCATAATTGTTTGAGAATCGAAAAAAATTTATTAATATTAAAATTGGTGTTCCAAAGTGGTTAACGACACGCCTCTAGACACACCAAGTTTTTGGCTCCGTTGCTGGGGAGCAATGGAGAAAATTTATTTGCTTTATCCGGATCTATTTCATTATTTCTTCTATTTTTGTTTAATTACTTGATTTGTAATTTCATTTTAATTATTGTTTCTCTTTGATTTTGCAGGACGTAATAGCGAAAGGTGGAGTACCAGAGCATTGGGGGACCATAGGAGAGAAGAGAAGATTAATTGGATTGCATTTCAGGTGTAGTTGTCCCATTTTATTTTTTATTTTTTTTACTTTTATTTTTGAACTCTTTTTCTTGGTAGAATAGTGATTTTTGAATTTTTAATTAATTTTTTTCTAGATCCGATTTATTTTTTTAGTATTATTTTTCTTTCGTTTTGTTTCTAGATCTATTTTCTTCTTTATTTTTATTTCTTGTTTGAATTTCTGTTTTAGTAGGTTTCTTTAATTTTTAGATAAAAAATTTTTGTTTATTTTATTTTATTTTATTTATTACCTCGTAATCATTTTTTTTAGTAGATATTTTTTTCTCGCTTGTTATAATTTTTTTTGGTAGTTGTTAATTCTTTTTAGCACAATTATTTTTTTATTTGTTGTTTGCAATAATTATTTGTTGCTTTATCTAATTTTCTTTTTTAGTTATTTAATTGAATTTCAGTTTAAATTACAAATTTGAATTTAAATTTAAACTTTGATTCAAATCTGAATTTGAATTTGAATTTAAATTTCAAATCATGAATTTTAAAAAAGTTAAAAATAAAGTAAAAAATAATAAAAAAGTAAAAAATAAAAAGAAAATAAAAAGCTAATTAATATTTTAAAAGTTTTGCATTTGAATTTCAGCATTTAGGGTGTGATATTCTAGAGCATGCATCATATAGGTTTATTTAATTGTTGAAATCATTTTGTTAGTGTGAATGTGATAGGTTTTCATTTTATTATTTTAATTATTCCATTTGCTTAATTAGTTTGTTTCATTATTTTATGTTATACTGTAGAATTGCATATTAGAAATAATTGTTCATGCATTGTAATAGCTGCATTTGCTTTGTTTATTTTGTTTTCTTTTCGTTAATCCACTTAAAGGCAATCCAACTTAAATAAAATAAGGTGGGGATTTCATCACCCATCCTTGGCCCAAAAAATCACCATCCTTCATGTGCGGTTCACCCTAAACCCTAATTTAAAATATGGATAGCAAGATCCTTTAGGAAGCACGACATTTGGTTCAAGGGTGTGTTGAATTTTAGGGAAGCTTGTGATTACTTTCCATAACCGGCGGTTGGTGTCTAAGAAAATATGTTAAATGGTTAAGCCTAAGCGAGTTTTGTGGTTACTTAATTAGATCCTTGCAAGAGCAAGGTAAGCATCCCACATCTCCACCTCTTACCTGGCAAACCAAAGGAAGTGGTGTAATTCCATGTAACCTAAAAGGATTCACATTTGTTGAACCACTAGTTTAGGTAACCCTAGGTTAGCCCATAGGTCATGTGTGTGAATTGCTTGTATTTTTTTAATTTAAAAAATTCAAATTTCAAATTTGAATCAAAGATGTGAAACTACAAGCTTTCCATGACATGACCAGTGGGCATCACGTGTATTATGTCCTCTCCACCCCTGATTTAGTGGACTCCTCGCTAATTTCTATATAATACCATAATACATGTATAAAAACAGGATTTTGTTTTCTTTTTTTTTTTTTGGTATTACTAGTAAATGTGCACGTGCATTTGCATGTGGTAGTATCTCTAGGACAAAATTATTTATAACTCATGGGCAGGTAGGTTCTAAACGGTTATAAGTCGGTAGTTTTGGAAGTGAGAATAAAGGATATATATATATATATATGTCCTTTTTATGCCCGTTATATGCTTGAACAAGGGGGGCAGAAATCATCCAATAAAAATTCAAGAAAGAAGGGGCATTCGATCTTTTATAGGTAGTATAGATATAGATATTACAAGGGGGAATTAAGTGAAGAAGGCAAAAAACTGAGAAGGGTGTACATGAGGTCCATTGGCCTTGCCACAGAGATCATGCATGTCCACGGATTTGATCCCATGCCACCGTATTTGGAGAGTGACCATATCTCAGTGAGTCTAGATCTCCTCACAGAGCACTCCTATAATTGAGTCATGTGCAACAAGTCAAGGGTTGAGATGCATCCACATTCGGTTACTATGTGTTCAAGCAGCAACAATAGACAAACCTACGATGTCAAATGTTGTTGTCATGGTGGGTAGTGAATCCATCTCTCTTCAACAACCTAAACAACCAGAATTTTCAGTTGAACATTTTATTATTAATTCAGAACAATCTTCATCCAATGCTGAAATTGGATCCATTGACGATGTAACCATTTCAAATGTTGCACCTAGATGATCAAACATTTTTCACCTTTGCTATATCATATTCTGAATTTATTACAAAAAACATTGGCCTGAGTGCAAGATCTACGTCCATGAGCATTATTTACAATTCAGGCTGCGTTTCCCTTTACCCCGCTCGTCCTAGAGTTGCTGAATCATTATAAGTTGACTATTAGCTAGCCTGTGCCAAACCTAGTGAGAACAATTGTGGTGATCTTGGTGACGACCCATCTTCGAAACCTTCCAATGATAGTGAACATCTTCCAAAGCCCATTAACACTGAGGAAAAACCCCAATGGTGAGGGGTTATGGTATTTCCAAGGCTGAAGGGGGAGAGTGTTGGACAATCCATCCTCTTTGCAAAATTGGATGAAGAAGTACCTTTTTGTGAGTTGCAAATGAAGTTGGCCCTTTAGGATCAATTGGGGATGCCCGAATATGCTAGCCAACAGGATCGCGTTGTGTAGCAATGACGAGGAAAAGGCCATTATGAATGGGCTTCGGTTGAGTGGAACGGTTCATGCTAGACTCTTGGTGAGGGAGGAAGCCTTGGTGAAGGCTAGCCTTAATCCTACCCCCTCAGTACAGACATTCCTGTCGCTTTGCTACTTATGCTTTCTATTGAATTTTGAAAAATTTCTAACTATTTCTGGTTTCTTTCTTGAAAAGATGGATGGAAATAAGAAGGCAAAGTTGCTGGAGGCTGTGGCATCTAAGGGAGTTGTCAAGAATATGCCTCAGTGCCAATAGGAGAAGGTGGCCACCAAACAATGGGTCGAGGCTGCAGTGGCCCGTGACAAGATGATGGCGCAAAAGAACCCTGTGGAGGCAGCCCGAGACCCTCAGGCAAAAACATTTTAGTTGAGCAAGCAACGTTGGCCCAAGGGGACCTCGGGCAGATTACACCAAGGGGTGCCTTGATCTTTTGACCCCCAGGACGAAGAGCCCCTCACCACTTGTTGGGCAGCAATAGTGGAGCATTCGAGAGGGGAATTTCCTATCCATGGCTGGACAACTCAAACTCGGCATGGTTCTCCAAGCAGTCGTCAGTCCAAGATGCAACGCACTATGGACTCGGTCCGGGTTAAGGCCACTGAAGTATGCACATACTTCTCTGGGTCCACTATGTTGTCAAGGTCTTCTTGGAGGAATGTGACTAGCAAATTTTCCTTTTTGTGTATAGATGGTCTCCTGCTCGGTCAACCTTTATGACAAGGTGGAAGTGCAAATCCAACAACTTCAGCAGGCGCAAGAGGTGTTTGAAGGGTAAGAATCCATAATACAGATAGCCGAACCATGCTAGATGGTTGTGAAAATTTTAAAAAATTTCCTAATCCTTTTGGGAATTAAATTCCCTGTGTTTTGAAAAACTGCATTTTTTAGGACTGGAGGATCGGTCTTGCACTAAACCAGACCAAATTTGAAACCGAATAAAGAGGGAGATTTGTACTTGATACAAATACCATAAAAACATAGATCCCAAGTTCATGCCCAAATCAGTCCTAAAACAAGCTTCCACTAAAGATGGCAAAATGTATAGGTGAAGTTGATTCAACAATATAGTTTTTAGCAAAATTGAGATCCAACTACTTGAATCAAACTAAGGATGATGAGACTAATATCCCCTAAATTTCTTACAAAAATAAGAGAAAAAGCTATGAGACAAAAGGGTGCAGAGAGAACTAGGAACTACAAAAATATGAAACTATCTTGGACTAGTCCACCCCCTTCTCTTTTATAATCTCTTATTGAGCTATCTCCTAATCTAGTTAGGAGATAGTCCAGATCTACATCAGATCTGAACTCTAATTACAACAATACCTTATCTTCTTATAAGATTAGGTGCTCCATGCCCAGATTTGCCCCATGGCACATGAAAACTCAAGTTGTCATGTGATAGCTTAATTAATCATATTAATTATGAGCATAACCCAATCAACTATAAGACTCACAACCCAATGGTGTTGCATGGCCAACTTAGGCCTGACTTGTATGGCGTGGCACCCCACAATGACCTCACATAAGTCCACATGGGTTTGGTCCAACTTCTATGAAAAGGCTTGATCGAATTCATTTCTAAATGTAGTGAACCCCTAAACACATCATCACATGCTTAATATGGGCCCAACATTTACACTTAAAGGATACTTAAATTTAACAATCCTATGAAGATCTAAGGATAATTTACTTAACTAAGATAAAGCCCATCAGGTAATCAATATACCTGATGAT
Source organism: Nelumbo lutea (assembly GCF_056320005.1). Taxonomy (NCBI): domain Eukaryota; kingdom Viridiplantae; phylum Streptophyta; class Magnoliopsida; order Proteales; family Nelumbonaceae; genus Nelumbo; species Nelumbo lutea. The sequence goes on from NC_142684.1 coordinate 142,534,683, forward strand.
CAAACACTGCCCGACATAATCAAATTGAATTTGGATAATTCAAATATCTAATTGGTCGAATTCAGATATCCTATTCTTACCGAATAGTTAATTGGATTTGAATTTAGATATGACATGATTTGATTCGATAAATATCCGATCGACTGATTATTTAATTCTTATATATAATATATAAAATATTTTATAATTTTTATATAATAATTAAGTTATATAAATAATTTATTTATTTATATACTTTATATCAATACAATATTTATTTTATATATTTATTAATTATCTAAAATAATTAATTAATCGAATTCGAATCAAATTGGATATTCAAATACTTAATCGGATTTGAATTTGTATATTAATTTTTAATATCCGTCAAATATTGATTCAAATTCAAATATCAAATTTGAATTCGAATATTGCTTGATCTTATTCAAATTTGATCCTTTTACACCCCCATCGACAGGGAAGGACCTCTTCCCAAGCTGCAAGGTGCAGTGCCACACTCACTACTCAAATGGATCCTAAAAATTAAAATCTTTTGCAAACATTTTTTGTAAAACATTAATATATATTATAAATATATTTTGAAAGCCAAATATCAAACACAATTGAAATACATTGCATGCAGTTTAGGTTTCTATAAAAGAGAGTAATCCGTATCATTTACTTTGTCTAATAAAGGGTTTGATCATATCACTATGATCACCCCACTCAAGTGAATACTCATATTGCCCCAAAATACCCAAGTTGTGACTCTTGATGGGTTTCACTAATTGGTATATCAAAGACAACCTAATCCAATACCTAGTGCAGTACCATAATCAAATTTAGGGGTTATGTATAACTTTCCAATTTAATTTCTTAATTTCTTAATTCCAAGGAACACCCTTCTTACTTTCGTAAGTCTCTTTACCTGCTTAATTTTTAAGTGGAGTACATGTAGATCATCATCAAAAATCTAATTAAAATCATTGGATGAAAAAAAAATGTAAAATGACAAGCATGGCGACTATGGGTTGAGGGGAAATGCTTGGAATTTGCAGATGCAGTAGTGTTAATGGACACAAGGTGGAAGGCAGAGGTGTTGAGATGCATCCACATTGGGCTTTTGTGTGTTCAAGAAGATGCAGCTGATAGGCCCACCATGTCGTCTGTAATTCTTATGTTAACAATTGAACCTGTACCTCTTCCTCAACCTACAAAACCAGCATTTGCCTTGGGAAGACTCATTCTTCAACCAAATCACTCTTCTTCATCAGTCATTTGTTCTGCCAATATTGCCACTATTTCTGATGTTTCCTCACGTTGAGAGTTGAGACTCTCTCTCTCTTTTTGATGTTTTACCACTATTTCTATTTCTGATGTATTGAAACCAAGGCAACTATCCACTTTATATAATATAGACTTGAAAAAAAAATGAAAATCTTGACATCGCTGTCCCTTGAGGCATTGAAGTTGATTTTTATTTGCTTCATCCTAGGAGGATAGCAAGACCATGTGCGGCACTTGTAAGAAGAGGTTTTTTTTAAGGAAGGCACGAAACAGAATGAAATGGCCAAATAGGACTCGTCTAGCAAACCCTATATACCTGAGATAAGGCTCAAATGAAATGATGATATGTCTTGAGGAATTCTGTCATTGTTGTCCTTACTTTTTCAATTTCAAGCACTATTGGAGAATCAGTATTTTATTGTTATAAGCACTCTTCCATTTGTATTTTTACTTTTGCTGTGTTTAGAAAAAATGCAAATAAGTATGAAAACAAATATGTAGAGTGTAAAACGGTTCATATAAATTGTAAAATTGGGTTAGTTTGGCATTGACAAATTTACCTTCTTACCAAACAGATTTTAGTTGTAATGGATGCAAACATAAATTCCAATAAAGCATATGCCTTTTGTTTTTTAATCAAAAGCCCACTTGAATGCAAATTTACTTCTTTTTTATTGATGTACTTTTACATCTTATTATCAATGTCAATATGCATTGGTTCCATGTAGTAGAAAGCTTGTGAGCGGATCAATCCAGCTCAGCTCTTTTTGAACGACGGGAGCGATCTCATCTGCCCCCCTGAGAATGCTAAGCCGAGGAAAGTTCTCTATATACACAGTCCTCATGGTGTTATCACCAGTGCTGGCTAATCGGGATAGGGCATCGGCCTCAGTGTTCTCTGACCTCGGGATTTGTTGGATGAAGTGTGACCGGAAGTTGAGCAGAGCTCCTCTTACTTTGGCTAACTATGCTACCATGGTTGGCTCGCGAGCTTCGCACTCACCCATAACCTAATTGACCATGAGTTGTGAATCGCTGCAGACGACAATGTGTTTGGCTTTCACTTCCTTTGCCAGATCCAACCCGGCTAGTAGCACCTCATACTCTGCTTCGTTGTTAGATGCCACGAACTCAAAGCATAGTGCGTACTCCAATTTCACACCACTTGGCCCATACAGAACAATCCCAGCTCTGCTGCCCTGCCGGTTTGACGAGCCATCTACGTGAAGGATCCAAGGTTCCTCGTCCCAGTTCGCGCTTGGCCTAACTAGGAGGGATGCCGCACTGGTTGCTACTTCACAGCGCTTGAGCTCAACCAGCCCGAGAACACCAGGCTCACCTGCATTGGGGGCCTCATGTTCCACCAGCCTGGGGACTTCGGAGCTAAAGGTGCATTCTGCGATGAAATCTGCTAAGGCTTGGGCCTTGATAGCAGTTCGCGGCTTGTACTGGAGTTCGTATTCACTGAGGTTGATAGCCCACTTTGTCAGCCTTCTCGAGACCTCGAGCTTGAGCAATACTTGCCTTAGAGGTTTGTTGGTAAGGACAATAGTGGTGTGAACTTCGAAGTACAGGCGGAGCTTTTGGGCTGCTATGACCAGTGCATAGGCTAACTTTTCTATCTCTAGGTACCTTCTCTCTGTTCCCTGTAACACTTTACTAACATAATAGATGGCTCATTGGACCCGATCTACTTCTCTTATTAGTACCGAACTGACCACCTCGTCACTTGTCGAGAGGTATATCTCTAAAATATCACCCTCTTCGGGTCGGGTTGAGACTGGGATCCTGGCAAGGTGCCTTTTGAGCTCGTCGAACGTGAACTGGCACTCTTCGGTCCATTCAAAACCTTTGTTCTTTATGGCTTTAAAGAAGGGCAGGCAATGATCTGCTAAATTGGAAATGAAGCGGCTCAAGGCGGCTAACCGGCCGTTCAACTTCTGAACCTCCTTTAATTTCTGGGATGGTCTCATTTCTAGGATGGCTTTGATTTTGTTCGGATTGGCCTCAATGCCTCGCCGGTTAACAATGTACCCTAGGAGTTTACCCAAGGTGACACCGAAAACACACTTGTTTGGATTTAATTTCATATTAAATCTACGCAAAATTTCAAAAACTAAATGTAAATCTTGTATTAAATCATGTGAAAATTGAGTTTTGACGACCATGTCGTCTACATAACACTCTACTTTTTTGCCAATTAGTGGCTTAAACAGTTTGTTTACAAGTCTTTGAAAAGTGGTCCCTAGCATTTTTCAACCCGAAGGCCGAACTCGGTTATGAAAGCAGGTTTCTCTTCATCAGCTGAGTCCATCCTGATTTGATTGTAGCCTGAATAGGCATCCAAGAAGCTTAGCAACTCGTGCCCCGAGGTCACGTCCACTAGACGGTCGATCCTGGGAATTGGGAAGTAGTCCTTTGGACAAGCTTGGTTCAGGTCGGTGTAGTTGACGCACATGCGCCATTTACCATTGGCCTTTTTCACCAGAACGGGGTTGGCCACCCAGTTCGGGTAATGAACCTCCCTGATAAAATCGGCTGCAAGGAGCTTCCCGACCTCCTCGTCAACTGCCCTCCATCGCTCTGGGGCTAGGTTGCGTTTCTTCTGTCTAATGGGCCTAACTGCAGAATCAATGTTGAGCCTATGAGTTATAATGTTGGGGTCTATGCCGAGCATTTCTACCGCTAACCATGCAAAAACATCTAAACTTTCGAGTAAGAAACTTACCAATTGAGACCGCAGGGGTTTCTCAATAGAAGAGCCAATCTAAAGTACCCGAGTTGGGTCCTCTGCCAAACCCGGGATGGGGATGGTCTCTTCAGTAGGAGCGGCTCGCTCCGCGAACTGCTCCGTGGGTCGCTCTAGCTCGAGGTCGTCTGCTACCTTGACCTTTCCTTTGAGGGCGGCTACGTAGCACTTGTGGGACTCGAGCTGATAACCTCATGTCACTCCGACTCTGAAGTCTATAGGGAACTTCATCGCCAGATGATAGGTGGAGACTACTGCTCGTAAGGCATGGATGATGGGCCGACCTACTATTACGTTGTACGGGGAGGGGATCGTAACCACCAGGAACTCATGGCTGAGTTTTACCACACTAGGCCAGGTGCCGACCTCCACCGATATAGTGACTCCTACAAGCGGAGTGTTTGTGGGCTTCAGGTCGCTTTCCTAGAGCTGAAGTTGATCGAAGGCTGCCTTGAAGAGTATATCTGTCGAGCTACTCGAGTCGACTAGGACGCGCTTGACCTTGAAGTTATTGATCTTAATCTTTATGACGAGCATGTCATCATGGGGGTAGTGAACCCCCTGCGCATCGTCTTCAGTGAAGAAGATCAGTTCTTCCATCCTTGGCTGCTTTGAGGGGTTAAGCTCTTCCCTGGTGGCCTCGCCGGCTGATGACCGAGTTGCTGCCGAAGTGCAGCCTGCAACAATTGATCCTCTGACAATTACATGGATGGTCCCCCAGAATGGTCTCTCGTCGGGAGGCTGCCTCTACGGCTGTTTTGCTTGCCTGTCGGACTCGGGAGCCTCTTTACTCTACTCCCCGTGCCGACCTGCTTTATTATTATTATGTTGTACAAAATTTCTCAGATATCCATGACGGATAAGTTCTTCTATCTTGTTGCGGAGGTTTTTACAATTTTTGGTACTATAACCGTGATCTTTATGAAAACTACAATACAAGTTTTTATTCCTAACATCGGCCTTAAGCCGAGGTGGCCACTTCACATATGGGGCATCCTTGATCGCCATGAGGATCTCGGTCCACTTTGTGTTGAGGGGCGAATAATCCCTTTCTGCTACCAGAGCTCAGAAAGGCTGAGTTGGCTTTGCCCCCCGAGCTTGGTCCTTCTTCTTCTTGTTGTCACTTGGAGTCGGGGGCTCTGGTTCCCTTTTTCTTTTTTCAAGGGCCTGCTCACCCTTTTGGTTAATACCCTCCTCTATCCCTATGAACCAATCTGCCAGTTCGAGGAACTCGGTACGGTCTTAGGTTGGTTGACAACCACGTGCCATCGGAACTCCTTGTGGGTGATGCCCCGCTTGGCCGTAGTGAGCTGAACTACAGGGTCTAGGTTGGGTATCTGCAGGCAAGCATCATTAAACCGCTTGATATAGATCTGGATGGACTTTCCTTCCCTCTGGACTATGTTGAGGAGGCTTTCTTAGGTCCTCGGACACCTTTTATTGGTGACGAAGTGGGAGGTGAAGACTTGCACGAACTGCGCCCAGCTCCTTATTGAACCTGGCGTGAGGTTTCGGTACCAAGTGCGGGCTACTCCATTGAAAGTGGTGGAGAAGGCCATATACATGCAAGACTCGCTCGCTCTAGCCAGATGCATCTGGGACTAAAAGGCATCCACGTGGTCATTGGGATCGAAGGACCCATCATACTTGTCCAGTGGGGGGAGGGGGACAGTGATACCGTCTGAGGCATATTCAGACTTGGAAACCCATCCACAGAGAGGGGGACGGTGAACTGCCCGATGCAGACAGTGGGTAGTTGGGGTTGATCCTCAGAGGTGTTCTAGTGTCCGGCGTTGCTGGAGGAAGCCATAGGTGTTGGTAATACTGATGAGTTCTTTGAAGAGAGTTGCACAGAAGTTAAAGAAAGGCCTTTTGAAGCATTCCCACAGACGACGCCAAATGATGCAACACAATCTGGGCACTCCTAGTTGGTTGAGACTTGGCTCCTAGCTGTGACGGACGGCACCTGAGAGGAAGAGAAAGGTAAAGGGTTCCCGGGGAGCTCTCTCAACGGGAACACTCCGATGGCTAAGTTAGAACTCTGAGGAAACTCAAAGAAGACAGAGAGTTAAGAGTGCTGAAAGTGCTAGCTTCAATACCTTTGTTTCGTGAGGGCCGGGGTCTTCTTATACTAGAGCTCGGTCACATTAAGCGTAACCGCCACTGCCCTAGCCGTTACTGCCAGGGCTGGGGTGGTAGGCGCAGGCTGCTACTGCAGAGTACAGACTCATCAAGCGTGCCATGCTTTTCAGAGATGACAGGCAGAACGCCGCCTGACAAGGGATGCGGGCACTACCACCGGATCTGGCAGGTATGGTTGTCAGGCGGATCTCTCATGCAGTCTGTCGAGTTGTTGTACACCGACCCACCTGGGGCAGGTTTTCCCTACACCGAGGTACCGAGGTACGCCAAGGTGCTCGCACTAGAGACGAGCCTTAAGCAAGTACGAACAGGAGTTTCGATGGTGCTGCCCCGATGTGTTTCTCCCTCGGGACACTTAGCCAAAAGCTGGGGCGCTCCCTTCTTAGGAAGGGAGAGCTCGGAGCCCCTTAGAAGGAGCTCGGGTCTCACGGGGAGCTCGGGTCCCCTTGCACGGGGGGAGCTCAGGGAGTTCCGCTTCAGGCTTGGGGCAAACTAGGCCTTGCTTCTCGGTGGGTTGTCACACCCGCCGAGTCGTTTGGTCGGGCCTCAACAAACTTGTTACGCCGAGTTGTGGCCAGGCTATCGCGCTGAGTTATCGCTTATGCCAGGTCATATATACGTGTCCCCGTGCTACGAGGTTGGGCCAAATCACCCTACATCACTAACCAAACATGTTTTATTTGTATTTTACTTGACACTGATGTGACATAAATGTGGACTAGGAGTGAAAATTGGGCAGGTTCAACCGTTCAACCTAAGCCCGGTTTTAGATGTAGATGTTTAATCAAGGTTTTAAAAGCTGAATCGGAGATGAAACCATTCTGGCCACCATTTTCCGATTCAACAGTTCAATCATTCAGATCAAAAAAATATTGATAGATAATGAAAAATATCAAAATAAATTAAATAAATATAAAGAAAAAATGCAAGAAAAAACATCATATAGAAAACTACAAATATATAAATATAAAAAATAATAAAATTCAACAAATACCAAAAAATACAAATATTTGTAAAAAATGCAGAAAATACAGATGAGCCTTTATACCATCCCTGCATGAAAATGAGCCTCCAGACTAAAAAAGGATCAACATCTAGACTGGTGTTCATTATACCTTTAAATCAATCAACAATTTGGCAATACTCAATTCCTAGTTGCAGTTCGAAACTGCAAACTGGAAATACCCAGTTTCTCGAAGATATCTCATGCATTCAACCCCCTATCCCTAAAAAATGAAATATCCAACCAAAATGGAAATTATTCATGAATTTCATTCTTTCAATCTTTTTTTACTAATAAAAAAAATATTGAGTACATTTATACATTCACCGCCATCGATAGTGGGTGGTGTCACAGTCACAGAGAGGAGAATGAAACTACCGGTTAATGTTGTTGTAGTCTGGTCGCGGGTGATTAAAACTGCCACTACAACTAAAGACTCGCTAGTAGAGGAGAGCAAATCCAAAAGCTAAGAAAGGAAATGCCTCTCTAGGTCGCCGTTGCAAAATCGTCAGTTGCCGTAGGTCATTATAGGTTGTAATACGTCTTTGGATGTTGTTGGAGAAGCGGGATCTGCTCCTCACACATGGGCGCCTCACAGGCATATCCACCGTGCATTGGGAACATCTCCCATGAAAAATAACTATTAAGTACGGAAGACGTTTCCAATGCAGGGTAGGATGTGCGTGTGAGAAGTAGATTCGGACTCGTTGTTAGAATTCGGAGGTAGATGGGCTCAACCGCTCGATAGCTTGATTGAGCAATAGAGAATGAGAGAGAATAGTATGTCACCATTGCAAAACCACTAGTCGCCGGTCGTCGTGGATCACCAGAAGTCATCCAAGATCAAAGCAAGTGAGATGAGAGAAACGGAGAAAGAAAGAACGAAAAATTCGAAAATGGTATTTTTGTTTGATAAAACTCTAACCCAAATTCGATTTGCGATTCAAAGGGAATTTTTATTTTTATTTTTATTTTTTTAAATTGTAGAAAAAACATAAAGCCTATGAACTGCTGCCCGGGTTGAATGGTTTAGCTAACCGATAGTGGTCCTTTGACCAATTCAACAATTTTTTCATAATTAATAGTCCAGAGCAAAATTGGACCTAGAGACCTAACCAGTTCCTAGGTTAAATGGTCCAATCGCCCAGTCCAATTCGGTTTTCAAAACCTTTTATTTAATTACCAAAGCAAGAAACCAATCAGACCCAACATGAGTATGTTAGGTTTCACCTCGGATTGGGGCTGGGCTGAAAATTTCGGGTTGAAGCTAGGGTTGGGCCAGGCCTCAGGCTAAGGGCCACAACCTTAGGGTTGGACTTGGGTTTAGACTAAGCCCAACGAAACCAGCCCAAGTTGCACTTGCACCTCTAATATGGACCCCAAACAGTCACAAAATTATCTCCACACCATACATCCCCTAAGCAAAGAGATTGTGGTAATATTTGTGCTTTTCTTATCTTCAACAAAAACAATTGCCACATCAGCAAAATAATGTTGTTTTTGCTGATGTGGCAGTTGTATTTGTTTACAAAATAAAATTATTTGCATTGGTGAGTAAATCTTAAGATGTAATTGTTGGGCAGTTTTGTATGCCCTTAGCTTCAATCAAAATGATGTACTTTATGAGTTTATTGTAAATGAATAAAAGTTCATATTTAATTCATGTTCCCTTGGTATGTTTCTGTGTAATACCCTTAAACTGGACACTTAATGAGACTCGTGCTAGTTTAGAATGTTCACAGCCAGTGGGTTAGTCTGGGGGGACCTATCCTGATAAGGCTGACACTATTGTGCCACCAAGTTGGTTGGGGTGGCTTGTCTCAGCTACCAGGGTGAGACCCTAGGCACATACATGTAGGATTAATTGAATCTTTGAACTGGACCAGATTTCCAGTATTACCCTGGACCTTGGAGATTGATGGGCAAAACTGGAAAGTTACACCCAACCCCTAGACTCGATTATGATACTACACTAGGTGTCAGATTGGGCTATCTTTGATATACCAATCAGTGATATCCTTAGCGGGGGTCAAAACCTGGGTATGTTGACAAAGTCTAAGAATTCATTTGAGTGGGTAATCATAGTGACAGGATCAGCCCCTTTATCAAACAAAGGTAATGATCGGGGATGCACCCTCACTGATGGAAACCAAGACTGCCAGCAACTAATTTCAATTGTTGAGATTTGTTTTGCAAAGTATATTTTATATGAGATATAAAAGTATATGTATTATGGTTTTTAAAATGTTTGTGAAAAGGTTTTAATTCCCGGGATCCATATAAGTAGAGAGTGCAACACTGTTCCTTGCAACTAAGGGAGAGGTCTTCTCTTGTCGGGCAGTGTTTGATCATTATGGGATAAAAGATTAAGTGTAAGACCATTGAGGATAATACCTAATGGGCTAATCTTGCATCTGCCCACAGTCCCTGGGTGTTACAAGGTGGCTTGGCCCAGGGACCACTTAGGGTAAGTGTTGGGCCCATAGAGCCCATTTGATGGGTTTCAGGGGGTGCACTATCTATAACAGTGTATTCAACCAGGCCTTGTAACAAAAGCTGGGTCGAACCCATGTGGATGATGTGTAGATCAATGCTTGGGTCTCACGCCATACAAGGAAGCCCAACTGGACAGTAGTTAGGAAGGTTAAGTGAGCACATAAGCTTAATGGGCATAAAGCCCATTTCGAATTGGACTTATTTATTAAGTTAAATGTGGGTGAATTCTGAGATGGATCAACAGATAGGATAGGGTCTTAACCCTATCCACTCAGAGAGTCCAGATCTGAATCATATTCAGATCTAGAAACCTCCTAATGAGATTAGGAGAAGGCTGATTTAATATGCAAATAAGATAAGGGTTTATCCTTATCACCTAAAGAGAGGTCTGATCCAAACATGATTTGGATCAGCAGCTCCTAATTGGATTAGGAGCTGATCTTTTAGGGTTACAAAAGCAGGAGGGGGCGGCAACCTTTAGAAGAATAACATAATCAGGTCCTCTTTAGAGCTGAAATCAGAGAAGAAAGATTTCTGCAGTCCCTGCAAAGATCTTTCTTGTCGCCTCCTTCCTGCAGCCGTCAAACATCCAGTTCGATCTCTAGTTGTGGGAGAAGTCAAGATTCGATCTTGACATCAGTTCTTTGAGAAAGAATTGATAGGAAGCTGTGCTCATGTGCCATCCTACTATTTCTTGCGAATGACAGAATTCTTGGAGAAGAAAACTGCTGATTCTGCTCCATCCTACACTACGCCATCTTCAGCGGGAGCAGTCTTTGGATCCTTCCTTGGGCGTGAACACCTTCGTTGGGAGATACTTTTTCTCCATATCAGGTATAATCCTCTCCTACTCCTTTTGGTTCAGATCTGGTTCAGTTTATGATTCAATTGATCATTGAAAATATGATTTTCTAAATAGGGAATGCGATTCCTAGTTGAAAGGGAGAGAAGAATTTTTGAAATTCGCCCGTTTATTCCGCAAGATTTGGGCGTCTATACGATGGATCTCTCATCCCTTCAGTAACTAGACAATTTTTCTTATGCAAAGATTACAAAATATAGAAAACCAACTTAGGTTGTGTTTGGTACTATTACTGTTTCTAATTGGACTGTTTTGGATTGATGGATACAAATTGATAACTAATATTTGTTGTCACATCACATGTGAGAATTACTTTAACTAGAATGATTAGACTTCACTTTTTGAGCAAGATGTTGATGTTTCTAGGAACAACCTCTCACACCTGTATTTTTAAGGTATGCTTATTTTAATTGTAAATAACTTCAAATAACAATTGTATTCTAATTTATATTAATAAACTCAAAATGTTTCAAGTTAAAACGACAATGGTATCAAACACAACCTTAATCAACTTGAAAACCTTAGTTCTAATAAATTGGAATGATAAAGATCTATTACCAATAAAACGCTGCCAACACTGTCCCAACAAATCATTGCAGCCACATATTGGGAACGTCTTCCTTGTCTTTATGCGGAGACACTCCCCATATGCCACTATAATAAGATCTGCTTTGGTGAGTGCAAGACCTGTTCGAACACCATTCAAATGACATTTATAGCCTTGCATTGAGAACATCTCCGTATTTCTGTAATTTATTTCATGGAGAGATATTCTCAATGCAAGGCTATAAAAGCTGTTTGGACGGGCCTTGCATTGACTGAATCCGGTTTCCATTGTAATGGCTTGTTGGAATAGTGTTGGAGAAGAGATCTGATTCTTGAATATTTTGATGATTAGATGTCGTACTGACGCTAAGATGGTATAAATCTGGCAATTGGGTTGATTTCAGGTCAGGATGAATTTTGTGTTGGGTTGTCAAATGCTATAACCTAACCTCAAGATTTTCGGGTTAGGGTTGACCCATGGGCCAGTTCGGGTCATCCAAAAAAAAAAACTGAAATTTTGAAAAATAAAGAAAAATACAAGAAAAATGCTAAAATTAAAAGAATTAACCTTAAAATTCAAAAAATAAAATAAAAAATCTTGAACATTTAACAATTCAAAGAGTAAACAAAAAAGAATAAAAACTAAATATTAAAAATTAAAGTATGGAAGCTTCTAACACAATGCATAAAGAGTCCCAAATCCCAATTAGATCTGACAATCGAATCAACGGGTTGACTCATGACCCAATCCAACCCAACCCAACCCAGTTTTTCTGGTTGGGTTGGGTCAGGTCATTCTCAAATTTAAGTAGTTAAACTATGAGACCCTAACCCTATTTTTTTTTTGTTGGGTTAGATCCGGGGTCAACTTTATTAACCATCACTTAAGTCAACTTGGAAAGTGTGAAATGGGCCAATATTAAACAGGGCCGTGGAATTTCAAAACCTTAAAAACTTAATCCAAACACGGTATTTCTTTTCACGAATAGCAAAGTCCATTAAAGGGATTGGAATGTTTTACAAAGGCTTAAAGATCATAAGTTTAGATTACTTCAATCCTGATTTTGCATACCACACTACTAACTACAAGATTACAAGCATCAAAATGTTTCCATGAATTCAAGTTTTATAACAATTGTCAAATAAAAATTTGAAAGTCGCAAAACTTTTAGGCCCCTTTCATGAGGGTTTAAGCTCTGGCTGAGTTTCTGTAACTCGACAGCTTTGATGGTTTTTTCCAAGTTCCAAACTTGGATTCCCGATGCCGGAAACTTTGGGAGGGAATTTAAGAAGAATAATCTAAATTCCTCACGAGAAAGGCAGAATTTGTTCAAACTAAACCGGTTCTTCCTTTTTTGTTTCGGGTGAGGGAGTAAGCAATGGGCTCTTTAAACTTTAGAGTTTTGTCACAAGTCTGAATGTAATTGTGTTGATTAGGCCTTCCTAATCCATGGTATGATGAGCAAGTTCACATGACCAGAGGTATAGCCTCAACCGTAGTTTGATCATTCCTAATCCATGGTATGATGAGCAAGTTTCCATTAGGGTAAATTGTTGAAACCTCTCTTGAAGTTTGATAATTGCAATCACCTCTCATGAAACTTGTGAGATAGTTGTATGTAGACCATTTTTTGTTAAAATCCTCTAAAAGGAGGCATGGAAATGTCAAAAATACTCAAGCATTTACCTTTTAAGGTATTTATTTTAAAATTTTTCTCTTCATGTGAATGGCTAGTCTAAGCCTTTCCAATTTTTTTTTTCTGAAATTGATTTATTTTTCAAAAATTCCCCTCATATTAATTGCTCAAAAGTTAAGCTGCAATTTTAAATCATTTTTTTTTGTAGTGTTATTGTTTTTTTGTGGAAACAAGCCTCAATAGTAATTGCATGGGTATTTTGGATATTTTTGTGTCTTTTGTTAGAGGATTCTAACAAAGGTGGCCTATTTGCAATTATGTTAGAAAGTTCAAGGGAGGTGATTGCAATTACCAAACTTAAAGAGAGGTTTCATCAATGGTTAGAAATTTTAGGGGATGTTGCAGTAATTTACCCTTTGCATTATTATCATTAGTATCTATTGAAACAAACAATGAGATGCACTTCCCCATCACTTAGTATATGTTTTGACATCGATGCTGCAGTTGCAGCACCGTTTTCTAATGTGTGGGTTGGAAGCACCGTTTTTTCAAAAAACGGTGCCTTTTTTTGTTTGGAATCCTTGCTGTTAGGTAGGACATTTCTTGGAGAAACAACAACTTTTTCTGTTTGGCACCATTGTTCTAGGAAACATTTTCTGCACTTCTATCCATTATCCAGTGCCACTTCACTACCCTGTTAGCAGCAACGAGCTGTAGCACTAACAAATGCCAAATTTGGCGTTGCTCCAAGCCATTCCTTCCTGATTTTCAAGGCGTGGCTTGGAGCACCGTTTTCTATGAAAAAACGGTTCCAAACAGATGGCTATTTCCTACAGCACTGTTTTTTCCTATGTGGCACTGATGTGGCATCTTTGCTCTAGGAAATGACAACAATGCCAAACAGTTGCTTAAATAATCTCTTCTCCTAAAATTTCTCCTAAACTACCACCCCTACTATCCCCCACTTTCTCCAAAATTATCTCTAATTCCTATTTATCTTCTAAATTATCTTTAATTCCTATTTACCCTCTCCCCTACTTCTTATCTATATCTATCTAAAGAAAGTTTGGATTAAAAAAATTTAAGAATTATCTAAATATTCTAATAAAATTATATAATAACTTTAAAATATTTATTAAAAACACAAAAATAATTTTATATTTTTACAAAATATATCACAAAATTATGTACTAACAATTTAAATTATATTTCACGGATTATCAATTTAAATGTTTTTAAAATACATAATAATATGTAATAGCTTTAAATAAAAAAAAAATTAAATAACAAAAAAATTAAATATTTTATAGATTATTTAAATATTTATCATAACTAGATTTTAAATAGTTAGAATAATGGAATTAGTAATAAATTTAAAAAAGTTCTTCAAAGTAGAAAAATAATTATAACATAATATTGAAATTAATAAGAACTTAATATATTACAAGATTAATAATCAAATTATGTAATGATAGTATAAATTATGATTTTATAGATAATTAAATTTAATAAATAATTAATAGTTTAGAGTTTAAATATTTTACATATTATTTAAGTATTTAAATAACTAAATAGAAAAATATTTAACATAACTAAGTTTTAAATAGTTTAAATAAAGAAATTATGTAATAAATTTAATAAAATTTTGAAAAGTAGAAAAATAATTATAACATAATATTGAAGTTAATAATAATTTAATATTTTACATAATATTATATGTAACTAATTTCACTTTATTAATAATAATTTTAAACTCTTAATCTATATTTATTATATAATTATATATACTAAAATTAATATTTATTGTACTTTAGTAATTATTTATTGTTTTTTCTGATAAATGTATTTTCAATGATTATGTATAAATTTATTTTGTTTGGTTATTTAATAGAAAACTTTCAACAATTATTGGAGATTAAACTACTATTATTGAATTATTGTACTTTTTGTATTTATTGTATTTTTGTTATAATTTATTGATTAATTAATATTTATTAGGGATTAAACTATTATTTGAGATTATACTGTTTATTGACTAAGTTAATATATTTTTAGTACTTATTGTATTTTTATAATTATTGTAATATTTTCAATAATTTTGTATTTTCACTATAAATTTTTAATAATTATTGGAGTTGGTTGGGTCTGGCCGTAGGGTATTTGGCTTACCAAATTGACCTAGTCAGGTTGGGGAGTTGGTCAACTGAAACCGATTGACCTTTTATGAAAATTGACCCACTCAAGTTGTATCGGTTTGGGTCGGATTTCACAAAAGGTCAATCGATTCAAAAGATTTAAACTTAAAAATTAAATTAAATTTTAAAAATTACAATGCAAATATTAAAAAATAAATTTAAAAATTAGATTTATGAAATAAAACATTTTAGACTGATCCAACTTGGTCAAATTGGGAAAATTTTCACTTTTTCATATTAAAATTATATTTAAAATATAAATTACAAATAAATATCCATGGTTAGGTCGTTTGATTTTGGTTGGTTTACAAATGGCTAAAGTGAAATTGATCCAACTTGGTCGAATTGGGAATTTTTTGAACCAAAGCCAATATAAAATACTAGAAAACCAACCAACTCGGGTCAAGTTAATCGGGTTGGTTGATTTCATAAGTTTGACGAATAAACATAACTAAAATTAATTATTGTTATTTTGTATTATAAAAAATTTATTAAAAGTAGTATATAAAATATGAATAATTATTAATTATTTAAAAAGTTGAAAATATAAAATAATTGCATACTCTTATGTGTTTCTATTAGGGTCATTTACTAGAATAGACCTTATAGTTTTACATATTTACTTAAACCTACCTTATAATTTTCATTTTACTAAAATATCCCATATATTTTACAACTTATTTACTTAATCAACTTTTTCATTAAGGAGTGTTTGTTTTGCCATTAGGCCCACGATTTTTTATTCCAAAACTACCCTTACACTTTTTTATATAGAAAACAAAATTGGCCAAATATAGCCAATAGAGTGGTCGTCCATATTTTATTAAATTTTTTTTTTAATTTATTTAAATGAACATTAGGGTCAACATTGTCATTTTCCACTATCATTTAATGGAAGATTGATTAAATCAGTTGTAAATTATAGGTGGTGTTTTAGTAAAATGCTAACTATAGGGTAGATTTTAGTAAAACCATGAAACTATAAGAGTATTTTAGTAAATAACCCTTTATATTATTTATCTTTTGCTTAATAAATCACGTACATTGCACGGATCCATGCTAGTTACTTTTGTTAAAAAGAAATCTGTTTTTGTTTTGCAAGATTCGTATTTATTAGATCACACATAGAGACGTAGGTTGTAATGGAAAGGTTCTTTCTAAATAGAGAAATCCTTTCCATAATGACACTTGTCTCAAATAAGAGGAGTGAATTCAGCCAAGAGACGTTGAGATGCTTCACATCTAACGTTCTATTATTCTCCTCTATATATAGGCTCAGTTTGGAAAAGTACAAGTAGAAATATGTAGAGTGCAAATACAAATACAAGATTTAGAAACAAAATAAAAGGAAACACATATAAACAATATAATTTGAGAACTTATGTAAAAAAAGTTTAATTTATACTATATTATTAGCACCGGCCTCATTCTCCCATTCCCCCATCTCTCTTTTCTCCTCAAACCTCTCTTCTTTCTCCCTTACCCCCTTCCAGCTCTTTCATTCATTCTCTCTTTCCTCCGGCCTCCTATTAAGCCACATCATCATGGCTTTGCCTTCTCAATCCTCTCCCACCCATTCACGGTACTAAACTCTCCGTTATTTGTTTGTTCACACTTCTCAACCTCAACAGCCATGAACTCTAGCTTTGCAATGAGGTCTTCCTACGACCATTAACTTAAAACAGTCAGAAACTACACAGAGATCGAGAGAGGTGTAGACAGAGTTCATATAGTAACCATATTTTTATAGAGAGATTGAGAGAGGGGTAGTCAGAATCATAAAGAGATCAAGAGAGGCGTAGACAAAGTTCATACAGGTCCATTTATTGGCGATTTATTTTTGGGAAAAGTACGGAGACACAGGATGCAGAAGTCTCCCTACAACTAGCCCTGTGAATTTGGCATCAATTCATGGTCAGGATGCATTCCCCCTTGTACTTTGGGCCTAATAAATTCTGAGCTGGGCTGATTTGTACTTCTCCCTTTATTTTTTTTCTCTTATTGCTCATTATATTTATTTTTTTCTCTCCTATTTTTCTTTGTTTTTTTTTTTTCTCATTCTGCTCGTGGCGTTTATTGGTTCCTCTGTTTTTTCTTTTGACCAGTTGTGTTTTTGTCTCATCGTCGGTTTGAAGGTGTGTGGACTACTTTAAGTGAACTCTCCGCTCTAATCATGTTTGGACACACGCTCCGTCGCTCAACTCCACTGAACTCCACCTATTGAAACTTAACTATTGTTTCACCTCTGTATTCATTCAGATGGGGTAAAAACCAGTTTATTTTTTGGTTTCTCGATCGCCCTTGATATGTTGTCATCGTCGCTTTGTCCAGCGAACGACGTGAACCACTTTGGGTTAAGAAGACACCCAAGTCAGGTCAGGTCGCTTTAACGGGCCGGTTTAAATAGTACCTATTTTTGTTGTCTATGGAACACGGTTCGGTATCTAATTGAACCCACACGATTTCATTGCTTCTAACTTGTTAACAACATACCATTAGATACCACCAATCGTTACAGACCAAAACAGGGGACGATTTTTACCTTTGAACATTATGGGAAGGACAATGACACTACTGTTCATCGTCTTACTCTTCCTCTGCCTCTGTATTCATCCGAATACACTGGATTTGAAGCCTCGGTGAATCCAGGCGGTTGCTGGTTGCTGGTTGAATAGCTCTGACTTTGTTCATGATGATGAACAGTGTCTGCTGGTTGACACTGTTCCTGATGATGAACAGCTCAAGCAGGGATCATGATGGTGAGTCCAGGCGGAGCAGGGCACAAGCGGCGTTCTCCTTCGCGGTTGCTGTTCCGGTCTTGAGAGCTCTCACCAGGGGCACAGGCGGTGACACCGTTCTCTTGAAGGGCTGACATATTGTGGATTAGTATTAGAAGGGCGTTCTGCAATGCATCCACAGTGGTTGTTAACTCATCAGTCTCATAAACCCCTGCCGCGACTGGAGGATGTTGATGTTGAGGATCACCAGCATGAGACTAAGCCTGAGATCCATCACCTGCAAATACAATCTCTTAGAATTTATTTTTTCTAAATGCGAATGTTTGTCCAGATTCGCTGAGCCCTGAAAGGGCCGAGCGTTAAAATCCTCTAAACATCTGTCTGTCTTTCTGTCAAGTGTCTTCATATGGTAGAGAATTCCAACTACTGTCCCCTGTTTCCTTCGTTCTTACTTTATTAGTTTTGCATTTGCTTTTACTTAATGACAAAAAGAAAAAGTAAATAAAAAATAAGAAGGAAAGAAAAGTTATACCTAGATCAATCAATCTTACCTTTAAGATGCATTCCGGGTGTTGGAACTAGAGGAAGCTGCACCGTCGTCGTACTTGGGTTGGAGCTAGGTAGTTGGAAGAAGTCACTCCCACTCCTGGGTCTTTTTCCTCTACTCTGTATCACAGGGCTGCTCGACAGAGTTGGAGAAAACGCGATCGGGTTGATTGGCATTGCTGCGACTTGAGAGTCCACCAGATCGCTGAAGACTCTGTAGTGAGAGTCCGATGCAAATGCGGGGCACTTGGGAAGAGGAAGACGATGAACGGTGTCATTGCCTTTCTCTGATCTTTTTCAAAAAATGTTACCTTATTTTTGTTATTTTATAAAAATATCATCTTTAGTGATATTCAAGACAAAAAGTTACCCTTAAAAAAATGGTTGTAGGAGTTGTTCCGACAAAACAAGGGGGGTTTTCTTACCTCAAAACGTTAAAGACAACCGACCATTCAAGCCTAAAAGGGTCTGCTTTGCTAGAAATATTGGTCGCCGGCGTCGTTTTGATGACCTACCACTCATTTCAAGCATTCCTACCATCCCTAATATGTTGTTGTCATCACCCTGTCGAGCGAACGACGTGATGGCAGTCGGGTTAAGAAGACAATCGTATGCAATCGGGTCGGTCTGTGTTGCCGAGTTGGGTTAAGTTTATATATGTTGTTGTAGTGTGTGTTTCTAACAGAACCCGGTTCAGTTGTGCTGCCGATTTGGTTTCCAATCGAACCCGATTTTATTTAATAGTTACTGACTGATTAACCAATTACTCATTATTAATTAATAATTAGTATTCATCAATTATTTTTATTTAGGTTGCAAATTACTAATTGTTAATATATATTTATATATCAATTAAATCAATTCGATTTACTAATTAATTAATTAATTGTTGTTATTATAAATAAAAATCCCAATTAATAATTAGTAATCAGTAACTAGTAATTAATTTTTATTAATTAAATAAATTTGGTTAACTGATTACTTAAATGTTAATAACTATTATTATAACTAATAATAATTAAAAATAGGAAAATCCACAATAATTATGAAAATGAACATTAATTGCAAATTAATTCTGAAAGATATTTTGGAATTAATAAAAAATACTAGCAAGTAGTTTTAATTAATTTTCCGTAATTACTAAAAATAAACTGGGAATTATTAAAAAATTGATTAACTTTTTATGTGAAATTTATTGAAATATAAATGAAAATTGTTGAATAATTACTGAAAATGAAAAAAAAAAATTACTATAAATTATCCAAAAAAATACTGAAAATACCAAAAATGCAAAATAATTTTAAAAATGAATTTAAAACTATTAAAAAACACAAAAAGGCATAAAGAATTAAAAATTACTAATAAAATTACTGATATTAATGAAAATTTTCAATATTTCAATATTAATTTTAAATTTTATATGAAATTAATTAAATATTACTATTATTATCTAAAATTGACTATAATTATTTTTAGAAAATTATTTCAATTACAATAGTTGAAATATCAATTGGTTCTAACTTTTCAGTAATTAATTATTCATCAATACAAAATTTTGGAGATTAAACCATTATTATTTATTGGAGATTAGTTTATTAATTTAGTTGAATTAAGAGTGTTCATGGATCGAGTTTGTTGGTCACTCGGAACCAATTAACCATTAGTTAAAACTGGCCAACTCTAGTTATATCAATTTGGGTTGATTTTTGGTTTAGTTGGTTGGTTCAAGAGACTTAAACTTAAAAAAATTAAAGTTAAGTTTAAAAAAAATATAGTGTTATTATTAAAAAATACATTGAAAATTTTAAATTTATAATATAAAATATTTTATACTAAGAAATATGGGAATTTTCCCACTTCCCCATATTAAAAATTTATTTAAAATATAAAATATTAATATATATTTATGGTCGTTCGGTTCGATTTTGATTTCTTAACAAATGGCCAAACCGAAACTGACACAACCTGGTTAGGTTGGGGAGTGGTTGAACCTAAGCCAACCAAAAATACTAGAAAACCAACCAACTCAGGTCGAGTTGGTTCAGGTTATTCAGTTTGGTCAGTTTCATCGGTTTGATGAACAACGCTAGCTAAAATTAATTATTATTATTATTATTATTATTGTTATTGTTATTATTATTATTTTATTATTTTATTGTTGTTGTTGTTGTTGTTGTATTGCAAAAAATATTAAAAATAGTATATAAAATATAAATAATTATTAATCATTTAAAAAATTAAAATATAAAATAATGGTCCATTCTTATGTGTTTCTATTGTTTAATTTTCGTTTAGTAAAGCCCGTGTGTCTCATGGGTCTCTGCTAGTTAGAGCATAATTTGGGAAACTGGGTTAGACACAAGGCAAAGTGGCAAATTGAGGCCTAACATAAATCTTGGACCTTGGATTTGGGCCCAACCCAACTTGATAACAAGGCCTAAGTTTCCCAACCCAAGTCCAACTTTAGACAAATAGGACATAGGGGTTTTTGGTATAGTGGTGTTGTGTTTTGATTTAGGGGTCACCTCAGTGCTAGGTTTAGATGACTCAAACTAAACAAATATAAATCACATATGGTAATTGGTAACCCCTTTTGAGGTGAAACAGTTGTAAAAAAATTGCATTGTAAATGAAAACAACAAATCAATAGGTGTTGTGTGTCCGTTTAGCTCTAAATCACCCAAATTGAGTACCACACATCTTTACCCTTTAGGTAGGATATAAGGTCTTTCAAGATGTATGGTACAATGGCTTGCTCGTAGGGGTTTTTCATTATATGGTCACTCCCAAATTTAGTCTGGTTTGGTTTGGCCTTAAAGCAATTTGGTTTGATATGAGAATTTGTTAAAGTACCTTGATTACATATAAGTGTTGAGGTAGAGTTAGAATTCATCACATGGATGGCCGAACCATGCTAGATGGTTGGCTGAAATTTTAAACTTTTTTCTAACCTTTTAGGGAACCAATTCCACAGTAATTTTGAAATCTAAAATTTCAGGATCATTCTTGCATTGAACCGGACCATATTTGAAACCAAAGAGTAGGGAGATTATACTTGATACGGAGAGCACAAGTCACAGCTCCCAAGGTGGTATGTTCATGCCCAATATCAGCCCTAAAACCGGCTTCCAACTGAAGATGGCACAGTGTACAGAGAACTAATTTAGCAACACTTGATTTTAGCAAATTTGCTATTCAACATGCTTGGATCGAGCAGGGTAATTGAGTATGCTATTCTTCTATGTTTTCCTTGAAAAATAAAGAATAAAACTGATCTAAATCGGTTCTTGAAAGCCTAGGTCATTTTAGGGTTTCCTGGGAGACAAAAGAGAAGAAGAAAGAACTAGAGATAGAGGTAGTCTTGTCTTGTTTGCCATCTTCTCCTTTTATTTCTTAATGGAACACACTCCTAATCTAATTAGGATATTATCTAGATCTGAATTGGATCTAGACTCTTTTAAAAATTAAACATTATCCTCTCGAGAATGAAAGGATGAGTGCTCCATACCCAATATCAAACCCAGTTTGACCCAAATCACATGACAACTTAATTAATATTGGGCCTTTGTCCCATTTTCTTCAAAGGCTCACGACCCTAGGTGTTGCATGGCCACTTCAGGCCTAATATTGTATAGCGTGGGACTCCACAAAGGTCTCACTCAAATCCATAAGTGTCTATCCCCAACTCTAAAAGAGGCTAGGCCAAATTCACTGTTCAGAGAAGTGAACCCCTGAGCCAATCAACATGGACTAAATCTAGGCCCAACATTTACACATAAATGATCCTTGGAATCAGCCAACCTATGAAGACCCAAGGAAATGGCCATGGATGAAGGTGCATTCCACTTCTTTTTATCTAACTTGAAGTCTCAGGCTTCGAGAGCATTGACTTAAGGGGCTGGTTGGTGAACACCAAGATGTTATTGGGCTTGAAAATAAGGCCTCAATTTCCTAATTGAGACCACTAGCACAAAGGCTATTTTCTCTACTTATGGGTATCTGGTCTCGGCCTCATTGAGGACCTTGCTGACATAATACACCGGCCTTTGAGTTCCCTTGTCTTCCCGAACTAGCATCAAGTTGATTGCCTCATCCCTAACCGAGAGTTACAATAATAAGGTTTCTCTCAAGATGGGTTGCGTGAGCAATGGTGGTGACGCGAGGTAGGACTATAACTCTTTGAAGGCTTTCTAGCAATTTTCTATCCACTAGAACTCCTTCAACTTCTTGATGGCCAGAAGAAGGGTATGCACCAGCTATCCGACTTGGACGTGAATCAACTAAAGGCTGTGACCCGGCCGGTGAGCCTTTGGGTTTCTTTAATTGACCGAGGGGGCTCTATGTCTAGTAGGGCTTGTATCTTCTTAGGATTGGCCTCTATGATCCGTTGGGTGACTATAAAGCTTAGGAATTTTCTTGAGGTGATCCCAAAGGCACACTTAGTGGAGTTTAGCTTCACATTGTATTTCCTCATTATCCCAAATGTCTCGCCAGGGTCCGATGTATGCTGGCTAGCCCTTAAGACTCTTCACAACCATGTCGTTGGCATAGGCCCAGACGTTCCTCCCCATCTGCTCTTTGACAATCTTGTTCACCAATCTTTGGTAAGTGGGCTCAGCATTCTTTAAACCAAAAAGCATCACTTTGTTGCAATAGGTGTCATGCTTGGTGATGAATGAGGTCTTCTCTTCGTCATTGGGATGCACATTTATCTGGTTGTAACTAGAGAAGGCGTCCATGAAGCTTAGTAGCCAATACCCTATGGTGGCATCGACAGGGTGATCAATTCTTGGCAAAGGAAATCTGTCTTTGGGACAGACCTTGTTATGATCTGTGAAGTTAATGCATATGCGCCATTTTCCATTAGCTTTCTTCACCATGACCACATTAGGTAGCTATTTAGGGTAGTGTATCTCTCTTATGAAGCCAACACCGAGTAGTTTGTCTACCTCCTCTCTGATGGCTTTCCAATGCTCCAGTGCAAAGTTCCTCTTCTTTTGTTGAACCGGCCTATAGCTTGGGTATATGTTCATCCTGTGAGTAATGACCGAGGGGTCAAGTCTTGGCTATCAGCAGCGGACCAAGCAAACATGTCGGTATTGGCTTTGAAGAAGCTTACCAATTCGGAAAGTGTCTTGAGGGAGGTGAGACATAACTCATACCATTTTCTCGAGTTTAGCCTTGTTTAGGGGAACCGAGATAAGGTTTTCTACCAATTGGCCTCAACTAGACAGTTCGTCCCTGAGGTTAAGCCCCTCTAGTGGTAGGGCTTATTTGTTCTTGGCTTTTAACGCCGTAACGTAGCACTATTTAAAAACTTGTTGATTTCCCCTAACTACCCCTACACCATGCTCTGTGGGGAACTTCATGGTGAGGTGGTAAGACGAGATGACTGCCTTAAGTGTGTAAAGGGTTGGCTTTCTTGTGATGGCATTGTAAGGTGAACCTATTTTTACGAATAAGAACTCAATCATTCGAGTGACGTGCCGGGATTCGGTCCTTATAGTGATTGGCAAGGTTATCTTTCCATCAAATCTAACAGTTTCTTTGGAAAACCCAACAAGAGGCATGTCAATTGGCTGCATTCAGTTTGGTGTCAATTGCATCTTCTCAAATGTCTCATAGAATAGGATATTGGTTGAGGAGCCGTTGTCTATGAGGATCCATTTCACCATGTATTTGGCGATGTTCATTAACACCACCAACATCATCATGGGACACAAATACCCCCTATAGGCCATCATTTGAGAAGGAGATGAGGTCCTCCGGCCTCAGCCTCTTCAGTGATGGGCTTTGAATGTTACACTACCTAGCATATGCCTTTTGAGACAAGGCAGATGCTTTCCTCGAGGCCGAGCCCCCAACTATGTCTTCAATGACTCTGGCTAGTGGGCAATGAGCGTGGGGCCTGGCATGTGGCTATTGCGAGGATGATGCTAGGGCATTGCCCTCAACATAATCTTTTAAATGCCAGTGGCAAATGAGGGACTCGATCTCATTCTTGAGCTTGTAACAGTCCTTGGTGTCATGGTCGTACTTGTAGTACTTCTTGGGGTTTCCCCTCGGGTTCCTTTTCAACTTGGATGGTCATTTCATGAATTCTTCTTTCCCTATTTGTAATAGTATGTGCGTTCATGAGTTTAGTGGCATGTACTTGTCAAAGGAAAGGGGCCGACAGCCTCTTCTTACCGCCCTTGTTGGTGGGGTCGTCATTGTGGCCACCCCCTTCCTTCCTCTTCTTGTCACTAGGCCTTGCTTTCGGATCTTGGAGGCATTTGTTAGCTTCGGCCTCCTCAGCGGTGATGTATTTTTGGACCTTCTTCAAGAACTTGGCTTTGGTCTTGGGCGAAGTCTTGGAAATGGACTAGATGTGGAGTCTAGGTCAAAGGCCACTGATGGTTGTGTGCATGGAGACCGAGGTGTCTAGGTCCTTGACCTTGAGTTCCTCCTGGTTGAATCTCTTTATATATGCCTAAAGACTTTCCCTATGCTTTTGCTTGACGAACATTAGGGAGATGACAATTTTCTTACATTATCGATTGCTTACAAAGTAACCTAGGAAGAGGTCCATGAACTGATCCCAAGAACTGATGGAGTATGGAGTCGGTGTTGAGAACCATCAGTGTGCTACTCTCTTGAATGTGACCTGGAAGGCTCAGCACTTGAGTTTGTTGAAGTATACGTGTAGGAGCATAAGGGCCTGAAAGCTTTCTAGGTGGTCCTCAGGGTATGTACTCCTATCATAGGTCTCTAGCGTCGGGGCCTTGAAATTCAACAGGAGGGGCTCGGAGATGATGAAATCCATGAAGGCCTCCATCCGACTGAATGAGGCATGGCAACTGATGGAGGTGTTACCCCGACCCTCCTTTACTTGCTGAAGCTGATCCTGAATGGTGCCAATCTATGCCTGAATATCTTTAAGGCGTTGGTCGATGTATGGCATCATTGCTTCATCCTGGTCTTGGTTCTCTCTTGTATGGGATGCGTCAAAAATCATTAAGGAGGTCCCAAAGGTCGAAAAGCAGTGGGGAGAGGTGTGGCGCTAACCTTTCACCCTTGGAGGGGGACTATAGTGTCCCGAGTACCCGTCATTGTCCCATTTGGTTGCCACGTGACGATGCTGATGGTTGTGGTTCCTGCACTCAGCGAGGGACCCCATGGGGTCACCCCCTCAGCTGCTGTTGTCAGATTTTGAAGGGTTAGCCTCCTTCAGGGCTCCCAAGTGCTGGTTTAGTGGGATATGAGTGGACTGCTTTCCGTTGTCTATGGATTCCAACGAGGCGGCCACCCTGTGGTGGCCTCCTACCAAACACCATATATTGTCCAACCGTTGGGCTATGATGTCTAACTTATTCAGGACTAGCTCAAATTGGTCGATCATTATTAAGTTCTGAACTTTAGGAATGGTGTCTTGCTTGTCACCCATTTCAGAAACACTAGTTGATTAGGTTAAATTTGTTTTCATAGGAGAAAGTCTTGAAGACATTTCCCACAAGCGGTGCCAATTGTTGTTGCCAAATATGGGGCCGAGGGCAACAATGTAATTTCTGGTGTCTGAGGCCAACAAGTCCAACCTGCTAAGACAAAGAAGATGTTAGAAGCCCTAGGAGTTATCCCAGGGGTGAAGACTCCGATGGTCAAGTTAGTTGAGATTGTGAGGGGTTGGACCAAACAAGTGAGGAAACTCATAGCTTAAGTCTGTATGTCTTTTCCTCAATGTGGAAGCCCTTTTTATA
This sequence comes from Nelumbo lutea, assembly GCF_056320005.1. Taxonomy (NCBI): domain Eukaryota; kingdom Viridiplantae; phylum Streptophyta; class Magnoliopsida; order Proteales; family Nelumbonaceae; genus Nelumbo; species Nelumbo lutea. Next base: position 142,560,599 of record NC_142684.1, read on the forward strand.
ATTGGAGTTGCCTTAGAAGATGAGCAATTGGGAGTGATTGATAGTAATTGATGATGGATGGCTAGGATGTATCTGGCCAATGCCACATGTCAAGATTTGTAGGTTGGCCATATATGATATATGGTATTTTCTATTTTTTCTAGTATTATGAATTATATTACAAGGGATCAAGGGGTAGAGGTAGAATATGGTGTACATGAGGTCCACCAACCTTGTCACAGAGTTTGTAGTTACACGAGTTTGATCATGTGCATGTAACCCAAGACAACTAACTTGGATTTGATAATGGTATTTGAATTTAACTTTTATGACTTGTATGTAATATATGGCAAATATCTACTTTATATAGTATAGATAAGAAAATAAACCACATGATGATTTGGATTTTAATAAAAAAGCTAGCATACCATAGCAGATGTGAAGCATTGTTTGTCCTAAGTTTAATGAAAATTGAGAAAAAAAACCATTTTGGCACATAATATGATGTTGTTATTGTTTATTGTTGACAAACATATGAAGTACTTAGAAATTGGTGTTGTAAACCATAAGTTGCTAAATAAGAATTTGAAAAGCCAGGGCCTGGATGTGCTACCCATTCTGTAGCCCATTACCATAATATGATCTAGTGCTACCCACTAGATTCTATAGCCACTGTTGGGATTCTAACAAACCCAAGAGAATGATAAAACGATTGGCAAGTAGAGATGAACAGAAAAAAAAGGGAAAATAAAGCACACAAAACACATTTATACATTTATGTTATTTGGTTTATAGCATCTGTCCATGGGGACAGAGGAGAATAAATCCACTAATCAGCAATGGAGATTTACAATTACAATGTTCCAAACTCTCACCAAAACCCTAGCTCCCAATGCACCTAAAATTTACAATCACACACCCTTGTCTCACAAGGCTATTTATATGAGATTTCTCCTAACTGGAATGATCCCCACAAGCTGTTAACTAAGTGTTCTCACACCTCTTGTGAGAACACTCCTATGAATTCAGGTCGTCATTCAAATGCATTGATCACCATCTGTGAGTCTTAGTAGATTATCAAATTGGATTTTCTCGGTTGGCGAGCATATATATAAGTCCTTGATATATTGCAAAAAGTTCTACCTCTTCCACTGATGTCAAAACCTTTCTACCACCTACAACTTGTAAACACTCCAATTGCATAGTTAGAAAAATAATTCTGAAGGAGAAAGAAGAATTAATTTTCTCTGCATCTGTAAAAATAATACAGTCAGTATTCTGCTTATGATGAAGATGCAGCTGGGAAGGAGAATTTTGTATCGGATTTAAATCATATGATTTGGTCAAAATTTGATTAGAAATGGAGTTTGTTTTGTGAACAACCCATAAATTGGAAACATCTGAATTTTTTAAAATTTTTTCGTTTCTAGCAAACCAGATATAATATAATGCAACAACATACCAGTTAAGAACTTTGTAAAAATCATGTTTATGTGTAATTTTTTGTGCCAAACTGATTATGCAGTCAATCTAATTATGGTGTATAGAAGTAGTATTCAAGATAATATACCAAGGGGAGGCAAAAAGAATAAATTGAGTAAAGAAGCAATCAAGGAATAAATGGTTGGTGGATTTTGGATGAGTTCAAGTTGATCTTGGTCTGGCCCAAAAAATTTTGTATTTACTGGAAGATAATTGAAAATGATGTGCCATAAAAGAAGCTGATAACAAAGAAGACAAGATAGTTGCTATATCCATTGAATACAGGATTTAATAGAATTATTCAACTGAGGTAAAGTATCCTGGATTAAGATTTTATAGGCAGATGAAGTTGAAAGTTTACCAGTAAAATGTTTGGTCCAAATCCAAGAGGTAGGAGTGTTAATTGGGATAATAGGAGTTGTAAAATGTGAGATACTTGAATGGTATAAAAAAGAGAATTGGTTAGTGAAGAGTTCCATTCTCTATTTTGGATGAGATCATTAAAAGCCAGGTTAAGAATTTTAGTATTTAAAGGATGATGGATCATATGAAAGGAGTGATTGTTATGGATACAAGGTACTTGGGAGATGGAATCTGTTGAACTTACTAAAACCAGATAACCTACCTCATGAAAAAGACTTTGAATTTTAGGAGTAGTGAGTTTCTAAAAAAAGAACTAGTTTGTGGGATTCTCTGGGGGGAAATTTTTATTAACAAGGTGATACTTTGATTTCCATATTTGAATCCACCATTTATGTTGTTCATTCAGATATCGTCAAGCAAGTTTTTTAAGAAAAATTAAGTTGACTAGCTTGATATCTCAAAATCCCAGACCCCCATGGGTTTTAGGTAAATTGAACTTAGACCAAGAACACTAGTAGCAAGGATATGGTTTAGAATTTGATTTACCCCACTAGAAATTTCTGATAATAGAATCCATGGCAGAAATTGTTTTTTTGGTAACTAAATTAGAGTCATAGCATGATTGGGAATAGAATAAAGCATAGATTGGATAAGAATTCTCTTACCCGCTTGACTAATCAAAGAAGCCTTCCAAGCATTGAGTTTATTCTTGAGATTTTCTAAAAGGAAAGAGAGTTGATTATGTTTATTTTGTCCCCAAAGAAAAGGAAGTCCTAAATATTTAGAATTATCATGGAGATTCTTCATTTAGAGTGGTCTCCTAATCATTCTTTGGTGACAAGGGTGGATATTTTTTCTAAAATAAATTCCAATTTTTTCCAGATTGATTAATTGTCCTGAACAGTTTTGAAAACGATCTAGGATGATTTTCAAATTATCTAATTCTTCTCAATGACTTTGAATGAATAACAGAATATCATCAGCAAAAAGGAGGTGAGAGAAGGATCTCTGGAAGATAACTGAAGTCCTTGGAGTTGGTTTTTAAGTTCATCTTTTTGAATCAACCTAGTTAGGCATTCCGTGGCAAGGATAAAAAGATAGGGGGACAAAGGATCACGAGTTTAAAAAACTATTGAGTTTGAAATCCTGCATGATCTAGATTAACCACAAGATTGGATAAGCCACAAGATTGACTATGCTGCAAGACCCACCTATCTACAAGATCCAATATACTTCAAGACTAGATACTAGTGATCTCCACTCGTCTCTATAAGTTCATATAGTAGGCCCAAGTTCTGCTCCACCACAGACCATTATGGAATCTTTCTCAAGTTTTTCTCAATTTTGTTTGGTTCATGTCAAGGAAAGGTCACAACTGGAATTCAAGGCACTAACACAATAGTCACATATCTAAAACATGTTTCGTAGATTGTCATTGATTGGGTCATACTTGGGACGTATAGTTATAGCATCTTATGGTTAGCAAATTTGTTTTTTTTTTTTGTAATAATATTTTTTATCCCCAAATTTTACTTCAAGTGGAGGGGTAGCCACCTTAAATTTTATCAACCATTATCAAAGGGAAGAAAAAAGATTACAAGGGAGTATGTAACCTACCTTGCTCCAAGCCCAAGACATAAATGGCTCTCCATTATAAACTCAACTATACCCCTTATAATGAAAATCCAAAAGCAATTAAAACTACAAGAAGATACTTAGTCACAAAACATTCCTTAGAGGATACTAATCAATTTGGAAACAAGGAATACACATGATTTTCTCTAATCAAATTCAATAATTTAGTAGTAGGGAAGGATTTTTTTCTCAAAGACAATAAATCCTTTTTCTTTCATAACCAAATTTGCTAAACATAGGGATGGAAATTTTCCCTGTAAAGCCAGGGTCCTGCCCCAAATGGGGCGGGTTTTCTCTAATCTTAAACAGGATGGGAAAAATATTTTTTCCCTGAACCGGGGATAGGGTAGGGATAGGATTTACATATAATTCCTTGAACCTGCCCTGAACCTGATGGTCCTAGATTTAATATTATCTTAAAAATATCTCTAAGTTTTTCCCAATTTCTTAAAATCTTAGGATCCCATAATTCTATTTCTGAAATACTCCCAAGTTATCATAATTCAAATCCTAAAATACCCCCAAATTCTCATAATTCTATTTATAAAATACCCACCACATATATTATTTTCAGGGATTCCCCATACCCAATGGGGAGTGAATACCCAACCTCCAACCCACAAACTATTCCCATAGCCATACCCAACACTCCAGCTGTGTATTGATGAGAATATCTTTGGAAGAGTTTGCGCGTAGGAGGTATGAGTTCAACAGATTTTGAATGTTGTGTCCTACAATTTACACATTCTTTTTTGTTTTATCTTTTTGGTAGGACACAATATACACATTCTCATTTTTGCCAGGTTGTCTTACCAATGGGTCAATATATTTTTTAATGGTACTGAAATATGAAATACAACATCCAGGCCCATTTGCATTCTCCTTTGGGCCATTACTCAATAATGGTCCCAACTCTCCAAGGTCCAAGGAGAGGTAGACTAGGTAGAAATGTTTTTCTTGAATTTATATTCTTACATTTGTTAGTTTCAGATTTTATTTTTACATCAAACAATGACTTTATAGCTAAGATTCTCAATCCAATCCAAATCTTATCAAATCAGATTTGTACATCTATTATAATTATTGGATTGAACCAATCTTAAATAAATTGGTTCATATTCTTATTGGATTGAACCAATCTTAAAACCAAATTTTCAGTAATCCAATATTATAATTATTGGATTGAACTCAATAAATTGTTTTGATTTTTTCTTTTTCTTCGTTTCATTCTTTGTTTCTATTCAATCTTCGTTTATTCTTCCTCTAAAATTGCCAATTACTCCAACCTTCATTCTCTCTCATATAAAGTGGGGATCATATCAATTTGCTACCTACCTTCCCCCTAAATGAATAACCTTACTCCCGCCTCATTTCTCTTTTGTATAAAATGGGATTCACATCATTTTACTTCTTACAAACAAAACAAGGTCAAATCTGAGAAAAAAAAGGCTAAAACAGGACTCACACTTATTTTGTTTGCACTCCTAAATTTGCACTACAACCAAAAGGATCCTAAGGCTCAGTTTGGAAAGAATATAAATATAAATACATACAAAATAATACAAAATACAATATTTTTTTACTCTATATATTTGCATTTGTATTCCTTTCACAGCTTGGGAAGAATACAAATACAAATATATACAGTACAAAGCATACAAAATAGCATGAAGTACAAGGTTTTGCACTTAACATATTTTCCTTTATACTCTCCTTCCAAACTGAGCCTAAGGCTTTGATTTTTCACCGCATACAAAATAGCATGAAGTACAAGGTTTCTACTTTTATAAATCCAACTAGGAAACCTGTTCCTTTTACCATTCATTTTGTTTAATAGAATGCATAATGGCTCTTTTTCTTCCCGCTTCATGGAGGCTACACATCGGAGGGTAGGCCTAAGCATAATGGTACATATATAATAATTACAAATGCATAATGGATTTAGTGGTGGATAACAATAGAGAAAAAACCCAAATGCATAATGGTTTTTTCTTCTCGCTTCCTAAACATTAAAATGCGACAATTCAGTATCCGAACTTTTTAAATGTGTCAATCCAATACCTGTCGTTATAGTTGTTAATCAACTGTTAAGTGGCATTTGAAAAATACACAAATGCCCTTTGAGTTTTATCTAACTTTCTTTATCAACCATTTAAACGTGGACAGAAAAATTAATAATCTCAAATCCTTGCCTCTTCTATTTAAGAAATTTAGGGTCATGTCTCAATGGGCATTGTACACCCCAACTTTCTTAAATAAAAGAGGGAAGGATTTAAGACTTAAATTTTTGTCAACATTTAAATGATTGATACACTCAGAGGGCATTTATGTCTTTTTAAGGATAAATATTAAATTGACACATTTTTAAAATTCAAATGCTAAATTATAACATTTTAAAGTTTAGGGACCAAAGTGGCACTAGGCCCAAAAGTACAGGATTGCCACATTGTCAAATCTTCTGGGGGCTTCCCTAGGTTCCCCTTAGGCTCCGTCCCTACTGTTTTGCTTTTTGCTGAGAAGTACTATAGGAGTACACATTTGCTTTTTGCTGACAATGTATTGACCAACAACACCCTCTTTGCTAACATTAATCTCTCTCTCTTTCTCGCTCATAAACACATAGACATGGATGTGTGGTTCAGCTACGTTAGGGAATTTCATTTCTTATTGTTTTTGACATGTATGATACTTTGTTTATACAGATAGCTAAAGAAACAAGTGAGGAGCATGCTACTGACTTCTGCTAATAAACCATCCCAAATATTGAACTTGATTGACACACTCCAACGCCTTGGATTGGCATATCACTTCAAAAAAAGAGATCGATGAGATCCTAGAACATTTGTCTTCTAATGCCCAAATTGGTTAGTTCAATGACGGGGTTGATGATGATCTCTTTGGTTTCGATTACTCAGACAACATGGCTATAATATATCATTTGGCAATTAAGACAAGGCCTCATTTTTCTTCGGGTTTCATTTTTAGATTTATAATGCATATAATTATGCTACATATAAACCAAATGTTGAAAATAATATTAGTGATGTTAGTGGTAGGAGTGCATTTAGTATTTCATTGTTCAAATTCGAATTTTAATTTGCTCCCATTAAGAGTTGTCTGAATTTGAACCATTTATAGCTGGGCCGAATATGGATCTATAGACCTATCTGATCTGATATATATAATTCAAATCAATTCAATTTGATTTAAATATCTATGTTTATATGGTTATATATATTTAGGATTTATATTATATCTATTAATAAAGTTGATATAAGTGTTGTGTTGTTATTAAATTGCCGTAGGTTTAACTTTCATAGAAGTAATTTTTAATTCATTTTATAAACGAAATACATTGTCATACTATTCAATAACTGATTGCAATCTGGAATTGATTGGAATCTGATGAAAATCTAATGGATAAGAACAATTCGAGTTCAAGTGAAAATTAAATGAATCAAATTTGGATTAATGGGGTGATTATTCAGTAGATGCCATACCTCATCTCATTGGCAAGGGTATGGTAAGAATCTAATCATGTTAGGGTTGGGTTGGGATTGACAACTGTCAATCCATCATGAATTTGGATAATGGTTTATGATAATAATATATCAGGCTTTCATTTGTCATCTATTATTTCTTATTTTTAATTTATTTTAACTAATATTTTATCTTTTATCTCACCCCAAAACAACCCGGGTCAGTCCACTTTATTGATAGTTTCAGACAACTGGACGAGTTTCAAATGGGTTATGTGGCCAACTCGGGGGATCAGGTTAATCCCCGATCCTCTATAAAGGAAAATATGCACGACAGCTTATGTGTTAATGTTTCCATCTATCAACATTTCTAGGGTGCAATTTGGTTTTATGTCTCAACCTGAGCCAGACTGGATTTAGCCGGCATTTTTGCACAAGTTAAGCTGGTGTCCAAAACCCTGGGTTTTTTTTTTATTTTTAGGACTAGGCTTGGGTATAGCCTCTAGTGCTCTGCCCAGCCTAACGTGCATGCGTACATATCTTGATAGAAAGAGATGTAATTAGGGGTGCTCACGGTTAGGTTAACTGAATCGTGGATATTTTTTTGTAATTAAAGTGGTATTATTGATTTTTGGAAAATCGATAATCAAAATCGAACTGAAACCAATTGGTTGATCGATTTGGTTAACTATCGGTTTTTTATTTTTACAATATATATTATAAAAAATATATAATAAAAAATTATAAATATATATAATATTATATTTTAAATAATAAATAATATATCATATATTAAATATATAATGCATATTTATTAATTTATAATATATAAAAATATATTAAATATATATATATATATATAATTTACATAAATATATATAAAATATATAAAAATATATGTATGTCAGTTGGTTTCGTTAACTGCCAATTTTCTATATTGGTTAACTGAAACCAAACCAATACCTTTGGTTTTTGTAAAACACCAAATTGACCGGTTCAGTAAATCAATTTTTTGGTTCATTTTTTTTTTTTTGCTCACCCCTATATATACATACATACACATACATGCAGAGATGTTTGTATGCAATTTTCAATTTTGAGTTGGACTAAAGGATGGGTTAGGATCCATCATATAGATGGCCAAACTATGCTACATGGCTGAGTGAAATTTCAAAAATTTCCTAATCCTTCCACGAATTGAATTCCCTATGTTTTGAAAAACTGTATTTTTAAGGATCGGTCTTGCACTGAATTGGACCTGATTTGAAACCAACAAAGAGGGAGATGTATACTTAAGACAAAAGAAGAAGAGAGAGAGAGAGAGAGAGCAGAATTAAGAGGTCTTCTTGATCAAGTCCGGATCTCTTGCCCACAGCTTCCTACAAACATCCCTACCCATGCCATAAATTTTGGACATGTCCACTAACTTGTGCCTCTTCTTCACATGTGCAGAATTGCATGTGAATTCAAAGGGATGTAATGGGATGGAAATTAAGTCCATCCCGTCAGAATTCACCCATTAACCCAATTAATTTTTTTACCTAAAAATAATTACTTTTCCCTTCCCAAGAACTCTAATAGTCTCATTCTCTCCATTCTATTCTCTATAGCATATTGTTCCAAGAAACTTCACTGGCAACCGGCAACGCGATCACCAACATCTTATTCTCCCCGTACTCCATTGGTTGACCTTCTTCTATTCTCCATAACATCTTGTTCCAAGAGATTCCATTGACATCCGACATCCAATATCCGGAAGCCGACAACTGAGGACGTGCTCACCGATACACTAGTGGTTAAGTAACCTCAACCAATATAGAAAAAATTGAGGGTTTTCCCATCATAGGCTTTGGAATACCATGCAATAGTACAAGAAAACCATCAATATGGGAAAAAATAATGTGAGAATAAATTAAGGAGATTACTGTGCCTAGCCAGAAGAAAACAAAAAATAAGCGAATCAAATAAAACTCAACATAACTACCACTAAGAAGAACCTAGTTGGAAGAACTATAAGAAAAGAATGCTCAATTTTTTCTTGTACTGGTTGCGGTTACTTAACAACCGGTGTATCAGTGAGAATGTCCTCAGTTGTCGACTTCTGGATGTCGTATGTCTGTGGAATCTCTTGGAACATGGTGTTATGGAGAATAGAAGAAAAAGGTTAACTGATGGAGTATAGAGAGAATAAGATGTCAGTGAGCACATCGCCAATTGCTGGTTGCCCATTGCCGGTTGCCGGTGAAGTTTCATGGAATAGTACACTATAGAGAAATGAATGGAAAGAATGAGACTATTAGGATTCTTGGGAAGGGGAAAGTATTTATTTTTACGTTAATGGGTGAATTCTGACAGAATGGACGTCCATCCCATTACATCCCTTTGAATTCACATGCAATTCTGCACATGTGAAGAAGAGGCACATGTTAGTGGACATGTGTCCAAAATTTATAGCATGGGCAAGGATATAGGTAGGAAGCTGTGGATAAGAGATCCGAACTCTTCTTGATCAGTTTGCCCTGTTTTTCTTTTATCTCTTTATGGAGCACTTCTCCTAATCAAATTAGGAGATTATCCAAATCTAATTTAGATCTGAACTCTATTAAGAAATAAGCATTATCCTCATATATGCTCTATAACCATTTCCAAACTCATATTCGCCCCATGCCACAATTTAATTAAACATATTAATTATGGGTTTTAGGCCCATCAGCTATACGGCTCCGACCCAAGGGTGTTGCATGGCCAACTTATGCCTGATTTGTATGACGTGGGGCCCCACAATGACCTCACATAAGTTCACATGGGTTTGGCCTAGCCTCTCTGAAAAGGCCTGATCGAATTCACTATTAAATGCAGTAAACCCCTGAGCACATCACTATGGGCTCAAAATGGGCCCAGCAATTACACTTAAATGATCATTGAATTCAACTATCCTATGAAAATCCAAGTATAATGGACTTAAGTAAAATAAAGCCCATCAGGTAATTAGCCCTCAATGGTCTCTTACACTTAACCTCTCGGCCCATAATGATTAAACACTGCACGACAAGGAATGACCTCTCCCTTAGCTATAAAGTACAATGTCACATTCTCTACTCAGATGGATTCTAGGAATTAAAACCTTTTGTAAACATTTTTTTTCATAAAACATAAATATATTTTGCAAAACCAAATCTCAAATACTGTTGAAATCAATTACTGATAGTTTAGGTTTCCATCAGAGAAAAGGTAAACCCTATCATTCACTTTGTTTGACAAAGAAGTAGATCCTATCACTATGATCACCCACTTAAGTGAATTCTCAAACTGCCCCAACATACCCAGGTTTTGACCTACAATGGATCTCACTGATTGGCATATCAAAGACAGTCAAATCCAACACCTAGTACAATACCATAAACAAGTCTAGGGGTTATGTCTAACTTTCCGATTTTTCCCATCAATCTCCGAGGCCCAAGGCATAATTGGAAAATGATTCACGTTCAGGGTTTCAACCAAACATACATTGCATGTACTTTGGGTCTAATCCTAGTAGTTGAGACAAGCTACCCCAACTTCATTGGCAACACATCAGTGTCATCCTTGGTAGGATAAATTCTCCAAGTCTATTCAATGGCTAAGAATGTTGTAAATTAATACGAGTCTCATAAGTGTTCAGTTTAAAGGGTAATTTCACAGAAACATACCAATATCAACATGAAACAATAATGCACTTTTATTCATTTACAATAAATGAATAAAACCTAGCCCTAGTTTGGTTTGAGCTCAAGCTTGGACGCAATATTTAGGATTGGCATTAGGTTGGCTTAAAACCTGGCCCTATTACATCCAACTTATACCTCTACTTTTCTTTTTTTTGTTGGTCAAGCAGATGTATTCAACAAATTCCAAGATGAACATGGAAAATTTAATGATAGCTTAACTAGAGACATACGAGGCATGCTAAGTTTGTATGAAGCTGCACATCTTGGGATATGCGAAGAACTTGTAGATGAAGCCCTTGCTTTTACCACAGCTCAACAAGTAATGCATGCCCTAGAGCAGCCCTTCCACAAAGGCATGCTTAAGTTAGAGAAACGACATTACATCTCTTTCTATCAACAGAATGAAGTTTTGCTAAAGCTCGCAAAGCTGGATTTCAATAAATTACAGTCATTACATCTCAAGGAACTAAGCCAAATATCAAGGTGAGTGAGTGAGTTTCTTTCACTATTCTCCCCTCCACAATACACTCCCTCAAGGTAATTAAGTTCTAGCTAATTCAGGCTTGTTTATATCCATCTTTATTAAAGGTGGTGGAAAGATTTAGATTTTGCATCAAAGATACCATATGCTAGAAACATAGTGGTAGAGTGTAATTTTTGGATGACGGGAGTGTATCCAGAACCTCAGTACTCTCTTGGTTGGATGATCCTAACCAAAGCAATAGCCATGACTTCAATTCTATATGATACTTACGATGCATATGGTACATTTGAAGAACTACAGCTCTTTACAGATGCAATGGAAAGGTTTGATATCAAGAGAAGAGCGACCCTAGACTCTTACACTCTTGAGACCCTCAAGAGATGAAAAGAAATAAAGGTGGAGTCATGTAGTGAAATAAATGTTCCTATATTTGCATGACCATCTTGTCTCAATCGATCAATATGAAATATCAAAAAGTTTTGAGCTTTCCTATCATAACATTAGGGCATTGTTCATATATCATGAACTGTCCTTGTACCATTATCTTGTCTAAAGTAATCTATGACTATAAATGGATCCCAACTATGTTCCCAAATATGTTTTTCTGTTATTGTTCTTTCTATGTAGTTTTTCTTAATTTATAAATTTCTTGTATATTGTTAAAAGTGGTCACCTTTCTTTTAATATTTCGTCATGCCATGGTTGGTTAGTATGGTTCTCAAGCTAGATATATAGGTGGGGGTTTATATGTGCCTTGCTTTGGAAAAACTGTGGCTGTTTGAAAAAATAGACAAGTTGCTTTTCAACTTCTTGTGCATGACACACTATCTAACTCAGGTTGTCGTCATTTTTACTAAGCTCAATTTGGAAGGAGTGCAAATGCAAAAATATAGGGTACAAATGAAGGGAAGGGAGATCCATCATATGGATGGCCGAACCATGCAGGGTGGTTGGGAGAAATTTCAAAAATTTTCTCTCCCTTCCGAAAATCCTATTCTCCGAATTAGAAAAAATACATTTTTCAATGTTCAATTTTGAAACAAATAAGACCAAATTTGAAACCAAGATTAAGGGTGGGATATACCTAATACGGAATCAACAGTAGTTCCCAAACGTAGGTGTCCACGCCCAAAGAATTCACCAAATCCTTCCTCCACTGACAATGACACAACTTAGGGTGAGGTAGGATCAACAAGGATATTCTTCAACAAGAACCCCAATTCTTTAGCAAGAATCAAGCAAGGATGTGAGTAGAACTTCAAAATAGTTTCTTCTATTAAGAAACAATATCAAGATCTAATTTTGATCACTCCAAGAACTGGAGATCAAACAAGGTAGGGTGGCAAGAGCAAAGGAAGAAAGCAAATTGTAGAAAAGAATAGTTCTTTCTGTAGAATTCATCCCCTAACTCATATCCTTTCAAGATCAGCTTCCTAATCAAATTAGGAAAGGGTTCTTCAATCCAAATCTTTATTTGGATCTAGACTCTTAAGTGGATAAGACTTATCTTATCCTCTTATTAATCCCTATCTAGATATAAACCCAAAGTCGCCTCTTTTAATTAATCTCATTAAACCCTAGTTCGAATTGGGCATTAGGCCCATTAAACTTTTAGGCTCACTTCCTTTTAATTGTTTGCTAGCTTGGCTCTCTTTGTATGGTGTGAGACCCTATAATTGATATCCACAAAAGCCATATGGGTTTAGCTTAGCCTCTTTTACAAGGTTTGGCCGAATTCACTACTGAAGACAGTGAACCCCTGGCTCATCAGTATGGGCTCTTAGCAGGCCCAACATTTACACTAAATGGTCCCTGAGTCCAACCACCTTATGAAGGCCCAAGGACTATGGGCTTATGTGAGATTAACCCATCAGGTATAAACCCTAAATGGTCTTACACTTAACCTCTTAGACCATAATGATCAAACACTATCTGACAAGAGAGGACCTCTCCCTCGTCTACAAGGTACAGTGTTGCACTCTCCGCTCACATGGATCATGGGAATTAAAACTTTTTTTGCAAACATTTTGTGAAACCATAAAATATATGTATATCTCTATATAAATATATTTTGCAAAACCAAGTCTCGACAAGTTTAAAATCAACTGTCAGTAGTTTAGGTTTCATTAGAGAGAGTGCATTCCCCGATCATTCACTTTGTCTAACAAAGGGGCTGATTACATCACTATGATCACCCACTTAGGTGAATTCTCAAACTACCACAACATAACTAGGTTTTGACACCCGCTAAGGATCTCACTGATTGCATATCAAAGATAGCCCAATTCAACACCTAGTGTAGTACCATAATCGAGTTTAGGGGTTAGGTGTAACTTTCCAATTTTGCCGATCTGTCTCCAAGGTCTAGGGCATAACTAGAAAATGATCTGATTCAGGGTTTTAAGCAAACCCACACTACATGTGCTTCAGATCTCACCCTAGCAGTTGAGACAAGCCACCCCAACCGACTTAGCAACACATTAGTGTCAGTCTTGGCAAGATAAACCCCCTAGGTCTATCCAACGGTTGTGAAAATTCTAAATTAACACGAGTTTCATAAGTGTTCAGTTTAAGAGTATTACGCAAAAACACAATATAGATAACATGAATAAATTATGTACTTTATCCATTTACAATAAATGTCAAAATGTACATCAATCTGATTGAAGGTAAGGGCATACACTGTCTAACAACAAATACATACAAAATAATAGAAATTGTAAAGTTTTGCACTCTACAAATTTGTATTTGTACTCCTTCCAGACTGATCCACCAAATCATTCTTTGCTAATTTATCTCTTGGTGATGTGTCATCGTTTGAAAAAATTCTTTGCTAATTTAATAATTTATACTAGTAGGTTCAATTTAGATTGTTAGTATATATTTCAGTGGTTTCTTTTATCAATTTATCTTGCTTAAAGCTACATTCCTACTTCTTAGTGGGAAAGTAACAATTTTTTGTTTCTTTTATCAATTTATCTTGGTTAAAGCATTCCTACTTCTTAGTGGGAAAATAACAATTTTTCCTATTCAGATTTCTCTCATGAACCTCGACCATCTAGAGTTGTTTGTTGACTTGTACATGTACAACCTAAATTAGCCTTCTCTTCAAGATGAAATGGACAAATTGTTGACCGAGACAGTTGAGTGAGTGACAACAAACACTAAAGGTCCATGGGTCTTAAGACATCAAATTCAGGAGGCAAAGGGAAATGGAGATAGAGATGGAGTTCGCAAATTCATGACTTCACATTCCAATTGGTCCTTGTCACCACACTTCAGCCACCATGAGAATAGTGACAAATCATGTAACAAGATTTGCATTTGCATGTTCCCTTACTAAAATGCTTTGGAGAAAATAAATCAGCAAAGGAGAAGCTTGAGGCTACTTGATGTTCTATTACTGTATTGCCTGGGTAAATGAAATGTGTTGAAGAGCATGGTTTTCAAAACCGAACTGAAACAAATGGTTGGATCAGAAAAAATAGGAATGACCAGTTCTGTTTTACCCTAGAACCATTATTTTACCAAAAATTGTTGATTTGGTCAGCAAACTGCTGACTCGGGTGGTCGAACTGTTCAACAATCGCTACTGGAAAATTCATCTATAGAAGCAGTCATAACTATCTCTAAAAGAGTAAAAAATGCCTCTAAAGGTTATAGGAGGCAGCCAGGTAATTGCATCTAAAAGCTCTATCGCTAAATGTTTTAGAGGCGCTTGGTTGAGGAATAGAAGCGGATTTATAATCCGCCTCTAAATTGGACTTTTAGAGGCGCATATGACTGCCTTTATTGCACTAACGCTAAAAGTCCTATATAGAGGCAGTTAAAAGTGCCTCTAAAAGTTCAATTTAGAGGCAAATTTGAACGCCTCTAAAGGATTTTGTGATAATTTTGTGCCTCTAAAAGAAATCTAAGAAAAGGAAAAATTTGTATCCTTTAATATTTAGAGGCATTTTTGGCCGCTTCTAAAAAGGTTCCAAGTTTTTTAAAAAAGTGCAATATATTATGAATATTGCTACATAAAAATTCCAATTAATACACCTACATGAAAATTTATTCAATCAAAACATAAAACCTATATGAAAAATATATATAAAATCCAAAAAGATACACATTATCCATAAAATTCCAATTGACTTCCATAATCATTTTAAGAACAAAAAAAAAACACAACATTCAGCCCTCATTATATTCATTCTTCCTTGAGTATATGTCTTCTTTTTTTAACCTACAAATCAAATATAGTGTAGTCCAAAAGAAATTCCTTTTAACATCTCAAAAAAAAATGCTCTTTGTAGTCTTCATCCAATCCTTTCTTTCTCCACAACTTGCAAAGAAAAGCAACAAAAAGAAAAAAAAAACAAAGTAAATAGGTATAATTTTTGTAAATTAATAGCCATTGACTATCTAATCACATATAGCCACAAAAAATGAAATAAAAATAATTATACATAAAATCCAAACATCTTGTCCCCCTTTCTACTACTTTCTTCTTCAAAATCCTAGCATCTTGTGCGCTGGTCTTTTATTTTCTTCGTTTTGCTTTTGGGTTTGGGAAGGGGTGTAATTTTAGTCCTACATTACATCTCCCTTCATGTATATGTAGAATGATTTAGTATAAGTAACTTATTGCATAATTCACTAAAACATAAAAAAGAAAATATTTTCTCATCAACATTAGTCTTGCTTCAAGGTGTCCAATCATCCCTAGGTGCCCATGTAGGGAATGAGAGATCCATCACATGGACGCCCAAAGATTGCGGAATAGGGAGCGAATTTCAAAAAATTTTCTCTCCAACTGTGAATCACATTCCCTATTTAGAAAATCATATTTTCAAGGATAAATCTTGAACCTTAAACGGAACCAGATCTGAACCAAAAGAAATGGGAGAGAATGATACCTGATACGGAGAAGCAATATCTCCCAACGAAGGTGTTCACGCCCAAGGAAGGATCCAAAGACTGTTCCCACTGAAGATGGCGCAGTGCAGGATGGAGCAGAATCAGCAGTGTTCTTCCCCAAGAACTCTATCCTTCGCAAGAAACAGCAGGATGGAATGTGAGCACAACTTCCTTTTCAATCATTTCTCAAAGAATTGATGTCAAGATCCAATCTTGACTTCTCCCACAGCTGGAGATCGAACAGTAAAACAGAGCGGCAAGAGCAGGGAGGCGGCAAGAGAGTATTCGTAGGGTGCAGAATTCTCTCTTCTTGATTTCAGCACTAAAGAAGATCTGATGTGTTTCTTGGTCTACCTCTCTAGGCAGCCGCCCCCTCCTACTTTTTGTTAACTTGAAAAGATCAGCTCCTAATCCCATTAGGAGGTGCTTATCCAAATCATATTTGGATCAGCCTTCTCTTCTAGTGATACTATCCCATTGTCCTTTAAGTAGTCCTTGAATAATTGTACTGGTGTAGCAGGAGGAGCTAATTGTGATACTATCCCATTGTCCTTTAAGTAGTCCCTGAATTCATCAGAGAGATACTCACCACCTCGATCTGATCGAAGGGCCTTAATTTCTCTCCCTAACTGTTTCTCGACCTCTTGTCTAAACTCTTTGAACTTTTCAAAGGATTCAGACTTGTGTCTCATTAGGTACACGTAACCGTATCGTGAAAAATCATCTGTGAAGGTGATGAAATACACGTGTTGATTTCGTGTCCTAACACTCAGGGGACCACATACATCAGTATGTATTAGGTCAAGTGTGCCCGTAGATCTTTCAGGCTTACCGTTAAATGGCCGTTCCGTCATCTTGCCTTGTAGGCAAGGCTCACAAGTGGGAAGATCTTCTATAGTTAGAAAATCCAAAGGACCATCCTTTACCAACCTTGTGATTCGGTCAACACCGATGTGGCCAAGTCGATAATGCCACAGACACGTGGGATTAACTATATCACGAGCTCTCTTCTTAGGGATTTCAGCCGATGTAGTTTCGGTTATGTTAGTTTCTAGAGAAGGATGTAGAACATAGAGACCGTTCTCCAGTTCCCCGTATGCGATGAATCTGTTGTTTCTTTTAACAGTAATCGTATTACTAAAGAAGACAGAATAACCATCTGCACACAGTTTTGAGACAGAAATCAAATTTCTCCTTAAATTTTGTACATAAAGACAGTCTTTCAGTACAATTATTCCTTCTCTAAAAATTAATTCCACAGTTCCTATGGCCGCGGCTGCAACACTTGCAGTAGTCCCCAAGAAGAGTGTGACTTCTCCTTCACTCAGCCTTCTGCTTACCTTGAACCCCTGCAGTGAGTTACAAGCATGAGTCGAAGCCCCGGAGTTAATACACCAGGAAGCAGAAGATACCAACAAATTGGTTTCTATAACACAAGTTTCAAAGTTACCTTTCTTGGATTCCAGGTAAGCAGGACAATTCTTTTTCCAGTGGCCGGTCTTCTTGTAGAAGTGACAGGCATCCGATGCTTTATCTTTCTTCTACTTCTTGCTCTTAGTGGCTTTCTTCTAAGGCTTCTTTGCCTTCCTCTTTCTCTTGCCTGTCTTGCCAGCTTCAACAAGCATGGCTACAGGCTCATCCTTTCTAATCAGTTCTTCAGCTCTTTGCAACATATTGCTGAGCTCTTGTAAGCTGACATTTAGCTTGTTCATGTTATAGTTCATGATGAACGGATTAAAGGAAGGAGGCAAAGAGTTAAGGATAGCATCTATCTGGGTAGCAAGGTCCAGCCCGGATCCAAGAGCCTCCAGTTCGTTGATGTATCCCATCATCCGAAGACAATGGTCGTGAACTTGTTGACCCTTGGACATTTGTGCGGTCATGAACTATTTCAAGACCTTTTGTCGAGTAGAACGATTCTGCTCTTCATACATTGTCCTGAGACTGTCCAATATGTCTTTGGCAAGTTCGATCTGATCGAACTGCCTCTGTATCGGGTTGTCTAAGGAGGCAATGATGTAACACCGGGCAAGGGAGTTTTTCTCCTCCCATTCTTGATAGTCTCTCCTTCGGGCCTCAGAAGCCCTATCACCCGGACGCTCCGGGGCAGGATTCTTTGCCACTTTGTCCAGCTTTTCAGAAGCTAGGACCAGCATAAGGTTCCTGTACCAATCAGCATAGTTTGGGCCCTTCAACTTGTTGTCATCAAGTAGTTTTGCAAAATATCCGTTTGCCATTTTCTGATAAAAGAGCAAACATCAGTCCACAACCTAATTTGATTCATGTTCATTTCATAGATATGGATTTTAATCTACGATCCATTTCCATTTATTCGTCTCTGAGATTTCCCTCCTCTCTCAATGATGGAGACTACGGGTTGTCTCTGGAAATGTGGGAAATCACATAGGGTGCATGGAGCCAACTGTTTCAGCTGCATAACCCCACCACCTTTCTGTGAAGGATCACATCCACTCATCATATGAATTTTCCCTTTGGCCTCTGTCAGACAAGGTTCAGAGCCGTTTTTAGGTAAACCTTTCTATGCAGTGAGTGCTTACCCATCATATTCATGAACGCCAAGGTACCGTGAGAGAGTTCCCATTTTCTGGTGAAGCCCCTCCCACATCGGTCTATGACGCCCCTATCATCTTATGAAACACTCAGACAAGCCCAACAGCAAATGGATAGCCCATTTTCTGGTGCGTTTCCTCATTACTGAATGACCCATCCTCATGCTAATGATGGAAGGGCTTTAGAGAGTTCATCATATGAATTTCCCTATCACACGCACTCATATTAGCTGGAGGGAACAAAATTACGCCATAGTTTGATTTAGGTCAAACCAAAGAGGCTCCCACTGACTTTCATAAAGCCAGATTTCGATGGGCCTTGAATCGGCTAGGGTTCTGCACGCAACCTCTTGATGAGGTGTGGGGCCCACCACTGAGGAAAGTCATCCAATGACCAAAAGGGACACCATGGCAATGATGTGCATTCAGCCATGGTGTGCGCAAGAGCCACTGTCGAATGAGCATGGGCCAAGTACTTATGGCCCATGTACGCAGCACATCACACATCCATACATTACATGCAGGGATAAATTGATCCAATCAATTAATTATCTGTAAGGCCCATTGGAAGCCCGTTAAAACTCCATAATATTAACCATTAATATTATCTAGGTATATGGGCTGAATTAGGGTTACCCAGTTCGGCCCATATTGCTTTATCCTTTAAAATGGGCTTTTGCAGTTTTAACTATTTAAAAATGGGCCTTTACAGGCTGGGCCGAATTAACCATTTAATTAAATATCAATCCTTAGGCCCATTAGTGGGAAATTAGGGCTGACTTTCAGCCTTGATTAAACCCTAGAATTGGTCCAAATAGTTTTGAACCAATCTTGGTTCGAATGGGTCTAGTGTTTGATTTTTAATTAAATCCTTAATTCAAGAAAATAATCTGAAATTAAATACTAATAAAAGGAAAAACAAGAATAAGTCAAACAGGGCTGTTCGCACAATCCTTCCTGCAAAACAGAGGTTAGATCACAGAATGCAGTTTCACAAACTGCAAATCGCAGATAGCATTTCTTTTATCTGCGAAATCACCTTCTCTGCGCCGCCATCTTCGATCCAAAATAAAATAAATAGAAATCCTATTTCTATTAATAATTACATCAGATCGAATACCTATACATTGAGTCTAAAAAATAAAAAAAATATATTTATAGACCCAAAATAAATCAAGAACTGCAAAATCGCAGGTTCCCTGCGCAAACCAAGAATTCAATCTCCTCTTGTACGAACAGCCCATAAATCAAGAAAATTATAAAGAACAATTCTAAATAATAATCAGATTTATTTAAAATTAATTTCAGATTATTTGCCCAACTGTTTTGGGAACAAATTTCCCAAAACCAAATCTGCGCAAATTGGGTATAACGCCTTCTCCCTAATTGCGCAGGTTCAGATCTGAAACAGAATGGTTCAAGATTTGAACCTGTGGCTCTGATACCACTGAAGGGTTGAGAGATCCATCAGATGGATGCCCAAAGATTGCGGAATAAGGGGCGAATTTCAAAAATTTTTCTCTCCCTTCAACTGGGAATCACATTCCCTATTTAGAAAATCATATTTTCAAGGATAAATCTTGAACCTTAAACTGAACCAGATCTGAATCAAAGGGAATGGGAGAGAATGATACCTGATACGGATAAGCAATATCTCCCAACGAAGGTGTTCACGCCCAAGGAAGGATCCAAAGACTGCTCCCACTGAAGATGGCGCAGTGCAGGATGGAGCAGAATCAGCAGTGTTCTTCCCCAAGAACTCTGTCCTTCGCAAGAAACAACAGGATGGAACGTGAGCACGGCTCCCTTTTCAATCCTTTCTCAAAGAAATGATGTCAAGATCCAATCTTGACTTCTCCCACAATTGGAGATCGAACTGGCAAACAGGGCGGCAAGAGCAGGGACGTGGCAAGAGAGTATTCACAGGGTGCAGACTTCTCTCTTCTTGATTTCTGCACTAAAGAGGATCCGATGTGTTTCTTGGTCTCTCTCAAGGCTACCGCCCCCTTCCTTCTTTTGTTAACTTGAAAAGATCAGCTCCTAATCCCATTAGGAGGTGCTTATCCAAATCATATTTGGATCAGCCTTCTCTTCTAATGATAAGGATAAACCCTTATCTTATCTACAGATTAGATTAGCTTTGTCCTAATCTTATTAGGAGGTTTCTAGATCTGAATCACATTCAGATCTGGACTCTCTGAGTTGATAGGATTAAGACCCTATCCTAACTGCTAATCCATCTCAGAATTCGCCCCTTTAATTAACTAAATTAATAGCCCAGTTCGAAATGGGCTTTAGGCCCATTAAGCTTATGTGCTCACTTAGCCTTCCTAACTGCTACCCAGTTGGGCTTCCTTGTATGGCGTGGGACCCAAGCATTGATCTACACATCAGCCACATGGGTTCGGCCCAGCCTTTGTTATAAGGACTGGTCGAATACACTGTTAAAGATAGTGCACCCCCTGAAACCCATCAAATGGGCTCTATGGGCCCAACACTTACCCTAAGTGGTCTCTGGGCCAAGCCACCTTGTAACACCCAGGGACTGTGGGCAGATGCAAGATTAGCTCATCAGGTATTATCCTCAATGTTCTTACACTTAACCTCTCAGCCCATAATGATCATACACTGCCCGACAAGAGAGGACCTCTCCCTCGGCTGCAAGGAACAGTGGTGCACTCTCCATTTATATGGATCCCGGGAATTAAAACCCTTTTGCAAACATTTTAGAAACCATAATATATATACTTTTATATCTCATATAAAATATATTTTGCAAAACAAATTTCAACGGTTGAAATCGGCTGCCGGCAGTCTTGGTTTCCAACAGTGAGAGTGCATCCCCGATCATTACCTTTGTCCGACAAAGGGGCTGACCCTGTCACTATGATCACCCACTCAGATGAATTCTCGGATTGTCCCAACATACCCAGGTTTTGACCCCCGCTAAGGATCTCACTAATTGGTACATCAAAGACAACCCGATCCAACACCTAGTGCAGTATCATAATCGAGTCTAGGGGTCGGGTGTAACTTTTCAGTTTTGCCCATCAATCTCCAAGGTCCAGGGCAATACTGGAAATCTGGTCTAGTTCAAAGATTCAATTAATCCCACACTGTATGTGCCTAGGGTCTCACCCCGGTAGCTGAGACAAGCCACCCCAACCGACTTGGTGGCACCACCGTGTCAGCCTTGTCAGGATAGGTCTCCCCAGACCGACCCACTGGCTGTGAACATTCAAAACTAACACGAGTCTCAATAAGTGTCCAGTTTAAGGGTAATACATAGAAACATACCAAGGGAACATGAATCAAATATGTACTTTTATTCATTTACAATAAACTCATAAAGTACATCAATTTTGATTGAAGCTAAGGGCATACAAAACTGTCTAACATTTGTAATTATAGATAAATCGGTAGATGTACAAAGCCAAGCTTCTTCCACGAAGCAATTCAACTGTGGATTCAATAAAAAGAAGTCACTTCCACTTACTAAGGCTCAAATCTATTTTCAGGATCTTGAGCCTCTCTACTTGTAACTGCTAGCATCGAATAGGAACCCACTTGGGTTGTTTATCTGTCTTATGCAAACACTAATAGGGACAGTTACCTTATTGCGTCCTGCAGTCTTATGCAAACACTAATAGGGACAGTTACCTTTTGAGGCATTGGTGATAATAACCCATTGCGTTCTGCAGCTCATGATTGTCACTAGATCACCAGTTACCTTATTAATAGGGACAGTTGTATCATGGCGAACACTGGCTCTAACTGGCAAGTTCTAACACCTAAAGATTAAATTGGTATACTAATAGGGGATTAATTGATTGGGGGGTGTCTTGTTTGAAGGATTTATTCCATGCTTTTCCCTGCTCCTAGGTCTCTTTTTTGTTCCTGAGTCTCCTAGATGGCTGGTAAGCAGATATAATTGAAAATGTTGATCAGGTTGTATGGAAAACAGGGTAAATAATGACACAAGCTTCATATCCTTGTCTGTGTTTGTATGTGAATGATGCTGATGTTTCTGATGAAGTTACTATGAACATTTCATAAACAAATAAAAATGATTAAGTACTAACTGGTTTGTTTCTTAACAGGATTATGTAGACATTCTTCAACACTTGCCCAAAGCTAGAATATTGGATTTATTTTCAGTAGCATTAAAGTTGTTCTTTATTCTTATCTCAAAAGGTATATAACACAAACACTTATGATGAACAATGGAGATCTTAATTTCAGGTTTCAGCAACAGGGACATCCCTGAGCTGTTTTCTTAACCTTTTTTTTTTTTGATCAATAACTCTGAAAGATTTCATTAATTAAGATATCCCTGTGCTGTTTTCTAACAGGACTTTCTTTCTATCTCAAGGTAAACATGATTATTATTTCAAATCCTCTGTTGAACCCAAAACACCTACGTGTATAGAAGTTTGTCTACATATATATTAATATTAATTAATACTTTATATTAATTAAACACATACAATGTCCTCTGGTGAACCCAAAACACCATAAACCTAGCCAAAGTACTTCCATGAACCGAAAACATCATTCTTAAAACCTAGCCCATGTGCTCCCATGAACACAAAACGTAAGCTACACTCATACAAGTTTCAAACCCAAAACACCATACCTATGCATCCCAATCCCAAAAATCAGACATGTCTATGAATCTAGCTCTATCCAAAATCCATAGCACCTGGGTTGCACTTGTCATGAAGCCAGACCTATTCACCTTAGCAACCTCATTAACAATAAACAGAAAAGAAATTTGGGTTCATTCTTTTAACGTGTGCTGGACACCCCCAAATCTTCAAGTGTCTAACACTTGGTTTCTTTCCGCTCCAAAGTTCATATGGAGTGCTCGGAACCGATTTGGTTGGAACCCTACTCAGCATGTAAATCGTAGTCTCTAATGCGTATCCCCAAAAGGATGTGGGTAGCTCTAAGTGTGCGAGAAGTGACCGGACCATATCAAGTAAGGTCCTATTCCTACTCTCTAAAACACCATTGAGTTGTGGTGTAGCAGGAGAAGCTAACTATGATATTATCCCATTGACCTTTAGGTAGTCGCTGAATTCGTCAGAGAGATACTCGCCACCTCAATCAGATTGAAGGGTCTTAATTTCTCCCCCAACTGTTTATGGACTTCTTATCTAAACTCTTTGAACTTTTCAAAGGATTCAGACTTGTGTCTCATTAGTACATGTAATCATATCGTGAATAATCATCGGTGAAAGTGATGAAACATACGTATTGGTTAGGAGTCCTAACATTCAGGGGCCTGCATACATCACTATGTATAAGGTCAAGCGTGTCCGTACGTCTTTCAGGCTTGCTGCCGAATGGCCATTTTGTCATCTTACCACTAAGGCAAGGCTCACAGGTGGGAAGATCTTCTATAATTAGAAAATCCAAAGGACCATCCTTTACCAACCTTGTGATTCGGTCAATATCGATATGGCCATGATAGTAATGCCATAGGCACGTGGGACTAACGATATCACTAGTTCTCTTGGAAACGTCAACCGACGTAATTTCGGCTATGTTGGTTTCTAAGGAAGGATACAAAACATAGACACCATTCTCCAGTTCTCTGTATGCAATGAATTTGTTGTTTCTTTTAATAGTAATCGTATTACTAAAGAAAACAAAATATCCATCAACACACAATTTTGAGATAGAATTCAAATTTCTTCCTAAATTCTGTACATAAAGACAATCTTTAAGTACAAGTGATCATTCTCTAAAAAACAATTCTACGGTTCTGATGGCCACAGCTGCAACGCTTGCAAAAATTCCCAAGAAGAGCGTCACCTCTCCCTCACTCAGTCTTTTGCTTAT
Organism: Nelumbo lutea; assembly: GCF_056320005.1. Classification (NCBI taxonomy): domain Eukaryota; kingdom Viridiplantae; phylum Streptophyta; class Magnoliopsida; order Proteales; family Nelumbonaceae; genus Nelumbo; species Nelumbo lutea. Next base: position 142,585,050 of record NC_142684.1, read on the forward strand.
TCTGAAACCCTACAATGTGTTACATGCATGAGTTGAAGCCCCATAGTCAATACACCAGGAGGCAGAAGTAACCAACAAATTGGTTTCTATGACATAGGATTCGGGATTACCTTTCTTGGATTTCAGGTAGGCAGGACAGTTCCTTCTCCAGTGGCCGGTCTGGTGACAATGGTGGCAGGCATCAGATGCCTTGTCCTTCTTCTGTCTTTTGGATTTGTTGCCCTTTTTCTAGGGCCTCTTCTTAGACCTCCTCTTCTTGCCACGCTTGCCTGCTTCCATAAGCATGGCGACGGGCTCATCCTTATGAATCAGTTCCTTAGCTCATTGCAACATATTGCTGAGCTCTTGTATGTTGACGTTCGGCTTATTCATGTTATAATTCATGACAAACTGATTATAGGACAGAGGTAAAAAATTCAGAATGGCGTCTAGCTTGGTGACGTGGTCTAGCCCGGACCCTAGGGCCTCCAGCTCGTTTATGCATCCCATCATCCGAAGACAATGGTCATGCACTTGTTATCCCTTTGTCATTTGAGCGGTCATGAACTGCTTCAAGACCTTCTACCGAGTACAACGATTCTGCTCATAGTTTCAGACTGTCCAATATGTCCTTGCCTAGTTCGATCTGATCGAACTGCCTCTATATTGGATTGTTCAGAGAAGCTATGATATAGCAGCAGGCCAGGGAGTTCTTTTCCTCCCACTCAAGGTAGTCCCTTCTACGAGCCTCAGAAGCCCAATCACCCAGACGCTCCAGGGTGGGGTTTTTGAAAACTTTATCCAATTTTTTAGAAGTCAGTACCATCATGAGGTTACGGTACTAGCCAGCATAATTAAGGCCTTTAAGTTTGAAGTCATCAATAAGCTTGGAAAATTGTCCGTTAGCCATTTTCTAGTAAAATAACAAGACATCAGTCCATAACCTAATTTGATTCATGTTATGTACAAAAATATGGCTTTTAATCTATATTCCATTTCCTATTTGTTCATCATTGGGATTTCCCTCCTATCTCAGTGACAGAGACAACAACAATTGCGTATCTTGGAAATGTGGTAAACCACATAGGGTGCATGGAGCCAACTGTTTCAGCTGCATAACCTCACTACCTTTCTATGAAGGATCATATCCACTCATCACATTAGCTTTCCCTTTGGCTTCTGTCAGACAAGGCTCATAGCCGTTTACAGGTAAACCTTTCTGTCCAGTGAGTGCTCACCCATCATATTCGACCACGCCAAGGTATCGTGAGAGAGTTCCCATTTTCTGGTGAAGCCCCTCCCATATTGGTCTATGACGTCCCTATCATCATATGTGATAGCTATAAATATATAACCCTAGCAAGTGTATTAGTTATCAAGTAGTATAATAATATTGTTCCCACGGGGATATAAGAAAATAAGTATTAGAATCTCAGTTTTCCCTAATTATTTGGACAATCAAAATTTGGAATTGAGCAAGAACTACTGATAATAAAACTGGAGCAAAGAAAATAAAAGCAAGGGTGACCACTAATCGAATATGCAAATGATGACATCGCTAGGACCTTTGGTCCACCTAACCAATGTAATGAGTATTGATGGGTTCGATTAACCAAGATTAACTGTTATTCCCATAAGCTGAAGTTTTTCCCAATTTTATTTAATATTCATTCCCAAGATATATTAAACCTATTTCTATCAAGTAACCCCTCGATCCCTCGATTAGAGTTCTCAATAATAGAAATGCATTAAGTGCCAAAAAAACTAAAATATTCAGATGAATTATGTGTATATATCCATATATGCCATTCAATTCACACCATGAATTATGTGGTCGAGTATATAAATTCCCCTCCCGATTCATTCATATACACTGAATCAATTAAGAGATGGCCACTCCCAATCGCATTAAGCAAATAATTCCTAGACTATACGGAAATCATAATCTTGGAAAAATCATAGAGAAAAAAATATATTCATTATCATGGTTAGGCTTTTCATAGTCCTAGCAAAAAACAAATCAGTTCATGATAGAAGAATTAAAGCAAACAAAGAGAAAGAAAGAACTCTTGAATTCACCCATGGTGCTGAGATTTCCTCTTCTTGTTACCACCTTGTTCTTGGGGATTCTTGAATTCTTGATCTCATCCTCCACGTTTCTTGAATTCTTGGAAATTCTTGGCTGATTGTTTCTTTTCTTCTTTATTCAAATCAGGAAGTGAGTGATTGAGTGATTCTGTGATGCCTAAAGCTGGTCTGCCCCCTCCTTTATATAGCTTAAAGGGGAGGGGTGGTCTCCTACATCCTCTTGAAGTTGATCTTTACAAGAATAGAAAGTCCTATCCTAATTCTAATATTATCTTTTTATCTAATGAACTCAATCCCTTTATCTTTCTAAGATTACATCAAGAATTTAGATCTAGAAGGACTCTTCTCAGTTTCTTATTCTTGGATTCGTATTAAACATCCTCTGTGAATTGGGCTTCAGCCAGGTTTTTCCCCAAGTTGTGCTTTAGCTACTGATTGGGCTTTCCTACGAATTTTCCCCAACTTTGAGCCCGAATTTGACTTCGATGTAGGCCGAATCTGTGAAAGCCCAAAACATGAAAGTTGTTGATTTTTCTCTTATCTTTCTAGTGGATCTAGAATTATCCCATTCGAAGTTCGGATACGCGAGTTACGCCCAGATTAATAAACAATGTTGAAACTGTGAAAAATCATCCGATTTGTCTTTCTTTGCTCCTGCTGCCTTCTTTCATGCCCTGAACCAAAATACAAGAGATATGAGTCTAATGAAGAACTAGTTAGGTATGAAAGACAAAATTTTTGGGGATAAAAATGTGATAAATTCTACTCTCATCAATATGAAACAATCCAATAGATCCAGCAGCAAATCGGTTGGCCCATTTTTTGGTGCTTCCCCTCATCACTTGAAGGACCCGCCTTCATGCTAATGATGGAAGGCCTTTACAGAGTCCATCATATGGATCTCCCTATCACATGCACTCATATTTCAGGAGGGAACAATTGACACCCTAGTTTTAGGTCAAACCTTAGTGGCTCCCACTAGCTTTCATAAAGCTAGATTTCTTGTGGCCCAATTCGGCTTGGGTTTCTGCACGTGTCCTTTTCAGGGGTGTGGGACCTACCACAAAGGGAAGATCATCCAATGACCATGAGGCACACCATGGCAATGATGTGCATTCATCCATGGTGTGTGCAAGAGCCACTATCGTATCTGCATGGGCCAAGTGCTTATGGCCCATGAATGCAGCACATCACACATCCATACATCACATGCAGGAAGAATTGATCCAATCAATTAAGTATCTGTAAAGCCCATTTTAAAGCCCATTTAAAGTCCATAATATTAACATTTAATATTGTCTAGGTATATTGGCTGAATAGCAGTTAGCAGTTCACTCCATATAGCTTTCAAGCGAATGGTGGCTTTTGCAATTTTAACAATTTAAAATTGGGCCTTACAGGTTGGGCCAAATTAATACTTGCAATTAAACATCAATCACTGACCCAAAAGTGGGAGAAATCAAGACTGAAATCAGCCCCCATCGAACCCTAGATTTGGTCCAACTGATTTGGTCCAAATCTTGTTCGAATTGGTCTGTGTTTGATTGTAATGCAAGAATCAATTCAAGATTAATGATCTGAAATTAAATATTGCTAAAGAAAAACATAAAACAGTCAAGTAGGGCTGTTTGCGCACTCCATCCTACAAAACAGAGGTTATTTCACAGTTTGCAGTCTCATAAACTGCAAATCGCAGATTACGATTTTCATATCTGCGAATTCACCTTCCAGCGCCGCCAACTTTGATCCAAAATAATACAGAAAAGAAAAACCTAATTTTCTATTAATTATTACATCAAATCGAATCCTATACATTTAGTCTAAAAATAAAAAAAATATATATTTACAGACCAAATGTAAAGAATCTGCGGATCACAGATATCCATGTGCCAAGAATAAAAGATTTCGATCTCCATTGTAAGAACAACCCATAAATCAAGAAAATTATAAGGAACCATTCCATATAAAATTCAGATTTATATAAAATTTAATTCCAGATCATTAGCCCATATTTATGGGAACAATTTTCCAGAAAACAAAATCTACGCAAATAGGGTAGAACGCCTTCTGCCCATTTGGCAGGTTCAGATTTGAACAATTTTGATTCAAGATTTGAACCTGGCTCTGATACCAATGTAGGAATTGAAAGATCCATCGTATGGATGCCTAGATAAAGCGGAATAGAATGGGTGAATTTCAAAAATTTCTTTCCTTCCTACAACTAGGAATCACATTCCCTATTTTAGAAAGTTAATTTTCAAGGATCAATCTTGAATCAAGAACTGAACCAAATCTGAACAAAAGTAGGAGAAGGAAACACCTGATACAGAGAACTAGTATCCCCCAACGAAGGTGTTCACGCCTAGAAAAGTCACCAAAGACTGCTCCCACTGAAGATGGCGCAGTGTAGAACAGAGTTGAATCAACAACGTTCTTCACAAGAACTGGATCCTTCGCAAGAACCCACTGGATGGCAGGTGAGCACAACTTCTTTTCAATTCTTTCACAAAGAACTGAAATCAAGAATGCTTCTTTATGACTCCCACATGAGCGGAGACGAACTACTAAAGGCGGCGGTGGCAGGAAGGAGACGACAGGGAGAAATTGGCATAGTCTCACTGTATGCTGATTTCTCTCTTCTATGTGGTATCTGTATCTCAAATGAGTGTGTCTTGAGGCTGCCACCCTCTCCTCCTTTTATAATCCTAAAGGGATCAGATCCTAATCCTATTAGGAGATGTTGACCCCTTTAAGTGATAAGGTAGAGTCCTTATCTAATCTGTAAATCATGATCAGCCCTCCTAATTTGATTAGGAGTTTCCAGATTTGAATCATCTTCAAATCTGGACTCTTACTAAGTGGATAGGGACTTTCCCTTATCCTTCAAGGCTGGTCCATATCTTCGATTCGCCTCATTCAAGCCAATCTAATTAGCCCAGCTCGTATTGGGCTTTTGGCCCAATAAGAGTATGTGCTCACTTAAGCCTTCCAAATTGCTGCCTAGTTGGGATTTCTTTGTATGGCGTGGGATCCAAACGTTGATCTACACAACAGCCACAAGGGTTCGGCCAAGCCTCTATCACAAGGCCTAGCCGAATTCACTAGAAAGACCAGTGAACCCCTTGAGCCCATCATATGGACTCTATGGGTTCAACACTTGCACTAAGTGGTCCTTGGGCCAAGTCACCTTGTAACACCCAAGGACTATGGGCAGATGTAAGATTAGTCCATCAGGTTTAACCCTCAAAGACCTTACACTTAACTTCTCAGCCCATAATGATCAAACACTGCCAAACAAGGGAGGACCTCTCCCCTGACTGCAAGGTACAGTGTTGCACTCTCCTCTTACATGGACCCCAGGGATTAAAACCTTTTGCAAACAATTTTGGAAACCTGTATATATATATATAATATATATATATATATATATATATATTATATCGCATAAATATATTTTGTAAAACAAAATTTCAATAATTGAAATCAACTACTGGCAGTTTTGGTTTCCATTAAAGAGAGTGCATTTCCCTGATCATTACCTTTGTCCGACAAAGGGGTTGATCCTGTCACTATGATCACCCACTCAAATGGATTAATGAACCATCTCAACATACCTAGGTTTTGACCCCCTCTAAGGGTCTCACTGATTGGCATATCAAAGATGGCCCAATCCGCCACCTAGTGCAGTACCATAATCGAGTATAGGGGTTAGGTGTAACATTCCAGTTTTTCCCACTAATCGCCAAGGTCCAGGGCAATACTGGAATTCTAGTCCGATTCAAGGTCTCAAGCTGATCCCACACTGCATGTACCTCAGGTCTCATCCTGGTGGCAGAGGCAGGCCACCCCAACCGACTTGGCGGCACATCAATGTCAGCCTTATCAGGGTATGTCTCCCCAGACCGACCCACCAGTTGTGAACGTTCTAAACCAACACAAGTCTCATAAGTGTCCAATTTTAAGTGTATTACGCAGAAACACACCACATAACATGAATCAAATATGCACTTTATTCATTTACAATAAATGTCATAAGTACATCAAACTGATTGGAGCTAAGGGCATACAAAACTGTCTAACAGTATGATGGGTCATTCGACCCCAATGATCATGTGGGATCTTCCCAGTCTCATATGCACCTGGCTAGGGCTGATGAGTCCTACATGTTTGTGGCCTTCTCTACTACGTTTAGGAGGGTAATCCGAACATGGTATCGGAACCTTGCACTGGGCTCCATAAAAAGTTGGTCCCAATTTGCTGACCTGTTTAGCGCACACTTCATTACCAGTAATAAGTGCCTGAAGTCGAAAGAAAGCCTTCTGAACGTGGTTCAGAGGGAAGGGGAATCAATCCGTAGCTATATAAAGCGCTTCAACGATACTTGCTTGCAGATACCAAACCTCGATTCAGCGGTGCAACTCACTGTGGCAAAGAAAGGAATCACCCATAAAGAGTTCAAGTGGCACGTGGTAGCTAACAAATCAAAAGATATCACCGAATTCCTCATGTTAGAAGATCAATTCATCGGTACCGAGGAGGAGATCAACCAAAAGATCGACAATCTACCGTTGGAAAAGAGGAAGAGAGGGAATGAAGGAACGAGCAATGGTGGGCAGAAAAGAAAGAAAAGCAAGTCTTCGAGCAGGGGAAGAAGCAATCCAAGAAGCCAATCCCCCTCGCACACCCGCAAGTCAGGTCGATGCTCTAGGACCCCACCTGTGGAGAGAATGAGCTATACGCCTTGGAACGCTAAGCGAGGAGAGACCTTAATGACTATTAAGGATTCCTCCTTTGTTAAATGACCTCCTAGGTTAAGGGGAGACTCAAAAACAAGAAACCCAAATGTCTACTGCCATTTCCACCGAGATCATGGACACAACACGGAGAATTACAGGAATCTCCATGACGAAATCGAGGAACTTATCCACCATGGGTACCTGAAGAACTTCGTTTTGTGAGAAGGGAGGGGACAAGCAGACCCACAGCTAGATCGACAGGGGGACCAGAGGAATGGCCCCAAGGTCAGCAGGCACAATGAGCAACCACCATGATAGTTGGTAGAGGAAAGACTAGTCCACGGGGTAATTAACATGATCATCGGCAAGTCCATCATCGTCGGATGTACATCATATTGGGCGCCACACACTCCATTTCTAGGCGCCCAAATCTCGGCCCTACATAATATTGGGAATCCTCTCATTCTCTTCTCAACCTTAGGATCAACCCAGAACCATCCTAACCCTTCATTAGAAACCTTAGGGCACCCATATCTTTGCTAAAACCTAACTGATGCCCCCCCCTCTTTCTCTTTAATCCCATTTGTATCCATCATTCTTTATAAAAAGGATCCAAGGGCTCCTGAGAAGGGGTTAGATTCTGCCCCTAGGTAAGACAGAAAACTAATCTTGAGAAGTTCAAGGGTAGAGGAAGAGGAGGATGCCCAGGCAAGAGGAGGGGTTCTTGCTTGCACTTCACCTAAGCCACTACTACCACCTCTGGATTGGGATCTCAACCATTAGTCTTAGATTTAATTTATGTTCTTTCATTTCCAGTTCCATTTTTTCCTTTCTTCAGTTTACTTTCATTTTGTTTGATTCTTGTTTTCTTTTCTGCAAATCTGGAATTCGGCCAAGTAAGACGGAAGGCCTAGCTCGAGAAGTTCGAGGGTCAAACGAGATATCCGGAGACTGCTACCTTTGATCGGATTACAAACTTTTTATTTCGTTCCTTTTATTTATTTATATTTCTACACTTTTCACTTCCAGCATTGTTCAAATTTTATTTTAATGAATTTCAGTTTAATTAATTAAATTCTATGTTTCTGCAACTCTTAATTGTGCTCTCTTTCCCATATTTAAGTAAATAACGATTTTTCCTTCTTTTACCTGTTGATACGACCCATTCTCACCATTTACTACGTTTATAATTGTTTGAGAATCAAAAAAAATTTATAAATATTAAAACTGGTGTTTTGAAGTGGTTAATGACACGCTTCTGGACACACCAGGACTCAACTTCAAGGTTGGCCCTGCACCATGAAGATGGCACCAAGCTGAACATGGGTGGTAGTAGTGGCTCTTCTGAGGTTCCCAAGGAAGGTCATGTGCTTACTAATTCAACAAGGGTCATAGATGTCCAAGGCAAAAAGCATTCTAACGTTCCACTAGGAAATGAATCCAAGATTGGGAATATGAGCTATGGAATTCCATTTTCTCTCCAACCACTTACTGTGATGATTGTGCCATACTCTATACCTGTAAAGGTGTCTAACCCTGTGGGTGCACCCAATACATCAGGAATTTCTGGACCTTGTTGTGACGTCTCCAATTTTTTTTGTGAGGCCTGAATGTGGACTGCTTTGGTTGTGACGTCTGGAGGAGCCAATCAACGTGAAGGTCACGACCTGATCATCTGTGATTGGAGACCACCTTGACTCTCTACGTACCTCTTTGCTATTTTGTCAAAACTTCTGAATATTCATTGAAGCGGCTTTTAACACCCACGGTAAAAAGGTAATTGTCAACGGACGATTTCAGCTTTGCTTCCGATTTATAATCTGGTCTCCATGCCTTGCTGCAATCAACTCGTTATCAAAGATTATTCTATCCGAAAACATCTAACGGAGTCATTTTTTTCTTTTATCCTTGCAATATTTCAACTCGCCTGCAATATTTTCAAAGGAAGAATCAAAACCTCGAAGGGGATATACATTTTTTCCCTAAAAGCTGTCAAAGGATGAATCTTTTCTCCACATTCATCTTTGCCTTCATCTCTACCTCGTAACAACGTCGAAGATATTATAGGATCTACTTTCTCTCGCATCACGTCTCTTCCAAGAAAATGGTGGTAATGACATATTCCTAACAAAGACAATAACAGTACACCGACTCAATGGTGGATGGCATCATGGCATCACTTATTTCTTCCCTTGTTTATGTGTTTTCAATATGTTTAATCAAATAATTAAAAGTTTTGATGTTTATTAATGTCATTTTAATTGTTTATTATTTATATATAATAAGAAATAATAGAAAATTGGATGCAGCTTTTGGATCCAATTCACCCCATCCTCAAATATGGAAGAGGGTAAGGTAAGGAAGGGTTTTACATTTTTATGTATGGGAACGATTTGGGTTCTCAAAATCCAACCTTCTATCAATAATGTTTTCAAAACTGGACTGGAAAACTGGGAATCGGTAACTTGACCGGTTCTGTTTCACCCCAAAACCGATTTAGTCCAAAACCGTCGATTTGGTCAGTGAACCACAAATCTGGGTGGTTGAACCATTGGTTTGGACCAGATGGCCAAACTATTTGATCCGAAAATTAGTCCCCATAGAAAGAAAAAAACTTTAATATCTTAAAAATCCCTAGTACAAATATGGATATGAGTACATTACTTTTCAAAAATTTGTGAATAAATTTTTTAATTGATATGAATAAATTAATTTTCAAAAAAATTTGAATTTATGAACAATTAATTAATGAAAATTTAAAATTCTGTAAATTATATATTTTTTAAATGAACTTTAACTAAATTAAATTACCAAAAACATGAAAATTAGTTTATGGAAATAACTAAACTAAAACTTCCCAATAAATACCAAAACCCAATGAAAATTACCAATAATTATGGAAATTAAACCAAAGTAAATTGATAGTAATTAATTATGGAAATCATTAAAATTCTTCAACTTAATAATCTCCAAAACATATTAAATTTTCTGAATAGTTATGGAAATTATAAATATAGTTAAAATTCCCGAATAACGTTTCAATATACTATTAAACAATTACCAAAAACTAATGTAAATGAGAATATCGATAAATAATTTTATTACCAAAACTAATTTCGAAAATCATTAATTTTCTGAAATTACCTATCATTAATTTTCTGAAATTACCTAAAAATGATAGCAAATTACTAACAATCTATAAAAATTACTTTTCTGAAATTTCCAAATTAAATAATTATCTAAAAATTATTGAGATTTTTAGGTAATAACTATTGATTTTAGATAACACTAATAACTATCAATTTAATATTTAAATATCCAAAATTTTCAGTAAATGTCATTATTTATTAATGTTTCATTAATTATCGATTGTTGAATAAATGTGGATATGAATAAATTATACTTTTCAAAAATTTATATATTAATAAAATAATCAAAATAAATTGATCATTTTATTTATTTTAATTATTCTATACATATAATGTTTGGGATGTATCCACTTCTGTTACAACGGTGAAACTAGAGGTAGGATGATGTGGCCAAAGGCTAAGAACCTAACGATGTGGCAAAATGAGGGGCTTAGGTAGGTGTAGGATAACCCATATTGAACCCAGCTTCATGTGTTTACTTTTCATTATTTCAATGTTGAATTTAAATTAATAAATTTTACTTTTATTAAATTTTTATTTAATTAGTAAATTGTTATTGATGCGTAATTTTAAAATAAAAAAACAGTAATTTGTTTTAGGGCAAATTCGTAAATTACCCTTACTATTTAGCTAATTGTTAAGCTGTACCCTTACTATTTACAAATTTTCTTAGAGCCCCCTTATTGTTTCTGACAATTGTCACCACCATTAAATCATAATGATTTTGTTGAAATGTCCTTTATGCCCTTTTGTTAAGTTGAACCAATATTTGCTCAAAATGAAAATTACCATATTAACCCTCAATGATTAACTATTAGGTGGGAGATCCTATTAGCTTTATTCGTGAAGCTAAACCGGTTGTTGTTCATTCCGAGCACTCCATTACCGTTGCAACTTCCGGCCTACGACATTAAACATAAACTTTCCTATAGAGGTAAGACAGAAGAGAATGATGTTCAACCCTGTTAATAACACGAAGAAAATGATTTTTTTTTTTGTAGTATTGCTTTTTAGGACACACTTGTTTTTAAACCCTAATCCTTTTGTCTTATATGGTTGTCTTACTTTCAATATTTTATGCATTTGTGTAGTGAGTTCTGCTGGAAGAACAGTTTTTTATTGACTGCTTTGCTCGTACTCTTCCATCACTGAGGTATTGTACAACGTACGCAATATGGTTCATCTTTTCAGATAATTCATGAATTATGAGATTTTTGCTTTGGGGGGGGGGGGGGGGGCATTCATTGGGATTCGAGGTTTACAATCCATCTTGGTCATGTTAATGGGGACTTTTTCAACAGTGCCCCAAAGGGTTACGTGTCATGTTTGGGACCCGTGTGTTTGCTACATTGCACATAGGATCCACACATGAGCAACACCAAGAGTTTGACATAATGACTAAATGGCATTTCCCTTACCCATTATTGAAAATATTCTATGTACCCCTAGGTTTTGAGTTCTCTTGCTACTTGAGATGTTGGTTGTCTCTATTGTCTCTAATATATTATCTAAATCTTAGAACAAAATGGAATGGTACCTAGTTAGTTTAGTTTTATGGAGTCACTGAAAACAAAAGAAAGACTGAAAAGGATGGGTAATTTAGCTGAAATTATGCCCTTGGTTGATAAACAATAAGGGTGCTCCAAGACATAACCATTTAAGTGCCCTTTAAACCCCATAAGAATGATTACAACCCTGAACCTTGATTTACTTATGAACTCATATATCCATTCATTAACATCTGTCATATTGCATTCATTCTTAGTATAGTGATCATATTTCCATTCATTAACATATAACATTTCCATTCATTAGAAAACTTCTTAGTACAGTTGTAATTAGTGGGTACGATTAAAATGTAACATAGCCATTTAATATCATTCATTTTGTTCATAATGGTTGAAATTGTTTGTTACTATCATGTAGGTAAGTATATGTTCATTATCAACTATGGTGGTCAATGGAAGACCACCAACGGAAAGCTGTTATATATGAATGGAAAGGTTGGGTTTGTGGAAAATATTGATAGTAACCATATATGTTATTGGACTTTCTAAATGACTTTGTGATTTGGGTGGGAAACCCCATGGAAGCATGGCCGCCATCAACTACAAAATACAAAGACAGGAGTTGGAGGAAAACTTAGGTGTATTGGAAGGTGAGAATGATATGTTATCTATATTTTCTATCCATGGGAACTTGCATGAGATAATGATATATGTTATATATGTTGAGGCTAAATGTCTTAGTGTAGATGATGGGAGCATTAGCAAGTGAAAGAGTCAATTGCAAGAAGGTAAGGATGATGATTGCCATGTGGTGGAAGTTGAAGGGGGTGTAGCTAATGAAGAATATCAACATGGTGATGTTGAAGATGCGTGGCTTCATGATGGGGATGATGAGGGTGAGAGTAAGGATGATGAGTTTGATGCAGAAGGGGATATTGAGGGTGATGCTGAGTTTGTTGCTGAATGTGAAGATAAGGTGTTGTAGTAGAAGATATTGGTGTATTGATAATGAGGATGTTGCAGTAGGGGACATTGATGGTTTAGGAGAGGATGTTAGAGATGGTGATGTTGAAGGTGTATAAGAAGGTGGTGATAGTGGTAACAGGGCAACAAGGCTGCTGATGATGATGGTAACAAAACAATCCAGAATAGGACTACAAATGATATGTCTTATTATGATCCTATAAGTGATTATGATAGTCCAGGTGGAAGGGGACTGAAGAAGGGTGAGCTTTACTTTGATTTTTCCAAACCATGATTTTGGGTTAGAATGGAATTTCCATTGTGAAGGAATTTAGGCAAGCTTTGAGGCATTACTATGTGGTAGAGGATATAAAGATAGAAAAAAAATGAAAAATGAAAAGTGTAGATTTACTAGTGTTTGTGCTATTGAGGGTTGTGGCTGGAGGATACATGCCTCCCTTAGTTATGATGGAGGTAGCTTCATTGTGAAACCCTCCATGATACACACGTCTATGGGTTACAGCAAATAGGGGGCTACCAACACATGGTTGTCCACATAGATTGAGGGGTTGTTAAGAGTTGATCCTAACATGTCTACTAATGTCCTTTAGTTGATATTAGAAGGCTCTATGGAATTGAAGTCACATAAATACATTGAGCTAGACTAAAAGCAGTTGATAGGATCAAGGGATCATTGGCTGAATCATATGATATGCTGCCTTAGTATTGTTCAACTTTACTAGCAAGCAACCTTGGATATATTGTCAAAATACATGCTCCCATGTCTACAGAATATGGCATGTTCGAAATATTCAAGAGGGTGTTCATTTGCCTTGTAGGACCTAAAGTTGGTTTCTTAGAAGGGTGTAGAAAAATTGTTGGTCAAAATGGTTGTCATACCAAAAATAGGAGGTATAATATTATTAGTTGTAGGTATTGATGGGAACAATGGAATATTTTCCACTGCCTATGGTTGAGTTTGGAAACAAGGATAGCTGGTGTTGGTTTTTGACTGAATTGAGAGATGCTTTGGACATTAATGACCCATAGAGGTAGACCTTCATGTTAGGTAGACAAAAAGTAATTATCAGAGTTTACTTTTGATTATATTTGACTTTATTTATTTCTTGGTTGTGTGTACATTCAACTCTAACAACTTTGTTCTTTGTATATAGGGCATAGTTGAGGAAGTATTAGTTGTTATGCTTAGTGCAAACCATTGGTTCTATTTGAGGCATTTATGCAACAACTTCAAGAAACCATTTAAGGGGAAAGCACTAAAGGATGTTGTATGGGCTGTTGGGAAATCATATTCATAGTATGATTTTACTCATTATATGAAAGTTATCAAGAACATATCCAATGATGCATATGATTTCCTTTACAGGGTCCCTCCAGAGACATGGTCTAGACATGGGTTTGATCCTATTGCTAAGTTAGATGACATAATAAATAACTGGACAGAGTCTTTCAACTCATGGATTGAAGATGTCAGGACAATGCCAATTGTTGAGATGTTGGAGGACATCCAAAAAAGATGGATGCAAAAGATCTATGAAAGACATGAGTTTGCCAATGCACCCAGTGCTAAGCTACTATAAAAGGTGCAAACAATCATTGATAGGAGAAGGAGAGAAGCCAGGTAATGTCTAATTAGCATATATCCTTATGTTTACTTTCTTGTAGTAAATACTTTAGTGTAAATGATCACTATCATATAATGCAATTGTAGATATGTTAGAGTTTTTCAGTCCAAATAGTGTGAGTATCTCAAACATTAGGGGCTGGCATGGTTGATTATATCACCAAGATGGATTCAAAGACATGCACATAGAGGGTGTGGGACATTAGTGGCATCTCCTGTGCTCATACACTAGAAGTTCTCACCTAAACAAGGGGATCAGTTCAAGACTTGTTTGATGTAGCCTTTCATAAGGCCACTTATGCTAGGGTCTATAGACACTTTGTTCATGCTCTTCCTTGACAGAAATATTGAAAACATGTAGTTAGCCATCCAGTTAAACCCCCAATAGTCGAGAGAAGGCCAAGTCAACCTCCACTCAATACGAGAAGAGAAGAAGATAAAGCAAGTCCATCACACCGTGCACAATATGAATGTAAGGTGCTCCATATGTGGTGTCACTGGACACAATAGAAGGAACTTCCGTGCTCCTCCACCCAATACCAGTAGTAGAACCCAAGAGGTAAACTTATACAAACATCTCATTTGAACTCTTATATCCAATACTTTATCTTCTACATACTAACTATATGTTTAATTACATGACAGGTCTAAAGGCCTGTGCAAGAAGAGGAAATGCAAGTACACATGGTGTGGGTTCCTCGTCTCCAGCCACTCGTATTCCTTCCACATATGAAGTTGGTTCTTTGTTTTCAAGAAGGGTTGCCAATCCAAATAGTGGTGGTAGAAGGTGTTTGAGGTACCCAGATATACAAGCTACTACATCAACTAGGTAGGCTTGTCAACGACATGGCTCTTACGCCAACTATAATATTTTTACTAATTCTACCCTTTCTGTTTGCAATCTAGTCAACAAAGGAGAGGTGGTAGAGTAGGGTTGTAGTATCTACCTATTGCACCACTAATCAGACAGGTTGGGTTATCAAGTTCACATTTTACCTATGATGTAATTGTTGATTGTTATGTTGTTTATTGACCTTCTTTTAAATCTTGTATGTAGGATGAAGAATAGAGCAATCAAAAAATCAGGTATTCATAGGCTTAAAACCTCATTCACAGACATGTTGCTTTTGAGTTCCACAACATTTTGGATAGTTGAATAATTACTCACACCCAAACTTGACAACTATTAATATTGTACTTCTTTTATTCCTCTTTCTTTGAAGAATGCATAATTTAAACTCAACCCACTCAGGCTTGATATTTTCTCATACTTTACTAATAGGTGGGTTGATAGTGCATTCTTCATTAATATGGTTGATTGAATGTTGGTCATTTTTTTTTGTGTGTACTTTTGTAGTTAAATTACTAATGGACCAAATGTCATGAACAATGGATGATATATCTTTGCTATGCCATGAACAATGGGTCGGGGCTTTATAATGTAGTTAGGGTGTGGACTAAATGTTTGTCCTCCTTTTATTGTGTATGTAGTTACATTACTATTAGACCATATGTCAAGAACAATGAGTGATATATCTTTACTATGTCATGAACAATGTGCCAGAGATTTGAATGTAGTTAGGGTGATATATCTTTGCAATCGAATGTCATTTAGATCTCTCTTGTAATCTTGTTATAGGATGATATAGAAAGTGAATTGGACCCAGGTTAATGTCATGGTACTTGAGCTTAAGGCTGAGCTATGTTGATTTTGTTGTTTAACCTAGCTATGCATCGTTTCCCTTAGGCGGAGTTGTGTTGATTCTATAATCTAGCTACAGGTAATCTAAGGATAAGGAGTCTAAGAGCACTATGTTTAGGGTGAATGGGGAGACCAATAATATAAGAAACAATGAAGTGTATCTTTCAACTTGTTCCATTTAACAACTTTACTTGTTAGAAAGAAAATTGTCTCTTTCTTAACCATATGCTTTATAAGAACATCCAGAAATGCAAAGAAATTGGCCTAACAAACTTGATCACCCATAACCTAAGTTCATTCCACCATGTATTAAGGAGACAGTTGAGATGAATACTTCTAACAAATGTTGAGAAAGGGAAGATACATACAAAATGGGTAAACACAACAAACCATGGACTTGAAATCTGTCATAAATATCAAAAACACAAAATTGGTTAAAACCACACATACACTTCAGTCATAGTTATGCAATTATAAGACGACAAATAGACTAAAATAATTTTTTAAAAGGAATTTTCCTTATTAAAAATAGTATTTCTAAAATAATGAGACCCTATAGATCTATCTATCTATCTATCTATATATCTATCTATGTATCTATCTAATTTATCCATAAATAGTAAATCAATGAACAAACGATACAGATCTATCTATCTATCTAACTATCTATCTAATCTATCCATAAATAGTAACTCAATGGACAAACGATACAAATCGATCTATCTATCTATCTATCTATCTTACTATCTATATTTCTAATCTAATCCATCTAATCTTCTCAATCACAAGTAGGGTTGTCAATCGACTAGTTTTGGTTTGGGTCCAATTTCCAAACCTTATCAAATCGGATATGGACGGTCCATTATAATTATTGGATTGGGCTAATTCAAAATAAATTGGTTTGTATTCTTTTTGGTTTGAATTAGACCTAAACCAAATTTCCAATAATCCAATCATGCGGCAAAACCCTTGTCCAATTTAAAATCAATCAAAATTGAAAACAACATAAAATCCCTTTTACGAAAGTACTTTTATGAAAGCACTTTTACGAAAGCACTTTTATAAAAGTAATTTTATGAAAAGTATTTTTACGAAAGTACTTTTATAAAAATACTTTTAGGAAAGCATTTTTACAAAAGTACTTCTATGAAAGCACTTTTACAGAAGTAATTTTATAAAAGCACTTTTACAAAATCACTTTATAAAAGTACTTTTGCAAAAGTACTTTACATGAAAACACATTTATGAAATCACTTTTACAAAAGAACTTTTACGGAAGTACTTTTATTAAAGCACTTTTATAGAAGTACTTCTATAAAAGCACTTTTACGAAAGCACTTTTAGAAAATCACTTTTGCAAAAGTACTTTTATAGAAGCATTTTTACAAAAGCACTTCTATAAAAATACTTCTGTAAAAGTCTATAGAAGCACTTTTCGAAATACTTTCAATAAAGTGCTTTTGTAAAAGCAATTTTATGAACATATTTTTATCAAAATGCTTTTTTAATACTAAAAATGCTTTTATATAATTTTTTTTATATTTCATTCTATTTAACATTTTAATGAATTGGATTGGATTTGGTTTTTATTGGATTTAGACTGAATTGAGACCAATCCATTTATAAGTGGACTCACATTTGACTGGATCGGGTTAGACGTCCAACTGAGGTGACATGCCACACGTGAAGTTTCCCCCCTTTTGAATTATACTAGGCTTTTATAAAATAATAAGCTAGCTAAATGGCATGCTGTTATTGTAAATCTTGAAACTTTTGTGAGTACTACATACGTAATTCAGGTGCATGTGCACTAACATGGCATGGAGCCGGGTCACAAGTAAGACAGAAGGCTAATCTTGAGAAGTTCAAGGGTAGAGGAAGAAGAGAACGCCCAAGCAAGAGGAGGGGTTCCTGTTTGCAATTCACCTAAGCCACTAATATCACCTCTAGATTCGGATCCCAACTAGTAGTCTTAGATTTTATTTTTGTTCTTTCACTTCCAGTTCCATCTTTTTTTTCTTTCTACAATTTACTTTCATTCAGTTTGATTCTTGTTTTTTTTTTCTATAGATCTGAAATTCAGCCAATTAAGACAGAAGGCCTATCTCGAGAAATATGAGGGTCAAATGAGAAATCTAGAGACTGCTACCTCTGATCGGATTAAAGACTTTTTATTTCATTCCTTTTATTTTTTATTTTTTGCACTTTTCACTTCTAACACTATTTGAATTTTATTTTAATGATTTTCAATTAATTAATTAAATTATATGTTTCTGTGACTCTTAGTTGTGTTCTTTTTCCCAAATTTAAGTAAATAACATTTTTCTCCCTCGCTTCCCTATGGAAAACGATCCGTTCTCACCATTTATTGTGTTTGTAATTGTTTGAGAATCAGAAAAAAATTTATAAATATTAAAACTGGTGTTTCGAAGTGGTTAACGACACGCGTCTAGACACACTAGTACTCAACTTCAAGGTTGGCCCTGCACCATGAAGATGGCACCAAGCTGAACATGGGTGGTAGTAAGCTCTTGTGAGGTTCCCAAGGGAGGTCATGTGCTTACTAATTCAATAAGTGTCATAGATGTCCAAGGCAAAAAGCATTCTAACGTTCCACTAGGAAATGAATCCAAGATTGGGAATATGAGCAATGGAATTCCGTTTTCTCTCCAACCACTTACTGCGATGATTGTACCATACTCTATACCTGTAAAGGTGCTTAACCCTATGGGTGCACCCAATACAACCAAAATTTTTGGACCTTGCATGATGCAATTGAAATTAAGATGTATTTGTGATCCAAATATTTTGAATGGAGAATAGTTTTTAAAATTTTATTTATAATTGATTTTTTATATTTTTGTATTTCATTTTAACTTAAATGAATATAGATATTATAGGATCTACTTTCTCTAGCATCACGTCTCTTTCAAGAAAATGGTGGTAATGACGTATTCCCAAAAAAGACAATAACAGTACACCGACTAAATGGTGGATGGCATCCTGGCATCACTTATTTCTTCCCTCACATTGTTCATGTGTTTTCAATATGTTTAATCAAATAATTAAAAGTTTTGATGTTTATTAATGTCATTTTAATTGTTTATTATTTATAAATAACAAGAAATAATAGAAAATTGGATGTAGATTTTGGATCCAATCCACTTCATCCTTAAATATGGAAGAGGATAAGATAAGGAAGGGTTTTACATTTTTATGTATGGGAAGGATTTGGGTTCTCAAAATCCAATCTTCAAAACTAGATTGGAAAACTGGGAATCGGTAACTTGACTGGTTCTGTTTCACCCCAGAACCACTTTAGGCCAAAAATCGTTGATTTGGTCAATGAACCACAAACCTGGGTAGTTGAACCGTCGATACGGACCAGATGGCCAAACTATTTGATCCGAGAACTAGTCCCCATAGAAAAAAAAAAAAAAAACTTGAATATCTTAAAAGTCCCTAGTGCAAATATGGATATGAGTAAATTACTTTTCAAAAATTTATGAATAAATATTTTAATTGATATGAATAGATTTTTAAAATTTATTGATATGAACAAATTAATTTTCAAAAAATTTTAAATTTAATTAATGAAGTTTCCCCCCCTTTTTAATTATACTAGGCTTTTATAAAATAATAAGCTTGCTAAATGGCATGTTGTTATTGTAAATCTTGAAATTTTTGTGAGTACTACATACGTAATTCATGTGCATGTGCACTGACATGGCATGGAGCCGGATCACACAGTCCTTTGAATTTAATTAATTAACATCAAATCAATGTGACATCTGAAAATTCTTTCACTGTCCTTGTCTTATTTAGAAAGGCCGTTTAACTTCATAGACCACGGTGACCGGATCAGAGGCTGCTTTGCTAGTCAGTGGTCACCGTTCTAGGTGAATGACATAGACAAAGAAAAGAAAAAATAATTAACCTGAAATAAGATATTAGACATTTTGGACCCACGATGTACTGTTTCAACAAAAAGCAAGACCGTAAGAAGATCAAATGACGTAATTATTGATAATAATTAAATATCCAAAATTTTCAGTAAATGTCATTAGTTATTAATGTTTCATTAACTATTGATTGTTCAATAAATATGCGTATGAATAAATTAAAATTTTCAAAAATTTATATATTAATAAAAATATCAAAATAAATTGATCATTTTATTTATTTTAATTATCCTATACTTATAATGTTTGGGAAGTTTCCACTTTTGTTACAACGATGAAACTAGAGGTAGGATGATGTGGCCAAAGACTAAGAACCTAATGATGTGGCAAAATGAGGGGCTTAGGTAGGTGTAGGATAACCCATATTGAACCCAGCTTCATGTGTTTACTTTTCATTATTTCAAAGTTGAATTTAAATTAATAAATTTTACTTTTATTAAATTTTTATTTATTTAGTAAATTGTTATTGAGTTATGATATTATTCTAAGTTTATTGGTGTTTAAAATTTTTAATAATGTTAGAAATTTTTATTATAAATTATGTATAATATAATTATTGTTAATTTTAACAATTATTATTATTATTATTATTAAAATTAAAAAAAATAGTAATTTGTTTTAGGAAATTTTCTTAAACTAACCTTGCTGTTTAGCTAATTGTTAAACTGTAGGCTTACTATTTATAAATTTTCTTAGAGCACCCAAACTGTTTTTGGAAATAGTGTCATGGTACTTATACTTAAGGCTAAGCTATGTTGATTTTGTTGTTTAACCTAACTTTGCACCATTTCCCTTAGGCCGAACTGTGTTGATTTTATAAGATAAGGAGTCTAAGACCACCATGTTTAGGGTGAATAGGGTGATCAATAATATAAGAAACAATTAATGAAGCATGTTCAAAGTTGAATATCGCCTTATTGTATCTTTCAACTTGTTACTTTCCAACGACTTTACTTGTTAGAAAGAAATTTGTTTCTTTCTTACCCATATGCTTCATAAGAACATCCAGAAATGCAAAGAAAGTGATTGTAACAAACTTGGTCACCCATAACCTAAGTTCATTCCACCATGTATTAAGGATGAACCCGAGAAGAATACTTCTAACAAATGTTGAGAAAGGGAATTGAAGATACATACAAAAAAGGGAAACACAACAAACCATGGACTTGAAAGTTGAAGCATGTCATAAATATCAAAAAAAGCAAAATTGGTTAAAATCACACATACACTTGAGTTATAGTTAAGCAATTATAAGACGACAAATAGACTACAGTAATTTTTTTAAAAGGAATTTTCCTTGTTAAAAGTAATACTTCTACCCTACAGATCTATCTATCTATCTATCTAATCTATCCATAAATAATAAAGCGATGGGCAAACGATACACTATCTATCTTACTATCTAATCTTCTCAGTCACATGATGGAAGTTGGGTGAAAGTTTCTACCTAATTAAGGTGCCTGTAACACCAAATTCAAAGACATGACATGAGCAGATCACATTGTCCTTTGAATTTAATTACTCACATTGTATTCATTAGTCACCATCCTAGGTGAATGATATAAACAAGGGAAAAGTACAGAATCACACGATGCAGAATTCTGAATTTGACATCAATTCAGGTCAGGATGCATTCCCCCTGTACTTTGGGCCTAGTAAATTCTGAACCGGGCTGATTTGTACTTCTCCCTATTATAAACAAAGGAAAGAAAAGAGAATTACTGTAGAATAAGATATTATAGACACAGGGAACTCACACACAATGACTTAACACGTACATCCTACCATCTCTTGTATTATAAGTTATTATTCACGGGAGATGTTCCCAATGCATGGTGGATATGTTTGTGAGGCGATCTTGAATGTGGAGCAATTCCCGTTCCACTATTACAATAAGCAAGACTGTAAAAATATCAAATGAGGTAAGTACTGATATTTCTAGCTTTTCACCTCCAATGAAATGAAATCACTCCCTTAACCAGTAGGAGAGATGTTAATAGTACATTGTGATGGAATGTGCCAATGAGATGGGTGTGAACAGAAGATTCAAACTATTGTATAATATAACTATTGTTAATTTTAACAATTATTATTATTATTATTAAAATTAAAAAAAAAATAGTAATTTGTTTTAGGAAATTTTCTTAAACTACCCTTACTGTTTAGCTAATTTTTAAACTGTAGGCTTACTATCTATAATCTTTCTTAGAGCACCCTTACTGTTTTTGGAAATAGTGTCATGGTACATATACTTAAGCTATGTTGATTTTGTTGTTTAACCTAACTTTGCACCATTTCCCTTAGGCCGAACTGTGTTGGTTCTATAAGATAAGGAGTTTAAGACCACCATGTTTAGGGTGAATAGGGTGACCAATAATATAAGAAACAATTAATGATGCATCTTCAAAGTTGAATATCGCCTTATTGTATCTTTCAACTTGTTACTTTCTAACAACTTCTCTTTCCTACCCATATGGTTGATAAGAACATCCAGAAATGCAAAGAAAGTGATTGTAACAAACTTGATCACCCATAACCTAAGTTCATTCCACCATGTATTAAGGATGCATCCGAGAAGAATACTTCTAACAAATGTTGAGAAAGGGAATTGTTGATACATACAAAAAATTCGAGATGGGTGTGAACAGAAGATTCAAACTGGTAATGAGATATTTTTAGCTTTCCACCTCCGATAAAATTCGAGATCACATGTACACTACACGTGCCCTAGAGCACATCCAAACCGTTCATTCTGCCAATAAACCATTGGAAATGTTGAGTTTGATTGACGCAGTCCAACGTCTTGGCTTGGGGTATCATTTTGAGAGAGAGATAGACAAGATGCTAGAACAGATATTCGATGCCCACATTGTCTACTTTAATGATATGGATGATAATCTCAATGCTGTTGCTCTTCTGTTTCGATTACTCAGGCAACATGGTTATAACATACCATGTGGTAAGTCCCAATATTAATATTTCTCTCTGCAGGTTTCTGTTAGTTATGCACATAATCTGGTATATTATATACATGCTGGTTCTTCAAATTAAGTCTTTAGATATTCAAAAATCGCATATGCAGATGTGTTCAAGAAATTGGGTCAAATTGGGTCAGGTTCGGGATTATGACCCATCATCACCCAATTCGATCGATCCCTGCATAATCTATGACTTATGTTTTTTGGTCTCATTTCCTATTTCTGTTGGTCAAGCAGATGTGTTCAAGAAATTCAAAAATGAAGATGGAAAGTTTAGAGAGAGCTTGGCTAGAGATATACAAGGTATGCTGAGTTTGTATGAAGCTGCATACCTTGGGAAATGTGGAGAAGAAGTTCTAGATGAAGCCCTTGCTTTTACCACTGCTCATCTCAAGTCGTCTGTGGCTACGGATACAACATCCCCTACTCTTATAAAACAAGTGAAGCATGCCCTAGAGCAGCCTCTCCACAGGGGAATACCTAAGATAGAGGCACGACATTTCATCTCTTTCTACGAAGAAGACAAATCACGAAATCAAGTTCTGCTCAAGCTTGCAAAGTTAGATTTCAACAGAACACAGTTGTTATATCTCAACGAGCTAAGCCAAGTATCAAGGTAAGCTTCCCAGTTTTCTCTGAGAATTGAACTTGGTGATAACCTTCATAACTATATATATATATATATATATATATATATGTTTGTATCTGCTCTAATATAATCTCTAACACTTACGTACAGGTGGTGGAAGAATATAGATTTTACATCAAAGACACCTTATGCAAGAGACAGACTGGTAGAGTGCTATTTTTGGACAGTTGGAGTTTATCCTGAACCCCAATACTCTCTTGGACGAAAGATTTTCACCAAAGTAATTGCCATCAATACAATTTTAGACGATACTTACGATGCATATGGTACCTTTGATGAACTCCAGCTCCTTACGGATGCAATCCGAAGGTTTGAATTGAGATGAGACCACAATTAAGTTAACATGGATCTATATCAAAATTTTGACAAGTTGATTTACTTATTAGTTAGTTAGATGTTTTCATTGCCCTTCTCACTTTATATAGTTTCATCATGTTTATATATTTAGGTGGGATGCCAATGAAACTGATAAGCTACCAGAATACATGAAAGTGGTATACCTTACACTCTTAGATATTTACAATGAAATTGAAGAAGAGATGAGAAAGGAAGGAAGATGTTTTTGTGTTTCTTATGCAAAAGAATCGGTAAGTTACACATAATTAAGCAGCAATTAATGGCCGGCTGTGATTAATTTATTTATTTGTTCCATTAATTCTCTATATATATCTTGTTAAATTCGAAGGATGATCAATGTAATTAATTAGATGGCAATGCTCTTTATATATAGTTTATAAGAAATCATAATTAAACTCGCAAGTTAACCGCACCTACGCACTCTTTTTAATTAATAACTCTAATTTTAACTTCATTCTGCCCCGGCCACCAACCCCAGATGAAGGATTTGATTGAAGCCTACCAAATTGAAGCCACATGGTTGAAAGAAGGGCACATTCCTACATTTGAAGAGTTTAGCAAGCTTGGCCTAATTACCAGTACATACATTATGATGACAAATACCATCTTCGCATGCATGGGAGAAATGGCAACAAAAGAGGTGTTTGATTGGCTATCAAAGACACCTGATGCTGTTAAGAGTTCATGTATCATCGGTCGATTCTCGGATGACATCATGACTAACGAGGTATGCATCCATCTAATATAATCTAGCTATATATATATATATATATATATATAGCTAGCTCTAGCTAGTTAGCATTAATTTAATAATAAATAGAGCTCTTAAATTAAGCTAATTAACCTTGTATTGGTTTGATTCTATCTATAAATTTGAAATTTTGAAGTTTGAGCAAGAGAGAGGACATGTCTGCTCTGCTATTGAATGTTATACGAAGCAGTATGGTGTGTCAAGGGAAGAGGCAAAGAACGAGTTACGTAAGATTGTCACAAACGCATGGAAGGTTTTGAACGAGGAATGTATCACACCGACTGCCGCACCAATGCCTCTGCTAATGCCAGTTGTCAACCTTGCACGCATTATAGAAGTCGTCTACAAGCATGGAGATGCCTTCACCAACGTCATTACAGGGTTGAAAACTCACATCAAACTTGTGCTCATTGATCCCATCCCAATCTGATCAAACCCGGCCTATCAGAATCACATTTGCTATGATCGAGGTCATGCTTCAAGTGTTGTATTTAATGTTTTAATTACTTGAAAATTAAATTCGGACATGTTTCAGTGAAGTTTATTTTAATTAGAATTTTGCCATTTGTATTACAACAATGAGAATTTTGGCATATGCATGCATGCAAGTCATTACAGTAATTAGAGCATAATTTCAGGAGAAAATTTATGATATGAGAAAGATATGGTATAAAGAGAGCTTTGACCAATCAAAACCCATCCATGGTTTTGATAAATAACTCCTGATTGACCACCACGTTTGACGAGTCCACTTGATTGGTTATTGGTTGATAATTCAGGCAGTTTTCTTCCATCTAACGATGGTTGAGAACCTGTTAACATGTGCGCATGGCCAGATCCAATTACCTCTCTCACCAATAAAGCTCTATTGACCTAAGGCAGTAATAATACTACAAATCATTCAAGGTGTCAACAGTTTTAATTCAGGGATCTCCCACCCATCGTAATTAAGAGATCCGAAGAACATCTTCATTCAAACAAGGAACTTTTTTTTTTGGAAGAGAGCCTTTAGAGAGAGAGAGAAAAAGGAGAGAGAAAAATATTTGTGGAGAGAAGAACTAGAAAAACAAGTAGAAAAGAAGATCTGAGATGCCATTATTGAATAACACATGTCGATGTGATTGGGCCCATGAAATGTCATCTAATTGGATATAACCAACATTTCCTAAATGACGACCCGACACCTAAAACATTGAGATGTGGCAAAATCTAAAGCTGAGGATTTCATAACTCCGTATTTTAATTATTTAAGGGCATCATTTCAGGAGTATTTTCGGCCTTAAAATAATCAAAATGTGTCATTTTCTCAATTAAGGAAGTCACATTGCTTAAATGCAGTTTTTGTGAATCTGGTGTGAAGTCCAGTTGAGAGAGGGGTGTTTTTGTGAAAAATTGAGAGCAGGAGGGCGCCTCCTATCTGCTAAACCCAAAATAGCACCCCACCAATTGTATTAGCATTCTCCCCCCTCATTAGCAAACCCCAAGGCGCCTTCTATCTCATTCTTTTCATTCTTAACAAACCCTAACCACCCCTATCTACTCAATCTCTACTTTCCATCCCTTCTAATGTCCATCATTCCTTTTAGGGCACTCTCTTTTTAGCTTTTTAACGCTAGGGCGCCACCTAACATCTAATACTCACCATTTAACCCCTACTCATTAGATCTTAGCCCTCCATTTCATTTTCTTTCTCAGCCATCCACTCTAAGGTGCCACACACTCCTTTTAATCTCCACCTTTCAACCCTAGGCGCCTTAATCTCCACCCTCCATTTCTAGGTGCCCAAATCTTGGCCCTACATAATATTGGGCACCCTCTCCTTCTCTTCTCAACCTTAGGATCAACCCAAAACCATCCTAACCCTTCATTAGAAACCCTAGGCTGCCCATATCTTTGCTAAAACCCAACTGTTACCCCCCCTCTTTCTCTCTAATTCCAATTGTATCCATCATTCTTTATAAAAATTACCCAAGGGCTCCTAAGAAGGAGTTGGATTCTTCCCCCTGGTAAGATGGAAGGCTAATCTTGAGAAGTTAAAGGGTAGAGGAAGAGGAGGATGCCCATGCAAGAGGAAGGGTTCCTGCTTGTAGTTCACCTAAGCCACTACTATCGCCTCTAGATTGGATCTCAACCATTAGTTTTAGATTTAATTTCTATTCTTTCATTTCCAGTTCCATTTTTTCCTTTTTGCAATTTACTTTCATTCAGTTTGATTCTTGTTTTCTTTTCTACAGATCTGGAATTCGGCCATGTAAGACAAAAGGCCTAACTCGAGAATTTTGAGTGTCAAACGAGAGATCCAGAGACTACTATCTCTGATCGGATTACAAACATTTTATTTCATTCCTTTTATTTATTTATTTATTTTTCTACACTTTTCACTTCCAACACAGTTCAAATTTTATTTTAATGAATTTCAGTTTGATTGATTAAATCCTATCTTTCTACAACTCTCAAGTGTGTTTCTTTCCCAGATTTAAGTAGATAACAATTTTTCCCTTGCTTCCTTGTAGATACGACCCGTTCTCACCATTTACTACATTCATAATTGTTTGAGAATCGAAAAAAATTTATTAATATTAAAATTGGTGTTCCAAAGTGGTTAACGACACGCCTCTAGACACACCAAGTTTTTGGCTCCGTTGCTGGGGAGCAATGGAGAAAATTTATTTGCTTTATCCGGATCTATTTCATTATTTCTTCTATTTTTGTTTAATTACTTGATTTGTAATTTCATTTTAATTATTGTTTCTCTTTGATTTTGCAGGACGTAATAGCGAAAGGTGGAGTACCAGAGCATTGGGGGACCATAGGAGAGAAGAGAAGATTAATTGGATTGCATTTCAGGTGTAGTTGTCCCATTTTATTTTTTATTTTTTTTACTTTTATTTTTGAACTCTTTTTCTTGGTAGAATAGTGATTTTTGAATTTTTAATTAATTTTTTTCTAGATCCGATTTATTTTTTTAGTATTATTTTTCTTTCGTTTTGTTTCTAGATCTATTTTCTTCTTTATTTTTATTTCTTGTTTGAATTTCTGTTTTAGTAGGTTTCTTTAATTTTTAGATAAAAAATTTTTGTTTATTTTATTTTATTTTATTTATTACCTCGTAATCATTTTTTTTAGTAGATATTTTTTTCTCGCTTGTTATAATTTATTTTTGGTAGTTGTTAATTCTTTTTAGCACAATTATTTTTTTATTTGTTGTTTGCAATAATTATTTGTTGCTTTATCTAATTTTCTTTTTTAGTTATTTAATTGAATTTCAGTTTAAATTACAAATTTGAATTTAAATTTAAACTTTGATTCAAATCTGAATTTGAATTTGAATTTAAATTTCAAATCATGAATTTTAAAAAAGTTAAAAATAAAGTAAAAAATAATAAAAAAGTAAAAAATAAAAAGAAAATAAAAAGCTAATTAATATTTTAAAAGTTTTGCATTTGAATTTCAGCATTTAGGGTGTGATATTCTAGAGCATGCATCATATAGGTTTATTTAATTGTTGAAATCATTTTGTTAGTGTGAATGTGATAGGTTTTCATTTTATTATTTTAATTATTCCATTTGCTTAATTAGTTTGTTTCATTATTTTATGTTATACTGTAGAATTGCATATTAGAAATAATTGTTCATGCATTGTAATAGCTGCATTTGCTTTGTTTATTTTGTTTTCTTTTCGTTAATCCACTTAAAGGCAATCCAACTTAAATAAAATAAGGTGGGGATTTCATCACCCATCCTTGGCCCAAAAAATCACCATCCTTCATGTGCGGTTCACCCTAAACCCTAATTTAAAATATGGATAGCAAGATCCTTTAGGAAGCACGACATTTGGTTCAAGGGTGTGTTGAATTTTAGGGAAGCTTGTGATTACTTTCCATAACCGGCGGTTGGTGTCTAAGAAAATATGTTAAATGGTTAAGCCTAAGCGAGTTTTGTGGTTACTTAATTAGATCCTTGCAAGAGCAAGGTAAGCATCCCACATCTCCACCTCTTACCTGGCAAACCAAAGGAAGTGGTGTAATTCCATGTAACCTAAAAGGATTCACATTTGTTGAACCACTAGTTTAGGTAACCCTAGGTTAGCCCATAGGTCATGTGTGTGAATTGCTTGTATTTTTTTAATTTAAAAAATTCAAATTTCAAATTTGAATCAAAGATGTGAAACTACAAGCTTTCCATGACATGACCAGTGGGCATCACGTGTATTATGTCCTCTCCACCCCTGATTTAGTGGACTCCTCGCTAATTTCTATATAATACCATAATACATGTATAAAAACAGGATTTTGTTTTCTTTTTTTTTTTTTGGTATTACTAGTAAATGTGCACGTGCATTTGCATGTGGTAGTATCTCTAGGACAAAATTATTTATAACTCATGGGCAGGTAGGTTCTAAACGGTTATAAGTCGGTAGTTTTGGAAGTGAGAATAAAGGATATATATATATATATATATGTCCTTTTTATGCCCGTTATATGCTTGAACAAGGGGGGCAGAAATCATCCAATAAAAATTCAAGAAAGAAGGGGCATTCGATCTTTTATAGGTAGTATAGATATAGATATTACAAGGGGGAATTAAGTGAAGAAGGCAAAAAACTGAGAAGGGTGTACATGAGGTCCATTGGCCTTGCCACAGAGATCATGCATGTCCACGGATTTGATCCCATGCCACCGTATTTGGAGAGTGACCATATCTCAGTGAGTCTAGATCTCCTCACAGAGCACTCCTATAATTGAGTCATGTGCAACAAGTCAAGGGTTGAGATGCATCCACATTCGGTTACTATGTGTTCAAGCAGCAACAATAGACAAACCTACGATGTCAAATGTTGTTGTCATGGTGGGTAGTGAATCCATCTCTCTTCAACAACCTAAACAACCAGAATTTTCAGTTGAACATTTTATTATTAATTCAGAACAATCTTCATCCAATGCTGAAATTGGATCCATTGACGATGTAACCATTTCAAATGTTGCACCTAGATGATCAAACATTTTTCACCTTTGCTATATCATATTCTGAATTTATTACAAAAAACATTGGCCTGAGTGCAAGATCTACGTCCATGAGCATTATTTACAATTCAGGCTGCGTTTCCCTTTACCCCGCTCGTCCTAGAGTTGCTGAATCATTATAAGTTGACTATTAGCTAGCCTGTGCCAAACCTAGTGAGAACAATTGTGGTGATCTTGGTGACGACCCATCTTCGAAACCTTCCAATGATAGTGAACATCTTCCAAAGCCCATTAACACTGAGGAAAAACCCCAATGGTGAGGGGTTATGGTATTTCCAAGGCTGAAGGGGGAGAGTGTTGGACAATCCATCCTCTTTGCAAAATTGGATGAAGAAGTACCTTTTTGTGAGTTGCAAATGAAGTTGGCCCTTTAGGATCAATTGGGGATGCCCGAATATGCTAGCCAACAGGATCGCGTTGTGTAGCAATGACGAGGAAAAGGCCATTATGAATGGGCTTCGGTTGAGTGGAACGGTTCATGCTAGACTCTTGGTGAGGGAGGAAGCCTTGGTGAAGGCTAGCCTTAATCCTACCCCCTCAGTACAGACATTCCTGTCGCTTTGCTACTTATGCTTTCTATTGAATTTTGAAAAATTTCTAACTATTTCTGGTTTCTTTCTTGAAAAGATGGATGGAAATAAGAAGGCAAAGTTGCTGGAGGCTGTGGCATCTAAGGGAGTTGTCAAGAATATGCCTCAGTGCCAATAGGAGAAGGTGGCCACCAAACAATGGGTCGAGGCTGCAGTGGCCCGTGACAAGATGATGGCGCAAAAGAACCCTGTGGAGGCAGCCCGAGACCCTCAGGCAAAAACATTTTAGTTGAGCAAGCAACGTTGGCCCAAGGGGACCTCGGGCAGATTACACCAAGGGGTGCCTTGATCTTTTGACCCCCAGGACGAAGAGCCCCTCACCACTTGTTGGGCAGCAATAGTGGAGCATTCGAGAGGGGAATTTCCTATCCATGGCTGGACAACTCAAACTCGGCATGGTTCTCCAAGCAGTCGTCAGTCCAAGATGCAACGCACTATGGACTCGGTCCGGGTTAAGGCCACTGAAGTATGCACATACTTCTCTGGGTCCACTATGTTGTCAAGGTCTTCTTGGAGGAATGTGACTAGCAAATTTTCCTTTTTGTGTATAGATGGTCTCCTGCTCGGTCAACCTTTATGACAAGGTGGAAGTGCAAATCCAACAACTTCAGCAGGCGCAAGAGGTGTTTGAAGGGTAAGAATCCATAATACAGATAGCCGAACCATGCTAGATGGTTGTGAAAATTTAAAAAAATTTCCTAATCCTTTTGGGAATTAAATTCCCTGTGTTTTGAAAAACTGCATTTTTTAGGACTGGAGGATCGGTCTTGCACTAAACCAGACCAAATTTGAAACCGAATAAAGAGGGAGATTTGTACTTGATACAAATACCATAAAAACATAGATCCCAAGTTCATGCCCAAATCAGTCCTAAAACAAGCTTCCACTAAAGATGGCAAAATGTATAGGTGAAGTTGATTCAACAATATAGTTTTTAGCAAAATTGAGATCCAACTACTTGAATCAAACTAAGGATGATGAGACTAATATCCCCTAAATTTCTTACAAAAATAAGAGAAAAAGCTATGAGACAAAAGGGTGCAGAGAGAACTAGGAACTACAAAAATATGAAACTATCTTGGACTAGTCCACCCCCTTCTCTTTTATAATCTCTTATTGAGCTATCTCCTAATCTAGTTAGGAGATAGTCCAGATCTACATCAGATCTGAACTCTAATTACAACAATACCTTATCTTCTTATAAGATTAGGTGCTCCATGCCCAGATTTGCCCCATGGCACATGAAAACTCAAGTTGTCATGTGATAGCTTAATTAATCATATTAATTATGAGCATAACCCAATCAACTATAAGACTCACAACCCAATGGTGTTGCATGGCCAACTTAGGCCTGACTTGTATGGCGTGGCACCCCACAATGACCTCACATAAGTCCACATGGGTTTGGTCCAACTTCTATGAAAAGGCTTGATCGAATTCATTTCTAAATGTAGTGAACCCCTAAACACATCATCACATGCTTAATATGGGCCCAACATTTACACTTAAATGATACTTAAATTTAACAATCCTATGAAGATCTAAGGATAATTTACTTAACTAAGATAAAGCCCATCAGGTAATCAATATACCTGATGATCAAACACTGCCCGACATAATCAAATTGAATTTGGATAATTCAAATATCTAATTGGTCGAATTCAGATATCCTATTCTTACCGAATAGTTAATTGGATTTGAATTTAGATATGACATGATTTGATTCGATAAATATCCGATCGACTGATTATTTAATTCTTATATATAATATATAAAATATTTTATAATTTTTATATAATAATTAAGTTATATAAATAATTTATTTATTTATATACTTTATATCAATACAATATTTATTTTATATATTTATTAATTATCTAAAATAATTAATTAATCGAATTCGAATCAAATTGGATATTCAAATACTTAATCGGATTTGAATTTGTATATTAATTTTTAATATCCGTCAAATATTGATTCAAATTCAAATATCAAATTTGAATTCGAATATTGCTTGATCTTATTCAAATTTGATCCTTTTACACCCCCATCGACAGGGAAGGACCTCTTCCCAAGCTGCAAGGTGCAGTGCCACACTCACTACTCAAATGGATCCTAAAAATTAAAATCTTTTGCAAACATTTTTTGTAAAACATTAATATATATTATAAATATATTTTGAAAGCCAAATATCAAACACAATTGAAATACATTGCATGCAGTTTAGGTTTCTATAAAAGAGAGTAATCCGTATCATTTACTTTGTCTAATAAAGGGTTTGATCATATCACTATGATCACCCCACTCAAGTGAATACTCATATTGCCCCAAAATACCCAAGTTGTGACTCTTGATGGGTTTCACTAATTGGTATATCAAAGACAACCTAATCCAATACCTAGTGCAGTACCATAATCAAATTTAGGGGTTATGTATAACTTTCCAATCTGACAACACAACCCCCACCCACAAAGCAGAGCCCAGCCCAGTCCATTTAACAGAAAATCAGAAATGAACAATCACATTTGGTGGGTTGGTTTGGACTTTGGAAGGTGGGAGAGTAAGGTCTGAGCCCAAATCCCACACTCATAAAAACCAGCAGTTAAATCGAACAAATATTTGGGGTGGCAACCCAAATTTCTTAATTTCTTAATTCCAAGGAACACCCTTCTTACTTTCGTAAGTCTCTTTACCTGCTTAATTTTTAAGTGGAGTACATGTAGATCATCATCAAAAATCTAATTAAAATCATTGGATGAAAAAAAAATGTAAAATGACAAGCATGGCGACTATGGGTTGAGGGGAAATGCTTGGAATTTGCAGATGCAGTAGTGTTAATGGACACAAGGTGGAAGGCAGAGGTGTTGAGATGCATCCACATTGGGCTTTTGTGTGTTCAAGAAGATGCAGCTGATAGGCCCACCATGTCGTCTGTAATTCTTATGTTAACAATTGAACCTGTACCTCTTCCTCAACCTACAAAACCAGCATTTGCCTTGGGAAGACTCATTCTTCAACCAAATCACTCTTCTTCATCAGTCATTTGTTCTGCCAATATTGCCACTATTTCTGATGTTTCCTCACGTTGAGAGTTGAGACTCTCTCTCTCTTTTTGATGTTTTACCACTATTTCTATTTCTGATGTATTGAAACCAAGGCAACTATCCACTTTATATAATATAGACTTGAAAAAAAAATGAAAATCTTGACATCGCTGTCCCTTGAGGCATTGAAGTTGATTTTTATTTGCTTCATCCTAGGAGGATAGCAAGACCATGTGCGGCACTTGTAAGAAGAGGTTTTTTTTAAGGAAGGCACGAAACAGAATGAAATGGCCAAATAGGACTCGTCTAGCAAACCCTATATACCTGAGATAAGGCTCAAATGAAATGATGATATGTCTTGAGGAATTCTGTCATTGTTGTCCTTACTTTTTCAATTTCAAGCACTATTGGAGAATCAGTATTTTATTGTTATAAGCACTCTTCCATTTGTATTTTTACTTTTGCTGTGTTTAGAAAAAATGCAAATAAGTATGAAAACAAATATGTAGAGTGTAAAACGGTTCATATAAATTGTAAAATTGGGTTAGTTTGGCATTGACAAATTTACCTTCTTACCAAACAGATTTTAGTTGTAATGGATGCAAACATAAATTCCAATAAAGCATATGCCTTTTGTTTTTTAATCAAAAGCCCACTTGAATGCAAATTTACTTCTTTTTTATTGATGTACTTTTACATCTTATTATCAATGTCAATATGCATTGGTTCCATGTAGTAGAAAGCTTGTGAGCGGATCAATCCAGCTCAGCTCTTTTTGAACGACGGGAGCGATCTCATCTGCCCCCCTGAGAATGCTAAGCCGAGGAAAGTTCTCTATATACACAGTCCTCATGGTGTTATCACCAGTGCTGGCTAATCGGGATAGGGCATCGGCCTCAGTGTTCTCTGACCTCGGGATTTGTTGGATGAAGTGTGACCGGAAGTTGAGCAGAGCTCCTCTTACTTTGGCTAACTATGCTACCATGGTTGGCTCGCGAGCTTCGCACTCACCCATAACCTAATTGACCATGAGTTGTGAATCGCTGCAGACGACAATGTGTTTGGCTTTCACTTCCTTTGCCAGATCCAACCCGGCTAGTAGCACCTCATACTCTGCTTCGTTGTTAGATGCCACGAACTCAAAGCATAGTGCGTACTCCAATTTCACACCACTTGGCCCATACAGAACAATCCCAGCTCTGCTGCCCTACCGGTTTGACGAGCCATCTACGTGAAGGATCCAAGGTTCCTCGTCCCAGTTCGCGCTTGGCCTAACTAGGAGGGATGCCGCACTGGTTGCTACTTCACAGCGCTTGAGCTCAACCAGCCCGAGAACACCAGGCTCACCTGCATTGGGGGCCTCATGTTCCACCAGCCTGGGGACTTCGGAGCTAAAGGTGCATTCTGCGATGAAATCTGCTAAGGCTTGGGCCTTGATAGCAGTTCGCGGCTTGTACTGGAGTTCGTATTCACTGAGGTTGATAGCCCACTTTGTCAGCCTTCCCGAGACCTCGAGCTTGAGCAATACTTGCCTTAGAGGTTTGTTGGTAAGGACAATAGTGGTGTGAACTTCGAAGTACAGGCGGAGCTTTTGGGCTGCTATGACCAGTGCATAGGCTAACTTTTCTATCTCTAGGTACCTTCTCTCTGTTCCCTGTAACACTTTACTAACATAATAGATGGCTCATTGGACCCGATCTACTTCTCTTATTAGTACCGAACTGACCACCTCGTCACTTGTCGAGAGGTATATCTCTAAAATATCACCCTCTTCGGGTCGGGTTGAGACTGGGATCCTGGCAAGGTGCCTTTTGAGCTCGTCGAACGTGAACTGGCACTCTTCGGTCCATTCAAAACCTTTGTTCTTTATGGCTTTAAAGAAGGGCAGGCAATGATCTGCTAAATTGGAAATGAAGCGGCTCAAGGCGGCTAACCGGCCGTTCAACTTCTGAACCTCCTTTAATTTCTGGGATGGTCTCATTTCTAGGATGGCTTTGATTTTGTTCGGATTGGCCTCAATGCCTCGCCGGTTAACAATGTACCCTAGGAGTTTACCCAAGGTGACACCGAAAACACACTTGTTTGGATTTAATTTCATATTAAATCTACGCAAAATTTCAAAAACTAAATGTAAATCTTGTATTAAATCATGTGAAAATTGAGTTTTGACGACCATGTCGTCTACATAACACTCTACTTTTTTGCCAATTAGTGGCTTAAACAGTTTGTTTACAAGTCTTTGAAAAGTGGTCCCTAGCATTTTTCAACCCGAAGGCCGAACTCGGTTATGAAAGCAGGTTTCTCTTCATCAGCTGAGTCCATCCTGATTTGATTGTAGCCTGAATAGGCATCCAAGAAGCTTAGCAACTCATGCCCCGAGGTCACGTCCACTAGACGGTCGATCCTGGGAATTGGGAAGTAGTCCTTTGGACAAGCTTGGTTCAGGTCGGTGTAGTTGACGCACATGCGCCATTTACCATTGGCCTTTTTCACCAGAACGGGGTTGGCCACCCAGTTCGGGTAATGAACCTCCCTGATAAAATCGGCTGCAAGGAGCTTCCCGACCTCCTCGTCAACTGCCCTCCATCGCTCTGGGGCTAGGTTGCGTTTCTTCTGTCTAATGGGCCTAACTGCAGAATCAATGTTGAGCCTATGAGTTATAATGTTGGGGTCTATGCCGAGCATTTCTACCGCTAACCATGCAAAAACATCTAAACTTTCGAGTAAGAAACTTACCAATTGAGACCGCAGGGGTTTCTCAATAGAAGAGCCAATCTAAAGTACCCGAGTTGGGTCCTCTGCCAAACCCGGGATGGGGATGGTCTCTTCAGTAGGAGCGGCTCGCTCCGCGAACTGCTCCGTGGGTCGCTCTAGCTCGAGGTCGTCTGCTACCTTGACCTTTCCTTTGAGGGCGGCTACGTAGCACTTGTGGGACTCGAGCTGATAACCTCATGTCACTCCGACTCTGAAGTCTATAGGGAACTTCATCGCCAGATGATAGGTGGAGACTACTGCTCGTAAGGCATGGATGATGGGCCGACCTACTATTACGTTGTACGGGGAGGGGATCGTAACCACCAGGAACTCATGGCTGAGTTTTACCACACTAGGCCAGGTGCCGACCTCCACCGATATAGTGACTCCTACAAGCGGAGTGTTTGTGGGCTTCAGGTCGCTTTCCTAGAGCTGAAGTTGATCGAAGGCTGCCTTGAAGAGTATATCTGTCGAGCTACTCGAGTCGACTAGGACGCGCTTGACCTCAAAGTTATTGATCTTAATCTTTATGACGAGCATGTCATCATGGGGGTAGTGAACCCCCTGCGCATCGTCTTCAGTGAAGAAGATCAGTTCTTCCATCCTTGGCTGCTTTGAGGGGTTAAGCTCTTCCCTGGTGGCCTCGCCGGCTGATGACCGAGTTGCTGCCGAAGTGCAGCCTGCAACAATTGATCCTCTGACAATTACATGGATGGTCCCCCAGAATGGTCTCTCGTCGGGAGGCTGCCTCTACGGCTGTTTTGCTTGCCTGTCGGACTCGGGAGCCTCTTTACTCTACTCCCCGTGCCGACCTGCTTTATTATTATTATGTTGTACAAAATTTCTCAGATATCCATGACGGATAAGTTCTTCTATCTTGTTGCGGAGGTTTTTACAATTTTTGGTACTATAACCGTGATCTTTATGAAAACTACAATACAAGTTTTTATTCCTAACATCGGCCTTAAGCCGAGGTGGCCACTTCACATATGGGGCATCCTTGATCGCCATGAGGATCTCGGTCCACTTTGTGTTGAGGGGCGAATAATCCCTTTCTGCTACCAGAGCTCAGAAAGGCTGAGTTGGCTTTGCCCCCCGAGCTTGGTCCTTCTTCTTCTTGTTGTCACTTGGAGTCGGGGGCTCTGGTTCCCTTTTTCTTTTTTCAAGGGCCTGCTCACCCTTTTGGTTAATACCCTCCTCTATCCCTATGAACCAATCTGCCAGTTCGAGGAACTCGGTACGGTCTTAGGTTGGTTGACAACCACGTGCCATCGGAACTCCTTGTGGGTGATGCCCCGCTTGGCCGTAGTGAGCTGAACTACAGGGTCTAGGTTGGGTATCTGCAGGCAAGCATCATTAAACCGCTTGATATAGATCTGGATGGACTTTCCTTCCCTCTGGACTATGTTGAGGAGGCTTTCTTAGGTCCTCGGACACCTTTTATTGGTGACGAAGTGGGAGGTGAAGACTTGCACGAACTGCGCCCAGCTCCTTATTGAACCTGGCGTGAGGTTTCGGTACCAAGTGCGGGCTACTCCATTGAAAGTGGTGGAGAAGGCCATATACATGCAAGACTCGCTCGCTCTAGCCAGATGCATCTGGGACTAAAAGGCATCCACGTGGTCATTGGGATCGAAGGACCCATCATACTTGTCCAGTGGGGGGAGGGGGACAGTGATACCGTCTGAGGCATATTCAGACTTGGAAACCCATCCACAGAGAGGGGGACGGTGAACTGCCCGATGCAGACAGTGGGTAGCTGGGGTTGATCCTCAGAGGTGTTCTAGTGTCCGGCGTTGCTGGAGGAAGCCATAGGTGTTGGTAATACTGATGAGTTCTTTGAAGAGAGTTGCACAGAAGTTAAAGAAAGGCCTTTTGAAGCATTCCCACAGACGACGCCAAATGATGCAACACAATCTGGGCACTCCTAGTTGGTTGAGACTTGGCTCCTAGCTGTGACGGACGGCACCTGAGAGGAAGAGAAAGGTAAAGGGTTCCCGGGGAGCTCTCTCAACGGGAACACTCCGATGGCTAAGTTAGAACTCTGAGGAAACTCAAAGAAGACAGAGAGTTAAGAGTGCTGAAAGTGCTAGCTTCAATACCTTTGTTTCGTGAGGGCCGGGGTCTTCTTATACTAGAGCTCGGTCACATTAAGCGTAACCGCCACTGCCCTAGCCGTTACTGCCAGGGCTGGGGTGGTAGGCGCAGGCTGCTACTGCAGAGTACAGACTCATCAAGCGTGCCATGCTTTTCAGAGATGACAGGCAGAACGCCGCCTGACAAGGGATGCGGGCACTACCACCGGATCTGGCAGGTATGGTTGTCAGGCGGATCTCTCATGCAGTCTGTCGAGTTGTTGTACACCGACCCACCTGGGGCAGGTTTTCCCTACACCGAGGTACCGAGGTACGCCAAGGTGCTCGCACTAGAGACGAGCCTTAAGCAAGTACGAACAGGAGTTTCGATGGTGCTGCCCCGATGTGTTTCTCCCTCGGGACACTTAGCCAAAAGCTGGGGCGCTCCCTTCTTAGGAAGGGAGAGCTCGGAGCCCCTTAGAAGGAGCTCGGGTCTCACGGGGAGCTCGGGTCCCCTTGCACGGGGGGAGCTCAGGGAGTTCCGCTTCAGGCTTGGGGCAAACTAGGCCTTGCTTCTCGGTGGGTTGTCACACCCGCCGAGTCGTTTGGTCGGGCCTCAACAAACTTGTTACGCCGAGTTGTGGCCAGGCTATCGCGCTGAGTTATCGCTTATGCCAGGTCATATATACGTGTCCCCGTGCTACGAGGTTGGGCCAAATCACCCTACATCACTAACCAAACATGTTTTATTTGTATTTTACTTGACACAGATGTGACATAAATGTGGACTAGGAGTGAAAATTGGGCAGGTTCAACCGTTCAACCTAAGCCCGGTTTTAGATGTAGATGTTTAATCAAGGTTTTAAAAGCTGAATCGGAGATGAAACCATTCTGGCCACCATTTTCCGATTCAACAGTTCAATCATTCAGATCAAAAAAATATTGATAGATAATGAAAAATATCAAAATAAATTAAATAAATATAAAGAAAAAATGCAAGAAAAAACATCATATAGAAAACTACAAATATATAAATATAAAAAATAATAAAATGCAACAAATACCAAAAAATACAAATATTTGTAAAAAATGCAGAAAATACAGATGAGCCTTTATACCATCCCTGCATGAAAATGAGCCTCCAGACTAAAAAAGGATCAACATCTAGACTGGTGTTCATTATACCTTTAAATCAATCAACAATTTGGCAATACTCAATTCCTAGTTGCAGTTCGAAACTGCAAACTGGAAATACCCAGTTTCTCGAAGATATCTCATGCATTCAACCCCCTATCCCTAAAAAATGAAATATCCAACCAAAATGGAAATTATTCATGAATTTCATTCTTTCAATCTTTTTTTACTAATAAAAAAAATATTGAGTACATTTATACATTCACCGCCATCGATAGTGGGTGGTGTCACAGTCACAGAGAGGAGAATGAAACTACCGGTTAATGTTGTTGTAGTCTGGTCGCGGGTGATTAAAACTGCCACTACAACTAAAGACTCGCTAGTAGAGGAGAGCAAATCCAAAAGCTAAGAAAGGAAATGCCTCTCTAGGTCGCCGTTGCAAAATCGTCAGTTGCCATAGGTCATTATAGGTTGTAATACGTCTTTGGATGTTGTTGGAGAAGCGGGATCTGCTCCTCACACATGGGCGCCTCACAGGCATATCCACCGTGCATTGGGAACATCTCCCATGAAAAATAACTATTAAGTACGGAAGACGTTTCCAATGCAGGGTAGGATGTGCGTGTGAGAAGTAGATTCGGACTCGTTGTTAGAATTCGGAGGTAGATGGGCTCAACCGCTCGATAGCTTGATTGAGCAATAGAGAATGAGAGAGAATAGTATGTCACCATTGCAAAACCACTAGTCGCCGGTCGTCGTGGATCACCAGAAGTCATCCAAGATCAAAGCAAGTGAGATGAGAGAAACGGAGAAAGAAAGAACGAAAAATTCGAAAATGGTATTTTTGTTTGATAAAACTCTAACC
Organism: Nelumbo lutea; assembly: GCF_056320005.1. Classification (NCBI taxonomy): domain Eukaryota; kingdom Viridiplantae; phylum Streptophyta; class Magnoliopsida; order Proteales; family Nelumbonaceae; genus Nelumbo; species Nelumbo lutea. Next base: position 142,625,003 of record NC_142684.1, read on the forward strand.
CAAATTCGATTTGCGATTCAAAGGGAATTTTTATTTTTATTTTTAATTTTTTAAATTGTAGAAAAAACATAAAGCCTATGAACTGCTGCCCGGGTTGAATGGTTTAGCTAACCGATAGTGGTCCTTTGACCAATTCAACAATTTTTTCATAATTAATAGTCCAGAGCAAAATTGGACCTAGAGACCTAACCAGTTCCTATGTTAAATGGTCCAACCGCCCAGTCCAATTCGGTTTTCAAAACCTTTTATTTAATTACCAAAGCAAGAAACCAATCAGACCCAACATGAGTATGTTAGGTTTCACCTCGGATTGGGGCTGGGCTGAAAATTTCGGGTTGAAGCTAGGGTTGGGCCAGGCCTCAGGCTAAGGGCCACAACCTTAGGGTTGGACTTGGGTTTAGACTAAGCCCAACGAAACCAGCCCAAGTTGCACTTGCACCTCTAATATGGACCCCAAACAGTCACAAAATTATCTCCACACCATACATCCCCTAAGCAAAGAGATTGTGGTAATATTTGTGCTTTTCTTATCTTCAACAAAAACAATTGCCACATCAGCAAAATAATGTTGTTTTTGCTGATGTGGCAGTTGTATTTGTTTACAAAATAAAATTATTTGCATTGGTGAGTAAATCTTAAGATGTAATTGTTGGGCAGTTTTGTATGCCCTTAGCTTCAATCAAAATGATGTACTTTATGAGTTTATTGTAAATGAATAAAAGTTCATATTTAATTCATGTTCCCTTGGTATGTTTCTGTGTAATACCCTTAAACTGGACACTTAATGAGACTCGTGCTAGTTTAGAATGTTCACAGCCAGTGGGTTAGTCTGGGGGGACCTATCCTGATAAGGCTGACACTATTGTGCCACCAAGTTGGTTGGGGTGGCTTGTCTCAGCTACCAGGGTGAGACCCTAGGCACATACATGTAGGATTAATTGAATCTTTGAACTAGACCAGATTTCCAGTATTACCCTGGACCTTGGAGATTGATGGGCAAAACTGGAAAGTTACACCCAACCCCTAGACTCGATTATGATACTACACTAGGTGTCAGATTGGGCTATCTTTGATATACCAATCAGTGATATCCTTAGCGGGGGTCAAAACCTGGGTATGTTGACAAAGTCTAAGAATTCATCTGAGTGGGTAATCATAGTGACAGGATCAGCCCCTTTATCAAACAAAGGTAATGATCGGGGATGCACCCTCACTGATGGAAACCAAGACTGCCAGCAACTAATTTCAATTGTTGAGATTTGTTTTGCAAAGTATATTTTATATGAGATATAAAAGTATATGTATTATGGTTTTTAAAATGTTTGTGAAAAGGTTTTAATTCCCGGGATCCATATAAGTAGAGAGTGCAACACTGTTCCTTGCAACTAAGGGAGAGGTCTTCTCTTGTCGGGCAGTGTTTGATCATTATGGGATAAAAGATTAAGTGTAAGACCATTGAGGATAATACCTAATGGGCTAATCTTGCATCTGCCCACAGTCCCTGGGTGTTACAAGGTGGCTTGGCCCAGGGACCACTTAGGGTAAGTGTTGGGCCCATAGAGCCCATTTGATGGGTTTCAGGGGGTGCACTATCTATAACAGTGTATTCAACCAGGCCTTGTAACAAAAGCTGGGTCGAACCCATGTGGATGATGTGTAGATCAATGCTTGGGTCTCACGCCATACAAGGAAGCCCAACTGGACAGTAGTTAGGAAGGTTAAGTGAGCACATAAGCTTAATGGGCATAAAGCCCATTTCGAATTGGACTTATTTATTAAGTTAAATGTGGGTGAATTCTGAGATGGATCAACAGATAGGATAGGGTCTTAACCCTATCCACTCAGAGAGTCCAGATCTGAATCATATTCAGATCTAGAAACCTCCTAATGAGATTAGGAGAAGGCTGATTTAATATGCAAATAAGATAAGGGTTTATCCTTATCACCTAAAGAGAGGTCTGATCCAAACATGATTTGGATCAGCAGCTCCTAATTGGATTAGGAGCTGATCTTTTAGGGTTACAAAAGCAGGAGGGGGCGGCAACCTTTAGAAGAATAACATAATCAGGTCCTCTTTAGAGCTGAAATCAGAGAAGAAAGATTTCTGCAGTCCCTGCAAAGATCTTTCTTGTCGCCTCCTTCCTGCAGCCGTCAAACATCCAGTTCGATCTCTAGTTGTGGGAGAAGTCAAGATTCGATCTTGACATCAGTTCTTTGAGAAAGAATTGATAGGAAGCTGTGCTCATGTGCCATCCTACTATTTCTTGCGAATGACAGAATTCTTGGAGAAGAAAACTGCTGATTCTGCTCCATCCTACACTACGCCATCTTCAGCGGGAGCAGTCTTTGGATCCTTCCTTGGGCGTGAACACCTTCGTTGGGAGATACTTTTTCTCCATATCAGGTATAATCCTCTCCTACTCCTTTTGGTTCAGATCTGGTTCAGTTTATGATTCAATTGATCATTGAAAATATGATTTTCTAAATAGGGAATGCGATTCCTAGTTGAAAGGGAGAGAAGAATTTTTGAAATTCGCCCGTTTATTCCGCAAGATTTGGGCGTCTATACGATGGATCTCTCATCCCTTCAGTAACTAGACAATTTTTCTTATGCAAAGATTACAAAATATAGAAAACCAACTTAGGTTGTGTTTGGTACTATTACTGTTTCTAATTGGACTGTTTTGGATTGATGGATACAAATTGATAACTAATATTTGTTGTCACATCACATGTGAGAATTACTTTAACTAGAATGATTAGACTTCACTTTTTGAGCAAGATGTTGATGTTTCTAGGAACAACCTCTCACACCTGTATTTTTAAGGTATGCTTATTTTAATTGTAAATAACTTCAAATAACAATTGTATTCTAATTTATATTAATAAACTCAAAATGTTTCAAGTTAAAACGACAATGGTATCAAACACAACCTTAATCAACTTGAAAACCTTAGTTCTAATAAATTGGAATGATAAAGATCTATTACCAATAAAACGCTGCCAACACTGTCCCAACAAATCATTGCAGCCACATATTGGGAACGTCTTCCTTGTCTTTATGCGGAGACACTCCCCATATGCCACTATAATAAGATCTGCTTTGGTGAGTGCAAGACCTGTTCGAACACCATTCAAATGACATTTACAGCCTTGCATTGAGAACATCTCCGTATTTCTGTAATTTATTTCATGGAGAGATATTCTCAATGCAAGGCTATAAAAGCTGTTTGGACGGGCCTTGCATTGACTGAATCCGGTTTCCATTGTAATGGCTTGTTGGAATAGTGTTGGAGAAGAGATCTGATTCTTGAATATTTTGATGATTAGATGTCGTACTGACGCTAAGATGGTATAAATCTGGCAATTGGGTTGATTTCAGGTCAGGATGAATTTTGTGTTGGGTTGTCAAATGCTATAACCTAACCTCAAGATTTTCGGGTTAGGGTTGACCCATGGGCCAGTTCGGGTCATCCAAAAAAAAAAACTGAAATTTTGAAAAATAAAGAAAAATACAAGAAAAATGCTAAAATTAAAAGAATTAACCTTAAAATTCAAAAAATAAAATAAAAAATCTTGAACATTTAACAATTCAAAGAGTAAACAAAAAAGAATAAAAACTAAATATTAAAAATTAAAGTATGGAAGCTTCTAACACAATGCATAAAGAGTCCCAAATCCCAATTAGATCTGACAATCGAATCAACGGGTTGACTCATGACCCAATCCAACCCAACCCAACCCAGTTTTTCTGGTTGGGTTGGGTCAGGTCATTCTCAAATTTAAGTAGTTAAACTATGAGACCCTAACCCTATTTTTTTTTTGTTGGGTTAGATCCGGGGTCAACTTTATTAACCATCACTTAAGTCAACTTGGAAAGTGTGAAATGGGCCAATATTAAACAGGGCCGTGGAATTTCAAAACCTTAAAAACTTAATCCAAACACGGTATTTCTTTTCACGAATAGCAAAGTCCATTAAAGGGATTGGAATGTTTTACAAAGGCTTAAAGATCATAAGTTTAGATTACTTCAATCCTGATTTTGCATACCACACTACTAACTACAAGATTACAAGCATCAAAATGTTTCCATGAATTCAAGTTTTATAACAATTGTCAAATAAAAATTTGAAAGTCGCAAAACTTTTAGGCCCCTTTCATGAGGGTTTAAGCTCTGGCTGAGTTTCTGTAACTCGACAGCTTTGATGGTTTTTTCCAAGTTCCAAACTTGGATTCCCGATGCCGGAAACTTTGGGAGGGAATTTAAGAAGAATAATCTAAATTCCTCACGAGAAAGGCAGAATTTGTTCAAACTAAACCGGTTCTTCCTTTTTTGTTTCGGGTGAGGGAGTAAGCAATGGGCTCTTTAAACTTTAGAGTTTTGTCACAAGTCTGAATGTAATTGTGTTGATTAGGCCTTCCTAATCCATGGTATGATGAGCAAGTTCACATGACCAGAGGTATAGCCTCAACCGTAGTTTGATCATTCCTAATCCATGGTATGATGAGCAAGTTTCCATTAGGGTAAATTGTTGAAACCTCTCTTGAAGTTTGATAATTGCAATCACCTCTCATGAAACTTGTGAGATAGTTGTATGTAGACCATTTTTTGTTAAAATCCTCTAAAAGGAGGCATGGAAATGTCAAAAATACTCAAGCATTTACCTTTTAAGGTATTTATTTTAAAATTTTTCTCTTCATGTGAATGGCTAGTCTAAGCCTTTCCAATTTTTTTTTTCTGAAATTGATTTATTTTTCAAAAATTCCCCTCATATTAATTGCTCAAAAGTTAAGCTGCAATTTTAAATCATTTTTTTTTGTAGTGTTATTGTTTTTTTGTGGAAACAAGCCTCAATAGTAATTGCATGGGTATTTTGGATATTTTTGTGTCTTTTGTTAGAGGATTCTAACAAAGGTGGCCTATTTGCAATTATGTTAGAAAGTTCAAGGGAGGTGATTGCAATTACCAAACTTAAAGAGAGGTTTCATCAATGGTTAGAAATTTTAGGGGATGTTGCAGTAATTTACCCTTTGCATTATTATCATTAGTATCTATTGAAACAAACAATGAGATGCACTTCCCCATCACTTAGTATATGTTTTGACATCGATGCTGCAGTTGCAGCACCGTTTTCTAATGTGTGGGTTGGAAGCACCGTTTTTTCAAAAAACGGTGCCTTTTTTTGTTTGGAATCCTTGCTGTTAGGTAGGACATTTCTTGGAGAAACAACAACTTTTTCTGTTTGGCACCATTGTTCTAGGAAACATTTTCTGCACTTCTATCCATTATCCAGTGCCACTTCACTACCCTGTTAGCAGCAACGAGCTGTAGCACTAACAAATGCCAAATTTGGCGTTGCTCCAAGCCATTCCTTCCTGATTTTCAAGGCGTGGCTTGGAGCACCGTTTTCTATGAAAAAACGGTTCCAAACAGATGGCTATTTCCTACAGCACTGTTTTTTCCTATGTGGCACTGATGTGGCATCTTTGCTCTAGGAAATGACAACAATGCCAAACAGTTGCTTAAATAATCTCTTCTCCTAAAATTTCTCCTAAACTACCACCCCTACTATCCCCCACTTTCTCCAAAATTATCTCTAATTCCTATTTATCTTCTAAATTATCTTTAATTCCTATTTACCCTCTCCCCTACTTCTTATCTATATCTATCTAAAGAAAGTTTGGATTAAAAAAATTTAAGAATTATCTAAATATTCTAATAAAATTATATAATAACTTTAAAATATTTATTAAAAACACAAAAATAATTTTATATTTTTACAAAATATATCACAAAATTATGTACTAACAATTTAAATTATATTTCACGGATTATCAATTTAAATGTTTTTAAAATACATAATAATATGTAATAGCTTTAAATAAAAAAAAAATTAAATAACAAAAAAATTAAATATTTTATAGATTATTTAAATATTTATCATAACTAGATTTTAAATAGTTAGAATAATGGAATTAGTAATAAATTTAAAAAAGTTCTTCAAAGTAGAAAAATAATTATAACATAATATTGAAATTAATAAGAACTTAATATATTACAAGATTAATAATCAAATTATGTAATGATAGTATAAATTATGATTTTATAGATAATTAAATTTAATAAATAATTAATAGTTTAGAGTTTAAATATTTTACATATTATTTAAGTATTTAAATAACTAAATAGAAAAATATTTAACATAACTAAGTTTTAAATAGTTTAAATAAAGAAATTATGTAATAAATTTAATAAAATTTTGAAAAGTAGAAAAATAATTATAACATAATATTGAAGTTAATAATAATTTAATATTTTACATAATATTATATGTAACTAATTTCACTTTATTAATAATAATTTTAAACTCTTAATCTATATTTATTATATAATTATATATACTAAAATTAATATTTATTGTACTTTAGTAATTATTTATTGTTTTTTCTGATAAATGTATTTTCAATGATTATGTATAAATTTATTTTGTTTGGTTATTTAATAGAAAACTTTCAACAATTATTGGAGATTAAACTACTATTATTGAATTATTGTACTTTTTGTATTTATTGTATTTTTGTTATAATTTATTGATTAATTAATATTTATTAGGGATTAAACTATTATTTGAGATTATACTGTTTATTGACTAAGTTAATATATTTTTAGTACTTATTGTATTTTTATAATTATTGTAATATTTTCAATAATTTTGTATTTTCACTATAAATTTTTAATAATTATTGGAGTTGGTTGGGTCTGGCCGTAGGGTATTTGGCTTACCAAATTGACCTAGTCAGGTTGGGGAGTTGGTCAACTGAAACCGATTGACCTTTTATGAAAATTGACCCACTCAAGTTGTATCGGTTTGGGTCGGATTTCACAAAAGGTCAATCGATTCAAAAGATTTAAACTTAAAAATTAAATTAAATTTTAAAAATTACAATGCAAATATTAAAAAATAAATTTAAAAATTAGATTTATGAAATAAAACATTTTAGACTGATCCAACTTGGTCAAATTGGGAAAATTTTCACTTTTTCATATTAAAATTATATTTAAAATATAAATTACAAATAAATATCCATGGTTAGGTCGTTTGATTTTGGTTGGTTTACAAATGGCTAAAGTGAAATTGATCCAACTTGGTCGAATTGGGAATTTTTTGAACCAAAGCCAATATAAAATACTAGAAAACCAACCAACTCGGGTCAAGTTAATCGGGTTGGTTGATTTCATAAGTTTGACGAATAAACATAACTAAAATTAATTATTGTTATTTTGTATTATAAAAAATTTATTAAAAGTAGTATATAAAATATGAATAATTATTAATTATTTAAAAAGTTGAAAATATAAAATAATTGCATACTCTTATGTGTTTCTATTAGGGTCATTTACTAGAATAGACCTTATAGTTTTACATATTTACTTAAACCTACCTTATAATTTTCATTTTACTAAAATATCCCATATATTTTACAACTTATTTACTTAATCAACTTTTTCATTAAGGAGTGTTTGTTTTGCCATTAGGCCCACGATTTTTTATTCCAAAACTACCCTTACACTTTTTTATATAGAAAACAAAATTGGCCAAATATAGCCAATAGAGTGGTCGTCCATATTTTATTAAATTTTTTTTTTAATTTATTTAAATGAACATTAGGGTCAACATTGTCATTTTCCACTATCATTTAATGGAAGATTGATTAAATCAGTTGTAAATTATAGGTGGTGTTTTAGTAAAATGCTAACTATAGGGTAGATTTTAGTAAAACCATGAAACTATAAGAGTATTTTAGTAAATAACCCTTTATATTATTTATCTTTTGCTTAATAAATCACGTACATTGCACGGATCCATGCTAGTTACTTTTGTTAAAAAGAAATCTGTTTTTGTTTTGCAAGATTCGTATTTATTAGATCACACATAGAGACGTAGGTTGTAATGGAAAGGTTCTTTCTAAATAGAGAAATCCTTTCCATAATGACACTTGTCTCAAATAAGAGGAGTGAATTCAGCCAAGAGACGTTGAGATGCTTCACATCTAACGTTCTATTATTCTCCTCTATATATAGGCTCAGTTTGGAAAAGTACAAGTAGAAATATGTAGAGTGCAAATACAAATACAAGATTTAGAAACAAAATAAAAGGAAACACATATAAACAATATAATTTGAGAACTTATGTAAAAAAAGTTTAATTTATACTATATTATTAGCACCGGCCTCATTCTCCCATTCCCCCATCTCTCTTTTCTCCTCAAACCTCTCTTCTTTCTCCCTTACCCCCTTCCAGCTCTTTCATTCATTCTCTCTTTCCTCCGGCCTCCTATTAAGCCACATCATCATGGCTTTGCCTTCTCAATCCTCTCCCACCCATTCACGGTACTAAACTCTCCGTTATTTGTTTGTTCACACTTCTCAACCTCAACAGCCATGAACTCTAGCTTTGCAATGAGGTCTTCCTACGACCATTAACTTAAAACAGTCAGAAACTACACAGAGATCGAGAGAGGTGTAGACAGAGTTCATATAGTAACCATATTTTTATAGAGAGATTGAGAGAGGGGTAGTCAGAATCATAAAGAGATCAAGAGAGGCGTAGACAAAGTTCATACAGGTCCATTTCTTGGCGATTTATTTTTGGGAAAAGTACGGAGACACAGGATGCAGAAGTCTCCCTACAACTAGCCCTGTGAATTTGGCATCAATTCATGGTCAGGATGCATTCCCCCTTGTACTTTGGGCCTAATAAATTCTGAGCTGGGCTGATTTGTACTTCTCCCTTTATTTTTTTTCTCTTATTGCTCATTATACTTATTTTTTTCTCTCCTATTTTTCTTTGTTTTTTTTTTTTCTCATTCTGCTCGTGGCGTTTATTGGTTCCTCTGTTTTTTCTTTTGACCAGTTGTGTTTTTGTCTCATCGTCGGTTTGAAGGTGTGTGGACTACTTTAAGTGAACTCTCCGCTCTAATCATGTTTGGACACACGCTCCGTCGCTCAACTCCACTGAACTCCACCTATTGAAACTTAACTATTGTTTCACCTCTGTATTCATTCAGATGGGGTAAAAACCAGTTTATTTTTTGGTTTCTCGATCGCCCTTGATATGTTGTCATCGTCGCTTTGTCCAGCGAACGACGTGAACCACTTTGGGTTAAGAAGACACCCAAGTCAGGTCAGGTCGCTTTAACGGGCCGGTTTAAATAGTACCTATTTTTGTTGTCTATGGAACACGGTTCGGTATCTAATTGAACCCACACGATTTCATTGCTTCTAACTTGTTAACAACATACCATTAGATACCACCAATCGTTACAGACCAAAACAGGGGACGATTTTTACCTTTGAACATTATGGGAAGGACAATGACACTACTGTTCATCGTCTTACTCTTCCTCTGCCTCTGTATTCATCCGAATACACTGGATTTGAAGCCTCGGTGAATCCAGGCGGTTGCTGGTTGCTGGTTGAATAGCTCTGACTTTGTTCATGATGATGAACAGTGTCTGCTGGTTGACACTGTTCCTGATGATGAACAGCTCAAGCAGGGATCATGATGGTGAGTCCAGGCGGAGCAGGGCACAAGCGGCGTTCTCCTTCGCGGTTGCTGTTCCGGTCTTGAGAGCTCTCACCAGGGGCACAGGCGGTGACACCGTTCTCTTGAAGGGCTGACATATTGTGGATTAGTATTAGAAGGGCGTTCTGCAATGCATCCACAGTGGTTGTTAACTCATCAGTCTCATAAACCCCTGCCGCGACTGGAGGATGTTGATGTTGAGGATCACCAGCATGAGACTCAGCCTGAGATCCATCACCTGCAAATACAATCTCTTAGAATTTATTTTTTCTAAATGCGAATGTTTGTCCAGATTCGCTGAGCCCTGAAAGGGCCGAGCGTTAAAATCCTCTAAACATCTGTCTGTCTTTCTGTCAAGTGTCTTCATATGGTAGAGAATTCCAACTACTGTCCCCTGTTTCCTTCGTTCTTACTTTATTAGTTTTGCATTTGCTTTTACTTAATGACAAAAAGAAAAAGTAAATAAAAAATAAGAAGGAAAGAAAAGTTATACCTAGATCAATCAATCTTACCTTTAAGATGCATTCCGGGTGTTGGAACTAGAGGAAGCTGCACCGTCGTCGTACTTGGGTTGGAGCTAGGTAGTTGGAAGAAGTCACTCCCACTCCTGGGTCTTTTTCCTCTACTCTGTATCACAGGGCTGCTCGACAGAGTTGGAGAAAACGCGATCGGGTTGATTGGCATTGCTGCGACTTGAGAGTCCACCAGATCGCTGAAGACTCTGTAGTGAGAGTCCGATGCAAATGCGGGGCACTTGGGAAGAGGAAGACGATGAACGGTGTCATTGCCTTTCTCTGATCTTTTTCAAAAAATGTTACCTTATTTTTGTTATTTTATAAAAATATCATCTTTAGTGATATTCAAGACAAAAAGTTACCCTTAAAAAAATGGTTGTAGGAGTTGTTCCGACAAAACAAGGGGGGTTTTCTTACCTCAAAACGTTAAAGACAACCGACCATTCAAGCCTAAAAGGGTCTGCTTTGCTAGAAATATTGGTCGCCGGCGTCGTTTTGATGACCTACCACTCATTTCAAGCATTCCTACCATCCCTAATATGTTGTTGTCATCACCCTGTCGAGCGAACGACGTGATGGCAGTCGGGTTAAGAAGACAATCGTATGCAATCGGGTCGGTCTGTGTTGCCGAGTTGGGTTAAGTTTATATATGTTGTTGTAGTGTGTGTTTCTAACAGAACCCGGTTCAGTTGTGCTGCCGATTTGGTTTCCAATCGAACCCGATTTTATTTAATAGTTACTGACTGATTAACCAATTACTCATTATTAATTAATAATTAGTATTCATCAATTATTTTTATTTAGGTTGCAAATTACTAATTGTTAATATATATTTATATATCAATTAAATCAATTCGATTTACTAATTAATTAATTAATTGTTGTTATTATAAATAAAAATCCCAATTAATAATTAGTAATCAGTAACTAGTAATTAATTTTTATTAATTAAATAAATTTGGTTAACTGATTACTTAAATGTTAATAACTATTATTATAACTAATAATAATTAAAAATAGGAAAATCCACAATAATTATGAAAATGAACATTAATTGCAAATTAATTCTGAAAGATATTTTGGAATTAATAAAAAATACTAGCAAGTAGTTTTAATTAATTTTCCGTAATTACTAAAAATAAACTGGGAATTATTAAAAAATTGATTAACTTTTTATGTGAAATTTATTGAAATATAAATGAAAATTGTTGAATAATTACTGAAAATGAAAAAAAAAAAATTACTATAAATTATCCAAAAAAATACTGAAAATACCAAAAATGCAAAATAATTTTAAAAATGAATTTAAAACTATTAAAAAACACAAAAAGGCATAAAGAATTAAAAATTACTAATAAAATTACTGATATTAATGAAAATTTTCAATATTTCAATATTAATTTTAAATTTTATATGAAATTAATTAAATATTACTATTATTATCTAAAATTGACTATAATTATTTTTAGAAAATTATTTCAATTACAATAGTTGAAATATCAATTGGTTCTAACTTTTCAGTAATTAATTATTCATCAATACAAAATTTTGGAGATTAAACCATTATTATTTATTGGAGATTAGTTTATTAATTTAGTTGAATTAAGAGTGTTCATGGATCGAGTTTGTTGGTCACTCGGAACCAATTAACCATTAGTTAAAACTGGCCAACTCTAGTTATATCAATTTGGGTTGATTTTTGGTTTAGTTGGTTGGTTCAAGAGACTTAAACTTAAAAAAATTAAAGTTAAGTTTAAAAAAAATATAGTGTTATTATTAAAAAATACATTGAAAATTTTAAATTTATAATATAAAATATTTTATACTAAGAAATATGGGAATTTTCCCACTTCCCCATATTAAAAATTTATTTAAAATATAAAATATTAATATATATTTATGGTCGTTCGGTTCGATTTTGATTTCTTAACAAATGGCCAAACCGAAACTGACACAACCTGGTTAGGTTGGGGAGTGGTTGAACCTAAGCCAACCAAAAATACTAGAAAACCAACCAACTCAGGTCGAGTTGGTTCAGGTTATTCAGTTTGGTCAGTTTCATCGGTTTGATGAACAACGCTAGCTAAAATTAATTATTATTATTATTATTATTATTGTTATTGTTATTATTATTATTTTATTATTTTATTGTTGTTGTTGTTGTTGTTGTATTGCAAAAAATATTAAAAATAGTATATAAAATATAAATAATTATTAATCATTTAAAAAATTAAAATATAAAATAATGGTCCATTCTTATGTGTTTCTATTGTTTAATTTTCGTTTAGTAAAGCCCGTGTGTCTCATGGGTCTCCGCTAGTTAGAGCATAATTTGGGAAACTGGGTTAGACACAAGGCAAAGTGGCAAATTGAGGCCTAACATAAATCTTGGACCTTGGATTTGGGCCCAACCCAACTTGATAACAAGGCCTAAGTTTCCCAACCCAAGTCCAACTTTAGACAAATAGGACATAGGGGTTTTTGGTATAGTGGTGTTGTGTTTTGATTTAGGGGTCACCTCAGTGCTAGGTTTAGATGACTCAAACTAAACAAATATAAATCACATATGGTAATTGGTAACCCCTTTTGAGGTGAAACAGTTGTAAAAAAATTGCATTGTAAATGAAAACAACAAATCAATAGGTGTTGTGTGTCCGTTTAGCTCTAAATCACCCAAATTGAGTACCACACATCTTTACCCTTTAGGTAGGATATAAGGTCTTTCAAGATGTATGGTACAATGGCTTGCTCGTAGGGGTTTTTCATTATATGGTCACTCCCAAATTTAGTCTGGTTTGGTTTGGCCTTAAAGCAATTTGGTTTGATATGAGAATTTGTTAAAGTACCTTGATTACATATAAGTGTTGAGGTAGAGTTAGAATTCATCACATGGATGGCCGAACCATGCTAGATGGTTGGCTGAAATTTTAAACTTTTTTCTAACCTTTTAGGGAACCAATTCCACAGTAATTTTGAAATCTAAAATTTCAGGATCATTCTTGCATTGAACCGGACCATATTTGAAACCAAAGAGTAGGGAGATTATACTTGATACGGAGAGCACAAGTCACAGCTCCCAAGGTGGTATGTTCATGCCCAATATCAGCCCTAAAACCGGCTTCCAACTGAAGATGGCACAGTGTACAGAGAACTAATTTAGCAACACTTGATTTTAGCAAATTTGCTATTCAACATGCTTGGATCGAGCAGGGTAATTGAGTGTGCTATTCTTCTATGTTTTCCTTGAAAAATAAAGAATAAAACTGATCTAAATCGGTTCTTGAAAGCCTAGGTCATTTTAGGGTTTCCTGGGAGACAAAAGAGAAGAAGAAAGAACTAGAGATAGAGGTAGTCTTGTCTTGTTTGCCATCTTCTCCTTTTATTTCTTAATGGAACACACTCCTAATCTAATTAGGATATTATCTAGATCTCAATTGGATCTAGACTCTTTTAAAAATTAAACATTATCCTCTCGAGAATGAAAGGATGAGTGCTCCATACCCAATATCAAACCCAGTTTGACCCAAATCACATGACAACTTAATTAATATTGGGCCTTTGTCCCATTTTCTTCAAAGGCTCACGACCCTAGGTGTTGCATGGCCACTTCAGGCCTAATATTGTATAGCGTGGGACTCCACAAAGGTCTCACTCAAATCCATAAGTGTCTAGCCCCACCTCTAAAAGAGGCTAGGCCAAATTCACTGTTCAGAGAAGTGAACCCCTGAGCCAATCAACATGGACTAAATCTAGGCCCAACATTTACACATAAATGATCCTTGGAATCAGCCAACCTATGAAGACCCAAGGAAATGGCCATGGATGAAGGTGCATTCCACTTCTTTTTATCTAACTTGAAGTCTCAGGCTTCGAGAGCATTGACTTAAGGGGCTGGTTGGTGAACACCAAGATGTTATTGGGCTTGAAAATAAGGCCTCAATTTCCTAATTGAGACCACTAGCACAAAGGCTATTTTCTCTACTTATGGGTATCTGGTCTCGGCCTCATTGAGGACCTTGCTGACATAATACACCGGCCTTTGAGTTCCCTTGTCTTCCCGAACTAGCATCAAGTTGATTGCCTCATCCCTAACCGAGAGTTACAATAATAAGGTTTCTCTCAAGATGGGTTGCGTGAGCAATGGTGGTGACGCGAGGTAGGACTATAACTCTTTGAAGGCTTTCTAGCAATTTTCTATCCACTAGAACTCCTTCAACTTCTTGATGGCCAGAAGAAGGGTATGCACCAGCTATCCGACTTGGACGTGAATCAACTAAAGGCTGTGACCCGGCCGGTGAGCCTTTGGGTTTCTTTAATTGACCGAGGGGGCTCTATGTCTAGTAGGGCTTGTATCTTCTTAGGATTGGCCTCTATGATCCGTTGGGTGACTATAAAGCTTAGGAATTTTCTTGAGGTGATCCCAAAGGCACACTTAGTGGAGTTTAGCTTCACATTGTATTTCCTCATTATCCCAAATGTCTCGCCAGGGTCCGATGTATGCTGGCTAGCCCTTAAGACTCTTCACAACCATGTCGTTGGCATAGGCCCAGACGTTCCTCCCCATCTGCTCTTTGACAATCTTGTTCACCAATCTTTGGTAAGTGGGCTCAGCATTCTTTAAACCAAAAAGCATCACTTTGTTGCAATAGGTGTCATGCTTGGTGATGAATGAGGTCTTCTCTTCGTCATTGGGATGCACATTTATCTGGTTGTAACTAGAGAAGGCGTCCTTGAAGCTTAGTAGCCAATACCCTATGGTGGCATCGACAGGGTGATCAATTCTTGGCAAAGGAAATCTGTCTTTGGGACAGACCTTGTTATGATCTGTGAAGTTAATGCATATGCGCCATTTTCCATTAGCTTTCTTCACCATGACCACATTAGGTAGCTATTTAGGGTAGTGTATCTCTCTTATGAAGCCAACACCGAGTAGTTTGTCTACCTCCTCTCTGATGGCTTTCCAATGCTCCAGTGCAAAGTTCCTCTTCTTTTGT
This sequence comes from Nelumbo lutea, assembly GCF_056320005.1. NCBI lineage: Eukaryota > Viridiplantae > Streptophyta > Magnoliopsida > Proteales > Nelumbonaceae > Nelumbo > Nelumbo lutea. The sequence goes on from NC_142684.1 coordinate 142,640,099, forward strand.
TGAACCGGCCTATAGCTTGGGTATATGTTCATCCTGTGAGTAATGACTGAGGGGTCAAGTCTTGGCTATCAGCAGCGGACCAAGCAAACATGTCGGTATTGGCTTTGAAGAAGCTTACCAATTCGGAAAGTGTCTTGAGGGAGGTGAGACATAACTCATACCATTTTCTCGAGTTTAGCCTTGTTTAGGGGAACCGAGATAAGGTTTTCTACCAATTGGCCTCAACTAGACAGTTCGTCCCTGAGGTTAAGCCCCTCTAGTGGTAGGGCTTATTTGTTCTTGGCTTTTAACGCCGTAACGTAGCACTATTTAAAAACTTGTTGATTTCCCCTAACTACCCCTACACCATGCTCTGTGGGGAACTTCATGGTGAGGTGGTAAGACGAGATGACTGCCTTAAGTGTGTAAAGGGTTGGCTTTCTTGTGATGGCATTGTAAGGTGAACCTATTTTTACGAATAAGAACTCAATCATTCGAGTGACGTGCCGGGATTCGGTCCTTATAGTGATTGGCAAGGTTATCTTTCCATCAAATCTAACAGTTTCTTTGGAAAACCCAACAAGAGGCATGTCAATTGGCTGCATTCAGTTTGGTGTCAATTGCATCTTCTCAAATGTCTCATAGAATAGGATATTGGTTGAGGAGCCGTTGTCTATGAGGATCCATTTCACCATGTATTTGGCGATGTTCATTAACACCACCAACATCATCATGGGACACAAATACCCCCTATAGGCCATCATTTGAGAAGGAGATGAGGTCCTCCGGCCTCAGCCTCTTCAGTGATGGGCTTTGAATGTTACACTACCTAGCATATGCCTTTTGAGACAAGGCAGATGCTTTCCTCGAGGCCAAGCCCCCAACTATGTCTTCAATGACTCTGGCTAGTGGGCAATGAGCGTGGGGCCTGGCATGTGGCTATTGCGAGGATGATGCTAGGGCATTGCCCTCAACATAATCTTTTAAATGCCAGTGGCAAATGAGGGACTCGATCTCATTCTTGAGCTTGTAACAGTCCTTGGTGTCATGGTCGTACTTGTAGTACTTCTTGGGGTTTCCCCTCGGGTTCCTTTTCAACTTGGATGGTCATTTCATGAATTCTTCTTTCCCTATTTGTAATAGTATGTGCGTTCATGAGTTTAGTGGCATGTACTTGTCAAAGGAAAGGGGCCGACAGCCTCTTCTTACCGCCCTTGTTGGTGGGGTCGTCATTGTGGCCACCCCCTTCCTTCCTCTTCTTGTCACTAGGCCTTGCTTTCGGATCTTGGAGGCATTTGTTAGCTTCGGCCTCCTCGGCGGTGATGTATTTTTGGACCTTCTTCAAGAACTTGGCTTTGGTCTTGGGCGAAGTCTTGGAAATGGACTAGATGTGGAGTCTAGGTCAGAGGCCACTGATGGTTGTGTGCATGGAGACCGAGGTGTCTAGGTCCTTGACCTTGAGTTCCTCCTGGTTGAATCTCTTTATATATGCCTAAAGACTTTCCCTATGCTTTTGCTTGACGAACATTAGGGAGATGACAATTTTCTTACATTATCGATTGCTTACAAAGTAACCTAGGAAGAGGTCCATGAACTGATCCCAAGAACTGATGGAGTATGGAGTCGGTGTTGAGAACCATCAGTGTGCTACTCTCTTGAATGTGACCTGGAAGGCTCAGCACTTGAGTTTGTTGAAGTATACGTGTAGGAGCATAAGGGCCTGAAAGCTTTCTAGGTGGTCCTCAGGGTATGTACTCCTATCATAGGTCTCTAGCGTCGGGGCCTTGAAATTCAACAGGAGGGGCTCGGAGATGATGAAATCCATGAAGGCCTCCATCCGACTGAATGAGGCATGGCAACTGATGGAGGTGTTACCCCGACCCTCCTTTACTTGCTGAAGCTGATCCTGAATGGTGCCAATCTATGCCTGAATATCTTTAAGGTGTTGGTCGATGTATGGCATCATTGCTTCATCCTGGTCTTGGTTCTCTCTTGTATGGGATGCGTCAAAAATCATTAAGGAGGTCCCAAAGGTCGAAAAGCAGTGGGGAGAGGTGTGGCGCTAACCTTTCACCCTTGGAGGGGGACTATAGTGTCCCGAGTACCCGTCATTGTCCCATTTGGTTGCCACGTGACGATGCTGATGGTTGTGGTTCCTGCACTCAGCGAGGGACCCCATGGGGTCACCCCCTCAGCTGCTGTTGTCAGATTTTGAAGGGTTAGCCTCCTTCAGGGCTCCCAAGTGCTGGTTTAGTGGGATATGAGTGGACTGCTTTCCGTTGTCTATGGATTCCAACGAGGCGGCCACCCTGTGGTGGCCTCCTACCAAACACCATATATTGTCCAACCGTTGGGCTATGATGTCTAACTTATTCAGGACTAGCTCAAATTGGTCGATCATTATTAAGTTCTGAACTTTAGGAATGGTGTCTTGCTTGTCACCCATTTCAGAAACACTAGTTGATTAGGTTAAATTTGTTTTCATAGGAGAAAGTCTTGAAGACATTTCCCACAAGCGGTGCCAATTGTTGTTGCCAAATATGGGGCCGAGGGCAACAATGTAATTTCTGGTGTCTGAGGCCAACAAGTCCAACCTGCTAAGACAAAGAAGATGTTAGAAGCCCTAGGAGTTATCCTAGGGGTGAAGACTCCGATGGTCAAGTTAGTTGAGATTGTGAGGGGTTGGACCAAACAAGTGAGGAAACTCATAGCTTAAGTCTGTATGTCTTTTCCTCAATGTGGAAGCCCTTTTTATAATTGGAGTTGCCTTAGAAGATGAGCAATTGGGAGTGATTGATAGTAATTGATGATGGATGGCTAGGATGTATCTGGCCAATGCCACATGTCAAGATTTGTAGGTTGGCCATATATGATATATGGTATTTTCTATTTTTTCTAGTATTATGAATTATATTACAAGGGATCAAGGGGTAGAGGTAGAATATGGTGTACATGAGGTCCACCAACCTTGTCACAGAGTTTGTAGTTACACGAGTTTGATCATGTGCATGTAACCCAAGACAACTAACTTGGATTTGATAATGGTATTTGAATTTAACTTTTATGACTTGTATGTAATATATGGCAAATATCTACTTTATATAGTATAGATAAGAAAATAAACCACATGATGATTTGGATTTTAATAAAAAAGCTAGCATACCATAGCAGATGTGAAGCATTGTTTGTCCTAAGTTTAATGAAAATTGAGAAAAAAAACCATTTTGGCACATAATATGATGTTGTTATTGTTTATTGTTGACAAACATATGAAGTACTTAGAAATTGGTGTTGTAAACCATAAGTTGCTAAATAAGAATTTGAAAAGCCAGGGCCTGGATGTGCTACCCATTCTGTAGCCCATTACCATAATATGATCTAGTGCTACCCACTAGATTCTATAGCCACTGTTGGGATTCTAACAAACCCAAGAGAATGATAAAACGATTGGCAAGTAGAGATGAACAGAAAAAAAAGGGAAAATAAAGCACACAAAACACATTTATACATTTATGTTATTTGGTTTATAGCATCTGTCCATGGGGACAGAGGAGAATAAATCCACTAATCAGCAATGGAGATTTACAATTACAATGTTCCAAACTCTCACCAAAACCCTAGCTCCCAATGCACCTAAAATTTACAATCACACACCCTTGTCTCACAAGGCTATTTATATGAGATTTCTCCTAACTGGAATGATCCTCACAAGCTGTTAACTAAGTGTTCTCACACCTCTTGTGAGAACACTCCTATGAATTCAGGTCGTCATTCAAATGCATTGATCACCATCTGTGAGTCTTAGTAGATTATCAAATTGGATTTTCTCGGTTGGCGAGCATATATATAAGTCCTTGATATATTGCAAAAAGTTCTACCTCTTCCACTGATGTCAAAACCTTTCTACCACCTACAACTTGTAAACACTCCAATTGCATAGTTAGAAAAATAATTCTGAAGGAGAAAGAAGAATTAATTTTCTCTGCATCTGTAAAAATAATACAGTCAGTATTCTGCTTATGATGAAGATGCAGCTGGGAAGGAGAATTTTGTATCGGATTTAAATCATATGATTTGGTCAAAATTTGATTAGAAATGGAGTTTGTTTTGTGAACAACCCATAAATTGGAAACATCTGAATTTTTTAAAATTTTTTCGTTTCTAGCAAACCAGATATAATATAATGCAACAACATACCAGTTAAGAACTTTGTAAAAATCATGTTTATGTGTAATTTTTTGTGCCAAACTGATTATGCAGTCAATCTAATTATGGTGTATAGAAGTAGTATTCAAGATAATATACCAAGGGGAGGCAAAAAGAATAAATTGAGTAAAGAAGCAATCAAGGAATAAATGGTTGGTGGATTTTGGATGAGTTCAAGTTGATCTTGGTCTGGCCCAAAAAATTTTGTATTTACTGGAAGATAATTGAAAATGATGTGCCATAAAAGAAGCTGATAACAAAGAAGACAAGATAGTTGCTATATCCATTGAATACAGGATTTAATAGAATTATTCAACTGAGGTAAAGTATCCTGGATTAAGATTTTATAGGCAGATGAAGTTGAAAGTTTACCAGTAAAATGTTTGGTCCAAATCCAAGAGGTAGGAGTGTTAATTGGGATAATAGGAGTTGTAAAATGTGAGATACTTGAATGGTATAAAAAAGAGAATTGGTTAGTGAAGAGTTCCATTCTCTATTTTGGATGAGATCATTAAAAGCCAGGTTAAGAATTTTAGTATTTAAAGGATGATGGATCATATGAAAGGAGTGATTGTTATGGATACAAGGTACTTGGGAGATGGAATCTGTTGAACTTACTAAAACCAGATAACCTACCTCATGAAAAAGACTTTGAATTTTAGGAGTAGTGAGTTTCTAAAAAAAGAACTAGTTTGTGGGATTCTCCGGGGGGAAATTTTTATTAACAAGGTGATACTTTGATTTCCATATTTGAATCCACCATTTATGTTGTTCATTCAGATATCGTCAAGCAAGTTTTTTAAGAAAAATTAAGTTGACTAGCTTGATATCTCAAAATCCCAGACCCCCATGGGTTTTAGGTAAATTGAACTTAGACCAAGAACACTAGTAGCAAGGATATGGTTTAGAATTTGATTTACCCCACTAGAAATTTCTGATAATAGAATCCATGGCAGAAATTGTTTTTTTGGTAACTAAATTAGAGTCATAGCATGATTGGGAATAGAATAAAGCATAGATTGGATAAGAATTCTCTTACCCGCTTGACTAATCAAAGAAGCCTTCCAAGCATTGAGTTTATTCTTGAGATTTTCTAAAAGGAAAGAGAGTTGATTATGTTTATTTTGTCCCCAAAGAAAAGGAAGTCCTAAATATTTAGAATTATCATGGAGATTCTTCATTTAGAGTGGTCTCCTAATCATTCTTTGGTGACAAGGGTGGATATTTTTTCTAAAATAAATTCCAATTTTTTCCAGATTGATTAATTGTCCTGAACAGTTTTGAAAACGATGTAGGATGATTTTCAAATTATCTAATTCTTCTCAATGACTTTGAATGAATAACAGAATATCATCAGCAAAAAGGAGGTGAGAGAAGGATCTCTGGAAGATAACTGAAGTCCTTGGAGTTGGTTTTTAAGTTCATCTTTTTGAATCAACCTAGTTAGGCATTCCGTGGCAAGGATAAAAAGATAGGGGGACAAAGGATCACGAGTTTAAAAAACTATTGAGTTTGAAATCCTGCATGATCTAGATTAACCACAAGATTGGATAAGCCACAAGATTGACTATGCTGCAAGACCCACCTATCTACAAGATCCAATATACTTCAAGACTAGATACTAGTGATCTCCACTCGTCTCTATAAGTTCATATAGTAGGCCCAAGTTCTGCTCCACCACAGACCATTATGGAATCTTTCTCAAGTTTTTCTCAATTTTGTTTGGTTCATGTCAAGGAAAGGTCACAACTGGAATTCAAGGCACTAACACAATAGTCACATATCTAAAACATGTTTCGTAGATTGTCATTGATTGGGTCATACTTGGGACGTATAGTTATAGCATCTTATGGTTAGCAAATTTGTTTTTTTTTTTTGTAATAATATTTTTTATCCCCAAATTTTACTTCAAGTGGAGGGGTAGCCACCTTAAATTTTATCAACCATTATCAAAGGGAAGAAAAAAGATTACAAGGGAGTATGTAACCTACCTTGCTCCAAGCCCAAGACATAAATGGCTCTCCATTATAAACTCAACTATACCCCTTATAATGAAAATCCAAAAGCAATTAAAACTACAAGAAGATACTTAGTCACAAAACATTCCTTAGAGGATACTAATCAATTTGGAAACAAGGAATACACATGATTTTCTCTAATCAAATTCAATAATTTAGTAGTAGGGAAGGATTTTTTTCTCAAAGACAATAAATCCTTTTTCTTTCATAACCAAATTTGCTAAACATAGGGATGGAAATTTTCCCTGTAAAGCCAGGGTCCTGCCCCAAATGGGGCGGGTTTTCTCTAATCTTAAACAGGATGGGAAAAATATTTTTTCCCTGAACCGGGGATAGGGTAGGGATAGGATTTACATATAATTCCTTGAACCTGCCCTGAACCTGATGGTCCTAGATTTAATATTATCTTAAAAATATCTCTAAGTTTTTCCCAATTTCTTAAAATCTTAGGATCCCATAATTCTATTTCTGAAATACTCCCAAGTTATCATAATTCAAATCCTAAAATACCCCCAAATTCTCATAATTCTATTTATAAAATACCCACCACATATATTATTTTCAGGGATTCCCCATACCCAATGGGGAGTGAATACCCAACCTCCAACCCACAAACTATTCCCATAGCCATACCCAACACTCCAGCTGTGTATTGATGAGAATATCTTTGGAAGAGTTTGCGCGTAGGAGGTATGAGTTCAACAGATTTTGAATGTTGTGTCCTACAATTTACACATTCTTTTTTGTTTTATCTTTTTGGTAGGACACAATATACACATTCTCATTTTTGCCAGGTTGTCTTACCAATGGGTCAATATATTTTTTAATGGTACTGAAATATGAAATACAACATCCAGGCCCATTTGCATTCTCCTTTGGGCCATTACTCAATAATGGTCCCAACTCTCCAAGGTCCAAGGAGAGGTAGACTAGGTAGAAATGTTTTTCTTGAATTTATATTCTTACATTTGTTAGTTTCAGATTTTATTTTTACATCAAACAATGACTTTATAGCTAAGATTCTCAATCCAATCCAAATCTTATCAAATCAGATTTGTACATCTATTATAATTATTGGATTGAACCAATCTTAAATAAATTGGTTCATATTCTTATTGGATTGAACCAATCTTAAAACCAAATTTTCAGTAATCCAATATTATAATTATTGGATTGAACTCAATAAATTGTTTTGATTTTTTCTTTTTCTTCGTTTCATTCTTTGTTTCTATTCAATCTTCGTTTATTCTTCCTCTAAAATTGCCAATTACTCCAACCTTCATTCTCTCTCATATAAAGTGGGGATCATATCAATTTGCTACCTACCTTCCCCCTAAATGAATAACCTTACTCCCGCCTCATTTCTCTTTTGTATAAAATGGGATTCACATCATTTTACTTCTTACAAACAAAACAAGGTCAAATCTGAGAAAAAAAAGGCTAAAACAGGACTCACACTTATTTTGTTTGCACTCCTAAATTTGCACTACAACCAAAAGGATCCTAAGGCTCAGTTTGGAAAGAATATAAATATAAATACATACAAAATAATACAAAATACAATATTTTTTTACTCTATATATTTGCATTTGTATTCCTTTCACAGCTTGGGAAGAATACAAATACAAATATATACAGTACAAAGCATACAAAATAGCATGAAGTACAAGGTTTTGCACTTAACATATTTTCCTTTATACTCTCCTTCCAAACTGAGCCTAAGGCTTTGATTTTTCACCGCATACAAAATAGCATGAAGTACAAGGTTTCTACTTTTATAAATCCAACTAGGAAACCTGTTCCTTTTACCATTCATTTTGTTTAATAGAATGCATAATGGCTCTTTTTCTTCCCGCTTCATGGAGGCTACACATCGGAGGGTAGGCCTAAGCATAATGGTACATATATAATAATTACAAATGCATAATGGATTTAGTGGTGGATAACAATAGAGAAAAAACCCAAATGCATAATGGTTTTTTCTTCTCGCTTCCTAAACATTAAAATGCGACAATTCAGTATCCGAACTTTTTAAATGTGTCAATCCAATACCTGTCGTTATAGTTGTTAATCAACTGTTAAGTGGCATTTGAAAAATACACAAATGCCCTTTGAGTTTTATCTAACTTTCTTTATCAACCATTTAAACGTGGACAGAAAAATTAATAATCTCAAATCCTTGCCTCTTCTATTTAAGAAATTTAGGGTCATGTCTCAATGGGCATTGTACACCCCAACTTTCTTAAATAAAAGAGGGAAGGATTTAAGACTTAAATTTTTGTCAACATTTAAATGATTGATACACTCAGAGGGCATTTATGTCTTTTTAAGGATAAATATTAAATTGACACATTTTTAAAATTCAAATGCTAAATTATAACATTTTAAAGTTTAGGGACCAAAGTGGCACTAGGCCCAAAAGTACAGGATTGCCACATTGTCAAATCTTCTGGGGGCTTCCCTAGGTTCCCCTTAGGCTCCGTCCCTACTGTTTTGCTTTTTGCTGAGAAGTACTATAGGAGTACACATTTGCTTTTTGCTGACAATGTATTGACCAACAACACCCTCTTTGCTAACATTAATCTCTCTCTCTTTCTCGCTCATAAACACATAGACATGGATGTGTGGTTCAGCTACGTTAGGGAATTTCATTTCTTATTGTTTTTGACATGTATGATACTTTGTTTATACAGATAGCTAAAGAAACAAGTGAGGAGCATGCTACTGACTTCTGCTAATAAACCATCCCAAATATTGAACTTGATTGACACACTCCAACGCCTTGGATTGGCATATCACTTCAAAAAAAGAGATCGATGAGATCCTAGAACATTTGTCTTCTAATGCCCAAATTGGTTAGTTCAATGACGGGGTTGATGATGATCTCTTTGGTTTCGATTACTCAGACAACATGGCTATAATATATCATTTGGCAATTAAGACAAGGCCTCATTTTTCTTCGGGTTTCATTTTTAGATTTATAATGCATATAATTATGCTACATATAAACCAAATGTTGAAAATAATATTAGTGATGTTAGTGGTAGGAGTGCATTTAGTATTTCATTGTTCAAATTCGAATTTTAATTTGCTCCCATTAAGAGTTGTCTGAATTTGAACCATTTATAGCTGGGCCGAATATGGATCTATAGACCTATCTGATCTGATATATATAATTCAAATCAATTCAATTTGATTTAAATATCTATGTTTATATGGTTATATATATTTAGGATTTATATTATATCTATTAATAAAGTTGATATAAGTGTTGTGTTGTTATTAAATTGCCGTAGGTTTAACTTTCATAGAAGTAATTTTTAATTCATTTTATAAACGAAATACATTGTCATACTATTCAATAACTGATTGCAATCTGGAATTGATTGGAATCTGATGAAAATCTAATGGATAAGAACAATTCGAGTTCAAGTGAAAATTAAATGAATCAAATTTGGATTAATGGGGTGATTATTCAGTAGATGCCATACCTCATCTCATTGGCAAGGGTATGGTAAGAATCTAATCATGTTAGGGTTGGGTTGGGATTGACAACTGTCAATCCATCATGAATTTGGATAATGGTTTATGATAATAATATATCAGGCTTTCATTTGTCATCTATTATTTCTTATTTTTAATTTATTTTAACTAATATTTTATCTTTTATCTCACCCCAAAACAACCCGGGTCAGTCCACTTTATTGATAGTTTCAGACAACTGGACGAGTTTCAAATGGGTTATGTGGCCAACTCGGGGGATCAGGTTAATCCCCGATCCTCTATAAAGGAAAATATGCACGACAGCTTATGTGTTAATGTTTCCATCTATCAACATTTCTAGGGTGCAATTTGGTTTTATGTCTCAACCTGAGCCAGACTGGATTTAGCCGGCATTTTTGCACAAGTTAAGCTGGTGTCCAAAACCCTGGGTTTTTTTTTTATTTTTAGGACTAGGCTTGGGTATAGCCTCTAGTGCTCTGCCCAGCCTAACGTGCATGCGTACATATCTTGATAGAAAGAGATGTAATTAGGGGTGCTCACGGTTAGGTTAACTGAATCGTGGATATTTTTTTGTAATTAAAGTGGTATTATTGATTTTTGGAAAATCGATAATCAAAATCGAACTGAAACCAATTGGTTGATCGATTTGGTTAACTATCGGTTTTTTATTTTTACAATATATATTATAAAAAATATATAATAAAAAATTATAAATATATATAATATTATATTTTAAATAATAAATAATATATCATATATTAAATATATAATGCATATTTATTAATTTATAATATATAAAAATATATTAAATATATATATATATATAATTTACATAAATATATATAAAATATATAAAAATATATGTATGTCAGTTGGTTTCGTTAACTGCCAATTTTCTATATTGGTTAACTGAAACCAAACCAATACCTTTGGTTTTTGTAAAACACCAAATTGACCGGTTCAGTAAATCAATTTTTTGGTTCATTTTTTTTTTTTGCTCACCCCTATATATACATACATACACATACATGCAGAGATGTTTGTATGCAATTTTCAATTTTGAGTTGGACTAAAGGATGGGTTAGGATCCATCATATAGATGGCCAAACTATGCTACATGGCTGAGTGAAATTTCAAAAATTTCCTAATCCTTCCACGAATTGAATTCCCTATGTTTTGAAAAACTGTATTTTTAAGGATCGGTCTTGCACTGAATTGGACCTGATTTGAAACCAACAAAGAGGGAGATGTATACTTAAGACAAAAGAAGAAGAGAGAGAGAGAGAGAGAGAGCAGAATTAAGAGGTCTTCTTGATCAAGTCCGGATCTCCTGCCCACAGCTTCCTACAAACATCCCTACCCATGCCATAAATTTTGGACATGTCCACTAACTTGTGCCTCTTCTTCACATGTGCAGAATTGCATGTGAATTCAAAGGGATGTAATGGGATGGAAATTAAGTCCATCCCGTCAGAATTCACCCATTAACCCAATTAATTTTTTTACCTAAAAATAATTACTTTTCCCTTCCCAAGAACTCTAATAGTCTCATTCTCTCCATTCTATTCTCTATAGCATATTGTTCCAAGAAACTTCACTGGCAACCGGCAACGCGATCACCAACATCTTATTCTCCCCGTACTCCATTGGTTGACCTTCTTCTATTCTCCATAACATCTTGTTCCAAGAGATTCCATTGACATCCGACATCCAATATCCGGAAGCCGACAACTGAGGACGTGCTCACCGATACACTAGTGGTTAAGTAACCTCAACCAATATAGAAAAAATTGAGGGTTTTCCCATCATAGGCTTTGGAATACCATGCAATAGTACAAGAAAACCATCAATATGGGAAAAAATAATGTGAGAATAAATTAAGGAGATTACTGTGCCTAGCCAGAAGAAAACAAAAAATAAGCGAATCAAATAAAACTCAACATAACTACCACTAAGAAGAACCTAGTTGGAAGAACTATAAGAAAAGAATGCTCAATTTTTTCTTGTACTGGTTGCGGTTACTTAACAACCGGTGTATCAGTGAGAATGTCCTCAGTTGTCGACTTCTGGATGTCGTATGTCTGTGGAATCTCTTGGAACATGGTGTTATGGAGAATAGAAGAAAAAGGTTAACTGATGGAGTATAGAGAGAATAAGATGTCAGTGAGCACATCGCCAATTGCTGGTTGCCCATTGCCGGTTGCCGGTGAAGTTTCATGGAATAGTACACTATAGAGAAATGAATGGAAAGAATGAGACTATTAGGATTCTTGGGAAGGGGAAAGTATTTATTTTTACGTTAATGGGTGAATTCTGACAGAATGGACGTCCATCCCATTACATCCCTTTGAATTCACATGCAATTCTGCACATGTGAAGAAGAGGCACATGTTAGTGGACATGTGTCCAAAATTTATAGCATGGGCAAGGATATAGGTAGGAAGCTGTGGATAAGAGATCCGAACTCTTCTTGATCAGTTTGCCCTGTTTTTCTTTTATCTCTTTATGGAGCACTTCTCCTAATCAAATTAGGAGATTATCCAAATCTAATTTAGATCTGAACTCTATTAAGAAATAAGCATTATCCTCATATATGCTCTATAACCATTTCCAAACTCATATTCGCCCCATGCCACAATTTAATTAAACATATTAATTATGGGTTTTAGGCCCATCAGCTATACGGCTCCGACCCAAGGGTGTTGCATGGCCAACTTATGCCTGATTTATATGACGTGGGGCCCCACAATGACCTCACATAAGTTCACATGGCTTTGGCCTAACCTCTCTGAAAAGGCCTGATCGAATTCACTATTAAATGCAGTAAACCCCTGAGCACATCACTATGGGCTCAAAATGGGCCCAGCAATTACACTTAAATGATCATTGAATTCAACTATCCTATGAAAATCCAAGTATAATGGACTTAAGTAAAATAAAGCCCATCAGGTAATTAGCCCTCAATGGTCTCTTACACTTAACCTCTCGGCCCATAATGATTAAACACTGCACGACAAGGAATGACCTCTCCCTTAGCTATAAAGTACAATGTCACATTCTCTACTCAGATGGATTCTAGGAATTAAAACCTTTTGTAAACATTTTTTTTCATAAAACATAAATATATTTTGCAAAACCAAATCTCAAATACTGTTGAAATCAATTACTGATAGTTTAGGTTTCCATCAGAGAAAAGGTAAACCCTATCATTCACTTTGTTTGACAAAGAAGTAGATCCTATCACTATGATCACCCACTTAAGTGAATTCTCAAACTGCCCCAACATACCCAGGTTTTGACCTACAATGGATCTCACTGATTGGCATATCAAAGACAGTCAAATCCAACACCTAGTACAATACCATAAACAAGTCTAGGGGTTATGTCTAACTTTCCGATTTTTTCCATCAATCTCCGAGGCCCAAGGCATAATTGGAAAATGATTCACGTTCAGGGTTTCAACCAAACATACATTGCATGTACTTTGGGTCTAATCCTAGTAGTTGAGACAAGCTACCCCAACTTCATTGGCAACACATCAGTGTCATCCTTGGTAGGATAAATTCTCCAAGTCTATTCAATGGCTAAGAATGTTGTAAATTAATACGAGTCTCATAAGTGTTCAGTTTAAAGGGTAATTTCACAGAAACATACCAATATCAACATGAAACAATAATGCACTTTTATTCATTTACAATAAATGAATAAAACCTAGCCCTAGTTTGGTTTGAGCTCAAGCTTGGACGCAATATTTAGGATTGGCATTAGGTTGGCTTAAAACCTGGCCCTATTACATCCAACTTATACCTCTACTTTTCTTTTTTTTGTTGGTCAAGCAGATGTATTCAACAAATTCCAAGATGAACATGGAAAATTTAATGATAGCTTAACTAGAGACATACGAGGCATGCTAAGTTTGTATGAAGCTGCACATCTTGGGATATGCGAAGAACTTGTAGATGAAGCCCTTGCTTTTACCACAGCTCAACAAGTAATGCATGCCCTAGAGCAGCCCTTCCACAAAGGCATGCTTAAGTTAGAGAAACGACATTACATCTCTTTCTATCAACAGAATGAAGTTTTGCTAAAGCTCGCAAAGCTGGATTTCAATAAATTACAGTCATTACATCTCAAGGAACTAAGCCAAATATCAAGGTGAGTGAGTGAGTTTCTTTCACTATTCTCCCCTCCACAATACACTCCCTCAAGGTAATTAAGTTCTAGCTAATTCAGGCTTGTTTATATCCATCTTTATTAAAGGTGGTGGAAAGATTTAGATTTTGCATCAAAGATACCATATGCTAGAAACATAGTGGTAGAGTGTAATTTTTGGATGACGGGAGTGTATCCAGAACCTCAGTACTCTCTTGGTTGGATGATCCTAACCAAAGTAATAGCCATGACTTCAATTCTATATGATACTTACGATGCATATGGTACATTTGAAGAACTACAGCTCTTTACAGATGCAATGGAAAGGTTTGATATCAAGAGAAGAGCGACCCTAGACTCTTACACTCTTGAGACCCTCAAGAGATGCAAAGAAATAAAGGTGGAGTCATGTAGTGAAATAAATGTTCCTATATTTGCATGACCATCTTGTCTCAATCGATCAATATGAAATATCAAAAAGTTTTGAGCTTTCCTATCATAACATTAGGGCATTGTTCATATATCATGAACTGTCCTTGTACCATTATCTTGTCTAAAATAATCTATGACTATAAATGGATCCCAACTATGTTCCCAAATATGTTTTTCTGTTATTGTTCTTTCTATGTAGTTTTTCTTAATTTATAAATTTCTTGTATATTGTTAAAAGTGGTCACCTTTCTTTTAATATTTCGTCATGCCATGGTTGGTTAGTATGGTTCTCAAGCTAGATATATAGGTGGGGGTTTATATGTGCCTTGCTTTGGAAAAACTGTGGCTGTTTGAAAAAATAGACAAGTTGCTTTTCAACTTCTTGTGCATGACACACTATCTAACTCAGATTGTCGTCATTTTTACTAAGCTCAATTTGGAAGGAGTGCAAATGCAAAAATATAGGGTACAAATGAAGGGAAGGGAGATCCATCATATGGATGGCCGAACCATGCAGGGTGGTTGGGAGAAATTTCAAAAATTTTCTCTCCCTTCCGAAAATCCTATTCTCCGAATTAGAAAAAATACATTTTTCAATGTTCAATTTTGAAACAAATAAGACCAAATTTGAAACCAAGATTAAGGGTGGGATATACCTAATACGGAATCAACAGTAGTTCCCAAACGTAGGTGTCCACGCCCAAAGAATTCACCAAATCCTTCCTCCACTGACAATGACACAACTTAGGGTGAGGTAGGATCAACAAGGATATTCTTCAACAAGAACCCCAATTCTTTAGCAAGAATCAAGCAAGGATGTGAGTAGAACTTCAAAATAGTTTCTTCTATTAAGAAACAATATCAAGATCTAATTTTGATCACTCCAAGAACTGGAGATCAAACAAGGTAGGGTGGCAAGAGCAAAGGAAGAAAGCAAATTGTAGAAAAGAATAGTTCTTTCTGTAGAATTCATCCCCTAACTCATATCCTTTCAAGATCAGCTTCCTAATCAAATTAGGAAAGGGTTCTTCAATCCAAATCTTTATTTGGATCTAGACTCTTAAGTGGATAAGACTTATCTTATCCTCTTATTAATCCCTATCTAGATATAAACCCAAAGTCGCCTCTTTTAATTAATCTCATTAAACCCTAGTTCGAATTGGGCATTAGGCCCATTAAACTTTTAGGCTCACTTCCTTTTAATTGTTTGCTAGCTTGGCTCTCTTTGTATGGTGTGAGACCCTATAATTGATATCCACAAAAGCCATATGGGTTTAGCTTAGCCTCTTTTACAAGGTTTGGCCGAATTCACTACTGAAGACAGTGAACCCCTGGCTCATCAGTATGGGCTCTTAGCAGGCCCAACATTTACACTAAATGGTCCCTGAGTCCAACCACCTTATGAAGGCCCAAGGACTATGGGCTTATGTGAGATTAACCCATCAGGTATAAACCCTAAATGGTCTTACACTTAACCTCTTAGACCATAATGATCAAACACTATCTGACAAGAGAGGACCTCTCCCTCGTCTACAAGGTACAGTGTTGCACTCTCCGCTCACATGGATCATGGGAATTAAAACTTTTTTTGCAAACATTTTGTGAAACCATAAAATATATGTATATCTCTATATAAATATATTTTGCAAAACCAAGTCTCGACAAGTTTAAAATCAACTGTCAGTAGTTTAGGTTTCATTAGAGAGAGTGCATTCCCCGATCATTCACTTTGTCTAACAAAGGGGCTGATTACATCACTATGATCACCCACTTAGGTGAATTCTCAAACTACCACAACATAACTAGGTTTTGACACCCGCTAAGGATCTCACTGATTGCATATCAAAGATAGCCCAATTCAACACCTAGTGTAGTACCATAATCGAGTTTAGGGGTTAGGTGTAACTTTCCAATTTTGCCGATCTGTCTCCAAGGTCTAGGGCATAACTAGAAAATGATCTGATTCAGGGTTTTAAGCAAACCCACACTACATGTGCTTCAGATCTCACCCTAGCAGTTGAGACAAGCCACCCCAACCGACTTAGCAACACATTAGTGTCAGTCTTGGCAAGATAAACCCCCTAGGTCTATCCAACGGTTGTGAAAATTCTAAATTAACACGAGTTTCATAAGTGTTCAGTTTAAGGGTATTACGCAAAAACACAATATAGATAACATGAATAAATTATGTACTTTATCCATTTACAATAAATGTCAAAATGTACATCAATCTGATTGAAGGTAAGGGCATACACTGTCTAACAACAAATACATACAAAATAATAGAAATTGTAAAGTTTTGCACTCTACAAATTTGTATTTGTACTCCTTCCAAACTGATCCACCAAATCATTCTTTGCTAATTTATCTCTTGGTGATGTGTCATCGTTTGAAAAAATTCTTTGCTAATTTAATAATTTATACTAGTAGGTTCAATTTAGATTGTTAGTATATATTTCAGTGGTTTCTTTTATCAATTTATCTTGCTTAAAGCTACATTCCTACTTCTTAGTGGGAAAGTAACAATTTTTTGTTTCTTTTATCAATTTATCTTGGTTAAAGCATTCCTACTTCTTAGTGGGAAAATAACAATTTTTCCTATTCAGATTTCTCTCATGAACCTCGACCATCTAGAGTTGTTTGTTGACTTGTACATGTACAACCTAAATTAGCCTTCTCTTCAAGATGAAATGGACAAATTGTTGACCGAGACAGTTGAGTGAGTGACAACAAACACTAAAGGTCCATGGGTCTTAAGACATCAAATTCAGGAGGCAAAGGGAAATGGAGATAGAGATGGAGTTCGCAAATTCATGACTTCACATTCCAATTGGTCCTTGTCACCACACTTCAGCCACCATGAGAATAGTGACAAATCATGTAACAAGATTTGCATTTGCATGTTCCCTTACTAAAATGCTTTGGAGAAAATAAATCAGCAAAGGAGAAGCTTGAGGCTACTTGATGTTCTATTACTGTATTGCCTGGGTAAATGAAATGTGTTGAAGAGCATGGTTTTCAAAACCGAACTGAAACAAATGGTTGGATCAGAAAAAATAGGAATGACCAGTTCTGTTTTACCCTAGAACCATTATTTTACCAAAAATTGTTGATTTGGTCAGCAAACTGCTGACTCGGGTGGTCGAACTGTTCAACAATCGCTACTGGAAAATTCATCTATAGAAGCAGTCATAACTATCTCTAAAAGAGTAAAAAATGCCTCTAAAGGTTATAGGAGGCAGCCAGGTAATTGCATCTAAAAGCTCTATCGCTAAATGTTTTAGAGGCGCTTGGTTGAGGAATAGAAGCGGATTTATAATCCGCCTCTAAATTGGACTTTTAGAGGCGCATATGACTGCCTTTATTGCACTAACGCTAAAAGTCCTATATAGAGGCAGTTAAAAGTGCCTCTAAAAGTTCAATTTAGAGGCAAATTTGAACGCCTCTAAAGGATTTTGTGATAATTTTGTGCCTCTAAAAGAAATCTAAGAAAAGGAAAAATTTGTATCCTTTAATATTTAGAGGCATTTTTGGCCGCTTCTAAAAAGGTTCCAAGTTTTTTAAAAAAGTGCAATATATTATGAATATTGCTACATAAAAATTCCAATTAATACACCTACATGAAAATTTATTCAATCAAAACATAAAACCTATATGAAAAATATATATAAAATCCAAAAAGATACACATTATCCATAAAATTCCAATTGACTTCCATAATCATTTTAAGAACAAAAAAAAAACACAACATTCAGCCCTCATTATATTCATTCTTCCTTGAGTATATGTCTTCTTTTTTTAACCTACAAATCAAATATAGTGTAGTCCAAAAGAAATTCCTTTTAACATCTCAAAAAAAAATGCTCTTTGTAGTCTTCATCCAATCCTTTCTTTCTCCACAACTTGCAAAGAAAAGCAACAAAAAGAAGAAAAAAAACAAAGTAAATAGGTATAATTTTTGTAAATTAATAGCCATTGACTATCTAATCACATATAGCAACAAAAAATGAAATAAAAATAATTATACATAAAATCCAAACATCTTGTCCCCCTTTCTACTACTTTCTTCTTCAAAATCCTAGCATCTTGTGCGCTGGTCTTTTATTTTCTTCGTTTTGCTTTTGGGTTTGGGAAGGGGTGTAATTTTAGTCCTACATTACATCTCCCTTCATGTATATGTAGAATGATTTAGTATAAGTAACTTATTGCATAATTCACTAAAACATAAAAAAGAAAATATTTTCTCATCAACATTAGTCTTGCTTCAAGGTGTCCAATCATCCCTAGGTGCCCATGTAGGGAATGAGAGATCCATCACATGGACGCCCAAAGATTGCGGAATAGGGAGCGAATTTCAAAAAATTTTCTCTCCAACTGTGAATCACATTCCCTATTTAGAAAATCATATTTTCAAGGATAAATCTTGAACCTTAAACGGAACCAGATCTGAACCAAAAGAAATGGGAGAGAATGATACCTGATACGGAGAAGCAATATCTCCCAACGAAGGTGTTCACGCCCAAGGAAGGATCCAAAGACTGTTCCCACTGAAGATGGCGCAGTGCAGGATGGAGCAGAATCAGCAGTGTTCTTCCCCAAGAACTCTATCCTTCGCAAGAAACAGCAGGATGGAATGTGAGCACAACTTCCTTTTCAATCATTTCTCAAAGAATTGATGTCAAGATCCAATCTTGACTTCTCCCACAGCTGGAGATCGAACAGTAAAACAGAGCGGCAAGAGCAGGGAGGCGGCAAGAGAGTATTCGTAGGGTGCAGAATTCTCTCTTCTTGATTTCAGCACTAAAGAAGATCTGATGTGTTTCTTGGTCTACCTCTCTAGGCAGCCGCCCCCTCCTACTTTTTGTTAACTTGAAAAGATCAGCTCCTAATCCCATTAGGAGGTGCTTATCCAAATCATATTTGGATCAGCCTTCTCTTCTAGTGATACTATCCCATTGTCCTTTAAGTAGTCCTTGAATAATTGTACTGGTGTAGCAGGAGGAGCTAATTGTGATACTATCCCATTGTCCTTTAAGTAGTCCCTGAATTCATCAGAGAGATACTCACCACCTCGATCTGATCGAAGGGCCTTAATTTCTCTCCCTAACTGTTTCTCGACCTCTTGTCTAAACTCTTTGAACTTTTCAAAGGATTCAGACTTGTGTCTCATTAGGTACACGTAACCGTATCGTGAAAAATCATCTGTGAAGGTGATGAAATACACGTGTTGATTTCGTGTCCTAACACTCAGGGGACCACATACATCAGTATGTATTAGGTCAAGTGTGCCCGTAGATCTTTCAGGCTTACCGTTAAATGGCCGTTCCGTCATCTTGCCTTGTAGGCAAGGCTCACAAGTGGGAAGATCTTCTATAGTTAGAAAATCCAAAGGACCATCCTTTACCAACCTTGTGATTCGGTCAACACCGATGTGGCCAAGTCGATAATGCCACAGACACGTGGGATTAACTATATCACGAGCTCTCTTCTTAGGGATTTCAGCCGATGTAGTTTCGGTTATGTTAGTTTCTAGAGAAGGATGTAGAACATAGAGACCGTTCTCCAGTTCCCCGTATGCGATGAATCTGTTGTTTCTTTTAACAGTAATCGTATTACTAAAGAAGACAGAATAACCATCTGCACACAGTTTTGACACAGAAATCAAATTTCTCCTTAAATTTTGCACATAAAGACAGTCTTTCAGTACAATTATTCCTTCTCTAAAAATTAATTCCACAGTTCCTATGGCCGCGGCTGCAACACTTGCAGTAGTCCCCAAGAAGAGTGTGACTTCTCCTTCACTCAGCCTTCTGCTTACCTTGAACCCCTACAGTGAGTTACAAGCATGAGTCGAAGCCCCGGAGTTAATACACCAGGAAGCAGAAGATACCAACAAATTGGTTTCTATAACACAAGTTTCAAAGTTACCTTTCTTGGATTCCAGGTAAGCAGGACAATTCTTTTTCCAGTGGCCGGTCTTCTTGTAGAAGTGACAGGCATCCGATGCTTTATCTTTCTTCTACTTCTTGCTCTTAGTGGCTTTCTTCTAAGGCTTCTTTGCCTTCCTCTTTCTCTTGCCTGTCTTGCCAGCTTCAACAAGCATGGCTACAGGCTCATCCTTTCTAATCAGTTCTTCAGCTCTTTGCAACATATTGCTGAGCTCTTGTAAGCTGACATTCAGCTTGTTCATGTTATAGTTCATGATGAACGGATTAAAGGAAGGAGGCAAAGAGTTAAGGATAGCATCTATCTGGGTAGCAAGGTCCAGCCCGGATCCAAGAGCCTCCAGTTCGTTGATGTATCCCATCATCCGAAGACAATGGTCGTGAACTTGTTGACCCTTGGACATTTGTGCGGTCATGAACTATTTCAAGACCTTTTGTCGAGTAGAACGATTCTGCTCTTCATACATTGTCCTGAGACTGTCCAATATGTCTTTGGCAAGTTCGATCTGATCGAACTGCCTCTGTATCGGGTTGTCTAAGGAGGCAATGATGTAACACCGGGCAAGGGAGTTTTTCTCCTCCCATTCTTGATAGTCTCTCCTTCGGGCCTCAGAAGCCCTATCACCCGGACGCTCCGGGGCAGGATTCTTTGCCACTTTGTCCAGCTTTTCAGAAGCTAGGACCAGCATAAGGTTCCTGTACCAATCAGCATAGTTTGGGCCCTTCAACTTGTTGTCATCAAGTAGTTTTGCAAAAGATCCGTTTGCCATTTTCTGATAAAAGAGCAAACATCAGTCCACAACCTAATTTGATTCATGTTCATTTCATAGATATGGATTTTAATCTACGATCCATTTCCATTTATTCGTCTCTGAGATTTCCCTCCTCTCTCAATGATGGAGACTACGGGTTGTCTCTGGAAATGTGGGAAATCACATAGGGTGCATGGAGCCAACTGTTTCAGCTGCATAACCCCATCACCTTTCTGTGAAGGATCACATCCACTCATCATATGAATTTTCCCTTTGGCCTTTGTCAGACAAGGTTCAGAGCCGTTTTTAGGTAAACCTTTCTATGCAGTGAGTGCTTACCCATCATATTCATGAACGCCAAGGTACCGTGAGAGAGTTCCCATTTTCTGGTGAAGCCCCTCCCACATCGGTCTATGACGCCCCTATCATCTTATGAAACACTCAGACAAGCCCAACAGCAAATGGATAGCCCATTTTTTGGTGCGTTTCCTCATTACTGAATGACCCATCCTCATGCTAATGATGGAAGGGCTTTAGAGAGTTCATCATATGAATTTCCCTATCACACGCACTCATATTAGCTGGAGGGAACAAAATTACGCCATAGTTTGATTTAGGTCAAACCAAAGAGGCTCCCACTGACTTTCATAAAGCCAGATTTCGATGGGCCTTGAATCGGCTAGGGTTCTGCACGCAACCTCTTGATGAGGTGTGGGGCCCACCACTGAGGAAAGTCATCCAATGACCAAAAGGGACACCATGGCAATGATGTGCATTCAGCCATGGTGTGCGCAAGAGCCACTGTCGAATGAGCATGGGCCAAGTACTTATGGCCCATGTACGCAGCACATCACACATCCATACATTACATGCAGGGATAAATTGATCCAATCAATTAATTATCTGTAAGGCCCATTGGAAGCCCGTTAAAACTCCATAATATTAACCATTAATATTATCTAGGTATATGGGCTGAATTAGGGTTACCCAGTTCGGCCCATATTGCTTTATCCTTTAAAATGGGCTTTTGCAGTTTTAACTATTTAAAAATGGGCCTTTACAGGCTGGGCCGAATTAACCATTTAATTAAATATCAATCCTTAGGCCCATTAGTGGGAAATTAGGGCTGACTTTCAGCCTTGATTAAACCCTAGAATTGGTCCAAATAGTTTTGAACCAATCTTGGTTCGAATGGGTCTAGTGTTTGATTTTTAATTAAATCCTTAATTCAAGAAAATAATCTGAAATTAAATACTAATAAAAGGAAAAACAAGAATAAGTCAAACAGGGCTGTTCGCACAATCCTTCCTGCAAAACAGAGGTTAGATCATAGAATGCAGTTTCACAAACTGCAAATCGCAGATAGCATTTCTTTTATCTGCGAAATCACCTTCTCTGCGCCGCCATCTTCGATCCAAAATAAAATAAATAGAAATCCTATTTCTATTAATAATTACATCAGATCGAATACCTATACATTGAGTCTAGAAAATAAAAAAAATATATTTATAGACCCAAAATAAATCAAGAACTGCAAAATCGCAGGTTCCCTGCGCAAACCAAGAATTCAATCTCCTCTTGTACGAACAGCCCATAAATCAAGAAAATTATAAAGAACAATTCTAAATAATAATCAGATTTATTTAAAATGAATTTCAGATTATTTGCCCAACTGTTTTGGGAACAAATTTCCCAAAACCAAATCTGCGCAAATTGGGTATAACGCCTTCTCCCTAATTGCGCAGGTTCAGATCTGAAACAGAATGGTTCAAGATTTGAACCTGTGGCTCTGATACCACTGAAGGGTTGAGAGATCCATCAGATGGATGCCCAAAGATTGCGGAATAAGGGGCGAATTTCAAAAATTTTTCTCTCCCTTCAACTGGGAATCACATTCCCTATTTAGAAAATCATATTTTCAAGGATAAATCTTGAACCTTAAACTGAACCAGATCTGAATCAAAAGGAATGGGAGAGAATGATACCTGATACGGATAAGCAATATCTCCCAATGAAGGTGTTCACGCCCAAGGAAGGATCCAAAGACTGCTCCCACTGAAGATGGCGCAGTGCAGGATGGAGCAGAATCAGCAGTGTTCTTCCCCAAGAACTCTGTCCTTCGCAAGAAACAACAGGATGGAACGTGAGCACGGCTCCCTTTTCAATCCTTTCTCAAAGAAATGATGTCAAGATCCAATCTTGACTTCTCCCACAATTGGAGATCGAACTGGCAAACAGGGCGGCAAGAGCAGGGAGGTGGCAAGAGAGTATTCACAGGGTGCAGACTTCTCTCTTCTTGATTTCAGCACTAAAGAGGATCCGATGTGTTTCTTGGTCTCTCTCAAGGCTACCGCCCCCTTCCTTCTTTTGTTAACTTGAAAAGATCAGCTCCTAATCCCATTAGGAGGTGCTTATCCAAATCATATTTGGATCAGCCTTCTCTTCTAATGATAAGGATAAACCCTTATCTTATCTACAGATTAGATTAGCTTTGTCCTAATCTTATTAGGAGGTTTCTAGATCTGAATCACATTCAGATCTGGACTCTCTGAGTTGATAGGATTAAGACCCTATCCTAACTGCTAATCCATCTCAGAATTCGCCCCTTTAATTAACTAAATTAATAGCCCAGTTCGAAATGGGCTTTAGGCCCATTAAGCTTATGTGCTCACTTAGCCTTCCTAACTGCTACCCAGTTGGGCTTCCTTGTATGGCGTGGGACCCAAGCATTGATCTACACATCAGCCACATGGGTTCGGCCCAGCCTTTGTTATAAGGACTGGTCGAATACACTGTTAAAGATAGTGCACCCCCTGAAACCCATCAAATGGGCTCTATGGGCCCAACACTTACCCTAAGTGGTCTCTGGGCCAAGCCACCTTGTAACACCCAGGGACTGTGGGCAGATGCAAGATTAGCTCATCAGGTATTATCCTCAATGTTCTTACACTTAACCTCTCAGCCCATAATGATCATACACTGCCCGACAAGAGAGGACCTCTCCCTCGGCTGCAAGGAACAGTGGTGCACTCTCCATTTATATGGATCCCGGGAATTAAAACCCTTTTGCAAACATTTTAGAAACCATAATATATATACTTTTATATCTCATATAAAATATATTTTGCAAAACAAATTTCAACGGTTGAAATCGGCTGCCGGCAGTCTTGGTTTCCAACAGTGAGAGTGCATCCCCGATCATTACCTTTGTCCGACAAAGGGGCTGACCCTGTCACTATGATCACCCACTCAGATGAATTCTCGGATTGTCCCAACATACCCAGGTTTTGACCCCCGCTAAGGATCTCACTAATTGGTACATCAAAGACAACCCGATCCAACACCTAGTGCAGTATCATAATCGAGTCTAGGGGTCGGGTGTAACTTTTCAGTTTTGCCCATCAATCTCCAAGGTCCAGGGCAATACTGGAAATCTGGTCTAGTTCAAAGATTCAATTAATCCCACACTGTATGTGCCTAGGGTCTCACCCCGGTAGCTGAGACAAGCCACCCCAACCGACTTGGTGGCACCACCGTGTCAGCCTTGTCAGGATAGGTCTCCCCAGACCGACCCACTGGCTGTGAACATTCAAAACTAACACGAGTCTCAATAAGTGTCCAGTTTAAGGGTAATACATAGAAACATACCAAGGGAACATGAATCAAATATGTACTTTTATTCATTTACAATAAACTCATAAAGTACATCAATTTTGATTGAAGCTAAGGGCATACAAAACTGTCTAACATTTGTAATTATAGATAAATCGGTAGATGTACAAAGCCAAGCTTCTTCCACGAAGCAATTCAACTGTGGATTCAATAAAAAGAAGTCACTTCCACTTACTAAGGCTCAAATCTATTTTCAGGATCTTGAGCCTCTCTACTTGTAACTGCTAGCATCGAATAGGAACCCACTTGGGTTGTTTATCTGTCTTATGCAAACACTAATAGGGACAGTTACCTTATTGCGTCCTGCAGTCTTATGCAAACACTAATAGGGACAGTTACCTTTTGAGGCATTGGTGATAATAACCCATTGCGTTCTGCAGCTCATGATTGTCACTAGATCACCAGTTACCTTATTAATAGGGACAGTTGTATCATGGCGAACACTGGCTCTAACTGGCAAGTTCTAACACCTAAAGATTAAATTGGTATACTAATAGGGGATTAATTGATTGGGGGGTGTCTTGTTTGAAGGATTTATTCCATGCTTTTCCCTGCTCCTAGGTCTCTTTTTTGTTCCTGAGTCTCCTAGATGGCTGGTAAGCAGATATAATTGAAAATGTTGATCAGGTTGTATGGAAAACAGGGTAAATAATGACACAAGCTTCATATCCTTGTCTGTGTTTGTATGTGAATGATGCTGATGTTTCTGATGAAGTTACTATGAACATTTCATAAACAAATAAAAATGATTAAGTACTAACTGGTTTGTTTCTTAACAGGATTATGTAGACATTCTTCAACACTTGCCCAAAGCTAGAATATTGGATTTATTTTCAGTAGCATTAAAGTTGTTCTTTATTCTTATCTCAAAAGGTATATAACACAAACACTTATGATGAACAATGGAGATCTTAATTTCAGGTTTCAGCAACAGGGACATCCCTGGGCTGTTTTCTTAACCTTTTTTTTTTTTGATCAATAACTCTGAAAGATTTCATTAATTAAGATATCCCTGTGCTGTTTTCTAACAGGACTTTCTTTCTATCTCAAGGTAAACATGATTATTATTTCAAATCCTCTGTTGAACCCAAAACACCTACGTGTATAGAAGTTTGTCTACATATATATTAATATTAATTAATACTTTATATTAATTAAACACATACAATGTCCTCTGGTGAACCCAAAACACCATAAACCTAGCCAAAGTACTTCCATGAACCGAAAACATCATTCTTAAAACCTAGCCCATGTGCTCCCATGAACACAAAACGTAAGCTACACTCATACAAGTTTCAAACCCAAAACACCATACCTATGCATCCCAATCCCAAAAATCAGACATGTCTATGAATCTAGCTCTATCCAAAATCCATAGCACCTGGGTTGCACTTGTCATGAAGCCAGACCTATTCACCTTAGCAACCTCATTAACAATAAACAGAAAAGAAATTTGGGTTCATTCTTTTAACGTGTGCTGGACACCCCCAAATCTTCAAGTGTCTAACACTTGGTTTCTTTCCGCTCCAAAGTTCATATGGAGTGCTCGGAACCGATTTGGTTGGAACCCTACTCAGCATGTAAATCGTAGTCTCTAATGCGTATCCCCAAAAGGATGTGGGTAGCTCTAAGTGTGCGAGAAGTGACCGGACCATATCAAGTAAGGTCCTATTCCTACTCTCTAAAACACCATTGAGTTGTGGTGTAGCAGGAGAAGCTAACTATGATATTATCCCATTGACCTTTAGGTAGTCGCTGAATTCGTCAGAGAGATACTCGCCACCTCAATCAGATTGAAGGGTCTTAATTTCTCCCCCAACTGTTTATGGACTTCTTATCTAAACTCTTTGAACTTTTCAAAGGATTCAGACTTGTGTCTCATTAGTACATGTAATCATATCGTGAATAATCATCGGTGAAAGTGATGAAACATACGTATTGGTTAGGAGTCCTAACATTCAGGGGCCTGCATACATCACTATGTATAAGGTCAAGCGTGTCCGTACGTCTTTCAGGCTTGCTGCCGAATGGCCATTTTGTCATCTTACCACTAAGGCAAGGCTCACAGGTGGGAAGATCTTCTATAATTAGAAAATCCAAAGGACCATCCTTTACCAACCTTGTGATTCGGTCAATATCGATATGGCCATGATAGTAATGCCATAGGCACGTGGGACTAACGATATCACTAGTTCTCTTGGAAACGTCAACCGACGTAATTTCGGCTATGTTGGTTTCTAAGGAAGGATACAAAACATAGACACCATTCTCCAGTTCTCTGTATGCAATGAATTTGTTGTTTCTTTTAATAGTAATCGTATTACTAAAGAAAACAAAATATCCATCAACACACAATTTTGAGATAGAATTCAAATTTCTTCCTAAATTCTGTACATAAAGACAATCTTTAAGTACAAGTGATCATTCTCTAAAAAACAATTCTACGGTTCTGATGGCCACAGCTGCAACGCTTGCAGAAATTCCCAAGAAGAGCGTCACCTCTCCCTCACTCAGTCTTTTGCTTATTCTGAAACCCTACAATGTGTTACATGCATGAGTTGAAGCCCCATAGTCAATACACCAGGAGGCAGAAGTAACCAACAAATTGGTTTCTATGACATAGGATTCTGGATTACCTTTCTTGGATTTCAGGTAGGCAGGACAGTTCCTTCTCCAGTGGCCGGTCTGGTGACAATGGTGGCAGGCATCAGATGCCTTGTCCTTCTTCTGTCTTTTGGATTTGTTGCCCTTTTTCTAGGGCCTCTTCTTAGACCTCCTCTTCTTGCCACGCTTGCCTGCTTCCATAAGCATGGCGACGGGCTCATCCTTATGAATCAGTTCCTTAGCTCGTTGCAACATATTGCTGAGCTCTTGTATGTTGACGTTCGGCTTATTCATGTTATAATTCATGACAAACTGATTATAGGACAGAGGTAAAAAATTCAGAATGGCGTCTAGCTTGGTGACATGGTCTAGCCCGGACCCTAGGGCCTCCAGCTCGTTTATGCATCCCATCATCCGAAGACAATGGTCATGCACTTGTTATCCCTTTGTCATTTGAGCGGTCATGAACTGCTTCAAGACCTTCTACCGAGTACAACGATTCTGCTCATAGTTTCAGACTGTCCAATATGTCCTTGCCTAGTTCGATCTGATCGAACTGCCTCTATATTGGATTGTTCAGAGAAGCTATGATATAGCAGCAGGCCAGGGAGTTCTTTTCCTCCCACTCAAGGTAGTCCCTTCTACGAGCCTCAGAAGCCCAATCACCCAGACGCTCCAGGGTGGGGTTTTTGAAAACTTTATCCAATTTTTTAGAAGTCAGTACCATCATGAGGTTACGGTACTAGCCAGCATAATTAAGGCCTTTAAGTTTGAAGTCATCAATAAGCTTGGAAAATTGTCCGTTAGCCATTTTCTAGTAAAATAACAAGACATCAGTCCATAACCTAATTTGATTCATGTTATGTACAAAAATATGGCTTTTAATCTATATTCCATTTCCTATTTGTTCATCATTGGGATTTCCCTCCTATCTCAGTGACAGAGACAACAACAATTGCGTATCTTGGAAATGTGGTAAACCACATAGGGTGCATGGAGCCAACTGTTTCAGCTGCATAACCTCACTACCTTTCTATGAAGGATCATATCCACTCATCACATTAGCTTTCCCTTTGGCTTCTGTCAGACAAGGCTCATAGCCGTTTACAGGTAAACCTTTCTGTCCAGTGAGTGCTCACCCATCATATTCGACCACGCCAAGGTATCGTGAGAGAGTTCCCATTTTCTGGTGAAGCCCCTCCCATATTGGTCTATGACGTCCCTATCATCATATGTGATAGCTATAAATATATAACCCTAGCAAGTGTATTAGTTATCAAGTAGTATAATAATATTGTTCCCACGGGGATTTAAGAAAATAAGTATTAGAATCTCAGTTTTCCCTAATTATTTGGACAATCAAAATTTGGAATTGAGCAAGAACTACTGATAATAAAACTGGAGCAAAGAAAATAAAAGCAAGGGTGACCACTAATCGAATATGCAAATGATGAAATCGCTAGGACCTTTGGTCCACCTAACCAATGTAATGAGTATTGATGGGTTCGATTAACCAAGATTAACTGTTATTCCCATAAGCTGAAGTTTTTCCCAATTTTATTTAATATTCATTCCCAAGATATATTAAACCTATTTCTATCAAGTAACCCCTCGATCCCTCGATTAGAGTTCTCAATAATAGAAATGCATTAAGTGCCAAAAAAACTAAAATATTCAGATGAATTATGTGTATATATCCATATATGCCATTCAATTCACACCATGAATTATGTGGTCGAGTATATAAATTCCCCTCCCGATTCATTCATATACACTGAATCAATTAAGAGATGGCCACTCCCAATCGCATTAAGCAAATAATTCCTAGACTATACGGAAATCACAATCTTGGAAAAATCATAGAGAAAAAAATATATTCATTATCATGGTTAGGCTTTTCATAGTCCTAGCAAAAAACAAATCAGTTCATGATAGAAGAATTAAAGCAAACAAAGAGAAAGAAAGAACTCTTGAATTCACCCATGGTGCTGAGATTTCCTCTTCTTGTTACCACCTTGTTCTTGGGGATTCTTGAATTCTTGATCTCATCCTCCACGTTTCTTGAATTCTTGGAAATTCTTGGCTGATTGTTTCTTTTCTTCTTTATTCAAATCAGGAAGTGAGTGATTGAGTGATTCTGTGATGCCTAAAGCTGGTCTGCCCCCTCCTTTATATAGCTTAAAGGGGAGGGGTGGTCTCCTACATCCTCTTGAAGTTGATCTTTACAAGAATAGAAAGTCCTATCCTAATTCTAATATTATCTTTTTATCTAATGAACTCAATCCCTTTATCTTTCTAAGATTACATCAAGAATTTAGATCTAGAAGGACTCTTCTCAGTTTCTTATTCTTGGATTCGTATTAAACCTCCTCTGTGAATTGGGCTTCAGCCAGGTTTTTCCCCAAGTTGTGCTTTAGCTACTGATTGGGCTTTCCTACGAATTTTCCCCAACTTTGAGCCCGAATTTGACTTCGATGTAGGCCGAATCTGTGAAAGCCCAAAACATGAAAGTTGTTGATTTTTCTCTTATCTTTCTAGTGGATCTAGAATTAGCCCATTCGAAGTTCGGATACGCGAGTTACGCCCAGATTAATAAACAATGTTGAAACTGTGAAAAATCATCCGATTTGTCTTTCTTTGCTCCTGCTGCCTTCTTTCATGCCCTGAACCAAAATACAAGAGATATGAGTCTAATGAAGAACTAGTTAGGTATGAAAGACAAAATTTTTGGGGATAAAAATGTGATAAATTCTACTCTCATCAATATGAAACAATCCAATAGATCCAGCAGCAAATCGGTTGGCCCATTTTTTGGTGCTTCCCCTCATCACTTGAAGGACCCGCCTTCATGCTAATGATGGAAGGCCTTTACAGAGTCCATCATATGGATCTCCCTATCACATGCACTCATATTTCAGGAGGGAACAATTGACACCCTAGTTTTAGGTCAAACCTTAGTGGCTCCCACTAGCTTTCATAAAGCTAGATTTCTTGTGGCCCAATTCGGCTTGGGTTTCTGCACGTGTCCTTTTCAGGGGTGTGGGACCTACCACAAAGGGAAGATCATCCAATGACCATGAGGCACACCATGGCAATGATGTGCATTCATCCATGGTGTGTGCAAGAGCCACTATCGTATCTGCATGGGCCAAGTGCTTATGGCCCATGAATGCAGCACATCACACATCCATACATCACATGCAGGAAGAATTGATCCAATCAATTAAGTATCTGTAAAGCCCATTTTAAAGCCCATTTAAAGTCCATAATATTAACATTTAATATTGTCTAGGTATATTGGCTGAATAGCAGTTAGCAGTTCACTCCATATAGCTTTCAAGCGAATGGTGGCTTTTGCAATTTTAACAATTTAAAATTGGGCCTTACAGGTTGGGCCAAATTAATACTTGCAATTAAACATCAATCACTGACCCAAAAGTGGGAGAAATCAAGACTGAAATCAGCCCCCATCGAACCCTAGATTTGGTCCAACTGATTTGGTCCAAATCTTGTTCGAATTGGTCTGTGTTTGATTGTAATGCAAGAATCAATTCAAGATTAATGATCTGAAATTAAATATTGCTAAAGAAAAACATAAAACAGTCAAGTAGGGCTGTTTGCGCACTCCATCCTACAAAACAGAGGTTATTTCACAGTTTGCAGTCTCATAAACTGCAAATCGCAGATTACGATTTTCATATCTGCGAATTCACCTTCCAGCGCCGCCAACTTTGATCCAAAATAATACAGAAAAGAAAAACCTAATTTTATATTAATTATTACATCAAATCGAATCCTATACATTTAGTCTAAAAATAAAAAAAATATATATTTACAGACCAAATGTAAAGAATCTGCGGATCACAGATATCCATGTGCCAAGAATAAAAGATTTCGATCTCCATTGTAAGAACAACCCATAAATCAAGAAAATTATAAGGAACCATTCCATATAAAATTCAGATTTATATAAAATTTAATTCCAGATCATTAGCCCATATTTATGGGAACAATTTTCCAGAAAACAAAATCTACGCAAATAGGGTAGAACGCCTTCTGCCCATTTGGCAGGTTCAGATTTGAACAATTTTGATTCAAGATTTGAACCTGGCTCTGATACCAATGTAGGAATGGAAAGATCCATCGTATGGATGCCTAGATAAAGCGGAATAGAATGGGTGAATTTCAAAAATTTCTTTCCTTCCTACAACTAGGAATCACATTCCCTATTTTAGAAAGTTAATTTTCAAGGATCAATCTTGAATCAAGAACTGAACCAAATCTGCACAAAAGTAGGAGAAGGAAACACCTGATACAGAGAACTAGTATCCCCCAACGAAGTTGTTCACGCCTAGAAAAGTCACCAAAGACTGCTCCCACTGAAGATGGCGCAGTGTAGAACAGAGTAGAATCAGCAACGTTCTTCACAGGAACTGGATCCTTCGCAAGAACCCACTAGATGGCAGGTGAGCACAACTTCTTTTCAATTCTTTCACAAAGAACTGAAATCAAGAATGCTTCTTTATGACTCCCACATGAGCGGAGACGAACTACTAAAGGCGGCGGTGGCAGGAAGGAGACGACAGGGAGAAATTGGCATAGTCTCACTGTATGCTGATTTCTCTC
This sequence comes from Nelumbo lutea, assembly GCF_056320005.1. Lineage (NCBI taxonomy): Eukaryota > Viridiplantae > Streptophyta > Magnoliopsida > Proteales > Nelumbonaceae > Nelumbo > Nelumbo lutea. Next base: position 142,671,989 of record NC_142684.1, read on the forward strand.
TTCTATGTGGTATCTGTATCTCAAATGAGTGTGTCTTGAGGCTGCCACCCTCTCCTCCTTTTATAATCCTAAAGGGATCAGATCCTAATCCTATTAGGAGATGTTGACCCCTTTAAGTGATAAGGTAGAGTCCTTATCTAATCTGTAAATCATGATCAGCCCTCCTAATTTGATTAGGAGTTTCCAGATTTGAATCATCTTCAAATCTGGACTCTTACTAAGTGGATAGGGACTTTCCCTTATCCTTCAAGGCTGGTCCATATCTTCGATTCGCCTCATTCAAGCCAATCTAATTAGCCCAGCTCGTATTGGGCTTTTGGCCCAATAAGAGTATGTGCTCACTTAAGCCTTCCAAATTGCTGCCTAGTTGGGATTTCTTTGTATGGCGTGGGATCCAAACGTTGATCTACACAACAGCCACAAGGGTTCGGCCAAGCCTCTATCACAAGGCCTAGCCGAATTCACTAGAAAGACCAGTGAACCCCTTGAGCCCATCATATGGACTCTATGGGTTCAACACTTGCACTAAGTGGTCCTTGGGCCAAGTCACCTTGTAACACCCAAGGACTATGGGCAGATGTAAGATTAGTCCATCAGGTTTAACCCTCAAAGACCTTACACTTAACTTCTCAGCCCATAATGATCAAACACTGCCAAACAAGGGAGGACCTCTCCCCTGACTGCAAGGTACAGTGTTGCACTCTCCTCTTACATGGACCCCAGGGATTAAAACCTTTTGCAAACAATTTTGGAAACCTGTAATATATATATATATATATATATATATATATATATTATATCGCATAAATATATTTTGTAAAACAAAATTTCAATAATTGAAATCAACTACTGGCAGTTTTGGTTTCCATTAAAGAGAGTGCATTTCCCTGATCATTACCTTTGTCCGACAAAGGGGTTGATCCTGTCACTATGATCACCCACTCAAATGGATTAATGAACCATCTCAACATACCTAGGTTTTGACCCCCTCTAAGGGTCTCACTGATTGGCATATCAAAGATGGCCCAATCCGCCACCTAGTGCAGTACCATAATCGAGTATAGGGGTTAGGTGTAACATTCCAGTTTTTCCCACTAATCGCCAAGGTCCAGGGCAATACTAGAATTCTAGTCCGATTCAAGGTCTCAAGCTGATCCCACACTGCATGTACCTCAGGTCTCATCCTGGTGGCAGAGGCAGGCCACCCCAACCGACTTGGCGGCACATCAATGTCAGCCTTATCAGGGTATGTCTCCCCAGACCGACCCACCAGTTGTGAACGTTCTAAACCAACACAAGTCTCATAAGTGTCCAATTTTAAGTGTATTACGCAGAAACACACCACATAACATGAATCAAATATGCACTTTATTCATTTACAATAAATGTCATAAGTACATCAAACTGATTGGAGCTAAGGGCATACAAAACTGTCTAACAGTATGATGGGTCATTCGACCCCAATGATCATGTGGGATCTTCCCAGTCTCATATGCACCTGGCTAGGGCTGATGAGTCCTACATGTTTGTGGCCTTCTCTACTACGTTTAGGAGGGTAATCCGAACATGGTATCGGAACCTTGCACTGGGCTCCATAAAAAGTTGGTCCCAATTTGCTGACCTGTTTAGCGCACACTTCATTACCAGTAATAAGTGCCTGAAGTCGAAAGAAAGCCTTCTGAACGTGGTTCAGAGGGAAGGGGAATCAATCCGTAGCTATATAAAGCGCTTCAACGATACTTGCTTGCAGATACCAAACCTCGATTCAGCGGTGCAACTCACTGTGGCAAAGAAAGGAATCACCCATAAAGAGTTCAAGTGGCACGTGGTAGCTAACAAATCGAAAGATATCACCGAATTCCTCATGTTAGAAGATCAATTCATCGGTACCGAGGAGGAGATCAACCAAAAGATCGACAATCTACCGTTGGAAAAGAGGAAGAGAGGGAATGAAGGAACGAGCAATGGTGGGCAGAAAAGAAAGAAAAGCAAGTCTTCGAGCAGGGGAAGAAGCAATCCAAGAAGCCAATCCCCCTCACACACCCGCAAGTCAGGTCGATGCTCTAGGACCCCACCTGTGGAGAGAATGAGCTATACGCCTTGGAACGCTAAGCGAGGAGAGACCTTAATGACTATTAAGGATTCCTCCTTTGTTAAATGACCTCCTAGGTTAAGGGGAGACTCAAAAACAAGAAACCCAAATGTCTACTGCCATTTCCACCGAGATCATGGACACAACACGGAGAATTACAGGAATCTCCATGACGAAATCGAGGAACTTATCCACCATGGGTACCTGAAGAACTTCGTTTTGTGAGAAGGGAGGGGACAAGCAGACCCACAGCTAGATCGACAGGGGGACCAGAGGAATGGCCCCAAGGTCAGCAGGCACAATGAGCAACCACCATGATAGTTGGTAGAGGAAAGACTAGTCCACGGGGTAATTAACATGATCATCGGCAAGTCCATCATCGTCGGATGTACATCATATTGGGCGCCACACACTCCATTTCTAGGCGCCCAAATCTCGGCCCTACATAATATTGGGAATCCTCTCATTCTCTTCTCAACCTTAGGATCAACCCAGAACCATCCTAACCCTTCATTAGAAACCTTAGGGCACCCATATCTTTGCTAAAACCTAACTGATGCCCCCCCCTCTTTCTCTTTAATCCCATTTGTATCCATCATTCTTTATAAAAAGGATCCAAGGGCTCCTGAGAAGGGGTTAGATTCTGCCCCTAGGTAAGACAGAAAACTAATCTTGAGAAGTTCAAGGGTAGAGGAAGAGGAGGATGCCCAGGCAAGAGGAGGGGTTCTTGCTTGCACTTCACCTAAGCCACTACTACCACCTCTGGATTGGGATCTCAACCATTAGTCTTAGATTTAATTTATGTTCTTTCATTTCCAGTTCCATTTTTTCCTTTCTTCAGTTTACTTTCATTTTGTTTGATTCTTGTTTTCTTTTCTGCAAATCTGGAATTCGGCCAAGTAAGACGGAAGGCCTAGCTCGAGAAGTTCGAGGGTCAAACGAGATATCCGGAGACTGCTACCTTTGATCGGATTACAAACTTTTTATTTCGTTCCTTTTATTTATTTATATTTCTACACTTTTCACTTCCAGCATTGTTCAAATTTTATTTTAATGAATTTCAGTTTAATTAATTAAATTCTATGTTTCTGCAACTCTTAATTGTGCTCTCTTTTCCATATTTAAGTAAATAACGATTTTTCCTTCTTTTACCTGTTGATACGACCCATTCTCACCATTTACTACGTTTATAATTGTTTGAGAATCAAAAAAAATTTATAAATATTAAAACTGGTGTTTTGAAGTGGTTAATGACACGCTTCTGGACACACCAGGACTCAACTTCAAGGTTGGCCCTGCACCATGAAGATGGCACCAAGCTGAACATGGGTGGTAGTAGTGGCTCTTCTGAGGTTCCCAAGGAAGGTCATGTGCTTACTAATTCAACAAGGGTCATAGATGTCCAAGGCAAAAAGCATTCTAACGTTCCACTAGGAAATGAATCCAAGATTGGGAATATGAGCTATGGAATTCCATTTTCTCTCCAACCACTTACTGTGATGATTGTGCCATACTCTATACCTGTAAAGGTGTCTAACCCTGTGGGTGCACCCAATACATCAGGAATTTCTGGACCTTGTTGTGACGTCTCCAATTTTTTTTGTGAGGCCTGAATGTGGACTGCTTTGGTTGTGACGTCTGGAGGAGCCAATCAACGTGAAGGTCACGACCTGATCATCTGTGATTGGAGACCACCTTGACTCTCTACGTACCTCTTTGCTATTTTGTCAAAACTTCTGAATATTCATTGAAGCGGCTTTTAACACCCACGGTAAAAAGGTAATTGTCAACGGACGATTTCAGCTTTGCTTCCGATTTATAATCTGGTCTCCATGCCTTGCTGCAATCAACTCGTTATCAAAGATTATTCTATCCGAAAACATCTAACGGAGTCATTTTTTTCTTTTATCCTTGCAATATTTCAACTCGCCTGCAATATTTTCAAAGGAAGAATCAAAACCTCGAAGGGGATATACATTTTTTCCCTAAAAGCTGTCAAAGGATGAATCTTTTCTCCACATTCATCTTTGCCTTCATCTCTACCTCGTAACAACGTCGAAGATATTATAGGATCTACTTTCTCTCGCATCACGTCTCTTCCAAGAAAATGGTGGTAATGACATATTCCTAACAAAGACAATAACAGTACACCGACTCAATGGTGGATGGCATCATGGCATCACTTATTTCTTCCCTTGTTTATGTGTTTTCAATATGTTTAATCAAATAATTAAAAGTTTTGATGTTTATTAATGTCATTTTAATTGTTTATTATTTATATATAATAAGAAATAATAGAAAATTGGATGCAGCTTTTGGATCCAATTCACCCCATCCTCAAATATGGAAGAGGGTAAGGTAAGGAAGGGTTTTACATTTTTATGTATGGGAACGATTTGGGTTCTCAAAATCCAACCTTCTATCAATAATGTTTTCAAAACTGGACTGGAAAACTGGGAATCGGTAACTTGACCGGTTCTGTTTCACCCCAAAACCGATTTAGTCCAAAACCGTCGATTTGGTCAGTGAACCACAAATCTGGGTGGTTGAACCATTGGTTTGGACCAGATGGCCAAACTATTTGATCCGAAAATTAGTCCCCATAGAAAGAAAAAAACTTTAATATCTTAAAAATCCCTAGTACAAATATGGATATGAGTACATTACTTTTCAAAAATTTGTGAATAAATTTTTTAATTGATATGAATAAATTAATTTTCAAAAAAATTTGAATTTATGAACAATTAATTAATGAAAATTTAAAATTCTGTAAATTATATATTTTTTAAATGAACTTTAACTAAATTAAATTACCAAAAACATGAAAATTAGTTTATGGAAATAACTAAACTAAAACTTCCCAATAAATACCAAAACCCAATGAAAATTACCAATAATTATGGAAATTAAACCAAAGTAAATTGATAGTAATTAATTATGGAAATCATTAAAATTCTTCAACTTAATAATCTCCAAAACATATTAAATTTTCTGAATAGTTATGGAAATTATAAATATAGTTAAAATTCCCGAATAACGTTTCAATATACTATTAAACAATTACCAAAAACTAATGTAAATGAGAATATCGATAAATAATTTTATTACCAAAATTAATTTCGAAAATCATTAATTTTCTGAAATTACCTATCATTAATTTTCTGAAATTACCTAAAAATGATAGCAAATTACTAACAATCTATAAAAATTACTTTTCTGAAATTTCCAAATTAAATAATTATCTAAAAATTATTGAGATTTTTAGGTAATAACTATTGATTTTAGATAACACTAATAACTATCAATTTAATATTTAAATATCCAAAATTTTCAGTAAATGTCATTATTTATTAATGTTTCATTAATTATCGATTGTTGAATAAATGTGGATATGAATAAATTATACTTTTCAAAAATTTATATATTAATAAAATAATCAAAATAAATTGATCATTTTATTTATTTTAATTATTCTATACATATAATGTTTGGGATGTATCCACTTCTGTTACAACGGTGAAACTAGAGGTAGGATGATGTGGCCAAAGGCTAAGAACCTAACGATGTGGCAAAATGAGGGGCTTAGGTAGGTGTAGGATAACCCATATTGAACCCAGCTTCATGTGTTTACTTTTCATTATTTCAATGTTGAATTTAAATTAATAAATTTTACTTTTATTAAATTTTTATTTAATTAGTAAATTGTTATTGATGCGTAATTTTAAAATAAAAAAACAGTAATTTGTTTTAGGGCAAATTCGTAAATTACCCTTACTATTTAGCTAATTGTTAAGCTGTACCCTTACTATTTACAAATTTTCTTAGAGCCCCCTTATTGTTTCTGACAATTGTCACCACCATTAAATCATAATGATTTTGTTGAAATGTCCTTTATGCCCTTTTGTTAAGTTGAACCAATATTTGCTCAAAATGAAAATTACCATATTAACCCTCAATGATTAACTATTAGGTGGGAGATCCTATTAGCTTTATTCGTGAAGCTAAACCGGTTGTTGTTCATTCCGAGCACTCCATTACCGTTGCAACTTCCGGCCTACGACATTAAACATAAACTTTCCTATAGAGGTAAGACAGAAGAGAATGATGTTCAACCCTGTTAATAACACGAAGAAAATGATTTTTATCTTGGTCATGTTAATGGGGACTTTTTCAACAGTGCCCCAAAGGGTTACGTGTCATGTTTGGGACCCGTGTGTTTGCTACATTGCACATAGGATCCACACATGAGCAACACCAAGAGTTTGACATAATGACTAAATGGCATTTCCCTTACCCATTATTGAAAATATTCTATGTACCCCTAGGTTTTGAGTTCTCTTGCTACTTGAGATGTTGGTTGTCTCTATTGTCTCTAATATATTATCTAAATCTTAGAACAAAATGGAATGGTACCTAGTTAGTTTAGTTTTATGGAGTCACTGAAAACAAAAGAAAGACTGAAAAGGATGGGTAATTTAGCTGAAATTATGCCCTTGGTTGATAAACAATAAGGGTGCTCCAAGACATAACCATTTAAGTGCCCTTTAAACCCCATAAGAATGATTACAACCCTGAACCTTGATTTACTTATGAACTCATATATCCATTCATTAACATCTGTCATATTGCATTCATTCTTAGTATAGTGATCATATTTCCATTCATTAACATATAACATTTCCATTCATTAGAAAACTTCTTAGTACAGTTGTAATTAGTGGGTACGATTAAAATGTAACATAGCCATTTAATATCATTCATTTTGTTCATAATGGTTGAAATTGTTTGTTACTATCATGTAGGTAAGTATATGTTCATTATCAACTATGGTGGTCAATGGAAGACCACCAACGGAAAGCTGTTATATATGAATGGAAAGGTTGGGTTTGTGGAAAATATTGATAGTAACCATATATGTTATTGGACTTTCTAAATGACTTTGTGATTTGGGTGGGAAACCCCATGGAAGCATGGCCGCCATCAACTACAAAATACAAAGACAGGAGTTGGAGGAAAACTTAGGTGTATTGGAAGGTGAGAATGATATGTTATCTATATTTTCTATCCATGGGAACTTGCATGAGATAATGATATATGTTATATATGTTGAGGCTAAATGTCTTAGTGTAGATGATGGGAGCATTAGCAAGTGAAAGAGTCAATTGCAAGAAGGTAAGGATGATGATTGCCATGTGGTGGAAGTTGAAGGGGGTGTAGCTAATGAAGAATATCAACATGGTGATGTTGAAGATGCGTGGCTTCATGATGGGGATGATGAGGGTGAGAGTAAGGATGATGAGTTTGATGCAGAAGGGGATATTGAGGGTGATGCTGAGTTTGTTGCTGAATGTGAAGATAAGGTGTTGTAGTAGAAGATATTGGTGTATTGATAATGAGGATGTTGCAGTAGGGGACATTGATGGTTTAGGAGAGGATGTTAGAGATGGTGATGTTGAAGGTGTATAAGAAGGTGGTGATAGTGGTAACAGGGCAACAAGGCTGCTGATGATGATGGTAACAAAACAATCCAGAATAGGACTACAAATGATATGTCTTATTATGATCCTATAAGTGATTATGATAGTCCAGGTGGAAGGGGACTGAAGAAGGGTGAGCTTTACTTTGATTTTTCCAAACCATGATTTTGGGTTAGAATGGAATTTCCATTGTGAAGGAATTTAGGCAAGCTTTGAGGCATTACTATGTGGTAGAGGATATAAAGATAGAAAAAAAATGAAAAATGAAAAGTGTAGATTTACTAGTGTTTGTGCTATTGAGGGTTGTGGCTGGAGGATACATGCCTCCCTTAGTTATGATGGAGGTAGCTTCATTGTGAAACCCTCCATGATACACACGTCTATGGGTTACAGCAAATAGGGGGCTACCAACACATGGTTGTCCACATAGATTGAGGGGTTGTTAAGAGTTGATCCTAACATGTCTACTAATGTCCTTTAGTTGATATTAGAAGGCTCTATGGAATTGAAGTCACATAAATACATTGAGCTAGACTAAAAGCAGTTGATAGGATCAAGGGATCATTGGCTGAATCATATGATATGCTGCCTTAGTATTGTTCAACTTTACTAGCAAGCAACCTTGGATATATTGTCAAAATACATGCTCCCATGTCTACAGAATATGGCATGTTCGAAATATTCAAGAGGGTGTTCATTTGCCTTGTAGGACCTAAAGTTGGTTTCTTAGAAGGGTGTAGAAAAATTGTTGGTCAAAATGGTTGTCATACCAAAAATAGGAGGTATAATATTATTAGTTGTAGGTATTGATGGGAACAATGGAATATTTTCCACTGCCTATGGTTGAGTTTGGAAACAAGGATAGCTGGTGTTGGTTTTTGACTGAATTGAGAGATGCTTTGGACATTAATGACCCATAGAGGTAGACCTTCATGTTAGGTAGACAAAAAGTAATTATCAGAGTTTACTTTTGATTATATTTGACTTTATTTATTTCTTGGTTGTGTGTACATTCAACTCTAACAACTTTGTTCTTTGTATATAGGGCATAGTTGAGGAAGTATTAGTTGTTATGCTTAGTGCAAACCATTGGTTCTATTTGAGGCATTTATGCAACAACTTCAAGAAACCATTTAAGGGGAAAGCACTAAAGGATGTTGTATGGGCTGTTGGGAAATCATATTCATAGTATGATTTTACTCATTATATGAAAGTTATCAAGAACATATCCAATGATGCATATGATTTCCTTTACAGGGTCCCTCCAGAGACATGGTCTAGACATGGGTTTGATCCTATTGCTAAGTTAGATGACATAATAAATAACTGGACAGAGTCTTTCAACTCATGGATTGAAGATGTCAGGACAATGCCAATTGTTGAGATGTTGGAGGACATCCAAAAAAGATGGATGCAAAAGATCTATGAAAGACATGAGTTTGCCAATGCACCCAGTGCTAAGCTACTATAAAAGGTGCAAACAATCATTGATAGGAGAAGGAGAGAAGCCAGGTAATGTCTAATTAGCATATATCCTTATGTTTACTTTCTTGTAGTAAATACTTTAGTGTAAATGATCACTATCATATAATGCAATTGTAGATATGTTAGAGTTTTTCAGTCCAAATAGTGTGAGTATCTCAAACATTAGGGGCTGGCATGGTTGATTATATCACCAAGATGGATTCAAAGACATGCACATAGAGGGTGTGGGACATTAGTGGCATCTCCTGTGCTCATACACTAGAAGTTCTCACCTAAACAAGGGGATCAGTTCAAGACTTGTTTGATGTAGCCTTTCATAAGGCCACTTATGCTAGGGTCTATAGACACTTTGTTCATGCTCTTCCTTGACAGAAATATTGAAAACATGTAGTTAGCCATCCAGTTAAACCCCCAATAGTCGAGAGAAGGCCAAGTCAACCTCCACTCAATACGAGAAGAGAAGAAGATAAAGCAAGTCCATCACACCGTGCACAATATGAATGTAAGGTGCTCCATATGTGGTGTCACTGGACACAATAGAAGGAACTTCCGTGCTCCTCCACCCAATACCAGTAGTAGAACCCAAGAGGTAAACTTATACAAACATCTCATTTGAACTCTTATATCCAATACTTTATCTTCTACATACTAACTATATGTTTAATTACATGACAGGTCTAAAGGCCTGTGCAAGAAGAGGAAATGCAAGTACACATGGTGTGGGTTCCTCGTCTCCAGCCACTCGTATTCCTTCCACATATGAAGTTGGTTCTTTGTTTTCAAGAAGGGTTGCCAATCCAAATAGTGGTGGTAGAAGGTGTTTGAGGTACCCAGATATACAAGCTACTACATCAACTAGGTAGGCTTGTCAACGACATGGCTCTTACGCCAACTATAATATTTTTACTAATTCTACCCTTTCTGTTTGCAATCTAGTCAACAAAGGAGAGGTGGTAGAGTAGGGTTGTAGTATCTACCTATTGCACCACTAATCAGACAGGTTGGGTTATCAAGTTCACATTTTACCTATGATGTAATTGTTGATTGTTATGTTGTTTATTGACCTTCTTTTAAATCTTGTATGTAGGATGAAGAATAGAGCAATCAAAAAATCAGGTATTCATAGGCTTAAAACCTCATTCACAGACATGTTGCTTTTGAGTTCCACAACATTTTGGATAGTTGAATAATTACTCACACCCAAACTTGACAACTATTAATATTGTACTTCTTTTATTCCTCTTTCTTTGAAGAATGCATAATTTAAACTCAACCCACTCAGGCTTGATATTTTCTCATACTTTACTAATAGGTGGGTTGATAGTGCATTCTTCATTAATATGGTTGATTGAATGTTGGTCATTTTTTTTTGTGTGTACTTTTGTAGTTAAATTACTAATGGACCAAATGTCATGAACAATGGATGATATATCTTTGCTATGCCATGAACAATGGGTCGGGGCTTTATAATGTAGTTAGGGTGTGGACTAAATGTTTGTCCTCCTTTTATTGTGTATGTAGTTACATTACTATTAGACCATATGTCAAGAACAATGAGTGATATATCTTTACTATGTCATGAACAATGTGCCAGAGATTTGAATGTAGTTAGGGTGATATATCTTTGCAATCGAATGTCATTTAGATCTCTCTTGTAATCTTGTTATAGGATGATATAGAAAGTGAATTGGACCCAGGTTAATGTCATGGTACTTGAGCTTAAGGCTGAGCTATGTTGATTTTGTTGTTTAACCTAGCTATGCATCGTTTCCCTTAGGCGGAGTTGTGTTGATTCTATAATCTAGCTACAGGTAATCTAAGGATAAGGAGTCTAAGAGCACTATGTTTAGGGTGAATGGGGAGACCAATAATATAAGAAACAATGAAGTGTATCTTTCAACTTGTTCCATTTAACAACTTTACTTGTTAGAAAGAAAATTGTCTCTTTCTTAACCATATGCTTTATAAGAACATCCAGAAATGCAAAGAAATTGGCCTAACAAACTTGATCACCCATAACCTAAGTTCATTCCACCATGTATTAAGGAGACAGTTGAGATGAATACTTCTAACAAATGTTGAGAAAGGGAAGATACATACAAAATGGGTAAACACAACAAACCATGGACTTGAAATCTGTCATAAATATCAAAAACACAAAATTGGTTAAAACCACACATACACTTCAGTCATAGTTATGCAATTATAAGACGACAAATAGACTAAAATAATTTTTTAAAAGGAATTTTCCTTATTAAAAATAGTATTTCTAAAATAATGAGACCCTATAGATCTATCTATCTATCTATCTATATATCTATCTATGTATCTATCTAATTTATCCATAAATAGTAAATCAATGAACAAACGATACAGATCTATCTATCTATCTAACTATCTATCTAATCTATCCATAAATAGTAACTCAATGGACAAACGATACAAATCGATCTATCTATCTATCTATCTATCTTACTATCTATATTTCTAATCTAATCCATCTAATCTTCTCAATCACAAGTAGGGTTGTCAATCGACTAGTTTTGGTTTGGGTCCAATTTCCAAACCTTATCAAATCGGATATGGACGGTCCATTATAATTATTGGATTGGGCTAATTCAAAATAAATTGGTTTGTATTCTTTTTGGTTTGAATTAGACCTAAACCAAATTTCCAATAATCCAATCATGCGGCAAAACCCTTGTCCAATTTAAAATCAATCAAAATTGAAAACAACATAAAATCCCTTTTACGAAAGTACTTTTATGAAAGCACTTTTACGAAAGCACTTTTATAAAAGTAATTTTATGAAAAGTATTTTTACGAAAGTACTTTTATAAAAATACTTTTAGGAAAGCATTTTTACAAAAGTACTTCTATGAAAGCACTTTTACAGAAGTAATTTTATAAAAGCACTTTTACAAAATCACTTTATAAAAGTACTTTTGCAAAAGTACTTTACATGAAAACACATTTATGAAATCACTTTTACAAAAGAACTTTTACGGAAGTACTTTTATTAAAGCACTTTTATAGAAGTACTTCTATAAAAGCACTTTTACGAAAGCACTTTTAGAAAATCACTTTTGCAAAAGTACTTTTATAGAAGCATTTTTACAAAAGCACTTCTATAAAAATACTTCTGTAAAAGTCTATAGAAGCACTTTTCGAAATACTTTCAATAAAGTGCTTTTGTAAAAGCAATTTTATGAACATATTTTTATCAAAATGCTTTTTTAATACTAAAAATGCTTTTATATAATTTTTTTTATATTTCATTCTATTTAACATTTTAATGAATTGGATTGGATTTGGTTTTTATTGGATTTAGACTGAATTGAGACCAATCCATTTATAAGTGGACTCACATTTGACTGGATCGGGTTAGACGTCCAACTGAGGTGACATGCCACACGTGAAGTTTCCCCCCTTTTGAATTATACTAGGCTTTTATAAAATAATAAGCTAGCTAAATGGCATGCTGTTATTGTAAATCTTGAAACTTTTGTGAGTACTACATACGTAATTCAGGTGCATGTGCACTAACATGGCATGGAGCCGGGTCACAAGTAAGACAGAAGACTAATCTTGAGAAGTTCAAGGGTAGAGGAAGAAGAGAACGCCCAAGCAAGAGGAGGGGTTCCTGTTTGCAATTCACCTAAGCCACTAATATCACCTCTAGATTCGGATCCCAACTAGTAGTCTTAGATTTTATTTTTGTTCTTTCACTTCCAGTTCCATCTTTTTTTTCTTTCTACAATTTACTTTCATTCAGTTTGATTCTTGTTTTTTTTTCTATAGATCTGAAATTCAGCCAATTAAGACAGAAGGCCTATCTCGAGAAATATGAGGGTCAAATGAGAAATCTAGAGACTGTTACCTCTGATCGGATTAAAGACTTTTTATTTCATTCCTTTTATTTTTTATTTTTTGCACTTTTCACTTCTAACACTATTTGAATTTTATTTTAATGATTTTCAATTAATTAATTAAATTATATGTTTCTGTGACTCTTAGTTGTGTTCTTTTTCCCAAATTTAAGTAAATAACATTTTTCTCCCTCGCTTCCCTATGGAAAACGATCCGTTCTCACCATTTATTGTGTTTGTAATTGTTTGAGAATCAGAAAAAAATTTATAAATATTAAAACTGGTGTTTCGAAGTGGTTAACGACACGCGTCTAGACACACTAGTACTCAACTTCAAGGTTGGCCCTGCACCATGAAGATGGCACCAAGCTGAACATGGGTGGTAGTAAGCTCTTGTGAGGTTCCCAAGGGAGGTCATGTGCTTACTAATTCAATAAGTGTCATAGATGTCCAAGGCAAAAAGCATTCTAACGTTCCACTAGGAAATGAATCCAAGATTGGGAATATGAGCAATGGAATTCCGTTTTCTCTCCAACCACTTACTGCGATGATTGTACCATACTCTATACCTGTAAAGGTGCTTAACCCTATGGGTGCACCCAATACAACCAAAATTTTTGGACCTTGCATGATGCAATTGAAATTAAGATGTATTTGTGATCCAAATATTTTGAATGGAGAATAGTTTTTAAAATTTTATTTATAATTGATTTTTTATATTTTTGTATTTCATTTTAACTTAAATGAATATAGATATTATAGGATCTACTTTCTCTAGCATCACGTCTCTTTCAAGAAAATGGTGGTAATGACGTATTCCCAAAAAAGACAATAACAGTACACCGACTAAATGGTGGATGGCATCCTGGCATCACTTATTTCTTCCCTCACATTGTTCATGTGTTTTCAATATGTTTAATCAAATAATTAAAAGTTTTGATGTTTATTAATGTCATTTTAATTGTTTATTATTTATAAATAACAAGAAATAATAGAAAATTGGATGTAGATTTTGGATCCAATCCACTTCATCCTTAAATATGGAAGAGGATAAGATAAGGAAGGGTTTTACATTTTTATGTATGGGAAGGATTTGGGTTCTCAAAATCCAATCTTCAAAACTAGATTGGAAAACTGGGAATCGGTAACTTGACTGGTTCTGTTTCACCCCAGAACCACTTTAGGCCAAAAATCGTTGATTTGGTCAATGAACCACAAACCTGGGTAGTTGAACCGTCGATACGGACCAGATGGCCAAACTATTTGATCCGAGAACTAGTCCCCATAGAAAAAAAAAAAAAAACTTGAATATCTTAAAAGTCCCTAGTGCAAATATGGATATGAGTAAATTACTTTTCAAAAATTTATGAATAAATATTTTAATTGATATGAATAGATTTTTAAAATTTATTGATATGAACAAATTAATTTTCAAAAAATTTTAAATTTAATTAATGAAGTTTCCCCCCCTTTTTAATTATACTAGGCTTTTATAAAATAATAAGCTTGCTAAATGGCATGTTGTTATTGTAAATCTTGAAATTTTTGTGAGTACTACATACGTAATTCATGTGCATGTGCACTGACATGGCATGGAGCCGGATCACACAGTCCTTTGAATTTAATTAATTAACATCAAATCAATGTGACATCTGAAAATTCTTTCACTGTCCTTGTCTTATTTAGAAAGGCCGTTTAACTTCATAGACCACGGTGACCGGATCAGAGGCTGCTTTGCTAGTCAGTGGTCACCGTTCTAGGTGAATGACATAGACAAAGAAAAGAAAAAATAATTAACCTGAAATAAGATATTAGACATTTTGGACCCACGATGTACTGTTTCAACAAAAAGCAAGACCGTAAGAAGATCAAATGACGTAATTATTGATAATAATTAAATATCCAAAATTTTCAGTAAATGTCATTAGTTATTAATGTTTCATTAACTATTGATTGTTCAATAAATATGCGTATGAATAAATTAAAATTTTCAAAAATTTATATATTAATAAAAATATCAAAATAAATTGATCATTTTATTTATTTTAATTATCCTATACTTATAATGTTTGGGAAGTTTCCACTTTTGTTACAACGATGAAACTAGAGGTAGGATGATGTGGCCAAAGACTAAGAACCTAATGATGTGGCAAAATGAGGGGCTTAGGTAGGTGTAGGATAACCCATATTGAACCCAGCTTCATGTGTTTACTTTTCATTATTTCAAAGTTGAATTTAAATTAATAAATTTTACTTTTATTAAATTTTTATTTATTTAGTAAATTGTTATTGAGTTATGATATTATTCTAAGTTTATTGGTGTTTAAAATTTTTAATAATGTTAGAAATTTTTATTATAAATTATGTATAATATAATTATTGTTAATTTTAACAATTATTATTATTATTATTATTAAAATTAAAAAAAATAGTAATTTGTTTTAGGAAATTTTCTTAAACTAACCTTGCTGTTTAGCTAATTGTTAAACTGTAGGCTTACTATTTATAAATTTTCTTAGAGCACCCAAACTGTTTTTGGAAATAGTGTCATGGTACTTATACTTAAGGCTAAGCTATGTTGATTTTGTTGTTTAACCTAACTTTGCACCATTTCCCTTAGGCCGAACTGTGTTGATTTTATAAGATAAGGAGTCTAAGACCACCATGTTTAGGGTGAATAGGGTGATCAATAATATAAGAAACAATTAATGAAGCATGTTCAAAGTTGAATATCGCCTTATTGTATCTTTCAACTTGTTACTTTCCAACGACTTTACTTGTTAGAAAGAAATTTGTTTCTTTCTTACCCATATGCTTCATAAGAACATCCAGAAATGCAAAGAAAGTGATTGTAACAAACTTGGTCACCCATAACCTAAGTTCATTCCACCATGTATTAAGGATGAACCCGAGAAGAATACTTCTAACAAATGTTGAGAAAGGGAATTGAAGATACATACAAAAAAGGGAAACACAACAAACCATGGACTTGAAAGTTGAAGCATGTCATAAATATCAAAAAAAGCAAAATTGGTTAAAATCACACATACACTTGAGTTATAGTTAAGCAATTATAAGACGACAAATAGACTACAGTAATTTTTTTAAAAGGAATTTTCCTTGTTAAAAGTAATACTTCTACCCTACAGATCTATCTATCTATCTATCTACTCTATCCATAAATAATAAAGCGATGGGCAAACGATACACTATCTATCTTACTATCTAATCTTCTCAGTCACATGATGGAAGTTGGGTGAAAGTTTCTACCTAATTAAGGTGCCTGTAACACCAAATTCAAAGACATGACATGAGCAGATCACATTGTCCTTTGAATTTAATTACTCACATTGTATTCATTAGTCACCATCCTAGGTGAATGATATAAACAAGGGAAAAGTACAGAATCACACGATGCAGAATTCTGAATTTGACATCAATTCAGGTCAGGATGCATTCCCCCTGTACTTTGGGCCTAGTAAATTCTGAACTGGGCTGATTTGTACTTCTCCCTATTATAAACAAAGGAAAGAAAAGAGAATTACTGTAGAATAAGATATTATAGACACAGGGAACTCACACACAATGACTTAACACGTACATCCTACCATCTCTTGTATTATAAGTTATTATTCACGGGAGATGTTCCCAATCCATTGTAAGAACAACCCATAAATCAAGAAAATTATAAGGAACCATTCCATATAAAATTCAGATTTATATAAAATTTAATTCCAGATCATTAGCCCATATTTATGGGAACAATTTTCCAGAAAACAAAATCTACGCAAATAGGGTAGAACGCCTTCTGCCCATTTGGCAGGTTCAGATTTGAACAATTTTGATTCAAGATTTGAACCTGGCTCTGATACCAATGTAGGAATGGAAAGATCCATCGTATGGATGCCTAGATAAAGCGGAATAGAATGGGTGAATTTCAAAAATTTCTTTCCTTCCTACAACTAGGAATCACATTCCCTATTTTAGAAAGTTAATTTTCAAGGATCAATCTTGAATCAAGAACTGAACCAAATCTGAACAAAAGTAGGAGAAGGAAACACCTGATACAGAGAACTAGTATCCCCCAACGAAGGTGTTCACGCCTAGAAAAGTCACCAAAGACTGCTCCCACTGAAGATGGCGCAGTGTAGAACAGAGTAGAATCAGCAACGTTCTTCACAAGAACTGGATCCTTCGCAAGAACCCACTAGATGGCAGGTGAGCACAACTTCTTTTCAATTCTTTCACAAAGAACTGAAATCAAGAATGCTTCTTTATGACTCCCACATGAGCGGAGACGAACTACTAAAGGCGGCGGTGGCAGGAAGGAGACGACAGGGAGAAATTGGCATAGTCTCACTGTATGCTGATTTCTCTCTTCTATGTGGTATCTGTATCTCAAATGAGTGTGTCTTGAGGCTGCCACCCTCTCCTCCTTTTATAATCCTAAAGGGATCAGATCCTAATCCTATTAGGAGATGTTGACCCCTTTAAGTGATAAGGTAGAGTCCTTATCTAATCTGTAAATCATGATCAGCCCTCCTAATTTGATTAGGAGTTTCCAGATTTGAATCATCTTCAAATCTGGACTCTTACTAAGTGGATAGGGACTTTCCCTTATCCTTCAAGGCTGGTCCATATCTTCGATTCGCCTCATTCAAGCCAATCTAATTAGCCCAGCTCGTATTGGGCTTTTGGCCCAATAAGAGTATGTGCTCACTTAAGCCTTCCAAATTGCTGCCTAGTTGGGATTTCTTTGTATGGCGTGGGATCCAAACGTTGATCTACACAACAGCCACAAGGGTTCAGCCAAGCCTCTATCACAAGGCCTAGCCGAATTCACTAGAAAGACCAGAAACCCCTTGAGCCCATCATATGGACTCTATGGGTTCAACACTTGCACTAAGTGGTCCTTGGGCCAAGTCACCTTGTAACACCCAAGGACTATGGGCAGATGTAAGATTAGTCCATCAGGTTTAACCCTCAAAGACCTTACACTTAACTTCTCAGCCCATAATGATCAAACACTGCCAAACAAGGGAGGACCTCTCCCCTGACTGCAAGGTACAGTGTTGCACTCTCCTCTTACATGGACCCCAGGGATTAAAACCTTTTGCAAACAATTTTGGAAACCTGTAATATATATATATATATATATATATATATATATATATTATATCGCATAAATATATTTTGTAAAACAAAATTTCAATAATTGAAATCAACTACTGGCAGTTTTGGTTTCCATTAAAGAGAGTGCATTTCCCTGATCATTACCTTTGTCCGACAAAGGGGTTGATCCTGTCACTATGATCACCCACTCAAATGGATTAATGAACCATCTCAACATACCTAGGTTTTGACCCCCTCTAAGGGTCTCACTGATTGGCATATCAAAGATGGCCCAATCCGCCACCTAGTGCAGTACCATAATCGAGTATAGGGGTTAGGTGTAACATTCCAATTTTTCCCACTAATCGCCAAGGTCCAGGGCAATACTAGAATTCTAGTCCGATTCAAGGTCTCAAGCTGATCCCACACTGCATGTACCTCAGGTCTCATCCTGGTGGCAGAGGCAGGCCACCCCAACCGACTTGGCGGCACATCAATGTCAGCCTTATCAGGGTATGTCTCCCCAGACCGACCCACCAGTTGTGAACGTTCTAAACCAACACAAGTCTCATAAGTGTCCAATTTTAAGTGTATTACGCAGAAACACACCACATAACATGAATCAAATATGCACTTTATTCATTTACAATAAATGTCATAAGTACATCAAACTGATTGGAGCTAAGGGCATACAAAACTGTCTAACAGTATGATGGGTCATTCGACCCCAATGATCATGTGGGATCTTCCCAGTCTCATATGCACCTGGCTAGGGCTGATGAGTCCTACATGTTTGTGGCCTTCTCTACTACGTTTAGGAGGGTAATCCGAACATGGTATCGGAACCTTGCACTGGGCTCCATAAAAAGTTGGTCCCAATTTGCTGACCTGTTTAGCGCACACTTCATTACCAGTAATAAGTGCCTGAAGTCGAAAGAAAGCCTTCTGAACGTGGTTCAGAGGGAAGGGGAATCAATCCGTAGCTATATAAAGCGCTTCAACGATACTTGCTTGCAGATACCAAACCTCGATTCAGCGGTGCAACTCACTGTGGCAAAGAAAGGAATCACCCATAAAGAGTTCAAGTGGCACGTGGTAGCTAACAAATCGAAAGATATCACCGAATTCCTCATGTTAGAAGATCAATTCATCGGTACCGAGGAGGAGATCAACCAAAAGATCGACAATCTACCGTTGGAAAAGAGGAAGAGAGGGAATGAAGGAACGAGCAATGGTGGGCAGAAAAGAAAGAAAAGCAAGTCTTCGAGCAGGGGAAGAAGCAATCCAAGAAGCCAATCCCCCTCACACACCCGCAAGTCAGGTCGATGCTCTAGGACCCCACCTGTGGAGAGAATGAGCTATACGCCTTGGAACGCTAAGCGAGGAGAGACCTTAATGACTATTAAGGATTCCTCCTTTGTTAAATGACCTCCTAGGTTAAGGGGAGACTCAAAAACAAGAAACCCAAATGTCTACTGCCATTTCCACCGAGATCATGGACACAACACGGAGAATTACAGGAATCTCCATGACGAAATCGAGGAACTTATCCACCATGGGTACCTGAAGAACTTCGTTTTGTGAGAAGGGAGGGGACAAGCAGACCCACAGCTAGATCGACAGGGGGACCAGAGGAATGGCCCCAAGGTCAGCAGGCACAATGAGCAACCACCATGATAGTTGGTAGAGGAAAGACTAGTCCACGGGGTAATTAACATGATCATCGGCAAGTCCATCATCGTCGGATGTACATCATATTGGGCGCCACACACTCCATTTCTAGGCGCCCAAATCTCGGCCCTACATAATATTGGGAATCCTCTCATTCTCTTCTCAACCTTAGGATCAACCCAGAACCATCCTAACCCTTCATTAGAAACCTTAGGGCACCCATATCTTTGCTAAAACCTAACTGATGCCCCCCCCTCTTTCTCTTTAATCCCATTTGTATCCATCATTCTTTATAAAAAGGATCCAAGGGCTCCTGAGAAGGGGTTAGATTCTGCCCCTAGGTAAGACAGAAAACTAATCTTGAGAAGTTCAAGGGTAGAGGAAGAGGAGGATGCCCAGGCAAGAGGAGGGGTTCTTGCTTGCACTTCACCTAAGCCACTACTACCACCTCTGGATTGGGATCTCAACCATTAGTCTTAGATTTAATTTATGTTCTTTCATTTCCAGTTCCATTTTTTCCTTTCTTCAGTTTACTTTCATTTTGTTTGATTCTTGTTTTCTTTTCTGCAAATCTGGAATTCGGCCAAGTAAGACGGAAGGCCTAGCTCGAGAAGTTCGAGGGTCAAACGAGATATCCGGAGACTGCTACCTTTGATCGGATTACAAACTTTTTATTTCGTTCCTTTTATTTATTTATATTTCTACACTTTTCACTTCCAGCATTGTTCAAATTTTATTTTAATGAATTTCAGTTTAATTAATTAAATTCTATGTTTCTGCAACTCTTAATTGTGCTCTCTTTTCCATATTTAAGTAAATAACGATTTTTCCTTCTTTTACCTGTTGATACGACCCATTCTCACCATTTACTACGTTTATAATTGTTTGAGAATCAAAAAAAATTTATAAATATTAAAACTGGTGTTTTGAAGTGGTTAATGACACGCTTCTGGACACACCAGGACTCAACTTCAAGGTTGGCCCTGCACCATGAAGATGGCACCAAGCTGAACATGGGTGGTAGTAGTGGCTCTTCTGAGGTTCCCAAGGAAGGTCATGTGCTTACTAATTCAACAAGGGTCATAGATGTCCAAGGCAAAAAGCATTCTAACGTTCCACTAGGAAATGAATCCAAGATTGGGAATATGAGCTATGGAATTCCATTTTCTCTCCAACCACTTACTGTGATGATTGTGCCATACTCTATACCTGTAAAGGTGTCTAACCCTGTGGGTGCACCCAATACATCAGGAATTTCTGGACCTTGTTGTGACGTCTCCAATTTTTTTTGTGAGGCCTGAATGTGGACTGCTTTGGTTGTGACGTCTGGAGGAGCCAATCAACGTGAAGGTCACGACCTGATCATCTGTGATTGGAGACCACCTTGACTCTCTACGTACCTCTTTGCTATTTTGTCAAAACTTCTGAATATTCATTGAAGCGGCTTTTAACACCCACGGTAAAAAGGTAATTGTCAACGGACGATTTCAGCTTTGCTTCCGATTTATAATCTGGTCTCCATGCCTTGCTGCAATCAACTCGTTATCAAAGATTATTCTATCCGAAAACATCTAACGGAGTCATTTTTTTCTTTTATCCTTGCAATATTTCAACTCGCCTGCAATATTTTCAAAGGAAGAATCAAAACCTCGAAGGGGATATACATTTTTTCCCTAAAAGCTGTCAAAGGATGAATCTTTTCTCCACATTCATCTTTGCCTTCATCTCTACCTCGTAACAACGTCGAAGATATTATAGGATCTACTTTCTCTCGCATCACGTCTCTTCCAAGAAAATGGTGGTAATGACATATTCCTAACAAAGACAATAACAGTACACCGACTCAATGGTGGATGGCATCATGGCATCACTTATTTCTTCCCTTGTTTATGTGTTTTCAATATGTTTAATCAAATAATTAAAAGTTTTGATGTTTATTAATGTCATTTTAATTGTTTATTATTTATATATAATAAGAAATAATAGAAAATTGGATGCAGCTTTTGGATCCAATTCACCCCATCCTCAAATATGGAAGAGGGTAAGGTAAGGAAGGGTTTTACATTTTTATGTATGGGAACGATTTGGGTTCTCAAAATCCAACCTTCTATCAATAATGTTTTCAAAACTGGACTGGAAAACTGGGAATCGGTAACTTGACCGGTTCTGTTTCACCCCAAAACCGATTTAGTCCAAAACCGTCGATTTGGTCAGTGAACCACAAATCTGGGTGGTTGAACCATTGGTTTGGACCAGATGGCCAAACTATTTGATCCGAAAATTAGTCCCCATAGAAAGAAAAAAACTTTAATATCTTAAAAATCCCTAGTACAAATATGGATATGAGTACATTACTTTTCAAAAATTTGTGAATAAATTTTTTAATTGATATGAATAAATTAATTTTCAAAAAAATTTGAATTTATGAACAATTAATTAATGAAAATTTAAAATTCTGTAAATTATATATTTTTTAAATGAACTTTAACTAAATTAAATTACCAAAAACATGAAAATTAGTTTATGGAAATAACTAAACTAAAACTTCCCAATAAATACCAAAACCCAATGAAAATTACCAATAATTATGGAAATTAAACCAAAGTAAATTGATAGTAATTAATTATGGAAATCATTAAAATTCTTCAACTTAATAATCTCCAAAACATATTAAATTTTCTGAATAGTTATGGAAATTATAAATATAGTTAAAATTCCCGAATAACGTTTCAATATACTATTAAACAATTACCAAAAACTAATGTAAATGAGAATATCGATAAATAATTTTATTACCAAAATTAATTTCGAAAATCATTAATTTTCTGAAATTACCTATCATTAATTTTCTGAAATTACCTAAAAATGATAGCAAATTACTAACAATCTATAAAAATTACTTTTCTGAAATTTCCAAATTAAATAATTATCTAAAAATTATTGAGATTTTTAGGTAATAACTATTGATTTTAGATAACACTAATAACTATCAATTTAATATTTAAATATCCAAAATTTTCAGTAAATGTCATTATTTATTAATGTTTCATTAATTATCGATTGTTGAATAAATGTGGATATGAATAAATTATACTTTTCAAAAATTTATATATTAATAAAATAATCAAAATAAATTGATCATTTTATTTATTTTAATTATTCTATACATATAATGTTTGGGATGTATCCACTTCTGTTACAACGGTGAAACTAGAGGTAGGATGATGTGGCCAAAGGCTAAGAACCTAACGATGTGGCAAAATGAGGGGCTTAGGTAGGTGTAGGATAACCCATATTGAACCCAGCTTCATGTGTTTACTTTTCATTATTTCAATGTTGAATTTAAATTAATAAATTTTACTTTTATTAAATTTTTATTTAATTAGTAAATTGTTATTGATGCGTAATTTTAAAATAAAAAAACAGTAATTTGTTTTAGGGCAAATTCGTAAATTACCCTTACTATTTAGCTAATTGTTAAGCTGTACCCTTACTATTTACAAATTTTCTTAGAGCCCCCTTATTGTTTCTGACAATTGTCACCACCATTAAATCATAATGATTTTGTTGAAATGTCCTTTATGCCCTTTTGTTAAGTTGAACCAATATTTGCTCAAAATGAAAATTACCATATTAACCCTCAATGATTAACTATTAGGTGGGAGATCCTATTAGCTTTATTCGTGAAGCTAAACCGGTTGTTGTTCATTCCGAGCACTCCATTACCGTTGCAACTTCCGGCCTACGACATTAAACATAAACTTTCCTATAGAGGTAAGACAGAAGAGAATGATGTTCAACCCTGTTAATAACACGAAGAAAATGATTTTTATCTTGGTCATGTTAATGGGGACTTTTTCAACAGTGCCCCAAAGGGTTACGTGTCATGTTTGGGACCCGTGTGTTTGCTACATTGCACATAGGATCCACACATGAGCAACACCAAGAGTTTGACATAATGACTAAATGGCATTTCCCTTACCCATTATTGAAAATATTCTATGTACCCCTAGGTTTTGAGTTCTCTTGCTACTTGAGATGTTGGTTGTCTCTATTGTCTCTAATATATTATCTAAATCTTAGAACAAAATGGAATGGTACCTAGTTAGTTTAGTTTTATGGAGTCACTGAAAACAAAAGAAAGACTGAAAAGGATGGGTAATTTAGCTGAAATTATGCCCTTGGTTGATAAACAATAAGGGTGCTCCAAGACATAACCATTTAAGTGCCCTTTAAACCCCATAAGAATGATTACAACCCTGAACCTTGATTTACTTATGAACTCATATATCCATTCATTAACATCTGTCATATTGCATTCATTCTTAGTATAGTGATCATATTTCCATTCATTAACATATAACATTTCCATTCATTAGAAAACTTCTTAGTACAGTTGTAATTAGTGGGTACGATTAAAATGTAACATAGCCATTTAATATCATTCATTTTGTTCATAATGGTTGAAATTGTTTGTTACTATCATGTAGGTAAGTATATGTTCATTATCAACTATGGTGGTCAATGGAAGACCACCAACGGAAAGCTGTTATATATGAATGGAAAGGTTGGGTTTGTGGAAAATATTGATAGTAACCATATATGTTATTGGACTTTCTAAATGACTTTGTGATTTGGGTGGGAAACCCCATGGAAGCATGGCCGCCATCAACTACAAAATACAAAGACAGGAGTTGGAGGAAAACTTAGGTGTATTGGAAGGTGAGAATGATATGTTATCTATATTTTCTATCCATGGGAACTTGCATGAGATAATGATATATGTTATATATGTTGAGGCTAAATGTCTTAGTGTAGATGATGGGAGCATTAGCAAGTGAAAGAGTCAATTGCAAGAAGGTAAGGATGATGATTGCCATGTGGTGGAAGTTGAAGGGGGTGTAGCTAATGAAGAATATCAACATGGTGATGTTGAAGATGCGTGGCTTCATGATGGGGATGATGAGGGTGAGAGTAAGGATGATGAGTTTGATGCAGAAGGGGATATTGAGGGTGATGCTGAGTTTGTTGCTGAATGTGAAGATAAGGTGTTGTAGTAGAAGATATTGGTGTATTGATAATGAGGATGTTGCAGTAGGGGACATTGATGGTTTAGGAGAGGATGTTAGAGATGGTGATGTTGAAGGTGTATAAGAAGGTGGTGATAGTGGTAACAGGGCAACAAGGCTGCTGATGATGATGGTAACAAAACAATCCAGAATAGGACTACAAATGATATGTCTTATTATGATCCTATAAGTGATTATGATAGTCCAGGTGGAAGGGGACTGAAGAAGGGTGAGCTTTACTTTGATTTTTCCAAACCATGATTTTGGGTTAGAATGGAATTTCCATTGTGAAGGAATTTAGGCAAGCTTTGAGGCATTACTATGTGGTAGAGGATATAAAGATAGAAAAAAAATGAAAAATGAAAAGTGTAGATTTACTAGTGTTTGTGCTATTGAGGGTTGTGGCTGGAGGATACATGCCTCCCTTAGTTATGATGGAGGTAGCTTCATTGTGAAACCCTCCATGATACACACGTCTATGGGTTACAGCAAATAGGGGGCTACCAACACATGGTTGTCCACATAGATTGAGGGGTTGTTAAGAGTTGATCCTAACATGTCTACTAATGTCCTTTAGTTGATATTAGAAGGCTCTATGGAATTGAAGTCACATAAATACATTGAGCTAGACTAAAAGCAGTTGATAGGATCAAGGGATCATTGGCTGAATCATATGATATGCTGCCTTAGTATTGTTCAACTTTACTAGCAAGCAACCTTGGATATATTGTCAAAATACATGCTCCCATGTCTACAGAATATGGCATGTTCGAAATATTCAAGAGGGTGTTCATTTGCCTTGTAGGACCTAAAGTTGGTTTCTTAGAAGGGTGTAGAAAAATTGTTGGTCAAAATGGTTGTCATACCAAAAATAGGAGGTATAATATTATTAGTTGTAGGTATTGATGGGAACAATGGAATATTTTCCACTGCCTATGGTTGAGTTTGGAAACAAGGATAGCTGGTGTTGGTTTTTGACTGAATTGAGAGATGCTTTGGACATTAATGACCCATAGAGGTAGACCTTCATGTTAGGTAGACAAAAAGTAATTATCAGAGTTTACTTTTGATTATATTTGACTTTATTTATTTCTTGGTTGTGTGTACATTCAACTCTAACAACTTTGTTCTTTGTATATAGGGCATAGTTGAGGAAGTATTAGTTGTTATGCTTAGTGCAAACCATTGGTTCTATTTGAGGCATTTATGCAACAACTTCAAGAAACCATTTAAGGGGAAAGCACTAAAGGATGTTGTATGGGCTGTTGGGAAATCATATTCATAGTATGATTTTACTCATTATATGAAAGTTATCAAGAACATATCCAATGATGCATATGATTTCCTTTACAGGGTCCCTCCAGAGACATGGTCTAGACATGGGTTTGATCCTATTGCTAAGTTAGATGACATAATAAATAACTGGACAGAGTCTTTCAACTCATGGATTGAAGATGTCAGGACAATGCCAATTGTTGAGATGTTGGAGGACATCCAAAAAAGATGGATGCAAAAGATCTATGAAAGACATGAGTTTGCCAATGCACCCAGTGCTAAGCTACTATAAAAGGTGCAAACAATCATTGATAGGAGAAGGAGAGAAGCCAGGTAATGTCTAATTAGCATATATCCTTATGTTTACTTTCTTGTAGTAAATACTTTAGTGTAAATGATCACTATCATATAATGCAATTGTAGATATGTTAGAGTTTTTCAGTCCAAATAGTGTGAGTATCTCAAACATTAGGGGCTGGCATGGTTGATTATATCACCAAGATGGATTCAAAGACATGCACATAGAGGGTGTGGGACATTAGTGGCATCTCCTGTGCTCATACACTAGAAGTTCTCACCTAAACAAGGGGATCAGTTCAAGACTTGTTTGATGTAGCCTTTCATAAGGCCACTTATGCTAGGGTCTATAGACACTTTGTTCATGCTCTTCCTTGACAGAAATATTGAAAACATGTAGTTAGCCATCCAGTTAAACCCCCAATAGTCGAGAGAAGGCCAAGTCAACCTCCACTCAATACGAGAAGAGAAGAAGATAAAGCAAGTCCATCACACCGTGCACAATATGAATGTAAGGTGCTCCATATGTGGTGTCACTGGACACAATAGAAGGAACTTCCGTGCTCCTCCACCCAATACCAGTAGTAGAACCCAAGAGGTAAACTTATACAAACATCTCATTTGAACTCTTATATCCAATACTTTATCTTCTACATACTAACTATATGTTTAATTACATGACAGGTCTAAAGGCCTGTGCAAGAAGAGGAAATGCAAGTACACATGGTGTGGGTTCCTCGTCTCCAGCCACTCGTATTCCTTCCACATATGAAGTTGGTTCTTTGTTTTCAAGAAGGGTTGCCAATCCAAATAGTGGTGGTAGAAGGTGTTTGAGGTACCCAGATATACAAGCTACTACATCAACTAGGTAGGCTTGTCAACGACATGGCTCTTACGCCAACTATAATATTTTTACTAATTCTACCCTTTCTGTTTGCAATCTAGTCAACAAAGGAGAGGTGGTAGAGTAGGGTTGTAGTATCTACCTATTGCACCACTAATCAGACAGGTTGGGTTATCAAGTTCACATTTTACCTATGATGTAATTGTTGATTGTTATGTTGTTTATTGACCTTCTTTTAAATCTTGTATGTAGGATGAAGAATAGAGCAATCAAAAAATCAGGTATTCATAGGCTTAAAACCTCATTCACAGACATGTTGCTTTTGAGTTCCACAACATTTTGGATAGTTGAATAATTACTCACACCCAAACTTGACAACTATTAATATTGTACTTCTTTTATTCCTCTTTCTTTGAAGAATGCATAATTTAAACTCAACCCACTCAGGCTTGATATTTTCTCATACTTTACTAATAGGTGGGTTGATAGTGCATTCTTCATTAATATGGTTGATTGAATGTTGGTCATTTTTTTTTGTGTGTACTTTTGTAGTTAAATTACTAATGGACCAAATGTCATGAACAATGGATGATATATCTTTGCTATGCCATGAACAATGGGTCGGGGCTTTATAATGTAGTTAGGGTGTGGACTAAATGTTTGTCCTCCTTTTATTGTGTATGTAGTTACATTACTATTAGACCATATGTCAAGAACAATGAGTGATATATCTTTACTATGTCATGAACAATGTGCCAGAGATTTGAATGTAGTTAGGGTGATATATCTTTGCAATCGAATGTCATTTAGATCTCTCTTGTAATCTTGTTATAGGATGATATAGAAAGTGAATTGGACCCAGGTTAATGTCATGGTACTTGAGCTTAAGGCTGAGCTATGTTGATTTTGTTGTTTAACCTAGCTATGCATCGTTTCCCTTAGGCGGAGTTGTGTTGATTCTATAATCTAGCTACAGGTAATCTAAGGATAAGGAGTCTAAGAGCACTATGTTTAGGGTGAATGGGGAGACCAATAATATAAGAAACAATGAAGTGTATCTTTCAACTTGTTCCATTTAACAACTTTACTTGTTAGAAAGAAAATTGTCTCTTTCTTAACCATATGCTTTATAAGAACATCCAGAAATGCAAAGAAATTGGCCTAACAAACTTGATCACCCATAACCTAAGTTCATTCCACCATGTATTAAGGAGACAGTTGAGATGAATACTTCTAACAAATGTTGAGAAAGGGAAGATACATACAAAATGGGTAAACACAACAAACCATGGACTTGAAATCTGTCATAAATATCAAAAACACAAAATTGGTTAAAACCACACATACACTTCAGTCATAGTTATGCAATTATAAGACGACAAATAGACTAAAATAATTTTTTAAAAGGAATTTTCCTTATTAAAAATAGTATTTCTAAAATAATGAGACCCTATAGATCTATCTATCTATCTATCTATATATCTATCTATGTATCTATCTAATTTATCCATAAATAGTAAATCAATGAACAAACGATACAGATCTATCTATCTATCTAACTATCTATCTAATCTATCCATAAATAGTAACTCAATGGACAAACGATACAAATCGATCTATCTATCTATCTATCTATCTTACTATCTATATTTCTAATCTAATCCATCTAATCTTCTCAATCACAAGTAGGGTTGTCAATCGACTAGTTTTGGTTTGGGTCCAATTTCCAAACCTTATCAAATCGGATATGGACGGTCCATTATAATTATTGGATTGGGCTAATTCAAAATAAATTGGTTTGTATTCTTTTTGGTTTGAATTAGACCTAAACCAAATTTCCAATAATCCAATCATGCGGCAAAACCCTTGTCCAATTTAAAATCAATCAAAATTGAAAACAACATAAAATCCCTTTTACGAAAGTACTTTTATGAAAGCACTTTTACGAAAGCACTTTTATAAAAGTAATTTTATGAAAAGTATTTTTACGAAAGTACTTTTATAAAAATACTTTTAGGAAAGCATTTTTACAAAAGTACTTCTATGAAAGCACTTTTACAGAAGTAATTTTATAAAAGCACTTTTACAAAATCACTTTATAAAAGTACTTTTGCAAAAGTACTTTACATGAAAACACATTTATGAAATCACTTTTACAAAAGAACTTTTACGGAAGTACTTTTATTAAAGCACTTTTATAGAAGTACTTCTATAAAAGCACTTTTACGAAAGCACTTTTAGAAAATCACTTTTGCAAAAGTACTTTTATAGAAGCATTTTTACAAAAGCACTTCTATAAAAATACTTCTGTAAAAGTCTATAGAAGCACTTTTCGAAATACTTTCAATAAAGTGCTTTTGTAAAAGCAATTTTATGAACATATTTTTATCAAAATGCTTTTTTAATACTAAAAATGCTTTTATATAATTTTTTTTATATTTCATTCTATTTAACATTTTAATGAATTGGATTGGATTTGGTTTTTATTGGATTTAGACTGAATTGAGACCAATCCATTTATAAGTGGACTCACATTTGACTGGATCGGGTTAGACGTCCAACTGAGGTGACATGCCACACGTGAAGTTTCCCCCCTTTTGAATTATACTAGGCTTTTATAAAATAATAAGCTAGCTAAATGGCATGCTGTTATTGTAAATCTTGAAACTTTTGTGAGTACTACATACGTAATTCAGGTGCATGTGCACTAACATGGCATGGAGCCGGGTCACAAGTAAGACAGAAGACTAATCTTGAGAAGTTCAAGGGTAGAGGAAGAAGAGAACGCCCAAGCAAGAGGAGGGGTTCCTGTTTGCAATTCACCTAAGCCACTAATATCACCTCTAGATTCGGATCCCAACTAGTAGTCTTAGATTTTATTTTTGTTCTTTCACTTCCAGTTCCATCTTTTTTTTCTTTCTACAATTTACTTTCATTCAGTTTGATTCTTGTTTTTTTTTCTATAGATCTGAAATTCAGCCAATTAAGACAGAAGGCCTATCTCGAGAAATATGAGGGTCAAATGAGAAATCTAGAGACTGTTACCTCTGATCGGATTAAAGACTTTTTATTTCATTCCTTTTATTTTTTATTTTTTGCACTTTTCACTTCTAACACTATTTGAATTTTATTTTAATGATTTTCAATTAATTAATTAAATTATATGTTTCTGTGACTCTTAGTTGTGTTCTTTTTCCCAAATTTAAGTAAATAACATTTTTCTCCCTCGCTTCCCTATGGAAAACGATCCGTTCTCACCATTTATTGTGTTTGTAATTGTTTGAGAATCAGAAAAAAATTTATAAATATTAAAACTGGTGTTTCGAAGTGGTTAACGACACGCGTCTAGACACACTAGTACTCAACTTCAAGGTTGGCCCTGCACCATGAAGATGGCACCAAGCTGAACATGGGTGGTAGTAAGCTCTTGTGAGGTTCCCAAGGGAGGTCATGTGCTTACTAATTCAATAAGTGTCATAGATGTCCAAGGCAAAAAGCATTCTAACGTTCCACTAGGAAATGAATCCAAGATTGGGAATATGAGCAATGGAATTCCGTTTTCTCTCCAACCACTTACTGCGATGATTGTACCATACTCTATACCTGTAAAGGTGCTTAACCCTATGGGTGCACCCAATACAACCAAAATTTTTGGACCTTGCATGATGCAATTGAAATTAAGATGTATTTGTGATCCAAATATTTTGAATGGAGAATAGTTTTTAAAATTTTATTTATAATTGATTTTTTATATTTTTGTATTTCATTTTAACTTAAATGAATATAGATATTATAGGATCTACTTTCTCTAGCATCACGTCTCTTTCAAGAAAATGGTGGTAATGACGTATTCCCAAAAAAGACAATAACAGTACACCGACTAAATGGTGGATGGCATCCTGGCATCACTTATTTCTTCCCTCACATTGTTCATGTGTTTTCAATATGTTTAATCAAATAATTAAAAGTTTTGATGTTTATTAATGTCATTTTAATTGTTTATTATTTATAAATAACAAGAAATAATAGAAAATTGGATGTAGATTTTGGATCCAATCCACTTCATCCTTAAATATGGAAGAGGATAAGATAAGGAAGGGTTTTACATTTTTATGTATGGGAAGGATTTGGGTTCTCAAAATCCAATCTTCAAAACTAGATTGGAAAACTGGGAATCGGTAACTTGACTGGTTCTGTTTCACCCCAGAACCACTTTAGGCCAAAAATCGTTGATTTGGTCAATGAACCACAAACCTGGGTAGTTGAACCGTCGATACGGACCAGATGGCCAAACTATTTGATCCGAGAACTAGTCCCCATAGAAAAAAAAAAAAAAAAACTTGAATATCTTAAAAGTCCCTAGTGCAAATATGGATATGAGTAAATTACTTTTCAAAAATTTATGAATAAATATTTTAATTGATATGAATAGATTTTTAAAATTTATTGATATGAACAAATTAATTTTCAAAAAATTTTAAATTTAATTAATGAAGTTTCCCCCCCTTTTTAATTATACTAGGCTTTTATAAAATAATAAGCTTGCTAAATGGCATGTTGTTATTGTAAATCTTGAAATTTTTGTGAGTACTACATACGTAATTCATGTGCATGTGCACTGACATGGCATGGAGCCGGATCACACAGTCCTTTGAATTTAATTAATTAACATCAAATCAATGTGACATCTGAAAATTCTTTCACTGTCCTTGTCTTATTTAGAAAGGCCGTTTAACTTCATAGACCACGGTGACCGGATCAGAGGCTGCTTTGCTAGTCAGTGGTCACCGTTCTAGGTGAATGACATAGACAAAGAAAAGAAAAAATAATTAACCTGAAATAAGATATTAGACATTTTGGACCCACGATGTACTGTTTCAACAAAAAGCAAGACCGTAAGAAGATCAAATGACGTAATTATTGATAATAATTAAATATCCAAAATTTTCAGTAAATGTCATTAGTTATTAATGTTTCATTAACTATTGATTGTTCAATAAATATGCGTATGAATAAATTAAAATTTTCAAAAATTTATATATTAATAAAAATATCAAAATAAATTGATCATTTTATTTATTTTAATTATCCTATACTTATAATGTTTGGGAAGTTTCCACTTTTGTTACAACGATGAAACTAGAGGTAGGATGATGTGGCCAAAGACTAAGAACCTAATGATGTGGCAAAATGAGGGGCTTAGGTAGGTGTAGGATAACCCATATTGAACCCAGCTTCATGTGTTTACTTTTCATTATTTCAAAGTTGAATTTAAATTAATAAATTTTACTTTTATTAAATTTTTATTTATTTAGTAAATTGTTATTGAGTTATGATATTATTCTAAGTTTATTGGTGTTTAAAATTTTTAATAATGTTAGAAATTTTTATTATAAATTATGTATAATATAATTATTGTTAATTTTAACAATTATTATTATTATTATTATTAAAATTAAAAAAAATAGTAATTTGTTTTAGGAAATTTTCTTAAACTAACCTTGCTGTTTAGCTAATTGTTAAACTGTAGGCTTACTATTTATAAATTTTCTTAGAGCACCCAAACTGTTTTTGGAAATAGTGTCATGGTACTTATACTTAAGGCTAAGCTATGTTGATTTTGTTGTTTAACCTAACTTTGCACCATTTCCCTTAGGCCGAACTGTGTTGATTTTATAAGATAAGGAGTCTAAGACCACCATGTTTAGGGTGAATAGGGTGATCAATAATATAAGAAACAATTAATGAAGCATGTTCAAAGTTGAATATCGCCTTATTGTATCTTTCAACTTGTTACTTTCCAACGACTTTACTTGTTAGAAAGAAATTTGTTTCTTTCTTACCCATATGCTTCATAAGAACATCCAGAAATGCAAAGAAAGTGATTGTAACAAACTTGGTCACCCATAACCTAAGTTCATTCCACCATGTATTAAGGATGAACCCGAGAAGAATACTTCTAACAAATGTTGAGAAAGGGAATTGAAGATACATACAAAAAAGGGAAACACAACAAACCATGGACTTGAAAGTTGAAGCATGTCATAAATATCAAAAAAAGCAAAATTGGTTAAAATCACACATACACTTGAGTTATAGTTAAGCAATTATAAGACGACAAATAGACTACAGTAATTTTTTTAAAAGGAATTTTCCTTGTTAAAAGTAATACTTCTACCCTACAGATCTATCTATCTATCTATCTACTCTATCCATAAATAATAAAGCGATGGGCAAACGATACACTATCTATCTTACTATCTAATCTTCTCAGTCACATGATGGAAGTTGGGTGAAAGTTTCTACCTAATTAAGGTGCCTGTAACACCAAATTCAAAGACATGACATGAGCAGATCACATTGTCCTTTGAATTTAATTACTCACATTGTATTCATTAGTCACCATCCTAGGTGAATGATATAAACAAGGGAAAAGTACAGAATCACACGATGCAGAATTCTGAATTTGACATCAATTCAGGTCAGGATGCATTCCCCCTGTACTTTGGGCCTAGTAAATTCTGAACTGGGCTGATTTGTACTTCTCCCTATTATAAACAAAGGAAAGAAAAGAGAATTACTGTAGAATAAGATATTATAGACACAGGGAACTCACACACAATGACTTAACACGTACATCCTACCATCTCTTGTATTATAAGTTATTATTCACGGGAGATGTTCCCAATCCATTGTAAGAACAACCCATAAATCAAGAAAATTATAAGGAACCATTCCATATAAAATTCAGATTTATATAAAATTTAATTCCAGATCATTAGCCCATATTTATGGGAACAATTTTCCAGAAAACAAAATCTACGCAAATAGGGTAGAACGCCTTCTGCCCATTTGGCAGGTTCAGATTTGAACAATTTTGATTCAAGATTTGAACCTGGCTCTGATACCAATGTAGGAATGGAAAGATCCATCGTATGGATGCCTAGATAAAGCGGAATAGAATGGGTGAATTTCAAAAATTTCTTTCCTTCCTACAACTAGGAATCACATTCCCTATTTTAGAAAGTTAATTTTCAAGGATCAATCTTGAATCAAGAACTGAACCAAATCTGAACAAAAGTAGGAGAAGGAAACACCTGATACAGAGAACTAGTATCCCCCAACGAAGGTGTTCACGCCTAGAAAAGTCACCAAAGACTGCTCCCACTGAAGATGGCGCAGTGTAGAACAGAGTAGAATCAGCAACGTTCTTCACAAGAACTGGATCCTTCGCAAGAACCCACTAGATGGCAGGTGAGCACAACTTCTTTTCAATTCTTTCACAAAGAACTGAAATCAAGAATGCTTCTTTATGACTCCCACATGAGCGGAGACGAACTACTAAAGGCGGCGGTGGCAGGAAGGAGACGACAGGGAGAAATTGGCATAGTCTCACTGTATGCTGATTTCTCTCTTCTATGTGGTATCTGTATCTCAAATGAGTGTGTCTTGAGGCTGCCACCCTCTCCTCCTTTTATAATCCTAAAGGGATCAGATCCTAATCCTATTAGGAGATGTTGACCCCTTTAAGTGATAAGGTAGAGTCCTTATCTAATCTGTAAATCATGATCAGCCCTCCTAATTTGATTAGGAGTTTCCAGATTTGAATCATCTTCAAATCTGGACTCTTACTAAGTGGATAGGGACTTTCCCTTATCCTTCAAGGCTGGTCCATATCTTCGATTCGCCTCATTCAAGCCAATCTAATTAGCCCAGCTCGTATTGGGCTTTTGGCCCAATAAGAGTATGTGCTCACTTAAGCCTTCCAAATTGCTGCCTAGTTGGGATTTCTTTGTATGGCGTGGGATCCAAACGTTGATCTACACAACAGCCACAAGGGTTCAGCCAAGCCTCT
This sequence comes from Nelumbo lutea, assembly GCF_056320005.1. Taxonomy (NCBI): domain Eukaryota; kingdom Viridiplantae; phylum Streptophyta; class Magnoliopsida; order Proteales; family Nelumbonaceae; genus Nelumbo; species Nelumbo lutea. The sequence goes on from NC_142684.1 coordinate 142,707,035, forward strand.
ATCACAAGGCCTAGCCGAATTCACTAGAAAGACCAGAAACCCCTTGAGCCCATCATATGGACTCTATGGGTTCAACACTTGCACTAAGTGGTCCTTGGGCCAAGTCACCTTGTAACACCCAAGGACTATGGGCAGATGTAAGATTAGTCCATCAGGTTTAACCCTCAAAGACCTTACACTTAACTTCTCAGCCCATAATGATCAAACACTGCCAAACAAGGGAGGACCTCTCCCCTGACTGCAAGGTACAGTGTTGCACTCTCCTCTTACATGGACCCCAGGGATTAAAACCTTTTGCAAACAATTTTGGAAACCTGTAATATATATATATATATATATATATATATATATATTATATCGCATAAATATATTTTGTAAAACAAAATTTCAATAATTGAAATCAACTACTGGCAGTTTTGGTTTCCATTAAAGAGAGTGCATTTCCCTGATCATTACCTTTGTCCGACAAAGGGGTTGATCCTGTCACTATGATCACCCACTCAAATGGATTAATGAACCATCTCAACATACCTAGGTTTTGACCCCCTCTAAGGGTCTCACTGATTGGCATATCAAAGATGGCCCAATCCGCCACCTAGTGCAGTACCATAATCGAGTATAGGGGTTAGGTGTAACATTCCAATTTTTCCCACTAATCGCCAAGGTCCAGGGCAATACTAGAATTCTAGTCCGATTCAAGGTCTCAAGCTGATCCCACACTGCATGTACCTCAGGTCTCATCCTGGTGGCAGAGGCAGGCCACCCCAACCGACTTGGCGGCACATCAATGTCAGCCTTATCAGGGTATGTCTCCCCAGACCGACCCACCAGTTGTGAACGTTCTAAACCAACACAAGTCTCATAAGTGTCCAATTTTAAGTGTATTACGCAGAAACACACCACATAACATGAATCAAATATGCACTTTATTCATTTACAATAAATGTCATAAGTACATCAAACTGATTGGAGCTAAGGGCATACAAAACTGTCTAACAGTATGATGGGTCATTCGACCCCAATGATCATGTGGGATCTTCCCAGTCTCATATGCACCTGGCTAGGGCTGATGAGTCCTACATGTTTGTGGCCTTCTCTACTACGTTTAGGAGGGTAATCCGAACATGGTATCGGAACCTTGCACTGGGCTCCATAAAAAGTTGGTCCCAATTTGCTGACCTGTTTAGCGCACACTTCATTACCAGTAATAAGTGCCTGAAGTCGAAAGAAAGCCTTCTGAACGTGGTTCAGAGGGAAGGGGAATCAATCCGTAGCTATATAAAGCGCTTCAACGATACTTGCTTGCAGATACCAAACCTCGATTCAGCGGTGCAACTCACTGTGGCAAAGAAAGGAATCACCCATAAAGAGTTCAAGTGGCACGTGGTAGCTAACAAATCGAAAGATATCACCGAATTCCTCATGTTAGAAGATCAATTCATCGGTACCGAGGAGGAGATCAACCAAAAGATCGACAATCTACCGTTGGAAAAGAGGAAGAGAGGGAATGAAGGAACGAGCAATGGTGGGCAGAAAAGAAAGAAAAGCAAGTCTTCGAGCAGGGGAAGAAGCAATCCAAGAAGCCAATCCCCCTCACACACCCGCAAGTCAGGTCGATGCTCTAGGACCCCACCTGTGGAGAGAATGAGCTATACGCCTTGGAACGCTAAGCGAGGAGAGACCTTAATGACTATTAAGGATTCCTCCTTTGTTAAATGACCTCCTAGGTTAAGGGGAGACTCAAAAACAAGAAACCCAAATGTCTACTGCCATTTCCACCGAGATCATGGACACAACACGGAGAATTACAGGAATCTCCATGACGAAATCGAGGAACTTATCCACCATGGGTACCTGAAGAACTTCGTTTTGTGAGAAGGGAGGGGACAAGCAGACCCACAGCTAGATCGACAGGGGGACCAGAGGAATGGCCCCAAGGTCAGCAGGCACAATGAGCAACCACCATGATAGTTGGTAGAGGAAAGACTAGTCCACGGGGTAATTAACATGATCATCGGCAAGTCCATCATCGTCGGATGTACATCATATTGGGCGCCACACACTCCATTTCTAGGCGCCCAAATCTCGGCCCTACATAATATTGGGAATCCTCTCATTCTCTTCTCAACCTTAGGATCAACCCAGAACCATCCTAACCCTTCATTAGAAACCTTAGGGCACCCATATCTTTGCTAAAACCTAACTGATGCCCCCCCCTCTTTCTCTTTAATCCCATTTGTATCCATCATTCTTTATAAAAAGGATCCAAGGGCTCCTGAGAAGGGGTTAGATTCTGCCCCTAGGTAAGACAGAAAACTAATCTTGAGAAGTTCAAGGGTAGAGGAAGAGGAGGATGCCCAGGCAAGAGGAGGGGTTCTTGCTTGCACTTCACCTAAGCCACTACTACCACCTCTGGATTGGGATCTCAACCATTAGTCTTAGATTTAATTTATGTTCTTTCATTTCCAGTTCCATTTTTTCCTTTCTTCAGTTTACTTTCATTTTGTTTGATTCTTGTTTTCTTTTCTGCAAATCTGGAATTCGGCCAAGTAAGACGGAAGGCCTAGCTCGAGAAGTTCGAGGGTCAAACGAGATATCCGGAGACTGCTACCTTTGATCGGATTACAAACTTTTTATTTCGTTCCTTTTATTTATTTATATTTCTACACTTTTCACTTCCAGCATTGTTCAAATTTTATTTTAATGAATTTCAGTTTAATTAATTAAATTCTATGTTTCTGCAACTCTTAATTGTGCTCTCTTTTCCATATTTAAGTAAATAACGATTTTTCCTTCTTTTACCTGTTGATACGACCCATTCTCACCATTTACTACGTTTATAATTGTTTGAGAATCAAAAAAAATTTATAAATATTAAAACTGGTGTTTTGAAGTGGTTAATGACACGCTTCTGGACACACCAGGACTCAACTTCAAGGTTGGCCCTGCACCATGAAGATGGCACCAAGCTGAACATGGGTGGTAGTAGTGGCTCTTCTGAGGTTCCCAAGGAAGGTCATGTGCTTACTAATTCAACAAGGGTCATAGATGTCCAAGGCAAAAAGCATTCTAACGTTCCACTAGGAAATGAATCCAAGATTGGGAATATGAGCTATGGAATTCCATTTTCTCTCCAACCACTTACTGTGATGATTGTGCCATACTCTATACCTGTAAAGGTGTCTAACCCTGTGGGTGCACCCAATACATCAGGAATTTCTGGACCTTGTTGTGACGTCTCCAATTTTTTTTGTGAGGCCTGAATGTGGACTGCTTTGGTTGTGACGTCTGGAGGAGCCAATCAACGTGAAGGTCACGACCTGATCATCTGTGATTGGAGACCACCTTGACTCTCTACGTACCTCTTTGCTATTTTGTCAAAACTTCTGAATATTCATTGAAGCGGCTTTTAACACCCACGGTAAAAAGGTAATTGTCAACGGACGATTTCAGCTTTGCTTCCGATTTATAATCTGGTCTCCATGCCTTGCTGCAATCAACTCGTTATCAAAGATTATTCTATCCGAAAACATCTAACGGAGTCATTTTTTTCTTTTATCCTTGCAATATTTCAACTCGCCTGCAATATTTTCAAAGGAAGAATCAAAACCTCGAAGGGGATATACATTTTTTCCCTAAAAGCTGTCAAAGGATGAATCTTTTCTCCACATTCATCTTTGCCTTCATCTCTACCTCGTAACAACGTCGAAGATATTATAGGATCTACTTTCTCTCGCATCACGTCTCTTCCAAGAAAATGGTGGTAATGACATATTCCTAACAAAGACAATAACAGTACACCGACTCAATGGTGGATGGCATCATGGCATCACTTATTTCTTCCCTTGTTTATGTGTTTTCAATATGTTTAATCAAATAATTAAAAGTTTTGATGTTTATTAATGTCATTTTAATTGTTTATTATTTATATATAATAAGAAATAATAGAAAATTGGATGCAGCTTTTGGATCCAATTCACCCCATCCTCAAATATGGAAGAGGGTAAGGTAAGGAAGGGTTTTACATTTTTATGTATGGGAACGATTTGGGTTCTCAAAATCCAACCTTCTATCAATAATGTTTTCAAAACTGGACTGGAAAACTGGGAATCGGTAACTTGACCGGTTCTGTTTCACCCCAAAACCGATTTAGTCCAAAACCGTCGATTTGGTCAGTGAACCACAAATCTGGGTGGTTGAACCATTGGTTTGGACCAGATGGCCAAACTATTTGATCTGAAAATTAGTCCCCATAGAAAGAAAAAAACTTTAATATCTTAAAAATCCCTAGTACAAATATGGATATGAGTACATTACTTTTCAAAAATTTGTGAATAAATTTTTTAATTGATATGAATAAATTAATTTTCAAAAAAATTTGAATTTATGAACAATTAATTAATGAAAATTTAAAATTCTGTAAATTATATATTTTTTAAATGAACTTTAACTAAATTAAATTACCAAAAACATGAAAATTAGTTTATGGAAATAACTAAACTAAAACTTCCCAATAAATACCAAAACCCAATGAAAATTACCAATAATTATGGAAATTAAACCAAAGTAAATTGATAGTAATTAATTATGGAAATCATTAAAATTCTTCAACTTAATAATCTCCAAAACATATTAAATTTTCTGAATAGTTATGGAAATTATAAATATAGTTAAAATTCCCGAATAACGTTTCAATATACTATTAAACAATTACCAAAAACTAATGTAAATGAGAATATCGATAAATAATTTTATTACCAAAATTAATTTCGAAAATCATTAATTTTCTGAAATTACCTATCATTAATTTTCTGAAATTACCTAAAAATGATAGCAAATTACTAACAATCTATAAAAATTACTTTTCTGAAATTTCCAAATTAAATAATTATCTAAAAATTATTGAGATTTTTAGGTAATAACTATTGATTTTAGATAACACTAATAACTATCAATTTAATATTTAAATATCCAAAATTTTCAGTAAATGTCATTATTTATTAATGTTTCATTAATTATCGATTGTTGAATAAATGTGGATATGAATAAATTATACTTTTCAAAAATTTATATATTAATAAAATAATCAAAATAAATTGATCATTTTATTTATTTTAATTATTCTATACATATAATGTTTGGGATGTATCCACTTCTGTTACAACGGTGAAACTAGAGGTAGGATGATGTGGCCAAAGGCTAAGAACCTAACGATGTGGCAAAATGAGGGGCTTAGGTAGGTGTAGGATAACCCATATTGAACCCAGCTTCATGTGTTTACTTTTCATTATTTCAATGTTGAATTTAAATTAATAAATTTTACTTTTATTAAATTTTTATTTAATTAGTAAATTGTTATTGATGCGTAATTTTAAAATAAAAAAACAGTAATTTGTTTTAGGGCAAATTCGTAAATTACCCTTACTATTTAGCTAATTGTTAAGCTGTACCCTTACTATTTACAAATTTTCTTAGAGCCCCCTTATTGTTTCTGACAATTGTCACCACCATTAAATCATAATGATTTTGTTGAAATGTCCTTTATGCCCTTTTGTTAAGTTGAACCAATATTTGCTCAAAATGAAAATTACCATATTAACCCTCAATGATTAACTATTAGGTGGGAGATCCTATTAGCTTTATTCGTGAAGCTAAACCGGTTGTTGTTCATTCCGAGCACTCCATTACCGTTGCAACTTCCGGCCTACGACATTAAACATAAACTTTCCTATAGAGGTAAGACAGAAGAGAATGATGTTCAACCCTGTTAATAACACGAAGAAAATGATTTTTATCTTGGTCATGTTAATGGGGACTTTTTCAACAGTGCCCCAAAGGGTTACGTGTCATGTTTGGGACCCGTGTGTTTGCTACATTGCACATAGGATCCACACATGAGCAACACCAAGAGTTTGACATAATGACTAAATGGCATTTCCCTTACCCATTATTGAAAATATTCTATGTACCCCTAGGTTTTGAGTTCTCTTGCTACTTGAGATGTTGGTTGTCTCTATTGTCTCTAATATATTATCTAAATCTTAGAACAAAATGGAATGGTACCTAGTTAGTTTAGTTTTATGGAGTCACTGAAAACAAAAGAAAGACTGAAAAGGATGGGTAATTTAGCTGAAATTATGCCCTTGGTTGATAAACAATAAGGGTGCTCCAAGACATAACCATTTAAGTGCCCTTTAAACCCCATAAGAATGATTACAACCCTGAACCTTGATTTACTTATGAACTCATATATCCATTCATTAACATCTGTCATATTGCATTCATTCTTAGTATAGTGATCATATTTCCATTCATTAACATATAACATTTCCATTCATTAGAAAACTTCTTAGTACAGTTGTAATTAGTGGGTACGATTAAAATGTAACATAGCCATTTAATATCATTCATTTTGTTCATAATGGTTGAAATTGTTTGTTACTATCATGTAGGTAAGTATATGTTCATTATCAACTATGGTGGTCAATGGAAGACCACCAACGGAAAGCTGTTATATATGAATGGAAAGGTTGGGTTTGTGGAAAATATTGATAGTAACCATATATGTTATTGGACTTTCTAAATGACTTTGTGATTTGGGTGGGAAACCCCATGGAAGCATGGCCGCCATCAACTACAAAATACAAAGACAGGAGTTGGAGGAAAACTTAGGTGTATTGGAAGGTGAGAATGATATGTTATCTATATTTTCTATCCATGGGAACTTGCATGAGATAATGATATATGTTATATATGTTGAGGCTAAATGTCTTAGTGTAGATGATGGGAGCATTAGCAAGTGAAAGAGTCAATTGCAAGAAGGTAAGGATGATGATTGCCATGTGGTGGAAGTTGAAGGGGGTGTAGCTAATGAAGAATATCAACATGGTGATGTTGAAGATGCGTGGCTTCATGATGGGGATGATGAGGGTGAGAGTAAGGATGATGAGTTTGATGCAGAAGGGGATATTGAGGGTGATGCTGAGTTTGTTGCTGAATGTGAAGATAAGGTGTTGTAGTAGAAGATATTGGTGTATTGATAATGAGGATGTTGCAGTAGGGGACATTGATGGTTTAGGAGAGGATGTTAGAGATGGTGATGTTGAAGGTGTATAAGAAGGTGGTGATAGTGGTAACAGGGCAACAAGGCTGCTGATGATGATGGTAACAAAACAATCCAGAATAGGACTACAAATGATATGTCTTATTATGATCCTATAAGTGATTATGATAGTCCAGGTGGAAGGGGACTGAAGAAGGGTGAGCTTTACTTTGATTTTTCCAAACCATGATTTTGGGTTAGAATGGAATTTCCATTGTGAAGGAATTTAGGCAAGCTTTGAGGCATTACTATGTGGTAGAGGATATAAAGATAGAAAAAAAATGAAAAATGAAAAGTGTAGATTTACTAGTGTTTGTGCTATTGAGGGTTGTGGCTGGAGGATACATGCCTCCCTTAGTTATGATGGAGGTAGCTTCATTGTGAAACCCTCCATGATACACACGTCTATGGGTTACAGCAAATAGGGGGCTACCAACACATGGTTGTCCACATAGATTGAGGGGTTGTTAAGAGTTGATCCTAACATGTCTACTAATGTCCTTTAGTTGATATTAGAAGGCTCTATGGAATTGAAGTCACATAAATACATTGAGCTAGACTAAAAGCAGTTGATAGGATCAAGGGATCATTGGCTGAATCATATGATATGCTGCCTTAGTATTGTTCAACTTTACTAGCAAGCAACCTTGGATATATTGTCAAAATACATGCTCCCATGTCTACAGAATATGGCATGTTCGAAATATTCAAGAGGGTGTTCATTTGCCTTGTAGGACCTAAAGTTGGTTTCTTAGAAGGGTGTAGAAAAATTGTTGGTCAAAATGGTTGTCATACCAAAAATAGGAGGTATAATATTATTAGTTGTAGGTATTGATGGGAACAATGGAATATTTTCCACTGCCTATGGTTGAGTTTGGAAACAAGGATAGCTGGTGTTGGTTTTTGACTGAATTGAGAGATGCTTTGGACATTAATGACCCATAGAGGTAGACCTTCATGTTAGGTAGACAAAAAGTAATTATCAGAGTTTACTTTTGATTATATTTGACTTTATTTATTTCTTGGTTGTGTGTACATTCAACTCTAACAACTTTGTTCTTTGTATATAGGGCATAGTTGAGGAAGTATTAGTTGTTATGCTTAGTGCAAACCATTGGTTCTATTTGAGGCATTTATGCAACAACTTCAAGAAACCATTTAAGGGGAAAGCACTAAAGGATGTTGTATGGGCTGTTGGGAAATCATATTCATAGTATGATTTTACTCATTATATGAAAGTTATCAAGAACATATCCAATGATGCATATGATTTCCTTTACAGGGTCCCTCCAGAGACATGGTCTAGACATGGGTTTGATCCTATTGCTAAGTTAGATGACATAATAAATAACTGGACAGAGTCTTTCAACTCATGGATTGAAGATGTCAGGACAATGCCAATTGTTGAGATGTTGGAGGACATCCAAAAAAGATGGATGCAAAAGATCTATGAAAGACATGAGTTTGCCAATGCACCCAGTGCTAAGCTACTATAAAAGGTGCAAACAATCATTGATAGGAGAAGGAGAGAAGCCAGGTAATGTCTAATTAGCATATATCCTTATGTTTACTTTCTTGTAGTAAATACTTTAGTGTAAATGATCACTATCATATAATGCAATTGTAGATATGTTAGAGTTTTTCAGTCCAAATAGTGTGAGTATCTCAAACATTAGGGGCTGGCATGGTTGATTATATCACCAAGATGGATTCAAAGACATGCACATAGAGGGTGTGGGACATTAGTGGCATCTCCTGTGCTCATACACTAGAAGTTCTCACCTAAACAAGGGGATCAGTTCAAGACTTGTTTGATGTAGCCTTTCATAAGGCCACTTATGCTAGGGTCTATAGACACTTTGTTCATGCTCTTCCTTGACAGAAATATTGAAAACATGTAGTTAGCCATCCAGTTAAACCCCCAATAGTCGAGAGAAGGCCAAGTCAACCTCCACTCAATACGAGAAGAGAAGAAGATAAAGCAAGTCCATCACACCGTGCACAATATGAATGTAAGGTGCTCCATATGTGGTGTCACTGGACACAATAGAAGGAACTTCCGTGCTCCTCCACCCAATACCAGTAGTAGAACCCAAGAGGTAAACTTATACAAACATCTCATTTGAACTCTTATATCCAATACTTTATCTTCTACATACTAACTATATGTTTAATTACATGACAGGTCTAAAGGCCTGTGCAAGAAGAGGAAATGCAAGTACACATGGTGTGGGTTCCTCGTCTCCAGCCACTCGTATTCCTTCCACATATGAAGTTGGTTCTTTGTTTTCAAGAAGGGTTGCCAATCCAAATAGTGGTGGTAGAAGGTGTTTGAGGTACCCAGATATACAAGCTACTACATCAACTAGGTAGGCTTGTCAACGACATGGCTCTTACGCCAACTATAATATTTTTACTAATTCTACCCTTTCTGTTTGCAATCTAGTCAACAAAGGAGAGGTGGTAGAGTAGGGTTGTAGTATCTACCTATTGCACCACTAATCAGACAGGTTGGGTTATCAAGTTCACATTTTACCTATGATGTAATTGTTGATTGTTATGTTGTTTATTGACCTTCTTTTAAATCTTGTATGTAGGATGAAGAATAGAGCAATCAAAAAATCAGGTATTCATAGGCTTAAAACCTCATTCACAGACATGTTGCTTTTGAGTTCCACAACATTTTGGATAGTTGAATAATTACTCACACCCAAACTTGACAACTATTAATATTGTACTTCTTTTATTCCTCTTTCTTTGAAGAATGCATAATTTAAACTCAACCCACTCAGGCTTGATATTTTCTCATACTTTACTAATAGGTGGGTTGATAGTGCATTCTTCATTAATATGGTTGATTGAATGTTGGTCATTTTTTTTTGTGTGTACTTTTGTAGTTAAATTACTAATGGACCAAATGTCATGAACAATGGATGATATATCTTTGCTATGCCATGAACAATGGGTCGGGGCTTTATAATGTAGTTAGGGTGTGGACTAAATGTTTGTCCTCCTTTTATTGTGTATGTAGTTACATTACTATTAGACCATATGTCAAGAACAATGAGTGATATATCTTTACTATGTCATGAACAATGTGCCAGAGATTTGAATGTAGTTAGGGTGATATATCTTTGCAATCGAATGTCATTTAGATCTCTCTTGTAATCTTGTTATAGGATGATATAGAAAGTGAATTGGACCCAGGTTAATGTCATGGTACTTGAGCTTAAGGCTGAGCTATGTTGATTTTGTTGTTTAACCTAGCTATGCATCGTTTCCCTTAGGCGGAGTTGTGTTGATTCTATAATCTAGCTACAGGTAATCTAAGGATAAGGAGTCTAAGAGCACTATGTTTAGGGTGAATGGGGAGACCAATAATATAAGAAACAATGAAGTGTATCTTTCAACTTGTTCCATTTAACAACTTTACTTGTTAGAAAGAAAATTGTCTCTTTCTTAACCATATGCTTTATAAGAACATCCAGAAATGCAAAGAAATTGGCCTAACAAACTTGATCACCCATAACCTAAGTTCATTCCACCATGTATTAAGGAGACAGTTGAGATGAATACTTCTAACAAATGTTGAGAAAGGGAAGATACATACAAAATGGGTAAACACAACAAACCATGGACTTGAAATCTGTCATAAATATCAAAAACACAAAATTGGTTAAAACCACACATACACTTCAGTCATAGTTATGCAATTATAAGACGACAAATAGACTAAAATAATTTTTTAAAAGGAATTTTCCTTATTAAAAATAGTATTTCTAAAATAATGAGACCCTATAGATCTATCTATCTATCTATCTATATATCTATCTATGTATCTATCTAATTTATCCATAAATAGTAAATCAATGAACAAACGATACAGATCTATCTATCTATCTAACTATCTATCTAATCTATCCATAAATAGTAACTCAATGGACAAACGATACAAATCGATCTATCTATCTATCTATCTATCTTACTATCTATATTTCTAATCTAATCCATCTAATCTTCTCAATCACAAGTAGGGTTGTCAATCGACTAGTTTTGGTTTGGGTCCAATTTCCAAACCTTATCAAATCGGATATGGACGGTCCATTATAATTATTGGATTGGGCTAATTCAAAATAAATTGGTTTTTATTCTTTTTGGTTTGAATTAGACCTAAACCAAATTTCCAATAATCCAATCATGCGGCAAAACCCTTGTCCAATTTAAAATCAATCAAAATTGAAAACAACATAAAATCCCTTTTACGAAAGTACTTTTATGAAAGCACTTTTACGAAAGCACTTTTATAAAAGTAATTTTATGAAAAGTATTTTTACGAAAGTACTTTTATAAAAATACTTTTAGGAAAGCATTTTTACAAAAGTACTTCTATGAAAGCACTTTTACAGAAGTAATTTTATAAAAGCACTTTTACAAAATCACTTTATAAAAGTACTTTTGCAAAAGTACTTTACATGAAAACACATTTATGAAATCACTTTTACAAAAGAACTTTTACGGAAGTACTTTTATTAAAGCACTTTTATAGAAGTACTTCTATAAAAGCACTTTTACGAAAGCACTTTTAGAAAATCACTTTTGCAAAAGTACTTTTATAGAAGCATTTTTACAAAAGCACTTCTATAAAAATACTTCTGTAAAAGTCTATAGAAGCACTTTTCGAAATACTTTCAATAAAGTGCTTTTGTAAAAGCAATTTTATGAACATATTTTTATCAAAATGCTTTTTTAATACTAAAAATGCTTTTATATAATTTTTTTTATATTTCATTCTATTTAACATTTTAATGAATTGGATTGGATTTGGTTTTTATTGGATTTAGACTGAATTGAGACCAATCCATTTATAAGTGGACTCACATTTGACTGGATCGGGTTAGACGTCCAACTGAGGTGACATGCCACACGTGAAGTTTCCCCCCTTTTGAATTATACTAGGCTTTTATAAAATAATAAGCTAGCTAAATGGCATGCTGTTATTGTAAATCTTGAAACTTTTGTGAGTACTACATACGTAATTCAGGTGCATGTGCACTAACATGGCATGGAGCCGGGTCACAAGTAAGACAGAAGGCTAATCTTGAGAAGTTCAAGGGTAGAGGAAGAAGAGAACGCCCAAGCAAGAGGAGGGGTTCCTGTTTGCAATTCACCTAAGCCACTAATATCACCTCTAGATTCGGATCCCAACTAGTAGTCTTAGATTTTATTTTTGTTCTTTCACTTCCAGTTCCATCTTTTTTTTCTTTCTACAATTTACTTTCATTCAGTTTGATTCTTGTTTTTTTTTTCTATAGATCTGAAATTCAGCCAATTAAGACAGAAGGCCTATCTCGAGAAATATGAGGGTCAAATGAGAAATCTAGAGACTGTTACCTCTGATCGGATTAAAGACTTTTTATTTCATTCCTTTTATTTTTTATTTTTTGCACTTTTCACTTCTAACACTATTTGAATTTTATTTTAATGATTTTCAATTAATTAATTAAATTATATGTTTCTATGACTCTTAGTTGTGTTCTTTTTCCCAAATTTAAGTAAATAACATTTTTCTCCCTCGCTTCCCTATGGAAAACGATCCGTTCTCACCATTTATTGTGTTTGTAATTGTTTGAGAATCAGAAAAAAATTTATAAATATTAAAACTGGTGTTTCGAAGTGGTTAACGACACGCGTCTAGACACACTAGTACTCAACTTCAAGGTTGGCCCTGCACCATGAAGATGGCACCAAGCTGAACATGGGTGGTAGTAAGCTCTTGTGAGGTTCCCAAGGGAGGTCATGTGCTTACTAATTCAATAAGTGTCATAGATGTCCAAGGCAAAAAGCATTCTAACGTTCCACTAGGAAATGAATCCAAGATTGGGAATATGAGCAATGGAATTCCGTTTTCTCTCCAACCACTTACTGCGATGATTGTACCATACTCTATACCTGTAAAGGTGCTTAACCCTATGGGTGCACCCAATACAACCAAAATTTTTGGACCTTGCATGATGCAATTGAAATTAAGATGTATTTGTGATCCAAATATTTTGAATGGAGAATAGTTTTTAAAATTTTATTTATAATTGATTTTTTATATTTTTGTATTTCATTTTAACTTAAATGAATATAGATATTATAGGATCTACTTTCTCTAGCATCACGTCTCTTTCAAGAAAATGGTGGTAATGACGTATTCCCAAAAAAGACAATAACAGTACACCGACTAAATGGTGGATGGCATCCTGGCATCACTTATTTCTTCCCTCACATTGTTCATGTGTTTTCAATATGTTTAATCAAATAATTAAAAGTTTTGATGTTTATTAATGTCATTTTAATTGTTTATTATTTATAAATAACAAGAAATAATAGAAAATTGGATGTAGATTTTGGATCCAATCCACTTCATCCTTAAATATGGAAGAGGATAAGATAAGGAAGGGTTTTACATTTTTATGTATGGGAAGGATTTGGGTTCTCAAAATCCAATCTTCAAAACTAGATTGGAAAACTGGGAATCGGTAACTTGACTGGTTCTGTTTCACCCCAGAACCACTTTAGGCCAAAAATCGTTGATTTGGTCAATGAACCACAAACCTGGGTAGTTGAACCGTCGATACGGACCAGATGGCCAAACTATTTGATCCGAGAACTAGTCCCCATAGAAAAAAAAAAAAAAAAACTTGAATATCTTAAAAGTCCCTAGTGCAAATATGGATATGAGTAAATTACTTTTCAAAAATTTATGAATAAATATTTTAATTGATATGAATAGATTTTTAAAATTTATTGATATGAACAAATTAATTTTCAAAAAATTTTAAATTTAATTAATGAAGTTTCCCCCCCTTTTTAATTATACTAGGCTTTTATAAAATAATAAGCTTGCTAAATGGCATGTTGTTATTGTAAATCTTGAAATTTTTGTGAGTACTACATACGTAATTCATGTGCATGTGCACTGACATGGCATGGAGCCGGATCACACAGTCCTTTGAATTTAATTAATTAACATCAAATCAATGTGACATCTGAAAATTCTTTCACTGTCCTTGTCTTATTTAGAAAGGCCGTTTAACTTCATAGACCACGGTGACCGGATCAGAGGCTGCTTTGCTAGTCAGTGGTCACCGTTCTAGGTGAATGACATAGACAAAGAAAAGAAAAAATAATTAACATGAAATAAGATATTAGACATTTTGGACCCACGATGTACTGTTTCAACAAAAAGCAAGACCGTAAGAAGATCAAATGACGTAATTATTGATAATAATTAAATATCCAAAATTTTCAGTAAATGTCATTAGTTATTAATGTTTCATTAACTATTGATTGTTCAATAAATATGCGTATGAATAAATTAAAATTTTCAAAAATTTATATATTAATAAAAATATCAAAATAAATTGATCATTTTATTTATTTTAATTATCCTATACTTATAATGTTTGGGAAGTTTCCACTTTTGTTACAACGATGAAACTAGAGGTAGGATGATGTGGCCAAAGACTAAGAACCTAATGATGTGGCAAAATGAGGGGCTTAGGTAGGTGTAGGATAACCCATATTGAACCCAGCTTCATGTGTTTACTTTTCATTATTTCAAAGTTGAATTTAAATTAATAAATTTTACTTTTATTAAATTTTTATTTATTTAGTAAATTGTTATTGAGTTATGATATTATTCTAAGTTTATTGGTGTTTAAAATTTTTAATAATGTTAGAAATTTTTATTATAAATTATGTATAATATAATTATTGTTAATTTTAACAATTATTATTATTATTATTATTAAAATTAAAAAAAATAGTAATTTGTTTTAGGAAATTTTCTTAAACTAACCTTGCTGTTTAGCTAATTGTTAAACTGTAGGCTTACTATTTATAAATTTTCTTAGAGCACCCAAACTGTTTTTGGAAATAGTGTCATGGTACTTATACTTAAGGCTAAGCTATGTTGATTTTGTTGTTTAACCTAACTTTGCACCATTTCCCTTAGGCCGAACTGTGTTGATTTTATAAGATAAGGAGTCTAAGACCACCATGTTTAGGGTGAATAGGGTGATCAATAATATAAGAAACAATTAATGAAGCATGTTCAAAGTTGAATATCGCCTTATTGTATCTTTCAACTTGTTACTTTCCAACGACTTTACTTGTTAGAAAGAAATTTGTTTCTTTCTTACCCATATGCTTCATAAGAACATCCAGAAATGCAAAGAAAGTGATTGTAACAAACTTGGTCACCCATAACCTAAGTTCATTCCACCATGTATTAAGGATGAACCCGAGAAGAATACTTCTAACAAATGTTGAGAAAGGGAATTGAAGATACATACAAAAAAGGGAAACACAACAAACCATGGACTTGAAAGTTGAAGCATGTCATAAATATCAAAAAAAGCAAAATTGGTTAAAATCACACATACACTTGAGTTATAGTTAAGCAATTATAAGACGACAAATAGACTACAGTAATTTTTTTAAAAGGAATTTTCCTTGTTAAAAGTAATACTTCTACCCTACAGATCTATCTATCTATCTATCTAATCTATCCATAAATAATAAAGCGATGGGCAAACGATACACTATCTATCTTACTATCTAATCTTCTCAGTCACATGATGGAAGTTGGGTGAAAGTTTCTACCTAATTAAGGTGCCTGTAACACCAAATTCAAAGACATGACATGAGCAGATCACATTGTCCTTTGAATTTAATTACTCACATTGTATTCATTAGTCACCATCCTAGGTGAATGATATAAACAAGGGAAAAGTACAGAATCACACGATGCAGAATTCTGAATTTGACATCAATTCAGGTCAGGATGCATTCCCCCTGTACTTTGGGCCTAGTAAATTCTGAACCGGGCTGATTTGTACTTCTCCCTATTATAAACAAAGGAAAGAAAAGAGAATTACTGTAGAATAAGATATTATAGACACAGGGAACTCACACACAATGACTTAACACGTACATCCTACCATCTCTTGTATTATAAGTTATTATTCACGGGAGATGTTCCCAATGCATGGTGGATATGTTTGTGAGGCGATCTTGAATGTGGAGCAATTCCCGTTCCACTATTACAATAAGCAAGACTGTAAAAATATCAAATGAGGTAAGTACTGATATTTCTAGCTTTTCACCTCCAATGAAATGAAATCACTCCCTTAACCAGTAGGAGAGATGTTAATAGTACATTGTGATGGAATGTGCCAATGAGATGGGTGTGAACAGAAGATTCAAACTATTGTATAATATAACTATTGTTAATTTTAACAATTATTATTATTATTATTAAAATTAAAAAAAAAATAGTAATTTGTTTTAGGAAATTTTCTTAAACTACCCTTACTGTTTAGCTAATTTTTAAACTGTAGGCTTACTATCTATAATCTTTCTTAGAGCACCCTTACTGTTTTTGGAAATAGTGTCATGGTACATATACTTAAGCTATGTTGATTTTGTTGTTTAACCTAACTTTGCACCATTTCCCTTAGGCCGAACTGTGTTGGTTCTATAAGATAAGGAGTTTAAGACCACCATGTTTAGGGTGAATAGGGTGACCAATAATATAAGAAACAATTAATGATGCATCTTCAAAGTTGAATATCGCCTTATTGTATCTTTCAACTTGTTACTTTCTAACAACTTCTCTTTCCTACCCATATGGTTGATAAGAACATCCAGAAATGCAAAGAAAGTGATTGTAACAAACTTGATCACCCATAACCTAAGTTCATTCCACCATGTATTAAGGATGCATCCGAGAAGAATACTTCTAACAAATGTTGAGAAAGGGAATTGTTGATACATACAAAAAATTCGAGATGGGTGTGAACAGAAGATTCAAACTGGTAATGAGATATTTTTAGCTTTCCACCTCCGATAAAATTCGAGATCACATGTACACTACACGTGCCCTAGAGCACTGCCAATAAACCATTGGAAATGTTGAGTTTGATTGACGCAGTCCAACGTCTTGGCTTGGGGTATCATTTTGAGAGAGAGATAGACAAGATGCTAGAACAGATATTCGATGCCCACATTGTCTACTTTAATGATATGGATGATAATCTCAATGCTGTTGCTCTTCTGTTTCGATTACTCAGGCAACATGGTTATAACATACCATGTGGTAAGTCCCAATATTAATATTTCTCTCTGCAGGTTTCTGTTAGTTATGCACATAATCTGGTATATTATATACATGCTGGTTCTTCAAATTAAGTCTTTAGATATTCAAAAATCGCATATGCAGATGTGTTCAAGAAATTGGGTCAAATTGGGTCAGGTTCGGGATTATGACCCATCATCACCCAATTCGATCGATCCCTGCATAATCTATGACTTATGTTTTTTGGTCTCATTTCCTATTTCTGTTGGTCAAGCAGATGTGTTCAAGAAATTCAAAAATGAAGATGGAAAGTTTAGAGAGAGCTTGGCTAGAGATATACAAGGTATGCTGAGTTTGTATGAAGCTGCATACCTTGGGAAATGTGGAGAAGAAGTTCTAGATGAAGCCCTTGCTTTTACCACTGCTCATCTCAAGTCGTCTGTGGCTACGGATACAACATCCCCTACTCTTATAAAACAAGTGAAGCATGCCCTAGAGCAGCCTCTCCACAGGGGAATACCTAAGATAGAGGCACGACATTTCATCTCTTTCTACGAAGAAGACAAATCACGAAATCAAGTTCTGCTCAAGCTTGCAAAGTTAGATTTCAACAGAACACAGTTGTTATATCTCAACGAGCTAAGCCAAGTATCAAGGTAAGCTTCCCAGTTTTCTCTGAGAATTGAACTTGGTGATAACCTTCATAACTATATATATATATATATATATATATATATGTTTGTATCTGCTCTAATATAATCTCTAACACTTACGTACAGGTGGTGGAAGAATATAGATTTTACATCAAAGACACCTTATGCAAGAGACAGACTGGTAGAGTGCTATTTTTGGACAGTTGGAGTTTATCCTGAACCCCAATACTCTCTTGGACGAAAGATTTTCACCAAAGTAATTGCCATCAATACAATTTTAGACGATACTTACGATGCATATGGTACCTTTGATGAACTCCAGCTCCTTACGGATGCAATCCGAAGGTTTGAATTGAGATGAGACCACAATTAAGTTAACATGGATCTATATCAAAATTTTGACAAGTTGATTTACTTATTAGTTAGTTAGATGTTTTCATTGCCCTTCTCACTTTATATAGTTTCATCATGTTTATATATTTAGGTGGGATGCCAATGAAACTGATAAGCTACCAGAATACATGAAAGTGGTATACCTTACACTCTTAGATATTTACAATGAAATTGAAGAAGAGATGAGAAAGGAAGGAAGATGTTTTTGTGTTTCTTATGCAAAAGAATCGGTAAGTTACACATAATTAAGCAGCAATTAATGGCCGGCTGTGATTAATTTATTTATTTGTTCCATTAATTCTCTATATATATCTTGTTAAATTCGAAGGATGATCAATGTAATTAATTAGATGGCAATGCTCTTTATATATAGTTTATAAGAAATCATAATTAAACTCGCAAGTTAACCGCACCTACGCACTCTTTTTAATTAATAACTCTAATTTTAACTTCATTCTGCCCCGGCCACCAACCCCAGATGAAGGATTTGATTGAAGCCTACCAAATTGAAGCCACATGGTTGAAAGAAGGGCACATTCCTACATTTGAAGAGTTTAGCAAGCTTGGCCTAATTACCAGTACATACATTATGATGACAAATACCATCTTCGCATGCATGGGAGAAATGGCAACAAAAGAGGTGTTTGATTGGCTATCAAAGACACCTGATGCTGTTAAGAGTTCATGTATCATCGGTCGATTCTCGGATGACATCATGACTAACGAGGTATGCATCCATCTAATATAATCTAGCTATATATATATATATATATATATATATAGCTAGCTCTAGCTAGTTAGCATTAATTTAATAATAAATAGAGCTCTTAAATTAAGCTAATTAACCTTGTATTGGTTTGATTCTATCTATAAATTTGAAATTTTGAAGTTTGAGCAAGAGAGAGGACATGTCTGCTCTGCTATTGAATGTTATACGAAGCAGTATGGTGTGTCAAGGGAAGAGGCAAAGAACGAGTTACGTAAGATTGTCACAAACGCATGGAAGGTTTTGAACGAGGAATGTATCACACCGACTGCCGCACCAATGCCTCTGCTAATGCCAGTTGTCAACCTTGCACGCATTATAGAAGTCGTCTACAAGCATGGAGATGCCTTCACCAACGTCATTACAGGGTTGAAAACTCACATCAAACTTGTGCTCATTGATCCCATCCCAATCTGATCAAACCCGGCCTATCAGAATCACATTTGCTATGATCGAGGTCATGCTTCAAGTGTTGTATTTAATGTTTTAATTACTTGAAAATTAAATTCGGACATGTTTCAGTGAAGTTTATTTTAATTAGAATTTTGCCATTTGTATTACAACAATGAGAATTTTGGCATATGCATGCATGCAAGTCATTACAGTAATTAGAGCATAATTTCAGGAGAAAATTTATGATATGAGAAAGATATGGTATAAAGAGAGCTTTGACCAATCAAAACCCATCCATGGTTTTGATAAATAACTCCTGATTGACCACCACGTTTGACGAGTCCACTTGATTGGTTATTGGTTGATAATTCAGGCAGTTTTCTTCCATCTAACGATGGTTGAGAACCTGTTAACATGTGCGCATGGCCAGATCCAATTACCTCTCTCACCAATAAAGCTCTATTGACCTAAGGCAGTAATAATACTACAAATCATTCAAGGTGTCAACAGTTTTAATTCAGGGATCTCCCACCCATCGTAATTAAGAGATCCGAAGAACATCTTCATTCAAACAAGGAACTTTTTTTTTTGGAAGAGAGCCTTTAGAGAGAGAGAGAAAAAGGAGAGAGAAAAATATTTGTGGAGAGAAGAACTAGAAAAACAAGTAGAAAAGAAGATCTGAGATGCCATTATTGAATAACACATGTCGATGTGATTGGGCCCATGAAATGTCATCTAATTGGATATAACCAACATTTCCTAAATGACGACCCGACACCTAAAACATTGAGATGTGGCAAAATCTAAAGCTGAGGATTTCATAACTCCGTATTTTAATTATTTAAGGGCATCATTTCAGGAGTATTTTCGGCCTTAAAATAATCAAAATGTGTCATTTTCTCAATTAAGGAAGTCACATTGCTTAAATGCAGTTTTTGTGAATCTGGTGTGAAGTCCAGTTGAGAGAGGGGTGTTTTTGTGAAAAATTGAGAGCAGGAGGGCGCCTCCTATCTGCTAAACCCAAAATAGCACCCCACCAATTGTATTAGCATTCTCCCCCCTCATTAGCAAACCCCAAGGCGCCTTCTATCTCATTCTTTTCATTCTTAACAAACCCTAACCACCCCTATCTACTCAATCTCTACTTTCCATCCCTTCTAATGTCCATCATTCCTTTTAGGGCACTCTCTTTTTAGCTTTTTAACGCTAGGGCGCCACCTAACATCTAATACTCACCATTTAACCCCTACTCATTAGATCTTAGCCCTCCATTTCATTTTCTTTCTCAGCCATCCACTCTAAGGTGCCACACACTCCTTTTAATCTCCACCTTTCAACCCTAGGCGCCTTAATCTCCACCCTCCATTTCTAGGTGCCCAAATCTTGGCCCTACATAATATTGGGCACCCTCTCCTTCTCTTCTCAACCTTAGGATCAACCCAAAACCATCCTAACCCTTCATTAGAAACCCTAGGCTGCCCATATCTTTGCTAAAACCCAACTGTTACCCCCCCTCTTTCTCTCTAATTCCAATTGTATCCATCATTCTTTATAAAAATTACCCAAGGGCTCCTAAGAAGGAGTTGGATTCTTCCCCCTGGTAAGATGGAAGGCTAATCTTGAGAAGTTAAAGGGTAGAGGAAGAGGAGGATGCCCATGCAAGAGGAAGGGTTCCTGCTTGTAGTTCACCTAAGCCACTACTATCGCCTCTAGATTGGATCTCAACCATTAGTTTTAGATTTAATTTCTATTCTTTCATTTCCAGTTCCATTTTTTCCTTTTTGCAATTTACTTTCATTCAGTTTGATTCTTGTTTTCTTTTCTACAGATCTGGAATTCGGCCATGTAAGACAAAAGGCCTAACTCGTGAATTTTGAGTGTCAAACGAGAGATCCAGAGACTACTATCTCTGATCGGATTACAAACATTTTATTTCATTCCTTTTATTTATTTATTTATTTTTCTACACTTTTCACTTCCAACACAGTTCAAATTTTATTTTAATGAATTTCAGTTTGATTGATTAAATCCTATCTTTCTACAACTCTCAAGTGTGTTTCTTTCCCAGATTTAAGTAGATAACAATTTTTCCCTTGCTTCCTTGTAGATACGACCCGTTCTCACCATTTACTACATTCATAATTGTTTGAGAATCGAAAAAAATTTATTAATATTAAAATTGGTGTTCCAAAGTGGTTAACGACACGCCTCTAGACACACCAAGTTTTTGGCTCCGTTGCTGGGGAGCAATGGAGAAAATTTATTTGCTTTATCCGGATCTATTTCATTATTTCTTCTATTTTTGTTTAATTACTTGATTTGTAATTTCATTTTAATTATTGTTTCTCTTTGATTTTGCAGGACGTAATAGCGAAAGGTGGAGTACCAGAGCATTGGGGGACCATAGGAGAGAAGAGAAGATTAATTGGATTGCATTTCAGGTGTAGTTGTCCCATTTTATTTTTTATTTTTTTTACTTTTATTTTTGAACTCTTTTTCTTGGTAGAATAGTGATTTTTGAATTTTTAATTAATTTTTTTCTAGATCCGATTTATTTTTTTAGTATTATTTTTCTTTCGTTTTGTTTCTAGATCTATTTTCTTCTTTATTTTTATTTCTTGTTTGAATTTCTGTTTTAGTAGGTTTCTTTAATTTTTAGATAAAAAATTTTTGTTTATTTTATTTTATTTTATTTATTACCTCGTAATCATTTTTTTTAGTAGATATTTTTTTCTCGCTTGTTATAATTTATTTTTGGTAGTTGTTAATTCTTTTTAGCACAATTATTTTTTTATTTGTTGTTTGCAATAATTATTTGTTGCTTTATCTAATTTTCTTTTTTAGTTATTTAATTGAATTTCAGTTTAAATTACAAATTTGAATTTAAATTTAAACTTTGATTCAAATCTGAATTTGAATTTGAATTTAAATTTCAAATCATGAATTTTAAAAAAGTTAAAAATAAAGTAAAAAATAATAAAAAAGTAAAAAATAAAAAGAAAATAAAAAGCTAATTAATATTTTAAAAGTTTTGCATTTGAATTTCAGCATTTAGGGTGTGATATTCTAGAGCATGCATCATATAGGTTTATTTAATTGTTGAAATCATTTTGTTAGTGTGAATGTGATAGGTTTTCATTTTATTATTTTAATTATTCCATTTGCTTAATTAGTTTGTTTCATTATTTTATGTTATACTGTAGAATTGCATATTAGAAATAATTGTTCATGCATTGTAATAGCTGCATTTGCTTTGTTTATTTTGTTTTCTTTTCGTTAATCCACTTAAAGGCAATCCAACTTAAATAAAATAAGGTGGGGATTTCATCACCCATCCTTGGCCCAAAAAATCACCATCCTTCATGTGCGGTTCACCCTAAACCCTAATTTAAAATATGGATAGCAAGATCCTTTAGGAAGCACGACATTTGGTTCAAGGGTGTGTTGAATTTTAGGGAAGCTTGTGATTACTTTCCATA
This sequence comes from Nelumbo lutea, assembly GCF_056320005.1. Taxonomy (NCBI): domain Eukaryota; kingdom Viridiplantae; phylum Streptophyta; class Magnoliopsida; order Proteales; family Nelumbonaceae; genus Nelumbo; species Nelumbo lutea. Next base: position 142,729,947 of record NC_142684.1, read on the forward strand.
ACCGGCGGTTGGTGTCTAAGAAAATATGTTAAATGGTTAAGCCTAAGCGAGTTTTGTGGTTACTTAATTAGATCCTTGCAAGAGCAAGGTAAGCATCCCACATCTCCACCTCTTACCTGGCAAACCAAAGGAAGTGGTGTAATTCCATGTAACCTAAAAGGATTCACATTTGTTGAACCACTAGTTTAGGTAACCCTAGGTTAGCCCATAGGTCATGTGTGTGAATTGCTTGTATTTTTTTAATTTAAAAAATTCAAATTTCAAATTTGAATCAAAGATGTGAAACTACAAGCTTTCCATGACATGACCAGTGGGCATCACGTGTATTATGTCCTCTCCACCCCTGATTTAGTGGACTCCTCGCTAATTTCTATATAATACCATAATACATGTATAAAAACAGGATTTTGTTTTCTTTTTTTTTTTTTGGTATTACTAGTAAATGTGCACGTGCATTTGCATGTGGTAGTATCTCTAGGACAAAATTATTTATAACTCATGGGCAGGTAGGTTCTAAACGGTTATAAGTCGGTAGTTTTGGAAGTGAGAATAAAGGATATATATATATATATATGTCCTTTTTATGCCCGTTATATGCTTGAACAAGGGGGGCAGAAATCATCCAATAAAAATTCAAGAAAGAAGGGGCATTCGATCTTTTATAGGTAGTATAGATATAGATATTACAAGGGGGAATTAAGTGAAGAAGGCAAAAAACTGAGAAGGGTGTACATGAGGTCCATTGGCCTTGCCACAGAGATCATGCATGTCCACGGATTTGATCCCATGCCACCGTATTTGGAGAGTGACCATATCTCAGTGAGTCTAGATCTCCTCACAGAGCACTCCTATAATTGAGTCATGTGCAACAAGTCAAGGGTTGAGATGCATCCACATTCGGTTACTATGTGTTCAAGCAGCAACAATAGACAAACCTACGATGTCAAATGTTGTTGTCATGGTGGGTAGTGAATCCATCTCTCTTCAACAACCTAAACAACCAGAATTTTCAGTTGAACATTTTATTATTAATTCAGAACAATCTTCATCCAATGCTGAAATTGGATCCATTGACGATGTAACCATTTCAAATGTTGCACCTAGATGATCAAACATTTTTCACCTTTGCTATATCATATTCTGAATTTATTACAAAAAACATTGGCCTGAGTGCAAGATCTACGTCCATGAGCATTATTTACAATTCAGGCTGCGTTTCCCTTTACCCCGCTCGTCCTAGAGTTGCTGAATCATTATAAGTTGACTATTAGCTAGCCTGTGCCAAACCTAGTGAGAACAATTGTGGTGATCTTGGTGACGACCCATCTTCGAAACCTTCCAATGATAGTGAACATCTTCCAAAGCCCATTAACACTGAGGAAAAACCCCAATGGTGAGGGGTTATGGTATTTCCAAGGCTGAAGGGGGAGAGTGTTGGACAATCCATCCTCTTTGCAAAATTGGATGAAGAAGTACCTTTTTGTGAGTTGCAAATGAAGTTGGCCCTTTAGGATCAATTGGGGATGCCCGAATATGCTAGCCAACAGGATCGCGTTGTGTAGCAATGACGAGGAAAAGGCCATTATGAATGGGCTTCGGTTGAGTGGAACGGTTCATGCTAGACTCTTGGTGAGGGAGGAAGCCTTGGTGAAGGCTAGCCTTAATCCTACCCCCTCAGTACAGACATTCCTGTCGCTTTGCTACTTATGCTTTCTATTGAATTTTGAAAAATTTCTAACTATTTCTGGTTTCTTTCTTGAAAAGATGGATGGAAATAAGAAGGCAAAGTTGCTGGAGGCTGTGGCATCTAAGGGAGTTGTCAAGAATATGCCTCAGTGCCAATAGGAGAAGGTGGCCACCAAACAATGGGTCGAGGCTGCAGTGGCCCGTGACAAGATGATGGCGCAAAAGAACCCTGTGGAGGCAGCCCGAGACCCTCAGGCAAAAACATTTTAGTTGAGCAAGCAACGTTGGCCCAAGGGGACCTCGGGCAGATTACACCAAGGGGTGCCTTGATCTTTTGACCCCCAGGACGAAGAGCCCCTCACCACTTGTTGGGCAGCAATAGTGGAGCATTCGAGAGGGGAATTTCCTATCCATGGCTGGACAACTCAAACTCGGCATGGTTCTCCAAGCAGTCGTCAGTCCAAGATGCAACGCACTATGGACTCGGTCCGGGTTAAGGCCACTGAAGTATGCACATACTTCTCTGGGTCCACTATGTTGTCAAGGTCTTCTTGGAGGAATGTGACTAGCAAATTTTCCTTTTTGTGTATAGATGGTCTCCTGCTCGGTCAACCTTTATGACAAGGTGGAAGTGCAAATCCAACAACTTCAGCAGGCGCAAGAGGTGTTTGAAGGGTAAGAATCCATAATACAGATAGCCGAACCATGCTAGATGGTTGTGAAAATTTTAAAAAATTTCCTAATCCTTTTGGGAATTAAATTCCCTGTGTTTTGAAAAACTGCATTTTTTAGGACTGGAGGATCGGTCTTGCACTAAACCAGACCAAATTTGAAACCGAATAAAGAGGGAGATTTGTACTTGATACAAATACCATAAAAACATAGATCCCAAGTTCATGCCCAAATCAGTCCTAAAACAAGCTTCCACTAAAGATGGCAAAATGTATAGGTGAAGTTGATTCAACAATATAGTTTTTAGCAAAATTGAGATCCAACTACTTGAATCAAACTAAGGATGATGAGACTAATATCCCCTAAATTTCTTACAAAAATAAGAGAAAAAGCTATGAGACAAAAGGGTGCAGAGAGAACTAGGAACTACAAAAATATGAAACTATCTTGGACTAGTCCACCCCCTTCTCTTTTATAATCTCTTATTGAGCTATCTCCTAATCTAGTTAGGAGATAGTCCAGATCTACATCAGATCTGAACTCTAATTACAACAATACCTTATCTTCTTATAAGATTAGGTGCTCCATGCCCAGATTTGCCCCATGGCACATGAAAACTCAAGTTGTCATGTGATAGCTTAATTAATCATATTAATTATGAGCATAACCCAATCAACTATAAGACTCACAACCCAATGGTGTTGCATGGCCAACTTAGGCCTGACTTGTATGGCGTGGCACCCCACAATGACCTCACATAAGTCCACATGGGTTTGGTCCAACTTCTATGAAAAGGCTTGATCGAATTCATTTCTAAATGTAGTGAACCCCTAAACACATCATCACATGCTTAATATGGGCCCAACATTTACACTTAAAGGATACTTAAATTTAACAATCCTATGAAGATCTAAGGATAATTTACTTAACTAAGATAAAGCCCATCAGGTAATCAATATACCTGATGATCAAACACTGCCCGACATAATCAAATTGAATTTGGATAATTCAAATATCTAATTGGTCGAATTCAGATATCCTATTCTTACCGAATAGTTAATTGGATTTGAATTTAGATATGACATGATTTGATTCGATAAATATCCGATCGACTGATTATTTAATTCTTATATATAATATATAAAATATTTTATAATTTTTATATAATAATTAAGTTATATAAATAATTTATTTATTTATATACTTTATATCAATACAATATTTATTTTATATATTTATTAATTATCTAAAATAATTAATTAATCGAATTCGAATCAAATTGGATATTCAAATACTTAATCGGATTTGAATTTGTATATTAATTTTTAATATCCGTCAAATATTGATTCAAATTCAAATATCAAATTTGAATTCGAATATTGCTTGATCTTATTCAAATTTGATCCTTTTACACCCCCATCGACAGGGAAGGACCTCTTCCCAAGCTGCAAGGTGCAGTGCCACACTCACTACTCAAATGGATCCTAAAAATTAAAATCTTTTGCAAACATTTTTTGTAAAACATTAATATATATTATAAATATATTTTGAAAGCCAAATATCAAACACAATTGAAATACATTGCATGCAGTTTAGGTTTCTATAAAAGAGAGTAATCCGTATCATTTACTTTGTCTAATAAAGGGTTTGATCATATCACTATGATCACCCCACTCAAGTGAATACTCATATTGCCCCAAAATACCCAAGTTGTGACTCTTGATGGGTTTCACTAATTGGTATATCAAAGACAACCTAATCCAATACCTAGTGCAGTACCATAATCAAATTTAGGGGTTATGTATAACTTTCCAATTTCGTCTGTAATTCTTATGTTAACAATTGAACCTGTACCTCTTCCTCAACCTACAAAACCAGCATTTGCCTTGGGAAGACTCATTCTTCAACCAAATCACTCTTCTTCATCAGTCATTTGTTCTGCCAATATTGCCACTATTTCTGATGTTTCCTCACGTTGAGAGTTGAGACTCTCTCTCTCTTTTTGATGTTTTACCACTATTTCTATTTCTGATGTATTGAAACCAAGGCAACTATCCACTTTATATAATATAGACTTGAAAAAAAAATGAAAATCTTGACATCGCTGTCCCTTGAGGCATTGAAGTTGATTTTTATTTGCTTCATCCTAGGAGGATAGCAAGACCATGTGCGGCACTTGTAAGAAGAGGTTTTTTTTAAGGAAGGCACGAAACAGAATGAAATGGCCAAATAGGACTCGTCTAGCAAACCCTATATACCTGAGATAAGGCTCAAATGAAATGATGATATGTCTTGAGGAATTCTGTCATTGTTGTCCTTACTTTTTCAATTTCAAGCACTATTGGAGAATCAGTATTTTATTGTTATAAGCACTCTTCCATTTGTATTTTTACTTTTGCTGTGTTTAGAAAAAATGCAAATAAGTATGAAAACAAATATGTAGAGTGTAAAACGGTTCATATAAATTGTAAAATTGGGTTAGTTTGGCATTGACAAATTTACCTTCTTACCAAACAGATTTTAGTTGTAATGGATGCAAACATAAATTCCAATAAAGCATATGCCTTTTGTTTTTTAATCAAAAACCCACTTGAATGCAAATTTACTTCTTTTTTATTGATGTACTTTTACATCTTATTATCAATGTCAATATGCATTGGTTCCATGTAGTAGAAAGCTTGTGAGCGGATCAATCCAGCTCAGCTCTTTTTGAACGACGGGAGCGATCTCATCTGCCCCCCTGAGAATGCTAAGCCGAGGCAAGTTCTCTATATACACAGTCCTCATGGTGTTATCACCAGTGCTGGCTAATCGGGATAGGGCATCGGCCTCAGTGTTCTCTGACCTCGGGATTTGTTGGATGAAGTGTGACCGGAAGTTGAGCAGAGCTCCTCTTACTTTGGCTAAGTATGCTACCATGGTTGGCTCGCGAGCTTCGCACTCACCCATAACCTAATTGACCATGAGTTGTGAATCGCTGCAGATGACAATGTGTTTGGCTTTCACTTCCTTTGCCAGATCCAACCCGGCTAGTAGCACCTCATACTCTGCTTCGTTGTTAGATGCCACGAACTCAAAGCATAGTGCGTACTCCAATTTCACACCACTTGGCCCATACAGAACAATCCCAGCTCTGCTGCCCTACCGGTTTGACGAGCCATCTACGTGAAGGATCCAAGGTTCCTCGTCCCAGTTCGCGCTTGGCCTAACTAGGAGGGATGCCGCACTGGTTGCTACTTCACAGCGCTTGAGCTCAACCAGCCCGAGAACACCAGACTCACCTGCATTGGGGGCCTCATGTTCCACCAGCCTGGGGACTTCGGAGCTAAAGGTGCATTCTGCGATGAAATCTGCTAAGGCTTGGGCCTTGATAGCAGTTCGCGGCTTGTACTGGAGTTCGTATTCACTGAGGTTGATAGCCCACTTTGTCAGCCTTCCCGAGACCTCGAGCTTGAGCAATACTTGCCTTAGAGGTTTGTTGGTAAGGACAATAGTGGTGTGAACTTCGAAGTACAGGCGGAGCTTTTGGGCTGCTATGACCAGTGCATAGGCTAACTTTTCTATCTCTAGGTACCTTCTCTCTGTTCCCTGTAACACTTTACTAACATAATAGATGGCTCATTGGACTCGATCTACTTCTCTTATTAGTACCGAACTGACCACCTCGTCACTTGTCGAGAGGTATATCTCTAAAATATCACCCTCTTCGGGTCGGGTTGAGACTGGGATCCTGGCAAGGTGCCTTTTGAGCTCGTCGAACGTGAACTGGCACTCTTCGGTCCATTCAAAACCTTTGTTCTTTATGGCTTTAAAGAAGGGCAGGCAATGATCTGCTAAATTGGAAATGAAGCGGCTCAAGGCGGCTAACCGGCCGTTCAACTTCTGAACCTCCTTTAATTTCTGGGATGGTCTCATTTCTAGGATGGCTTTGATTTTGTTCGGATTGGCCTCAATGCCTCGCCGGTTAACAATGTACCCTAGGAGTTTACCCAAGGTGACACCGAAAACACACTTGTTTGGATTTAATTTCATATTAAATCTACGCAAAATTTCAAAAACTAAATGTAAATCTTGTATTAAATCATGTGAAAATTGAGTTTTGACGACCATGTCGTCTACATAACACTCTACTTTTTTGCCAATTAGTGGCTTAAACAGTTTGTTTACAAGTCTTTGAAAAGTGGTCCCTAGCATTTTTCAACCCGAAGGCCGAACTCGGTTATGAAAGCAGGTTTCTCTTCATCAGCTGAGTCCATCCTGATTTGATTGTAGCCTGAATAGGCATCCAAGAAGCTTAGCAACTCATGCCCCGAGGTCACGTCCACTAGACGGTCGATCCTGGGAATTGGGAAGTAGTCCTTTGGACAAGCTTGGTTCAGGTCGGTGTAGTTGACGCACATGCGCCATTTACCATTGGCCTTTTTCACCAGAACGGGGTTGGCCACCCAGTTCGGGTAATGAACCTCCATGATAAAATCGGCTGCAAGGAGCTTCCCGACCTCCTCGTCAACTGCCCTCCATCACTCTGGGGCTAGGTTGCGTTTCTTCTGTCTAATGGGCCTAACTGCAGAATCAATGTTGAGCCTATGAGTTATAATGTTGGGGTCTATGCCGAGCATTTCTACCGCTAACCATGCAAAAACATCTAAACTTTCGAGTAAGAAACTTACCAATTGAGACCGCAGGGGTTTCTCAATAGAAGAGCCAATCTAAAGTACCCGAGTTGGGTCCTCTGCCAAACCCGGGATGGGGATGGTCTCTTCAGTAGGAGCGGCTCGCTCCGCGAACTGCTCCGTGGGTCGCTCTAGCTCGAGGTCGTCTGCTACCTTGACCTTTCCTTTGAGGGCGGCTACGTAGCACTTGTGGGACTCGAGCTGATAACCTCATGTCACTCCGACTCTGAAGTCTATAGGGAACTTCATCGCCAGATGATAGGTGGAGACTACTGCTCGTAAGGCATGGATGATGGGCCGACCTACTATTACGTTGTACGGGGAGGGGATCGTAACCACCAGGAACTCATGGCTGAGTTTTACCACACTAGGCCAGGTGCCGACCTCCACCGATATAGTGACTCCTACAAGCGGAGTGTTTGTGGGCTTCAGGTCGCTTTCCTAGAGCTGAAGTTGATCGAAGGCTGCCTTGAAGAGTATATCTGTCGAGCTACTCGAGTCGACTAGGACGCGCTTGACCTCAAAGTTATTGATCTTAATCTTTATGACGAGCATGTCATCATGGGGGTAGTGAACCCCCTGCGCATCGTCTTCAGTGAAGAAGATCAGTTCTTCCATCCTTGGCTGCTTTGAGGGGTTAAGCTCTTCCCTGGTGGCCTCGCCGGCTGATGACCGAGTTGCTGCCGAAGTGCAGCCTGCAACAATTGATCCTCTGACAATTACATGGATGGTCCCCCAGAATGGTCTCTCGTCGGGAGGCTGCCTCTACGGCTGTTTTGCTTGCCTGTCGGACTCGGGAGCCTCTTTACTCTACTCCCCGTGCCGACCTGCTTTATTATTATTATGTTGTACAAAATTTCTCAGATATCCATGACGGATAAGTTCTTCTATCTTGTTGCGGAGGTTTTTACAATTTTTGGTACTATAACCGTGATCTTTATGAAAACTACAATACAAGTTTTTATTCCTAACATCGGCCTTAAGCCGAGGTGGCCACTTCACATATGGGGCATCCTTGATCGCCATGAGGATCTCGGTCCACTTTGTGTTGAGGGGCGAATAATCCCTTTCTGCTACCAGAGCTCAGAAAGGCTGAGTTGGCTTTGCCCCCCGAGCTTGGTCCTTCTTCTTCTTGTTGTCACTTGGAGTCGGGGGCTCTGGTTCCCTTTTTCTTTTTTCAAGGGCCTGCTCACCCTTTTGGTTAATACCCTCCTCTATCCCTATGAACCAATCTGCCAGTTCGAGGAACTCGGTACGGTCTTAGGTTGGTTGACAACCACGTGCCATCGGAACTCCTTGTGGGTGATGCCCCGCTTGGCCGTAGTGAGCTGAACTACAGGGTCTAGGTTGGGTATCTGCAGGCAAGCATCATTAAACCGCTTGATATAGATCTGGATGGACTTTCCTTCCCTCTGGACTATGTTGAGGAGGCTTTCTTAGGTCCTCGGACACCTTTTATTGGTGACGAAGTGGGAGGTGAAGACTTGCACGAACTGCGCCCAGCTCCTTATTGAACCTGGCGTGAGGTTTCGGTACCAAGTGCGGGCTACTCCATTGAAAGTGGTGGAGAAGGCCATATACATGCAAGACTCGCTCGCTCTAGCCAGATGCATCTGGGACTAAAAGGCATCCACGTGGTCATTGGGATCGAAGGACCCATCATACTTGTCCAGTGGGGGGAGGGGGACAGTGATACCGTCTGAGGCATATTCAGACTTGGAAACTCATCCACAGAGAGGGGGACGGTGAACTGCCCGATGCAGACAGTGGGTAGCTGGGGTTGATCCTCAGAGGTGTTCTAGTGTCCGGCGTTGCTGGAGGAAGCCATAGGTGTTGGTAATACTGATGAGTTCTTTGAAGAGAGTTGCACAGAAGTTAAAGAAAGGCCTTTTGAAGCATTCCCACAGACGACGCCAAATGATGCAACACAATCTGGGCACTCCTAGTTGGTTGAGACTTGGCTCCTAGCTGTGACGGACGGCACCTGAGAGGAAGAGAAAGGTAAAGGGTTCCCGGGGAGCTCTCTCAATGGGAACACTCCGATGGCTAAGTTAGAACTCTGAGGAAACTCAAAGAAGACAGAGAGTTAAGAGTGCTGAAAGTGCTAGCTTCAATACCTTTGTTTCGTGAGGGCCGGGGTCTTCTTATACTAGAGCTCGGTCACATTAAGCGTAACCGCCACTGCCCTAGCCGTTACTGCCAGGGCTGGGGTGGTAGGCGCAGGCTGCTACTGCAGAGTACAGACTCATCAAGCGTGCCATGCTTTTCAGAGATGACAGGCAGAACGCCGCCTGACAAGGGATGCGGGCACTACCACCGGATCTGGCAGGTATGGTTGTCAGGCGGATCTCTCATGCAGTCTGTCGAGTTGTTGTACACCGACCCACCTGGGGCAGGTTTTCCCTACACCGAGGTACCGAGGTACGCCAAGGTGCTCGCACTAGAGACGAGCCTTAAGCAAGTACGAACAGGAGTTTCGATGGTGCTGCCCCGATGTGTTTCTCCCTCGGGACACTTAGCCAAAAGCTGGGGCGCTCCCTTCTTAGGAAGGGAGAGCTCGGAGCCCCTTAGAAGGAGCTCGGGTCTCACGGGGAGCTCGGGTCCCCTTGCACGGGGGGAGCTCAGGGAGTTCCGCTTCAGGCTTGGGGCAAACTAGGCCTTGCTTCTCGGTGGGTTGTCACACCCGCCGAGTCGTTTGGTCGGGCCTCAACAAACTTGTTACGCCGAGTTGTGGCCAGGCTATCGCGCTGAGTTATCGCTTATGCCAGGTCATATATACGTGTCCCCGTGCTACGAGGTTGGGCCAAATCACCCTACATCACTAACCAAACATGTTTTATTTGTATTTTACTTGACACAGATGTGACATAAATGTGGACTAGGAGTGAAAATTGGGCAGGTTCAACCGTTCAACCTAAGCCCGGTTTTAGATGTAGATGTTTAATCAAGGTTTTAAAAGCTGAATCGGAGATGAAACCATTCTGGCCACCATTTTCCGATTCAACAGTTCAATCATTCAGATCAAAAAAATATTGATAGATAATGAAAAATATCAAAATAAATTAAATAAATATAAAGAAAAAATGCAAGAAAAAACATCATATAGAAAACTACAAATATATAAATATAAAAAATAATAAAATGCAACAAATACCAAAAAATACAAATATTTGTAAAAAATGCAGAAAATACAGATGAGCCTTTATACCATCCCTGCATGAAAATGAGCCTCCAGACTAAAAAAGGATCAACATCTAGACTGGTGTTCATTATACCTTTAAATCAATCAACAATTTGGCAATACTCAATTCCTAGTTGCAGTTCGAAACTGCAAACTGGAAATACCCAGTTTCTCGAAGATATCTCATGCATTCAACCCCCTATCCCTAAAAAATGAAATATCCAACCAAAATGGAAATTATTCATGAATTTCATTCTTTCAATCTTTTTTTACTAATAAAAAAAATATTGAGTACATTTATACATTCACCGCCATCGATAGTGGGTGGTGTCACAGTCACAGAGAGGAGAATGAAACTACCGGTTAATGTTGTTGTAGTCTGGTCGCGGGTGATTAAAACTGCCACTACAACTAAAGACTCGCTAGTAGAGGAGAGCAAATCCAAAAGCTAAGAAAGGAAATGCCTCTCTAGGTCGCCGTTGCAAAATCGTCAGTTGCCATAGGTCATTATAGGTTGTAATACGTCTTTGGATGTTGTTGGAGAAGCGGGATCTGTTCCTCACACATGGGCGCCTCACAGGCATATCCACCGTGCATTGGGAACATCTCCCATGAAAAATAACTATTAAGTACGGAAGACGTTTCCAATGCAGGGTAGGATGTGCGTGTGAGAAGTAGATTCGGACTCGTTGTTAGAATTCGGAGGTAGATGGGCTCAACCGCTCGATAGCTTGATTGAGCAATAGAGAATGAGAGAGAATAGTATGTCACCATTGCAAAACCACTAGTCGCCGGTCGTCGTGGATCACCAGAAGTCATCCAAGATCAAAGCAAGTGAGATGAGAGAAACGGAGAAAGAAAGAACGAAAAATTCGAAAATGGTATTTTTGTTTGATAAAACTCTAACCCAAATTCGATTTGCGATTCAAAGGGAATTTTTATTTTTATTTTTAATTTTTTAAATTGTAGAAAAAACATAAAGCCTATGAACTGCTGCCCGGGTTGAATGGTTTAGCTAACCGATAGTGGTCCTTTGACCAATTCAACAATTTTTTCATAATTAATAGTCCAGAGCAAAATTGGACCTAGAGACCTAACCAGTTCCTATGTTAAATGGTCCAACCGCCCAGTCCAATTCGGTTTTCAAAACCTTTTATTTAATTACCAAAGCAAGAAACCAATCAGACCCAACATGAGTATGTTAGGTTTCACCTCGGATTGGGGCTGGGCTGAAAATTTCGGGTTGAAGCTAGGGTTGGGCCAGGCCTCAGGCTAAGGGCCACAACCTTAGGGTTGGACTTGGGTTTAGACTAAGCCCAACGAAACCAGCCCAAGTTGCACTTGCACCTCTAATATGGACCCCAAACAGTCACAAAATTATCTCCACACCATACATCCCCTAAGCAAAGAGATTGTGGTAATATTTGTGCTTTTCTTATCTTCAACAAAAACAATTGCCACATCAGCAAAATAATGTTGTTTTTGCTGATGTGGCAGTTGTATTTGTTTACAAAATAAAATTATTTGCATTGGTGAGTAAATCTTAAGATGTAATTGTTGGGCAGTTTTGTATGCCCTTAGCTTCAATCAAAATGATGTACTTTATGAGTTTATTGTAAATGAATAAAAGTTCATATTTAATTCATGTTCCCTTGGTATGTTTCTGTGTAATACCCTTAAACTGGACACTTAATGAGACTCGTGCTAGTTTAGAATGTTCACAGCCAGTGGGTTAGTCTGGGGGGACCTATCCTGATAAGGCTGACACTATTGTGCCACCAAGTTGGTTGGGGTGGCTTGTCTCAGCTACCAGGGTGAGACCCTAGGCACATACATGTAGGATTAATTGAATCTTTGAACTAGACCAGATTTCCAGTATTACCCTGGACCTTGGAGATTGATGGGCAAAACTGGAAAGTTACACCCAACCCCTAGACTCGATTATGATACTACACTAGGTGTCAGATTGGGCTATCTTTGATATACCAATCAGTGATATCCTTAGCGGGGGTCAAAACCTGGGTATGTTGACAAAGTCTAAGAATTCATCTGAGTGGGTAATCATAGTGACAGGATCAGCCCCTTTATCAAACAAAGGTAATGATCGGGGATGCACCCTCACTGATGGAAACCAAGACTGCCAGCAACTAATTTCAATTGTTGAGATTTGTTTTGCAAAGTATATTTTATATGAGATATAAAAGTATATGTATTATGGTTTTTAAAATGTTTGTGAAAAGGTTTTAATTCCCGGGATCCATATAAGTAGAGAGTGCAACACTGTTCCTTGCAACTAAGGGAGAGGTCTTCTCTTGTCGGGCAGTGTTTGATCATTATGGGATAAAAGATTAAGTGTAAGACCATTGAGGATAATACCTAATGGGCTAATCTTGCATCTGCCCACAGTCCCTGGGTGTTACAAGGTGGCTTGGCCCAGGGACCACTTAGGGTAAGTGTTGGGCCCATAGAGCCCATTTGATGGGTTTCAGGGGGTGCACTATCTATAACAGTGTATTCAACCAGGCCTTGTAACAAAAGCTGGGTCGAATCCATGTGGATGATGTGTAGATCAATGCTTGGGTCTCACGCCATACAAGGAAGCCCAACTGGACAGTAGTTAGGAAGGTTAAGTGAGCACATAAGCTTAATGGGCATAAAGCCCATTTCGAATTGGACTTATTTATTAAGTTAAATGTGGGTGAATTCTGAGATGGATCAACAGATAGGATAGGGTCTTAACCCTATCCACTCAGAGAGTCCAGATCTGAATCATATTCAGATCTAGAAACCTCCTAATGAGATTAGGAGAAGGCTGATTTAATATGCAAATAAGATAAGGGTTTATCCTTATCACCTAAAGAGAGGTCTGATCCAAACATGATTTGGATCAGCAGCTCCTAATTGGATTAGGAGCTGATCTTTTAGGGTTACAAAAGCAGGAGGGGGCGGCAACCTTTAGAAGAATAACATAATCAGGTCCTCTTTAGAGCTGAAATCAGAGAAGAAAGATTTCTGCAGTCCCTGCAAAGATCTTTCTTGTCGCCTCCTTCCTGCAGCCGTCAAACATCCAGTTCGATCTCTAGTTGTGGGAGAAGTCAAGATTCGATCTTGACATCAGTTCTTTGAGAAAGAATTGATAGGAAGCTGTGCTCATGTGCCATCCTACTATTTCTTGCGAATGACAGAATTCTTGGAGAAGAAAACTGCTGATTCTGCTCCATCCTACACTACGCCATCTTCAGCGGGAGCAGTCTTTGGATCCTTCCTTGGGCGTGAACACCTTCGTTGGGAGATACTTTTTCTCCATATCAGGTATAATCCTCTCCTACTCCTTTTGGTTCAGATCTGGTTCAGTTTATGATTCAATTGATCATTGAAAATATGATTTTCTAAATAGGGAATGCGATTCCTAGTTGAAAGGGAGAGAAGAATTTTTGAAATTCGCCCGTTTATTCCGCAAGATTTGGGCGTCTATACGATGGATCTCTCATCCCTTCAGTAACTAGACAATTTTTCTTATGCAAAGATTACAAAATATAGAAAACCAACTTAGGTTGTGTTTGGTACTATTACTGTTTCTAATTGGACTGTTTTGGATTGATGGATACAAATTGATAACTAATATTTGTTGTCACATCACATGTGAGAATTACTTTAACTAGAATGATTAGACTTCACTTTTTGAGCAAGATGTTGATGTTTCTAGGAACAACCTCTCACACCTGTATTTTTAAGGTATGCTTATTTTAATTGTAAATAACTTCAAATAACAATTGTATTCTAATTTATATTAATAAACTCAAAATGTTTCAAGTTAAAACGACAATGGTATCAAACACAACCTTAATCAACTTGAAAACCTTAGTTCTAATAAATTGGAATGATAAAGATCTATTACCAATAAAACGCTGCCAACACTGTCCCAACAAATCATTGCAGCCACATATTGGGAACGTCTTCCTTGTCTTTATGCGGAGACACTCCCCATATGCCACTATAATAAGATCTGCTTTGGTGAGTGCAAGACCTGTTCGAACACCATTCAAATGACATTTACAGCCTTGCATTGAGAACATCTCCGTATTTCTGTAATTTATTTCATGGAGAGATATTCTCAATGCAAGGCTATAAAAGCTGTTTGGACGGGCCTTGCATTGACTGAATCCGGTTTCCATTGTAATGGCTTGTTGGAATAGTGTTGGAGAAGAGATCTGATTCTTGAATATTTTGATGATTAGATGTCGTACTGACGCTAAGATGGTATAAATCTGGCAATTGGGTTGATTTCAGGTCAGGATGAATTTTGTGTTGGGTTGTCAAATGCTATAACCTAACCTCAAGATTTTCGGGTTAGGGTTGACCCATGGGCCAGTTCGGGTCATCCAAAAAAAAAAACTGAAATTTTGAAAAATAAAGAAAAATACAAGAAAAATGCTAAAATTAAAAGAATTAACCTTAAAATTCAAAAAATAAAATAAAAAATCTTGAACATTTAACAATTCAAAGAGTAAACAAAAAAGAATAAAAACTAAATATTAAAAATTAAAGTATGGAAGCTTCTAACACAATGCATAAAGAGTCCCAAATCCCAATTAGATCTGACAATCGAATCAACGGGTTGACTCATGACCCAATCCAACCCAACCCAACCCAGTTTTTCTGGTTGGGTTGGGTCAGGTCATTCTCAAATTTAAGTAGTTAAACTATGAGACCCTAACCCTATTTTTTTTTTGTTGGGTTAGATCCGGGGTCAACTTTATTAACCATCACTTAAGTCAACTTGGAAAGTGTGAAATGGGCCAATATTAAACAGGGCCGTGGAATTTCAAAACCTTAAAAACTTAATCCAAACACGGTATTTCTTTTCACGAATAGCAAAGTCCATTAAAGGGATTGGAATGTTTTACAAAGGCTTAAAGATCATAAGTTTAGATTACTTCAATCCTGATTTTGCATACCACACTACTAACTACAAGATTACAAGCATCAAAATGTTTCCATGAATTCAAGTTTTATAACAATTGTCAAATAAAAATTTGA
This sequence comes from Nelumbo lutea, assembly GCF_056320005.1. Lineage (NCBI taxonomy): Eukaryota > Viridiplantae > Streptophyta > Magnoliopsida > Proteales > Nelumbonaceae > Nelumbo > Nelumbo lutea. The sequence goes on from NC_142684.1 coordinate 142,745,199, forward strand.
AAGTCGCAAAACTTTTAGGCCCCTTTCATGAGGGTTTAAGCTCTGGCTGAGTTTCTGTAACTCGACAGCTTTGATGGTTTTTTCCAAGTTCCAAACTTGGATTCCCGATGCCGGAAACTTTGGGAGGGAATTTAAGAAGAATAATCTAAATTCCTCACGAGAAAGGCAGAATTTGTTCAAACTAAACCGGTTCTTCCTTTTTTGTTTCGGGTGAGGGAGTAAGCAATGGGCTCTTTAAACTTTAGAGTTTTGTCACAAGTCTGAATGTAATTGTGTTGATTAGGCCTTCCTAATCCATGGTATGATGAGCAAGTTCACATGACCAGAGGTATAGCCTCAACCGTAGTTTGATCATTCCTAATCCATGGTATGATGAGCAAGTTTCCATTAGGGTAAATTGTTGAAACCTCTCTTGAAGTTTGATAATTGCAATCACCTCTCATGAAACTTGTGAGATAGTTGTATGTAGACCATTTTTTGTTAAAATCCTCTAAAAGGAGGCATGGAAATGTCAAAAATACTCAAGCATTTACCTTTTAAGGTATTTATTTTAAAATTTTTCTCTTCATGTGAATGGCTAGTCTAAGCCTTTCCAATTTTTTTTTTCTGAAATTGATTTATTTTTCAAAAATTCCCCTCATATTAATTGCTCAAAAGTTAAGCTGCAATTTTAAATCATTTTTTTTTGTAGTGTTATTGTTTTTTTGTGGAAACAAGCCTCAATAGTAATTGCATGGGTATTTTGGATATTTTTGTGTCTTTTGTTAGAGGATTCTAACAAAGGTGGCCTATTTGCAATTATGTTAGAAAGTTCAAGGGAGGTGATTGCAATTACCAAACTTAAAGAGAGGTTTCATCAATGGTTAGAAATTTTAGGGGATGTTGCAGTAATTTACCCTTTGCATTATTATCATTAGTATCTATTGAAACAAACAATGAGATGCACTTCCCCATCACTTAGTATATGTTTTGACATCGATGCTGCAGTTGCAGCACCGTTTTCTAATGTGTGGGTTGGAAGCACCGTTTTTTCAAAAAACGGTGCCTTTTTTTGTTTGGAATCCTTGCTGTTAGGTAGGACATTTCTTGGAGAAACAACAACTTTTTCTGTTTGGCACCATTGTTCTAGGAAACATTTTCTGCACTTCTATCCATTATCCAGTGCCACTTCACTACCCTGTTAGCAGCAACGAGCTGTAGCACTAACAAATGCCAAATTTGGCGTTGCTCCAAGCCATTCCTTCCTGATTTTCAAGGCGTGGCTTGGAGCACCGTTTTCTATGAAAAAACGGTTCCAAACAGATGGCTATTTCCTACAGCACTGTTTTTTCCTATGTGGCACTGATGTGGCATCTTTGCTCTAGGAAATGACAACAATGCCAAACAGTTGCTTAAATAATCTCTTCTCCTAAAATTTCTCCTAAACTACCACCCCTACTATCCCCCACTTTCTCCAAAATTATCTCTAATTCCTATTTATCTTCTAAATTATCTTTAATTCCTATTTACCCTCTCCCCTACTTCTTATCTATATCTATCTAAAGAAAGTTTGGATTAAAAAAATTTAAGAATTATCTAAATATTCTAATAAAATTATATAATAACTTTAAAATATTTATTAAAAACACAAAAATAATTTTATATTTTTACAAAATATATCACAAAATTATGTACTAACAATTTAAATTATATTTCACGGATTATCAATTTAAATGTTTTTAAAATACATAATAATATGTAATAGCTTTAAATAAAAAAAAAATTAAATAACAAAAAAATTAAATATTTTATAGATTATTTAAATATTTATCATAACTAGATTTTAAATAGTTAGAATAATGGAATTAGTAATAAATTTAAAAAAGTTCTTCAAAGTAGAAAAATAATTATAACATAATATTGAAATTAATAAGAACTTAATATATTACAAGATTAATAATCAAATTATGTAATGATAGTATAAATTATGATTTTATAGATAATTAAATTTAATAAATAATTAATAGTTTAGAGTTTAAATATTTTACATATTATTTAAGTATTTAAATAACTAAATAGAAAAATATTTAACATAACTAAGTTTTAAATAGTTTAAATAAAGAAATTATGTAATAAATTTAATAAAATTTTGAAAAGTAGAAAAATAATTATAACATAATATTGAAGTTAATAATAATTTAATATTTTACATAATATTATATGTAACTAATTTCACTTTATTAATAATAATTTTAAACTCTTAATCTATATTTATTATATAATTATATATACTAAAATTAATATTTATTGTACTTTAGTAATTATTTATTGTTTTTTCTGATAAATGTATTTTCAATGATTATGTATAAATTTATTTTGTTTGGTTATTTAATAGAAAACTTTCAACAATTATTGGAGATTAAACTACTATTATTGAATTATTGTACTTTTTGTATTTATTGTATTTTTGTTATAATTTATTGATTAATTAATATTTATTAGGGATTAAACTATTATTTGAGATTATACTGTTTATTGACTAAGTTAATATATTTTTAGTACTTATTGTATTTTTATAATTATTGTAATATTTTCAATAATTTTGTATTTTCACTATAAATTTTTAATAATTATTGGAGTTGGTTGGGTCTGGCCGTAGGGTATTTGGCTTACCAAATTGACCTAGTCAGGTTGGGGAGTTGGTCAACTGAAACCGATTGACCTTTTATGAAAATTGACCCACTCAAGTTGTATCGGTTTGGGTCGGATTTCACAAAAGGTCAATCGATTCAAAAGATTTAAACTTAAAAATTAAATTAAATTTTAAAAATTACAATGCAAATATTAAAAAATAAATTTAAAAATTAGATTTATGAAATAAAACATTTTAGACTGATCCAACTTGGTCAAATTGGGAAAATTTTCACTTTTTCATATTAAAATTATATTTAAAATATAAATTACAAATAAATATCCATGGTTAGGTCGTTTGATTTTGGTTGGTTTACAAATGGCTAAAGTGAAATTGATCCAACTTGGTCGAATTGGGAATTTTTTGAACCAAAGCCAATATAAAATACTAGAAAACCAACCAACTCGGGTCAAGTTAATCGGGTTGGTTGATTTCATAAGTTTGACGAATAAACATAACTAAAATTAATTATTGTTATTTTGTATTATAAAAAATTTATTAAAAGTAGTATATAAAATATGAATAATTATTAATTATTTAAAAAGTTGAAAATATAAAATAATTGCATACTCTTATGTGTTTCTATTAGGGTCATTTACTAGAATAGACCTTATAGTTTTACATATTTACTTAAACCTACCTTATAATTTTCATTTTACTAAAATATCCCATATATTTTACAACTTATTTACTTAATCAACTTTTTCATTAAGGAGTGTTTGTTTTGCCATTAGGCCCACGATTTTTTATTCCAAAACTACCCTTACACTTTTTTATATAGAAAACAAAATTGGCCAAATATAGCCAATAGAGTGGTCGTCCATATTTTATTAAATTTTTTTTTTAATTTATTTAAATGAACATTAGGGTCAACATTGTCATTTTCCACTATCATTTAATGGAAGATTGATTAAATCAGTTGTAAATTATAGGTGGTGTTTTAGTAAAATGCTAACTATAGGGTAGATTTTAGTAAAACCATGAAACTATAAGAGTATTTTAGTAAATAACCCTTTATATTATTTATCTTTTGCTTAATAAATCACGTACATTGCACGGATCCATGCTAGTTACTTTTGTTAAAAAGAAATCTGTTTTTGTTTTGCAAGATTCGTATTTATTAGATCACACATAGAGACGTAGGTTGTAATGGAAAGGTTCTTTCTAAATAGAGAAATCCTTTCCATAATGACACTTGTCTCAAATAAGAGGAGTGAATTCAGCCAAGAGACGTTGAGATGCTTCACATCTAACGTTCTATTATTCTCCTCTATATATAGGCTCAGTTTGGAAAAGTACAAGTAGAAATATGTAGAGTGCAAATACAAATACAAGATTTAGAAACAAAATAAAAGGAAACACATATAAACAATATAATTTGAGAACTTATGTAAAAAAAGTTTAATTTATACTATATTATTAGCACCGGCCTCATTCTCCCATTCCCCCATCTCTCTTTTCTCCTCAAACCTCTCTTCTTTCTCCCTTACCCCCTTCCAGCTCTTTCATTCATTCTCTCTTTCCTCCGGCCTCCTATTAAGCCACATCATCATGGCTTTGCCTTCTCAATCCTCTCCCACCCATTCACGGTACTAAACTCTCCGTTATTTGTTTGTTCACACTTCTCAACCTCAACAGCCATGAACTCTAGCTTTGCAATGAGGTCTTCCTACGACCATTAACTTAAAACAGTCAGAAACTACACAGAGATCGAGAGAGGTGTAGACAGAGTTCATATAGTAACCATATTTTTATAGAGAGATTGAGAGAGGGGTAGTCAGAATCATAAAGAGATCAAGAGAGGCGTAGACAAAGTTCATACAGGTCCATTTATTGGCGATTTATTTTTGGGAAAAGTACGGAGACACAGGATGCAGAAGTCTCCCTACAACTAGCCCTGTGAATTTGGCATCAATTCATGGTCAGGATGCATTCCCCCTTGTACTTTGGGCCTAATAAATTCTGAGCTGGGCTGATTTGTACTTCTCCCTTTATTTTTTTTCTCTTATTGCTCATTATATTTATTTTTTTCTCTCCTATTTTTCTTTGTTTTTTTTTTTCTCATTCTGCTCGTGGCGTTTATTGGTTCCTCTGTTTTTTCTTTTGACCAGTTGTGTTTTTGTCTCATCGTCGGTTTGAAGGTGTGTGGACTACTTTAAGTGAACTCTCCGCTCTAATCATGTTTGGACACACGCTCCGTCGCTCAACTCCACTGAACTCCACCTATTGAAACTTAACTATTGTTTCACCTCTGTATTCATTCAGATGGGGTAAAAACCAGTTTATTTTTTGGTTTCTCGATCGCCCTTGATATGTTGTCATCGTCGCTTTGTCCAGCGAACGACGTGAACCACTTTGGGTTAAGAAGACACCCAAGTCAGGTCAGGTCGCTTTAACGGGCCGGTTTAAATAGTACCTATTTTTGTTGTCTATGGAACACGGTTCGGTATCTAATTGAACCCACACGATTTCATTGCTTCTAACTTGTTAACAACATACCATTAGATACCACCAATCGTTACAGACCAAAACAGGGGACGATTTTTACCTTTGAACATTATGGGAAGGACAATGACACTACTGTTCATCGTCTTACTCTTCCTCTGCCTCTGTATTCATCCGAATACACTGGATTTGAAGCCTCGGTGAATCCAGGCGGTTGCTGGTTGCTGGTTGAATAGCTCTGACTTTGTTCATGATGATGAACAGTGTCTGCTGGTTGACACTGTTCCTGATGATGAACAGCTCAAGCAGGGATCATGATGGTGAGTCCAGGCGGAGCAGGGCACAAGCGGCGTTCTCCTTCGCGGTTGCTGTTCCGGTCTTGAGAGCTCTCACCAGGGGCACAGGCGGTGACACCGTTCTCTTGAAGGGCTGACATATTGTGGATTAGTATTAGAAGGGCGTTCTGCAATGCATCCACAGTGGTTGTTAACTCATCAGTCTCATAAACCCCTGCCGCGACTGGAGGATGTTGATGTTGAGGATCACCAGCATGAGACTAAGCCTGAGATCCATCACCTGCAAATACAATCTCTTAGAATTTATTTTTTCTAAATGCGAATGTTTGTCCAGATTCGCTGAGCCCTGAAAGGGCCGAGCGTTAAAATCCTCTAAACATCTGTCTGTCTTTCTGTCAAGTGTCTTCATATGGTAGAGAATTCCAACTACTGTCCCCTGTTTCCTTCGTTCTTACTTTATTAGTTTTGCATTTGCTTTTACTTAATGACAAAAAGAAAAAGTAAATAAAAAATAAGAAGGAAAGAAAAGTTATACCTAGATCAATCAATCTTACCTTTAAGATGCATTCCGGGTGTTGGAACTAGAGGAAGCTGCACCGTCGTCGTACTTGGGTTGGAGCTAGGTAGTTGGAAGAAGTCACTCCCACTCCTGGGTCTTTTTCCTCTACTCTGTATCACAGGGCTGCTCGACAGAGTTGGAGAAAACGCGATCGGGTTGATTGGCATTGCTGCGACTTGAGAGTCCACCAGATCGCTGAAGACTCTGTAGTGAGAGTCCGATGCAAATGCGGGGCACTTGGGAAGAGGAAGACGATGAACGGTGTCATTGCCTTTCTCTGATCTTTTTCAAAAAATGTTACCTTATTTTTGTTATTTTATAAAAATATCATCTTTAGTGATATTCAAGACAAAAAGTTACCCTTAAAAAAATGGTTGTAGGAGTTGTTCCGACAAAACAAGGGGGGTTTTCTTACCTCAAAACGTTAAAGACAACCGACCATTCAAGCCTAAAAGGGTCTGCTTTGCTAGAAATATTGGTCGCCGGCGTCGTTTTGATGACCTACCACTCATTTCAAGCATTCCTACCATCCCTAATATGTTGTTGTCATCACCCTGTCGAGCGAACGACGTGATGGCAGTCGGGTTAAGAAGACAATCGTATGCAATCGGGTCGGTCTGTGTTGCCGAGTTGGGTTAAGTTTATATATGTTGTTGTAGTGTGTGTTTCTAACAGAACCCGGTTCAGTTGTGCTGCCGATTTGGTTTCCAATCGAACCCGATTTTATTTAATAGTTACTGACTGATTAACCAATTACTCATTATTAATTAATAATTAGTATTCATCAATTATTTTTATTTAGGTTGCAAATTACTAATTGTTAATATATATTTATATATCAATTAAATCAATTCGATTTACTAATTAATTAATTAATTGTTGTTATTATAAATAAAAATCCCAATTAATAATTAGTAATCAGTAACTAGTAATTAATTTTTATTAATTAAATAAATTTGGTTAACTGATTACTTAAATGTTAATAACTATTATTATAACTAATAATAATTAAAAATAGGAAAATCCACAATAATTATGAAAATGAACATTAATTGCAAATTAATTCTGAAAGATATTTTGGAATTAATAAAAAATACTAGCAAGTAGTTTTAATTAATTTTCCGTAATTACTAAAAATAAACTGGGAATTATTAAAAAATTGATTAACTTTTTATGTGAAATTTATTGAAATATAAATGAAAATTGTTGAATAATTACTGAAAATGAAAAAAAAAAATTACTATAAATTATCCAAAAAAATACTGAAAATACCAAAAATGCAAAATAATTTTAAAAATGAATTTAAAACTATTAAAAAACACAAAAAGGCATAAAGAATTAAAAATTACTAATAAAATTACTGATATTAATGAAAATTTTCAATATTTCAATATTAATTTTAAATTTTATATGAAATTAATTAAATATTACTATTATTATCTAAAATTGACTATAATTATTTTTAGAAAATTATTTCAATTACAATAGTTGAAATATCAATTGGTTCTAACTTTTCAGTAATTAATTATTCATCAATACAAAATTTTGGAGATTAAACCATTATTATTTATTGGAGATTAGTTTATTAATTTAGTTGAATTAAGAGTGTTCATGGATCGAGTTTGTTGGTCACTCGGAACCAATTAACCATTAGTTAAAACTGGCCAACTCTAGTTATATCAATTTGGGTTGATTTTTGGTTTAGTTGGTTGGTTCAAGAGACTTAAACTTAAAAAAATTAAAGTTAAGTTTAAAAAAAATATAGTGTTATTATTAAAAAATACATTGAAAATTTTAAATTTATAATATAAAATATTTTATACTAAGAAATATGGGAATTTTCCCACTTCCCCATATTAAAAATTTATTTAAAATATAAAATATTAATATATATTTATGGTCGTTCGGTTCGATTTTGATTTCTTAACAAATGGCCAAACCGAAACTGACACAACCTGGTTAGGTTGGGGAGTGGTTGAACCTAAGCCAACCAAAAATACTAGAAAACCAACCAACTCAGGTCGAGTTGGTTCAGGTTATTCAGTTTGGTCAGTTTCATCGGTTTGATGAACAACGCTAGCTAAAATTAATTATTATTATTATTATTATTATTGTTATTGTTATTATTATTATTTTATTATTTTATTGTTGTTGTTGTTGTTGTTGTATTGCAAAAAATATTAAAAATAGTATATAAAATATAAATAATTATTAATCATTTAAAAAATTAAAATATAAAATAATGGTCCATTCTTATGTGTTTCTATTGTTTAATTTTCGTTTAGTAAAGCCCGTGTGTCTCATGGGTCTCCGCTAGTTAGAGCATAATTTGGGAAACTGGGTTAGACACAAGGCAAAGTGGCAAATTGAGGCCTAACATAAATCTTGGACCTTGGATTTGGGCCCAACCCAACTTGATAACAAGGCCTAAGTTTCCCAACCCAAGTCCAACTTTAGACAAATAGGACATAGGGGTTTTTGGTATAGTGGTGTTGTGTTTTGATTTAGGGGTCACCTCAGTGCTAGGTTTAGATGACTCAAACTAAACAAATATAAATCACATATGGTAATTGGTAACCCCTTTTGAGGTGAAACAGTTGTAAAAAAATTGCATTGTAAATGAAAACAACAAATCAATAGGTGTTGTGTGTCCGTTTAGCTCTAAATCACCCAAATTGAGTACCACACATCTTTACCCTTTAGGTAGGATATAAGGTCTTTCAAGATGTATGGTACAATGGCTTGCTCGTAGGGGTTTTTCATTATATGGTCACTCCCAAATTTAGTCTGGTTTGGTTTGGCCTTAAAGCAATTTGGTTTGATATGAGAATTTGTTAAAGTACCTTGATTACATATAAGTGTTGAGGTAGAGTTAGAATTCATCACATGGATGGCCGAACCATGCTAGATGGTTGGCTGAAATTTTAAACTTTTTTCTAACCTTTTAGGGAACCAATTCCACAGTAATTTTGAAATCTAAAATTTCAGGATCATTCTTGCATTGAACCGGACCATATTTGAAACCAAAGAGTAGGGAGATTATACTTGATACGGAGAGCACAAGTCACAGCTCCCAAGGTGGTATGTTCATGCCCAATATCAGCCCTAAAACCGGCTTCCAACTGAAGATGGCACAGTGTACAGAGAACTAATTTAGCAACACTTGATTTTAGCAAATTTGCTATTCAACATGCTTGGATCGAGCAGGGTAATTGAGTGTGCTATTCTTCTATGTTTTCCTTGAAAAATAAAGAATAAAACTGATCTAAATCGGTTCTTGAAAGCCTAGGTCATTTTAGGGTTTCCTGGGAGACAAAAGAGAAGAAGAAAGAACTAGAGATAGAGGTAGTCTTGTCTTGTTTGCCATCTTCTCCTTTTATTTCTTAATGGAACACACTCCTAATCTAATTAGGATATTATCTAGATCTCAATTGGATCTAGACTCTTTTAAAAATTAAACATTATCCTCTCGAGAATGAAAGGATGAGTGCTCCATACCCAATATCAAACCCAGTTTGACCCAAATCACATGACAACTTAATTAATATTGGGCCTTTGTCCCATTTTCTTCAAAGGCTCACGACCCTAGGTGTTGCATGGCCACTTCAGGCCTAATATTGTATAGCGTGGGACTCCACAAAGGTCTCACTCAAATCCATAAGTGTCTAGCCCCACCTCTAAAAGAGGCTAGGCCAAATTCACTGTTCAGAGAAGTGAACCCCTGAGCCAATCAACATGGACTAAATCTAGGCCCAACATTTACACATAAATGATCCTTGGAATCAGCCAACCTATGAAGACCCAAGGAAATGGCCATGGATGAAGGTGCATTCCACTTCTTTTTATCTAACTTGAAGTCTCAGGCTTCGAGAGCATTGACTTAAGGGGCTGGTTGGTGAACACCAAGATGTTATTGGGCTTGAAAATAAGGCCTCAATTTCCTAATTGAGACCACTAGCACAAAGGCTATTTTCTCTACTTATGGGTATCTGGTCTCGGCCTCATTGAGGACCTTGCTGACATAATACACCGGCCTTTGAGTTCCCTTGTCTTCCCGAACTAGCATCAAGTTGATTGCCTCATCCCTAACCGAGAGTTACAATAATAAGGTTTCTCTCAAGATGGGTTGCGTGAGCAATGGTGGTGACGCGAGGTAGGACTATAACTCTTTGAAGGCTTTCTAGCAATTTTCTATCCACTAGAACTCCTTCAACTTCTTGATGGCCAGAAGAAGGGTATGCACCAGCTATCCGACTTGGACGTGAATCAACTAAAGGCTGTGACCCGGCCGGTGAGCCTTTGGGTTTCTTTAATTGACCGAGGGGGCTCTATGTCTAGTAGGGCTTGTATCTTCTTAGGATTGGCCTCTATGATCCGTTGGGTGACTATAAAGCTTAGGAATTTTCTTGAGGTGATCCCAAAGGCACACTTAGTGGAGTTTAGCTTCACATTGTATTTCCTCATTATCCCAAATGTCTCGCCAGGGTCCGATGTATGCTGGCTAGCCCTTAAGACTCTTCACAACCATGTCGTTGGCATAGGCCCAGACGTTCCTCCCCATCTGCTCTTTGACAATCTTGTTCACCAATCTTTGGTAAGTGGGCTCAGCATTCTTTAAACCAAAAAGCATCACTTTGTTGCAATAGGTGTCATGCTTGGTGATGAATGAGGTCTTCTCTTCGTCATTGGGATGCACATTTATCTGGTTGTAACTAGAGAAGGCGTCCTTGAAGCTTAGTAGCCAATACCCTATGGTGGCATCGACAGGGTGATCAATTCTTGGCAAAGGAAATCTGTCTTTGGGACAGACCTTGTTATGATCTGTGAAGTTAATGCATATGCGCCATTTTCCATTAGCTTTCTTCACCATGACCACATTAGGTAGCTATTTAGGGTAGTGTATCTCTCTTATGAAGCCAACACCGAGTAGTTTGTCTACCTCCTCTCTGATGGCTTTCCAATGCTCCAGTGCAAAGTTCCTCTTCTTTTGTTGAACCGGCCTATAGCTTGGGTATATGTTCATCCTGTGAGTAATGACTGAGGGGTCAAGTCTTGGCTATCAGCAGCGGACCAAGCAAACATGTCGGTATTGGCTTTGAAGAAGCTTACCAATTCGGAAAGTGTCTTGAGGGAGGTGAGACATAACTCATACCATTTTCTCGAGTTTAGCCTTGTTTAGGGGAACCGAGATAAGGTTTTCTACCAATTGGCCTCAACTAGACAGTTCGTCCCTGAGGTTAAGCCCCTCTAGTGGTAGGGCTTATTTGTTCTTGGCTTTTAACGCCGTAACGTAGCACTATTTAAAAACTTGTTGATTTCCCCTAACTACCCCTACACCATGCTCTGTGGGGAACTTCATGGTGAGGTGGTAAGACGAGATGACTGCCTTAAGTGTGTAAAGGGTTGGCTTTCTTGTGATGGCATTGTAAGGTGAACCTATTTTTACGAATAAGAACTCAATCATTCGAGTGACGTGCCGGGATTCGGTCCTTATAGTGATTGGCAAGGTTATCTTTCCATCAAATCTAACAGTTTCTTTGGAAAACCCAACAAGAGGCATGTCAATTGGCTGCATTCAGTTTGGTGTCAATTGCATCTTCTCAAATGTCTCATAGAATAGGATATTGGTTGAGGAGCCGTTGTCTATGAGGATCCATTTCACCATGTATTTGGCGATGTTCATTAACACCACCAACATCATCATGGGACACAAATACCCCCTATAGGCCATCATTTGAGAAGGAGATGAGGTCCTCCGGCCTCAGCCTCTTCAGTGATGGGCTTTGAATGTTACACTACCTAGCATATGCCTTTTGAGACAAGGCAGATGCTTTCCTCGAGGCCGAGCCCCCAACTATGTCTTCAATGACTCTGGCTAGTGGGCAATGAGCGTGGGGCCTGGCATGTGGCTATTGCGAGGATGATGCTAGGGCATTGCCCTCAACATAATCTTTTAAATGCCAGTGGCAAATGAGGGACTCGATCTCATTCTTGAGCTTGTAACAGTCCTTGGTGTCATGGTCGTACTTGTAGTACTTCTTGGGGTTTCCCCTCGGGTTCCTTTTCAACTTGGATGGTCATTTCATGAATTCTTCTTTCCCTATTTGTAATAGTATGTGCGTTCATGAGTTTAGTGGCATGTACTTGTCAAAGGAAAGGGGCCGACAGCCTCTTCTTACCGCCCTTGTTGGTGGGGTCGTCATTGTGGCCACCCCCTTCCTTCCTCTTCTTGTCACTAGGCCTTGCTTTCGGATCTTGGAGGCATTTGTTAGCTTCGGCCTCCTCGGCGGTGATGTATTTTTGGACCTTCTTCAAGAACTTGGCTTTGGTCTTGGGCGAAGTCTTGGAAATGGACTAGATGTGGAGTCTAGGTCAGAGGCCACTGATGGTTGTGTGCATGGAGACCGAGGTGTCTAGGTCCTTGACCTTGAGTTCCTCCTGGTTGAATCTCTTTATATATGCCTAAAGACTTTCCCTATGCTTTTGCTTGACGAACATTAGGGAGATGACAATTTTCTTACATTATCGATTGCTTACAAAGTAACCTAGGAAGAGGTCCATGAACTGATCCCAAGAACTGATGGAGTATGGAGTCGGTGTTGAGAACCATCAGTGTGCTACTCTCTTGAATGTGACCTGGAAGGCTCAGCACTTGAGTTTGTTGAAGTATACGTGTAGGAGCATAAGGGCCTGAAAGCTTTCTAGGTGGTCCTCAGGGTATGTACTCCTATCATAGGTCTCTAGCGTCGGGGCCTTGAAATTCAACAGGAGGGGCTCGGAGATGATGAAATCCATGAAGGCCTCCATCCGACTGAATGAGGCATGGCAACTGATGGAGGTGTTACCCCGACCCTCCTTTACTTGCTGAAGCTGATCCTGAATGGTGCCAATCTATGCCTGAATATCTTTAAGGTGTTGGTCGATGTATGGCATCATTGCTTCATCCTGGTCTTGGTTCTCTCTTGTATGGGATGCGTCAAAAATCATTAAGGAGGTCCCAAAGGTCGAAAAGCAGTGGGGAGAGGTGTGGCGCTAACCTTTCACCCTTGGAGGGGGACTATAGTGTCCCGAGTACCCGTCATTGTCCCATTTGGTTGCCACGTGACGATGCTGATGGTTGTGGTTCCTGCACTCAGCGAGGGACCCCATGGGGTCACCCCCTCAGCTGCTGTTGTCAGATTTTGAAGGGTTAGCCTCCTTCAGGGCTCCCAAGTGCTGGTTTAGTGGGATATGAGTGGACTGCTTTCCGTTGTCTATGGATTCCAACGAGGCGGCCACCCTGTGGTGGCCTCCTACCAAACACCATATATTGTCCAACCGTTGGGCTATGATGTCTAACTTATTCAGGACTAGCTCAAATTGGTCGATCATTATTAAGTTCTGAACTTTAGGAATGGTGTCTTGCTTGTCACCCATTTCAGAAACACTAGTTGATTAGGTTAAATTTGTTTTCATAGGAGAAAGTCTTGAAGACATTTCCCACAAGCGGTGCCAATTGTTGTTGCCAAATATGGGGCCAAGGGCAACAATGTAATTTCTGGTGTCTGAGGCCAACAAGTCCAACCTGCTAAGACAAAGAAGATGTTAGAAGCCCTAGGAGTTATCCCAGGGGTGAAGACTCCGATGGTCAAGTTAGTTGAGATTGTGAGGGGTTGGACCAAACAAGTGAGGAAACTCATAGCTTAAGTCTGTATGTCTTTTCCTCAATGTGGAAGCCCTTTTTATAATTGGAGTTGCCTTAGAAGATGAGCAATTGGGAGTGATTGATAGTAATTGATGATGGATGGCTAGGATGTATCTGGCCAATGCCACATGTCAAGATTTGTAGGTTGGCCATATATGATATATGGTATTTTCTATTTTTTCTAGTATTATGAATTATATTACAAGGGATCAAGGGGTAGAGGTAGAATATGGTGTACATGAGGTCCACCAACCTTGTCACAGAGTTTGTAGTTACACGAGTTTGATCATGTGCATGTAACCCAAGACAACTAACTTGGATTTGATAATGGTATTTGAATTTAACTTTTATGACTTGTATGTAATATATGGCAAATATCTACTTTATATAGTATAGATAAGAAAATAAACCACATGATGATTTGGATTTTAATAAAAAAGCTAGCATACCATAGCAGATGTGAAGCATTGTTTGTCCTAAGTTTAATGAAAATTGAGAAAAAAAACCATTTTGGCACATAATATGATGTTGTTATTGTTTATTGTTGACAAACATATGAAGTACTTAGAAATTGGTGTTGTAAACCATAAGTTGCTAAATAAGAATTTGAAAAGCCAGGGCCTGGATGTGCTACCCATTCTGTAGCCCATTACCATAATATGATCTAGTGCTACCCACTAGATTCTATAGCCACTGTTGGGATTCTAACAAACCCAAGAGAATGATAAAACGATTGGCAAGTAGAGATGAACAGAAAAAAAAGGGAAAATAAAGCACACAAAACACATTTATACATTTATGTTATTTGGTTTATAGCATCTGTCCATGGGGACAGAGGAGAATAAATCCACTAATCAGCAATGGAGATTTACAATTACAATGTTCCAAACTCTCACCAAAACCCTAGCTCCCAATGCACCTAAAATTTACAATCACACACCCTTGTCTCACAAGGCTATTTATATGAGATTTCTCCTAACTGGAATGATCCCCACAAGCTGTTAACTAAGTGTTCTCACACCTCTTGTGAGAAGACTCCTATGAATTCAGGTCGTCATTCAAATGCATTGATCACCATCTGTGAGTCTTAGTAGATTATCAAATTGGATTTTCTCGGTTGGCGAGCATATATATAAGTCCTTGATATATTGCAAAAAGTTCTACCTCTTCCACTGATGTCAAAACCTTTCTACCACCTACAACTTGTAAACACTCCAATTGCATAGTTAGAAAAATAATTCTGAAGGAGAAAGAAGAATTAATTTTCTCTGCATCTGTAAAAATAATACAGTCAGTATTCTGCTTATGATGAAGATGCAGCTGGGAAGGAGAATTTTGTATCGGATTTAAATCATATGATTTGGTCAAAATTTGATTAGAAATGGAGTTTGTTTTGTGAACAACCCATAAATTGGAAACATCTGAATTTTTTAAAATTTTTTCGTTTCTAGCAAACCAGATATAATATAATGCAACAACATACCAGTTAAGAACTTTGTAAAAATCATGTTTATGTGTAATTTTTTGTGCCAAACTGATTATGCAGTCAATCTAATTATGGTGTATAGAAGTAGTATTCAAGATAATATACCAAGGGGAGGCAAAAAGAATAAATTGAGTAAAGAAGCAATCAAGGAATAAATGGTTGGTGGATTTTGGATGAGTTCAAGTTGATCTTGGTCTGGCCCAAAAAATTTTGTATTTACTGGAAGATAATTGAAAATGATGTGCCATAAAAGAAGCTGATAACAAAGAAGACAAGATAGTTGCTATATCCATTGAATACAGGATTTAATAGAATTATTCAACTGAGGTAAAGTATCCTGGATTAAGATTTTATAGGCAGATGAAGTTGAAAGTTTACCAGTAAAATGTTTGGTCCAAATCCAAGAGGTAGGAGTGTTAATTGGGATAATAGGAGTTGTAAAATGTGAGATACTTGAATGGTATAAAAAAGAGAATTGGTTAGTGAAGAGTTCCATTCTCTATTTTGGATGAGATCATTAAAAGCCAGGTTAAGAATTTTAGTATTTAAAGGATGATGGATCATATGAAAGGAGTGATTGTTATGGATACAAGGTACTTGGGAGATGGAATCTGTTGAACTTACTAAAACCAGATAACCTACCTCATGAAAAAGACTTTGAATTTTAGGAGTAGTGAGTTTCTAAAAAAAGAACTAGTTTGTGGGATTCTCCGGGGGGAAATTTTTATTAACAAGGTGATACTTTGATTTCCATATTTGAATCCACCATTTATGTTGTTCATTCAGATATCGTCAAGCAAGTTTTTTAAGAAAAATTAAGTTGACTAGCTTGATATCTCAAAATCCCAGACCCCCATGGGTTTTAGGTAAATTGAACTTAGACCAAGAACACTAGTAGCAAGGATATGGTTTAGAATTTGATTTACCCCACTAGAAATTTCTGATAATAGAATCCATGGCAGAAATTGTTTTTTTGGTAACTAAATTAGAGTCATAGCATGATTGGGAATAGAATAAAGCATAGATTGGATAAGAATTCTCTTACCTGCTTGACTAATCAAAGAAGCCTTCCAAGCATTGAGTTTATTCTTGAGATTTTCTAAAAGGAAAGAGAGTTGATTATGTTTATTTTGTCCCCAAAGAAAAGGAAGTCCTAAATATTTAGAATTATCATGGAGATTCTTCATTTAGAGTGGTCTCCTAATCATTCTTTGGTGACAAGGGTGGATATTTTTTCTAAAATAAATTCCAATTTTTTCCAGATTGATTAATTGTCCTGAACAGTTTTGAAAACGATGTAGGATGATTTTCAAATTATCTAATTCTTCTCAATGACTTTGAATGAATAACAGAATATCATCAGCAAAAAGGAGGTGAGAGAAGGATCTCTGGAAGATAACTGAAGTCCTTGGAGTTGGTTTTTAAGTTCATCTTTTTGAATCAACCTAGTTAGGCATTCCGTGGCAAGGATAAAAAGATAGGGGGACAAAGGATCACGAGTTTAAAAAACTATTGAGTTTGAAATCCTGCATGATCTAGATTAACCACAAGATTGGATAAGCCACAAGATTGACTATGCTGCAAGACCCACCTATCTACAAGATCCAATATACTTCAAGACTAGATACTAGTGATCTCCACTCGTCTCTATAAGTTCATATAGTAGGCCCAAGTTCTGCTCCACCACAGACCATTATGGAATCTTTCTCAAGTTTTTCTCAATTTTGTTTGGTTCATGTCAAGGAAAGGTCACAACTGGAATTCAAGGCACTAACACAATAGTCACATATCTAAAACATGTTTCGTAGATTGTCATTGATTGGGTCATACTTGGGACGTATAGTTATAGCATCTTATGGTTAGCAAATTTGTTTTTTTTTTTTGTAATAATATTTTTTATCCCCAAATTTTACTTCAAGTGGAGGGGTAGCCACCTTAAATTTTATCAACCATTATCAAAGGGAAGAAAAAAGATTACAAGGGAGTATGTAACCTACCTTGCTCCAAGCCCAAGACATAAATGGCTCTCCATTATAAACTCAACTATACCCCTTATAATGAAAATCCAAAAGCAATTAAAACTACAAGAAGATACTTAGTCACAAAACATTCCTTAGAGGATACTAATCAATTTGGAAACAAGGAATACACATGATTTTCTCTAATCAAATTCAATAATTTAGTAGTAGGGAAGGATTTTTTTCTCAAAGACAATAAATCCTTTTTCTTTCATAACCAAATTTGCTAAACATAGGGATGGAAATTTTCCCTGTAAAGCCAGGGTCCTGCCCCAAATGGGGCGGGTTTTCTCTAATCTTAAACAGGATGGGAAAAATATTTTTTCCCTGAACCGGGGATAGGGTAGGGATAGGATTTACATATAATTCCTTGAACCTGCCCTGAACCTGATGGTCCTAGATTTAATATTATCTTAAAAATATCTCTAAGTTTTTCCCAATTTCTTAAAATCTTAGGATCCCATAATTCTATTTCTGAAATACTCCCAAGTTATCATAATTCAAATCCTAAAATACCCCCAAATTCTCATAATTCTATTTATAAAATACCCACCACATATATTATTTTCAGGGATTCCCCATACCCAATGGGGAGTGAATACCCAACCTCCAACCCACAAACTATTCCCATAGCCATACCCAACACTCCAGCTGTGTATTGATGAGAATATCTTTGGAAGAGTTTGCGCGTAGGAGGTATGAGTTCAACAGATTTTGAATGTTGTGTCCTACAATTTACACATTCTTTTTTGTTTTATCTTTTTGGTAGGACACAATATACACATTCTCATTTTTGCCAGGTTGTCTTACCAATGGGTCAATATATTTTTTAATGGTACTGAAATATGAAATACAACATCCAGGCCCATTTGCATTCTCCTTTGGGCCATTACTCAATAATGGTCCCAACTCTCCAAGGTCCAAGGAGAGGTAGACTAGGTAGAAATGTTTTTCTTGAATTTATATTCTTACATTTGTTAGTTTCAGATTTTATTTTTACATCAAACAATGACTTTATAGCTAAGATTCTCAATCCAATCCAAATCTTATCAAATCAGATTTGTACATCTATTATAATTATTGGATTGAACCAATCTTAAATAAATTGGTTCATATTCTTATTGGATTGAACCAATCTTAAAACCAAATTTTCAGTAATCCAATATTATAATTATTGGATTGAACTCAATAAATTGTTTTGATTTTTTCTTTTTCTTCGTTTCATTCTTTGTTTCTATTCAATCTTCGTTTATTCTTCCTCTAAAATTGCCAATTACTCCAACCTTCATTCTCTCTCATATAAAGTGGGGATCATATCAATTTGCTACCTACCTTCCCCCTAAATGAATAACCTTACTCCCGCCTCATTTCTCTTTTGTATAAAATGGGATTCACATCATTTTACTTCTTACAAACAAAACAAGGTCAAATCTGAGAAAAAAAAGGCTAAAACAGGACTCACACTTATTTTGTTTGCACTCCTAAATTTGCACTACAACCAAAAGGATCCTAAGGCTCAGTTTGGAAAGAATATAAATATAAATACATACAAAATAATACAAAATACAATATTTTTTTACTCTATATATTTGCATTTGTATTCCTTTCACAGCTTGGGAAGAATACAAATACAAATATATACAGTACAAAGCATACAAAATAGCATGAAGTACAAGGTTTTGCACTTAACATATTTTCCTTTATACTCTCCTTCCAAACTGAGCCTAAGGCTTTGATTTTTCACCGCATACAAAATAGCATGAAGTACAAGGTTTCTACTTTTATAAATCCAACTAGGAAACCTGTTCCTTTTACCATTCATTTTGTTTAATAGAATGCATAATGGCTCTTTTTCTTCCCGCTTCATGGAGGCTACACATCGGAGGGTAGGCCTAAGCATAATGGTACATATATAATAATTACAAATGCATAATGGATTTAGTGGTGGATAACAATAGAGAAAAAACCCAAATGCATAATGGTTTTTTCTTCTCGCTTCCTAAACATTAAAATGCGACAATTCAGTATCCGAACTTTTTAAATGTGTCAATCCAATACCTGTCGTTATAGTTGTTAATCAACTGTTAAGTGGCATTTGAAAAATACACAAATGCCCTTTGAGTTTTATCTAACTTTCTTTATCAACCATTTAAACGTGGACAGAAAAATTAATAATCTCAAATCCTTGCCTCTTCTATTTAAGAAATTTAGGGTCATGTCTCAATGGGCATTGTACACCCCAACTTTCTTAAATAAAAGAGGGAAGGATTTAAGACTTAAATTTTTGTCAACATTTAAATGATTGATACACTCAGAGGGCATTTATGTCTTTTTAAGGATAAATATTAAATTGACACATTTTTAAAATTCAAATGCTAAATTATAACATTTTAAAGTTTAGGGACCAAAGTGGCACTAGGCCCAAAAGTACAGGATTGCCACATTGTCAAATCTTCTGGGGGCTTCCCTAGGTTCCCCTTAGGCTCCGTCCCTACTGTTTTGCTTTTTGCTGAGAAGTACTATAGGAGTACACATTTGCTTTTTGCTGACAATGTATTGACCAACAACACCCTCTTTGCTAACATTAATCTCTCTCTCTTTCTCGCTCATAAACACATAGACATGGATGTGTGGTTCAGCTACGTTAGGGAATTTCATTTCTTATTGTTTTTGACATGTATGATACTTTGTTTATACAGATAGCTAAAGAAACAAGTGAGGAGCATGCTACTGACTTCTGCTAATAAACCATCCCAAATATTGAACTTGATTGACACACTCCAACGCCTTGGATTGGCATATCACTTCAAAAAAAGAGATCGATGAGATCCTAGAACATTTGTCTTCTAATGCCCAAATTGGTTAGTTCAATGACGGGGTTGATGATGATCTCTTTGGTTTCGATTACTCAGACAACATGGCTATAATATATCATTTGGCAATTAAGACAAGGCCTCATTTTTCTTCGGGTTTCATTTTTAGATTTATAATGCATATAATTATGCTACATATAAACCAAATGTTGAAAATAATATTAGTGATGTTAGTGGTAGGAGTGCATTTAGTATTTCATTGTTCAAATTCGAATTTTAATTTGCTCCCATTAAGAGTTGTCTGAATTTGAACCATTTATAGCTGGGCCGAATATGGATCTATAGACCTATCTGATCTGATATATATAATTCAAATCAATTCAATTTGATTTAAATATCTATGTTTATATGGTTATATATATTTAGGATTTATATTATATCTATTAATAAAGTTGATATAAGTGTTGTGTTGTTATTAAATTGCCGTAGGTTTAACTTTCATAGAAGTAATTTTTAATTCATTTTATAAACGAAATACATTGTCATACTATTCAATAACTGATTGCAATCTGGAATTGATTGGAATCTGATGAAAATCTAATGGATAAGAACAATTCGAGTTCAAGTGAAAATTAAATGAATCAAATTTGGATTAATGGGGTGATTATTCAGTAGATGCCATACCTCATCTCATTGGCAAGGGTATGGTAAGAATCTAATCATGTTAGGGTTGGGTTGGGATTGACAACTGTCAATCCATCATGAATTTGGATAATGGTTTATGATAATAATATATCAGGCTTTCATTTGTCATCTATTATTTCTTATTTTTAATTTATTTTAACTAATATTTTATCTTTTATCTCACCCCAAAACAACCCGGGTCAGTCCACTTTATTGATAGTTTCAGACAACTGGACGAGTTTCAAATGGGTTATGTGGCCAACTCGGGGGATCAGGTTAATCCCCGATCCTCTATAAAGGAAAATATGCACGACAGCTTATGTGTTAATGTTTCCATC
Organism: Nelumbo lutea; assembly: GCF_056320005.1. Classification (NCBI taxonomy): domain Eukaryota; kingdom Viridiplantae; phylum Streptophyta; class Magnoliopsida; order Proteales; family Nelumbonaceae; genus Nelumbo; species Nelumbo lutea. The sequence continues at coordinate 142,766,193 of NC_142684.1, forward strand.
TATCAACATTTCTAGGGTGCAATTTGGTTTTATGTCTCAACCTGAGCCAGACTGGATTTAGCCGGCATTTTTGCACAAGTTAACCTGGTGTCCAAAACCCTGGGTTTTTTTTTTATTTTTAGGACTAGGCTTGGGTATAGCCTCTAGTGCTCTGCCCAGCCTAACGTGCATGCGTACATATCTTGATAGAAAGAGATGTAATTAGGGGTGCTCACGGTTAGGTTAACTGAATCGTGGATATTTTTTTGTAATTAAAGTGGTATTATTGATTTTTGGAAAATCGATAATCAAAATCGAACTGAAACCAATTGGTTGATCGATTTGGTTAACTATCGGTTTTTTATTTTTACAATATATATTATAAAAAATATATAATAAAAAATTATAAATATATATAATATTATATTTTAAATAATAAATAATATATCATATATTAAATATATAATGCATATTTATTAATTTATAATATATAAAAATATATTAAATATATATATATATATATAATTTACATAAATATATATAAAATATATAAAAATATATGTATGTCAGTTGGTTTCGTTAACTGCCAATTTTCTATATTGGTTAACTGAAACCAAACCAATACCTTTGGTTTTTGTAAAACACCAAATTGACCGGTTCAGTAAATCAATTTTTTGGTTCATTTTTTTTTTTTTGCTCACCCCTATATATACATACATACACATACATGCAGAGATGTTTGTATGCAATTTTCAATTTTGAGTTGGACTAAAGGATGGGTTAGGATCCATCATATAGATGGCCAAACTATGCTACATGGCTGAGTGAAATTTCAAAAATTTCCTAATCCTTCCACGAATTGAATTCCCTATGTTTTGAAAAACTGTATTTTTAAGGATCGGTCTTGCACTGAATTGGACCTGATTTGAAACCAACAAAGAGGGAGATGTATACTTAAGACAAAAGAAGAAGAGAGAGAGAGAGAGAGAGAGAGCAGAATTAAGAGGTCTTCTTGATCAAGTCCGGATCTCCTGCCCACAGCTTCCTACAAACATCCCTACCCATGCCATAAATTTTGGACATGTCCACTAACTTGTGCCTCTTCTTCACATGTGCAGAATTGCATGTGAATTCAAAGGGATGTAATGGGATGGAAATTAAGTCCATCCCGTCAGAATTCACCCATTAACCCAATTAATTTTTTTACCTAAAAATAATTACTTTTCCCTTCCCAAGAACTCTAATAGTCTCATTCTCTCCATTCTATTCTCTATAGCATATTGTTCCAAGAAACTTCACTGGCAACCGGCAACGCGATCACCAACATCTTATTCTCCCCGTACTCCATTGGTTGACCTTCTTCTATTCTCCATAACATCTTGTTCCAAGAGATTCCATTGACATCCGACATCCAATATCCGGAAGCCGACAACTGAGGACGTGCTCACCGATACACTAGTGGTTAAGTAACCTCAACCAATATAGAAAAAATTGAGGGTTTTCCCATCATAGGCTTTGGAATACCATGCAATAGTACAAGAAAACCATCAATATGGGAAAAAATAATGTGAGAATAAATTAAGGAGATTACTGTGCCTAGCCAGAAGAAAACAAAAAATAAGCGAATCAAATAAAACTCAACATAACTACCACTAAGAAGAACCTAGTTGGAAGAACTATAAGAAAAGAATGCTCAATTTTTTCTTGTACTGGTTGCGGTTACTTAACAACCGGTGTATCAGTGAGAATGTCCTCAGTTGTCGACTTCTGGATGTCGTATGTCTGTGGAATCTCTTGGAACATGGTGTCATGGAGAATAGAAGAAAAAGGTTAACTGATGGAGTATAGAGAGAATAAGATGTCAGTGAGCACATCGCCAATTGCTGGTTGCCCATTGCCGGTTGCCGGTGAAGTTTCATGGAATAGTACACTATAGAGAAATGAATGGAAAGAATGAGACTATTAGGATTCTTGGGAAGGGGAAAGTATTTATTTTTACGTTAATGGGTGAATTCTGACAGAATGGACGTCCATCCCATTACATCCCTTTGAATTCACATGCAATTCTGCACATGTGAAGAAGAGGCACATGTTAGTGGACATGTGTCCAAAATTTATAGCATGGGCAAGGATATAGGTAGGAAGCTGTGGATAAGAGATCCGAACTCTTCTTGATCAGTTTGCCCTGTTTTTATTTTATCTCTTTATGGAGCACTTCTCCTAATCAAATTAGGAGATTATCCAAATCTAATTTAGATCTGAACTCTATTAAGAAATAAGCATTATCCTCATATATGCTCTATAACCATTTCCAAACTCATATTCGCCCCATGCCACAATTTAATTAAACATATTAATTATGGGTTTTAGGCCCATCAGCTATACGGCTCCGACCCAAGGGTGTTGCATGGCCAACTTATGCCTGATTTATATGACGTGGGGCCCCACAATGACCTCACATAAGTTCACATGGGTTTGGCCTAGCCTCTCTGAAAAGGCCTGATCGAATTCACTATTAAATGCAGTAAACCCCTGAGCACATCACTATGGGCTCAAAATGGGCCCAGCAATTACACTTAAATGATCATTGAATTCAACTATCCTATGAAAATCCAAGTATAATGGACTTAAGTAAAATAAAGCCCATCAGGTAATTAGCCCTCAATGGTCTCTTACACTTAACCTCTCGGCCCATAATGATTAAACACTGCACGACAAGGAATGACCTCTCCCTTAGCTATAAAGTACAATGTCACATTCTCTACTCAGATGGATTCTAGGAATTAAAACCTTTTGTAAACATTTTTTTTCATAAAACATAAATATATTTTGCAAAACCAAATCTCAAATACTGTTGAAATCAATTACTAATAGTTTAGGTTTCCATCAGAGAAAAGGTAAACCCTATCATTCACTTTGTTTGACAAAGAAGTAGATCCTATCACTATGATCACCCACTTAAGTGAATTCTCAAACTGCCCCAACATACCCAGGTTTTGACCTACAATGGATCTCACTGATTGGCATATCAAAGACAGTCAAATCCAACACCTAGTACAATACCATAAACAAGTCTAGGGGTTATGTCTAACTTTCCGATTTTTTCCATCAATCTCCGAGGCCCAAGGCATAATTGGAAAATGATTCACGTTCAGGGTTTCAACCAAACATACATTGCATGTACTTTGGGTCTAATCCTAGTAGTTGAGACAAGCTACCCCAACTTCATTGGCAACACATCAGTGTCATCCTTGGTAGGATAAATTCTCCAAGTCTATTCAATGGCTAAGAATGTTGTAAATTAATACGAGTCTCATAAGTGTTCAGTTTAAAGGGTAATTTCACAGAAACATACCAATATCAACATGAAACAATAATGCACTTTTATTCATTTACAATAAATGAATAAAACCTAGCCCTAGTTTGGTTTGAGCTCAAGCTTGGACGCAATATTTAGGATTGGCATTAGGTTGGCTTAAAACCTGGCCCTATTACATCCAACTTATACCTCTACTTTTCTTTTTTTTGTTGGTCAAGCAGATGTATTCAACAAATTCCAAGATGAACATGGAAAATTTAATGATAGCTTAACTAGAGACATACGAGGCATGCTAAGTTTGTATGAAGCTGCACATCTTGGGATATGCGAAGAACTTGTAGATGAAGCCCTTGCTTTTACCACAGCTCAACAAGTAATGCATGCCCTAGAGCAGCCCTTCCACAAAGGCATGCTTAAGTTAGAGAAACGACATTACATCTCTTTCTATCAACAGAATGAAGTTTTGCTAAAGCTCGCAAAGCTGGATTTCAATAAATTACAGTCATTACATCTCAAGGAACTAAGCCAAATATCAAGGTGAGTGAGTGAGTTTCTTTCACTATTCTCCCCTCCACAATACACTCCCTCAAGGTAATTAAGTTCTAGCTAATTCAGGCTTGTTTATATCCATCTTTATTAAAGGTGGTGGAAAGATTTAGATTTTGCATCAAAGATACCATATGCTAGAAACATAGTGGTAGAGTGTAATTTTTGGATGACGGGAGTGTATCCAGAACCTCAGTACTCTCTTGGTTGGATGATCCTAACCAAAGTAATAGCCATGACTTCAATTCTATATGATACTTACGATGCATATGGTACATTTGAAGAACTACAGCTCTTTACAGATGCAATGGAAAGGTTTGATATCAAGAGAAGAGCGACCCTAGACTCTTACACTCTTGAGACCCTCAAGAGATGCAAAGAAATAAAGGTGGAGTCATGTAGTGAAATAAATGTTCCTATATTTGCATGACCATCTTGTCTCAATCGATCAATATGAAATATCAAAAAGTTTTGAGCTTTCCTATCATAACATTAGGGCATTGTTCATATATCATGAACTGTCCTTGTACCATTATCTTGTCTAAAATAATCTATGACTATAAATGGATCCCAACTATGTTCCCAAATATGTTTTTCTGTTATTGTTCTTTCTATGTAGTTTTTCTTAATTTATAAATTTCTTGTATATTGTTAAAAGTGGTCACCTTTCTTTTAATATTTCGTCATGCCATGGTTGGTTAGTATGGTTCTCAAGCTAGATATATAGGTGGGGGTTTATATGTGCCTTGCTTTGGAAAAACTGTGGCTGTTTGAAAAAATAGACAAGTTGCTTTTCAACTTCTTGTGCATGACACACTATCTAACTCAGGTTGTCGTCATTTTTACTAAGCTCAATTTGGAAGGAGTGCAAATGCAAAAATATAGGGTACAAATGAAGGGAAGGGAGATCCATCATATGGATGGCCGAACCATGCAGGGTGGTTGGGAGAAATTTCAAAAATTTTCTCTCCCTTCCGAAAATCCTATTCTCCGAATTAGAAAAAATACATTTTTCAATGTTCAATTTTGAAACAAATAAGACCAAATTTGAAACCAAGATTAAGGGTGGGATATACCTAATACGGAATCAACAGTAGTTCCCAAACGTAGGTGTCCACACCCAAAGAATTCACCAAATCCTTCCTCCACTGACAATGACACAACTTAGGGTGAGGTAGGATCAACAAGGATATTCTTCAACAAGAACCCCAATTCTTTAGCAAGAATCAAGCAAGGATGTGAGTAGAACTTCAAAATAGTTTCTTCTATTAAGAAACAATATCAAGATCTAATTTTGATCACTCCAAGAACTGGAGATCAAACAAGGTAGGGTGGCAAGAGCAAAGGAAGAAAGCAAATTGTAGAAAAGAATAGTTCTTTCTGTAGAATTCATCCCCTAACTCATATCCTTTCAAGATCAGCTTCCTAATCAAATTAGGAAAGGGTTCTTCAATCCAAATCTTTATTTGGATCTAGACTCTTAAGTGGATAAGACTTATCTTATCCTCTTATTAATCCCTATCTAGATATAAACCCAAAGTCGCCTCTTTTAATTAATCTCATTAAACCCTAGTTCGAATTGGGCATTAGGCCCATTAAACTTTTAGGCTCACTTCCTTTTAATTGTTTGCTAGCTTGGCTCTCTTTGTATGGTGTGAGACCCTATAATTGATATCCACAAAAGCCATATGGGTTTAGCTTAGCCTCTTTTACAAGGTTTGGCCGAATTCACTACTGAAGACAGTGAACCCCTGGCTCATCAGTATGGGCTCTTAGTAGGCCCAACATTTACACTAAATGGTCCCTGAGTCCAACCACCTTATGAAGGCCCAAGGACTATGGGCTTATGTGAGATTAACCCATCAGGTATAAACCCTAAATGGTCTTACACTTAACCTCTTAGACCATAATGATCAAACACTATCTGACAAGAGAGGACCTCTCCCTCGTCTACAAGGTACAGTGTTGCACTCTCCGCTCACATGGATCATGGGAATTAAAACTTTTTTTGCAAACATTTTGTGAAACCATAAAATATATGTATATCTCTATATAAATATACTTTGCAAAACCAAGTCTCGACAAGTTTAAAATCAACTGTCAGTAGTTTAGGTTTCATTAGAGAGAGTGCATTCCCCGATCATTCACTTTGTCTAACAAAGGGGCTGATTACATCACTATGATCACCCACTTAGGTGAATTCTCAAACTACCACAACATAACTAGGTTTTGACACCCGCTAAGGATCTCACTGATTGCATATCAAAGATAGCCCAATTCAACACCTAGTGTAGTACCATAATCGAGTTTAGGGGTTAGGTGTAACTTTCCAATTTTGCCGATCTGTCTCCAAGGTCTAGGGCATAACTAGAAAATGATCTGATTCAGGGTTTTAAGCAAACCCACACTACATGTGCTTCAGATCTCACCCTAGCAGTTGAGACAAGCCACCCCAACCGACTTAGCAACACATTAGTGTCAGTCTTGGCAAGATAAACCCCCTAGGTCTATCCAACGGTTGTGAAAATTCTAAATTAACACGAGTTTCATAAGTGTTCAGTTTAAGGGTATTACGCAAAAACACAATATAGATAACATGAATAAATTATGTACTTTATCCATTTACAATAAATGTCAAAATGTACATCAATCTGATTGAAGGTAAGGGCATACACTGTCTAACAACAAATACATACAAAATAATAGAAATTGTAAAGTTTTGCACTCTACAAATTTGTATTTGTACTCCTTCCAAACTGATCCACCAAATCATTCTTTGCTAATTTATCTCTTGGTGATGTGTCATCGTTTGAAAAAATTCTTTGCTAATTTAATAATTTATACTAGTAGGTTCAATTTAGATTGTTAGTATATATTTCAGTGGTTTCTTTTATCAATTTATCTTGCTTAAAGCTACATTCCTACTTCTTAGTGGGAAAGTAACAATTTTTTGTTTCTTTTATCAATTTATCTTGGTTAAAGCATTCCAACTTCTTAGTGGGAAAATAACAATTTTTCCTATTCAGATTTCTCTCATGAACCTCGACCATCTAGAGTTGTTTGTTGACTTGTACATGTACAACCTAAATTAGCCTTCTCTTCAAGATGAAATGGACAAATTGTTGACCGAGACAGTTGAGTGAGTGACAACAAACACTAAAGGTCCATGGGTCTTAAGACATCAAATTCAGGAGGCAAAGGGAAATGGAGATAGAGATGGAGTTCGCAAATTCATGACTTCACATTCCAATTGGTCCTTGTCACCACACTTCAGCCACCATGAGAATAGTGACAAATCATGTAACAAGATTTGCATTTGCATGTTCCCTTACTAAAATGCTTTGGAGAAAATAAATCAGCAAAGGAGAAGCTTGAGGCTACTGGATGTTCTATTACTGTATTGCCTGGGTAAATGAAATGTGTTGAAGAGCATGGTTTTCAAAACCGAACTGAAACAAATGATTGGATCAGAAAAAATAGGAATGACCAGTTCTTTTTTACCCTAGAACCATTATTTTACCAAAAATTGTTGATTTGGTCAGCAAACTGCTGACTCGGGTGGTCGAACTGTTCAACAATCGCTACTGGAAAATTCATCTATAGAAGCAGTCATAACTATCTCTAAAAGAGTAAAAAATGCCTCTAAAGGTTATAGGAGGCAGCCAGGTAATTGCATCTAAAAGCTCTATCGCTAAATGTTTTAGAGGCGCTTGGTTGAGGAATAGAAGCGGATTTATAATCCGCCTCTAAATTGGACTTTTAGAGGCGCATATGACTGCCTTTATTGCACTAACGCTAAAAGTCCTATATAGAGGCAGTTAAAAGTGCCTCTAAAAGTTCAATTTAGAGGCAAATTTGAACGCCTCTAAAGGATTTTGTGATAATTTTGTGCCTCTAAAAGAAATCTAAGAAAAGGAAAAATTTGTATCCTTTAATATTTAGAGGCATTTTTGGCCGCTTCTAAAAAGGTTCCAAGTTTTTTAAAAAAGTGCAATATATTATGAATATTGCTACATAAAAATTCCAATTAATACACCTACATGAAAATTTATTCAATCAAAACATAAAACCTATATGAAAAATATATATAAAATCCAAAAAGATACACATTATCCATAAAATTCCAATTGACTTCCATAATCATTTTAAGAACAAAAAAAAAACACAACATTCAGCCCTCATTATATTCATTCTTCCTTGAGTATATGTCTTCTTTTTTTAACCTACAAATCAAATATAGTGTAGTCCAAAAGAAATTCCTTTTAACATCTCAAAAAAAAATGCTCTTTGTAGTCTTCATCCAATCCTTTCTTTCTCCACAACTTGCAAAGAAAAGCAACAAAAAGAAGAAAAAAAAACAAAGTAAATAGGTATAATTTTTGTAAATTAATAGCCATTGACTATCTAATCACATATAGCAACAAAAAATGAAATAAAAATAATTATACATAAAATCCAAACATCTTGTCCCCCTTTCTACTACTTTCTTCTTCAAAATCCTAGCATCTTGTGCGCTGGTCTTTTATTTTCTTCGTTTTGCTTTTGGGTTTGGGAAGGGGTGTAATTTTAGTCCTACATTACATCTCCCTTCATGTATATGTAGAATGATTTAGTATAAGTAACTTATTGCATAATTCACTAAAACATAAAAAAGAAAATATTTTCTCATCAACATTAGTCTTGCTTCAAGGTGTCCAATCATCCCTAGGTGCCCATGTAGGGAATGAGAGATCCATCACATGGACGCCCAAAGATTGCGGAATAGGGAGCGAATTTCAAAAAATTTTCTCTCCAACTGTGAATCACATTCCCTATTTATAAAATCATATTTTCAAGGATAAATCTTGAACCTTAAATGGAACCAGATCTGAACCAAAAGAAATGGGAGAGAATGATACCTGATACGGAGAAGCAATATCTCCCAACGAAGGTGTTCACGCCCAAGGAAGGATCCAAAGACTGCTCCCACTGAAGATGGCGCAGTGCAGGATGGAGCAGAATCAGCAGTGTTCTTCCCCAAGAACTCTATCCTTCGCAAGAAACAGCAGGATGGAATGTGAGCACAACTTCCTTTTCAATCATTTCTCAAAGAATTGATGTCAAGATCCAATCTTGACTTCTCCCACAGCTGGAGATCGAACAGTAAAACAGAGCGGCAAGAGCAGGGAGGCGGCAAGAGAGTATTCGTAGGGTGCAGAATTCTCTCTTCTTGATTTCAGCACTAAAGAAGATCTGATGTGTTTCTTGGTCTACCTCTCTAGGCAGCCGCCCCCTCCTACTTTTTGTTAACTTGAAAAGATCATCTCCTAATCCCATTAGGAGGTGCTTATCCAAATCATATTTGGATCAGCCTTCTCTTCTAGTGATACTATCCCATTGTCCTTTAAGTAGTCCTTGAATAATTGTACTGGTGTAGCAGGAGGAGCTAATTGTGATACTATCCCATTGTCCTTTAAGTAGTCCCTGAATTCATCAGAGAGATACTCACCACCTCGATCTGATCGAAGGGCCTTAATTTCTCTCCCTAACTGTTTCTCGACCTCTTGTCTAAACTCTTTGAACTTTTCAAAGGATTCAGACTTGTGTCTCATTAGGTACACGTAACCGTATCGTGAAAAATCATCTGTGAAGGTGATGAAATACACGTGTTGATTTCGTGTCCTAACACTCAGGGGACCACATACATCAGTATGTATTAGGTCAAGTGTGCCCGTAGATCTTTCAGGCTTACCGTTAAATGGCCGTTCCGTCATCTTGCCTTGTAGGCAAGGCTCACAAGTGGGAAGATCTTCTATAGTTAGAAAATCCAAAGGACCATCCTTTACCAACCTTGTGATTCGGTCAACACCGATGTGGCCAAGTCGATAATGCCACAGACACGTGGGATTAACTATATCACGAGCTCTCTTCTTAGGGATTTCAGCCGATGTAGTTTCGGTTATGTTAGTTTCTAGAGAAGGATGTAGAACATAGAGACCGTTCTCCAGTTCCCCGTATGCGATGAATCTGTTGTTTCTTTTAACAGTAATCGTATTACTAAAGAAGACAGAATAACCATCTGCACACAGTTTTGACACAGAAATCAAATTTCTCCTTAAATTTTGTACATAAAGACAGTCTTTCAGTACAATTATTCCTTCTCTAAAAATTAATTCCACAGTTCCTATGGCCGCGGCTGCAACACTTGCAGTAGTCCCCAAGAAGAGTGTGACTTCTCCTTCACTCAGCCTTCTGCTTACCTTGAACCCCTGCAGTGAGTTACAAGCATGAGTCGAAGCCCCGGAGTTAATACACCAGGAAGCAGAAGATACCAACAAATTGGTTTCTATAACACAAGTTTCAAAGTTACCTTTCTTGGATTCCAGGTAAGCAGGACAATTCTTTTTCCAGTGGCCGGTCTTCTTGTAGAAGTGACAGGCATCCGATGCTTTATCTTTCTTCTACTTCTTGCTCTTAGTGGCTTTCTTCTAAGGCTTCTTTGCCTTCCTCTTTCTCTTGCCTGTCTTGCCAGCTTCAACAAGCATGGCTACAGGCTCATCCTTTCTAATCAGTTCTTCAGCTCTTTGCAACATATTGCTGAGCTCTTGTAAGCTGACATTCAGCTTGTTCATGTTATAGTTCATGATGAACGGATTAAAGGAAGGAGGCAAAGAGTTAAGGATAGCATCTATCTGGGTAGCAAGGTCCAGCCCGGATCCAAGAGCCTCCAGTTCGTTGATGTATCCCATCATCCGAAGACAATGGTCGTGAACTTGTTGACCCTTGGACATTTGTGCGGTCATGAACTATTTCAAGACCTTTTGTCGAGTAGAACGATTCTGCTCTTCATACATTGTCCTGAGACTGTCCAATATGTCTTTGGCAAGTTCGATCTGATCGAACTGCCTCTGTATCGGGTTGTCTAAGGAGGCAATGATGTAACACCGGGCAAGGGAGTTTTTCTCCTCCCATTCTTGATAGTCTCTCCTTCGGGCCTCAGAAGCCCTATCACCCGGACGCTCCGGGGCAGGATTCTTTGCCACTTTGTCCAGCTTTTCAGAAGCTAGGACCAGCATAAGGTTCCTGTACCAATCAGCATAGTTTGGGCCCTTCAACTTGTTGTCATCAAGTAGTTTTGCAAAAGATCCGTTTGCCATTTTCTGATAAAAGAGCAAACATCAGTCCACAACCTAATTTGATTCATGTTCATTTCATAGATATGGATTTTAATCTACGATCCATTTCCATTTATTCGTCTCTGAGATTTCCCTCCTCTCTCAATGATGGAGACTACGGGTTGTCTCTGGAAATGTGGGAAATCACATAGGGTGCATGGAGCCAACTGTTTCAGCTGCATAACCCCACCACCTTTCTGTGAAGGATCACATCCACTCATCATATGAATTTTCCCTTTGGCCTCTGTCAGACAAGGTTCAGAGCCGTTTTTAGGTAAACCTTTCTATGCAGTGAGTGCTTACCCATCATATTCATGAACGCCAAGGTACCGTGAGAGAGTTCCCATTTTCTGGTGAAGCCCCTCCCACATCGGTCTATGACGCCCCTATCATCTTATGAAACACTCAGACAAGCCCAACAGCAAATGGATAGCCCATTTTCTGGTGCGTTTCCTCATTACTGAATGACCCATCCTCATGCTAATGATGGAAGGGCTTTAGAGAGTTCATCATATGAATTTCCCTATCACACGCACTCATATTAGCTGGAGGGAACAAAATTACGCCATAGTTTGATTTAGGTCAAACCAAAGAGGCTCCCACTGACTTTCATAAAGCCAGATTTCGATGGGCCTTGAATCGGCTAGGGTTCTGCACGCAACCTCTTGATGAGGTGTGGGGCCCACCACTGAGGAAAGTCATCCAATGACCAAAAGGGACACCATGGCAATGATGTGCATTCAGCCATGGTGTGCGCAAGAGCCACTGTCGAATGAGCATGGGCCAAGTACTTATGGCCCATGTACGCAGCACATCACACATCCATACATTACATGCAGGGATAAATTGATCCAATCAATTAATTATCTGTAAGGCCCATTGGAAGCCCGTTAAAACTCCATAATATTAACCATTAATATTATCTAGGTCTATGGGCTGAATTAGGGTTACCCAGTTCGGCCCATATTGCTTTATCCTTTAAAATGGGCTTTTGCAGTTTTAACTATTTAAAAATGGGCCTTTACAGGCTGGGCCGAATTAACCATTTAATTAAATATCAATCCTTAGGCCCATTAGTGGGAAATTAGGGCTGACTTTCAGCCTTGATTAAACCCTAGAATTGGTCCAAATAGTTTTGAACCAATCTTGGTTCGAATGGGTCTAGTGTTTGATTTTTAATTAAATCCTTAATTCAAGAAAATAATCTGAAATTAAATACTAATAAAAGGAAAAACAAGAATAAGTCAAACAGGGCTGTTCGCACAATCCTTCCTGCAAAACAGAGGTTAGATCATAGAATGCAGTTTCACAAACTGCAAATCGCAGATAGCATTTCTTTTATCTGCGAAATCACCTTCTCTGCGCCGCCATCTTCGATCCAAAATAAAATAAATAGAAATCCTATTTCTATTAATAATTACATCAGATCGAATACCTATACATTGAGTCTAGAAAATAAAAAAAATATATTTATAGACCCAAAATAAATCAAGAACTGCAAAATCGCAGGTTCCCTGCGCAAACCAAGAATTCAATCTCCTCTTGTACGAACAGCCCATAAATCAAGAAAATTATAAAGAACAATTCTAAATAATAATCAGATTTATTTAAAATTAATTTCAGATTATTTGCCCAACTGTTTTGGGAACAAATTTCCCAAAACCAAATCTGCGCAAATTGGGTATAACGCCTTCTCCCTAATTGCGCAGGTTCAGATCTGAAACAGAATGGTTCAAGATTTGAACCTGTGGCTCTGATACCACTGAAGGGTTGAGAGATCCATCAGATGGATGCCCAAAGATTGCGGAATAAGGGGCGAATTTCAAAAATTTTTCTCTCCCTTCAACTGGGAATCACATTCCCTATTTATAAAATCATATTTTCAAGGATAAATCTTGAACCTTAAACTGAACCAGATCTGAATCAAAAGGAATGGGAGAGAATGATACCTGATACGGATAAGCAATATCTCCCAATGAAGGTGTTCACGCCCAAGGAAGGATCCAAAGACTGCTCCCACTGAAGATGGCGCAGTGCAGGATGGAGCAGAATCAGCAGTGTTCTTCCCCAAGAACTCTGTCCTTCGCAAGAAACAACAGGATGGAACGTGAGCACGGCTCCCTTTTCAATCCTTTCTCAAAGAAATGATGTCAAGATCCAATCTTGACTTCTCCCACAATTGGAGATCGAACTGGCAAACAGGGCGGCAAGAGCAGGGAGGTGGCAAGAGAGTATTCACAGGGTGCAGACTTCTCTCTTCTTGATTTCAGCACTAAAGAGGATCCGATGTGTTTCTTGGTCTCTCTCAAGGCTACCGCCCCCTTCCTTCTTTTGTTAACTTGAAAAGATCAGCTCCTAATCCCATTAGGAGGTGCTTATCCAAATCATATTTGGATCAGCCTTCTCTTCTAATGATAAGGATAAACCCTTATCTTATCTACAGATTAGATTAGCTTTGTCCTAATCTTATTAGGAGGTTTCTAGATCTGAATCACATTCAGATCTGGACTCTCTGAGTTGATAGGATTAAGACCCTATCCTAACTGCTAATCCATCTCAGAATTCGCCCCTTTAATTAACTAAATTAATAGCCCAGTTCGAAATGGGCTTTAGGCCCATTAAGCTTATGTGCTCACTTAGCCTTCCTAACTGCTACCCAGTTGGGCTTCCTTGTATGGCGTGGGACCCAAGCATTGATCTACACATCAGCCACATGGGTTCGGCCCAGCCTTTGTTATAAGGACTGGTCGAATACACTGTTAAAGATAGTGCACCCCCTGAAACCCATCAAATGGGCTCTATGGGCCCAACACTTACCCTAAGTGGTCTCTGGGCCAAGCCACCTTGTAACACCCAGGGACTGTGGGCAGATGCAAGATTAGCTCATCAGGTATTATCCTCAATGTTCTTACACTTAACCTCTCAGCCCATAATGATCATACACTGCCCGACAAGAGAGGACCTCTCCCTCGGCTGCAAGGAACAGTGGTGCACTCTCCATTTATATGGATCCCGGGAATTAAAACCCTTTTGCAAACATTTTAGAAACCATAATATATATACTTTTATATCTCATATAAAATATATTTTGCAAAACAAATTTCAACGGTTGAAATCGGCTGCCGGCAGTCTTGGTTTCCAACAGTGAGAGTGCATCCCCGATCATTACCTTTGTCCGACAAAGGGGCTGACCCTGTCACTATGATCACCCACTCAGATGAATTCTCGGATTGTCCCAACATACCCAGGTTTTGACCCCCGCTAAGGATCTCACTAATTGGTACATCAAAGACAACCCGATCCAACACCTAGTGCAGTATCATAATCGAGTCTAGGGGTCGGGTGTAACTTTTCAGTTTTGCCCATCAATCTCCAAGGTCCAGGGCAATACTGGAAATCTGGTCTAGTTCAAAGATTCAATTAATCCCACACTGTATGTGCCTAGGGTCTCACCCCGGTAGCTGAGACAAGCCACCCCAACCGACTTGGTGGCACCACCGTGTCAGCCTTGTCAGGATAGGTCTCCCCAGACCGACCCACTGGCTGTGAACATTCAAAACTAACACGAGTCTCAATAAGTGTCCAGTTTAAGGGTAATACATAGAAACATACCAAGGGAACATGAATCAAATATGTACTTTTATTCATTTACAATAAACTCATAAAGTACATCAATTTTGATTGAAGCTAAGGGCATACAAAACTGTCTAACATTTGTAATTATAGATAAATCGGTAGATGTACAAAGCCAAGCTTCTTCCACGAAGCAATTCAACTGTGGATTCAATAAAAAGAAGTCACTTCCACTTACTAAGGCTCAAATCTATTTTCAGGATCTTGAGCCTCTCTACTTGTAACTGCTAGCATCGAATAGGAACCCACTTGGGTTGTTTATCTGTCTTATGCAAACACTAATAGGGACAGTTACCTTATTGCGTCCTGCAGTCTTATGCAAACACTAATAGGGACAGTTACCTTTTGAGGCATTGGTGATAATAACCCATTGCGTTCTGCAGCTCATGATTGTCACTAGATCACCAGTTACCTTATTAATAGGGACAGTTGTATCATGGCGAACACTGGCTCTAACTGGCAAGTTCTAACACCTAAAGATTAAATTGGTATACTAATAGGGGATTAATTGATTGGGGGGTGTCTTGTTTGAAGGATTTATTCCATGCTTTTCCCTGCTCCTAGGTCTCTTTTTTGTTCCTGAGTCTCCTAGATGGCTGGTAAGCAGATATAATTGAAAATGTTGATCAGGTTGTATGGAAAACAGGGTAAATAATGACACAAGCTTCATATCCTTGTCTGTGTTTGTATGTGAATGATGCTGATGTTTCTGATGAAGTTACTATGAACATTTCATAAACAAATAAAAATGATTAAGTACTAACTGGTTTGTTTCTTAACAGGATTATGTAGACATTCTTCAACACTTGCCCAAAGCTAGAATATTGGATTTATTTTCAGTAGCATTAAAGTTGTTCTTTATTCTTATCTCAAAAGGTATATAACACAAACACTTATGATGAACAATGGAGATCTTAATTTCAGGTTTCAGCAACAGGGACATCCCTGGGCTGTTTTCTTAACCTTTTTTTTTTTTGATCAATAACTCTGAAAGATTTCATTAATTAAGATATCCCTGTGCTGTTTTCTAACAGGACTTTCTTTCTATCTCAAGGTAAACATGATTATTATTTCAAATCCTCTGTTGAACCCAAAACACCTACGTGTATAGAAGTTTGTCTACATATATATTAATATTAATTAATACTTTATATTAATTAAACACATACAATGTCCTCTGGTGAACCCAAAACACCATAAACCTAGCCAAAGTACTTCCATGAACCGAAAACATCATTCTTAAAACCTAGCCCATGTGCTCCCATGAACACAAAACGTAAGCTACACTCATACAAGTTTCAAACCCAAAACACCATACCTATGCATCCCAATCCCAAAAATCAGACATGTCTATGAATCTAGCTCTATCCAAAATCCATAGCACCTGGGTTGCACTTGTCATGAAGCCAGACCTATTCACCTTAGCAACCTCATTAACAATAAACAGAAAAGAAATTTGGGTTCATTCTTTTAACGTGTGCTGGACACCCCCAAATCTTCAAGTGTCTAACACTTGGTTTCTTTCCGCTCCAAAGTTCATATGGAGTGCTCGGAACCGATTTGGTTGGAACCCTACTCAGCATGTAAATCGTAGTCTCTAATGCGTATCCCCAAAAGGATGTGGGTAGCTCTAAGTGTGCGAGAAGTGACCGGACCATATCAAGTAAGGTCCTATTCCTACTCTCTAAAACACCATTGAGTTGTGGTGTAGCAGGAGAAGCTAACTATGATATTATCCCATTGACCTTTAGGTAGTCGCTGAATTCGTCAGAGAGATACTCGCCACCTCAATCAGATTGAAGGGTCTTAATTTCTCCCCCAACTGTTTATGGACTTCTTATCTAAACTCTTTGAACTTTTCAAAGGATTCAGACTTGTGTCTCATTAGTACATGTAATCATATCGTGAATAATCATCGGTGAAAGTGATGAAACATACGTATTGGTTAGGAGTCCTAACATTCAGGGGCCTGCATACATCACTATGTATAAGGTCAAGCGTGTCCGTACGTCTTTCAGGCTTGCTGCCGAATGGCCATTTTGTCATCTTACCACTAAGGCAAGGCTCACAGGTGGGAAGATCTTCTATAATTAGAAAATCCAAAGGACCATCCTTTACCAACCTTGTGATTCGGTCAATATCGATATGGCCATGATAGTAATGCCATAGGCACGTGGGACTAACGATATCACTAGTTCTCTTGGAAACGTCAACCGACGTAATTTCGGCTATGTTGGTTTCTAAGGAAGGATACAAAACATAGACACCATTCTCCAGTTCTCTGTATGCAATGAATTTGTTGTTTCTTTTAATAGTAATCGTATTACTAAAGAAAACAAAATATCCATCAACACACAATTTTGAGATAGAATTCAAATTTCTTCCTAAATTCTGTACATAAAGACAATCTTTAAGTACAAGTGATCATTCTCTAAAAAACAATTCTACGGTTCTGATGGCCACAGCTGCAACGCTTGCAGAAATTCCCAAGAAGAGCGTCACCTCTCCCTCACTCAGTCTTTTGCTTATTCTGAAACCCTACAATGTGTTACATGCATGAGTTGAAGCCCCATAGTCAATACACCAGGAGGCAGAAGTAACCAACAAATTGGTTTCTATGACATAGGATTCTGGATTACCTTTCTTGGATTTCAGGTAGGCAGGACAGTTCCTTCTCCAGTGGCCGGTCTGGTGACAATGGTGGCAGGCATCAGATGCCTTGTCCTTCTTCTGTCTTTTGGATTTGTTGCCCTTTTTCTAGGGCCTCTTCTTAGACCTCCTCTTCTTGCCACGCTTGCCTGCTTCCATAAGCATGGCGACGGGCTCATCCTTATGAATCAGTTCCTTAGCTCGTTGCAACATATTGCTGAGCTCTTGTATGTTGACGTTCGGCTTATTCATGTTATAATTCATGACAAACTGATTATAGGACAGAGGTAAAAAATTCAGAATGGCGTCTAGCTTGGTGACATGGTCTAGCCCGGACCCTAGGGCCTCCAGCTCGTTTATGCATCCCATCATCCGAAGACAATGGTCATGCACTTGTTATCCCTTTGTCATTTGAGCGGTCATGAACTGCTTCAAGACCTTCTACCGAGTACAACGATTCTGCTCATAGTTTCAGACTGTCCAATATGTCCTTGCCTAGTTCGATCTGATCGAACTGCCTCTATATTGGATTGTTCAGAGAAGCTATGATATAGCAGCAGGCCAGGGAGTTCTTTTCCTCCCACTCAAGGTAGTCCCTTCTACGAGCCTCAGAAGCCCAATCACCCAGACGCTCCAGGGTGGGGTTTTTGAAAACTTTATCCAATTTTTTAGAAGTCAGTACCATCATGAGGTTACGGTACTAGCCAGCATAATTAAGGCCTTTAAGTTTGAAGTCATCAATAAGCTTGGAAAATTGTCCGTTAGCCATTTTCTAGTAAAATAACAAGACATCAGTCCATAACCTAATTTGATTCATGTTATGTACAAAAATATGGCTTTTAATCTATATTCCATTTCCTATTTGTTCATCATTGGGATTTCCCTCCTATCTCAGTGACAGAGACAACAACAATTGCGTATCTTGGAAATGTGGTAAACCACATAGGGTGCATGGAGCCAACTGTTTCAGCTGCATAACCTCACTACCTTTCTATGAAGGATCATATCCACTCATCACATTAGCTTTCCCTTTGGCTTCTGTCAGACAAGGCTCATAGCCGTTTACAGGTAAACCTTTCTGTCCAGTGAGTGCTCACCCATCATATTCGACCACGCCAAGGTATCGTGAGAGAGTTCCCATTTTCTGGTGAAGCCCCTCCCATATTGGTCTATGACGTCCCTATCATCATATGTGATAGCTATAAATATATAACCCTAGCAAGTGTATTAGTTATCAAGTAGTATAATAATATTGTTCCCACGGGGATTTAAGAAAATAAGTATTAGAATCTCAGTTTTCCCTAATTATTTGGACAATCAAAATTTGGAATTGAGCAAGAACTACTGATAATAAAACTGGAGCAAAGAAAATAAAAGCAAGGGTGACCACTAATCGAATATGCAAATGATGAAATCGCTAGGACCTTTGGTCCACCTAACCAATGTAATGAGTATTGATGGGTTCGATTAACCAAGATTAACTGTTATTCCCATAAGCTGAAGTTTTTCCCAATTTTATTTAATATTCATTCCCAAAATATATTAAACCTATTTCTATCAAGTAACCCCTCGATCCCTCGATTAGAGTTCTCAATAATAGAAATGCATTAAGTGCCAAAAAAACTAAAATATTCAGATGAATTATGTGTATATATCCATATATGCCATTCAATTCACACCATGAATTATGTGGTCGAGTATATAAATTCCCCTCCCGATTCATTCATATACACTGAATCAATTAAGAGATGGCCACTCCCAATCGCATTAAGCAAATAATTCCTAGACTATACGGAAATCACAATCTTGGAAAAATCATAGAGAAAAAAATATATTCATTATCATGGTTAGGCTTTTCATAGTCCTAGCAAAAAACAAATCAGTTCATGATAGAAGAATTAAAGCAAACAAAGAGAAAGAAAGAACTCTTGAATTCACCCATGGTGCTGAGATTTCCTCTTCTTGTTACCACCTTGTTCTTGGGGATTCTTGAATTCTTGATCTCATCCTCCACGTTTCTTGAATTCTTGGAAATTCTTGGCTGATTGTTTCTTTTCTTCTTTATTCAAATCAGGAAGTGAGTGATTGAGTGATTCTGTGATGCCTAAAGCTGGTCTGCCCCCTCCTTTATATAGCTTAAAGGGGAGGGGTGGTCTCCTACATCCTCTTGAAGTTGATCTTTACAAGAATAGAAAGTCCTATCCTAATTCTAATATTATCTTTTTATCTAATGAACTCAATCCCTTTATCTTTCTAAGATTACATCAAGAATTTAGATCTAGAAGGACTCTTCTCAGTTTCTTATTCTTGGATTCGTATTAAACCTCCTCTGTGAATTGGGCTTCAGCCAGGTTTTTCCCCAAGTTGTGCTTTAGCTACTGATTGGGCTTTCCTACGAATTTTCCCCAACTTTGAGCCCGAATTTGACTTCGATGTAGGCCGAATCTGTGAAAGCCCAAAACATGAAAGTTGTTGATTTTTCTCTTATCTTTCTAGTGGATCTAGAATTAGCCCATTCGAAGTTCGGATACGCGAGTTACGCCCAGATTAATAAACAATGTTGAAACTGTGAAAAATCATCCGATTTGTCTTTCTTTGCTCCTGCTGCCTTCTTTCATGCCCTGAACCAAAATACAAGAGATATGAGTCTAATGAAGAACTAGTTAGGTATGAAAGACAAAATTTTTGGGGATAAAAATGTGATAAATTCTACTCTCATCAATATGAAACAATCCAATAGATCCAGCAGCAAATCGGTTGGCCCATTTTTTGGTGCTTCCCCTCATCACTTGAAGGACCCGCCTTCATGCTAATGATGGAAGGCCTTTACAGAGTCCATCATATGGATCTCCCTATCACATGCACTCATATTTCAGGAGGGAACAATTGACACCCTAGTTTTAGGTCAAACCTTAGTGGCTCCCACTAGCTTTCATAAAGCTAGATTTCTTGTGGCCCAATTCGGCTTGGGTTTCTGCACGTGTCCTTTTCAGGGGTGTGGGACCTACCACAAAGGGAAGATCATCCAATGACCATGAGGCACACCATGGCAATGATGTGCATTCATCCATGGTGTGTGCAAGAGCCACTATCGTATCTGCATGGGCCAAGTGCTTATGGCCCATGAATGCAGCACATCACACATCCATACATCACATGCAGGAAGAATTGATCCAATCAATTAAGTATCTGTAAAGCCCATTTTAAAGCCCATTTAAAGTCCATAATATTAACATTTAATATTGTCTAGGTATATTGGCTAAATAGCAGTTAGCAGTTCACTCCATATAGCTTTCAAGCGAATGGTGGCTTTTGCAATTTTAACAATTTAAAATTGGGCCTTACAGGTTGGGCCAAATTAATACTTGCAATTAAACATCAATCACTGACCCAAAAGTGGGAGAAATCAAGACTGAAATCAGCCCCCATCGAACCCTAGATTTGGTCCAACTGATTTGGTCCAAATCTTGTTCGAATTGGTCTGTGTTTGATTGTAATGCAAGAATCAATTCAAGATTAATGATCTGAAATTAAATATTGCTAAAGAAAAACATAAAACAGTCAAGTAGGGCTGTTTGCGCACTCCATCCTACAAAACAGAGGTTATTTCACAGTTTGCAGTCTCATAAACTGCAAATCGCAGATTACGATTTTCATATCTGCGAATTCACCTTCCAGCGCCGCCAACTTTGATCCAAAATAATACAGAAAAGAAAAACCTAATTTTATATTAATTATTACATCAAATCGAATCCTATACATTTAGTCTAAAAATAAAAAAAATATATATTTACAGACCAAATGTAAAGAATCTGCGGATCACAGATATCCATGTGCCAAGAATAAAAGATTTCGATCTCCATTGTAAGAACAACCCATAAATCAAGAAAATTATAAGGAACCATTCCATATAAAATTCAGATTTATATAAAATTTAATTCCAGATCATTAGCCCATATTTATGGGAACAATTTTCCAGAAAACAAAATCTACGCAAATAGGGTAGAACGCCTTCTGCCCATTTGGCAGGTTCAGATTTGAACAATTTTGATTCAAGATTTGAACCTGGCTCTGATACCAATGTAGGAATGGAAAGATCCATCGTATGGATGCCTAGATAAAGCGGAATAGAATGGGTGAATTTCAAAAATTTCTTTCCTTCCTACAACTAGGAATCACATTCCCTATTTTAGAAAGTTAATTTTCAAGGATCAATCTTGAATCAAGAACTGAACCAAATCTGAACAAAAGTAGGAGAAGGAAACACCTGATACAGAGAACTAGTATCCCCCAACGAAGTTGTTCACGCCTAGAAAAGTCACCAAAGACTGCTCCCACTGAAGATGGCGCAGTGTAGAACAGAGTAGAATCAGCAACGTTCTTCACAGGAACTGGATCCTTCGCAAGAACCCACTAGATGGCAGGTGAGCACAACTTCTTTTCAATTCTTTCACAAAGAACTGAAATCAAGAATGCTTCTTTATGACTCCCACATGAGCGGAGACGAACTACTAAAGGCGGCGGTGGCAGGAAGGAGACGACAGGGAGAAATTGGCATAGTCTCACTGTATGCTGATTTCTCTCTTCTATGTGGTATCTGTATCTCAAATGAGTGTGTCTTGAGGCTGCCACCCTCTCCTCCTTTTATAATCCTAAAGGGATCAGATCCTAATCCTATTAGGAGATGTTGACCCCTTTAAGTGATAAGGTAGAGTCCTTATCTAATCTGTAAATCATGATCAGCCCTCCTAATTTGATTAGGAGTTTCCAGATTTGAATCATCTTCAAATCTGGACTCTTACTAAGTGGATAGGGACTTTCCCTTATCCTTCAAGGCTGGTCCATATCTTCGATTCGCCTCATTCAAGCCAATCTAATTAGCCCAGCTCGTATTGGGCTTTTGGCCCAATAAGAGTATGTGCTCACTTAAGCCTTCCAAATTGCTGCCTAGTTGGGATTTCTTTGTATGGCGTGGGATCCAAACGTTGATCTACACAACAGCCACAAGGGTTCGGCCAAGCCTCTATCACAAGGCCTAGCCGAATTCACTAGAAAGACCAGTGAACCCCTTGAGCCCATCATATGGACTCTATGGGTTCAACACTTGCACTAAGTGGTCCTTGGGCCAAGTCACCTTGTAACACCCAAGGACTATGGGCAGATGTAAGATTAGTCCATCAGGTTTAACCCTCAAAGACCTTACACTTAACTTCTCAGCCCATAATGATCAAACACTGCCAAACAAGGGAGGACCTCTCCCCTGACTGCAAGGTACAGTGTTGCACTCTCCTCTTACATGGACCCCAGGGATTAAAACCTTTTGCAAACAATTTTGGAAACCTGTAATATATATATATATATATATATATATATATATATATTATATCGCATAAATATATTTTGTAAAACAAAATTTCAATAATTGAAATCAACTACTGTCAGTTTTGGTTTCCATTAAAGAGAGTGCATTTCCCTGATCATTACCTTTGTCCGACAAAGGGGTTGATCCTGTCACTATGATCACCCACTCAAATGGATTAATGAACCATCTCAACATACCTAGGTTTTGACCCCCTCTAAGGGTCTCACTGATTGGCATATCAAAGATGGCCCAATCCGCCACCTAGTGCAGTACCATAATCGAGTATAGGGGTTAGGTGTAACATTCCAGTTTTTCCCACTAATCGCCAAGGTCCAGGGCAATACTGGAATTCTAGTCCGATTCAAGGTCTCAAGCTGATCCCACACTGCATGTACCTCAGGTCTCATCCTGGTGGCAGAGGCAGGCCACCCCAACCGACTTGGCGGCACATCAATGTCAGCCTTATCAGGGTATGTCTCCCCAGACCGACCCACCAGTTGTGAACGTTCTAAACCAACACAAGTCTCATAAGTGTCCAATTTTAAGTGTATTACGCAGAAACACACCACATAACATGAATCAAATATGCACTTTATTCATTTACAATAAATGTCATAAGTACATCAAACTGATTGGAGCTAAGGGCATACAAAACTGTCTAACAGTATGATGGGTCATTCGACCCCAATGATCATGTGGGATCTTCCCAGTCTCATATGCACCTGGCTAGGGCTGATGAGTCCTACATGTTTGTGGCCTTCTCTACTACGTTTAGGAGGGTAATCCGAACATGGTATCGGAACCTTGCACTGGGCTCCATAAAAAGTTGGTCCCAATTTGCTGACCTGTTTAGCGCACACTTCATTACCAGTAATAAGTGCCTGAAGTCGAAAGAAAGCCTTCTGAACGTGGTTCAGAGGGAAGGGGAATCAATCCGTAGCTATATAAAGCGCTTCAACGATACTTGCTTGCAGATACCAAACCTCGATTCAGCGGTGCAACTCACTGTGGCAAAGAAAGGAATCACCCATAAAGAGTTCAAGTGGCACGTGGTAGCTAACAAATCGAAAGATATCACCGAATTCCTCATGTTAGAAGATCAATTCATCGGTACCGAGGAGGAGATCAACCAAAAGATCGACAATCTACCGTTGGAAAAGAGGAAGAGAGGGAATGAAGGAACGAGCAATGGTGGGCAGAAAAGAAAGAAAAGCAAGTCTTCGAGCAGGGGAAGAAGCAATCCAAGAAGCCAATCCCCCTCGCACACCCGCAAGTCAGGTCGATGCTCTAGGACCCCACCTGTGGAGAGAATGAGCTATACGCCTTGGAACGCTAAGCGAGGAGAGACCTTAATGACTATTAAGGATTCCTCCTTTGTTAAATGACCTCCTAGGTTAAGGGGAGACTCAAAAACAAGAAACCCAAATGTCTACTGCCATTTCCACCGAGATCATGGACACAACACGGAGAATTACAGGAATCTCCATGACGAAATCGAGGAACTTATCCACCATGGGTACCTGAAGAACTTCGTTTTGTGAGAAGGGAGGGGACAAGCAGACCCACAGCTAGATCGACAGGGGGACCAGAGGAATGGCCCCAAGGTCAGCAGGCACAATGAGCAACCACCATGATAGTTGGTAGAGGAAAGACTAGTCCACGGGGTAATTAACATGATCATCGGCAAGTCCATCATCGTCGGATGTACATCATATTGGGCGCCACACACTCCATTTCTAGGCGCCCAAATCTCGGCCCTACATAATATTGGGCATCCTCTCATTCTCTTCTCAACCTTAGGATCAACCCAGAACCATCCTAACCCTTCATTAGAAACCTTAGGGCACCCATATCTTTGCTAAAACCTAACTGATGCCCCCCCCTCTTTCTCTTTAATCCCATTTGTATCCATCATTCTTTATAAAAAGGATCCAAGGGCTCCTGAGAAGGGGTTAGATTCTGCCCCTAGGTAAGACAGAAAACTAATCTTGAGAAGTTCAAGGGTAGAGGAAGAGGAGGATGCCCAGGCAAGAGGAGGGGTTCTTGCTTGCACTTCACCTAAGCCACTACTACCACCTCTGGATTGGGATCTCAACCATTAGTCTTAGATTTAATTTATGTTCTTTCATTTCCAGTTCCATTTTTTCCTTTCTTCAGTTTACTTTCATTTTGTTTGATTCTTGTTTTCTTTTCTGCAAATCTGGAATTCGGCCAAGTAAGACGGAAGGCCTAGCTCGAGAAGTTCGAGGGTCAAACGAGATATCCGGAGACTGCTACCTTTGATCGGATTACAAACTTTTTATTTCGTTCCTTTTATTTATTTATATTTCTACACTTTTCACTTCCAGCATTGTTCAAATTTTATTTTAATGAATTTCAGTTTAATTAATTAAATTCTATGTTTCTGCAACTCTTAATTGTGCTCTCTTTCCCATATTTAAGTAAATAACGATTTTTCCTTCTTTTACCTGTTGATACGACCCATTCTCACCATTTACTACGTTTATAATTGTTTGAGAATCAAAAAAAATTTATAAATATTAAAACTGGTGTTTTGAAGTGGTTAATGACACGCTTCTGGACACACCAGGACTCAACTTCAAGGTTGGCCCTGCACCATGAAGATGGCACCAAGCTGAACATGGGTGGTAGTAGTGGCTCTTCTGAGGTTCCCAAGGAAGGTCATGTGCTTACTAATTCAACAAGGGTCATAGATGTCCAAGGCAAAAAGCATTCTAACGTTCCACTAGGAAATGAATCCAAGATTGGGAATATGAGCTATGGAATTCCATTTTCTCTCCAACCACTTACTGTGATGATTGTGCCATACTCTATACCTGTAAAGGTGTCTAACCCTGTGGGTGCACCCAATACATCAGGAATTTCTGGACCTTGTTGTGACGTCTCCAATTTTTTTTGTGAGGCCTGAATGTGGACTGCTTTGGTTGTGACGTCTGGAGGAGCCAATCAACGTGAAGGTCACGACCTGATCATCTGTGATTGGAGACCACCTTGACTCTCTACGTACCTCTTTGCTATTTTGTCAAAACTTCTGAATATTCATTGAAGCGGCTTTTAACACCCACGGTAAAAAGGTAATTGTCAACGGACGATTTCAGCTTTGCTTCCGATTTATAATCTGGTCTCCATGCCTTGCTGCAATCAACTCGTTATCAAAGATTATTCTATCCGAAAACATCTAACGGAGTCATTTTTTTCTTTTATCCTTGCAATATTTCAACTCGCCTGCAATATTTTCAAAGGAAGAATCAAAACCTCGAAGGGGATATACATTTTTTCCCTAAAAGCTGTCAAAGGATGAATCTTTTCTCCACATTCATCTTTGCCTTCATCTCTACCTCGTAACAACGTCGAAGATATTATAGGATCTACTTTCTCTCGCATCACGTCTCTTCCAAGAAAATGGTGGTAATGACATATTCCTAACAAAGACAATAACAGTACACCGACTCAATGGTGGATGGCATCATGGCATCACTTATTTCTTCCCTTGTTTATGTGTTTTCAATATGTTTAATCAAATAATTAAAAGTTTTGATGTTTATTAATGTCATTTTAATTGTTTATTATTTATATATAATAAGAAATAATAGAAAATTGGATGCAGCTTTTGGATCCAATTCACCCCATCCTCAAATATGGAAGAGGGTAAGGTAAGGAAGGGTTTTACATTTTTATGTATGGGAACGATTTGGGTTCTCAAAATCCAACCTTCTATCAATAATGTTTTCAAAACTGGACTGGAAAACTGGGAATCGGTAACTTGACCGGTTCTGTTTCACCCCAAAACCGATTTAGTCCAAAACCGTCAATTTGGTCAGTGAACCACAAATCTGGGTGGTTGAACCATTGGTTTGGACCAGATGGCCAAACTATTTGATCCGAAAATTAGTCCCCATAGAAAGAAAAAAACTTTAATATCTTAAAAATCCCTAGTACAAATATGGATATGAGTACATTACTTTTCAAAAATTTGTGAATAAATTTTTTAATTGATATGAATAAATTAATTTTCAAAAAAATTTGAATTTATGAACAATTAATTAATGAAAATTTAAAATTCTGTAAATTATATATTTTTTAAATGAACTTTAACTAAATTAAATTACCAAAAACATGAAAATTAGTTTATGGAAATAACTAAACTAAAACTTCCCAATAAATACCAAAACCCAATAAAAATTACCAATAATTATGGAAATTAAACCAAAGTAAATTGATAGTAATTAATTATGGAAATCATTAAAATTCTTCAACTTAATAATCTCCAAAACATATTAAATTTTCTGAATAGTTATGGAAATTATAAATATAGTTAAAATTCCCGAATAACGTTTCAATATACTATTAAACAATTACCAAAAACTAATGTAAATGAGAATATCGATAAATAATTTTATTACCAAAATTAATTTCGAAAATCATTAATTTTCTGAAATTACCTATCATTAAGTTGAATATCGCCTTATTGTATCTTTCAACTTGTTACTTTCTAACAACTTCTCTTTCCTACCCATATGGTTGATAAGAACATCCAGAAATGCAAAGAAAGTGATTGTAACGAACTTGATCACCCATAACCTAAGTTCATTCCACCATGTATTAAGGATGCATCCGAGAAGAATACTTCTAACAAATGTTGAGAAAGGGAATTGTTGATACATACAAAAAATTCGAGATGGGTGTGAACAGAAGATTCAAACTGGTAATGAGATATTTTTAGCTTTCCACCTCCGATAAAATTCGAGATCACATGTACACTACACGTGCCCTAGAGCACATCCAAACCGTTCATCGAAAACATCTCCAAATGACAAGTTATGTGCATGTGGGATTGTGAAGCATGCTGTATGGGGAATAGATATGAATTCATGAAATCCCCCCTCAATCAGTGGTGATCTCACCGGGTCCGGGTCCAGATATAGTAGCCACGTTAGATAAGTACAGTGATCCGGATCTCACAGGATCTCACCGGGTCCGGGTCCGGGTCATGGCAATTGAAGCATCATCTTTGAGTTGAGCATATTCCAGTCGAGATATCTATCTATAAATACCTGACCATAGAAGCCTAATCTCCATCATACAAGTATTCATTCATTTGAAGCACATCTGTTTGGTTGTATCAACATGTCTTCCCAAATTTCATCATACCCCCCCACCCAGCATTCTTCTTCGGAAGCCGGAAAAACAGAGCTCATTCGTCACACAACCAATTTCCACCCTAGCATTTGGGGAGATCGTTTCATTACTTACACTTGTGATAACATGGTCGTTGCATCTCTCTCTCTCTCTCTCTCTCTCTCTCAATTTATAATGTTTTTGACATGATGAGAATTGCTTGTGCAGAAACTTGAGTCTTACAGTCAACAAGTTGAGCAGCTAAAAGAAGAAGTGAGGAGCATTTTACGGAATTCTGCCAATAAACCATTGGAAATGTTGAGTTTGATTGACGCAGTCCAACGTCTTGGCTTGGGGTATCATTTTGAGAGAGAGATAGACAAGATGCTAGAACAGATATTCGATGCCCACATTGTCTACTTTAATGATATGGATGATAATCTCAATGCTGTTGCTCTTCTGTTTCGATTACTCAGGCAACATGGTTATAACATACCATGTGGTAAGTCCCAATATTAATATTTCTCTCTGCAGGTTTCTGTTAGTTATGCACATAATCTGGTATATTATATACATGCTGGTTCTTCAAATTAAGTCTTTAGATATTCAAAAATCGCATATGCAGATGTGTTCAAGAAATTGGGTCAAATTGGGTCAGGTTCGGGATTATGACCCATCATCACCCAATTCGATCGATCCCTGCATAATCTATGACTTATGTTTTTTGGTCTCATTTCCTATTTCTGTTGGTCAAGCAGATGTGTTCAAGAAATTCAAAAATGAAGATGGAAAGTTTAGAGAGAGCTTGGCTAGAGATATACAAGGTATGCTGAGTTTGTATGAAGCTGCATACCTTGGGAAATGTGGAGAAGAAGTTCTAGATGAAGCCCTTGCTTTTACCACTGCTCATCTCAAGTCGTCTGTGGCTACGGATACAACATCCCCTACTCTTATAAAACAAGTGAAGCATGCCCTAGAGCAGCCTCTCCACAGGGGAATACCTAAGATAGAGGCACGACATTTCATCTCTTTCTACGAAGAAGACAAATCACGAAATCAAGTTCTGCTCAAGCTTGCAAAGTTAGATTTCAACAGAACACAGTTGTTATATCTCAACGAGCTAAGCCAAGTATCAAGGTAAGCTTCCCAGTTTTCTCTGAGAATTGAACTTGGTGATAACCTTCATAACTATATATATATATATATATATATGTTTGTATCTGCTCTAATATAATCTCTAACACTTACGTACAGGTGGTGGAAGAATATAGATTTTACATCAAAGACACCTTATGCAAGAGACAGACTGGTAGAGTGCTATTTTTGGACAGTTGGAGTTTATCCTGAACCCCAATACTCTCTTGGACGAAAGATTTTCACCAAAGTAATTGCCATCAATACAATTTTAGACGATACTTACGATGCATATGGTACCTTTGATGAACTCCAGCTCCTTACGGATGCAATCCGAAGGTTTGAATTGAGATGAGACCACAATTAAGTTAACATGGATCTATATCAAAATTTTGACAAGTTGATTTACTTATTAGTTAGTTAGATGTTTTCATTGCCCTTCTCACTTTATATAGTTTCATCATGTTTATATATTTAGGTGGGATGCCAATGAAACTGATAAGCTACCAGAATACATGAAAGTGGTATACCTTACACTCTTAGATATTTACAATGAAATTGAAGAAGAGATGAGAAAGGAAGGAAGATGTTTTTGTGTTTCTTATGCAAAAGAATCGGTAAGTTACACATAATTAAGCAGCAATTAATGGCCGGCTGTGATTAATTTATTTATTTGTTCCATTAATTCTCTATATATATCTTGTTAAATTCGAAGGATGATCAATGTAATTAATTAGATGGCAATGCTCTTTATATATAGTTTATAAGAAATCATAATTAAACTCGCAAGTTAACCGCACCTACGCACTCTTTTTAATTAATAACTCTAATTTTAACTTCATTCTGCCCCGGCCACCAACCCCAGATGAAGGATTTGATTGAAGCCTACCAAATTGAAGCCACATGGTTGAAAGAAGGGCACATTCCTACATTTGAAGAGTTTAGCAAGCTTGGCCTAATTACCAGTACATACATTATGATGACAAATACCATCTTCGCATGCATGGGAGAAATGGCAACAAAAGAGGTGTTTGATTGGCTATCAAAGACACCTGATGCTGTTAAGAGTTCATGTATCATCGGTCGATTCTCGGATGACATCATGACTAACGAGGTATGCATCCATCTAATATAATCTAGCTATATATATATATATATATATATATAGCTAGCTCTAGCTAGTTAGCATTAATTTAATAATAAATAGAGCTCTTAAATTAAGCTAATTAACCTTGTATTGGTTTGATTCTATCTATAAATTTGAAATTTTGAAGTTTGAGCAAGAGAGAGGACATGTCTGCTCTGCTATTGAATGTTATACGAAGCAGTATGGTGTGTCAAGGGAAGAGGCAAAGAACGAGTTACGTAAGATTGTCACAAACGCATGGAAGGTTTTGAACGAGGAATGTATCACACCGACTGCCGCACCAATGCCTCTGCTAATGCCAGTTGTCAACCTTGCACGCATTATAGAAGTCGTCTACAAGCATGGAGATGCCTTCACCAACGTCATTACAGGGTTGAAAACTCACATCAAACTTGTGCTCATTGATCCCATCCCAATCTGATCAAACCCGGCCCCACGTGTTACATACATATGTACTATTCATGAATTAATTACTCAGTACATATATTACCACAAAATTAAAATAAAGTTAAATAAGTCTCATAAATGGGACAGTGGAAGAGTTACTGTATCAGAATCACATCTGCTATGATCGAGGTCATGCATCAAGTGTTGTATTTAATGTTTTAATTACTTGAAAAATTAAATTCGAACATACATATTCATGCATTTGCTCCTATTCCGCATAATAATAATCATCGAAACAGAAAAACCGTTGTGAGTGCTTCTGGTTTGGTGATGCATGAACCCTAAATTTATTTATAAGTTTATCTGGTTTGAAAAAGAGGAAAAGTATAAACCAATTCACTAACTGATGCACTTGCTCCTATTCGGCATAATAATAATAATAACAAAGAAGACATATTCATGCATTTCAATTCGAGCTCAAATCGATGTACCCACCTCGATCGATGTGCTATAATGGGCATTATTCAGTCCAGGAAAATTCATCTTTGATTCAACTATTCAAGAAATTAAATAACACCCTTTTGTGGAAGATTTTGAAGATCTTCACTAGCACTAATGCACATATATATCAAGTCTTATTAATTTGATTAAATCACGAATGGAATAGAGAATCGAACATAGCATTGGGTTCAGTTTAATTTGCAGTCCTTGAATCTAAACATGCAATTATAAAAAGAAAGGCTTTAAATAACTAGACTTTATCACTTTTCTTTAATTAATTAATCTGCTCAGTATGGTTCATTACCGCCATCAACAAATCATTCAAAGTGTCAACAGTTTTAATTAAGTGATCTCCACCACCCATCGTAATTAAGAGACCCGAAGAACATCTTCATTCAAACAAGGTTTTTTTTTTTTTTTTGGAAGAAAACCTTTAGAGAGAGAAAGATAAAAAGGAGGGAGAAGAATATTTGTGGAGAGAAGAACTAGAAAAACAAGTAGAAAAGAAGATTTGAGATGCCATTATTGACATATTGTTAATTGGCTCCTTTTTTTTACACAGAAATTTTGAAAGGAAAAGAGAATTTTTTGTTCTCCCGATTCAAAAAACCTTTCACTATAGAGAACGGCAATTCAAACTTTTGAGTTTTTCTCTGTTAGTGGGAGACATAGGCTTGCCTCATGAGTGGAGCAGTTTTTCACCGTTAGTGGGGGACAGCGTAGGTTGCAAGGCATTGACTAGGTGAGTTAAAGGCATTGACTAGGCATTGACTACAACAGAGGAGATAGGTGACGTTGAATTCCAAATTGGTGAGCTAAAGGCTCCCGAAGCACCATGTTTTCATAAGTCTTGGTCGATTAATTAACATGATGTGGTTTTTAATGTAGCGTGATTTGACTATTCCCTGTTAGAGATGATCTAGCTTCCAGTCAGGTAGCGAGTTAGGTGAATTTGCAAGACAATGAATCAGAGAATCCGGGGTGACTAATACAGCGAAGTCGCTCTGATGCTTAAGTCAGTAAACTGTGATACGAGCTGAAAAGCTTTGAGAGCTAGAGAGCTAGAGAGTAGAAAAATCACGCGTACCTTGTGTCATTGGGGTTGGTGCCTTTATATAACTGAGCCCTCGCGGGATCTACGGATCGGTTCCATGATCGTCATCCTGATGTTAGACAGTTTTGTATGCCCTTAGCTTCAATCCGATTTCATGTACTTTTGTTATGTAGTGTAAATAAATAAAATGCATGTTTGATTCATGTTGTTTGGTATAATTCTGTGTAAAACCCTAAAACTGGACACTTATAGAGACTCGTGTTAGTTTTAAATGTTCACAGCCATTGGATAAGTTTGGGGAGATTTATCCTGCTAAGGTTGATACTGGTGTGCCACCAAGTGTTGCGATGGCCTGTCTCGGCCACCAGGGTAAGATCCAAGCCACATGGGTGGCCTGTCTCGGCCACCACTTAATGTAAGTGTTGGGCCCATAGGATCCATGTGATGGGCTCAAGGGTTCACTGAGCTTTTCAATGAATTCGGTTGAGCCGAACCCATGTGGCTGGTGTGTAGATCAATGCTTGGGTCCCACACCATACAAAGAAGCCCAACTGGGCAGCAAATTGGAAACTAGTTAAACATTGAACACTTAATGGGCCAAAAGCCCATTTCGAGCTGAGCTGACATGATCACCCATCTATGGGGCAGATCTGAGATTAATGTTAGTAAAAGGATTGGGCCTTTAACCTTATCCACTCTAGGAGACCAAATTCAAATCAGATTTGAATCTGGTAACCTCCTGATAAGATCAGGAGTAAGCTAACTTAATCTGTAGATAGGATTAAGATAATCCCCTATCCAAATACTGGTTTGGATTGGGATAACTCCTAATTAGGAGGTTTCTTAATCAAAAAGAAAAGAGGAGAAACCCTAAGAGAGAAAAATATCAGATTTCGAACCAAGGGTTGTAAGCAAGAAAGCATCTTGTGAATTGAGATAGGATCTCATACACACTCCAGAGAGAAGAGAAGCAATTCAGCAATCTTCGTCCCAGGAGTTCTCCTCCAGCCGCCGCCATTCCTTCTTGCAAGATTTGATCTTTGCAAAAGAAAGAAATCAAGAAATCAATTCTTGACATCATTCTTGCAGAAAAGACTGTAAAAGATTTGGTGCTCAGAGTTTCCAGAGGGTTCTTGAGAAGGATCCAGTGTGTAGGACGCACTCTGTTGGTTCCGTTCCACGTACAGCTGTGTCATCTTCAGTAAGAGCGGATCTTGGTGTCCTCTTTGGGCGTGAACACCAACTTTGGGAGATATTGCTTCTCCGGATCAGGTATAATCCTCCCTTTTCCTTTTGGTTCAGATTTGGTTCGATTATGGTTCAAGTAGGATCCTTGAATATTGTATTATAAATTTAGGGAATACGATTCCCAGTTGGGAAAAGGTAGAAAAATTTTTTGAAATTCGCCCACCTATTCCGCAATCTTTTTGGCGTCCATAAGATGAATCCTATCATTCTTTCAGTGGTATCAAAGCCACAGGTTCGAATCTTGAACCAAAAGAAAATCAGATCTGAACCTGTGCAGATGGACAGAAGTTGTTCAACCAAAATTTGCATAGATTGTTTTCTTTATTTCAAGAAACTATTTCTTGTTAAGGACCATTGATCTAAAATTAATTTTTGTTAAATCCAAAATTTATTTAGAACTATTCTTTATTTATTTTGATTTAATGGACTGTTCGAACCTGGAGATCCCAGTGCAAAGTTGGCGCAGATGGTCTGCGCACCCTTTTTCCTTTTTATTCATTTATTTTATTCAATTTGGTTTGTAAATAATTCTTTTTTATTTTTCTAGACTGAATGTATAGGATTTGATCAAGAATGTAATAAATTAATAGAAATAGGATTTATGTTTTTCTTATTTTCTTGATTGAAGAAAAATGAAGAAGAAGGCGACGCTGGAGATTTGCAGATGGAGAAATCGCTTTCTGCGATTTGCAGTTTGTGAAACTGCAACCCTAGTGATTAACCTATGTTTTGCAGGTGGTGCGAACAGTCCATATTTGTTTCATGATTGTTGAAAATTGAAATTATTAATTTTAGATCTTTCATTAATTAATTCTTGACTTGAAAATCAGTTTCAGACCATTTCAGACTATATTAGACCAAAACTGTTTGGACCGAATCTAGGGTTCGAAGGGGACTATTTTTCAGCATTTTTCTCACACTTGCTGTTTCAAATCTGATGTTCAATTATAGGATTTAATTCGGCCCACCTGTAAAGCCCAGTTTTAAAAGGTTAAAATTGCAAAAGCCCACTATTGTAAGAAAAGTTGTATGGGCCGAACTGCTAACTGTGATTCAGCCCATACACATAGTCAACATTAATTGTTAATGTTATGAATTTCAAATGGGATGTTCAATGGTCTTTATAGCAGTTAATTGATTGGATCAATTCCTCCTTTACATGTGATGATTGGATGTTTGATGTGCTACGACCATGGGCCATAAGCACTTGGCCCATGAAGACTCGTTAGTGGCTCTTGCGCACACCATGGTTGAATGCACATCATTGCCATGGTGTCCCTTAAGGTCATTGGATGACCCCTCCTTGCTTGGTGGGCCCCACAACCCTGAAAAGGGATGCGTGCAGAACCCCTAGCCGATTAAGGCCCACCAGAAATCTAACTTTATGAAAGTCTGTGGGAGCCACTTTGGTTTGACCTAAAATTAGAACTAGGGCGTAATTTTGTTCCCTCCAGCAAATATGAGTGCATGTGATAGGGAGATCCATATGATGGACTCTCTAAAGGCCTTCCATCATTAGCACAATGATGGGTCATTCAGTAATGAGGAAGCATACCATAAAATTGGGCTATCCATTTGCTGTTGGATCTGTCAGAGTGTTTCATAAGATGATAGGGGCGTCATAGACCGATGTGGGAGGGGCTTCTCCAGAAAATGGGAACTCTCTCACGGTACCTTGGCATAACCTGAATATATGGGTGGCACTCACTGGACAGAAAGGTTTACTTGAAAATGGCTCTAAACCTTGTCTAACAGAGGCCAAAGGGAAACTCATTCGATGAGTGGATATGATCCGTCATAGAAAGGTGGTGGGGTTATGCAGCTGAAACAGTTGGCTTCACACAACCCATGTGATTTTCCACATTTCCAGAGTCATTTCGTCGTCTCCGTCACTAAGAAATGAGGGAAATCTCAGAGATGAACAAATGGGAATGTAACATAGATTAAAAACCATATCTATGTAGGTAGCATGAATCAAACTAAGGTTGTGGACAAATGTCTTTGTTGTTTTATCAGAAAATGGCAAACGGTCAATTCGCAAAGCTTCTAGACGATAATAAGCTTAAGGGCCCAAACTATGCCGACTGGTACAGAAATCTTATGCTGGTCCTAACTTCCGAAAAGTTAGATAAGGTGGTGAAAAATCCTGCCCCGGAGCGTCCAGGTGATAAGGCTTCTGAGGCCCGTAGGAGGAACTACCAATATTGGGAGGATAAAAACTCCCTAGCCCACTGCTTTGTCATTGCCTCACTAGACAACTCAATACAGAGGTAGTTTGATCAGATTGAACTAGCCAATGACATATTGGACAGTCTAAAGACAATGTATGAAGAGCAGAACCGTTCTACTCGACAGAAGGTCTTGAAACTGTTCATGACCACGCAGATGTCCAAAGGGCAGAAAGTTCATGACCATTGTCTTCGGATGATGGGCTACATTAACAAACTCAAAGCCCTTGGATCTGGTCTAGATCTTGGCACGCAAGTGGATGCCATTCTGAATTCTTTGCCCTCTTCCTTCAATGAGTTCACAATGAACTACAACATGAATAAGCTGAATGTCAGTGTCCAGGAACTCAGCAATATGTTGTAGAGGGCCGAGGATCTACTCAAGAAGGATGAGATTGTGGTTATGCTTGGTGAAGCTAACAAATCAGGCAAGAAAAAGAGAAAGGCAAAGAAGCCTCAAAAGAAAGCTGTCAAGCCTAAGAAGCAGAAAAAGAATAAGGCATCTGATGTCTGTCACTTATGCAAGTAGACCGGCCACTAGAAGAGTAACTGTCCTACCTACCTGGAATCTAAGAAAGGTAACGTCGAAACTTGTGTCATAGAAACTAATATGTTAGTTACTTCTGTGTCCTGGTGTGTTGACTCCGGGGCTTCAACTCATGCGTGTAACTCACTACAGGGGTTCAAAGTTAGCAGAAGATTGAGTGAAGGCAAAGTGACACTATTCTTGGGAACGATTGCAAGTGTTGTAGCTACGGCAATAGGAACCGTAGAATTAGTCTTTAGAGAAGGAGTGCTTGTACTTAAAGATTGCCTTTATGTACAGAACTTGAGAAGAAATTTAATTTTTGTTTCTAAATTGTGTGCTGATGGATATACTATTTATTTTAGTAATATGATTACTGTTAAACGGAATAACTAATTCATCGCAAGCGGGGAACTGGAGAACGGTCTCTATGTTCTATATCCTTCTCTGGAAACTAACTTAACCGAAACTACGTCGGTCGAAAATCCCAAGAAAAGGAATCGTGATACAGTAAATCCCACGTGCCTTTGGCATTACCGACTTGGCCATATCGATGTTGACCGAATCACAAAGCTGGTAAAGGATGGTCCTTTGGATTTTCTAACCGTAGAAAATATTCCCACTTGTGAGCCTTGCCTTCAAGGTAAGATGACTAAGCGGCCATTTGACGGTAAGCCTGAAAGATCTGCAGGCACACTTGACCTAATACATACTGATGTATGTGGTCCCCTGAGTGTTAGGACATGAAATCAGTACGTGTATTTCATCACCTTTATAGATGATTTTTCACGATACAGTTACGTGTACCTAATGAGACACAAATCTGAATTCTTTGAAAAGTTCAAAGAGCTCAGACAGGAAGTCGAGAAATAGTTAGGGAGAGAAATTAAGGCCCTTTGATTGGATCGAGGTGGCAAGTAACTCTCTGACGAATTCAGGGACTACTTGAAATCAACGAGATAGTGTCACAATTAGCTCCTCCTGCCACACCTCAACTCAATGGTGTTTCAGAGAGGAGGAATAGGACCTTGTTGGACATGGTCTGGTCACTTCTCGTTTGCTCAGAATTACCCACATCCTTTTGGGGATATGCATTAGAGACTACTATCTACGTACTGAATCGAGTTCCAACCAAATCGGTTCCGAAGACTCCATATGAACTATGGATCGGAAGGAAGCCAAGTGTGAGACACTTGAAGATTTGGGGTTGTCCTACACACGTTAAAAGAACAAGTGCGGACAAGTTAGAATCCAAGACCAGTCGTTGCCTATTTATAGGCTATCCAAAAGATTCAGTGGGTTATCTATTCTATGACCTGAGTGGGCAGAAAGTGTTCTGTGGTCGAAATGCCCAATTCTTAGAAACCGAATACATCCTGGACACTCATCGTCAGGAAATATCTCTTGATGAGGAGAGCTCAGGAGCAGTGGGAGATGTCCCACAAGTTCCAGGTAGTGACCAACCTAGAAGATCCACTCGGGTATCCAGGCCACCAGTCTGATATGGTTATGACCAGGATAGTTACCTGGTGGAAGCCCTAACTAGTTAGGAGGATCCTGTAACTTACGCGGAAGCTACGTTAGACATAGATTCCCAGAAGTGGGTGGAGGCCATGAGAGCTGAGATGGACTCGATGGAGACCAAGGGGATCTGGACTCTAGTAGATCCGCCCTCCGGGGTAAAAGCAATTGGTTACAAATGGATTTACAAGAGGAAGAAGGAGCCCGATGGCAGGATTGAAACCTACAAAGCTCGTTTGGTGGCAAAAGGGTATACTCAGAAAGAAGGCATCGATTATGAGGAAACTTTTTTTCCCGTGGCCATGCTCAAATCCAATAGAATCCTGCTAGCTGTAGCAGCATACCATGACTACAAGATTTGGCAGATGGATGTCAAAACCGCGTTTTTGAATGGAGATCTTAGTGAAGATATCTACATGCAGTAGCCGCAAGGTTTCATTGCTGCTTGTCAGGAACACATGGTATGTAAACTTAATAGATCCATATATGGACTTAAGCAAGCTTTTAGGAGTTGGAACATCCATTTTGATTCTGTTGTCAAAATGTTTGACTTTGAGTAGAATCCGGATGAACTCTGTGTTTACAAGAAGTCCAGTGGGGATAAGATCACCTTTTTGGTGTTGTACGTGGGCGATATCCTACTCATTGGGAATGATGTAGGAATGTTGACTTCGGTCAAGGTATGACTATCACAGCAGTTCTCCATGAAAGATCTTGGAGAAGCTTCATATATACTGGGTCTTCAACTCTATAGAGATAGATCGAAGCGGATAATTGGATTATCCCAGGCTGCTTACATTGACAAAATTGTCAAAAGATACAGCATGGAGAACTCCAAGAAGGGAAACGTTCCTTTCAGGCATGGAGTCATTCCCACCAAGAAGATGTCTCCCAAGACTTCTGAAGAGATTGAGGGCATGAGAGACGTTCCCTATGCCCCAGCCGTAGGGAGCATCATGTATGCCATGTTGTGCACTCGCCCGGACATTACTCAAGCAGTGAGTGTGGTAAGCAGATTCCACGCCAACCCAGAGTATGAACATTGGACTGCTGTGAAGAGCATACTCAAATACCTTTGAATGACAAAAGATTTTTGTCTGGTATTCAATGGTAGTTCACTACAAGTTCTAGGGTATACTGATGCCGATTTCCAGTCGGATCCAGATGATAAAAAGTCTACATATGAGTATGTTTTCATGATAGGATCATGTGTTGTTTATTGGAAAAGCAGCAAACAGGGGTTCACTACAGATTCCACAACCGAGGCCGAGTACATTACCGCAAGTGAAGCTGCTAAGGAAGCCGTGTTGATGAAGAAATTCATACACGAATTGGGAGTGATTTTGTCCAGCACATCACCCATCCCATTGTTGTGTGACAACAATGGAGCGATCGCACAGGCTAAAGAGCCTCGGGCCCACTCGAAGTCAAAGCACATCGAGAGGAAGAACCACGTACTACGGGAGATCGTTGGTAGAAGGGACATCCTAATTCAGAAGATAGCATCAGCAGATAATGTGACAGACTCATTGACTAAGCCACTAACACAGAAGGTGTTTGAGAAACACGTGGAAAGTATGGGACACCGGCTTGTACCAGATTGGACCTAAGTGCAAGTGGGAGCTGTTAGACAGTTTTGTATGCCCTTAGCTTCAATCTGATTTGATGTACTTTTGTTATTTAGTGTAAATAAATAAAGTGCATGTTTGATTCATGTTGTTTGGTATAATTCTATGTAAGACCCTAAAACTGGACACTTATAGGGACTCGTGTTAGTTTTAAATGTTCATAGCCATTGGATAAGTCTGGGGAGATTTATCCTGCCAAGGCTGATACTGGTGTGCCACCAAGTGTTGGGATGGCTTGTCTTGGCCACCAGGGTAAGACCCAAGGCACATGCAGTATGGGATTACTCGAATCCTTGAACCGGACCAAATTTCCAGTATTGCCCTGGACCTTGGAGACAAATGGGCAAAACTGAAAAGTTACACTTGACCCCTAGACTCGATTATGACACTTCACTAGGTGTCGGATTGGGCTGTCTTTGATATGTCAATCAGTGAGATCCTTAGCGGGGATCAAAACTTGGGTATGTTGAGACAGTCTGAGAATTCATCTAGGTGGGTGATCATAGTGGCAGGATCAGCCCCTTTGTCGGACAAAGATAATGATCGGGAATGCACTCTCTCTGATGAAAACCAAACTGCCGACAGTTGATTTCAATCGTCAGAATTTTATTTTGCAAAATTAATATATACATATATATATGTATGGTTTCAAAATGTTTGCAAATGGTTTTAATTCCCAAGATCCATGTGAGTGGAGAGTGCGGCACTGTTCCTTGCAGTCGAGGGAGAGGTCCTCTCTTGTTGAGCTGTGCTTGATCATTAAGGGCTGAGAGGTTAAGCGTAAGACCATTTAGAATAATACCTGATGGGCTAATCTTGCACCTGCCCACAGTCCTTAGGTTTTTATAAGATGGCTTGGCCCAGGGACCACTTAATGTAAGTGTTGGGCCCATAGGGTCCATGTGATGGGCTCAGGGGTTCACTAACTTTTTCAGTGAATTCGGCTGGGCCTTGTAATAAAGGCTGGGCCGAACCCATGTGGCTGATGTGTAGATCAATTCTTGGGTCCCACGCCATACAAAGAGTCCCAATTGGGCAGCTGATTGGAAACTAGTTAAGCACTAAACACTTAATGGGCCAAAAGCCCATTTCAAGCTGGGCTGATATGATCACCCATCTATGGGGCGGATCTGAGATTAATGTTAGGAAAATGATTGGGCCTTTAACCTTATCCACTCTAGGAGACCATATTCAAATCAGATTTGAATCTGGTAACCTCCTGATAAGATCCGGAGTAAGCTAACCTAATCTGCATATAGGATTAAGATCATCCCCTATCCAAATACTGGTTTGGATTGGGATAACTCCTTCTTAGGAGGTTTCTTAATCAAGAAGAAAAGAGGAGAAACCCTAAGAGAAAATAATCAAAATTTGAACCTAGGGTTTGTGTGCAAAAGAACATCCTGCAAATTGAGATTGGATCTCATACACACTCCAGAAAGAAGAGAAGCGATTTCAGCCATCTTCACTTCAGGAGTTCTCCTCTAGCCGCCACCATTCGTTCTGACAAGATTCGATCTTTGAAAAAGAAAGAAATCAAGAAATCAGTTCTTGATATTAGTTTTGCAGAAAAGACTAAAAAGATTTGGTGCTCAAAGATTCCAGAGGGTTCTTGCAAAGGACTCGGTGTGTAGGATGCACTCTGCTAGTTTCGTTCCACCTATTGATGTGTCATCTTCAGCAGGAGCGGATCTTGATGTCCTCTTTGAGCGTGAACACCAACTTTGGGAGATACTGCTTCTCCGGATCAGGTATAATCCTCCATTTTCCTTTTGGTTCAGATTTGGTTTGATTATGGTTCAAGAAGGATCCTTGAATATTGTATTCTAAATTTAGGGAATATGATTCCTAGTTGGGAGAAGGTAGGAAAATTTTTTGAAATTCACCCACCCATTCCGCAATCTTTTTGGCATCTATAAGATGGATCCTACCATTCTTTCACCTGATGGGATCCGTTTCCGCTTTAATTGAGGAGTAACATTATCAATTAATAAAGATTATCCATTCCACCCGATTCGGGCAGAGAGAAGATTAGGCCGACCATTACATGGCGTGATCTCGTGAGGTTCGGAATCTACTAGAGAAACTTCCAAGATCGTTACGTGGTGGTCTGGGTCGGTAGCCCCGAGCTGATACTTTATTCTTCTAGTTCTGAATCGGATTGAATGCCATGGTGATTGCGCTGGGGTGACCCTGTGCCAAGGTGATTGAATACCCGATCTCAATTGTTGCAAACTAAGCTTGTCGGGCTGAGCTGTCATCTCTTAGTCAGGTCGTGTCCATGTTTCCCCTTCTCGCTAGGTCATGCCAAATCACCCTTCATCAATTGTCCCCCACTCCTCATGCCAGGGGTCCCAATCTTGTGTGAGAAGGTCATGGATGATCTAGGTGGATTTCGCGGGGGTTTTGACAATTTGAAGAGCGAACCGCTGGTCGGGCCTGTTCAATCGTCTGGCTAAACCACGAAATGACCCAGATCGCGTCTCGGGTATGCACAGACATCACGTTGTTTATAAACTCCGCGGACGTCAAAGAGCATGCTCAACCGATTTCGTCATCGGGTGTCATGCAACCGGTTTTCATGAGAGTCGTTGGATCGAGCAGGTCTCAACCGTTGATCAACACGCGGTGAGCTATAAATAGAGGGCCGAGGGGCCCCTCTTCTTCGCCAAAAATCTTGTGATTGAGCTCTCCCGAGGTCGCGTCGGAGTCCTTCAGCTCACCACTTCTTCCCTTGTGTTTCGAGGTCATTTTCATCTTTTTTGGTGAGTTCATCTTTTCTTCCTTAGTTTATTCTCTTTTCCTGTTCCTGTTTCAATATGTCTAGTGCTAGCATAGATAGGCTTCTTAGTGACTCTAGTGGGTTGAGGGTGCTGAGGTGTAGTCCAGTCCTCGGCTCCCGCTGGCGAGGTCAGCTCCTTGCTAGGTAGTTCCCCTCCTCGCCCCTTAGGAGAAACCTCTTTACCCGAAGTTGGGCCATCTCGACTTGAGGAGCCTGTAGCTCGGGAGGAGGGACCGACCTCCGGAGATGGGGTCCCATCTTCTTCTCGGGGTTGGGATCCAGATGACTTCGGGCCTTCTACTATGACCTCAAACAAGCTACTGTCCTTGGTAGCTCGTTATCGTCTTCTCGATAACCTAGTTTTCAGTATTCCCTTGGGTCGGTACCCTTGGGTTCATGGTCACCATGAGCTCACAGTTTTCGAAGAGTAGCTTGTAACTGGGCTACGCTTCCCACTCCACCCATTCATTGTATAAATAATTAAGCTTTTTGATATCACCATTGACCAATTACACCCAAACTCCATCCGAACTATAGTAGGTACAATTTCCCTATTCCACGAGTATAACCAACCTCTGTCCTTAGACGTTTTTAGCTCGCTCTGCTAAATAAAAAAGAACTATGCTTGCCTATGCGGGGACATCCGACAAAGTTACTACATCTCTCCTCACCCCGAGTTCAAAATCTTGATCGGTAGCCCGAACAAAATACCGGCCTAGAAGAGGAGATACTTTTTTATCCGAAACCCTAAGGGGTGACCCTTCCCGACTCACTAGTAGGGTGGCTATTAAAGACCCTGGGGTGAGGCTAGATGTGGAGACCAGGGTGGTCATTAACTCCTAGAGGGACCTCAGCCTAGAGATGAGAGATTTCTTGGCCGAGGAGAAACTTGTGCGAGCTGGGCTAAGCCCTCCTGGTAGGCCTCCAACTCGATGCTCATATTCTTTTTTATTTTGAACTTTCTTTAGTTCGTGACTAACCTTTTCTTTTTCTTTTGTAGTAGCCATGCCGAAGGTCGATGCAGAGAACCTTCCGAGGAGCTTTTAGAGAGGGAAAAAGAGGAAGAACTCAAAGAAGTCTCGCCGGGAGGCCGGTCCTTCTACCCCCATACCGCCCGAGGTCGCTGCGCCAGAGCCGATCTCTGCCAAGCTTCCAGAGGAGGAGGTCCATCCCCAGCCTCCTATTGTGGACCTGGACGAAGACCAGGATGAAGGAGCTCTGCCTCATGAACCGGAGAGCACTTCCGCGCCCGAGCCTCAGCTCTCGAAGGAGAGCATAATGACCCCTCGGCTCGGGCTCCTCAAGAGTAAGGACGTTGTATTTCTCGCCAAAGTCACAAAGTGGGCTAACATGTCCACAAGCCAGCTTGGAGGCTGGGCTGCTAGCTATTGTATGGTGGTGAGTATTTTATCTTTATACTTCATTTCCTTGTTCGCCTTTTAAGGGTACTTACCTCTGCTTTCTTTTTGCCAGGTGAATTCTGCCATTCACTCGTTGGTCTACCAATCCGAGGTCCGCCTAAAGTGAGCTCAGGAAGCCGAGGAGAATGCTCAAAAACTTTACCGTGAGCTGGACTTAGCTCAGGGTGAAGTTCTTCAGGCTAAGAAGGGAGCTCGGAGTCAACAGGAGTTGATCCTTGTTAGATAGTGTATGCCCTTAGCTCCAATCAGAATGATTTACATTATGACATTTAATGTAAATGAATAAAGTACATATTTGATTCATGTTATTATGGTGTGTTTCTGTGTAATACCCTTAAATCGAACACATATGAGATTCGTGTTAGTTTAGAATCTTCACAGCCGTTGGATAGATCTGGGAAGATTTATCCTATCAAAGCTGATATTGATGTGCCGCCAAGTTGGTTGGGGTGGCTTGTCTCAACTGCCAGGGTGAGACCTGAGGTACATGTAGTGTGGGTTTTCTTGAAACCCTGAACCAGACCAGAATTCTAGTATTGCCCTAATCCTTGGAGATAGATGGGCAAAACTGGAATGTTACACCTAACCCCTAGACTCGATAAGGATACTACACTAGGTGTTGGATTGGGTTATCTTTAATATGCCAATCAGTGAGATCCTTAGAGGGGGTCAAATCCTAGGTACGTTGGGACAATCCGAGAATTCATTTCAGTGGGTGATCATAGTGACAGGATCAGCCCCTTTGTCGGACAAAGTGAATGATCAGGGATGCACTCTCTCTGATGAAAACCAAAACTGCCGGCAGCCAATTTTAACCGTTGAAATTTGTTTTGCAAAATATATTTATATAGAGATATTCATATAGATATTATGGTTTCAAAATGTTTGCAAAAGGTTTTAATTCCCAATGGAGAGGTCATCTCTTGTCGGGCAGTGTTTGATCATTATAGGCTGAGAGGTTAAGTGTAAAACCATTGAGGGTAATACCTAATGGGCTAATCTTGCATCTACCCACAATCCTTGGGCTTTTATAAGGTGGCTTGACCCAAGGACCATATATTGTAAATGTTGGGCCCATTAAGAGCCCATGGTGATGGGCTCTGGGATTCACTGTCTCCTAAAGTGAATTCGACTAGGCCTTGTAAAGAGACTGGGTTGAACCAATGTGGCTGATGTGTAGATCAATGTTTGGGTCCCACACAATACAAGGATATCCAACTGGGCAACAGTTTTGAGGATAAGTGAGCACATAGACTTAATGGGCCTAAAGTCCAATTTGAACTGGCTTAATTAGATTAATTAAAGAGGGGCGGTTCTGGGATTTAGATCAGCAGATAGGATAAGGGATTGTTCCTATCCACTCAGAGAGTCCAGATCCAAATAAAGATTTGGATCACGAAACTCTTAATTAGATTAAGAGGGCTAATCTTTATTTGCATATAAGATAAGGGATTATCCTTATCTCTTAAAGAGAGTCCAGATCCAAATACAAGATTTGGATTAGGAAACTCCAAATGGGATTAGGAAAACCTTCCTTTAAGGCTACAAATAGAGGAGTAGGGCAAACCTCCAGTTCATCCTTCAGTCTACTAATTCAAGAGAGAAGATAGCATACAATTGA
This sequence comes from Nelumbo lutea, assembly GCF_056320005.1. Taxonomy (NCBI): domain Eukaryota; kingdom Viridiplantae; phylum Streptophyta; class Magnoliopsida; order Proteales; family Nelumbonaceae; genus Nelumbo; species Nelumbo lutea. The sequence goes on from NC_142684.1 coordinate 142,811,172, forward strand.
ACTACCTCTATCTTCAGCACTTGCTCTCTCCTGCTATTACCGCCATAACCAGTTCGATCTCCACACTAGGAGCGATCAAGAAAGGGTTCTTGATATCATCTTTTGGTAGAAAAGGCAATATGAAGTCGTACTCACTCGCCCTTCATCAGATTCTTACTAAAGAATCCGATTCTTGCTGAAGAGCCATTCTACTGATTCTACTTCACCCTGCACCATGTCATCTTCGATGGAAGTAGTCTTTGGATTCATCCTTGGGCATGAACACCTTCATTGGAGGTTACTATTACTTCGTATCAGGTATAACCCTCCACTCCCTTTTAGTTTCAGATCTGATCTGGTTTAGGTTCAAGATTAATCCTTGAAAATGCAACTTTCTAAAATAGGGAATGTGATTCCCACGTGGGAGAGAGAAATTTTTGAAATTTTGCCCAACCTTCCTACAGGGTTCGACCATCCATATGATGGATCTCTCATCCCTTCAATCCTAGCATTGACTGAGGAAAAGGAGAAGCTCCAACCCAAGAACGACAACCTCGATGCAATGATCAAAGAGCACACCGAGATCTTCAAGACGGCCACTCAAGAGGCACAAGCGGAGGAGAGAGAGAGCGCCATCAAAAGCTTCAAGGAGTCTCTGGAGTTCCACAATCTCCAGGTTGAGTACGTATCAAGCTCTTACCGGTCTGGCTTCAAGCTATGCAAATGGTTGATGCGGCAAAAGTTTCCCGAACTGGACCTTGGAGTTGTTTCTATGTCTGACCTCACTCCTGAGATGGCGAAGGCGACCAATGAAGAACCCGGCTCCTCCGAAGAGGAAAGCGACAATGAAGTCCTTGAGGCTGGCCCATCAGGTTGAGAGGACGCAGAGGAGGATCGCATGGAGACTGACCTACCCAGTAGATCGGATGCATGATTCTTGCCTCTTTTCTTGGACCTTTATCATGTACACCTTGAGCCTCCGAGCTTGGTTCATAGTGAAAGTTTCTCTTTTTTTTTGTACTCAACTCCACATTAATGAAATACAAGTATTTTGGCTATCTCTGTGCGAAAAATTTTCTAAGCGTAAACAACTCCCGAACTGGCGAACTAAACCAAATATGAGTAAAATTCTTTTTCTAAGTGTTGGTTACCCCGAACCGTCAAGCTAATGAGATGGACTACGAGTAGGGATAACCAGATAGATTTTTTTTCCAAGTGTTTGTTACCCCGAACTGTCGAGCTTACAAGCTGGACTCTGAGTAGGGGTAACTTCGCATCATTGTACACTGAGGTGGGCAAACACTGTAGGGTATATACCCGATTTGTTTGCACATGGACTACTCGCTTAGGTGTCAGTTATCCCACAGTGCCAAGCCGTCGGGCCTGACTTCAAATGTGATCAACATGTTGTTATATGCCGAGGTGGGTTAGACATAGTAGGGTTTGTACCCGAACTTTCTATGCCTTAGGCAAGAGAACTGATTTGCCTATGTCGCAGAGGCGAATAGGACTTGTCTACCTATGCCGAAGAGGAGACTAGGACTTGTCTGCCTATTCCGAAGAGGCGACTAGGACTTGCCCACCCATGCCGAAGAGGCGATTGAGACTTATCCGCCCATGCCGAAGAGGTGACTGGAAATTATCGTAGTGTCGAGGTCTTATGTCAACTCGGCATCATGGACCTTGGGCTTCTCGGAGTGACTCATAGTCCTCTCTCTAGTTTGGTGATCACAAGTAATATCTTCTTAGGTTGCCGATGTTCCACGCTCGAGGTACTTTCTTCCCTTCCAGATTCTCGAGCTTGTACGTACCTTCCCCGAATATTTGTCTTACTCGGTATGGACCTTGTCGATTCGGTCCAAGCTTATCGACGCCGAGCTCAAGTACCATAACCTTTCGAAGAACTACGTCACCGACGCGAAAGTGTCACTTTTTGACCTGGGCGTTATAGTACCGAGCTACTCTCTGTTGGTAAGTTGCAATCCAAATGTATGCCAGGTCTCGTACTTCTTCCACCAAGTCAAGGTTGGTATAGAGCTCGTCATCATTCATCTCTTTGTCGTAGGCCTCCAAGCATAGTGTAGGCACCACAATTTCTGTTGGGATCATCACTTTTGTACCATAAATGAGGTTAAAAGGAGTCTCACCTATGTCAGTCTTGATGGTAGTCCGGTAGGCCCAGAGTACACTGAGCAGTTCGTTTACCCACAATCCTTTGGCTCGAGCAAAGTGAGCCTTCAGTCCGCGAAGTATGGCTCTGTTGGTGATTTCCGCTTGCCCGTTCGCCTAGGAGTGTACCACCGAGGTGAAATTTTGCTGAATTCCCATTTCAGCACACCAATTCTGAAACTTAATATCCTCGAATTGCTTCCTATTGTCAGAGATGAGTACTCGATGTAGCCCAAAGTGGCATACTATGTTCTTCCAAATGAAATTTTGTATGTTGTAGGTTGTGATTGTTGCTAGAGGTTCAGCTTTCACCCACTTTGTAAAATAATCTACCGCTACGACTAGAAACTTCATTTGTCTTGTCGCTGGCGGGAATGGGCCAAGTATGTCGATTCCCCACTGTGCGAAGGGCCATGGGCTAGTGAGGTATTTCAGATCGGTAGAAGGTCAGTGGCGGATGCTGGCATGCCTCTGACACTTGTCGCACTTCTTGACGAGCTCAAGTGCATCTACCTTCACCGTGGGCTAGTAGTAGCCTTACCGTAACGCCTTCTATGCGAGAGCCCTGCCCCCCAAGTGTCTACCATCCAAGCCTTCATGGGTGTCGTGGAGTACATACTCGGCCTCTGAGGGTCGCAAGCAGCACAAGTAGGGGAGCCTGAAGGACCTTCTGTACAGTTGTTCGTCTATAATGATGTATTTAGCTGACTAGCACTCTACTCTTCGGGCTGCATTGTGTTCTGTAGTGAGGGTCCCATGAAGCAGGTAACTCACGAGTGGGTTGATCCAACTCGGTTCTGCTTGTGCTACAGGAGCGACCTCTCCTAACCCCCCCCCCCCCGAGAATGCTAGATCGAGGTAAGTCCTCTATATACATGGTCCGCATGGTATTACTGTTTGTGTTGGCTAATCGGGACAAGATGTCGGCCACAGCATTCTCGAACCTTGGGATCTGTATGATGAAGTAAGAAATGAAGCCGCCCAGGATCTCCCTAACTTTGGCCAAGTAAGCAACCATGGTGGGGTTGCGGGCTTCATACTCACTGCTGACTTGGTTGACTACGAGCTGAGAGTCACTGGATATGATGAGGTACTTTGCCTTCATTTCCCTTGCTAGGGTGAGCCCGACGACCAATGCTATCTACTCTGCTTCATTGTTTGATGTCGCAAACCCAAACTGGAGTGCGTATTCCAGCTTCACCTTGGTTGGACCGTACAGAATTATTCCTACACCGCTTCCTCGTTGGTTGGATGAGCCGTCAACGTGGAGAATCCAGGGATCCTCATCCCAGGTTGGACCTACTCTGACCGGGACCGTGCCGCACCAGTTGAAGCTTCCACCGTGTGTTCGAGCTTGGTTAGCTCGGGAGTTGCGGTACTGAATGTACATTCTACAACAAAAATCGGCCAACACTTGGGATTTGATAGCAGTCCGAGGTTCATACCGGATGTCGTACTCACTTAGTTCGATAGCCCACTTCATCAATCTGCCAGACACCTCAGGCTTGAGCAGAATTTTCCTCAGAGGTTTGTTGGTGAGGATGACGATGTTGTGGGCTTGGATGTATGGACAAAGCTTGCGAGCTGCTATGATTAGCACATACGCTAGTTTTTCGATCTTTAGGTACCTGGTTTCTGCATCTTGCAAAACTCTGTTAGCATAGTAGGTGGGTCGTTGGACCCAATCTACCTCTTTGATTAGTACCGAGCTGACCACCTCATCACTCGCGTAGAGGTACAACTTTAATATATCCCCTTCCTCGGGTCAAGTCAGAACCGGGGTGCTAGCAAAGTATCTTTTTAGTGAAAAGGATGGTAGAATCCATCATATGAATGCCAAACTATTGCAGAATGGGTGGGTGAATTTCAAAACTTTCCTACCTACCTTCCAACTAGGAATCACATTCCCTGATTTTAGAATCAAGATTCAAGGATCCTACTTGAACCAGAACCGAACCATATCCGAACCAAAAGAGAAGGGAGAGATTATACTTGATCCAGAGAAATAATATCTCCCAAAGTTGGTGTTCACGCCCGAAGAAGACACCAAGATCTACTCCTACTGAAGATGACACAGCAACTATGGAACAAAACCAGCAGAGTGCGTCCTACACATTGAATCCTTCATAAGAATCCTTTGGAAACAATGAGCACCGAACTGAATCGGCCTTTCAGCAAAGACTGATATCAAGAACTCTTTCTTAATCTTTCTCTCACAGAGAAATCGAACTACAGTAGATGGTGACAGCTGCTAAAGGAGAAGGCTAGAGAAGAAGATGGCAAACTGCTTTTTCTTCTCTAGGGTTTCTGAGATCCTATCTCAAAGCTACAGAGTGTTCTGCAAAATCCCTATGGTTCGTATTCTTGTCACTCATATTAGGGTTTCCTCTAGTTGCTTAATGATTAAGAAAAACTCCTAATCAAATCAGGAGTTGCCCTTATCCAAATCTGTATTTGGATTACGACTCTTCTTAATCTTATCTGCATATTAGATAAGCTTTTGAGCTCATCCTAATCTCAGATCCGCCCCCTGTTAATGACTGATCAAATCAGCCCAGTTCGAAATGGGCTTTAGGCCTAATAAGAATCAAGTGCTCAAAAGTCTTCCAAACTACTGCCCAGTTGGGCTTCTTTGTATGGCGTGGGACCCAAGCATTAATCTACAAACCAGCCAGATGGGTTAGGCCCAGTCTCTATTACAAGGCCTAGCCAAATTCACTAGAGAGCCCAATGAACCCCCTGAGCCCATCACAAGGACCCTACGGGCCCAACACTTACACTAAGTGGTCCTTGGGCCAAGCCATCTTATAAAAACCCAGGGACTGTGGGTAGGTGCAAGATTAGCCCATCAGGTATTATACCAAATGGCCATGCACTTAACCTCTCAGCCCATAATGATCAAGCACTACCTGACAAGAGAGGACCTCTCCCTCGACTGCAAGGAACAGTGCTGCACTCTCTACTTACATGGATCCCGGGAATTAAAACCATTTGCAAACATTTTGAAACCATACTTAGGTATATATCATATATATAAATTTTGCAAAACAAAAAATCAACGATTGAAATCAACTACCGGCAGTTTGGTTTTTATCAGAGAGAGTGCATCCCCGATTATTACCATTGTTCGACAAAGGGGTTGATCCCGTCACTATGATCACCCACTCAGATGTTTTCACCCCCGCTAAGGATCTCAATGATTGGCATATCAAAGACAGCCTAATCTGACACCTAGTGCAGTACCATAATCGGGTCTAGGGGTCAAGTGTAATTTTCCAGTTTTGCCCATCAATCTCCAAGGTTCAGGGCAATACTGGAAATCTGGTCTGGTTCAAAGGTTCAAGTAATCCTACACTGTGTGTGTCTTGGGTCTCACCCTGGCGGTTGAGACAAGCCACCCCAATAGTTGGCAGCACACTAGTGTCAACCTTGGCAGGATAAATCTCCCCAAACTTATCCAACGGCTGTGAACATTTAAAACCAACACAAGTCTCATTAAGTGTCCAGTTTTAGGGTCTTACACAGAAGAATACCACACAACATGAATCAAACATGCACTTCATTTATTTACATTAAATAACAAAATTACATCAGAACTGATTGAAGCTAAGGCCATACAAAAACTGTCCAACATTTAGCTCGTTGAAGGCGAGCTGACACTCTGCATTCCACTTGAAGTCTTTACTCTTTTTTATGGCTTTAAAAAAGGATAGACAGTGATCTGTCGACTTGGACATAAAACGGCTCAGGGTGGCTATCCGACCATTTAGCCTCTGAACCTCTTTTAGTTTGCGGGGTGGTCTCATATCTAAGATGGCCTTTATTTTTTCCGATTTGGCTTTGATTCCACATCGATTGACTATATAGCCCAAAAATTTACCTGAGGTGACCCCAAAGACACACTTGTTGGGATTTAATTTGCTATTATATTTTCATAAAATTTGAAAAACACTTTGCAAATCATCTAGCAAAAAAATTGAATACTTGGTCTTCACGACCAGGTCGTCAACATAGCATTCGACTTTATTTCTGATTAATGGAATTTTTTAGTCCGAAGGGCATAACCTTATGGCATTACAAACCGAGCTCAGTTATAAAGGTAATTTTTCTTCATCGGCAGGGTCCATCCTGATTTGGTTGTAGCCGGAATAGGCATCCAAGAAGCTCAGCAACTCATGCCCTGAGGTCGCGTCCACTAGGCGGTTGATCTTGGGCAGTGGGAATCCGTCTTTCGCGCAGGCTCTATTCAGGTCAGTGTAATCGTCGCACATGCGCCACTTGCCATTGACCTTTTTTACCAGAATTGGGTTAGCTACCCAGCTTGGATAATGGACTTCCCTGATGAAGTATGCCGCTAAGAGCTTCCCGACCTCTTCATTGACTACGCTCCAACGTTCTAGGGCGAGGTTGCGCTTTTTCTATCCAACTGGCCTGACTAAGGGATCTGTATTTAACTTATGAGTTAGAATCTTGGAATTTATTCCAGGCATCTCTGTCGCGGACCAGGAAAATATATCTAAATTTTTTAGTAAGAAGCTTACTAGCTGAGAGCAAAGTGGCTCCTCGATCGAAGCGTCGATCTGGAGAGTCTTGGTTGGGTCATCGGTTGAGACTGCGATGTGAACCATCTTCTCTGTTGGGGCAGCTCGCTTGTCGGCATACTCTGTTGGTCGCTCAAGCTCGATGTCAGCCACTAGCTTTGCTTTCCCCTTCAGGGCAGCTACATAGCACTTGCGAGATTCAAGCTGGTCACCTCGCACAACTCCTACTCCATAGTCCATTGGGAACTTCATTGTCAGACAGTAGGTGGATACTACTGCGTGTAGGGTGTGTGTAATGGGTCAACCTACTATGGCATTGTATGGAGAGGGAGTTGTGACTACCAGAAATGTGTGCTCGAACCTTATGATATTCGACCACGTGCTGACCTCTACGGCTACTGAGACTCGCTCAGGAGGTCTGACCTCCTCGCCGCTAAAGCCTACTAGGGGAATGTCTGTCGGATTTAGGCCACTTTTCTGGAGTTGCAGCTTGTCGAAGGTGTCCTTGAACAGTATGTCTGCTGAGCTACTTGAGTCCACCAGGATGTGCTTAACTTCAAAGTCGTTGAGCCTTAGTTTTATCACCAAAGCATCATCGTGAGGATACTGGATCCCATGCGCATAGTCCTCCGTGAAGTAAATTGGTTCTTCAAGTCGAGGTTGCTTTGGCAGGTTCTCCTCTTCGTTTTCTAGTTCGCAGACAGAGGTTCATCCAGCTGCCGAAGTACACCCTGGGATGATGGACCCACCAATAATCATGTTGACCACCCCACAGCTCGGTCTCTCCTCAGGCAACTGCCATGGCTGCTGCTTGTCCTGCCTATTGCTGGTCTCGGGGGCATTCCTTCTCTGGTCCCCCTGTCGGTCTGCTTGCCAATCTGCCTGGCTTCTTTCTTCTCACTGTACAAAATTTTTTAAGTACCCGCGACGGATGAGCTCCTCGATCTCGTCGCGGAAGTTACTACAGTTCTCCGAGTTGTGCTCGTGGTCTCTGTGGAAATGATCGTAGACGTTCCAGTTTCTTGTTGCAGGATCTCCCCTCAACCTAGGAGGCCACTTGACAAAGGAGGAGTCCTTGATGGCCATTAGGATTTCTCCTTGCTTAGCGTTGAGAGGTGTGTAGTTCGTCCTTTCAATAGGTGGGGTCCTGGAGCGCCAACCTAACTTGCGAGATCGCAAAGGAAATCAGCTTCTCTTTTGTACCTATCACTACCTGTGTTGTCATTGTCTCTTTTTCTTTTTTCTGTCGGGTTGTCAGTCTTCTGGTTCATTTCCTCTTCGGTTCTAATGAACTGGTCGGCTAGCTTGAGGAATTATATGATATCTTTTGGTTTATTTTCCACCACATGCCATTTGAACTCTCTGTGAGTTATTCCTTTCTTGGCTGCTGTGAGTCTTACCGCCGGGTCTAAGTCGGAGATCTGCAAGCAGGTGTCGTTGAAGTGCTTGATGTAGCTTCTAATCGACTCTTCTTCTCTCCAAACTACGTTGAGGAGGCTCTCTTGCAACATCGGACACTTCTTGCTGGTGATGAAGTGCAAGATAAACAACTCTACGAATTGTGCCCAGCTCTTGATCGATCCCGGTGCGAGGTTCCGGTACCAGGTCCGAACTACCCCCTTAAAAGTGGTGGAGAAAGCCACGCACATGCAAGACTCATCAGCCCTAGCTAGGTGCATCTGGGACTAGAAGGTGTCCACATGATCATTAGGATCAAAAGACCCATCATACTTTTCCAGGGGAGGCATCTTGAAATCATTGGGCATCGAGGTCACAAGAGCTCGGGAGATAGGGGAGACGACCCAGAAAGTAGGGGAGGAGCGGCCTTTGTTGCTACCAAGCTTGCCTCCTCCTTACCTTTAGCCTGTCCTTGTTGGTTCAGTCTCACTGGCTGGCTATTCTAAGCTGATGTACGGCGTGCCTTGCGACGCCTCCGTTGCTGCTTTTTTATCGACTCGACATTGGTGTTACTGATCTCGGTATGCTCCAGTACCATTCTGTAGCGAGGTAGCTACTGGTTCCTCGTGGGATTCTAGGGCTAGCTATCATGGACAGAGAGGACCTGCCTTAAGTTTGTGCCCTGAACCCCAAAATGGTTACTTGCAAGCGACCCACATTCTTGCTGCGAACACCGAGGAAGATTGGCCCTGTTAGGCTGAGTATCCTTGGATCTATTTCCGAGGTTCCCTTGTGAAGTAGGTGGAGTGATCTAATTGTCTCTCCTCCCGCAGGATGAGACCTGACTCCTAGGAGGAACTGGGACTTGGGGAGTCTCTTCGCCTTAGTGGGGATATCGAATGATGTCCTGGTTCACGTGAGGTCGGTTCTGATTCTACTGGGCCCCTGGGTGCCGAGGTGGAACTGGTTGTTGGCTCTGAGGCAGTGGGGGGAACTGTTTCTGGTACTACTGGTAGAATAGGTACTGTTGATACTTTTGGAATTGCTGAACCTGCTGCATTTGGACCTGGATGGTCCGCGCACACTGCACCAGGTTGTCAAACTGGGTCTGTCCAACTCCGGGGGGAACCATAGAAGGCTCAGAGAAGGTTGTGCCTACCACTGGGGGACGTGGGGTGTTCACCTGTGTGGTGTTTGGTTGCATGGTCAGCGTTGGAACCCCAGCCACAGTAAGCGGGATGGTGAACTGGCCAGTGCACACTGAAGGGAGTTGGGGTTGTCCTCCAGAGATGTTCATCTTGTTGCTTTGTCCGGCGTGACTAGAAGATGCCATTGACTCAAAAGAAAGTTGATGATTGTAAAGAATATGACTTTTCGATCGTTTTCCCACAGATAGCGCCAATTGATGTAGCGCAACCTTACTACTCCTTGCAGGAGGATGATCTGGCTTCCAATTGAGCAATGAGCTAGGTGAATCTACAAGACAACGAATCAAAGAACCCGGGGTGACTAACCCGACGAGGTCGCTCCGATGCTTAAGCCAGTAAATTGTGATGCGAGCTAAAAAGCTTTATAGAGAGCTAGAGAGTAGAAAAATCACATGTACCTTCTGTCATTGGGGTTGGAGCCTTTATATAGCTGAGCCATCGCGGGTTCTGCGGATCGGTTCCGGGATCTTCATCCTGATGGGATGCATTTCCGCTTTAATTGGGGTGTAACGCTATCAATTAATAAAGATTATCAATTCCGCCTGATCCAAGCGGAGAGAAGATTAGGCCTGCCGTTACATGGCGTGATCCCGTGAGGTTTAGAGTCTACTGGAAAAACTTCTAGGATCGTTACGTGGTGGTCCAGGTCAGTAGCCCTGAACTGATACTTTAGTCTTTTAGTTCCAAACTGGATTAAATGCTGAGGTGACCCTGTGCCAAGGTGATTGAATTCCTGAGCTCAATTGTTGCGAAGTAGGCTTATCGGGCTGAGCTGTCATCTCTTAGTCAGGTCATGTCCACGTGTCCCCTTCTTGCTAGGTCGCGCCAAATCACCCTTCATCAGTTTTTTTTTTTATTCAGTCAATATTCATTTGTGATGAGATATTACCAGAAATTAATCTTACAAATATAGTTCTTATTCCTATCATCAAATGTCTAGAAACAGTTACTCATTTTAGGCCTATTAGCCTATGCAATGTACTTTATAAGTTTTTTTTTTTCAAAAATACTGGTTAATAGATTTAAAATGATAATAAATAAATTAATTTTTCCATGGCAAGCAGCTTTTGTACCTAAATGTCAAATAATTGATAATGTCATAGTTGGCCAAGAAATATACATGAAAAAGAAAAAATGCAAGCATGGTGTGTTTTCCTTAAAGATAGACATGGCTAAGCATATGATAAAATAGAGTGGGGATTTTTAATATAGGTGATGGAAGCTTAAGGGTTTGATTAACGATGGAGGAGGCTAGTGAAGATGTGTATCTCTACAACCTATTTTGTGGTGATTGTCAATGGAGAAGAATCTATTTGATTCACTCCTAGTCGTGGACTGCATCAAGGAGACCCATTGTCGCCCTTCCTTTTTATTTTGGGGATGAACCCACTATATTTGATGATTCAGAAGAAAGTGGCACAAGGGTAGTTACACGGAGTTCGGGGTTGGGAAGGGTTGTCCGGTAGTGTCACATTTGCTTTTCGCATATGACTTGCTTTTGCTCAGTCGATCATCTTTGAGGGAGTTAGATATTGTGGTTAAGATTTTAGAGGAATTTGGGGCTTACCCAGGTCAGGAGGCTAATTTTTCCAAATCAGGTATTTATTTTAGAAAAAATATTTCTTCTCGACATTGTCGTATCATTGCAAGGAGTTTGAGGGTGCGAAGACTGGGTAACAAGGAGAAATACTTGGGTATGTCGATGTTTGTTGGAAGAAATAAGCATATGGTGTATAAGGAGGTGGTGGATCGAGTTCAATCACGATTAAGTGGATGGAAAGCCAACTCTCTGTCCCAAATGGGCCGAATTGTACTTATTAAAAGTGTGGTTTCGGCTTTACCTTCATCATGTCCGTTCACTCATTACTAGAGGCTACATGTGAAAGCGTTGAAAAATTAATGAAAGGTTTTTTTTCATCAGAATAACATGTTTGGTAGGGATTTGGTGTGGAGGATGTTAGGCAGTGTATATCACTAACTCTAATCAGATTGATGTACTGATATATTTATTGTAAATGAATAAAAGTACAGGGATTTACATTCGATACCTCCCTAAGAAATGAGAATATGAGTGTGGAACTCGTGAATGAACTACTTACCCACTCTCATAAGTAGAATGAAAACCTGTTAGAAGATCTCTTTCCAAATGATATTTAGGCGACAATCAAAAGGGTTGGAGCTTCCAAAATGACTATGCAGGGGAATGAGTGGTTTTGGGTGAAGGAACAAGCAGGTGAAAAATTCACTATTAAATGTTGCTACACGATGTTAGTTATGCAAGTTTTTTCTAGAGTTGAGGGAATGGGCCCTTTGGTGAAATTTTGGAAAGCTAAAATCTATCCCCGTGTGCATCTGTTTCTTTGGAAATTATTTGCAGGAGTGGTGCTCAATAAGTGGTGGGGTGAATATGTGGATCATCATTGTGTCTTTTGTAATGGAGATATAGAAACAGTGGAGCATTTGTTCTTATCTTGTGCCTTTTCTCAAACTATGTGGTTTGGAGTGATAGTAACCGAGTCTCTTCACCTAAGGCAAGTGTTGAGATTCGCGTAAAACGGTTGTAGGTAACAATAAAAATAAGTGTGCATATCAAGTTTAGGAATAGAAATCCACTATAAAAAAATGATAAGAAGAATACCCACCTGATTTCAAAAATCAATCTCAGCTTATCAAAACAGTCTGCAAGTGAAAGGATAAATAAGATTTCTAAGCTAAGTTTCTGCAATATTCAAAGTAGAACAGTTTTACCCCTTAAGCCCAATACCGATCTCTACAAAGTTTGAGAATTTTGGAATCAAGATAATTGGTTAATTTTGTGAAGGATGATTTTGCAATGAGAATGATCTCTTTACTCGTTGTAATTTTAAGGCTGCATTGCTAAGGGACTAGCAATGGTTAAGTTGGGGGGTGTGATAACTTTATATTTTGATGCCTTAAGGGCATCATTTCAAGGGTATTTTTGGCCTTAGAATAGTCAAAGTGTGTCATTTTCCTAGTTAAATTCAATATTGTGACCTCTGAGGGTATCAATACAACTTCTGTGGAAAAATGGAGAAATTAAATTGCTGAAATGCAATTTTTGGGAAGCTGGTGTGAAGTCTAACTGAGAGAGGGGTGTTTCTGTGAAAAGCTGAGAACAGGAGGGCACTTACTATCTACTAAACCTAGAATGGCACCCCTCCTAATATATTAGCATGCTCCCCTCTCATTAGCAAACCTTAGGACGCCTTCCAGCTCATTCTTTTCATCCTTACCAAACCCTAGCCGCCCCTAACTGCTCAATCTCCACCTTCCATCCCTTCTAATCTCCACCATTCATTTTAGGACACTCTCTTTTTAGCTTTTTAACCCTATGGCGCCACTTAACTTCTAGTCCTCACCATTCAACCCTTACTCATTAGATCTCAGACCGCCATTCCATTTTCAATCTCAGCCATCCACTTTAAAACGCCACCCACTCCTTTTAATCTCCACCTTTCAACCCTAAGCGCCTTAATCTCCACCCTCCATTTCTAGGCACCCAAATCTTGACCCTACATAATATTGGGTGCCCTCTTCTTCTCTTCTCAGCCTTAGGATCAACCCAAAACCATCCTAACCCTTCATTAAAAACCCTAAGGTGCCCATATCTTTGCTAAAACCCAACTGCCGCCCCCCTCTTTCTCTTTAGTCCTAGTTGTGTCCATCATTCTCTATAAAAATGACCCAAGGGCTCTTGAGAAGGGGTTCAATTATGCCCCCATGTAAGACAAAAGGCTAATCTTGAGAAGTTCAAGGGTAGAGGAAAAGGAGGACGCCCAGGCAAGAGGAGGGGTTCCTACTTGCAATTCACCTAAGCCACTACTACCAGCTCTGGATTCGGATCCCAACCATTAATCTTAGATTTAATTTCTGTTCTTTCGCTTCCAGTTCCATTTTTTCCTTTTTACAATTTACTTTCATTCAGTTTGATTCTTGTTTTCTTTTCTATAGAGATCTAGAGACTACTACCTCTGATCGGATTAAAGACTTTTTATTTTGTTCCTTTTATTTATTTATATCTGCTATTTATTTATTTTTCTGCACTTTTCACTTCCAGCACTATTCGAATTTTATTTTAATGAATTTTAGTTTAATTAATTTAATTCTATATTTCTGCGACTCTTAATTGTGTTCTCTTTCCCATATTTAAGTAAATAACGATTTTCCTTCACTTCCCTGTGGATACGACCCATTCTCACCATTTACTGTGTTTGTAATTGTTTGAGAATCAGAAAAAATTTATAAATATTAAAACTGGTGTTCCGAAGTGGTTAACGACATGTTTCTGGATACACCAAGGCAAAAAGCATTCTAATGTTCCACTAGGAAATGAATCCAAGATTGGGAATATGAGCTATGGAATTCCGTTTTCTCTCCAACCACTTACTGTGATTGGACCTTGCATGATGCAATTGAAATTAAGATGTATTTGTGATCCAAATATTTTGAATGGAGAATAGTTTTTTAAATTTTATTTATAATTGATTTTTTATATTTTTGTATTTCATTTTAATTTAAATGAATATAGAGAAAATATGTTATTTGAAGCAAATTAGAAAAAATTAAAAAATTGGTTATATGAAAAAAAAGTATGGCTTTAGCGGTTGTCGTGACTGCCGCTAAAGATGTCCTTGACTACTGCTAAAAAATCGCACATCAGACTTATAGTAGTAGCCAATTTACTATTAGCAGCAGCCACGACTGCCGCTAAAAATATTTTTAGTGGAAGTTTTGTATTTGTACCGATAGTCACGAAAACTGTCAGTAAAGCATCTAGTAGCAGTTTTATGGACCCTTATCGGCAATTTTGACTGTCGCTAAAAATCATTTTTCTTGTAGTGAATGGAACTCTATATAGATGCTAACTTGGCAAGTGTTGTGGATGATATAAATTCCACAAGTGGGTATTGTACTTTTGTAGGAGAAAATCTAGTGACATGGAAAAGTAAGAAACAAAGTGTAATTGCAAGGTCGATTAGTGGCATTTTTCTAGGATTGGATTAGAAAGACAAAGAGCAGCATCTTCAGATAGGGGTTTTCCAAAGACAGCGTTGCTAGAGAGAAGAGCAAACTAGTCTAAAGTGAAAAAATTAGGGTTCTTTGCTGTGGTGGCTTCTGATGAATGCGGTTTTGGTATAGGAGATGTGCGTTGCCAAAGAGAAGAAGAATGGGCAGGGGAAGAAATTGGTATCCGCACGCCAATTCTTATTAATTTCTCCAATGAAGTTAAATCTACACCATTGATGTAGAAGTGAAATCAATGGCTAAAAAACGTTGATATAATGGCTTTTAAAGATGATTTAAATGGCAAATCAATAAATGCCACTTAAAAACCATATATGTAGCAGCAATTTAAATATATTTTTAATGGCATTTTAATAATTGCCACTTAAAATATATAATGGCGTTTTTTGATATGGATATAGTGGCACTTTTAATAAATGCCGTTAAAAATAATATATAGTGGCGTTTATATAAATGCCGGTTAGAAAAACGCCACTAAATCCTCACTTTCTTGTTGTGAGCTATGCAAAAATGAGGGGAGCCTCTCATTGGTAGCTGTTATGGTTTTATACATTCTTCATGTTCCGTCCAAAAGGAAAGGAAACGAAAATGAGCTAGGTGTGTTTGAAGGTTTGGTCATGAGTTATCGGGGGATGCATGGTCAGAGGTTATGATGGGAATCATGGTATTGGGACAAAGCTCTATAACCATGTGGGGGTTGCAGAAGAACGTACGGTCTAACCTTTCTAACACTTATGAAAGACCATATTGACCATTTGTCCATCGTAAACGGTGGACCTACGTACATAGTCAATGTTAACCAGTCGAAAGGACGAATTGCGACAAGTGTTTCGATGGTTTAGGTGCCGTGCTCTTAAAGTTGTTTTGATCTTGAACAGAAGGTCGTTATGTCTCTCATAAATAAATAAATAAATAAAAGAACATTATAGCCGAGTAGATGTCGGAAAATATTTGATTGATTTGTGACGTCTAGAGGAGCTGTGATTGGAGACCACCTTGACTCTCTGCTGTTTTGTCAAAACTTCTGAATATTCATTGAAGCGGCGGCTTTGAACACCCACGGTGAAAGGGTTATTGTAAACGGACGACTTCAACTTTGCTTCCTATTTCTAATTCGGTATTTATAATCTAATGGAGCCATTTTTTCTTGTTATCAAAGATTATTCTATCTTTGTCTATCTGAAAAATCTAATGGAGTCATTTTTTCTTTTATCCTTGCAATATTTCAACTCGCCTGCAATATTTTCAAAGGAAGAATCAAAACCTCGAAGGGGATATACATTTTTTCCCTAAAAGCTGTCAAAGGATGAATCTTTTCTCCACATTCATCTTTGCCTTCATCTCTACCTCGTACCAACGTCAAAGATATTATAGGATCTACTTTCTCTCGCATCACATCTCTTTCAAGAAAATGGTAGTAATGACATATTCCTAGACAATTGATGGAGGGACATTTGGCCCGACCCCTTGGCCATGCGACACGTGGAAGCAATCGAGAGTGATTTGACAGAAGCGCCAGCTCGGCACGGTAGCGGGCCTACAACCCGAGCTCCGAGGAAAGGAGTCCCGAGATCTGCCAAAGGAAAAACCCATGACCCAAGCTCCCCAAGGAAGAATTTGAAATCTCCCTTGGAGGTCCTGAGCCTTATAAGGAGCACAAGGGGCAAAAACCCGAGCTGACCCACCCCAGTGTCACGGGGTAGTTCTACAGCAAAAGAAACCCGTGCGACGTCCAGGCCAATGTAGGCCAGGACAAGCCTTTATGAGCTTAGAGGCTAGGAGTTGCCCGATGGGATGGCTCCACCAAAGTCAGTAGCACTGGATCATGACCTCAAGTCCAATGGTCAGGGCACTCTCCTGGCTCAGACCGGTCCATGGGAGGCGCCGCTTACGTGCTAAAGGGGGACAACCATAATGCAAGGCGACCATGCGCCAATGAGGTGACTTGGCACCGATGTGAGGGGTCTCCTGTATGCCGAAGATGACAAGCACCTGTGTGCCATGATGATAGGCAACCGCTTGGGCCGAAACACACCCAAGCGCTAGAGGCAACAAGATAGCTCACTCAGCTTGGGCAAGGGGCTAACATGGTGAAGGGTCATGCTTGAGCCAAGCCCACATTCCAAGCCTCCCTTGAGTATCGGTAGCACAGTGCCGGTCCAACACTATCCCCATGAGCAAGTGTGCGCCCATGAGGAACCCTAATAGCCATGCTAGCCGTTAACTAGGGCCGCCCCGCAAAGGGATGAAGGTCTAGGAGTGCCAAGGTTAGGCACCCAAGGAGGTCGAGCACCCCTCCTCAAAGAGTACGTTAAGCTTTTGGTGGTCTGCCTGAAGATGACATCAGTTCTCCCAAAAATCTTACAGGCGAAAATGACAGTCATGTCCCTAACATAAGCCTACCAAGCAAAGGAAAGGCTAAGCCTGTGTCAAACTGTCACACCGGGGCAATTCGGGCCACACTTCTATCTGAACTCAAAACTTCACCTCGCACACCACTTCGGCTCCTAGTCGCCTAACTGAACAACCATACCTGATGCCCAGGAAGCTCGTACACGGAAGCGGCGCGCCTGACTGATTAGGGGTCTAACGCATGACAACCGCCCTCCAACGGCCACCTGCCACCGCCATCTCAGACGTGGCAGAGACGGCCTTGGAAAATATAGTGGCGGTTATGACACCCGAACCGGCGTCTGGCAGGGATTATGACACCCGAACTGGCGTCTGGCAGGGATTATGACACCCGAACTGACGTCTGGTAGGGATGATGACACCCGATCTGGCGGAGGTGATGATGCCCGATCTGGCAAAGGTATGGGAGTGAGTGTACAGGGTGATTATAAAAGGCCCCCATCTCTCAAAGGAGGTATGTGATATTTTGTGTTTTCTGGTCTTGAAGTTCTTCATTTCCCTTGCCTTCTCAAGAGCACTAACTTGAGCTTCGGAGTGTTCCAACTGGGTTCCTCCCCGGAAGTCTCCAATCTCTTCCTTGTTTCAGGCATCTTCGGCTCTATCAAAGGCAAGGTGACCAGCAGCTAGGACCAACCGGATTGCACATCATCATTTAGCACCGTCTGTGGGAAGACTTCAAAAAGCTTCCCCTAACCTTTAACTCTCTCTCTCTCAAAGAAACCTTAGCTTCCATGGCTTCCTCCAACAGCAACAGGCACAACGCCGACTTGAATGTTGTAAGGAACACCCTCAACCCGCCACTGTATGTATCGAACAGTTCATCGTCCCCCTCTCAATGGACGGGATCCCTAGCCTCAATGCACCAAGTGCGGTGGCACTTGTGAATGTTCCCCTTCCCCCCCCCCCCCCTATCGAGACCACTTTCACCGAACCAACTACTGCCCCTCTAGCAACCAGCCAAAACCAGCTTGATGACTTACTGCAGTGCATGCGAGCAATGCAAGCCCAAATGCAGCAGTTCCAGCAACATCAGCTCCATCAGTAGCAAGTACTACACCACATTTCCCAGCATCACTATCAACAGCAGTTCCCCCAACTGCCTCTGAACCAACCATAGCTCCCACCTTGGCACCTTGTTGTTAGGCCGGTCAAGCCCTCTCCTCAGGGCGGGCGCCTTCACCAAGGGGAAGCTTCCCAGCCGATCAACCCCTCCAGAAGCCAGGCCTCATCCCCGAGCAGGAGGGAAAGACTAACTACCCCCGCCTCGCAGCCCACCGATGGATCAGGAACCTCCTTGCCGAAGTCACCTCAACACTCTAAGTTCGAGCTCCCGCTCGCAGAGAACCAATTTGGCATCCTGGCCGTGGACTACCAACAGTCCGGGCCGATCGAGCTCAGCAACACCAAGGCAAGTAGTGCCAATACCAAGCCTTCTAAGCAGCAACGAAGACGCCGGCAAGTCATCGAACTACCACCTGCATCCTGCCCGAGCTCCGAGGTAGAGAAGAAACAAGCTCGGACGAGGTAAAAGTCGCCCCTATCCTTTCAGTTCCTTCCCCCCTGTCATCAAAACTCCTTGCGTTTCCCATGCCCAAGGATTTCAAACTCCCTCCCCTAGACAAGTATGACGGGTCCTTTGACCCCCATGACCACATCGATGCTTTCCAGTCCCAAATGCACCTGCGAGGGCCAACGAGTCCTGCATGTGTGTGGCCTTCACTACCACCTTCAGGGGAGTGGCCCGCACCTGGTACAGGAACCTGGCCCCTAGGTCGATAAGGAGCTAGACCCAGTTTGTGCAAATCTTTACTGTGCACTTTGTTACTAGCAAGCGGTGCCCCCCGAACTGAGGAGAGCCTCCCTGGAATAGTCCAAAGGGATGGAGAGTCCATCCGGGGCTATGTCAAATGGTTCAATGACGTGTGCTTGCAGATACAGCTCGCGGCAGCCAAGAGGGGTGTGACACACAAGGAGTTCAGGTGGCACATGGCAGTCAACCAGCCCGCGACCGTAGCTGAATTTCTCAAGCTCGCAAACAAATTCATAAGAATAGAGGAGGAGATCAACCAAAGGACTGAAAGTGGGATCGAAAAAGGAAGAGGGAAGGTGAACCCTCCAACCTAGATGATAGGAGAAAGAAAGACCCAGCTCGGGGGCTGAAGCTAAGCCAACCGTTCCGAGCTCCCTTAGTAGGCCGGACAGACTACACACCCTTAAACGCGAAGCGGGACGAGATCTTAATAACGGTCAAGGATGCCCCGTATGTGAAGTGGCCACCTCGTCTGAAGGGAAACCCGAACGAGAGGAATAAAAACTTGTACTGCAGTTTCCATAGACACCACGGTCATAGCACCAAACATTGTAATAATCTCCGCAACGAGATAGAAGAACTTATCCGTCGCGAGTTCCTGAGAAATTTTGTACAGCATAATAATAATAATAATAATAATAATAATAATAATAATAATAATAATAGTAATAAGATAGGTCGACAGGGAGAGCACAACAAAGATTCTCCCGAGTCCAGCAGCCAGCCAGCCGAACTGCAGAAGCAACCCCCAGAGGAAAGACCAGTTTGGGGAACAATCCACGTAATCGTTGGAGGATCAATCGTAGCAGGATGCATCTTGGCAACAGCTCAAGCATCAACACGGGAGGCCGCCAGAGAAGAACAAAATCCTCCAAAGCGGCCTAAGACGAAAGACCCCATATTCTTCACCGAAGATGATGCGTGCAGGGTCCACTACCACCACGACGGTGCACTTGTCATAAAGGTAAAGATCAATGACTTTGAAGTTCGGCGTGTACTGGTTGACTCGGGCAGCTCGGCAGATATTCTCTTCAAAGCCACATTCGACCAGCTTCAATTGCAAGGGAGTGACTTGAAACCCGCAAACACTTCTTTGGTGGTCTTTAGCGGAGAAGAAGTCAGACCCCTCGGGAAAGTGACAGTACCCGTAGTAGTCAGTACATGGCCCTGCATAATCAGACTCAACCACGACTTCTTGGTAGTCGCGACCTCCTCCCCATACAATGCCATAATAGGTCGGCTGATCACCCATGTCCTACGGGCGGTGGTCTCCACTTATCATTTGGCAATGAAGTTCCCTACAGACTTCGGTGTGGGGGTAGCGCGGGGCGACCAGCTCGAGTCCCGCAAGTGCTATGTTGCCGCCCTAAAGGGAAAGACCAAGGTGGTCGGCAACCTCAAACTGGAGCGGCCTACAGAGTAAGGCGAAGAACGAGTTGCACCCATGGAAGAAACAGTCGTTGTTCCGACCTCAGCCGCAGACCCAGCTCGGATGCTTCAGATCAGTGCCTCCGTCTAGGAACCCCTACGATCCGAACTGGTAAGTTCCTTACTTCAAAATTTAGACCTTTTTGCATGGTCCGCGGTAGAGATGCCCGGTATAAACCCCGACCTTATAACTCACAAGTTGAATACTGACCCTGTAGTTAGGCCCGTTAGACAGAAGAAACGCAACCTAGCCCCACAGTGCTGAAGGGCAGTCGATGAGGAGGTCGAGAAGCTCCTCGCAGTAGACTTCATAAGGGAAGTTCATTACCCGAGCTGAGTGGCCAACCCAGTTCTGGTAAAAAAGGCAAACGGCAAGTGGCGCATGTGCGTCGACTACACTAACCTGAACCGAGTTTGCCCAAAAGATTGCTTCCCCCTCCCTACTCAGGCTTCTTGGATGCCTACTCAGGCTACAACCAGATCAAGATGGACCCATCTGACGAGGAAAAAACCGCCTTCATAACCGAGTTCGACCTATACTGCTACAAGGTTATGCCCTTCAGACTGAAAAATGTTGAGGCAACCTTTCAAAGGCTTGTGAACAAACTGTTTCAACCCTTGATTGGCACAAAGATAGAATGTTATGTAGACGATATGGTCATCAAGACACAGTTTTCGCATAAATTAATACAAGATTTGCATTCTATCTTTCAAATAATGCGTCAATTTAGCATGAAACTAAACCCAAACAAATGTGTCTTCAGTGTCACATCGGCGTGGCATTGAGGCCAACCCGGACAAAATAAAGGCCATCCTAAATATGAGACCACCCTGAAAAGTAAAAGAGGTTCAAAGGCTAAATGACAGAATAGCCGCTCTGAGTCATTTCATGTCTAAGCCAGCAGACTGTTACCTACCCTTCTTCAAAGCAATAAAAGGCAAAGGGTTCGAGTGGAACCCGAAATGCTAACTCGCATTTGACGAGCTCAAGAAATACCTCGTCAGTATCCCAGTGTTGACCCGGCCCAAAGAGGGCGATGTTTTAGAACTGTACCTCTCGGCAAGCAACGAAGTGGTCAGTTCGGTACTGATAAAGGAAGCAGATCGGGTACAACGACCTATCTACTATGTTAGTAAAATATTGTAAGGAGTAGAAACACGATATCCAGAGATAGAAAAGATAGCGTATGCGCTGGTCATTGCGACCCGCAAACTCCGTCCATATTTCCAAGCCCATACCATCATCGTCCTCACCGAAAAACCCTTGAGGCAAGTATGACCTCCAATACAAGCCACGAACCGCTATCAAAGCTCAAACCTTGGCAGATTTTGTTGTAGAATGCACGTTTAGCTCTGAGGTCCTCAGCCCGGTTGAGCACGAGGCTCCCAATTTGGGTGAGCTCGGTGCTTCCAGGCCGGTTGAGTCCGAGCCCCGTGAGGTCGCACCCAGTTCGGTATCTCTCCTGGTTAGGTCGAACGCGAACTGGGATAAAGAGCCATGGATCCTTCACATAGATGGCTCCTCAAATCAGTAGGGTAGCGGAGCTGATGTAGTTCTCCACAATCCGAGTGGCACGAAACTGGAGTATGCGCTACACTTCGAGTTCGCGGCATTCAACAATGAGGCATAATACGAGGCGTTGATAGCTAGGCTAGCCCTGGCGCAAGAGGTGAATGTAAAACACATAGTTATCTGCAGCGATTCCCAGCTCGTGGTAACCCAAGTTACAGGGGAATACGAAGCTCGCGAGCCAACTATGATCGCTTACTTGGCAAAGGTAAAGAAAGCTCTACTTAGCTTCTAGTCACACTTCATCAAGCAAATCCCGATGTCAGAGAACGCCGAGGCCAACGCCCTGTCTCAGCTAGCCAGCACCAGTGGCAATACCATGAGAACTGTGTACATAGAGGACTTACCTCGGCCTAGCATTCTCTAGGGGCAGAGGAGGTCGCTCGTGTCGCCCAAGCAGAACCGAGTTGGATTGATCCACTCGTGAGCTTCCTACTATATGGAACCCTCCCCGCAGACCGCAACGCTGCCAGGAGGGTAGAGCGCCAGGCAGCCAAGTACGTCATGATAGACGGACGGCTGTACCAAAAATCCTATACACTCCCCTACCTACGCTGCTTGCGACCTCTCGAAGCCAAGTTCGTACTCCACGACATTCATGAAGGCCTATGTGGCGGACACATGGGGGGCAAGGTTGTCACCTAGAAAGCACTATGGCAGGGGTACTATTGGCCAACAATGAAAGCAAACGCCATCGAGCTAGTCAAGAAGTGCGAATGCGAAAAGTGCCAAAAGCACGCCAATATTCACCACCAACCCGCCGCCGACCTCAAGTACCTCACCAACCCGTGGCCCTTCGCACAATGGGGTATCAACCTACTCGGGCTATTCCCGCCAGCAACAGGAGGAAGGAAATTCCTAGTAGTGGTAGTAGACTACTTCACAAAGTGGGTTGAAGCTGAAACTCTCGTAACCATCATAGATCGAAACGTCCAGAACTTTTTCTGGAAGAACGTAGTGTGCCGCTTCGAACTACCTCGAGTGCTGATCTCTAACAATGGAAAGTAGTTCGAGGACATCAAATTCCAAGAGTGGTGCCAAAACATGAGGATCCGACAAAACTTCACGTCGATTGCACACCCACAAGCAAACGGTCAGGCAGAAGTCACAAACAGAACTATCATCTGCAAACTAAAAGTTAGGCTAGATCAAGCTAAGGGGTTATGGGCAAACGAACTGCCCAACATCCTATGGGTATACCATTTGAGATAAACTCAAACACTAATCATCCTTATCAGGTTGGTTGGCTAACAACTACCATGATGATTTAGTGTGATCTTAACTAGATTATATATACCAACTAGAAGGACCAAACTAGAGTTAACTTGTTGCAGGTAATAGAACAATTTTGTTCGCAAGGAACGAGTGGTTCAAAGGAAAAGAAGTTCAACCAATGGAGGTTGTGGAACAAATTCAGAGATCTATGCAAGACTTACAATTTTGAGTTGCTCCTACTGTAACAAACCAAGTTGTTGCAAAGTGTCATCCGCAAAGGGAGGATAATGGAGTAGATGTCTATATTTGGTTCGATGGTGCATTTCATTTGTGACTTGGAGCAGTGGCCTATGTGGCTATTGATAATTAACGAGGGGAAATTTCTCATTGCACGAGCTTGTTCTATCGAAGCAATGGATGCAGAAACAACAGAAATGCAAGCTTTACTTTTTGGTAGTGGAGACAACAATCGATTATTGTGGGATATGGATTCAAATTCAAGGTGATTACACACATGCAAGGTTCGAGGTCAACAATACCATGGAGATGGAGGAAACTGTTGAGAAACGCAAAGAATAATGTTGAGCCGCATGACCTATTGTCTTTCTCCCATGTTACAAGAAGCATCAATGTACTAGCTCATAAAGTTCCTACATGGAGTATGGGGACTAAAAACTATGGAGTCTAGAAAGAAAATCCTCCTCCTTGTATTTGCAGTGATCTAATAGATTAAATTATATTTTGCAGCAAAAACAAACCTTTCACAAAATTACTTAAAAATATCATATGATTTCCAACGCTGCTTAAAAATAAAGTTAAGATTAATGAAGAAGAAATAAATGAAAAATTTTGCCCTTGACTATTCATTAAATTTTCAAAAATCATTACAACAGTATTGTCTTATAGCGGCAGATTTCATTGCAATAGAAGTAAATCTGCCTCCATACACCTCCCTTCCTGCAGCATTTAACAAAAAGTGTCGCTATTGGTCGAAATTATTGGTCTTGCTGTAGTGCGTACATTAGTGGTGGTTATGTATTAGCCGCTATAGTTATTTTGGTACCTAAAATTTATTTTGGCTTCCATCATTTTCATTTTTGAACTTACAAGCTACCACTGCTGAGAGCAGTCATAGACGTCGTTCTTTGATCTCCCATTTTGTCTTCTTTCTTTTTTTGTTGTTCTTCTCCACTCTTGAATCATTAGCCATTTCATTTTCATTTTCTTACCAACAGTTTTAACTGAGGCCCCCAAAAAGCCAATGGCAGCCATCACAACCCTCTTGTAGTGCTATGTATCCATGTTGTCAATCTCTCTCTCTCTCTCTGGTGGACTGGCATAATTATGAATGATGATGAATATACTGGAATGCGCTCACTCTTTTCATCATCTAGAGCTTCTTGATTATCTGCATCGTCAATGACGATTCACAAAATCCCAAAGAGTAAACAGAAACCTAGATCTTGAATCCTCTTGCTGGTCATATCTCCATGACCTTCGGCCATTGCCTTTCTTTGGCTGCTTTTCTCTTCCAATTCTACAGAAGGGTTCTCTTTTTCCTCTGCAAGAATCCTGGTTAATGTAAAGGGACTGAAGAAAGACAAAAATTATGGGTTGGAGAAGTATTTGTTTTGGGGGAATAGAATTGACTAATTGCCCCGGGAAACATTATGGTTCCTGCGAGGGTTTGGGTCATTAAGAGTTGAGCCTAAGGTGTGCTCTTGAAGAAGGTTTGTTCCTTCAAAAGTAATTTCTTTTCAGCATCTAAGGTTTTGTTTATTTTTCACTCCTACTTTTTTTCTTTCTTCTGCTCCTACTTCAAAAGTTCGACTTTTATCATCTTATTTGGGCTAGACTTGAGTCATTGATAGATTATTTTACTTGCATTTTTTGTAGGTTCTCCTTATTTGATATCTCTAATGTATTTAATTAATACGCCTGCAGATCTAGATACAATGGGCATTATTTAAGAGAGTTCAGGATCTATAATTCTACATTATGGGTTTGAACTTTACAAGTTCCTATTTTCTTTTCATTGCTTTCCCATTTTGTGGTATTTGTTGATTACTCTTTCAGTTTGTTCTGAAAGGGACTTGTTAATCCCCTTGGCCTTAGTTAACAACTTTGGCCGATTTGCTTATTTCAGGGAGAACTTATATTTCAGCTATTTAGGTTGGAGAAATTTTAATAGCCCTCCTCCTACCAAATTAGAAGTCTTGATTTTGTTAGTTGAATCACTTCAAAATTATTATGCAGTTAACAATGACTTTTGTAATGCCTTCAAGGATGTGCATTTATCCAATACACAATAGGAAAAGGATCCCCCATCAGTCTAAAAATGCAAATTTAGAGGAAGAGTGAGTTTTCCTCCTTGTCCTTTGAAAAGAACAAGGAGGAAAACAATTGCTTCCTTCATCTCCCTCCCCTGCAATTGTAGTTTTTTATAACTGTATATTTCTCCTAATTTTGCAAACAAATATGTAGAAATTGAGTTTTGCCAACAATCTGAAGATGTCTGATCTTATCTCATAGGTGGGCAGCTGTTAGATTTCAAAGAAGGTCAATAAAACATTGCATTGCTTGGATATATTAATTACATCATATTTATAGACTAAAATAGATCAAATTTATTCAAACTCAAACTCAAACTCTTGGACTCTATCTCAAACTCTACATAGTCTATCTGAATCCATCTCAAACTCTATCATAACATAACAAACTCAATTCAAATCCTTAATATGCCCCCGTAAACACATGGGGATCAATGATCATCATGTGTTTGACCAAAAGCAATTGTAAGTTGATGGTGATGGCTTCCAACCCTTCAAGTCCTTTTGTGGTTCAAAGGATACTTATAATATGGCATTGCTTCAACCTTGCTACAATAATGATGATGTGTTCGCATCTCCCAGCTATGATATGGTGTGCTAAGGAGGTGACGATGTGCATATATCCAAAACTTGAAGTTGTGGTGATGACAATGTAGCAAGCTATCTAGCTATGAAAATGGTGTGGCAAGTAATGGATGGCTAACTATGACAATCGTAGATCATAATGACAATAACCTATTGCTTCTTCAAAACGAAAAGAGCCTCTATGGGCTTGTACAAGAAAGAAATTGGGCCAACACAGACCTCATTGGGTCAACTAAGATGCTTCAATGGGCTGGACTTTAGAGCCTATCTTAAATGGACCAATAATGACCATGTATGAACAGAAATAGAGAGGAAAACAAGTAGAAGAGAGGTAAAGAAGGTAAGTTGTGTGGCAAGAAGTCCAATAATAGGGCAGATGAGAGGAATATACACAAGGATGAATCATCAGTGAAGTAGCAAGAGGGTAAAAAAAGGTGGGGAAGGGGTACATTTGTTTCTGATAATGATATAATTATATGATTGAAGATCCCAGTAGCAAGGAGTTTATGAGGGTAATGTCAAATGCAGAAGGTGTCTAAACCAATAGGATTTAAAGCTATGTTGGACTAAGGGCTTGAAATCTGATAGGTGAGCTTTTCTCTAGAAGTCAATAAATAGAAAGATGGGAGAAGCTGAAAGTAAAACTAGAAGAATAAAGATAGCAACAATATTAGGAACAAAGGAAACTAAAAAAGTGACTGAATGGGAAACCTAACAAGTAAATGGAGAGAACAGACCTGGCAGGTGGCTAAACTGGTGAAGAGAAACAAGTAACTAAATGGGAAATTTAGTATGTAAACAGAGACAGTGGACCCGACGGGTGGCTAGGATTCCGACCACTCGCTGAAAACACAAGCATGATCGGAGGCCTCTAGGTTCATACCTTTGGCTCTAATACCATGTTAGACTTCAGAGAAGGCTAATAAAACATTGGATTGCATGAATATAGTAATTACATCATATTTATAGACTAAAAAAACCAAACCTACTCAAACTTTTAGATTCTATCTAGGATTCTATGTAGTCTATCTCAATCCATCTCAAACTCTTTATATGATTTGCACCTCATCTCTGATACCATATCCATAATCCTTGACAATTCCAAAATGTGGCATCAAGTGCTATCAACAAGTATGACATTGGGAGACCTGAGAGTGGCACATGTGGAGGGAATTAATCAGATTGATCTCAAAGAAACTAATGCTTACTCTAATCTCTTGCCAACACACCATACTCCAAGCCCTCTCTCATGGTATAACTTAATATTCATATTCCCATGTATTACCTTACCTTTTTTATGTGCAAGATAATGTTCCTCTAAGCCCCAAGATCTAGAACCTTCATAATTGAAGTTCTAAATATCTAAACAATTGAAACATGAAGCCAACTTCCTATCCTAGAAGCTAGATGTGTTCAATCTTTGTTTGTTGTGTGACAATACTATGTAACTTGAGTTAGATGACTGATATGGGGGTGTATATGCCACTAGAACATTGGACAATGAGAAACCATCTAAGTTAGACCCTTAGTTGGCAACAAATGTGAAATGCTTACAGAAACCCATGTTTTCAAATGACCCTCTTAGCAACACTACGTCAAGTCATAGCTAACCTATAGCTACAGTCTACACCCGTGGCTAAAGCCTGAATTGATAATGATATGTGTGTTTATAGCTACGCTTTTTAACTTGTCTGTAACTAAAAACTTGAATTTATAGCTACGGTTTGTTTTATAACCGTAGCTAAACGTCACTATATAGCTACCGTTGCGATCCGTCCGTAGCTATAAAATGTGGATCTATACCTACGTTTTTTGTTCTACGTAGCTAAAAATATGAACCTATAGCTATGGTAATTTGACCATAGCTAAAAATATGAACCTATAGCTATGGTAATTTGATCGTAGATAAGAATGCAGACCTATGGCTATGGATTTAAATTATTCGAAACTAAAAAATTAAAAGTTATAGTCATAGTTTAAGCAACTTGTATCAAAAAACATGAATCTATAGATGCAGCTTTTAATTGTCTATAACTAAAATTATGAATCTATAATTGTGGACCAAAAAACTATGGCTAGACCCTGAAATATTGAATACAAGCACAACTTATTTCATTCATAATAAAAATGGAGCTTGAACACAAAATTCCAATAAAAGATTAAACAATTAAAACAATGAATTGAATCTCAAGGTGCTTTAACACATTTATGTGTTTAAAATCTATTACAAATTCAGCAAAGTTCTTGAATACATGAAACTCAATCCAAAAGAAAAACTTGACGTGTAAAATTTAATCAAATTTGTCTCCATCTGAAGGGAGGAGATATCCATCATATGGACGCCCGAAACTTGTGGAATAGAATGGGTGAATTTCAAAATTTTCTCTCCATCCTACTGGGAATCGTATTCCCTATTTTAAAAAAAATCATATTTTTCAATGCTCAATCTTGAACCATGAACCAAATCAGATCTGAAAAAAGCAGTAGGAAAGGGATATACCTAATACAAAGAAATAGTATCTCTCAATGGAGATGTTCATGCCCAAGGAAGGAACCAAAAACTGCTCCCACTGAAAATGGTGTAGTACAAGATGGAACAGAATCAGCAACGTTCTTCAAAAGAACCAGATCCTTCGCAAGAATCAACTGGATGGCACGTGAGCACTTCTTCCAATCAGCCCTTTCACAAAAGACTGATATCAAGATCCAATCTTGATCACTCCTACTGACAAGAGGAGATCGAACTGGCAGATGTAGCGGCAACAAGAAGGAGGCGGCAAGAGAGATTTAGCGCAGTAATGCTGAATTCTCTCTTCTGTGATTTCAGCACTGAAGACAGAATGTAATGAGTTGTATAAAGGCTGCCGCCCCCTCCTCCTTTTATAACCTTAAAGGGATCAGCTCCTAATCCTATTATAGTTGTTGATCCAAATAATATTTGGATCAGAATTCCCTTTTAAGTGATAAGGGTAAACCCTTATCTTATCTGCAGATTAGATCAACACCCTCCTAATCCAATTAGGAGGTTTCCAGATCTGAATCACATTCAGATCTAGACTCTCTGAGTGGATAGGGTTAAGACTCAATCCTAGCTGTTAATCTAATCTCAAAATCCACCCCTCATTTAACTGATCAAATCAATTCAGTTCGAAATGGGCTTTAGGCCCAATAAGGTTATGTGCTCACTTAGCCTTCCAAACTACTGCCCAGTTGGGCTTCTTTGTATGGTGTGAGACCCAAACATTGATCTACATATCAGCCACATGGGTTCAGCCCAGCCTTTGTTACAAGGCCTGATCGAATACACTGTTATGGAGAGTGCACCCTCTGAAACCCATCACATGGACTCTATGGGCCCAACACTTACCCTAAGTAGTCTTTGGGCCAAGCCACCTTGTAACACCCAAGGACTATGGGCAGATACAAGATTAGCCCATCAAATATTACCCTCAATGGCCTTACACTTAACCTCTCAGCCCATAATGATCAAACACTGCCCGACAAGAGAGGACCTCTCCCTCAACTGCAAGGAACAGTATTGCACTCTCTACTCACATGGATCCCGGGAATTAAAACATTTTGCAAACGTTTAGAAACCATAATATATATACTTTTATATCTCATATAAAATATATTTTGCAAAACAAATCTCAACGATTGAAATCGACTGTCGATAGTCTTGGTTTCCATCAGAGATAGTGCATCCCCGATCATTATCTTTGTCCAACAAAGAGGTTGATCCTGTCACTATGATCATCCACTCAGATGAATTCTCGGACTATCCCAACATACCCAGGTTTTGACCCCCGCTAAGGATCTCACTGATTAGCATATCAAAGACAGTCCAATCCAACACCTAATGTAGTATCATAATCGAGTCTAGGGGTCAGGTGTAACTTTCCAGTTTTGTCCATCAATCTCCAAGGTCTAGGGCAATACTAGAAATTTGGTCCGATTCAAAAATTCTATTAATCCTACACTGCATGTGCCTTGGGTCTCACCCTGGTGGTTAAGACAGGCCACCCCAACATTTGGCAACACACCAGTGTTAGCCTTAACAGGATAAATCTCCCCAGACTTATCCAACGGCTGTGAACATTCTAAACTAACACGAGTCTCATAAGTGTCCAATTTAAGGGTATTACACAGAAACACACCACAGGAACATGAATCAAATATGTACTTTATTCATTTACAATAAATTCATAATGTACATCATTCTGATTGGAGCTAAGGGCATACAACTGTCTAACACTATCTGCACATGTAAAGTATTTCCTTTAGCATGTTCAACATATATGGAAATAATAGAAAATAAGTTAGAAATCACATTTATGAAGATATAAAATAATGTATAAAATCTAATTAACCATGCAATATAAATAAAAGAAAATATATCCTCTTTAGTTTTGCCATTTCTTTCTCTTTTCCTTCATATCTATTATGGCTAGTGAAGGGTCCCCCCCAGAGGATATATATTTTGGAACTTAGGCCTTTCAAGTAATATCTAGAAGAACAAATATCCAAGTCATTGATAGAAGATAAAAATATAGGTGTCAATGGACCAGGTTTCGATTGGAACCAATCTAAATTAAAACCAATTTGAACAGATTGGATGGTCCAAAATTCTGACCAACATCTACTTAAGGATGACAAAAATCCGAGAGGAAAAGTTAGAAGCAAGAGGCCCACTAAGGAAGAGGAAGAACTTAGGATCAGAATTATCCATGCAACACCTTTATGAACAATTAGCTCTATGATACAAAACCTATTAGACATAGATACAAAACCATCAACCAAGTTTAATAAATTCATAGTCAATAACATAATCTTAAATGTGTGTCATGTAGTTGTTTCCAAAATCAATCACTTGAGGATCTCAAGCATCTAGTCTAGAACAACATCAACCACATGAAAGCAAACATTTCTATCAAGTCTTCTACATGT
Source organism: Nelumbo lutea (assembly GCF_056320005.1). Classification (NCBI taxonomy): domain Eukaryota; kingdom Viridiplantae; phylum Streptophyta; class Magnoliopsida; order Proteales; family Nelumbonaceae; genus Nelumbo; species Nelumbo lutea. The sequence goes on from NC_142684.1 coordinate 142,841,810, forward strand.
CTCATTTACAATATTTTTTTCCAGCAAAGTTTCCACTTACAAGACAAGTTGTGTTCCTTTAACTTTTAACTGATCTCTGTATCCCATGTTGTTAGTCATCTCTTATGAAGAGACTAGAATAAACTATCCCCAAATAACTGCTCCCCAATACAAGATAGACATCATCATTCCTCTCCTGAATCATGTCCATTCTTGAAGCCAAGAGTCTCAAACTCCAATAGCCTTCTTTCATTCATCATTAAACAATTCAACCCCCCAATCACCCCAACCCCCACAAAAGAAAATTGAAAACTTATTATAAATCACTGAAATGATGTACATTATGAGTTTATTGTAAATGAATAAATGTACATACTTGATTCATGTACCCTTGGTATGTTTCTGTGTAATACCCTTAAACTAGACACTTAACGAGACTCGTGTTAGTTTAGAATGTTCACGGCTGGTGGGTCGGTCTGGGGAGATCTATCCTGATAAAGCTGACACTGTTGTGCCACCAAGTCGGTTGGGGTGGCCTGTCTCAGCTACCAGGGTGAGACCCTAGGCACATACAGTGTAGGATTAATTGAATTTTTAAACTGGACCAGATTTCCAGTATTGCCCTGGACCTTGGAGATTAATGGGCAAAACTGGAAAGTTACACCCGACCCCTAGACTCGATTATGATACTACATTGGGTGTCGGATTGGACTGTCTTTGATGTATCAGTCAGTGAGATCCTTAGCGGGGGTCAAAACCTAGGTATGTTGAGACAGTCTGAGAATTCATCTGAGTGGGTGATCATAGTGACAGGATCAGCCCCTTTGTCGGACAAAGGTAATGATCGGGGATGCACTCTTTCTGATGGAAACCTAGACTACTGGCAGCCGATTTCAATCATTGAGATTTGTTTGCAAAATATATTTTATGTGAGATATAAAAGTATATATATTATGGTTTCTAAAATGTTTGCAAAAGGGTTTTAATTCACAGGATCCATATAAGCAGAGAGTGCAACACTATTCCTTGTAGCCGAGGGAGAGGTCCTCTCTTGTTAGGCAGTGTTTGATCATTATGGGCCGAGAGGTTGAGTGTAAGACCATTGAGGGCAATACCTGATGGGCTAATCTTGCATCTGCCCATAGTCCTTGGGTGTTACAAGGTGGCTTGGCCCAGGGACCACTTAGGGTAAGTGTTGGGCCCACAGAGCCCATTTGATGGGTTTCAGGGGGTGCATTGTCCATAGCAATGTATTCGGCCAGGCCTTGTAACAAAGGCTGGGCCGAACCCATGTGGTTGATGTGTAAATCAATGTTTGGGTCCAACGCCATACAAGGAAGCCCAACTGGGCAGCAGTTTGGAAGGCTAAGTGAGCACACAACCTTAATGGGCCTAAAGCCCATTTCAAACTAGGCTGATTTGATCAATTTAAATGAGGGGCGGATCTAGGACTAAATCAGTTGATAGAATTGGGCCTAAACCCTATCCACTCAGAGAGTCCAAGATCTAAATAAGGTTTAGATCTAGGAGCATCCTGATAAGATTAGAAGAAGGCTGATCTAATCTGTAGATAAGATAGGGGTTATTCCTTATCATTTAAAGGGACTTCTTATCCAAATATGATTTGGATCAGCCACTTCTAATGGGATTGGGAGTTGATCCCTTTGAGCCTATAAAAGCAAGAGGGGGCAGCAGCCTTTAGACACACAACACAACACAACACAAGAGAGCAAAAGATCTCTAGTCTTCAGAGCTGAAATCACAGAAGAAAGATTTCGGCAATCCCCACAAAATCCTTTCTTACCGCCTCCTTCCTGTCACCATCAGACCTCCAGTTCGATCTCCAACTTTGCAGGAGAGATCAAGATTTGATCTTGATATCAGCCCTTTGTGAATGGACTGATTTGGAAGCATTGCTCACGTGCCATCCAGTTATTTTTACAAAGGATCAGGTTCTTGGAGAACGTTGTTGATTCTGCTCCATCCTACACTGTGCCATCTTCAGTGGGAGCAGTCTTTGGATCCTTCCTTGGGCGTGAACACCTCCATTAAGAGATAATATTTCTTCGTATCAAGTATACCTCTCTCCGTCCCCTTTTGGTTCAGATCTGGTTCAGTTTATGGTTCAAGATTGATCATTGAAAATATGATTTTCTAAATAGGGACTGCGATTCCCAGTTGAAGGGAGAGAAATTTTTGAAACTCGCCCACCTTATTCTGCAAGATTTGGGCGTCCATACGATGGATCTCTCATCCCTTCAATCACCCCAACCCCCACAAAAGAAAATTGAAAACTTATTATAAATCACTGAAATGTTTATTTTCATTTTTATGTCACTTCAATCCAATAAAGAAATATTAGTACTTATGTTCTTAGCATCACCACAACCATGACTTCACCACATTATACCACCTATTGGTGAAGGAGTTATATTCCCAGGTGCACAATTGTCAAATTTTAGATTCGTAACTCCCTGTTGTGCATGCCTGCCAAGAGGGCCTAGTTGGTGAAAAATCCTAGATTCTTTTCTATCATGCATTTCCTTTATGAGCCTCTCATGGTCAGGAGCAACATGGGGTAATGGCTCTTTTTCTTCATCCTTTCATGTACAATACTCTTTTTTCTATATTTAATACAATACATATCAATTCCCCCCAAATATAAGGAAGAAAAGAAAATGGTGAGATTTAAACTGATCATCAGATCTGTTTCTTATTAGACAATTTACTTCTAAACTCAGAATAACCCTCTAATAAGGGGGTATGTATAGGAGGGTGCAATACAGTTAAACAAGTATGACTACACAAAATAACCCTCTAATGAAAATATGGCTAAATATTACAGCCCTCTGAGAAAAAAACTCCTAAGCATATAGTTTTAAAATATTAGAAATTTCTTTTCCCCCGGTTTGAAGAAGGTATAAATTAGTATGACTAAAATAAGTATAGATCAGAACCCATGTATAAAGATGTTTTATAAAAAAAAAGTAACTGTAAATCAAGTAATAGATCTGTACTAAAAAACAGGGATGCATAGAGAACTTCTCTGACATTTTTTTTTTTTTTGTAGCAACAGCTATAATCTAAGTGATCTGCTGAAATATGCTCAGAATTTCATCAAACATATCTTAGTTTCAAGCCATATTGGTCGAGGCCGATCATAAATATATTTTCTCTTCAGAAAGACAATATGTAGGGGTGATCATTTCTAGCCAGGCCTGGCCCAGCCCACAAATTTCCAATCTTGGGCCTGGGTTTTGTGTTCAGGCTTGGATTGAGACTGACCCAGCCCCACCCAAGAACCCAATTAATTCAGACCAATCTATAATTTGACCTTTCCATCAATCAGCAAAGGTGTGGGGCACTCACAAATGGGAAACTAGGAGAACCTTGGAAAATAACTAAACTAGAAATATGAAGACAACTCAATCCACAATTACTAGTGGTTGAAATCATCTGAACAGAATTGAATTTTAGGAACTATATATGCAATTTCTTCAGCAATGCTATGGAAAATGAGGCTAGAAAAGAACCATGAACATTAATCAAGTGTGAACAAGAATGTTCACACTAATTTAAGATAAAGATGCAATGAGTAATGACTGGCATTTAGAAAATTAATCCATGTACTAATTTACTCTTCAAAAATTCAAATGTAAGTATCTTTTAGGATTTCTGCACATGTTTCTAATAAATTTAATCATTGGACATAAATCAATTTTGCTTAATTAGTTTCAGTCATGCACTCATGCCCTTAATTTGGATGATCTATTGATTCAAATCAGCTTTCTATATATGTATCTAATAAATGTAATCAGTGGACATAAATCGGCAATTCAATGTGCCATAAGCTTTGTTGGTCCTTTGGTTCTCAAGAAGTGACAAGTTCCTTTCCTCATTCCACTGTCCCTAGTCCTCCTACCTCCTAACACATATGACCAATAATTCTAAAAGATCCATACTAATGTAGATCATCCATCTATATATAACCAATGGTCATTATAGTATAAAAAACATCTCTTTGGTATTTTTCCAAACACTTACCTTGCATCTTCAATATCTGTTATTGGAAGATAACCCAATAAGTGAAGAACCAACAAATCATTTTGTATTTAACCTGAACTTGAATCATCTGCATGAACTCCTCTTCCCAATTCAAATTCTTGATTCTATATAACTCTTCAAATTAAATGTATGTATTGTTACTTCAGATCTGGATTTCCAAGTTTCAATTAATGTATCAATAACAAGGGATTGAATTCTTGATTCAGGAGTTTTTGTACCAAGAAAATTTCCGTTCCAAGTTGTCCATAAGTAATAAAGCTAAGTACAAAGCTTATTTGAATCACTCAAGTGAATTGGCAATGATGGCCAGAGACTAAGTTGCAGCATTAGAGAGAGAGAGAGAGAGAAAGAAAGAGAAAAGGATTCTTACCTTGAGACTGCTATCAATTGGTCTTTAGTTGGGTTGTATTCTTCAATTTTGGAACGTAAAGTTTCTTGGCTACAGCACCTTAGCATAATCAATCACTTTAACTAATAGATCAGCGGAACTACTGGAAACACAACAAGGGTTCCTGGTTTATAGGTACAGAAAGTAGAATAAAAGAAAAGTCGAAGATGTTTCGGGAGGGGAAGAGGAAAAGAAAAACATGATGGTCATGAATAGAGGGTTTCTAGGGGGAAGTAGGAAAATTTAAAATTACGACAATCTCTCTATGGTCATACCTTTGGTCAGGGCTAGACATAAACCAAACACCTGTGCGCAAGCCCAAGATTTGTAGGCTTCGCTGAGTTGAGTACCCCTAGTAGGGATGATGATGAGCCCGGTTCTAACAAGCTAGCAATGATGTTTATGACTTCCCAGGCTCAACATGGGTGCGGGTCGGGCATTCGGGCTTAGTTGTTTGTGACTTCCGCTTGGCTGATTGCTTGAGGGTGCGCTACCAAGGTAAAGTTTTGCTGTATCCCCATGTCCTTGCACCGGTTCTAGAATTTGATGTCCTCGAACTGTTTACCATTATCGGAGATCAATACTCGAGGTAGTCCAAAGCAGCATACTATACTCTTCCAGAAGAAGTTCTGCACATTCCGAGTTGTGATCGTTGTGAGGGGTTCAGCCTCAACCCACTTCGTAAAATAATCGATTGCCACCACTAGGAACCTTCTTTGCCCTGTTGCTGGTGGGAATGGGTCAAGTATGTCGATCCCCCACTATGCAAATGACCACGGGCTGGTAAGATATTTTAGGTCGGCGGCGGGCTAGTGGTGGATGTTGGCGTGCTTCTGACACTTGCCGCATTTTTTGACGAGCTCGGTCGCATCTGCCTTCATCGTTGGCCAATAATACCCTTGTTGCAGTGCTTTCTAGGCGAGAGCCTTGCCCCCCAAGTGTCCACCGCACAGGCCCTCATGAGTATCGCAGAGGACGAACTCGGCCTTAGAGGGTCGTAAACAACGCAGATAGGGGAACGTATAGGATATTCGGTACAATCGTTCGTCTATCATGACGTATTTGGCTGCCTGACGCTCTACCCTTCTGGCAGCATTACGGTCTGCAGGAAGGGTTCCGTGTAGCAGGAAGCTCACAAGCGGATCGATCCAACTTGGCTCTGCTTGAACGACAAGAGCGACCTCCTCTAACCCCCAAGAATGCTAGGTTAAGGTAAGTTCTCTATATACACAGTTCTCATGGTGTCACTGGTGTTGGCTAACCGGGATAGGGCATCGGCCTCAGTGTTCTCTGATCTCAAGATCTACTGGATGAAGTGTGACGAGAAGTTGAGTAGAGCCCCTCTTACTTTGGCTAAGTAAGCGATCATGGTTGGCTCGCAAGCTTCGTACTCACCCGTAACCTGGTTGACCACGAGCTGAGAATCATTGTAAATGACAATGTGCTTGGCTTTCACTTCGTTTTCCAGAGCCAACCCCAGCTAGTAACGCCTCGTACTCTGCTTCGTTGTTGGATGTTGCGAACTCGAAGCGTAGTGCATACTCCAGTTTCACACCGCTTGGCCTGTACAGAATGATCCCAGCTCCGCTGCCCTGCTGGTTTGACAAGCCATCTGCGTGAAGAATACAGGGCTCCTCATCCCAGTTAGTGCTTGGTCTAACTAGGAGAGATGCCACATTGGTTGCTACTTCACAGTGCTCAAGCTCAACCGGCCTGGGAACCTCAAGCTCGCCCGAGCTGGGGGCCCCAAGGGACGAAAGCCCGGCGAAGGTTAGACCTGAGAAAGTACGAAAATAAGTACGTTAAGGTGACGAAGTCACTTAGCCGTCTACAAAGGGAAAGGCATCGGTACGGAGTTGCGTCAGCTGTGGATATAGACTAGGCTAAGGAACGGAGTCTTAAACTATGGACCGAGACTACACTAAGGAACAAGGAAGCTTGACTGAGGAAAGAATTCAAGGAACAAAGCTGCTTCTCTAATAGCCCCGTTGAATAGGAGGGAACGAAGAAAACTACAGGGCAACAAGCGAGAAAACCCATGTTCAGCCGACCTGGGGACTTTGGAGCTAAAGGTGCATTCTATGACAAAATCCGCTAAGGCTTGGGCCTTGATAGCAATTCGTGGCTTATACTAGAGATCGTACTTGTTGAGTTCAATGGCCCACTTCGTCAACCTTCCAGAGACCTCGGGCTTGAGCAGGACTTGCCTCAGAGGTTTGTTGGTAAGGATGATGACAATGTAAGCTTAGAAGTACGGACGGAGCTTCCGGGCTGCAATGACTAATGTGTAGGCCAGCTTTTCTATCTCTGGATACCTCGTCTATGCTCCCAGCAACACTTTACTGACATAGTAGACGGGATGTTGGACCCGATCTACTTCTCTTATTAGTATCAAGTTGACCACTTTGTCACTTGCCGAGAGGTACAACTCTAAAACATCACCCTCTTTGGGTCGGGTTAAGACTGGGATGCTAGCGAGGTACCTTTTGAGCTCGTCAAATGCCAATTGGCACTCTTCGGTCCATTCAAAGCCTTTGCTTTTTACTGCCTTAAAGAAAGGCAGGCAGCGATATGCCGATTTGGACATGAAACGGCTCAGAGCGGCTATACGGCCGTTCAATTTCTGAACTTTCTTCAACTTCTGGGGTGGTCTCATTTCTAGGATAGCCTTAATTTTGTCCAGGTTAACCTCAATGCCGTGCTGATTAACGATGTACCCTAGGAATGTACCCGAGGTGACACCAGAGACACTTATTCGGGTTCAAATTCATGTTAAACTTACGTAGAATTTCAAAAACTGAATGCAAATCTTGTATTAAATCATGTAAAAATTGGGTTTTAACGACCATGTCGTCTACATAACATTCTATTTTTCTGCCAATCAATGGCTCAAATAATTAATTTACAAGTCTCTGAAAGGTTGCCCCGACATTTTTTAACCCAAAGGGCATGACCTTGTAACAGTACAAACCAAGCTCGGTTATGAAGTCAGTCTTTTCTTCGTCAGCTGAGTCCATCCTGATCTGGTTGTAGCCCGAATAGGCATCTAAGAAACTCAGCAACTCATGCCCTTAGGTCACGTCCACCAAATGGTCGATCCTAGGTAGTGGGAAGCAATCCTTTGGGCAAGCTCGATTCAAGTCGGTATAATCGACGCACATGCGCCACTTACCATTAGCATTTTTTACCAAAACAGGGTTGGCCACCCAGCTCAGGTAATGGACTTCCCTGATGAAATCGGCTACAAGGAGCTTCCCGACCTCCTCGTCAACTGCTCTCCAACACTCTGGGGCTAAGTTGCATTTCTTCTGTCTAACAAGCCTAACTACATGATCAATATTCAGCTTGTGAGTTATGATGCTAGGGTCTATGCCAGGCATCTCTGCCGCGGACCATGCAAAAACATCTAAATTTTCAAGTAAGAGACTTACCAGTTGGGATCGCAGAGGCTTCTCAATAGAAGTGCCGATCTGAAGTGTCTGAGATGGGTCCTCTGTTGATGCAGCTCGCTCCTCGCACTGTTCCGCAGGTCGCTCCAACTCGAGGTCATCTACCACCTTGGCTTTTCCTTTGAGGGCGGCGACGTAGCACTTGCGGGATTCAAGCTGATCACCTTGCGCCACCCCGACTCCGAAGTTCATAGGGAACTTCATCGCCAAATAGTAGGTGGAGACCACCACACGTAAGGCGTAAGTGATGGGCTGACCTACTATGGCATTGTACAGGAAGGGAGTTGCGACCACCAAAAAATCATGGTTGAGCCTTACCATGCTAGGCCAAGTGCCGACCTCCATAGGTACAGTGACTCTTCCCAGGGGCTTAACTTCTTCTCGCTAAAACCTACCAAGGGAGTGCTCATAGGCTTGAGATTGCTCTCTCGGAGCTGAAGTTTGTCGAATGTTGCTTTGAAAAGGATATCTGTCGAGCTGCCAGAGTCGACGAGGACATGCCTGACTTCAAAGTCATTGATCTTTATCTTTATGGTGAGCGCGTCATCGTGGGGTAGTGGACCCTGCGTGCATCATCCTCTATGAAGAAGATTGGGTCTTCCATCCTTGGCCGCTTCGGGGGATTTTGCTCTTCCCTGGCGGCCTCGCAAACTGATGTTCGAGCTGCAGTCAAGGTGCAGCCCACATGATTGAACCTCCGACAATCACATGAATAGTTCCCCGAACTGGTCTTTCTTCAGGGGACTACCTTTGCGGCTGCTCTGCTAGCCTGCTGGATTCGGGAGCATCTCTACTCTGCTCCCCCTCCCGACCTGCTTTATCATTATTATTATTATGTACAAAATTTTTTAAGTATCCGCGACGGATGAGCTCCTCTATCTCGTCGATGAGGTTTTTACAATTTTCAGTACTATGATCATGGTATTTATGGAAATTACAATACAAATTTTTATTTCTTACACTAGGATCCGCCTTCAGCTGAGGTGGCCACTTCACATACGAGGCATCCTTGATCTTCATAAGGATATCGGCCCACTTCGCATTCAGGGGCGTGTAGTCCGTCCTCTTTGCCGCTGGAGCTCGAAAAGGCTGACCTGGCCTTGCCCCTCGAGCTTGGTCCTTCTTCTTCTTGCTATCACCCTGAGTTGAGTGCTCTGTCTCCCTTTTTCTTTTCTCAAGGGCTTGTTCACCTTTCTGATTGATCTCCTCCTCCTCCTCCATCCCTATCACCCCTCTTGGTCGCAGTGAGTCAAACTGTGGGGTCCAAGTCGAGTATATGTAGACAAGCGTCATTGAATCGGTTGACATAACTTCGGATGGACTCTCCCTCCCTCTAGACTATGCCAAGGAGGCTCTCTTGGGTCCAGGTCGGGCCACCCCTTTGAAGGTGGTGGAGAAAGCCACGCACATGCAGGACTTGCTGGCCCTCGCCAAGTGCATCTGGGACTGGAAGATGTCAACATGGTCATTCGGATTAAAGGATCCATCATACTTATCCAACAGGGGAACTTTAAAGTCCTTGGACATAGGAACAACAAGGAGTTCTGGAGATAGGGGGATGGAACTGAGAGAAGTGGAGTAGGTTTTACTTCACCCGATTTTACCTCTTCCTTACCCTTGAGCTCGGGCAGGTCGTGAGTGGCAACTCGGCGACGTCTCCACTGCTTCTTTGCTAGCTCGGCGTTAGTACTGCTTTCATAGCTCGCATGCATTGCATCAAGTTTTCAAGCTAGTTTTGACTGGCCACCGGAGGAATGATGGAGGGTTCAGTGAAGGTTGTTCCAGTCGTGGAAGGAAGTGGAAGGTTCACAGGTGCCACTGTCTGAGGCACATTCAGGCTAGGAACTTCATCCGCAGAGAGGGGGATAGTGAACTGTCCAATGCAAACAGTTGGAAGCTGAGGTTGCTCCTCAGAGGCGTTTTGGTTTGCACCTCGTTCGGCATTGCTGTAGGAAGCCATGGATGCTGAGTTCTAAGAATTGCAGAGATTGGAGGAAGGCTTTTTGAAGTGTTCCCACAGACGGTGCCAAATGATGTTGCACGATCCGGACACTCCTAGCTGGTGACAGATAGTACTTGAGACAAAGAGGAAAGTGAAGAATTCCCAGGGAGCTCGCCCGGCGGGAACGCTCTGATGCTTAAGTTAGGACTCTAAGGGAACTACAGAGAAAGCAAAGAGAGAGCTAAGAGTGCAGATGGCGCAAGTTCAGTACCTTTGCTCCTTTGGGATCGGGGTCCTTTTATATTGGAGATCTGTCAAGCTAGGCGTAACCGCCTCTACCACAATCGTTACTGCCAAAGCTGAGGTGGCAGATGCAGGCAGCCATTGCAAGGTACGGACCTATCAAGCATGCCACATCTTGCAAAAATGGCAGGCACAACACCGCCTGATGAGGGACATGGGCGCAGCCTCCAGATTCGGCAGGTACTGCTGTCAGGCAGATCTCTCCTGCAGGTTTCCGAGCTACTTTGCACTGATCTACCTTGGACCGAGCTACCTTACACTGAGGTGCTCATGCTTGAGGTGAGCCTTAGGCAAGTATGGACAAAAGTGTTAATGGTGTTGATCCGAAGTGTTTCCACTTCGGGATACTTAGCCGCAGATCGGGGTGTTCCCTTCTCAAGAAGGAAGAGTTTGGGGCACACTGGGAGGAGCTTGGGACTCCTCGCTTGGAGGGAGCTCGGGGCGCTCCTCCCTTAGAGAGAATTCAGGGTAAGCTGGATGTTACTTCCTGGCGAGTTGCCACATCCACCGAGTTGTCCGACTGGGCTCTGGTGAGTTCGTTACACTGAATTATGGCCAGACTGTCACGCTGAGTTGTCACTTATGCCAGGTTATGTTGACGTGTCCTCGTGCTACAAGGTCGGGCCAAATCACCCTCCATCATAATACATATTATAATATTATGATACATAGTAAAATAACATATATAACATGTATACATTATATACAAAATATATACATATATTTAGATATACGTAGGCTGGGCTTGGCCTAGGACAAACAAGTTAATGGTTCAACTATTATGGTCAACATTTTTTTGACGAATTGCAGGATTTAAAATCATGCCATCTATGACTCAAGTTCAATTTGGTAATGTTGTAGGGGTACAAGTTGGTGGAGTAACCACCCAACTCAACCCAACATTTTCTAGTTAGGTTTAGGCTTACTTGGCCAAAGTTGGAGCCCTAATCGTGTATTTTTTTTTTCGTAATGGATTTCATGGGAATTATAATTCCATAGTCGCCCTTGATATGGCATCCACCACATAACCAAATTTATTTATTTATATTTTATATATCATTAATTTAGTAAGAACTTATTTATTAAGTTATTTTAACTAGTATTCGTCATTTTAATTATTACTTGATTATTTTCATTCTAAAATATGTGTTAATTGTTATTATTAACTAACAATTAATAATAATTATTTGCTATTTAAGTAATTTAGTCAAAGATTATAAATAGGGCCATTATATAGTTGGAGCCTTAGTCATGTGTTTCTTTTGTATATTTGTTCTTCTAATTATTATTAATTAGTAATCATTAATTATTTTTATATTCATTAATAATTAATTATTAATTATTTCTAAGTTTTTCATCCATTAATTATTAGTTATCCTTATAGTTATGGATAATTAAAATTCATAGCTACAAATATAAATAGCTTTTAGCCACAGACAAAACTTGTAGCTAAAGGTTAATTATAATTTATATGGCCACAGATAATTCAAGTCCATCTGTCTCGCTATAACATGAGTAACATTTTACAATGACCAAAGTGGTTTTAGCTACAGACAAACTACCCGTAGTTAAAGTTCAACTTCTATGATTTAAAACCACGGATTTAATTAACCGTGGTTATAAATATCCATTAGCCACGGACAAAATGAAATTTAAACACGGATGAAACGGCCGTAGCTAAAGGTCAATGTTTAGCTACGGGCATTGATTGTCCGTGGCAATATCCCATGCTTTAGCTACGGACTCTTATGTCCGTAGCTACAGTCACAACAAGAAAAATGATCTTTAGCAATGGTTTGTTCAGCAACGGACAAAAAAACAGTTGCTAAAAATCACATATAGCAACCGAGTATTTTGTCAATTCTCGTATTTAGCTTGACCACGGTTTCATGGACCGTTGCAATACATGCTTTACTTTTAAAAAGATTATAAAGTTAACCGTTGCAATACATATTCTACTTTTGTTGAAACCGTGACTGCATGTTTGCGGGGGGGTTTCCTCAAATTTTCATCATGTGACAAAAGAAAATAAGCATTTCCCGCGCATACCTTCCTTCTTGCGCGTCTTTCTCTATCCCTCGGGCTTCTACTAGTGTATCTCTCTTCAAGTCAAGCAACGGTGAGTTTCTCTATCCCTCTTCTTCTTCTTCTTCTTCTTCTTCTTCTTCTTCTTCTTCTTCTTCTTCCTCTTCTTCTTCTCTCTCTTTCTCTCTCTGTCTGTCGTATTCCTCTCTCTCTCTGTCCTATTCATTTTTCTATGCTCACTTTGACCAGATTACAACTCTGCATTCGGCAGTGTTAAGGCGAACTCCAGTCTTAGGTTCAAAGATCAGCAAATACTCTAGTAGGTTTCTTGGATAGAAGGGGCTAATGAATATGGATCTTACTTGTATTTGGGATCTCAATGGGGTAGTTCTTTAGCTAGGCTTGGGTTAATCTCTTCTGGGGTTATGTTTTGGGGGTTGAGCTAGATTATCCATGGCTAGCTCAGTTGTTTCTTTACAGTTTGAGTTTTCCTTTATTTTTTGTACTCTTTTTCTATTGTTCTCCTTTATGCATATCTTTTTTTTTTCTGTTACATTCAACTGTTTAATGTGTTGATAACATGCGTCTTATAATTGACTTAACCAATACCAATATTTTAATTTTGGATGGGCTCAAGGATATGATAAGGATCAATATATTTTTCTTTATTTGTACATTTGCTTTGTTAGGACACTGATGCTTGTAAATTAGATATAGTGTACAGGCTTTATTACCTTTTTTCTGGTTAACAACTTTCTTAATCACCTATTGGTGCATGCTTCCATATTTGTGCTAATTCATGAGGGGTATTATATAAACATTTGAGTAATAGATGTCTTTTTTATTGTTCCACAGGAATTGAATCAATTGATGTCACACGAATACTGTCACAGAAGGGTGGGAAGGCAGTTTATCCCTTGCCACGAATCAAATCTTTAGTAGTTCACTCAAAACTAAATTTAACAGTATTGCTGTTTGCAGTTAAGTTTGTAGTCATTATTTGTTCACATATGATTAGAGCAATAATTTCTAAAGAATAATAATGGTTGTATTTTAACAGAATGTGACAGGTGGAGACCACTTGAAAAATAGAGCTGCTTACACTAGGGAAGGAAGGAAACAGCTCTTTGCTGTTCTGCAAAGTGCAAGGGAATCATCAGGTGACTGTTCATTGACATCTAGATGAATTTAGATATTGTTTGTACTATGACTTGTAAAAGTAACATGTATTTTTTGGACCAGGGACTATTTTTTTATATCCTTTTTTTATATATTTGTGTTGTGTTATGTATAAAAACCCTACCTTGTACTGTTACATGCTTGTTCAAGGTCTATGCATTTATTTTTTACATGTTGTGTTATGTATAAAAATCCTATCTTGGCTATATTGATTAATTTGGGAAAGTGTATTAAAAAAAGGAAAGAAAAGATAGAGCTAGGATTATTTTCCAGAGAGCCTATTGTCACTGTTGTCATGCTGGACATAAGGCCTGTCTAGGAAAAGAAAAATGGTTTGGAATTGCATTCCAGCTGCAGTGATCTGGAACATTTGGAAGTGAAGGAACTCCTGGATTTTCCAAAAACAGTTCTGCAATGAAGAGGAATTACTATCAAGAATAGTAGGAACTATAATATTCTGGAGCCTGTCTCATAAGGAATATTATGGAACATCACATACCTTGGTTTTAGATTCTGAAAGCTTGTATATAGGTCAATACAGATAGGATCAGAGGAGTACCTGTGCATTTCATTATACTCAATCCTTTATACATGTTTTTGTTAATAGTCAATGAACATACTTTACCTTTTCCAAATAAAAAAAGAGATAGGATTAGGATTTGGGGTTAGATCTTGTGAGTGTTTGTCCAAACAAGTACATACCATTCTATGTGCTCTCTCTCTTTCTTGGTTATTAATGTTGGTAATTTCTTAATATGAAAAAAGAACACCATGTGCAATAGGATTGTTATAACTCTCGATGGTCTAACCATAGCCATCCAACACTAAAATTTGTTATTTGTACATTGTTGTGTCATGTTCCCCCGTAATAGCTATGCCTGTTCACCCATTGTTTGGCCATTAGAGTCTTCCAAACTATTGGCTGATCTTTGCATCCAACTTTCCACTCAGGTACTTAATTTCCTTAATGATATGCCAGTATTGCTAAGAGGCATGGTAAACATTCCTCAACCAACCTACTATGACCTTAGAATCTCCTTTAACCACTAGATTTCTGAAATTGAATAATTTGCTCAACCTCAACCTTTGCAATATAGCTAGTGGCTTGGCTCTTGTGGAATCCTCAACACCAATTAGAAGATATCTATTATCATTTATACCTATTTTAAAAGAGGTTGTGAGCACACTTTCCATGGAATTGAGCAACTCCACAGCTTGAGAGGTTTCAAAATCCCTTAAGGCTCACCCAAGTTCCAGAAAATCTCCAAATTAGGATGAGAAGTGAAAAGAGAGACAGGTTCATGTTAATATGTAGAAATGGAGTAGATAAGAGGGAAAAAAATCTTTCCCATTGTCCAGAATGAAGCCCCACCTTCCTTTTAGTAGTCTTTTTCACCACAGATGTACCCAAAACATCAGCAGTCAGCAATCAGCAGACTCAGCACTCATAAGTCTATGAGTTCCTTTGCTCTGTCTGTTCAACTAATCAGAAATTGAGCTGATCAAAACTGGAATAACTTAGCTTCAGGAGAGGGAAGTAAAAAAAGGACCCACTTTCTCTCTTCTACAAATGAATTAAGGTGTTGTCTATTAGTCGCTGAAACCCATCCAAACCAAGCTCTGAATCAATTCTCTTCCAACTCAATTCTACCCTTATTTCTCTAGTTTGAACAGTTTCTTCAGAGGGCCTAGCCCATTTCAGAGCCATCTCTACACTGGCTTCAAGCTCAAATATCATGAATGGCTCCTCAGTCAAGGCCCAAAGACTGTCTTCCCCAACTCCCAGAATTTTCCCTTTGAAACCATTCTCCACATATGTTCTCCCTATCAGACCCAGGCTGCCCCACCCCTTCCTCCATCCCAAACCACAACCATGTTAGACCCCATCTTCAGCCCAAACATCCTTCCCTTGAAACAAACCACACAAGGCACCTTCTCCTCCAGTGATTGCAGGTGCTTCAGCCACACCTCCGGCACTAGATGCCACTTCTGCAGCTTGGGCATGAATACTTCCCCGAAAGAAACAATCTCTAGTCCTGCCCCTCCAAGTTGCCTGCCACCCAGCACCCAGACTTCACCCTTAAAGACAAACCCAGAAGCCATGAATCTTGGATCATTCAATTGATAGATAATTGTAAGCTGTAACTATTATTTTTTGATAGATAATTGTAATCTGTAATTATGATAATCAAAACTTCAAACAAGCCAAGCACAGATAAATCATCATCATCTAAGCCTTGTTCTAGTCCCAACTATATGGAGTTGGTTGCATGAATCCTGTTTTTCCCTATTTTGTTTATTTATTTATGGGCATGTGTCAGTGTTTATAGAAGCTAAGAGAGAGATGCCATGTTGCCAAGTTCAGCTTCAAAACTTGCTTCACAACAACCTGAAAATGATTTACAGATTAGATGGTTCATATTTAGTGATAATGCTGGTTGTGGTGTTGGCGACTTTTAGTTGGACCCTATTTATTAATCAATGCGTATTTGAATTGATTCTTTCAACTGGTAGTACCATGAATTGATGCTGGTTGTGCTTGAGCAAGTTCATCTACAAATGCTTGAACATTTGTTGATGCTTGAGCATCTACAAAAAACTAGTAGTTGTTAAAAAGAGGTTGTGACATTAGGCATTGTCTAATGGAAGAGGTAGTTTGAGCCCAAATGTGAGACATTTCATTTGTTTTCCCCATCAAAAGCTAAACCTTGGAAGGAGCTAACAACTCATCACCTCATAAGCCTTTTGTGCTTACGAGGTGTATGCTTCAACATGAATCTTTCTGGGCAATTCAAAATTTATGCTGTTTAGGTTGTGGTTATTTGGTGCCTGAGCTGACCTGACCTCAATAGGATTAGCTTGGTAGCCCAGTTGATAGTTAGGTTGCCAACCCATAGCCATGACATTAAGCAAATGAAGAGTTTACAAAGACAATGTGGTTGGTTACAGTTATATTGTTACCTGGAAACCAGATTTAGAACTGTAAGGTATCATTATGCCATATTGTTACCTGGAAACCAGGAAAGTAAATCATTAAAAGAAAAACAGGAAAATAATGTGGTTGGTTACAATTATATTTCATTTTTAGTGAATGTTTTCAGTTACTTTTTGGTTTGGCCATTAATAATATTTATATCTTAGTGATAAATTTCACTAGAACAGTAGAAATTGTAACTACCACTGTCATAGTGATAAAAAAAAGAAGTTTGGAATCTGCATTGTAGGACCTGATATTTTGGTATTTTAAGCCTAGGTTTCAAATGAAAGATTTCTTAGTTATTACTGTAAACGGCAAATGAAAGTTTGATTGCTTTGCTTGTTTATTTTGATGGTGTTAGATGGTTTTGGATCAAAAAATAAATAGAAATCTCCTGACTATTTACTACTAATTCTAATTGGGTCTGCATTGATAAATGGTGTATGTTATTAGACTCTTTTCCTGTGGTGTGTGCTGAGAGCCTAAATTTTGTTTCTTTTTTTCTATATTTTTTCTTCTTTTTTAACTTTATTTAGATGAATATTTAATAGGAATTTCAAAGATTTTCAAAAGAAAAGTAGAAGATAATTTCAGGGTCAGTGTTGTATAAGTAATTGGAAACTCTAGAAGAATTAAAATAAGTTCTTAAATCTTAAACCTTGGGCTGACAAATATGACAAGGCGGTTTTGAGTTTGAGAGTAGCCATTTCATGTTAAAAATGCTAGAGGTTAGGTCCATTTCAATTTCAGCCCTCCCAAGACACCAAATAGCTGGCACCATTACCAGCACTGGTGAATGGTGATGGCCTTTTTTCCCCTCTTTATTTATATATATATATATATATATATATATATATATATATATATATATATTTGTTCTTCTTAGAGTGCTTTCCTTGAGACTTGGGAGCAGGAACCCCTTTGATGCTTCTGTAGTTATTGTTTCCAAAATGGAGAGTTTAAGAATGCCAAGTTTGAGATGATCACACCAGTTGAATTCATCAACTCAACCAGATGGGGACGACTCTAATATAACTATAACTAGGGATGTAAATGAGGATGGGGACGGCTCTAATGAAAATTTGGGCAACAATCTTGTAATGTAGATGAATTCTCCAAAGTTGATTTAATGGGCTCCCAGATTTTGATCAAGTCTCCAAAGTTGATTTAGTGGAAAATTTATGGGAGTCACTTGAGTTACAACCTTGTAATGTAGATGAATTCTCAGTTTAATGTTTTGGTCATGTAATTGAAATATGTACTTGAAGTTGGTGTGTCATCTAGACAACCAATGTGATAGGATGCAACCTTTGGGCCTTTGTCAGTGTATGGTCTGCGATAGGACTTGATACTTATGTATGTAACAACACTTTTAAGTCCCAAAGTACAGAGCCTCAAAACTGGGTTTTGTGCTTTTTGGGCTTTAAAGACATAAATCTTCAAAGTTTTTCAAGCATAACTATATTCATCAGATTTAGGTCAGACCTAGATTGTCTTGAATGCTTTGGTATTTAGAGATATTAAAATACTCCTAGGTTCCTTTAAATGACTTCATTTCTGATATACCATTTTTTATCCTACCCTTAATATTATTTACTTATATTGATTGTTGTGAATTTATAGGATTAATTATATTCATAAGGCATTCTGCATAGGCTTTGTGACATCTAGTTAGCTTTGGAAAAGGATGTAAGTAATAACTTCATTGTTTATTCTGTTTATTCTTTTGGCTATCTTTTCTAATATTGGAATGCCATGGAATGTGTGCTATGGATATGCTTTATATGATATTATAGTGCTATGGATATGCTAACTGACATGGTGAGGAGTTTTAGGGGATTACATGAATCCACCATATAGATGTGTTTGTGTTTTTTCTTTCTAATTCTAATGTTTATATGCTTTATATGGTCAACTCTTATTTATTAGTTAAGGTGTGTAGATAAGCTCTGCTTTATTAGTAAGGTGTGCAGCATATCAACCAAATAATATAAAAGGACAAATTGATAGATCAGCTCTGCTTTATTAGTGTTCGCTATGCATATTGTACACATGCTGAACTGCTAGCCGTACTACATGGATCGAGATTGGAAAGTTGCTACATTACAGAAACATAATGATGGAAGGGAAATTGAGGGTAGTAGTTGGTTGGATAAATAAAAATCTAGGGCTGTGGAAGTTCAGAAATAGCATACCTGTTTGGTTTACATAATTAGTTAGCCATAGCAGAGCCAACACCTCAACTAGTCCTGCATACCTGTTTGCTTTACACCTTTTTATCTCTCTAGTTATCCAATTCAGTAGATAATTCTGTAGATATCACCTTGCTTTTTGGGGGCTAGTAGGAGTCCTGCTGTAGAGATGGGAGCCAAGTAGTAGTGTTATCTACAGTAGATACTGCTGTAGATATCACCTTGTTTTCTGGGGGCTACTAGCTCTCTCATCGGTGGGATATTCTCTGCTACCAATTAATGGATCAGAAATGTTATCATGGGTCAGGAATCAGGATTCCTGTATTTTGCAATTTTAAACCAACATGCATGGTAAGAATCATTAATGATCGGATAATTCCTTTGTTGATTCCTGTGAACGCCGGAGGTGTTTCCCCAACGTTCACAGAATGGCAACTCCACTGGGGAGTTCTGAGAATAGTGTGAATACCATTTCCCACGCCGGTTCCCCTTGTGGGCAATTGGTGTTGACTCTTAAACAACATTCTGGTATTTGTAAGTTTTAAGCCCTTAGTGGTTTCTTTTTATTGTGTTCTGCAAAAAGTACAAAGCAGTTCTGTTTGTTTTCTCTAAGTTCCTAATTGCAGTTGTTTGTAAATTCTGTTTGTAGGTAATTGAAATTTGAGGTCTCTTGGAATCTTTGCCCTGTTTTTCTCTTCCTTTTGCAGCTGGAATATATATATATATATATATATATATATATATATATATATATATATATATGATGGAGTTTCCTTGAGGATAACAATGATCTCTAGATGAGTAGTTTTGTTGTTTGCTGTGTTAATGGCTTGCTTAATGTAAATCAGTAAGGGAGATTTTGGTAAGAAGTTCCTTTAGTCTCAGTTTATTTCTGAGGTTTTGAATAAGTTTTGGGTCTTATGGGAATAATTTCCTGCTAATGGCTTGTCTCAGTATCCGTAGGTTTGTACAAGCTTGTTGACATTCTAAGTTGATAATTTACTGTGATAACTGTGTTCCAAGAGCTGTGTTAGCAACTTTTCCAATTATCATACCTGTCCATGTTATTGTTTTCTTGCATCATTTCTTGATTTGAGGGAATCACTATTGCTGGATTTCAGAATTGGCACACAGACCAGGCATATCTATGAGAAACTCAGACTTGGGGCACGATGAAAAGAAGTATCTGGCATTCTTAAGTCCGGCTTCAGTCTTGTCTATAAGTTGATTTCAGATTGGGTTTGTCCAGGTTGGATGTGAATATAATCCCAAGGGTAGATTCACCATTGTTTTATGTTTATCACTTGTCCTATTCCTCAGACGTCAGCTGCCTTCATCCTAGGGCCTAGCCTTAGGGAAGACTAAACTAGATGGGCGTTTATGGATTTGGAAGTCATGCAGGAAGGCTGATACCACGTTACCTCAAGTTCTGGACATTATTGTGCAGTCTCCGTAAAGTCACAGGACCGAAACTTTGACTTTGGGACCACCATTCTAGTCTCCCTTCATTCCCCTCTCAGATTGAGACAGTTGTAGGTTTAATTGATAAAACACCTGCGCAATTAACGGCTAAAGAGATTTAGGTTCGGGGCTGGGTTGCCTTAGCCAGGTCTCTATGTTTAATTTCAATCCTGGTTTTTCTATTGTAAAGGTAAGAGTCTGAATTCCCTTGTTTGAAATAAATGCTCTTTGGGTCTGAAATAAAGTGTGGATCCTTACTCTTAGATGTTGGCTTTTGGTTTGGGCAAAATGAAGAGAAAAGAGAGTTGGGTACTAAATCAAAAACAAACAGCCATATCAATTCAGACCTGGATAGGAAGTAGCCTCCTTGGACCCTTCTAAGTTGCTGAAGTTTGGTTGCTTGAAAACTCCTTTGGTAACTGATATTGCCTTATGTTGAAAAAGTAAAACAGTAGGTCAGTTGTGTGAAAGGGTGGCTTCCTTCCCAATATGTTTTAATGGTAAAGCATCTGCTGTTAGTGTGTGTTGAAATCTTTAATTTGTTTGTTTAACTTCAATAAGTTGAGCTTCTTTTCGCTATCTTTTCAAGATAAAATGTTTTTTCTAGTCTTCCCTTGTTATCTTTTCTTAAGGGAACTCTGGTAAAATACTTACCTGAATTGGTTTGGTTTACATAATTAGTTAGCCATAGCAGAGCCAACACCTCAAGGCTGTTTATGGGAGTTCCAGCTTAGCCATTTTTTAGATCATCAGCCATCCATCTTATTTTGATCTTATGTAGAGGAGTTGAATGTAAATGTGTTGTGCATGTATGTAGACACACTTTTCCTGCATTCTTGAGGGTTGTTCACCCTCTATATATATATTTTTACACTTAATACATTTTCTCTTTGTCATAGTTTAATTACATTGATCTAGGCTAAGATTTGCTTCAGTTCTGAATTTGATTCATCTAATCATAGTTTAATTACATTTCATTTAATGATTCATATTTGAGTGAACAATTATGCTTATAAACAGAATCATATCAGTTTATTTAGTGTAGATGATCTATGAACTATGTGCTCAAGTTACTTGATCTTATCAGTCTAGCATTGAAGGACACACCTCAAGAAAGACTGAATATTGGCAAATATCACACAGTTCCAGCTTACCCCAAGAAAGACTGAAAATTGAAGGCCACACCATAGATGGGCTTTCTTTGTTGCACCATTTGATTTTGATACCCCTGGATTTTTTTTTAGGACATAAAAAAGAAAACGATCTCAAATAAATCAAGTGCAGCAAGTCCCAAATTCTCAATTAAATAGGGAAGTTGAAGAACAAGAGATTGAAACACAACAACCACAGCAATCTCATTTGCAACACCCTCAAGCTTCTCAACCCCAATTAGACCCTTTGCCCTCTCATCATTCTCAGGAGGAAACTGAAGACCAATTACCTCCACAAATAGAGTCCTCACAGCACAAGAAAACAAGAGGCCCCACTTTTTGTAAAGATATGTATAAAATAAATGATAATGAGCGCATTTCTGTATATTTTAATTAAGTATGGCCAATCAAAAGATGGAAACTTGTCTCAATTTATTGGCACAATAGCACGCAATGGAAATATTGTACCTGTTGATGTGGATAGTTGGAAGAAAGTATTGAATACAAAAAAAGATCGTGCTTGGGGTTTTATCAATGTATTCTTTTCAATTTATTCACTATTTGAATTTTAGATTTGAACATTTTTCAAATAATCAAATATGTGTGATGAATTATGATATGTAAAATCTCATTCTTACATGTGCAATGCAGGATAAGTTTGATGTTTCAAATGATTGTAATGGTGTTTAAAAGACCTAAATGCAAAATGGAAGCAATGGAAATGTATTCTATATCGAGATTTTTATAAGCCTGAAGTTCCGATAGCAGAACAACTTACTCCTCCAATGGATCGTTTTGTTAAAGAACAGTGGGTAAATTTGCTTCAAATGTGGCAATTTGAAATGTTTAAGGTATGCAAATTAAATTCATTAAAAATGATTTTTTATTTAAACATACTAATATATTGTTTTTTTTTTACTTTTCTGTATTAAACATTTAGCAAAGTAAACAAAAATAATCATGCTTTGAAGAAAATAAACCACTGTGCAAGAACAAAAAGTTTAGCACGGACTGACAAAGAGGTAAAGTTTCAACTTTATATTTTCTGAGTAACTATTAAAATTTATTTGCTAACCAAAAGGTATTATTTGTATATATGAAAATAGGCAAAAGAGGCTGGGGAAATATTAGACAGGGCTACTCTTCTTAAAAGAACACATACTCGTAAGGATGACAAACCTATCAATGATGTATCTGCAGAGATTATGGTATATACTTGGATTTTCTTATTTGTGGTGTTAACTCTGCATATAATTTTATAAATTAAATTGTTTAATTAATATATTGTAGTCAAAGATCAATGAACTTGCATCCTCTCAACAAAATAATGAAGGATCCTCAGAGAGAAGTGTTATCACCCAAGATGATATTTTTTCTCAAGTCATCGGTAAATCAAAAAAGCGTGACCGAGTGTGCTTGATGGGATTAGGTTCAACTCAAACAGATTTATGTGGACCTGAACCAAGGAGACGTGTCTCAAATATTGAATTGGAGATTGAAAATCAACAATTAAATGATAAAATCAGTGACTTAAAGGGCAAAATGAAGGATATGGCTACAAATTCTTCTAAATTAAGGAATCTTGTGCTATAGATAAACAAGTAAGTATTATTTTTTACAATACCTAAATAATTATACATATACCAATTGGATTGACTATATGATAATGATACTTGTTTATTATAATTTAGGTCCAAATTGTTAAAAATGTTCCTTTGAATTCTTCACACCAAATGCATTCCTCTGCCGGTAGCTATAATGTAGTGTTAATCCCACATAAGGTAAATGTATGGTTATAAATACTAATTTATTATAAGTAAACAATATTTAATATCTATATTGTTAACTGTTAGGAAATACGAGTTGGGAGCATTCCTTCACATGTCGGCAGCAATCAATCCATTCAATGTGCAAATGAAAATTTGGATGAGGTATTCTTAGTATGATATAATAAATGTTATTTCTCTCGAAAAATATGATTATAATCCTAAAATGATTTAATACGTAGGCACTCAAACATGTGAAGCTCATTTACCTAAGATATCATAAAAAAGATGTGGCAAGAAATATATTTGTTAGTGAAGATCCTGAAAAGGTGGTGGGTGATGAAGCACTTGGTCATGGATGGTGTGAAATATCCTTAAAATCAATAATGAATAATGACTTAGTTTCGTTGAGAAAATGTGGTAATATGGTAACTCTCGGAGGAGATGCACTTGGATCTCACATCAGATGGGTTAAATCAATGGTAATGCATAATGCATATAAAACTCTTACATTATTTAATTTATATATCTAATTATTGACATCAATCCTTATGTATTCACTTTTGTTGAACATGACAGGCCGAAGTTTATGATCCAAAGCAAAGGTCTTGAGTATGATGCATGTGCATATAATCAACTGTTCAGATGCAACAAGGATAATTTTATTAATTCTCTTTTCTTTTTTAGTGATGAAAAAAAATTATTAAAAGTGTGTATTGAACAAAGATTACTATGAATATTCTGTATAAATTTGTATAGGTTTTATCATATAGTAACATGTGAAATTAATTTCTTTTTGTAATGACATTTATCAAAAAATCAAATGAGAAATAAACATTTAGCAAGGCTTTGCTAAAGGTTCCATACAACAATAGTTTTAGAAGCGGTTATATTTTGTGATGACAACCATTCTACAACATCGATTTTTGACGTTAACTGTTGCTATAAAAATTTTATAACAACCGTTAATGTAAAAAACCGTGGCAATACAAACGAATGGTTAATACTTTTAGCAATGGTTTTATTTAAAACCATTATCATTTCTATTTATTGATCAATAGCCCATATTCTATAGCCATGGATAAAACTGTTACTATAGCAATTTGTAGCAACGGTACAAAATAAATCCATTGCAATAAATTTTTTTATAGTAATAGTTAAAACCGTTGTTATACATATATTTGTGGCCACGATGTACAATATCCATGTCTATAGGTTTTAGCCATGCCAATATCCGCCATCGACAAAATCGTGGCTAAACCATTGTTATATCCTTTAGCAACGGTTTTTGGTATTTTTTTGCAATGGTTTTATCCGATGCTAAAGCCAATTTTTCCTGTAGTGTTGCACCAGCTATAGACCTATTTTCTTATAGTGTTTCTTACCATCATATCAATTCTACATGTATAGATGGCCAATTTTGTGTTTTAAAACCAAGAAGCACTATGAGAAGTGGAGCAACCTTGTTATTCATGATCATCTTGGATGGCCAAGTGTGGTTTGGCCTTGGAGACAAGCCAACAAGGCATAACCTTGTTGCCTTTCCTTGCTTTATCACCTTGATAGTGGTGCTATTAGTGGTATCTTGAATTTGAACCTAAGGTTTGATTTGTCCACCTTGAATTTTGATAGTCTAAATATTGAATTGAATTTGGATTTACTCCCATATGATTCAACAAAAATCCGAATTGTTTTTTTTTCCTTTTATTATTTTAAGATCTAAACCAATGTACATTTTGTAATATATGAAGGTTAGTTTATATTACATGTATCTTTGTTTTAGGATATTACCCTTCATTATATACCCATGAGGGGTATTCTTTTCAAGTGTCAACCATAAACCTGGATTGAAGCTTGCAATAAGTTAGCAGTTTGTAGATCCAAACATGGAGTCAATCAGGCCTTCCTTGTGAGGTCTACTAATTAAATGGTCACTCAATATGCATTTGTTTTATCTTAGCAAAGATTGATTAGGTCCTCCAGAAATGTTTTTTTCTTTTTTCTTTGCTTTTTCCCTACCTTTTGGATAAATGAGTGCTTTTCTTTATTGCTTGAATAGATTGACCAATTCCCAAGTTTATTTTTGGTAAATGGTCACTTATACGTTGATTTTGTTTCTACCTTTTTTCTTGTTTTTCTTTTTTTTTTTTTATTTTGTGATTTGAGTCATTTAGGTTGTGGTGATATGGATAATTGTTTGGGATCTTTTAATTATTGTGCTTCTTTCCTATTATTTTTAGAAAGAACTATATTGATTGTATTTTCTTATTCTTATATTCATCTATTTTTGGTCTTCTCGTTTTTTAATTATAATTTCAAATGTGTTTATGTAGAGAGGCCATTTTAATGGTGAACTCTTGGGTTGGCATGTGTGAGAACTTGGGTTCAAGTTGGCCACTTTGTGCAAAAAAATAAAAAAATAAAAAAATAAAAGCCAAAGGTGAGAACTGGGTAGTGACCTTTTTTTATTTGTGCTTGTATACCATGCTTCGCTTTTCTAATTTTAATGACTTCAATTTAAATCTAGAGAAGCTAATCAGATTTGAATATTAGAGTTGCTTGTAGCCCAACTTGATTACTACCATGTCTTTAGTTACCATATTTTTCTCTTCTTTTATTGTTGGATTTAATCACTGTGGTGGTTTTCTTTCCAACTAATAGCTTTAGTGAATTGTTAAGTTTGTAAAGTAAGGTGATGGATTTAAATGGTTCAATAGGTTAAATTGAGGATCTAGAGACCAGGATTTGTAGGACACGTAATCTCTCTTGAGCAGTATTTTAAAAACTGGCCTGGAGATTGAACTGTTTTCTCCTTTGGGTGTTAGTTTGATGGTTCAACCATCTAGGTCAAACAGTTCATCCCATGACCTTAAGAGCACTAGATTGGAATCTTTATATGTATATCTACATTTTTTTAATAGTTATATACTACGTATAATGTATCCGAAAACCCCAAATTTATAAAAAAAAATTACAACTAACAAGAGGTGACAAATTATCTCTCTCCATGCTGATGATGATTGCCAGCATTGACTGATTCTCTATCTTCTTCTTCTTCTTCTCCTCTTGTCATTACTTTAATAAGGATTTCTGTGAGAATGGAACCAATTGTAGGTACTTCCATGGTCAAACTATATATTGGAAATAATTTCTCTCGTATATTCACTCCAAGTCCTAATGAGCTAGTTAATGAAGATCATGTCTTCTCCCTTGGGTCTCTTGAAAAGCTGGAGCTGGATCTCACAAAGGATTTGAAAAGCTGGATTAAACAGTAATATTTATATTGCTTGATGCTTCAAATTGTTTATTATCAACTTTCATGCTTTTTCTGATTCTTAAACTTTTTTTCTTGTTCTGATTTTTTTTTCAACAGCCAAGGGATCCAGAGAGTCCATTTGCATCTCCAATACAAAGCAACATTTCTACAGTAATATAGAATTTAGAAACAGAGAAGAATTATAGAGGTAGCCTACTGGAACCAAAATTTAATTGGTTCAATTGGATACAAAAGAACATTTTTCCTTTGTTTATTTGTCAAATTATCTCAATGGATAGATCAACTTTGATATCAATTCATATTTTTAGATATTAATTCAGAGAGTGGAGTTTGGGGGAATGGATCCCCATAATGAAAAAGGGAGAGTTGAAATTCCTGGTCCACCTAGAGATTCATGCCCTTTGAATATTATAGCAAAAGTCGCAAATACCTAAATTTATTGAAACCATTATTCAACAACAAATCTGATTGTGAGAGAGATGGAGAGTTGTTAGGGGTGACGCTTGCCGAATAAAATGCTCCATATATTACCAACTATGAATCAAGGAGTGCACATGAACAATGATCATGAAACATAATAACAAATGTCCTCATTAATGCTTTGGAGTTATCATGTTCTGAAATAAGTTAAAGGTCAAGCTCATAGCATGAATCATATTATGAAATAGTACATCTTGTGTCACATGCATTTGAATCAAATTCCGAGTTATATCACCATGGAAAATATACAACTTTGTAATACTAATTCTTTAGTATTACAAAGATATCATAATAAAGCATTTCAGTTGCTCTTCTTTCTATAAATTATTTCCATTTAATGTATATAATGCACAATCTAATTTTTATACTTTCCTTGATTTTCAGGTTAAATCAATACAAGAGTGATAAAAAGCATGGTTGAAGATATTGAAGATCAAAATTTTATTTTTTCTTGTGGTTTATTATTATATGTAACAAGAATTTTGTATTTTTTTTATAACATCAATGTATAACTCACATTTAGATGTAACTTTATCTTTAATTAATATATTATTTTTTCTTAAACTTGTGATGTTAATATTGAGTAGGTTTCTTATGTAATTATAGTATACAGGTTGGATAAATTTTAATCTATAGTAGCAGATATATCAACCGCTATATATTAAAGTGTAGACCTATAATGATAGATATAGTTGTTGCTAATTTGTGTAAATTGTCCTTTAGGGGAAGATATATTTGTCGTTATATACTACAACGTAAATCTATAGAAATGGATATATCTGTAATTAATGTGTAAATTTTCTTTTCGTGGTAGATATATCCGCCACTAAATATTAAAGTGCGTACTTATAGCCAAAGACATAATCGCCTATAACGGCATATACAAGTATTTGTGATAATTGAACAACATTTTAGCGGCAAATATAAACGTCGCCATAACAAACTTATCTGCCGCTATTGACTATTTATATGACGGTTTTATATCTGCCGCTATAACTTATAGCAATGCGACATACCCGCCACCATAAAGCTATATCAACGGTTTTTTTTTAGATATAGTGGTGAATATTTTCGCTACTATATATATGCCCATTTTGTTGTAGTGAATTGCCCTTGACCATAAGACATTAACAAGTTATTGGCTCTCACCAAGATTCCTATACCTGTGACTGACAGGGTCAAAACTAATTGATGTTTGTCCTTGCATTTGCAACATCGCATCCCTAGTAATTGCAAAACCACAATAGAGAACGTGATCTTAAAATGCAAAAAAAAAACAGAGTTTCTTGAAACTTAAAAGAAAACACAGCACGAAGAGTATAGATTAGAGAATTGTGAGCATTGGAAAATGGTTCACTTGTCACTTGAGTTGGAAATAGAATCATCACCCATCATTAAAAAAAAATGGAGGTGATGGGACCTCCGAGAGCAATTTTCAAAATGCTTTTTTTTTTTTATAATGACTCCAAAACCCATGGCACCGGTCCAACTAGTTCAAGTAAGACTTGGATGAAAAAGGAAAGAGATTAGGCACTCTTTTCCCGAATCCAATAGATGAGGCCCACATGGGAATTCTCAAACGTACATAAGCACAAAAGAACAGTTAAGGAAACTAAAAACAAAGACAAACCATAGCAAAACAATACAAAGGATAATCTGCCTTATCATTTATTATTTATTTTTTTATATTTTTTTTGTTAATTTATCTATTTTATATTTCTCTTTTTTTATTTCCTTGCAAAACCATTTTGTTTATTTGTTGTATTAAATTACCTTATTTTTATTTTTTATTTTTTATTTTTATTATTATTTTTTTAAAATTTAATTTTTTTTCTTTCTTTTATTTGTCTACTTTTTGACTTGTCTGCATGTTTTTTATATTTTTTTCTCTTTTTTTATTTGCTTCTTTTTATGGCTCATTTTCCCCCTTAGCTCAATTTATTTATGATTTACTTATTATTACATATATATATATATATATATATTATTTCCCTTTTACGATTAGTTTAGTTTACCCCCTCCGGCTCGTCATCCTTTCTCACTCTGAATCTGCAAATGCAAAGTTCACCATGACCTACTGTCCTCCCGGTCACCAACCCCTTTCGTCTCCTTCCACCTTTATTCTTCCTCCCTTTAAATCTCTATTTTTATTTTTCTTTTATATATACTTTTTTACTCTTCCCTTTAATCGACATAATGCTGATATTTACATATTAACCACTCCATTTTCTATGACGTTTCACAGGAAGAGCCCAAGTTGGACGTCTCCCATGGGATTGGCCATCTGAGAAGAAATCATACAAAGAAGTAGAGATTATGAGATTGATTAAACTTAGCAATCGGTAAAACAAAGAGATACGATGGAATGGTGTTCTTCACAAGCATGGCTGATAAAGCATTCAATGAATTACAGAACAGGAATAATACAGCACTGGGACTTCTTAACAGATGTTGAATTACACCGAGTCATCAGGGATATTCATGAAAAGATTAGGATGAGCTACATACCAAGGATTGTGAAATAAAAAATAAAATAAAATAAAATACAGTCTGGAACCATCAGTTCGCTACAGATCTAGACTCAGTATTCGATACGAAATAAAACAGAGCAGCTCACACAGCTATGAGGATGAACATAATTTTGACAAAATAGAAAACAAAACAATAACAATAATGATGATAAACTAAAAATACTAGCGTAATACTAACTACTATGCAGAACAGAGAAAGCAACGATGAATCCTCAGAAGAAAATTTATAAATAAGATAACTGAACTAAGCGGCACAACCCTGTGAAATGGTTTTCTTTTGTCATCCATCTGCATTCAGCCTAATACACGAACATATTCAAACACCTCTGGTTTGTTACCTTTTTTTTTTTTTTTTGTCATTAATCCATACTCCCTCCATTAATACAACACTTCTTCTATCTGTGAAAGGTTTAATTCGGACCGCTTAAGACAGCAAAACAAGGTGAGGATTACTTTACCTACGCTCAAACAAATTAAAACCGAGAATGCATAATCAGAACTAATCAGTAATTAACAATTAGTGAAACAAAAATAAACAAAGCTGATACCGATCGTAAACACAGCAGGTGAAACGGATGACAAGGGAGAATAACAACTCAACACTCAAGCAAGAAAAAAAACAGAAAACAGAGGAAGTCGATGGCGATCCCATCGTTAACTTATACCAAGAACTCAGATCCTATACTACTTAACAGAAAACGCAAAGAAAAATACTAAGAAAGAAATCAAATTACTGATTACCAACGAAGGAAAATAAAAAGAATAAAACAAAAAAGAAACAGAGCAGAATTAAAAAAAAAAAAAAAAACACAGATCATGTTAATGGCAGGAAAACGACACTCCCATCTTGCTCTTTATAGAGACGGCTCAACACAGTTCACTGCCGTCTCTTATGTCTGCGATTGAGTATCACATTTGAGCAGGGAGGGTGTCAGCCGAGGAGAAAGACAAAGAGAGGGAAAAGGAATTACCGAGGGAAATTTTGTGCTTCAACCGAATCGGTATTTGGCCTGAAATTTGCTGATGATGCGAGCAGCTTCTGATATTGGCAAGGATTTCTAGGGCAAGGTTCACATGAAAGGCAAGGATGCGCTGGAATACGTCTAGTAACCACAACCGTTCACTGCAGCGGATTATACTTCATTGCAGTGGGGGGCCACGAGTTCTCTCCCTCTCTGAACTCTCTTCTCAGCTCTCCTTCCTTCATCTCTCTCTCAAAGCTTTCCTGTCCCTCACTCTCTCCCTCGGCTCTTCTTCTTGCCACCCCCGACTGAAGCGCCCAGCCCCTCCTTTCAAAGAGTATCCAGGGGCATCTTCGTAAATTTTCGAAAAACGGGGGGAGATTGGTGGCTTTGGACACACGGGTCAAAAAACTGGATGGCTCTAGTTTAAAGAAAAATGGGGGATTGAGATTGGTTCGACCACAAAGAGGGTTTTTTGTACAAGTGAGATAACAAGATTGGCAAAAATGGAATCTTTTCAGATGGATGGGCGAATAGCAGTATTTTTTACTGAAATTTGATAGGATGAGGTTTTTAGAGATTTTGATTTGCTTGGTGGGGTTGGATTGGGTCAAAGGGGGCCCAAATCCGGCAAATTTGGGAAAGGTGTGATTCAGCTAATCTGGAGCCTCAGAACGGAATCTAGGTGTGGTCAAGGGGCAAAGAGGGTCTGTTTTGGATGAAACTTCTTAGGGTAGGGTTTTTAGGTAGTCTAAGGTGATTAGTAAGGTCAGATTAAGTCAATTAGGCCTGGATCAGGCAAATTTGGAATCCAATCAATCTAGAACCTTAAAATGAAATCTCGGTGCGATGGAGGGGTAAGAAAATGTGTTTTGGGATGACATTTTATAGGTGGGTATTTGGGGGTGTCTAGGATATGATGATGATGTCTTGTTAGCCTAGGAAAGTCAAGATCGTAGGAATTTAGGTCAATGGGATGTTTCAGAATGAAATCTTGGTTCGATGACAAATGGGGAAATCTGGGGTTAAAACTTTATGGACAGGTGTTTTGATGTGTCTGTAGTTTAAAAATGTGGTTTGATCAGTTTTAGAGATGTCGAGATCAAGGGAATCTGGGTTCTGAGTGTTTAGGTTAATGAAATAGTTTAAAATGGAACATTTGTTTGATGAAAGGGTAAATAGATGAATTTTGAGCCAAAATTTCATGGGCAGGTATTTTGAAAGGTCCTGGGTCTAGTGGTTGTGTCTGATATAATGGTTGAGGTGTAAGTGGGGGGTCGACCAAGGTCATTGGATAGGTATCGAGCAAGTTTAATGGTGGATCTGAGGACCCTTGGGGTAAAATTTGGGTTTTTTGGGTGTTTCGGATGGATTGGAATGGTCTAATCGGGGATTTGAGGCAAATTAGAGGTTTAGGCAGTGAACCGAGCAAAAATCGGGTGCTAACAAGAATCTACAAAATATTAATAAATCAAGATAGTGAGAAAGGTCCAACCTAAAATGTATTTTCCTATGGCTCGTCCAATGCTTAAGAAAACAAGAGTTAGGGTTTGTCAAATTAGTAACACTAAAATGGAGATTATAGAAGCTAGCGTTCATCCATCTTTCCCTTTCCACAAAGATTTTTATAGAATAAAATTATAGAAATGACGATGCTCAAGGAAATAACACTAAGGCCTCCATTTTTCAAAGGGTCATTTGTCCAAATAAATGCACTTTCCCAAGTAAATGTTTCTTGGGAAACACTTATCCACGATTTTTTTATTCCCATGTAAGTTCTATAATGACTTTTTTACCCATAAAAAACCAAATTTAGAATGGACAAACTTGTCTTAAGAAACACTTACCCGGGCAAACCCATATTCTTTTGATTTGTAGGTAAGTTTTATAATAAGTTTTTTACCCAAAAAATCCAATGTTAGAAAAGACAAACTTGTCCCATTATGTTTTGTAAGCTTCCCCCCAAGTGGGAAGGTTAATTACCCACCTAGGAAATGGGTATCACTTAGGTCCCATTCGTTTACAAATATCTCACTTACTTAGGTAAGTGCACTTACCCAAGTAAATGCTTCCTAGGTAACACCTACCCTAGTAAGTTCACTTACTCATGTTCTTTTGATTTTCAAGTAATATAATGTCCCTTTTACCCATAAAAAAAATCTAATGTTAAAAAGGGCAAACTTGTCCCATCATGTTTTATAAAATTTTTCCTAAGGTGGACAAATTACTTATCGACTTGGAGATGGGTAAGTTTTACCTAGGTAAATGAACCTCTCTTTTCTATGGGGTCCAATACTTAATGCAAAAAGAACACTATAAACTTTCCCCCTCTTATTTACCGTAAACGAACAGGACCTTTCAGGCCTAAATTGGTCATCCAACACCTTCGGGTTGTGAGCCTTATAGCTGATGGGCCTAAGGCCCATAATTAATATGCCTAAGTAAGTTGTCACATGACAGTTTAAGTTGTCATGTGACATGGGGCGAATCTGGGTTTGGATCTGAGTATGGAGCACCTAATCTTATAAGAAAATAAGGTATATCTCTAATTAGAGTCTAGATCTGATTTAGATCTGGATTATCTTCTAATTAGATTATGAGATAGCTTCATAAGATTATGTTTGGTTTGAAGGAAAAGGTAGGGAAAAGAAGGGAAAGACAAGGAAACCAATACAAGATTTGTAAAGGTCTCCCTACCTTTCCTTTCCTTTCCCTGCATTTTCCTTCAAGCCAAACATAGTCTAAGAGATTATAAAAGAGGAAAGGGTGGACCAGTTCAAGACAACTTCATATTTTTGTTGTTTCTGGTTCTCTTTGCACCCTTTTTGTCTCCCAGTTTTACCTCAGCTATCTGGGACTAATATAGATCACTTTTTCCTCTGATTTTTGTAAGAAATTTTCAAGGGATATCAGACTTAACTTCCCTAATTCAATCCAAGCAGTTGGGTTACAGTTTTGCTAAAAGCTATGTTGTCGAATCAACTTCACCTATACACTGTGCCATTTTCAATGGATGCTAGTTTTAGGACTGATTTGGGTGTGAACTTCCACCTTGGGATCTGCGTTTGTGGTATTCGTATAAGGTATAAATCTTCCTCTTTGATTGGTTTCAAATATGGTCCTATTTAGTGCAAGACCGGTCCTAAAAGAATGTAGTTTTTCAAAACATAGGGAATTCGATCCGTAGAAGGATTAGGAAATTTTTGAAATTTCACCCATCCATCTAGCATGATTCGGCCATCATATGTAGTCTTTCCTATTTGGAGAAAAAATTTCTTTTATTTAGGGGTGGTTTTCATGGGTTTTGTGCATCCAAATGAGAGCTTGGGGCATGCCTCTCATGGCAGTATCGTATTTAGGGTTCTTAATGGTAGAAAATGTTAATTTGTCTTTTCTTAGTTTTAAGTAGTGATATCTTGGGGTTTTGGGGTTTTTTAGGGTCTATTAGGCTCTATTTCATTGGTTCAAGTGTTTTAATGGGTCAAGAAAGGGCCTGACATCAGCCATCACCCTTTTAAGGCTTCACGTTGGGACAAATGACATAGTAATTTAATGTGGTATGTCAAAATGGTATCTTTTTAGTTTAACTATTGAACGGATGAATCTAGTCATGAAAATCAGCGTACTAGGGTATTTTGGGTCTCTGAATATAGTGGTGATGTCTGATTAGTCAAATAGGGCCAATTTGGTAGATAGGGTATTTTAGTTTGATGAATGATCAAACGATGGAACTTTAAGCTACAATTTGGTAGGTAGGCATTTTTTATCATCTTGAATTTGATGGAAGCTATGGATCTTTGATCATAGATGTGAATTAACTAATTTAGTTATGATCATGGTCTTACCTCATGGTTTTTAAATCAACGATAGGGCTTGAAACGAAGTCTTACTTTTTTAATGGTTACATGGAGGAATTTAGTCGTAAAATTTGACGTTCTTGGGTTTTTTGGGTTTCTAAACATGGTGGTAAGGTCTAATTGGTTATATGAAGTAGGGATGATGGATGGTAAGGTCTAATTAATGAGATTTGCTAAAATATGATCTAGGCTTGATGGTAAGTCAAACAGGGGATTTTTTAGCTACAATTTGATATGTAAGCATGGATTAAGATGAGGCATTAAGCAGATAGTTTTGATATGAGAAAGATATGGTCAATCTTGACAATCATTTAGGGCCATCAAAATGGGATGTTAGTGTTTTTGCAATTAATCATCATAGATTTGTGGTGGGATTTGCTAGTTAATTGCTTCCTAGTGATCTTGAGGTGATGGGCGTGTTGGATTTGATTTTGGGGAATTAGAGTTTGAATATTGCATAGATTGGAGCCGTTAGAAAGGGAGTTAGAATTATGAATGGTAGATCTTTGGAGTTTAGTCATGAAAATTAATGTATAAGTAAATTATAATTTTTCAAGTCTAGGGATGGTGTCTGATCGGATGTTGATGTTGATCAAGGTTCTTATTTGTTCTATGGATTGTGTCAAATGAGTGCATTTTGGGGTTTTGGAAAGTCTCAAGTTTCTAAGTTTTTTGGGGTCTAAGAGAATGGTACATTGAGGTAGGGTAAAGGAACCAAGCAAAATTTGGGTGTTGACTTTAATGTATTAGTTGAGGTCAAAGTCAATCATAAATAGGAGGGTACCCACCATCTATTTGTTTATAGCCAAGCAATATTGGCTCTTCATTTGATTACAAAACCTTTCCACTGAAGTTAAACCCAGTAGGCAAGCAACTCTTCTTTGTTCTTGTTTAAAGTTTGAAATGAATTGTAAATTGTTTCAAAATCTTTTGTATCCAATTCATTTTCTATTGGAAATAAGATTTGAGAAACTAATTTTAACTTTTTGGTTCATTTAGTAGTGGTCAAAGCCGACAGGGGTAGGGGGCACCCTCTTCAAATCATCATTGTTTTGGTTATCCTCTCGGTTTTCTTGTTGTCATTTAAATCTCTACAAATAAAAAAAAGCCATTTGTAGTGGGTATGTTGTCCTTGGAACCAAGTACATTCCATGAGTTTCAAGGACAATTTCATGAATGAGAGGTTGAAGAGAAGGGTACCTTCAAGATTTTAAAATATTTCAACTTTTAAGGCATACATGTTTAAGAGAACTGACGAAATATTAACGGTCCAACTTGAATGTATATTTTCCAAAGTTCAATGTATTAAAATATCACACTTGAAAAATCACGCCCTTAAGTGTCACAACCCCAAAGTATGGGGTACCTATCTTTAATTTTCCCTAAATACATACAAGGTATTTTTAATTAATTTTGGAAAGATGGTATATGTAAGTAGTTTTGTGAAACCATATGATATATTTAGGTAATTGACCCTTTATTATTTTCTAGTTACTTGAAAATATTGATGCTAGCTAAGTTTTTAACCCATTATAAATCCAAAGCTATCTAAGATGATAAGATTGGACCATCGAGAGTGAGAGAGGTAGAAATAATTATGTTTCCTTAAAAAATGAATAACTATGAAAAAGTATTTTTACCAATATGTGCTATACTAGCATTTGAGAATCATAGACTATAGAAAAACCTCAGCCTCTCATTTGATTGGAGTTGAAGTCATAAAGTGGGACTTTAGGTAATAAAGTGTCATACATGCCAATACAAGGGGGGTGTGGTCACAATTCATTCTTGTATCGTATGATTTCTACATACTAGCATTTGCTTATCGAGAGACACTCAAATGTCATGAGAAGACGTTTCCAATACATGGTAGTAGTGTCCTATGGATAGGGATGTGGGAAAAGTTTGTGGATATAAGATTTGAGCTCTTTAAAAGCAAACCTAATTTAAAAAATAGAAAAATACAAAAAAAAATTGTGAAAGGGTGGGGGAGAAAGGAGAGAGATGCTGAGTTGGACAATGTTGTTTTAGATGAATTCATATTTGCTACTTCTCCCAACATACTTCCAGCATAATTGAGAAAACACCACTTATCCCTTACATGAAAAAGAATCTCACATGTGCCATAAAAAAATAAAGAGATATTTGAACAAAGCAAAAACAGAAACTCTTGATTACAGGCCAACAAGCCAAAAAGGAATATCACACCACTTATCCCCTTTCCCTCCTCCTCCTCTTCCTTCTTCTTTACTCTTTCCTCCTTCCTCTAACCTCTATCAAAGGAATGTAATGAGGGAGGAGAACTAGCTCTTCGCTAGCCTCCCCTCCTCTTTCCTTCTCTTCTAAATTCCTCCCCTCTTTTTTCTTTATTTTCCCCTTGCCTTGTATTTTCTCTTACTCCTTTCTACCCCCTTTTCCTAATCTTTACAAGTTCATTTCATGGTAGACATAGTGGAGTTTGGTTAATTCACCATCGAGCCTAGACTTGTATCATGGTCTTGTTCATATCACCATGAGCATGGGGTGATATTAACCTCCTAGTGTGGCCTTTGATCAAGAGCTTTTGAGAAAGAGAGGGAGCCATAGGTTGGGTTTTTACTTGGTTTCAGTCTTCAAACAAGGGGGCAGAAATGAAGGACATTTTAAGAAATGAAACAAAGAAGGGAACTTGGGAAAATGATAGGAGTAAAAGAATAAACAATGGAGTTTGACTGGTTTAATAGTAAGAAACATGGAAAACAAGAAATGTGAGGTGAATAAGAAGAAAGATGAGGAGAGAATGGGAAAAAATGGGATAAAGAAGAAGAAAAGGAAAAAAAAAAAGGGAGGGAAAGAGAAGAATTGCTTACTAGTTTGGTTATGCTCCCTATTCGTTAGTTGTGAAGAAATATTTCAACACTTATTTTATGTTCTTTTAGGCTCAATTTGGAATAAGTGCAAATACATATATGTACAACACAAGCACAAGTTTAGAAATACAAAATATAAGACTTTGCATTGTACATATTTGTAATTGTACTCTTTCTAAACTTGAGCCTAAGGCTGGCTCAGTTTGGAAGGAGTTCAAATACAAATATGCAAATGGAAAACCTTGTATTTTGTATGTATTTGTACTGTACATATTTGTATTTGTTAAAAACCATGTATAGAAAATGGTAGTGAAATACCTACCAATTAGGTATGCATGCAAAGCTGGATACACGGAAATCCAAAGGACTGGGACTGAAGGAACAATGGAAGAGTTTTCCTTAAATGCCCCTTATAGAACAATTGTGCTAATTCATTTTATGGGTTGATAAGCATGTGATAGATTTGATTGCACAACTTAGGGATTTCAACCAGTTGACATCATTATGTTTAGATTGGTGACAATAGAGTCTCATGTACATCATGAATGTGCATAATGGTCCAGTTTATCTTAACCATTTTTTTGTGTTAATTGTTGTGATTTCCCTAAAGTGAGGCAATTTTCTAAAGGTACATGGACATGTTTATCTTGAACATTTTTCTTTTTATATTAATGATACATGGACATCTTTAATTTACTTTCTGCTAATGAATTATTAGAAATACTTATTATTTTCTTCAAAATTAATGATATAGAGGCATGCCTAAATTATTAATTATTGAATAGTTATTAATAATTATTAGTTCTTACTACTAATATTCAATTTTGTTAATAATAATAATAATTAATAATTTAGTACTTATTAAACATTATTGTTAGTTAAAATAAAGAATTATTAATAATAATTCTTAATAATTATTAAGTAGTATTGATAATTAATTATTATTTAATAACTACTGCTACTACTACTACTACTACTACTACTAATACTAATACTAATAAATAAATAAATAAATAAATAAATAAATAATAATAATAATAATGACTATTATTAAATTTTTATTATTAATATTTAATAGCTATTAATTATTACTATTATTTAATATTCAACAATACTAATAATGGTAATAATTATTATTGTTTTTATTATTACTATTGTTATTATTGATGCTATTATTATTAGTATTATAGTTGTTGTTAATATTTATTATTATTAGTTAATATTTAATTATTATA
Organism: Nelumbo lutea; assembly: GCF_056320005.1. Taxonomy (NCBI): domain Eukaryota; kingdom Viridiplantae; phylum Streptophyta; class Magnoliopsida; order Proteales; family Nelumbonaceae; genus Nelumbo; species Nelumbo lutea. The sequence goes on from NC_142684.1 coordinate 142,879,878, forward strand.
TCAATAATAATTATTAACTATGAAATGTTTGTTAATATTTATTAATGGTTATTCATAAATAAATTTTAATAATAATTATTAATTATTTATTCTCAATAATTATTTAATAGTACTAACAATTAATTATTATTTGATAATAATTAATAATAATAATGATTATTATTAAATTTCTATTATCAATAACAATTTATTACTATTATTTTCTTCTTCTTTATTATTATTATTAGTAGTAGTAGTATATAGGGTTAAATCATTTAATTAGTTTGTTAATAGTCATAGAAGTTTTTCCTATATAGGTTTATAATCAATTGTCACTTTTCAAAATTTAGGATTTAGATTTTAAAACAACACTTTTTGCATTCAAAATTCATAATAAAAAAAAGTTCATCAACTCTAACATACCTCTTATAGTAATTATAGGCATTCGTAATTCAGAATTGAGTGCAAAGGAAGATGCCTAGAGAGAGAAAGAAAATAAGGGTAAAATTGATATTGTGAAAATAATAATGGGAACATGAAATGACCTAAATGGTTTCTTAATGGAACTCATGTTCATGTCATGTAGGGACAATTTACAAGGCATACATTATTGTTTTTAGGGTAAAATACTTAAAGTACTCCTATGATTAGCAAATAGATAATAATTTACCCTACTATTTGAAGAATTACTTAAAGTACCCTTAAATTTTTTTACCACTGACATTGTCGTTAATGCTAAACATTAACGGAAAAAAATAAGTGAAATATTGAATTTGCCCTCCATTTATCTTAAAATGGGAAGATTTCAAGAACCGTAAGAGAGTCTAAGGAAGGAGGGCTCCACCTTATATAGTCAACCTAGTTCAACCTCACCCTCCCTTATCTTGCTAAAATGAAGTCCCAAAAAAAATCCACTTTATCCTTTTGACTCCCCTTTTCGTCATGATACCCATTCTCTCTCTATTTATGAATTAATCTAAATACCATCTATCCAAATCTAAAACACCCACTTTGATCAATCTTGAAGCTTAATAGGCAGATAAACCAATACATAGAACTCATTAAGACCTACCTAATTTGATTATCGACAAAATTCCCATCTAAGGCCATGTTTGGGAGTGCTTAAGTTAAAAATAAGTGCTTAAAAACAAGTGCTTATTCGAATAAGTAGTTATTTGCATTTGGCACCCAACTTTTTCATACGCTTATTTTCTAAAATAAGCACTTATTTTATATTGGGCGTTTGGTAGTATTTTCTCTAATAAGCACTTAAATAAGCATTTGTGACTATTTTGTCCTTCATTTTTTTTAATTTTTCAAAATATACCATTTGAAAGTACTTTTATTTAAAAGTGCTTTCGTAGAAGTACTTCTATAAAAGTGCTTTCATAAAAGTACTTTTATAAAGTTCAACTAGGGATAATTTTATAAGTGGTATTTTAAAATTTAGCTAGGGATAATTTTAGAAGAAAAAAAATTTAGCAAGTGCTTATTGTATAAGCACTTAAAAAAGATGGAAATTTGGGCTTAAAAAATAAGCCCTTATTTTTAAAATAAGCACTTGTTTTGGGCTTATTTCCCAGATACCAATAAGTGCTTAATGACCCAAATAAGCACTTATTTTTAAGCACTCCTAAACATGGTCTAAATACATCACAACCCTAATTGCACAACCAATACAAAGAACTCATTATTTGAAAAACTTTGATGATGCAAGTATGTCACCGAGCAGCCCTAGACTTTGTATTCTCACTCCAATCTGCCATAGTTCCACGAAGCGCCTTGCATGTCCCATGTCATCTCCCCACCATTATAAGTTGGTAGTTACTCTTTAAAGATCGAATTAAAATCAAAGGTTGCTTTATACTATCCACAACTTCGGAAAAATTGTTCTTAAGGCTTCATTTCGATCTAGTGTAAAACGTCATTAGTGTAGACGTACACTGATGACATTTTACACTAAACCATATAATAGGTGACTGCTACATTTTGAAAACCATGATAGAAGAGTGTAAAGTTTTACATTGATAAAATCGATGTAGTATTTACATCGATAATCAATAAACTTTATGCTTGACAAGGTTTTACATTAATTCACGATGTAAAACTCCACCCAACAAATCTAAACTGGAGTGGAGTTTTACATCAATCTTCATTTACACTCCTTCCAAATGTAAACAAAACTGAACTGGTGTAAACTTTTACATCGTTCTTGATTTACACCAATTCCAAATGCAACCTAAGTTTTGTACATAACTGAATCATTAAGATGCCTATCCCTCTCATTGCCCTTGTTGTCCAAAAATAAAAACATTAATGGTGACACTCAAACCTGGGTGTGTGGACATTCGATTACACAATGCATGCACATTGTAAGAGTAGTTTCCATACACAGTGGGGTGGGAGTAACTACTACAATTGTGATCGACAAGGAGCCCTGCCAAGTAGGATGCATTGGATAATCCCATTTAGTGTTTTTGAACCACCATTGACCCAAACGGTTAGACCGTTTGGCCCAAGAACTAACCAAGAAACTGGTTCCATTTCACCCTCAACTAGATCCTTGGTAAAAAACCATTGATTTGGTTTGCGATCTGCTGATCTGGGCGGTTGAACTGTTGACCTGTTCAACAAGTTTAGCTATTTTTTATTTTAATTATTTTTAATTTTTTTAGTTGGAATGGGTCATCTAAGGATGCAAACGGATCGGATCAGATTTGAATCAAGGTATATTTGAATATGATTCGAAACACTGTAGGTCCAATCCAATCCAATCAGATCTCATAAGTATTGATTTGAATTTAAATCAGATCAAGATGTCAGATATCCAAATCTGATATGATCCAAATTAATTAAAAAAAAAATTAATGAATTATTAAAAGGAAAAGAAAATATAACTGTTTAAATAGAGAAAAACAAAAAAATACAAGTATATTTTTAATTATTTTCATCAATAAACATACATGTTTTTTGTAAAAAATAAATAATATAAAAAATGGAATATAAATAAATAAACAACAAATATCATATATATTATATATAAATAAATAAATACATAACATATGTATCGGATCGAATCCTTTCGGATCGAATAGGGGTGATCCCAATTCAATCCAATTTTTAATTAGATCTGATTATCTGATCCGATTCGAAAAATCCAAAACAAGGATATCTGAATCCAATTAGATTGGATTGGATCATGATCAGATCCATTTGCACCCCTAGGGTTGTCCGTTCGAATAAAATGGTTGAATCGTCGACTTAGAAATCAGTAGCTAGAATAGTTCTAGTTCTAGGTCAATTTTTAAAACCTTGGTCCCATTTGATGATTTGAGTAGATAGAGTACTTGTTAAATGCATGCATGATTTGATCAAAGGTGGGGTGGGTTTCAGGTATCCCAATTTCAAAGGTTTAGGGGTAGGCTACCACAGGAATCAATTTAGAGTTTGAATATTGTAATCATAGAATCCTCTGGATGAGATTCTTAAAGAGGCCTTACTTTGTTCAAACTCGAATAGGATGGAACTCCTCTTCTTTTGTGTTAATTTATCCTAGTTTATCTAAGGCTCTTTTGTCGGTAACATTGACGTTGGGTTTTTATCTTGAAAATTTAAAAAATAATAAAGGGAAAATTTGATCATAAAAAGGTTAGTTTTGGAATTAAGAAAATTATATAAATCACATGCAAATAGATTGTAATGTGCACTAATGATATGAGAGTATTTTGTCTATTGTCATAAAACTTAAAGATACTTTAAGTAATTCTTCAAATAGTAAGATAAGTTATTGTACATTTGTTAAACAATAGGGGTAATTTAAGTGTTTAACCATTATTTTTAGTGTAAATTATTGAAACCACCCCTAAAGTTTCTGCTTGATACTGAAACCTCCCATGAAAATGTCCAAAATACTCATATAATTTTACTTTTGATCAAAATATTTATTTTTCCAAAATTTTCTTTATATGAATGGCTAACCCAAACCCTTCCAATCTCTTTTTTTTTTTTTTTCTGAAATTGATTTATTTTCTATATTTACTCTTCATATCAATCACTCAAATGTAGATGCAACTTTAAATTCTCTATATTTTTATTGTTTATAAAATTTATATTGTTTTTTTATGTAGAAATCGGTCTTAATAATAATCTTACAAGTATTTTAGACATTTTGGTATCTCTTTTTAAAAGATTGTAAAAGAAACGTCTACTTACAACTCTGTCAGAAAATCCTAAGGATGTGATTATACTTCCTAGACTTCTCAAAATAGGTTTTAGCAATCATTAGAAATTTCAGGGATATATCATATCTTTCCCATATCATATGCGGACCATTTAAATAGGGGTACATTATAAAGACCCCCTTGTACTATAGGGTCTGTGATAAAGACCTCCTGTATTTTGTTTTATGACAAAAACCCCTATGCTATGAACGTGAGAGAAAGACTTCTATCGTTAGTTTTCCGTCCAAAAAGACGTGGCAATATTTTTTTAATTACTATACTTTCTTTGTAATAACCAAAATAGTAGAGAGAAACAAAAGGGAGAGAAGAAGACATGATAGATAGAGGAAAGAGAAAAACGAAGAAAGAAATTCTAACACAGGAGAGAAGGGTCGCATCAGTTGAAGAGGGTTTTTCAGGGGTTAAAGAATGGGACTTCGTTGCTTGAAATATGAGTTAGAACTAGTCTTGAATCTGTCAGCTTATCAGCTTGTATGCGGATGTTGGGACTTCGTTGCTTGAAATATAAATGAATCTGAGACTGGTATTCTCATTTTGCAGGCATCTTTTGAGCCAGGATGGTCGAGAAAGAATTGTGAATCCAGTTGTCCTCACCACTTGTTCTGAAGAATCATCCAGCCGTCCCTCTTTCGAAGATGTCCTCTGGAACTTGCAGTATGCAGCTCTGGTTCAAGCAACGGCAGATGGGGATCAGAGATCAGAAGATTGCAGCGGCGGCGGATTCGAATCCGTCACCGACGCCTCCTCTTCCACCGGCGGAGGATTGCAGCGGCGTCCCTCTTTTGAAGATGTCCTATGGAACTTGCAGCATGCAGATCAGGTCCAAGCAACGGCAGATGGGGATCAGAGATCAGAGGATTGCAGTGGCAGCGGATTCGAACCCATCACCGACACCTCCGCTTCCACCGGCAGAGGATTGCAGCGGCGTCCCTCTTTTGAAGATGTCCTCTGGAACTTGCATTGCTGCCCCGCTCTCGATGGGTTGATGTTCAATAGAGCGAGCTCTCACGTCTTCCGCCCTCTGGTTCGGTTGTTTGAAAGAGTTACTTGTTTCCTGTTGCTGTTAACGACTTGAGAGAAAAACAGGGGGGAGAAACGAGAGAAATGTGGGAGGTTGATTCCGAGTTCTGATTTTATAGTGTAGCATCTTGACCGGGTACCGAGGAATAAGACCCGTAGAGGGAACGAACTACAGAAACAAAACAGCGATATGGACGTTGCCGCCGCTTCTGCACTTGCTCCGGGCTTTGTATAACCTCTCACTCGTTCAGTGCAATTGCACCAAACTCGTGAAAATGGGTTTAATCCGACGTTGTTAAGGAGAAGGGGAAGGAAGAAGAGAGATCAGAGGGGAGAGAGGGAGAGAGGGAGAGGGAGGTTGGGGAAGACGAACAATGTTTCTCGTCCCAATAGGTACAATAAGGGAAATATGGGGGATTAAAAATATTGTAATGGGCTTTTTGAACAGAAGGCTAATAAAAGGGGTCTTTGTATCATGATCATAGTACAGGGGTCTTTATCGAAAAACAAAGTGCAGGGGTTTTTGTGACAGACCCAATATTACGGAGGTCTTTATAATTTACCCTTTAAATAATTTCCCTAAAACTACAGGGTATATAAGTAATTATACCAATCCTATGCCCAAAAAATATCTCACCGAAAATTAAATAGATAAATGGATATCGCCCATCTCTACCATATCCCTGCAACTCTCTCTCTCTCTCTCTCTCTCTCTCTCTCATCTGCACTTCTACAGCTATTAGCTGTAATGGCGACATTCAACTCGTCTCTCCCCTCTAAAATGCTAATTTCTCCGTCACTGTACCTCCCCGACTCGAAAGTTAGGCCTTCAGTTCCAGTATATGCATCAAGGGTTCCTCTTGTTTCTCCGTTTCGTTTCAAGTCAGTATCATACTTCTCAGCTCCTCTTTCGAAGTCTTCTTCGTTTTCTTCGTTTCGGACAAACATTCGAGCGGCGGTCGGTGGAGACTCTAGGAGGAACAATAGTAATGAGCCTAGGGAAACTATTATGCTACCTGGTTGTGATTACAATCACTGGCTCATCGTCATGGAATTTCCCAAAGACCCAGCCCCGACGAGAGAGCAGATGATCGATACCTATCTCAATACTCTTGCTACCGTATTGGGAAGGTACTCACTGTTGCACTTCTATTCGGATGTTATTTAGAATTTCACTTTTAGTAGCTGTGAAACTTCGAATTTAGAGTAAATATTTCAGAGAAACATTCATTCAGTACTACATTATAAAATTTCACACAAACACAGGTAATCGTTGCAAAACAGAATTCAGTTTAGGTGTTGTGTTTATGATGCATTAGAGACCTTTTTACTCATTAACTTACTATGCATGATAACAGGTTTATTTTATTTTAATTTTTTAAATTGTTCCGGTGGGGTTCCATGGGGCCTGGGTAATGTTGACGCTGCTTGCAGAGGATAGGTCATAGAGGGGGTGTTTCTCTGTAAAATATGTTGGGGGCAAGCTAATCAATATGAGATTTTTTACATTCCCTCTTGCAGTATGGAAGAAGCGAAGAAGAATATGTACGCCTTCAGTACTACCACCTACACTGGATTCCAATGTACTGTTTCAGAAGAAACATCTGAGAAGTTCAAGGGTGAGCGTATAAGTATAAATACAATACTTATTTATTTATTTTTCTTTTATTTCTTTTCTGGAATCTGGATGCACTAATTCTGTTCCACCATGTTTGTATATATCAGTATGTTGATTGCTAGTTCTTTTCTTTGTAGGGTTGCCTGGAGTTCTTTGGGTCTTGCCTGATTCATATATAGATGTGAAAAATAAGGATTACGGAGGTTGTGTCTTTGTAGTAATCTCCTCAATGAAGGGACTATTTTGCTTTTACTTACGTTCTAACCATTGTGTATTATTTTAGGTGATAAGTATATTAATGGGGAGATAATACCGTGCAAATACCCCACCTATCAACCAAAGCAACGAAGTGGATCAAAATATGAGAGTAGAAGGTATGAAAGACGGAGAGATGGTCCCCCTCCTGAGCGGAGAAGACCCAGACAAGAGGCAACTCAACCAGACTCAGCCTCTGGATGAGGTAATCATAATTTGATTTACATGTTGCTGTGCTGTTTTACTTTCTTTTTGTAGTTCCAAACTCCATTGGTTTACTCAATGCAGCCTTGTATTTGCAGGCCTTTGATGTTTTGATTTTGAAGACACTCACAACGTTGCAAACTTCTAGGACTTACTCTTGATTGTTTGTTAGAGACACCATCATGACTAGATAATTGAGTTGGAAATTGGGAGATGCTACCTAAATAGTGCCTATGGTTAAGTGTCTGTTCATATATAGTTAAGGCAGCGGTGTAGTTCCATCTGGTGGAAACTAGATACTGGAAGAGTATGTTTTGTATGACTGTTTATGACCTAAGAAATGATTGATTCAGTTGTAGTTATACCTCCCTTATGATCTTGTTGCTGGGGATATGCATCATAAAATACTTTTCTAGCTTATCATAAAACAAAATAATTTCTTTCTAGTTAATCTTGCCGTTTTTGAGTTAATCTTGCTGTTAACTCTAAGTAGATTTGGAGTGCTGAATAAACTTGTTCAACTTTCTATCATGTCAGTTGTTTTGGTATCTTGCAAATTTATATTTGATGTGTGACATATAAATTGCCACTCTCAGTTTTCTATGGCACAGTTCTTGATCATATTTTGGGTAAAATTTCAAACACTAGAATTGGTCTCTGGATTGGTAAATCATCTTTGGTGATGTTGGTATTAGAAATTCTCGCAACGTTGCTTTAAAAGGAGAGAAAGGACTACACTTTCCCCAATTGTGCCCCTATTCTGCAAATCCTGAACACCTCCTCCCCCAGCCCCCCCCTCCAAAAACAAAAAACAGAAAAAAAGATGCTTCCCATACAAAAATCCTCCAGGACCTCCACTACTCATGATCACTTCTGACTACACTGCAAGAATGCAGGAGATTAGGTAGACTCTATAAAGATTCTTCGGAGTCCTCTCTTTAAAACCATCCCCTGTTTCTTAGGTGTTTGCTTTTGTGCACAAGACTCGTATGGTTATCACCAAAGGTAAGGACTTTGCATGGGTTTAGGTGTTGTGATTGTTGATGGTAAGCAGAGAGGAAGTAGAGGTTGATGAGTGGGACATTGATGTAAGGGATGGAGAAGAAAGGGGATTCTGCAGTGAAAGGCTAGGTGTTGGGGCTGCTATGGCATTTTAAGGGTTACAAGTGCAACTACAGTGCCAGGGGCTCCTATAGCTCAAAGTTCTATACCTAAAAGTGAGGTGCAACTTTTTATTGATAAAGAAAGAATTGAGGAAGCTATTTGGGATTGCATTGTAAACAGGGCTATCGATTGGACCAAAACCTTGAATTTCTTTTCCCTCTTTTCCTTTGATGATATGTGGTGGAATCGGGAAGCTGTAGCAGAAAGCTCAAATTATGAGGAGAAGCCTTTTTCAGTGTGGGTACCTCCTGAAGATGGATTTATAAAATTCAATTTTGATGGTAGTAGCCTGGGTAATCCAGGGCCTTCAGGAATAGGCGGTGTTTTTAGGGGTGCAGAACTGCAGAAGGCCATATATTGGCCATTTAATCAGGGCCTGCAGGAGTGGGGGATTCTATCCATGCTGAATTTCAAGCAATGCTGAGGGGAGCACAGCTTGCAAGAGAGCTGAACCTTGACATATTGCTAATTGAAGGGGATTCTAAGATGATAGTTGGGTGGTTGAAGGAACCGGATACTATAATATGGAGGCAGTGAAAAGATTTAAATGGCTGACTATGAATGTGACTGTAAGAACTAAGAACTCAGCGGGGAAGGAGATCAGCTAATGGGGCGGTAGACTACTTAGCTAAACAAGGAGTGCATAAAGATCATCTTTCTTGGGCTCAATTGTAAATCTTATTTGTTATTTAGGCTGCATCTCATACCTCTATTTGGGAAACTTCAATGTATAATCTATTACTTTTGATTATTCAATAAAATTTACTATTACTTATCAAAAAAAAAAAAAGAAAAAGAAAAAGAAGTGAGGTGCCAACTAGATACCCGTTTGTTAGTTCTTATAAACAATCAAAGTCCACATGGTAGCTTGCTTGAGTTATTTTCCGTGGATGAAACCCTAACCAATCCACCAGTTAAGTTCTACAGGAAGGTGCCAGCATTTCTTCATGGTTTTACTTCCAGTTTCTTTTGGGAATTTAGAAGAATGCATCTGATAGCTGTAAATGCAACTTTGCAAAATAAAGACCAGCTTTCATCATCATCAAGTACTATGGGCCCATGCATCCATGGTTGGTTCTGTTATGGGCCCGCGCGTAGGATCTCGTCACGGGGCGGTCCACGGGGAAAACTCCTAGCCTTCCCTTGCCCTTCCCTTTGCGTGCTGACCCTATTGTGGCGAACTAGGGTCAGCATGCAAAGGGAAGGGAAAGGGAAGGCTAGGAGTTTTCCCCGTGGACTGCCCCGTGACGAGATCCTACGTACGGGCCCATAACATTTTGGTATCATAGCCAAGCGTCATGGGCGACATGGAGCAGCTGTCATCCAAGGTCCACGAACTGGAACACCGACTCGTGGAAAATCACGCAGAAGTAAGAGAAGTCAAGGAGGATGTCAGGGAGCTTCGGCATCCACTAGAGTTATACTTCACCACCAGAGAAAGGAGTCCTGAAGAGGCGGCCACCAACCATAGCCGTCGTCCCGATCAGGTCGAAGGCTCCGGTGAACGACAGAACGCCACCCCAGCTGCAGCGGTCATACCCAAATACAGTCAGTCACCTGGAGTTTCCCTCCTACAGTGGCAGCGGTGACCCACTGGGATGGCTGTACCGTTGTGAGCAATTCTTCCGTAATCAATGCACGGAGGAGAAGGACATGGTTAGCTTGGCCGGATTTCACCTAACCGAAGAAGCACAACTCTGGTTCTACTAAGTAGAGAAGGAAGAACCTGGTCTTAGTTGGGAGCAGTTCAAGTCGTACTGCCTCCTTCGATTTGGACCCCCATTAACAATCCACCCCTTGGGGGAACTCATTAACCTCAAGCAGACAGGGACCGTAACAGAGTATCGGCGGTAGTTTCAGACCCTTCTTACCAGAGTCCATCGTCAGAGCGACAGGGACGCAGTCTTCACCAGCACCTTTTGGAAGGAGCTGTTCCGATTATAGGGCACGACCCTGGCTTTCTCATCCGCCTACCACCCACAAACGGACAGGCAAACGGAGGTTGTCAATCGGACCATAGAGATGTACCTCCGCTGTTTCGTAGGGGACCAACTACGACGCTGGGGAGATTGTCTTCCTTGGGCCGAATACTGTTGCAACACGTCCTACCACTCCTCCCTTGGCATGACCCCCTTCCGGGTTGTGTATGGCCGAGACCCTCCCCGTCTTTTATCTTATGAACCAGGTTCCGCACGGTTGGAAGAAGTAGATCGCAGTCTCCAAGACCACGACACCCTCTTGGCCGAAGTCTCCCTACACTTGCAGTAGGCGCATGCACGTATGAAGCAAACCTACGATCAACACCGCCGTGAAGTCACCTTTGGGCCAGGTCAGTTCGTTTGGCTGAAGCTCCAATCATACCGCTAGCTCTCCCTCAGGCGGCGAGGCCCCTCCAAGCTGGCCCCTAGATTTTACGGGCCCTTCAAGGTTCTCCGGCAGGTCGGGAAGGTTGCCTATCAACTCGAGCTACCAGAGCACAGCATAATCCATGACGTCTTCCATGTGTCCCTACTGAAGCCTTTTACAGGGACTCCCCCTGAGCACGTGCCTTCTCTACCCCCTCTAAAGGATGGCAGACCCATCCTCCACCCTCGAGCTCTTGTCCGGTCATGCATCAATTAGGGTACCTTCGAGGTTCTCGTAGAATGGGAAGGCCTACCCTCAGCGGAGGCCACCTGGATTCCCTGGACCGACCTTCACAGTGCTTACCCAACTCTCGAGCTTGAGGACAAGCTCGTTGTCCAGGAGGGGTGCAATGTTATGGACACATTGCCTGACAGCACATTGTGGTGCAGTCACAGGCAATGGCATGCACAGCGGGCCGCGCAGCAGCACGCATCGACCAGCTTCGCCGCACAACAGCACATACCGCCTGACAACGCACAGCACGCACCGCACGACAGCAGCACGCGCCACACGACAGTAGCACCGTGAGACGCGCAAGCCACCCGGCAGCAGTAGTAGAGCGGGACCCACACGACAACTCATCAGGGTGGGCCCACACTTATCTCTTCTCGCCAACTTGCCACCAACTACTCCATCTTATCTTATCTTACCTTGTGTTATCTTATCTTATCTTAAATAGGAGTTGTGTTACCATTAGGAGTTTGAGTTCAAGTTGGAGTTTGAGTTTAATTAGGAATTTCCTTTTGTAATCTCCTATTTAAGGAGCCACGAATTAATGGAAAGGCATTGAATTTTTGATCAAGAAAAGAGCTTAGGAGAGTTGGGGTGATCTCTTGGACAAATCACCCCTTAGTTCGCCACAATAGGGTCAGCACGCAAAGGGAAGGGCAAGGGAAGGCTAGGAGTTTTCCTCGTGGACTGCCCCATGACGAGATCCTACGCACAGGTTCATAACAGGTTCCACAACCCTGATGCTTTTGAAACTCTATTGTTTCTTGCCGTGAGTTTTTTTAGGGCTGCAAACTGATTGAATTGAATCAGATGTAGGTAGATCCAAATTTGATTTGAATCAGATCTTATCTATTGGATGTTAAAAGTAAATTAAACTCAAAAATATTATATGTAATTAATAAAATGAACTAAAACGACTTTGATATTATTGTATTTCATGAACCGAATGAATTTAAAATTATATGTATTGAACTTGAATATATGACAATTTAGTAAAAACAGAACATTCAAACTATCTCTACTAATAGATACAATATAAATTTCATGTATTTAAATCAAACTGAATCAGATTTTGTATAAAAGGATAGGAAGATGTGGATTCAATTATTAACAGATCGAATTTGGATTGCCCTTAACGGATCGTATTAGAATTCAGATTGTTGGATACCATTTGTAGCCCTAATGCTACTTTTGAATCCTGTTGCTTTTGATGGTCCAGTGAACACCCGAGACTATAGCCATTATTAATGCTCAGCACATCATTCAAGCCATTTAGTTATATTAAGGAAGCAAGCTGAATTCACCAATAGCACATCCATTTTGTTCACTATTAATTGTCATACCATTCTCCTCATCAGCTCATTCTCAGGGTGTTTGATAGATAGAAACCCAAGTCTGTTGTGGATGCATTCGTAGGAAGGACATACCGCCGCCGCCGGCAGCAGCAGTGAGGAGAACCCACACAGCAACTTATCTTACCACGTCAGCTTATCCTGCCAGCTCTCCATTAGCTTGTTTATCCAGTTCTGTTCTTACTTATCTATTAGAGATAGGAGTTAAGTTCTGTTCTTAGTAGGAGTCTGTTTACCTATTAGAAGTAGGAGTTTGATTTAAAGTTGGATTGTCCTAGCTTAGTCGAATGGAATAAGGAGTCACCTCTTGTAATCTCCTATTTAAGGAGCTGTGAATTGGAATAAAGGCATTCAGTTTTCCAGTTAAGAGAAGAGTGAGAGTTCGGGTGGTCTCTTGGACAAATCACCCATTTGGTTGCCACAATAGGGTCTGCATGCAAGGGAAGGCGCAAGGGGAAGCAAGAGGTTCTCCCCGTGGACCGACCCGTGACGAGATCCTATGCCTGGGCCCATAACATTCTGGTATCAGAGCCTACCGTCATGGGGGATCAGGAGCCGCTGCCATCTAGGGTCCATGAACTGGAGCATAGGCTCGCAGAAACTAGCATGGAGGTTTGTGAAGTCAAGGATGATGTCTGGGAGCTGCGACACCTGCTAGAAACGTTCCTCTCCAACAAAGAAAGAAACTCCGAGGGAACCGCCACCACCAACAGTCGCCGTCCAACGAACATCAGATCACTGCCCCGACAGCCGCAATTATTCCCAAATATAGTCGGCTAGAATTTTCGTCTTACAACTGCACCGTAGACCCGTTAGGATGGTTGTATCGCTGCGAACAGTTCTTCTGTAATCAACGCACTGATGACAAAGACAAGGTCAGTCTGGCCGCTTTCCACCTATTAGAAGAGGCATAACTCTGGTTCTACCGTCTGGAGCAGGAAGAACCCGGGCTCAGTTGGGGTCAATTTAAATCCTATTGCCTCCTCAGGTTTGGACCCCCGTTGACAAGCAACCCGCTGGGCGAGTTAATTAGCCTCAAGCAAACTAGAACGGTGGCAGAATACCAACTTCAGTTCCAAACCCTTCTCGCCAGAGCAACCTCGATTCGCGCAGATCAGCAAGTCGATATGTTCACCGCGGGGCTAGCAAAACCCCTAAGGGTGGATGTGGAGATGCAACACCCTCCCAACCTGGTCACACCGATGAACCTAGCACGTGCTTTCGAACGGAAACTGCAGCTCACCCACGGAACCTTCAGTGTAGGTCGGCCAACAACGACCTGGGCTCCTTTAAAGGCAGTAGGAGTGCCTCCTTCTTCAACCGCCAGCAGGGAACCGAGGCTTCCTACCGGTAACCCTTCCAGATCGGCATCAAGTATAGGGAGTAGCAGGACAACACCCCCTATTAGACGACTATCCCGAGCTGAGATGGCAGAACGATGTGCAAGAGGGCAGTGCTTCAACTGCGATGATCTGTACTCCTCCGGGCATAGGAGCAAGAACACCAATCACGGGGATCAAAACCTCACAAACCATGCAACTAAGGGCGCTGGTAGCAGGGAAACCAGTACGTATTCTCATAGACTTCGGCAGTACCCACAACTTTGTCAATGAATAGGCTACCCGCCAGTTAGAACTACCAATGGAAATCAGGCCGTAGTTCAGGTAGCCGTGGCAAATGGGGAAAGAGTTCACAGCCCCAGAATCTTTGAGGACACCAAGATTCAAGTCGGATCAGAATCTTTCCTTGCTGATTTATTCGTACTCTCCTTGGATGAATTCGACATCGTCGTGGGAGTCAAATGGCTGATCACTCTAGGGCCAATCCTATGGGATTTTAGCGCCCTGACTATGACATTCCAGCTAGACGGAAAACCAGTTACATGGCAGGGAACCAGGATAAGATCAAAGACACAGTTGCATACACTTCAAGGTGAGAACTTGCGCACCACAGATATGGAGAGGCTTCTCATGGATTTTTCTGCAGTATTCTAAGAACCCAAGGGGCTTCCAGCTTCTAGAGCCTGCGATCATTGGATCCCTCTGATAGCCAGATCGGATCCCGTCGTCGTCCGACCCTATCGCTGCCCACACTGACAAAAGGATGAAATAGAGAGGCAGTGTGCGGATATGTTACAACAAGGAATCATCCGTCTCAGCCGCTCCCCTTTTTCCTCTCCGGTTCTGTTGGTACCAAAGTAGGATGGGACTTGGAGGTTTTGTGTGGACTACAGAGAGCTTAACAGCCGGATGGTCAAGGATATATTTCCTATCCCCATCGTAGATGAGCTATTGGACGAACTCCATGGCGCCCAATATTTCTCAAAATTAGACCTTTGGTCAGGTTACTTCCAGGTCCGGATGACTCTCGAAGATATAGAGAAAACGGCCTTCAGGACACATCATGGCCATTTTGAGTTCCTAGTCATGCCATTCGGCCTCAACAACGCTCCTTCCACGTTCCAGTCCCTGATGAACGAAGTGTTTCACTCCCACCTCCGCAGATTTGTCTTGGTATTCTTTGACAACATCCTAGTCTATAGCAAGTCGTGGGTAGAACATGTGCAGCATCTACGGATCGTTTTTGAACTCCTACGACAACACCAACTCTTCCTTAAGCGATCCAAATGCTCCTTTGGGGAACGACGGGTCCTTTACTTAGGACATGTGATCAGCGGGCAAGGGGTCACTGTGGATGATTCCAAGATTCAGGCAATCAAGGAATGGCCCAGACCGCAATCCGTCAAGGCTCTCCGGGGATTCCTAGGGTTGACAGGTTACTACCGCAAGTTTGTACAAAATTATGAACTTTTGGCGGCACCACTAACCAATTTGCTCAAGAAGAATGCTTTCCACTGGGATCATACAGCCGATGCAACCTTTGCGAGTTTAAGAGAAGCCCTCTCCTCCACTCCAGTCCTACAGCTGCCAAACTTTGAGCTCGAGTTCACAGTCAAATGCAATGTATTCGGCACCGGCATCGGCACCGGCACCATACTACAACAGTAAGGACATCCGATCGCCTTCTTCAGTTGCAAATTGGCTGACCGCCACCTTAAATTACCCGCCTATGAACGGAACTGATTGGGCTGGCTAAGGCAGTGCAGCACTGGAGGCCATACTTATGGGAAAGGTCCTTCGTCGTCAAGACGAACCACTACAGCCTCAAATATCTGTTGGAACAACGGCTTACCACTTCGCCGCAACAGCATTGGGTCAGCAAACTACTGGGTTTCGATTTTCGGGTGGACTACAAGGCGGGAACCTTGAACCGTGCAGTAGATGCCTTGTCTCGCCGAGCAGAAGAAGACAGTATGCTCCTCCATGCGATCTCCCAACCCCGAGCCACCCTGCTGGAAGACATCCGGAACACGCTACCACAATCACTAGAGTGGAATGATCTTGTCCAAAAAATACAGTCCGGAATGACCAACCCAAACTGGTCCATGCACGACGGGTTAGTACTCTACAAGGGACGGATATATCTTCCAGCCGACTGTCCCTTAATCCCCTCTGTCATCTCCAGCATACACAACTCCACGCATGAAGGTGTCCAGAAAACATTGCACCGCGTCCACGCCGATTTCCACTGGCGGGGCATGGGGGCTTCGGTGCGGGATTTCATTCAGAATTGCTCTATGTGCCAACAACAAAAGTGGGAAAACTTGCACCCAACAGGCCTTCTCCAACCGCTTTCACTCCCAACTTAGATCTGGGCCGATATTTCCATGGATTTCATTGAGGGCCTACCCAAGGTTGGCGGGAAATTGGTCTTATTCATGGTGGTGGACTGTTTTTCCAAGTATGCTCATTTCCTTCCCTTATCCCACCCATATAGTGCGGTCTTAGTCGCCCACACCTTCTTCACCCATATTTTTCGACTGCATGGGCTACCCGAATCCATCGTTAGTGACAGGGGCCCGGTTTTTACTAGCACCTTCTGGAAGGAGCTATTTCGACTGCACGGAACAGCCCTAGCCTTTTCCTCTGCCTACCATCCACAAACGGACGGCCAAACGGAGGTGGTAAACCGAACGATAGAGATGTACCTCCGTTGTTTTGTGGGAGACCAACCACGGCGTTGGGTGGAGTACCTCCTATGGGCCGAATACTGTTACAACACATCTTATCACTCCTCTCTTGGCATGACTCCCTTCCGGGTTGTTTATGGTCGGGACCCTCCCCGTCTATTGTCTTACGAACCGGGTTCGACACGATTGGAAGAAGTGGATCGAGGCCTGCAAGACCGCGATGCCCTCCTCGCCGAAGTCTCCCTACGCTTACAGCATGCTCAGGCACGCATGAAGAACGCCTACGATCAGCACCACAAAGAATTAACCTTTGAACCTAGACAGTTCATATGGCTGAAGCTCCAACCCTATTGGCAGCACTCCCTCTGACGCAGAGCTTCCCCTAAGCTGGCCCCCAAATTCTACGGGCCCTTCAAGATTTTACGGCAGATCGGGAGGGTTGCATATCAACTCAAGCTACCAGACCACAGCAGACTCCATGATACCTTCCACATGTCCTTACTCAAGCCATTTACAGGGACTCCTCCTGAGAAGATACCTTCCCTACCACCCTTAAAGGACGGCAGACCCATTCTCCAACCTCGGGCTCTTGTCCGGTCCCGCGTCAATCGAGGGACCTTAGAAGTGCTAGTAGAGTGGGACGAACTACCATCAGTTGAGGCCACCTGGATTCCCTAGTCTGATCTTCGCAACGCCTATCCAGATCTCGAGCTTGAGGACAAGCCCGTTGCCCAGGAGGGGTGTGATGTTATGGATGCATTCGTAGGAAGGACATACCGCCGCCACCGGCAGCAGCAGTGAGGAGGGCCTACACAGCAACTTATCTTACCACATCAACTTATCCTGCCAGTGTGATGTTATGGATGCATTCGTAGGAAGGACATACCGCCGCCACCGGCAGCAGCAGTGAGGAGGGCCTACACAGCAACTTATCTTACCACGTCAGCTTATCCTGCCAGCTCTCCATTAGCATACTTTATCCAGTTCTGTTCTTATCTATTAGAGATAGGAGTTAAGTTCTGTTCTTAGTAAGAGCTGTTTACCTATTAGAAGTAGGAGTTTGATTTAAAGTTGGATTGTCCTAGCTTAGCCGAATGGAATAAGGAGTCACCTCTTGTAATCTCCTATTTAAGGAGCTGTGAATTGGAATAAAGGCATTCGGTTTTCCAGTTAAGAGAAGAATGAGGAGAGTTCGGGTGGTCTTTTGGACAAATCACCCATTCGGTTACCACAATAGGATCTGCACGCAAGGGAAGGCGCAAGGGAGGCAAGAAGTTCTCCCCGTGGACCGACCTGTGACGAGATCTTACGCCCGGGCCCATAACAAAGTCTTGTAAGCAATCAACTTTTGCCCAAATCTCCCATCCCTACACCTGGTGAATTCACCAATAGCACATTCATTTTGTTCACTATTAATTGTCTTAGCATTCTCCTCATCAGCTCATTCTCAAGGTGTTCGATAGATATAAACCCAAGTCCTAATTTGAAAGTAATCAACCTTTGTCCAAATCTCCCATCCCTACACCTGGTGAAATTCCCCACTTGGTAGGATCCAACTTTCAATCTGTGTCCTCTTTCAATTAACCGTGTTGGATTGGTAAAAAACTTGTTATGTTTTTCTTCCAAGATAAACTACAATGTAATGTAGGAGCTCAAGTTCTTCATATTATCAACACTAACATTAATATTCTTCAACAATTTTCTTGTCTGATACTGGAAGAACAAATCTAGAGAGAAAACTGTAACAGAAACATGTCAATCAGCAGTAAGTTGACAATTCACTAACATACCATCAGCATCATAGATCAATTCTCTTAATTTTCCAACACTGCCTTGATGTTTTGATTGTTCTTAAGCTTGTTGCATCAGTGAGAAAGAACTGCATGAGAATATGTTGTCTTCATCTCATCAAACTGATTCTGAAATTCAAGCTGGGATCAGCTGTTGTTACAAGGGTGGTAAACAAATGCTGCACTAGGACTATTCTGTCTCTCTTTGCCGCCTCTGTTCTGTATGTAGAATATCCATCTTGGACATGAAACAGAACATAATTCAAGTTCAACAAAATTGATGTTTAGGATGTTAAATAAGTATTAGCTTAATCCCTGCCATTGGACGTGAGTAATGATGTCAAGAATCCGTTGGTAATGTCGTATCCCCATTATCTTGCACTCTTTGTGTTGGCTATCTAAACAGAACCGATAGCCCCGAAGTCCATGGCTCGGATTAAATTTCAGAGGAGTTTCCAGGAACTATCTTGAGGTCATGTTCATTCTGTTATGGACGCCTTCCTCGGGAAGACGTACCGTCGCCGCCGGCGGCAACAGGCCCCAGGCCCACTGCCAGCAGCAGCAAGGATTCAGTGATGCTCATCCTACCCAGTTCGGCAACAGCAGCTTTATCTAGATTAGATTAGCTCATTTTGCTTGTTCTTATCTTATTGTTCTTATCTCTTATCTTATCTTGTTAATAGCTTATCAGATTAGGATTAGCTTAGCTTATCTTATCTTATTAGTAGCTTATCAGATTAGGATTAACTTATCTTATCCTTTGCAAGATAGAACTGGAAGTCTCCCTATTCAGCAAGGAGACTCCCCTTGATTATGACTCTTGTAATCTCCTATTTAAGGAGACCCCATTATTGAATGAGATATCGAATTATTCAGTCAAGAGTGAGTTGGGAGAGTTGGTGATCTCTTGGACAAATCACCAAGGGCGCCAAGATAGGTTCATCACGAGTAGGAAGGAACAAGGGAAAACAGGAGGTTTTCCCCGTGGACCGACCCGTGACGAGATCCTATTCCCGGGCCCTCAACAACTTGGTATCAGAGCAAGGCGTCATGGGAGATCTGGAGCAACTACCTTCCAGGGTCCACGACCTCGAGCACCAACTCGTGGAGACCAACTCCGAAGTTCGTGAGGTCAAAGGTGAAGTGCGAGAACTGCGACGACTAATGGAGATGTTTCTTTCCAACAGGGAAAGGAACTCTAACGTAGGGACAACAGCTAACGACCTCCAGCCAGATCTGCCGGAGTCTTTCGGCGAACAACAATCCGTCTGCCATGGAGCAGCCATCATCCCCAAGTACAGCAGGCTAGAGTTCCCATCGTACAACGACAACGGAGGCCCCCTAGGCTGGCTGTATCGCTACGAGCAGTTCTTCCGAAATCAACGGACAAATGACCAGGACAAGGTAAGCATAGCTGCCTTTCATTTAACGGAAGCAGCACAACTTTGGTTTTATCGGTTAGAGCAAGAAGAACCCGGGCTCAGTTGGCCTCAGTTTAAATCCTATTGCCTTCTTTGGTTCGGACCCCCATTGACCAGCAACCCACTGGGTGAGCTAATTAACCTTAAATAGATCGGAACAGTTGCTGAATACCAGTGACAATTTCAAACCCTCGCGAGGGCATCCTCCGTGCGACCAGACCAGCAAGTAGATATGTTCACAGCAGGGTTAGCAGAACTCCTGTGAGTGGATGTCAAGATGCAGAATCCCCCAA
The DNA here is from genome assembly GCF_056320005.1 of Nelumbo lutea. NCBI lineage: Eukaryota > Viridiplantae > Streptophyta > Magnoliopsida > Proteales > Nelumbonaceae > Nelumbo > Nelumbo lutea. The sequence goes on from NC_142684.1 coordinate 142,899,882, forward strand.
ATTTGGTCACAGCCATGAACTTAGCCCGTGCATTTGAGCGCAAGCTGCACTTCAGCCGCAAAATTTTTAATGTGGGTCGTCCACCGAACTCGTGGGTGCCCCCAAAACCAGCAGCAACGACCCCCTCTTCTGCTACCAGCCGGGAAATGAAGCCTCCCACGACCACCACCTCTAGAGTAGTGACAAGTATAGGCAGAAACATGGTCACTCCTCCCATCAAGCGCTTGACCAGGGCAGAAATGGCAGAGCGCCGAGCGAGAGGTCAATGTTTCAACTGTGATGACCTCTACTTGGCAGGACATAGATGCAAGAGGCTTTTTTGCCTTCTCATAGATGAGCAGGAGGAGGAAGGGGAACCCGTCACATTCGAACTAGAGATCTCTCTCCATGCGATCATCGGTATTAAAACCTCTCAGTCCATGCAGTTACAGGCACAGATTGCAGGTCAGCTGGTGTGCATTCTCGTCGATTCAGGGAGCACACACAACTTCATAAGTGAGCATGCAGCCCTGCAGTTAAAACTACCAATGGAACTCCGGTCGCGACTACAAGTAGCCGTCACAAATGGTGAAAAAGTTCACAATCCAGGGATTTGTAAGGACGTTCCAGTATAGGTCAATTATGAACTAATTCTTGTTGATTTATTTGTACTCTCATTGGATGGGTTCGATATTGTTCTCAGGGTCAAGTGGTTAATTACCCTAGGCCCGATTTTGTGGGACTTCAGCGCACTCACCATGACCATCCACCTGAATGGCGAGCAAGTTTCATGGCACGATTGCAGGGTTAAAGAGAAGACACCGCAGGTTCATGCACTCCAGACAGAACCAACAACCATAGAAAAACTTCTCGCCGAGTTTTCAGATCTGTTCCAGGAACTGAAGGGCCTTCCCCCTTCTCGAGCTTGCGACCATCATATTCCTTTGGTGGCGGGTTCAGCACCAGTCGTTGTCAGGCCTTATCGCTACCCTCACTTGCAGAAGGATGAGATAGAAAAACAATGTACAGCGATGCTGAACCAAGGGATCATACGCAAAAGTCACTCCCCCTTCCCTTCGCCGGTTCTGTTGGTGGCGAAGCAGGATGGAACATGGAGGTTCTGTGTTGACTATAGAGAACTCAACGACTGGACGATCAAAGATAAGTTCCCTATTCCCGTTGTGGACGAACTGTTGGACGAGCTGCATGGTGCCCAGTATTTCTCTAAGCTGGACCTCAAGCCCGGATATTTCCAAGTTCGCATGGCTCCCAGTGACGTGAAGAAGACTGCTTTTCGCACCCACCATGGCCACTTCGAATTTTTAGTGATGCCATTCGGACTCTCCAATGCACCATCTACATTTTAGGCACTAATGAACGAGGTATTCCAGCCCCATCTGCGCAAATTTGTTTTAGTTTTCTTTGATGATATCGTCGTCTACAGCAAATCATGGGTAGAGCATGTCCACCATCTGAGGACCGTTTTCGTACTCCTACGCCAACACAGCTTATTCCTGAAACGGTCGAAGTGCTCCTTCGGAGAACGACAGGTTCTTTACCTCGGCCACATCATCCATGGGCAGGGTGTCACAGTTGATAGTTCCAAGATTCAGGCTATAATAGAATGGCCCAAACCTCAATCCGCCAAGGCCTTACGTGGGTTCCTCGGTTTAACGGGTTACTACCGCAAATTTGTCCAGAACTATGGAGTGTTGGCAGCCCCGTTAACTAACCTGTTGAAGAGAAACTCCTTCCGGTGGGACGACGTAGTTGATGAAGCTTTTCTATCACTGCGAAATGCACTGTCTTCAACCCCTGTCCTGCAATTACCTAATTTTGCCCTCGAATTTACAGTCGAGTGCGATGCTTCCAGAGTGGGTATCGGGGCCGTACTACAGCAGCAAGGGCACCCGATCGCTTTCTTCAGCCGCAGATTGGCCGACCGGCATTTGAAGCTTCCAGCCTATGAGCGCGAACTAATCGGCCTTGCCCGAGCCATCCAGCACTAGAGGCCGTATTTGTGGGGGCGGTCGTTCATCGTCAAAACTGATCATTATAGCCTCAAATACCTATTAGAGTAGCGTCTCACCACTTCCTCTCAGTAGCATTGGGTTAGCAAGCTGCTCGGGTTTGACTTCTGGGTGGAATATAAGGCGGGATCCTCTAATCGTGTAGCTGATGCCCTGTCTAGGCAAGAAGAAGACACGATGGTTCTATGTAGCATTTCCCAACCTCGGATCTCTTTGTTTGCGACATTAAGAAGGCAGCACCACAGTCCCCGGAATGGTCGCTCTTACTACAGAAGATCCAGATTGGCACGGCCGACCCCGATTGGTCACTTCACGATGGGTTGGTACTGTATAAGGGACGAGTCCATCTTTCAGTAGACTGCCTGTTAACTCCCACCATCATCACCAGCATCCATAACTCCACCCATTAGGGCATTCAAAAAACACTACACTGCGTCTGGACTGATTTCCATTGGCAAGGTATGAAGACTTCTATTCGAGATTTTGTCCAGAATTGCTCCACATGCCAACAACACAAATGGGAAAACCTACACCCGACAGGCCTCCTTTAGCCCCTTTCGATCCCATCACAGATCTAGGCCGACATATCCATGGACTTCATTGAGGGACTTCCCAAGGTAAGGGGCAAATCAGTTCTCTTTGTGGTAGTCGACCGCTTCTCTAAATACGCGCACTTCATTCCTCTATCACACCCGTACAGTGCCACTTCGATTGCCCTCGCCTTCTTTACACATCTTTCACTTACATGGGTTGCCGGAATCCATCATCAGCGATAGAGACCCGGTCTTCACTAGTGCCTTCTGGAAAGAATTATTTCGACTACACGGCACCACCCTGGCCTACTCATTAGCTTACCGGCCACAAACCAACGGTCAGACAGAAGTGGTTAATCGCACTATCGAGATGTATCTCCGCTGTTTCGTAGGCGATCAACCCCGACAGTGGTTGGAATGGTTTCCTTGGGCCGAGTACTGCTACAACACAGCCTACCATTCCTCCCTCGGCATGACCCCCTTTTGCGTCGTTTACGGCAGGGTACTCTCCGCTTGATGTCCTACGAGCCCGGATCTACTCGCTTGGACGCAGTCGATCACTCCTTACAAGACCGTGACGCCCTCCTCGCTGACGTCCGCATTTGCTTATAGCAGGCCCAGCTCTACATGAAGCTCCACTATGATAAGCACCATTGGGAACTGTCGCTCGATCCAGGACAATTTGTTTGGTTGAAGTTCCAGCCCTACCGGCAATGCTCCTTGCGCCACAAGGCCGCCCCGAAGCTGGCCCCTAAGTTCTATGGGCCCTACAAGGTTCTGCGATGGATTGGCAGTGTGGCCTATTAGTTGGAATTGCTAGAGACTAGCCGAATTCATGATGTCTTCCACATCTCCTTGCTGAAACCATTTACGGGTGTTCCCCCGAACCGAGTTCCCTCCCTGCCACCCTTGAAAGATGGCAAACTGGTCCCCCAGCCTAAAACTGTCACCCACTCTCGTTTCAATCGTGGAATCCTTGAAGTCTTGGTGGAATGGTGTGATCTACCGCCAACAGAAGCCACATGGATCCCATTGGCAGAGTTCCAAGCCACATATCCAGCTTTCGAGCTTGAGGACAAGCTCGTAGTCCAGGAGGGGAGTAATGTTATGGATGCCTTCCTCGGGAAGATGTACCGTTGCCGCTGGCAGCAACAGGCCCCGGGCCCACTGCCAGTAGCAGCAAGGATTCAGTGATGCTCATCCTACCTAGTTCGGCAACAACAGCCTTACCTAGATTAGATTAGCTCATTTTGCTTGTTCTTATCTTATTGTTCTTATCTCTTATCTTATCTTGTTAATAGCTTATTAGATTAGGATTAGCTTAGCTTATCTTATCCTGTTAGTAGCTTATCAGATTAGGATTAGCTTAGCTTATCTTATCTTGTTAGTAGCTTATCAGATTAGGATTAGCTTATCTTATCCTTTGCAAGATAGAACTGGAAGTCTCCCTATTCAGCAAGGAGATTCCCCTTGATTAGGACTCTTGTAATCTCCTATTTAAGAGACCCCATTATTGAATGAGATATCAAATTATTCAGTCAAGAGTGAGTTAGGAGAGTTGGTGATCTCTTGGACAAATCACCAAGGGCGCCAAGATAGGTTCATCACGAGCAGGAAGGAACAAGGGAAAATAAGAGGTTTTCCCGTGGACCGACCCGTGACGAGATCCTTTTCCCGGGCCCTCAACACATTCTCTCTGAAAAATTTTGATAACCCCTCAAAATTCCCTATTTGCATTTAGAGTCCAGAAAGCTTAGTAAATTTTCAATTTAAGAGGGTGGCTTTTTGTGGGGACATGGTGAGTACTGATGTTGAGAGGATTTCTTGGGGAAATTTGTTATGCTTAGTAATGATAATGGTTGCAGCAGATGTGAACTCTACCATGAATGTCTAGATTATATAATTTAACATGACTTGTAGGAAGTGAGGAAGATGGGTTTTGGAAGCAAACTGTGCCATCTATTCGTATAAATTTTACATAGTAAGCTGGTTTTGTTGCTGAACAATGTTTTTATATGCCCTTAATAATAAATCTCAATATAAATGTAAGAATTATTATAACAATCGCAAAATGAGTAATCTGCAAGTTTGGGAACTACTTTGTGCCCAATTCATGTTTCGGAAATTATCCAAACCGATGTAGTAGCCTAGTGTTGGAAGGGAGTCTTAGGAAATGTAATTTCACTCTTTCTGTTTTGTTACGAGTTACTTCCAGAGCTTGGGGTCTTGCGAATCAAGATTAACATGTTTTTCTTCTAATAAAAATTGTTTACTGGCACTCCCCAACCCCCCATGTCTTCTTTTCTGCTTTTGTAAAGATTTTCCCATGCAATCTCTGTTCAGAGTCTGACAGAGTCTTCAGACCACGTTCATCTTTGGTTAGGCTCAGTTTGGTTGTGATGTAAATTTCATTTGCATTAGCATAAATGATTGGAGTGCAAATAGACTGACTGTTACTCTGGTTTACTATTGTTTCAGATTTAACTGTCTTATTTGTTTATATGAAGTAAAAATTGGAATATGATGTTCTTACTTTACAATGGCTGTGTTTGGTTTCGTTGGTGTTTATTGAAAAAACACAGCCACATCAGTGCTACATAGGTATTGGCGTTTATTGCATATGAAGCAAAATGAAACAATTGTTTGGTTTCACCGTTTATCAAATAAATGGTAGAAAACTGAAACAGTTTGATTTTTTTTTAATGGGGGCATTCGAGGAAATGTTAAATTATTGTTTTCCCCAATGTCCCGGTGTTTATTGAAACCAAATGCTGATGTGGCACACTTTAATGGGTATTAATTTAAGGTGGAGAGTAAAAAACATTTAAACTGAAACCCAATCAAACAACAAAAACAGGAAATGTTTAAAATAAAAAACGTTTAAAGTGAAAAAGGTATAAATAAACGTTTAAAGTGAAAAAAATAGAAATAAACGGTTTATCAATAAATGCCCACGGAACCAAATACATATAATAAAAGAGGTAGGAGGATAATTTGTTCAAGAGTGAGTAGCAAACTAGATGATGTGATTCCTACATTATATGAGAAAGAGAAGGAATGGAGTTAGGTGGAAGGTGGTGCAAATTGTGCCAATTTTTGAGATTCAAAACTAACATTGTTAATTAGTGCAAGTGAGACAAATAAATACAAATTTTATATCAGATAGGGTGCAAATTATAATCACAAACAACCAGAATTAGATGCAAAATTTCTATCCAGTTCCGTTCAGGTTTGCATTGCAAACACAGCCTTATCTCCTTGTCGATTATCACTATAGCAAATAAAGAAATGAGTTTTCAGTTGTTTGTACTGTATTATCTTCAATTGAAGACAAGTAATTGTGTTTCTCGTGGCGTTGGTAAAGGCTAATAAAAGGCACTAGGGTCCTACCAACCACTAACACATGCCTTTTTATATGGAAAAATTACTCGTCTCTGGAAAATTTTCAGTCAACAAAACATCAACTGTTTTCATAAGTATGTCCTTGACTCCTCTTAGACTCTGATATAGCCAATAACAACATAACTGGTTCCCTGTTTGACTGTTTGGTATGTAAGAGTTTGTGGTGTAATGTTGGGTCCTTTCAGATATTTGTGATTCATAACGACGTCTGGAATTGTAAATTCACTGCATATATAAGATGATGATCAAAAGCTAAGGTACGGGCAATCACTGTTCAGGCTCCTGCTATGTAATTCATGTATTATGAATTTTGTAGAGTTACAGCAGTCTCTGTTCAGCAACTGTGATTTCTTATTTACTGAGCTTGAGACTGACGAGAAAAACAAATTAGGTAAAAACATGCAGTCAAGTTAATTTTCTGCACATGGCACATGATCCATACTCCTTGAGAAGTTCATGCTATTCAAAAAAGTTGCATTCTTGGGTTACTGATTATAACATTCCACGTGGCAAAGACTAATGAGATCAGGACTCATAATTGGATATGTCCAACCTATGAGCTATGATTATGGGAGGGTACACAATACATGTATTGCAACCAAGGTTTAAAGTATCAATACTTATCAGCTCGTATCGGTTGATACATATCATCTTGGGACCCTTCCGATACGCTCCTATAGTGGGTGTATTAGGGATCTAACCAGTTCAGGGGTTGGAAGAGCCATAAACTGCCCCTCTCTGAATTAGTTGCAAAAAAATAAAAAAAAAGCAATAAAAATAAATATCAATTCGCTCGATACGCCTCTACCGGTGTAACAGGCATATTGATATTTTGAACCTTACATGCAACGATGACCTGCAAATGGTCTATTTAAGTATTTGCTTCAGATGGCCACATTTTCTGAATGAGATTTCTAGATGATCTTTTGCCAATTTTGAGGGGTTTCAATCTGAAAGTGGCCATGCAAGTGATGCAACACCCCACCATTGTGCTTGAGTTGCAAACTATAAACGCGTTAGGTTGTTAAAATAAACTTCTGATTACGCAGTTTTTACATTGTTTTCTCCTGAAATCAAGGTGGGGCATTTCAAAAAATACAAAGTGGCTGTCATGATGTCACATAGCTTTTTCTCAATTGCATTGCCTTATGAATAAGCTGAAAACTTGGTTTCCTCAAACAGGTATATTCGCATGATCCAAGGCGTTATATTGTTATTGTCTTGCGGAGTTTAAGCTTCCACCAGGGGATGTCAAACAGGTGTTTTTTCTAGGTCAAATCTCTTAAAGTGTCCGTAAGTTACCTCTACTGTTTTATTGGACATCTATATGGGTTGGAAAGTTTTGTTAATGGAGAAAGTTTGTGATAAAGTATTATTTAAATGTTTCATTTTAAAAATTTAAAAAAGAGTGATGGATAAAATAGTTTTGAGAGAATGACCAATCAGCCCAGATCAGAATTTTATAGCCCCAAATTATAGGAAGAATGCATCCTGACTGTGAATTGATGCCAAATTTACGGACAGGATGTGGTTTATAGGGGGAGAGGGCTAATGGTAAGGGGGGGGGGGCTGGAATTCAGAATTCTGCATCGTAACTGTACTTCTCCGAATAGTTTTTTCCTTCTTATTCAAGAATGGATGACAAGTTATGAGAGCATCAGGCGGGTCAGGGTCCTGTGTCTCCAGACCAGCTGAACTTTTGTGACCAAAACTGCTCAATGACTTAAGATGTCGCCCCTATTGCACCGTTGCCGTTTTACATATTATAATGGTATTGTATTTATATAAATTAAAAATCCCTTTTTCTGACTGTAAGGTGTTGGTTTCAGTTCAGGACTCCTATCTTAGTTCCCCTTTAAATACGGTTTCTGTCATGCTTTCAGCTTTTACATTCATTTGGTTGTGTGATCAGGGCTGATTAATAATTAATTGGCTGGAACTTGGCATCATCCATCTTGACATATGACCATCAGTTCGACAATGGATGGGCGCATATATGATTTGGTCGGTAAGCCACCAATTCCAACTGCCTTTTGATTTCAAGTTTACGACAATATCCGTCACATCATGTAGCTAAAATCCAACTATTAATTGTAAACTATTGCTTGATTGAGTTTGCTCCTTGTGTTCGTCATTCATTGGTCTGAAAATTTTACAATGTTCAGAATATATATTTTTATTTGTTAAAGTTCAGGTTCAGATTCAGATTGAGGAGGCAGTTGGTGGGTGATGAATCTGATGATCCATAGACCTCATTTGATCACTCACTGTTAAGGTCTCTCGTGTCTGATCCATTTGAATTAATGTTCCATGTATTTGATTTTAGTGAATATCCTTTAGTCTAAAAGAAGGAAACTTCCTTTTATGGACACTATCAATGCTGTCACCATGAATATGAGAACCACAAAGTGTCGCTGCCTCGTTTTTATCTCCAGGCAAAATTCATTAAGCTGCTTAATGAATAAAATCAGAATGCAACAGATGCAAAATAAGTTGAGGAGGAGGAATCGACCAGACTGACTTGTATTATCTAACGTGTTTCCTCCTGATCACCAAATATTCTGTTGCATCCTGAAAACAAATCTAGCCATAACCCAACATCTAATTCAGTCAACGGAATAGGAACAAATAATCTTATAAAGATTATTCTTCGAATGCCTCACAACTTCAACCTCTCATCTTATAATTAATTAAAGTTGTCGATAAATTCAACAAATTGATTGAACCATGCAATAATGTAAGTGCTAGTGAAACTGCAACAACAATTAATCCGAAGAAAAGGTTCATGATTTAGCTGCCGAAGATATACCAACTTTTGGAACCCTCCTAATCTATCTCTGACATTAATTTACTTGCATCTTCACTGTGGATTTGACCTTAATTTACTTGAAAATCCATTTCGATACCCCTTCAATAACTATTAGTTGCTTCTTTCATGGAAACTCAACCCAAGCTCCTCCCGTTTAACTTCATGGGACCTCTGCGCAGCACAATTATGTGACAAAAAGTTCTCCCTCTTATTTTGATAAATATAATCTGGTCATCTTTGGAGCCCTACATCACTTGGTTGCGTGAACGTCACATAAAGCCCACAAACCAGATTGCCATATCGTTTATGGGGCATTGGATTCTCACTAGTCACTCCTGGGTCCATCTACCATCACATCTCTTCTGTTGGGTGAGGGAACGAGTGGATTATTTATATCCTCCAAAGCCTATAATTATAATGTGTGGATGTATTTTATATAATATATTAATGGCTCTATCTTCCTCATGATCACTAATTGGTATTTCATGAGATTAGATTAGATTAGACTTATGCTCTGTCATCTCCAGTTGATACAGTAATTCTATGGATTGGTATTTACCTATTGATTCATACCCCATTTGAACAGACATTTGTTAAGGGAAGCAACAGAACTAAGACAGAAACAGGTATTTTACCGAAGTAGGAAGTACCCCCTTTTTCGAATTTTGATTGATTGGGCTACACAATGAGGGTAGCCAATCTTCACCCCAGGCTCATTAGTCATAACTCCAATCCTGGTGGCAGTGGATGGAAACCAATCCCAACTCTTTTTGATAATACAGAGACCATCCCAAGTCTCTGCTGGAACGAACCAGCCCAGCGATTAGCACTGAAGTGCCATTTGTGATAAAAGCATTACCTCTGCATCTAAAAAATATATTCGAAATTTGATAAAAGCCATATCATTCATGAACACAGAATATAATACACCATATAAAAATTTTTATTTTATTTTATCTACACTGACATTTTTTTGCATGTATAATGACATGCATAATATAATTTTTATGCTAAAAAATTATTCAAAAACCATTATAATATGTATTGATTTTTTAAATAAAAGTATATTGTTTTGCCTTTTAAAACAAAAATAGAGTTCAAAAACATGTTTTTGTTCTTGGGAATATCTATGTTGCTCAGAAAGATATGATATCAGAAGGGGTTTTGAACAATTCTCCTCTCCCCGAGTGAATTTTGATAAATACCACCTGATGTGAGGCTGGTTAATTGGTATATAACTCAAACTTAAGTGGAGGTTATTTAATTGGCATTTGATTTTCTAGTTTTTGAATCAATCGAGCAAAGGATATTCATTAGATAGAAGTAAAAAACAAACAGAACATAGACGAGGCTCGAGAGATCAGAGCGAGCAAGAGCCACTAACCGGTTTGGGCAATTAAACAAGAAACAGCCCTGATCCTGCAACTAATTAAAACATGAGCAACACTATTAAGGCATTGATTCTAATACTTGCTCGTTAGAGACTTAGAGAAGGTGAGTGTGACCGTGTGAGAAACAGCACACGTTTTAAGGAAATAATAAAATAAAGCAAGCATATATGCCAGAACTTTATTAGAAGAAAAGTGGGCCAGAAGAGCAAGCGGTAGGTAGGCTAAATTTGTCCAAGAAAATCCAAACAACCCATGTACAAAAAAATCTTTAGGGAAGCATAAGAGACATTCCAAATAATACTACGTTCATAAAAAGGGGGCGATGTATCTGGGTGACAGGGTATAGCCGGTTTTAATTTTAAAGAAATCATACTAATCCCAATTAAACATCCTTTCTTCCTTTTTTTTTTTTTTTCTCTGTAACCCTAATGAATCAATGAAGGCCATCAACTCACGAAAATGAACCAAACAGAACATCGGTTTCTTTGAAGTGTATATTTGGCTTTAGTATGGAAAACGCTTTGGGTTTGGAATTTGGCTTTGTCTTGCCAGCCTGAAGCCCAGATGGAAAAAGGACAAGGCCAGGTAGGCAAATTTTCTTGGCTTAGAGAGGGCCTACCTACCAGGCTACCAAGCTACCATGATCTAGGGTGGTTTTTGTTTGGGTGTGTGGGTGCGGTTTCAACTCTCAACTCAGTTAGGAGGCAGCCCATTGTTAAGTTGAGATGCCAGCTTGGAAAAGCCTGTTGAGGTGGGTCCTAGGAAACCCATCTCCTGCAAGCTGCAACAACAAATCACAAACCAAAAGCTTCTAAGTCTACCGAAACAACCAATAAGTTGTATGTAGCATCATGATGGAGTGTTCTGGACTGGACTGGCAAAACAGAATTCAAGGAGAGTAGAGTGAGCAATTGCTTTGAATTGATAACAATGATACTGATATCAGTACCACAGAATAGATTCTATTTTAAGCAATAATAAACGATTTTATATATACACGGCATTATTACTTTTAAGTTGTTCAGTAACTAAACTCTGATCTGGCACCGGAGGCTACCTACAGTAGAGAAGATATGGCAATACAAATGGAGAGATACCCAAATCGATTGGAATTGTAAATCATGTCATGAATTCCAGAATGACATTGTCTGTGTGTGTGTAGTTGGTAGTGCAAGGTTTTTTGACAGTAATAGGCCATGGAGCATTATTGTGTCCTTATGCTAATGATAGCTCATGGTCATGGACTACTTAATGAGATTGTTCACCATTATCTCTGTTATATTATTACAATTATTAAGGTTGAACCATTTTTTAACCACTAATAATGGTTCACATGTAGTATAGTAAGTTGAAGTTTTTTAATATAGAAAAAAATAATAAAAAATAGTGCTAAACTCAGAAAATAGAATAGCCACTTAGCCAGCCAATCATCAATAATTTAAATTTATGGTCATAATAATTAATTAATTATCTACCCTTTTTAATCTTGTAATTATCTAATTATCTTATAAATAGTTTTCGTCTTTACTTTAATTATAATAAAGGCCTAATGGGAATGAATAAATCAACTGTTTACACCCGGGTCTACACTTCTCTCTCACCTTCTCAACCTTGCTCACTTGTGAAGTCTCAGGCTTTCTTTTGAGGCAAAGCTGATGCTTATTGCCAGAAAGCAACAATGGGAACCCTACCATCAAGCTGTCAGCTAGTCCTATTTGAAAGTTGAAACCACACAAAAACCATTTATTTCATTCCAAAATCCAAACCCTTTTTAGTGTACCGGTGGTCCAATCCAACGCTCTCCGGTCTCCGCTCTCTGTCCTGTCCCACTCGCCCGCCATCTCTGCGCCTCTTCCGCACTGATCGTAGCGTTGATCAGGTCTCCCCAAAAGAAAATAAAAACAAAAGAAAAATTCTGACTTTGTCTTGACATTTGCCATCAACCCCATCGGATTCCTGGAAAAAGGTTTCAATTCATGGCTCCTGAGCTCACGAGTCCCTCGAGCTCAAACTCCAACATCTCCATCTCTCATCAAAATACAGGAAAAAAAAGAGTCTAAATATGGCAACCCAGAATGTCGCTAGCGTAGCGTTTTAGTAAGGGAAGAGAGTTGATATGACCATGAAAACTCTACCAATATAACCATACACCTTTTAAGTATGGTTTTCAAAATCGGATAGGACCAGACAGTCAAGATAGGAAAAATTAGGAATCGGGCACCGTTTTACTCTAAAATTGTCATTTTGGTAAAAAAAACCATTGCCATTGAGATCCGGGCAATAAAACCATTAAAACAGTTCAATGGTTTTTAGCTACTTTCTTTTAAAATTTTTAATTTTTTATCAGAATGGACTGCTCATTCATTTTGAACGATTAGACCATTCGACCAAAAACCGAACCCCTCAACGGTTCGTTGTCTGATTTGATTATAAAAAACTTGCTTTTAAGTTTTAATAAACATGCTTAAAATTGAATTGAAGGTGCACTCACCATAACCATAATGAGATGCTCACCCTCTGATCTCCATATCTCAGGATCCGGGCCCATCATCAAACAGTTCGGCAGCCATGTAATTTCTGAATCATTTAAATTGCATTGATCCTTGTGCAGTGGAGGTCCATGGCTATTAGTGAAGACTGAAGAGGGCATCTCATGGCTGTTACGATGAGAGCGTCTCCGTCTTCATTATAGCACAGCTAAAAGTTAAAAAGAAAGAAAGATTTGTATAAAGACCAAAACAGCCTCGTCAATAGTGTTAATTGTGAAATAACAAAAAAGAGAATCACATACTAAGACTACTGTTGTTTGTTAATTGTTGCCCACCACAATAGAAAAGAGGAAAAAAGAACCCTTGGTTCACCCTCAGAATCGAAATCGGATTCAGTCAGTAGCCTTGCATTGAGAATATCTCTCAATTAAATAAAGCACAAAAATAAGGAGATGTTGGCAGTGCAAGGCCTGTTGGATTGGTGGTGAGATGGGATATATGACAGACAATACAAGGCAGGGTGGCAGGAGATGGATCATGGATGATAACTAGATTCCAATCTGACATAATATAAAAGGGTTTTCTCTTCACGGGTGGGGTGCATGGAGGGGGCCCTGATTAAATTGCTACAGGGAATCTTGATTTTGGGTGCACAAAAGATTCCATGCAGCATGCAGCATGCTCGCTGTGGCACAGAGGGAAAAGGAGACAATTGAATTGATGAACACCAATGCCCTTGCTTTGCTTTGCTGCTGTCCCTCTTTCTTCCCAGCTCCCCTACTCACAACTGCAAATATACTAACTTCATAGTGTTTCCGTTCGAATTTGGAGCTTTTCTAGTTTTTTTTCCCCTTTTCTATCACTAACACAATTCCCCATCCATCTCTCTTACGTCCTTGCTTGTGCCAAACTGCAAAACCTCGTATTGGATTGGAAATAGGAATTGTTTTTATTTGAGCCCGTCACAGATTCATTTGCTGTGTTTAGTTTGAACGAAAAAGTAAGGAAAGAAAAGTAATGTAGAAAAACCTTTATAAATTTTGTATTGGTTTTCTATTTTTCTCCTTCCTTTTCCTACTTTTTTTCCTTCAAACCAATATGAAGTAATAGTTTTTAGGCCCATATCCAATAGCCATTTCAGTATTATGAAAAGATAATAAAATCACATGTTACAAGTCCTTTCTGGCCACGATGCGGAGGATGAGAGTTAATTGGACAAGAATCAAGTACCAATCCCAAATAAGATTTCTTTGTTGAGTCCAACTGTATAAATTTTTATAGCATGTAAAACCCTCAAAATTTCATTCATGCTTGAGTTATATGGCAACAATTCCCATAAAATGCACCTTAAATTTTTCTTTGTTTGGATATAAAATTTTAGAGTAGAGAATGCAAAATAGAGTGAGGGGATGAAAAGCTTTTCCAAGTGCAATAATGTCAACCGGGTCAGGTTTGACATGGATTGAACCAAACCTGAACCTGAAACCAAACACCCCACCCTGCTATATGAAGTATGAATATAGAAACAATGGTGGCATGTAATGTAAGCAGGGAAAGGTGGAGAGATATGAAAAGATGAAAAATATAAATAAGAATTTAATACTTACAATAATAGAGAATCAAAAGACAGAACAAATAAATCATATCTACATAAAACACTTGAGGTGCTTATGGTGTTGCAATCTAGAAATGACTTATAGCTCAACCCAAAATAAGAACAAATTGACCTTTCTCAACCTTAACCAATAAAAGGGCATTTCTCAACAGGAGCCCAGCCCTATTGTGACCAAAATTCACATCAAACTTGTTATTAGGAATGGCAACGGAGCGAGGATCATATTCTCTATTTTCGATCCTGATTCTCAAATTAACCTTTATCATATCTCCGATTTCCGTTGAGGGTAAAATTTGTCCTCCATGATGGGTTCCCCAAAAGGATCTTAATTTTTGAATTTTTTTGGATAACAAAATTTTTTTGAAAAATAAATTTGTTTAAAATAATAAAAACTTTAAATTATAAATAATATTTTAAATATGTTTTGATATATATATATATATATATATATATATATATAATAAATAATATAATAATATATATCTAATATAAATAACATTTAATATATATATATAATATCGAGGTCAGGGCGGGGCGAGAACATCAATCCCCTTTTCCGACCCTGACCCCGATTAGGGTCTTATTAATCCCAATCCCCATCTCTATCCCTGCACTTCCAAAACAATCCTATCTCTGACCCGATCGAATCAAGGATGCTGGGTCCCCATTGGGGATGGGAAAATTGTCATCCCTACCTGTTCCAATAGGAATAGGGTGGTGGAATAGGGCGGTTTACCCAATTAACCTACCCCATTGACATTCATAGCCATTGACAGCCTCCACTAGTGAACATTTGCCAATGGTCGTCGACAATGGTAGTCCGGTAGATGGTAGATGCTTAGATAAGAAGAGAAATGACAGGAGTAAAACAATCAATCTATTTTCTTCGTTATATTTCCTTCCTCTTAATGCTGAGTAAAATTTTGATTCAATTTTTACCCTATACAAGATTTACCTCTAAAAAAGATGTAAATGGAGTTGGAGTGTTGCAACTTGCAAGTTTTACTTGCCTAATGGTGCATACAATCTTATCAAACAAAAAGTATGCAAAATTTGCAATTTGCACTTTGGTCCACTACCATAATTGAAATAATTTGAGCCAAGGCAAGAAAA
Organism: Nelumbo lutea; assembly: GCF_056320005.1. Lineage (NCBI taxonomy): Eukaryota > Viridiplantae > Streptophyta > Magnoliopsida > Proteales > Nelumbonaceae > Nelumbo > Nelumbo lutea. Next base: position 142,915,243 of record NC_142684.1, read on the forward strand.
GGAAGCCCCTTTGAATCAACAATTTTACTGTTTCCTCTTGAGTGACATGCAATGGCTAAAATGCCCCTCCATCACTTTATCCTTGCTAATCAACATCATAAGGTGGGCCATGGTCCTTTTCTCCACAATCCTACCATTTATAATTAGGAAAATTACTGATACAGGGACTTGTAAACTTTCACTTACAAGCACAGAAGTATATGTGACAAAAATCTTTGTGAAAAATGTTCTCCGGTGGAAACTATTTCTGTTCATAGGTCCTCTGTGCTCAACCTCTACCGAGCTATTTCTAAAATGTCTTTCACATCCAATCTTTACACTTTTCATTGTTTTGAAGAATATCTTCTAAGATGAAGAAGATTTTTGCCGTGCTTTTCCTTGTTTTTGTACATTTTACAATGCCAAAAAAATATATATATATATTATTTTACCTTTTATTTTTTTATCTTTATATTTGTATTTTCAATTAATTATCTATTCATTTGGGTGATATTTGATATTAAGGTTTGATCATGGTTTCATAAATCAAGTGGTATTTATTTGGATTGATCACTATCCATTAGCATAGATTTTTTTCTTGGTATTATTGTTCTTTTCTCATATAATGGCTACACCATGCAATTTGATAAATAATTCCAGGTTGCCTGTATATTTCGATAAATTATTGATTTCCCTACTTTAAAACAGTAACAAGTAGGGAAATTTAAAACAAAAACAAGAGGAGGATATATGTATTATAGGTGGAGGTTTTGCAAAACAAATAAAAAATTGTGACTATAATTTTCACTTGTTTATTTGGTGCAACTAAGTGCCCTTGTGGCATGCCACGTAAGTAAAAAGGATGAACTCAAACAAAAAGAAGAAAGTGAGGGAAGAGAGAAAATGCCTAGCTGGCCCTGACATAGTAGAAATGCCTTCCATAAATGACTATGGTACGGTACCAGAAACCTGTTAGGATTTTCATTTCTAAAAACTAGGTTTCATTGAAAACCAGAAAGGAAACAATAAAATAAATATTCATTTTTAAACTTTTTCTTCTTAACCGGTAAAAAAGTTGAAGGAACACAAAATGGGAATAATTTTAGAAATAAGGAAAAATAGTTTGAAGAGTATACCAAAATATTATTAGTCGTCATAACTCATAAGGGATTAAAGCCGTACGTTTATTTTTTTTTGTAATTTTAGCTTTCTAATCAATTTTCGTGGAGGCTATAATATCATTAGCAGTGTGTCCCATTCATAAAGGATGGGGATCACCATTCTTTGCGTCTTGACATGTTGGACAGATGCCTTATCAATTGGCCCATCTACAAACCTCTGCATGAATCAGCAACATCAAATAACATTTGGTCTGCCTAATTCTTAGTTACTAAAAAAAAAAATCTTATTTAATAAAATCTTCTCCGCCGTGACGCCGTCCAATAATCTGATTTACGAATCCGAATCGCAATTCACCTCATCATCGCGTATTTACTATGTTGAGTTTTGGCATTTTAAGGGTACCATCAATGACACGTGGCAGATGAACAAACCACAGGATTGAACTACTTTTCTTTAATCCGGAAAAAGGGTTCAAAATTAGAATCTTAGACTCGTGGGAAGCAAGGGTATTCTAGTAAATTTAACGAGACAGACCCCTCTGATTGAGTTTACACATTCGCCCTCCGTGTCTCCTACCGTAATTCTTTTAAGCCCCATCAAAACCTCTTTGTCATCGTCCCTCTCCCTCGGCCATTGTGTCTTCATTCCTCACCATTGGAAGGCTATGGCGGTACCACAGAGTCGCTCCGTATTGGCTCTTCTAGGATTGTTAGGGATTTTGATCCTCGATCTTCATCGGGTGCAAGCCGATTCGATTCACGATCTCCTTAAGAGCAGAGGATTGCCCGTAGGCCTCCTTCCTAAGGCTGTGAAATCGTACACTCTCGACGATCATGGCCGCCTGGAAGTCTTCCTCGATCGCCCTTGTTTGACGAAATTCGAGAGTAGAGTCTACTTCGACAGCGTTGTAAAGGGTAATCTCAGTTATGGCGAGCTTACAGGACTTGAGGGTCTCTCCCAGGAAGAACTCTTCCTGTGGTTACCTGTCAAAGACATCATACTCGACGACCCATCATCGGGTGTCATCTTGTTCGACATTGGAGTCGCTCATAAGCAGCTCTCACTTTCTCTCTTCGAAGATCCTCCAGAATGCAAGCCGGAAGCTCAAGGCACTCTGAGTCTTGGATCAGGTTCTTTGTATTTCTCACTGATCCCCAACCCATAACCATGTTTCTCATTTGATCGTCACACCCGTTTCAATTCAATTGATTTGAGTTTTTTCCTGCAATTAATTTTCGTGGGGATGCAACCGTTTTCAGATTCCGATTTAGAATTTTTCTTTTGTGTTTTAACCGTGAAAGATGAATTGCATTTATTGCTGCTTATTAGAAACCGATTAGTCGATCTCTGTCTTTGACGACTTTTGCTTCTGCTCCCACTGAACTTGAATTCTGATTTTCTTTCTTCGGAATATTTCTGTGGGTCGAAATTAATTGCCGTTTATGGGTATCCCAGTTAGTGGTATTCCCAGGTTAACCAAAAATTGATTCTGATAAATTAACATTTCCATTTTTAGTACAGTATTCTGTTTAATGTCGTTCCCTTCCGAATTTAACCAAAGATAAAAAATTGGTTGTGGTTGTGGCATTGCAGGCGGTTGGCAGGAGGATGAGAGAAAGGAAAAGGGAATTGGAGTGGAGATGAAACCACAAATCCTTTGAGATCTTACTGTTCTTTTATTTTTATTTATATTCTCTTATTTTTTATTATTTTTAATCGAGAGTAACTGTGGGTAGATGTGATTAAGATGTAAAGATCGGAACAAAAGATTTTAATGGAGGTTTTTTTTTTTGTGTTTATCTACTTATCCGTATAATCAATCTAATTGGTTTTAACTGACCGGATTTTAATCAATTAGACAACTGAGCTGGAGCGAAATTGACGTATTAGGAAGGTTTTCTGACTCATTCTCTCGTCAACAGTCTGTTCCACGTACTCTCCTTCTAGAATCTAGACGATTAAAGGAGGTGGATAAGGAATCTCGCATTGGCTGATTGCTTTGTCTCTTATTATGTTTATCGACTTGTTAAGACGGAATTATTATCGTTAAGTCTAATTACTTATCTATTATCCATAGCCAAGGCCCGAGGATTTCGCATAATTCTGTTTTAACTTAGAAAGGTAGCCGTTAATTACAACGGGAAGGGTTGGACGGTGTGGTCACGGTTTCCTTGTGGGGGATAATTAGCTTTTAATCATGATTAGAAACGATACTTATGTGATATTAGGACTTAGGAGTTGATCACAGAAACAGACACGTCCAATGGGCCTACTTATATTAAAATATCTTTGACATTACCTCAAAGGCCTACAACGAGTTCATGCAACTCTTGAATACTCCGCCCGGCTTACATGCATGGTCATTGGCCCACGCACCTTTTTTTTTTCATGCGTCCCACACTCCCACCGTGTATGTGGGAGTTGCATAAAGTGGTTGTATAGGAAATGAATGTGGTGCAATCCCCAATTTTATGATAATAGTGTTGTGCAATGCTATAGGCGCAGCACTGCATCTGCTGCATGACTAGAGACTTATATTTGGCCCTTGCCGCTTAACAAGGCAAAGGATGACTTGAGACACGCACTCAAACAATCGTCCACCTGTATTGTCCCTGTGAAAAAGATTAGTAGCTTTCTTCATCTACAATTCTGTATCTTTTTGATAGCTACCCTATCAAAATGATCAGTGAGAATCAAATGGTCCTACATTATAAAGTACCTAACGTTGCGTTTGGTTTGACAGAAAATAAGAGAAACAAGACGTTTAAGTAAAGTTGTCAATCAAAAAATATTGTGAAACTCCTTGATAACTTTTCTCAATTTTATGTTTCTCTCTTATATTCTGTAAAACCAAACACAACCTTAAGTGGCATGGTGAGCTGATTTTCGCCTTTTGGGTTTACAAAGGTTGGCTATGGTGGTCATTGGAAACCATGCCGTAGAGAAGCATTGATCGTAATCATATACATTCGGGACTAAGACTATTCCTCGCCCAACCCAGCTAGGGTATAACTGGGCCACAGTAAAGACACGGGCTCAAGGCCTTGGTAACAAAACCTAGGCCCAAACCATTCCCCATCCGCGCATGGTGATAGAATAATGTCGTGTAACATACCTCGTGCTAAATTGTAGTCCATCTCCCTTTCAATTCCAGTTTTTCAAGTTTGGGGCCTTTGGGCTTTGGAGGATCTGTTATTCTTTGCTTGAAAATGTTTTTTTTTTTTCTTTTTTATACTACCTTCATTCCTAAATCAAAATCTTTCAGTTTTGGTGCTGTCGTGCCGATGAAGGTTAAATTGTAGTGTCTAGTGTGAGTTCAAATCAGCCCCCCACAAGATTGCCTCCTACAAGGTCCTACAGCATATCTTCACCTTGTATTGGGAACATTTCTTGATGATGATATCATCATTTCTGGAATTACCATCGGGAAATGTCTCCCAATACATGATAGGAATGTGTTGTGCGAAGTTGTTGGAGGCAATCTTGTGAGGGGCTGATTTGGTGTCGTCTAATGTTCACACATAGCTTCCTGACTTCACATTTTTCTGTTGTTAGCTTGAATTGATATTTGACCTCTCTGTCCTTATGTTTGCTCATCTGCTCTGCCTGGTATTTTGATCCAGCTGAAATTGGAATACTCTAAAAGCGTTTCCTTTTTAATATCTCACAGGACATCACAGGACACCAACAGTCGTGTAGGCAGGGATTTCATGTGGGATGGACCCGGAAAGAATTGTTGGTAATGGGGTGATGAAATTGAAGATGTGACAAAATCAGGCAATGCTGCCATCAGATACATAGCTCAATCAATTTATATCGGGAAAACCCCCAGCAGCCAGAACTTCTTTCATTGGTAAAGTTGTCATTCTCATCTTAGTGGCAGAAAACATGGGCGGCGATAGAAAGTAATCTCCTTAGAATTCGAAGGTCATTGTTGTTTGTTGATAGCCTGAACGGCTGAAATAGGAAAATTCAGCTGGCTAATAAAGTTATGTTCCTGTATTTCTCCTAGGAAGGTAATTCAAGAAATGGTCTAATTTAGAGTTTTAGACACGACAGGAGGTTTCTCTGACAGGTTGTTTCTCTTATCATATTGTAGCAGAAAGAGTTCGGGTCTATCACCAGGTAGGCCGTATTTATATATATATATATATATATATATATATAGGATAGGGGTTCTCTCTCCATACAGGAAATAGAATCTATTAGTGCCAGTAGATTTCCACTTGAGAGCAATCAAGTAATTACTGCCATATAAAAAACAGTAGTTACTGATTATTACATTAATTTAATAAATATAGGGAAATTGTCTTAAACTCACTACAAGTTTTTAGTATTTCTTTTAAACTCACCACAACTTTTCAAAACGTCTAAAGCTCATCATGTCATTAAGTTTTTATTTTCCAAAACTCACCTTCCGTCGGTGCACCATTAATGTTTCTTAGTAGAGGTGACCACGTCAGCATAAATAACAATTTTATGACTAAATCACCTTTGAATGGCGAGTTAGAGGAAAAGGATCTTTTTTCATTTTTTCATTTTAGTTTTTTGTTATAATTTCTAATGTTTTTATAATTTCTGTTTTTTTTTTTACATTTTTCTATTTTCTACAATCTATAAAATTTCCTGTATTTTTTGTTATTTATTTGCAATTTCTGTGTGTTTTCTATATTTTTTGAGTTTTTTCTACAATTATTATTTTCTGATTTTGTTTTTCAATTTCTATAGTTTTTATAATTTGAAAATAATTTTTTATTTTGAGTGCAATTTCTATAATTTTTTATATTTTTTGCAATTTCTGTGTTTTTATATATTTTATATTTGAAAATATTTTTTGAACTTTTTCCTTTTTATTATATCTAAATACTAAAATATATGTATATATTTTAAATTTTCTATGAAGGTTAAAATGGTAATATATTAATGGTCGTTAGTCTCTTTAATGTCAAGTTAGTGACATGGTGAGTTTTAGACATTTTGAAAAGTTGTTGTGAGTTTAAGAGAAATGCTGAAAACTCATGGTGAGTTTTTGACAATTTCCCATAAATTATATAATTAATAACTACTGTTATTATAAATATTGTTAATAACTAGATATTTACTTTAAAATTATAAATACTGTTATTAAAAAATGCTGTTAGTAAATTACTGATTATTGCAGTAATTTAATAAATATAAAATTAGTGACTATAATTAATAATTACTGTTATTATAAAAATTGTTAATAAATAGATATTTACTTTAATTTTACTTTAAATTAAAATTATAAATATTGTTATTAATAAATACTGTTAATAAATTTAGTAATTATTGTTAATACTAAAAATAATTAAAAATGTTATTAAAAGTATTGTTATTGATTATTTAATAAAATATTATAATTACTAACTATTATTGATAAACAACGTTCGTTTTATTTATTTTTGGTAATTATTAATTTAATGAATATTGTTAATAAATCCTATTCATAAGTTTAATATTTACTATTATATTAAAAATAACTAAATAATATTATTAAAACTATCATTAATGATTATTTAATTAAATAATATAATTACTTATTATTATTGATAAATATTGTTAATAACGTTTTGATAATCGACGGTTCGACCATCCGGTTAGAACTGATGGCCCATTTTGACAACAAAAATTGCAAGCAAAAAATTACAAACCGTTTTCGCCACCGATTTTTGGGTCAATGGTTCGATCATCCGGTTCGAACGGGACGGTCCATTCTGACAATAAAAACTATAGGCAAAAAATTGAGTTTGTGAGGTCCATTAAGTAGTATCATACGTGCTATGTCATTTGAGCGTATGGCTCATACAACCCAAAAATGGAATTGTTCTGGCCACCGATTTGTGGGTCGACGGTTCAACGTTCGGTTCAAACGGACAGCCTTTCTGACAACAAAATATTACAAGCAAAAAATTATGGAACCGTTCTAGCCAAAGATTTTCGGGTCGACGGTTTGATCATCCGGTTCGAACGGACGACCCATTTTGGCCATTGGTTTTTAGATTAACGGTTCGACTGTCCAGTTCGAAAAGACTGTCTGTTCTAACAACAAAAATAAAAAAATAAAAAAAGGCCAAAAACCATTGAATGGGTCAACGGGTTAACGGTTCGACCACTCGGGTCAATGGGCTATTGACTGATTCAATGGTTTTTGGCTAGGGTCTGGGATTGGGGTAAAACAGAATTGGTTGCCTAGACGATTCCCAATTAAAAAAAAAAAAAAAAAAAAAAACAGACAATCGGTTCTGACAAAAAGAAAATTACTGGCAAAAAATTGAGTATGAGGTCCATTAAGCGTGTTATGTCATTCAAGCGTGCGACTCATATGACTTGAAAATGAAACCATTCTAGCCACTGGTTTTCGGGTGGAAGGTTTAACTGTTTGGTTCGAATGGATGGCCCGTTCTATCAACAAAAATTGAAAAAATAAGAAAACGACCAAACACCATTCAATGGATCAACGGTTCAACCACCTCTGTTAATGGATCATTGACCGATTCAACAATTTTTTTTATCAACGACGAAAATTAGGATTAGACGGAATCGATTGCCTAGATAATTCTCAATTAAAAATATATAAAATGGTAAATCAAAGATTCGACCACTCAAATTAATGAATTGTTAGCAGATTCAACGATTTTTTTACGAGATTACAGAGTTTGAGATAATAAATGGTATCTTGAGACTAGTCGCCCTGCACCTGGTTAGATTTTTCATAGAATAGATGATCCTCAAAATTAAAATTTGCTTCGGGAACAAATGCCGTGGGCGGCAGGATTCGAACCTGCGCGGGCAAAGCCCACATGATTTCTAGTCATGCCCGATAACCACTCCGGCACGCCCACCCGACCGTTGACTTAAAAGTTTATTATTTCTATCTAACATAATTTTGGAAAGAACCAAATTTCTGCTCTGCTGCTCGAATTTGGTGATCTGCATAATTTAGAAAGGTAACTCAGCAATTAGGATTTCTAGTCATGCCCGATAACCACTCCCGCACGCCCACCCAACCGTTGACTTAAAAGTTTATCATTTCTATCTAACATAACCTTGGAAAGAACCAAATTTCTGCTACAGATCTGCTGCTGGAATTTGATGATCTGCATAATTTAGAAAGGTAACCCAACAATTAGGATTGCAAGAAAGGCCAAGTTAGGTTGGGTTGAGGCCAACCCTAGCTTAACCCTAAGTTCCAAACTCCAACCCTAACCCTAACTCAACCCGGCCTATCCAATTTAGCTCAAAGTCAATTTCGAGTTGGGTTGGGCTCCGATTAGACCTAATTCAACATTCTTCCCATCCTTTAAAATCTTGTAGAATTTCTTAATTTTATATCTTAACTTTTACTACATATATTAATTTTATGTTTTATTAGTATTTATTTGTTAATGTTTTTATTGGTTCTTTAAGTATAAATTTTAAAAAATAGTGTTTGAAATTATTATAGTTTATTATGAATTATAGCTTATAATAGATCTTTTATGGGCAATAAGCTATGGGTGCCAAACAATAAAGAGGAGATAAAGAATAAAATATTCAAAAAAAATGTTATTAAGGCTTTAATATTTCCAATTAGATATCATACATAGAAACAAATAGTTGTATGAAATCATATATATATAACATATATATTTATATATGATATATACTATATACTCGGGTTTGGGTTGGATCAAGTTGTCTGAGGGGTCAAGCCTAACCCAAATTTCAACCGTAACCTTAACCCGAGGATCAGGCATATTGGGTTGAGTTCGGGCCAACCCGGCCCAAGTTGCAGCCATACCAGCAATCGAGGGTCTGTTTGGTATTTGGTGGTCGGAAGTAATAAAAGCACTTCCCACGACTTGTTAATCGGTGTCATTCTCATTCATTCACTCCGCAATCTCAGGCTTAATCCTGTGAATTGCTCTTAAAAGTACCAATTCATGAAACCAGACAATAAATCAATAGGTAGTCCAAACTTACATCTGAAAGACTGGCCAATTTCAAACCGATCCCATTACAAAGGAATAGAAGGCTTCCAGCGAATACTCTTCCCTTCATCCCTTCTTTAAAAGGAAGAAAGAAAAGGAAAAAGGAAACGGAATTACTTCCAGAATAATTAACAAAGAGATGATGAGAAAATAAGTAAGCGAAGATCGAAGTGTGAATCAAAGATATATGCTTCCTGTCCTCTAAATCGATATATATTCTTTTTTTTTTTTGCTACTGTTTCCTGCTTTTTACAAGATCAAGACAAGCGCTGAACCCAGCTTGGCGAATAACACTACTTCCTCTTTCTTTTTATTATTCACGTCTAATAAAAGAATATGGAAAAAAAGAGAAAAAAAAAAGAATCAAAATTGATGGCCTGTTCATCCTAAGAACTCTCCATAGTATCTATTTTCACTTCCCTGTTTGATATGAATTGGAGAAACTCAAGACTTGACATCTGCATTTCTTCTTCTGGTAACCCGTATGTAGGCAAAAACAACAGCAAAGATGGCAGTGGCAATCCCTCCAATGATCACACCTCCACCCGCGGCCGATCCTCCGGACAAATGATGCTTCCCCATTCGTCTAATCCCCGGCGCTTCTGCGACCTCCGTCGACTCTCCCTCATCCTCTGATGATGGTGCTGCGGCACTCGAAACAGGTGGGTCCGAAGAACCAACAACACCCTTTTGGTGTTCGACCTCTGTTCCAGCCTCTGGTGCTCTGCTTTCCAAGTGTTGGTTCTCGTGAGCCATTGCCAAGACCATTAAGAGCTCAGTCATTACAAAGCAAACCAGAAGAAATCGAGACATCACCAGATGCTCTGTTGTTGTGAATGTTAACAGAGAGGTATAGTTGGCTTGATAGAGAGGCTATTGGTTATAATTCCACTGCTGCTGCTGCTTCTCGGACGCTACAACCAGAACTCCCCCTACGCTGGATTGCAGGAATCGCAGAGAAGATCAAGTGTTGCGATATTTATACAAGGGAGCTAGGAGACTAGCTAGACCTAGGATCCGTAGGGGCGCAGTTTTCACACTGAAGTAATTAGTTGAGAAAGAGGACGCGGACTTGTGCTGTTGAAACTTGAAGCCAAAGAGAAGGTTCCGTTTGTTGGGGTTCGGGCCTCTCCGTTAATTAATGCGGGGAAGAGTTTCTCTGTGGAGAGAGCGAGATCCGTTCCGGCCAGGTAGAAACTAGAAACTGGACACCTGTCTCTTGTTACAAACTGACAAATACATACAACTGGGTTTTCGATTTTCCAATACGTCGGTAAATCAGATAGCGTGCATCCTACCCGCATCAATACTTGCCCGTTTACATGATAACAAGACAAATACTGTTCTCGATTAGCCAACTCTGTGGACCACCACTTCTTCAAGGGTTTGGATTTTGATAAGTGATGCAGAAGATGAATGATCAGGTAAGGTGTATGTATAGTCGAACAACACCTTGTAGTTACTCTATGACTCGAAAGGCGAGGAGAGTGAGCTACAACTAACAACTTGATTTTTATACGGTGTTTGTGTTTGAAAAGAAAGAAAGAAAACAATGTTTCTTTCAAACCATCGAGCATCGACGCGGCTGACATTGCAATTTTTTGCAAATACAGCTGGGGAGTGGTAGGAGAAAAGTTGTCATTTAAAATTATCCTTCGCACGACTCACAACTGGGTGGAGTGGGAAGGATACTGGGTTGATGCCATAGGGTATTATGGGTCAAATGAAGGATATATTAAAAAGACTGTACTGCCCTGGTGAGTTAAGGGCATATCAGTAATTGAACTTCTTAAAGGGGTTTAATATGAAGATGACACGTTTTGATTCCTAATCAACAATTAATGGTTATGGTATATGGAGGATGACTATTACTCGATTTTGGACGGAAAGTTAAAAGTTCTTTTTCTTTGTTGATTGTTGATTGTTATACTCACCAGTCAACATGACCAGCTGCTTTTTTTTTTTTTTTTTTTTATCTTTATTTTCTTTTTCTTGTTCCTTTCACATAGCCATAGCTCTATAATGCGTTCTTCCCAAGTCAGAGAGCAAAGTAGAAATTCACATTTTTCCTTCCAAACATTCACCGAGTCTGAGCCGGGGCAAGTATTTTGGTGGTCTGGGTTGAGTCCGGATCGATTCTCCACACTGCACGCCTTACACCGACCTCAATATGTTTTTGCGCACATTAGGAACATTTGACCTCACAATATGTTTTTGCGTGAACATTTTCTGTATTTGAATTTATTATTTATGGAAGATGTTTTCAATACAAGGTGTGATGTGGCTGTGAGATTGGTGTGAGACACACTATATGAAAAGCAAATTTCAATTCGTCTGGGTTGAGTACAAACGTAAATATGTATCACATAAATACATACAAAATAATATAAAATATAAGATTTTGCACTCTACATATTTGCATTTATACTGTTTCCAAACTCAGCCTTAAAAGTGCTAATTACAGACTCAACCACTCAATACTAGTGTTTACAAGGCAAAACGGGGTGAATTATTTATAAAGTTTCAAAATTTCCTCATGTATAGAGGTACCGTGTATTATAATGTATAAGCCTTCCTTTTTATTTTCTTCGGTATCAGCCTTGTTTTGATACAAGAAATATTAAGTTTTTTTTTAATTTTAATATTTTCAGGAGATAGGCGTTGTCAGGACTGGCTCCTATAAAATTTTCAAATATATACATATATAATAAAAAATAGTGACAACAATGTTAGGAATCTACCTACCTAAGAAGATTCTCTAGTTTAAATAAACATTGAATAAAAATTATTGGTAATCCAATTGAAAGATATTTATTTTAAATTGGGTAAATTTCTTAAGCTACCCTTTTAGTTTAGCTAATTGACTAAGTATACCCTTATTGTTTGAAAATTGACTAACACTACTCTTATTGTTTTTGACAATTGGCTAACACTTTCCTTACCGTTAGTACCACTTAATATTCCGTTAACAAAAAGATAAAAAAGACTATTTTACCCTTTATTCTTCTTCAAATTTTCAAAATAAAATAGAGAAAATGGAAGAGAGAGAAAGAGAGAGAGAGAGAGAGAGTACACGTCTAGATACCACCTTCTTCAATGAGTATGATCTTTGATGCTTGTGGATCAACTTCCGACTGCCATTAATTTCTAGTCGGAACTGGTATTGGCATGGAGAGCATCAACGGATTCCCTTCAAGTATCCAGAAACTATTGATCTTACTAGCATTTGCTCTAATTAGAGATTCCAAAGTCTTTGTCTTCCCACAAGAAGATGGAGGTGGGGAAATCTCTTCCTTACAAAGTTCAGAGTCCTCTTTCACTTGCAGAACCTAGTTTTTATGATTTAGGTTAGCCTCAAGCTCCAGTGAGCCACCATCTGTAGAAACACCTCTGATACGGGTTTCTCGGCCATTAGTTCTCCTTATACTATCATCGGTCTGTGTTGAAGCATCAGTGGCTCCATCACCATTACAAACCTTGTACTCTATCAAGCTCAAAGATCCACCCCGAGGGGGATTCATTCCAACTCTATAATCTGGGGACATACTGGAAGGACTCAATCGTTGAAGTGGATGGGAGATTTCCTCTTCTTGACGCCTCATATCTTTCCCAGCCATGCTCGAAGAAGATGAAGATGCCTCTTGGCTACGGACAGATGTAGGGTCTTGCAATTACTTCGGGGCCTAGAACTTTGTGCTACCATTTGGACTAAAACGATCTAGGGAAAAGAAAGCCAAACTTGAGGACCTTGATTTTCCTTATTTCTGGCATGATACAAGCAATTCATCTTTGTAATGAAATAATCCATCTGTTTTGCGATTACCTGAATGGAATGATTCTTCAAAGAGCTCGGAACCTTTAAGAACGTATTCATTCCCATGTGCAGGAAGAATCAAGTCATCCTAAAAAAGATCATGCCAAACAAAACCATTTTTATATCTCCTGCACCAATCCCATAGGGGAAACCGCGATGCCACTACTCTTGAGCATTCACCTCTTACAAGACCATGAGTACATGGAAGGCATGCCTCTTCCTCTCAGAACATTAAGCCTGACAATTACATCTGCAAAACACAAAAGTCAAATAACTAATTTTGCACCCAAATTTAATGGGTATCTTGAATCAATGATCAGATAACTAATTTTGCTTCCTATGAATTAATTTTAAGAAGGAAGAGAGGGAAATGACTGAGAGATTGAGGGAAAGAGAAGACCACCAATAAAGGTGGTGGAAACGGTAGAAAGGCGGGAAGAAGGAGAAGAAAAGAGAAAAGGAGAGAGAGAGAGAGAGAGAGAGAGAGAGGGAAATTGTTGCTGCCCTCCATGCCAATTCTAGTTCCGTCCTGAATTTAATGGCAGCCGGAAGTTGATCCACCAACATCAAAGATCAGACTCGTTGAAGAAGGCGATATCTAGACATGTACTCTCTCTGTCTTTCCCCTTTTTTCTGATTTATTTTGAAATTTTGAAGAAAAATAAAGGGTATTATAGTCTTTTTTGTCTTTTTGTTAACGGAATATTAAGGGGTGCTAACGGTAAAGAAAGTATAAATCAATTGTCAGAAACAGTAGGGATAGCGTTAATCAATTTTCAAACAATAAGGGTACACTTAGTCAATTAGCTAAATTATAAGAGTAGTTTAAGAAATTTAACTAATTTTAATAAATAAAAAAATTTACCTAATTTTAATAAATAAATCAGTAGGCACAAGTTTTCATTTGTAACGCTAGCTTTTGGTATATTAGAGAACAGAGGGGGGGACCATTGTACTACTTTTTATTAAAGTATGTGGTTGGGAAGATTCCCTTGAAATTTGAAACTCAATGCAACATTCATACTTGGTGTTTACTAATTAGTGCATGTGAACTGTGATATCTCCATGCATGAGCTTTATAAGGATTAGAAATTCAGTGATTTCTCCATGCTTGGTGTTTCGGTGTTATTGGTCCTACTAACAGCTCATCATGAAAAGGGGGAACCCATTGTTGACTGAACCTGCTCATCGTTTTCTAATTGGACGGATGCTAGAGAGTTTTTTCCGATTTCAACTACACCAGCAGATTTGAATTCGATGACCTGGACGTCAAATTTTACAGTTTTTTCCACGATAAGCCTCGATCGATCTCGAGTTCTCCTTTCTCAACCATAAATTAATCATCCACTTTGGATAGGATTTTCTCATTGTAACTTGGGGCTTTCGGTTTCTCTGTCCCACTGAAACTTTTAGGTTTGGATTTCTTTCTTCACCCTGGGATATTGCCTACCCTTAAAATTAGCAAGTTTAAAATAAAGAAAATTGAATAACCTTGCACATAAAGAAAATGAAAATTGAATAATTCTTAGAAAATATACTTTATTTTATATCCTAGTCACCACCCCGGCTGCGGCTGGCTGTATTTCGTTTTATAGAAATATAGTACTAAGAGAAAAATTAAAGAGAAAGTTGAGAAAAAAAATTCTTAACAACTTTAATTTGCTCAACTTCCTATTTTCTGTCAGTTTAAACCAAACGAAGCCCATAAGAATTACCTAGCTAATTTGATTTTTGAATTACAAAAACAAATAAATAAGCTATTCCACAGTATTTTTGAATTTGGAGATCCATTTGGAGGATTTAAACATGAATATCAGATCATATATATATATATATATATATATATATATATATATATAGCTTTAGCTTCAGACTTTTGTTGGTAGAGAATAGATAAACAAACAATCCCAATAAATTAATAATTAAATAGATAAATGCCATATAAAAATTAAGAGGCGCTATTACGTGATGCCACATGCAAGAGTCCCATTCTACAGTCTACGCACGCTAGCGCACTCACGTGAATTACACACGTGAGTTTGTCGCCATAGTGATAGTAGGCAATACCTGTGACCACGTGTAGCTAGGCAAGACATACATGCTTGGGCAGGGAGAAATCTCTGCAGGCAGGCAGGAGGCAGGAGGTTCAGGTAGACAAAAAGGGAGGGAGGTAGAAAGTTCAAATCTTAGAGTTAGAGGCATGATCCCACAGACAGTGCGTAGTAAATTAATTAGAACTATATTAATTAATTTCATAATTAAATATGTTGATTAGATAGGGAACCTGTGATGTGGCTTTACCTCCCTATTGTCAATATTATAGTGTGTAGGCAAGTTAATTAAATCAAACTCCCACTAAGGCCATGTTTTGGGAGTGCTTAAAAATAAAAAATCTGGGACTATATCATCAACTATTTATTGGTGTTTGGAAAATAAGCAGGAAATAAGTGTTTGTTTTAAAAATAAGGGCTTATTTTTTAACTCCACATTTTTAGTTTTTTTTTAAGTGCTCATACAATAAGTATTTATTCGTATTTTTTCTCACAAAATTGTCTTCAATAAAGTTTTAGAATATCAATTATATCCTTTCAATATTGTTACTTTTAGCAACAATATTATTACTTTTACGAAAGCATTTTTATGAAAACGCTTTTATAAATGTGCTTTTACGAAATCACTTTTGTGAAAGTACTTTTATGAAATCATTTTTACATGAAAGCACTTATACGAAAATACTTTTATAAGAGAACTTTTCTGAACATACTTTTATAAAAACACTTTTACAAAAGTACTTTTATGAAAGCACTTTTACAAAAGTAATTCTATTAAATTACTTTTATTCATTCACTATGGATTAGATATTTTGAAAATTTGAAAGAAAATGAACAAAAGAGTCACAAGTGCTTATGGGAAAAAACCACTAAACATCCAATATAAAATAAGTACTTATTTTTTTAAATAAGCACTTGAAAAAGCTGGACGCCAAATATAAACAAATGCTTATTTGAATAAACACTTATTTTTAACATGTGCACTCCCAAACATGGCCTAAGATTATCATTAACTATGTACTTAAGCCAAACTTCCCACCACCAACACCTTGGGAATCTTAATTACTCATCTATCATGCATATTGTTGCTACCAACCTACCATACATGTCATCTCGATGGGAAGTCGGAAATGTCGGTCAGCTCCCTAATTAATTTGGTGTTGATTGATGAATGTGCAATTGTCTGTCTCAACTCTCAATTAATTTCCATTGGGGCAGTTAGAACTTTGATCCCCTGGAGGGAGAGATGGAGAGAGATGAGGCATGTTGTTTAGTTGGACCGACCGTTGAATGGTTGATTCAATCCTTCAGAAATCCGTTTTGACTCTCATGAGGGAAGTTATACTACTACGGTGGTTTTTATTCCCTTTTTTTTTTGGTTGATGAATTATTTGAGTTTCCTGCTTTAGCAAGTTTTTCCTAAGGTTGTGTTTGGAAATGATGCAAATGGATTGTAAATCCCGTTTAGGGTAAATTTGTATTCTGGTTCATTTTTGGATGTGTTTGGAAACATTACATTATGCATTGACAAATGACAGAAAACACATTTTCCAATGCATATTTACATTGATAATAAGATATAAAATTACATCAATAAAAAAAGAAGTAAATTTGCATTCAAGTGACTTTTGATAAAAAAAAAAGGCATATGTTTTATTAGAATTTGTGTTTGCATCCATTGTAGCTAATAATCTGTTTGGATTAGAATACCAATTATACCCTTTCAACATTGTTACTTTTAGCAACATGTTACTTTTACAAAAGCATTTTTATGAAAACACTTTTATAAATGTGCTTTTACGAAAGCACTTTTGTGAAAGTACTTTTATGAAAGTATTTTTACATGAAATCACTTATACAAAAGTACTTTTATAAGAGTACTTTTACAAAAGTATTGTTATAAAAATACTTTTATAAAAGTACTTTTATAAAGCACTTTTATGAAAGTACTTTTATAAAAGCATTTTTATACAAATACTTTTCTGAAAGCACTTTTACAAGAATAATTCTATCAAAGTACTTTTGTTCATTCACTTTGGATTAGATATTTTGAAAACTTGAAAGAAAATGAAGGACAAAAGAGTTACAAGTGCTTATGGGAGAAAAAGACCAACAACAAACGTACAATATAAAATAAGCACTTAAAAGGATACCAAATGTAAATAAGTGCTTATTCAAATAAACATTTATTTTTAACATAAACACCCCGAAATATGGCCTAAGACTATCATTAATTATGTACTTAAGCAAACTTCCCACCACCAACACCATGGGAATCTTAATTACTCATCATCTATCAATCATGCATATTGTTGCTACCAACCTACCATGCGTGCATATTCATGTCATCTCGATGGGAAGTCAAAAATTTCACTCATCTCCCTA
Source organism: Nelumbo lutea (assembly GCF_056320005.1). Lineage (NCBI taxonomy): Eukaryota > Viridiplantae > Streptophyta > Magnoliopsida > Proteales > Nelumbonaceae > Nelumbo > Nelumbo lutea. The sequence goes on from NC_142684.1 coordinate 142,932,585, forward strand.
ATTAATTTGATGTTGATTGTTGAACGTGCAATTGTTAGTCTCAACTCTTAATAATTTCCATTGGGGCAGTTAGAACTTTGCCTAGAGAGAGAAATGGAGAGAGAGAGAGAGATGAGGCACGCTGTTTGGTAGGATCGACCGTTGAATTAATAGTTGATTCAGAGTTCAGATCTATGTCCCACAAGGGGGTGCCCCACAACGTCTCACAGCACATCCCCGTCATGTATTAGGAACATCTCTCATTGATGACATCATCGATTCTAGTACTATCATCGAGAGGTGTTCCTAATACACGGTAGGGATGTGCTGTGGGACTCATTGATTCAATCCTTCAGAGAGTCCTAAAAAATAATGGAACTCGTTTCGACTCTCATCAGGGAAGTTATTCTACTACGTTGTTTCCCTTTCCTTTTGGTTGATGAATTATTTGAGTTTGCTTCTTTAGCTAGTTTTCCTTTAGATTTCTTTCTCTTTGTTTGCAGCCCTAACTCCTTATGCAGTATAGGGTTTGCTTTGTGCTCTTGTTTTAATCTCTTCTGCAGTCCTAACTCCTTTTCACAGTACATGTTTTGCTTTTTGTTTTGGTTATAATCTCTTTTGCCTTAAATTTCCTTGGTCAGTGTTATCACTGCTATTCATGAGCCGGGAATCATCTATTGTCATGGGTATTAGAGGATCCATGAAAAAAAAGAAGAAGAAGAAGGATTCATGACTATGTATGGGTGAATAAGCCATTGATTTGTGACCTTGTGCACTCTAAATCTTACCTGGGTAGGAACATCACCTGTAGAATCTTTATCCCTTCGAACCTTATGGTTGAGAATGATAAAGGTAACAAAAGATAGGGAAAGGAGGTCCCTAGGGAGAAATACAAGGTTTGTAAAAGTTTAGTTTGAAGGAAAAGGTAGAGAAAGGAAGGGAAAGACAGGGGAACCTATACAAGGTTTGTAAAGGTTTCCTTACCTTTCCCTTCCTTTTCCTGCATTTTCCTTCAAACCAAACATAGGTCAGAGGAGGAAAAATGACTCCCAACCAATACCAATTATAATTAAGAAAGTCATCCATAAAGAAAAATCCCAAAATGGAGGGTCCGAACATAAGAAGACCCTAGAGTGAGATAAAGGCTAAAGCTGATAAAGGAAGCTAAGTACAAAGAAGTTCGACCCTATAAAGTGACGTTTCATTGTCTCTTGACATTTGACTTACAAAGATTTAATGGAAAGATGGATGTTTGTCTCAAACGTCCCGTTTGTGATTTCCGATGGCCACTAATTGCCTCGATTAAGAAAGAATTTAACAATAAAGTAACAAATGATCACACACAGTGTGGGCGGGGATCCCCATGTTTATGGGCAGTCTGTGAGTATAACACATAGGCCCCATACGTTTGTAAGTAAATATGGATGGGAAAGTTGATCAATGGATAATTGTTTTTCATTGACCAACTTTTCTATGTTCTTTTTGCATTAAGCAATGGGCCCCATAGTAAAGTTACAATTACTTTCTTGGGTAAAACTTACCCATCTCACAGGTGAATAAGTAACTTTATCGGTTGGGAGAAATTTTTACAAAACCTAATGAGACCATTTTACCCAATTTAATAGTTACTTCTTGTGGGTAGAAATGTTATTTTATTATTTACATAGGAATCCTAAAAATCAAAAGATTGGTGCACTTAACCATGTAAATGTTTCCTCAGTAACATTTACTCACTTACCCATGTAAGTTGTACTGTTACAAACGAACAAGGCCTTAATAACCAAAATCATGCACATGCATGCACCGTTACAAACCTAGAAATTTGTTGTGCATGCGCACAACAAATGAAACAAACGACCCCAGAAAATGGGTAGGGCATAAATTTAAAGAATATAAGAAATTTTAAACAGAGATAAAGAGGAATCAGAACAGGTAAGTAGCTATAAGAAAGCCTTGTTAAAAAATAATAAGACAATTTTCTATAAACAGTGCCTATGTTGGAAAATGGAAGAGGGTGAAACTCTCTCGGGGCGTGAGATAACCTATATAAGCGGGATGGTTGTGTAAAGCATCATACCAGCTTCCATACCTCTTCTTCTAAAACCTATTGTGGAAATAAGTTATCCTTAATGGAAAATAATACTCTCCCCTCTGAAGTGTCGGAATCGAGCAAGGCCAAGAGGGCTCTTGACCCGATCTTTCTACAAGAAGAGTTGAGAATTAATGGAGAGAAAATACCGAGTTCAAATATTTTGGTTTCCTTAAAAATGACACAAGTTATCAACATTGACGAGCTCCAAAAAATGGAAGATGGCGGATGACAAATAATCTCTGTGCTTGTACGTGAAAATTTTAGGGGACCTTGAATCTCTAAGGCTATGTTTGGTTTGGAGGAAAAGATAGGGAAAGGAAGGAAAATGTATAGGAAATCTTTACAAACATTATATAGGTTTCCTTGCCTTTTCCTTCATTTCCCTACTTTTTCCTTCAAACCAAACAAGCCTAAAAGTAATTATGGAGAACGCTCAAGCCTGGAATGTTCAGTCCATGATAATCAGCAATGGTTTTTTCTTGATCTCCTTCACGATAGAGGATTATTTTAGGATTTCATTAGGCTTAGTTTGGAAGGAGTATAAATACAACTATGTAGAGTACAAAACCTTACATTCTGTATTATTTTATATGCATTTGCACTATGCATATTTGTATTTGGACTCCTTCCAAACCGAGCATAAAGTCCAAAAAGATGGGGCCTGGATCATTAATGGTAAGTATCTCATTCTTGTTCCATGGAGGTCAGGCTTCAATCCCCTAAAAGCTAGGTTAGAAGTGGCGGATGTGTGGATCCAGTTGCCTGGTCTACCGGTTGAGTGTTGCAAAAGAAAACCTTGAATATATTCTAGAGGAAGTCGGAGAAGTTCTGAAACTAGATGACAACACCCTAAATCTCTCTCGGACTAGATTTCCTCAAGTGTACATAAGGGTAAGCCTTCTAAAGCCCTTCATTTTTGAAATCCCCATAGCGTCAGTAGGTGAGAAAGGCACTATTTGGATCTTTTACAAAAATTTCTTTGATCTCTGCACCAATTATGGGTGGAGAGGTCATAAGGCTCCAAACTGCACTAAACTATCAAAGGGCCCCAATGGAGATGATTGGATGATTGTCACTAAACAAAAGGGACAGAACAAATTCAAGGAAGCAACATTATGGGAAAAATTTTCAGAGCGCTCCTACCTTTTTGAGCTCAAAAGAAAGACAATGGGTTAGCAAAAGCAATAACTGGACAAATGCGAGAGCACAAAGATTTGATCACAGAAAGGACTTCAAGACCAGACTTATCAACTCTAGTCATGCCACTATTGAACCTCAAAGAGGTAGCATTATAAAAAGTGTATGGATTAGAAAAAAATGATGTAACCAATACTGAAGGTTACACTGTAGATCTAAACTCTCTGAACTAAATGAAAATTTTTAGATTCTAACTACTATGAATAATGGAGACTTAAAGCCAGCGGTGCCATACAAACAAAATGGGAAGAACGATGACCTAAACAACCTTGATGAAGACTTTGGGGAAGGGGAGGAAGACAGCATGAATGACATGGAGGAAGCATGGCATGACTAGAATGGCTAGAATGTGGATTTTATTAATGGCCTGCCTCAAAGTGACAAAGAAAACGAGAACAACCTTGCCGATGAGGATAATATGGATCCTAATCTAAAGATGGTTGCGGATGAAGGCGATTTGTTGGAATATTAGGGGAGCAGGACACCCTAGCATTCAAAGGCAAGTGGATGACTTGATTAAAACCCATAACCTTGGGTTTTGCCTATTAATGGAAACCATAATCAATCAAATTAGAGCCAGTAGAGTAGTTAGGACCTTTAGAATGAATGATTTTGTTCTTGTAGACCATATTGGGGTCCTCGGGGGTCTTTAGCTTTTGTTGGACATTAGACAATGTAATATTCAAGTTGTATTTTCAAATGAAAGAATTATTCATTATCTTGTCTATGATTTGTTAAATAATAAGACATGGTGGTGCACTTATGTTTACCACCCCCCCACCCACCAAACAAAAATGAGCAAAACAAAAGAGGAGTGAGGGAGGTTAGAATTGGTCAAACTCAAACTTTCAATGAGGTTATTGCTAATTGTAATCTCATGGAATTGGAGATGGTGGGGAACCTAGGACATAATGGAAAGATTTGACTAGATGTTTGTTAATGCAGAATGGAGGGGCCTCTTTCCAGATGCAAGTCTGACCAGTCTCCCTTTTCAAGCATCAGACCATTCAATCCTGATACTCAATACAGATTGCTAGTCCTTCAGAGGTAGAAAACCATTCAAATTTGAATCCATGTGGTGTATGGATCCATCTCTTGAGGGGGTGGCTACTCAAACATGGAATATGTACCCTATTAGATCCATAGCTATCCAATTTGTAAAGAAAAATAATAGCCTTGCAAAATAGCTTAAGCAATGGAACAAGGACGTTTTTTATAATGTTTAAAAAAGATAGCAACCCCTATTGAATAGGCTTGAAGATGTGCAAAAACAAATCATTGAAGGCTAGGCCCTCCAAACAGAAGTATGATTAGTTTAGAAAATGCTCTCTATAAGCAATTAAATAACATTTTGTTTTAAGAGGAGGCTTATTGGGCCCAAAGAGCTTGGATCGACTTGTTAAACTTGGGAGACCAGAATAATGAATTTTTTCATACATCTGCTACTATGAGAAAATTAGGAAACATGATTCTGGGGATTAAAAATGACAAGGGTGTATGGATTAGAGATCAAGTAGACATAGCTAATTTCTTTAAAGAGAAATTTGTCAATCGTTTAAACCAGAGGGTACAATTGGAATTGATAGTTTTCTTATGGACATCGGAAATTGTGTTACTGAGGATCAAAATAACCTTCTCATAAGAAAGGTGACAAATGAGGAAATCTTCGAAGCCCCCTCTTCAATCAAAGATTTAAAAGCTTTGGGTTCAAATGGACTTAATGCACTTTTCTTTAAAAAATGTTGGCATATTGTGGGGTCTCAAATTTGTGGAGTTGTAAAGTCTTTTTTCTTTCATACAGGCAGGATGTGTAGTACCCAAGTGCAAAAACCTGGAATTAGTGAATGTTTTATGCCTGATCAGTATTTGCAATGTAATCTACAAGATCATTGCAAAAATCTTGGTCAGCGGTGTTAAACAATTTTTGGATAGTATTATCTCCCCCATGCAAAGTGTCTTTGTGCCCAATAGACATACCATAGACAACATTCTCATTGCACATAAAGTCTTCCATGCGATGAAAAAAATACTAAGGAAAATGGGAATAATGGCATGCAAAGCTGATATGGAAAAGGCTAATGACAGATTGGAGTGGAAATACGTAGAGGAAACCCTCAAGAAATTTGGATTTCATCCTATATGGGTTTCTTGGGCGATGGAGTGTATTACCTCAGTTTCCTATCAGATTCTAGTCAGTGGAATTCCTTCTAAAGAATTTAAGTCGTTTAGAGGTATCAGAAAATGGGACCCTCTATCCCCCTATGTTTTTGTGTTGTGTGCTGAGGCCCTTACTAGAAATTTGATTAGAGAGGCCGAGGAGTCGGGTAATCCCATTGGCTGCAAATTTTCCAAGAATGGCCCTGCAATCCCAATTTTGTAATTTGCATGATTGTATTATATTCTCAAAAACCACCATATCAACTTGTGTTAAAATTAAGGGGATTCTTGCTAGCTTTGTAAAAGCATATAGCCAAGCCCCAAGTTTTCTAAAATCAATGGTTTTCTTCTCAAAGAATGCCCCTTATAGGCATTTGGCCAAGCCCCAGGTTAGTGATACCCATCTCTTAGGTGGGTAAATAACTTTCCCACCTAGGGGGAAAATCACTAACACTTGAGTGGGATAAAAATGCCCATTTTAATAATGAATATTTATGGCTAAAATGGTCATTGCCTTATTTACCTAGGAAATTAAAGAACACTTTAAATGCATTTACCCATATAAGTCTTTTCTAGCAAACACTTACCCGAGTAAGTGCGTTTACCAGATAATTAACCAACTGAAAAGCAAACGGGGCCTGAATATCAATGTTTTTTTATCAACAACAAAATTAAAAGATGCAATGAACATAATACAGAGCATTCTGAGTTTTTACAAAACTGCTTTCCCAAAATTAAGAAAGGAGCACCAAAACAGCAATAGAGTCTTGACTATGCTCATTTTGATCAAAAGGTATAAAATTGTCCTAGAACTCCCATACTCCAATAACAAATTTCATCTATACTTCTCTAACTAGATTATCTACAGGGGTGTTCGCCAACCTCTGTATCTTACATTGTTTTACTGGAGTGTCTTCGTAGACCCAAGGTCCCATTCTGCACCAGAAAAGGGGTTACATATATGATAGAGTAGATCCATACCAGCATACCCACATCCAAGGTTGTAGATCCTGTATGATAAAACATTGAATTGGACTTTTACTTTTTTGAGAATTGATTGATAACAGCAGCAACAACAACAAGAACAACAAATCTTAAAGCTATAGAAGTATGATGTCAGTCTACAAACCCCAGGTTACTATATATATATATATATATAGAGAGAGAGAGAGAGAGATAGAGAGAGAGAGAGAGAGAGAGAGAGAGAATAATAGTTCATGTCTTTCAATGAATTGTATCGTCCACTCCAGTGGTTGTCATCCTGGATTCGTTTCATTGTATAACAATAAGTCGAAATGGAGCAAGTTTTATACTCTTAACCTCGTGACTATGGTTCTACTTTCTAGTATATAATGGGGTGACTATTCTGTTAGCTATACCTACTAAACAAACAGTATAAGACTTAGTGGTGTTATTTGAAACATGTACCAATTAAAAAAAAATGGCAGTTTTTCCCCTTTTGAGTTAATTTGGCTATCTGGTCAGTTGACAGTTGTTAGATGATGAAGATAGGATATGAACCTGAGTTTCATGAACATCCACTGATTCTAATAACTAGTGTTAGCAGATGGTTTAAGTTCATGGATGCAACCCTGCTAAATATGGTCTGTTAACTTGTTGTATTTAGTACCGATGTAAGCTTATTTTGTCAGTCTGTAAACAAAGAACACATATTTCTGATATTTCTTTATTCCTGTATTCAATATACAGGGTCTATTTCTCTTCTTCCAGTGCTTCTGGATTTCAAGAGTCCACTGAGAACTCTGGAATTATAGAAAGTGAAGCTTGGGTTACTAGTGAGAGTGTAGTAGCCCATTACTCAGCAGCAAAACATGCTCTTCAGGCATTCTTATTGCCGAAAGAAAGTACTGAAGCTCAGATTCTAACTTCCGATCCATAGATGATGGATCGTTGTTCTTTCAGTCTGTTTTCAGAATCAATTTTTAGCATAATGTAGGGAAAATCGATGATGGATACAATGGAGATCTTTTTTTTTTGTGAATGTGTTCACTTGTTTCACGTTTTCTGCTACTAGCTATATGAATAGGGAATGGATCCATTCCATGTGCAAAATTAGTTAAGTTATTAAAAAAAGGGGAATTTATTAACACTCTTGAGTCTATTTTAGTCTCCTAATTTAGTTTTTTAGGCATCTTATTCTACCTGTTATTTTGTTATATGTATTTGTCCACATTTGGAAACTTTATAAGCAATAATTTCTGTGTTAATAAATTCTTATTGTTTGTTTTCCTACCTCTTGACTCTTGAGAGGGTGCTGGTGTATGAAACTTTGACACAGCCCTTTTCAGAAACTGCAATTAGGTTGTATTTGTACTTAGAGGGAAGAGCACATGCCCATCCAGCTTGGTGGTAGCTTATTTTGAGGAGGCAATGGTGATGTTAAATTGTATATGTGATTAGCTGAACCTCCACTTATGAAGAATTTGATAGATGTATGTGTCAGCTCATCGTTACCCTGTATCTGAACTTCCACTTTGGGATTTGAGCATGTCAGTTCAGTAGTTGTTTAAGAAGGATTTCTTAATGTAATTGGATATGCTTGATCAGGAGAGGGTCATGCTACAAAATAAATTTATAACAGCTATTAACAATGATAATATTGGAAAAGAGGCATGTTGCACATGGGGAAATAAAATTTGGACTGGTTTGGTTTAGTTCTAGTTCAATGGGCAGTGTGTCCTGTGTCATGTTGATAATGTGGAGGTTTTGTTTTAGAACTCAATTGTTACTCATTAACAGGCTCATTTTTTAAATGGACCATCCAATTTGATGGTTGTTTCTGATTTTTATTGTGTTTTATACAACACCTGAACTCACATGACATCTGAATTTTTGTTTTAGAATTGAGTTATTGTTCAACCAAGGGATACATTTTTCAAATGGACCATCCAGTTTGATGATTGTTTCTGTTGTTTTTTTTTACCTGAATTGAACTTATGTGGTGTCTGGTTTCTGTTTGGTTGGTCGATTTTGATGATTTTCAGGAAATCAACCCTTTTCAGGAATCACTTTTGGTGATTTCCTGATTTCTAGCTCATTATGTCTCTATTTGATTCATTACTGTTAATTTAGAGCAAGGTTATTGGGTTTACTACTCATACCATCAAATTTGAGTCCAACATCAAGGGGGCGTTCTTTTTATGGATTTTGAGAGGGGTCCCATGTTCTTTTTTCAGATTTATGGAGGGACCAGGGAAAGTTTATTTTCCTGGGTATCCTTCTCCTAGGTGGGTAAATAACTTTCCCACCTAAGGGTAAAGTTGTGAACACTTGAATGGGACAAAAATACCCCTTTTAATAATGGATTTTTATGGCTAAAATAGTCATTACCTTATTTACATGAGAAATAAAAGAACAAGGGTAAATGCATTTACCCGGGTAAGTGTTTCCTAGGAAAAACTTACCCAAGTAACTGCATTTACCTGGGCAAACAACTTACAGAAAAGTGAACGGGGCCCAAAAGGAATGAACATCTTGAAAGGAATCATCTATGCATAGGCAGCGGCTGGAATCCTTGATGAAAGCAGCAAGGACTACATATAAATCGCTACCCTTTGCTCAATTTCTTGAGTAAAAATTAGAACATATTACATCTCTTTTTTTTTTCTTTTTCATTTTATTTTTTATTTCACCTTTCATTCGTACTTTCGGAGGACATCAAAATAATGTAAGTTTGATTCAAAAAGATAACTACTTTTTGAGAAGCTAGGAAGTAAAAGATCCTAAGGAAATTTTTGCCGTTAAGTATTTGGGCAAATTCATTTCAAACAATAAGCACATGAAGATTTACAGAGTGGTCAGTTGCCATATCATTTTAAATGTTTTTTTTTTTCTTTCATTGATTTAAAGAGAGCAAAGATAACCTGTTTGGTTTGATGGAAAAGGTGGGAAAGGAAGGCAAAGATAAGGAAACCTTATACATGGTTTGTAAATGTTTCCCTACCTTTCCCTACTTTTTCCTAAAGCCTTGGATCATATCCAAACAATACATGGTGGCATATCATTCAACATTTCCTCGACAAGGAGCATAGTCACTGATTAGACCAGAAAACTGCCTAACTCTAACCGAAACGTAGGATTAAGGGGAGAAGGGGAAGGAAAAGAAAAATGTTATGTCTAAAAACATTTAATAAGGTTAAGTAGTTGTTTAGGGGTACATTTTGGTAAAATAAATTGTTTAAATGCTTATATGTAGGGGTGGCTACAAGCCGAGTTTCTCACAAATTATTTGAGCTTGGCTCGTAACAAGCTTGGCTTAACTCGGTTTAAATTGAGCTTCGAGCCAAGCTCGAGCCTGATATACAATCTCATTTGCTAATTGAGCCAAGCTTGAGCCCAGTGAAGCTCGGATCATGAGGCTCACGAGCCTAGTATAGTAAATAAATAATTTTTTTTATAATACACATACATACATACATATGCATATACATATACATATACATATACATATAAATATACATATACATATACATATACATATATATGAAAAATAATTTTTATTATATATAATAATATTTTATATAATATTTTTATTTTTTATGTATAATAGTAAATGATTTTTATAATTCTTACTTTTTGTATGTAAAATAAAAATGTATGTGTTTTATTTTTTATATGTATAATAATAAAAAAAATTGTAGTTCTTAATTTTTTGTAAAATAAAAAAAATATTTTTATATGTATAATTTTAATTGTTTTAGAAAAAAAACTTGGCTTGTAGTGGAGCTCAAGCCCAAATCTCTAGCTCGAATCAAGCTCTAGCTCGAATCGAGCTCGAGCTCGAGCTCAAGCCTAAAACAATTTCAGTGAGCCGAGCTCGAATAGCCAAGTGTTCGGCTCAACTCAAATCCACCCCTACTTATATTAATTATCATTAATAGTGATATAACAAAATGTGAGTTTTGAACAATAAAAACTCATTGAGAAGGGGCTCTTTGGAGATTTTGAAAATTTATTGCTAGTTTAAGATAAATGCTAAAAAGTCATGGTATCTTTTAGATAATATCCCTAATCAAACTTAAATGAAAGAGCTGCTCTACAAGAAGATTATTGGGGATCACTGTTCATTGAAAGAGCTCTTTTATCGATAAAAGTAGTTACCTTGACAAAGAAGGAAAATGAATGGGTTCAAGGCAAACTAGCAAAGTGAACAACATTGATTGCATGTCCAATGGGGGTATTGCCGCATTGGATCACCCATCATCATCGATGCTTTTTATTTAGGGTAAATTAGAAGGACCCCTATACTATGGGGTCAGTGATAAAAACCCCATACTTTAATTTGTAATAAAGACCCCTTGGACTTTTGCTGTTAGACAAAAATCCCCTTGGTTAATGTTCTATCAGTTTATCTTCAAAAAAGATTTTCATTCAGTTATTTTAATTTTTTAAATCTCAAAATTATCTTTTTCTTATTTATTTGAACAGTGAGAAGACATCTTTGGTCAAATTGCCATGGATACCGGTGACCACAACAATACTTGATTCCTGTAAGTGATGGATACCGGTGATAGAGGGAGCAGGGGATGCCATTACCGCAACTCCTAGTAGTGGCGGTGGCATAGGATCACGGCTACAAGAGATGTTGAGGAGGGAGAGGAAATGAGAGAGAGAAGGTTGGATTCGGTAGTGACAAAGGTAATGGGTGGAGACAATAAACAAGGAAGGTCTGTTACAGCGATGGAGAACAAGGGAAAAATAATAAGAAGAAAATAAATAAATAAATAAATAAAAGAGAGAAGGAAGAAGGAAGAGAGAGATGGTTGGAAAATGAAATCACCCGCACTGCTAAGAATTATAGCGGCAGTAAGGTGAAAATGGAGAGACATAGAATGTGGGGAGGGAGGATGGCCGAGAGAGAAGCAAAGAAGTGGGGAGAGAGAGAGAGAGAGGACGTCACCAATGAATTTGCTGGAGATTTTTTCCTTTTTTGATGATGATCACTGGTGAGAAAGATTTTTCACTAAAGAAAGTCTTTTTTTTTTTTTCCTTTTACATCAATTAGCAAAGGTATTTTTTGGGGTAAGAAAAAAAGAAAATAGAAAAAATTTAGTAGAGTATTTTGATAATTTAGTGCCTTCCATCATCTCCATCATTGATTTAAGACTGAGGGGTATTTGTAACAATGTACAAGTTTAGGGGGTCTTTGTCACAAATTAAAGAACAGGAGGGTCTTTATCATTGACTCCATAATAAGGGTTACGGGAGTTTTGTAATTTACGCATAAGGGGTCTTTGAAATTTACGCTTTCATTTATTTTCTCCGATGATGATTTGCTTTCGTTTTGGTGCAGCTCTCAAGTCATAGTGAGAATTTCACAAATGACTGAATGAGGTTGAGATAAGCCGTAGCGGGTCCACCGGTCCACCCACTCATGCCTTCTATTTTGATTTCCACTAATTTCTTATTTACATTGCTGTAGGGGCGAGGGGGGACATGGAATTCATGTTTATCATCACCTTCACCTACGTAGCTTTTTAGTTTTTACACAGAAACAGTAAAGAACGACGAGTAAGAAGAATATGAATCACGGGTGGTGACGGTGGTCGCACTCGGGAGGAGTAACTGGAAACCTACTAGCGTCCGTGCAATAGTCGTAGACGAGGTGATTGGCTCGGACCCACAGCAGCTGATGGCATTGGTGCGGGTTCAGATCTGACATTACCGGCTGATCCCACCAGTACTTCTTCTCACTCGAACTACATCTCCGAGCGCTCTCATCGGCCGCCATAGACAGCGGACACTCGCAAGCGTCGATCTCGAATCCCGTGTAAGAGGCGACGAACGGAGCGTGGGTCCAATTTGTTTTCACTCGGCCACCCTGGGTGGCCCAGTCATCGGCGTTCCATATCGAGTTATATACACCCATTGGCTGGTCCTTGGGGAATGGTATCCCCTGTTTCTCTTTGTTTGTGAACACGCGTACCGGCGTTTCATCCACCAGAAACCTGCACCAAGCAACGCCCTTCATGAGTTCTACAGTTAAGGGCAAAAGTAATGATTCTAGTCTACCGTTGGCCGCCTCCGATGATTCGTAAACCGGAATGGACCAACCCACTAGCGCACGAGTTTATATGAAATGGGGCCTATTCCTGTGCGAGAGACTCAGAGAAGAGACATACACAACTTGACGCTGGTTCCAGAGGATGGAATAAGAATGGAAATCCTTGGTAGGATTGAACCAGAGGTTCAATCGCTGTTCCCGGTTGCCCACGCCGTTCACGTACACGTTGGTCTGGACCAGATAGGGCTCGCCGGTCGTGTTCCCCAGGAACTCGAAGTCGAACTCATTATGATTTGCACCGTCAGATGACATCTGTTGCCAACACCATTGACAATTTATGTTATGAGTATTTCGTCTCAAGTCTCAACCGATTAGTTAATGCCTGCCACCCCCCCCCCCCCCCCCCCCCCAACCCATGACAGTGATATCAAACCCAGATAACCCAACGGATGATTTCAACCACAAAAAAAAAAAGAGAGCTTTAATGGAATTTCGATTTAAAAAACATCAAGACAGGATTGCCTTGCTCCATGAATTGATGAAGCAGGTGAGTATTAATGATCCGTGGGTTATGGAAATAAAGCGCAATAAACAAATTCATGAATAATCTTCAAAGATTATTTGAATTGAATGGAAGTAGAAAATTGAGGTCCTCTTACATAGAAAGCAGCAACAGTTCCAGCAGAATCTCCTTCGACGAGCTTGATCCGAATCGTTGTTTTACCAAACATATACCTGATTTTAGAACCAAAACCAGCACCTAAAACCAAAACCAGATACTAGTTAGAGAAACATGTATAACAAAACACTTGGAGTAACAGACCAAGTAGGAGCAATGACAGGCGTGAAGAGGAAGAACCGAAGAAGTAATTCGCGATCACAAGAATATACAATAAAAGGTACAAAACCTCAAAGTGCTTTCGGACTTTTAAATGGAATTTGACAGAAAAGGAGCAAAAATGTCTTTCAGCTGGGAACATAAAATTGCAAAAAAAAGAAAAAGAAAAAACAATGGCAGAACAGGATTAACATGGAAGACGAACTGACGGAGAAATTGCAGACCAAAGAATCACGGCAACTTAAAAGGAGAAATGGAGACCGACCGGCTATTAACAAAAACCAAAGAAATTGAAGAAACGTTGAGAAAAGAACAAGGTACGTAACTAATGAAGAAAAACAAAGGAGAATAAGAGAGGGAGAACTTCGGTCTGAAGCATCTCAGAACACCCCAAGCACAAGATCAATAAGGCGACACATGAAGAGAAGGAACAGAAAATAAAATGAGATCTCTGTATTTTACCAGAATAGTTATCGAGCTTCAGCTTGACCTGCTCTCCTTCGAAGATGAAATGATCAAGAGCCCAACTCGGCTGAAAGAGCTCATCGAATCTTGATGAGCTGGTTATACGAAATGAAACAACCACGTAGAAGACAAAGAAGACGAACAACATCGACAATGCAGGAAGAGAAACCGCCATAAGAAGACGAATCTTATCGCTGCTGAAGCATGAACTCTGCCAAGACTCGAGTGCTAGAGCCTAGTGTAGGGAGCAATTTCCATTCTTATAGCCCAATTTGAACGACTTTCCTGATAAGCCCCCTACACCTACAGCGAAGACTGAAGAGTGATGGCTTGGAGGGCCCACCTCATTAACCACATCAGCAAGGCGATGGGAGACGGGCCACGTCACTGTCTACGTAGGATTGCAGAGTAGAGCAATGTCAATGTGGTGGACTGGTGGGTTTCCCCCCACCCCACCCCCATCCCCGGTGGCGGGGCACCCATTCCCGTCAGATGGGGAATCTCCAAATTTCTCCATCCCAAGTCAATTACTTAAAAATAATTTAATTATAAATATTTTATAAATAAGATTTTAAGAATTTAGAATATTTTTAATTAAGTTATGATAATTTAGAAATATTTTAGAAATTGAAGATTTTAAAATTTTGAAAAATATTTAAAAATATTTTAAAAATCAATATTAAATCTAAAAATATTTTATTAAATTTATTATGAAGTTGGGGCGAATTCTAGAATTATATTCAAACTCCATTCTTGTTCTATATCAGGAGAGGACTCCGATTTTATGGAGAAAATCACCATCCTAACGAAGCAAGGGACAAAAAAGAACTAGCCGTTGGCACGTAGAGAACTTTCCTTATGACTAGCGTCGGATTTTACATTTTTTTTCTTTAGGCTCAATTCGATCTTGTATTTTATATATTTATTTGTACTATGTTTTATGTATTTATGCTGTATATTTTTATTCGTACTCTTTCTAAACTGAGCCTTAAGATACTAGCCTCAGACTCCGAACCCAATAAAGCTAGAACACGTAGATTTCTACAGCTGTGTCCAGTTGGTATTTGCGTAACAGTACCAGTAACGAGTTATAAAAAGGAGAGTTTTTGCTTTTTGCTTCGAGGTAATTGAGCTCTTTTACTTTTGCTTATGCAAAGCGCCAGTTGGCAGGGACCAGGCCCAGGGGGCATGCGCTCACATCTCGTCTTTATTGCTATCGATTATATATAATTCAAAACTCCTTTCACTACATAAAAATCTGGGCGATTCTTTCATTAACCACTTGATTGGAATCTTTCGAATAATGTAAATAACCGATCAAGCATATAAGGGAACTCCTAAACGTAGATTCAAATCCAATGGCTTGTACCCTTCCATCTAGTCTTCTTTTTCTCTATCTGAATGCTAACATTCAGGAGTTTTAAGGAACATTTTGCCTGAAAAGGTGGGTCCACGTTAACAAAAAAGAAATAAAATAAAGAAAAAAGTGTGTCCTATAAAAAGACATATTTCACTTTGTATTAGATGATGTCTGGTCTGGTATGATGATGTTTGCTTTTGGCTTTTTTTTTTTCTACAGTCCACTCTACCTCAGAGTTGGTCTATTAATTCCCTAAGGCTCCATTTGAAAAGAGTATAAATATAAATGTGTAGAGTGCAGAACTTTTGTTTTATGTTATTTTGTATGTATTTATACTGTAACTCCTTCCAAATGTATTTATCCCCAACCCCAACCCCTATAAATAGCATCTCCCCCTAACTTAGGAATATTTTAACACTAGCCCGCACTGTACGATGGCATTATGAATTCTTAGGTGAATTAAACTAAAATTACCTTTTTCTTTTGTCATCGATAATAGGCATACACATTTACTGCCTGAATATTTATAAATTAGAGCAATGTTATCAGATTCAGATCAGATCCTTATACACAAGAAACAACAGTTAAAATGGTTTCTAGATTGGTCAGTTTTTAGAAAAATTCTTTTTTCTTTGAAAAGCCAGTTTTTAGAAATATTAATTTGGTCAAAGATAATCCCAGAATATATGTTACAACAAGGGTCATTTATTAAAACACCCCTATAGCTTCATGGATTTAATAAAACCTATCATATAGTTTGCATATCTCCTATAATTTGCAACCGATTTACTTAATTGACCTTCCATTATATGACAATAGAAAATAATAGCCTTGACTTTAATGTTCATTTACATAAATTTAATCAAAAGAAAATAAAAATGAAAATATCACTTTTGCCCTTTGTAAGACACAAACAACCATTCTATTTGGCTCTATTTGATCAATTTTGTTTTCTATAGAAAAAAGTGTTAAGGGTACTTTTTGAATATATAATCATGGGCCAATGCCCTTGAAATTTTCTGCTCAGTTTAGGTGATCGTGTTAGTATTTTTAGATAGCAAAGCAAACACTTCTTAATAAAAGGTCAATTAAGTAAATAGGTCACAAACATAGGAGTGTTTTAGTAAAGTGAAAACCTTTAAGTAAATCTGTGAAACTATAGGGAGTGTTCTAGTAAATGACCCAAAAAAGGTATTGTAATCTCTAATCTTTATTGTAGGATGACTTTAAAAATAATTTATAAGTTATTTTCTATTTTTTTCTAACTTTTGTGTTTTCATATCTTTATTTAAATTGAACTATTAAGCCTCTATTTTGGGAGTGTTTATATAGGATAAGTATTTTTTCAAAAGGCACTTGAAAAAAATAAATTAGCTTATTCAAAATGGGTTTAGTTTCTAAAAAAAATCACTTTTAGACTTATTTCTCAAATGCATATAAGTGTTTTTCCTAATAAGTGCTTAATTAAAATAAGCAATTCCAAACGTAGGTTAAATCAGACAACTTTTAAGAACTGCACGTCCTGTGACCTAGTATTTTTGTGCTTTAGCTTTATCAGTAAGCCAGTATCTTTGTGTATTGCCCTACATATTTTTGTGCAAAGCAAGGAAATGAAACGTTACCTGTTGATGCCGAATTTAGAGCAAAATTTGGAGCTCCACACCGTTGGATTTACTCTATGCAAATCTCAAAGTCCATCCAACGGCCAATAATGATGAAGTACGGTGTGCAAATAAATTGTACCATGGTTTTTAAAAACGAACTGGTGACTGAACCGGTCAGGGTCTGGTTATTGGTTCAAACGATCTGACTGTTCGATCTGAATGACTGGCCCGTTTTGACAAAAAAATTAAAAAAATTAAAAAATTGGAAAACAGTCAAAACTGTTCAAACGGTTCGAATGGTTAATCGGCCGATTCAGCAGTTTACTGATCAAAATCAACGATTTTAAGAGAAAAAACAGTTTTGGAAAAAAAAATGAAACCATCAAATAACCAATTCCCGATTTTTCTGATCCGACCATCCAATCCGGTCCGATTTTGAAAACAGTGAAATGTACGTAAAGCGATGAAACGACTTGAATTTACCAAAAGAGCCGGATCATCTAGAGGGAGGAGCACCCCCTCCCCCATTGGGGAGTGGACATTTATTTAAGGGTAAATTAATCGGAACCCATGCATGGATTTTATTACGAAGAAAATTTGTTTAAAATTCATCGTGACTTTTTAAACAAGTTTTTATTTTCTATAACTCAACTTCCCTTATATTATCGTTTATATTCATTGACAGAATTTGTCCACTGGCGAGTTAAGGAAAAACGGTCCTTTTACGGTTAGATTCTTCGGAATCTCTCTCTCCCTCTTTCTCTTTCTCTCTCTCTCTGCGTGCCAATCTATCTCTCTCGCTCAAATCTTCCGGTCGTTGCAAGTCTTCATCTTTCTCTTTGCATACAGACCTCCAAATGGTAAACGCCACACCAACTATCTCCTCTCAAGTTACCCACCACTGGCCAATCACTGGCGATCATAAGCAACATTAAAGACTTGTGTTTTTATTCATCTTTTTTGCGAGCCTCTACGTTCTACCCGATAACAACTGGGTCCTGGCACTTTGGCTTCACGCCTCCATCTGTGGCCGCACCTTAGCGGTGACTCTGCTCAAAGAGTTGTTGGTCTTGGCCAGGAAAGTGAAAGAGGGATTGCTGAAAGGGGAACAAGGAAAGAGAGGGGAGTTTAAAGTGGCCATTGAGGAGCTTGTACCCAAAGGAAAAGCAAAGAAGACGTTGTGGGCTCATGGAATGGATCTGCTTGCTTACTCCTTGAAGTCGTTAAGATTTGCCAATATAGATTTTAAGGACTCGATTCCACCTTGATTGTCTGAGGTGGTGAGGTTGCAGATGAAGCCAGATGAGACACATCGACTTCTTTCCGTAAGTAGATTCATTCAATAGTGGTTTGGACTTTGGACCACAACATCTCATCCCTTCTTCATTTCCCACTTGGCTCTTAATTGAATCTGTTCATGTGAATTGAGCCCTATGTAAAAAGGTACCAAATATCTACCAAGTACAGGCTAGAGGTTGCAATTTATGCTCCTATATCTTCTCTCACTAAAATGAACAAATTTTTCACACGATAAAACGAAATGGAATCCAAAATCAACAATCCACAACCCGTAAGCTAACTTGATTCCATCATACCCAGCAAACGTAAAGAAAGCGAAAAAGTGGAAAAGCCCAATACCACTCTACCAGTCTACCATCTTCTTCATTTGAGAAAAAGCCAACGGCAAATAACCCATTTCCATTTCCAATTCCATCTGATGACAACCACCAATTCACTGAAGAATCAAGAAACTAGAGAGGTGGTTCCAAAAGGCTTTGACAGTCCATGAGCATAACTACCCCGTACTTCTTTGGCTGATGATTATGAAGGTTTTTGGACAGGCCTGCAGCCATCAACACAGCAGCTGCTAATGCCCAACATAGTTTAACCCTTCTTGCTTCACTCGCTCTTATATCCCATTTGAAGTTGTGAAGGAACGAAGATTATGATTCGAATTTCCAGAGATTTCTAATGTTTTAAAATATGTAAATATGTATTGTAAATTTTTGCAACTTGAATCTAGAATGTAAATCCCCATCGAGGCTTTGCAAGTTTATGCAAAAATATTTTTGTAATCTTTTATCTAATTCTATGAAATATTTTTTGAAATTTTCTTGCAATATTAGTTGGGTGCAATGGCTAATTTTTGTTTGATTTTTTTTTTTTTTGAAAACTTTTATCATTTAGGATATTGTAAAATGAGTCAAATATAAGAAAGGGCAAAATAGTAAATTAGCAATGTCCGTTAGTCAAGTTACTGTTATCTTATTGACATGGGGAGTTTTGGATGTTTTGAAAAGTTATGGTGAGTTTAAAAGAATTCATAAAAAGTGATGGTGAGTTTTAGACTATTTTCCTATTACGTAAAATCAAAGTAAAATACATTGTTTTAAAAATCAGACTGGGCTGGATGGTTAAACTATTTGGTGCGAGAACCGGTTAGTTCACTAATTATGCTTTGTCTCTGAATTATTATTTTGTAAAACTAACTATTGAAATGGTTAGAGAATCGATGACCTGAATAGTTTAATCATTAAACCATTCGACTTGGTTAACGGTTCCTGGATTGCTTTTAAACTAATTCTAAATTTTTTATTTATTTTGGAATAAAAATTAAAAATAAAAAATTGAAAAAAAATCATATCTCATAATCTTGTTCAACCGAATGGTCAAAATTAGTTAGGTTTTTTAGTTTTTCTAACTTGATTTTGACTATTTTGTGATTCTTTTTAAGTTGTAACAACAAAAAAAAAATTGCAAGTTTAATGAAGAAATTGAAAAATCGATGCAAGATATGAAAGATTAGACATCAATCTGATATTAGAAATTTGAGATACATCAATGGAGCTAACAGTTTGGGATATAAGAGACATTTAGAAGATAAGAGAGATGTAAGAAGGGGGCAAACGGTGCTGCAAAGCAACGGTGATGACGAACATGGAGAAAGTTGTCAGCAGTGCTTCATTCTCTTCTTCTTCTTCTTCTTTTTCTTTTTCTTTGTTTTTTTTTTTTCTCACATCTTTAATCAACCACCTCCTCAAAGTCTCACACATCCCTCTCATAATATTGTATATATACAGTGGACTTTAGCCTAAATCTTAATTTGACACTATATTTTACATCTTATCGATTTGACCTTTCCAAATCGGATGGTTGAACCGTTGACCCTAAAACTAGAAGCCAAAGCAGTTCCGATTCCGTGTAAGTTTTTAAAACATTGGTAAAAAAGGTTTGATGATATGTAATTAATTATAAATAGGATTTAATGAATTTTAAATTATATTTTCTTAAATAATGATAATTAATAATTGCTATAAGATAATTAATTATTAATTTTGTTATTAGAAGTGTACTAGTATTATTTATCTTATTTCTATATTTAAGTTTTAACTTAAATAGTCCTATTTTAATATAATTTATTGATAGTAAAATTTAAAATAAACTAAAACTTTAACTTGGGTCATTCACTTAGACACCCCCTTGCATATGTTTACTTAAAATGACCCTCCATCAAGAACATTTTGTAAATCCATTGGGAATGGTCACATGACCTTAAGGCATGCAGAACATATGAGGGGACATTGGTCCAAGGTTTTCATTCCAAAAATAACCCTAACATTTCTCTTATCAGCCTTTCAGAAAACAAACACACCCTCTCCCCACATTATCACTTTGTTTAGAAAGGGGTGGACTATGTGATATAGGGTATTTTGGAATAAAAATCCTTTGGTACATGCCCCTTCACACTTTCCACTTGATTTAAGAGGTCAAGTGGCCAATGAAGGGTTGAATCTATATATCTATATATTAAAATGGAATGTGCCAAGTTGGCACGTTCCTACTTTTTGATTTCTTCTAAAAGTCACTACTTATCCTTTTCCTGGTTTATTCTCAAAAGCCTTTTATCTTTTTTTTTTTTTGTGATTTTTTATGAATTTTTTGATTTTAAAATTGAACAAAATAACTAAAGTACTAACTAATCACCTTTAAAACTTTTATCACTCCTCTCTCTCTCTCCCCCATTAACTCTTTTAATAATCTCTCCTCATTAATTATGCCATTAACTCTCTCCTTCAACAACTAATGCCACTAATTCTCTTTGATCTCCATTACTTCATTAAATTTCACAAAATTCATTAACTTTATTATATCTATATCCATTTCAATTAATATTTATTAATATTATATATATAGATATAGATATATTTACATTAAATTGTAATTATTAATAAATATTAATTATATTGAAATTGAGATATTCAATGATATATTATTATGCTAAATAATCTACTTCCATTTAAAATTAAAACCCATTTATATTCCATTTGAAAATAATAAAAATTAATTAACCATAATACAAATAACTTAGTAAGTTACTTATTAAAATTAAACAAAATAACTCAACTATCGACCAATCACCTTTAAAACTTTTATCACTCCTCATTAACTCACCATTCTCTCTCTTTCTCTCTCTCTCTCTCTCTCATTAACTATTTTAATAATCTCTCCTCATTAATTATGCCATTCACTCTCTCCTTCAACAACCAATGCCATTAATTCTCTCTCATCTCCATTACTTCATTAAATTTTACAAAATTCATTAACTTTATCTGTTTTTTTAAGCCAAAGGCTAAACTTCATTGGTAATGCTTACATTACAAGAAAGAGACTCGACAAGAAACACTAAATGACTCAAAAGGCACATCACTTAGAAACAACTAGTAGACTTAACAACAGCATTAAAGTAAAAAGAAAATAGATAAGAACCCACTAGACGCAAACCACCAGAAGTGTCATCAAGCAAAACCTTTGCAAGCGTTGATAAAGAATCAAGCAAATGCCAAGAAACGAAGGTTAAAGAACCTCCAACAAAGGTAGAAAAGTCAATGAAAACTCCCGAAACAATGAAGGATCAAAGACATAGATCAGAGAAAAAAAACTAAACACACCGAAAGAAGAGACACTTAAAACAAAACACACCAAAAAACACTTGAACTTAATCAAATAGGTGGATGAGGACCCTCGAAGGGTATCTAGGATAAGTAACCTTCCTTGGGAGGTGCCCACTTTAAATTTATTGTGCTTCCCAACTGGATGCCATTATCCAAAGATGAATGAAACCACCCACATTCCAAACAAGGTGCTCTAAGTAATGCTAGGCAACCTACGAAATAAACATTAGTTTGGCAATGACAACAACTGATCAACGAAAAAATCGAACTCCAAAATTTGGATGTTGCATTGCAACCCAATCCATCACAAATAAAACTAAAATGCCAATCCAATCAAAAGTCAAAAATTTTGAAGTAAATTTGTAATATTCCAAAAAAAAAAAAATCGTTCTCTTAAATGCCTTCTTAATCACGCCATTAATTTTAAGCATGGAAGCGCAAAATGCTCCTAAAATCTCGATAGAATTTACCACCTTTACCAAAATTGCAGCACCATGATACTGATGATTCTGATAAAAAAAAAGTTTGCACCATGTTCTCCGGATCTTAGATCGCCGCACCAAACACCATTAGAATACCACTATCCATCTTCCGCTCTTGTTCCAATCTCAATAACCTTCGCAATAGACGAACAATCGGATTTCAAAGTTGACAACCCCCTTAGGTAGAAAATACATGAGACAAAAGTGAGACCTTGAAAAACTCTGGTTTTTACCTCTATCAAATGGATTAGTGCTATGATTAGAACCATCGGCATCGTGTGACATCAAGACCATTGGCAATCCAATATAAATAATTAATATAGAAAATGACCAAGGTCTATCAAATAAAACAACCTTTTGAACAATACTGGAAATGGCTTGAAATTAAATTAAATTCCACACTAATAGCCAAATATCCTTAAGTATTCTCATTACCCCATTCATTTAGATCACCACCAAGCCCAACAACCTTGGCAAATATTGCAGGAAATGCTACCTCTACCCAACGCACCAAAGAAGACGTTATATAGTTAACCACTACATCCAAAGTACCCAAGACTTTCGCATGCTCATTAATGCCAAACACCAAAACAAAAAGAATGAGAAAAAACATCACATACCACGATGTGAGAAGGAAACTCATCTTCAGAAAGACGAGACTCGAGAGGAAAACTTGCTCCCATAGCAAGAGGTAAACTTGCTTTCAGAAAAAAACGAGAGGGAAACTCACTATGATTTTACTCATTAACTTTCTCTATATCTATATCCATTTCAATTTAAATATGATTTTATATATATTAGATATATTTACATTAAATTGTAATTATTAGTAAAGATTAATTTTCGACGATATATCATTACATTAAATAATCTTCTTCCATTTAAAATTATGATCCATTTATACTCCATAATACAAATAACTTATTAAGTTACTTAAATCAAATAAAAATAATTATTAATTTTTGTTATTGATAAAAATATTTTTATTAATATATTAAAAAGAATAAGAAAATTAAAAACTAATATCAATTTAAAATTGATACAAAACTAAAACAAATTTATCTAAAAATTATTTTTTTTATAATTAATTTTTACTAATTCAAAACTTACTTAAGTTCTAATGAAAAATAAAAAACTTAATATACTTAATTAAATTTAGTTTCCTTTTGTCATCATTCCAAATAAAAAATGTTAATGCATTAATTTTATTTCACTTCAGCATTTTTTGCCTTAATTTGTCCAAAAAGAGTAAGGAGAATTATTTTTTGAAAGTTATCTGGCAAAATAAATTAGTGGAGGGTAAGGTTGAAAGTTTAAATTGTGTATGACAATGCATTAACAATGATAAGGGTATTTCGGTAACTTCAATGTCTTTGTTACCGTAAAGCCCAGGGAAAGAAGGCATTTTGTATTTTTTTTTCAAAACTATAGGAGAGGCCATTATTAGGGTCAAAACACAAAGGTGGTTTATAGAATTGTTACTTTGATGTTTTTTATAATTGGGAAAATTCCACTTTAGTACCCTGAACTTTGGGGGTAGTGTCAAGTTAGTTCCCAGACTTTCAAACGTGTCACTATAGTGACTAAACTTTCAAAAAGTGTCAAGTTGGTCCCTACCATTAACTGACCATTAATTACCTATTGAAAATGTCAAAACTACCTTTTAAAAGAAGACATTGTTCATTGTCTTCTACCTTGAGGCTGAACGATAAAGTTAAACACAGACTATACTTCTACTCCCTGCTGGTCTCAGTTCCATTTTCTACCATTTTGGTATGATCATGATAAATGTGGATAAATTATCACTAATGTTTGGCTATCCAATTTCTCCGGCTCGCCATCATACCAAATCAACACAAAATCAAGGCTACGTAAAGAGTCTCTGTCCTCATGGAACAAGGAAAAATCCGAAATTACCCACCATCTTCAGAGTATCTCTAACAGAATTGCTCACCTAAAAATACTATAAGTTACGTTCCCTCGAAAATCAATACCACTATTGATTACTCAAGGACATAGTTGGAATTTTCAAAGATTCAATCACAAGAATTGGGGATATAGAGGAATCATTCAACTCCTCGTTTCTCTCAAATTTAAGCCTCCCTCACATTCTACTGAGCCATGTCCAAGTTCTCATGACTCCACCCACATTAGTGGAAATAACTACTATAGTCAAGCAAATACATCCTCATAAATCACTGGGGGTCCTGATGGTTTTACAATTTTCTTTGACATGACACGACAATTTTTTTTTACTTCAGAACACCTCTCCAAGGAGATTAACAACACCAATTTGGTTTTTATTAATTCTAAAGCATCAATTTGGTGAAGGAAATACTGCATGCTATGAAACATCAAAAGAGAGGTAAAGATTCAATTGCCATCAAGTTAGAAGCTTTTGGAAAAATGTGATGGCAATTCCTCTCTGCAACCCTTGACAAAATAACATTTTCTTGGTGAAGGAAATACTAATGTCCATTCCCTACGTGACAAAAGCTCAATAGACTTCCGGTGGCAATCAAATCTCAATGAATTAAGCATACAGAGTCATCGAATAAATTATACCTCCCCAAAACTTTAGATGGTCTTGGATTTAGACAATCAGCTCCAATGAATAAATTAAAGTCTTATTTGGTAAGAAAATGTGGCGCTTTCTTAGCTTCTCCCACTCACTATGGGCATTAGTCGTCAAGCAGAAATATTTCCCCTACGCAATGTATTTTCTATTAAGAATGGTACAACTAGTTCCACATGGTAAAAACAATCTCATTCTCTGTGAAATCAGTTGTGAGCATCGGGAAGGGATTCACTGGGGTTGGAAATGGAATCGTCACCCATCAATTAAGGAAATAGAGGTGATGGGACTTCCAAAATGATTTTCAAAATCATTTTTGTTTTAAATAGCGACTCCAAAGCACTGTCTAACCAGCCCAAATAAGACTTGAATGGGAGAGGGAAGGGGTTAAGCAGCCCTCTCCCAAGTCTAATAGGTGGGGCCCACATGATTATCCCAAACAATCATAAAAATACAAACCTGTTTAAAAGACTAAGATCAACTCAAATCAATAAACAAAATAGCACAAGAGAAAAAACCTATCTGCCATTACTGATTTTCTTTTTTGAATTATATTTTTTATCATACCTTTATTATTCTTTTATTTATTCATATTTCTTATCTTTTTTTTTTTTCAACCAGCACCCTTCTGCATTTTAGCCCAAAGATATTTCTCATACCCTTCCCGATTTTACAGCTGCTCTTTGCTTTACAAACCTTGTACAGGTTTTCTTGCCTTTCCCTACTTTTTCCTTCAAACCAAACACAGCCTTATTTCTTTGTTTTTCCTTCCTTTTTTTAAACTGTAACGAGAAACTCCCGCCCGAGATGCTGGTTAGCTTCTCTGACTGCATCTAAGCATTAAACCAAAAGAGAAAGAGGGGAGTCTGCAGTCGTGATTTCCAGATGCTCGACTTGAAATTACAGTTAAAACTTGGACAAAAGACGAGAAGAACAGAACATACAGTCTACATAAATTGTTTATCAACTTTGCTAATCCAACACCAACTTTAGGCTAGCTAGAATACAAGAAAAGATCCAACAGAGGCTATCCTAAGTCATGACTTGATGTTTCCGATCAAACAGAGATTTCATTATCTACAGAATGTATCGATGAAGGAGTTCAAATGATAAAGTATTCTCAAGAATTTAACAAGTTGATTGTCTACAGAATCCAAATGATAAAGTATTCTCAAGAATTTAACAGGTTTCTTCTATTAAAAATTTCCACACAACTATCAAGAATTCTGGAGCAGGCTACATTGGACTTGGATGAACATCGGACCTACGAGAGCTGGCTTGACGGAACTCTTCACTAGCTCCGTCAAACTCTCTACCCAGACTTCGCTATTTCATGGTTAAATCTTGTAAGAAAATACCAAGGAAAAGAAACAGATCATGAGAGGGAAAACGCAACGTATATGGAGGTTCACCTCGTCTGATGTTCGGCCTGCACTCAGTCAGCAAAACAGGGAACCGCAGTCTCGTTTCAGGATTTGACCTCACTGGTTAGGAATCAGTCTGAAGGGATCTATTGTAGGAAAATGGACTTCCGAGCTTGAGCTTTGCAGAGTTGATAATCAGAATGTACGTTGGAGCTAATACGACGCGCCGCCGTTTCTTCTACTCTCAGCCGGCGGGAATGACGAACGAGAGACCCACAGCGGTGTACGGGATGTGAAAATGAAAAAGGAATGGATAGAAGAGGGAGAAAGAGAGAGAGAATGAAAAGGAATAAAGATCAGTGAAGGGAGGGGTGTCGTTCGCCGTTGCTCTGTTCGGGAGGTTGGGGGATGATGAACAGTGACCTTCGAATTCCTCCCTTCGGATGAATGAGGTTTAAGTATTAGGTTAAAATGGAATTTTAATAATTTTTGGGGTCCAAGTGGCAGTTTAGTAATTTTGTCAAATTGGGTCAAAATGGCCCAAGGGGGGTTGAGCCGAGGTTTTGGTTTAATGATGGGGAGTTTGGGTCAATTAACAGAGGGTTAAGGTGGGTCTGACCGCAAAGAGGAGGTTTGCACGCGTCGGCCAACGAGATTGGCCAAAATTGAATCTTTTAGGATAAGCGAGTAAACAAGAGGATTTTTAGCTGAAATTTGACAAGATGAGATTTTTGCACCTTTTGAGTTGATTGGCGGGGTCAGATTGGACCAAATAGGCCCGGATCAAGTAGATCTGAAAAGGGCTTAATTCGTCAATCTGGAGCACCGGAATGGAATCTTGATGCGACAAAGGGGCAAATAAAGGCAGTTTTGGGTGAAATTCCACAAGGAAGGGTTTTTAGACAGCCTAAGGTGATTGGCAGGGTTTAATAGGCACAACGAGGCCTATTGGAAGGATAGTGGTTTAATCGATCTAGAGCTTCGAAATGAAATCTTGGTGCAATGAAGGGGCAAACAAAAGTGTTTTGGGCTGAAATTTAATAGGGTAGGGTTTTTTGACAGTATAAAGTGATTAGTAAGATCAGATAGGGCCAAATGGGCCCAAATCTGAAGGATTTGGAATCCGATTAATTTGGAGTCTCTAAATGAAATTTAGGTGCGGTGAAGGGATAAACAAAGGCAGTTTTGGGTGAAACAACACAGGGTTGGGTCTTTGACAGTCTGAGGTGATTGGTAGGGTTTGATCGGCCCAACTGGACTTGGACCGGACTGATCTAGAACGATAGCGGTTTAATCGATCTAGGGCTTTAGAATAGAATCTTGGTACGATGGTGGGATAAACAAAGGCATTTTGGGGTGCAATTTTGGGTAGGTATTTTAGAGTATCTGGGGTCTTATGGTAATGTCTGATTGGTCTAGGGGGGTCAAGATCATAAGAATTTGGGTTAATAAGATGATCTTGAACGAAATCTCGGTTTGATGAAAGGGTAAATGGGGGAATATGGGGTTGAAATTTTATGGACAGGTGTTTTGATGTATCCAAAGTTTAATAGTGTGGTTTGGTCGGTTCAGACATGTTAATATCAAGGGAATCTGGGTTCCAAGTGTTTAGGCTAATGAAAAGCATCATAATGGAATCTTTGCTTGATGAAGGGGTAAACGGAGGAATCTTGACCTGAAATTTTGTGGGAGGTATTTTGGGAGGTCTTAATTTTAATGGCGGTGTCTAATCTATGGAATGAAATGTACATGGGGGTTGATCGAGGCCATCAGATTGGTATCAAGCAAATTTAACGGTGGATTTAAGGGCTTTGAGGCTAAAGGTTATGATTTTTGGGTGTTTCGGAGAGATCGAATGGGTTTGATCAGGTGTTTGGGGTAAATTAAAGGTTTAGGTGGGAGACCGAGCAAAAATCGAGTGTTGATACCAGCTAAAGGTAGATCTTCTATGATTGATTAATGATGGTCAAGCTTTTTTAACTTCCCAAGATCTATGGGTTCCATCTCTAATGGCAATGTTCCATACCTAAGCAATCGTCAATGTGCTCACCATTCCTCTATTAAAGTTCCCAAGCTATTATCTTTAGATGGATCATGGAATCGACAACTCCAAAGACAACTTGTGGATGAAAACACATTGAATCACATCCTATCAATGAACCTAAATTCTCACCTTGACTTAGACAAGATTCTTTGGAAAAAGAAAAAAAGAAAAACTAACTCTAGAGTAGTTGGAGAAGTCATGATAAACTAAATTCAGGATGAATGGGTTAACAGAGCAGGCCAAACTCCTATGTATTTGTAATACCAATAATTGTGATTACAACAGAACTCTTGAGAGTTTGAGATAAAGTACAACACAAGAAGATAAGAAACAACAAAGATAAGGAGATTAGGATTAGGAGAGGAGAGAGAGGGAGAGAAGAAAATCATATCCAAACTCTCTAACATGCCCCCTTAAGTGAAATGTCTGGAAAGGACATGAAGCTTGGATTGAAGTGAAGCAAACTGAGACCCACTTAGTGGTTTGGTGAGCAGATCTACCACTTGATCATCGGAGGAAATGAATCGAATAGATAAAGATCGTTTGAGAACAAGATCTTAGTGAAAGTGAAAATCGACCTCGATATGCTTGGCACAAACACAAAATATTGGGTTCGTAGCAAGATATGTGGCTCCAATATAGTCACACCAAATGATGGGGATGTGTGCAATAGGTTGTTTTAAATCATGTAACAAGGAACATACCTAAAGAAGTTCGGTGGTAGCATTTGCACAAGCCCAGAGTTTAGACTCCGTGCTAGATTGGGCAATGATGGGTTGCTTCTTAGAACTCCAAGCAACCAAATTGCAACCCAAATAGATGAGATAACCTCTAGTAGAATGTCTGTCATCAAGACATCTAGCCCAATTGGCATCGAAGAAAGCTTAGAGAATAAGTAGAGCTAATGTGGAGTAAAAATGCAAACCATGATTAGTAGTATGTTTAAGATACCGAAGTATCCTTTTAACGGCAACCCAACATTTTGTTGTTGGAGAATGAAGAAACTGACAAACCTTGTTTATCGAAAAGGAGATATAGGGCCTCATAATAGTGACATATTGAAGAGTGCCAATGATGCTCCAGTACTCTAAGAGATCAAAAAGAAAATCACCACTAAACTTGGAAAGCTTAGTATTAACCAGCATGGGAGAAGTGAGAGGTTTAGCTTCAGCCAAATTGGTGCAATGTAAGAGATCCAAAATGTATCGTCATTGAGTAAGAACGGTACCATGTGGTTGTGGTGTGATTTCCATGCCAAGAAAGTAACGAGTAGGACCAAGTTCCTTTAAAGAGAAAGTATGGTGAAGCATGGTGTCTAAATTATCAAGGGCAGAGGAGGAGGAGCCAGTGAGAATAATGTCATCCACATAGACCAGCATGTAGAGAACAACTGAATCCTTGTTGTAAATAAGCAATGAGGGATTGGTTGTCGACATTTGAAAGCTGAGCTAAGTAAGGTGAGTGCTGCGACGAGAGTACCACGCACATGAGGCTTGCCAAAGACCATAAAGAGTTTTGTTAACCTTCCAAACATGAGAAGGAGAAATAGGATCTTCAAAGCCCTTAGGTTGGTGAACATGGATTTCCTCTAAGACATAGCCGTTCAGGAAGGCATTATCAAAGTCTAATTGCCGAAGGGGCCAACCAAGAACAGTGGCAAGAGCAAGAATAGTGCAAATGGTGATTGGTTTAACCACCGGACTGAATGTGTCAGTGAAATCAACACCCAAAACCTTGTAATTGAGTGAGCATAGTGTGTTGGCGAGAAGTTGGTGCTAGAACGGCAATGGTTTCAAGTAACTCTTGTAATTGAGTGCCATGTAGTGGAGGAGGAGAGGCCGTCGATGTAAATATAGCTAACGGGGGAGAGGAAGAAAGAGCCAGAGGTGGTGGTTGAGATGGTGGTGGATCTGGTGGATCAGCTGAATGAGAAGGCAATGGAGGTATATTTGGCAGCACATGAATGGTAACACCAGTGCCATCGATGGAAGTAGCTGAAGTTGAAGAATATATGTTGGAAAAGAAGCTCTCATCGAACACAACATGATGAGCAATATACAATTGACGAGAAGGATGATGTATGCATTTATATCCTTTGTGGGAGTCATTATAGTCGATGAATATGCACCAAAGAGATCTGTAAGAGAATTTGTGATGATTCTATGGCCAGAGAAGAGGGTAGCAAGCACAACCGAAAGTACGAAGCAGGTTATACTCGGGTGTCTTTCCAAAGAGAACGGCAATAAGAGAAGCACCTTGTAACAGTGATGTAGGAAGTCAGTAGATCAAGTAGATAGCAGTGGAAGTGGCATCATCCCAGAAGGAATATAGGAGAGTTGAGGAAGCCAGTAGAGACAGGGTAGACTTGATGATGTGGTAGTGTTTTCGTTCAACAGCACTGTTCTGCTCATGAGTGTGAGGGCAAGCAAGTCGATGTGTGATGCCATGAGCAGTCAGAAAATACAATACACGTCAGTACTCTCCTCCCCAATCAAATTGTAGGCATTTAATTTTTTTCTTAAATAAAACTTTTACATAACTCTTGAACTTAAGAAAATTTCAAAACATTGGATTTGTTTCGCATCAAGAATAACCAAGAAATTTACTATAATTATTAATAAAAATTACATTATATCTGTAATTATTATTTTATTGAACCGAACAAGACCCCAAACATCTGAATGAACTAATGGACTGCTAGACTCACTATTGGAAGACGAAAGGTGCAACCTATGACTTTTACCTAACTGACATGTCTCATAGACAGAAGGAACACTGCTAGTAGAGAATAGTAGCCCAAATTTAGATATCACTTGCCTCACCACACGAAGACTAGGGTGACCTAATCTTTGATGCCAACCATGTACTGTAGTGCGTTCACCAACAAATGCAGTTGTAGAAGTGTTCTTGATGCTGAGACTACCCGAGAAGCAGTAAAGCCCATCTCTATTGGGTCCTCACAGTATTGTTTTTCTCGTATAATCCTTCAAAACAAAATAATCGCGATGGAATTCAAAATATATGTCATTATCGTGAGTAAACTTACTAATAGATAACAAATTCATGGATATAGTGTAAACATGCATCAAACCATTCAACTGGTCAAATGAATGGGAGTTATGTGCAAGAAAAGAAGAACCAATATGAGCAATACGCAAACCTGCTCCATTCCCAACCTTCACCTGATCTGAACCACCATACTTGAATCGATTTTGCAGATTGTCAACGTCTTGCATCATATGATGTGTGGCACCAGAGTCAGGGTACCATGTGGGATCAAAGTTGGAAGAGAAACATCCATGATAAGTAGTATGTGCAGATTCATCAGTTTGCAAATAATTAAGATCATACCCTGCATCGACATTTGAGAGCTTTGTGTCTAGGAGTGTTGTAGACTTGACAAATAATAGTGGAACGACCATGACCCCTGCCACCATTATCCTTGAACCAACCACCTGAGCCACCACCACGACCATGACCTTTACCTCTATTACTTGAAAAGGTTCACTTCTGTCCCCGAGGCGATTGATTCTTGCCTTTGAAGGTTAGCTTCCAGAGAGATACAGATTTTGGGTGTGATGTTGTTCCATTCATGCTTCATGGCTGAGTAGAATGCCTAAGACATCATCGATGCCTAGTTGATCCATGTCAGACTAATTGGTCACAGTGGTAACCACCGATTCATATTTTGGACCTAGTCCAACTAGCGCATAAAGTATAAGATCTGTAGAACTAACTGGGTCGGCTAAAACAGATAAATTATCAAAGAGACATTTGACTCAATTAATATATTATGTGATGGAAAGAATACCCTTCTTAAGACTCTACAACTATCTACGCATCTAAAGTTTACGAGAACGAGAATGTGCAAAAAAAGATTTCGTAAGTACATCCCATACCTCATGAGAGGATTGAAGCCCTACCACTTGATAGAAAATCCCTTCGTTGAGCATGGAAGTAATCCAACTAAGAACAAGTTGATCCTGCTGAAACCAGTCGGTGAATGCAAGGTTCGAAAATCTTTTATTAGGATCATATGGATCAATAACTTCTCTTAGAGGATCCTTGATGGTCCTGTCAACAATACCCATGACCTTGTGAGTATAGAAAACCAGAAGCAGTTGTGTTTTCCATAATAGGTAATTTTCTCTTTTTAGTTTGATAGGGAGATAGTGCAATGTAGTCGAAATTGAGGAAGAGATCAAACCACCTGCTGAGGGAGTGTTGGACTAAGAGCTTTGTACTGAGTTCTAGACCGAAGCTGTGTCACCATTAGAAGCCATGGTGTCTTGGCTCTAATACTAAGTTGGAGAAGAAATCACGATAGACTAAATTCAAGATAAATGAGTTACCATAGCAGGCTGAACCCCTGTATATTTATAATACCAATAATTGCGATTACAACAGAACTCTTGAGAGTTTGAAATAAAGTATATCACAAAAAGATAGGAAGTTAAGAAGATAAGAAACAGTAGAGATAAGGAGATTAGGATTAGGAACAGAGAGAGAGAGGAAGAGAAGCAAATCAAATCCAAACTTTCTAACAAGAGTATACACAATGAAATCAGCATATAAAACCTTCCTAACTTCATTACCAACCTCTTACTCTCCTTACTTTAGCTGGAAATTATTATGGAAGCTCCAAGTACCTTACCACTTCTAGGTTTTTACTTGGAAATTAAATTCCTATGGGAAGGCATTTTGACTAAAGACAAATGTAATAAATGGCTCACGTACACCATCTTAATCTTACTTTGTTCCTTGTGTAAGCAAGAAGTGGAAGCCTCACATTTCTTCAAATGTCCATTCAACCATGCTATTGGGTTGTAAACCCAAATTGGTTTCAACCTAGAGATGGTGCACCAACAACCTCCCCACTAAGTTCCACAAAATTGGATTAATAACATATAAAAATATCATAGGGAGCATGGGCTCCCTCTCATCTTTGAGAAATGGTGCATGATCATTTATCTAATTTGGGAGGCCAGGAATAGTTAATTTTTGATAATATTACTCGTCAACCCATAGAGGTGGCAAGGAAAGCAACTGATAAGATGAATGTATTAGACAATGTATGCCCTTAGCTCCAATAATATTGATGTACATTATGACATTTATCGTAAATGAATAAAGTACATATTTGATTCATGTTATTGTGGTGTGTTTCTGTATAATACCCTTAAACTGGACACTTATGGGACTCGTGATGGGCCCATTAGGAGCCCATGTGATGGACTTCAGGGGGTTCACTGTCTTTTTAGTGAATTCGTCCAGGCCTTGTAGCAGAGGCTGGGCTGAACCCATGTGGCTGATGTGTATATCAATGTTTGAGTCCCACACCACACAAAGAAGCCCAACTGAGTAGCAGTTTGGAAGGTTAATGAGCACACAGACTTATTGGGCCAAAAGCCCATTTCGATCTAGTTTAGTTAGACTAATTAAAGAGAGGGGCGGATCTAGGATTAGATCAGTAGATAGGATAGGGTCTTATCCTATCCACTCAAAGAATCTAGATCTGAATACATATTTGGATCTAGAAACCTCCTAATGAGATTAGGAGAGAGTTGATCTAATTTGTAGATAAGATAAGGATTTATCCTTATCACTTAAAGAGAGTTCATATTCAAATAAGGATTTGAATCAGGAAACTCCTAATGGGATTAGGAGTTATTCTCTTTAAGGCTATAAAAGGAGGAGGGGGCTAATCATTCAGCCCATCCCAAATTCTAGAGATCAGATCTCAGTTTACACAGAGATAAGACAACACCAGTGTGATTACGCCATCTTTTACCTGCGTTCTCCTCCAGTTGCCGCCACAGCCAGTTCGACCTCCATTGTTGTAGGAGCGATCAAGAATTGTTCTTGATATCAGTTTTTGGTGAAAAACTGATTAGGAGTTGTACTCACCTACCCTCTAGCGAATTCTTGGTGAAGGATTTGGTTCATTGGAAGAACACTGCAGATTCTGCTCCATCTAGCACTATGTCATTTTCAGTGTGAGCAGTCTTTGGATCCTTCCTTGGGCGTGAATACCTCTACTAGAAGATATTATTTCTTCGTATCAGGTATATCCCTTTCCTACTATTTTGGTTCAGATGTGGTTCGGTTCTTGGCTCAAGATTGATTATTGAAAAATGCAGTTTTTCTAAAACAGGGAATGTGATTCCCAGATGGGAGAGAGAGAAATTTTTGAAATTTCGCCCTACCTTCCTACAGGGTTCAGCCATCCATATGATGGATCTCTCATCCCTTCAGAATAAACTACACAAGGTCCATTCGTGCCCTTAATGAGGTTTGGAAGTAGCCACAGATATGCAAAATATTAACCTTACTGCAATGTTTGGTTTGAAGGAAAGAGTATGGAAAGGAAGGGAAATGCAGAGAAACCTATACAAGATTTGTAAAGGTTTCCCTTCCTTTCCTTTCTTTTCCTTTCCATTCCCTACTTTTTACTTCAAACCAAACATAGCCTAAAAGTTTTTTTTTTTGACTCTCAGCAACTTGTGTAACTCGTACAAGCAACAGGGGACCATCACACAGGATAGAACAACTTCATTGGTCGCACTTGGACAATCTAATTAATTAAATTAAGTCTTTCCATCACCTCTCTTTTATCTATGCTCATATGTTCATGGATCTCTAATTATAGCTGCACACAATTTTGCTTACTTAGCTTGTAAAGGTAGAATATCTATATATTTCAATTATGCCATAAACTTTTCTGTAGTGTTTTCGCTAAATCAATGATAGCCGCTTCCTCCTTTTGACATGTCTGGCACAAATTAAAGTATTTCATTATCAACATTCAACAGCAAGGGAAAATGCTGGAATCTAAATGTTCAGGGGGAAGGGGGGTATTTATACTGACTGAACTAAGCCGGCCAAAGCAGGAAAAGCGCTATCACCAAAGGAAGACTAGTCGTTCACTTGTCTCTAAATGTCGAACTCTTGAGATCTATTGCATGGAGTAGGTGTTGTACTATAGCAACAAAAGATGCAAGCATGCAAAATAGTGATTGTGTTTATATTTGTTGCTACTTAATTTTATCAGTGTTACTGCAATTATAGAGAACTGAATAATGTACCAACTTGAAAAATAATCTCTCCATTCATATCATAGAACGACAGCGACAGAGGTGTCACCCACTACCAGTCCGGACTCCGGTGGCCTGGCCATGCCATGTGACAATAATTATTTGGATGGAATACTTTTCAAGGCCAACAAACATCTTTTAGACAGTTGTATGCCCTTAGCTCCAATCAGATTGATGTACTTATGACATTTATTATAAATGAATAAAGTACATATTTGATTTATGTTATAGTGGTGTGTTTCTGTGTAATACCCGTAAATTGGACACTTAATGAGACTTGTGTTAGTTTAGAATGTTCACAGTCGTTAGATAAGTCTGGGGAGATTTATCCTGCTAAGGTTGACACTAATGTGCCGCCAACTATTGGAGTGGTCTGTCTCAAATGCAAGGGTGAGACCCGAGGTACATGCAGTGTAGGTTTACTTGAAATCCTGAACCGGACCAGATTTCTAGTATTGTCGTAGACCTTGGTGATTAGTGGGCAAAACTAGAAAGTTACACCTGACCCCTAGACTCGATTATGATACTGCACTAGGTGTCAGATTGGGTGGTCTTTGATATGACAATCAGTGAGATCCTTAAAGGGGGTCAAAACCTGGGTATGTTGGGACAGTCTAAGAATTCATCTAAGTGGGTGATCATAGTGAGAGGATCAGCCCCTTTGTTAAACAAAGGTAATGATCGGGGATGCACTCTCTTTAATGGAAACCAAGACTACCGACAGCCGATTTCAATCGTTGAAAATTGTTTTGCAAAATATATTTTATATACGGATATAAATATATATATTACAGTTTCAAATTATTTGCAAAAGGTTTTAATTCCCGGGATCCATGTGAGTAGAGAGTGCAGCACTGTTTCTTGCAACCGAGGGAGAGGTCATCTCTTGTCGAGCAGTGTTTGATCATTATGGGCTGAGAGGTTAAGTGTAAGGCCATTGAGGGTAATACCTGATAGGCTAATCTTGCATCTGCCCACAGTCCCTGAGTGTTATAAGGTGGCTTGGCCCAGGGACCACTTAGCGTAAGTGTTTGGCCCATAGAGTCCATGTGATGGGTTCAAGGGGTTCATTGGGCTTTCTAGTGAATTCGGCTAGGCCTTGTAACAAAGGCTGGGCCGAACCCTTGTGGCTGATGTGTAGATCAATGCTTGGGTCCCGCGCCATACAAGGAAGCTCAACTGGACAGTGGTTTGGAAGGCTAAGTGAGCACATATACTTATTGGGCATAAAGCCCATTTCGAACTAGGCTGATTTGATCAGTTAAAGAAGGGGGCAGATCTGAGATTATATTAGCAGATATGATAAGGTCTTATCCCTATCCACTCAGAGGGTCCAAATCTGAATACCAATCCAAATCTGGAAACCTCCTGGTAAGAGTAGGAGAGGGTTGATCTAATCTGCAGATAAGATAAGGGTCTATCCTTGTCACTTAAAGGGGATTCAGATTCAAATATGATTTGGATCAGCAACTCCTAATGGGATTATGAGCTAATCCCTTTAAGGTTATAAAAGGAAGAGGGGGCGGTAGCCTATTAGAAGATCACAATCTCACCTACAGAGAAGAGATTACAGAAGAGAGAAAACAGCTTCCAGTAAGACTGCGCTAATTTCTCCCTGCCACCGCCACCATTGCCAGTGCATCTCCACGACAGTAGGAGTGATCAAGAACGGTTCTTAATATCAGTCATTTGTGAAAGGGCTGATTGGAAGTCATACTCACGTGCCGTCCTGCTGATTCTTGCGAAGGATCTTGTTCTTTGGAAGAACACTGTTGATTCTGCTCCATCCTACACTGTGCCATTTTCAGTAGGAGCAGTCTTTGGTTCCTTCATTGGGCGTGAACACCTCCATTGGGAGATATTATTTCTTCGTATCAGGTATATCCCTCTCGTACTTCTGTTTCAGATCTGATTCGGTTTATGTTCTAAGATTGATCATTGAAAATGCAGATTTTCTAAAACAGGGAATGTGATTCCCAGATGAGGGGAAAGGAAATTTTTGAAATTTCGCCTAACCGTCCTGTAGGGTTCGGCTATCCATATGATAAATCTCTCATTCCTTCAACATCACCTACCATCGGTCCGTGCTACTAACGTACATGATGTGGCCCTTTGATATTTGCATCTGTCCTTTTATTTCCTCTTTGTCATTGTTGTCATTGCACTGGGGTCAATGTGTGACGTCTGGTTGGCCTCTCGATCTGAGATTAGCAGAAAATATTAGCTCAAAGCCTCAAACAAGAAACACGCAACATCCAATATATAATATGACATGAGCTTTCCCAATTCCATGCTGAACGCCAGAATGGACTCTGTGTTTCAGTAATAACAGTGCCCCCACAAAACAAGCAGAATGGTACATCTCAAGAAGAAGCTAGCTGCATGCATGGGATCAGTAGCGTTGATGGGTGATTCCATTTATCATAATTGATCAGTAGCTCAGTTGCTGTTGCTCCGTGCTACAGACAGCGGGGCCCCTGAGAAAGTGTATTTTTTCATTAAACCCGTCATCGTCATGCCTGTAGCATGGAATGAAAAAAGGCAGCTGATCCATCGGCCGGCAAAAATCATGCAATGGAAAATGAAGATTGATAAAGACATAAAGATATATAACAAGGTACAGGTACAGAGCACCTACACACACACACATTGGTTTTACTTTTATCTGTAGGTAAAAGAGCACCTTCAAATTGGTTTTACTTTTAACTCTGGTAAACTTTGATCCCTCTAATTATACCACTCCTCATACAGAAAAAGCTAATCGACACCTACGAATTACCATAATGACAGATGATCAAGAGCTAGCAGTGTATATAAACAATTAAAACCAATTGTATCCTCCAAAAGAAGAATTTCTCATTATTGGTTTCGTATGGATGAATTGATCAATTACGACAGAGAGATATTAAAGCTTCAAGCAGCATATATTCTTTTTTTTTTCCTTTTTGTTTATCAGTAACTTTGCAACTTCAAGCAGCATATGTTATCTTGTAGGTAAAATAGCAAGGATAACAACGTTATTAAAACATTTTGTTTTAAGATAAGAAAAAAATGATATTGAAACATCAAAAGATGCCCAATTACCTTCCTCAAGACAAATGCCAAATATAGAAGCAGCCTAGCCTTCATGTTACTACTGGAAGCACAAATTAAATGGTCAAGGAAACTCATCATAGATTTAGAAAAAGATCAAGTATTCACTGAACTACCTAATATAATATACCAACAGAAGAACAGTTTAGACAATCCGTGAAGATGTAGAATAATAATTCCAAACACGACAAAAGAAGAAGAAAGTGAAAGCCTCTTTCAACAGCGTCAGATTGATCTAAGAGTTAAATTTTGAAATATACTCACTCTTGTGTTTTAATTTGTATCCAACGATCACCCAACCACCAATTCCCTGCATTAGCTCAGAAAATTCTGGCTTTTTCAAATTTCAAGCGCTCATCTACAAATTCATGGAATTTCTTGACAAAAACAAGTTCCAAGTCATACTGCAAAAGCAAATGCAGGTAAGCTCTATCAATATATATTGAGATCTTATGCATTTTTAGCATTTTAATACCTCTTGCACATTGTTCAAAGACAACCATAAGATTTAGCTGGTAGTAGTTCACTGTAATGGCTAAATATACAAATCAATTTGGGTTTTTGGTGGGGAATTTTTTTAACTGTATCCTCTTGTACGCAATTCCAAGATTCATAACCACACACGTATCCTCTTGTAGGGTCAATCATTTACCACTCTCGCCATCCATCATCCATATCAGAACAAGAAGACTGGGCTAAAGAGGTAGAAGAATAGATTCTCCAGAATAAGTGTGAAAACTGATGTTTAGAGAACCAGCCTGGACTGGCTGCTCGGACAGATAAAACGGTGAACTGGCCCATTGGCTGGTTCGGTCAGGCCCTAAAAACCAGGTGATGGGGTGATAAAAACCGGCCAACAGGCAGATTCAACCGGAAAACCAGTGAACCAGTCCCGGTTCCATAAAACCATCCAGCTTATTTTATTCTTCTTTTTTTTTTTTATTTAAGTTCTATCCTAACTTCCGGACGCCATAACTTTGTGCTCAGTTGTCCAATTGGGGTGATTGGTTTTGGGTAACTTTTCGCTATATATGCAAACAAGGGTGCCGAAGGTGCCTTGCCCCACTTTTTTGCCAACATGCCTCCTTTGGCCTCAAACCTTAATTTTCAGTATTAAAAAAGTAAAACTAAAATAAAAAATATATATATATATTATATGTATAATATAATTATATATTTTGAATATATGTATATAATTAATACGGAGAAGTACCGATACACCTGATGCAGAATTCTGAATTCCAGCCCCCTCCTACTACTAGCCCTCTCCCCCTATAAACCACATCCTGCCCGTGAATTTAGCATCAATTCACGGTAAGGATGCATTCCGCTTGTATTATGGGGCTATAAAATTCTGATCTGGGCTGATTGGTCTTGACTGGCCGGTTGAACTGGTGACCCATGACTACTCATGCATAGAAAAAAAACCGTTCTATACCTCTGGTCCAGTTCTCTAAACACTGATAAAAACTTATCCTATCCATGCTAAATAATTAAAGGAAACCTATCCTAAAAGCAAGAATGCAAATACTAGGAATCATGTTTTGGTGAAATAAATACATTGTGGCCGTATGGTTTTTCTGACACATGGCTTAGATGGGATAGTTCAAGCATGCATTGAAAAATCAGTTTGTAATTCAGAGTGGCATGGTCATAACGATGGGCACTTTCTTGACACAAAGAGGCTGCCCTCAGACTCAAATCCGTCTTCTCATACTTGCCAGCCCAAGATTTTACCTTTACCATTACACTAAGTAATGGCCCTTATTTTGTAATTCTCCGTAATCAACTAGTCAGGGTTTCTCATCCTTTTATTTACCCCCAAAAGGAGCTTTTGCACATTGTTAATTTGTAACTAAAATTCAGAAGATAAAACAGTCGAACAAGTAGAACCATTGTTAGCAATGGAGCTTAAAGAGTGGAAAAGAAATACTAACATTAACACTGTAACTCTTAAGTGGAAATTATACTTGATACCCATGGGAATAGAATCTCTGAACTTCTGATTTCTGAACAGCAGAAAAGTAAAGTTTCCATCAGTACACATGTATAGAAACCACAAGGAGATGATATGGTCGTAACACAAGATAGTCAACTTTTCAGAATATTCTTCATCAAAATTAATCCACTACACACTATTCCCAAATGCAATTCCTTCAACTGCATTCTCACAATAAGAATGTTAATTGCTATTAAGTAGGTATTTGTATTTTACATTTGACAGACTTGAAGATTAGGAAATAAGAATACTAACTAGTACATGTGCTCAGAAAGAACAGATCAGAACAATATATGACAAATCCAGTTTAAACAAGAGAAATGGCAATTACTGTTCAGCGGGCACTATATATATGACAGGTTTCAAGATTTTTGAGAGGCTTCAACTTTAGGAAAATAAGAGATTATTGACTAATTGCATATGGTCATACAGAGCAGCTCAATCAGAAGATTTAATATAGTATATACTATAGAAAGAACTATCCAAGTTTTGAATCATTGTGAAATAAATATTGATCAAACTCAACCTCAGTGTTTTTTTTTTTTTTATTGACTTCATGGATCTCTTCAGTTTTTCCTTTTGAATAGCGTATATTAACCATTAAATTAATACTTTTTACAATGATCCATGAACAGCATGTTTAGCCACCTGAAACTAAACAATTCCCTTGTGACTTTCAATTGTACTTGAGAGGACAAGTAAACTATCTAAAGTCTAAACAGAGGCATTTCCAATTGTCAAGGTAGAAATGAGGTCATTTCAGGACAACGAGAAATGAACATGGTTTCAAATTTTTTCCTTAATAAGCAGAAACCACTCAATTTTTTATGATATCAATTTTGGGTTCAAGGCTTCAAGCACTACTAAAAACTGATTAAATTACAACGTTTGACATGGCACCGAAACAAGCTATAAGTTAAACCAACAAGGCATAGTAATTGATGATACCAACTATTGCCTTGTTCCAAATCATTTATTAAGCCTTAACTTTTCTTTTGATCTACCCAACATATCCACCAAAAAAAAAACAACAACAAAAACAAAAACTCTCATGACACACAGACAGATTTTAGATTCTATCATGCATCACATTATAAAAACGGGTCTTTCCACGTCATCATCATAATATAATGCAGGGCAAACTGCTAAACATTATGCATCAGTTTATGCTTCATATAAACTATTAAAAGAAGAGAAAATACCTTCCCCTAAACTATGAAGATCCCCTGACCAACCACATCCATAAATTGAATGGTTCATGAAACAAAGAGCATGTGGTGGCAGCCTGAAGTTGTAAAAAGCTTAAGGGTGCGCATCCATTTAAATGGGATAGGGGGAGGGATTAAGTGGAGTATAGTTTTAAATAGGATATACATCTCTTTTAGATTTTTTTTTTTTTTTTACATTTTTAGGAAGGAGTTCTATTTAGTAATTGGAAGCAATCAGCAGTTTTAACTAGGATGTATGCCCTTAGGCTTGGTTTAAGCAGATTGCATTTTTAAGGACATATGTCCTTGGTTCAATTCACTAAGCGCCATAAGCTCACATTATACTTGAGTCAAGTAAAGACAGAATAATCTTAGAAAATAGTTGGCATTAGGAACTATAATTTGAGTTCTAGTAGTATATATTAATGATGTTGAGTTGCTGACCAACAATCCTGTAATACTTCTACCATAACTAGTTGAAATATGTAATACCACTACAGGAAACTAAGAGGTAGCATATTTCTCAGTTTATCTTTTTATTTTTATGAAAAGATTAAAGTTGGGTTGTGTTAATGCACTCAAAGATTCACACTAGTAGTAATAGTTAAGGACCACTTCTCATCAATTTCTTATTCCATTCTTTTTCTTCTTTTTATTAAACACTGCTCTTGATGCTTTGGAACTGTCCATCACCATGCTCTCTATGCAACACTACTCCAGATAGCTGTAATCTGGTGCCCATGAAATCCTATTTAATTCTCTAAACCAACTATTGAGCAAGCACATTGGCATATACTCATATTCTCAGTTTAAACAAACTAATCCTTACATCCACCTCAAATGTCCCTACAGTAGT
Organism: Nelumbo lutea; assembly: GCF_056320005.1. NCBI lineage: Eukaryota > Viridiplantae > Streptophyta > Magnoliopsida > Proteales > Nelumbonaceae > Nelumbo > Nelumbo lutea. The sequence continues at coordinate 142,974,968 of NC_142684.1, forward strand.
CTGAAGAAATGTCAATAAACACATCAGAGGCAACCATGCTAACCCCTTGACCAAACTTGTCAAAGAGAAAAGAAGAGTGAAGACTGGTTATTTATGTTAAGCTTTTAACATAGAGGTTATACCTAGAACCAATCCCCACAAACTTAAGGTCTATATAGAAGAAATAATTATTACCTAAGAGTTTCTTATATCAAGTTTGAGTTGATTCTATAGTTGTTAAATATCAACAATCAATTGGATCTGTGGAACCCTCTACACATGGTGGCAAGAGTGCATCCAAGAAAACTCAATGGCACTAGTTGAGCTCTACACACTCACAAAAAAGGAAAAACAACAAGGAACAGTAATCCATATATAGACCAATATGAAGCCTGAGTTAAAAATTTCTATGATTCTTTCTTAATAGGACTCATAGTAAATTTCTAAAATCTAATTATAGCATTCCTATAAGGGTCACCAGCTAAATAACAAAATACAAAATATCAACTTCTATCTGTATAAAGCAATAAAACAATTACTAACTTACTTAAGAAACAAAACTATTAACAACTTTTTTCATCCTAGAATAAATTAGAGAAATTAAGAATAAATGAACAAACAAAAATCTGGACAATGACAGAGGCAACTCACACATGCTGGTTTTTTTCCCTGTCTGAGCATGTATGAAACTATGAATTTTGTCTTATCCTTGGTGGCACATAGATTTCATGCGACCCACCTCCTCAAAGGCATGAGGCATGCGAATGGTCCAATTGGATGAGTATGAATCAGGACTTAATGCAGGTTGGTTTGATTTTGATCAACTATAATAGAGAATTGCCTTCGATCAACAGTAGAAGGTCCTTGGACTCTTATGTTTAAAGAGGCAAAGGCATTACTTAGCTTCCATCTTGAACAGCATGTTAAGGTCAGTTCCTAGATTGGCTAATGACTTTTCTGATTCACTTTCTAGAGGAGGGGGTTAAGAGATCAAACATTGAATCAGGAGCACTAAAGCCAGGGGCTATTCATCAGACCTGGAAGTATGTTTTTATGCTTGTCTGTTTGCTTAGTTCAACGTTGTTTTATATACTAGGAACCAGATGTTTATGCTTCCATATTTCCTACCAATTAGCTTGCTATCTAGTATGGGTCTCTGTTTTCTTCTCATGAATAAAAAACTTCCAATCATTATTGATAAAGAAATCAACTATAATATACAGTAGATAAGGCTCTGCCTTTGTGAAGGTTGAAGATAATAAGAAAAAATAGTTTGCTTCAGTTTCATTTATAATTCTTAGAATTGATCAAAAAACAAATCATAGAAGCATCTAATTAATGAAGATTCAACCATAATGACTTTCAAATGTTCGTTCTATCTAAATAGTTCAACAGTCAAACAAGTCTCCAACTATTTAATGCCTTCAAAATAATCAGTCCAGGAAAATTACAGGATTGCAAAGATCAATCCATAGTTACTCTAGTGACCTTTACTAGGTCATTGGACAATTAGATTTTATATTATTGATGAATACTATCCATCATTACCACTACATATGATTTATTTTAGTTACTTTGATAGATAACAACTATGACAAGTCATTTACCTGACAGTAGCACATATCAAATGGAGCATCGTCTTCCAGAACTTTATTAAGTGAACTTGAAATCCACCAGTATACAATAGAAATTGTTGCCACATTATCAGGTATATCAGAATGAAGTACACATGGTACAAAGCATGAAAACATATGTTGAATGCAAATTGAAATTACTTAAAAGGAAATTCTAATCTAATTATTACATGGATGTTATGTACAGTTACAAAATGTATCTAGTATATGAAAATGTGAATGAGGAAACATTGGAACTTATTTGAATCAAGTTATGCAAATACAAAACAAGTTAAATAGCATGAAACATGCGCACTCTCCACAGAATACAAAGTAGGGTTATTATGGAAAGAGAATAAGAGACATAATTATTACTTATTATCAAGTTTTCCTCATTTATAAAATGGCTATAAGGCCAGTAATGTTGTATGGAGCAAAGGGTTGGGATGTCAAGAAACAACATAACTGTGTCAAAAATGCAAATATTGAGATGGATGAGTGGAAAATCCAGAAAGTATAGGATCAAAAATGAACTTATTCAATAGAACCTAGGGCTAGGATTGGCTCCACTAGGTGATAAAATGAACAAAAGTAGGCTAAGATAGTTTGGTCATGTGCAGAGAAGACCATCTACAGAACCAGTGTGAAGGCGTGACCTTTTACAAGTTTAAGGGTCTAAAATATCTAGGGGCAGGCCAAAAAGGGCATTGGTCAAAGTAGTTAGAAAGAATGTAAGGGCTCGATGTTTAACAATAGATATAGCAGTGAACAGAGCGGGATGGTAGAGCCAGATTCATGTAGCCAACCCCATATGGTTGGGATAGGCTTAGTTGAGTTTAGTTATTAGCAAGTCTTTCTCATGCATACAATACTGCAACTGTAAGACATAACACTTGAATCAATTAAGTGATAAGTATTTGTAGTTACCTCAAAACAATCTCCATAGATACGATATGTAGGAAATCTTTATTTTAGAAAAAATAAGAAACTGATTTATTTTATATTGCCAATCAAATATATAAAGGAGGGCATATTGTAGGCTCGAAAGAGAGACCCTCCCTAGTGGGGAGGAGGAAAGAGACTCTAACTTGTAGTTTGAGTGGGGAACTAAGAAAATATAGAGAATCAATCTAGTACTTGAAATGTTAAATGAGTGAATTCAGCTCTCTCTATTATACGCCTAAGTACCTTAAGTTATAGCTATAGACAATGCTGTCAAGAAAAGCAACTTTTAATTTGATCAATGGGTTCTCTTTTCTGTTAATTTTATTCCTTAAGGAGTTAAGGGGAAAGGAAAGAATTATTAGCTTCATTGATTCCAGATGCAAATGTTCCCAAAGTGATAATCCACCAAATCAAAACCCCAACCACTACCACCACAAAAGAGAAAAGAAAAATAAAAAAGAAAAGGTGACATGACCCAAGCAGGATGGTCCTATTTTTCATTGGTTGGGTCAAGGATGTTTCCGGCTGACAACTACATGTATGTGGATTACCTACAAAGCCATTTTCAATCTACATTTTTTACAAAAAAAAAAAAAAAAAAAACAGAATTTCTTTTTTGAGAAGTAATAAAAAGGAAATCTGAATTCCCTAAAATAAGAAAGCCTGAAAATCTGTACAATCAAAAAACAAAGTTCAGAGGGAGAGTTCTGGATTAATAAGTGGGTTGTCTTGTTGATGTATGTGGGAGTTAGCTGCTAGTTGAACTTTTCAATTTTTTGTTTCTTTCCTCGCGAAAAATGTTTTAAGTCTCTTGACTTGAAGTTTTATACAGAAAATGGTGACTATGAGTAGCACAAGAATGACATGATCTAGAAGAAACTAATATACATAGTACACAAAGAAATATAGAGAAGAACAAAAAGGGGGACAAAGAAAGATGATCATTTAAGAACTTTATCTATCCTTGAAGAGTTCATTCGATTTCAAAAAAGGTAAAAGGGAAAAATGTTATAGGGTTTTCACCTTATTGGATTAGAGTTGTACATAAGTATATTGGTCATTTTATTTGAATCAAGTGGAGTTAGGACCAAGTGATTCAAGTTATGTGTAGCTAGTGGTGTTTGATAAGGTTAATGGATGTTTGTGATATTTGAGAACAGGTAGAGGCACAAATGGTAGATCTCCAAAGTGGTTGAAAAATAAACCAAGGTGGAGATTGTTGGGGTTGTGTCTTAATTCTCAACCGCTAGATTATTTTTAATCTAACGGTTGATGTGGTCCATCTTGAGGTTAAAGAGGGTTTTACATATAAAAACTTTCTTTTGTATGTAAGGTAGTGAATGAAAGTGAGAGGTAGAGAGAAAAATGGTGCTCTTGTTGTAAGGGTGGAGTTTTTCTCTTGTTTTGTTCTTTGGATTGGGAGAGTAAAGGGAGAATGGGTATAAAAGGGTTAAGGGTTTGTTTGGGTTGCAAGCCACAAGGGACCTGTACTGTTTCTCATTTTCTTTCATAGTGAAGAAAAATTTTCATCTCTCTTGTGAACATAGGCAGTAAAGCTGAAGCACATAAATTCTGTGTTCTTGGTGGTGCTTATTTTATTTGTATTTGCTTGGATTTTGTTATTTTTGTTGCTATTGGATTTCTCTTAGTTGCTATTTCAAATACATTGTTGTTTTATCCCATGGGTGATTGTTGTAAGGCCCCAACACATGTTCATGAGAGGATGTAAATAGAAAAATAAATAAATAGTATGCTATCTGATAATATAATAACCACTGAAGCCTTTGTTGTTTAGGTAATGATTATCCACCAAAGGTTGAAGCAAAAGATGAATTAGAACACTTGTAATCTATTGGAAAGTGGGGAAAATAAACAAAATTATACAAAGTAAATGAGATCAATAAGTTGGGTGCATATCACTTCCGGATCTTAATGCCATTCAGGAGAAGAGAGAAATGATAAAGATCATTTTCAAATGATCAAACAAATAAACAAGAAAGAAACGGAGAGGCAAATTTACACCACAAGAGTAAAACCCAGTGTTTCTGAATAGTCATTAACCCAGACAATTGGGCCGTTCATCCTGGAAACCATCCAGGCAACCGGTTCCATTTCACCCTTAACCCATTCTTGGGCCAAAACTCATTGACTTGGTCAAAGAACTGTTGACCTAGGTGGTTGAACCATTAATCCATTCGACCCGGATAGTGGTTCGCGGGTATAGTAGAAAAAGAGAAGAACATCTCAGATCTAAGATTCAAGTACAAAAGAAGAAGAAGAAGAAGAAGAAGAAGAAGGAAAGAAAGAAAGAAGAAAATTGTAAAGGTTAGAAACCGGAGAGAAATCAGATCTGAGATCTATGTTTCTATTGTCGTTGCAACTGTCGTCGCCATCATCGTCTCCATCATCATCGCCAGTGAAAGTCGAATCCTCCTCCTCTTCCTTTTTCTTCCCTCCTCCTTTTTCCCTCCTTCCCTCCTTCCTTCCTTTCTCTCATTCCATTCCTTTTTTTTTCTTTTTTCTTCTTTCTTTCTTTCTTTCTCAATAGACAACCACAACCTCTTTCTCATAAAAACTAAAAGTCTAAAAAGATCAATACCAGCATTTACCTTATAATATAAACCATTCAACGGCCGAACCACTGACCCAGAAATTGGTGGCCACAGTGGTTCCATTTCTGGGTCGGTTTTTAAAACCTTGGTAAAACCAAAGTATACCCAATTATTGATTTTCTTTTACATGGATTATTGGAGTTGCTTCTCTCTCTTCCAAAGTCTGGTTTGCCCTAGCAAACTTGAAGATTCCTTCTACTTTCATCATCCTCCTCTAGAAACTATCACCTACGACAATGCAACCAGAAAATAAAAATCTAAGCATCCTGACCCATAAGTGTTAGCTCCCACATCCAATGAATTAGTGCAAAAACAAAAAGAGAAAATAATCCATAAATAGCCTTTAAAACTTCAAGCTACAAGAAAATGAGCTCTACTAAATGTTACCAAGTTTATCAAATTGTTGCTTTGGTTGAGGCCGAACAAAAGAGGTTGTGCAGTTTTCTTTGTACCCCCTATTCATTCTCTTATCTCTATAACAGAAAATTCAAGATAGGGACTGTGGGTCCCACTCTATGTTTTAGTTTATTTGTAATATTTGCAGATCAGGTAAGATCCATTGGTTTTCCAAACTCGAATTCTACCCAAGGTTTAAAGTATCTGAAACGCCAAGTGTATCAGAAAGGCAATTTTAAGAGATGTATTGGAATACGCTTTGGATACGCATGCGTATTGCAAAAAAACTAAGATACAATAGATACACTTGGAAACACTATAGATACTTTAATAAATCATAAAAATACATCAACAACACTAAATATAAGACCTCAATGTGGTGTATATACATTAAATTAATATATTTTAATGGTTTTATGAAGAAATATATTGTAGTTAATTATAATTTCATTAAAAATCCTATGCCTAACTATAATTTATAAATTATAACTCTCAATTTTTAATGTTTTATGGGATGGGAAAAAACCAACTCTCTTATCCAACCATAAAACATGAATTGTCACAACTTCTATGTGAAAATATAATTAATATTCAGTTATTATTTAAGTAATTATTATTTATTATTCATTTTCAAAAGTTATAAAAAATAAATAAATATTATATAATATATTTAAAAATTAGTTATTAAAGAAGAAAATTCAATTGCTTTGTGGATATGATAGATCATCCATAGAATTATATTTATTTATTTTTTAATTCAAAAAAATATTAAAGAATTGGTTTGTGGATATGATAAATCATTAGAATTATAATGTAGTCAATTGTTGTGATCAAATGATAAAATTAATTAATTATTATTTATTTTTTAATTCTAAAAATATATAAAAAATCAAAAAAAATATTAAAGAAGAAATTTCAACTGCTCTATGGATACGGTAGATAAATCCATAGATCTAAAACATATTTAGTCTTTATAGACAGAGAAAAATTACATTTTCAATTTTTTTGTTAATTTATATTTTCCTCAAATATCTTCATGAAATTTCCATAAATCTACTGATAACACAAAAAAAATATTATTTTGAATGTAAGAAATGTAGATCAACATAAATTTAGACAATTACGAAGAAAAAAATCACAAGATATTATAAAAATTTGAAAAAAAAAACCATTTTTGTCATATTTTTTCAAAATTTCAAAAATATTTAAAACAAATTAACGATTCACACTTGTTTCTTGAAAACTTTTGCAAATCTAGCACTCTAGGAATGAAGTTTGGAGTTTTAGAATCATTTGAGGGTTAAAAAAGGCTTATTTCGGGAGAAGAAGCTTGCTTTCCCTCTTTAATTTGTTTTTTTTTTTTTATTTTTGGTCGTTTCTTTTTCGTCAATACACTACCAATATGCCCCAATACACCCCCATACGCCCTCGATGCGCCCCCAATACAAGTCCGATATGCATGAAAAAATATGAAACATCCGATTTCCATGCGTACCCCATATCTATTTTTCAAAGATACAATACAATACACCCCATATCAGGCATATCGTATCGGAATTTTAAACCTTGATCCTACCAATAAATGTCGAATAGAGATTTGTGTGAGGTGCGCTCTGTGAGGAGTAGATCCAGACTCATAAAAATTGATTCGAAATCTAGGGTGGAAAATCAGGTGGGTTGGGCCAGGTTTAAGCTCAACCCAGGCCCAATCCTAGAAATTGGACTTATGGTTTGAGTCAGTCAAGCCCAAGATTGAGTTCAATCTATCTAACTCGGTCTCAAAACTGATCCGCATTAAAATTTATATATATTGGGCTGAGCTCAGACTATCTAGGGGGTAAACTCGAGCCTAGTCCAAAAAATATAAAAGCCCAAAATTTTGGATACAAGGCCAATAGCAAAATAAGATAGCCAATTTGGGTCGAATCATACTATACTAAAATATTGGAAATTAGATTAGGCCCGGTCCATATTGGGTTAGATTACAACATTACTGCCTGACACCCCATAGGGGCCGTTACTCTTTTTTAAGTGAACATTAGAATATCATATTAACGATCTCAAGTAATCACACAATTCTTTTTCTTACAAAGATAATAATAGCGAGATTCGAAACTGCACCACTATTGGAACAATTCACAAGTGTGCCAAGTGCACAAACTGAGTTACCCCTCCGTTGGCTCTATGTGTTTGAATTAAGCTACTACAAAGAAGTGGCTCATGTTGAGCATTCATGTTTTAGATAAGTAGCTCCGGGTAGCTTTATATTTTAATTGCCCAAATGGCATTTTGAACTATAGTGATTTGGGCTTTCTAATTTTTTTTTACCAAATACAGATTTTAGCGTTTTCATATAGAGTCCAGATCTCCTACACATCCCAGTCTACACATTTTCCTATACATCCTATCATAATGTGCCAGATTAGCATCACATAATTAAATTCCTATAACTAGTTAATGGATGTGAGAAGAGCATCCATTTGCATTATTTCCTTACTTTTAAATATTAAAATACATTAAAAAATTAGAAAACCCTCTTCTTCTTCAAGGGATTTACCACCATTTTGTTTTAAGAAGCCAAATCTATGTAAAAATTTTTAGCCCATGTTCTCTTTTTTTGTTGTTTTTTATGTGAGAAGGCTTTTGCAAAAAGGAATGGTTGAAAGTGTAAAATATGGAATGGGAAGAAAGAGATGCCTACAGTCTACTCAAGACACAACAACGATGATTTAGACAAGTTTGGGAGCTCATCTTTTCCATCGTTCTGGAGCACTACAAGCACTTTGAAAAATAGCCTTGGCCAAATATAGAAGCTCTGACTAGACCCAAACCAAGCATAAAGTTAAATCACATGATGGGAGGCTCTCTTTGTTGTGGTTGCTTAGAAAGTTCAGGCTCGACTTTGTTTCCACTAGAGGAGACACCTTGTTTCAAGGTATTTTGCACAGAAAGATATTAGTGATCTCATTGCTTTTCTTGTTGTAGAGGGAAATGGAGAAAGGAAACCTGCAATGATGTAAATAAACAACAAATTTTGTTGTTTGCCTTTTGTTGCATATTATAAACCGACTTTACTTTGTTTCTCTCATGTAAAAAGAGAGGTTAGAGAAATCGTCTTTATAACCATTGATGATGGAGATTTTTTTTTGTTTTAATATTATTAATATTTAAAAATAAAAAGCCAAGAAATGGAAGTTCTCCCAACATCCGTTAATCAGTTTGCACGTGTAGGAATTTAATAGTATGAGGCTGACCTGGCACATTATGATAGGATGTGCAGGAAAATGTGCAAATTGGGATGTGTAGGAAATCCAGACTCTTCCATGTAAGGCACAGCTCAAAATGCTAGAAGCAGTGCTTCGAAAGCCTTTCCAAGGCCCCATTCTCTTTTCGGTAAGTTACTTACCTGGGTAAATACAATTACTTGGGTAAGTTTTTTCTGGGAAACACTTAGCGGGGCAGGTGCATTTACCCATGTTCTTCTATTTCTCATTTAAATAAGGAATGATCATTTTAGCCATAAAAATCAATTATTAAAAAGAGAATTTTTGTCCCATTCAAGTGTTGGCAACTTTTCCTCTAGGTGGGAAAGTTATTTACCCACCTAGGAGATGGGTATCACTTACCTACCCAGGAAAATAAATTTTACCGATCCCCACATAAATCTAAAAAAGAACATGAAATTCTTGGTTAATGAGAACCAAAATCTCATTGACCAACTTCCCTCTCCCAAAATCCAAAAAAAGAATGCCCCCGAAATAGGCACTAAGCTCTTAACCAAAAAAAAAAAAAAAGGCACTAATCCTTCTTCCAACTACATTCTATTCAATACCACCCTATAATCCCATATGGCCTGTTAAATCAACAACTAACCCGATTTTGGGCTTTACCTTAGAATTGGATTGGATTTGGATCGGATCCAACTCAAATCATATTAGAATCCAACTCGATTAGAAAAGAGTAAAGACAAATGAGTCCGATCATAACTATAAACGGATCAAGTAGTCTCATATTGTATTTGGATGATAGTTGCAAGATCCGAGTCCTACCCGATTAAATAAAGAGAACGGATCACGATCGAATATGATAATCGATGTGATGCTGGACTCCGTTCACGGTTCATCCCGACAAAGGGAGACCCACTGTATAAAATCTTCCATCGTCTTAATGATAAAAAATGAAGCAAGAAATAGAAAATTCCAATCCAATGGGTTCCAGAGGGCTTGTGTTATCCTTTTAAGGAAGAAATTCTCAACGGCCCTATAAACCCTAAACCCCGAAAACTACTTTCCTTCACTGCACCCACATTCTCACTTTCTATTTCGACGAGACATCATGTCTTCTTTAGCTCGCCTTCTCCATCGTAAGTTCTTCGCTTCTTCCCCTGCAACCATCCCAAGCACTGCTACAACTTTCAAGACCACAGTTGATGGCCTATTCCATGAACGAGACCTCAAAAAGCTCGTCGAAAAGTTCAAATCTTGCTCCGATAACTATAGATTTCGCTGCAAGCACCGCATCTATGAAACTACGGTCCGTCGCCTTGCCGGGGCCAAGAAATTTTCATGGGTAGAAGAGATCCTCGAACACCAGAAGAAGTATGCCGACATCTCCAAAGAGGGTTTTGCGGTCCGGCTTATTTCTCTCTATGGCCAATCCGGCATGTCCGAGCATGCTTGCAGGATGTTCGATCAATTACCTGAATTAAAATGCACACGCACGGTGAAATCCTTCAACGCCCTCCTCTCGGCTTGTGCCGATTCTAGGAATTTCGATAAGGTTGATCAGATTTTCCGTGAACTTCCGTCGAGATTGTCGATAACCCCGGATCTTTTCTCCTATAATATTATGATCCGGGCTCTATGTGACAGTGGGTCGTTGGATTCTGCGCTTTCATTTCTAGATGAGATGGAAAAGAATGGTGTTAGCCCGAACCTGATTAGTTTCAACACGCTTCTGAATGCGTTCTACGGGGATAACCGGTTTTCTGATGGTGAGGAGATTTGGGCTAGAATGGAAAAGAGCAATTGTATTCCAGATGTCCAAAGTTTTAATGCTAAGATGCGGGGCCTTGTTCTTCTAGGAAAAACATCGGAGGCGGTTAAGTTGTTTGATGAGTTGAAGACTAGGGGATTGAAACCTGATATCTTTAGTTTCAATGCTTTAATTAAAGGGTTTTGTAATGAAGGGAATTTAGAAGAAGCCAAGAAAATTTACAGTGAATTGGAGAAAAATGATTGCACCCCGAACCGACCAACTTATGAAACACTCGTTCCTTGCCTTTGTGAAAAAGAAGATTTTGGTCTAGCCTTTAATCTCTGCAAGGAAAGCCTTAACCGATGCCGTGTGGATGCTGGTCTGTTGCAAGCTGTGGTAGATGGATTGGTCAAAGAGTTAAAGGTTGAGGATGCAAAGAAACTTGTGGAGCTTGGGAGGTCCAAGAGTTACTCTCGCTCCAGTCTGAAAATGCCTGTCTAATGCACCTTGAAATTGTTCGGTGCATATTTGATTGTGTAAGTTCAGTCCTTTTTTTTATTGGTGTAAGTCCGTCCAAATTAGATGTTTCTAGTTCGTGATTATATTCTAATTCCTATTTAGCAAGAGCCACCTGTAAAAGTTTGTCTTTTTAAGCATGACACTTTTACCTGATCGAATGACAATCAGTATATTTTCATTGTGACTAGAAAAAAAAAAGTAGATGTCAGTATGGCTGGCCATTTTCTATGATCAAATTGGTTGATATGCTTAATTTTCTTTTTTTTCTTTTTTAGTATGTTGAACTTAACAGAAAGATTTGTTGACATTAGATACTATATGTTCAGATCATCTGTTGGATTCCCTCTCTCTCTCTCTCTCTCTCTCTCTCTCTCTCTCTCTCTTTTTCGAGTATCGAGTTGTTTATGGGCATTATAAGAGAGGTGTTGAAACAGGGATGTTAAACAGGACAACTATTTGAGACCACAGAAACAGAGTGCAGAGGGGAAATATTGCAGTCGCTTGTTGTGCGAGTAATCCAAATTTTGATGTATGCATGGTACAAGTTATAGTGATTGCACTTTTTATGTTCTCATTTCTCATTCATCATATTTATATACTGGTATTAGTATTTTCTACCATGCTGAAAAGAAAGGTTCAGTTTGGGTAGGATGACAGGACTCAGGAGTGGCATATCAGATGTCATCATCTCTCAGATGTAATTAATATTATCCAATGAAGATGCTATTTGATCTTCTATATACCCCGGACAGTCAAGGAGAAAAAGATATGGCTACTAAACAAAAAGGCTATAGTTGGAATTGAATGTTATGGTTGGAAAATTCATGGGGACCTAGAGCAATGTAAACATCTGCATATCTGATGAGATAGATCTCCTTGAAGGAACTCATTTGGGTCCTCTCTTTGCATCCCAGCCATATGCTACATTTTAAATGTGTCAAACCGAGGATTTAAATATCTTCACGATCTTATCGGTATCGGTCATGGGGATACGGGAAATGCTACCACTAAGCCTGTATCTCACCCAATGCATAAGACTTATACGCGGTAAGCCACTGAGACAATAGTTATCTTATGATAATAATTAATAGGTAAAATAAAATAAACCTTTATCAGTTTTAATGCCCACATGTAGTCTTAACAAATAACATATATTTATGTTCAATAATTTCAAGTAAAGGTTAAAAAATATTATTCAAAATTAATATTTTGTAAATTAATGGAGTAAATAATTTCTTAAATTCACATTTATATCAAAAAGTGGTTTTTAATTTTAAAAAAATTATACAAATAAAAATTTAATAATAGAATAACTATTTTAGTACTTAAAATTTATAAATTTGAATGTGGCATGTATCTTAAAATTTTTATAAATTATTAATTTGCATTAAATAAAAATTATTTATTATTTACAAAATAATTGAGAATATAATATAAATTGAATTTGCCAAATCCACTAATCTACTTTAAATAAAAAATGATTTTTTATTTCATAAAATTATAAAAATAAAAATATTAATAATGAAATAATAATTTTAGTAACTAAAAATTAAGTTAAGGTTATATGTTTTTATAAATTATTAATTGATATTTTATTACATTTTATAATAATATTTTTATTGTTTACAAAAATAAAAACATTGTTTACCAAACATTTGAGAATTAATTTTAAGTTGATTTTTTATTAATGTTAAAAACTAAAAATAGAAAAATAAAAATAGTTGATATAATAATTACATATAATAGTTACATGTGTTTTGTGACATTAACTTCAATAGAAAATAAATGATAGCTTTGCACATGTATTAATTTGTGAAAATTTATATAATATGTTTTAGGACTTTGGGTTGATACATTATCAATAAAATTGTATGATTTCTATGCGTCCCATTATTTTAATTGTAATATATTTATTCACAAATACCATTAGAATATAATTTTTTATATTTATACATTAATTTTGACTATTTTTACCTTAAATGTAATGTTATTAATTTACTTATGGAATTTATACACATTTCCCAATATATCCAAGTGTCTCCATGTTTTTTTTTTTTTTTTTGTCTATATACATGCATTTCCAAAGCGTATCTATATCCGTATCTGAATGGTATAATATGATACCCAATACCGATGTGTGGAACTAATTGATTCATTGTTGACATAAGTAACTTAATGAGTGTGTGGCATTTTCATTGAATATTTCTAGGTTCTAGAAACTCAATATACGAGTTGTTCATTAGTTGTCGCCATTATTTCTTCTCTTAACGTTCGATTTTGATTCTAGAACAGATACTACGTTTAATGCATGCACTACTTCATAAATCATATGGTGTCTCTTTGTGGCAATTACAATAGTGGATATGATTAGGGGTGTCAATTGGACTTGATTTGGTATAATTCAATCCAGCCCAATGTGAGTCCATTGCAAATGGACCAGGTCCAATCCAATGAATATTTTGGATCATTTTGGATCAGTCCAATTCTATGTTTGGACCATTTAATATATTCAAAATTGTTTTAGTTTTAGATTAATTCTAATCCAAACTTGGTCCATTGACACCTATATTCTTATCTTCTATCAATGAATCAAATATTGGCTCAATTCAATATAAATTCATTACGGATGGACTAAGTCCAATCCAATCCAATAAATACTTTGGACCGCTAAGTCTGGATTAGTCCAGCTCAATATGTCTTGTTGGTTCGTCCAATCCGTTCAAATTGATTTAGGTTTGGACGGGGTCCAATCCAAAACCGGCCCATTGACATCCCTAGATACGATCCTCTTGTCTATAAACGGGTCTTGTGGATATTTTGTCATACAACATGCGATTAATATTAATGAACAAGAACTCCCCAGACAGCCGATATTTAATTCTTTAACTTGCAAGTGCCTTTTATCACAAATATCGGTTGTCTGGGGAGTTCTTGTTCATTAATATTAATCGCATGTTGTATGACAAAATATCCACAAGACCCGTTTATAGACAAGAGGATCGTATATAGGGATGTCAATGGGCCGGTTTTGGATTGGACCCCGTCCAAACCTAAATCAATTTGAACGGATTGGACGGACCAACAAGACATATTGAGCTGGACTAATCCAGACTTAGCGGTCCAAAGTATTTATTGGATTGGATTGGACTTAGTCCATCCGTAATGAATTTATATTGAATTAAGCCAATATTTGATTCATTGATAGAAGATAAGAATATAGGTGTCAATGGACCAAGTTTGGGTTAGAATTAATCTAAAACTAAAACAATTTTGAATATATTGAATGGTCCAAACATAGAATTGGACTGAACCAAAATGGTCCAAAATATTCATTGGATTGGACCTGGTCCATTTGCAATGGACTCACATTGGGCTGGATTGAATTATACCAAATCAAGTCCAATTGACACCCCTAATCATATCCACTATTGTAATTGCCACAAAGAGACGCCATATGATTTATGAAGTAGTGCATGCATTAAACGTAGTATCTGTTCTAGAATCAAAATCGAACGTTAAGAGAAGAAATAATGGCAACAACTAATGAACAACTCGTATATTGAGTTTCTAGAACCTAGAAATATTCAATGAAAATGCCACACACTCATTAAGTTACTTATGTCAACAATGAATCAATTAGTTCCACACATCGGTATTGGGTATCATATTATACCATTCAGATACGGATATAGATACGCTTTGGAAATGCATGTATATAGACAAAAAAAAACATGGAGACACTTGGATATATTGGGAAATGTGTATAAATTCTATAAGTAAATTAATAACATTACATTTAAGGTAAAAATAGTCAAAATTAATGTATAAATATAAAAAATTATATTCTAATGGTATTTGTGAATAAATATATTACAATTAAAATAATGGTACGCATAAAAATCATACAATTTTATTGATAATGTATCAACCCAAAGTCCTAAAACATATTATATAAATTTTCACAAATTAATACATGTGCAAAGCTATCATTTATTTTCTATTGAAGTTAATGTCACAAAACACATGTAACTATTATATGTAATTATTATATCAATTATTTTTATTTTTCTATTTTTAGTTTTTAACATTAATAAAAAATCAACTTAAAATTAATTCTCAAATGTTTGGTAAACAATGTTTTTATTTTTGTAAACAATAAAAATATTATTATAAAATGTGTTAAAATATCAATTAATAATTATAAAAACATATAACCTTAACTTAATTTTTAGTTACTAAAATTATTATTTCATTATTAATATTTTTATTTTTATAATTTTATGAAATAAAAAATCATTTTTTATTTAAAGTAGGGTTGGTTGATTGCAAGTGCCTTTTATCACACCTTCAAACTTAACGGAATTCTTGAATTTGTGCATGTTTCTTTGTTTCCACATGTTCAAGACTATATAGTCCATTCTCTCCCATCTTTAGCATTTGTGGGCCTAGACATTCTTGAGATCCATGAAGCAATGCTATCATCTATGTTAGGCCCAATTGGGTGTTGGACTATCAAATTCCAGACTTGCTTTGCCATTCTGCAATTTATAAGTGGATGAACTTTCGATTCATTTTCTTTGTTGCACAAAGCCAGAAGACCAGAGCTAGGGGGAAGTGGAGTTGGGGCTAACTGCAAACCTGCATGCCCCTAATTTGCTGCAGCTAACTCCCTTTGATTCAAGTAGCGCAGTGGGCTTCACTCCTTAAAAAGAGGCAGTTATGGCCTGGACAAAGTTGGAGAAAATCTGCGTGTTTGGAAAGAGGGGCTGGATCTCTTGTTGGTGGCCGATGGTGAATGCAATTCTAAACTCTTTAAGCTTCAACGACTGGATAGTCATCTAGGGTCAACCGTTTCACCTGTGGAAAGAGGAGGTTTTCGTTTTAATCGGGAGACTGTGGGGGACTTGAAGAGATCAACGTAAAAGTGAAGCACTTCTAGGAGCTGCGTTTCGCTAGAATAAGGGTAAGAAACAGGGGGATTCATTCCATACCTCACTCAATCCCTCTACTTGATAGGAATGTTTGTTTCTTCTTGGTTGTCGGTGTGGAGAAGACGAACGAGTCACAACTGCAAACCACTGAGTTAACTTTGCCCAAATGGCTCTCAACACGTGGATGGAGCTTCGAGAGTGGCAGATGTGTCTAGCATCCAAAAGCGAGTCTCTTTAAAAAACTTTATGAAGAAAGAAAAAGTTTAAAGAGCATATACTTGTACGGAAGAGACGATCAGAACGAATGGCCTAATAGCAATAATTAATAAAGAAGAAAAAGGGTAAGACTTCTAAATTTTAAGAAAGAGTGGGCTAAAAACAAAATGCTCACTGGATCGGTTCTAGGAAAGACCAAAATCTTGAACCGACCTAGTGGGCCAACCCGAATCTGTTTTGAGAACCCTTTACGGTTTGGAAAATTGGACCAAATTAGGACCAAAGCCCTCAAGGTCTCTCCAGCTTTTGGAGCGAACAATTCTAACATCCCTGAACACCCACTTTCGAAAGGGAAGAAATTGTCAAAAGGAAAAGGAAGAGAAGTGAATAGGCCTATAATTCCTTGTTCGGTGCATCCTACGAAAGAGGAGGAGTTTTCTAAGTCAAATACAGAGCTAAGCTCTTACTTCTCTGAGGAAGTCTCTGACGCCCAAGAAGATCAAAGCTCATTTTTTAAGGGAGAGAAGATTGGGAAGTGTTGAAATTCTACAAATTGATGTAGTTAGTGAAGCTAGATTATGGAGATGGAACCGAACTAGGGCATCTGCAAAAGGGACGATGTTGTATACCTCTGGCTGTCTCTAACTACCTCAACCTAGGCCGTACCTTACCTTCCTCTTCTAACCTTGATTGCAATTTTTTAAATTCTTCGATTGTTTCCCCTATTTCTCATATAGAGTCCTCTATTCTTCCAGGTTCAAGTGCCTTGCTTTTCCCATCGATGGCAAAGTCCTTCTCACACTTTGGTCACTAGGATGGCGGTCCACATAGGCAAAGTTGTGAAAAGTTACTAGTGAAATGAAAAGAAGCCAGCACTTGAACTTTGGGAATAAAGGAGTTGGCTAGTAATCTAGGGATGGAAGAATTGAATGAAGTAACGGAAACTAGACGAGAAGGAGCTACCAAAAGCAACAAAATCAAGTGTACTCCGACCAAGACAGGAATGAGGAAGAAAAAAGGGACGAACAGGGAACTGAAAAGACTTCATCAGGGATCGATAAATCAGAAGGTGATTTCACCCCCACCAAATAGAGTTAGTAAGGGAAAGAATGTAAAGAAACCCTAAAGAGGGAAAATCCAGCTAACATCATCCTTCAAGAAACTAAGAATCATATGGTGGACAGGAAATTAATAAAAGATGTTTGGGATTTAAGAGATAATAAATGGGCAGCCTTGCTAATGCTGGCTATTAGAACAGTAGGAGGAATATTTATTGCCTGAAGAGAAGAGGTGGTTTCAGGAACAGAAGTAGACTCTGGAGATTCCATCTCCGTTCTGTTTACAAATGTGCCTGATGGTTTTAACTGGATTTTGACAGGGGTGTATGGGCCCAATTCCCCTCGAGACAAAGAAAGACTTTGGAAAGAGCCTGATTCTCTCCATGAGTTCAAAGATTTCTCATGGTGTATTGAAGGAGACTTAAATGTTACTAGATTCAATCATGAAACCTCTAATAACAAGAAAACCAATATAAGTATGAGAGAGTTTTCTGATTTTATACCTAGGCACAACCTTCCTGACCTCCCCCTCCACAAAGGAAGGCTCACTTGGTCAAATATGCAGAAGAATTTGGTTAGTTGTAGACTTAATAGATTCCCGACAACTACAGATTGGGAGGAACACTTCCTCAACTTATTCCAAGAGATCAAGCCTAGGTTCAACTTTGATCATTGACCAATAGCGTTAAAAATTGAAGTTGACGGGTGGACTGGATTTTTGTTTTCTTTAGAAGCTAAAGTACCTAAAAACTTAAAAGGAAGTTAAAAATCTGGGGAAATGATGAATTTAAAGCATTTGCCGAAGAAAAAAAAAGTTAATTCAGGAACTGGATGGGTTAGATTGCAAGCAACAAAATAGGAATTTAGAAGGGCAAGGGAGAAGAAAAAGAAAGTCTTAAGGAAGTGATAATTAAAGTGCCATCCACTTATAGCAAGAATTTCAGCTTTCACTTTAAGTCCAAACACGTTAATCTAAGATATTATTGGATTAAAGATGTATTGGAATAAGTTAGAAAAGATACATACCAACAAGAATGATTTGCATATAATGACTAAAGCATTATCAAGGGAGAAGCATGAGCTTTGTAGAAGCATTACAGACTTAGGAGTTGCACACTCCTCATGAGTCAATAGGGGGAGACTTGTTGGGCTTCCCTCCTCATTTGAAGGTGGGACCCACTCATGTGTTCAGGTCTCTTGCCCAACACGTAATAAAAAAGTCAGCTTTTGTAATTATTTTTATTTATTAAAGTCAATAAAAATTTCATGTCATTTTTCTCCTTTTTTGAATTTTTTATTTTATTTTATTCAATGTCATTTTTACAAACAACCAATAGATGAAAAAAGTGAGAGTTGATTTTTTTATGTCTAGCCATGTGGCACCATTATCCCTCACTTCTCCCAAATTATCTCTAATTATCTCTAATTCCTATTTATTTTCTAAATTATCTCTAATTTAGGAGAGAGTTTCTTACCTAAATTATCTCTAATTCCTATTTATACTCTCTCCCACTTTTCATCTATATTTATCTAAATAAATATAATAATTATTTCAATATTAAAACAAAATTATGTAACAAGTTTCTCCCTACCTGAGCGCTTCACTTTACCACATCATCAGGCTCTTAGCCTCTGGCCACGTCACCCTACCTCCCATTTCACCAATGTAGCAAAGGTAGAAACTTCCCAAACATTAAACATATAGGATAATTAAAATATCAATTTGTTTTGATGTTTTTAGTAATTAATTATTCATAAATACATAAATTTTGAAATTTAATTTATTCATATCAATAATTATTAAACAAACAGTTTTCAATATTTATGTCTTAATTAATTATTATATGAAAATGATAATTACTACCTTAAAATTTTAGTATTATTAATATAATTATTTATTCTTATAATTTTAAAAAAATTAATTTTCAGTAATGTTTAGGTAATTTTATAAAATTATTGATTTTGAAAACTAAATTTTCCCATGAAAACCAATTATTGATATTTTATTTACATTAGTTTCTGGAAATTGTTAAATATTAAATCATAAAAATTATTGGGAGTTTTAAGTATATTTATAATTCCCATAACAATTTAGAAAATTTAATATATTTTTAAAATAATTAAATTGGAAAATATTAATAATTTCCATAATTCATTCTTGATAATTTACATTGGTTTTTTTTCTAATTATTAAATTGGAAGATTATTGGGGAATTTTAATATTTATAATTTATATTTAGTAATTATAAATAATTTCCGCAATTATTGGTAATTTACAATGGTTTTTGGTATCTATTGGGTAATTTATATTTTTGGGAAATTTTCAATAATTTCAATAATTAATTTTTGACGATTTACATTGGTTTTTTTTTGGTAATTATTAAATTTGAAATTATTGGGGAATTTTAATTTTGATAATTTATATTTGCTAGTTATTAATAACTTCCATAGTTATAGGTACTTTACATTGGTCTTTAGTATTTATTGGCTAATTTACATTGGTTTTTGGTAATTATTAAATTGGAAAATTATTAGATAATTTTAATATTGATAATTTATATTTGGTAACTATTTATAATTTTCATAGCTATAGGTAGTTTACATAGTTTTTTGGTATTTATTGGGAAATTTTAATTTAGTGTTTTCTTAAACTAATTTTCATGTTTTTTTTTAATTTAATTTAGTGAAAGTTAATTTTAAAAAATTAATTTTCCAAAAAATTGTATATTTTCAATAATTAATTATTCATAAATTCAGAATTTTTAGAAAATAATTTATTCATATCAATAAATTTTTAAAATTTTATTCATATCAATTCAGAAATTTATTCATAAATTTTTGAAAAATAATTTGTTCATATCAATATTTGTACTAAGAATTTGTCTTTCCATTTTTTATTTTTCTGTTGTGCAAACAACAATAAATACAGATGTTTTATTAGTTTAGTTTAAAACATCCATGACAAAGTGTCATATGAAAAAAAAACTTAATATCAGTTTTTTTCCTACAAAACAATTTCATGCCTATAAAATATCAAGTTTACTAATCATAAGAGCAACAGGATATCAACATATAATATGTTTTTTTTTCATATGAACAAATTTTTGTCTATAAAATATCAAATTTAAATATAAGAGCAACAAGATCTTAGCAGATACACTTACCAAAAAAAGGATCATAATTCTGATCACCTAATCCCAAACAAAACTACAAAATTGTTGTAGCCAAAACAAAACTCACTAACAAAATCTTAGTCCTAATTGCCTAATCCCAAACAAAATTGTAACTCAATTCTCCTCCCAAATGATTCAATCCTAACAACCTAATATACCAAATTTTTTTTTCACATAATCAAGTTCTTGAAAAAATAGCTATCCTATGAACACATTCATTATAAGAAGAAACCTACTATTCATAAACAAAAATAATAAGAAACCTAGCTACCATTTTAACTCCACAATCCAAACACATGAGGCAACATTCTAGGAAATTAAAACTCATTGCCATAACAAATAGCTCCTCCATTAACAAAAATTTTATCCTGCCACTAATATCAATAGGTTTAATTTTACTCATTTCTACTTCTAAGTCTACGGAATACATGTTCATTACTACCTATCATAACATGGTTTGAAATTCTAAATCTGTAAAACCACAAGAAACCAATCTTATAGGAATAGTATAGAGAGAACCCAATCCTTTTGATACAAGTTAACAATCTATTTTTTCTCCTAGATATGTAAGCTAGTTATTTTCTTTTTTTTTTTCACTTTCAATGTTCTAACATGGTTGGTGTGAGTTAATTTGTAAAGTATAATACTAGAGAAATGGTTTGTCCTAGTAATGAATGTTTGCAACTCAAAGAAACCTATATATAACTTTAAGAAATGGTTTGTTTATATATTCTACTAAGTAGTTATTATTTCTTTGTCTAGATTGGTCCATAATAATGATCAAAAGTGCATTGACAAAAGAGTAGAGTGAATACAAATATAAGGATTATAAACCCCTGCTCATAAGAAAGATCCTAGAGACAAAACAATAGCAGTTGTGTCAAGGATCAAAAAATCACAATGTATCAAGGTGTATCAATCAAAGCATATCATATTGGGGGCTTCCCGATACGGCCCTATAGGGGAAGTTTCGGGGTTCGGTCTAGTTCATCAACCCCTCTGAACCAATTTCAAAGAAAAAATAAAATAAAATAAAAAACAACCAAAGATACAGGTTGTAAGAAAATTTTTAAAATTTCGCCCAACCATCTAACAAGGTTTGGCCATCCATATGATGGATTTCACCTTCCTTCATTAAGAACCTCTCAAATCTCACTCTCTTCCACTTCCTTAGTTAACTCCTCATTTTGATCAGCTATCATTATAGAGTTGATGTTATTGACCATAATCTCGACATTTTCAATGTTTCCTCTAGAAAATCTATCTAGGAATTTTGAGACAAAATGATCCTTAATATCACTAAAATTACATATCCACTCCCATCACCACCCATAATCTTCTCAATGTTGTTTAGAAAATGTTATTATTTTTATCACCCAATTTTCATTCGACCTTTGAATCCAAAAGGCCTATTTCATAATTCATGAGGATCAAGTTAAATTGTTTTTGTAGGACAGCTCATACTACCTTGCATTCCTTGAAAGGTCACCCATTAACTTAGGCAGTGTTTGGAACCAATGTCATTTCCAAGATGTGATCTAAGAAAACATTTTTTTCAGAAAAATGACTAACCAAATAGTAGATGTTTTCCAAAAAATGGACTTCTAATGTGGTGCCGATGTGGTGTGTTTTTTGAGGAAACAATATTGATGCTAAAAACGTACTTGTTCTAGAATCCAGATAGTTTTTGGTATAGTACAGAAATATACCACATTTAGAAAAGCTTCAAAGAAAAGAGAAAATGCTAAAATAAACAAGAAGAACAACTCTTCATTGAATACTTAAGAGAAAATCAATATAAAATTGTATTAGCCTTCCCCTAGCTATTTTTTATATAGCCTTACATCCTTATGGCTCCTAGGAAGTTTCCTAATCTATGAAAACACTCCATAATAGAATCCTATTAAAACTTTTCAAAAAAAAGTCATAATTGAACAAAAAATTAGAAATCATGATCTAATACTAACTTGGTAATTTTGAACTAGAATCGAAGTGTTGCGCTAACACTAGCTTGGTAAATTCGAACTGAGATAAAAGTTATGTGTTGGCATTAACTTGGTAATTTCGATCTAAGATAGAAGTTCTGCATTGGCGCTAACTTAGTAATTTCAAACTAAGATAGAAGTTTTGTGTTGGTGCTAATTAGGTAATTGATTATTCAGTTGGATCAATAATGTCATCCAAGCTTCTTATGTGTCTTGGAGTGGTTCCAACTTGCATAGAACTTATTGGCCTTCTCCTATACTACATCATCCACTCTAGGTTGAAAAGAATCCGTTCTTGGATTCAAATTGTCATCTGAATGATAACCAATATACAATACCACGTGTTTGACATTAAAGACATCATGAGTATGTATATGGCTAGGTAGCTTTAATCTCTAAGAATTATCATTGATGACTTCAACTATCTCACACAGTTCAACCTTTCTTGGTGTCAGCTTTCCACATTGCCCAACCGGTAAACGGTCCTCTGTTAAAATGGCCCAAATATAATCTCTTGCATCAAATACTATTTTCCTCCTTTTTCCATCAACATGTTGTATGTGTTTAGCATTAGCTATCTCCAGCTTGTGGAATTCTTTCTAGAGGTTCTTAAGCTTTTGCACCATATCATCAGCCTTGTCATGAATTGGGTTTGGCCAAGTGCTAGTAGAAAGATCAAGGACGCTACGGGGATTGACCCCATATACTATCTCAACTGGGATGCATTCGATGCTTTTGTTTTTTGACCTATTGTAAGCAATCTCAGCTTAATCTAATAAGAGATATCACTATTGTTCATGGCTAGTTGCAAGGGTTCTCAAAAGATTTCCCAAACTCCTATTGACTACTTCTGTTTGGTCATCCGTTTGATAATGATATGAACTACTAAATTATAATAAGGTACCTATTAGCCTCCAAAGATTTCTCCAAAAGTGTGATATGAAATTGGAGTCTCTATTTGAAGTGACCGAAGATGGCAATCCATGGAGTTTAACAATCTCCTTAAGGAATAAATCAGCAATAAGTGAGTGATTCATTGCCTTCCTACATGCCATGAAGTGAGCCATTTTTGAAAAATGGTCTACGACCACCATTATAAAATCTACTTGTCGTTGGGTATGTGGTAACCCAAGAAAAAAATCTATAGATATATCTACCTACGGTCTTTTAGGAACTAGGAGGGGCATGTATAATCCAATATTGGTTATTGTCACCTTGGAGACTTGGCATATGTGACAAATGCTCCACAAACCTCGTGATGTCTCTCATCATCTTAGGCCAATAGTTACTTTTTGAAACGACCTGAATTGTTGTCTTGCCCAAAATGTCATTCATTCATTGTAAAGCCATGAGCAATCAGGTTTACATAGGTGGGTTCCCTTGAATAGGAAGCCATCATATACTACAAAGCCTGTCCTACTACTTGCTTACACATCCTCCATGATACCAACAAAATAAGGGTTAGTGAAAAATAATTCACAGAAAGTATCAAGCCCCGATACCTATGCTCGAAACATGGATAGCATGGCTCTCTTTCGGTTGAGTGCATCTGCAATTTGATTGTGTACACTTGACTTGTATTTTAGCATAAATGAATATTCTTGGAGGTATGTTGCCCATTTAGCATGTCTTGCATTCAATTTATGTTGGCCCCCAATATGCTTAAGTGCTTCATGATCTGAATATAAGATAAACTCTTTATAGATGAGATAATGTCACCAACATTAGAGTGCTTGCACCATGACATAGAATTCTACATCATAAGATAAGTAGTTGAGGTGTGATCCATTTAATTTCTGATTGTAATAGGCTATGAGCCGACCACCTTGGCTGAGAACAACACTGATTCTAACCTTAGAGGCATCACAATCAATCTCAAAGGGTTGCTCAAAGTTGGGAAGAGCTAGCACAGGTGCAGCTGTTAATCGTGCATTAATCTTAATGAAGGCCCTTTCTGCTTTAGTGGTGAATACAAAATTGGTATCAGTCTTCATACAATCTGTGTATAGTGCCATATCAGTGTTAAAGTTGCTAATAAATTGCCCATAAAATCTTGCAAGACCATGGAAAATTTATGCTTTAATAAGTGTCTTGGGGATGGGCCACTCAATAATGGCACAAGCCTTCTCTAAGTTTACAAAAACTCTTTCCCTTAAGATGGCATACCCAAGGAATAAGACTCAATCTATGGCAATGATGTACTTCTTCATATTAATGGTCTATATGAGAGTTCATATCAGTGGAGAATATCATCAAAGTATACCACGACACATTGACCAATAAAAGGCTTGAGAACTTGGTTCGTGACCATCATGAATGTGCTTGGTGCATTAGATAAACCGAATGGCATCACTAGCCATCCATACAAACCACCCTGCATTTTGAACATTGTCTTCCACTCATCACTATGATGAATTCTAATTTGATGGTGATCTGATTTAAAATCCAACTTAGTAAATAACTTAGCCTTAGAAACCTAATCTAATATGTTGTCCAAGCGTGGAATTGGAAAATGGTATTTGATGGCTATCTTAATAATTGCACGGCTGTCAACACACATCTTCCAAGTGTCATCCTTCTTTGACACTAACAAAACGGGAACTACACATGGACTCATGCTATCTTGTATGAACTCCTTAGCAATCAATTCATCTACTTGCTTTTGTAAATCTTCATATTTAGTAGGACTCATTATATAATGGGCCTTGTTGGGGAGACTAGCACTCGGTGTTAAATCTATGTAATGTTGGATATCCCTTAATGGTGGTAATCCTATAGGTAAGTCCTCGGGAAACACATCACTAAATTCATTAAGCAAAGATCTCACATCTTCTAGAACCTCATACCTTTCAGCTCAAGCCCCTTGTCAATTAAAGTATATACAACACCCGTCTCTTTTAAGACATTTGTGAATCCAGTCATGGCAAAGAGGCTAGAACCCTCCATGGGTTTCGGTTTAGGATAGTCTTTTGTGAAAAACATAAGATCAGCCATTTCCCTTTAAACTCAAAAAAGCATGCGTTCTTTCACCCGTCATGGACTACATGGCAGTCAAATTACCACGAGTGCCTAAGTAGCAAATGGAAAGCATCCATGTATACAATATAACACCACACATGATCATTATAATTAATGCCAATAAAAAAGCTCACTAAACACCATTGTGTGACTGAAATCCTTTTTTTTTTTTTTAGCCATGCAAACTTGTAGGGGTGAGGGTGTTGTTGAGTTTTTTTGTTCGTGTTGCGGATGGCTACTTCTGTTATAACATTCTCACAATTCCCACTATCAATTACAAGGCTTGCTACATTCCCACCCATAATACACGTGGTGTAGAAGATATTATTCATTAGCTAATCTGATGATTCATCCTTAGGAATTATAAATAATCGTTGCATCACTAAGGCCTCTCCCGTATCCCCATACACCATTTCTCCCTCTAAGGTTTCTTTATTATAAGTGTCAAACATAGGTGGGGTTGAATAGTCAAATGCTTCCAATTGGGTTTCACTCTCGTCTTCTACAAAGATCGCCTTTTTTCTTTTATCACCCTTGAGCATTCAACAATTTATGGCCTAGTTCACCACACTTAAAGCACTTTAGTCTAGGTGGACCCACCTGGTTTTGATAAGGTCCACAACCTTGGTTTTGGTTCAGTCAACTGGACTACGACTAAGTGGTTGAATTTAGAGGCGGGTTGGGATTACTATATGGGGGTAGTTTGGCCATATTAGTCTGGGTTCATCCCAATTGGTTAGGTCAGTTGCTTTGTCTTTTTATGATCAAAGCATGTTGCCCACCTATATACCTAGCCACCAATTGATTTTTAGTTTTAGCTAACTTATTCTAGGCTATTAATAAATGAAACTTCTTTGTATGTTCATTTACTGTATCAATTCTTTGCCTTTTTGTAATTCTTGATAAAGTAAACAGATATAATTAGGGGCTAGAAATTTTGACATCATTTTTGCCTTGAGTTTCTCCCATGTCTTAATCTTTTCCTTACCTCTTTTCTGTCACATAATCTTCAATTGATGCCACAATGCTATTGCTCACCCTCTAAATATTAAGGACACTATCCTATTTTTCAGAACTTCCTTGAATTTCAAGACTTCTTCTACCACAAAGAGTCAATCCATGAATTCTTCGAGAGTCATACCTCTTTGGAATTTCGTGATCACAACCTTGAGACCCACTTCCCACCGTCTCTTGTCACCACCCACAATTACAACCGACCTGGTTGCTTGCTTTCATGATGAAAAGAAACACATGGAGATACTTGCATCGAAGTCACTGTCCCCTATTTCCGAATAGGAAAGTAGCAATTTCAACTCCTGAGCAAATGTCTCGATCTGTCTTCGTAGCTCTGCCACCTCTTCTTGTGTTTTATTGATGAGTTTCTGCTCCATAATGTGAGCCACTTGTTTCTTCTTAAGAGCCACAATCCAAAGAATGATCAAACTTGAGCCCTAATACCAACTTTCTGGCTTAGAAAAATTTCAAAGAAAAAAGCAAAAGTTGAAATAAACAAGAAGAAAAACTCTTCATTAAATACTTAAGAGAAAATCAAAATAAAATTGTCTTAGCCTTCCCCTAGCTACTCTTTATATAGACTTACACCCTTATGACTCCTACAAGAAAATTTCCTAATCTATAAAAACACTCCATTATAGAATCCTACTAAAACTTTTCAAAAAG
Source organism: Nelumbo lutea (assembly GCF_056320005.1). Taxonomy (NCBI): domain Eukaryota; kingdom Viridiplantae; phylum Streptophyta; class Magnoliopsida; order Proteales; family Nelumbonaceae; genus Nelumbo; species Nelumbo lutea. Next base: position 143,002,070 of record NC_142684.1, read on the forward strand.
AAAGTCCTAATTGAACAAAAATTTTGAAATTACGATCTAATACTAACTTGGTAATTTTGAACTAGAATAAAAATCATGCGGTAATACTAGCTTGGTAAATTCGAACTAACATAGAAGTTATGCACTAGTGCTAATTTGGTAATTTCGAACTAAGATACAAGTTCTGTGCTCGCACTAACTTGGTAATTTCGAATTAAAGTTCAAGTTTTGTATTGATACTAACTCGGTAATTGATTAATTGGTTGGATTAATAATGTTATCCAAACTTCTTATGTGTCTTGGAACTTATTAGCCTTCTCCGATACTACATCAGTTTTTTGATAAATTTTGTTTTTCTCTAAAATATTCCTAAATTTATTCCATACTTTTAACCATTTTATTCTTTTTTTTAATAAATTGAAGTCGTCTTAACACGTGGTAAGCTTTTGATAAAAAAATGTATCTAACCACTAAAAAGGAGTTGAGAATGATCTTAACAGAATTGGTAAAAACGTAAGGGACAATTTCGGATAATACTATATAGCCCTCAAACCTGGCCCAGCCCGGCCCATGATCACCCCTTACTCATGTCAATGATAGTTGAGTTGTAAGATTAGGGCTGGGACTTCGATATAAAACGAACTGTTAGTGTTGAAGCTTCTTCATCTTTCCCCGCCGCTGCAAAACCCTAACCCTAGGAGATGGGTCGTGTGATCAGAGCGCAGCGTAAGGGTGCTGGATCAGTATTCAAGTCCCACACCCACCACCGTAAGGGACCGGCCAGATTCAGAAGCCTTGACTTCGGTGAGCGCAATGGATACCTCAAGGGTGTCGTCACCGAGATCGTGCACGACCCAGGTCGTGGTGCACCACTCGCTCGGGTAACCTTCCGCCATCCTTTCCGTTACAAGCATCAGAAGGAGCTTTTCGTCGCTGCGGAGGGCATGTATACCGGTCAGTTCGTCTACTGTGGTAAGAAGGCTAATCTCATGGTGGGTAACGTTCTTCCACTCCGATCAGTCCCTGAGGGAGCTGTTGTTTGCAACGTCGAGCACCACGTCGGTGACCGTGGGGTCTTCGCTAGATCTTCTGGAGATTACGCGATTGTTATCAGCCATAACCCGGATAATGGTACTACCAGGTATGTATATACTTCAACTGACTTTGCGTTGATTTTGATGTTTTTTTCTTAATTTTCTTCTCATTGTTTCTGTACCGTTTCATTTATTCATTTCTTTTAGGAATCGTTCTTTTTGTCATTTATGTAGGATTACTCTTCCTTTTATTGCTTATTGACTTACTTTGTACGCTATAGACTATATAGCTTCGAAATAAATCAGGATTTTTAATTATAAAAAATCTGTTTTTTCTTCTCCTTTTTAGCTCCACGCGTAATGGATCTGTAGTGAATGCAGCTTAACCAACATTTCTTGTAGTTGCATACATTATGTTGGATGTAACAGGAATGCTTTCCATGACAGCTTATTATCTAAGCTGGTATATAACAACTTCTAGTTTCTGAGCAGTCGTTAGATGGTTTGCATGTTTTATGTTCTTATGAGTTTTTGTAGCATATCCTTTGTGGATGGGAGGCAATCTATTAACTTTTTACCTTGTAATTTTATCGCTGTAAGATGCTTATCTGATCTCTGCATGGCCCGTTTGGCACTGACATGTGCTTTGGCATTCGGGATATGAGAAACTAGATGTTATTTGACTGTTGTGCCTAAAGAATGTGTGCTCTAACTTCTATTGGAATTGCTGCGATTCTTGGCCATTAAAAGATGTCTGTCACAATACATTGTTTCATCTGTTCAGTGATGGATCTAGTATGTGTAGCCTGCTGGATTGTTTCTTGGGTCAACCATCTGTAGTTTCATGGTTTAGGAAAAGGAAGGATTTTCTGGGTTTGAGAATGATACGTTTTTCTTCATCTTGACAATCATATCTGCATTAATTAGTTTATTATTTGGAATACAAGAAAACACATCTATGACAAACCAGAAAATCTTGTAGAGATGGTTTAATCTCTGGATAACAATATAGAGAAAATATGATTGGTGGTTGAGAAGAGAAAGCTGCGGGGTATGTTAGGTCTGGCCAGAGGTCCTTTTCTGACGAAGCCTCACTACATGTTTCTTCAAAACCTCCTAGACCTTTGAATACTATGAAGAAGAGATCAAATTGGACTAGGAGTGCTGCCGTTAATAGTTACACTAAGGAATTTACATTTAAGGCATCTCAACTCAACTAGGCCTTGCCCTTCATATCTGGTTGGCAACATGAATCCCGTTCTGCGATTTTATTCTGTTCAATGCCATATCCTCTGTTAAATTATGGATTTCTCTTTGAAATATGTGGTTAAATTTCTGAACTGTGAATGATTAGGTTTAGCAGTGTATTGCTCTGGTGATCATGCAAGGATGCAAGTCAGGTAGCTGGTTTGAAGAAATTACACTGCATCTGGCCTTAACCTTCTCAAATTTTAACAAATGCTCATTCAACGTGAGTCTACTCAAGTTGCACTCTTAATTTCAGTGGTGGGGGAAAGGTTGGTTAGTATTGTAATCCTCATGTTCTGAATTTTGAATGGAAAAAAAAGGATGCAAATTTATGAGGAAGAGATCTGCAGGTATCCCAGGTCTGTCTGGAATCAGGGGTGTTTTTAGAGATGAGGAAGAGTGCTGGCCCATTTTCTTGGGCCCGATTGGGGTAGGAGATTTTCTAAGGGCAGTAATGTTGGCTTTACTCCAAGGCTTCAGATTAGCTAAACAATGAGGATTGAAACAGTTGGAAGTGGAAGGTGATTCCAAGCTGGTAATTGGCTGGCTGCAAAAGAGAAGCTTGGACTCTTAGACTTTCAGGCAGTACTTAAAGGAAATTATGATTTTAACTCGGGGGCTTGGGGTTTAGGTCAGGTGAACTAGAAGATGAGATAATGGTAATGCCGATGCTTTAGCAAAACAGGGAGTAAATAGGGTGGCTTTGTTCTGTGTTGTTTTGTAAGAATCTTTCTTGAGGGTTCTCCACTATTCATTCGGTGGTGACAGTTGTACTTAAGTTAATCAATGGAATTTACTGTTTCTTACAAAAAAAAATTATGAAGAAGAGGGAACCAAAAGCCTGTCTTTAAAACGACCAAGGTTAAAGCTAGGGGTTCCTTAGGCTATGTTTGGTTTGAAGGAAAAGATGGGGAAAGGGAAGAAAAGACAGGGAAACCAATACAAGGTTTGTAATGGTTTCCCTACATTTTCCTTCAAACCAAACATAGCCTAAGGAGAGCTAAACAGAGAACCAGATGTCAATGCGATGTGCATGCTACTGAAGAGATCTAAACAGAGAACCAGATAAAAATACATTTTAGGTGCCTATTTGGCTTTCTTGCAGAAAGTATTCATCCATCTGAAATAATATCCGTGTTCCCTGTTTCTCTATTACAATGACATCTTTTTTGCTTCTAGACGTTGGTAGCTTTTGCCTCATTGTTTGGTAGAGGCAGTTGTTTAACTTTAACCTGATTACCTTGTGCTATTTTCAGGATCAAGCTACCCTCTGGATCCAAGAAGATTGTACCAAGTGGGTGCAGAGCAATGATTGGCCAGGTTGCTGGTGGAGGCAGGACTGAGAAACCACTTCTCAAGGCAGGCAACGCCTATCACAAGTATAGGGTCAAGAGGAACTGCTGGCCTAAGGTTCGTGGTGTTGCTATGAACCCTGTAGAGCATCCCCATGGTGGTGGTAACCACCAACACATTGGTCATGCAAGTACTGTTCGGCGTGATGCCCCTCCTGGACAGAAGGTTGGTCTCATCGCTGCAAGGAGGACTGGTCGTTTGCGAGGACAAGCTGCTGCAACTGCTGCGAAAGCGGAAAAAAGTGCATAAGGGAGTTTTATGTTTGGTTTCCTTTCCACCTTATTATCGTTTGTCTTTCAAATATCCTTGTTTTCTAATTTTCTTGGAACAGTGTAATCAAAGGGGAGACATACTGAAGTTTCGTTTTCAGTTTAGGAGTGAGATAACTCAATCAGCTTTCATTATTTCTGCACTCCGCCAGTGTTGTTTTTTCTTTGATTGTTTTCTACTAGTCCAAGGCAAATTTTATTAATTGTCTGTGTATCACTTTGGCGTTATATCATCAATATGACGAGGCAAACAATAATTACTCGACAAAATCGTTATTGTTAAAAGATATATCCAAGATCCTGGAATATCCGAGGAATGCGAATCATTTTCAAGCTCGCGAATAGAATCATCAAATAATCTTGTAGGTTGCAGCTACTATCTAGTGTGGGCGTAGCTGAAAATATTAATCGGTTCCTTTTTCTGTTTGACTGTTTCGTCTATCATTCTGTCTCTTTCGTCTTGGTAGTGTTTTTCTTTGCGTGATTGCTCTAATTAGTATCTCTCATTGTGCTGTAAGCCTATAATGCAGTTCCTTTGCCTTTTACTGAAATAAATGGTGGCACCCTTGGATGAAAAACTTGATTCTGGGACAAATTTTGTTTCTAACAGAAACAATGTTGTGTGCAACTGTGCACTTATTTGAGTATCGGCTTGCGTTTCAACTTCCAACGAAGATTATGCTCCATCGTTATCATCATCATCATAACATTTTATGGTAGTGCGGACCACATTTTTCTCTTATGGTTAAATACTGCATCCCGAGAAGGCGAGTCGAGTGTTATTTATTGGTTGATCCTTCATTTTCCAGAAGGGTTTTTTTTTTTTTTTTATGGTTTGTTATACTGCCAATTTATAACTGTTTGACGGTAAATAGTGAGAAAACAAGTTGATTAGAATCATTAGATGGAACTTAAGAAGTCGGGTTTGGTTGCAATAATTACCAGGTCGGATGCATATTTGACCCCTTCGATACAATTAATATCTGAGACCAATTAAATTCTCTCTCGGGTAGAAAAATTTTCTTTTATCCTTTATAATTTAACAATTAATATTTATATTTATATAAAGTATAAACCTTTTTTAGGCTGTGTTTGTTTTTGGTGAAGTACAAACCTTTTTTAGGCTGCGTTTGTGGTTGTTGTTAAGCTTTTTTAAATGTGGTAATTGATGTATTAGTTACATTGATTATCGATGAAAAAGTTCAATCGATGGGGAAGTTTACATCGATTTAAACCTTACACTGAAACAAACGTGTGAAAATATAGACCAGGAGTAGAGGTTTACGTCAGTCCGTATTTAGACTGAAAGTAAATGCAAGCAAATGTGAACCGTCAATGGAATTTTACATCCATTCGCATCTACACCCAAAACAAAACAAAAGCAACCTTAAGATAAAGACCTTAGGCTATTGGCACAATTCAACTGTCTGATTCCAAATCATCTCCAATACAATCTGGAATATTCCCCACCCAAACCTAGTTAGATTTGGACACTTGCTAGCCTTGCCAGGTAGTGTGCTACAGCATTGCTGCTTCTCTTGATACAAGGGGAGCTAAATATCCACAGTTTACAGTTAGGGGTGTAAATAGATCGAACTTTGAATCAAATCAAGAAATATTTGAATTCGAATTTGACCAATTAATTGTTTTAAGTAATTAATAAATATATAAAATAAATATTATATTTATATAAAGTTTATAAATATATAAATTATTTATATAATTTAATTATGTATATAAATTATATAAAATATTTAAATATTTTATATATTATGTCTAAGAATTAAATAATCGATCCAACTTGGATATTTATCGAATCGAATAAGGTCATATCTGATTTCGACCAATTAGATATTCAAATCATCCAAATTCAATTCCATTATGTCATATCTCAAATTTGAAATCGGATTTTCGAATACCATTGACACCCCTATTTACAGTTTTCTACTATGCTTTTATTCTCCCAAGTGGACCAGGATTCTCCATTGTTAGGAGAGACATTATCACTAAAGAATCACCTTCAATCAAGATATTTGTTATCCGGGTCCTCTAATCCAACTTTGATACCTTCTTTAAAAGCAAGAGACTCAATAACCTAGCCTGAATGAAGAGAGACTTACTTTGAATATTTATATATATTCCATATGCATAGGAGAAATTTTTAAAACTTTTGCTTTTACAAATTCTAAGGATAATGAAGTGAATGCAGAGCAAAATTCCTATCTGATTCAAAATTTCATAGTATCCAAATATGAATTGAGACCCCGTTTCTTTCAAACCAAACACAGATTTATAGTTCTATCAAATTATTTATTTTTTATAGTAAAAATTATAAAATCTAAAAGTATTGGCCCATTTGGTCACTAATAAATACACAATACTTTCTCTAAAAATTAATTAAGTCCCTTTACAAAAATACCCAAAAATAAATATCGCTACAGAATATGAGGACATTCCTAAAACCGGTCCATGTATTGCACGGGGTCCTTATATAATTAGAGAGAAATAGAGATTTAAAGAATATTTTATATTATATTTATTATCATATAATATTTAAAATTTATTTAAAGATATACAAGTTTTCAAAATCTAAATGTCTTTTCATTTTGTTGGTTCTTCAAATATTTGAATTTTTAAACAATAGGCCAACAACCAGGTCCAAAACCAGCCCAGTGGAGGCCTTGGATTAGATGTCAAGTCACTAGAGCGATGAGCAATGGGTTGGCAATTTTCTTACAGAAAAGGGTAAATTGCATATTAGTATCCTCTACTTTGGGGCTACTTTTACTTTAGTATTCGAACTTTAAAATGTGCCACTATGGTATTTGAATTTTTAAAAACTATTAATTTAGTCCAAAATTATTAATCAATATTAAGTGGCATGTGAAAGGACACAAATGCCCTTTGAGTTTTGAATAGATGAGAGAAGCATAATTTTAAAATGGCCAAAATAACCATGTTTAAATCCCTTTTCACTATGATTGGGCACCATTGTTCACTTTATGCCCTAACTTTTCTACTACAGAATTAGTGCTTTCTGCCAGAAAAGCTACATGGAAACGTGTCCTCAAGGAAGAGGATGTCATTGCCCAAAAAGAAGGATTTAGACTGTTGTCATTATAATCCGTTTTTTTCAGTTATTCAATCCATAACAAAGGGGATTTAGATTGTTGGAGAAGACGAATAATTCTTGCCATCACTAGGGACGACAATCAAGATAAAATTGTCTCAAAATATTAAAAAAATACTTTTTTTTTTGTATTTTTTAAATTAAGTTGCATGCCATCATGTAATATAGATAACTGATGGATTGCTAACTATGGGTACTAAAGTGGCAGTTTTAAAGTAAAACTAACACTATATTTCATTAGTCATATGAATTCTCCTTTCATCTCACACAATATGTTTCTACACTAAAACAAGATTCTGGTACTACTGTGGACATTGGAGGGATTGGTAGATCATGTGTTGCAGCGACAAGTATAGGATAATTATTTTATTGTATTTTTCATCAAGCTAAAATATCAAAATTTCTTATGTTGAACATCTAACAATCTAGATGTCTTCTCAAATGGCTAGTGCCAATGCTTCTATTACTTTAATAGTAAAAACCACGTTTACATTTATTGCAAACTACTCTCATGTCCTTTCTTGATACACTATTCATGGTAAAATAAGTAGAGTTTGAGAGGAATTGATCATTTTAATAAATGTTAAAATCTAAAAATTCACAAAAAATCCAACTACCCCAATAATTGCACTTTGGTCCTTGGAATTTGGTCTACCCATTAGATATTTCAGCTTAAATGCAAAGCTTTTAAATCTCCCAAATTCCCAACTTCAACTTGAAACACTCAATCAAGCCTTCCTTCTTGTTGAAATTAAAAGATATAAAAAATTGAGAGTATATGAAATGAGAATAAACTATAGAATAATGAGAACGGGAAATTGTATTTGATTGAATGAGAATGATTGTGTTGTGATGAAAATGGGTAAGGGTTAACCCATATTTATAGGAGTTAGTAATAATTGAATTGATCATAGTATCCTCATAAACTAGCTATTTATGGTTGTTAAGAGAGGTATTTTGGTCATTTATAAAACTTATGTATTATTTTACTTAAAATGCCCCTTAAACTAATTGTTTATAACTTTTAGGGGTATTTTAATTATTTTACATTCCTTTGATAAAATACACAAATACCCCCAAAATAATTGTTTATAATTGTTAGTGGATATTTTTGCCCTTGTACTCTTTTATAATGGCTATAATTGGTGTGGGTCATGATACGTGTTACACTTGTGCCGGGCCATGGGTCGTGTTCTGCCTGACATACAAGCCCACACATACCACAGGCCAAAACCCCTCATCTCAACTTGGCCTAGGGGTCATGCCATGTCTAATACAGCCGAATTGGGATATACAAAAAATGCAATTTACAAAAAAAAAAAAAATAAAAAACGAAAAAAAACATGTGCTGTGGTGCATTGTGGGGCGCCCCCTTGTGGAGCGCAATGTGAACTCCTCTTCTCTTTCACTCGCGCTCTCCCCTTTTCTCTGACTTCTATAAATATCACGGTTTTATAGACTCTCTGGTCTTAGGAGGAAACAGAGTAAGAGAAAGGCATGGCAATGAGAGCGGTGGCGGCAGCACCTCGTGGATTGAGAAGACTATTTTCGAGCTTCACTTTCACTCCGCCAAGCTCTGCTGCGACTACAGCTCCTCCTCCGGCAGAACCATCGACTAACCTCTTCGTCTCAGGCATGCCCCTTTTTCTCTTAATCTTCTTCTTCTTCTTCTTCTTCTTTTTCTTCTTCTTTTGTTCTTTTCGCTTGATCCATGTGAACCACTATTAGTCTCCTACATCTAGTGGCATAAACTCTGTTTTCAAAATGAGTACTTGTGCCTATTACTTGCTTGGTAGCACTGCTGTTCTTGTTGGTTTCTATCTATGAGAATAACATTTTCTTGTAGGTTTCCACTCGAATAGGTTAATTGATTAGCTTTTGGAGGAATTAATTGATTAGGTTTTAGGTTTGTATGACTGTATCCGGTCCACCCCGGATAATTAGGACTTGGGGCCAACATTAGGTAATGGCATTTTTTCTCTATTTTGGTTGCGTTGACAGTGATAATCATTTAGAGAAATATTCTTGCTTGATGCTGTGTGACTAAACCTAGTTTTTTTTTTCCTGTTCTCCACAAGTGGCTGTGCTTTTGTTCAGTGTTTATAATACAAGAAGTTCCAAAGGGATTACGCGAAACAACTTTACTGAATATACAATATACAGGATACCTTCAAAAGAGCCGTATGGATTTGAAATTCCTCGTAAGTCGAATAAAGGACCACTACAAAGATGGTCTATATAAGAAGCCCCAGATAGACAAGCGGAGAGTGGTGAACCTTATCCTCTGAATCATTTGTGCGATTGAGATCATGGTTTACGTTTTTAACCCATTTAGAATTCTTAATTTGTTAGTCGAAATCTTCCTTTTATACCATTTATCTAGTTTTTGCAGCTAGAAAAAAACTTCACGGGTAATAAATCTGAACAAAGAAGATCGTAGTTTTGTATATACCTTGCACTAGGTAACATTGAGAAAACATTATTTTATTTATTTATTTATTTTTTGATAAATAACTTCAATTTTTATTAAAACATAAGGTAATGGAAACATTACAAGCATCCCTTAGAGAGGCACGAGATGCTACCTCTTTAGTTGTTTCCTTTATTGCACTACTGAAATGCATTGGATGAGTTTTCAGAAACAAGGAACTTAGTGGGCTCTATACTAGCATTATTGCCAGGAAATTGTTGAAGAGATGCCTAAATGATATACCCAAGGTTTATGTGAGGTTTTGGAATTAAAAGTTGTAACAGGGTAGAAGTGCAAATTGCAAAATGATATGACAGGGCGAAGTGTCGCAAAGGACAAGTGGGAACGCAATGTGAATCAAGAATTAGAGTAAACAAGTGAGATGCGAAGCAAGAACATGTGAATTACAAAGAGGTTTACAAGAGTGAATTATGAAATGCTAAGGGAGTAAGGGACACACATTTGGAGTATTGTGAAGCAATGTTTTAAAACATAGAGGCGTGGTGCATAGTTTAGTGTGCAAGAAGCATAAGCCTCTTGAGCACAAGGAGGCATAAATGTTGTGTAGACGTTTTATATGTTTTGTTATGGCCTTATGTGGTTGGGTTCATATGTTGTGCGCTATGATTACTTGTTTTTTTGGGGGGGGCAAAGCCCCCATAAGCCCGTACAATGGCATTCTGATAACACTGTATGTAATAAACAAGTTTGGAGGGTTTTTATTCTCTGGATTATGTTAATATATAATGGGGAACATGATAAAATGGTTGCTCCACTTTTATCTATAGCATTTTATTATAAAAAAGTGACTTAAATACAAAAGCATAAGAGGCATTCACCTCAAGTGTCTATGCTCTTCTAGACTATTGTCGACACAAATTTCATGTATTTAATTAACAAAAAATATGGAGACAAACTACAAAATGAGATTTGTAATAAAGAAAAATACAAGGGATTTGACTCTTTTTGAATCTGTTCAATGACGTGTGCAACCTTTCATTAATAGTAAAAAATGATGAAGATGAGGGTTGTTGGTGTGTTTCTTGTGCTTCTCAAAGTGTCGATGCAGATTTCCTTAATTTTGGTCTTTTGAAGAGTTAATGTAGATTTCTTCATACCAGGCTTCTCAAAGACGAGGGTTGTTGGTGTGTTTTGATGCTTTTGAATCAATTGGTTCTCGGGACAATCGGATCTGACCCAATGGACCTGATTATAATAAACCTACTAAATTTGGTTTGTGATTGGGTAGAACTGGTTCCGAACCAATAATAGTTTGGACAATGGATTAGGAACCGAAACCAACCCCATCAGTACCAGATTCTGTAACTGGCCCAATTAGTTCGGGCCTATCGGGTCGGACCTGATCCATTGCCAACCCTATATGAGTATTGGCCCTTTGAATCATGTGATACGCAATTTTTGAATATCGATACTTTGAACCTTGACTGGGTTTGGATTTGACTTAGGTATTTTGAGCTTGTACTGAGACTTGGGCTACCAGATCCAGCTTGAGTCTTAGTGTCACGCATTATATATCATGTCACATTATTATTCATATATAAACAAGTATGATATTTGGTTTCATTTTGTGGTTTAATGATGACTTGTTGAATTTTGAAGGACCCAAGGGTTAAAGATAAGTAAATTAGGCTGAGGTTAGGCCCAAATATAGAACTTCAGGTCCCGCTGGTTTATGGTGTAATAATTTATATTAAGGCTTCTTGCTGAGTAATATTCATTCTTCTTCCTTTAGTGGGATATCAATATTTAACAAAAAATATTTCTGTTCTCATGTCTGGTATATTTTATTTGCTTTTTCTTTTTTATGACTTTTTTCGGTGGTTTGGGTGTTATTACCTATCCAATTGTTTCCTATCCCATGCTTAATGTATGAGGTGCTTCTGATATAATACATTTCTTTATTAGTTATACATTCCATGGTTACCAGTATTGAGTATGTAGCTTAAAACCTTATCCAGAATCATAATGTCAAAAGACTAATTGGGAAATGTTTTTGTTGGCTTGGCTTCAAATTCTATAGGAGACATCTTGTACTTGATCGATTTTAACTCAGTACCACAGAAAAAGAGGAAAGAGATGTAATTATTGTTATCAAAATTTGTTCTTATGTTGGGAAGTTGTTTCCATTCTTGAAGGGAAAAAGTTGTACTTCTTAAGAGTATGGTTATGGAAAATTAAGAATCATATTATCTTCATGTGGAACTGGCTTTAGATCATTCATGAACATGAAATCAAATTTAAATTGGCTGATGGAAATGTGTCATTCAACTGGAGTAGTTCTGATATTTAAATGTATTATACATATGATAAGATGGTTCATATGTTTGATGTAATTTGATGTTTTAGTGTCAAAAACTAGGCTGAATTACTGTGGTTGGTAAATCAACTTTCTTTCTACAGTGTATAGTGTTACTCCTTGTTCTGAAACTACCCACAATGCTTCTACAGGGCTTAACAAACGTACAACTTCTGAGGGACTCAGAGAATCCTTTTCAAAATTTGGGGAAGTGGTCTATGGTATGTTCTACTCAAATCCAAGGTGTTTTTTCCTTCAGAATTATTCAGGAAATTTAATGGAAGAGTTATTCAACATCAACCCATTTGTGATTTGCAGCTAGAGTTGTGACTGATCGTGTATCAGGGTATTCCAAAGGCTTTGGTTTTGTGCGATATGCCACTTTGGAACAGGCTGCTGAAGGTATAAAGGGCATGGATGGCAAGGTGAGCTAAAAAACCTTTTACATATGATAGTTGTGACCAAATAGATACTAAAATGGCAGTTGGAAGCACTGCAGCAAGGATGATTTTTGCTCTATAATTGGATTGTAATATAGATGATAATTCAGAAAAAAGAAGCACAATATTGTTAACAAACTGCTTAGAGTTGAGGAAAAATTTAGAATGAATAATTTTTATTTTTCAGTGTTTTATTGCATGCCATTTCCATGTTGTGAAGCCTCATAAAGCAAATCAAACATTGATCAAGTTAACTGTGAAATTTGGGATAATTAACTTCAAATTGAGTTTTATCTAGTGGTTTTGAATCTATTTGGGGAGTTCATCATCTTTTACTGTATTATTACAAGTGGGAATCATGTAAAATGTTGGCAAAACTTCTTTCTTTTTCTGAAGTTCACAGGCACGTTAGTTGCTTTTTTTCTTTTTTGAAAACTGTAAAGTATTTTACTAAATTCAAAAAGTCAAAATACAAATGCACAATGAGAAGCTGAACAGAGGATATACAATTCTGCTCAAAACAGCTCAATGCCCAATACAATTTAACCTTTCCTTACAAAAAGGTAGTTGAAATCAAAGAAAGAACTAGAATGTCTACTTCTAAATAAAGGGTGAACTGCCAACCATGAGTGAACCATCCCTAGTATTTTCCTTAAGATTGCTTCCTTCGGAGTCTGAATTCCTTGAAACAATCTCCTGTTTCTTTCACACCGCACAACCCAGAAGACTGCTGAGGGGAGTATGCTCCATGCTATCTTTCTAGCCCTACTTAAACCTTCTAGACATCATGCCCCCTTCACATAAGCTGGGAAGCACAACTTTACATCAAACAAACTCACCAGTCTTAACCAGATCCAATGAGTATATTCACAATGAATTAGCAAATGGCCAGATGACTCCACATTTCCATTCATAAAGGACAAGCCAAATTTACCACCTGTAAACCTATTTTGACTAGATTTTGTTTTGTTAGGATCTTGTTCAGCACTACTGACCACACAAAGAAAGCCAATTTGGAAAGTACAACTTTAATCGAATAATCAAGGATGTTTTTAGTAAAGGATCATAGTGTTTTAAAAGTGCAAGTGCAAGAAAAGTAGCCTCAACCTTAATGGAGAATAGGTTTGTAGACATTACAAGATGGAGGAAAGCAATGAAGATTGAAGCAAAAGACCTCATCCTTGAAGAGTTGAAAATCAGAGGCTTGCAGATCTTGAAGATGAAGGGATAGGAAATCCATCATATGGACGCCCAAAGATTGCGGAATAAGGGGGGCGAGTTTCAAAAATTTTTCTCTCCCTTCAACTGGGAATCAAATTCCCTATTTAGAAAATCATATTTTCAAGGATCATTCTTGAACCATAAACTGAACCAGATCTGAACCAAAAGGAGTAGGGAGAGATAATACCTGATACGGAGAGATAATATCTCTCAATGGAGGTGTTCACGCCCAAGGTAGGATCCAAAATCTGTTCCCACTGAAAATGACAGTGCAAGGTGGAGCAGAATCAACAGTGTTCTTCTAAAAGAACTTGATCATTCTCAAGAATCACTTGGACGACTTGTGAATACAACTCCCATCAATCTTTTCTCCAAAAGATTGGAATCAAGATCCAATCTTGATTTCTCCCAAGGAATGGAGATCGAACTGTTGTAGGCAACGGTTGCAGGAAGGAGGCGGCAAGAGAGTATTTGTAGGGTGCAAAATTCTCTCTTCTGTGATTTCAGCTCTGAAGACAAGATTATTGCTTGTGGTTGTCTGTTGTTTCTAAAGGCTACCGCCCCCTCTTCCTTTTATAGACTTAAAGGGATCAACTCATAATCCCATTAGGAATTGCTAACCCAAATCATATATGGATTAGAAGTTCCTTTAAGATAAGGAATAACCCTTATTTGCAGATTAGATCAGCCATCTCCTAATCTAATTAGGAAGTTTCTAGATATTTAGATCTTGGACTCTCTAAGTGGATAGGGTGTGGGCCCAATCCTATCAGCTGATCCATATCAGAATTCGCCCCTTAAGTGACTAATCAGATTAGCCCAGTTCGAAATGGACTTAAGGCCCATTTAAAGTTATGTATTCATTTAGCCTTCCAAACTGCTGCCCAGTTGGGCTTCCTTGTATGGCGTGAGACCCAAACATTGATCTACACATCAGCCACATAGGTTTAGCCCAGCTTTTGTTATAAGGCCTGGCCAAATACACTGTTATGGATAGTGCACCCCCTGAAACCCATCAGATGGGTTCTATGAGCTCAATACTTACCCTAAGTGGTTCTTGGGCCAAGCCACCTTGTAACACTCAGGGACTGTGGGCATGTGCAAAATTAGCCCATCAAGTATTATCCTCAATGGTCTTATACTTAATCTCTCAGCCCATAATGATCATACACTGCCCGACAAGAGATGACCTCTCCCTTGGCTGCAAGGAACATTGTTGCACTCTTTCTTGTATGGATAATGGGAATTAAAACCTTTTGCAAATCATTTCGAAACCATAACATATATATATACTTTTATATCTTATATAAAATATATTTTGCAAAAAAAATCTCGACGATTGAAATCGGTTGCCGGCAGTCTTGGTTTCCATTAGTGAGAGTGCATCCCCGATCATTACCTTTGTCCGACAAAGGGGCTGATCCTGTCACTATGATCACCCACTCAGATGAATTCTCAGACTGTCCCAACATACCCAGGTTTTGACCCCCGCTAAGGATATCACTGATTGGTACATCAAAGACAATCCAATCCGACACATAGTGCAGTATCATAATCAAGTCTAGGGGTCGGGTGTAACTTTCTAGTTTTGCCCATCAATCTCCAAGGTCCAGGGCAATGTTGGAAATGTGGTCCAGTTCAAAGATTCAATTAATCCCACACTGTAAGTGCCTAGGGTCTCACCCCGGTAGCTGAGACAAGCCACCCCAACCGACTTGGTGGCACCACAGTGTCAGCCTTGTTAGGAAAGGTCTCCCCAAATCGACCCACTGGCTGTGAACATTCTAAACTAACACGAGTCTCATTAAGTGTCCAGTTTAAGGGTAATACACAGAAACATACCAAGGGAACATGAATCAAATATGCACTTTTATTCATTTACAATAAACTCAAAAAGTACATCATTTTGATTGAAGCTAAGGGCATACAAAACTGTCTAATGGCTCCCACTTGCACTTAGGTCCAATCATGTATTAGTCGGAGTCCCATGCTTTTCACGTGTTTCTCAAACACTTTCTGTAAAAGCGGCTTAGTCAATGGGTCTATCACAATCTTCGCTGATGTTACCTCTTATTATCATCCTCCCGTAGGTCCAGTATTGTCATACAACAGTGGAATGGGTGATGTGTTGAATTCCAAATTCAGGAATGAAGACCTTCATTCAAAAGGTAGCTTCACTTACAGAAATGTGCTCGGCTTGGGTTGTGGACTATTAATTTGCTACTCAGGACCCCTATTTGCTGACATTCAGGAAACAACACACGATCCTATCATGAAAATATATCCAGATGTAGATCTTCTATCATTTGGATCCGACTAGAAATCGGCATCAGTATACCCTTGGATCTGTAGTGAATTACCATCGAATACTAGACAAAACTCTTTTGTCATTCGAAGGTACTTTAGTATGTTTTTCACGGCAGTCCAGTGCTCTTGTCCTGGGTTGGGCTGAAATTTGCTTACTATACTCACTGCCTGAGTAATGTCAGGACGAATGCACAGCATGACATACATGATGCTCCCTACGGCAGAGGCATAGGAAACGTTTTTCATGCCATCAATCTTCTTAGAAGTCTTGGGAGACATTTTCTTGGAGAGAGTGACTCCGTGCCTGAAAGGAACATTTCCTTTCTTGGAGTTTTCTATGCTGTATCTTTTGACTATTTTGTCAATGGAGGCAGATTGAGATAATCCTATTATCCGTTTCGATCTATTTCTATAGAGTCGAAGACCCAGTATATAGGAGACTTCTCCAAGATCTTTCATGGAGAATTGCTGCGAAAGCCATACTTCCACCGTAGTCAACATTCCTACATCATTCCCAATGAGTAGAATGTCATCTACATACAGAACCAAGAAGATAACCTTATCTCCACTGTACTTTCTATAAACATAGGGTTCATCCGGATTCTGCTCGAAGTTAAACGATTTGACAGCATAGTCAAAACGGATGTTCCAACTTCTAGAAGTTTGCTTAAGTCCATAAATGGATCTATTGAGTTTACATACCATGTTTTCCTGACCCGCAGCTATGAAGCCTTGCGGCTGTTGCATATAGATATCTTCAGTAAGATCTCCATTCAGGAATGCATTTTTGACATCCATCTGCCAAATCTCATAATCATGCTATGCTGCTACAGCTAGTAGGATCCTAATGGATTTAAGCATGGCCACAGGCGAAAAGGTTTCCTCATAATTGATGCCCTCTTTCTGAGTGTACCCTTTCGCCACCAGACGAGCTTTGAATGTCTCAACCCTACCATCGGGGCCCTTCTTCCTCTTGTAAATCCATTTGCAATCAATTGCTTTTACCCCAGAGGGCGGATCTACTAGAGTGCAGACTCCATTGGTCTCCATTGAGTCCATCTATGCTCATGGCCTCCACCCACTTATGGGAATCTATGTCCAACATAGCTTCCGCGTAAGTCACGGGATCCTCCTCACTAGTCAAGGTTTTCACCAGGTAACTATCCTGGTCATAACCATAACAGACTAGTGGCCTGGATACCCGAGTGGATCTTCTAGGTTGGTCACTACTTGGAACTTGTGGGACATCCCACTGCTCCTGAGCTCTCATCATCAAGAACAATTTCCTGATGATGGGTGTCCAGGATGTAATCGGTCTTCAAGAATTGGGCATTTCGACTACAAATAGGCAACGACTGGTCTTGGATTCCAACTTGTCTGCACTCGTTCTTTTAACGTGCGTTGGACAACCCCAAATCTTCAAGTGTCTGACACTTGGTTTCTTTTCGGTCCAAAGTTCATATGGAGTGTTCGGAACCGATTTGGTTGGAACCCGATTCAGCACGTAAATCACAATCTCTAATGCGTAACCCCAAAAGGATGTGGGTAACTCCGAGTGTATGAGAAGTGATCGGACCATATCCAATAAGATCCTATTCCTCCTCTTTGAAACATCATTAAGTTGTGGTATAGCTGGAGGAGCTAATTGTGATACTATCCCATTGTCCTTTAAGTAATCACTGAATTCATCAGAGAGATATTTGCCACTTCGATCAGATCGAAGGACTTTAATTTCTCTCCTCAACTGTTTTTCGACCTCTTGTCTAAACTTCTTTGAACTTTTCAAAGGGTTCAGACTTGTGTCTCATTAGGTACACACAACTATATCGTGAGAAATCATCTGTGAATGTGATGAAATACACGTGTTGATTTCGTGTCCTAACACTCAGGGGACCACATACATCAGTATGTATTAGGTTAAGTGTGCCTGTACATCTTTCAAGTTTATCGTTAAATGGTCGTTTCGTCATCTTGCCTTGTAGGCAAGGCTCACAGGTGGGAAGATCTTCTACAGTTAGAAAATCCAAAGGACCATCCTTTACCAACCTTGTGATTCGGTCAACACCGATGTGGTCAAGTTGGTAATGCCACAGACACGTGGGGTTAACTGTATCACGGGCTCTCTTTTTGGGGATTTTAGCTGACGTAGTTTCGGTTATGTTAGTTTCTAGAGAAGGATGTAGAACATAGAGACCGTTCTCCAGTTCCCCGTATGCGATGAATCTGTTAGGGTTCCGCACGTAACCTCTTGATGAGGTGTGGGGCCCACCACCGAGGGAGGTCATCTAATGATCAGAAGGGACATCATGGCAATGATGTGCATTCAGCCATGGTGTGCGCAAGAGACACTATCGAATGAGCATGGGCCAAGCACTTATGGCCCATGTACGGAGCACATCACACATCCAAACGTCTCATGCAGAGATAAATTGATCAAATCAATTAATTATCTATAAGGCCCAATGGAAGCCCGTTAAAAATCCATAATATTAACTATTAATATTATCTAGGTATATGGGCTGAATTAGGGTTACCCAGTTCGGCTCATATAGCTTTATCATTTGAAGTAGGCTTTTAGTAGTTTTAACTATTTAAAACTGGGCCTTTACAGGTTAGGCCGAATTAACCATTTAATTAAATATCAATCCTCAGGCCCATTAGTGGGAAAATTAGGGTTGACTTTCAGTATTGATTAAACCCTAGATTTGGTCCAAACAGTTTGAACCAATCTTGGTTCGAATGGGTCTAGGGTTTGGTCTTTAATTAAATTCTTAATTCAAGAAAATAATCTGAAATTAAATAACTGATAAAAGAAAAACAAGAATCAGTTAATCAGGGATGTTCGCACACTCCATCATGCAAAACAGAAGTTAGATCACAGATAACGAATGTCCCATCTGCGAAATCTCCTTCTCTGCGTCGCCATCTTCGATCCAAAATTAAAAAATAAATAGAAATCCTATTTCTATTAATAATTACATCGGATCGAATGCCTATACATTGAGTCTAAAAATAAAAAAAAATTATTTACAGAACAAATGTAATAAATAAATTCAAGAAATTGCAAATCTTGTAGTTCTCCCAGCGCAAACCAAGAATTCGATCTCCTCTTGTACGAACAACCCATAAATCAAGAAAATTATAAAGAACTATTCTAAATAATAATCAGATTTATATAAAATTGATTTCAGATTATTTGTCCATCAGTTTTGGGAACAAATTTCCCAAAACCCATATCTGCGCAAATTGGGTAGAACGCCTTCTCCCTATTTGCGTAGGTTCAGATCTGAAACAGAATGGCTCAAGATTTGAACTATGGCTCTGATACTACTGAAGGGATAGGAAATCCATCATATGGACGCTCAAATATTGCGGAATAAGGGGGGTGAATTTCAATTTTTTTTTCTCTCCCTTCAACTGGGAATCGAATTTCCTATTTAGAAAATCATATTTTCAAGGATCATTCTTGAACCATAAACTGAACCAAATCTGAACCAAAAGGAGTAGGGAGAGATAATACTTGATACAGAGAAATAATATCTCTCAATGGAGGTGTTCACGCCCAAGGTAGAATCCAAAATCTGCACCCACTGAAAATGGCATAGTGCAGGGTGGAGCAAAATCAGTAGTGTTCTTCCAAAAGAACTTGATCATTCTCAAGAATCACCTGGACGGTTTGTGAATACAACTCCCACCAATATTTTCTCCAAAAGATTGGAATCAATACTATTGCAGGGTGCATAATTCTTTCTTCTGTGATTTCAGCTCTGAAGACAAGACTATTGCTTGTGGTTGTCTGTTGTTTCTAAAGGCTGCCGCCCTCTTCCTTTTATAGATTTAAAGGGATCAGCTCCTAATCCCATTAGGAGTTGCTAACCCAAATCATATTTGAATTAGAAGTCCCTTTAAGATAAGGGATATGCAGATTATATCAGTCATCTCCTAATATAATTAGGAAGTTTCTAGATCTAAATCTTGGACTCTCTAAGTGGATAGGGTGTGGGTCCAATCCTATCAGCTCATCTCAGAATTCGCCCCTTAAGTGACTAATCAGATTAACTCAGTTCGAAATGGGCTTAAGGCCCATTTAAGATTATGTATTCATTTAGCCTTCCAAACTACTGTCCAATTGGGTTTCCTTGTATGGCGTGGGACCCAAACATTGATCTACACATCAACCACATGGGTTCAGCCCAACTTTTGTTACAAGGCCTGGCCGAATACACTGTTATGGATAGTGCACCCCCTGAAACCCATCAGATGGGTTCTATGGGCCCAACACTTACCTTAAGTGGTCCCTGGCCAAGCCACTTTGTAACACTCAGGGACTGTGGGCAGATGCAAGATTAGCCTATCAGGTATTATCTTCAATGGTCTTACACTTAACCTCTCAGCTCATAATGATCATACATTGCCCGACAAGAGATGACCTCTCCCTTGGCTGCAAGGAACAGTGTTGCACTCTTTCTTGTATGGATAATGGGAATTAAAACCTTTTGCAAATCATTTCGAAACCATAACATATATATATATATATTTTTATATCTTATATAAAATATATTTTGCAAAAAAAATCTCGACGATTGAAATCGGTTGCCGGTAGTCTTGGTTTCCATTAGTGAGAGTGCATCCCCAATCATTACCTTTGTCCGACAAAGGAGCTGATCCTGTCACTATGATCACCCACTCAGATGAATTCTCAGATTGTCCCAACATACCCAGGTTTTGACCCCCGCTAAGGATCTCACTGATTGGTACATCAAAGACAGCCCAATCCGACACATAGTGCAGTATTATAATCAAGTCTAGGGGTCGGGTGTAACTTTCTAGTTTTGCCCATCAATCTCTAAGGTCCAGGGCAATGCTGGAAATGTGGTCCAGTTCAAAGATTCAATTAATCCCACACTGTAAGTGCCTAGGGTCTCATCTTGGTAGCTGAGACAAGCCACCCCAACCGACTTGGTGGCGCCACAGTGTCAGTTTTATCAGGATAGGTCTCCCCAGAATGACCACTAGTTGTGAACATTATAAACTAACACGAGTCTCATTAAGTGTCTAGTTTAAGGGTAATACACAGAAACATACCAAGGGAACATGAATCAAATATGCACTTTTATTCATTTACAATAAACTCAAAAAGTACATCATTTTGATTGAAGTTAAGGGCATGCAAAATTGTCTGACAGAAGATTAGGGAGGCAAAGAAAGATACAATACTATTCGTAGGTTTGGAAGTGATCGAATGGATGAAGTTTTTTTTAGAAACAAGTTCTAGAGGTTAACAAGTGAGATTTATGGAGTTCAACTTAGATGGAAGAAAAAGATATGAGTTGGAATGTAAAAAGAATGCAAAAGGACACTATATAGCTCTGCAAGAATTCTTTGAAGGAAGAAAGATGCAGTTAGTTTGCTTCACAGAAGGTAGAATGGGAATTGGATGGATGGAAGGCAGTGGCAGAGGTACTGAGTGATTTTACTCAACAGCTAAAATGAGAACAAATAGAGGTGGTGGCAAATGAAGAGAAAGTGGGTAAACAAAAGAGAAGAAGAATCTATTGAGAGGAAATGGATGATTGTAGAAAAAGGAAAAGGAAACTGTAAACTGGTAGCAACAGCAAGAAAGGAGGACTGGGAGAAGAAATCTGTGGTGGAAAGTTCAAGGCCACCAAAGGATTGGAGGGGTATTGCGTAGTCGATACTCAGAGAATTAAACCTGCCAAAACCGATGGTGATTACACGTAAAGCTCTGCTAGATTTGGGTGAAGTTGAAGTAGAGATTTCAGCTTTAAATATTCAATCAGAAGTTGGTGCTGTCAGTCTCGAAATGGTGTCCTCAAAATATTATAAGTTTTGAGATTGAGGACAATGCATTAGTCAGACTGCTTGGGTTACCTTTTAATCTCTGGAAGAAGGAGGTATTACGGTCCATTGCTATAATCTGTGATGCTAGAGTAGATGGTGTCTTTGATCTGGATCTTCATTTAGTCGCATTGAAGCTTGGCGGAGTTAAACCCAGTGATATCCCAAGGAAGTTAGAGGTGGTTTTAGATGGTGTAGTATACCCTGTCTGGCTTGCTACCTCCATTGAAGCCCAACTATGGAGGGAAGGACGAAGGGACTGAGCAGGCCTGGTTACGTGGGTTGCAAGGCAGTAAAGTAACTACAAAAGGGGCTAAGTCATTTGAGGAAATCAAGAAGAATAAGGAAAAAGAGGAAAACATAAAGACTTGGGGAAAGTCAGCATGGCAGGGTGGGCAGAGGGATGGCAGATCCTATGTTCAGACTGTGACAGGAGGATTAAATGGAATCAGATATGAGACAAGCTCAAATTTCAAAAGAAACTGAGCATAGGTCGGCAAGGGCTCAGGTTTCAAACCGGTCTCGTGAACCGGTTTATTCTGGTCCAGTGAACCAAGACCAGCCACATGAAATTTTAAGTAGACACGTGACTGGTAAAGAGATTGGGGGTTTGGGCCCTGGCTCATCTGAAAATAGAGGGCCTCTTCTGACTGGGCCGGTTGTTTTAAAACAGGTGGACCCAAGTTTTAAGAAGTCATGTGCCTCTTTAAGTGGGCACGTGATTGGTATAGAGGTTGGGGGTTTGGGCTCTGGCCCATCTGAAATTAAAGGGCCTCTTACTTTGACTGGGCCGGTTGTTTTAAAACAGGTGGACCCAAGCTTTAAGAAGTCGTGCCCAAAGGAAAAGGGTTGATAATAGACAAAAAAGTTGGTCTATTATCGTCCCCATTGAGCAAGAAGCAGCCACCACTCGCAGGAAAGAAACCCAGCCGCAGTGGAGCGGCAAATTAGAACTGGGCATGGGCCCCAAGCTCTAAGAAAACAGTCAGCTCCCTAGAACGGCGCATCCTGAGGTTCAAGAAGCACCCGACGACAGTTGAGTCAGGGTGTTCTAGTCAGGGTGTTCTTTCATTCCAGAGACGGTAAATCAGGAGGTTACAAACCCTTTTGAAGATTGTGCGACAGAGGAAGAAAGCAGTTCAGGATCAGATTTGGAAGGTTCCTCAAGTATCGGAAGTGTGGAACTTAAAAAAACCAAATCACTCAGTGCTGATGAGAGCTTACACACGGAGCTGTTATTTTTGGAAAATGATGGCTTTGAAATTACAGACTCGGCCCAGAATAAGCACTCTCAACTACCCAAGGAAATGGAGTTTACCACAACTATTATAGAGGAGAGGCAGGGGATACCGGTTCCTAAATATGCTCCCAGTTCACTAGAGCAGTACGGCATCGATAGAGGACTAGGGGAACAGAACACATCTCGGTCACCGATCACAGAGTCAACAATCAGGGGACAACACCTAAAGACAGGTTCTGATGCAAGGGCTAAAACAACATTGATTGAACACAACGGGAACCTACGATCACCTATTTTGGAATGATTAACCGTGACCTTACCCCCATGTGTCGTCTCTCCAGAGTCATTGCCCCCTTCCCACAACCTTTCAGGTAATCTTGTCAGTTCGTTTTTTGATACTGATGTGGGTTTTGTGCCTGGAATGGGTACCTATGCAGCTCAACTTGAAGCAGCAGCCATGGATGGGAAGTTTTTAAGTGGGGACAAGGGGGGCAAAGAACAAACGGAAGAGGTGAGGAAGTGGAAATCCCAGGAAGAGGAAATAGAGAAGATCTGGGATCAGATCTGTATGTATTTGGAGGAGTTCAAACGGAAGAGGTGAGGAAGAGGAAATCCCAGGAAGAGGAATTAGAGAAGATCTGGGATCAGATCTGTATGTATTTGGAGGAGTACAAGGAAAAAGAGGAAGTGGTTCCCCACCTTCTATCTAACAACTAACATAAAACATCTACTAAAAGAAACATCATAAAACTAATTAATCTTCAACACTCCCCCTCAAGTAGGGAGTAAATGTCACACATTCCCAACTTGCGTAGATCATGTTCAAGCTTGTTCCTTGCCACCCCTTTAGTGAGAACATCAGCTAGTTGCAATTCTTTAGAGACATAAGGCAAACAAACTTCTCCGGTTGTTACCCTTTCTCTTATAAAGTGTCTATCAATTTCAATGTGTTTTGTTCTATCATGCTGAATTGGATTGTGGGCAATATTGATTGCAGCCTGATTGTCACAGTATAACATCATAGGTTCCTCTGCTTTCACCCCAATCTCACTCAAAAGAGATCTAACCCTAAGTTCAGAGACACCATGAGCCATGGATCTATACTCAGCCTCTGCACTTGACCTTGCCATAACCGCTTGCTTCTTACTCTTCCAGGAGATCAAGTTTCCACCTACAAAGGTACAAACTCCTGATGTAGACCTCCTGTCATCTAAGCATCCTACCCAGTCTGCATTTGTATAGGATTCTAGTTTCAGATTCTCATGATTTGAGAAAAGAATGCCTTTGCCAGGGTCTTTTTTTAGATATGCAAGTACTCTCTCAATAGCTTCCCAGTGCTGAACCCGAGGTGCATGCATGTACTGACTCACAACACTGACAGCATAAGTAATATCTGGTCGTGTCATACACAGATACATCAGTTGACCCACCATTCTTTGATATATCCCCACATCCTTTACCAATTCACCATTCACACCATTAATTATGTGATTTGGATCAATAAGAGTGTCTGCTGGTTTGGTCCCCAGCTTCCCAGTCTCTCGTAGTAGGTCAAGTACATACTTTCTCTGTGAAATGAAGATCCCATGCTTGGATTGTGCAACTTCAATCCCTAAGAAGTATTTGAACTCACCAAGATCTTTGATCTCAAACTCTTGCTGCAATGATTTTTTGAGATCATCAATCTCCAGATCATTTCTTGTCACCACTATATCATCCACATACACAATCAGAATTGACACCAAAGCATCTCTCCTCTTCACAAAGCGGGTGTGATCAGACTGTGTCTGTGTGTATCCAAAACGGATGAGTGCCCCTCTGAACCTGTCAAACCAAGCCCTAGGTGACTGTTTCAGTCCATATAGAGATTTTCTGAGTCTGCACACCTTTCCTTTACCAACATTTTCATAAAAGCCTGTTGGAATGTCCATATATACCTCCTCCTGTAAGTCACTATTGAGGAAAGCATTTTTGACATCAAGCTGGAACAAGGGCCATGAATAGGTGGCTGTTAGAGATAAAAGAATACGAACTGAACTCATCTTAGCTACTGGTGCAAAGGTTTCCAAATAATCAACACCATAGGTCTGAGTATACCCTTTTGCTACCAACCTTGCCTTGTACCTCTCTATCTTGCCATCGGCCTTATACTTCACTGTGAATACCCATCGACATCCGACTGTCTCCTTGTCTGGGGGGAAATCAACTATTTCCCAAGTTTGGTTTTTGACCAAAGCATCCATCTCATCTTGCATGCCACTTAGGTTTGGAGAGAGCCTCAGTAACATTCCTAGGTATAGACACAAAATCTAGGGAAGAAAGAAAAGCACGGTAGGAGGGTGATAAGGCACTCAGGTTTTGCGTCTACATCAAGTAATGCTGCCACTGCTTTCCATGTGTCATCTCATACCACTGATTTTCCTTGGGTTATTGGCTTCGGAGCCTCAAACCACTTGATCGGTAAGTCAAATTTATTTCAGACATGTAACCTTCTCTCTGGAGAGATAAGGTCAGACTAGCTGATGGTTCTTTCTCTACCGTAGCTGGCCAAGGTACCATTACCTCTCCCACCTGTCCTTACCCTTTCTAATGTATTGCATGTTCCGAAATTATCTATTTATTTGTTGTCCATTAGTAGTATAACTCACTCCTTGAACTGTTCAGTCACTTTTTTTCCGTCTTCATGTGTGTTTCAGGATTTGGCCTCGGGGAAGACGATTGGTAAAGGAAGTATGGTGGATGGTCTCTACGTGTTGGAGAATAAAGCTGGTCTTGTGGCTACAGAGTCCATGAGTTTGTCAAGTGAGAGTCAAGCCTATTTATGGCATAGTCGTCTAGGTCATCTTTCTTTTGAGTAATTAAAAGTTATGTTCCCAAAGTTGTTTGAGTCCTTGTCAGTGATTCAGTTACAGTGTCAGACATGCCAATTGAGTAAATATTGTAGAAGTTCTTTACCTTTGAGAAATAAAAGATCTAAATTTCCATTTCATATTTGTTTATTCTGATGTTTGGGGCCCTGTTACTCTACCCACTGAGACTGGATATAAGTACTTCATTACCTTGATTGATGATTACTCTAAATACACTTGGGTTTACCCTATGCGATCTCGAGATGAAGTGCCAAAAATTGTGAAAGACTTTCAACGCATGGTGTTCACTCAGTTCCAAATTGAAATCCATATCTTCTAGTAGGACAATGCAAAGGAATACTTCCATAGTGATCTCACGGAGTTTTTTGCTTTGAGTGGGTCACTTCAGCGAAGCTCTTGTGCCAGGACACCCCAACAAAATGGTATTGCTGAACAAAAGAATCGTCACCTTCTCGAAGTAGCTCGTGGCTTATTAATTCCTATGAATGTGCCAAAACGTTTTTGGATGGATGCTGTTTTGTGTGCTACATACATCATCAACCATATGCCATCTCGGTTACTAGAGTATAAGGCCCCACATCAGCTTTTGTTTCCTACAACTCCATTGTCCACCATTCCGATGCATGTTTTTGGTTATCGTTTCTTTGTCCATAACCTGCCCCCTACTCGAGGTAAGCTTGATCCTTGGGCTATTCCTTGTGTTTTCCTTGGTTACCCTTTATCTCAAAAGGGGTATCGCTACTATGATCCTACTTCTCACAAGTACTATGTCTCCATTGATGCATCATTCTTTGAGAATCAACCTTTCTTCTCGGTTTCTCCTTAGGGGGAGAGTAGGGTTGAGGAGAAACAGGCGACTCAAACTCAACTACCTCCTTTACTTGATCCTCCTCCATTCCGGGTTTTTCATCGTCGCCATAAAATCCAACAGAGTTCAAGAGCTGTGAAACCTGACACTATGCAATCAACATCATCGGATTCACCAGAGGCAGATCTGTCTCATTAGCCAGGTACACTTGCTCCTATTGATATGCCTGTTCCTCTAAATGTTGATTCACCTGTCATCAATGATCTTGATGTTCCTATTGCTAAGAGAAAGGGTGTTAGATCTTGTACCATTAATCATCCTATCTCTAATTTTGTGTCTTATGATCACGTTTCACCTTCATTCCGTGCATTCCTCTCCTCTGTGGACAGTGTCCCCGTTCCTAAGAATGTGGTAGGAGCTTTATCTAAACCTGAATGGACAGATGCAATGCAGGAGGAAATTGATGCATTACACAAAAATGGCACTTGGGAGTTGGTGGACCTTCCTGAAGGGAAGGAACCAGTGGGTTGCAATTGGGTGTTCATAGTGAAACACAAGGCTGATGGAACTATTGAAAGGTACAAGGCTAAACTGGTAGCAAGAGGTTTTACACAAGTATATGGAGTGGACTATGTAGAGACTTTTGCTCTAGTAGTCAAGATGAACTCTATCAGGATCCTTCTTTCTTTGGCAACAAATCTTGATTGGGAACTTTACCAATTGGACATAAAAAATGCTTTCTTGAATGGTGACTTGGAAGAGGAAGTGTACATGACCCAACATCCAGGTTTCTGTGCCAAAGGCGGGGAACAAAAGGTGTGCAGGTTAAAAAAATCTTTATATGGGTTGAAACAATCACCTTGGGCTTGGTTTAATAAGTTCCATTTAGCAATCCAACAGACGGGGTTCAAACAATGCCAGTCAGATCACACTCTATTTGTGAAAAGAGTTGAAGGAAAAATTGCAGCTCTTATTGTGTATGTGGATGACATAGTGATCACAGGAGATTGGGAGGTTGAAATACGAAGACTAAAAAAATTCTTAGCCACTCAGTTTGAGGTGAAAGATCTAGGCCCCTTACGTTATTTCCTTGGAATTGAAGTTGCCCGCTCTCACAAGGGCATCTTTATTTCCTAAAGGAAATATGTACTAGATCTACTATAAGATACAGGCAAGTTGGGGGTAAAACCAATTGACTCACCAATTGAATCTAATCATCATCTGCGAGACAGTCAGGAGGAGTTTTTTGAAAGATGTGAAGAAATTCCAAACTCATAGGGAGACTCTTGTATTTGTCTATGACCAGGCTTGATATTGCTTATGCAGTGGGTGTCCTTAGACAGTTCATGCACAACCCTAGGACAACTCACTTTGAAGCTGTAGAGAGGATCCTTAGATACCTCAAGAAGTTTACCGGAGCTGGTTTGTTGTTCTAGAAACATGGTCACTTAAAGGTTGAAGTATATACTGATGCTGATTGGGCAGGAGCAGTCGATGACCGAAAGTCTACCAGTGGGTATTGTGCCTTTGTAGGAGGAAACCTGGTCACACGGAGAAGTAAAAAACAAAGTGTGGTGGAAAGATCTAGTGCTGAGGCAGAATATAGAGCGATGTCTCATGGGGTTGCTAAAATCATGTGGATAAGAAATCTGTTAGGTGAACTGGGTTTTGTAGTGAGCAATCCTATGTCACTCTATTGTGACAATAAAGCTGCCATCAATATTGCTGCTAATCCAATCCTGCATGATAGGACGAAACACATTGAAGTGAACAAGCATTTTATTAGAGAGAAACTTGTAAACGGAGAAGTGTGCACTCCATATGTCAGTTCAGAAGAACAACTTGCAGATATCTTCACCAAAGGTCTTCATCATGTGCGGCACAATGATTTGTGTGACAAGTTGGGTATGATTAACATCTACACTCCAACTTGAGGGGGAGTGTTGAAATATTTAGTTATTTGTGTTAGGGTCTGTTTGGCTAGTTAAAGCATTTTTTATTTCAACTTTTTTATTTCTGTTATGTCTGTTATTGTACTCACTTACAACAGGGGCACAAGGGTCTTTTCCCTTCTTATTTCTGCCACCCTATATAATATAATAAAAGTTGGCACTGCCAATACTATTCTATTGCCAATATCTTCTCATCTCTTTTCTCTTCTCTCTTCTTCTCTTCTCTTCTCTTCATTTTATTTCTGGCCGGCCACACTGTCAAGAGGTCATAACAGCAATACCCCTTTTGGTTCTGAGCATACCCAAGAAAAACACATTTCTTGGCCTTATGATCCAATTTTTTGCGATGAGGGCCAAGAATGTGAGCAACAGAAACACAGCCAAAAACCCTCAGAGGTATATGAAATATCTCTCCATCTGGAAAAATGAGGCTAAATGGCACCTTAAACCCCAAAATGCGTGAAGGAACACGGTTAATCACATGTACGGCTGTTAGAACTGCATCTCCCTAGAACTGCACAGGAACTGAAGCACACACCATAAGACTCCTTGCCACCTCCACAATGTGTCTGTTTTTCCTCTCAGCAATTCCATTCTGTTGCGGTGTATATGCACAACTGCTCTAATGAACTACACCATGTTCTAAGAGATACATGGTTAGGTCTTTCTCAAAGTATTCTATGGCATTATCTGATCTAAAAACCTTAGTTCTAACTCCAAATTGTGTGAGAACCATCTGGTGGAATTGTCGTACTAAGTTAGGAACCTCATCATGTGATCTCATCGAATATATCCAAGAATATCGTGTATAATCATCCACAAACAAGAGAAAGTAACGGAATCCTCCCATGGAAGGGATTTGATATGGCCCCATACATCAGTGTGAACAATATTAAAAGCAGAAGTACTTCTTTTATTACTTGGTTTAAAAGACTGTCTACAATGCTTTCCTAACTGACAACTCTCACACTCCAAAGTAGATAATTGAACAGACTCAAACAACTTTGGGAAAAGACATTTCAAAGAATTAAAAGAAAGATGTCCCAAGCGATTGTGCCAAAGCTTATTTGGTTTACTGACTCTGACCCACTACTACTGCTGCTACTAACATGATGGCCCTGATGTCTCGGAATCTCATCCAGAAGATAGAGTCCATTCACCTCAAGACCACTCCCAATCATTTTCTTTGACTCCAGATCTTGCAAAACACAATTACCAGGAAGAAAGGTCATAGAACAATTCAAATTTTTGTCAAAGAACTAACAGACAGTAGGTTGGTATGAAGTCTAGGGACATGTAAAACAGAGGACAGAGTTATAGCATTGGTCATTCTAACTGTCCCCTTCTCAGCAATGGGCATATGTGAACCATCTGCTGTAGAGAGACTGTCTCTACCAGAGCACAACTGATAGGAACTAAAAATGGTAGGGGCATTAGCCATATGCTCAGATGCTCCTTAGTCTATAATCCAGGGAGGTCCCTCCTTACCTGAAGTGGATGCAAGATTCGCAGTTGCATATGAACTACCTGTATGTGCAAAGGAAGTGGTGTAGTTGGCTCCTGCATTCTGCTGTCCATCTGGAAGGCTAGAGCTGGGTGAATCTTTCTTATTCATAAGCTGTCCAAACCTCTCCAATTCTGTTCTCACTGTTGCTATTTCAATGGATTCCCAATCAGTTTGGGAGAGGGGCTGACGAGTCTCCTGTAGTGGCTACATTTGCATTTCCCTTCTTGTTTCTTATCTGAGCAGGCATAAGATTTGGATGAAGCTTTCAACAAGTGTCCCTAGTATGCTTAGGCTTCTTGCAATAATCACACACCAAGTCCTTATCTTCCCTTCTAGGCTCACTACTCCCCCTGTCTCCATTCGACTTAGGTTTTGTTGTACCAACCATAGCCGACTGGTGAATCCCAAGCTGTCTCACCATTACATTCCTCCTACTCTCCTCTCTAGAGACAAAAGCATAGGCTTGAGAGAGTGTCACACCCTCCCTAGAAAGAATATGCTACCTAGCAATGTCAAATTTAGGGTTCAGCCCTGCCAAGAACTCAAAAACCCTATTCCTCTCTACGAGTTTGTGATAAGTTGCTGCATCATTTACACTTTCCCATACCACAGTTTCTAAGTGATTTATTTCCTATCATAGGGTTTTCAGCATGGAGAAATACACAGCAAGGGGTTTTTCTCCCTGTTTCATACTTTTCACCTGATTTCTTAACTGATAGGCTCTGGCTTCATTTTGCTTATGAGAGTAGGTTTTAGTCACTCCATCCCAAATCTCATTAGCAGTATTAGCCCATAGGAATTTTTTGCAATATGAGGAAACATAGAATTACACAACCAAGACATTACCATGTAATTCTCTTGCACCCATCGAGAAGAGTTTGTATTGGGTTTCTTCTCCTCCCCAGTGAGATACCCTAATTTTCCACGGGCTCCAATAGCCATTTTATCTGATTTTGCCCATTCCATACAATTTGTACCATCAAGTTTTACTGTAGTAATGATCTCAGACCAAAAAATATCACTACTACCTCCAACACCCAGTCCCACAGTACCTAGATTTCATCTCGGTATTCCAACTCTCCATTTTACTTCAAACAATTCAACAGTAAGAAAAAAATAGATTGGAGACCTTCAAAAAATAATTTAATACCACACACACAGAAACCAATCCTTCTGGAAGAAGAAAACCCTAGCTGGAGGGAAATCTCTCTCCTCCCCACGCCTCCCAACAAAGAGAAAAGTGAATCAATCACTCCGGGAGGCCTAGAAAATTTCAGAAACCAAACCACCCTCTTCAAAAAATCAAAAGAAAACTAACAATACCTGGGCGCCCAAGATCAGATAAAAAACAAAGAGTCCAACTTTTCTGGGACTCTTCCCTGTACTCCAGTTCTTCCTGATTTTGATGCTGAACAGTAGATCACCTTCCTGATGTCTAGATCCCACCAAAAACTTCAAGAACTGGGCAATCTATAGAAGATCGATCAGCCCTTTACTACTTCATGCAATAGGCTGATCTAGGGCTGCATGAGAATGCTTCAAGAAACCCTAGCCGATGCTCTGATACCAAGTAGAAATCTATTGAATTAAGAAATATGAAAGAAAGTAGTTTCTTGAAGAGAGAAGGAGAAGAAGAGAAATTGAAAGAAAAGAGAGCAATCATCTGGCCGCCCCCTTCACTTATTATTTATACTAAAATAATAGAACAGTACAAAGACAACTATGCCCTTATAGGGTGGCAAAACATAAAACAGCATATATAACACTCAAAAAACATAATAAAATTTGGACTCACATAACTACTGTGGTCCCCACCTCCTATCTAACACCTAACATAAAACATCTACTCAGAAAAACATCATAAAACTAATTAATCTTCAACAACTTCCATATGATTCCTTCCCCTTTTTTCAGCCAGCCCACAACTACTTTTGAATCACCTTCAATAATCAGCTTAGTAATCCCCGTTTCTTTAGCTTTCTCTACTCCATAGACTGCTGCCAATAATTCTGATATCACCACATCTCCATGCTGAATAGGACCTGAGTACAAAGCTAGAATGTTTCCATTTTCTTCCTTAATTACCCCACCAATACCCGATGGCCCAGGATTGCCCTTACAACTACCATCAAATTTTAGTTTCTTCCACCCAACACATGGAGACCAGGCCTCATGAACAATCTGTCTTCTAGACGAAGAACATGCAATTATTTAGCTTTCTCTACTCCATAGACTGCTGCCAATAATTCTGATATCACCACATCTCCATGCTGAATAGGACCTGAGTACAAAGCTAGAATGTTTCCATTTTCTTCCTTAATTACCCCACCAATACCTGATGGCCCAGGATTGCCCTTACAACTACCATCAAATTTTAGTTTCTTCCACCCAACACATGGAGGAGACCAGGCCTCATGAACAATCTGTCTTCTAGACGAAGAACATGCAATTATTCCCCACGATCTGCAGAAATCTTCAACCTTAAAGTTAGCAAAGAGCTTTAAAGTGCTCACCCAATGCGCTACTTTGAGAGTAATCACCTTAATGACAACTTCTTTTCTTCTTTTCTTGTCTTCAAAGATTCTTAGATTCCTTTCCTCCCAAATTGTCCAGATCACTGCTGCTCTAGTGCATCTCCACATAATTCTATCTCTTCTTTTAGGGCAGCAGAAAAGGTGAGAGCTAAAAACAAACACCTTTCAGACAATCAGGGGGAAGCCAACTGCATCCAAAAAGAGATGAAAACCACTCCCAGATAGAAGTAGCAAAAGGACAGGAGATCGAAAGATGAAAGGCAGTCTCACCATACAACTTACATAAAGAGCACCAACTTGGAGACAGACACCAATTTGGTTTTTTCCTCTGAAGCAAATCACAGGTGTTAATGGAGCCATGAAACACTTCCCAACAAAAGGCACTGACTTTTGGAGGGATGGGCTGAGACCATATCTCCTTAACAGGGAAATGAGGAGAGGGGGTGGAGACAAGAGAATTCAAAAAGGACTTATAGGAAAAAGAGCCCGACTGACTAAGGGTCCACACTCTAGAATCTGAACCACCCTCCCCAACGTACTGAACTCAACGAAAGAAGCAAAGTTGAGATATTGGAAATTTCAGATTCTCTCAGATTTCTAGTGAAGCCAAGATTCCAACTCAGGTTTAAAAGGGATGAGTAAGAGCTGATAAAATTACAAATAGGTTTACCTTTGAAACTAAAAAGCTCAAAAGAGAGAAGGAAAAACTTCTGAAAGGGGGGATTCCTCTACCCACATATCCTCCCAAAATCTAATTTCTCAACCCAAAGCTAAATCATACCTTATGTGATTGAGGAACACAGGAAGATTGTCATGGATAGCCTTCCAAGAAGCAGCCAGAGTAGCTCTATGTAAGCAGCCTGCATCCCAACCGTTGTTTGATAGTCCATAGATATTTGAAATAACTCTAGTCCACAACCTCTCATTTTCTTTAGGAAATCTGCGGAGCCATTTACTCAATAAGGCCGAGTTCTTCAACTCAACATTTCTAATGCCCATACCCCCCAATCTTCAATTGCATCACTTATCCCATCTAACCAAATGTGTTTCTTCCCTTCACCAGGCTCCCAAAGGAAATCTCTCATTATCTTTTCAACTCTTATTACCATAGCTTGAGGCATCCTAAAAACCGACATATAGTATATTGGGAGGTTTGCCAGAGTGGATTTGATCAATGTATTCTCCCACCCAAAGAAATATAATTCCTTTTCCAACTTGCTAGTCTTTTCTCAAACCTTTCCACTATTGGGTTCCAAAAACTAGCCGACCTAGGGTTGCCACCAAGGGTAAACCTAAATATCACAAAGGCCAATTTCCTTTCTCACACCCCAATAAATCTGCCATTGACTTCAGCTCATCACCTTCTACATTAATACTAGCTACTAAACTTCTCTACCAATTGATTCTCAAATTTGAGATCCTTTCGAAGAGCTTCACTACCAACTTCAGATTTTCTACCACCTCTCTTCCTTCTCCATCACAAAAAATGAGGATATCATCTGCAAACTGCAAGTGAGAGACCAAAACTCTATCTGCAAATTGCAAGGAATTAGCCTTTAAAATCAACTTACTTAATACCTCGGCCACCAAAGTAAATAGTAAGGGAGAGAGTGGATCACTTTGTCTAAGACATTGTAAGCCTTCAATGAAATCAACTGCCGATCCATTTACTAAAATAGAAAAGTGACTTGTTTGCAAACAACCTCTAATCCATTTACACCATACATTCCCAAAACTACACCTCTTCATGATATTAATCAAGAATTCCCAATCCACTAGATCATAGGCTTTCTCCAAGTCCAATTTAATTGCCACTCCCTTTCTCTTTAACCTTTTTTGACCCTCCACACATTCATTTAAAATTAAGATTTGATCAACTATGTGTTTGTCTTGAGTAAAGGCCCCTTGGAACTGAGAAATGATTGAGGGGTGGACCTTTTTAAGTCTCAGAGAAAGTACCTTGGCAAATATAGATACTAGTCACTAAGCTTATAGGCCTGAAATCACCTAGCTGGGTGTCACCTTTCTTCTTTGGGATCAAGGCTAAAAAGGTTGAATTCATCATTGGACTAATTCTCCCCTTTCTGTTGTTCCCTAAGCACTATGATCAAATCATCTTTGATTGTCTCCCAACAGTCTTGATAAAATGCCATAGTGAACCCATCTGGTCCCGGAACCTTAGATCTATCCATGGAGAAAATTGCTTCCTTAATTTTACTTTCCTCAAAACTTTCTCCAACAATTCCACTTGATTTTCTTCCAAAAACTCTCAATCAAGTCCATCAAGTGACCACCTCTCATTAATTGGCCTACGATAAATTAATCTGAAATGGTCAGCAAAGGCCTTAGCAATGCCACCTTGATCTGTGATCTCGGTACCTTCCACCAATAAAGAAGAGATTGAGCGCTTTCTTTTCCTGCCATTTTCTAACGCATGGAAGAATGTTGTATTTCCATCACCTTCTTTAATTCACTTCTCCCTAGACTTCTGCTTCCAACTTATCTCCTCTCTCAAGAGAGTAAGCTTTGGTTTTCCAAGACACCTTGCACTTCCTTCCTATCTATCTCCTCAATTTGTGAGATTAAACTAACTTTTTTCTCTTCCACTCTCTCAAACTTCACTTTGTTCCATTCTTTAATTTCCCCTTTTAACCTCTGTAGCTTTTTCAAAAATTTTTGACCTTCCCACATAGGTTGTAAGCCTTGGGACTCCCACCACTCTTTTACCTTAGCTTTGAATTCTGGATAGGTAAGCCACATGTCCGCAAACCTGAAAGGAGCGGGACCTCCATCCAAAGACCTCTGAAATAAACAAATCGGCCAATGATCTGATGTAATCCTGGGTAATGTTCTTCCCCTCAAGCCCATCCAATGTTCTTCCCAATCAAGAGACATTAAAAACCTGTCCAGCCTAGAACAAATAGAATTAGCCTTAAGGCTGGACCATGTAAAACAGGATTGACCAAGAGGGAAGTCTCTTAGTTCAAAAGCCTCAATAAAACTGTTAAAATGCCTCATACGTGAAGTGACCCTCTGCCTTCCTCCAACCGATTCATCCACAAAACTAGTCACATTAAAATCTCTTCCTAAACACCAAGGTCCTTCCCACAATCTTCGAATATCTGCTAATTCTTCCCACATTCTATCCCTTTCTCTGAAGAGTTTGGACCATAAACATTAGTGAGAACCCATTCAAACCCATCCTGAATAATTGAATATTCTTCAACTTTGAGACCGAAAATCTACCCACTAGCTCATCACTACATTGAAATAAATCCTCCTTCCAGGCTGTAATTATTCCCCTTGAAGCACCCCACCCCATGCTGCTGCAATGCTCTGCTGAATATTTCTCTCTCCCCAAAAGCTCTTGATCAACTTCTTATCTACCTCCTGAACTTTGGATTCCTGAGCCATCACAATATCTGGTTTTTCCTTCCTCAACAACTCCTTAACTGACCTCCTCTTTGTGGCACTTCCTAGTCCCCTGACATTCCAACTGATGATCTTCATTAAGCTGTCTAAAATTCCCTTGTGACTCCTCTTCCTATAAACCTCCTTTTCTTCTTCCTTCCCTAGCACTAAATTCTTTGTCCCCCTCTACATCATTAATGAGCTTCTCCACTTCATTCAATTTTTTCTTTCTTTTTCCTCCCCCTCTTCCTTTCTTCATTTGGGAGCTCACAACTTTAGCCTTCTCTATATTAAGCCCCATCCTTTGCTAAGTTCACCACTTGGTCCTCTTTCCCTTGTCTCCTTTCTACCGAGACCCCTTCTTTAGGTCTACATTCCTTTCCCTTTTCATTCACTACAACTTTATCATCCTTCTCCTGTTCTATTTTTTCTTTACCCTTTTCTCCCCCCATGCTACAACCTCCATCTCTCATGTTTTCCCCTGTTACACCACCAGGCAAGTCCATGGGCTTTATCACAGCAAGAATTGGAGTTGGGCTATCTGCATGAGAGCTAG
This sequence comes from Nelumbo lutea, assembly GCF_056320005.1. Taxonomy (NCBI): domain Eukaryota; kingdom Viridiplantae; phylum Streptophyta; class Magnoliopsida; order Proteales; family Nelumbonaceae; genus Nelumbo; species Nelumbo lutea. The sequence goes on from NC_142684.1 coordinate 143,038,575, forward strand.
AAGAGGAGTCAGTAGCAAAACCAAAAACACAAGAATTGTAGGGATTGCCAGGATACAAAGTACAGAAGGGGGATTTTCAGGTTCCTTATCTCCCTATTTCAGATCATGGTTGCCCATCAAGACATCAGGTTTTTCTGGTTGAATGTGATCCATGGCTACCATAAACTTTTAGCTCTTGGTTCTGTGCCCCTTGGAGGAAACTCCTTCATAGTCCTACAATCCCCTGTACAATCATCCTCTGCTCGTCTGACTTTTGTTGCTCGACAGAGAGAAGTCTACACTCTTTCTGTAAACAGGATGGCCCTTGCTGATCCTGAGCATGATTTATTAAGCTAAGACCATTTTACACTTGCCCTTCCAACATTATTTCCATCTGAGCACCAAGGTTTTCACAGAATTCTTTCTCCCCCTGCGTAACCTGCTCAACAGCTTTAACAACAAAACTCTCTTGAAACTGAGTCTTGCTGACCCTCTCTGCCGCGAACAGATCACTGATGCACAAATTCTCTTCACCCTCCAAGCAAACTTGGATAGTCTGGTCAACAGTTCCTATACTGGATCCTTCATCAGAAAGGCTATCCTCATCAGAAACTTCACAGTTTATCCACCGACCACCATCTTCTTCATCCCCCTACATTTCCTTTAATGTTGTGCACCTAGGATTGGGTTTTTCTTGCATTGAAGGAGGTCAACTGGCCCACTGTAAATGTGGCTATTTCCTAGAGGATTTGCTGTTAGGGAAACATCATACCCCATCAATTCCCCCACAACTCCGCACATGATATTTAAGTTATCACATGAGGGCGAAAAACAAACTGGCCCAACTGTTTGGTTCACCCCCGGTTTAGAAGCCTTACTTCCTTCTCCTTTTAAAGCTTTCCACGTAAGACACAGGTTTGTTCCTTCAAAATTCAAAACAGTTTGAAAAACCAGCTAAAATTGGGAAAATGGAGCCTGAATTAATTTCGCCCAACTTTTTATTTTCTTTTGGGGGAAAACCAAGATTGGCATTCGTGTCTCTCTTTCTCCTCGCCACGTGGCCTTCTATCTGCCACGTAATCATCTTCAACCTTTCGCCCTTTCTCCCAAAGGAGCGATTCAACTTCCGACGCTACCCACACTTGCCTCCACCTGTCGTCTGAGAAAACTTGGATCAACCTTGGAATTTTTTCCGGCTTGGATCCCCCTAACCGCAAGCTGGCCACTCGAAGATCATACATCCACATCCAGAATGAATCCTCCACATATTGCTGCAATCTGAAGGGATGTTTCCTCTGTCCAAAGATTAAAGGGCAGTCCCACAATGTTCAGACGAAAGGACTCATAATCTACCTCCATCCTGTTGCAAGAGGGATTCCAGTTTTCCACTGACGCTACTCCCTCTCTTGTGGATACTTTGATTAGATTCTTAGCTTTACTATCCATATCTAAAGTTGCTGCTGTTTCCCCAAATGGACGAAGTAATGCCTTTTCTGTCGTCGGCACAGAGGCCACTACATCCTGTAGCACTCTTTCTCAGTTATCCCACCTTCTTACCCATTCTAATCACCTTTCTTCTTCGCCACTCCTCCAAACCACCGTCAGCCATCAGTTTTGAGCAGAGGGAGTTACCACAGATACCTTTAACTCCTGTCATCTTTTCCTCGTTACAAGGAGATTCAGAAGAAGTCTTCGAATCAGGTGGACGATGCTCATTCCTACCTTCTGACTGTCTTTCCAGCAACCACAGTCTCTGCTTGTACTCATTCAGGGCCTTCGCGAACTGCAGCCACCCCTGTTTCTCCTTTCCAGCAGGGATACGAATAATCTGCCCTTTTCCCCTTCCAAACATTTCAGTCAGTTGAATGAATTCTCCCATCATTCTTCTTCTCCACTATGGATTTTTTCTTCAGCACACAAAGATCCCCTTTCTAACCTGTCTCTGTAATGGCAAATAATGTGCTATTGAAGAATCATTTTAGCCAGCTTGAAGCCTCCCTACATAAGATAACCATGGATCGTTTTTCTTCTCTGATTTTTACCGCTGAAGCTCCACCTAGTTCTTCCAACAGAAAAGTCTTCTTTTCCACAGCTAGGACTTTCTTCCACCTGGTTGCTGGAACAAACTTCTCCTCCATAATTTCTAAATGCAAAATTAAGTTTTCCAGAAGCTAGCAAAATATGACCACACCATAGTCGACTTCCTACCTTCCTGGCAACCAGAAGGTCAAGACTCCAATCCTGGTAACAGCCATCTTCAACACCTAAAGATCCTCAAAAAGAACAAGTGAAATTATATGCAAACACAGTAAAGTGACATATATGTAAACTTGTTACCACCTCAAACAATCTCAAGATTGCCTTCACATTCCAGATTTGCTCCCAAACTGCATCACAGAAGAAAAGGGTGTCATCTGCAAATTGGAGTAGTGTTACCTCCTCTTCTCCACTGCCTACTTTAAAACCTTCTAACAGTCCTCCCATCCGTTCTCCCTCTACCATCCTGTAGGGTGCTTCAGCCACACAAATGAACAAGAGGGGAGATAGAGGGTCCCCTGTCTTAATCCCCTAGAACTTCTAAACCTCCCACAAGAGCTCCCATTCACAAGAACTGAGAAAGAGGAAGAAGAAAGACACTTTTATCTAATTCCTCCATTTCTCCCTGAAATTCATTCTCTTCAACATGTAGTCCAAGAAATTCCAGTTTACATGATCATAAGCCTTCTACATATCCACCTTACACAGAAAACGCGCGAACCCACTTCTTCTTGAGTCTATTACTTCGTTAGCTATGAGGACCCCATCTACTAACAGCCTCACCCCTATGAAAGAACCTTGAGCTTCAGCAATCAGTTTTGACATCACTTTTTCCATTCTGTTAGCCAAGAGTTTAGCTAGGATCTTATATAAACTACTGACAAGGCTGATTGGTCTGGAATCATACTGCCTTACTATCCCTTTCTTCTTTGGGATTAGAGTGATAAACATGTGGTTTAGGCTTCTTTCGAGAGCTCCCCTGTCATGAAACTCTCTTAATACATTTAGGACATCAAGCTTCACGATTTCCCAACATTTCTTATAAAAAAGCATTGTAAAACCATCAGGTCCTGGTGCCTTGTCTCCCTCACAGCCCTTCATCACTTCCCACACCTTCTGTGAATGGCTTCTCCAACTCTTTGGCTTGCTCTGCTGAGAGGATTTCAAAATGCAATCCTGCTAATGTAGGTCTGCATATCCAATCTTCCTTGTACAAGTTTTCATAGAAATTCACTCTGTTTTTATCTGTCTTTCCTCCTCTATTTCCATCCCCTGAATTTCCAATTTTTTTATTGTATTTTCTCTCCTTGCACTAACCATTTTGTGAAAGAATTTCGCGTTATATCCATCTCACAGCTACAAACACCTTGACCTTTGGCTCCACTTAATTTCCTCTTTATAAGCTAATTTGTCAAACTCCCTTTTAGCCATATTCCTCCCACTCTGTAGACACCACAAATCTGTCTAGTTTAACCAATGTTGCTTCTTCCTGCTTGTTTGTTCAAGTATATCCCCCCCCCCCCCAGCAACGGTAAATCTACCATCTCCCACCTCCTCATAAACTCCACAAAACCACTCATTCCCCTCCTATTTTCTCTCTGACCCTTCTTCTCATAGGAGAATCTGATCGCATTAAAATCCCCACCTATACCCCAAGGATACCTCCATTTCCTTCTTGTATCATCTAATTCCTCCCAAAAAGAGTTTCTCAACCTCTCTTTGTTAGGCCCATATGTCACTGTCAAGACCCACTCCCAGTCCCTGTCCTATGAATGCAGTAACAGTAAAACTGGAAACTGCCCTATAATTTTGTCTTTGACTGATATTACCTCCGAATCCCATACCACCAGGATCCCCGCAACAATTCCTTCTGTAGGTAAAGCTGCCCAATCACAGCTGCACCCCTATATACTTCTCACTACTGTCTGATTTATCTTCTCCATCTTTGTTTCCTGAAGACACAGAATACCCGGATTCCATTTTTTCAAAAACGCATTGGTAACCACCCTCCTACAACCTGAATTTAGGCCCCTTATATTCCAAGACGCTAATTTAAACGACTCCATATATACACCACTAATGAAACTAAGCTTGATATATAAAGCTTCACATCCATGGCCCTTTTACCATTTCACCACTCCTTACCCGTCTTCTTACCCCGACTCACACTACCGGCCTTCTCATTCAAGCCCCAAGCCAGCCTAAACAGTTAATTGTCTGTTTTGTGCCCTCTTCTCCCTTTTTCCTCCAAAACTTTTCTCTCAATTGCCACTGGATATTCCCTTGTCACTCGTTCTAGACCCTTCATTGACACCCCCAGGAAATCGACTCCGGATCTCCTGCCCACGAGAACTCTGCCCACGCCTACCCACAATACACTATCCTCCATGAATTGGGAACATCTCCCCCTGCATAATACTATGCAGAGGATGAGATGTTCTCCATGTGTGGCCACGACAAACGTGGGTAGGAGATCCAGACTTAAGGAAATCACCTATATTCAGAAGCTTCGATAAAACGTAGCTTGAAACTTTGACAAAACTTACCGCTCGTCCTTCTGTGTCTGAAGTAGAGGTGGCAATTTCTCACCAAACCTGTTGAACCCATCCAACCCACCCAACCTGCCCATTTACTTAGCGGGTTGGAAATGGGTTATGACCCATTGGGTCAATTTAAATGGGTTGTGGATATCCATTGGGTTGACCGTTAATGATACAAGTGTGAATTCCTTAGCCATTTCCTTTAATTTTCTTCATGTGTGAAATAATTTAAAATTAGTACGTTAATTTTCTATTAATTATCGACTAAAATTAGTTTTGGCTTGAGCCAACATAGTTCACCCAAATCGACATAAATCCAAATTCAGTCAAATGGCCCAATTTGGTCCGATTTGATTCTAGTGCAAATGTCCCAACTATACCCAACCTGAATCAACCCAAACAACCTAGTAATCTAGACTAACCAGATCCGTACCAACTTGGATCCAAACAATTCGGACCGACCCGGGTCAGTTCAACCTGGTCCTGTCTGGACCTAACACAATTTGGGCAAGTCTGTACCAAACCAACACAACCTGGATCCGGATGGTTCAAGTTGGTTTGACCGATTTGAACCTAAGTGGTTTGGCCAAACCCGAAACCTGGACATAGTCAAATGGGTCCATGTGCTTAATTGCTTTTTATTCTCGTAAAAATAATATGCATGTAATGTGATTTGGATCTTCACTTGTGTAGAGAATAATCACACTATTACCATCAAGCCATGACCAACTTATTTGTTATAAGATTAAGGGAGAATGGCAGTTCAGCCCAGGGTCAGAATTTTTAGGCCCAAAGTACAGTTGGGGTGGGTGCCAGCTCGGAATTGATGCCAATTCACGGGCGGGCATTGGTGTGTAGAGTGGGGGGTTTTGACATTTTGAATGTTTATAATTCTGCATTGGACCTGTCCGTACTTCTCCATAAGATTAATGGGTTGGGTGAGTTGGATTGGATCAAGGCGGGTTTGGGTTGAACCTAACACATTTAACTTTATCAAACTGGGTTATTAATGGGTTGGTGGGTTAGATGAATTGGGTTGAAGCTCAACCCAAACCAAACCAAACCCAACCTGCCCAGTTGCCACCACTATCCTGAAGGATGCTGCTGCTGCAAGAAGTTTTCAGACATCTCTGTGTTAATGCAAAATCAACATCTAGAGTTATTTGGGCTTTCTTTATCCTCCCGCTGATTCTTCCTGTTCTTCAATATAAATTATTCTTTCCTTTTACTAGTATTTATCTGGTTACTTATAAAAAGGTTTGACCACCTGGTCCTGAAACCCTAATTTTTTTTAATTATTTTACTAATACGTATCCTCTTTTGTAATTGATTTTATATTTATTGATGGTCCTCTAATTTTTGTCTTGGTTGTAGTTTCTCGATGGGTGGGTTATCTTTGCTGAGTATGCAAGACCAAGAACACCACCGGCATGATCTGAGGATAATGGAGCCCCATCTGAGCGACCGATGTATTGAAAGTTTGAAACGATTCAGTTTGGCAGTACTGTTTATAAATCCTATCTCTCTCTCTCTCTCGCTCTCGTGGGTTTTTTGTTCTTTTGGATCGGCAATCCTAGTTCTCTATTTTGCCTCAAGAGAGCTTTGATGATCCACAGTACTTGGCAAAAGATTAGGTCACATTGAGTACTGAGCTGATTGATTATTGAACTATGAAACACGGGAACATCAAAATGGGTGGATAATGAGACAATGGCTAAAATCTATTGTTGCTAGAGAGTGCAGAATAATGTTGCTTGTTACTTGTTAACGTCCTTGGGAATTCTGGGTTTACAACTTAATAACGTTGCACGCCATGTGCGAAACCGGAATCATAATAAATTCCAATATTATTTCTTTGTTAGTCTCTTTCTATATGGATTATAATTCCTGAAGCGTTGGCCATTTTCCTTCCTATGCCTGCCGATTTCCGTTTTATCTTAAAGTGAATCCCCACTTCCAAGGGCTCGAAAGTTTCGTAATGATAAATTAAGGACAATGGATAGTTAATAAGGTCGCTAGGTACCTGGGTTCAATACTTGAAGTTTCTTGAATTTCCTTTTCTTCTCTTTGTTCCTGTTCTTTTTCGATTGCATTTGTTTGGGCTTTTAGCCCTCTTCTATCTTTTGTGGACCAGGGACTTACGTGACTGATGACTCCGGTAAGCAATCAACTATCTTTTGTGGACCAGGGACTTACGTGACTGATGACTCCGGTAAGCAATCAACTATCTTTTGTGGGCCAACAGATCAGTTGCTAGGCATCATTTGCTTTGGCCTTTATCAGGCCTCCCTAGTAACTGAAATGCTTCATGCAGAGTGATTCTTTTTGTCCATTGTTTTGATTTTTGAAAGCCCTTGGGGCGAATTCATTCATCAATCGAAATTATGGTGGAGTCGTGTAGAATCTGTTGCAAGAGATTCTTCAATAAAATTTGGGAGGAAGGCGCCTTGAGCTAAAGAGTTCAACAGAATTACAATTTTGTCTTGTTTGAGCCACCGAAACTCATGGTAACAGCCTAAGAGGCACCGTAATAAAATAATTGAAAAATATGAAGCAAATGAAACAAGAAGCTTTGATGTGGAAATTGAAACTTACAAGCAAGGTAGCGTTATTGGTATGTGTCGGTGTTTTTTATGTTTTAGTTATTTTTTTCAAAAGGGTTGGTTTAAGCCCTAACTACCCTCTGAACCATGGTCTGACCCGATACAATCCCTGTAGGGACGTATTGGGAATCTCCTGGAACAATGTGTATCGGTCAATACATATTGATATTTTGAAGTTTGAACCTTGCTTACAAGAGAAACATTTACTGATCAATATTTCTTTTACAATTTGGGAAAAGCCTTAAAAGCATGGTTTTCAAACCGCCGTTGACAGACGGTGGGACTGTTTGGCCTTGGAACCATCCAGGCAACCAGTTCCATTTTACCCCAAACCGGGTTCCTGGCCAAAAATTGTTGAATCTGTCAATGACCCATCGGCGCAGGTGATCAAACCATGACCCGTTCAACAGTTTTGGCCATTTTTAAATTTTAATTATTTTTAAAATTTTAATTTATTGTCAGAATGGGCTGTCTATTTGAACCAGACGGTTGAACCATCAACCCAGAAACCAACGGCCAAAACGGTTTCAGTTCCAGGTCGTTTTTTAAAACATTGCTTAAAAGGCATGAATGTCATAATATATGACATACATGTCCACTTCCAATATTGGTTTGAAATTATACGAACTTATGATAGTTGTGGCTCAGAATATGGTATTCTAAGGTCTGCTTCACTACGAAGGCAATGAATTGAGTTTCTTCTCAAGTTGTTTGGCCGTCCTAAGTGCCTCCAAGGCCTCCGCTTGCTTCCCTGCCCTTTTTAGTCCGAGCGCCTTCACCTTCTCCTCCTTGATGCGCTCTTCTAGTTGACTTCTCTCTTGACTGGAGTTTTCTCTCTTAGCAGTAGTTGGTTTAGCAACTTCTGATTTTACTGAGTCTCGAGAGACAATGTCAGCATCCTGCAACCCAATTGCTTTCAAGGCAGACAGAAGTTGTGGATCAAGAAAATCCTCAACACTCAAATCTTCCATTTTTTCTTCATTGACAGATTTGCCAGTATTTCCGGTGTCATTCCCTGACATCTCTCCAAGCTGCATCTCAAGTGCCTTAGCCAACTCAAATTCAGCTTCTGCTTCTTCTGTACGACCCTCCCTCCGCAGCTTCAGAGCCTGTCGTTTGTGCGCAAGGGACTCCTGTTGCAACTTGAAACGATCTCGACCTGACATTGGTTTTGGAGCCTGACTTTCTGTTCTACGAACTTCTTGCCCAACAGAAGTATGATCTGAAGTAGAGATGGATGCATCGGATTGAGAGATTTCATTTAGACCCTTCTCCAAGAGCTTTGCCTGCCGCAATTCCTCTCTAGCTTCTGCCAATTTTCCCTCTCTCTTCAAAGCAACAGCCTTTCTTTTATGAGCCAATATGTCTTGCTGCAAAGAGTTTTTATTGTCATGAGAAACAGATTGTGGTGCAGAATTGACTTCATTCTTAAGTCCATTATTGATTATAAGAACTGTTTTTCCACTATTCTCAGAAATAATTGCCTCTTTACTGCCCATTTCCATTTTTGTGCTCCTAAAGGTTCCTGGCGGTGTGGGTACACTAGACATATCAGAAGTGATGTTTCCTTTATTTTGTGATTCTTCAATAGATAATTGGGAACGTCTCCAGTCATCTCCAGTCAACAAATCAATCAGGTTCGCAGACTGACTTGACTGGGGAAAGGACACGTTTTCCACTTTTCTCTTGTCATCAGAGTAGCCAACTTCTATTAATGGAGTCTGATCCCTGATGGACCATGAAGTTTCAGAGACATGTCTGGCAGAACTACCTGGAGGAGGTTTTTCTGTGTTACTGTCCTTCCAACCCAAGTTAATTTGCAATTTAGCTACTTTATCCTTTGAACCCTCCGTTGACTCAGCTGCTACTTTACTTACTTCTCCCACAGCTGTTATATTTCCATTTTCCTCTTGGGCAATCAAAACCACAGGGTAATTCAGTCCCTTGGTAGAATCTGGCAGAAGATCTTGCTTTGGGACTTCCAACTCTTTCATTTGGTCTTCTAATGCCTTTGCTGTCCTCAGGATTTCCTCAGCCTCTTCATTCTCTCCTTGTCGTCTAAGGGCAAGGGCCTTCCTTTTCAAACCTAGGAGTTCCCTTTGGATTTCAGCTTTGCTTCTTCTTGATGACACAACTGGGACTTCAGAAGAGAGTTTGATCACAGATGAATCAGTATCTTGTTCATTGAGATGTTTAGAAGGTCTTGTTGGCTTGTTAAGAAGTTCAACATCTTCATCCCTCCAGCCCAAACTCTTTAGAACAGAGAGAAGTGTTGGATCATTCATATCTTCTTCTGTTACAACCTCTTCATCTTCTTGCCCAGCAGAACTTGTTGAAGGAGGATTAGTGGTTTCATTTTTCTGGACAAGGTATGTATTTGCTTGCTTCAATTGTGGATTAAGAGTATTAAGTGGAACTTCCATATCTGCAAGTTGTGCTTCTAATACCTTCGCCATTCTCAACACTTCCTCAGCCTCCTCAGCCTCTCCTTGGCGTCTCAAAGCAAGGGCCCTCCTTTTCAAGCCTAGGAGTTCCCTTTGAATTTCAGCTTTAGTTTTTCTTGATGCCACGACTTTAGGAGGGGTTTGGGTTGCAGCAGTTTCAGTGGCATGTTCAGACAATGTAACACCATGACAAGGACCTGATTGCAAACTTACAGCATCAACATCTTCATTGTTCCAACCCAAATTCTGAAGCATAGAGAGCAATGCAGGATCGTGCATGTCCTGGTCTGTCACATCCACTTCATCTCCTTCAACTCCCAATGCAGGAGCTGTAAACACGTCTGGATGTTTGTATGTTGATTCTGATTCCCTCCTACCAATGTTCGCTCTTGTGGCCTTCAGTTTAGAAGCACTCTCCATCTCTTCCAATTGATGCTCAAGGACCTTTCCTTTCTTCAATTCTTCTTCTGCCTCATCCAATCTCCCTTCCCTCCTCAAAGCAAGAGCCTTCTTTTTCAGACCCAAAAGCTCTTTCTGAATCATTAGCTTACTTTTCTTGGGGAATTCAGAATCCATAATTTTCGATAACCCAACAGTTCCATTATCCACTTTAATCGAGATAGATGAATTTTCAATAGTCTGTGAGGCTTGAACCTTTTGCTTCAAAGAAAGAGATGCAGAGATGTCTGCCTGAGACTGCAACATCTCAAAATCTCTTTCAAGTAACTTAGCTTTCTTTAGTTGTTCCATTGCTTCCACAGTATTACCTGCTCGTTTTTGGTTTAGAGCCTCTCTTTTCAGAGAAAGGATTTCATTTAATAATGCTTCCCTGTCCATTGAAACAGATTGGGACATAATGTTCTCTGGGTGAGAAGATTCTTCAGTCCAACCCAATGATTTTAGGGCCCCAGTTATCTCTGGGTCATCCATATCCTCATCTGTAACTTCAAAATTACCATCAAGACCAAGATCATCAGCAACATCAATGAAGTTCTCAAAGTTAAAACCTGGGTCCTGCTCATATCCAATTGAAAATCCATCTTGTTTATCGTCATCCATACTATGGATCAGAGAAGCTAGCTCATCATCTGAGTCTTCGGCCTCAGCCAAGAAATCCTGTTCCTCAAGTTGCTGTTCTAGAACCTTGGCTTTCTTTAGCTCTTCCTTGGCCTCTGCAAGATTCCCTTCCCGCTTAAAAATGAGAGCCTTTTTCTTATGAGCAAGAACCTGGCTCCTATCAATGTTCCCATTTCCCTTGCCTTTAGAATTTTGAGGGATTTCTCCAAGAAGGCTAGACAGTTCACTCTCCAAACTGATTTTTTCTTTCTTTTTACCAGCTTCATGAAGATCCATGTCAGACCATCCCAATTCCTTCAATTCAGCAACAAGGTCACCTTTTTCTTCTTTAAGCATTGTATGAGATCGTTTACTCTTTTGACCTGATTCTTTTAGGCCATCTTTTACATTCTGGATGTCAGCCAGACTAATAGAAGAAGCCTTTTTGCGGGTCTTTCTTAATGCAGCTTCTAAAGCTAAAGCCTGCCTCTCAAGATCCTTTCCTCTCTTAAAGGCCCTTAAGGCTTCATCAGGTTTTCCTTCTCCCTTGAGAATTCTGTACTTCTTTTTCTCTTCCAGTGCTTGCTGACGCAACTCTTCTGGACTTGTGCTTCCCATCTCACTTGGAGCAGGATTTTGCATGTCCACAGTGACACACCTATGCATGTCTTGTTCTCCATCTTGGGCAATAGATTCTTCATTTATATTTGAACAAGATGCACTGCTTGTAGCCCTTTGAAGATTGGAGACCATGTCAAAGGTGGAAATATGTCCTAAAGAGGTCTCCTTCCTGTCACTCCCAAGAATTTGATTTAGAACTTCCTCCTCGTGCTTTGATGTCAGTTTTGATCTACCTAAATCAAGGATGCAGAAGAGAACAATTAGATGTTGATCCATTTCCATTTGAAAACCCGAGTTTATCCCGCTTGATGCATGACTGTGTGCAAGGATGCATAAGTAACACTTTACGATTTATAATGAAATTACTATTTAAAATAAAGGGGACAGAAGGGAAACAAAAAAGTTTAAGGTCATTACTGTACAGATGCGCATAAAGAACTAATACATTCCAACATTACACACAAAGAACATAAAGACATACTTAGAAAATACTAGGTTCTTTATCTTTTTTATGTTGAACTTTTAAGGTTTTCTAAGCCCTAAAGGCAACAAAGAAACCTATGAGAAAAAACTCCATGAGGCTTAATTACAGAGTAGGTTTTATGTAGGAATTCTCAATTAGGAATCACAGGGGAAAATCAAAGAAACCTATTTGTGATATGTTGGTAGAAGATTATTTCACTTAAAGTAGAATCACAGAGTAGGTTTTATGTAGGAATCCTCAATTAGGAATGAGGCTTAATTGAATTCAGTAGGACATAAAAATTTTAAGGTTTCTAAAACCAGGTCAAGTATTATTTTAACAGAAAGTGATGGTTTTTGAACTAATGACTTGCAACCTAATTTCTGCAAATTCCTTATCATTGCTATCATATTTGTATACATTACCAAAACCATTTCTATTCAATTGATGTACTTTTATCCTTTCATTTCTTTTTCTATGTGATGGATCAATCACATTTTTTTAATCTTTTTGCTCAGGACAATTTAATGAAAAATTTGTATCCCGCCTTGGTATTTGATCCTTATACAGACATACATGTATACAAGCATAAAGAGCCAAAAGATATACACCAACCTAGAAACATAACAAGGTGCATGTCAAGTAACATAAAACAGAATAGCAAATCAAGGAGAAAATAAGAAGAAATGGAGAGAATGCTAAGATTTAACGTGGTTCGACTTGGTAGCCTACATCCATGGGAGGAGAGGAAAAATATCCACAATGAAAACAAGATACAGCTCTCTCTCTCTCTCTCTCTCTCTCTCTCTCTCTCACTCACTCAACCCTAATCCCACACAACCACTCGCTTAAATAAGCAAAAGACCAAATTATATCAGAACTACACATAAGCCCCTTTTCTCCCATAAACACATACAGGTCCTCATAATTTAACAATATTACAAATATACCCTGTAACCTCCAACAACCCAAATACAATATATCTCTCAACGGTGATCATTGCACAAACCACATAACAAAGCAAGATATAGAACAAGATTTCTTGATGCACCATCCACAATATCAGCAAATCAAGAAACCCAGATGAATAGGGTGTTCAATCCGGAAGCCAAGAATTTAGCATTCCAATGAAGTATTGTTATCCTCTAAGACCCACTAGAGGAACCACTGAAAATAGTGGGGGACATTTCCTCAATTTCAATTAGGAAGGTGAGATACCTGAATCAAAACCAATTTGTACTAAGTGAATCAACTAAGATTTCCCTAAATACCTCAACAGCCAATATCTAAGTAGTAACTCTTATGGTAATCAAATCCTTTTTTATTTGGGGGGAGGGGTGGCAGGGGGGAAGGCATTTTCTTAATTTCAATTAAGAAGGTGAGCTTCCTTAATCAAATATCAATTTGTAATAACTGAATCAACTGAGATTCCTGTAACTCCTAAACTGTAAATCAGTCTTATCGAAGTGTCAACTAGTCAGCTGAGGGCCAGATCACTGTATCACTAATTAGTTGGTCAATGCAAATGATGTTGTTGCCTAGTATGATTAAGCATCAATAAGATCAACTAGATGATTAATGAATAGACAACCACAAAGTCATTTTAAAGATTTATTTATTTGTTTTCATCTCTAATTATTTAGAATAATATGGAACATGTTTGTATCTATATGGACTTATTTCTGAGATTGCAACAATATCTTAAATTTCAAACCTATTTTTTTCATTGACTAGCCATCATCTAGGCAGTAGGCACCAACTAGTTATTGCACTGACTAAAGAGGACAAATCACAAACTGATGGTGGCTCAGTTGGTAAATTCTCCTGGCTAGTTGTAGCAGAGACTTGGGATTAAATCCCACTGCCACCAGGGTTGGGGGGTTGGGGGTTGGGGGTATGGGGGATGGGATACCCCCCATCATGTAGCCTTACGAAGCCACAAAAAAAAAAAAACCTAGAGAGGCTAAAACAACTAGCGATTGCCTTACCATAACACTGCTCTAAATATCCTACTAGAAACTCTTAAAGTAATTAAATCTATTACAGCCTGAGGATCACATAAATATATAAAACATCCTGGAACTACTCTCCTCTCAAATTAATCTCAAAAGACCACAGTCAACAAACATTTGGGAAGGCCCAGCTCAACTAAAGACTACTAAGAAAATGAGCCGAAACTTTACTGCTTATAGGACATTGCAGAGAGACATGGTCAGCAGTCTCCAGGTCAAATATTGCATAAGGAACAGCTTCTGGATGGAAGGTTTATACCCCTTCGGATGAGCTTGTCTTTGGTTAGACATTTGCCAAGAGCAGCTATCCAAACTAGAAAAGCCACTTTAAATGGAACTTTACAAGCTCAAACAGATCTATAGGAGAAGCTAGAAGCATGTGTGTGATGACTGGTCATAGATTTAACTGAGAAGCATCCAGATTTATCCTACCTCTGACTCTGTTGTCCTCAACATTGGTGTTCAGCTGGTGATTTTGGATCTGACAGAGCAACTCCTCTAATTGCCCGATCTCCCAATGGTAAAGACTCCTTCTAAACTTGGGGGACCATACAATAATTGGTATACAAAGAACAATCAGGCACAGTGGGGCCTCCTTGTTTTCTGCAATATTAAAAAGGCTTAGATAAGAGTTTTCCAGGGGCCTGTCTCCGCACTAACAGTCAATTAAAAGCCTTTATTTTGTGCCGTTACCCAGTTTTAGGGTGATTCCTTAACCTGTTTTACCAAACTTTGAAGAATCTTACCTAATACCTACATCTCAACCTCAACTATTCATGTTTTTGATAGAAAGCCTTAACAGTTGATCCCTCACCTTTTTCCCCTTTTTAATATTTAAAACACATATACTTTTTGTATAGCCATCTATTAGTTGCAAACCAAATTAGTTGACACCTAGCCAGGAATATATGCTGCTGACAATAGCACTGTGCATACAATTTTAATTAAAGCTAATAGTAAGATTAGTTCAGTAATTATATACTTAACCCAACAGTACTTTACTTGATACAATTCTTCACCTTTATCAAAAGAAGAAAAAAACAGTAGTAGTTCAAGTTCATCAAAGTCAGTTTTAGTTTGAACTGAAGATACTTTAAGTTGATTTTATTTATCATGTAAAAATGCATTTCTACAAGGCATGGCTAGAAAATGCCTATAAGGAAAGGGTACAGTATAGGAAAAATGTTCCTGTACAATTTGGCTTCAAGAATAGAAAAAAAAAGATGTCATTAAAAATTTGGGAAAAACATGTGGTAGGGTAAAATGATCAGTTAAAAGAAAAGAGTGAAGAAGTAGAAATTTTGTAGCACCAGCAGGTCCAATAGTTCAATCACTTTCCCTCATGAAAAGATGGAAACAAAATCTAAAAGATGAAAAAGAACACAACAATAAGCAACAAACATTCATTCCACTTAACAAGCTAAAAAATCAAAGACATGAAAAAATAAATAAATAATAAAAGGACATGGATTGTAACATAGTGATGGGAACTTCAAACTGAAACCAAGAAGTGCCCAAATAATTGGAATAGAGGTAATAATCTTCTACATGTCTAACTTAACTATACTAAATACTAGAATTACTGAAATAGACCTTTTGCAGTTCTGCTCCTCTGCCCATGCCGCATCTCAAATCGTGCGGCCTCCTCAAGTTTTTTACAAGGATCACATATCCGAACTGGTGAATCACCTTGACCACGTAGGACCATTCTCTGTTGCGTACAACTGTTGCAGAACAAGCCCCCACATCTCCGGCAATGATGCTGAAACTCCAAAGCAAGGAATATCTATAAGAAAGAAAGAGGAAGAATACTGGAAAAGAACCTTAAAATAAATTAGCAATCCCTCTACTACCATGTTGATAGAACTATTCATTTCAAAGGTTGAGGAATGACTTGAAGCCTTGAAGGTTAAGGAATATCATGTAGTTTCTAGATCAACCCCAAACCCAATAGTAAATGTTGCAGTGAATCATGTCATATAGTGTCATCTTTCTATCTGCCGCTAGCCACTTTTTGAGTAGAATTTAGTAGTCCCCATAGCATCTATGCACTAATAGATCCAATTGGGCTCCCAGAAGAATAAATTAAACTTTGTTTTGTTTCTTAATAACTCCACATGATATAGTGTATAAACAATTCTAGTTTCTCTCAGTAAACATTAAAAAGTAAAAGCACTCCTAATTCACACTAATTGATACCAATGCTACCTTTAAAAGTCAAACGTAAAACGAGTTTGTCGAAGATTGACAGTAAGAAACTTAAAATGTCTGTACAATCAATATGAATGAACAATTTACAAAAGAAAACGAAAATAGGATACAATACGTAAAAGCAAAATCATAATCCATCTTATCAATGGGGGAAGAAAATTTTTGCAACACCGATTTCGAAGAAAAATATGAGAAATTACAGAAAATTCAAACAGGGTCATCAAATTAAAGAAGAGAGAAGTCAAACCTTTCGATTAATGAATGTAAACTGAGAAGAACATCCCTGACAGTGAGATGCGTCGACCACCCAATTATTTCCTCGAAGCGATGGCTTCGCCGGCAATCCGATCTTCTCCAACATCTTCTTTTACGGAGAGAAAAATCCGGGAAGAAAATATAGAAATTGAAAGAAACGATCAAAGAGAAATTGAAAAGCGAAGATACAGAAACCTAAGATCCTTTTGTGAGGTTCGTCGGTTTCGTCTTCCTTTCCTTTCTCTTTTTGGGTGAATGCTATCATCACGGGCTTTGCCGTCACGGGCCTCTTAAATGACTCGATCATTTGGCTTGGCATTCAGTAGGGCTGTTCATAACCAAACCGACCAAACCGGACCGACCCAATCCGAGTCGACCGGGTTGTCATCAGCACGGATCGGTTTCAGGTTGTGCAAATTCTTAAACCGATGATTCGGGTTGGTTTCGGTTTTCACACAAGAAAACCAGAATTGACCCGAATCAAACCAACTTAGTTCCTAGTTCAAACATGAAATTTCAAAGCCCATTAGGCCACCTAGTTTTTGAATGGTTGCAAGAAACTTTGGATTAGTGAATAGTGATTAATGAACAACTTTGTGATTAACTTTTCATTTAAATTTTATCATATGAGATGGCTGAAATGATGTTCAATTTATGATTGTTTTTAAGATAAACAAGATTTTATCACAGGAATGAACTTAGAACCAAAACTGACCCAAACCAACCCAACCCGACTCAAACCGACCAGGTCAGTTTTGCTTAACATTGGGTCGGTTTCGGTTTCTATGTCAGGTAACCCGACCAGGTTGGGTCGGTTGGAAAAACTGCAGTAAACCGACCCAACCCAACCCGTGAACAGCCCTAGCATTCAGTTCACGTTTGCACATTGACCGTGACGACAACATTGATTTTTGTTAGGTATGATGAGTCCAGATTGGATCGGATCCGGCATACCAAAATCAAACATGCCTTTTCATGGCCGAGTAGCCCGACGGGCTGACCTGCCCCCGGTTCGGCAGGGAGCTTCTTCGTTGCTCCGAGAGCCAACCCAATGCCTATTACTTCATGGCAAGAAATTAGGAGAAGAAATGATATATATATATATATATATATATATAAGGATTATAACAAGGGCAACTCTAGGGCCCTAAATTCAATAAAAGTAATATTTAAAAAAAATTTAAAAAATAGGTTAACTTTTTAAAAATAATATAAATTAAGGGCAAAAATATTGTTCATCTTTTTCCTCTTGCAATCCATTCATCAGCACTGTCGTTCATCGCCGCCTCCGACAACGCTTTCGCCTCTCTCCACCCACCTCCACCTCCACCTCCAACAACATTGTCGGAGGTGGGCGGAGGCAGAGACGGCGGTGGCGGTAGCGGCGTTGGTGGTCATTCCTCTACCCAATGCCGCCACCTCCTCCCACCAGTGTCGTTGTCACCTTTGCCTCCGCCCACCTCCGACAACGTTGTTGGAGGCGGAGGTGGGTGGAGATAGGCGGAGGCGTTGCTGAAGGCGGCAGACGGTGGCACTGATGAATGGATTGCAAGAGGAAGATGATGAATAGTGTTTTTGCCCTTAATTCGTATTATTTTTTAAAAGTTAACCTATTTTTGAAAATTTTTTGAAAGTATTACTTTTATTGATATTAGGGCCCAAAAGTTGCCCTTATCTGCTATAAATGACGCAAGCAGGACTTACCTGGGCTGATTTTGGCCAGATGGAGGACAATGTAAACGGGTGATTTTAGTTAGCGCAGCTTCAAACTGTTTTCTCGATCAATGGTGGTGAAACGGTTTGCGACCGAAAGTTTTTTGGGAGAGGACGATCCCCTTAGTTATAAATCTCCTTCGAAACGGAAAGGAAGGATGGAACGGTTGGATTTCCACCGTTGCTAATGTTTCGGGTTAATCGGTGATGAGGACCGAGAACATAGCTTTCGTGTATTGTTTACAGAAAGCCTTGAATGATGGGGTGAAGAGGAAAGATGGTACAAGAAGAAAATGAAATCGAATGATGGTTGAGATATCAGATATACGTTGGAGTTGTGTAAGAATGTTGGGGTAGTACCATTGTTAGGAGTTCAATGTTCTTGGAAAAGATGATGAACAGGGCTGGTCGAAGGTAGGAGAGGAAGGAAAAAATGGGAAGAAAAAGAGAGAGAGATAGATGGAGAGAGAGAGAGAGAGAGAGAGAGAGAGAGAGAGAGAGATGAAGAATGAATGGCCGGGAGGGGGAGAAATTGTCGTCGCTAGTTTCTTCGTTCGAAGGGAGAAGACAGTGAAAATCACCTTCGAGAAATCCCTTAAGAGTGGTCTCTCCCAATGCATGGTAAGATGTACGTGTGAGGCTGGTGTGAGGCATCTTGTGTAGTTTGGGGGTAATTTTATAATTTTGGAGAACATTGGGGTATTTTGGTAATTTTAAACAACTGGGTCAAACCGGATCTAATGGGTTGAATTGGGGTTCTGATCCAATGGTGAGTGGTTTCAGGTTAAAAAAAAAAATGAAGGTTGAGATGGGTTTGAATGCTAGAAGGGTTTTGCATGAGTAAGCTAGCGAGATTGACCGAAATAGAATCTTTTAGATGAAAGGGTAAATAAGAGTATTTTTGGATGAAATTTTTACAGAGTGGGGTTTTAGGACATTCTGAGTTGATTATTGGGGTTAGATTGGGCCAAATGGTCTTAGATCGAAAAGATTTGGAAAGGGCTTGATTTAGTTAATCTAGGGGCTTAAAACATAATGTTTGTGTGATCGAGGGATAAACAATGTTTGTTTTGGGTGAAACTTTACAAAGTAGGGTTTTTAGGTAGTCTGATGTGATTGGTAAGGTTGGATTGGACCAACTAGGCTCGGATCAGGCGGACTTGGAATCTGGTCAATTTGGAGCCTTGAAATGGAATTTAGGTATGATTGATGGTAAATGGAGGTGTTTTGGGCTAAAATTTCACAGGTGGGTATTTGGGGGTGTTTGGAATCTGATGGTGAGGTTTGATCAGTCTTAGAGGGTCAAGATCATAGGAATTTGGGTCAATGGGATGTTTTAGGACGGAATCTTGGTTTGATAAAAGGGAAAATGGAGGAATATGGGGTTGAAACTTTATGGAAAGGTGTTTAGATATATCCGGAATTTAATGGTGTGATTTGATCATTGGTTCAGATGTGTCAAGGTCAAGGGAATTTGGGTTTTGAGTGTTTAGACTAACGATAAAGGTTGAAATGGAATCTTTGTTTGATGAAAGGGTAAATGGAGGAATTTCAAGCTAAAATTTCATGGGTATGTATTTTGGGAGGTTCTGAGTCTGGTGGTTGTGTCTGATCTAATGGTTGAGATGTAAGTGGGAGTCAATCAAGGGCATCAGATAGGTATCAGGTAGGTTTAACAACGAATCTAAGGGCTTTCAGGGTGAAATTCAGGTTTTTGGATGTTTCGCAAAGGTTGAATGGGTCTGATTGAGAATTTGGGATGAATTAGAGGTTCAAGCGACGGACCAAACAAAAATCAGGTATTGACAAAGGGCTATAAAAAGAGAAAACCACAAGAAGGCCATTAAATAGAAAATGTGAAAGCAGAGGACTTGATAAAAGAAAAGAGAAAATCCATAAAAATGTGAATGAAAAGCTAATTAAATAGAAAAATATAAGATGATAGCCAACTACTTCTGATCGGTGTTGCATTAATCATTGAGAAGGCTTAAAAAGATATTTTTAGATATAAAGAATAATTACCAAAGAAGTCAACCACAATTGGATTTTCATGAATCAGGTTACCAGCATCTCATATAGAGTCTCCCGGTTGATATATGGCATAAAAGGAGCAAACCTTAGGGTGAGCAGAAACAAGTGGAAGAAAGAAACAAACCTTGTTGTGGTCTAATCAAGTTTGCAACGAAAAAACTGGGGAGAAATGAAAAAGAAAAGTGTGTTAGAGAGAGAAAGAGAGGAAGAAGAAGAATAGGAAATAGGAGAGAAAAAAATAAATGGTGATTTACCTTGTTCTCACCGTCGCCGGAGTTTTGGTTCTGAAATTCAGATCACTACTTCGAACTCCAGCTGCTAAATGAGGAAGTAATGAGAGACGAAGAGAGAGAGGAGTGAGGGTTAGATAGTTGAAATCGGGTTGGGAGAGGTTTGAGGGGTTTTTTTTGTCGTTTTGGTTTTTCTATGTGAAAGAGCGGGAATGAGATTCCAATTCTCGGGGGGTGGGGTGGGGTGGGCCAAGAATTGCCATTCCCGAAAATGGGGGATTGCCATTCCACTTGAAATGGGAATCGGATTCCGATTCCGCCCAACCAAACGCCAGAATCATTCTGATTCCAATTCTGGACCCCTATTCTTACAAAACAAACGGACCCTAAGTTAGTGTTTGGAACTGATG
Organism: Nelumbo lutea; assembly: GCF_056320005.1. NCBI lineage: Eukaryota > Viridiplantae > Streptophyta > Magnoliopsida > Proteales > Nelumbonaceae > Nelumbo > Nelumbo lutea. The sequence continues at coordinate 143,059,180 of NC_142684.1, forward strand.
TTGTTTTCTTGGAAAAATAGTGCCATATATGAAATCCATTTTTTCAGACCATACAAGATGTTTAGGTACACATTTTTTTCCAGAAAAATATTTTCTCAGACCATGTCTTGAAATTCGAGAAATGTGTGATTTGAGAAAATATCCTTTTTGGTATTTTCTCATTTTTGTACTATTGCTAGTAATAATTTGCTAATGTGGCATTGGGAAATCCCTGGTGGCAATAGCAATGATCCCAAAAAAAATGATTTTAGAGAAAATAGCATACCAATGTAGTACCGTTTTCTCAATAAACACCTCTAAAAAAATAGCACACCAATGCGATAACAACGATGGTTCCAAGAAATGGCGTTGGTTCCAATGCAATCCGGTTTAAGGTATGGTCAAATAAAATGTTTTTTCAAGAAAATGTCCAACCGAATAGTGAGCATTTATTAAAAAAAAAAGATTTCAAATGTGGTGCTGATGTGGCATAGTTTTTAAAGAAAACAACATCAATTTCAAATACGTACTGAGTAGTGTCTTTCTTGGGTTCTTTTCTCTTCTCACTAAGGCGGATTTTCAACAAAATTCATGCGGCTTTTGACTGATCAAAGTCTTTCATGTATCATGTCTTTTTAATAGGGGTGGCCAAGAGTCGAGCTTTTCACAAGCTATTCGAGCTTGGCTCGGCTTAGTTTGAACCGAGCTTCGAGCTGAGCTCAAGCCTAATACATAGGCTCATTTACTAATCGAGCCGAGCTCAAGACCAGTGAAGCTCAGCTCATGAGGCTCATGAGCCTAGTATAATAAATAAATAATTTTTATTACATACATACATACATACATACATACATGCATACATACATGCATACATATACATATAAATATAAATATATAAAATAAATAATCTTTATTATATATAATAATATTTTTATTTTTTATGTATAATAGTAAATAATTTTTATAATTCTTATTTGTTGTATGTCAAATAAAAACTATTTTTATATGTATATTTTTATTATATATATAATAAATAATTTTTATAATTCTTATTTTGTTGTATGTAAAATAAAAAATATTTTTATATGTATAATTTTTATTTTTTAGAAAAAACTTGGCTTCTAGTCAAGCTTGAGTCGAGTTGAGCCGAGCACGAGCTCAGGTCTCTAGCTCAAATCAAGCTCGAACCTAAGAGGCTAAGACTATTTTAGCGAGTCGACCTTGAATAGCTAAGTATTCGGCTTGAATCCACCCTTACTTTTTGGCATCATAGATTTTTCTTAGTTATTTATTTATTTTTTCAAAACAATAGAAAAATAGAAAATATACTAGGGCACAAAATTGAATCAGGTTGGTCTGAGAGCCAAACCTGATATTGATAAGAGTGTAGTCCAAATTGAAGAATTTCAATTGGTTGGGCTTAGATTGAGGTTTTGGCCCATTCAAAATTTAACAAATGCCCAAGCCAACCCAAGTTGCACCCCTAAAACTTGCGGACTAGGCCCAAAATATGACAAGTGCATCATTATAATTTTTTTTTGCCTTAGTTGAATTGTGGTTGTGTGAGAAAATTTTGTATTCTATCTGGACTGATATTTGTATCTATTATACATAGACTTCTAGATATTGTCTTTTCAAAAATGCTCCAAAATGTGCTTTTGTTCCCATTGCTTAATGCTTCGTATTCAAGAGTGCAAATACAAATATGTTTAGTAGTGCAAAACCTTGTATATTGTCCATATTTGTATTTTCAAACCTTATATTTACATTGAAAATATTTGTATTTGCATTTTTCCCAAGTTGGAGCTTAAAGCATTCAAACATTTAGGTCATGTTTGAGAGTGCTTATGTTAAAAATAAGTGTTTAAAAACAAGTACTTATTCTAATAAGCATTTATTAGCATTTTATAGTCTTTTTCTTCCATAAACACTTAAATAAGCACTTCTAACTATTTTGTCTTTCATTTTCTTTCAAATTTTCAAAATATACCTTGTGAGTGATGGGCTCTCCCTCTCCTTGAAGACACCAAAAACAACAATCCATACTACGACAACAATGCTCTTCAATACCATTCTCACCCTAAGTTATCATGTTTCCTTTATGACCAAACTGTACCAAGTCCCAACATCAAGCACTGACCGGAAGAAACAAAGACATCCCCATGTAATGAATACAATGAGCAGCCGAACCTGAACATCATGACTCTCCATTAGTGTCCACGCATAGCGATGGCAATTTCTCACCCAACCAATTGAACCCACCCAACCCACCTAGTATCTAACCCACCCAACCTGCCCATTTACTTGGCGGGTTGGAAATGGGTTGATCACCCATTAGGTCAATTTAAATGGGCTGGGCCAGGTTTGGTTGTAGATAACCATTGGGTTAACCACTAAAGATACAAGTATTAATTCCTTAGCCTTTTTTTTTAATTTTCTTCAATTAAGTGAAATAATTTATAATTAACGTATTAATTTTCTATTAATTATTGACTAAAATTAATTTTGCCTTGAATCAACACACTTCACCCAAATTGACATAAATCCAAATCAACCTGACTCGAGTCCAGACCAGTTCAACTCAGTCTAAATATGAACATACATGATCACCTTGGTCCACTTCGTTTGGGTTGATCAGCCCAATTCAATCTGGGCCGACCCGAATCCAAAAATTGAAGCAAATGGGTTGTTTTGGTCTAGGTCTAACCCGCTTACTTTGACACGATCCAGGTCGCCAACCCGACTCGTATTTACACAACCCAACCTGAATTTTGGATAGACCCGATTTACTTCCCTTAACCCACTTTGGACCATTCGGTGTGGTCCCAAACCCATGCACAACCTGATATGGGCTAGTCCAAGACAATCCACCATTGATTGAATTGGTCTAGTCTGGACCGACCGGACTAATCTGGATCCAAATGGTTCAACCACTCTTGATGTGATTAGCTCAAAGACAATTTAATTAGATAGTTCAAGTTGGTCGAACCGGTTTGAACTTAAGTGATTCGATCAAACCCGAAACCCGAACATAGTTAAATGGCTTCGCCACTTGTGTAACAATAACATGCATGTAATGTGATTTGAACCTTCACCACTTGTATAAATAACAACTACTATTACCACAAAGCTATGGCCAACTTATTTGTTAAATGAGATTTTTTTTTTTGTTTTAAGTACATAAATATAAGATTAATGGGTTTGAACGGGTTGGATTGGGTCAAGATCGGTTTGGGCTTAACCCAACCCATTTAATTTTATATAACTCGGTCATTAATGGATTGACATGTTAGGTGGGTTGGGTTGAACGTCCAATTGCCACCGCTCTCCATGGATATTCTGTGCCCTCCCAAGCAACAACAATGGCGGCCTGGATAAATAATATATGCATAACAAAAATTCCATTAAACCTAAAAAAGAAACAAGAATCTTACCCTATACTCGTCCCTAAATTCCAACTGAAAGGCATCCCGGATGGCCTTAGCTGAAGCTCGATGTCCTCCACCAATATCGCTCATCAATATCAAGACATTTTTGTTCCTCTCAGCTCCAGTCTGTACGAGCTCCATTGGCTCATCATCATCACAATGATACACTTAAGACATTCTTCTGATTATTATAATCACCCCCAACGTTCTTAGACCGTGTATCTCTAATTGATCTTCTTGATGACACCACTAACATAACCATGTGCGTTATGTTTCCCTCCTAAATTTCTAAAGAAGCATATACCAATAGTCAAGTTTCCTCCAGTGTTGGGGGAAGAGCAAGCATGGGAGCATGAAAGTCAAGTTTTGTCGAGAGGTTGACACTTGATAAAGAAGAAAAGAGTGGCCGGGGGAAGAGCGAGCGTGGGAGCATGAAAGGTTGAAAGCTGATATGGTGAAACGTTTCGTTATTGTTTGTAACATTTAGATTCCCCAATTGATGCCATACTTTGGTTTTCTTGATGATTTGAGAAGAAGAATAAGAAGTGCAAAGGAAGGCGGAATCTCGAAATGGGGACAATTTTGATAGAAAAAAGTCAAATAAGTGTTTATTGCTTAAGTACTTAAAAAAAATAGATATTTTGACTTAAAAAATAAGCCTTTTAAAATAAGCACTTATTTCGGGTTTATTTTCCAAATACCAATAAGTTCTTAATGGTGTGGTTCTGTGCCAAATAAGCACTTATTTTTAAACACTCCCAAACATGGCCTTAAAAAGTATAGAATTGTAATATTGCACTAAAGGTTCTACTTAACTATCATTTTACACTGTTGAAATATAATTAAAAACTACAAATTTAATTGCTCTCACATTTAAATGTTCTACAAAAAAAAAAAAAAAGAAAACAATGATGAATAATGGAATGGATGTTTCCTCAAGGCACATTCATTTTTCAGGAAGCTACTTATCCAAATAATCAATTGGGCTCTCTGAATTTTTCAACAGACATGGTTTTGTTCCTCAAGAAGTCAAAAGCAATAACACAAAAATGCTCCCAAAGAGATCACGTAGTTCTCCTAAGCAAAAGCAAATCCTTGATGCTCCAAATCAATTGTCCTATAGTCATCGTTAATTGGAGTTATGATTGTCTCCTCCATAGAGCACACCCAATGCATAGGTGGGATGTGCTGTAAGGCATGTGTGGGGTGCACTCTATATGGGGATAGACTTGTTCATGATCCGGGCTTCAGGCCGGGCTCATTAGAATTTTGACAAAAATCAAGCCCGAGCCCAACCCATGAAGAGGTCTATATGGGAAGCCAATGCAAATTCTATTAATTGTATTCTTTTAAATTTATAATCCCACCATTTGAGCCTATTAATTAGGGTTAAAGAAAAATTCAGAAAACAACCTTTTATTAGTAAGCTTTGAACTTAAGTCTTATCTTATGTATTAAAAGGTTTGAGTATTCACCATTAAGCCATCCTACAATAACATGCTAATTGATGGTGTGTGATTTGACTACTCCTAGCTGGAGGATGATCCAGACTCCAGGTGGATGGCGAGCTGGATCGGTCTGCAAAACAATCTATCAGAGAACCCGGGGCAGTTAACCCGGTGAGGTCGCTCTAATGCTTAAGTCAATATGCTGTAAATGCAAGCTGAATGCTTGAGAGCTTGAGTGCTAAAGAGTAGAGTAATCACGCGTACCTCTCTTTTTTTTTCTCCTCCCCCCTAGGTCTTTGGGGTTGGTGCCTTTATATAGGCATTGATTAGTGTGGGCCTCATGCACCGCATTCGAGATTTCAGGGAGATCATGCCTAACTGGTATGAAATCCTATCATGCACGTTGACCACCCTCCAGAATGTTCAGTACATGGGCCAACTTCCAAGAATTGTGGGAGTGTCGGGATACGCATGCCAAATTTGTCGGAGAGCACATCTCGCAAGTCGTCACCTAGACCTTAGTCAGGCCGGCACGCCCTTGAGGGAGGTCACTCCTTGCGTCAAGGTCACTTCGGCCAGTGACGAGGTGCGGCAAGTCGGCCCTGGATAAGGTGCTTCTAGCTGACCTGAGTTATGGTCAAAGTTGCCAAGTTGGCGGTGATGGCAGGTCGCTAGGTCTGGGTGAAGAGAAACCACGATCTGGGATTCCAAGTCATTGCTTAGGTGGTGTCTATGTGTCAACTAGCTGTTCCAAGATGCCATGTGTCATGATGTCATTGGAGGGCCAAATCCGCCCTTATCACTAATAGTTAAAATAATATAGGATTTGTTTAACTCAAAGGCCAACTTAATTCAAATAAAATGTGTTATAGATGAATCCTCAACCAAATAATCTTTGGGCGCAAGATGTAAGGCACTAGAGCTTTTGAGATGCTATTGCAAAGAATAACATCTCATGGGCTTGGAGAGAAATTTTAGAACAAAGGGACTTGCTAAAAAATGATATTGGACAAAAGGTTGGCAATGAAAATTCAATCAAATTTTAGAGTGATATTTGGATGGGGATAAACCTCTTAAGGATGTAGGGTACATTTGGTTTGTAGTCGGAATTAGAACCAGAATTGGAATGGCCTATTTCCATAGTCAGTTTGGTTCAGACAAGAATGAGAATAGGAATTGGAATTAGCAAGGAGATTTCATTCCCAAGGGAGGGGCAGGGAATAGTCATTCCCTCGAATGGGGGAATGCCTTTTTAACAGGAATGGGAATGAGATTCCTATTCTACCCAACCAAATAGTTGGAATCAAATAGCCCATTCCAATTCTGACTCCACACCCCTATTTCTGCAAACCAAATAGGGCCTTAGTTAATCCACTTATAAACCAAGAAAATATTAGATTGAATGAGTTCATCAATCCAACCAAACATACTTGAAAATCAAACATGATTCTTGATTGTGTTATTGGGGATATGTTTGGAATAACATTCCAAATATCCTTATCCCATCAGGAAATAAGGATGATGAGATGGTTTGGAGCCCTGGTACAAAAAGGGCCTTCACCATCAAATTGGCATACAATCTCCTTATGGAGGAATTGTGAGATTTGTAAATGTTTTCATATCTATATTTCTTTCCATTGTATTCATGCATATTTAAAGTACATGGTGATATTTATCACATATGTAAAATGATGTGATATTGACATTTTGAATTTTGAACACAAGGCAGGATTAAATAAACCAATGTGTACAACCATGCATTCATGCTCCTATAATTGTAGTGTATTGCGGTTCTTACTGGAATCTAGCTCTCCATGCACAAAGGGACTTTTCTACGTTTCTTTCTCCTCGTGACCATTCTTTCCACCCCATCATCTCTCAATGCTGCCCCACAAGACACCCTGATTTGGAAATTCATGCAGGATGGTGTCAGGGTATAACCTAACATGGTAAGAGGAATTTAAGCCCTGTTCACTTTTCGGAAAAGTTGCTCATACGGGTAAATGCATTTACCCATATTTTTTTATTTCCAGATATATAAGACAATAACCATTTTAGTCATAAAAAGCCATTATTAAAAGGGGTAATTTTACCCCATCCAAGTGTTGGCAACTTTCCCCCATGTTAGAAAGTTAATTATCCACTTGGGAGGTAAGTGATACCTAAGGAAAATAGATTTTCCATAGACCCCACACAAATATGAAAAAAGAACATGGGTATTTTGGTCAATAGGAACCAAAATCCCATTGACCAACTTTCCCCCTCTTAAATAAAAAAAAAAGGCCCTTAGTCACATCCAAATCTACTCCCTACTCCTTAGCATTAAGAAGACTCCAACAAGCCTCTGATCTGTTGTCTTTGGCAGAGGATCTAGTTCATGCATGTACTTCCAAAGGCCCATCACTTGCTTTATCCATGTAACCAGGCCATTGTAGTGAAGCAACTACTTCAAGCTCGTCACATTGCTAGCTAGCTCCCCATCCTTACCCTAGGTGTGATCTCTCTACTAAGTCCATTAAACATGTACTCAGGGGTGGAGCCAAGTATATACATTGGTGGGGGGTCTTTGGTCCCCCTAGGCCTTTTGTTAAAACCATGGTTACTTAATGGAGTTTGGGTTAAAACATAATAAAGTGTGTTCTTGCCCCCCCTCCCCCCAAATTTGAACCAAAATTTTAAGGATCACTCTCTAAGGCTCCTCCAACTCCCAAAATAAAAAAGAAAAGCACATTTATTTTTTCTTTAAAAAATTTGTAATAAATCCAAACCTTCTCAGGCCATTTTTCCCCAAACCCTACTTCTTCTCCTCCCTATATCATTTTCTTGTTTAACTCCCCCCCCCCCCCCAAAAAAAAATAAAATAAATAAAAGAAAATTCCTACTTCCTCCACTACTCCTTGATTGGGTTTAGGGATGACAATGGGTTATTTTAAACCATATACTTGGTTTGGGTTTGGGTCATGTTTATTTGGGTGTAGGGCTGAGTTAGGGTTTTGTCTCTTTGACTTGAGTGGGTTTGGGTTGGTATCAGGTTTGGCTGATCCACCCTCTTGGGTCATCATACCCGTACATATGCATTAAGTATTCTTGTAACTCACTATGAATTCTATTCTTGTAATATATGGCTTAATGAGAGGGATTTGAATGAGGTGAAAAATAATAGTTCGAAATACATTTTTTGCCCTCACAATTAAAAAGGAACTAAATTCAAATTACATTTTTTATATGTTATATTTCCATGTGCATAAAAATAATTCTTATTTATGGCACTTGTTTTTGTTTAATATGATGAATGCACAATATCAAAGATGCACCAAAATATTTTTTTTTTGCAAAATTTATGTATTTTTTCAGTTTTATTATTATTTTTTTAATTTTTATTATTTAATTATGACATCAAATATTGGCACATTTGAATTAAAAGTTGAATTGTTGATCTGGACCAAATAGGAAATCAATTTCATTTTTTGGTTGTTTTAAAATTTGTGTTTCATTACCATTATCAATACAAACAATTCTTGTTTATAACACTTATTTTTGTTTATTATGATTAATATAAAATATCAGATAAATGACCCACATGGATTCACCCAATTGAGCCCAGATGGTCGAGTTGGCTTAGTCACCATTTGGATGGAAGAATTGTTTTATTTTCTTTTTTTGGTTAATTTTAAAAAATGATAAATTGCTGAAACCTATCTTGAAGTTTTTGACCGTTGCTAAAATCTCCCCCAAAGTTTGGTAATTGCAATTGCTTCCCTTGAACTTTCTAATGCAATTGCAAGTAGGCCCTCTTTCTTAGAATTTTCTAACAAGAGGCACATAAATGTGCAAAATGCCCATGCAGTTACCATTAAGGCTAGTTTTTGCATAGCATAATGCAAACTTTATGAACAACAAAAAAAGAAAGTTTAAAATTGCAACTTTTTGAGGGATTTATATGAAGGGAAAATTTATAAAATAAAACAATTTCAGAAAAGATGTTGGAAGGGTTTGGGTAGTGACTGATATGGAGGGAAATTTGGAAAATAAATATTTTAGTCAAAGTAACAATATGGTTATTTTGGACCTTTTCATGCTTCTTGTTAAAGGATTATAAGAGAAGGGGTCTACTTGTAACTGTGTTAAAAAGTTCAAGGGAGGTGATTGCAATTACTAAATTTCAGGGGAAGTTTCAACAATGGTTAGAAACTTCAAGGGAGGTTTTAGCATTTTATCCTTTAAAAAACATGAGTTTCATATTGTTAAAAAGTATTTGATAAAGATCTAATGATTAGAATTTATTAAATAAAAAATACCTTAAATTCAAAATTTAATGTGAGAGAATGTGAATTAGTTCCTTAAATATAAGGCTTAATGAGAAGGGAATTAAATAAGGTGAAAGTTTGTAAGGGATATTACATTATTAGCCCTTGAAATTAAAGAACTACATTAAAAAATAGGGGTAGTTTAGGAAAAAAAGAAAGTTACACACTTTCATTGATATATTTAAGTATAAACAAATATACTACACACAAGTGTGTGTATGTAATATAAAATAGGGTCATTTACTAAAATACCCCTATAGTTTGCAATCAATTTACTTAATTGACCTTCCATTAGATGAAAGTGGAATTTTAACCCTAACATCCATTCAAATGAATTTAATGAAAAGAAACTAAAAACAAAATTGCCATTTTTGCCCCTAGTAAACATGGATAACCATTCTATTATTCTCTATTTGATCAATTTTGTTTTCTATGCAAAAGTGTTAGGGGTACTTTTGGAATAAAAAACCATGGACCCATATCCTTGAACATTTTCCACTCAGTTTAGGGGTATTTTTGGAATAAACAACCATGGGTGAATATTTTCTACTTAGTGTAGGTGATCAAATAGTAAAACAAATATTTATTAATGAAAGGTCAATTAAATAAATAGGTTGCAAACTATAGGGTAGGTTTAAGTAAATTTGTAAAACTATAGGGGTGTTATAGTAAATGACCCTATAAAATAAAAAGTAAATATACACAAAAAATTCCAACTTCATGTGGATTGCACATGGAAATTTTAAATTACAATAACAATTATTATTATTATTATTATTAAAATTTAACTATGAATTTATTTGAAAAGTTAGACCATTGACCCATCATCTAGATAGGAAAATAGCTTCGCTTTTAAAACAGTTTTATATTATATATTTCATATACATTATATAAATATTTTTTACTTATTACACTAAATTTTTGTTTGATATAATTAATATACAACATTAGAGACTTATACATTTTTTATAATTTTTGTATTCTTTTGATTATTTGTACTTTTTAATTTTGAAAGATTTATTATTTAACTATAACATCATCAGTTAATTTATTTGACCCAAACCAATAACCCACCACCGAAAAAGGAAAATAGTTTTTTTTTTCAAAAAAGGAAAATAGTTTTCTTTTTAGGTTGACTTTAAATTTTCTACTACATGTATATCATTGATAAAATTAATTTCTATGAATAAGATTTATTTTTGTTCAATATAATGAATGTATAATATTATAGATGTACCCGATATTTTATTTATTTTTATAAATATATAACATTAGATATGTGCCCAAAATTTTAGCTAGTTTTTTTAATTTTTTGTGATTATTTTTATTTTCTATTTTTAAAAACTTTATTATTTGACTATGACATCATTTCATTTATAGGTTGATTTTAGATTTGACATTCCATTTTCATCATTAATAAGCATACTTCTTATACTTCGTATTTATTTTTGTTTAGTATAATGAATGTACAATATTAGAGATATGCTTAATTCCTTTTGTTTTTCTATATTTTCTATATTTTAATTTTTTATTATTAAATTATGACAATTTTGATTAACCCATTTAGGCCTAGATGGTTGAATTGCTTACCCACCACTGGGAGGGAAAGAAAATGGTTTTGTTTTCAAATATTTTTTCAAAATATTTATTTTTATAGTAATAAAGTTGATGTGAATTTAATTAGTGAAATTTAATGTTGAGAAAAATATATGCTCAATATAGGATTTTATGAGAGAATATAACTTAGATATGAGATTTAATGAGAGAGAATAGGAAAATAGTTTTATTTCAAATTGGTTTTAAATTTTATATTCCATTTTCCTCATTAATAAAAACAATTCTTATTTGTCATACTTATTATTGTTTAATATGTCAAATATATGATGTTAAAAGCATTCCAAAATTTTCTTTAATTTCTACATATATATTTTTTTGCATTTTATCTATTTTTGAATTTTATATTATTTAATTGTGGCAACATTTTTTTGGTATTTAACACAACAAACTAACTTTTCAACAAGTGGATAATTGTGGCAACGTTAGTTGGCCCATTTGACCAAAATGGTTTAATTTCTTACCACCACCTAGATGAAAACACTATTTTTTTCATGTAGATTTTAAAAGTATAAGTTTTTCTGTTATTGGAATTAATAATTTATTATGTATGGATTTAATTAGTAGAATTTAGTTATGAGAATAAATAAAGATGCTTTAATAATGAGGGTGAATGGAAGTTAATACCTTAAATAAGTGATTTATGAGAGGGAATTGAATGCATTGAATAATAGCATTTAAATTACATTTTCTACCCTCACAATAGAAGGATCATATTTTAGAAAAAGGACACTAGATCTCCTGCCCACAAGAACTCTGTCCATGTCTACTCACAATACACTACCCCTGTGCATTGAGAACATCTCCCCGTATATAATTCTATGTAGGAGGATGAGATGCTTTCCATGTGTGGCTGCAATGTTATGTGGGTAGACGTGGGCAGAATTCTTGTTGGTGGGAGATCCAGACTCCAAAAATGGGTATTTTAGTCAAGAAAAATTCTAGAAATTTAGAGGTTATTCATACTTTTTATAATAGTATAGATATAGATTAATGTATGGATTTAATTAGTAGAATTTAATAATTAAAAGAAAACAAAAATGCCATAAATGTATGGTTAAATGAAGGTGAACGAGAGTTAATACCTTAAATGGAATTTAATGAGAGAGAATTGAATGCAATGAATAATAGTATTCAAATAGATAGGGACCCTATTTTAAAAAGGGGTATTTTAGTCCAAAAAATTCAAGAAATCTTAGACCCTATTCATACTTTTTATAGTAGTATAGATATAGATAGATAAATGCATCCTTACCAAATACAAGCAAAAGTGAACCAGAGTGTATATATGCACTAAACCTGCATTTGCACTCTTCCTAAATGGACTCTTAAAACTTGGGATTTCTTTTCATAGTTATTTTGGATTTTTCTTCTTTCACTATAAAAGAAATGACACGCTAGAACTAATAAACCAAATTCTAACTTAAATTAATGGCTTTTAGATTTCCAAAATGTGTTTTATAATATAACTAGCGGGGACCCATGCGATGCATGGGATTTATTACGCGAAAGCCAAATAATAGAAAGGGTCATTTACTAAAATACCCTTAAAGTTTCATGGATACTAAAATCTACCCTATAGTTAGCATTTTACTAAAACACCACTTATAATTTGTAAGGGATTTAATCAATCTTCCATTAGATGATAGTGGAAAATGACGGTGTTGACCCTAATGTTCATTTAAATAAATTTAATCAAAAGAAAATACCTGAGTTGGTCGGTTTTCTAGTATTTTAGGTCGGCTTTGGTTGAAAAATTTTCCAATTCGACCAAGTTAGATCAGTTTCACTTTGGCCATTTGCAAACCGACCAAAATAGAACGACTTATCCATGGATATATATTGATATTTTATATTTTAAATATAATTTTTAATATGGAAAAGTGAGAAATTTCCCATATTTCTTAGTCTAAAATGTTTTATATCATAAATCTAATTTTTAAATATATTTTTTTAATAATTGCACTATAATTTTTAAAATTAAATTAAAATTTTTTAAGTTTAAATCTTTTGAACAGACTAACTAAACAAAAAAATCAACCCAAACCAGTACAACTTCAATGGGTTAGTTTTCACAAAAGGTTAGTCAGTTCAGCTAACCAACTCCCCAACTTGACTAGGTTAATTTGGTTGACCAAATAGCCTATGACCGAACCGAACCAACTCATGAACACTTGTAATTTCAACTAAATTAATAGTCTCATCTCTGATAAATAACAATAGTTTAATCTCCAATAATTATTGAAAATTTATAGCGAAAATACACAATTATTAAAACTATATTGACAATGAAAAAATACAATAAGTACTAAAAATATATTAACTTAGTCAATAAATAGTATCATCTCAAATAATAGTTTAATCTCTAATAAATATTAATCAATAAGTTATAACAATAAATACAATAAATTAAATTTAAAAATTTAAATAATACTAGTTTAACCTCCAATAATTATTGAAAGTTTTTTGTTACATAACAAAACAAAATAAATTTATACATAATCATTGAAAATACATTTATAACAAAAAATAAATAATTACGAAAATACAATAAATATTAAATTTAGTATATATAATTATATAAAAATACAGATTAAGAGTTTGAAATCATTATTAATAAATATTAATTTTTTAGAAAGTTTTCTTTCTTGAATTATTTCTTGATATAAGTGAAATTAATTTTTGAAAATATTATGTAAAAATATTAAATTATTGTTAATTTCAATATTATGTTATAATTATTTTTATTGAATTTAATTATCCATAAAATCATAATTTATATGATTATTATATAATTTCATTATTAATTTTTGTAATATAGTACATTATTCTTAATGTCAATAGTATGTTATAATTATTTTTCTACTTTGAAGATTTGTATTTAATTTATTACATAATTCCGTTATTTTAACTATTTAAAATCTAGTTATGATAAATATTTAATTATTTAAATATTTAAATAATCTATAAAATATTTAATTTTTTTTGTTGTTTGAGTTTTATTAATTTAAAGATATTACATATTATTAAATATTTAATAAGCATTTAAATTTGTAATCCGGAAAAACATAATTTAAATTGGTAGTACATAATTTTGTAATATATTTTGTAAAAATATAAAATTATTTTTGTATATTTAATAGATATTTTAAAGTTATTATATAATTTTGTTTGAATATTTTAATAATTCTTAAATGTTTTAATCCAAATTTTTTAGATAGATATAGATAAAAAATAGGGGGGATGATAAATAGGAATTAGAGATAATTTAGAAGATAAATAGGAATTAGAGATAAATTTGGAGAAAGTGGGGGATAGTGTGCTGGGTAGTTTAGGAGAAATTTTATGAGAAGAGATCATTTAGATTATCAGGAACTGCATCTCATTGGTTATTTCAAAAATTAAATGAATAAAAATTTTAAAAAAGGAAAAATTTTCTAAACTTCCTTGTTTTAATATCTACAAGTAGGGACCCGTGCGATGTACGGGAAAATCTGAAAGATTTAATAATTTTATTTTTCATTTAATGTTGATTTATAAAAAATAATTATAGCTAATTGAATATGAACAAATATTTTTTAATAAATTTAGTTTTATTAATAATTTGTAGTAATTTTAATAATTTTTACTTTTTATTATTTTTAAAAAAATTTTGATTAATTTTAAATAAATAAAAATAATTATAAAAGCTAACATTTTTATTAATTCTACTAATAATTAACAATTATATAGGAATGTCAATGGGGTGGGTTTAGGGTAGGGCACCCCATCCCTTTCCCTGTCCCATAGTCAAGACACTTTACCCCATCACCGCCCTATCCCCAGTGTCACGTGGGTTCAGGGCAAGGTAACCACTCCTCAATGTTGGGACTTGGGGCAAGGCACCCCACTCCTCATCAAGGATGGAGAATCCTTGGATTTCCCTGCCTCATCCCCAGTATTGAGTGGGTTCAAGTAAAGGTGTAAATTGAGTCGTGTTGGGTTGACATGACACGACTTGCATGTGGCCCACACAAAGTGCGAATCGTGCAATGCTGGCCCACGAGGCGTCTCGGGCCGTGCCTCCCTCCTCTAGGATAATTTGGGGGGTTGGTTCGGCACGGCCCATGGCTCGAACCCACATGGGTTTATGCCATGCTGTGGGTCAGGCTGGTCCATGGATCGGGTCTTGGGCTATGCTATGCCGCACACCAAGCCAAGCTCTAGGCAAGACACCCACTCCCCGTCCAAGGTTTTTAAAATTGGACCAGATAGGGAACCGTTCTGGGGTCGAATGGTCTAGTTGTTCGGTCCAAACGAATGACCCTCTCTGACAAAAAAACATAAAAAATTAGAAAAACAAAAAAGGCCAAAAACTGTTGTTTGGGTTGACGGTTCAACCTCCTAGGTCTGCGGTTTGCTAACCAAATAAATGGTTTTTGGACAAAAAGCAGTTTTGAGGTGAAATGGTGTCCAATTCCCAAATTTTTTGGTCTAACCATCTAGTCTGATCCAATTTTGAAAACACTGTCCTTGTCAACCCAATATTCAATTTGATGATAGAAATGATCAAAAGGATATATTGAGTATCAACCACATGGTAAATTTCTAAAAGCACACTAAATTGTCTTTAATATTCCAAAATGTAATTTTGTGAAAGTTTTGGAAAATTTATTGTACTTGTGTAATTTTGAAAATTTATTCAAATTTATTTAAAATTTTATTAAATAATTTATTTTCATTTTAAATGGTTTACTTACAAAATTATACTAATTTATCTTATAATTTCTAATATAAACTAACCAATAATTTCCTTTTTCCAATACTATACTAATTTATCTTAATTAATTTGTGTAATTATTTGTTCAAATTATAGTTTTCCATTTCCCATAGTCCTTTGTCTTTAATAATTTTCAATAATTTGCAATGAAAATTACATAATTTTCAATGGTTTTCCAAAATCTATCAAATGTAATAAATTTTCCTAAAATTTCCATAATATTCTAATAATTTTCAATAATAAAATAATGCATTTTAAATAACTTTCAAATATTTTATATCTTTGAATTTCAAAAATTTTATTTTACAAAAATGTAGTTTTATGAAAATTTTTGAAAATTTTATTACATTTGTGTAACTATGGGGATTTATTGATTTTTTTTAAATTGTTATTAAACATATTTTTTTATTTGGTAGTTTACTAACAAAATTACACTAATTTATCTTTTATTGTTCAATATAAATTAATTAATAATTTCATTTTCTAACATTATAAAATTTTGTTCCCCCATTTATATTTGGTTATTAATTATAATAATAACAATAACTAAATTTTTATACTTTTTGATAATTGTTAAATATAATTCTCAATTTTATAGAAATTAGTTAAAAGAGTTTCCAATTTATATAAAATGTTGTTAATGAGTTAATTAATAACAATATTTATTAATTTTTGGTAATTTACTAACCATACTAATAAGAATATTTAATATTTGGTAATTTACTAACCATATTTATTAACTTTTGGTAATAACACTATTTAGTATTCATTGAATATGGGTGGGACTAAATATTAACCGTATTTAACTATTTATTAATTAATATGAATATTTTAAATGAGGGAGAGTGGATATAGATTGGGGGAGGGGGATGCATTTTAGGAATTGATTAGGGAGTGAGGCAACATGATACTTTCCTATTGGTTTACATGAGATACCTTAGGAGAGAGATTATAGGAATATTTTTAGATAGTTGGGTGACATGGCTTAATGGGAGCGGTGGGAAGGGGAGATGAGAGAAAGTCAAAGAGAATGCAAGATGGGGATAATGGAGCAATGAGAGGCATGGTAACTGGACCCGTGCTTTGTTAAGCAAAAGTTAAACAATATAAATACATAAGAGTATATAATTGTTTTATATTTTAACTTTTTAATAAGCAATCTAATCAAGCTCAACCTGAGTTGGTCAGTTTTCTAGTATTTCAGATCGGCTTTGGTTTAATAAATATAATTAATATTTTATATTTTAAATTTAATTTTTTAATATGGCAAAGTAGGAAAATTCCCATATTTGTTAGTCCAAAATATTTTATATCATAGATTTAATTTTTGTAATTTATTTTTTAATAATATCATTGTAATTTATGAAATTTAAATTAAATTTTAAGCTTATATCTTTTGGACAAACAAACAAAACAAAAAATAGACCTAAATTGATACAGACCGAGTTGGTGGGTTTTCCCTAATGGTCAATCGGTTTCAAGTGATAAACTGTGGACTTGACCAAATCGATTTGGTTGGCGGAATAACCTGCAATTGAACTGAACCAATCATTGAACACTCCTAATTTCAGCTAAATTTATAGTATAATCTCTAATAAATAATAATAGTTTAATCTTCAATAATTATTATAAAAAATATATAATTATTAAAAATAAATTTATAACAAAAATACAATAAAATAAATTTCAAAAGTTAAATAATAGTTGTTTAATATCCAATAATTATTGATAATTTTCTATTAAATAACAAAAAATAAAATACATTTATAAATAATTATTGAAAGCATATTTATAAAAAACAATAAGTAATTACTAAAAATAAAATAAATATTAATTATAGTATATATAAATATATAATGAATATACACTGTTATTGTAAAATTACTATTAATAAATATAATTTTCTTGATAGTTATTTTCTATAATTATTAATTGATATATTTGAAATTAGTTATTTACAATATTATTTAGTTATTGAAATAATATTGCTATTTAAATTCTTAAAATATTAATTATTTATTGAATTAATAATCCATAAAATTATAATTGTACTATTATTACATAATTCGTTATTAATTTTGTAAAATATTAAATTATTATTAATATGAATTTTATGAATTCTATTATAATTATTTTTCTATTTTTAAGATTTTTTTTAAATTTATTACATAATTGTGTTATTTTAACTATTTAAAATTTTGTCAAGTAAAATATTTTGTTATTTAAATATTTAAATAATATGTAAAATATTTAAAAAAATTATTATTTGAATTTTATTTATTTTAATGTTATTACGTAATATTAAATATTTTGTTATATCGTTTAGCTATTTTTAATGTTTTTTATTTAGGATTTTTAGTTATTCAAATATTTAAATAATGTTTTACTTTTTAATGTTAAACTTTGCTTATTTGAATAACATTTAAATTGAATAGTTTGTAAAGTTATAATTTATATTGTTACTACATAATTTCATGATGAATTTTGTAAAAAAATTGAATTATTAATAATATGAGTATTATTAAATCTTTTAATTTTTTTTTGTGTTTTGGATAAACATTTTAAATTTAGTATATAATTTCGTTAAACATTTAAATAGTTCTGAATTTTTTTAATTGATTTTTTTTTAGATAGATATAGATAAAAAGTGGGGGAGAGGATAAATAAGAATTAGAGATAGTTTAGGAGAGAATCTCTCCACTAAATTAGAGATAATTTAAGAGATAAATGGGAGTTAGAGATAATTTAGGAGATAAATAAGAATTAGAGATAATTTAGGAGGAAGTGGGGGAAAGTGGTGCTACTTGGTTAAACATTAGAAAAGCAAATCCCTCTTTCTTTATGGTTATTAGAAATAGTTAAGCATGTGTGATTTCCTTATTGGTTTAATGGGTAATCATGTGAAATTAAAAAAATAAAAAATTCAAAAAAACAGAAAATTAGAAAGGGGTTTTGAAGCAAAGAGAGGTATGGTGACGTGGATGTGGATAGACCAATTTAAATATAAACAAATATAGATATAGATATAGATAGATAGATAGATACAGGAGGCTCGGAGGGGATTAAGGTTGAGGCAAACTGGTACTGAACCCGACCGTTGACATTCCTGATTGCGTCTGAGCTGGTCCCCTCCCCACTACCCAGTCTGAAGACTGGATCCTTGATTGGTCATCCCCATCTGCATCTCCGTCAAGCAGAAGCGGACCGTTGGATTGACCTGCATGGCGTTCTTTGTTGGTGAAAGGTAAGAAACTCAGTGTTTTTAAAATCGGACCAGATGGTTGGATCGGAAAAATTGGGAATCGATTATGTTTTACTTCAAAAACTGTTTTTTGGCAAAAAATCATTGATTTAGTCAGCGAACCACCAATTCAAGTGATTGAACCGTCAATCCTAACAACGGTTTTTGGCTGTTTTTTTAATTTTTTTTTTGTCTAAATAACTCATCCATTTGGACAAACTTGTGGGCGTTCCAGAACTTTGACACCCCCTCGGCTATTTTTGCTTCCTGTGAGCTCTTTAGATGATGATAAGGGCCAACTCATTCAAGCTTCTAGCATTCAGTGTGTTTTGTTCGTCCGTAGCGGAAGCTGAATCCTGCCTGGGGCCTGGACCTATACGAGAGTTCGTCCATTTGCAAGGCCTCCATTTTCTTTGGGTCGATGCTTAAGTGATTGTGGGCCAGATCCATAGCGCACGGCGGGCCCCAGTTCATGTGCTGGGAAACATCCTCACGGATATTTCATACTCTCAGCAGTTACTCCCACCTTATCAATTTGACTATGCACTTATATCTTGTGATGTTGTGGGCCTTGTGGCCAATGAGGTTGCCTTTCATGCCACTCGCATCCCTTTATATTTCGTGCTTGGTGCTTTGTTGCCCCCCGTGGGCCTTTGGTTGCTGCGGACCTTGAAAAGGATATGTTCATGATGTACTTGTCCTGATTAGGATCTGATGGTCCAGGGGTGTCCATGAAAAGCCGAAAAATCAAATTAAGCTGAGAAAACTGAATTGTAAAATGCAGTTAACTAAATCGATCAGTTTGGTTTTGGTTCAGAATTTTTAAAAATCTGAAAGAGTGGTTTAGTTTTCGGTTAACCTACAAAAAAACTGATAGTTAATCGAACCGACTGATATATATCTTTATATGTATATTATATATATTTTAATATATGTCACATAGTCTCTATGCAT
Source organism: Nelumbo lutea (assembly GCF_056320005.1). Taxonomy (NCBI): domain Eukaryota; kingdom Viridiplantae; phylum Streptophyta; class Magnoliopsida; order Proteales; family Nelumbonaceae; genus Nelumbo; species Nelumbo lutea. The sequence continues at coordinate 143,078,910 of NC_142684.1, forward strand.
TATATATAAATATATATTCATTGTATATATAAATATATACTTATATTTATAACGATCTATTTATAAATATTTTATATTTTTAAAATATTTATAATATATTACATATCATTTATTATTTATAATGTAATATTATACATATATTTATATAATATATTATAAATATAAAAAACTAAAAAAATCGAAGAATCAAATTGGTCAAAAACCAAAATTGGCGGACCAATTAACCGGTGGTACCAGTTTGGTGAAATGAAAAAACCTAGTACCACCAGTTCGGTTGACAAAAAAGGGACATGGTTCAGTTAACCGAACCGTAGACACCCCTAATCCTGAGCTTTTCTACCAAATAAATAAATAAATAAAAGACATGTAATAGTGTTATCAATTGTTCTGTTGGAACTTCACTGAATTTCCTTATTCCAGAACAAATTAAGTCTCCAACCAAGCCTTCAAAATCAACAGTAAATTAATTGAAAATCCATTTTTAACTGCACTCTAATATGTTTAATTCTCCGGCTATTTACCTTGGTTTCAAACTCTTTTAACACAAAAGACGTATGGATCCCATTCCTTCTGAAGCTGGCTTGCGTCACTTTGGTTGGATCCACCAGAACCGGGCAAAACCTTAACATCATTGGAAATGGGTAGAGTTGTTTGGGCAGAATTTGGGCTTAGGTTTAGCCCAAAATCAGTACCTCAGATTGAACTGGACCCCAACGGGCCTTGGCACAGGCCGTTCTACTAAAATTGCAGCCATGAAGTTTCACTGCATTATATCACAAACTAACATGATAAAGAGCACGTTTAGAAATGGGAGGACTTCAGCTTTGAGCTGTATTGACTGGGCTGTTTTGTAAAAGCCACTAAAACTAGCTTCATCAAAAAGTCAATTTCGTGATTGAAGGAAAGCATATTGGGGCTTTCCAGGTTTTTTAAAAAGCATAGCTTCTGGGCTTTTCACGTGGAGTCCAACCTACAAAGTCAGATCCCACTACAAGAAAGTCCTCTCAAATGAGACCGGATCTGCTCTTCACACAGGGCAACTCACATTGACCTCACACACACATCCTATCATGCATTGAGAACATCTCCTGTATTTATAAGTTATAGTTCAGGGAGATGTTCTCAATGCATGGTGGATGTGCCTGTGAGGCGCCCCTGTGTGAGAGCAGATCCCGTTCCCTCTCAAACACACAAAATAAGTAATTGCGTAACCCATAAATTTCTGCTCTCTTCATTTCATGTTCTGTTTCCTGGTAGCAGTTCAGTTTTTTTAGGTATTTGTTGTCGTGCACCATTAATAATTTTCCCTTATCTATTTTCTTCAAAGTGCTGGTAGTAGAATTCCATTCCGTGCCAACGCTGGAACAAACCAGCTAACACACCAACGTGCCAGCCCTCAGGCCTCAGTTGCTGATGTAGCAGTTCAGTTGAGTAGCCCAAAAGGCTTGAATGGCATTCCTACATATAAGGGAACGGCCATTCCCTGCCCCTCTTTTGAGAATGAAATCCTATTCTTACTGATTCTAATTCTCATTTTCATTCATGTTTAAACCAAATAGACTATGGAAATAGATCATTCTGATTCCCATTCCAAAAGATTTTCATTCCGATACTCATTATAAATCAAACGGATCATGAGAAAGAAAAACGAAACTAGAAATAGTGCACTTTCTGTTGATGGTCTCGAATGATCAAATTGCTCATTTACATGGCTTTTATTCGATAGGAGTACCAAAGTACACAGGTTTTGGAAAAATCTCACACACTAAATACGGTGAGTGAGGGCTGTATTTATAATAGTAGAATCAGAGTTCAATTACAAAACAAATTGTAGAAATTATAAGAAGGAGAGAGAATAAGATAATGTAATAACAAGGGAGAGAGATAAACATGAAATACATAAAGTATATGCTAACAACTAAAGTGCACGTGGACTGCTAGAAGACTTATCGTTATCACCCCCCTCAAGGTGGACGTGGGAGAAGACACGTTCAGCTTGTGTCGAAGCCAAGTAAAGCGAGGGGTGCCTAAGGGGTTTTGTCATTATGTCGGCAAATTGATCATGCGAGGAGAAAAACTGGCCATGAAGTAGCTTTTTAGAGGCTTGACCATGAACAAAATGAACATCGATCTCAACATGCTTGATACGTGTATGGAGAACTGGGTTGGCGGAAAGGTACGTAGCACAAAGGTTGTCACACCAAAGGACTGGGGTGCCGGTTGAGAGAATGGCAAATTCTTTGAGAAGGGATTGAATCCATAGTAGTTCGACGGTAGCAACAACACCACTTTGGTACTCACCTTCACTGCTGGAGCACAAGACAGTGGGTTGCTTTTTGAATGACCATGAGATGAGGTTATTGCCAAAGAAAATGCAATAGCCACCTTGGGATTTGGATCACCCGGGCAGCTGGCCCAGTCAACATCTATAAAAGCATGAAGACGAGGAGAGTGAGACGGAGTAATACAAAGACCAAAATGAATGGTATCCTTGAGGTAGCGCAAGATGCGCTTGATGTTCAGTAGTGGGTGCATTCATGAACTGGTAGGCTTTGTTAACACAAAAGGCTATATCAGGCCTGGTGAGAGAGATATGAAAGAGCACCAATTGTACTTCTATACTCGGCAAGATTTGGAAGTAGGTCACCTGAAGGTTTGGACAATTTGCAAGAAGCGCTCATGGGAGTATGGGCGGGCTTCACATCATCAAGGTGGAGACGCTACAGAAGATAAATAATATAGCGTTGTTGGGAAAGAAATAGTCCTGTGGGTAGGCGAAGTGCAGTGGTCCCATGTCCTTAACAGCAAAGGCTGAGCCCATTTGAGTGATGAGAGAGGAGATAGTAGCTGAACTGGAACCTGTCACTATAATATCATCAACTTAAATGAGCAAAAGAAGAGAAAAGTGAGGTGTGTGCTTAATAAACAGTGAAGTATCAACTTTGGAGCAAGAGAAGTCATCATTAAGAAGAAAAATACTTAATTTTTTATACCAGGCACGGGGGGCTTGTTTGAGTCCATAAAGCGATTTGCGTAGTAAACAAACATAATCGGGTTTGGTGGAGTCACGAAACCCCAACATTTGGGCCATGTAAATGGTCTCAAAAATCTCTCCATGCAAGAAAGCATTCTGGATGTCTAGTTGGTGTAAAGAACAGCCAGGAGACAGCATGGGACAAAATGAGGTGAATGGTGACAGGCTTAATTACTGAACTATGCCCTCTTGTTGTGTAAATCCCTTTCAAACGAGATAGGCCTTAAACCGGGAGATGCTACTGTTGGGATTTCGTTTCACACGAAAAACCCATTTACACCCGACAATGTTGGAATTGGGGGGTGGGGGAACCAAATCCCAAGTATGATTGCGCAAGAGCGCTGCATACTCTTCATTCATGGCAGATTTCCAATTGGGGTTAGAGAGAGGTTTGGAGAGGCAAGAGGGCTCAGAGGTGAGGCCAGGGAGGGGGAGACGACTAGTAGAGAAGACCTTGAGCATGAAAATGCCATTTTTGGAATGAGTCACCATGGGGTGAGTGGACTGAGGAGGAGGTATGGGAATGAGCTGGGAGGGAGCAATTACATGTAGTGTTGAGGCTAGAGTAGAAGGAGAAGTGTGAACATCGTGAGGTGGGCTCACTAAAGTTATTGAAGTTGATGTGGTGGGCCCATTAAGAGGAGGCATGTGCAATGCTTGATTGGATGGGCCTGGTGGGCCCAATGGAAAAGATATGGAGGTTGGTGTTGTCATTGTTTCTTGGTTAAGGGATTCAGGAAGGTGGTTGGAGAGAGATGGGTCCGTAGTGGGAAGGGAGCTCACAACACTTGGACTAAGAGAGGGAGATGGTGGACTCAGCACGATATGGGGAGAGAGGGTCTAGAGGCAGCACATGACTCTTAAGAATGGGGGGAGTCCAACAGAAGGTTCAATGGTATGGGTGCTGGTGGGAGTGGGACAAGAGGGTTGTGAAGGGATGAGAGATCCATCGTATGGACGCCCAAATCTTGCAGAATAAGGTGGGCGAATTTAAAAAAAAAATTCTCTCCCTTCAATTGGAAATCACATTCCCTATTTTAAAAAAAATCATTTTTTTCAATGATTAATCTTGAACCATGAATCGAACTAGATCTGAACGAAGACAGTAGGAGAGGATTATACCTGATACGGAGAAATAATATCTCTCAATGAAGGTGTTCACGCCCAAGGAAGGATCCAAAGACGGCTCCCACTGAAAATGACATAGTGTAGGATGGAGCAGAATAAGCAGTGTTCTCTCCAAGAACCTAATCCTTTGCAAGAAATAACAGGATGGCACGTGAGCATAGCTTCCTATCAATCCCTTCACAAGGAACTGATGTCAAGATCGAATCTTGATTTCTCCCACTGAACTAGAGTTCGAACTGGCAGGTGAGGTGGCAACAGGAAGGAGGCGGCAAGAAAGAATTTGGCAGGGTTGCTTAATTCTTTATTCTGTGATTTCAGCTCTAAAGAGGATGTGAATATATATCTTCTAAAGGCTGCCGCCCCCTCCTTCTTTTATAACCTTAAAGGGATCAGCTCCTAATCCCATTAGGAGTTGCTGATCCAAATCATATTAGGATCAGACTTCTCTTTAAGTGATAAGGGTAAGCCCTTATCTTATCTACAGATTGGATCAACCTTTTCCTAATCTTATTAGGAGGTCTCTGAGTGGATAGGGTTAAGATCCAATCCTATCTGCTAATCCAATATTAGAATTCGCCCTTTATTTAACCGATTAAATTATCCCAGTTCAAAATGGGCTTTAGGCCCATTAAGATTATGTGCTCACTTTGCCTTCTAAACTGCTACCCAGTTGGGCTTCCTTGTATGACGTGGGACCCAAACACTGATCTACACATCAGCCACATGGGTTCAACCCAGCATTTGTTACAAGGCCTGGCCGAATACATTGTTATGGACAGTGCACCCCCTGAAACCCATCATATGGGCTCTATGGGCCAAACACTTACCCTAAGTGGTCCTTGGGCCAAGCCACCTTGTAACACCCAAGGACTGTGGGCAGATGCAAGATTAGCCCATTAGGTATTACTCTCAATGGTCTTACACTTAACCTCTTAGCCCATAATGATCAAACACTACCTGACAAGAGAATATCTCCCTCGGCTGCAAGGAATAATGTTGGACTCTCTTCTTATATGGATCCCAGGAATTAAAACCTTTTGCAAACATTTTAGAAACCGTAATATATTTACTTTTATATCTCATATAAAATATACTTTGCAAAACAAATCTCAACGATTGAAATCGGCTGTCGACAGTCTTGGTTTCCATCAGTGAGAGTGCAACCCCGATCATTACCTTTGTCTGACAAAGGGGCTGATCTTGTCACTATGATCACCCACTCAAATGAATTCTCAAACTGTTCCAACACACCCAGGTTTTGAACCCTGTTAAGGATCTCACTGATTGGCATATCAAAGACAACCCAATCCGACACCTAGTGCAGTATCATAATCGAGTCTAGGGGTCAGGTGTAACTTTCTAGTTTTGCCTATTAATCTTCAAGGTCCAGGGCAATACTGGATATCTGATCCGGTTCAAAGATTCAATTAATCGTACACTGCATGTGCCTTGGGTCTCACCCTGGTGGCTGAGACAGGCCACCCCAACCAACTTGGTGGCACATCAGTGCCAGCTTTATCAGGATAGGTCTCCCCAGACCGACCCATTAGCTGTGAACATTCTAAACTAACACGAGTCTCATTAAGTGTCCAGTTTAAGGGTATTGCATAGAAACACACCACAAGAACATGAATCAAATATGTAGTTTATTCATTTATAATAAACTCATAATGTACATCATTCTGATTGAAGATAAGGGCATACAAAAACTTTCTAACAGCTCCCACTTGCACTTAGGTTCAATCTGGTACAAGCCGGAGTCTCATGATTTCCACGTGTTTCTCAAACACTTTCTGTGATAGTGGCTTCGTTAATGGGTCTGCTACATTTTCCGCTGACACTACATTCTAAATCAGGACGTCCCCTCTACCAACAATCTCCCGCAGTACGTTGTACTTCCTCTCGATGTGCTTTGACTTCGAGTGGGCTCGTGGCTCCTTAGCCTGAGCAATTGCTCCATTGCTGTCACACAACAATGGGATGGGTGATGTGCTGGATGGAACTACTCCCAACTCGTGAACGAACTTCTTCATCCACACAGCTTCTTTGGCAGCCTCACTTGCGGCAATGTATTTGGCTTCGGTTGTGGAGTCTGTAGTGGACCCCTATTTGCTACTTTTCCAACAAGCAACACACGATCCTATCGTGAAAACATATCCAGATGTAGAATTTCTATCGTCTAGATCCGACTAGAAATCAACATCAGTATATCCCTGGATCTGTAGTGAGCTACCATCGAATACTAGACAAAACTCTTTTGTCCTTTGAAGGTACTTAAGTATGTTTTTTATAGCAATCCAATGCTCCTGCCCTGGGTTGGCTTGGAATCTGCTTACCACACTCACTGCCTGAGCAATGTCAGGACGAGTGCACAACATGGCATACATGATGCTCCCTACGACTGAGGCATAGGGAATGTCTTTCATGCCCTCAATCTCCTTAGAGGTCTTGGGAGACATCTTCTTGGAGAGAGTGACTCCGTGCCTGAAAGGAACATTTCCTTTCTTGGAGTTCTCCATGCTGTATCTTTTGACTATTTTGTCAATGTAAGCAGATTGGGATAATCCTATTATCTGCTTCGATCTATCTCTATAGAGTCGAAGACCTAGTATATAGGAGGCTTCTCCAAGATCTTTCATGGAGAATTGCTGTGAAAGCCATTCTTTCACCATAGTTAACATTCCTACATCATTCCCAATGAGTAGAATGTCATCTACATACAGAACCAAGAAAGTAACCTTATCCTCACTGGTCTTCCTATAAATACATGGCTCATCCGGATTCTACTTGAAGTCAAACGATTTGACAACAGAGTCAAAATGGATGTTCCAACTCCTAGAAGCTTGCTTAAGTCCATAAATGAATCTATTAAGTTTACATACCATGTGTGCCTGACCTGCCATAATGAAGCCTTGCGGTTGCTGCGTATAGATATTTTCAGTAAGATCTCCATTCAAGAATGCAGTTTTGACATCCATTTGCCAAATCTCATAATCATGGTATGCTGCTACAGCTAGCAGGATCCTAATGGATTTAAGCATGGCTACAGGCGAAAATGTTTCCTCATAATCGATGCCCTCGTTCTGAGTGTACCCTTTCACCACCAGATGAGCTTTGAAGGTCTCAACCCTTTCATCGGGGCCCTTTTTCCTCTTGTAAATCCACTTGCAACCAATTGCTTTTACCTCGGAGGGTGGATCTAATAGAGTCTACACTCCATTGGTCTCCATTGAGTCCATCTCAACTCTCATAGCCTCCACCCACTTCTAGGAATCTATGTCCAACATAGCTTCTGCATAAGTCACATGATCCTCCTCGCTAGTCAAGGTTTCCACTAGGTAATTATCCTGGTCATAATCAAAACGGACTGGTGACCTGGATACCCGAGTGGATCTTCTAGGTTGGTCACTACCTGAAACTTGTGGGGCATCTCCCACTGCTCCTGAGCTCTCTTCATCAAGAACTACTTCCTAACGATGGGTGTCCAGGATGTAATCGGTTTCAAAAAATTGTGCATTTTGGCTATAGAACACCTTCTGCTCACTTAGGTCATGGAACATGTAACCCATAGAGCCTTTTGGGTAGCCTATGAATAGGAAACGACTGATCTTGGATTCCAACTTGTCTGCACTCGTTCTTTTAACGTGTGCTGGATAACCCCAAATCTTCAAGTGTCTGACACTTGGTTTCTTTCCGGTCCAAGGTTCATATGGAGTGTTCGAAACTGATTTGGTTGGAACCCGATTCAGCACGTAAATCGTAGTCTCTAATGCATAACCCCAAAAGGATGTGGGTAATTCTAAGTGTATGAGAAGTGACCGGACCATATCCAATAAGGTCCTATTCCTCCTCTCTAAAACACCGTTAAGTTGTGGTATAGCAGGAGGAGCCAATTGTGATACTATCCCATTGTCCTTTAAGTAGTCCCTGAATTCGTCAGAGAGATACTCGCCACGTCGATCTGATCGAAGTGCTTTAATTTCTCTCCCTAACTGTTTCTCGACCTCTTATACTCTTTGAACTTTTCAGAAGTTAGGACCAACATAAGGTTCCTATACCAGTCGACATAGTTCAGGCCCTTCAGCTTGTTGTCATCAAGAAGCTTTGCAAATTGTCTGTTTGTCATTTTCTGATAAAAGAGCAAACATAAGTCCACAACCTAATTTGATTCATGTTCATTACATAGATATGGATTTTAATCTACGTTCCATTCCCATTTATTCATCTTCGAGATTTCCCTCCCATCTTAGTGACGGAGACTACGAGTTGTTTCTAGAAAGGTGGGAAATCACATAGGGTGCATGGTGCCAACTGTTTCAGCTGCATAACCCCACCACCTTTCTATGAAGGATCATATCCATTCATCATATGAGCTTTCTCTTTGGCTCTGTCAAACAAGGTTCAGAGCCGTTTTCAGGTAAACCTTTCTGTCCAGTGAGTGCTTACCCATCATATTCGTGAACGCCAAGGTACCGTGAGAGAGTTCCCATTTTCTAGTGAAGCCCCTCCCACATCGATTTATGACGTTCCTATCATCTTATGAAACACTCAGACAAGCTCAACAGCAAATGGATAGTCCATTTTCTAGTGCGTTTCCTCATTAATAAAGGACCCTTCCTCATGCTAATGATGGAAGGCCTTTAGAGAGTTCATCATATGAATCTCCCTATCACATGCACTCATATTATCTGGAGGGAACAGTAATTATGCCCTAGTTCGATCTAGGTCAAACCAAAAGCGGCTCCCACTGACTTTCATAAAGCTAGATTTCGGTGGGCCCAAATCGGCTAGAGTTCCGCACGTATCCTCTCCATGAGGTGTGGGGCCCATCATTGAGGGAGGTCATCTAATGACCAAAAGGGACACCATGGCAATGATGTGCATTCAGCTATGGGTGCGTAAGAGCCACTATCGAAATTGCATGGACCAAGTTCTTATGGTTCATGCTCGAAGCACATCACACATCCATACAACACATGCAAGGATAAATTGATCCAATCAATTAAATATTAACCATTTGAAGCCCATTTTTAATCCATAATATTAACCATTAATATTATCTAAGTATATGGGCTGAATTAGGGTTGATCAGTTTGGCCCATATAGCTTAATCTACGAAGTGGGCTTTAGTAGTTTTAACAACTTAAAATTGGGCCTTTACAGGTTGGGCCAAATTAATCATTTAATTAGTTATCAATCCTCAGGCCCATTAGTGGGAAAATAGGGTTGACTTTCAGCCTTGATCGAACCCTAGATTTGGTCCAACCAGTTTGGACCAATCTGGTTCGAATGGGTCTAGGGTTTGATCTTTAATTAAAGATTTAATTCAAGAATTTATTTGAAATTAATTATTGATAAAAGAACATGCAAGAAATAGTCAAATAGGGCTGTTCGCACAATCCATCATGCAAAACAGAGGTTAGATCATAGGTTGCAGTTTCATAAACTGCAAATCACAAATAACGATTCTCCCATCTGTGAAATCTCCTTCTCTACGCCGCCATCTTCGATCCAAAATAAAATAAATAGAAAACCTAATTTCTATTAATAATTACATTAGATCGAATGCCTATACATTCAATCTAAAAATAAAACTAATTATTTTACAGACCAAATATAAAAAAAATAATCAAGAAACTGCAAAATTGCAGGTTCCCTACGCCAATCAAGATTTCGATCTCCATGTGTATGAACAACCCATAAATCAAGAAAATTATAAAGAACAAATTTGAATAATAATCAGATTTATAAAATTAATTTCAGATTAATCGCCCATTAAATGGAAACAAATTTTCTAGAGAAACATCATATCTGTGCAAATCGGGTAGAACACCTTCTGCCCATTTGCGCAGGTTCAGATTTGATCCAATTTGGTTCAAGACTTGAACCTGGCTCTGAAACCACTGAAGGGATGAGAGATCCATCGTGTGGATGCCCAAATCTTGCGGAATAAGGTGGGTGAATTTCAAAAAAAAATTCTCTCCCTTCAATTGGGAATCACATTTCCTATTTTAGAAAAATCATATTTTTCAATGATTAATCTTGAACCATGAATCGAATCAGATCTGAACAAAGACAGTAGGAGAGGATTATACTTGATACGGAGAAATAATATCTCCCAACGAAGGTGTTCACGCCTAAGGAAGGATCCAAAGACAGCTCCCACTGAAGATGGCGCAGTGTAGGATGGAGCAAAATCAGTAGTGTCTCTCCAAGAACCTAATCCTTCGCAAGAAATAGCAGAATGGCACGTGAGCACAACTTCCTATCAGTCCCTTTACAAGGAACTGATGTCAAGATCGAATCTTGATTTCTCCCACTGAACTGGAGGTCGAACTAGCAGGTGAGGCGGCAACAAGAAGGAGGCGGCAAGAAAGAAATTGGCAAGGTTGCTTAATTCTTCTTTCTGTTATTTCAGCTCTGAAGAGGATGTGAATATATATATCTTCTAAAGGTTGCCGCTGAAGGGATAGGATATCCATCACATGGACGCCCAAAGATTGCGGAATAAGGGGGGTGAATTTCAAAAATTTTTCTCTCCCTTCAATTGGGAATCAAATTCTCTATTTAGAAAATCATATTTTCAATGATCATTCTTGAACCATAAACTGAACCAGATCTGAACCAAAAGGAGTAGGGAGGGGTAATACCTGATACGGAGAAGTAGTATTGCCCAATGGATGTGTTCACGCCCAAGGAAGAATCCAAAATCTGCTCCCACTGAAGATGGCACAGTGCAGGGTGGAGTAGAATCAACAGTGTTCTTCCAAAAGAACTTGACCCTTCGCATAAATCAACTTGATGGCCTGTGAATACAACTCCAATCAATCTTTTCTCCAAAAGATTGATATCAAGATCGAATCTTGATTTCTCCCAAGAACTGGAGATCGAACTGCTGGAGGTGGCGGCAAGAGAGTATTTGCAGGGTGCAGAATTCTCTCTTCTTGTGATTTTCAGCTCTGAAGACAAGAGTTGTGTGTTGCATGTCTAAAGGTTTCCGCCCTCTCCTCCTTTTATAATCTTAAAGGGATCAGCTCCTAATCCCATTAGGAGTTGTTAATCCTTTTAAGTGATAAGGGATAGCCTTTATCTTATCTGCAAATCAGATCATCCATCTCCTAACCTAATTAGGAGGATTCCAGATCTAAATCTTATTTAGATCTTGGACTCTCTAAGTGGATAGGGTCTGGGCCCAATCCTATGAGCTGATCCATCTCAGAATTCGCCCCTTTAATTGACTAATCAAATTAGTCCAGTTCGAATGGGCTTAAGGCTCATTTAAGGTTATGTATTCACTTAGCCTTCCAAACTGCTGCCCAGTTGGGCTTAATTGTATGGCGTGGGACTCGAACATTGATCTAAATATTAGTCACATGGGTTCAGCCCAGCCTTTGTTACAAGGCTTGGCCGAATACACTGTTATGGATAGTGCACCCCCTGAAAACCATCTCATGGTCTCTATGGGCCCAACACTTATCCTAAGTGGTCCCTGGGCTAAGCCACCTTGTAACACCCAGGGACTGTGGGCAGATGCAAGATTAGCCCATTAGGTATTATCCTCAATGGTCTTACACTTAACCTCTCAACCCATAATGATCATACACTGCCCGACAAGAGATGACCTCTCCCTCAGCTGCAAGGAACAGTGTTGCACTCTCTGCTTATATGGATCCCGGGAATTAAAACCTTTTGCAAACCTTTTAGAAACCATAATATATATACTTTTATATCTCATATAAAATATATTTTGCAAAACAAATATCAACGATTGAAATCGGCTGCCAGCAATCTTGGTTTCCATCAGTGAGAGTGCTTCCCCGATCATTACCTTCATCTGACAAAGGGGCTGATCCTGTCATTATGATTACCCACTCAGATGAATTCTCAAACTGTCCCAACATACCCAGGTTTTGACCCCCCGCTAAAGATCTCATTGATTGGTATATCAAAGACAACCCAATCCGACACCTAGTGTAGTATCATAATCGAGTCTAGGGGTCGGGTGTAACTTTTCAGTTTTGCCCATTAATCTCCAAGGTCCAAGGCAATACTGAAAATCTGGTCCAGTTCAAAGATTCAATTAATCCTACACTGTATGTGCCTAGGGTCTCACCCTAGTCTCACCCTAGGGTCCAGTTCTGCAGATAAGATAAGGGCTTGCCCTTATTACTTAAAGGGAAGTATGATCCAAATCATATTTGGATCAGCAATCCTAATGGGATTAGGAGCTGATCCCTTTAAAGTTATAAAAGAAGGAGGGGGCAGCTGTTAGACAGTTTTGTATGCCCTTAGCTTCAATCAAAATGATGTACTTTATGAGTTTATTGTAAATGAATAAAAGTGCATATTTGATTCATGTTCCCTTGGTATGTTTTTATGTAATACCCTTAAGTTGGACACTTAATGAGACTCGTGTTAGGCTTTAGGCCCATTAAGATTATGTGCTCATTTTGCCTTCCAAACTGCTGCCTAGTTGGGCTTCCTTGTATGGCGTTGGACCCAAACATTGATCTACACATCAGCCACATGGGTTCAACCCAGCCTTTGTTACAAGGTCTGGCCGAATACACTGTTATGGATAGTGCACCCCCTGAAATCCATCACATGGACTCTATGGGCCCATCACTTACCCTAAGAGATCCCTAGGCCAGGCCACCTTGTAACACCCAGAGACTATGAGAAGATGCAAGATTAGCCCATCAGGTATTATCCTCAATGGTCTTACACTTAACCTCTCAGCCCATAATGATCAAACACTGCCCGACAAGAGAGGACCTCTCCCTCGGCTGAAAGGAACAGTGTTTCACTCTCTTCTTATATGGATCCCGGGAATTAAAACCTTTTGCAAATATTTTAGAAACCGTAATATATATACTTTTATATCTCATATAAAATATATTTTGCAAAACAAATCTCAACGATTGAAATCGGCTATCGGCAGTATTGGTTTCCATTAGAGAGAGTGCATCCCCGATCATTACCTTTGTCCGACAAAGGGGCTAATCTTGTCACTATGATCACCCACTCAGATGAATTGTCAAACTATCCCAACGCACCCAGGTTTTGACCCCTGCTAAGGATCTCATTGATTGGCATATCAAAGACAATCCAATCCGACACATAGTGCAGTATCATAATCGAGTCTAGGGGTCAGGTGTAACTTTCTAGTTTTGCCCATTAATCTCCAAGGTCCAGGGCAATACTTGATATCTGGTCCGGTTCAAAGATTCAATTAATCGTACACTGCATGTGCCTTGTGTCTCACCTTGGCGGTTGAGACAGGCCACCCCAACTGACTTGGTGGCACACCAGTGTCAACCTTATCAGGATAGGTCTCCCCAGACCGACTCACTGGCTGTGAACATTCTAAACTAACACGAGTCTCATTAAGTGTCCAGTTTAAGGGTATTGCATAGAAACACACCACAAGAACATGAATCAAATATGTAGTTTATTCATTTACAATAAACTCATAATATACATCATTCTGATTGAAGATAAGGGCATACAAAAACTGTCTAACAAGTCTAGAAAAAGGAAAAAACGTCTTCATTGAAGACGATGTGCCGGGAAATAAAAATGTGGCCAGAGGGTATATGGAGGCACTTGTAACCATGATGGGCTCTACAACACCCCCAAAAAAACACATGATTTGAAGCGGTAAGCAAACTTGTGATTATTGTAGTCCCATAGACATGGGAAACTTTCACACTTGAAGACTTTCGACCATGACAAATTAGGTCTCGAGTGAAAGAGGGCTTCCCATGGTGAGCTGTATCTTAACACGGGTGTGGGTAAGTAGTTGAAAAGATAGGCAACGGTGTCAATGACATCCCACTAGTAGGTTAAAGGGACAGAAGTGTGAGGCCCATGTCAAACAATGGATTTGTGACGGCATTCAACAGTGTCGTTTTGTGCAGATGTGTGTGGACAAATCAACCTATGAACGATTCCATGTTGGATAAGAAAGGGCTTAAAACTACGGAATTCTCCACCATCATCAGTTTAGAGAGCCTTGATGGATGAATTTAAAAGTTTCTCAACCATAGATTTAGATTTAACAAAAGCATCAAATGCTTTTGTTTCCTAGAAGCAAAAGGCAATTTATGACTCTTGCCCAACTGGCAAGAGTCATGTGAACTTAGTAAAATCATCAACAAATGAAATATAATACTTAAAACCATGAGAAGAAACCGGGGCTGGTTCCCATAAGTCCACAAAAATTAATGAAAGAGGATCAGAACAAGAATGTTTCCTAGAAGCAAAAGGCAATTTATGACTCTTGCCCAACTGGCAAGATGAACAAAAGGCTAAGGATTTATTTGAAGAGAGAGGCAACTGATTGGTGGAGATGACATGGCGCACAATACGGGGCTAGGATGCCTAAGCCTGTAGTGCCACGTGTCAACATTGCAACGTTCACCTATGAAGGCCAAAATAGAACTGAGTTGAGGAAGTCCTCTTGGGTCTTGATGATAAAGACCATTCTTATTCCACTCGTGGAACAAAATCTTTTTGGACTGGAAATCCTTTATAGCAAAAAAGTTGGCATGGAACTCAAAAAAGACATCATTATGATGGTAAAATTGCCCAATTGAAAATAAATTTTTGGTAATTAAAGGAACATGAAGAACATTTTTCAAAACCAAGGGACGGGTGAGGTTGGGAATGAGTGTAGAACCAATCGGTAGTGAGATGATTTGTAGCTATGGATTCCGGATACCATAGAGAATGATCAGCAGAGGAGTTGGAGGGTGTTGTATAGGCTGAAGTGTGATTTTTGCGCTTGCAAATTTGACATGGGCTTGAAGGTCGTTGTGGGCCTGAAGGTTGGCCATTATTAGGATCATTGGTCCCTTTTTTTGAATAATTTTCTTGACCATGTTCCCGTGGAGGGTTGGGTCATCCATATTGAGAGGACTGATTTAGGGAGACACGGGACTTATTGTTATTGTTGTTGTTGGGCCCACGAAAGGCTGTATTGGAACTAAATGGACAGGATTGGAATTCAAGTTTGAAATACTCCTTCCGGAGTTCATGGTTTAACAACGTTCCATTGAGTTCCTCGGTGGACAATTCATCAGAGCGAGCGTTTGCTGATGTGACAAATGCCTCATAATCAGGTCCTAGACCCATCAATATTCGAAGGTTTAGATCAAATTCAGATATAGGAGAACCAACAACAGCGAGGCTGTCAGCCAATAATTTGGCTTTCTGGAGATAATCAACCACAGGTAGCGTACCTTTTCTGAGATGTTGTAACTCAACATGCAGTTGCATCACTCGGACCTGTGGTTTGGAGGCAAAGTGTTTTTCCAATGATTTCCACAGCATTGCTGACAAAAGCCAATTTAGTAAGAGGGCATCCTGTTTTTCCCATGTGATAAATGCTGAGTTGAGAGTGTTGCTGGAACTGGTCATTGACTCTTCACTATTGGGGGTGACGGTGAGATATTTGGTTGGGCATGGGCTTGATCCATCCACATATCCAAGTAATCCGGTCCCTTCGAGAGCTTGAAAGATTTGAGAGTGCCACAGTAGATAGTTGTTTCTATCTAGCTTCACTGTGACGAGATGAGTGAGGTTTACATTGGGTAGCCTTGGATTTTGGTTTTGGGTTTGGAAATTTTGAGTAGTGGTGGCGGTGCTACTACTTGACATACCAAAGTACATAGGTTTTGGAGAAATCTCACATGTTAAATACAGTGAGTGAGGGGTGTATTTATAATAGTAGAATCAGAATTTAATTACAAAACAAATTATAGAAATGATAAGGAGAGAGGATAGGATAATGTGATAACAAGGGAGAGAGATAAACATGAGATCCCTAACGAGGGGGAGAGATAATATGATAATGTGATAGCAATTACTTCACTAGCAACTAAGGTGCACGTGAAATGCTGAAAGACTTATCGTTATCATGGAGAGATCCCTAGTTTTAGTGCTAGCAAAGAAATTTGTCCAAAAGAGAGAGATGATTAGTTGTTAATGGAGAAGTAATTGTTTGTCCACAAGTTTGTACATATGCGTGTGTCTTTGACCTAATGCTCTTAATGAAACTTTGTCTTCTTCCACTCTTTGCCTAGATCTTGGTTTTTACTTTAAAAGAAGAAACGAGCTGAAACTTTATATCACTCATAAACGCAAATTTCACGGATGACTTATTGCGCAAAAAATGTACAAGAGAGAAAAATGCGCAATATATAGCAATCAAAACCATGATTTAGCGGAATACAAAAGTGCAAAGCACTCATAGAACCTATTTTGTGTATCATTCATCATTTCATTGTATTGTAGTGCTCGGGTGGGTGAGTCTTACCAGAAGAGACAAAACTTAAACAGTGGTAATACATGAGAGTTAGGGTTGAGGGGTCAGTCAGAGACTCAGAGCTAGCTATCATTTCTCCTAATTAATCCAAATGCAACCTAACCTAACTTGTATATTTGAATATTATTATAGTTTGTAATGCAAATGGGCCGAACGTGAAACATTCTCCAAAGAAGGGTAGCATTTTCAAGAGATTCTTCTCTCTGCCACCAATTGAGTTTGAAAAACCTTGTAACCACAGCATTGCTTTTGTTATTGCCACGCCTACATGTTTTCTTCTATTATGTATCTCCATTGCCCATGAAAAGAAATCAATTAATCAAATACTTGATTTTGGTAAAATGTCGAGTGGCATTACATTAACAAACAACGTTGAAGGGGCCTTGAATTCTTGATAGTAGTACGTAGTAGGCTTGCAGCGAAAATATAAAGTACCATAGAGCGTAGAGCTCGAAAAGGAAAGCCTTCCTTTCCTTTCCTTGGCCGTACAATAAGTAGTAAGCAAGGACACATCTCCCCATGAGTCGTGTACTGTGGATCTCGAGGCGAACCTTCTTCTCTCCCTCCCCCATCCCCATCTCCACATCCACACCCACCCTCCCCATGTCCTGCAGTACTGCACACTAGCATTTGCACCTCTCTCTCTCTCCCTCTCTCTTATTTGGTTGAACACTTGTGGGGTTCCCTCCAAGTCTTGAGTTTCCATATATGCGCTTTGAATTAATATGTTGGTTCACAAAGTTGATAAAATAATGACCTAGGTATTGGGATGTTCTTCTTACTACATCATTAACTTATGTTATCTTGTGTAGGGAAGAGTAGGGTTTTAATTAGAGAGAGAGAGAGAGAGAGTGAGGGAAGGACAAAACTGTATATGACTGTGTCCGGCTCCTCCATTAATTGCTCTCTTGGTTTTCTTCCCCTCAAAACAGAACCCAAAGAAATGAATATGTTAACTCCTTTGACAATTGCACTCGTGGAGTCGTGGTCCAATTAATGTACGAAACCAACAAACCACAGGTACAGAGAATAAATTAATGAAAACAAGCATTATCCACACTTATCTTGGAGCTAACTCATTACTAATTAGCATCTTTTTGCTAATTAATTTCTGACATGCTATGTAATATATGTTTTATTTTCGTTAATATTTTCTTAATGTATTGATAGTCACTCCCAACAATCGATACAAATATAAATAAAAACACAAATACAAATGGGCTCTATTATTTTTAAATTGTGCTGGAGATTCTTAATCTTCCAAATATATTCGTAATGCTTCAATGCAGAACCTCTGTTAAAAGGTGTTGTCGTTGGATTATTGGCAATGGATGGGCAGTTAACTGGGATACATACCCGTGGCTTCCATATGGTGTAGCACCAACTCTGGTTTGTGATACACCACCTTCGGGTTATATGAGGAAAGTCTCCTAATTATTTCATCAACCCGTCGACCAACTCATTGATTACTTCACGACTACGGGAACTTGTTGCAGATGAAGATGTGAGTACATCATCACAAATATATATGCCTTTCACTCTCGGGATGTGGCTGATGAACTAATTTGGACTCTTACCACCAATGGCAAATTTACTACTGCATCAGCTTATCGATTTATATCAGATCAGTATGCGCACTCCTCATCGATCATCATGTTTGAAATTTGGAAATATTTCTTGAAAATCATTTTGGAATATAAAACATTTACCTCCACGAGTACATATGTTTTTGTGGCGATGCCTACTTGGTGCTCCACCTGTAGCTGAAAGCATTTTTAAATACTTTGTGGCACTGTTTTTAAAATTGGATTGGATCAGATGGTCGGACTGGGAAAATCGGATTGACGGATTCTATTTTCTTTCAAAATCGCTTTTTCTTTCAAAACCGTTGATTTTGGTTCAGAAAACTGTTGAACTGACTGAATAATCTTTGAACTGTTCGAACGGTTTTGACCATTTTCCAATTTTTTATTTTTTTTAATTTTTAATTTTTTGTCAAAACGGACTGGCCATTCGGGTTAAATGATTGGACTGTTCAAACCGATAACCAGACCCCTGACCGGTTCGTTTTTAAAAAACATACTTTGTGGTGAAGCAGTGGAAAATATTGTTCATCTCTCTTCTTTCATTGTCCTAGCTACTACCAGAAGGATTTGGTTTGAACTTAATTTGCATCTCGACTATCCATCAAATTGGAGTTACGCGATGATTGGTCATTAGAAAGTTGGTTCTCTCGTTGGTTTCAACAGAAAGATCCGACAAACCCAGCTCATCTATCAAACTTTGCCATTTGTGCTATATATCCTCATGTGGCGTATATGGAAGGCTAGGTGCAAAACTGTGATGGAGCACAAAACTTTCGACCCAAAATCAGTAATAATTGCTGCACATGCTCATATTGATGTCTCATGAAAATAGGCATCGATTGACAATAATTAGAAATACTCCTTCCTAGTGGATCAAACCAATTTTTCCTTCATATAAGATTAACTTTGATGGGGGCTATGAATAGAGAGTAGTAGTGCAGGAGGAATTGAAATTTTAATAATCCGTGTCATCACAATAGTGACTTCTGTTTTGATAGAACAATACAAATCCCTGTAGTATTTCCCATTGAAGTGGAATCAAAAGCAATTCTATCTAACCTTCATTTTGCATTAGAGGTTGGGATTACTTCCGTCATTCTAGAGGAAAACTTTGCTCCTCCATGACGTATCAGATCTCTGATAGCAAATTGCAAGCTCCTTTTAAATCAGCTCCCTCACTGCTCAGTTTACTAAATTCTCAGAGAGTGCAACAAAACAACTCACATTCTCCCCAAAAAAAGGGCTCTTCATATTCCTAGAATGTACACTTGGGGACTTACTCCACATTTCTTATTAGACACTTTGTATTTTGATTGTACAGGCGGGGCAGTCTTAATATTTAAGTTGAGGCCTATGCACACTACATAGGAACCTCGTATGCCATTAAAAAAAAAAGCATCTAAGTCCATCAAGCGCCTGATCTATGCCCAGTTGTCCTTGAGGCTAGCCCCATAATCAGGAGAGAGGAACCTTATTATTGTAACTTAGTTTTCTTTTTCTATATTAAAATTTCTCTGCATTCTGCACGCAAGACATGTCAAGAAATAATATTTTATGATTTAGAGTATTGCCAAATATTGAATTGATACAATTGATCACCTCAAAGGTGAAGCATCTAATCAGTCACTTTACAATTACAAATAAGCAATTCGATCGTTCTCAGTCTTATATGTAGAAAAGTGGTCATATCAATTTTTTGTGAAAGCGTACGTATTAATATGGCAAGCAAGCTCTATAAAATTATAAATGGTCTTGGGTAGAGCAGGCGAGGTATTCTTTCATTCTTTGTAATTAAGGGGCGCGAGTAAGATGTCGAACCCCGATACCTCTTCAATTGGAAGGTTCTCTATTGGTTTTTGACTTTTGCATTATTTGTTCGTTATTTTACAAGGGATAATGCTAGTCACAATGAAATTAATTAAGGTTCTTTGAAGGTCACATTTGCTTGGTAAAATGGTTCAAGAGTGAGTTACAGAGCGCCTAATTTTCTTTTCTAGCAAACCGATGTAAATCAAGAAGAAAAAGCTAATGTAAGGTTCAATGTCATCAGGGCTCTAATAATCACATAATTAAAGCTCCAATTTTATTATATTTCACTTTGCTCTTCTTTCTGCATTGGTTCATGATTTCATACAAAATAAGTTCCCAAATACGTAAAATGCATGCATGTCAAAACTTGAAACTTCTATCTATCTGTATATATATACATCATAATTGGGGATGAGGGGGCAGTACAGTGTAAACGAAAGCGATGCAGGGATGGTGCATGTCTTTTACTTCTCAACTTGAATGATGAGATGGGGTCGTCGACCCACCACCGCCACCACCACCATCAAAGGTCCAAAGCAATACAGAGATGGTAGAGGTAAAGGGATGGGGGCTAGCCGCTAGCTAGCTACATTTAGGCCATCGACTGACCCACTTTTGCCTGCTGCCAGTAGGTGTTGAATATAATTCGTAGAAACAAATTAAGGACATTAATGTTGCAGTCGTACGTTTGGCATCCTAATGTTGATAAAAAGGATGATTCCATCCATCTTCTCATTTATCTATATAGTCTACGTCTTTCCGCGCCGTATGTACATACGTAGTAGAGTTGTAGAACAAGGGAAATTGATGAGCACCCGCAGTCTGCAGACAGGAATTAAGGTCGGGCTTATGGGCTCACGGCTTTGGTGCCTAACCTAGCTAGTCCAATCGAATCGCCGCTCCTTTATGTCACACACCTTCTACTGTTCTTCCTCTCCGATTAAAACAAGTGCATTGAATATGCCCCCTAATGGCTTTTTAACTGTGTTGTTGGCTAAACCTGTTCCCACGACTAGGAGGTGATGTGACGAACACGTGAACAAGTATTCCTGGGAATTGGGAAACAACCAAAGCCACCGCATGGAAGGTTCAGGGTCACCTCTTATATTTTTTTGGACGACTCCAGTATGTATAGCGCAAATAATCAGTAAGCTATGTTCACAATTTGTTATAAATCTGTGAGGTGTTTGAAACCATTGCGTTTTTCCAACAACGGCATTGTGTTTTTTGAGAAAATATTCATTCACGGTGCTGTTTGGTTCCATGCCAGAGCCAGAAAACGCTGTGAGAAAACGGCTAATAGAACTGTATATGCCGATACATTTTTTACAGTTTTCCCAAAACCTGATATGACTCCTACTTGATGCATTCTTTTAAGAAAACGTCAATGAGCCAAACACCACTTTAAATATCACCATCACCCAAACTTTATCCCAACTATATGGGGTCCCTTCTATGAATCCAGTTCTGTCACTTCATTCTATTTAATAGTTTATTCATTATGAAATTATTAATGCTTAAATTATTTATTACTACTTTACCACATGTCATGGTTGATTGTTTTTTTTTTTTTTTTTTAATTATATTCAAAGGCTACATAACTGGGGTAGCCCAGCCCATCGCTCAACCCTGGTGCAGGCGCCAGGCGGGATTAGAACTTACCAACAACCTGGTTGGCACCTTGTACTACATCACCTGATTGATGGATATCCCTTTTATTTTAGCCCTTCACCTTCACCTTGTAACAAATTGTTTCTTCTTACGTTTGAAGCTCAGCTCAACCGATTCATTTATTAAATCTTCCACTACACGAGTTGGTATATCTGGTCAATATATGCTGGCAGTGTGGTACCCAGAATTTGATCTTTTTATCTGCTATGCATTTGTGATGTGACTATAATGGTTTCGGTGCACTTGCCGCTTTCCGCTCTCGGTGTCTCGTATTAAATGCTTGGTTGGTTGGTTCATGGATCATGGTTGCTCACTTCCTCTCCCAAGTCCCAAGTCACCAACACCGTGGACCATGGTCCTGGTCCAAGTCCAACAATGCGCGTGCTCTTTGCCGTCATGTGCCAGACGGGTTCAATAGACTCAGCAGTCAGTACATACACTGAGCCGACCGGGTCTTAAATAACTTAAATATCCAAACATTCGCTACACACCAACAGATCCAACACTAATTAATCTAGGCCTTAAGGGACAACCCACCCCATCGAGTCTACATTCTACAATGACGGAAGACGATGATCTATAAAAGTAAAATGACGGTACTTCAGTCCAGATTTCAGAACAAAACAACCACATCCAATGGCCCTGATATTCAGAATGCATCTCACCTGACCAGAGGCTCACACCTGCGTTACAGTTGACGACTATTACAGAATCAGAATTGCTTGTTCACCTCATCCTGTTCCAAATTCCAAGCAGTTATTACTTCTAAGAATATAATTTCTAAGTGCTGCGCTTCCCGATTCCAAGTTTCCAACCCCAGATTCAACAAAACTTCTAAAAGACAAAAATTTCTAGCCTTGCGTGATTTTTAAATTTTTAATATGATGTTGTTGTTTTCAAGAACCAGCCATGAGACATTGAATACCCCATGTCTCATTTCCCTCTGCTTGGTCTGCAACTCGAACGAAGCAGCAAGTCAACAAGCAAAAACTCCTCCATGCTTCGAAATGTTGTGCCCTTTTCATTGATTAATTAATTAGCCATGCGTCGTGAGTCAGTCAACTATCTTTCATTCCATGGCTGGGGCTGGCTATCCTCTCCTCGTATTGTTATAGATTAAAAGTCGATGAGAGACACTGATCGGTTGGATAAACATATAGGAGGAGGATGTAAGGATTCTTTTCTTTTTCCACAAGTAGTTGACAGTTGACACCTTTATTTTTTTTAGTGTATGCTCGGTGGTGTAATATGGTGACTTGATCAATCGGTTTGAATTGATGAAATTGTATCCCAAGATTCTCAATAAATTTATATGTACAATGTTGAATTACTTAATCTTTGTGACAAAAAAGGTTTAAGACATTTCTTTTAGATCTTCATAAGCAAAGGTAAGCAGCCGGGTTTTGATTTACAAGTTACAACACATATTTCTCTTTTACAGAGTGTAGCAAACCAGTTGTCAGCTTGCTCGAATGTGACAGAAAGGGACTATAGCTTAGAGCTTGACCTTTCATATATGCAGGAGAAAAGAGAATAAACAGGACCATCTATGAAAAGAAACACCAGTACTCGATCTCTCTATCAGTACAGCCAAGATCCCATATTCTGTTAAAGAAACTGCTCTCAATCATCTTTACTTTTGTGTTTACCAAAACAAAATCGTTTGTAACTTTGCAGAAAAGAAGAAGGAAAAAAAAAGCTCTCACATTACATTACCTATTTTTTTGTTATTTACAAACGGTAGGGAAAATGGCAAAATTAAGAAAAAAAATTATGTAAAAATTTTTCCATCATGAACAGAGCCTGGGTAAGGATCTAGCATTACTAGAGCTTGATAGTCGTGACTTCATGATTTTTGCCATTTGAGTTTGCATTTTCCTACAAACCTTCTCCAATTTCATCACCCTCCATTGCATCCCTTGTAAATGTGCCTTGAGTTTTTCGTTCTCCGTTGAAAGATCGAGCTTTCTTGCATAGAGAACAACCTGGTCATCATCCTCATATTTCTTCCCCTTGCTTCCCTTCTCATTATAATCATAGGGGGGATCACCCAGGGATTTGAAATGGTTCATGTCTTGGAGTATGCTTTTGAGCTTTGATTGTTGAGCTATGAGGGCTTGGACTGCTGTTCTTGATGGGAATTTTTTGTTTTGGGCAAGGTGTTTGCAAGCTTCAGATGAAAGCTTCTCATAGTTCAGTGCACAACAGATCTTCATCCTCTCTTCCTCCGATAATCCAGCATGAACCTGCAAGAATCCATCCCATTTCAATTCAAGCATTGAGATTTGGACAAACCAAGAATTCGACAAATCGTCTCCGTTCCTGCAGTTTAATTAGTAAACTCCAAACTCATTATGTCATCTGGTTGGGCAAATTGAATGTTACAGAGGCATGAACTTTGAGTTAAACGTATTGGTACATAATGATGATAACCCAAATAACGTTGCATCTAAGATTTGAGAAATGTAATACCATACCTCAAGATACATGTCCATGGCTCGGTATATTCCATCATGGGAGTCTCTCGCAGAATCTGGAAGAGCCAGAGCTAATGCAGCAAATTTTGAAGGTTTCAAGCATGAATCTGGTGCTACCTCCGCAATGTATAAGTCCACCAAGCTAGCAACTTTCTTCAGTCGAGTAGAAGATACCCAACAACCTCCCGTTTGAAGAAATGATTTCAAGAACCTCAGGACCAGGTTCACATCATACAGATAAGCCACGCTAGGTGGAGAGGGTACAAGAAAATTATCCAATGTTGCTTGATCCAGCTGTGATCCAATCATACCTTCTAATCTGTTCCGGCAAATCTTGCTTACATTCAAACTCAAAGCCACTCGAAGAATCCCGAACAAACTCTTGCAAGAAACAGAGCTCCAATCAAGTGAGAAGAGCATCTCTACAACAGTCTCTATAATTTTACACTTCTCATCTGGTGTTGCTCCAGAAAACCTTGATTTTTGGTAGTAAAAGAGGAACTTACTGATAGTTGCATGATTGAATTTTTGGGCAGTCATGGCCTTTATCACTTTTTCAATCAAACTGGGTTGAAAAGCCACAAGATCTTCAAACCACCACGTTGCCCTTGAGTAGCTGTTCTTCGTACTTTCAGTGCTTCTAGTGTCACAGGAGAACCGCAAAGCAGTGCTATCCGTGGAAGAAGTAGAAGGGCTTGCATCACTAGCCGGAGCCATCCTTGCTACAAGGGAATCCAGGCATTTCTGAAGTAGACCTGAAGAATTCACAATGGGAACAAATTGTTGGCACTGTTTCAAAGCTCCCAGAAGCTCAGACCAGGTCCAGTAAGTGATCCCTTCAAGGAATTTCTCAGTCTGCTCAAGTAGATTGTCAGTGAAGGATACGTCTTTGTTCATTTCCATGAAATGGGCAACACTGTTTAGGAGGATGACGTTAGATGAAGTTATCTCAGTTCTGCCGTTGTTGTAGCAGAACCTTGCCATAAGCTCAAAACCCTCTACTCCTCCTGGTAAGTCATGGAATACCACTTTAATTTTCCTGCTCTTGCCAGTAGATTTCCCAAATAATCTATTTAATCTGCCCGAGAATGATGAAATAATTTTCTGCAAATATCCATGACAGAACAAAAGTGAGATGGTAAAAATGCAAATAGTAAGTTTCAGGAACCAAAAACTGGAGATGGATTCCATATCTAAAGAACCAGCTACTAATCAAGGAAATATGATAAAGAAGATATGCATTCGTTTCAAAGGTTAGAAGAAAACATTAGAACGGTGAGAGGTCATTATAGACAACAAATTTGTGACTGAGAATCAGGAAAAGATGTCTGCTAATCATCCTAACATTAGAAAAAGGGACAGAAAGAAAACATTAGAAGAGAGGAATAGCATGGAAACAGAAATGAACAGAAGAAGAGAAGAATGAATCTCAGCCAATACCTTCTTTTGTGAAAATGGTGAGAACATGTGGCGAAAACCACAGGGATGAATGCAGATAGAAAGAGAAAAAGAAAGGAGGGAACTAGAAGCTCCATATTTCTGCAGTGTAGATGCAAATATACATGAAGGTAGGGAAGAATTATTCAGGATAAGATGGACAAGTACATCTTGGAAGAAAAGAGAACATGCAAAAGTAGGTTGAGTCGTAGTTGAAGCAGATAAAATTTGCAAATGCTTCTATAAAAGCGCCTAGGAAACTAAATTTTCTTTGATAATTATAAAAGCAATAGACATAAGTATTAAAGAGAGACAAGAAAATAAAAAAAAAAGGAACTAAGATCCTCAACAACAACAACTAAAAGCGGCCTGATTTTCTTATGGGAAATAACAGCACAAGCGGAGAAGAAAACCTCCCCTGAATCTGAAACAATTCAAAGCAACATTCACAATGGAAGGACAAATTACAAATCACAAACCCAATTAAAGCAGACCAAATCAAATTAAAACAGAACCTCTAGAGTAGGGAAAAGAAGCCTGCAATTACCAACAGAGTAGAAGAAATGAACAGAATGAGCAGGAGTATAATTACCTTATCTACCAAGAAAATCTCTTGCCCATTAACATCCACTTCGAGGTCACAGCAAACTTCCATCGTTTGAATACAAAAACAAAGACAAAAAAGATCACTCCTCAAATTAGACGCTTTTTAACACCCAGAATGAGATTTTTTCAAGCACCCGATGGGAAAAGATCATTTTTCAGAATAATTCAATAGAGAAGAGAGAGGAGAGTGAGAATGTAGGGAGAGAGAGCCATAAAAGTCCATATTCTGAGATGGGGAAGAAGACAACGGAAAGAAGTCACTTCGATTCTGCAGCTTAGTCACTAAGAGTAGGAGAAGCAAGGTTCAGAGAGAGAGAGAGAGAGAACCAACAAGGCCTAAAAGACAGAGAAGAAGCATATATATATATATATATATAATATAAACAAAAAAGAAATAAAGAAAGAATAGGTAAAAGTGTACAACTATGTAGCAGAGAGAGAGACCTTCGGAGAAAAACAGTTGTAATGGCCAATCCCGACTCCAATCCTTTCTCTGACATTCCTGCAAAAATTTTCCACCCTCAATAAAATAGACCATAAATGCTGCGGGTATTCTCACCGGAGCCTTAGAGCTGAAGCTGAATATCTCCCCTCCTCATTTCAGGCATTCTCTTTATTATTATTCCCTTTTATTATTATTATTATTATTATTATTATTATTATTATTATTATTTTATTATTATTATTATTCATAAAAATAATAAATAATATTTTCTTTTCATAATAACAATTAATAGCACCTCTTACCGAGATCAAATCTTTTCTTCATTCCCAGCTTTTCCACATTATTTCTAATTGACGAAATTGCCCTTGTGTAGTTTCTACCACTTTTATATGGGCCCTCCATTCATAGTAGGGCCATATTAAAAATCCATTTATTGATCGTAAATTAGTCCAGGTTTGTTTAGCGTTCCTTTTGTTCCCTGATCAATTTCTCCCACCCATCGCTTCTACTGAAAATCTGAAATGGGCAAGAAAAGATGATTTGCTAATTGCTATCGTTGATATTATAATATTATATGTGCGTAATCTTGCGGTTGGGGATAGACAGAGTAGGTACACCCAACTGAAATGGAATCGAAAATTGAATCTTTAGAACTGATTGACTATCGATCCGTTGATTCCCTTTTCTGGTGGATTCGACGGTTCCGATCGTCAATAGCTTTGTGTGGGTCCGACTCCGAAAGTCCAAGTACGTGTCACGTAACATCTAGCATTACACAAACATTATCGATCGGTTGACTACTGAGAGTCTGAGACGAAGGCAAGGGAGACCGGGTCTGCTCCTCACACAAGGCGAGGGCACCTGTAAGACTAGGACTTATCCCAACCCAAGGTTGTCGTCATTCCTCAATCCGTATACCGGTTCAGATTACCTGATCAAAGATCCATGTACCGATTCAGCCCATGGCCTACTTGAGCTAGAATTCGTCCCCCACCCACTGTTCACCAATCCAACGGTTTCAAAAATCTGGATAGATGTCACATCTAAAGTGGATCAGTGCAACTATTGAACAGACCCTAGTGCTAGTTATATAGGAATCATGTGCACCCTCCTAACAGTCTCGCGTACCATTAGTCCATCTGTCCATGACCATCCATCTAAATCTAAACCCTATACCTGGAGTAGTCCTCACTCCTCATGGTCCAACCCAGGCCAGGGCCAAGGAGGGATATTTAATTATTTATGTTCTTTTCTTCACCAAGGAAACAGATTGAAGGGTGGGGATTTAACCAGTGATTGGTGGAGATTCCAATCTGAAGTGAGAATAGTGCCTATACCCGTGGCCGTGGTTGATCTTGATTCATATTTCATGGGTGCACATTGCCACGTGTTGGGTCCCAAAGGTGTGGAGAAGTTGAATTGTAACTACATTTTTTGCCTTTAGAGTTCAGAGTAGTAATCTTTGGCAGAAGCATCCGATTGTGAATTGTGACGCTGACGGTTGACGGAGGATTGGATCGATCGTCGATCTCTCCCTCCCCGGGTCTAGGGGCTTTATCGGAAGTCCCAAACAATGCCAAAAGCCTAACTGCCTGTCCCATCGGCATTAATTGCACATAGGTTGGATAATGTTGTCATTTAGCGTTGATTGTAGGGGCATTTATCGTGGAGGAAATACTGCGTGCCCCAAACTCGCGGCCAAAGACATGACGACATTTCAAAATCATTGCTCAATCATCTCTCCTGTTCTCGCTTTTCATGCCCATAACAGTTGTTGGCGGACGACTAGTATAATACCCAAACTGTCCCCAATGCAATCTGCTATTTATTTTGTATATGATGCCAACACCAGCGCTACGGCTGGTGCAGTAGTGTAAAACGGGCCGTGCTGGGTCAACATGATATGGTTCGTGCAAAGTACGGGCCGGGTCGGGTCAGACTTTCTTCTCCTAGGATATTTTGGGGGTCGGCCCCGCATAGCTCATGGTCTGAACCCGTATTGGGCTGGGTTGGGTTGGCCTATGGGCCGAGCCTTAGGCTAGGATGGACTCTGCACCAAGTCAATGGTATTTATTTTAAAATTTTTTAAAAATATAAATTTTTAATTTTATATGAAATTTGATATATACAATTGCTTATATATACAATAATTATATAAAACAGTATAATAAAATTGAAAAAAAAATATTTATTTTATTAATATATTATATAACATATATTATTATATAATTATAATATATATATCCACGGGCCACGGGCAATACGACATGATAGTGCGGGCCATGCCATCCCAGCTCACTGACCTGAAACCCAAGTCCGACATAGCCCATCGAACCATAAAATTGTACCGTATTGGACCGAATCGACTCAAAATCATACCCGACCATGTTGAGCCACGGGCAAGATGACCCGATTTACACCTCTAGGTTGTATTTGATACCATTTTTGTTTCGTCATCTAACATTTAGGAGTGATCAATAAAAATTGGTCTTAAAATACAAGTTGTCATGTAATATAATCCCCACATGCATTTTTTTTTGTTGAAGTGACTTACAATCCATCTTCTTTATCAAATTTTATTGATCAACTCCAAAACGTTTCATGAAAAAACTACAATGATACCGAACACAATCCTAGTTTTTTATGCTTGGTGTTTCAATTTAGGCCCTATAATTTTTGTTAGAGTTTTGTTCTTGTGAGACATTGGATATATATTTAAAGATAAAGAGGTAAAATCTTGCTGACATATACAATAAAGATTATAGTAAATGGTAGAATTGATGTTTCATAGTTAGGGGTGGATTTGAGTCGAGCTGAATAGCTAGTTATTCGATCTTGGTTCGCCAATACCTAAATGAAATTTAAACTACTTTAAATGAAAGACTATATTCATCTTATGGATGGACCATTTTGATCCCTTCCATGACCATGAGGAACATGGTGTTCGATTGCACGTGGGCGGAATTAGTCCCATCCAAACCCTTTTATCTTGTTCCTAGGGTTTTATCGTGAATGGGAAGCATCTACATTGTTTCATCATAATTAGTTTTTTCCTTTTGATTTAATGTTTATATTTATGTGATTTCTCATTTTTATCATATATTTTACTAATTTTTATCATTTTTATATTAACTTTGTATTAAATATTAACTTTCACTCTTTTTGTAATATTATGATAAATTTTTTAATATTGTACTGTTTTTATTTATTTTATTACCACTTTTTAAATTGTTTTTTTAAATAACGATTTCTTGTTTTTTCTCATAAATATTACTAGCTTTTATTCCTTTATTATTAACTCTTAGTTATATTTTAATAATTTTGACTATTTTGACATAATATTGTGATGATTTTTTTAAACATTGAACGGTTTTCATTATTTTTATTACCAATTTTATTAACTTTTAATGAGTTTTATTAATTAGATTTTAATTTTTATGACAAATATATTTTTTATATTTATCAATAATTACATATTGATGTTTTTTTTCATTGTTATTTTGTATTATTTTTTATTTATCTTAGTTTTAAAATATAAGAACTTTTTATACCTAATAAACTATGTAGATCATCTCATAAGTGGTAAGTTGAATGTAAGATGTAAGAATCAATACACCACACTTCAAAGAATGCCCCTTTGAGTGTGGACCATTTCAATTCATATAATTTGTCCATATTGTAGAGCATCTGCAAACAATAGTGTAAGTGTGGACTGGTCCATGCCACAATGGTGTGGTGTGGACCTAATATCTCATCCATATTATAGAACGCGACTTAAGTTGATTTATTATCTCAAATATACTGTGTTATTGTTTGTTGGGTTTTTTTCACTAAATATAATTTTTAAGCTTTCCATGTGGGTCCCACCTTACGAAGTCAAAAGTTGCTATGCGAAAGCCATCCCAATGCAGCTTCTAGCTTTTCAAGATGGGCTCTACACAAAAAAACCTATAAATATGTATGGTGAAAAACCTAAAAAGTTAGAATAGGATTTAATTCAATTGATAAATAGACTTTCCAGTGAAGCTAGTTTTAGTGGCTTTCTAAAGGCAGCTCAACTAAAGCTCAAGTCCTCCGAAAGGGGCTCTTATTAATAAGCTTTTCTTTGAACTGCTGAATCATATAAAAGAAATCGCTTTTTCTCTACTGTCATGCGGTAAGCCTGTTTTTTGAAGAAAAGACACAAGGCTGATTCTTACAAAGTCAAATTGCAATTGATGCAGATCATGTCCACGCATGTTAGCTTGGTCGCATTTGATTGTATGTGTGGGTTCGATATGTTACCTTTTGGTAAGACAACCCCACTTCACTTTGACGGATGGATTGCTCAGAAAGAAAAGCTAAAGGTCCAAGACCAGACGAAATAATAATAATAATAATAATAATAATAATAATAATAATAATAATAATAATAATAATAATAAAAGTGTATGTAGAAACCGCATAATCTCTTAGTTTTAGGTTTTCACTTTCTCTAAATTTTAAGAAGAGTATGTTTTCCTGGTTATAGAGAGATGTTATGGACGGGTCAACAAGATCATCATGAAGCCATGACCCGTCAGATATGATGGTTGAGACAAGGAGCTAAGTACGTCTACAAGGTTCTTGACCTGAGAATCTCTTATCTTTAATTCAGGGATGCAACTTGGGCTGGGTTGGGTCGGGATGATGTCAACACAAGACCAACCCGGCCTTAAATATGTAACCCTGACCGATATGAATTTTACAATCAGGTGGGGTTAATCAAGAACAAAAGTCTCATTATTAATGGGGAGATAATATGTTTTTTCATGATGTGTTATTGAGTTTTTTGAGTCATCAACCCTAACCCAACCATCCAAAACCGGGTTGAGTTGAACCCAACTTTGGCCAACCTAATTTCCCCTTTCTTTTTTTCAAGCTTAATGAGGACCCAATTTCTGAATAACTCCAATCGTATTGGGCCCAAAATCAGGTTAGGCGAGTGGGGTTTCAGGTTGGCCCATTCCAAGTTTTTTTCTTTTTATCAATAATTATATAATATATCAAACTTTTACCGAATAAAAGAATAAGACAAGAGATTGGAGGAGGGGATTCATGTGTTCCATACCCACAACCTATCTATCTCTGACACCAAGTTTAAATTGCATGAATTGCACTGTCAAGTGTCAACAAACAAACAGCTTAATAATGTGAATGATGATAACAAGTGCATGGATTGCATGTGACAGGGGCAAAGGAAACTGGCAAAAGAGCCAAAGACCAGGAATTCGATGGCTTTGAATACTCGAAATAGATGATCGATGTTGGGTTTATCCTTGGAATTAGCGTAATTAGATAACAGATTAATTAGCTGTGGTGCTTTGGAATCCTGGAAGTAGAGATTAGAGAAAGAGCATAATGAAAGAGTTGATTGGGTCCATTAAGGCAACAACCCCATTTGACTGCCTTTCCATTGCATTGACCAGCACTATGCATAGATGATAGACCACTTCTCAATGGCATTGTTACAGCTCTGTTACTATTCTTGGTTCCATTGTTTGGAAAATCTCCTCATCATCAATACGAAGCCACGCCCAATTCATGCATCACTTGTTTGGTTGTTTTCAAGAGGTTGAAAGAGGTCGACCTAAGGCTATGAATATGATTGGATTGTGGGCCATGATGGGCCAGTACAGGTGGTGCTTTTTATCCTTATTTGGTAAATACTAGTTCATTAACTGGGAATATCTCCGTACATGTATGTTAAATTCATGTGGAGATCTGAAAATCTTCCAAATGTGCCATTCGCTGCTCATGCTTTCAGAGCGTATTAAAAACTTTTTCTTTTAGCAAAACAGTCTCTTTGCTATTAGTGTAAGGCTATGTTTGGTGATTAAATGGTCGTTAAAATAATCACTTGTTGCTTATTGTAAGTGTTTATTTTAATAATCATTTAAGGCTTTTTGGTGATTCATTCCCCAAATCACTTATTAGGTCTTTTAAGTACTTATTGGGGTGGGGATGTTTCATGAATTAGTATCCCGGCAAGTGTTTATTTTATTTTAAATGGCAATTTTATCCCTCATTTCACTCACACATATAAATAATGCTTTTCACACATATGGACAATTTTAGCCCTCATTTCACCCACACATAAATAATGCTTTTCACACATATGGACAATTTTAACCCATGTGGATCCACACATGGAGTACCACGTGGACCCAAATAGAAAAAAAAAAGAACAACAACAACAACAACAATAATAAATTCACACATTCACCAATTATTCACATTAAAATTATAGAAAAATGAAGCAACATTCGAAATATGCAAGAACATAACAAAATAAATCCACACATTCATGAATTATTCACATTAAAATTATAGGAAAAAATTAAGCAAAAATTTGGTATATGCAAGAACGTAAAAAAATAAATTCACATATTCAT
The DNA here is from genome assembly GCF_056320005.1 of Nelumbo lutea. Classification (NCBI taxonomy): domain Eukaryota; kingdom Viridiplantae; phylum Streptophyta; class Magnoliopsida; order Proteales; family Nelumbonaceae; genus Nelumbo; species Nelumbo lutea. The sequence goes on from NC_142684.1 coordinate 143,111,844, forward strand.
CAATCATTCACATTAAAATTCCTGAAAAATGAAGAAAAATTCAGAATATGCAAGAACATAAAAAAATAAATTCAAATAATTTTATAATATTTCTGTAATATTCAACAATAATGAGAAAAAAATCATAGTAGTTCATAACATGCATCATTTTTCAATTCATATTGATGAAGGGTGATTTGGCCCGACCTAGCGAGAAGGGGATACATGGACACGACTTGACTAAGGGATGACAACTCAGTCTGGCAAGCCTAGTTCGCAACGTTTGAGCTCGGGTGTTCAGCCACCTCGACCCAAAACTTACCTCAGCAATTAATCCAGTTTGGAACTAAAGAACCGAAGTATCAGCTTGGAGCTAACAACCCGAACCGCCACGTAACAACCCTGGAAGTTTCTCTAGCAGACATCAAATCTCTCACGATCATGATGAGCTAACGGACTTTGAACCTCACAGGATCACACCGCGTAATGGCAGGTTATATCCTCTCCCCGCTCGGATCGAGCGGAAACGATAGACTTCATTGATTGATACGCTACACCCCGACTAAAGCGAAAATGGATCTCATCCACTCAGGCTGAAGATCCCGGAACCGTTTCGCGAAACCCACGACAGCTCAGCTATATAAGAGCAATGACCTCTCCATATAACTTGAGCATGAGAGCAACCTTGCCAGGTTAGCCACCCCGGGTTCTCTGATCCATCGTCTTGCAGATTGATCCAGCTTGCTGCTCGATTAGAAAACAGATCACCCTCCAACTAGGAGTAGTCAGATCGCGCAACATCAATTGGCGCCATTTGTGGGAAACAGCCTAAAAGTCATCCCTCTTCCTTACAGTTACCAACCTTATTTCTACGTCAATGACATCTTCCAGTCATGCTGGAAAAAACAGCGAGATGAACGTCTCCAGGGAACAACCCCAGCTCCCTATAGTGTGCATCGGCTAGTTCACCATCCCGCTTACTGCGTTTGGAGTTCCAATGCTGACCACACCACACAGGTGAGCGTCCCACTGCCCCCAGTGGTAGGCACAACTTTTTTTGAGCCTCCTATGGTTGCCCCCAGAGTCGGGCAGTCCCAGTTCAACGACCTAATGCAGTGCATTCAGGTTGTCTAGATCCAGATGCAACAGGTCCAGCAATTTCAATAGTACCAACAACATTTTTTCTACCAGTAGTACCAACATCAGTTCCCTCCACTACCGTAGAACCAGGAGTCGGTTCCACCTCGACACCTAGGGGCCCATCAGAATCAGAACAGGCCTTAGATCATCCAGAATATTAGCCGATCTCCTCACCAGAGAAGAGACGGTCAGCTTACTCCACATGCCTCACAAGGGAACCTCGGAAACAGTTCCGGGGATACTCAGCCTAACAGGGCTAATCTTCCTCGGCATTCACAGTAGGAGAACGACGGTTCTCTAGCAGGTAACCAGTTCGGGGTTCGAGGTGCGACAGAGCGGTACCAGAGGACACTAAAATCAGCAGCACCAATGTCGAGCCAGTAAAGAAACCACAACGGAGACGTCGCAAGGCACGTCATACCTTGGCTTAGAACAACCGACTAGCAAGGCCAGGCCAACAAGAAGGGCAAGCCAAAGGTAAGGAAGAAGCGAGCTCGGTGGCTACAAAGGTCGCTCCTCCCCTACTTTCTAGGTCGTCTCCCCTGTCTCTCAAGCTCTTGGTGACCTCGATGCCTAAAGACTTCAAGATGCCTCCCTTAGACAAGTACGATGGGTCCTTCGATCCTAGTGACCATGTGGACTCTTTCCAGTCCCAGATGCACCTAGCTGGGGCCGATGATTCTTGTATGTGTTTGGCCTTCTCCACTGCCTTTAAAGGAGTAGCTCGGACCTAGTATTGGAACCTCGCGTCGGGATCGATCAAAAGCTGGTCACAGTTCACGAATTCATTAACCTTGCACTTCATCACCAACAAGAAGTGCTCGAGGTCACAGGAAAGCCTTCTCAACGTGGTTCAGAGAGAAGGAGAGTCGATCAAAAGCTACATTAAGTGCTTCAATGACAGCTGCCTACAGATACCAAAGGACATCACCGAATTCCTCAAGCTAGTTGATTAGTTCATCGATACCGCAGAGGAAATCAATAAGAAGGCTGACAACACAATAGAAAAAAGGAAGAGAGACAATGAAGACACAGGTAATGGCAGATAAAGAAGAAGAAAAAGCAAGTCCCCGAGCAGGGGAAGAAATAAATCCAAAAGTCGATCTCCTTCGCGAACTCGCAAATCAGGTCGACGGTCTAGGACCCCACTTGTTGAAAGAACGAACTACATGACATTAAACGCTAAGCAAGGAGAAGTCCTAATGGCCATTAAGGACTCCTCCTTCGTCAAATGGCATCCAGGGTTGAGGGGAGATCCTACAACAAGGAACTGAAATGTCTACTGTCATTTCCACAAAGACCACGGGCACAACATAAAAAATTGCAGGAACCTCCATGACGAGATCGAGGAGCTCATCCACCGCGAATACTTGAAAAAATTTATACAGCAAGAAGAGAGAGGCTAAGCAGATCGGCAAGCAGACCGATAAGGGGACCAGAGAAGGAATGCCCCCGAGACCAACAGGTAGAACAAGTAGCCATCGCGACAGTTGCTCGAGGAAAGACCGATCTGCAGGGTAATCAACATGATTACTGGCGGGTCCATCATCGCGGGGTGTACATTGGCATCCAGACAGACCTTAGTCTGCAAGCTAGAAAATGAAGAGGAAAGCCCGCTGATGAGAGTAGAATTTATCATATTTTTATCCCTAATTATTCTGTCTTTTATACTGAGTTAGCACCTAATTGGACTCATATTTCTGTTTAGGGCATAAAAGAAGGCATCAGGAGCAAAGCAAGACAAATCGAATGATTTTTCACAGTTTCGACATCGTTCAGATCGTTGAGATTTGTTTTGCAAAATATATTTTATATGAGATATAAAAGTATATATACATTATGGTTTCAAAATGATTTGCAAAAAGGTTTTAATTCCCGGGATCCATACTTGAGAGAGTGCAACACTGTTCCTTGCAGCCGAGGGAGAGGTCCTCTCTTGTCGGGCAGTGTATGATCATTATGGGCTGAGAGGTTAAGTGTAAGACCATTGAGGATAATACCTGATGGGCTAATCTTGCATCTGCCCACAGTCCCTGGGTGTTACAAGGTGGCTTGGCCCAGGGACCACTTAGGGTAAGTGTTGGGCCCATAGAGCCCATCTGATGGGTTTTGGGGGGTGTACTGTCCATAACAGTGTATTCGGCCAGGCCTTGTAACAAAGGCTGGGCTGAACCCATGTGGCTGATGTGTAGATCAATGTTTGGGTCCCACGCCATACAAGGAAGTCCAACTGGGCAACAGTTTGGAAGACTAAATGAATACATAACCCTGAATGGGCCTTAAGCCCATTTCGAACTAGGCTAATTTGATTAGTCACTTAAGGGGTGAAATCTGAGATAAGATCAGCTTATAGGATTGGGCCTACACCCTATCCACTTAGAGAGCCCAAGATGTGAATAAGATTTAGATATGGAAACTTCCTAATTAGATTAGGAGATGGCTGATCTAATCTACAGATAAGATAAGGGTTATCCCTTATCGGTGTTTCAGAGAGGAGGAATAGGACCTTATTGGATATGGTCCGATCACTTCTCATACACTCAGAGTTACCCACATCCTTTTGGGGTTACGCATTAGAGACTACGATTTACGTGCTGAATTGGGTTCCAACCAAATCGGTTCCGAACACTCCATAGCAGCTCGCAAGTTTCGCCCGTACTTCCAAGTCCACACTATTGTTGTCCTCACCAACAAGCCTCTAAGACAGATTCTGCTCAAACTCGAGGTGTTTGGTAGATTGACGAAGTGATCTATCGAACTAAGTGATTACGATATCCGATATGAACCTCAGATGACAATCAAAGCCCAAACCTTGGCCGATTTTGTCGCGAAATGCACATTCACTACCACAACTCCCGAGCTGGCCGAGCTCTAACACATGACGGAAGCTTCAACCAGTGCAGCGCCGGTCTCGGTTAGAGTAGGTCTGACCTGGAACAAAGAGCCCTGGATTCTCCATGTTGATGGCTCATCCAATCAATAGGGAAGCGGTGCAGGACTGATTCTGTATGGCCCAAGCGAGGTGAAACTGGAATACGCACTCTGGTTCGGATTTGCGGCATCAAACAACAAAGCAGAGTATGAAGCATTGGTCACTGGGTTAACCCTAGCAAGAGAAATGAAGGCAAAGCACCTGATCATATACAGCAACTCATAGCTCGTGGTCAATCAAGTCACTGGTGAATATGAAGCCTGCGACTCCACTATACTTGCTTACTTGGCCAAACTTAGAAAGATCCTGTGTGGTTTCATTCATCGGACAGATTTTGAGGTCCGAGAACGCTGAGGCTATTGCCTTGTCCTGATTAGCCAGAACAAATAGTAACACCATGCAGACCGTGTATATAAAGGACTTACCTCGGCGTAGCATTCTTGGGGGGGGGGGCAGAAGAGGTCGCTCCCGTAGCACAAGCGGAACAGAGTTGGATCGACCCACTCGTACGTTACCTGCTTCACGGGACCCTACCTGCAAAGTGCAATGTGGCCTGAAGGGTAGAGCGCTAGTAAGCTCAGTACGCCCTTATAGACAAACAACTGCACAGAAGGTCCTTTACTCTCCCCTACCCACGCTGCTTAAGACCCTCAGAGGCCGAGTACGTACTCTGCGACACCCATGAAGGCTTGTGCAGCGGACACTTGGTAGGCATGGCTCTCACACAGAAGGCGTTGCGACAAGGTTATTACTGTTCCACGATGAAGGCGGATGCACTCGAGCTCATCAAGAAGTGTGACAGGTGTTAGAGGCACGACAACATCCACCATCGACCTGCTACCGATCTAAAATACCTCACTAGCCCAAGGCCCTTCGCACCGTGGGGAATCGACATCCTTGGCCCATTCCTGCCAGCGGCAGGACAGAAGAGGTTTCTAGTTGTAGTAGTAGACTACTTTACGAAGTGGGTGGAAGCTGAACCTTTGGCAATGATGATAGCCCACAACATACAAAATTTCTTTTGGAACAACATAGTATGTCGCTTTGGGCTACCTCGGGTGCTTATCTCCGACAATGGGAAGCAGTTCGAGGATATCAAGTTTCAAAATTGGTGTGCCAAAATGGGAATCCAACAAAATTTCACCACGGCAAGCAAAAGTCACTAACAGAGCAATACTTCGCGGACTGAAAGCTCGTTTAGCTCGAGCCAAGGGGTTGTGGGTAGACGAACTGCCTAGTGTCCTTTGGGCCTACCGAACTACCATTAAGACCACCACAGGTGAGACTCCTTTCAACCTCAGTTACGGCACATAAACGGTGTTCCCAGTAGAAATCGAGGTGCTCACACTACGCTTGGAGACTTATGACGAGGAGATGAATGATGACAAGCTCTGTGCCAATCTAGACCTGGTAGAAGAGGTACGAGACCTAGTTTACATCTGGACTGCAGCTTACCAACAGAGAGTAGCTTAGTACTATAACACCTGGGTCAGAAAACGACACTTTCGCGTTGGCGACCTAGTTCTTCAAAAGGTTAGGGTATTTGATCCCGACGTTGGTAAGCTTGGACCAAATTGAGAAGGTCCGTATTAAGTAAGACGGGTGTTTGGGAAAGGCATGCACAAACTCGAGACTTTAGAAGGAAAACAAATACATTGAGTGTGGAATATCGACAACCTAAGAAGGTACTACTCGTGACATGCTGACATAGAACTAACATGACAGAAGCGACTCTAGTCTAATAACAAGAAACATATTAAAAGTACTCCACTTCATGATCCGAAGAAACCTGCCTACAAAAATAAACCTTATTTGCTCAAGAATCTAGTATAGAGAAGTAAAATACACATTCAATGGCATTACATGGAAATTGCCAAAACAAAAGTTCGGACCTGCTCACCACAAAACGCTAGCCATACAGATGTTCTCGATGTGTGGCTGTAAGGTCATGTGGCCAGCAGATCCAGACTCCTTATTACATGTGGTCGAATGCAATGGTTATATCTGGGTGTCTGGAAGGGTGAAGCAAGACAATGAATTGAACACATGATCATTAGCTATCTGATGATCAATCTGGCTTAAGGACATAATTCATGTCCCATAAAATAAACCTTCTCAATTGAAAATGATTCCCCAAGTGCATTGTGGTTTTGGGCCAAACAAGGATGAAAGTCCAGCACCTAAACAAATGCCCAAGATGTTCTCCAACTTGGGCCCGAATCTATTTATTTCAAATGTAGTGGGCTTAAATTCATTATAGTTCAAAGCAGAGAAACACCAACAAATGCATCATAAAATATTGCCCATTTCTGTTCAAACAACATCTTTTACAGTCACAGAATGTGGTATAAATAAAACCATGTCCCTTCAACCACACCAACTTGACATGATTTAGGGATGTTAAAGAAATCCCCGCCGTGTATTGAGAATATCTCCCGATGATGACATTGTGCTGTGGGACATTGTGGGGGGCAGATTTGAACCCCTCCAACAGACTCTCATGTCTCGCTTTCCTGCTGGATCTGTAATCCACAAGACACTCTTGTGGGTGGCAGATGTGGACTCTCCTCGCTTTCTTAGAATGCAAATTTGCATTTAGAGGCCCAGTTCACTGTACCGGCCGAATGGTCTTTAATCTGTTTTGCATGGGCTGAGTTGAAGCTCAGCTGAGGCAGTGACGAAGTCATTTTCACTTGGGAAACCCAGTATCTTCCCTAGCGCTGTTTGTGCATTCTGCCCCATGGATCAAGGTCCCCTAAACGAGTTGAGAAGTTGTCTGATCAATTCCAAGGAGAACTGATAGTAAATCCTCCCTTAAATTTTTGATTGGATAGGAATCTCTCTACTGAAATACAACTTTTGCGACAGCATTTGGATTAATGCATAGGCATAACAAGGGTCTTCTAGTTCTAGCAAACTCACTCACAATACAAGTGGTTGGGTTACAGTGGCTGAGCCACGTCACCAAATTCTGAAATTCATGATCATGTGGCGACACATCACCACATTCACATTGAATTTCTTTCTTTCAATATGCCACCTGTAAAATGTGGACCTAATCAGAGGATGACAAATTGTCCAAAACTTGACAAGTTTGCAAAATTTTGATCGAGAGGTTGTTGGGGGACAGTGGCTAATTGAAAGTTCATATTCCAGTCACGTCGGGCCACATGTAGCACTTGATGGGCTTCATGTTTCTATCAGTAAAATTCCTACACTGTAATTTAAACAAAATAGAAGAAATGTTTATATCGAAATATTCCATATATAGGCTCATATTTGGGAATAGAACAAAAGTAAATACTAATTCAAGACACTAAGAATGCATACTACAAACTTACCAATTTACTAAAAATATAAGATCTTTGATAATAAATTACATTCGCATTGATATTATTTTGCATGTCAGTATATTCTACATAGAGCTATTAGTGATCACTTTGGTTCCTTAAATAAGCTACTCCTCTAATGAAACCTACTTTGATGGCATTTCCTACCATATATTGCACTTTATGCTTGTACTCTATAACATAATTCATATATCCAATTCAACAAAATCTTGTTCGTGGCAGCATATATGCATATGTGATAAAATTATATATGGTACTATCGGCCCCGACAATGCATGGGAAAAAGATGTTAGGGCTTATAGAACTTAAAACTTATTACTCTATGGGGCTATACAACTCAGGGGTAGGGATGGAAAAATTTTCCATCCCCATTAGGTATCTGGCCTCCCTAACCAAGGGGATGGGGAGTGAAGTCTGCACCCCACCCCAACCCTAATTGTATATTTGTGTATCATATTAAATATATAATATTATATATATATATATATATATATATATATATATATATATATGTATGTATCAAAATATATTTAAAATATACAATTAGGGTTGGGTGGGGTGCAGACTTCACTCCATTTGTTCCTTAACTTTTTCCTCTATTTTAAATAAATATTTTTCTAAAACAAACTTTTAATTAAAAATTTCAAGGATTTGGGTCCCCAATGGGGAACCCGTTTCCATTGGGGACTAGGGGTGGAGGCTAAAAGTTTTCCTTGACGACGGTTGGGCTTGGGGATGGGTATTAATTTAAAACTTGGGGTCAAGGATGGGGAGTATGTAGGTCTGTCAATAGGTCGGTTTTGGGTCGGAACCAGGTAGAACCGGTCCCAGAATCAATAAGATAACCCATGGATCCGAAACTGACCTAAACCCTATAGGGTCTGTGATTTTGGACCTAGAACTGAACCAATTGATTCTTGGGACAATTGGGTCCAACTCGATGAACCCAATTATGCTATACATGCTAATAATATTAATACCCCTGCTAAAAATGTAGTAAAAACCCTGTAAAAAACTAAAATGAAACAAAAACCTTGATAAAAAACAATAAAAAACATGCTAAAAGGAAAAATATAAAAATTGTTAAAAACATATTATAATAAAGCAATTAAAACCCTGTTAAAATGTAATAAAACCTACTAAAGCAATTAAAATATCTTATAATCATAATAACAACAAATCTATTATAATCATAGCAAACTTGTTATTAAGTGAAACTGATAAAAAACAATAATAATCTTACTAAAAGATAATCATAATAAACCATTAAACCTATGATAATAACAAACCTCTTATAATCATAATAATAACATATTTGTTATAATAATAACAAACTTGTTATTAAGTGAAACCTTTTAATAACCATAAAAAAATGATAAAAACAATAATTACATTGCAAAAGAGTTCTCAAAATATTAATGATCAAATGTAGATGTGAGTCAAAAGTTCTCAACATCTTCCAAGCTAAAGTTAATTTCTAAACCATTCATAAAATCCCAATAAATTTACAAATTACAACTCATTCAACCATAAATCCAATAACAAGCCCTAGTCCAATTTTGAATTCTCCAAATCTTCATTAGTACAAGAACCATCACAAGTCACAAGCAATCTTCAAATGCAATATTCCAAACCAATATTCTCGCCCATCCAATCCTACAAAAAAAAATCAAGAATATATTTAGTTACTTAATAAATGGTTTAATTTATTGAGCCATTGTCAAATTCTTACCATTTTCTAGTGACCAACCAAACTCCACTAAATCTTTTTTTCATTGGTGAAGGCATTTTCTGATATATACAATGTAAAAAAAAATTAGCATGTTAGTTAAAAAATAAAGTAAGAAATAACATTCTTTTACTTATATATAAATTTGGGAACCAATTTTCCACATATTAGAGCTTCAACAATATCTGGAAGTAGGCAACTACGTCTTGAAACAATTACTATACCACCTGTAGAGAATGTTGACTCTAATGCAACTATGAAAATTGGAATCGTCAATATATTGCATGCCACCTTAGAAAGTATTGGAAGCTTTGGACTATTCACTTTTCACTAATTTAAGATATTGAAATCTTGTTTTTTAGGAAAGTGAATCATCCAAATATGATTTTTTATGTTGCTTGTCATCATACATTCATTCTCACACTAACTATCAAAAAATCCGAAAGTTTGGTCATTTTCCCCACTTCCATTTTCATTTCCAAATAAATTAGTATGAGACTCTCTCTAACATTTGAAGGATTATTACAACCTACAAGTGAATTTATGTTATCAACTTCATATTCAAAAAAAAAAAAAGATCAACTAATTCATGTTGAACCTTGTCAATGTAATAAAAAACATTATCCTCATAAATTTGAATTGAACAAAATTTCACTAATCTCATTTTAAACTGTAGGTCAAGAATCAAGGCAATAGTTAATATCAAGCTACAGTCATGGCAACATTTATCAAATTTTGCCTTTATTTCATTTGCCATCATCCTTATTTCAATATGATCGCTCTTGGCTCATATCTACAACTTTAAATGAATTTCATAAATATCTACAAAATAAAGGTTTGTTGTTGGATATTTAGAACATAAGAAATTATTAGTGGGATCATAAAAAATCTTCAAGCATTTTTAAACAACTATTGCTATTTCCCACTCCTCATCAGATGAATTTATTTTAAAATCATGATCCAATTGTTGCAAACAAAAAAAAAAACTTCCTGAGTGCCAAAGCAGACTCCAATATAAGATATGTGGAGTTCCACCTATTTCCCACATCAAGGGATACACTTTTACAATCCTATAATTTTACTCGATTAATTGCACTTTGAAACTTTTGATTCCTTAAAGGAGATGAATTCACATACTTGATAGAATCCAATGACTTTCAAACCATCTTGAACAATGAGATTTAAAATATGACTTGAACATCGGACATGAAAAAAATCCCTAGACAATAGAAGTAAGGTTCAAAATATCGATGCGCTTGATACGTTGGTATGGATGTATCGGGTGAATCAATACTGTTTTTTTTTTTACTTTTTTTATTTTTTTAAACCGGTTCAGGGAGCCAGTTTAGGGTTCCTCACCCCTTGAAACGGTCAGACCCCTGATACACCCACTATTGGGGCGTATTGGAGGGGTCCCGAAATGATACGTATTGGCTGATACGAGACAATATGTGTCGATACTTTGAACCTTGAATAGAAGCAAATGTTGATAAATAAGATGGCTCTTAATCTACCTAATCATTGCATTATTTGTAGATGCATTGTCAACTGTAATGCTAACCAACTTGTCAATATTCCACTCTATCGTCTATCTATTAATACCCTATTAAAAGTTTCTACATCTTGAATAACTGAAACTTCGACAAAAAAATAATAATATTCTTATGCAATATCTATGCATCATCAAGGAAATGAGTAGTAATATAACAATAACCAATGTTTTGGTTCTCTGTTGTCCACATATCGATAGTGAAACCAATTCTAGAAGAAAGGGCATCAAAAAAATTATAAAGTTTTTCTTTCTCTTTTGGTACACTGTCATAATGTCATTCCTAATTGTATTACAAGAAACCAATCTAAACAATGGTTGGAGATTATTGTAAAACTTATGAAAATTTGTATGCTCAACCATAGTAAAAGGGTATTCATGCTTCATGATCATTTCTACAAGATCCCTATAGTTTTTTTCTTGATAAAGTATAAAACCTTGCATTCTTTGTTGACATGTACTCGTTTTTCATCTGTACTAGTTTAATGTCCTTTAAGCTTGTCTTGCCACATTTGAAGTTACTTTTTCCTCATTCTAGGTATGGTTATTATGCTCTTCTTATCTCTTCTTAATTTTGTTTCAGTAATGAATTTAAAAAAAAAAAGAAAAAAATATTTGCTCTATGGGATGACAAATGCTCTTCCCTAATGACCATTGACTAGCATCAATATATTTTCCTACAAACAAATATAGTGATATGACAAGTTTCTTTTCCTCTTGAAATGGCCAGATGTGTAATAATTTGCAACATGTTTGAAATTAAACTTTTTTAATTATGAAAATTTCTACCAGTGATATAGTATATTTGAGTTTCAACTAAGACTTCAAGAGATGGCATGAGAAGACAACAATTTCAAGGGTTCATGGAGTGGTACTTGATTTTTTTTATTCTTAAAACAAGCTAAAATCATAGAAAGAAACAAATAATTTGGTCACTCTAGACTTGTTTGGTTATATACTATAAATCTGTTATAGCTGTAAATAGATAAGTTATTCGTGGTCTCAATTTCATCCCATTTTAGATGTTTGTCCACTTTAGAATCTTTATATGTGCCACAACATTGTGCGATGTTTGGCATCTAACACATCTCATTTTGTAATTGATTCTCATTTGCTTGCTGATAAGGGAAATTAAGGTAAAAGAATTATTAGAGAAAAAGATACAGGGGGGATTTTCTATAGAATGAGATGATCAACACCCTCTTATTTTAATGGAATAACTAATGCATTTAGATGTGTATATCACATTTAGTAGAAGCAAAGCATAATTTCCATAGAGGTATGGTCTTACGGATGTTAGGACGATTGTCATTGTCTAATAGAATTTTACCTTCCAATATCTTGTATCTTGACATGTCTCAGGTGTTCTTTTTTGTGTAAAGGAATAGATAATTCATAGTATTACATTTCTTCTTTCTATTGTTGTTAAAAATCATAGTACTGCATTTCTAATTATGTCTATTCTATTTGTGTATTAGAAAGAATGTTACTTAAAATGATTATATGTGTTGAGTAAATTACTACATTATTGATATTTTATTTCCTAAGACATGCTTTCTTTCCTCAAATTTGTTTTCCTTTACTTTTTCTCTGTGATCCCAATAATGAAAATAGTTAGAAAGGGGGGTTTCATTGATTTTATCAAAGCCACACAAAATTCACACACATGGCTGATCTAATATAGTTCAGACACAAAGCTTCAAATATAATTTTGTTTCATTACAAGAAGCATTACTTAGTTCCAAAATTTTACTATGACCCATTTTTAGTCGATTCTGGTATTTCAATAAAGAACTACTTTCCAAAACATGACATTTTCTGACCAAATGATTATTCTCAAAAACATACTTTCAATACCACTTCCTAAAATATATTATCAGTTTTGAAATCATGTTTTCATCATTGTTTCTCAAGAACATTTTTCAAATATAGTCTTTTTTTTTCACTTTGTAGTGAAGATATGAATTTGAATCGATTTATGAATTTTAAAACAAATTTTAAACAAGTGTTTGCCCATTCATTGCATTCCCTAGCATGTCTCTTGCAGCATCGCATAGAAATGTCGAGCAATAAGAACTAATCGCCAACACAACCTATCCATTACAGGCCTGGTCTACCACCCCGGTTGTAATAAGCCCTGGAAACCCCAGGAGCTCGTCGTAATTCCTTGGAAACCCCAGGCATCATTTCACATACCTTGGCAACCGTAGGTACGACCTTACATAATTTGACAACCCCAAGAAGGATCTGGTAACCCTAGGCACGATTTTACTACCTTGGCAACCCTAAGAAGCCCCTAGCAACCCTAAGAGTGATCTTACATACCTTGGAAAACACAAGAAGGCCCTAGCAACCCAAGCGTGATCTCACATATCCTAGCAACCCTAGGTGTGATCTTACATACCCTGACAACCCTAGGCATGATCTCACATACCCTGAAAACCCCATGTGTGATCTTACATACTCTAGCAACCACACGAAGCCCCTAGAAACTCTAGGTGTGATTTTACATACCTTGGCAACCCTAGGAAGGCCCTAGAAACCCTAGGCACGATCTTACATACCCTAGCAACCCTAGGAAGGCCTTGACAACTAGGGGTGACAATGGGCCGAGCTCGAGCCCAATTCACGATTTCGATTATGAAACAAGCCAAGCTTGAGCCTACTAGAGCTTGGCTTGTGAGGCTCACAAGCCGGCTCAAATATATATATATAATAAAATTATAGAAAATAATATATATAAAAAATATTATAATTCTTAATTTTTTAAATATCAAATAAAAATATTTTTATATTAACTTTTTTTTTTTATTTTTATAAAACATTTTTTTCTCAATATCAAGATCGAGCTTATGATTTTTTTACTCGAGTTGAGCTCAAGCTCAAGGTTCTGGTTTGAACCGAGCTCGAGCCCGTGCGTTATAGAACAGTTCGAGCCAAACTTGAGCCTAGTACTATTTGGCTCGACTCGGATCGAATCCACCTGGCAACCTTAGGTGCGATCTTACATACCCTGGCAACCCCAAGAAGGCCCTAGGAATCCCAGGTACGACATTGTAAAGCCCTAACAACCCTAAGCATTGCACATTACTTATGAAGCTCTAGCTAACTAGTTCCAAGCACTAGTGATTTACCTTATCTTTTCCTATATCGCAAATAAACACAAATATAATAGACTACAAAGCTTACCATAGTCAAATAGTTGCACAAGAACTCGACACTAATGAGCTTCGAGATCATCAATCTCATGGCCAAACTAGTAGAGGAAGCACTTTTAACTAATAGTTAATCTTTTAACACATTGACCAAACTATGTTAAAAATGCATACACGCATTATGATCTACGATATTATCGTTACAAGAATATCAGTATGCTATAACAAAGCAATTTCATCAAATGCTCAAATCACATCACAAGAGTAATATTCCTTCTAAAATTCTACACACTAAATGGGGGGGGGGGCTTCCTATCACCTTTGTGCCATATTTTCCCTACTTGATACTTCACTCATCAAAATATAGAGTCCTAATACTTTAAAACTATTTCCAAACCTCTTCTAATGTTGGAAACACACCAACAACACAACAACTACATTAAACCTTACAACATATACTTATTGATAGTGATATGCATTCATTTGGGTGTTCTAGCAATATGTGATAGTAGGGGTGTCAATGGACCAGTTTTGGATTGGACTCCGTCCAAATCAAAATCTATTTGGATGGATTGGACAGACCAATATGACATATTGAATTTGGACGGACTGGACAGACCAATATGACATATTGGATTGGACCTAGTCTGTCCATAATGAATTTATATTGGATTAAGCCAATATCTAGTTCATTGATAGGAGATAAGAATATAGGTGTCAATGGACCAGGTTTGAGTTGAAACCAATCTAAATTAACAGAAATTTGAACAAATTAAACTGTTTTGGACCGGTCCAAAATGGTCCAAAATATTCATTGGATTGGATTGGACCAGGTCCAATTGTAATGGACTCACATTGGACTGGGCTAGATTGGACCAAATCCAGTCCAATTGAGACCCCTATGTGATGGACTCAATCATCCCTTTCTTGAATATACATCTCTCAACAAAATGTGGTCAACTTGACACTAGATGATTCAAATGTGGGGTTGAAAAATGGACTCGATCATCCCTCTCCCGAATGTTTTTGACAGAATGCCTTCCATCAAGATGCTCTACCTAATGCTCTACTTGTTTCTTGATGTGATGCCTTCTATTTAAACGCAGGGGGGTTGGATACTCTACCTACTAAGCACTGATGCAACACCCTCCTACTCACACAGGGGAACAACAAAGATAGCACACCTAGCAAATAGCACTTAACTGTTTCTCGATAGAAGAAATTCTATCAAGATATAGGGGCGATGAACATTAAAGTAACCGGCTATTTACTTTACTTGTTTCTTGATACAATGACTTTTATCAAGAAATAATGGGGTCTGTAAAATTAAAATGACAAGTCATAGCAGACATGTTTCTTGATAGAAGGCCTTCCATCAAGAAATAAGGGGGGTTAAAGTAAGGGAAACATTGAGCTATAACTTACAAAATGCTCCTATGGTTTTACCATCACTCACACCTTCAACACTTTATACATGACTCAAACGACCCAAAAAGCATGTATGATTCAATACAACAACACCAACAAAGAGAAGTCCAATAAGTAGGCCTAATCATGCCCCTCATTCCAATAGAGTATAAAATCATCAAGTTCGTTTCCTTTCGCGACACCTATTAAGTTGCAATCTATAATAAATCAGTTAGCTCTCCTCTTCTCAATCTTCTAATAGCAGTTACACGACACCAGATAAGCAAAGAAAACCACAAAGGATGCTTATTGACAAAGATACTCTTATCAATAATTAGGGGGGATAATGTAAGTACATGCAGTTCACTATCACTAGGACTATGATAGGGATGTTAGAAGAAAAATGGAGAAATTCCAACTGTGACACCTTTGTAATGGCACAATGACACCTTATCAAAGTGCCATCTAAGACCTTCTATGAACATAAAACACCTTCTTAGACCCGTGATAAGCAATCGATGTCACAAAAGACTTGCGATGAACATAAAATGATATTGCAAGTTTGAGATGAGCCTAATGCACTATCAACACCTTATGATGAGCATGAAATGGCAACTCCCATTGTAATGAATAGAGGATAGACCCTAAGGCCAGCGACACCTGCCTATGAGAGATTGGCATTCCTTTGGTTCACAGCCAATTGTGACAAGGTGACTCAAAAGTAGAACACCTGAGTACACCATTCAAATCCAGGTCTTACCCTTGACATGTGTCCACATGTAGGGGATGTAGCCTACATGTGCCACACGAGAATCCTTATGAGAAAGGAAACATTGTCTTTAAAGGATCTCACTAGACACATGGCAAAATCCTAATGGTACTCTCTTAATATCCAACATAAAGACAAAGATCCCTTTTCTTAATAGGAAATGTCTCATTTTAGATTATTTTTCTTATGGACTTTGGGTCCTCTCTATAAAAAGGGGAATAACTCTCCCCCACATCAGACAATACCAAGTAACCCTGACCTAAGGGTTCTCATAGGTGAAGGGACAGAATATCCATCACATGGACGCCTAAATCTTGCGGAATGGACTGGGTGAATTTCAAAAATTTCTCCCATCTTTGCAAGGAATCGAATTCCCTATTTTAGAAAAACATATTTTTCACGGATCAATCTTGAACCACTAACAAAACCAGATCTAAACCAAAAGGAGTAAGAGGGAGGATGTACCTGATACAAAGAAATAGTATCTCCCAATGGAAGTGTTCACGCCCAAGGAAGGATCCAAAATCTGCTCCCACTGAAGATGACACAGTGTAGGATGGAGTAGAATTAGCAATGTTCTTCCAAAAGAACTTGACCCTTCGCAAGAATCAACAGGATGGCTTGTGAATACAACTCCAATTATTCTTTTCCCAAAAGATTGGTATCAAGATCAGATCTTGATTTCTCCCAAGAATTGGAGATCGAACTGGAGATAATGGCAGTAGCAGGAAGGAGGCAGCAAGAGAGATTTCACAGGGTGCAGAATTCTCCCTTCTTGTGATTTCAGCTCTAAAGATAAGAGTTCCTGGATTGCATGTCTAAAGGCTGCCGCCCCTCCTCCTTTTATATTCTTATAGGGATCAGCTCCTAATCCCATTAGGAGTTGCTGATCCAAATCATATTTGGATTAGAAGTCCCTTTAAGTGATAAGGGATAACCCTTATCTTATCTACAGATTAGATCAACCATCTCCTAATCTAATTAGGAGGCTTCTAGATCTAAATCTTATTTAGATCTTAGACTCTCTAAGTGGATAGGGTCTAGGCCCAATCCTATCAGTTGATCCATCTCAGAATTCGCGCCTTTTAATTGACTGGTCAAACCAGCCCAGTTCGAAATGGGCTTAAGGCCCATTTAAGGTTATGTACTCACTTAGCCTTCCAAACTGCTGCCCAGTTGGGCTTCCTTGTATGGCGTGGTCCTTGGGCCAAGCCACCTTGTAACACCCAGGGACTGTGGGCAGATGCAAGATTAGCCCATCAAATATTATCCTCAAAGGTCTTACACTTAACCTTTGGATTAGAAGTCCCTTTAAGTGATAAGGGATAACCCTTATCTTATATGCATATCACATCAGCCATCTCCTAATCTAATTAGGAGGCTTTCAAATCTAAATCTTATTTAGATATTGTACTCTCTAAGTGGATGGGGTCTAGGCCCAATCCTATCAGCTGATCCATCTCAGAATTCGCCCCTTTTAATTGACGGATCAAACCAGCCCAGTTCGAAATGGGCTTAAGGCCCATTTAAGGTTATGTACTCACTTAGCCTTCCAAACTGCTGCCCAGTTGGGCTTCCTTGTATGGCGTGGTCCTTGGGCCAAGCCACCTTGTAACACCCAGGGACTGTGGGCAGATGCAAGATTAGCCCATCAAATATTATCCTCAAAGGTCTTACACTTAACCTTTGGATTAGAAGTCCCTTTAAGTGATAAGGGATAACCCTTATCTTATATGCATATCACATCAGCCATCTCCTAATCTAATTAGGAGGCTTTCAAATCTAAATCTTATTTAGATATTGTACTCTCTAAGTGGATGGGGTCTAGGCCCAATCCTATCAGCTGATCCATCTCAGAATTCGCCCCTTTTAATTGACGGATCAAACCAGCCCAGTTCGAAATGGGCTTAAGGCCCATTTAAGGTTATGTACTCACTTAGCCTTCCAAACTGCTGCCCAGTTGGGCTTCCTTGTATGGTGTGAGACCCAAACATTGATGTACACATCAGCTACATTGGTTCATCCCAACCTTTGTTACAAGGCCTGGCCGAATACACTGTCATGGACAATGCACCCCCTGAAACCCATCTAATGGGCTCTATGGGCCCAACACTTACCCTAAGTGGTCCTTGGGCCAAGCCACCTTGTAACACGTAGGGACTGTGGGCAGATGCAAGATTAGCCCATCAGGTATTGTCCTCAAAGGTCTTACATTTAACCTCTCAGCCCATAATGATCACACACTACCCGACAAGAGAAGACCTCTCCCTCGGCTGCAAGGAACAGCATTGCACTCTCAGCTCATATGGATCCCGGGAATTAAAACCTTCTTGCAAACATTTCAAAACCATAATATATATATAATTTTATATCTCATATAAAATATATTTTCCAAAACAAATCTCAACGATTGAAATCGGCTGCCAGCAGTCTTGGTTTCCATCAGAGAGAGTGCATCCCCGATCATTACCTTCGTCCGACAAAGGGGTTGATCACCCAATCAGATGAATTCTCAGACTATCCCAACATACCCAAGTTTTGACCCCCACTAAGGATCTCACTAATTGTTACATCAAAGACAGCCCAATCTGATACCCATTGTAGTATCATAATCGAATCTAGGGGTCGGGTGTAACTTTCCAGTTTTGCCCATCAATCTCCAAGGTCCAGGGCAATACTGGAAATCTTGGTCCAGTTCATAGATTCAATTAATCCCACACTGTATGTGCCTAGGGTCTCACTCTGGCAGCTGAGATAGGCCACCCCAGCCGACTTGGTGGCACCACAGTGTCAGCCTTGTCATGATAGATCTCCCTAGACCGACCCACTGGCTGTGAACATTTTAAGCTAACACGAGTCTCATTAAGTGTCCAGTTTAAGGGTATTAAATATATACATACCAAGGAAACATGAATCAAATATGCACTTTAAGTTATTTACAATAAACTCATAAAGTACATCATTCTGATTGAAGCTAAGGGCATACAAAACTATGTAACAGCTCCCACTTGCAGTTAGGTCCAATCAAGTACAAGCCGGAGTCTCATGCTTTCCATGTGTTTCTCAAACACTTTCTGTGATAGTGGTTTCGCCAATGGGTCTGCTATATTTTCCACTAACGCTACCTTCTGAATCAGGACGTCCCCTCTACCAACAATCTTCCGCAGTATGTGGTACTTCCTCTCAATGTGCTTCAACTTCGAGTGGGCTCGTGGCTCCTTAGCCTGTGCAATGGCTCCATTGTTGTCACACAACAATGGGATGGGTGATGTGCTGGACGGAACTACTCGCAACTCATGAATGAACTTCTTCATCCACACAGCTTCTTTGGCAGCCTCACTTGCGGCAATGTACTCGGCCTCGGTCGTGAAGTCTACAGTGGACCCCTATTTGCTGCTTTTCCAGCAAACAGCACACAATCCTATCGTGAAAACATATCCACATGTAGACTTTCTATCATCTGGATCCATTTGGAAATTGGCATCTGTATACCCATGGATCTGTAGAGAACTACCATCGAATACTAGACAAAATTCTTTTGTCCTTCAAAGGTTCTTAAGTATGTTTTTCACAACAGTTTAGTGCTCTTGCCCTGGGTTGGCTTGAAATCTGCTTACTACACTCACTACCTGAGCAATGTCAGGACGAGTGCACAGCATGGCATACATGATGCTCCCCACGGCAGAGGCATAGGGAACATCTTTCATGCCATCAATCTCCTCAGAAGTCTTGGGAGACATCTTCTTGGAGAGAGTGACTCCGTGCCTGAAAGGAACATTTCATTTCTTGGAGTTTTCCATACTATATTTTTTGACTATTTTGTCAATGTAAGCAAATTGGGATAATCCTATTATCCGCTTCGATCTATCTCTATAGAGTCGAAGACCCAGTATATAGGAGGCTTCTCCAAGATCTTTCATGGAGAATTGCTGTGAAAGCCATACTTTCACTGTTGACACAGGGTTCATCTGGATCCTGCTCGAAGTCAAACGATTTGACAGTAGAGTCAAAATAGATGTTCCAACTTCTAGAAGCTTGCTTAAGTCCATAAATGGATCTATTAAGTTTACATACCATGTTTTCCTGACCTGCAACAATGAAGCCTTGCGGTTGCTGCATATAGATATCTTCAGTAAGATCTTCATTCAGAAATGCAGTTTTGACATCCATCTGCCAAATCTCATAATCATGGTATGCTGCTATAGCTAGCAAGATCCTAATGGAATTAAGCATGGCCATAGGCGAAAAGGTTTCCTCATAATCGATACCCTCTTTCTGTATGTACCCTTTCACTACCAAACGAGCTTTGAAGGTCTCAACCCTACTATCGGGGCCCTTCTTCCTCTTGTAAATCCATTTGCAACCGGTTGCTTTTACCCTGAAGGGTGGATCTATTAGAGTCTAGACTCCATTGGTCTCCATTGAGTCCATCTCTGCTCTTATGGCCTCCACCCACTTCTGGGAATCTATGTCCAATATAGCTTCCGCGTAAGGCACGGTATCCTCCTCACTAGTCAAGGTTTCCACCATGTAACTATCCTGGTCATAACCATAACAGACCGGTGGCCTGGATATCTGAGTGGATTTTCTAGGTTGGTCACTACCTGAAACTTGTGGGACATCTCCCACTACTCCTGAGCTCTCATCATCAAGAATAACTTCCTGACGATGGGTGTCCAAGATGAAATTGGTTTTCAAGAATTATGCATTTCGACTGCAGAACACTTTCTGCTCACTTAAGTCATAGAATAAGTAACCTACAGAGCCTTTTGGATAGCTTACAAATAGGCAACTTCTGGTATTGGATTCCAACTTGTCTGTACTCGTTCTTTTAACGTGTGTTGGACAACCCCAAATCTTCAAGTGTCTGACACTTGGTTTCCTTCCAGTCCAAAGTTCATATGGAGTATTCGGAACCGATTTGGTTGGAATCCGATTCAGCATGTAAATCGCAGTCTCTAATGCGTAACTCTAAAAGGATGTGGGTAACTCTGAGTGTATGAGAAGCGACCAGACCATATCCAATAAGGTCTTATTCCTCCTCTCTGAAACACCATTAAGTTGTGGTGTAGCAGGAGGAGCTAATTGTGATACTATCCCATTGTGCTTTAAGTAGTCCTTGAATTCGTCAGAGAGATATTCGCCACCTTGATCTGATTGAAGGGCTTTGATTTCTCTCCCTAATTGTTTCTCGACCTCTTGTCTAAATTCTTTGAACTTTTCAAAGGATTCAGACTTGTGTCTCATTAGGTACACATAACCGTATCGTGAAAAATCATCTGTGAAGGTGATGAAATACGCGTGTTGATTTCGTGTCCTAACACTCAGGGGACCACATACATCAGTATGTATTAGGTCAAGTGTGCCTATACATCCTTCAGGCTTACCGTTAAATGGCCATTTTGTCATCTTGCCTTGTAGGCAAGGCTCATAGGTGGGAAGATCTTCTACAGTTAGAAAATCCAAAGGACCATCCTTTACCAACCTTGTGATTCGGTCAACACCGATGTGGCCAAGTCGGTAATGCCACAGACACGTGGGATTAATTGTATCATGGACTCTCTTCTTGGGGATTTCAACCGACGTAGTTTCGGTTATGTTAGTTTCTAGAGAAGGATGTAGAACATAGAGACCATTCTCCAGTTCCTCGTATGCGATGAATCTACTATTTCTTTTAATAGTAATCATATTACTAAACAAGACAAAATAATCATTTGCACATAGTTTTGAGACAAAAATCAAAATTCTCCTTAAATTTTGTACATAAAGACAATCTCTCGGTACAATAGTTCATTCTCTAAAATGTAACTCCATGTTTCCTATGGCCGTGGCTGCAACAGTTGCAGTAGTCCCCAAGTAGAGTGTGACTTCTCCTTTACTTAGCCTTCTGCTTACCTTGAACCCCTGCAATGAGTTAAACGCATGAGTTGAAGCCCCGGAGTCAATACACCAGGACGCAGAAGCTATCAATAAATTGGTTTCTATAACACAAGTTTCAAAATTACCTTTCTTGAATTCCAGGTAGGCAGGACAGTTCTTTTCCAGTGGCCGGTCTTCTTACAGAAGTGACAGGCATCTGATGCTTTGTCTTTCTTTTGCTTCAAAATTACCTTTCTGAGGCTTCTTTGCTTTCCTCTTTCTCTTGCATGTCTTGCTAGTTTCAACAAGCATAACAACAGGCTCATCCTTTCTAATCAGTTCTTCAGCTCTTTGCAGCATATTTTTGAGCTCTTACAAGCTGACATTCAGCTTGTTCATGTTATAATTCATAATGAACGGATTAAAGGAAGGGGGCAAAGAATTAAGGATAGCATCTATCTGGGTCACAAGGTCCAGCCCGGATCCAAGAGCCTCCAGTTCGTTGATGTATCCCATCATCCGAAGACAATGGTCGTGAATTTGTTGGCCCTTGGTCATTTGTGCGGTCATGAACTGTTTCAAGACCTTTTGTTGAGTAGAATGATTATGCTCTTTATACATCGTCCTGAGACTGCCCAATATGTCATTGGCTAGTTCGATCTGATCGAACTACTTCTGTATTGGGTTGTCCAAGGAGGCAATGATGTAACACCGGGCAAGGGAGTTTTTCTCCTCCCATTCCTAATAGCCTCTCCTTCGGGCCTCAGAAGCCCTATCGCCCAAACGCTCTAGGGCAGGAATCTTTGCCACTTTGTCTAGCTTTTCAGAAGCTAGGACCAGCATAAGGTTCCTGTACCAGTCGGCATAGCTTTTCAAATGTCCAAACGCTCCTGATCCGTTTGCTATTTTCTGATAAAAGAACAAACATTAGTCCACAACCTAATTTGATTGATGTTCATTACATAGATATGGATTTTAATCTACGTCCATTTCCATTTATTCATCTCTGAGATTTCCCTCCTTTCTCAGTGACGGAGACTACGGGTTGTCTCTGGAAATGTGGGAAATCACATAGGGTGCATGGAGCCAACTGTTTTAGCTACATAACCCCACCACCTTTCTGTGAAGGAACATATCCACTCATCATATGAGTTTTCCCTTTGGCCTCTGTCAGACAAGGTTCAGAGCCGTTTTCAAATAAACATTTCTGTCCAGTGAGTGCTTACCCATCATGTTCGTGAACGCCAAGGTACCGTGAGAGAGTACCCATTTTCTAGTGAAGCCCCTCCCACATCGGTCTATGATGCCCCTATCATCTTATGAAACACTCAGACAAGCCCAACAGCAAATGGATAGCCCATTTTCTGGTGCGTTTCCTCATTACTGAAGGACCCATCCTCATGCTAATGATGGAAGGCCTTTAAAGAGTTCATCATATGAATCTCCCTATCACATGTACTCGTATCAACTGGAGGGATCAGTTAATTACGCCCTAGTTTGATTTAGGTCAAACCAAAGTGGCTCCCACTGACTTTCATAAAGTCAGATTTCGGTGGGCCTAAATCGGCTAGGGTTCCGCACGTAACCTCTTGATGAGGTGTGGGGCCCACCACTTAGGGAGGTCATCAAATGACCAAAAGGGACACCATGGCAACGATGTGCATTCAACCATGGTGTGCGCAAGAGCCATTGTCAATTGAGCATGGGCCAAGCACTTATGGCCCATGTACGTAGCACATCACACATCCATACATCTCATGTAGGGATAAATTGATCTAATCAATTAATCATCTGTAAGGCCCATTGAAAGCCCGTTTTAAATCCATAATATTAACCATTAATATTATTTAGGTATATGGGCTGAACTAGGGTTACCCAGTTCGGCCCATATAGTTTTATCCTTTGAAGTGGGTTTTTGGCAGTTTTAACTATTTAAAATTGGGCCTTTACAGGTTGGGTCGAATCAACCATTTAACTAAATATCAATCCTCAGGTCCATTAGTGGGAAAATTAGAGCTGACTTTCAGCCTTGATTAAACCCAATATTTGGTCCAAACAGTTTGAACCAATCTTGGTTCGAATGCATCTAGGGTTTGATCTTTAATTAAATCTTTAATTCAAGAAAATAATATAAAATTAAAGAACTGATAAAAGAAAATCAAGAATCAATTAAACAGGGCTATTCGCACAATCCATCATGCAAAGGAGAGGTTAGATCATAGTTTGCAGTTTCATAAACTATAAATTGCAGATTCTATTTCTCCCATCTACGAAATCTTCTTCTCTGCGCCGCCATCTTCGATCCAAAATTAAAATTAAATAGAAATCATATTTTCTATTAATGATTACATCAGATCGAATACCTATACATTGAGTCTAAAAATTAAAAAAAAAAATATTTACAGACCAAATGTAATAAATAAATCAAGAAATTGCAAATTTTGCAGGTTCCCTACGCAAACCAAGAAATCGATCTCCTCTTGTACGAACAACCCATAAATCAAGAAAATCATAAAGAACAGTTCTAAATAATAATCAGATTTATAGAAAATTAATTTTAGATTATTCACTCATTAATTTTGGGAACAAATTTCCCAAAACCATATCTACGCAAATCGAGTAGAATGCCTTCTGCCCTTTTGTGCAGGTTCAGATCTGAAGCAGATTGGTTCAAGATTTGAACCTGTCTATGATACCACTGAAGGGACAGGATATCCATCACATGGACGCCCAAATCTTGCGGAATGAACTGAGCGAATTTCAAAAATTTCTCCCATCTTTGTAGGGAATCGAATTCCCTATTTTAGAAAAACATATTTTTCAATGACCAATCTTGAAATATTAACCAAACCAGATCTGAACCAAAAGGAGTAAGAGGGTGGATGTACCTGATACAAAGAAATAGTATCTCCCAATGGAGGTGTTCATGCCCAAGGAATGATCCAAAATCTGCTCCCACTAAAGATGGCGCAATGTAGAATGGAGCAGAATCATCAATGTTCTTCCAAAAGAACTTCACCCTTCGCAAGAATCAACAGGATGGCTTGTGAATATAGCTCCAATCAATCTTTTCTCAAAAGATTGGTATCAAGATCAGATCTTGATTGATCCCAAGAACTGGAGAACGAACTAGAGATAATGGCGGTGGTAGGAAGGAGGCAGCAAGAGAGATTTCGCAGGGTGCAGAATTCTCCCTTCTTGTGATTTCAGCTCTGAAGACAAGAGTTCTTGGATTGCATGTCTAAAAGCTGCCGCTCCCTCCTCCTTTTGTAATCTTAAAGGGATCAGCTCCTAATCCCATTAGGAGTTGCTGATCCAAATCATATTTGGATTAGAAGTCCCTTTAAGTGATAAGGGATAACCCTTATCTTATCTACAGATTAGATCAACCATCTCCTAATCTAATTAGGAGGCTTCTAGATCTAAATCTTATTTAGATCTTAGACTCTCTAAGTGGATAGGGTCTAGGCCCAATCCTATCAGTTGATCCATCTCAGAATTCGCGCCTTTTAATTGACTGGTCAAACCAGCCCAGTTCGAAATGGGCTTAAGGCCCATTTAAGGTTATGTACTCACTTAGCCTTCCAAACTGCTGCCCAGTTGGGCTTCCTTGTATGGCGTGGTCCTTGGGCCAAGCCACCTTGTAACACCCAGGGACTGTGGGCAGATGCAAGATTAGCCCATCAAATATTATCCTCAAAGGTCTTACACTTAACCTCTTAGCCCATAATGATCACACACTACCCGAGAATAGAAGACCTCTCCCTCGGCTACAAGGAACAGTGTTGCACTCTCTGCTCATATAGATCCCGGGAATTAAAACCTTCTTGCAAACATTTCGAAACCATAATATATATATATATATATATATATATATATATATATATATATCTATATAATTTTATATCTCATATAAAATATATTTTGCAAAACAAATCTCAACGATTGAAATCGGCTGCCGGCAGTCTTGGTTTCCATCAGAGAGAGTGCATCCCCGATCATTACCTTTGTCCGACAAAGGGGCTGATCCTGTCACTATGATCACCACTCAGATGAATTCTCAAACTGTCCCAACATACTCAAGTTTTGACCCCCGCTAAGGATCTCACTGATTGGTACATCAAAGACAACCCAATCCGACACCTAGTGCAGTATCATAATCGAGTCTAGGGGTTGGGTGTAACTTTTCAGGTTTGCCCATCAATCTCCAAGGTCCAGGGCAATAGTGGAAACCTTGGTCCAGTTCATAGATTCAATTAATCCCACACTGTATGTGCCTAGGGTCTCACTCTGGCAACTAAGACAGGCCACCCCAACCGACTTGGTGGCACCATAGTGTCAGCCTTGTCAGGATTGGTCTCCCCAGACCGACCCATTAGCTGTGAACATTCTAAACTTACACGAGTCTCATTAAGTGTCCAATTTAAGGGTATTATATAGAAACATACCAAAGGAACAGAAATCAAGTATGCACTTTTATTCATTTACAATAAACTCATAAAGTACATCATTCTGATTGAAGTTAAGGGCATACAAAACTGTCTAACAATAGGTGCTCTCACTCACTCACTCGCTTTCTCTCTCCTCATTCTCTTATCTTCTCCTACCGTCCTCTACAATCTATATTCCTCTCGGCATTCTCTCTTTCCTATTGTCTTCTCCGAACCCTACCACTGTCGCCTTACAACCGCAACTACAACTAGCATTTACAATAAAAAAAGAAAAAAAACAATAAAGAGGATGAAAATATACCTCTTTCTAACATTAAGAACTCTGTAGACGATTTTGAAAGATGAGATAACTGCTAGTATGGTTCCCAAAGATTAGAACCAATACACTCATTGCTATACAATACTATGAAAAAAAAAATCGTTGAGAAGTGAAAACAAAGCAAAAAAAGATGAACAAAGAAGTGATAAAAAATACCTCTTTCAAACATCCATAGAAAGAAGAAATCCCCTAAAAATATTTTTTGAATGGTAACAGAACTGCTGGCATACTTCCCAAAGATTAGAACCAAACCATGAGCTGATATATTGTAACATGACAGAAAATGAAGCATTAGGAAATGAAAACAAATCGAAAAAGATGAGCAATATTCTATCTAGATAGTTAATTAGAGAAGACCTTGGAAGATGAGAAACTTTTGGAGATGGTTTGTGGTTCTAGATGCAGATTTCTTACTCGAACTATGCCAAAATGTATAAAAAATCACTGGTTTGAACAAATGAACAATTTAGAATTAGCTCAAGATCTCCTTTCCATGTACAACTTGACTAAACATTACATAACAAGAACAAAATCAGTTGCTTGACTCTCTCTAAGTAGATGCAATATGAATTGGAAAACAGAGGGGCAATTTTGAATTAACTCCAAGATCTCCTTTCCATCTGCAGCTTGAACAAACCACCTCATTTCCATTTACATTAAGTTTTAAAATTCAAAGTTATCTCAAGAACTTACCATCTACGTTACTTCAACCAAGGCTATTGATTTTACGTTTTCCATGTATAGCACGATGTTTATGGAATTGAAAGTGACTGAGTAGGCGATGACATGGCATATTAGGAATGGTGGGAAGGGAAGAGGAGAGAGAGTCAACGAGAATGCAGGGTGGGGGTAATAATGCAAGGAGAGGCATGGTGACATGGACCCTCTTACCATATCTATACTATATATAAAAGTGCGAATGCAATGCGAAACTTTTTTTAGACTAAAATTACCATCTACTTCTTTGTTTGAGAAAGGGTATAAAAACCATTTTATCACAGCTTTAATGGCTACTAAAATGCCCATAATTGTGTATTTAGTCCATCTCTTATGGTAAGGTTGAAAATGTAACTTCAATTATTACTTCTCACATCATTTAATTCCCTTTCATTATGTCTTATACTTAAATTATTCTCTCATTTTCTCTTATTAAATCAATTTATTTAACTATTTAACAAAGATCAATAGTTCAAATTTTGGGTCAAACATGTTAAATCTTTAATGTCCTAAATAAATAATAAAAGCTAATAAAATACAAAAATACAAATACATAAATTTTGCACAAAAAGCATTTAGACACATGTATAATATCATATTATCATTTTAAACAAAAAGTAAGTATGACACATCAGGATTATTTTTACACACAAAAATACAAAAAAGTTATAGAAAAAATTGAACACATCTATGATTTTATATTTACACTACTATTAAAAATATGAATAAGATTGTAGAACTTTTTTTACTAAAATACTCAATTTTGAATTTAGCCCCTATTTAATTATGAGGTTTAAATTGTAAATTGAACAACTACTTTTCACCCCATTTTATTCCCTCTATTTAAATCTTACATTTGTTTTTTTATGAATAAACAAAAAGGAAACACAAAAAAAAAGATTAAATATTACAAAAAGAAAAAATCTAGCCAAGCAAGTAGACTTATCAATGAAACTTGAAACTTCACAATTCGATTTGATTATCACATATTTGGATAATGTGTTTATGTAATCAGATTTGAATTTTCAATCAACACCTGATTAATAATAAATAAATAAATAAATAAATAAATAAAATATATATATATATATATATATTTTATAGAAAAATTTGGATACATTATTATTATAATTATCATCATTTAGAATTATCAAGTGCAAAACACGTACACACTTTCTAATATAGATAGATAGATAGATAGTAAAGTCAGATTGGGCTAGCCCAAGAATCCAAGCCCACCTCGTATAAGATCTCAATTACCTAGGATTAGCTAAGGTTGGGCACGCCCGATTTGCAGCTCTAATGACTAATGCTCCCTTACTTTATGATCATGGAACGAAGGTATGAACATAGTCACATAGGTATGGGCTTGGGTGCCCAACAAAGGTTTAAAATTTTTTGTATTGTGGTCCTCGAGGGGATTTTTTTCTATGGGTACACGTGTGTACACCCTCATTTAAGAAATTCTAAGCTTAATACTTTTAATATCTAAGGAAATGTTTGCAAATGTGCATAACTTTGTTTTTCCTGACAAGCTGGCCATCAGCAAAAAGTATATTGATCTTACTATGTGGAAGTGGTGGTTGTTTTTGTTTTGATTGAAAGCTCAGCTAAGGAATTCTAATTCCCACATTTTTTTTTCAAGAGATAGATCTATGACAATAAATATGTATGAGGGGAAAATCTATGCTGTCAGAAATACATGATACTGGATAGAGATGGCAATTTTCTCCATCAAACTGGCCCCATCCTGAATGGGGTGGATTTTCTCCAATATTAAATGGGGATAGACCAATAGAATTTGCAAATAATTCCCCAAGCCTGCCTGAACCTGGTGATAAATTACTAAAGTATCCCTGAATTTATTATTAATTTTTAAAATCTCCCTTAGTTTTTCTAAAATTCTTAAAACCCTACGATCCCATGATACCATTTTTAAAATAGCCTAAAATTTTCTTAATCCCATTTCGAAATACCTCAAAATTCCTATAATTCTATTTTAAAATACCTTCAAAATTTGATGTATTTTTAAGTGGCTGTCTCAAAATAGAAAAAAAAATCAGGGATTTTCCATCCCTAACAGCAAAGGGGTGCACCTACTAAGGATGGGAGAATGGAGTAGGGGATTTTATCTACAGACTACAGGACAGAGAGGGAGAGGGGGTGCCCCACCCGAACCTACCCGGTTGCCAACCCTAATACCGGATGGGATCGATTACCACTTGTACAATATTGTTACTACAAAATTTTCTACTATCATGTATAGTGGAACCCACATATGATCTATTATGTTAGAAAATCCCTTGTTTTTTTATTAAAGCCAGAAACTATACGTTATGGACATAGTGACCTATTCAATACCTAAAGTTACTTTAACCTATCAGAAATAGTTTGGATTAGGTAGAACACTCGGTGAATAATACACCGATTAAGCTCTCAGTAAATTTTCTAACCCTGTCCCATAGCTTAAAATGATTCAAATCAAATTTCTAAGACAACTGTCACAGTATTTATTGAATGCTTTATTCACAAAAGTGTTGCATCCAGTTGAATGAGGATCCCTCCCACGTGAATTTTGATGAACACCAATCGTTGTTTTAGTAATAAAAGGTGCAAAAGTTAGATTGTTGATTGTTTTAACGAAATCCACCATGAATTCTATCATCCTCATCCACCAAGTCTTATCCCAATTCCACCGCCTATTCATTCAGAATATGAAATTTTGAATAGACTTGTCCTTTTCACTCCAGTTGGCATCTCCCTACTCCCATAGGGTTTTCATGTATGGGGACTGGGGAATTAAAGTTAATAGCAAGGTGGCGACTCTCATTAACCTCCATACCAAAGAATAAAAATCTGGTTCATGTCTTCTCTTAATCTTAGGGTGGAGATTAAGGAAAGTTGGACACTTAAAACAATGCTTCACCCACTGGACTGAAATCGATGAACCCAATACAAGTGATATGGTGAGAAGGTCTCCTTCGACATCTTTGCTATAATTAACAGGAATTTAGGCCTCTTCATCCAGCATTCTTTGGCAAAGCCCTCTTGTGTAGTTTATTAAATTTAATTTTGATGATGCTACATCAAATATTAAGGCGCGGGGGGCGAGCATGGTTGCTAGAGACCACCATGGTTCACTGGTTGTTGCTCATTTCATGGCTTTTCCGGTTTGCTCTCCAATGGAGATTGAAGTGCTAGCTTTAAAAGAAAGTCTGAAACTCTGCACACACATACAGAGAGGCTGTTTCCAAAGTCTGAAGACATTAATGGACCAGGTAAATGGATCGATTTAGTTAGAACCTAATTCTTCATACAAACCCATTTAATTAATCCAGACACAGACATGGGTTTTGACTGGACCTGCCGAAGATCCTACCTTTTTCATGCCCTTTTAGTGATAAGGGAAGTTCATTTAAGACATTCCTTCTTTAATAAAAGCAGTTCGTTATATATTGTTCAATAACCTAGCTAGTCTTGCTTCTCTAGGGGAACATGGAAAAGGAACCAACATATATATTGCCCGACACAATCTTAAAACCCGATTCGACTTTCAGACCAATTATTCCTATTATGATTCATATGCCATATCCTGTGTGGTCTACGTTCTGAGCAAGAAGATGACAATTCATAATCTTACCTTGCAAGAATAAGTAAAAACAGAAAACAAGAATGTGGTCCAGCATCTGTCACAGCATTTGCTTCTATTTCAATTCTGTGCAGATTCCCGTGTCACAACAACTGGATTTTTTTTTTTTTTCAGTTCTGTCTCCATGTTCTTAATAAATTGTTATGGCCAGGCCACATTTGGATACTGCAATACCCAAGTGAATCATAAAATTTCCTCATACTCGGGATTCGTTTGGTTGCACACAAAGTGAAGGAAAACAAATAATTTTCTGAAATTTGGTATTTAATAAAAAAAAAGCGAGTGCTAATATATCTAAGAAAATGGCATTTCTCCTAATTTTCTATATAGATCATTTTATGTCCAACCAAACAAGCTTTGATTGAAAATGGGTGGAATACTCAATTGACTAAGAATGGCCATTTAAAGTGCCCAAAAATAATTTTTTATTATATACACATAATATTTATATCTTTGCTGTAATCTTAGGAGCAAGTCTAATTTCAAGTTAAAAGCACCAACTACGTACATATAAAAGGATGTATGCAAGAGAAAAAGGCATCATTACGTAACAAAAAACATCCCTTGAGAGTTGAGACAAGTGATGTAATTAGTCAAGATGCATACAACAGAGCACAAATTAATAGTTGAGTTGAATTGACACCAATCCTATATATCGATCCGGTTACCAAACTAGCTAGTTTCTCAAGTCTGTATCTTCTCCAAACACCTGCTGAAATGAATATTGGAATCCGAACAGAGTGCATACAAAATCATGCATGTAAACTAAATGTGATGCAAGCTGTGGGTTCATGATGTAAAAATTAATCATAGTTAATTTGGTTTTCTGTATGTTCTGACCATGGTCGACCGGGTTGGAATTGGATCGAACTGGCCACAATTTCGGTTCATTTTCGAGAGCTAAGCAAATATTAGCCCCAGTCGGCAGTACAAGAAATGGCAGCATCATCAGAATTGGAATTGCATGTCAAGCTAGCAAATAATTAAGGGCATAACCTTGACCGATAGATTAATAAGGCCAGCTGGTAAATGATAGCTTTCAGCTTAATTTGTATCATGCAAAGACAATATGTACATTTCTCTCTTTTTCTATTGACGTGGAACAAGGTAAAGAAATGCAACATGAACTTTTAATTTACTAGAGATCGGCCTGCTGTTTTTCTTTCTGGCTTGACTTGGTGTCCTTTTTGCAGCCTTTTTCCAAAGGGAAAAACTATTCCATTTTGTCTTCTGCTCTTCCCTTGGACCACAAATAAGTAAATAACACAACACATTAATCCATCTCTCATGGTAGCTAGGCCCAGAAAGGTCCCGGCCCCTTCAATCCTCCCCCTCTTCAAATAAGCTCTAGCTACTTTGGAAGTTAATTGGAACCCAAGCTGTAGCAAAGACCGAGTTGTGTCCCTTCCATGTGAGCACCAACCTATCATCTTCCTTCTTCATTCCCCACCCACTAGCATGTTCATCTAGTAAAAGCTTGACTTCACCAACAGTCTCTTCGTCAAATGGAATACGGAGGAAATTTGCATTCTTCATTCGCTGTGACAACTTAAAACCGGATTCAGACCTTTCAATCCTTTGCATCCCCCCAAAACCAATGATGTTCTCAATCTTATGTCCAACATCGGCTTCATATTCCATCCTCTGCGCATTATCCTTGGGCAAAAAGGTCTCCAAGGCATCAAACGGTATCCACAGGTAATTGAAGGATGTAGTAATCCTTGATGTGAGGCTTGAAGAATCCAAATCAGAATCCTCGTCGACCACAGTCATTATACAAGGGTTAAGACCCTTGATCACCTCCAGGAATGTATTCCGCAAAGACAGATGATCAACAGCACCCCCTCGCTCTTGATGATCAGCAGGCAAATAGCGAAGCCAGTTTTGGCAGTTGACGACCAAGGCCTCATCATCTCTGAGATCTAGCATGCAAGGATTCAACTGACTCATGAGGTGATGAAAGCTTCTAGAGAAGTCACCCGATAAAGTATCAGCAGCAGCAGATTTGCTGCAGGAAGATGAGCAATCGATAACATGGAAAGCGAAAGGAACATCCCTGGTTTTCGCGAAATTCGCCAAACGGAGACCAACTTGGTCGCTTGACACATTAAGCAAAGGAGGCACCGGAGGTCTACAGGAGGGCACAGTAATTCCGACTGAGGGAGGACCTTCAGGCCTTTTGGCCAAGGCATCGATGAGTGTAGGCCATTGCATACAATGAGTGATGCTAAAATCTAAGATGTGTACTCTTGGGTACCCCTGGATTGCCTTTAAAATTGCACTGTTTGAGGCACAAAAACCAAACCTGTGCCAAGGGATCAGGTCGACATACCCTGCTAACTCAGTCACACTCATAGATCTGGTCTGAATCATCTGATCAAGGGCAGTTGTGCCATGAAAATTCATGGCAGCTGTAGGGAAAACCCTAGAAGCCCTGAAAATGAGGGCCCTCAAGAACCAAGAGATAAGCCTTTGATTGGAGTCACCTACTGCAGAAGCCACGTTGTTGAGCACCCACATCACTTGCTGAGCTAGGGTAACATCGTTGTTCTCTATGGCACTTGCACAGTGAAGGAGAAGCTTCTCTGTACAAGCTCCATCTAGGCGTCGTCCTTTAAGCGCGGCTTCAGGTAAAGAGTCTTGAGGGTTGTTGAATAAAAGACCATGGTATGAGTATGGTAGAGAGATCGGTGCACTGTTGCTTCTTCTTTCTGTCTTCATGGTTACAGACTTACAGGGTAGGAGGGGTGTCAGCTGCTTTGGCCGGCCGCTCTACGTGAGTGCGCTTGTATTGGATATCGGTTTGATTATTATCGAAGCTGAAGCCAGAAGGGATGCTGCTGTCGAGGCAGTGGTGACACGCGTCTGATGGATATTCGTAGGTGGGATTGAGGAGAGCTTGGGTTTTATCAACTTGGTGAAGATGTTTGGTCTGGTCTGGAAAACTCTAAGCCAGTCTGGTGTTTTAAACGTGAGAGCGAGAGATGTTTCGTCTGGTCTGGAGAAAACTTGAGTCGTACGTACTGGGTTTTCTCTAAAATCTTAATTAGCACCAATTCCTTCATCTTTTAAGCTTGCTACTTCACCAGAGAAAAATCTTTAGTTTTGATTTGTTGGCAGATGTTTACCTCGTAACCAAATAATAAAAACAAAGTTGCAAACGTCTAACATATATATACGACCATTGAAACAAATATGGCCACATCTTTTATTCTCTAAATTATTGTGAAGGAATACAAGCGAAGTGGCATGAAAACATGTGTTTTAAGAGATCGAAATCCAATTACCTGCAGTAAGGGAAGTATATCATATATGGACAAAAACTTGTGCTTACTGAATCCATTCCTCAACCATATAAATGTCTTACACTCATCAGAAAAAAATAAATAAATAAATAAATACAAATGTCGCTTGGAAGGGGCAGATTCATGAAAATCATATGGTATGAATGATCCTTTTGACCATATCTTATCAAATGCTACTCTCTCTGAACCTTTTGGCACCTAATCCTAAGATTATAATGCATGTCTGCATCACGGGGTACATCATTAATGTTCCTTAAGGCTGTGTTTGTTTTGATAAAAAGAAAAAGAGCGAGAGAAGCATATAAAAGTTGAGGAAATTAAAGTTGGTTAAAGAATTTCACAAAATTTATTAACAACTTTCCTTCAACTTTCTGTTTCTCTCTCATTTAATTTCTACAAACCTTCTAACCATAAGCTAAATGTTAATTATGTAAAACTAAAACATAATTAAGTAGCTAGCCACTGCCCTTTTGATTGGACAATGTTAGGATTTAAACTCTGAATTACCAATTAATTAGTATGGCATACAAGAAAATAATTGAGAAATATGTGAATTATAAAGCAAATAATAAGAGCAAAAGAAAGGTAAAGATGGCACCAGATTTACGTGGTTCAGTCAAAGAGACCTACATACACGGGAGAAGAAAGAAAACTTGTTTATTCATGTCCTTGATGAGAGAACTACAAACTAACCACCTTACTAGTGCTGAAATGCCTTTAACAAAGCCTTGAAGCACTCAAAAGCATAGATGACTGCTTTGATCTGGTGTGAGAGAACCCTTAATGGCAGCAGTGAAGAAGAAAATCGATCTCAAATAGAATAAGAGCAGATCTTGCCGGAAGATGGCGATGGAGTTCTCCCAATCTCTTCAGCTTTCTAATGCTCTCACTCCATGCACCCACTACCCCTAGGAGGCACCCCTTTTATAGAAGAAAAAAAAGAAGGAACATGCCCCTTGGGATTCTAGCGAAAAGATGGAGAGGCAGAATTTGAGGAGTCGAATTAAATGGGTAGTTTTGATGGAGTCAAAATGGTAGAGCATTTATTGTGGCTGTTGAAACCAAACGACATCATTTATTATGGCTGTTGAATTTCGTAGCCACACCAAACGTCAATAATCTCCACCTTGGTGAGAATTCAAATAGCAAATCTTCCTCTCCAAATGCCCCAAGGGCATCAAACATCAAATGAGACAAGACCCACCAAGTCGATGCAAGCATCGAACTTGGATGATGGTAATGACTTTGTCAACATATCTGTAGGATTCTCAGCGGAAGTTATATTGTTGACCAAAACACGATCATTCTCAACAATATCACGAATAAAGTGATAACGCACATCAATGTGCTTGGTCCTCTCATGAAACATTTGGTCATGAGTCAGATGTATGGCAATTTGACTGTCACAATAGATCACTGTAGCCTCATGTCTACCTATGAGTTCACCAACCAGATTTTGTAACCATAAAGCTTCCTTAGCGGCATTAGCCACCGCCATATACTCTACTTCAGTCGTAGACAAGGCAACAATCGACTGAAGTGAAGCTTTCCAGCTAACTGAGGTACTACCCAAAGTGAAACAATAGCTAGTGAGAGATCTCCTCCGATCAAGATCTCTAACATAATCAGAATCACAATAACCGACAAGCTTCTCTGTGGATCTTCCAAACTCAAGGCAGAAATCAGATGTACCACTCAAATACCTAAGTATCCACTTTACGGCTTCCCAATGAGCCTTCCCCAGACAGGACATATAGCGGCTCATAACACGGACTGCTTGAGCAATATCTAGATGCAAACATACCATAGCATACATGATGCTACCAACAACACTAGAGTAAGGCACACGAGCCATATATACCTTTTTCTCATTAGACTTCGGTGACTGCTTCACCGACAACATGAAGTGAGCTACAAGAGGAGTGGAGACAGGTTTGGCATCTGACATGCCAAAACGATCAAGAACTTTCTCAATATAGTTCTGCTGACTGAGAAACAGCTTCCCATGTTCACGATCACGAATAATCTCCATACCTAGAATTTTCTTCATTGGACCCAAATTCTTCATCTCAAACTCACTGTTCAAAAGAGACTTCAACTTCACAATTTCAGACTTATTATTACACGCAATGAGCATGTCGTCGACATATAATAATAGACAAATGAAGGAAATATCAGAGAGCTTCCTAAAATAAACGCAACTGTCAAAGGCACTCCTGGAATAACCACTAGAAGTCATAAAAGTGTCAAAGCGCTTATACTACTGTCTTGGAGACTGCTTAAATTCATACAGAGACTTCTTCAACAAGCAAACATGGTCTTCCTTTCCTTCCACAACAAAACCATCTAGTTGTTTCATATAAATATTCTCTTTCAAATCACCATGCAAGAATGTAGTTTTAACGTCTAACTGCTCTAATTCCATGTCATGCATAGCTACTAAAGCAAGCAATGTACGAATAGAAGAATGTTTAACAACAAAGGAGAAGATTTCGGTATAGTCAATACCTGCAACTTGACTGAAACCCTGTGCCACTAACCTTGCTTTGTGTCAAGCATCCTCAACACTAGGAATACCCTCCTTAATCTTGTAGACCCACTTGCACCCAACAATTTTCTTCTTTGGTGGTGGTGATACAAACTCCCATGTGCCATTCTTTTCGAGAGATGCAATCTCCTCTTCCATGGCAACTAACCAGTTACCACTGTCTGGACTGGATATAGCTTCATCATAATTGATCAGATCAGTAGTGTTATCTACCTCACAAGCGATGGTCAATGCATAAGACACACAATCATCAAATCTGCTTGGTGGTCTTATCTGTCGCCTCGGTCTATCTTTGGCAATAGTATGCGACTCCTGACTGGGCTGAACATCATCCGATGTGATTGGCTCATTTGAAATAGACTAAGAAGGCTGTGAAGATGGACTGGGCTCCACCTCCACCTGCATCCGGTCATCATGTGATGTACCTGAATCACCAGCAACAAAGTCCCCCTTCCTTAGAAATAACACGTGTGATTCATCAAATATAACATCATGACTAATAATAATTTTCTTGTTCGAAGGGAAATACAACTTGTAACCCTTTACACCGGAGTCATAGCCCATAAAAATATATTTCTTGGCTCTAGGTTCTAACTTTCCATCGTTGACATGATTATAAGCAGGACAACAAAAAAAACTCTTAAAGATGAATAGTCAGCAGGAGTACCTAACCAAATCTCAAATGGAGTCTTAGCCTCGAGAGCTGAATGCGGAGATCGGTTTACCAAATAGGCTACCGTGGAAACTGCCTTGACCCAAAAGGACTTATCCAAATTTGCATTGGACAACATGCAACGAGCCCTTTCCAAGAGTGTGTGGTTCATCCACTCTGCCACACCGTTCTGTTGTGGTCAACCAACACAGGTGCAGTGTCTAACGATACCTTCCTTCAAACAATAATTTGTAAAGTTAGGCTCACGAAACTCGAGCCCATTATCAGTGCTCAACCTTTTAATTTGCCTCCCTATCTGCTTCTCGATCATAGTTTTCCACTGCAAGAAGACTCCAAACACATCATTTTTATTTTTGAGAAAATACACCCATACCTTTCTAGAGAAATCATCGATGAATGTCATAAGATAATTTGCTCCACCCTTCGAAGAAACACGAGAAGGGCCCCATAAATCTGAATGGATGTAATCAAGTGTACCTTTGATCCTATGTAGCCCTTTGGCAAAACTAACCTTTTTGTGTTTACCAAACACACAATGTTCACAGAATTCAAAAGTACATGTGACATGCCCACAAAATAAGCCCCGTTTGCTCAAAAAAGTCATCCCTTTCTCGCTCATATGTCCGAGCCTCATATGCCACATCTTTGTAAGATCTTCCTCGGACATGGATGACGAGACCAAAGTAGAAGATTCTATCATAGTACTTCCCTACAATACATATAATCTACCAACCTTGTTAGCTTTCATAACTACCAAAGCACATTTGATTACCTTAAGAACTCCACATTCAGCTGAATATCTGCAACCCCTAGAGTCGAGTGTACCCAAAGAAATTAGGTTCTTCTTCAGATCAGGAACATGACAGACTTCATTTAATGTCCTCACAATACCATTATGCATACGCACCCAGATGGTCCCTTTACCGAAAACCTTACAAGCTGCGTCGTTGCCCATCAAAACAACTCCACCATCAAAATTCTCATATGTGGAGAATGCACTTTTGTCGGGACACATGTGGTAAGAACAACCTGAGTCCATAATCCATTATGAACCTTTCCTTGCAACTGCATCTGCAATTAGCAGAAGATCATTCTCTGACTCATCCGCCGCAACACTTGCTTTGGCTTGAGGCTCTTTCTTTGTGTCACCACTTGCCTAATGTTTTTGGTTATTTTGCAACTTGAAACATTCAGTCTTAACATGACCTTTCTTTTTGCAGTAGTTTCAAGTCAAATTACGATGCTTTGACTTAGACCGACCCTTTGACTTACTGCTACCACTTCTTTCAGATGGCCTGCCACGAACAATGAGACCCTCAACTGTAGAGTTACTTAGGTTATTGGTCAGTTGATTATCAATTAGTTCGCGTTGTAACAATGCATTCTTTACATCTTCAACTATAATCTCCTCACGCCGATACAATAAGGTCTCTCTAAAATGTTTATATGATGTGCGTAAAGAACATAAAAGAGTGATAGCCAGTTCTTCATCATCAATTACAACATCAATATTTTGTAGATCCATGACAATCAAGAAAAACTCATCAAGGTGGGTTTTAATCGAGTTATCTTCCCGAAGACAAAGGTCCTTAAGTCTGCTTTTCAGCAGAAGCCGATTAGTCACGCTCTTTGTCATATACAGTGACTCTAACTTGAGCCACAATTCTGTTGTAGAGGTTTCTTTAGCAATTTCATGAAGAACATCATTCAATAAGCACAAATGAATAGCCAACATGGCTTTCATATCAATCTCCTCCCACTTTTCATCGGACATGGATTCAGGCTTTTCCTTTTGCCCCGCCGAGGCTTTCTCCAAGCCGTTTTGAATCAGAATCACTCTCATCTTGAACTTCCATAGACCAAAATTCACAGATCTATCAAATATCTTAATGTCAAACTTCATTGATGCCATTAGTAGCAAAATTATTTGGTAAATAATCCCAAAACAATGCTCTGATACCAGTTTGTTAGGATTTAAACTCTGAAATACCGATTAATTAGTATGGAAAATAAGAAAATAATTGAAAAATATGTGAATTATAAAGCAAATAATAAGAGCAAAAGAAAGGTAAAGATGGCACCAGATTTACGTGGTTCGGTCAAAGAGACCTACATCCACGGGAGAAGAAAGAAAACTTGTTTATTCTTGTTCTTGATGAGAGAACTACAAACTGACCACCTTACTAGTGCCGAAATGTCTTTAACAAAGCCTTGAAGCACTCAAAAGCATAGATGACTGCTTTGATCTGGTGTGAGAGAACCCTTAATGGCAACGGTGAAGAAGAAAACCGATCCCAAATAGAATATGAGCAAATCTTGCCGGAAGATGACGATAGAATTCTCCCAATCTCTTCAGCTTTCTAATGCTCTCACTCCATGCACCCACTACCCCCAAGGAGACACCCCTTTTATAGAAGAAAAAGAAAAGGAACATGCCCCCTAGAATTCTGCCTGAAAGATGGAGAGGCAGAATTTCAGGAATCAAATTAAATGGACAGTTATGGTGGAATCAAGATAGTAGAGCATTTATTGTGGCTGTTGAAATCTCAGCAGCCACACCAAACGATGTCATTTATTGTGGCTTCTGAATTTCGCAGCCACACCAAACGTCAACAGACACGAATAATTAATTAAGAGCTTTTCTAATATAACGTTGGTCTCTTTATGATCTTATCTTTTCATTCTTCACTTAAACTTAAATAATAGTAGAGAAGTCATAGTTAGTTTGTTGATTATATATCCGAGAGCCGGCCAGTCTTTTGTCAAGTATATGCTCATGATTTGCAGTTAAAGACAGATCCAATAGTATCGTCAAACTGTATTTTATTTTTGAGTTTAGTGACCGACCAACGGGTGCTTTTTATTCCCACCCTAGCTTTCACATGCTTCAGTGGTAAGATGAGATTGATTGTTTGTGGCATGTAAATCCATCAGAAACGACGAGTAGACTCCTTTCCATAAAAGGACATTTATTCATTTAATAAAATGTCACACTTTTTTTTTCCTTTTCAGAATGGATGAATACCACAGATAGAGAATATGTGTCTTACAAAAGTTAGCAAATTATCAAAGCTTCCAATGGTCTACGGTTGTTGTATATCATCACCCTTTGTTTTCATTTCATTAAGAGATCAAGACCCAACAAGACGCAGTGATGTTGGAGATGCATCTACTTTTATATTTATACAAAGTTGTAGCTAGTCTCTATTATTCATCGTATATACTACATGATAAACGTCTTTTGCGGACGTTTACTAGAAACTGTAAACTTTTTGTTTTGTCTATGGAATCAGTGGATATAGAACTTTTTGTTTGATATAAGTTGGCTTCTACTTTGAGAATTTAATATACTGATTTTGTTATGTTGGGTCTTTCGTGTTTGTCAATCCTTACTATTATGAGTTTGAATTGGGTTCCGTTTCTTTTTGACGTAAAATCTGTGACTGTGCTAGTGTCTTTATTCTTCTACTTACTTTTTTTTATTTGTAATTTTTGGTTGAAAGCTTTATTTTTAATCGATGGGGTAAAAGGGAAGAGATAGTGCTATTTACGTTTCTTTGTTATTTGTGGAAGCTTGAAAAAATGCGAAATTGTTAGGTGTAGGGGTGTAATCGAGTCGAGTCGAGCCGAGTATCAAGCAACTCGAGCTCAAACTTGCCTCAAAAACATAGAGCTCGAAGCTCGACTCGAGCTCGATTGAGTTTCATATATTTTGGTCAAACTCGATTTGAGTTGATACTTACGAGTTACTTGAGCTCGGCTCGACTTAAGTGATTATAAATAAATCAATAATAAGTACACTAAAATTAAAAATATATTAAAATTTTATAAATAAATTAATATTATAAATAAAAATATATTTTGAAAATCAGTATTATAAATAAGTTAATATAAAAAACTTAATGTTTATTTATATTATAAATACAAATATATTAAAAAATATTATTTTATTATGAGTTTGATTAGGCTCGCAAGCCACTCGAGCTGGTAATTGTGAAGCTTAAACTCAACTCAACCAAGTACTCGACTCAAATTAAGCTCGAATCGAAGTCAATTATTGTGAGCTGATCCCAAACAGCTCGCGAGTAGGCTCAACTCGCTTACACCCCTAGCTAGTTAGATGGGTAGTGTTCAGGATTGATTGATATTGACCCCCTTCTGTTGTGGAATTATGTGTTTTATATGAATATGCATGCTGGTTATATATTGACCTTTGTTGTTATTATCTAGCCTAGGAGAATGACGTTGTAGCCCACTTCGTAAATTATAAACCCAATAACGCCTGATCGTTAAAATAGGAGCCATTACAATCCTCCCTCTATCTCAGAATCCTAGTGCACCCCCATCCCCTATTTGATAGATATTCCATGTCATCATCTCCTATAGTTTTGGACAAAATTACCCCCAACTCTATCGACCCATATTTCTGTGGGAGTTATGTTACATCTAAAAGTTAACTGCATTCCATTGTTCATGCCTTATTCTTCGAAACTAATTGCCCCACTATTCTAAGTCATGTACAACCGCTATAGTTCACCATTTTATTCTTTCTCCCAAGAACAAGAGGCAATAGATAGATAGATAGATAGATAGATAGATAGATAGAGAGAGAGAGAGAGAAAGAGAAACATTCACCCATGAATTTGTAGGACTAATAATATCTTTTTCATGTTTTTTCAGTTTGATCTTCAAAACCTCTTGGGTTTGCTAATTGGGAATTCTTTAATAAATGCCAGTTTTTATACACAATTTTCAACTGCTTTTTAGTTCACCGCTATTAGTGTTTTTCCTGAGAATACAAGTAAATAGAGAGAGAAAGAAACAAAGCAAGTCCTTTTGGTATCTTCATCTTGATAGTGGAAGAAGAATATGTGGTTGGGTTTGGATCCTAGGTTGTTATTAAGTAAGTCATTTCATCTTGCTTTGATCCTTCACTCCAAATATATTTCTTCAATGATGGACTTGAGCTTCAGTCTAATTCATAAAGATCTCCGTTGGAGTAGTGCAACAAGATTTCATATTTTACTACCTCTCTAGTGACAACAATAGATGAAGGAAGAAGTTGTTGGGCAATAGAAAGTTATGACGCAGAGCTCCGAGTTGATATAATAAAATATTATGATTGTCAAAAGCTTGTTAATTTCTTCATGCACTAGGCTCACATTTGAAGGTTGTTGCTTAGTTTTCAATCCTTGTCGCTTATTCATGTAAAGCTTGTATATAACTCTTCTACCCACAATCATGTATAGTTATTTTCTAATCAATGAAAAAAAGATTTCATATATATGAAATTTATAAATATTGCACACTTCCTTACTCTTGTGTAACCATTAAGCCTACACACAATTTCTATAATTTTTGTTTATTTAAGTCTATATTGAACCAATATGTATGTATTTCAACAAAAAAAAAAAAAGATTTGGAAAACTTAAATTTGAGCCCCTAGAATAATTAGAAAAATAACCATAAAAATATATCAACATTTGTAAATGGATAGGATATATCAATTATTAGTACAGTATTTGAAATTATTGGTTCTCCTCCTACCCTGTCCTACCCTTTAATGGTTCATCCATCTGGCACTGCTAGGTAAGGGGCTATTTTCAATCTAGTGGTCTAATCAAAACACACCACTTTTGGTTCTTAATATGATACCAACTTTTGGACTGTTGTTCTTTTGTTTTTTTACTTGTCTGTAGTGCTCGTCACTTGCTTCTAGTGTTGGTTTTTTAAGGGCATTCAATATTTTCTCTTTCACCAACTCTATTACATCTTTTATGACTTAAGTATGTGGTTTGTTTGGATCTTATTCATATGGCTAGTGTTAGACAGTGTATGCCCTTAACTCCAATTAACATGATGTACATTATGATTTTTATTATAAATGAATAACGTACATATTTGATTCATGTTATTGT
The DNA here is from genome assembly GCF_056320005.1 of Nelumbo lutea. Classification (NCBI taxonomy): domain Eukaryota; kingdom Viridiplantae; phylum Streptophyta; class Magnoliopsida; order Proteales; family Nelumbonaceae; genus Nelumbo; species Nelumbo lutea. Next base: position 143,155,293 of record NC_142684.1, read on the forward strand.
GGTGTGTTTCTGTGTAATACCCTTAAACTGGACACATATGAGACTCGTGTTAGTTTAGAATCTTCACAGTCATTGGATAGATCTGGGGAGTTTATCATGCCAAGGCTAACACTGATGTGCCACCAAGTTTATAGGGGTGGATTGTCTCAGCTACCAGGGTGAGGCCTGAGTACAAGTAGTGTGGGTTTTCTTGAAACCCTAAATTAGACCAAATTTTATAGTTGCCCTAGACCTTGGAGATAGATGGGCAAAACTAGAATGTTACACCTGACCCCTAGACTCGATTATGGTACTGGACTACGTGTCAGATTGGGTTGTCTTTGACATGCCAATCAATAAGATTCTTATCGGGGGTCAAAACTTGGGTATGTTGGGGCAATCCGAGAATTCACCTGAGTGGGTGATCATAGTGACATGATCAGCCCATTTTTCGGACAAAGTGAATGATCGGGAAATATACTCTCTCTGATGGAAACCTAAACCGTCGGTAGTGGATTTCAAATGTGTTTGAAATTTGGTTTTGCAAAATATATTTTTACAGAGATATACTTATATATTATGTTTTCAAATTGTTTGCAAAAGGTTTTAATTCTCGGGATCCATGTGAGTAGAGAGTGTAGCACTGTACCTTGCAGCCAAGGGAGAGGTCCTCTCTTGTCGAACAATGTTGGATCATTATGGGTTGAGAGGTTAAGTGTAAGACCATTGAGGGTTATACTTGATGGGCTAATCTTGCATCTGCCCACAGTCTTTGGGCCTTCATAAGATGGTTGGACCTAAGGACCATTTAGTGTAAATTCTGGGTCTGTTGATCATGTCTCATCCTAAGTTGTGTCATCTTCAGTGGAGGGAGGATTTGGTACACTCTTTGGGCGTGACACCTGCTTTGAGATGAGCTTTTTGCGTGGATTCCGTATCAGGTATATCTCTCCCTAATCTTGGTTTCAGATTTGGTCCGGTTTAGTTACAAGAACAAAACTTGAAAAATGCAATTTTCTAAATTGAGAATACGATTCCCGGATGCGAATAAAGAAATTTTTGAAATTTCGCCTAACCTTCTTGTAGGGTTTGGCCATCCATATGATGGATCTCCCATCCCATCAATTAGTTAATTGACATAGTGGGCTTAAAAGGACTAGAATGGAAGTAGAAGAATAAATAATGGAATAAATGAGTGTCCTAATTAAGCAAAACTAAAAAAAAAATGAAGGTAAAATATGGGTTCATTGGATGTTAAGAGCAAGAAGACTCTCAACGAGGAGAAATCTTATATGAAGTAGTTTGGGTGCTTAATAGCATTTTAGTCAAAAAAAAATTTGTTGATAAGGCTGACTCATTCAATGGTTTAATCATGAAAATTTTTTACTACTGGCATGGACAACTTGTGTCAATGAACTCTAATGGTGCTCTAACAGATGGTGATTTTTCGAGAACAAAAACTTACTAACATAAGGTTCCCTGGACATTTTGAAAAGTTATGGTGAGTTTTAGACAATTTCCCTTAATTAACAATTACTTTGAAAGTACAATGCAATTCATCTTTTCATGACCTAGTTATAGCATATTATAAAAATGCCCAAAAAGTCCCTCATTATCTTCTCTAGCTGCCTGGCTACTTTTGTTGCGATCCTAAAGGTAGAAAGGAAGTATGTTGACAAATTTGCTAGCATGAACCTAATCAAAGTGATTCTAACCCCAATTTAAAAGTAGCTTCTCTTCTACATGGCTAGTTTTTTAGTGAATAATTTTACAATTGGTTTTCAAAATTTATCTAACTTTGGAATTTCCCTCAAAGGCATATCAAGACATACTAGGGGCCAAAAGTTCACCTCACAACCCAATACATCTACTGAGGACTAGGCAACATGCTCCTCCTAGTTGATTGCTACAACACAACTCTTACCCCAATTGACATTCAACCTTGAGACCTATTGGAATTCATCTACTAAAGCTCTCAAGTTTATGAAGGCAAGTTCTTCACAATCTTCACAAAAAATAATTATGTCATTTATAAATTGAAAGTGAGTCACCACAACCTCATCCTTACCAATTCTCCAACCTCTAAGAAGACCTTCTTGATTAGCCTTAAGGATTTGTCAACTCAGGACCTCAACCACCAAGGTGAACAAGAAAGAGAAGGGAGTGAGAATCTCATTGCCTTAATCCTCTTTTACAAACACAACAATTGTATATGAGTTTTTTCCATGATTGGTTATTTGTATTATGAGAAATTATTCACGTCTTCATTTGTATTATTATTGTACTATTTATTTGTTTTGTACAATGACGAACAAAATTGAAATGGAAATTGTTTTACACAAATCTCATAATTAGTTTGTCTTTTCTTATAGGTTAGTAAATAATAATATCTCGGAAATCAATTGGATCAAGATAATCGGCCAAAGTCAAATGCTTACGAAAACTAATAGCGAGCCTTGATCTACAACCTGAACACAAAGATGCACTTGTTACAACTTCATTTGGGCATTTTCTTGGATTGCCCCATATCATAATGGAGACTATAGTTCTTGATTGCTTACTTTATGCTTGGGATTGCAAAAATCATTGATTTAAATTGGGTGGTAAGTCAATACCATTCACATGCGGCGATGTTGCAATCATCACTGGGTTAAATCTTATGGGAAAGTTGGTGGAATTAGTCCCAAAAAATCCAAAATGGAACTATTTCTAAGATTGTTTAAAAAGTCTAATAACAAAGTATTACATGTAGACTTACTCATGGTAAAGCGTAAATTACGCAAGATTTTGAAGGAAGACTGAAATGAAGCTTTACTTAACGTAGTTAAATTGGTACTATTGTATATTTTTTTATCAATTTTATTCCCACAAAGTGGAGCTCAAATAAGTCCAATTTTGGTTGAGTATGTAGATGATTTGGAGCATATAGGTGACAATGCTTGGGGCACGTGCATTCGTTCATACATGGTTAGTGAGCTGGATACAATTACCTCTAGCTCTCGTCAAAGAAAGCATGTTGCAGAAAGTACACTTATGGGGAATTTATTTGGCTATAGCATTGCTTTATTGGTAGGTTAAAATTGAATATGTTTAACCACGTTTCCCTAGTAATTCCATCAAATCCAACAGCTATTCCTTGATTATTTAAATGGGGGAATGTAGTATTATAATGGAAGGCCAAGAAAATGGATTCATTGGCTAATTTGACAAATGAAATGGTATGTGTTGCATACTTCACTTTTTATTAAAAATTAAGAATATACTTGGAAAAGAAAACACATTTTATTAATTTTTTAAGTCCAATCTCCTCTAATAATTCCACCATATTTTAGATTGTTGAAAGGCTACTTTTATCAGATAATGAGTTATTGTTATTAAACGACAATGGAACTAAGGAGGTGGGTGCATGTCATTCCATGGCAATCAATGTGACACTTCTATTATCTATTTAGATGTATGATAATTTAATGTTTTTACATGTTTTATTATGTAGAAAATTATCATTTTCGATTAAAACAATCAAGTATGTGTATCCACTTCCAGAGGGAAGAAAGATAATGTGATTGAGACAACAATTACAATGGTGGGTGGACATAAATGTTTTGTTTATTATAAACTTTTTATATTGTTAAAATATGATCTAAAGACTCATGGATTTTATTTAGTTTAGCGATGCAGTCGATGTGCTTACAATGTCTAGGGTCCACACAGTTTCAAGATATAAAGATGCAGGTTGATGAGTACATACTAATGAAAAGAAAATATGATCAATTAGAAGAAGAGATGAGACATTTAAGAAGAAAATTTGCAACCACGAGAGATTTTAGCTTCTAATGGTGTAACTATAAGTTAAAGAAAATGGTTTGCATGTAAATGATCATTTAAGGTTAGATAGTAACATGGAGATAGGGCCTAAACTTGAGCTTGTGTTAGACTTACCCACTGATGATGTGTGTTTCAACTCCCCGAATAACTCAGTCATTGAAAACACTAGCCTATTATGTAAGATCATTGTTGCACCTAGGTGAACTTAAAGACGTATCAACTTAGGAATAAGGGTGAAAGATAACCTATTCATCTTGTGTTGTCTCCCTTTAGTGCCCCAGGCCTAAGTGGGCAAGTTGCTAAGGAATTTGCAATAGCAGCTAGGGCAACAATGCCCAAGGCATGTGATAATATTGATATTTGTATTATGATATTTAAACTTTCAAAAATGCCTTGATTATTGGTTGAATATTTCTAACCAGTTTTTCTAATGCAAAAATCAATGATTCATTACTGTGGATGTCTTACCTACACAAACAACACTTTGCTTCAATGGAACTTGAAGTGATTGAGAAGCTCCTGCATGGTAACATCAAAGAATAATATTTTTCTAGCATTTCTCACATTTCTCTTATTTATTTCATCGAACCATTCATATAATTGTGTTGTAAATACAGTGACACATAGATATGGAAAACTAACTCTTTACACTTGAGTTAGGCTCATCTTAGCACTTTGTTTGGTATGGAAGGATGGCTATGCAAAGAGACAGTAAATCAATAGTGTTGGTTCAATCATTGTATGTGTCATGAATGCTATTGGTAGATGCTCTTTATGGTCTCTCTTGTAGGTAGTTTAGTTTACCTCCTTGAAGGAACTATTATTTCATATGGTTGATTCTAACCTTTTTTATAATGGTCAAATATGGTGATACCATTTGATATTTAGGTATAATTTCATCTTATTATCTAAGTTGTGACATCTTATCATTCTACTCACTTGTGGATATTTGGAGCTCCAAAGGATCACAAGAAATTTAAACCTTTCCATAACCATGTTTTGTTTTTCTAGTTGTTGATGATTACATATGGATCAACAATTACCAGGTATGGTTTGCATTTCTTATTGGAAGTTTTGTTTTGGTCCTTGTTTTAACTATAAATTTTAGTATAAATACACCATAGATTTCAGCACAGTGAAGTTTATTCTTACTTATTAAAAAAAAAATTATACATGACTTTGCTTTTGAACCATTCCAAAGTGTAATCACCGTAGACTCTTATTAGTCAATCAGTCTCTGAAGGTCCAAAGATGGCAACCGGAATGAGAAAGGAGGTAGAGAAGAGAAGAAAGAGAGGAGAGGGAGAGTGAGAAAAAGGAACCTCTTGAGAAACCCTAGTCAGGGTTATGATTGTGTTGTCTCCCCCCCCCCCCCTTTTATAGAGAGAAAGTTAGGATTATTAAGGAAGAAGTACTTTCCTATTAGGAAAGGGAATCCCTTCTGTTAGGGAATGAGATATTTCCTTTATTTTGACTATTAAGTGATCATTATTAGAGAATCTTATCCCTTTCGGATTCTCCTCGTATGTGACCCTATTATATTGACGTGGTGTAAGTAACGTCATCGTTTGGCAGGCATATTTTATTAAACCCGAATGCGTAACTTAAAGACGTACGTGTAACCGGTATCTATTCTCATTCTACCGTGATTCCACAGTTTTGTAATGGTGTCAGGTTCATTGCAGCTTTATGCGTGTCCAACTTCATTGTAAATCCATGTGTCCAAGTTTCATTGCAAACCCGCACGTATCTTAGATTTATCGCAGATTCATGCTAGCCGAAGTTCATCGTGACCTGTCTCGGGTATGAGTTCATCGCAATCATTGATCTGTGATGAAGTCATCACAATCATGCGATGGGTCATGGATTTATCACAGGCGTTCATGTAGTGCTGGTTTGACACCTATACTCTGATGGTCTTAGTGGCCACCATATACCTACATTAGCCCCTTTGCTTATCAATAAGTGGGAGCTTATCGATAATCACTTTGCCTTCGTATTTGTTTTTAGATCTTGGGGTGAGTTGGTTTGCATGCGTTGGGTCTGGGAATTTTCCCTAATTTTGTATAGGTGGTATGTGCATCTTGTGTCTGCAATGGGACTCCCTACATTCCACGATTTAGCCCCCCTACTTTTGGTGATTTCCTTCTTGTCAATGGTCAATGCAATGCCTTATTTGTGTGTTTTAGCCCCCCTAACCGTTGACGGGAAGGAAATTAGCAAAAGACATTGGAAATTACTGTGTGTAATGCTCCTTCCTAGCAGCGGGCAAGCTAGTGCTTAGTTCCCGTATCTTAGCCCCACATGGCCATTAACAAGGAGAGGGGGTAGCGAAAGAGCGTATGGGATTGTAATAGGTATTGCCTTTTTCTGGTAGTGGTTGGGTTCGTGTGGGGTGTTTTTTGGATTTTAGCCCCTCTAACTGTTGGTAGGAAGGGAGGGAGTGGCTATAGGTGATCTCATTGCTATTTTGGTGGGCGCAACCCCCTGTATCTTGATAGAATGTCCTCTACTGAGAGGCTGGAAGCCTTCATGGAGGAGTGTGGTTGTTAGCATGAGTGAATGCCTTATGTGTGTAGAGAAAGAAGAAAATCGAGTATTGCTCTGATTCTCGAAACATCGCTAAGTGCGATAAAGTGATCTTTATATAATGCAAATAATCTTAGCACGCGAATAGGAAAGGGGAATTGAACCTCACACGGAATGAGATAAATGTTGTCGTGCCAAAAGAAAATGAGTCTCTGTGTGTGCGATATGGTTAGGGCTCGAGACTAAGTCCTTCGTTGCGTTTTAGATGAAGTTTTGTCAACACATGAGAAAAACACCGAAACAAATGTTATTCTTAACAAGTTATCACTCGTTCAGAATTTTTTGATCTTGTAAAAAAACTTTATCACATATTAGTTTGTAGGGAAGAGTCTGAATCAAAGTCGTGTGTAAAGCATCTTGAAAGTTGCATAGTTTGTCAATTTTTGTCATGACTTGTATTAGCACATATGTCGAATGGTGATCAAATCATTTAAAGTTGGTCACTTTGTGCACTCCGTCACAAATAAGTACTTTTGTAAGTATTATAGGAGTTAATTGCAATTGAACATCATTGCGAGTGTAATCAACAATTAATTGCGAACTAATATAAAAGAAATCATGCATTCTCCTTAGTAAGTATCAAACGTTGTTGAGAAAGAATGTTCCGGGCATTCGCTAATATTGGAAAGTGCTTCGCGGATTTATAGGAATGTCAAGGTGACGGGATTAAGTAATTTTGGGTTGAGAACCCATTGGACTCTATTGTAATTAAGTATTGACACAAACGTAGTGAACTTTATCGCAGATCGAACAGTGTTGTTCCAATATACAAGGTACTATTATGTGCGATAGAGTTACATAAAATGAGTAAATATTTAACGTGTTAGAGAGGAGTTGCCCCGATATCACAACATTGTCTTGTCTGAGGTCGATGGGGCCCTTCACAGGTGATACACTTGGAGTTTGATCAATATAAATATAAATAGTTAGTAGAAATTAGAGTTTCACCGCAACCCTATTTAGGAAACGATTACCCAAAAGGTTGATTATGAGTATCAGGCCTTTGTTGCCTTTCGGAGTAAGATTTTGGTTAGCGTATGAGAGGGAAACCTGAACCTTCCTGTGGGAGTGAGGTAGCGATGGTCAGAATTAGTGTTGTTCTTTAGCAAAGTATTGTTGTCAGTTGTGCAAGATGGGTGGAGTTTGTTCCCCCTTGAACCATTGCATTTCTAAGTTTAGACGAAGTATCTGCATTTGTAAATTGGACAGGAATTATACATGATGTCGATAAAGCCTCTCAATGGTTTACATGGAGGTGTGGCCACGCCTAGGCTACGGTTTTACCTATGCCTAGGGTTGCCAAGGCTTGTCTATGCCTGGGTTTGTCAGGGCTTTTTGTGCCTGGGGTTGCCATGGTTTTATCCGTGCCTAGGTTTTCCAGGGCTTTCTGTGCCTGGGGTTTCCAGGGCTTATCTATGCTTGGGGTTGCCAGGGCTTTATTTGTGTCTGGGGGGCTGGGGCTTATTACTGAGATGCCCCGGGTGTCTAGGGCTTTGTCTGTGCCTAGGGGGTCGAGGCTTATTGCTGAGATGCCCGGGGTGTTTAGGGATTTGTCTGTGCCTAGGGGGCCACGGCTTACTACTGAGATGCCTGGGGTGTTCAGGGCTTACTATTGAGATGCCTGGGGTGTCCAGGGCTTTGTAGAGATGCTTAGAGGGGGTGGGGCTGGGGGGGGGGGGGTGGCAGGTCTTATTGCTGAGATGCTCGGGGTGTCCAAGTCTTTGTAGAGATGCCTAGGGTGCCGAGGCTTATCGCTAAGGTGTCCAAGGCTTTGTAGAGATGCCTGGGGGCCGAGGATTATCACTGAAGTGCCCGGGGTGTCCTGGGCTTTGTAGAGATACTTGGGGGGCTATGGCTTATTGTTGAGGTGCCCGGGGTGTCCAAGACTTAATACAACCAAGGTGTCAGCCTAGAGGCAGTGCCCGGGCTTAGTAAACCAGGCCTGCAATGAATGGGATGTGTTGTTGATCAGGATTTTTGTATGTAATGTTGTAAGAAGCATGTTAGTGAATCGCACGATATGTGATGAATGGGTAATCACTTGTTTAAAAGTTATTTCAAAATTCATAAGTCGATTCAAAGTCATATCTTCACTGCGGAGTAAAAAGGGTCCTATTTGAAAACATATTCTCGAGAAATATGGTAAGACAACTTTAAAACCAAATAATATTTTTAAGAGTCAAAATTGAAAGTACATTTTGAAAATAACTATGTGACAGAAACACCATGCTAAGATAGTGTGTTTTGGGAATGATTTTGAAAGAAGAGAAAAAAAAAGGAAACAATTCTCTATTAAAATGTCAAAGCATATTTTCAAATCACATACAGTTTTGGCTAGACAACAAGAGCCAAACTTACATATTTAGGGCTTCGGGTCTAATTTACTATAAGTTAAAACATGCCGAAAGGTGGGGTCGAATATGCTAGTGTTCAAAGGAAATGATGAACAAAATCCATATAAGACTAGTTTTATTGAAAAAACGATCAAGGATGAAAAGGTTGTGCTCTTAATACGTATATTTATCGATGCGAGGAAAAAAGTATGTTTCAAGAGAAAACAAGAATGATGACCGCGTGCAGAACAAAGCAAATGAATAAATGAGCTTACAAATTACAAATGAATATAGCAAATGTCCCAGATTTTTATGGTTTGGTGAAATCAACTAAAACCCGTTGCCATCCATTTTCATAACCGACAGGAAGAGAAAGGAAAATAAATAAATAATCTAGAAAATAAGGTCTAGGAAATTCTTTAATGTAACAATTCATCTAAAGACAAGTTTTTCTTTTTCATAGAAATTTCTCTTAAGAAATGCCAAGGCGCGAATATGTTTGATGTTTAACAAAACGAAACTGATAATTATTAATGATCACTATAAATGAAAATAATAATAATTCCCGTTCATCAAAAGAAGAATAAAGCAAATAAGAATATATATTAATTTAAATAGCAATGAACTACATTAACCCGGTTAATTGAGTTAATCATTTGAATTTTGGATTGGTCAAAGTCAAGTTTGGATCAGACCCACTCATAAGCGGGTAATGGCATAGAGTCATTAACTTCTGATGGATTATCAATAGAGATTGAAACACTAGATATCAGCAAATAACAATATCGAACCGTAATATCAATAAGCAAGATACGAAAGAAAATAAATAAAGCGGATTTTCAAAATCTGACAAATAGAAGTTTCGCCAAATTATATAAATAAAGCAGAATTTCGAAATCGAATAATAAGATCCAATGGATATTTTGCTTGATTACATAAATAGAACATGATTTATAAATCTATATTATATGGATAAAATGGGATTTCGAAATCAAACAGATGTAGGAACTCACTAATTCTGAAATTCTGAATGGTATTATTATTTTCTTCTTCTTTTTTCAACAATTATTTCAATTTCAGCATTTTCAGAATTTTTCAGAAGAAAAAAAAAAAGGTTGCATTTGGTAATTATATGGGGTTTCAGGATTTTTAGTTAATTTTGAAGTCAGTAATTATTTTCAATAGTACCATGATTCTTAGTATTATAATTACTGAAAATTCCGATTTCTGAAATAGCTAAATTAAGTAGCTAAGGTTTAAAGGGTATAAAATATTATTGAATGACTGAAAACATTGAAATATAATTATATTTTTTTAGTGTTATGATATTATAATACTGTGGTATTTAATTACTGAACATAATAATTAATATTATCAATTATGGAGATTAAAATGGGGAGAATAAGGAAAATAACAGAGATCTGAGGTTCTACGGTTTTTTTTTAACTCCAACCCTGGATGACATGAAGCTACCATTATGACCTAAAAACAATTTCAAAGCTAGGAGAAAAAAAAGAAAAAGAAAAAAATAATAATAAGAGTTCGAATTAAATCTTTAACAAGGCTCGCTTTAGTTATTTACTTATTAGTAGAGTAAGTTGTATGCTACACAATTAATTGCATAGATTGCGTGTTAGGTCAACGGGTTCTATGAGCATTAAAACATTACTTAATTTAATTGTCCTTGATGGAATGCTAAGTTTTCAATTCACGTGTCCTTTGTGTGGTTATTATATGGATTATCGTGGTTTTTCGGACAAAAGAAAACTTGACGCAAAAGCGGTCAGCTCTTTCTTTCCCAAATCTCCGTTATCCATCGATCGACATCAGAACAATAAAAGAGGGAAAACGAATGAAGGAGAAGAGTCTACCTGGTTGAACGCTGGCATGCACGTTGGGGTGTGTTGATAAAAGAGAGAGAGTGGCCAGGGGGTGCCGCTGGTTCGCCGTTGCTGTCGAGAGGAAGGGGATGGGGTCATCGGTTTCAGATCCACTGCCTCCATGGTTTTCTACGGAAGACGATGAACAGTGTCGCGATTTCTGGGAAGAACACAAAGAGGATGAGAGAGCTGCTCCACCGTGCATTCCCTTTCTTTTTGTCGCCGCTGCCTCTGGTTTCAAGTTCGAAGGAAGACGCCGATGAATAGTGGATTGGCTGCTGTCGTTGTTGCCTCTGTTTATGTCTGGCACGAAATCGGTCGACGGAACAGGAGAATTGGGGTCGTTTGTCTCCGATAGGTATCGAAACTCGGGAATAACCTCGGACGTCCCCTGTTCGGTTGCCGCTGCGCCAGCTATGGGAGAGAGGACTCATCGCTGCCGCTGGCTACGTTCAAAGACACCAGTGCAACGACTAACGAAGAAACGGAGAGAGCGGAGGTTGCTAAAAGGGGTTTTGCCGCCGCCTGTCATGCCCACTACCCACTGCGTGAAACCACATAAGAGACGAAATGTAATCACCGTAAGACTCCTGTTAGTCGGTTATCCTTCGAAGGTGCAAAGATGGCGGCAGGAATGAGCGGAATGAGAGGGGAGGTAGAGAGAGAAGAAAGAGAGGAAAGGGAGAGAGAAAAATTGAGAAACCATTGGTATGATTGTATTGTCTCCCCATTTTATAAAGAGAAAGTTAAGGTTATCAAATAACAAACTCTTTTCTTTTAAGAAAAAGGGAATCCCTTCGTTTTAAATTCTCTCTGTATGTAACTCTCTTATCATTGGCGGGCGTATTTTATTAAACCTGAATGCGCAACTTAAAGACATATATGTAATCGGTATTTATTCTCGTTCTACTATGATTCTACGGTTTTGTAATACTGATAGGTTCATTGCAGCTTTATACATGTCCGGCTTCATCGTAAATATGTGTCTGAGTTTCATCGCAAATCTGCATGTGTCTTATCTTTATTGCAAATTTGTGCTAGTCAAAGTTCATGGTGACATGTCCCGGGTATGAATTCATTGCAATCGTGAATCTGCAATGAATTCATCGCAATCATACAATGGGTCTTGGATTCATCGCAGGCATCTATGTAGTGTTGGTTTGACATCTTTTGTACTCTGATGGTCTTAATGGCCATCATGTACCTACACAAAATGATCAAAATGTGCCATCACATGGGTGTGTTATGACTAGAAAATCATATTGATGGTTTTACACATGTTAGAACTTGAAACTTAACATGCTAGAAGCATGGTTTTTAAAAAGGAACCGGTCAGGGATCCGGTTATCGGTTTAGAACGATCCGACCAATCGACCCAAACGGCCGGTCTGTTTTGACAAAAAAAACTAAAAAAAAAATTAAAAAATGGTCAAAACCGTTCAAACGGTTCAAACGATTAATCCACCGGCTCAACGATTTACCGACCAAAATCAATGGTCTTAGGGGAAAATGTGATTTTAGAGGAAAACGAACGACCCGATTTTTCCGATCCGGATTTTGAAAACAGTGGCTAGAAATGCCATTATCGATATGCACACTACAAGGTTACTATTTAGCTTGAAAAATTAATTTGTGGAACCCAACCAATAATTGTACATGTTATGCTCATCCAAGTGAGCCAATTAGAAACCTATTACGGCCAGGTATGAGATTTTGGGATTCTGAAAAATTAATGAACGGATGGTGCATATTTTAACATTTGTATGGTGCTATCAATGAATGGCTAGCAACTAATTGGCCACTTAGTCCAAGACGCGGCAGTTTAGATATCCCACATTCTTTTGCATGTTTATGAGGATATGAGTAGATGAGCATAGAGAAGCTATGATGTTCATATGATTGAATTTTTGTCTAGATCTGTACTAGGCGATTGGTTGGATGGTCTGTATTCTATTTTCACATAATAGTATACTTTAATAACTAGTGTTATTTAACTAGTCATTATACTAGTTAAATTTAAAATATTCCTTTGGAAACATTTCCTTCCAATTTGCCTGGTTTTGCACATTATTTGTTGTTATTTTGTTACTTTTTTTTTATTTTCTCCTGTTGAAAAAGCTACTTATGATGATATCTTCTTTTTGATAGATTTCTCATTTTATTTCCTCACAATGATATTTTTATACTTTCATATAATTTGGTGTAAAAAAAAAAACGTCGTTATTTTTTATTTTGTAGGACATCTAACAGCCTAGCATAGGGTGCGCATGTAATAGGTGGGGAGAGGGAGAATGCTAATGTGAAGGGGAAATCTTTTACTTTTTGATGATATTTTTTCTGCTTTTTTGTATGTATTAAAATAATAAAGTTTAATTTATTTTACTTTAATATATTTATATTATCAATATAATTGTTATATGGGTGAATGTGATGAACTAAGTGTAAAACAAGTGATAGCACAAGATTTAAAGATATTGGATAACAAAAGAAACAGGAAAGAAAAAAAAAAATTTAACTTTTGGCAAAGCTTACTAAAAGTCGTCAAAAGTTATGCTAAACATTAAGCAAATCCATATTTTCGGTGACGTTCGTAACTGTTGCCAAAATCAAAATTTATGATAACTACTTGCATTTTTTACGATGTTTATAAACATCACCTAAAGTTTAAGTTTTTGTGACGTTTGTAAACATCGTCAAAAGTGAGCACAAACATCGTCGAAAGTTTTTGAGACTTCTATAAGCACGACATTTGTGCGCACATCATAGAAAACTTCTGTCATGTTTGTAGTATTTTTTACGACATTTACCTAAAGTTGCCAAAAGCCCAATATTTTATAGTGACTTATATATTCTTATTACCAACATTTCAAGGTTTAAGTAATGATTGATGAGCCAATGATAGTCGGATCTTAGATAGTGGTGGTTAGTTGGAAACTTGGCTGGCATCCCTCTTTTAAGCTTAAAGCACAGGTTTAGAAATGCAGAATTTTAATTTGGTGTAATCAATTCATTTATTTGGTGCTGGTGATGGTCAAAGCCACCTCAAAATATCCTCTCCCAAAAATAGTGAATTGCAATACACCTCCTTTAAAGTTTCTAATTGTAATTTGCAAGTTTAGTAATTGTAAATCATCTCCCCTGAACTTTCTGATACAGTTGCAGATAGACCCCCTGTTAGAATCTTCCAATAAGAGCCATGAAAATGTCCAAAATACTCATAAGAATATTATTGAGGTTGGTTTCTATAGAAAAAGCAATACAAACTTTATGAACAACAAAAAAAGAGAATTTAGAATTTAGAATTGTAGCTTTACCTTTGAGTACCTTTGAGTGATTGATATGAAGGGAAAATTTAGAAAATGCATCAACTTCAGATTAGAGAATGAAAGGGTTTGGGTTTGGGAATCATATGAAGAGAAAATTTAGAAAATAAACATTTTTTTCAAAAGTAGTTGTATGGGTAATTTGAACATTTTTATGCCTCCTTTTAGAAGATTATACCAGAGGGGGCCTATTTGCAATTATTTCATAAAATTCAAGGGAGGTGGTTGCAATTACCAAACATCAGTGAAGGTTTCAGCAACAACTAGAAACTTCAGGGGAATATTTCAGCAATTTACTCATAAATAAGGTTTGTACTGTAACCTGTTCTCCAATAATATGCTTAGGGCGATTCATCTGAATTGAGTTCTCCTACCCATACCTACCAACATGATAATGCAATTGTACATTGAGAACATTTTCCCATGAATGGTTACATGCAAACATGGGAGATGTTCTCAATGTACAAGTATAATGAGATGCGGGTAGGCGTTGATAGGGTTATTGTGGATAGGAGATCCAAACTCGATTCATCCGACATGCTTAAAAGTTTTACTATGGGTTCATCCGCCTTCAATTATTGTAGAATTAGATGAAAAGGAGGTTGTTCATTTGATTAATCAATACACGATAAGGCAACAGGATACTCCCCTTACCAGCCTTTTTAATTGATATCAAGCTCCTGGCAGACAGGAGGGGAAATACTTCATATTTTTTGCTCATTAGAAGCTAATTCTATCGCTCACCCACCGTCTAGTAGCAAAGGTTGCTTCTCATAATTGAAATTTTGGACCTCTTTGTAAGTGATCTCATTGATGATGAGAGAAAGGTTTGGAAAGATCAATTGTTCCCACATCAAAATGGTCGAAAATTAAGTTAATTATTCTTCCATTTGGCCCCATAGAAGATAAAATGGTTTGGAGACTCACTTCCAATGGAGAATTTATTGTGTGGTCAGCTTATAATGAGGAATGTTTGGCAAATCTAGAGAATCCGGATCTAAATAGTCTATTTAAAGGAATTTGGAGGATTTGATGCTCCCCCAAACTTAGTTTTCTTATTCTTAGCTTATAATGAGGAATGTTTGGCAAATCTAGAGAACTATTGGCTCTAACAGGGGGAGAACAAATGAAGGGGATATCTCAATTCGTAACTGGTGGAGTAGAATTTCAAATAGGATTAAAGCAAGTGGTGATATACTTATCAAGAAAACGGTAGTTATTCTATGCTACATTTGGAAAAATAAAAATGAGAAAATTTTCAACAATTGTTTGGTGCCCCTTCCTATCCTTCTTAAAAAAGCTCAATTTTTTTTCATGGATATGTATTCTTGCATGGGTAGAAAGATTGATTCAAATTATAGCAATGAGAATTAATTTTGATGCCTCATGTGGGCAGAATGGCTTTTATTCAATTGCTTGCATAGCTAGGAACCATATTTACAGGGTATTTGGATGTGAGAGCTTATTGAAGTTAGGGCTGCTTGGGAAGCTTATAATGTTGCACTCAATTTATTATGGTATGTCAATAGTTATCAGGTGA
The DNA here is from genome assembly GCF_056320005.1 of Nelumbo lutea. NCBI lineage: Eukaryota > Viridiplantae > Streptophyta > Magnoliopsida > Proteales > Nelumbonaceae > Nelumbo > Nelumbo lutea. The sequence goes on from NC_142684.1 coordinate 143,170,762, forward strand.
TTCAAAGATTGTCATCAATTACTTGTGGAAAACGCTTTCCCCACCTTGGAGACTCAAGAACATCATCGAGTGTCACCATCTCAGCGTGTTGATGGATCAGAATATTAGGTACCGGACATGTCTATCGCGAACATGAAGCCAATTATTAGGATTTCCATTGTAGTTGATCCTCTCATTTCTACCACATGGAAGGGTCATGTGGCAATCACAGATTGCCTACACTGTTCATCAGACATGGTTGCTTGGTTATATATTTCAGTCATCTGGCCTTTGCATGCAGTGTAAGCCAAAATATGGGTAGCTTGGTTTAGGTTTCTATTTACATGAACAAAAGATATGGAGTTGAATGTTCACATTTCTCTGATGTAGCTGCTCCACTCATTCGATAGGATTTGTTTGACCTGTTATAAGCTTTATTAATTATTGTTGGAGTCACTATATACTGTTGGATTTTAATTTCATAAGAGATTAAATTCAATGGGTTTGATTGGTCAATTATATGAGAAATTGCACCTATACACTTGATTGAAAAATCAGTTTTTCTCTTACAAAAACCCAATTTTAAACTTGTCCCACATTGGATAATTATAAGTTTTGTTTTCGGTATTTCAATAGGAGTTGATTTACACTCTTTAGAATTAATAGAGGAGAGTATGGGGATTCTATACCATACAATGCGCACGCACGTGTGTATGCAGCGCAATGAGGCACTTTAAAGGTATACTTTGTTCGTCGTTGATCACCATTGATGAGATCAACGGTCACGATTCGATCGGGTGTGATCAAAAGGCACAATTCAAAGTTAACATTAATTGTGACTGTTTAAGGTGCCTTCACTAAACCAGCACCTACATTTTCTTCATACCTCTTCTCAATTATTTAAGGAGCATGAATCAGACTCCAAATCACACAATTTCAAAATTCACTCTCTCTCTCTCAGTCCTCCGGTCTGCTACAGTTTCATAGAAGGTTTCTCTAGAGACTCTTCAAATTTCCTGGTTGCAAATTCTCATCCAAGGCTTACGAATTTGCCTGTAACCCAACAGCAAACTCAGTAAACTGAGTGGGGCAAATAACGTTCTAAAGACAGTGTCTTCAAACGCGCCTTAGAGCTTCTCCTCCAAAGTTACAGTGACACCATCTTCACCAACATATACAGTGATAGTTTGACCTCCAAAAAAGCAAAACACCTCTAATAAAAGTTCTACTAAAAATTGTGATTTTCTTTTTTTCTAACATCCAGATCTGGAGAATATTGTTTAGAAATTCCAATGTTGCATTCTAAGAAATGATAGCTGACAATTTTACCCCTAAGGAGGAGAATATTTTGTAATTATTTAATAAATTGACTAGCATGTCATATAATATGATTAAGAAATAATAACTATACTAAAAAGTTAACAAAACTAAGTAATTAATAAATTAATAAAAACTATAAACAAGAGAGTAATTAGTAAATGATTAAAAAGCAACATAATGCATGAAAACTTAATAAATAATAATTAATTACTAATTCATAATTTATTCACCATTTTTAGTAATTAAATAATTATTAATCACCAAATAATTATTAGTAACTAATAAATATTATTACTAGATCATTGTTAACGAACAATAATAATAATAAATAATGATTATTCATTAATAATAAATTAATTAACAAATAAATTATTAATATTTTCATAAGTAAATTATTAACAAATAAATAATTTATAAAATGTAAATAAGTAACTAAATATTAATTATTACTTCATTCATTAAAATTAGTGCTTAATAATTAATTAATTTATTTAACAATTTATTAAATAGTAATAATTCAACTAATAAAACTTAATAAATTTATTAGAATATTAATAACTTAATAAATAAATTATTAGTCATTTCAAAAATAAGTCACATAAAAAAATAAGACTTAATTATTGTTTAGTTAATTAATAATTAATAATTTAGTTATGTTTTGTATATATATTATATAATTAATTCATTCATTCATTAATTATGCATAACGAACCCATTTAGCGAGGGGAGTTGAATTGGTGTCTCGTAACCCAGAATGCATGCGAAGTGGCTCACCCCTATCCGATCTGATATATGTTATGTATATTTATTTATAAAAATATATATAATACACATTTATATTATTTATTTATTTACATATATATTATTTATATCATATTTTTGTAAATTTGTTATATTATTTATTTTTATATAAAAAAACATGTATATATATGATGAAAATAATTAATAAAGTATTTGTATTTTTTGTTTTTCTTTATTTAAATTGGTATATTTTAACTTTCTTTTAATAATTTATTTTTTTTTAAAGAAAACAAATCGAATTGGTTCGGATCTGAAGATTTGACTTCCTAATCAGATTCGAATTCAAAACCTTGCCTATCAGATCCGATTGGATCTTTGGATCGAATCCGCCATATAGCTCTTACTTCCGCATCATAACCTAAGGTTGCCCAGCAAGCCTGCCCCTCAGCAATGGTTTCACCGGTGGTATGTTTGAGGATGAAAGCTTGCCCTGCATAGGGGGGTGAGCACTTTTCCGTTAAAACTGAAAAACCGAACTGAATTTTTTGGTTTCAATTTTTTTTGGTTCAGTCTTTCAGTTTTTGGTTAATTCGCTTTTAGAGATTATATATTATATTTATAAATTAATATAAAATGAAATTAAATTTCATAATATATATTTTATAATATATATATATATAATAGAGTATATATTATTAAAATTCAGTTTTAACCAAAATTCTAGTTTCGATTATTTTGATTTTCTGTAATTCAGTTTTGATTCATTTTTTATTTTTTAATTTAATTTTTAAAATTTTGATTTATTCAGTTCGACTTTTAACGGAATAAACCAAATGCTCACCCTAGTCCTACATGCCATGTATAAGGATTAAATGAACCATTAATTTGTAAACTGTTCATGTCGTGAATCTGGAAATTTGTGGGCGGGGACCGGGGAGTAGGTGATCGACTTACAGGTTGTGTTTATGTATGAGTATGCCCATTCCTGCACTTGTAATGGTGAGGTGAGAGAGTTATCGGCTTGTTCAGTTGAGAGCGTTACCCCTACACCCTTTATATGTGTAGGGATATTATGACCCGAAGTGCCAGATCAGCCAGGCCTATACCCTATTAGGATTAAATAATCAAAATTCTAACCTGACTACACCCTAATAGTCCCGATCCTAACCTAACAATGTAGGGGTGAATCAAATCGGATTTACCATTTAACTTCACTCATTGACATCCCTTATACGAGATTACTACTCTCACTAGGGTTTCTATTTGGATTGTAATCAAACAACTAAACATAACTCAAAAATATAATGCTTGAATTCACTTAAATTGACTTGAATCAATTAGAAATGTCATAATAAGGCTCTCTATACTTCAATTGTGTGTAATCAAGTCTATGCACCGCACGAGTTCCAACTAGTTCTACATATGTTTGGTAATTGTAATTTATTTTGCTTTAAATCCTATGTGGATTGCAAGGCAACAAGCGGGTTGGTAAGGTCTCCTATTGGTCGTAGCAAAGATTTGGGATTGAATCCTGCCTGCACCTGAGTTGGGGGATGGGCTACCCCTATTGTGTAGCCCTTCAAAAAGAAATTAAAAGAAAAAAAAAAAAGTCATGCGTGGTAAGAAGGCCTCATTTGGTTTGCAGGAATAGGGGTCTATCAGAATCAGAATGAGATATTCTGATTCCAACTGTTTGGTTGAGCGGAATCAAAATCCTATTCCCATTCCTGCTGGAATGGCATTCCTCCATTTGAGGGAATGGCCATTCCCTGCCATTCGAGAATGAAATCTCATTTCTGCTGATTCCATTTTTCATTCTCATTCTTATCTGAACCAAACAAACCATGAAAATAGACCATTCTGATTCCGATTCCAATTCTGATTGTGAACCAAACATACCCTAAAATCCAATTAACAGTGGCTCAGTTCTTTGGCTCATTGGCTGGTTGAGCGGAGACTTGGGGTTATGGGTATGGGAATGGGCTACCCCCGTTTGGAATTCCCAAGAATCTGTACTTTTGTGCTTCCACCGCTGGAGTTGGGAGCTTATATTGCTGTTTCTGAGTAGAAAACTAAAAACCTCCTGTATTTCATTTCGGTTTTCTACTGATGGGCGAACTAGGTGTCAAAATGAACAACTCGGCGAATGTTTACTTAGCCTAAATTGTTTACAGCTCAATAAGTAATGGCCCATCTTCAGATTCATAATACCAGCCCAATTCGTCTTTCTACAAATGAATGGGCCTGATGCCCAACCTGAAAAAGCCCAGTCCGAAAAAAAATTACCAGATAAAAGAAAAAGGTGGAAAGGGAAATGCCATTCCCACTGCACTTTCTTCCATAGTTCTATTGCCACTCTTTCCTTCAGAATTTGATTTCAAATCGACTTAACTTGCTGAAAATATTAGAAGGGAGTGGCAGTCTTCTTCCACCAGTGGTTTCCTTAAGGATATATATTCTAGGTTTCTCTTAGTATTTACACATGGTCTGTGATATCAGCTTCCATATATTCTAAATCCTATTTAAGGACCCCAGTGAACAGTTTAACCTTTTAGGTTGAATGGTTCTTTGAGATAGTATCAGAATCATTTTGACCAAGTGGTCTAGTGTTCGATTCTCGTCATCCTATTATAATTAATTAAGTTTCAGCATAAGGTATGGGTGGGCCTGTGCTGTCCACACTTCAAGCCATATGAGCTTTCATGTGAAGGGGCAAGTTAGAAAATAAAACCTATTCAATGATCCTACTCAACAACTTAAGCTTTTAGGTTGAATGGTTCTTTGAGAGCTTTAAAATATTTGAGATGGGAGACATTGTTTTAAGAGGAAAACCATTTATCAAAATGGCAGTTGCTTGAATCAGACCCTTACATGAATCATAAATCACCTAGAGTATTTTTGTCTTCTTGCTGTGGAATTAATGCGGAGGTGCCAGATTTATCAAAGAGAGAAGGTTCCCAATTCAGAACCTTTGTTTACAAATTAACATCTATTATTAGCCTAGTGTTTTTAGAGATTGTTAACCTCATGGTCCTCATCCCTCATTCTCCTTTATATTTGCTAACAATAAAAATTGAATTTTCCTTTACAACTAAACAAAAACAAAACGAAAAGAGGTCTATATTTTCTCTAGAATAGGAGAAGAAGAGCAATGATGATGATGACGAGGATGACCTGAATTGAGGAAGAATAGGAAGTAGGAATGACATCACACTGAAGAATTATAATGTGTAGTGCCGTAGTGATGGTGGAGCAGAAGTGCAGAACTAGATAGAAGTGTTCCCAATAGAACAACCACTCTACCACTCTGGTCAATTTGGTAACACGACAAGGAAGATGTGCATATATATGTGTGTGACATGACATGGTTTGTTGTATCCATGGTTTGGACCGAAAAACTTGAAACCGGTCACTAAACTGTTAATCCGGTTGGTTCCATTTTACTCCAGAACTGTCATTTAGGCCAAAAACTGTTTATTTGGTCAGCAAATTGTTGACTCGGGTGATTAAACTGTTCGAATTGTTCAATGGTTTTTAGTTATTTTTCATTTTTTATTTATTTTTTAAATTATTTTGTCAAAATGGACCATCCATTCGGCGTGAGAACCGGACCCCTGAATGGTTCATTTTCCTGTTCGATTTTAAAAACCTTGGTTGTACCAAATTCAGGGCTTATTTGAGATTTAAAAATAATAAAAAAATGTCATTACCCAATATTGATCCCAGCTAACTTGGGGTTTGGGGAGGGGTAGACTGGACAGTGGATACCATACTTAACCTTTAGCATTTTTCGCAAATTCCAGATTAAAGTGTCAATTTGATTAGACATAGAGTACAATAATATACTGGCATAGCTTATGTGGCTACATAAGAACCAGAAAAGAATCACCAGAACCATCTATAGGTTTGATCTGTTCAATTTTACTTGCATTTTCCACTGAAACCACTCAATGGAAGATCCAAACCTACGTTTCATACCTCCAAACCAGCTGTTCAATTTTATTTGTTGTGTGGGAATGATTCCCTTCTGAGACCAGTTAGATGGCCAAAATCTGGCCTTGAGAAACATGGACTCCAATAGTCCACCAGTGCAGTCAGTATTTGCACTTACAATATACTGCTCTAACCCATCGAATCAAATTCAAAGTTAAAATCAAACTCACAAAAAGCCCAAGCCATTTACTTTCTTCACAGGAATCATGATTTTGAAGTAACATCTTTCCTGTCTCTGCAATGAGCACAAATTGAGGTGACTTTGGCACAACTTCTTTCTCTTTTTATTTCCTCTTTACTTTATCATTTTTCTTTTCTGGGCAGAACTTTGAGAAGGACCCGTCAGCAGTATTCTGTCAGTGCCTTAGTGGATATACTTGTTAAACAAGATTGTTACCAACAAATTTCCAAGGGGAAGAAAAAGAGTAAAGCTTTTAAAAAGAGAATCTAAAATGAAAGGGACCTCTAATTCTAGAAATTTGACTAAAGTTTCCTTTTACTTTTTTTTTGTTGGGACCAAAAGTTAATGTGATTAAACCATCGACCACCATTAGGTAGACCAACTTTGAAAGTTATATATATATATATACAATAAGAAAGAGGAAAGAAACTGACTACGACTTTCAAATTAGGCAAAATTCAGAATTATTCGACCTGTTAGATAATACTTTATCTTGATTAAATTGGCATGTCAAGGTATCACGGCCCCAATAGTAATTGTCATCTATTAGTGGTTAAGAATCAAGTCAGTAGATATTGATTATACCTCACTGGACTGGACCATTATTCACCTCTTCTTTTCTCGTCTTCCCACTCATGAGACGAACAAGAAGATGAAATGCAAAAGCCGCAAGAGTGTGGGCACAACTATTATTCCCACGATATTTTAATTTATTTTGTATGATTACAGTACAAATGAAGTAAATTAAGACATGAAGTGGCATAAAGTAAAACCTAAAACAATGTTAAATGAAAATTTGCATTTTTTTCATTTGCATTCCTATGTATTTGTATTAGTACAAATAAAGTTGCATTGCAACCAAACAAAGCATAGAGAGCAATCAGTGATTTGAACCTGAGCAAATGCATGACCTCCAAGCAATCACCCATTATCAGAATTGTCTGATTTTCAAGCTTCGATGCACTCTCAAGTGCCAGTCTTAATTCCTGTAACTCTGTTGAAAGGGCAAGCCCCACATGGATGATCTTTGCTTTGCACCTCGGAATTTTCCGAATTTATCCACAACTACACATGCAGCTGAAGCACCTCTTACATTGAAAGACATTGAAAACATCATCAAACAGAACACGTATATCTCAGTCTATTATTTCTTGAAATAAATTCTGAACTGTAGAAAGAGAAGAAGTCTCATGGTCTCTACCTAAAGCAATCCATTCATTTGTTTGATTTTGGATACATCTCACAATGTCCACCGGAAGACTAGTTGATTACGGCCTTCCAAATCCACCATAAGCCATAAGAAGCATTCCCAATCTTTCTCATCCTTTTGTCTGAAGTTACACACTATTTTTAAGTAGTTGTAGGCTTGTAGCGGTCTATCCAGATTATCTTCCATCCTCCGACCCACTCCACACCATACAGCTCGTGCAAAGGGACATTGAACAAACACATGGTCTAAGGTCTCAACCATATCACACCCAAAAGGACATACAGTTAGAGGAGGAGAGGAACAATTTATCTCTCGTTCTAAGACTCCAGAGAAAAAGTTTGATCCTTGGGTACATATCCATCCAATTTCCACAGTTTCTTCTAAAAGCTATCATCCACATCATTTCCATTCACATATCATCTACATCATTTCCGTTCTATGAATGTATAACGGAGGCATACACAGATTTGACTGAGAATATTCTTTTCTTGTCACTCAACCACCACCGAGCACTTTGCTCATGGTCATGTTTTGAAATCTGAATTTTCCTTTGTGTAAATTTTTTTTACACTTAAAGACAAGTTTGTTCATAAATGTTCAGGTTATATAGTAAAAAAATTAACAGCAATGAAAAATACAACCAAAAAAGCATGTTAAGCGTGTAGAGACAAAAATAACTAACCATGAGCATCGAGAGAAAAAGGAATTGAAAAATCTCTACAACTAATACAAAATTAAGAAACGCCAAAAAAAGTCAGCTAAATGCCTTCAAAAATATAATTGAAGCCAGCAAGTGTGTCTCCCTACCAAATTAGTCTGGATCAACTACGCAAAACCCTCAAGAGGTATAGAGAAAATAGGTACCATGGCACCCAATCCATGGCAATATTGAAAACGTGAAAGCAGGAGAGGCCCAAGACTGCCTCCTATTACAAAACTCTCTCTGATGCTTCACCATCCAAGCATTCAAGGAATGGGCCCCACAGAAAGCCAAAAATGCACAAAAGAAGTTGTAACTTGTAACTGTAGGGATGCAAAAAAAGTACCCAACCATGTCGTTATAAAACCAAAGAAGTTGGAGCAAGAACGTCACTAGAAAGAACTCGAAGATCGCCGGAAAAAGGCTTTCCAAGAATGATAACATCGTTACAAAACGAATGGATACCCATGGCAGACCCCAAAGGCACACCACACACAACTTCAGCCAAGGCCCAACAAAAATAAGAAAAAGTGTAGAGGGAAAACGAAAATTAGAATGAATAGAACCAAAGATCCCAAGTCTGCTCTATAGGCCTAGATCAAAACCATCGCCTTTCAAATATGTCCATAGAACCTCTATAACAAACACCGATATGAAGAGAAATAAATAAAAACTCACATCCATAGATGTGAGAGAGAAACCTCACACAGAGTGAGAGAGAAAAACTTACATTCATAGATATGAAAGAAAAACCCTCCCATAGAGAGAGAAACCCTAATCTGTGGTATTTTGGGAATAGTGTTTTTAATTTAAGGCGATCATGTCTTGAATGCTTTAATTTAAGGCCTCTTTAGTTTTGGGGAATAGTGTTTTTCAATTAAGTTAAACAATTTAGCACTTTTACCTTTTAAAAAGGACAATTTGGTTTCATAATTATTGTTTTGGTAACTTCCCAAGGGTGAAAAAATTATTTATCCACCTAGAATATATGGGTATCAATGTTTTAAAAATTGACCTAGAATCAAAGTTGTTCTTGCCACCGGTTTTTGGGTTGACGGTTCAACCATCTGGTTTGAATGAATGGCTCATTTTAAAAATAAAAAACATATATATTTAAAATAAAATCTGGTCAAAACCATTGAACGGGTCGAATAGGTCGACGGTTCAACTGCCCAGGTCAACGGATTGTTGACCAATTCAGTAGTTTTTGGCCAATAACCGGGTTTAGGGTAAAACGGAACTGATTGCCTATAGAGCTCCTAGGCCGAATGGTCCGACTAGTGTGGGTCAACGGTAGTTCAAAAAGCATGATGCATATCACCCATGGGAAAAGCAATTTATCATAAAATCTACATTTACAACAGGAATAACTTTCCTATTTACTTACTTTCTCCCTCCATTTATCGGAGAAGAGCAAAAGGTGATTGCAATGCTATCAAAGAAAACTAAAAAACTTGGCAAGATTTAAAGGGATTGCAATGCCTTAGAATGGAAACCCTAACAGTTGACTTCGCGTTGGCTTAGATTTCGTCACATGGTGCTCTTATATTGATCAAATATTATCATTGGAACATTGTTTGGACTCTGGGAGTTGTTTGAGCCATTTATTAATTTTAGGGCTGTTGATAAGAAGGTCCAACCTGACCAAATTGATCAATTCGGATTGATCCAACCCGATCGGTTGAGTTTTTATCAGTACCGGTCGATTTTGAGTTGTACAAATTCATAAACCATTGGTTCAGGTCGATTTTGGTTTTCTTGTGTGAAAACCGAAACTGACCCGAACCGAACCGACTTAATTCCTACTTAACTAAAAACTGAAATATCTGAAAATATATATTCCAATATCTATATCTAAAAATATATATATTATGAAATATGTTAGATATATATTTCTTGAAAATATATATTCCAGTATATTTGTATGTATATATATATATATATATAATACATATTTCAGTTTTAAATATATTTCCAGAAAATTAGATGGTCATGGGGGGCATGGATGAACTTAAAGCCAAAACCGACCAAAACCGATTTAATCCGACTCAAATCAACCAGGTCGATTTTGCTTAATACTGGATTAATTTCGGTTTTTATCTCAAGTAACTTACCCAACCAGATCGAATCGATTAGAAAAATCTCAATAAACCGACCCAACCCAATCCGTGAAGAGCCCTAATTAATTTTTCACATGATGGTCTGCACTTGAAGCCAATGCTAGTATCAGCAATATTATATAATATATACCAAACATAGACGATTCGAAGTGGTAAAAGTCAATACTAGTTATCTGCTTTTGTTGAATATACCTGGGTCACCCACTTTTACCACCCCATCCAACTATTCGTAATTTCTATTAAATTAATTAGTGAATGTCCTAAGCCCACATGTCGTTGCCTTGTTGGTTTTTAATGATAGTCTCCATTGTCTTTGGGTTGGTATTGATTGAATCTATTGATTAGTCTCCATTTGTTAGTACTGGGCCAACCCATATTTCAATTTTTATTTTATATTTTATTTAATGCAGATCCACGATACGACCCGACCCAACCATAACCATCTGGACATGGTCCAACATCTCTACAAAATAACTTGGCTAACCTTAGGAGAACTAATTAAGATATTAGGCGACCATCTTAATAAATTATATTCTAAGTTGGTCTAAATCCTCGAATTCTACTAGGTTTACGTCGGCCATGTTCTGCCCGACCCGGGTGGATATATTATCTCTTATCTGATCCACTAAAATCCCGTATTCTTCTTTTAAGCCGCAAAAGCAATTATTTTCAATGGCTAAAGAGGAGCCAAGTAAATCCAAAGAAAGTATAAGAATCATTTCCGATCGACATTGATGGATTTTATACCAAAAAAGGTGAATCGATGAAGACCTAGGCCTCTTGGGCTTGGATCTATATTGACTTATGGGTCGATCCAATGCAGGCCCCACCAGTTGTTGTAGTGTGGCGCGTGGGGCGCTATCTGAATTAGATTGTAATCTAATAGTAGTGTGCCGTGTATATCCCGGTAACAACAGTGGATTGCCTGGATTCTTTCAATGGATCTTAAACCAATTAAAAATTCGAGCTCATGGACCGGGCCGACAACAAATTTGATGTAAAAACATTGTTTGTTTGCATTTGCAATTGGAATTCTGAATAAATTAATAATAACAACTTAAAATTTATAGAAGAAAATGAAATTTTCGTCATTTCTTGTGGTCTATTTCTAGTCAGAAACGTTTTCTGGGTTTTTGTTTTTCTTGATTGGCTTTTGCATCACGTGCAAGGATGACGTGGTCAGTCGGAGCTAATTGAATGAACATTAAAAAGATGTCAAGATGGCTAGGTGAATCTATTAAGGGTGTTGGATATCCTAATCCGATCAGACCTCATAAATGGTAGTTTGAATTTGAATCTATTAAAAATGTTGGGTATTTAAATCTGATTCAATTCATTTTAATTTTTGAAAATTTTAATAAATTATAATATATTAATTTATAAAAATAAAATAAAAAATATTAAGTATTTTTTTATTATTTTCATCATATATATTAGTATATACATATTTTTTTTATAAAACATTACAAAAATGTAATATAAATATATTTATAAATAATATATATTAGATTATATTTTTTCAAATCAGAAAGAAATGATTTGAATTGGATCCTGATCAGGATATGGTCCATATGCACTCATACCTTGGGTGAGTCCGTATCTGCTCTTTACACCGACCTCGAACATCTCATTCTATTATTATTTATGAAAATATTTTCAATGCACGGTAAGATTTGCCTTGTGAGGTCGGTGAGAGTCCCGATTGCCTTGGGGCAGTAAAAAGTATAAACACACAATGATTGAGTGGGTAAGGGTGGAACTTATAACCACTTGGTAGTGACGCAGCAATGACGCCATGACTGTTAAATCGAGTCTTCATTCAATAATTTCTAGTACAGCGGGACAGACACATCCACCGTATATTGACAACATCTCCATCTCTGAATAATAATTAATAATTAGGGGAGATGTTATGTATGATAGGATGTGCGTATGAAACACCAGGTATGAGGAGAAGATTCGGTCTCAGCATCGGTCATCCCATCAATCATCAAGGTGAAAAAGGTGCTCCAGGACTCTTCACCTCTGGACCGAAAAGGTCCCAATCCAAAGTTTCTTCTCAAAGGAACAAAGCCCGGGTGTCGTTAGCTCTGTCCTGTTAATATTTGCACTCAAGCGCTTGGAGGCTTGTTTGTATGTACTTTTTAATTAAATCATTATCACTAGTTGTGGTTGGCCTAAATTAGTCCTCGTCATACTTTTTCTTTCTTTTTGGGGGTTGGAATTAGGTTTGGGAGTGGAATTTCAATTTTAGGTTACAAGTCATACATAGGTGCGAAGTCGAGCTGGGTTGGTTCAGGTTGAGGTCAAACCTACCCAACCCAAGTTGTTAAACCCTCAATGCTAAAATTCGGGTTGGATTTAGGTCAGTCTTCTCAGGTTGGTCCAAGTAGTTTTCTACTTCCTTTTGTCAAATGTACTTAGTGCTTGGATTTTACAGGTGAATGTTAATTCAATATTAATATTATTATTTGTAAAATAACATAGTTAGTATATTTTAGAAAAAAAAAATGCTTTTAATTAAACTAAAAATTCTTCACATATAATATACATGCATAGATGTACAAAGATAAACATGTATATATATAAATTAATATATAAATATGCATAGCAAAAGTACATAAGTATAAATTTATTGATGTATTATTGCATATGCATACATGCATGAATAGTGAATCTGCATATACACATGTATTTACAAAGACCGGATTCAGTCCTTACGAAACGGTGCTCACAGCCTTCACAGCCTTTTGCAGCCATGCATTGAAAATATGTCCATAATTTTATGCTTTTATTCTCAAAAGGGTGTGAGAATGATTTTGGATGGAATCGAGTTGGTCAAGACCAAAACCCTAACGGTTAGGGTTGGATTCATATTTTTCAACCCTTGCCCTAACTCAAACTTCAACCCAAGTCAACACAATCCTAGTTTTTCGAACTGGGTTCAGATTGGGTTTGGGTTAACCCAGCCTAGGCATACAATGACAAGTGAATCATTTGAACCTAAATCTCTTGAAAGAAAATACTTGCGAAGACCATGAGAGCATGGCATCCATCTACACAACAGGAATATCTCTCACATAAATTCATGCGAAGATATTCTCAATGATCAGCCGGATGCTGTGTTCTCAAGGTAGTATTGCTCATATGGATTTGTCACATGTTCCATGTTCCACATCTAAGAACTGACCAATTACCGGTTCTAATGCATAAATGTGAAGAAGGGCAAAAGAAATCCTTTTCAACCTTAATTCCATGGAAAAATCCTGCCAATTCGTTGATGTCAAAAAGTGGAGCCATAAGACAAGGGGGGTGTTTGTTACAGTAACGTTGCATTGCAGTTGCATTTTAGGTCGACCACTATAAATTTGTGAAAAAAATTTTTATATCTATGAAAATGTTTTAAATTCTCTCGCTAATGTATAAAAAAAATGTTTGGATTGATCAATATAAATTATTATTTTATCTAAAATTTAACATTTCAAACACTGCAACGCAACGCACTGTACCAAATAACCCCAGAACTTGGGGATATAGAAGATTTCAACTCTTGGACCCCGATCGAAAACAATTTTATTAGTAGTTAATAACATGGTTTTCAAAACCAAACCGGATGAGAGAGTCAGACCGGAAAAACCAAGAACCGGTCAGGTGATCAATTCTGTTTTCCCCCAAAATTGGATTTTCTCTTAAAATTGTTGATTTTGGTTAGTGAACTGTTGAACCGGGCTGTTAATCTTTTAAATCGTTTGAACGGTTTTGACCTTTTTTTTAATATTTTTAATTTTTTTTGTCAGAACAGACCGAGCATTCGATTTGAACGGTCAGATTGTTCGGCCCAGTAACCAGACCCTGACCGATTCGGTCTCCCGGTTGGATTTAAAAACCATGATTAATAAGATGATTAATGATGTTGCGTGATCTGACTATTCCCTGTTGGATGATGATCTGGCTTCTAATCAGACGGCGAGCTAAGTGAATCTACAAGACAGGATCAGAGAACCCAAAGTGGCTAACCTGGCGAGATCACTCCAATGCTTAAGTTAATAATCTGATGCGAGCTGAATTGAGAGCTTAAAGAGCTTAGAGAGCTAGAGAGTAGAAAAATCACGCTTACCTTGAGCCATTGGGGTCGGTGCCTTTATATATTGGCATAGTCATGGAGCTCACGAAAGATATCCGAGACATTCGGGGTGTGGAGATAGAGTCTGTTCCCCTTCCGAATGAGCAGTATACAGGTAAGGCTTTTCGTTCCACTTCCGACTCTGACAGAGTCGGGATGAGTCCTCATCGTGATCTCGGAAACGTCAGGATCTGTTAGCTCATCGTGATCTCGAGAGATTCGGGATTTGTTGGAGAGACCTCTAGAGTTGGTTATGCGGGAATCAGTTACGTGGCGATTCGAGTTGTTGGTCCTGAGCCAGTACTTTGGTCTTTTAGTTCTGGATTGAATACCGAGGTGCCTCGATGCCGAGGTGAACCTTATACCGAGATGAGCCTTATGCCGAGGTGGCCTTACACTGAGGTGAGACTTATGCCAAGGTGACTGAATACTGGAGCTAAGCTTGCCAGGCTGAGTTGTCCCCTCTTAGTTAGGTCGTGTTCACGTGTCCCCTCTTTGCTAGGTCGAGGCCAATCACCCTACATCAATTGCCCCCCACTCCCCGAGCCAGGGGTCTCAACCCGATGCAGGGAGTTCATGATGAGTACAGGTGGATTTGGCACAAGGTCTAGGAGGTCTGACAGGCGAATCATTGGTCGGACCAGCTATGCCACCCGGCTCAACTAGGAATAACCCAGGTCGCGTCTAGTCTATGTGCGGACGTCACGCCATCTATAAACTTCGCGGACGTCAAAACACGCGCTAAACCGATTTCAACCTCGGGGGTTGCGCAGTCAGTTTTCCTAGGAGTTGTTGGATCACTACAATCTCGACCGCTGATTCTCGGACACAGCGGATATAAATAGGGGGCAAGGGACTCATTTTCTTCGCCACAAGTCTGATAATTCACATTTTGATATCGCGCTTGAGCCCTTCAGTTCGGTGTCTTCCCGAGGTCATCTTCCTTTCTTCAGTTCGGTGTCTTCCCGATGTCGTCTTCCTTTCTTCAGTTCGGTTTCTCTTTGGTGAGTCTTCCCTAGCTCTCCTTTTCGATTCCGTGTCTTTCCATGTCAAGCTTTAGTTTTGATAGCCTTTTAGATGAGAGCAGTGAATCCGCTAAAGCCGAGGTGGGTACCTCGGCTCAGGCCATAGGTCTTTGTCCTACTGATGAGGTTACTTCAGGTCAGGATGCGGTTTGCAGTCCTTCTGAGGTGGACTATCCCCAGAATGAGCGAGAGGCCTATGGTGACCTGGCTTCCACCTCGCATCGAGGTCGGGTGCCAGATAACTTTGGCCCGTCGACGATGACAGCAGATAGGCTTCTGTCCCTAGCAGCCCTATACAAACTCCCCATTAACCTTGTGTATAATATACCTTTAGGTAATTTCCCTTGGGAGCACGATCACGATAAGATCGTGATCTTTGAGGAACAGCTCGTAGCTAGTCTTCAACTTTCACTTCACCCCATGATAGTCGAAGTCATAAAGCTTTTTAACATTACCATAGACCAGCTGCACCCAAACTCCATCCATAATGTAGTAGGAACAATCTCCCTTTTCCACGACTAGAACCTTCCTCTCGACCTTGACATCTTCTCCTCCATTCTTTCTATTAAAAAGAACTCGTCATGTGTTCTGCCCGAACACAGGCGAACTTACTACCTGTCACCACATCCGGGCTATAAACTCTTGCATGAGCTCTCGAAGAAGGTCCCAACCTGGAAAAGGCGTTACTTTGTGGTCCGCAACACTGAGGGGTGGCCTTTCCCAACCCATTGGAGGGCAGCCACCCAAGACCCCGGTGTCAGGTTGGACCTGAAGACAAGGAAGGCGCTCCGATCTTGGGCGGAGTTCGGCTTGAAGTTTGTGGACTATGTGACCAATGAGAAGCTCGTGCAGGCCGGTCTGAGTTCTGGTAGGTCGCCATTTGTTGCATTTCCTTTGTTTTATTTCGATATTGTTTCTAACAGTTCATTTTTGTTGCAGCTATCATGGACATCCCTGCGACTAAACTCTTCGAGAGTATGAAGAAGGGGAAGAAGAAGCGGGCTTCAAAAAGAGCTTGCGTTGAGTCTCCATCGGCTGTCGCTCCAGAGCCCGAGCAGCCATTGTCCGCCAAGCAACCTCCCGTGATTGACTTGGTTGAGGAGGAATCCGGGAAGCTCTCCTTGCCAAGCGCACCCGAGGAGGCGATGTCTTCGGAGCCCGCCCCTGCAGCTACCACTTATTCAGGCAACGGTGACACATCTCGGAGCATTCTGACTCTGAAATATGGCCTCCTCAAGAGCAAAAGCACGGTGTATGCCGAGGAGGTTGTTGGCTGGGCTGAACTGCCAGTTGCTCAGTTCGGAGCCCGAGCAGCTACCCACTACATGGTGGCAAGTTTTTTGACTTATCTTCTTTGATCTTGTACTTAGATTCTCATGTACTAATGCTTGTTCTCTTCTCTTGATAGGTTAACTCCGCTATTCACGCCATGACTTATTAGTCCGAGGTGAATTTGAAGTGGGCCCTCATAGCCGAGGAGTCTTCCCGTGAGGCTAACACCGAGCTTAACTTAGCTCATAGCAAAAACAATCAACTAAAGAAGGATGCACGGGCTAAGAAAGAGTTGACCACGCTACTGATGTTCGAAAAGAAGGATATCGCGGAGCGGTAGGCAGCGCTGAAGAGGGAGGTGGAGAACCTCGAGGCTCATGTAAAGGAGCGGACTAAGTTACTCCTTCTGGCAGTGGAGGAGGCCAAGGTTAAGGCCATCAAGGAATACAAGACTTCAGCAGAGTACCAGAATGAGATGGTCGAGGTGGGGACGGCGAGCTATCGCAAAGGCTTCAAGCTTAGTAGGTGGCTGACCCGACGTGAGTTCCCCCAGCTCAATCTTGGAGTCATAACTACCTCGAGGATCACAAAGGAAATGGCCACCAAAGCTACTGAAGATCCGGACTCTAAAGCAAAAAGCGGCAGCGCCCTGCTCGATGATGTCGAGGAGACCGGTGCTGGTGAGAGCTGCATGAAGATGGACCCTCCTACCGAAGCCTCGAACAAGGGCGAGGAGCCCCAAGGTGACTAGAAGCCTCCTGATCCTTTATATTGTATACCCCAAGCCTCTAAGCTCAGATCATAGTGGAAGTTTCTCTTTTTTTTCTTTTTTGTGCTCAAACTTTACATCAATGAGTTATAAGCATTTTGACTATATCTGTGCAAAATTTTCTAAGTGTAAACAACTCCCAAACTGGCGAACTAAACCAAATAGGAGTAAAAATGTGTAGGTTACCCCGAACTGTCAAGCTAATGAGATGGACTACGAGTAGGGATAACCAAAGTAAAATTTTTCAAAATGTAGGTTACCCTGAATTGTCGAGCTTACGAGTAGGAGTAACTTCGCATATTGTATGCCGAGGTGGGCGGACATTGTAGGGTATATACCCAACCTGTCTGTGCACGGGCTACTCGCTTAGGTGTCGGCTATCCCTTACTGTCAAGCCGTCGGGCCCGACCTCAAATGGGATCATCCTGTATTTATGTGCCGATGAGGGCTAAATGTCGTAGGGTTTGTACCCGAATTGTCTATGCCTTAGGCATGAGAGCTGATTTTCCTATGCCAAAGAGGCAACTAGGATTTGTCTGCCTATGCCGAAGAGGCAACTAGGACTTGTTTGCCTATGTCAAAGAGGCGACTAGGACTTATCCGCCCATGCCGAAGAGGCGACTAGGACTTCTCTACCCATGCCGAAAAGGCAACTGGGACTTATCGTAGTGCTGAGGTCTTATATCAACTCGGCATCATGACCCTTAGGCTTCTGGGAGTGACTCGCAGTCCTCTCTCTAGTTCGGTGATCACAAGTAGAATCTTCTTAGATTGCCGATGTTTCATGCTCAAGGTACTTGCTTCCCTTCTAGAGTCTCGAGCTCATATGTACCTTCCCCATATACCTGTCTTACTCGGTACGAACCTTCCCAATTCGATCCGAGCTTACCGACACCAGGCTCAGGTACCATAACCTTTCAAAGAACCAGGTTTCCGATGCGGAAGTGTCGCTTCTTGACCCGGGCGTTATAGTACCGAGCTATTCTCTATTGGTAAGTTATAGTCCGGATGTATGCTAGGTCTCGTACTTCTTCTACCAGGTCTAAGTTAGTACGGAGCTCATCATCATTCGTCTCTTCGTCGTAGGCCTCCAAGTGTAATGTAGGCACCTTGATCACTGTTGGGATCACCGCTTTCGTGTTGTAAGTGAGGTTGAAAGGAGTCTCACTTGTGGCAGTCTTGATGATGGTCCAATAGGCCCAAAGTACAATGGGCAGTTTGTCCATCCACAATCCTTTGGCTCGTGTTAAGTGAGCCTTTAGTCTACGGAGTATGATTCTGTTGGTGACTTTTACTTGTCCATTTTCTTGGGAGTGTGCCACTGAGGTGAAATTTTGTTGAATTCCCATTTCAACACACCAATTCTGAAATTTTATATCCTCGAACTACTTCCCATTGTCGGAAATGAGTACCTGAGGTATCTCAAAGCAACACACTATATTCTTCCAAAAGAAGTTTTGTACATTACAGGTTGTGATTGTTGTTAAAAATTTAGCTTCCACCCACTTTGTGAAATAGTCTACTGTCATGACTAGAAAGTTCCTCTGTCCTGTCGTTGGTGGGAATGGGCCAAGTATGTCGATTCTCCACTATGCGAAGGGCCATGGGCTAGTGAGGTATTTCAGATTGGAAACAGGTCGGTGGTGGATATTAGCGTGCCTCTGACACATATTGCACTTCTTGACGAGCTCAAGTGCATCTACCTTCATCGTGGGGCAGTAGTAGCCCTGCCGTAACGCCTTTTGTGCGAGAGCCCTACCTCCCAAGTGTCCACCTCACAAGCCTTCATGGGTGTCACAGAAAATGAACTCGGCCTCTAAGGGTCGCAAGCAGTGCAAGTAGGGGAGCATGAAGGATCTCTCGTATAGTTGTTCATCTATAATGACATACTTAGCCGACTGGCGCTCTACCCTTCGAGCCACATTGCATTCTACACGGAGGGCCCCATGAAGCAGATAACTCACAAGTGGATCAATCCAGCTCGGCCCTACTTGTGCTATAGGAGCGACCTCTCCTGCCCCACCCCACCCCCCCCACCCCGAGAATGCTAGGCCGAGGTAAGTCCTCTATGTACACGGTCCACATGGTGTTGCTGCTTGTGTTGGCTAATCGGGACAAGGCGTCAGCCTCAGGTTCTCAGATCTCCGGATCTGTCTGATGAAGTAAGAGATGAAACCGTGCAGGACCTCCCTAACTTTGGCCAAATAAGCAGCCATGGTGGGGTCACGGGCTTCATACTCGCCGCTAACTTGGTTGACCACGAGCTGAGAGTCGCTGCATATGACAAGGTGCTTAGCTTTCACTTCCTTTGCTAGAGTGAGCCCGGCAATCAATGCTTCATACTCTGCTTCATTGTTCGATACTGAAAATCCGAACCAGGGTGTGTATTCCAGCTTCACCCCGCTTGAACCATATAGAATTATTCCCACACCGCTTCCTTGTTGGTTGGACGAGCTGTCAACTTGGAGGATCCAGGGCTCCTCGCCCTAGGTCAGACCAGCTCTAACCGGGATAGGTGTCACACTGGTTGAAGCTTCCACCGTGTGCTCGAGCTCGGCCAGCTCAGGAGTTGCGGTACTGAACGTACATTCTGCCACAAAATCAGCCAATGCTTGGGCTTTAATTGCCATCCGAGGTTCATATCGGATGTCGTACTCATTGAGTTCGATAGCCCACTTCGTCAATCTGCTAGACACCTCAGGCTTGAGCAGGATCTGTCTTAGAGAATTGTTGGTGAGGACGATGATGGTGTGGGCTTGGAAGTATGGACAAAGCTTGCGAGATGCTATGAGTAGCGCGTATGCCAGTTTCTCGATCTCCAGGTATCTCGTTTTAGCATCCTTCAAAACTTTGCTAACATGGTAGATGGGTCGTTGGACCCAATCTACCTCTTTGATTAGAACCAAGCTGACCACCTCATCACTTGCAGAGAAGTACAGCTTTAAAATATCCCCTTCCTCGGGTCGAGTCAAAATCGGGGTACTAGCTAAGTATCTTTTTAGCTCGTCAAAGGCAAGCTGACACTCTGCGGTCCACTCGAAGTCTTTACTCTTTTTTATAGCTTTAAAGAAAGGTAGGCAGCGATCTGCCAATTTGGACATAAAACGGCTCAGAGCAGCTATCCATCCATTCAGCCTCTAAACCTCTTTTAGCTTGCGGGGTGGTCTCATATCTATGATGGCCTTTATTTTTTTCGAGTTGGCTTCGATGCCACGTCAGTTGACTATGTAGCCCAAAAATTTACCCAAGGTGACCCCCGAAAACACACTTGTTAGGATTCAATTTCATATTATACTTTCGTAAAATTTCAAAAACACTTTACAAATCGTCTCACAAATATTTTGAAAATTGGGTATTCACGACCATGTCATCTACATAACACTCAAATTTATTACTGATTAATAGCTCAAAAATTTTGTTTACAAGTCTTTGAAAGGTTGCCCTGACATTTTTTTAATCTGAAGAGCATAACCTTGTAGCAATATAACCCGAGCTCAATTATAAAGGTCATCTTTTCTTCATCAATGGGGTCCATCCTGATCTGGTTGTAACCAAAGTATGCATCCAAGAAGCTCAGCAACTCATGCCCTTAGGTAGCATCCAATAGGCGATCGATCTTAGGCAGCGGGAAACAATATTTTGGGCAGGCTCTATTCAGCTAGGTATAATCGATGCACATGTGCCATTTTCCGTTGGCCTTTTTTATCAGAATTGGGTTAGCTACCCAACTCGGGTAATGGACTTCCCTGATGAAGTCTGTCGCTAAGAGCTTCCCGACCTCGTCATCAACTATCCTCCAGTGTTCTGGGGTGAGGTTGCGCTTTTTCTGTCTAACTAGACTGACTAAGGGATCGGTATTTAGCTTGTGAGTTAAATCTTAGAGTCTATTCCGAGCATTTCTGTCGTGGACCAAACAAATATATCTAAATTTTGAAGTAAAAAGCTTACCAACTGAGAGCGAAGTGGCTCCTCAATCGAAGTGCCAATCTAGAGGATCTTATCTGGGCCATTGGTCAAGACTGGGATGTGAACCGTCTCCTCTGTTGGTGTAGCTCGCTCGTCAGCATACTCCGTTGGTTGCTCGAGCTCGATGTCAGCCGCTAGCGTGGCTTTCCCCTTGAGGGCGGCTATGTAGCACTTGCGATATTCGAGCTGGTCACCTCGCACAACACCTACTCCATAATCCGTAGGGAACTTCATTGCCAGGTAGTAGGTGGATACTACCACATGTAGGGCGTGCGTAATGGGTCAACCTACTATGGCATTGTAAGGAGAGGGAGTTGTGACCACTAGAAACGCGTGCTCGAACCTCATGATATTTGGTCATGTGCCGACCTCTACGGGTACTGAAACTCGCCCTAGAGGTCTGACCTCCTCGCCGCTGAAGCCTACCAGGGGAGTATCTATCGGCTTTAGATCACTTTTCTAGAGCTGCAACTTGTTGAATATGTCCTTGAATAATATGTCCACTGAACTACCCGAGTCCACCAGGATGCGCTTGACTTTAAAGTCGTTTATCCTTAGTTTTATCACTAGGGCATCGTCGTGAGGATACTGGATCCCGCACATATCATCCTCCGTGAAGTAAATAGGGTCTTCGAGTTAGGGTCATTTCGGCAGGTTCTGCTCCTCGCTTTCTAGTTCACGGACTAAGGTTCGTCCTATTGCCGAAGTACATCCCGCGATGATGGACCTGCCAGTAATCATATTGATTACCCCACGGATCAGTCTCACTTTGGGCAACTGTCGTGGTGGCTGGTCATTCTGCTTGTTACTAGACTCGGGAGCATTCCTTCTCTAGTCCCCCTACCGATCTACTGGCTGGTCTACCTGGTTTCTTTCTTCTCTCTGTACAAAGTTTTTTAAGTACCCGCGGCGAGTGAGCTCCTCTATCTCGTTGCGGAGGTTTCTACAGTTTTACGTACTGTGCCCGTGGTCTCTACGAAAGTGATAGTAGACGTTCCTGCTTCTTGTTACGAGATCTCCCCTCAATCTAGGAGGCCACTTGACAAATGAAGAGTCCTTGATGGCTATCAGTATTTCTCCTCGCTTAAAGTTGAGACTTGGGAGGTGTGTAGTTCGTCCTTTCAAAAGGTGGGGTCCTGGAGTGCTGACCTGATTTGCAAGATCGTGAAGGAGATCAGCTCCCAAACTTGTTTCCTCCCCTGCTCGGGGACTTACTCTTTCTTCTTTTGTGCCCATCATTACATGTGTTGTCACTGTCTCTTTTTCTTTTTTCTGTCAGGTTGTCTGTCTTTTGATTCATCTCTTCCTCGGTTCCGATGAACTGGTCGGCTAGCTTAAGGAATTTTGTGATGTCTTTAGGTTTGTTGGCCACCACATGCCATTTGAACTCTCTATGAGTTATGCCCTTTTTTGCTGTCGTGAGTCTCACCGCCGGGTCTAGGTCGGGGATCTGCAGGCAGGTGTCATTGAAGCGCTTGATGTAGCTTCTGATGGACTCCCCTTCTCTTTGAATTATGTTAAGCAGACTCTCCTGCAACCTTGGGCACTTCTTGCTAGTGCTGAAGTGTGAGGTAAATAATTCCACATATTGTGCCCAGCTCTTGATTGATCCTAGCGCGAGGTTCCGGCACCAAGTCTGAGCTACTCCCTTGAAGGTGGTGGAGAAAGCTATACACATTCCGGGCTCGTCAGCCCTAGATAGATTTATCTGGGACTGGAAGGAATCCATGTGATCATTAGGATCAAAAGATTTGTCATACTTATCCAGGGGAGGCATCTTGAAGTCCTTGGGCATCGGGGTTGCCAAGAGCTCGGAAGATAGAGGGGACGACCCAGAGAGTAGAGGAACGGTCTTTGTAGCTACCGAGTTCGCCTCCTCTTTACCTTTCACCTGTTCTTGTTGGTTCGGTCTCGCAATCTGGCTGTTCTGTACTGAAGTTCGGCGTGCCTTGCGATGCCTCCGTTGCTGCTTCTTTATCGGCTCTGCATTGGTGTCGCTAACCTTGGTATGCTCAGGTACTATTCTACCGCGAGGTAGCTTCTGGTTCCTTATGGGATTCTGGGGCTGACTATCGTGGACGGAGGAGCCTTGCCTTGAGTTCGCACCCAAATCCCCAAACCGGTTACCTGCGAGCGATCCACCTTCTTGATGCGAACGCCGAGGAAGATTGGCCTTGTTGGGCTGAGTGTCCCCGGACCTGTTTCCGAGGTTGCCTTGTGACAGTGATCTGACCGTCTTTCCTCCTGCGAGGTGAGAATTGACTCCTGGGAGGAACTGGGTCCTGGGAAGTTTCCTCGTCTCAGTGGGGAGATCGAATGATGTCCTGGTTCACGCGAGGTCGATTCTGGTTCTGCTAAGTCCCTGAGTGCCTAGGTGGAACCGGCTACTAGCTCTGTGATAGTGGAGGGAATTGTTGCTGGTAGTGCTGGTAGAACATGTACTGCTGGAACTGTTGGACCTACTACATTTAGATCGGGATGGCCCGCACGCAATGCACCAAGTCGTCGAACTGAGATTGTCCAAGTTCGGGGGGAACCATAGATGGCTCAGCGAAGGTTGTGCCTACCACTAGAGGGAGTGGGGCATTTCACCTATGTGGTGTTTTGTGGCATGGTCAGTGTTGGGACCCCAGCCGTAGTAAGCGGTATGGTGAACTAGCCAATGCACACTGAAGGAAGCTGAGGTTGCCCCCCAGAGACATTCATCCCATTGCTCTGTCCGGCGTGACTGGAAGATGCCATCGATTTCAATGGAAAAGTTGTTGATTGTGAAGAAGGCTTTTTGATCCCTTTCCCATAGACGACACCAATTGATGTTGTGCGATCTGACTACTCCCTACTGGAGGATGATCTGGCTTCCAATCGAACGGCGAGCTAAGTGAATCTATAAGACAGGATCAGAGAACCCGATGAGGTCGCTCTGATGCTTAAATCAATAATCTGATAAGAGCTGAATTAAGAACTTAGAGAGCTAGAGAGTAGAAAAATCACACGTACCTTAAGCCATTGGAGTTGGTGCCTTTATATACTGGCATAGTCGTGGAGTTCACGAAAAAGCTCTGAGATATCCAGGGTGTGGAGATAGAGTTTGTTCCGCTTTCGAAGGAGCAGTATACAGGTAAGGCTTATCATTCCACTTCTGACTCTGACGAAGTCGAGATGAGTCATCATCGTGATCTCGAAAACGTCGGGATCTATTAGCTCATTGTGGTTTCAAGAGATTCAGGATTTGTTGGAGAGACCTCTGGAGTTGGTTACGCGGGAATCAGTTATGTGACGATTCTAGTTGTTGGTCCCGAGCTGGTAATTCGGTCTTTTAGTTCTGGATTGAATACCGAGGTGCCTTGATGGCGAGGTGAACCTTATGCCGAGGTGAGCCTTATGCCGAGGTGGCCTTACATTGAGGTGAGCCTTATGCTGAGATGACTGAATATCGGAGCTAAGCTTGCCAGGCTGAATTGTCCCCTCTTGGTTAGGTTGTGTCCACGTCCCCTCTTCGCTAGGTCGGGGTCAAATCACCCTTCATCAATTAAGTTTTGGTGTAGCATTGTCATTACTGCGATCCTATTCATACATATATTTTAAACATGCAAAAATGGGGGAGCATGTAATTGTGTCGGTTGAACTTTCACTAATGATGTCTCCAATATTAGTGGGAATGAAAGAACCGGTTGAGACGTCAAGATCAAGGAGTAGGGGAAGGGGGTGTCTTAGATTTTTTAATTTGTTCCACTGTTGTCATATTTAGACTGGACCGGATGGTTAAACCAGTGATCTTTCTTTAAAAATCCCGGTTGAGTGATATTTATCACTGCGTGGACGAGTTAATCAAGGAGTAGGGAAAGGGGGTGTCTTAGATTTTTTAATTTGTTCCACTGTTGTCATATTTAGACTGGACCGGATGGTTAAACCAGTGATCTTTCTTTAAAAATCCCGGTTGAGTGATGTTTATCACTGCGTGGACGAGTTAATTATAGGGATGGAAATTTCAACAATCAAAAAGCCACTTATTATGCCCCCAAAACATGATGCCTTTGCATTAAAATTTCCTTTTTATTTTTGTTTTCAAGTATTGCAATAGGAGGTACCAATACAAATAGCCTTTGGTTAGTGGGTTGATAATGGCAGCAGAGTAAGAGAGATGCAGCTATATGCAGGATTGTAGGCCACTACACTACATTAGTAGTGGTTTTATATATTAATAGAGAAAACCCATTCCGAATCTTCTGCCCACAAGAATTCCATTCATACTTATCCACAAAATATTATTTTTATACATTTAAGAACATCTCCCTGCTTATAATAACTTGTAAAAGGATGAGATGTTCTCCGTGTGTAATTGGGATGCTATGTGAGTATTGGGTTGGTATAAACAGAATTGTGGTGAGTGAAAAATCTATATTCGTTTCATAGGATTAATTTTGGTTTATTATCTTAAAATTAAGGGAATTTAGATTTTTTTACTTACAATAATTCTATCCACACTTACCCATATATTGCAATTCATAAATTGAATAGAAATAGTGTTTTGTGGGTAGACGTGAATAAAATTATTATGAATAAGAGAAGCAGAGTCAAACTAGGACGATACTAATGGTCCAAACATCAAACACGTGGCCGACATAAAAGGCCCCTCATCACATGGGTACTTGCAATCAGTCAAATAAATGTGACAAAAAAATCATAATCACTCCATACATTTGAAAGTCCAAACTGTCACTCAACTGAAAGCAAGCAGCAGGCAGCTGGTGCAAAGGTGCATGCATTTTATTACAAAGGCTTTCCAATTTGCAGATTCCGTATCTCTCATCCATCCCTTCCGGTTTCCCTTCTCAGGGGAGTTTTGGTTATTGCTTCCTTTTTTTATGTTAAATATAATGAATAAAGTGAGAGCTGTCCACTTGTTTGTCATTTATTGGGTGCCATGATAGATTTTAACTTTTCCGCTTCAGTGAGGAAGGAAGGTCCTAAGTCCTAACTCCTAAGTCGCATCTTCCTTCTTCACGGGGAGAGCTAACTGCAACAGCTTAACGTTATCTCGGGTTCTTGTTGGCATTAGATATCAAGTTGGTAAACCCCCCTATTATTTATCTCGGTGTAATGAGACTTGGACAGTTGGACTACTAGATTGTTGAACCGGTGATCCGGTAAGCTAATTTGATGGTTCTCCGAACAAAAAGAAAAGAGAATATTGTTGTAAAGATCTTGCGCCCAGCAAAGTCATTTTGTTGAGACCCATAAAGTGAAATATTCACAGTGCCCAAACTTTGCTAAATCTACTATCTCCTCACATTGATAATAGAATTCGGAGAATGATCTCTAAGATATTGAAAATTCTGAAAAATGAAAAGTTCTTGGGAGCCCTTATCATAGAAGGTAGAGTGACAAAGGAAACCTTCAAGAAAGTGGAGGAAAACATAGATAAAAAAGTAGTTGGGTGGAAGAGAAGTACCCTGTCGATAACAAGTAGAGGTACCTTATTAAAAGTATCAATTAATATGATGCCACAGTTCTTGATGAGAGTCGTCAAGCTCCCAATAAATGTGATAGACAATATTGAAAAGAAACAGAAAAACCTTCTATGGAACTAGGGAAATAATAGAAGAATCAGCTTTGTTAAATGGGACTTAATATGTAAATCGAGAAGAAATGGATGATGGGGCCTAGAAAACCTAAAATGGGTGAATGAAGTAACTACTGCTAATCTTGGGGTAGAAAATACTTACTCAACCTGCAAACTTATGGTTTCAACTAATTGAAAATAAATATATTAAAAATGGGGGTTTCTGGCAAATTAAAATGAAGAAATTGATCCTCTAGGCATGGAGAAGCATTCTCCAGTTCAGAGACATATTAAAGAAAAGGAAATGGAAAAACTATAAATTTCTAGACAGATGCATGGGTGGGTGATGGTACCTTAGCTAATATGGATACAAATTCTCAGACAAATCAGCAATGTAAGGTTAGTGAATTTATCACTAACTCAAAAACATGGAATAAACAAAGGATTATAGATAAGGTCAACCCTCAACAATGGGATCAAATCCAGGCGAATTCCAATCCCATCAAGGGATGTGGAGGATAGGATGATTTGGAAAGGATACTCCATTAAATCAGCATACTCACTCCTGGAAGGAAAATTAAATGACAATGAGAGAAATCAAGAGACTGAATAAAATTTGGAAGTTTCCTCAACATAATTTATCATAGAAGGAGACTCTCATATTATCATAGACTACTGTGATCATATAATGCCACCATGGAATATCAGTAACTTCATCAACGAATGTCTTCATGTTCGCAGCTGCTTCGGGCTCGTCACCTCTTATTCTCATGCATTGGGGAAGCAAATTTTGCAATGAATCGTTTGGCAAGTTTGAGTCATACAGTAAATGTATCTGATCCTAGTTTAGCAAACATCATGCCTCCTTTTAGTTTCTATTGGTTATAGTTTTTGTTTTCTGTCTCATTTCTCCCTAATGTATCAAAAAGAATTGAGAAAAATATATGATGCCGGAAAGATTGAAAGATATGATACCGAAGAGGCTTTGACCAATACTTTTATGACACCGGTTCATTGGTTGCAAGTTTTTAAATTATCATGTATTCCCGCATCATAAGTTGGAACCCTAAAATCTGACAACGTTTTTAGGAACCCGTTTGCAGCCTTTTATATACATTGATATAATGTGCAGTACACATTTGAGACAATGAGAAATTGCAACAAAACAAGAACAGATTGATGAAATCTCATCGGAGAAAAGATCAATACATCTTTAATACGTGGGACCCACTAAAACGCTCCCTGAGACATGCAAGTGCATGCAGAAACTACAGGCCATGTTTGTTTGGGCCTCATTCTTTTAATTCTTGTTGATTCTCAAAAAGCACTTTTATAAAAATACTTTTATAAAAGTATTTTAATAAAATCGGTTTTATAAAAATATCTTTTCAAAAACACTTTAACAAAAATATTTTTATGAAAACATTTTATAAAAGTATTTTTATAAAAACACTTTTACAGAAATACTTTTATAAAAGCACTTTTACAAAAAACATTTTTATAGATTTATTTTTACAAAAGTACTTTTACATAAGACACTAAGAATTCATTTTTAGAAAAAAAAAAAACATTTAGTTCATATTAATATTTTCTTATTTTACCCAGATTAACTACTACTAAAGTACTCGTTTAAGAAACATAATAGCGTAATTAGCTGCTTTCCTCTTGACATTTTTAGTCCATACCCTTTGCCTAAATTCTGACATTGCCACTAGCTGGCCTCGGCCCATCCGGCATCCACAGCCCCGAATGAACAAGGGCATGCTTAGTAATAAGACGAGATTTTGAGGCTATTTTTCAAAGATCGGATAATGCCAAGCCTCCTTACCTTGTGTCATCTCTCTCCCTATATATATATAAGCAGATGAGAAAGTCCAAGGAAAGAAGAAAGAATGAGAAAGCCGCTATCTATGCAGATGCAGTTCGGCGGACGGCAGAAGTTGTAAATATCGACAAACAGCCCATTAGCTCCTTCCCTTGCTTCGTCGTCCTTCTCCTTCTTCTGTTTTATTGCTCTTTCCCGCCAATTAAAAGCCACAGAAAATGAGGTTGTTGTGGAATTTGCGTAACTTGGTGTCTTGCTGCGCGCCGTCGTTCGCACGTCCGGAGGTGCCGACCGTTTCACCTCGCAAAAAGACGCGCTCTCTGGTGGTGCAATCCGGTGGCGTGACCGTGAGCGAGCGCCTCCCTTGCAGAAAACGCTCCAACTCCGCCACGACGACTCAGTGGCGACCTTCGCTTTGCGCGATTTCCGAGGACAACATCGTCGCCGTCGTGGCAACTAAAGCAGAACAAAAGCTTAGATCCGGCAAGAAAGTGGCGAGAAAGTCCGGATCCAGGGATAAAGCCTGCGTCCGTAGCTACAGCGACGAATTCCGGTAATCCCTTTCTTTCTCTGTTTTACTTGTTACCTTCGCTCTTGCCGGCTGGCAGTGGCTGCGCCTGCGCTGAGTGCGTGTATTGTTCTTACTCCTTAAATAGTAAACCCCTGAACATGGTGGTACTTTAGTCATTTTGCATCATGGCACATGCATCCAATTGACTAAAGTACCCTTGTTCTGATTTTGCCCAGCGTTGCAGAAGGATTCTCAATGGCAAGGGAATCCGAGAACCAAAATCAATACTCGTGTGATCTGATAATTACTGGTTCTACCTCTACCTGCCAAGTTTAATGGAGTGATTAGTTTAGGCATTTCAGTGTTTTTCTAATAATAATATAAAAAAAAAGAAAAGAAAAACTTTGAAGGGGTATTTTAGTCATTCTAAGAATAAATAATAGATGTCTTTGGTAGTTATCTTATGGTGTCAAGTGTGAACAAGGAAAATTCTGGGGTCTTCTTTTGTTGGGCAGACAGAACTCAGAAGCAGATTTTCATGATTCTCTAGAATCTAGGAAAGTGTCATCTCTGCCCAGCAAAAGCAAAAATCAATCAAACAATGATGCAGAGAACAGAGAACTGCTTCTGCTTGACATTATCTATGTCCTGTTAAATATTTTAAACTTAACGTGACAACTGGAAGCAGGACAAATGCTTCCGGTCCTACCTGCTTTTTACTGCCTTGAATTCTCTGCTTATAGAAGAAAATTGGGAATTCGGTGATGCATGCAGGCGGTCTCCAATGCCAACGGCCATTCCAGCATTCTCTCCGACTGCATTCTTGTTCTGATCGTTGCGGGGAGACCACCCAACCAATCCAAGCATTTCGATTTCATGAATTGATGTATGTATTCATTAACTTCATATATACGAAAATGTTGTAAAGCCGGCTGGTAGCAGTGTTGTTGTAAAGAAATCGATTTCAGTAACCGTGTTTCTTTTCAGCTAGCGTTTACAATCAATTAGTCGTAACCCATAACTCATAACCAACGCTTCTACTGAATCCTGCTCCTCTGGTAGATGTGTAAGGACTACCGATCGAATGCGGCAAAAGCCTTTCACGGACCTGAAAAGTGAAAACCACGGAATTACAATAAAAGCAACCCAAGGAGTTTTTGATTGCTTGGTTATCTATTTATGTATTTGTTTATGGCTTGATGGACCTTTAAAGCTTACAAATTCAACACCAAACCACTATGATTTGTTCTTTCTTTTTTTCCTTTTTAACTCCACAAGGAACTAACTATCTAGCTTTTAGGAGGAAAAAGCTGCGATGGCTTTTACGCGCAGAAAGCAGCCGCAAGTCGTAGATATTTGGAATTGGAAGGAGAACATTGATCCAACGACTCTACAATTTGAGTATATATAATAAAACCGGAAGGAAGCCATGCAATTGTCGGTCCTGATTGGTATCAACTTATGGGGATGGGGGCCTCAAACTTGTAATTGGGCTGGGTTTTTTTTTTTTTTTCTCTTTTCTTTTGAAAAAGGGGTGTTGGCAGAGTGCCAAACAAACCCAATTCATTTACTTTAAAACTGTTATCAGACTTACAATGAGAATGAAAGATACAGTCTAAGAAGGATGGGGTTAAAAGACCAAGTGACAAGATGTGAGATTTGTAGACCATGCTTAACTATAAAATGAGGCAAGGTTTTTAAAACCGACCCGGACAACAAACCGGTTGAGTCCGGTTCTTGGGTCAAATGGTCTAATCACTCGAACTGAATGGATGGCCTGTTATAACAAAAAAATTAAAAAATTAAAAAAATAAACAAATCATTGAACGGTTTAAACGGTTCAATCATCTGGATCAGTAGTTTGTTAACCAAATCGATAATTTTGGAGGAAATAACGGTTATAAAGTAAAACAGAACTGATCACCTGACCGATTTCCTGTTTTTCCCATCTGACCATCCAGTCCAATCCGGTTTTTAAAACCATGGAATGAGCAACGCATTTTTTCTTTTCGCTTCAGGAATGAGCAACGCAATTACTTGACCCAAAGGTGCATTTGTTACTTGACTTGGGCTCGGATTTATTAAGCCACTGATGAGACTAAACTGATGAAAAAGTTGCAGCCCTTTTCCATTCTAACAAATGCACCGTACGTAGTTGCCAGTTGCCACCCCTTCATCTCATGGATCATTTCTACCTCCCAGTAATCTCCCTTTTGTTTGTTCCTTGCCCGCTCCATGAAACCCATCGCTTCTCTCTTTCCCTGCTTCACCCTTTCTCCGGTCAGCTGAGATCCAAATCATTATGGCTGCATTTTCCTATTTGAGCGGGTTGGGCCACATGTAAAAAACATGGACTTTGGGCCCAGGCCAAGCTTCATTCTGGGTTGAGGTGCGCTTAAGCCAGATTGGGAAGTTCTGCACTTATTTTTGCACTCCTACCTTTCATTTTGATTGTATAAGCGGGCCCGTGCGATGCATGGGATAGGGTAATCCTTTCTGTCCCTCACTCCGTAGTCAAGACATTTTATCTCATTCCTGCCCCATCTCAGGTGGTGGGGTGGTTTTGAGGCAAGGCATTTATTCCCTATCAGGGACGGGGAATCCCCAAATTTTCCCCACCCCAAGGCAATCACCTAAAAATAATCTAATTTATAGTTATTTTACAAATAGGATTGTGGAAATTTGGAGGTATTTTAAGAATTGGATTATGACAATTTGAGGGTAATTTATAAATGGAATTGTATGATCCTAGGATTATAAGAATATGATGAGGAAAACTTAGAGATATTTTAAAAATCAATATTAAATCTACTAATATTTTACTAATTTACCATCGTTTTGGGGAATTATATGCAAATCCCATCCCTGATTTGGAGCAAAAAATATTTTCCCCGTCCCCATTCGGGGTGGGGTAGGGTAGGGCCCTAATTTTATAGGGAAAATTGTCATCCCTATAATTCTAATAATTTTCTATAACTAATTAACTAACAATAAATTAAATAACAATAAATTACAGTATTTTAAGATAATTTCCAAAAATCATTGAAATTATTGTTGATTAGCAAAAATGTATAGTAAATTAGTTATTTACAAAAACAATAACTTAATGTAAATTATTTACTTTTTAAGCCTAAATTATTTACTATCAATCAAAGATGTAATTATAGTAAATTAATATAATTATGGTAAATTGCATTAATTTTATTTAAAGTAAATCATTTGTTGTTAATGAATGTAAAACCAAGTATGGTTGAAGTCAACCAAGTGGTTTAGACCAGTATGGATAGATTTAATAATTTTCCTAAATTATTTCATAATTATTTATTAAAATAAGAATAATGGATTGTTATTTAAATAAATATGAAACAATTTCTAATCGATTAATTTTCAAATTTAATTT
Organism: Nelumbo lutea; assembly: GCF_056320005.1. Taxonomy (NCBI): domain Eukaryota; kingdom Viridiplantae; phylum Streptophyta; class Magnoliopsida; order Proteales; family Nelumbonaceae; genus Nelumbo; species Nelumbo lutea. The sequence goes on from NC_142684.1 coordinate 143,203,460, forward strand.
TCCTAAAATTTTTTATAATAATAATAATAATATTCCTAAATTTTAATTTATATTTATTTAAAAAATTATGGATTATTAGTTAAAGAGTTTCCCTAAATTATTTGATAATTGTTAACTATAACTACAAAGTAGTACGAACAGGCCCAATGCAGATCTTTGATTTCCACTACAGAGATATAAACATTCAAAAGCTAAAAAACCTGCACTCTGTACACCCATGCCCGCCCATGAATTGGCATCAATTCCGAGCTGGCACTACTTCAAATGTACTTTTAGCCTACAAATTCTGACCCTGGGCTGAATCGTCGTTCTCCCCTATAATTATTGATTTTATAGAAATTAGTAAATTATGCCAATTAGTAATCTCTTTTGTCAATAAATAATTGTTGTAAAAATGACTATTGAACACCCCTAACTTCAACTAAATTAATAGTCTAATCTCTAAAAAATAGCAATATTTTAATCTCCAATAATTATTGAAAATTTATAGCGAAAACACACAATTGTTGAAAATATATTTATACTAGAAATACAATAAATAACTAATAAAAAGCTTTAATACGTATAAGTTATTTAATCTATTTCCATTATTTCAATAATATTTTTTCATTTATTTATATTTTATATTCTTATTTAATCTATTTTTTGTTTGTTAAATAATGTTTAAAATATGATTTAGTATTTAACTTTTTTATATTGAAAACATTTAAAATTTATTTAAAAATAGTATATAAAACATAAATAATACCTTACCCCACCCCGAACGGGGCATGTTTTCTTGAATCTTAAATAGAGATAGGGAATAAACAAGATGAGGATGGAAAAAATATTTTTGCTCCAAATCTGAGACAAGGAAGGGACGAGATATGCATATAATTCCCCAAACCTTATGGTAAATTAATTAGTAAAATATCAATAGATTTAATATTGACTTTTAAAATATCTCTAAGTTTAGACTTATAATCCTAGGATCCCACAATTCCATTTATATGATACCCCCAAATTGTCATAATCCAATTCCTAAAATACCCCAAATTCTCACAATCCTATTTGTAAAGATCCACAAATTAAATTATTTTTAGGTGGTTTGCTTAAGGTGGGGAAATTTTAGGGATTCCCCACCTCCAACGGGGAATGGATGCCTCGTCTCAAACCCACCCCACCACCAGGGACGAGGTGGGGATGAGGTAGAGTGTCTTGACTACAAGGGCGACGGACAAGGAGGGGTGCCACATCTTGTGCATCACATGGGGCTTGCTAGTTATAATTACTTTTGTGCTTTTGATATTTTTTAAGTTATAACATAATTTTCTTATTTAATCTATTTTATGTTTTTTAAATAATATTTAAAATATGATTTAGTTATTAATATTTTGATATTAAAGTATTTAAAAATTAGTTGGTTGGAATATACTTAATTATTTAAATAATACCATTATTTAAATTTTTAAAATATTAATTATTTATTAAATTTAATAATCCATAGAATTATCATTTATACTATTATTACATAATGTCGTTATTAATTTTGTAAAATAAAAATTTATTATTAATTCAAAAGTTATGAAATCTATTCTAATTATTATTCTACTCTTAAGAATAATTTTTAATATATTACAAAACTTCGTTATTTTTAACTATTTAAAATTTATTTATGTTAAATATTTCATTATTTAAATATTTAAATAATATGTAAAATATTTAATATTTTTTGTTATTTAAATTTTATATATTTAAATTTATTATGTAGTTTTAAATATTTTTTTACATAATTATTTAGCTAATTTTAATATTTTGTTATTTAAATAATTTTTATTTATTTTTTAAAATATTATTTAGTTATTAAATTGAATAATCCATAAAATTATAATTTATATTGTTATTATATAATTTCATCATGAACTTCATAAAAGTATAACATTATTAATAATATGAATATTATTAAACCTATTATAATTATTTTTTGTGTTTTTAATAAATATTTTAAAGTTATTACATAATTTCATTATAATATTTAAATAATTTTTAAATATTTTAATTGAAACTTTCTTTAGATAGATATAAATGAAAAGTGGGGGAGAGGATAAATAGGAATTAGAGATAATTTAGGAGATAAATAGGGATTAGGAGAGACATAGAGATAATTTAGGAGGAAGTAGGGGATAGTTTGTTTCCTAATAAAAAGGAGAGGAAAAAGGAGGTAAGCTATGTTAGGTGGCAACTCTTAGTGATTCTAGAGGGAATCTTGCACCCCCTCTAAAATTGCTCAGTTTAGGTAATGGATCAAGGAGATGACTACTGGCATGGCAAGCTCTACTTTAGTATATACATAGATGCTCTAAGAGACCAGTGTAAGTGTAAGAAAGTGGAATTATATATCAACACCGTGGCGTTGAAAGAATGTCATGAACCGTGGATATATTGTTGTGTTTGGTTTGAAACCAAACATATAGCTTATAAGTATGCCTCCACCTTTAAATAGGGGTGGCCGCAAGTCGAGCTTCTCATGAGCTATTCGAGCCCGGCTTCTGAGGCTCACAAGCCTAGTATAATAATTAAATAAAATTTTAATTATATATATACATACATTTACATATACATATACATATATATAATAAATAATTTTCATTATATATATGATAATATTTTTATCTTTTTATGTACAATAGTAAATAAATTTTATAATTCTTATTTTTGTATGTGAAATAAAAAAAAATTATGTATAATTTTATTTAAAAAAAAATTGGTTTGTAGTCGAGCTCGAACTTGTGAGCTTTGAATCTTGCTTGAGCCTAACACAGTTTCAGTTAGCCAAGCATTCAACTCGGCTCAACTCAAATCCACCCCTACCTCTAAAATAATCATGTTTATCCACCACAACATATAATTGACAGCCGGATTATTAACTATAGTCGGTTGCAATGATATATAGCCTTATTTGCCAATTGTGTTATGTTGTACAAAAATGTACCCCAAAAAATGCAGGACCGGGATCTAGTAGGCACAATATAGTAATCACATTCAATGAGCACTTGAAAAATTTTTTGACAAGTGTCAAAAGTGGTTTTTAATCTTTTTCAAGGGTAAGTTGGGGGTATATTAAGGGATAGGTGTTAAAAATTTCTAAGTGCTCATTGAATGTGCTTACAACTTTGTGCCTACCTAATCTTGACTAACATAATGCTATATATCCATGCAAAGTTGCAAACCCGTGGATGGAAAGCATTCAATCTCCATGCAACATGTGTGTTCAACATAGGCATCTGCAAATGACAATATGAGATCATAAAGGGGTGACAATGATACAATGATAGCCAAGCACGTAATTGGTCCTCGCTCTTTGCAATATGACATGTGTCCCTATCAAATCAGCTTAGGAGTCTAAGCTTAACCACCTTGGAAAAGTTCCAGAATTCTTTATTTCATGCACATATGTATGTTACCTATGGATAGTGAATAGAGAGCCCTTCTTTGAAAGGAGAGATTTTGACTCATGTCTTCCCAAGTCTTGGAAACTCTAATTCTTCTCCCTTTGCCATTATTCTTTTTCTGAACTTCAAGACCTAGACCACTACTATCATCGCCTTACAATAAGAACATGCATTATTCACATGTGCAAATAAGTATTAACCATATATGAGATATGGTATTTTGATTTAATTTTATGACCTACATGGAACCCAAGACATGTACATACCTGCTTTATATAGCATAGATGTATTATAATACACTTATAATATGCATGAATATGATGGAAAAATTCAAATATGCAAGAATATGTTAGGAAAAATCAAATAAAACCCAAAAAATATATCAATAACATTAAACATAAGTTTTAGATGACTATAAATAAGCTATAAATACATTAAAAACATATACTTTAATAGTTTATGTGAAGTGTAAATTATCTAGTCTAACTTAACTAACATTGAAAAATGAGGGAAGAATCGAGTTGTGCATTTATATATCTCAATTTTCAGAAAACAAATATAATTTGTGTTGATACTTGATACTTATAAATATATGAATTAAAATAAATAAATTTTATTGACATCTACTAATCAAAATGAAAAGATTCAAAATAAATGTAACCATAACAAATAATTAGAGCCTTGCATAAAGGTATATTACAATAATCAAAAAGAATTTTATAACAATACAGCCAAAGTATTGATAGTTTGATACAAATCCAATTTAGACCATTCCACCAGTGCTACATAATAATTAACCAAATACTATTGCATAGTGTTGCATTATTTTATATTTATATCAAATCATGTCTATGGAGAGGCCAATGATGTAGTAGCCGAGAGAGAAAGAGATTAATTAGGCGGACTTGGGTTTGCTCAGGCTTAATCCATCAATTCAGACTCTAGCAATCTAATTTCTCAACCCAAACCCAAGTTTTCTGGAACAGACCCAACCTATAACCTGAAAATCCAATTATCCAAACTCAAACCTTTCAAGAGCTTAGATTGGGCCTATCTAAGTTGCAACCCAAAAACCAAAAATCAAACCCAACTAACTCAAGTTGCATCCTTCAAATATTTTGCAAATGAAGGAAAGAAGTAAATTTATTCTATGGGAAATAAATTATATTCATACTTTTTTAGTGTCTTATTTAGAAAATAAGCCTTTGTTCTGAAAATAAATTGTCAAAATTTGAGAATGTTCTTTTCGAAAAATCAGACTGTTTCGAAAATTGTTCTTTTACCACCCCCAATCTGCCATTTCACTAAACACTACAAAATAGAAATTTTCAAGAAATCATTCATTTTACGTGCAACAAAACAGAACAGTGCTCGTATATAACTTACCAAAAGTAAATAAATAAATTATATATATATATACTACTTAAAAATCCCACTTCCATCATTCTAATTCTAAAAATCAAAGTGTTTTCTGTTCTGAGAAGGGAATTGAGTCCCTTTTCAGAAGATTTAGACCTTGAGAATGCTTGTGCAAGCTCCAGGTATCAGGCTCAAGACATCATTCTTGTTGTTGCTTCAGTCTCCCTATTTGGAGAATCCTGCACATAAAAACTGAGTGCTTAGATGTCAAGCAACAAGCAGCCTATAGAAAATTATATATATTGATTCTCAGTGTCCATTTTATGTTTGAATGATCACAAAATATATTATGGTGGAGATAGGTCAGGTCAACAATCCTAAGTTGACCAATACTAATAATAGGGTTGTCTATGAAAAGCCAAAAAACCAAATTGAATTGAGAAAATTGAACGAGAAAATACGGTTAATTGAATTGATCAGTTCGGTTTCGGTTTGGTATTTTTGAAAAAACCAAAGGATTGATTTGGTTTTTGGTTACCTTAGAAATAATCCAACAGTTAACCAAACCGACTAGTATATATATTTATATGTATATTTTATATATTTAAATATATATCATGTATTTTCTGTATATTATATATAAATATATATGCATTATATATAAATATATAATATATTATATTTATAATAATCTATTTATAAATATATTATATATATTATATATTTTTATATTATTTATAATATAATATCATTTATTATTTATAATTTCATATCATACATATATTTATATAATATATATTATAAATATAAAATACCAAAAAAAACGAAGAACCAAACTAGTCAAAACCTGAAACCAACGGACCAGTTAACTGGTGGTACCAGTTCAATTTCGGTTTAGAGAAATTGAAGAACCGATAGGACCGGTTCGGTTTGCAAAAATTGTCCATGGTTCAGTTAACCGAACCATGGCACCCCTAACCAGTACCTATTTGGTGATTGACTTGAGTCAAGACTATTGAAAGAAAATCGCATCCCATCATTCTAATTGTAAAAATTAGAGTGTTTCCTTTTCCGAGAAGGGAATTGAGTCCCTTTTCAAAAGATTTAAACCTTGAGAATGCTTGTGCAAGCTCTAGGTATCAGGCTCGAGATGTTGTTCTTGTTGTTGCTTCAGTCTCCCTATTCAGAGAATCCTACGCATAAAAAGAAGTGCTTAGAGGTCAGGCGATAGGCAGTCTATAGAAAATTATATATATTGACTCTTAGTGTCCAGGATTATATATATTCGGAGAATCCTAAGTTGACCAATACTAATAATAGGGTTGTCTATGAAAAACTAAAAACCAAGTCGAATCGAGAAAATTAAACTGGAAAATACGGTTAATCAAATTGATCGATTCGGTTTTGGTTTGGTATTTTTGAAAAACCAAAGGATTGATTTGGTTTTTGGCTACCTTAGAAAAAACCGAAGGTTAACCGAACCGACTAGTATATATATTTATATGTATATTTTATATACATAAATATATACATATATTATATTTATAAATATATTATATATATTATATATTTTTATAATATTTATAATATATTATATATCATTTATTATTTATAATATAGTATCATACATATATTTATATAATATATATTATAAATATAAAAAACTAAAGAATCGAATAACCAAACCGATCAAAAACTGAAGCTGACGGACCAGTTAACCTGTGGTACCGGTTCGATTTTGGTTTGGAGAAATTGAAAAACCGGTAGGACCGGTTCAGTTTGCAAGAATTGTCCATGATTCGGTTAACCGAAATGTGGCACCCCTAACCAATACCTATTCAGTTGTTGACTTGAGTCAAGATTATTGATAGAAAATCCCACTTCCATCATTCTAATTCTAAAAATCAAACTATTTCCTGTTCCAAGAAGGGAACTGAGTCCCTTTTCAGAAGATTTAGACCTTGAGAATGCTTGTGCAAGATCCAGGTATCAGGCTTGAGACGTCGTTCTTGTTGTTGCTTTAATCTCCCTATTTGGAGAATCCTACACATAAAAAGGAGTGCTTAGATGTCGTCACATATTTTCTATATATTATATATAAATACATATGCATTATACATATATACATATATTCTGTTTATAATAATATATTTATAAATATATTGTATATATTATTTATTTATATAATATTTATAATATATTATATATCATTTATTATTTATAATATAATATCATACATATATTTATATAATATATTATAAATATAAAAAACCGAAAAACCAAAGAACTAAACTGGTCAAAAGTCAAAACCGACAGACCAATTAACCGGTGGTACTGGTTTGGTTTCGGTTTGGAGAAATTGAAAAACCAGTAGGACTGGTTCGGTTTGCAAATTTGTTTTTATTAGGTATGGTATATCATTGGGCCACATTTTACAAAAGTGATTCAATAAAAGTTCTTTACAAAAGTGTTTTTATTAAAGGGCTTTCATATAAAAGTGTTTTTGTGTAAAAGTACTTTTATAAAATTGCCTTCACAAATGTACTTCCACGGTAGTGTGCTAGTAACATCTATGGAAGCAGTTTGTAGGCATATTTTCCTCAAAGAATGAAAATGAGCAATATAGGGCATGATTATTTTTCATGTTGCAGTCTACCTCAATTTTTGTGCTATGCGCTGATTTTTCATTCTAAAAAGAATGTCGCCCATGGCAAGAATTTTGTAACCAAACACTCAAATGTTTTCATTCTTTCTCATTCTTACCCAAAAATGAGTGAGAATTAAAAGAATGAGGCCCAAAGCAGTGAACCAAACATGGCCTTAGTTTTCTTAGCTCATCAAACCATTAACAACCCATCTCTCCATTTCTCTTCTTTGAATAAACCTTGGAATCGTTTTTCATCTTAGGCCCCGTTCGCTTTTCGATAAGTTACTTACCAGGTAAATATACTTACCCGGGTAAGTTCATTTACCCATGTTCTTTTATTTCCCATGTAAATAAAGTAATGACCATTTTAGCCATAAAAATCCATTATTAAAAGGGGCATTTTTGTCCCATCCAAGTGTTGGTAATTTTCCTGGCCCCATGTGGGAAAATTACTTCTCCACCTAGGAGATGGGTATCACATACATGGATAAATGATACTCAAGAAAATAAACTTTCTCTGATCCCCACATAAATCTGAAAAAAAATAACATGAAATTCTTCGTCAATAGAAATTAAAATCCCATTAACCAATTTCCCCTCCTCTCAAAATCCAGAAAAAGAATGCCCCATTAAGGTTTTGGAAACTTTTTGAACACCATGAGTTGCCCATACTTTGCGACTGATAACTTCTTGGTCTGTTCATCAAAGTATTATATATGTTATTGTTTGATGGTCATATCCACCAGCACAAATCATCGCCTTCGGCCTCTCTCATCCTATTGATGAGTACCGATCCTTGTTGAAGATGAAAAGTCAATCCATTGCTAACATCCAGATTACTAGCACCATTTATGTCAGCTCCTACCTGAAAAGTGGTAACGTCAAACAGGCTCTAAGCTGACAAAATCGTCCAAGGATTCATGTGGCCGCTCTCCAACGATTGTGCTTTTCAGATGCATCTATGATATAGCACCCAACTAGAAGATTGTGTCAACTATATGCAATCAGATTCACCACCGCCCGCAAGCATGTTTGAGGTCTCAAAAAGTTCGTTTGGTGGTCTCATTGCTTAGGCGAGTTAATCAGAACCTTTCATTTCAATTCTACTTTGCGTCATACGGCATAAGAATTGATTCTAGTAAGGGGTTCCGTTCACTGTTACTCAACTGGCCTTTCATCGACGTATATTAATTATGTTCTATCTCCTACTGTTGAGCCCCATGTTCACTGTATTTATCTTAATTTCCATTGCTGATGAACTTCTACGTACAATACCACCACCCACTGGACCACTGGTATTTCTATTTTGCAGCATTCAGCACCGATCAAGATTGACTGAAATTGCAATCGACCTTGGTTGTGCTTGAATCCGGCTCTTGAATGACTCCCTTGTTTGCTCTCAAAGCGCTCTGCAATTATCTTGATTGCAATAAATATTAGACGAAGATAAACTCCGGCTTGCTGAAACAAGTGGCTCACTTGAATGAACCGGTTCAGACTGGTTAATCCAATTCAGATTAGTCAAATTGGTCGTGACCAAATGGTTTAAAATAGGGAGAATGACTGATCAATCCAGGTCAGAATTTTTTAGTCAACTGTCTTTTCCAAATTCAATCCATTGAGGCCCATTTCATTACATTTTTCAGCCTATTGAGCCATGTTCATCCCCAGCCCATAGTGGCCCATAGGTTTAGCCTATTAAGGCATTTTGTTGACCCATCGACCAGCGTGGTCTTTATTGGCCCATTTTGGCCAGTTTTCTTATTGACTCGAGAAGCTAGCCCAGGAAGGCAGCTTTCAGTTGACCTACTGAGGTCTCTCGTTGGCCTATGTTGGCCCATCTTCGACCTGACCCGTGTTGACCCATTTATAAAGTCCACTTCAGCCCATTGAGGCTTCATCTTCACAGCAAGCCATGTCATCATCTTCATAGTAGGTTACATCATCGTATTGCAATATTTTCCTTTTGATCAAACACATGAAGATCTTCTTTGATCCCCATGTGTTTGAGGGGGCATGTTAAAGGAGTTGAGATAAGATCAAACTCTTATGATAAAATAAGGACGAGAGTAGGAGACAGTTTGTTTTAGATTGGATTTACCTTTCTCTATGTAATTTTCACATTCAATAATCAATGAAATATTTTGGCATTTTCTGAAATCTTTCAAAATCAACATGAAGCCACTTGCCAAAGCATGTTTCAGTAATGTATAGTAAGTATAAAAGGCAATTATAATAAGGCCCCATTCGCTTTTCGGTAAGTTACTTATCCAGGTAAATGCAGTTACCTGGGTAAGTTCCTGGGAAATATTTACTTAGATAAGTGTATTTACCCTTTTTTTTTATTTCTCATGTAAATAAAGCAATGACCATTTTAACCATAAAAATCCATTATTTAAAGGGGTATTTTTGTCTCACTCAATTGTTGGCAACTTTCCCCCTATGTGGGAAAGCAATTTACCCACCTAGAAGATGGGTATTACTTATCCGATTAAGTGATACCCAGGAAAATAAACTTTCCTTAGTCCCCACATAAATCTGAAAAAAGAACATGGGATTCTTGGTCAATGGGAATCCCATTGACCAACTTTCCCCCCTCTCAAAATTCAAAAAACAAACGCCCCCTAAGGGTAGCTGTTATGACTTTCTATCAATGATTAAATAAATAGTAGTTGGGATCTAACATTAGAATATCAGGTAGAACAAAAAAGGCTATTATTACCTAACGTTGATCCCAGCTAACTGAGATCTTGGGATGGGTGAACTAGACAGAAACCTAAACTTTGTCATTTTTGTGCACATAGTGATTGCTCTCTAGGTAATACTAAGGCCCTATTTGTTTTTTAGGAAGCTACTTATCCATGTTCTTCTATTTCTTATATAAATAAGATAATGACTGTTTTAGCCATAAAAATCTGTCTATATCTATGCTATTATAAAAAAGTATGAATAAAGGTGTGGAATTTTTCTTGACTAAAATGCCCATATTTATTATTTAGTCAATCTCTAATTATGAAGGTTGAAAATATAATTTTAATTAATGCTTTTCACCTCATTTAACCCCATTTCAGTAACTCTTGTATTTAAGGTATTAACTCTCATTCTCCCTTATTAAATCCCATATTTAAATTAATTTTTCACTAATAAATGCTACTAATTAGATCTATGTCCACTACTTTTAACAATATAATCCCATATATTTTAAAACTTACTAAAAAACAAAATAATTCTTTATCCAAGTGATAACTAAGCAATTCAACTATCCAAATCAAATCGGTCAACTCATGAAGTCATAGATAGATAATAAAATTTTTAAATAGAAATTAATTTAGAAAAATACAAAAATGTAGAAAAAATAAACACGTTTATGATATTTTTTGTCAATTAAATTAAAATACAACTGTAATAAATAATTATTATTTTTATTGATGATGAAAATGAAATACATAATCTAAAACTAACAAAAAATGTTCAACTTTTTGGTCAAATCTATCAACCTTTAATGTCATAATTAAATAATAAAAATTTATAAAAATATAAAAAAAAACACAAAAATATAAAAAAAATCATAAATTTTACAAAAAAAAACATTTGGACACATGTATAATATCATATATTTAACATATTAAATAAAAAATAAGTTTACAGTATTAATTTTACACATATAAAAATAAAAAATTATAGAAAAAATTGAACACATCTATAACTCCATATTTACACTACTATTAAAAATATGAATAAATTTTTGGAACTTTCTTTTGACTAAAATACCCATTTTTTGAATTGTAAGGTTTAAAATGTAGTTTGAACTACAATTTTCACCTCATTCAATTCCCCCTTTTTAAATCTTACATTGTTTTTGATAAATAAACAAAAAAGTATACACTATGAAGATAAAACATTACAAAAAATAAGAGTTTAGCCAAATAGGTAAACCTGCCAATGATACCCAAAACTTTGTAGCCTAATATGAGGCGCTTATGTATCAAATTCAGATTTTGCAATGTGCATCTATTTAATACTGAAAAACAAAAAAATTATATAAAAAATAAAAAATACATAAATTTTATAGAAGATTTTGGATATGTTGTTCCTATCATTATCATTCAATGTGAATTAAAATTCCATTGACTGACTTTTTCTCTCTCAAAATCCAAAAAAATGACCAGGCCCTAAGGGTAATTACTTCGGGCTTTCTATCAATGATTTAATACTTAATAGTAGGGGTCTAACACCAGAGTATCAAACAAAAAGAACTTAATTTAAATTATTTAATCTGAAGCAATCAATATAATTTTTAACTTAATTTACTGAAGTTAGCTTATTAAACGACAAGGGGTAAATTAATTAAACCTCCCCTAAGCTTTGACCCATGCGAAAAAAAACCCTCAAGTTATATTTTTTGTTAAAACTATGACTACTTAGCTTAACTTTCTTAACTAACTTACGAACCTTAGTGCTCATTGCTCAAGTACTTAACCCACCTATTTAACTTTATTACTTCATTACTTATTTTTTGTAAAATGCCTTCTTTAATTAATTATTTAATGATCTTAATTTAATTTACTTAATTATTACAACTCAATTAATTACTTAAAATATGCAATCACACCCTTTTATTTACTTAATTAAGTAAATTACTTTATCAACTTAAATTACCTCTATGTCATAGGTTCTTTATCAATGAGGAGGCATGCAAGATAGATCAGCAATCTAAAGGAATTTTGAAACATATTTTTTGTTATATAAAACAATATATTGTTGATTTGCATTAATTATTATTAACCTTTATGATGAAATGTGTATGATTATTTTTAATATTTTGGTTTTTCTCCTTGCATCACACAAGGCCTTACTAGTACTTCCATTCAACCACTACTAGGGGTGTCAATTGGACTGGATTTGGTCCAATCCGGTCCAGTCCAATGTGAATTCATTACAAATGGACCTGGTCCAATCCAGTCCAATGAATATTTTGGACCATTTTGAACCGGTCCAAAGACTGTCCAATCTGTTCAAATTTCTAATAATTTAGATTGGTTTCAACTCAAACTTGGTCCATTGCCACCTATGTTCATATTTTCTATCAATGGACTCAATCCAATATAAATTCATTATGGACGGACCAGGTCCAATTCAATATGTCATTATTGGTCCGTCCAAAGTCAATATTTCTTATTGGTCCATCCAATGGACGGAGTCCAACCCAAAACCAGTCCATTAACACCCCTAACCACTACATTTATCTTGTTAATGTGGCAGTTGTTTTAAATTTGAAAAGCAAGATCATGCACACTATTGGCTCATGAGATAGTAGTTTTTGTTTGAGAAACAAAATCAAGTATATTGACAAGCACCCCTTTAATGAATTACTAGCAAGGCCCGTGCCATGCATGGGAAATTTTGATATGAAATCCAGGTTGGTTGGATTAGATTGAAGCTAAATCTAGGTCCAATCCTAAAGGCAAGCTCAAGTCTAACCCAACCTAAGATTAGAGCCTAGCTAGTTTATCAACCTACGCCTAACTTGAGCTTAACCCAACATAATTCGAGATAGGCTTAGGCTTGAGCTGAAGTTGAATAGGGCTGGTCTTAGTTTGATTGGTTGGGTTTGTAAACACCATGATTCGAAGCAATGGTGAATTTCATGAGAGTTTCAAACTGAATGGCTAACATTGAGCACTGGAGCGTTTGTTAGGTTTCATGTAGTGAAGATAGCGATTTCTTAAAGTTGAACACATTAATACAAACACAAATAAAAGACAAATGAAGAGATATTACCTCCTTATATGTATGTATATATGTATGTATGTATGTATATATGTATGTATATATATGTATGTATGTATATAGGACATTGTTAAACTCATGCAATTGCCCAAGCAACTTGAGTAGTTGAACAATAAAGAGGAAATGAATGCATGCTAAGCATGGAATCATGGTGCTACGTGTTTTTATATGTACACTAGTAAAAGTGTATGCACGTTGCATGCGGCAATATCCAATGATGATGATGACAATAGTCAGCAACCAAATTACCTTATTGGTTGAACCGTTAACCTATTTAACCAGGAAAATGGACTATGAATAAGACATTCATTCATTTTTTTCTTTGTATTTTAGCCATTTCTATTTTTACTAGCAATAATTCTTATTTTTCAAACATATTTTTGTTTAATATGAAGAATATATAATATTAATTCATGTTCAATTTTTCTATAAAATTTATAAAAAATTCTATATTTTCATTTTTTATTATTTAATTTATGAGATAATAAAAATTACTTATTTACCAAGAGGAAATGCAATTCCAATATATTGTTTGAACTTGGTTTTTAATATTATGGTCAAATCAATTATTTATATATATATATATAGTATATATATTATTTATATATAATATATATTTTATTTATTATTTATTTAAAAATATGTTATTTATATTGCATTTTTGTAAACTTTTTATATGATGGAAATAATTGAAAAAAACACTTATATTTTTTGTTTTTTTATTTCAACTGTTATATTTTTATTTTTCTTTTAATAATGCATTACGCTTTTAAAAAATTAATTCGGATCATATCATATTTGAATATTTGACATCTTGATCAGATTCGGATTCATATCAATATTTATGAGATCCAGTCAAATCTTTGGATTCTGATCTGATCTAATTTGCTTGCATCCCTACCAAAACGCTTGCCTATGATGACATAGCTAATTAAATTATTGAACCATTTAACATGGTTAGTCTAGTCATGTATTAGACATTAATGCTCTTTATTTTTTATCCCATTTCTATCATTAATGAAAATAATTCTCATTAATCACACTATTTTATATGATCAGTATACAATATTATAAAATGTACCCAAAATTATAGACAATTTTCTACATTCTCTATAATTTTATGTATTTTATTATTTAATAATAGCATCCATTTGACATGGATAGTTTAACCATCAACTCATCACGTGGATGGAAAAACCATTTTACTTTTTTGGTTGATTTTAAATCATGTATTCCATTTTCATCATCAATAAAAGTAATTCTTATTTTTACATTTATCTTTTAAAATGTGAATATATAACAATAGAATTGTATCAAAATGCTTTGTACAAAGCTTATATTTTTCTTGAACTTATATATATATATACATATATATAATATGTATCTATGTATTTAATATTCGTTACTTAGTTATGACATCATAAATTGACTTATTTGACTCGGATTGTTAGATCATTGACCTAGTTGCCACCTAAATTTGGAAATGGCTTCATTTTCAAACAGGTTTAAAATTTTTCATTTCATTTATATCATTGATAAAATAATTATTATTTATCATACTTATTTTTGTTTTTATTATTAGTATATAATATTATAGATGTGCTCAAAATTGTTTCATTTTTTTGTACTATTCTATTTAAAAAAATTATTTTTTATTATACATCATGGGTTAACCTATTTGACCTAAAAGGCTCAACCACTAACCCACCCTAGATAGGAAGATGGTTTAATTTCCCATCGATTTTAAGTTGCATATTTGATGTCCATCATTAATAAAATTATGTCTATTTTATAATAGTTATTTTTAATATGACAAATATAAAATAATAGAAACGTGTCCAATTTTTTTTACAAAAGTTCATTTTTTCTATATTTTTTTGAATTTTTTATATTTCTAAATTTGTATTATTTATTTATGACATCATGAAATTATACATTTGATCCAAATGGTTGAAGTACTTACCCAGGACCTAGATGGAAAATATGATTTCATTTCTAGGTTTATTTTGAAAATATAAAATTACATTCTATTAATAATCATTGTGTATGGATTTATTAGTTGAATTTAATGATGATAAACAAAAGTATTTTTTATATTTCTAAATTTGTATTATTTATTTATGACATCATGGAGTTATTCATTTGACCCAAATGGTTGAACTACTTACCCACCACCTAAATGAAAAATATGATTTCATTTCTATGTTTATTTTGAAAATATAAAATTTCATTCTATTAATAATTATTGTGTATGGATTTATTAGTGGAATTTAATGATAATAAATAAAAGTATAAATGTTCGATTCAATGATAGAGAACATGATTTATTTAATGACTTAAATGTGAGACTTAATGAGATGTAATGAATGTAGTTAATGATATTCTTTTAATTACATTTCTTGCCCTTTTAATGGAGATGAGCTAAATTCAAGAAGAGGGGTATTTCAGTAAAGAAAAATTCCAAAAGCCAATATCTCCCCATTCACACTTTTATAAGTAGCATAGATAGATACACAAGTCATGGTAAGCATACATTTGCATGTTGAAATTTCTCTACATTAAGAAGCACAAACATTTGAGAGGCAATGGGCAATCCAATCAAGAAATACGGCTATCAATTGGTTGGTGTTGGATCAAATAACAATGGACCTAGTGCTGAGCTAATGAGAAAATTCAGGGACATAATCCTAACCTAGATCCAATATGGTCTCTAAGTACTAGACTTAGAACCAATTACATTATTAATCAATTATTTTGTGTATACTTGCCTTTAATTTGGTATTTTGATGATAAGCTTACTAATTCTCTTATTCTATGTTCTCAAAATATTTTATATATCACTTAACAATAAACATCATCATCCTCCTCCACTTTTTCTCAACTATATGGGATTTGCTACATGAATCATATTTCATTAATCCGTTCTATTTAACGACATATTCATTATTAAATTATTAGTCCTTAAATCATTTCTTACTACTATCAATGTCCTTTTTGGTCTACTCTTAGCCCTTCTAACCCTTTCAACTTGTACTAAATCATTTCTTACTAGATTTCTTGATGGTATTCTATGCACGACTAGACCATCTTAGCCTTTTTTTTTTCATTTTATCACTAATAACCATATTTTGCCACTAGTTAATATTTAACACATCAATAATTTCAAACACCGATAAGTAATGTATGACAATTTTTGAACCTTTAGGAACATATATAAGATGTTGGAAGGTATCTTTGTGGCGTGTTAAAACTTGTAACCCTAGACAAATATGGATTAAAACTCAAAATGCAAACTAAAGCCAACCCTATTAATAATCATGATGTAAAATGTAGAGCAGATCTTGTGGACTTTCTTTGCATCACAATGTTAGTGTGTTGCATTCTGTAGAATGGTTTATCTAGTTTGATCAGAGTTTTTGACCTTTTGTCTATCCATTAACCATAACAAAAAGAGAAAATTTTGTGCTCTTTTTCAGTTGATGATCAAATTTTCATATTTCAATAATGCATAATTCCCTTTTTAATTCTGATGTAGCGCGATCTGGTCACTCCTAGATGGTGGTGGCCTGGCTCCTAGATGGCAATAGACAGCACCTGAGATGGAGAAGACAGTGAAGGATTCCCGGGGAGCTCGCCCGGCGGGAACACTCCGATGATCAAGTTAGAACTCTGAGAGAGAATTGCAGAGAATACAAGGAGAGCTAAGAGTGCAGATAGTGCGAAATCAATTACCTTTGTCCCTTGGGGATCGGGGCCTTTTATACTGATGCCCTGTCAGTTCTGGCGTAACCGCCACTGATTCTCTATTGTAGCCATTACTGCCAGACCTGAGGTAGTGGGCGCAGGTAACCGTTGCAGGGTACGGCCCTACCTGGCAGGCACGATGCCGCCTAGCCAAAGATGTGGGTGCAGTCTCCAGATTTGGAAAGTACGGTTGTCAGGCGATGCACTAAGTTACCTAGTACCGAGCTACTACTGACCTATCGAGATGCTTCTGCCCAAAGTAAGTCTTTGAGTCAATTACTTAGGCTTGGGCAGGAACCTACTAGCGAGCTTGCCTGAAGTGCCTTCAGTTCGGGATGTTCCTTACCCAGGGATCTTAGATCGGGGTGCTCCCTTCTTGAGGAAGAGCTTGGGGGCTCCTTATTGAAGAGGAGCTCGGAGGCTCCTTACTGAGGAGGATCTCGGGGCACTCCCCCTTTGGGAGAGAGTTCGGTGTAACCTAAACACCACCTTGTAGCAAGCTGATACCCGTGTCGAGCTATCAAGCTGGGCTCCAACGAGCTCATCATGCCGAGTTGTCACTTATGTCGAATCATGTCCACGTGTCCCCGCATTATGAGGTCGGGCCAAATCACCCTCTATCAATTGACACCTACTCCCCGTGCTAGGGGTCTTGACCCAACATGGGGAGTTCACGGTAGGACGAGTGGATTTGACTCAAAGTTCAGGCGTCCAGCTAGGCAATTCGTCGGTCAGACCAGTTTGCTGCTCGGCTCAATCAAGGGTGACCCAGGTCGTGTACAGTTCACACGTGGATGTCACACGATTTATAGACTCCACGGACGTCAAAAAATGTGCTAAATCAATTTCACCTCAGGGGTCGCGTAGCCAGTTTTCTTGAGAGCCACCAGATCATCTTGATCTTGATCGTTGATGCCCGAGTATAGCGGCTATAAATAGTGGGGGTCCTGGGTCATTTTTCCCTACCATAAGTTCTTAGCATTTTGAGGTCGCACAAAAAGTCCTCAACCCGGGTTCTTCAGCTCTTCTAACCTTCCCAGTCTGGTTGCGTTTCCTTGGGTGAGTCTCCCTAGCTCCTTTTAGTTCGTTTCTAGTTTTTCAATTTCGTAGTTAGCTTCCTTTAGCCCATTTCTTAGTCCGTAGCTATGTCAGACCATAGCTTCGACAGTCTCTTAGACGAACCCGAGGTGGGTGCCCAAGCTCCAGCTAATAGTCTCTTAGACGAGCCCGAGGTGGGTGCCCCGGCTCCAGCTGACAGTCTCTTGGACGAGCCCGAGGTGGGTGCCCCGGCTCCAACTGACAGTCTCTTGGACGAGACCGAGGTGGGTGCCCCGGCTCCAGCTGACAGTCTCTTAGATGAATCCAAGGTGGATACCTCGGGTCAAGTAGGTGCCTCCGAGGCACATTCCACTTACGAGGTGCGAAGGACCTCGGGTAACCTGGCATCCACCTCTAATCGAGGTCGGGTACCGGACAAGTTCGGTCCTTCTACCATAGGGGCCTGATAGCTCGGTACAACCTTCCTAGGGAGTACACTTACCACCTTCCTGTGGGCGACTTCCCTTGGGAACACAGTCATGATGAGATCGTAATTTTCGGGGAACAGCTCGCGGCTAGGCTCCACCTTCCACTACACCCTCTCATTGTTGAAGTGTTGAATCACTTCGATGTAACCATAGATCAGCTCCACCTGAACTCTGTCCGGAACGTGGTCGGTACAATTTCCCTTTGCTTCAACTATGCCCTTCCTCTTGACCTTGAGATTTTTTCTTCCATCTTGTCAATAAAGAAGAATGCATCTAGCATTCTCCCCGAGCACAGGCGGACCTACTACCTGTCCCCTTGCCCGGGCTTCAAGTTGTTACACAAACTTCCTAGTAAAGTCCCAACTTGGAAACGGGACTACTTTGTAATTCATAACACTATGAGGTGGCCCTTCCCTACTCACTGGAGGGTGGCCATTCAAGACTCCGGCATTAGGTTGGATAAGAAAACGAGTGAAGTATTTCAATCTTGGGCGGAGCTCAACTTCGATTACAGGGACTACCTTGCCGAGAACAAGCTTATTGAGGCCGGTCTGAGTCCCGGTAGATCGCCTTGTCAAGAGTTAGCATTTTTTCCTTTGGTAGCCAGTTTCTACTTCTTGGTAGTATTACTGATGCCGAACTCTGTTGCAGGTCGCATGGAGAAATTCAGCACAGAAAAACTCTTCGGCAAGATGAAGGGGAGAAAGAAGCAAGCTGCAAAGAGAGCTCATATTGAATCTCCACGGACTTCTACTCCCGAGCCCGAGTAGCCTATTGAGTGACCTGCTGATGCTCCTCTAGTGATTAACTTGGAGGAGTCAGAGAACCCCTCACCTCGGCAGCCCGAGGCGATTGCGGAGCTCGTTCCCGAGGCAACTACGGAGCCCGCTCCTGAGACCGCTGCCACTACTTCGGGAAGTGGGGGATCAGCCCGAGGACCAGCCCAGAGTATTCTGAACCCGTAGTATAGCCTCCGAAAGAGCAAAGGGGCTATGTGTGCTGAGGAGGTCTCTAGCTGGGCCGAGCTAATGCCCGTTCAGCTCGAAGCTCGAGTAGCTACCCATTGCATGGTGGTAAGTCTTGTTGTACTTCGACTTCAATTTCTACAATGGTTGCTTTACTAATGCTCACTGGCACTCTTGGCAGGTGAACAATGACGTGCACACCCTGTCCTACCAATCTGAGTAGCATTTAAAGCGAGCTCTAGCTGTTGAAGACTCAGCCTGCGCAGCCCACTCCAATCTAAAACTAGCTTGTGGCCAAATCCATTGTCTGGAGGGCGACGTGCTGGCTCAAAAGGAGCTAGTTACGTCGCTGATGTCAGAGAAGGAGAGGTGGCAGAGTGAGAAGGAGGAGTGGTAGCACGAGAAGGATGAGCTACTGCGCAAGGTGGAGGGCCTTGAGGTAGATAAGGGAGTTCTGAGGTGCCAAGTAGAGGACCTCAAAGCAGATGTCAAGGAGCAAACTGACATCCTTCTTGGCGCTATGGAGGAAGCCAAGGCTAAGGTTGTCCAAGACTATGCCAAGTCGGAGGAGTTCGACGGAGTGATGGTGGATGCCTATCACAAGGGCTTCAAACTCAGTAGGTGGCTGATAAAGTGCGAGTTCCCACAGCTCGATGTAAGCGCTATCACTACCTCGCGAGTCATAGGAGAGGTAGCCCGCTTAGCCGTCGAGGACCCAGACTCCGAGGAGGAGGAGGAATTCATTGACATTGAGGAGGCTGCTGACCGAGATGGCACTCCGATGACTTCTGCCAAAGATGATGAGTAGTTTCAGCCTTTGTATTTTGAGCCCATGAGCTAAGTTTCTTTTCTCTTTTTTTTTGTACTGAATTCATTGTAATGAAACTCTAGTAATGAAATATATATATTTTTTTTGCTAAGTGTTGTGCATTTGACCTTCTTATGCAATTATCCTTTTTTATCGGAATAATGGGTGTACTGAATTCATTATCGAGGTCTTTTGTTAGCTCGGCGCTTTAGCCCTTAGGCTGGGGGAGTGACTTATAGTCCGCTCTCCTAGAGTTCGCCCGTGCCAAAGAGGCAACTAGGCACCGAGGTCCTTAGCTCGGCATCTTATCCCTTAGGCTGGGGGAGCAACTTAATAGTTCACTCTCTTGGAGTTCGCCCATGTCGAAGAAGCGACTGGGTGCCAAGGTCCTTAGCTCGGCTTTTTAGTCCTTAGGCCCTGAGAGTGACTTGTGGTCCACTCAGCTCGGTAATTATAAGTAATATTGTCTTAAGTTGACAATATTTCATGCTCGAGGTACTTGTTTCCCTTCTAGGGTTTCGAGCTTGTACGTTCCTTCCCCGAGCACCCGCTTTACTCGGTAGGGTTCTTTCGAATTCGGCCCGAGCTTACCAACACAAAGCTCAGGTAACATGACTTTACGAAGAACCTGGTCTCCAATGCGAAGGTTCCGCTTTTTTACCTTGGCGTTATAGTACTGAGATACTCTCTACTGGTAGATCGCGATCCTAGTGTATGCGAGGTCCCGTACCTCGTCAAGTAGGTCGAGGTTGGTGTGCAGTTCATCTTCATTTGCTTTGTCATCATACATTTCTAGATATAGCAAGGGAACCTCGATCTCGGCTGGGATGATTGCCTTTGTGCCATAAGTGAGGTTGAAGGGGGTCTCGCCTGCTGTGGTCTTCACCGTGGTCCGATAAGCCCATAGTACACTGGGTAGCTTGTCTACCCATAGTCCCTTAGCTCGACCGAGGCGTGCCTTCAGTCTGCGGAGAATGGCTCTGTTTGTGACCTCCGCTTGGCCGTTTGCTTGAGGGTGCACCACCGAGGTGAAGTTTTGTTGAATTCTCATATCTTTGCACCAGTTCTGAAATTTAATATCCTCGAATTGCTTACCATTATCAGAGATCAGTACTCAGAGTAGTCCGAAACGACACACTATATTGTTCCAGAAGAAATTTTGCACATTCCAAACTGTGATCGTTGTGAGAGGTTCAACTTCTACCCACTTAGTAAAATAATCAACTGCCACCAACAAGAACCTCCTCTGCCCTATCGCTGGCGGAAATGGTCTGAGTATATTGATCCCCCACTATGCGAAAGGCCACGGGCTGGTGAGATACTTCAGGTCGGCGACAGGCTGGTGGTGGATGTTGGCTTACTTTTGGCACTTGTCACATCTTCTGACGAGCTCGATCGCATCTGCCTTCAATGTTGGCCAGTAGTATCCCTATCGTAGCACTTTCTGGGTGAGGACCCTGCCCCCCAAGTGTTCGCCGCACAGGCCCTCATGAGTGTCGTGGAGAACGAGCTCAGTCTCGGAAGGTCGCAAGCAACGCAGATAGGGGAGCATGTAAGATCTTCGGTACAGTCGTTCGTCTATTATGACGTATTTGGTCGCATGACGCTCTACCCTTCTAATGGCATTGTGATCTGCAAGGAGGGTCCCGTGTAGCAGGAAGCTTGCGAGCGGATCAATCTAGCTCGGCTCTACTTGAATGACAGGAGTGACCTCCTCTGCCCCCCTGAGAATGCTAGGCCAAGGCAAGTTCTCTATATACATGGTTCTCATGGTATTATCACTAGTGTTGGCTAACCGAGACAGGGCGTCAGCCTCAACGTTCTCAGATCTCGGGATTTGCTTGATGAAGTGGGACTAGAAGTTGAGCAGAGCCTCTCTTACTTTGGCTAAGTAGGTGATCATGGTTGGCTCGCGAGCTTCATATTCGCCAGTAACTTGGTTGACCACGAGCTGAGAATCACTGCAGGTGACGATGTGCTTGGCTTTCTCTTTGTTTGCTAGAGCCAGCTCGGCTATTAACGCCTCGTACTCTGTTTCATTGTTGGACACCGTGAACTCAAAGGTCAACGCATACTCTAGTTTCACCCCGCTTGGCTCATATAGAACAATTCCAGCTCCACTGCCCTACTGGTTGGACGAGCCATCCACGTGAAGGATCCAGTGCTCCTCATCCCAACTCGGGTTCGATCTAACTAGGAGAGAAGCCGCACTAGTTGCTACCTCACGGTGCTTGAGCTCAACCGGCCTGGGAACCTCGGGCTCAACTAGCCTGGGGACTTCGGTGCTAAAAGTGCATTCTGCGACAAAGTCAGCTAAGGCTTGGGCCTTGATAGCAGTTCGCGGCTTGTACTGGATGTCATATTCGCTGAGCTCGATAGCCCACTTTGTCAACCTACTAGAGACCTCGGGCTTGAGCAAGACTTGCCTCAAAGGCTTGTTGGTGAGGACGATGACAGTATGAGCTTACGGATGGAGCTTCCGAGTTGCAATCACTAGCGCATACGTCAACTTTTCGATCTCTGGATACCTCGTCTCTGCACCCTGCAACACTTTGCTAGCATAGTAGTTGGGTCATTGGACCCGATCTACTTCTCTTATCAAAACCGAGTTGACCACCTCGTCACTTGCAGAGAGGTATAGCTCCAAAACATCACCCTCCTTGGGTTGGGTTAAGACTGGGATGCTGGCGAGGTACCTTTTGAGCTCGTCGAATGCAAGCTGACACTCTTCGATCCATTCAAAGTCTCTGCTTTTGATTGCCTTAAAGAAATGAAAGCAGTGATCTACTGATTTGGACATGAAGCGACTCAGAGCGGCTATGCGGCCATTCAGCCTCTAAACCTCTTTCAATTTATGGGGTGGTCTCATATCTAGGATGGCCTTAATTTTATTTGGGTTGGCCTCAATGCCAGGCCGATTAACGATGTACCCTAGGAATTTACCCAAGGCGACACTGAAAACACACTTGTTCGGGTTTAACTTCATATTAAATTTATGCAAAATCTAAAAAACAGAATGCAAGTCTTGTATCAAATCATTTGAAAACTAAGTCTTGACAACCATGTCGTTTACATAACATTCTACTTTTCTGCCAATTAATGGCTCAAATAATTTATTTACAAGTCTTTGAAAGGTAGCCCCGACATTTTTTAATCCAAATGGCATGACTTTGTAACAGTACAAGCATAGTTTAGTTGTAAAGGCCATTTTTTCTTCATCGATAGGGTTCATTCTTATCTGGTTATAGCCTGAGTAGGCGTCCAAGAAACTCAACAACTCGTGCCCTGAGGTCACATCCACTAGGCGGTGAATCTTGAGGAGTGAGAAGCAATCTTTCAGACAAGCCCGGTACAGGTTGGTATAATCGACGCACTTGTGCCATTTATCGTTGGCCTTCTTTACTTGGACAGGGTTGGCTACCTAGCTCGGGTAATGAACCTCTCTAATAAAATCGGCTGCGAGGAGCTTTCCGACCTCCTCATCAACTGCTCTCCAACGCTCTGGGGCTAAGTTGCGCTTCTTCTGTCTAACGGGCCTAACTACAAGATCAATATTCAGCTTGTGAGTTATGATGCTAGGGTCTATGCCGGGCATCTCTACTGTGAGCCATGCAAAAACATCTAAATTTTCAAGTAAAAAACTTATCAGTTGGGACCGCAGAGGCTCCTCGATTGAAGCATCGATTTGGCGTGTCCAAGCTGGGTCCTCTATCGAAGTTGGGATGGAGATAGTCTCTTCTGTGGGTGTAGCTCGCTCCTTGCACTGCTCCACAAGTCGCTCCAGCTCGAGGTCGTCTGCCACCTTGGCTTTACCTTTGAGGGTGGCGACGTAGCACTTACGAGACTCAAGCTTATCGCCTCACGCCACCCCAATTCTGAAGTCCGTAGGGAACTTCATCACCAGATAGTAGGTGGAGACCACGGCACGTAGGGCGTGGGTGATGGGCCGACCTATTATGATGTTGTACGGGGAGGGAGTCACGACCACCAGGAAGTCGTGGTTGAGCCTCACTATGCTAGGCCAAGTGTCAACCTCCACAGGTATAGTGATTCTCCCCAGGGGCTTGACTTCTTCTTCGCTGAAGCCCACCAAGGGAGTACTTGCGGGCTTGAGGTTGCTTTCTTGGAGCTGAAGCTTGTCGAATACCGCCTTGAAAAAAATGTCCGCCGAATTGTCAGAGTCGACGAGGACACGCTTGACTTCGAAGTCGTTAATCCTTATCTTCACGATGAGCACATCATCGGGGAGGGGGGTAGTGGACCCTGTGTGCGTTGTCCTCCATGAAGAAGATTGAGTCTTCCGTCCTTGGCCGCTTTGGGGGGTTCTAGTCTTCCCTTCCGACCTTGCGGGTTGATGTTCGAGCTACAGCCGAGGTGCAGCCCGCAACAATCAATCCTCCAACGATCACATGGATAGTCCCCCGAACTGGTCTCTCCTCCAGGTGCTGCCTCTGCGGCTGCTCTGCTTGCCTGCTGCTGGATTCAGGAGCATCTATACTTTGCCCCCTACTGACCTACTTTATTATTATTATTATTTTGTACAAAATTTCTTTAGTATCCGCGACGGATGAGCTTTTCTATCTCGTCACGGAGGTTTTTACAACTCTCGATACTATGACCATGATCTTTATAGAAGCTATAATAGAAGTTCTTATTCCTTACATTAGGGTCCTCTCACAACCGAGGTGGCCACTTCACGTATGGGGCATCCTTGATCACCATAAGGATCTTGGCCCACTTCGCGTTTAGGGGCATGTAGTCCATCCTCTCTACTGGTGGAGCTCGGAAAGGCTAACCTAGCCTTGCCCCCCGAGCTGGGTCTTTTTTCTTCTTGTTGTCCCCTTAGGTTAAGGAATTGACTTCTCTTTTTCTTTTTTTCAGGGACTTGCTCACCCTTCTGGTTGATTTCCTCCTTCGTCCCTATAAACTAGTCCGCAAGCTTGAGGAGCTCGGTTATAGTCGATCCAATTAACAACCACATGCCACTTGAATTCTTTGTGCGTGATGCCTCTCTTAGCCGCTGTAAGCCGAACTACGGGGTCCAGGTCGGGTATCTGTAAACAAGTGTCATTGAACCGCTTGATGTAACTCTGGATAGATTTTCCTTCTCTCTGGACTATACCAAGGAGTCTCTCCTAGGTTTTCAGGCACCGCTTGCTGGTGACGAAATAAGAAGTGAAGACTACCCAACTTTTTATTGATCCGAGCGCGAGGTTCCTGTACCATGTGCAGGCCACTCCTTTGAAAGTGGTGGAGAAAGCCACGCACATGTAGGACTCACCGGCCCTTGCCAAGTGCATCTATGATTGGAAGGCGTCAACATGGTCATTCGGGTTGAACGATCCATCATATTTGTCCAGGGGAGGTAGTTTGAAGTCCTTAGGCATTGGGACGACCAAGAGTTCAGGCGAGAGAGGGGATGGTATAGAGAGGAGCGGAGTGGCTTTAACTTTGCCCGAGCTTACCTCTTCTTTTCCTTTGAGTTCGGGCAAGTAGTGCATTGCACTTCGGGGAGCTCGGCAACGTCTCTACTACTTTTTTGTGGGCTCTGCATTGGTGCTGCTGGCCTCGGTATTGTCGGGCACAGTTTTTGTGGGGAGGGGGACTGATTGCTGGTGATGGCTACGAATAAAGGGATCTTGCCTGGAGCCTGCGGCCAAGACCTCGAACCAGTTCTCCACAAGTGGGGCCACAAACTCGAAAAACTGAGGTGATGCAGGTCTGGTAGGTTGGGACCCTCTTGACCTAATCGCGTGCGGCGAGGCAGGGCTAACTGGTCTTTCCTTCCTCTCGTGGGATGAGATTTGACTCTTTAGAGGATTTTGGGTCTGAGAGGTCTCTCCCCGGCGAGAAGGACATTCGTTCCGATGGCGAGGCCTGACTTGTTGCACGGCCAGATGTCGAGGAGGAAGCGGCTATTAGGTCTAAGGTAGCAGAGGAAACTGCTGTTGGTAGTGATGCTGAGAAACTTGGTGCAACACTTGCTGTTGATATAGTTGGAATTGTTGGATGCATTGCACTAGGTCTTCAAGCTGGTTTTGGGCGATCGCCAGAGGAACAAGGGAGGGTTCGGTGAAGGTTGTTCCAACCGTGAAAGGGAGTGGAGCATTCATAGGTGCCACTGTTTGAGGCACGTTCAGAATGAGAACTCCATCCGCGAAGAGGGGGACGGTGAACTATCCGATACACACCGCTAGGACCTAGAGTTTCTCCCCGACGGTGTTCATTTCTGCATTGTGTCTGGTGTTGCTAGAGGAAGCCATGAGAACTGAAGTCTGCAAAGTTTTGGTGGAAGGCTTTTTGAAGCATTCCCACAGACGACGCCAAATGATGTAGCGCGATCTGTTCACTCCTAGCTGGCGACGGACAACACCTGAGATGGAGAAGACAGTGAAGGATTCCCGGGGAGCTTGCCCGATGGGAACACTCCGACGATCAAGTTAGAACTCTGAGAGAGAATTGCAAAGAATACAAGGAGAGCTAAGAGTGTAGATAGCGCAAAATCAATTACCTTTGTTCCTTGGGGATCGGGGCCTTTTTATACTGATGCCCTGTCAATTCTGGCGTAACCGCCACTGATTCCCTGTTGCAGCTGTTACTGCCAGACCTGAGGTAGTGGGCGTAGGTAACCGTTGCAGGGTACGGCTCTGCCAAACAAGGGATGCTTGTCAGAGCCTGACAGGCATGTCGCCACCTGGCCAAAGACGTGGGTGTAGTCTCCAGATCTGGCAAGTACGGTTGTCAGGCGATGCACCGAGTTACGTAGTACCGAGCTACTACTGACATATCAAGATGTTTCTGCCCAAAGTAAGTCTTTGAGTCGATTACTTAGGCTTGGGCAGGAACCTATCGGTGAGCTTGCCTGAAGTGCCTTTAGTTTGGGATGTTCCTTACCTAGGGATCTTAGATTGGGGTGCTCCCTTCTTGAGTTGGAGCTCGGAGGCTCCTTACTGAGAAGGAGCTCGTGGGCTCCTCACTTGGAGAGACCTCGGGGCGCTCCCCCTTTGGGAGAGAGCTCGGGGTAACCTAAATACCACCTTGTAGCGAGTTGTTGCCCGTGCCGAGCTATCAGGCTGGGATCCAGCGATCTCATCACGCCGAGTTGCGGCCAGGCTGTCATGCCGAGTTGTCACTTATGTCGAGTCATGTCCACATGTCCCCCCATTATGAGGTCAGGCCAAATCACCCTCCATCAAATTCCTTGTATGACTGTGATGTCCATTTTGTATATTTTAATTGAGAAAAAGTCCCATTATATTATGATTGATGTATCTTGTGTGGTTTCTTGGCCTTGTATCCAAGCCAGCCTTCAAATCGGTCTATCTAGTCTTTCCACTCATTATGTTTTCTGGACTAGGAGGAATGTTGCTATAACTTATATTAACATGCATCGTTTTCTTTTCATGCTCTTTCATTAGTATGCTGATGTTTGGCATTGATGCTGATTTCCTAAAAATCATTGCCATGTTGGTGTTAGAAGAATCGGCGTTGAAATTTCTGTTTGGTTGGCCGATTTTGATGATTTTGAAATCAGCCATTTTTGAAGGATCACTTTTTTTTGGTGACTTTCTGATTTTCAATTAATTCTAATTTTTTGAAGATGATATGGCATTGAATAATAATTCTAATACAAAAATAATTGGACTTTGAAAATCAATACCAAACAGACTTGAATCTGATTTCTCAAATATCGACTTACAACATAGAAATCATAGCAAATAACAAAATTTAATTTACCGATTTTTGATAAAAATGAATAAGAAATATCAGCATTGATGCCAAACATCACCTATGTTTTTTCTATTTTGCATTTTTCTAGTAAGAAAAGAAAAAAACGGACTCAATTACACAAATTTGGGGTGATTCGGATTTTCTCCTCACACCAACCTCACAATATTTTTAATCGTTCATTCGGAATATCTCCCATAGTTTGATCTAGATTAGAATTTTTAAAGGATTAGTCATTTGAAAACAATAATTCTCATTGGATCCTAATATTGTTTGGCAATGCATTGGCCTGTTTTGTTTAGTTCGGCTCCTATATGTAAATTTCTTTCTTCCATATGTCTAAAATCATCAAAGCACCTCGTAGGGGGTCAAGAATTTGAGATGTTCAACCAATGATTTCAAGTGCATTTTCTGACATATTAGATTTGCTCATTTAAAGTTTAATTTGATGACGTATGATCACAAAGCTCATCGGAAGCTAACGTACACGTGAGAAGCACGCGTCATTTTACCAGTTAAAAGAACAAAATCCACTTTGTTGCCTCGATGTATTAAATGACAAAAGAAGGATTTAGAGAGAGAAAGAGGTGCGGCGCCGGCAGCCGTGGGACAAGAGGTCTTTCTACGTCTCACCCATCACTCTTGGGAGTTTGGGCTTCATACTTCAAACCGTTATACAAAATATCCCCAACAGGCTATTTTTTTTCTTTATCTTTTTTTATTAAAGAAATCAAAAGAGATTGGATTCTGCTCCCTGAGACCCTGAGGGTTCCCTCCAATAGTCCAAACCCTTAAAGATAAAATTTTAATTTTAATTAGTTTATTGGTAAATACAATTACTTGAGTGCCAATAAAGTTAAAATTTACTAAAAGGCCCCCACCACAGTTCTATTCCCAGTTCCTACCGACCATGCTCTCTCTACTGAGAAACTAACTGTAAGAGAACTAACGGATACCTTCCGTAACCCGTATCTTACAAAACATGAGAAAAAAAAAAAGAAAATCTTGCACTCCCCCAAATGGGCCAAATCTCAATCGCCCATTCGCCCATCAACCGAATCCATCCAGCCTCAACTCCTGAGTCGGAGAGCTACAACTTGCGACCATATATATCCTTTTGCTCCATGGTCTTACACTAACATACAATCTCATCATCTTCGTATGCCCTACTTTCGACGGTATTTCTCCGGTATCGTTTCCCGAATAAATTAGGAGGGTGGAGAGAGGAAGACACGAAAAAAAGAAAAGATAAAAAAAAAAAAGAAAAAACAAACAGACTTTTTTCATCTCTGTGAGAGAGAAAAGGGAGGGAAGAGAGCAGAGGAGATTACAGAGAGTTATAGAGCTTCATTTGCAGCCCTTTCATGGCGTTTTTCATTTACGCATATCCATGAGTACGTCTTCCCGTATTGTCGTGGATTTACGGTTTAATCTCCTGACTCTTCACGGATCCACTGCTCTAGCTCTTCGGTTTTCGTCGTGAGTTTTCTTTCTCTTATTGATTTTGATTTGCATATATATTGTATGTTTTTGGACCTGGCATTCAGAACGTCGGCTATAAATTTCGGAGTTTTCTTTGGTTTTTGTTCCTTTTTGATTCTCAGTTTCAAGCGTTTTTGAATTCTTTTTGTTGTTTCCGGAACCCTACATTGCTTTATTAGATTATTTTTTACTAACTTGGTTTATGGCTTTGTTTTTGATGCAAATTAGGGTTTCGAGTTTGGTGTCTGCATTGAGCCGGCGGAAGGAATTGCAGTATGAGCGTCGATACCCACAGGGAAGGGGAGAATTAGGGTTCTTGTCCGTAGTCCTTGGATTTCCATGGGTGATGGCGGAGTCGCCTGCGTGCCTTCGCAGCATGTTATGGAAAGGTTTCCAATTCCGGATATGTTCTGTGGGGGCAATGGTGATTTCAACTCCAAGTCTCTTCAGTTTGCAGAATCACAAGTTCAGAGAAAGCATGAGAAGAAAATGAAAGTAGAGAAAGAAGATTTCGGTTCAGTCAAAGGGCGAAAAAGAGGTGCAGAGAAGGGGGAATTGGGTTTAGAGAGAGGGAAGAAAGGGGAAGTTGAGAAGGACGAGATTCTGTCCAACTCGCTGCCAAAGAAGGATGAAATGGAGGAGGGAGGTTTGTGTTTAACGAAGGGCCCGAAGGCAGAATTGGAGAACGGTGAGTTTGTTCCAGATAAATTGAAAAAAAGAGAAGCTGAGAAAGGAGAGTTAGTTCCTGATAGATGGAGGAAAGAGGAGGTAGAGAAAGGAGAGTTCATTCCAGAAAAATGGCCCAAGGGGAAAGTAGAGAAGGGAGAATTTTGTGCAGGAAGACTGCGGAGAGAACTAGAGAAGGGAGAGTTCAATTCAGTGGAGTGGAGAAAAAGTGAGGTAGAAAGGTCAGATTACAGTTCAGGGGAACCACGGAGAGGTGAACCGGAGAAAGTGGTGAAGGATGGATTTGGTTCCGTAAGAGAGCGAAAACGTGACCAAGATCATACACCACCTTCTACAAGGTTTTCCGATGAGGATGCTTCTCAGAGAAAGGATTTCACTAGAATTGACAGTGAGCGTAGAAAAGGGTCTTCCAGGTGGGATCATGAGAGGGGCTCAAAGATCAGTTCAAGAGTCATAGACGAGGAACCAGGTTCCTACAAGCGCGAACACAGCGATGGGAAGAACCACGGGAGAGAGTACGCCTCTGGAAGTTGGCTGAAACGGTATAGTACAGATTCAGACAGCAGCACGCGCAAATACCATGGGGAATATGTTGATTATTCAGGTTCTAGAAGCCGGAGGATTACTGATGACAGTAGCCGGTCTGGCTACTCGGAGAAGCAATACTCACGCTGTTCGGTGGAGAGCTCGTTTAGGAATTCTTCCTCTTCATCAAGGGTCTCATCATCAAGCAGGTATTCATCTAGGCATTATGATTCTTCTTTATCTTCAAGAGGAGTGCATGACAGACATTGCCGGAGGCGAAGTCCAAGTTATTCTGAGCGGTCCCCACATGACCGGACCCGGCATCATGATTATAAGGATCGAAGTCCTGTCCACAGTCAGAGGTCCCCACGTGATCGGGCCCGTTACCATGAGCTTAGGAACAAAAGCCCCACTCATGCTGAGCGGTCTCCATATGACAGATCAAGGCGCCATGACCGCAGGGACCTGACCCCGGGTTACTTGGAACAGTCGCCTCTTCATTGTGGTCGGACCCGTGATCATCGAGAAGTTAGTAGAAAGAGTGATAGACGGCATGATCGGTATGGAAGTACAGGGCTCCAAGAAAAACTCGACCAGGTGGATTCTGTTGGAGATCCTCATAGGCATTCAAGTAGACAACCAGAAGACACCAGTTTGCATGACGGTGGTAGTTCTGTTGAGAAAAATGTCAACGATCAATCTCACAAAGAAGAACAGTTGCAAAACCCAAGCACAGAGACCAATGAACCTCCTCAGGTTGATGGAGTTCCAAATGAGCTTCTCTCCATGGAAGAGGACATGGATATAAGTGACACACCACCACATGTTCCAGTCATGGTTGATTCAAACCAAGGAAAATGGTTTTACCTCGACCATCTTGGTATTGAACAAGGTCCTTCTAAATTGCGTGACCTTAAGAGGCTTGTTGATGAAGGGGTTCTTCTATCAGATCATTTAATAAAGCATTCGGAGAGTGATAGGTGGGTAACAGTTGAAAATGCTGCTTCTCCATTGGTGTCTGTAAACTTCCCATCAATTGTTTCAGATTCTATAACTCAGCTAGTAAGCCCTCCTGAGGCTCCTGGGAACCTGTTGTCAGATGCTGGCGATGCTGCGCAATCTGTTAATCAGTATAGACAAGAACAAGCTACCGGCGGTTTAGTTGAACCTGAGCTCATAGAAGATCTCCGTATTGATGAAAGGGTTGGGGAGTTGCTAAGGGGTTACACTATTATTCCTGGGAAGGAACTCGAGAACATTGGAGGTACACTTTTCTTCTCTTTTCATTTTCCTTTCCCATTTTCTTACTATTCTGAAGCATTCTTCTGTTCTTGTTGTTTTCATGTAAGTTTGATTATTTTGATTGTATTTTCCCCTGTTTTGTTGGCTTGCAGAAGTACTACATGCAACCTTTGAGCACATAGAATGGGAGAAATGGGGTAGCTATGAAGGTATTTCTGGATTTGCATTGATTTTAGCTCATTGATTTATTTATCTGGAATTAACATATGTGCATATGTTGCAAATCTGTGAGCAATCAATTTGGTGTTAGGCATTGGTGCTGTGCAATTGATTTGGTCTACTGTTCACCCAGGGAACAGTCTATATACATATAGGAGGTTTGGGGACGTTTAGGCATTGTCTTGGCTGCCATAGTGCTTACATATGTAAGTGAGGTCAAGTTTAGTGAGTGGTGTACCTAAGCATTAGCTTGCATGGAAATATTCCAATTGAAAATTTTAACTATCTGATTTTTTTTGGGTGTATGAAATCCTTTTGGAGTTGGGTCATACTATGGTGTTTCATGATCCATTTTGGAGATATTCCATTAGTGAAGGTGACCTCAAAATGGTCTTTAGAATTTTAACTAAAAAGAACATTATAATTGTTATAATGGTTACCTCAAAAAGAACATATCTATGTTTCGTCAAATTTTTGCAAAATGGACCCCAAAAGGAAACTTGATCCACGGTCAGAATGGACCTAAAGTGCAGATTTTCCATTAGTGAAGGTGACCTCAAAGTGGTCTTTAGGATATACTATGGCATTATAATTGTTATTATTGTATTACCATGTGTCATTTTTTTTTTCTGCCAATGCATCATCACAGAGATTATTCATATAAGTTTTGAAAGATGGTTAAACAACTTATTTTCCTCTCCAGTTCATGTCCCATTTTGAGTTTATTGCATGCATGTGCAGGTTTCACAAGGTTCCGATCTGGCACTGGGGAGGCGTATGGACATCAAAGAGATGAGGACTCTGTGAGATCCTTTGACATTACATCAAAAGAAGCTTTAGAAATTAGGTTGCCTGCACTTCATGATAAAGATTGTGCTTTTGGTGGTGATTCTGTTGACTGGTTTTCTGGGCGGTGGTCCTGCAAGGGTGGTGATTGGAAGAGGAATGATGAAGCTGCCCAGGATAGATCATCAAAAAAGAAACTTGTCATCAATGATGGTTACCCGCTTTGCCAGATGCCAAAATCTGGGTATGAGGACCCTCAGTGGCATAGGAAGGATGAGTTATACTATCATTCGCACAGTAGAAGACTTGATTTACCCCCGTGGGCCTTCTCTTGCTTCGATGATAGGAATGATTTCAATGGAATAAGCAAGCTAAGCCAAGCCAAACCACTGGCTGCTAGGGGAGCAAAGGGTATTATGCTACCAGTTGTCAGGATAAATGCTTGTGTTGTCAAGGACCATGGTTCATTTATCTCTGAACCTTGCATAAGAGTTAGAGGAAATGATTGTCATTCAAGATCCATACGTTCTTTTGCTGGAAGTAGTGACAACAAGAATTCATTATCAGAAGGTGCTCCTGGATCCAAAAAGAATATTGAACAGGATTTGCTGGGTTTACAGAAGTGTATAAAACCCATTAGCACTAAAAAAGATCATGTTTGCACAATAGATGAACTACAATTGCATTTGGGTGATTGGTACTACCTTGATGGTGCTGGCCATGAATATGGACCATCGTCATTCTCAGAGTTGCAAGCTTTGGTTGGTAAAGGTAATATCCAGAACTATACCAGTGTTTTCAGGAAAGTTGATAAAATTTGGGTTCCGGTTACCTCTACTGCACTAGCATCCAATGCTGCTAGCCATGCCCAAGAAGAAAAAGGAGCAGATAATGATTCATCTGGAGTTCATCTTTCTCAATCAGAGGTTGCTGCAGAAGTTGTGGGCAATGTTGCTTTAAGTTTGTTTCACAGCTTGCACCCACAATTTATTGGTTTTGCTCGTGGGAAGCTACATGAGTTGGTCATGAAGTCTTACAAGAGCCGGGAGTTTGCTGCTGCTATAAATGAGGTCTTGGATCCATGGATCACTGCTAAACAGCCAAAGAAGGAATTGGAAAGGCTCCCCTTGAATTTAGCAACTGCAAAAAGTTCTTTCTCATTCCGAAGATCAGGTATGAGAAAATCCTTGAAGTTATGTGTGAGTTCTTTGTTCTGTTTTTTCATTTTCCTTTCTTATTTTTGGATAAAAGTATTGATACAAGGATGTATGTGAATAAGGGGACTGTTATCAATGGGTCTACCTAGGAGCTATCTTCCAATATTTAACCCAAATACCCAATTTATCAACTAGTTAATCCCAACATTGATCTTTCCTACTCTCTTGGATAGTTATGATATTCAGAATGGTTTGGGTGGTATAATCATCACATTAGCAATTTTTGGTTGTTAATAGATGCTTTATTGATTAGAATAAGAACAATAGTATGCACAAAGATGCATTGCATCTCCCGTCTCAGGCTGACTGTCACTACCTACTACCCTGTGATCCCTTTTTGTCATGCAATTTGTGTCACAATACTTGTTCCTATCTGCCCCCAGAATAAGTGTTCTCCATTGACTCCCTGTCTTGCCATTGCATCAGCCAACTGATTGGCTGGTTTATGGATCCAGCAAAAGGTGATAACTAGTTCCCTTTCTGTCACTCTTCTCTTTCATGGTGTTTCAGTATTGCCATGGAACCAGACCATTTTTTTTGGATCAATCATGGAACCAGACCATTTTTAAGCCAGCTTACCTGGTGTTTTAAAAGTGCAAGGTGCAAAAAAGGCACAGGGGCCAATTTGCGCCTGAGGCGCAAGGCACAAGGTGAGGCGCACAAAATTTTCAGAAAGTGCAAAAAAATAGAAAAAATATATAAAAATTAAAAAAAACCCAGAAAAATACAAAAACAATACAATCTAAATTTCTAAGAGTTAAGAGTTAAGATGTGAGTATGACAATGGCATCTAGAGTTCTAATTTCTATTCTAAAGTCTAAACTCTAAAGTCTAAAGTTCTAAACAATTAAATAATTAAAATAACATAGTATCAAAACTAAACACAGTAAAACCTATTAACATAACTATTAAGTTACAAGTATAATTATATTGAAAAAAAAAAAAAAACTAAACACAGATACAGCAGACCTATAGAAAATTAGTGTATTCACCTGAATCGGATGTGATGTGAATCTCCAAGACTTCAAGACCACACCACAGTAAAGCCTATTATGAGTCTAAGACAGAATCAATGTTTTAGTATAAAAATTAGAGAAAAAAAGAATAAAATTGGTAGCAGAAAGAAGAAAAAAATAATGTTTAAAATGATAAAATCATTGGAAGAAAGAAAGAAAAATAAATGGAACTTGCACCACTATTTTCAGTGTAAAACTGATGAAGCATACAGTGGAAAGAAAAAAAAAACTAAGAAAGAAATAAAGAAATAAAACTAAAAAAGAAATAAAGAAAATAGGGAGGAAGAAGAAGAAGAGGGCTGGAGCCTTGGAGCCCCTGTTTTCAGTGCAAACAGCAAACCAGTGGAACTGTGGAAGAAAAAAAAGGGGTGGAGCCCCTGTTTTTCAGTGAAAGAAGAAGAAGAGGAAGGGGCGGAACCCCTGTTTTCAGTGCAAAACAGTGAAGAAGAAAAAAAATAGAAACAGAGAAAGAAAGAGGAAGAAGAAGGGGCGGAGCCCCTGTTTTTGGTGCAAAACAGTGAAGAATAAAAAAAATGAATAAAAGAAAGAAAGAAGAAGAAGGGGGCGGAGCCCCTGTTTTCAGTGCAAAACAGTAAGAAGAAAATAAAGGACAAAGAAAGAAAGAAAAAAAGAAAGACGGAAAGGCAGAAAGACAGAAAGACAGAAAGACAGAAAGAAGTTACCTATTTCTGATTGAATGTTCCACTGAAAATTGAAGAATGGATTGAATCTGAATTCTGGACCTGGACGATCAAGAAGGTTTGCTCATGGAGCCTTTGACTGGATTTCAACAATCAGACTTCTTTTGCTTTTTTGGGAAGTTTTGATTCATTTCCCATTATTCTTTTATTCTTTTACCATATGGTATGCAACAGGTGTAAAAAAATAAAAGAAAAATAACTTTTATACATGATAATAATTATCTATAAACTAAACCATAGAGAATTAAACAAAAAAATTTGAATAGATACATAAGGCGCTCGACTGGGCCGCCTAGTCCCTGGCCTAAGGCGCATGCCTAGGCTCAGAGGCGAGCACCTTCCTGAAGGGCGTACACCTGGACCTGGGCGAGGGGCAAAACCTAAAATGTGCCTTTCCTCCATGCCTAGGTGTGCCTGAGGTGTGACTTTTAAAACACTGCATCTAGTTGGGTGCATAGTTGTCAAGTCGCCTAGGTGCCAGCCTAGGTTTTGCCTAGGCGACTAGGCACCCTTGGCTGGGTGCCTCGCCCAAATGCCTTGACTTTTAGCAACTAGATGCCCTTTTAGGCGACTAGATGCCTGCCTAGGCGACTAAGCACCCGCCTAGGCGACAAAAATGACAAGGCGGGCGCCTTTTATAATACCATTTATATTGCTGTATCTTATTAATGTATGTGTTAATACATTTTATTATATGCTATGTATATAATCAATTATACTTTGTTTTAATGTTTTACTATTGAAATTTAAAAGATCAAAGGGCTTTGAGAAGAGAAAAAGAAAGAAAGAAAGAAAAGAAAGAGGAAAGAAATAATAGAATAATAAAGTTCTTTTTTTTCTATTCTCTCTCTCATTAAATAAAACAGAAACTCCATTCTTGTTTTTTTTTTTTTTTTCTATTTTACTTTCCATCATGAATACTTATCATATAAAGTTAATAACCTTCTTTAGCTGCTAATTAATATGAATTTACTCTATTAAATAGTTATTACAGTAGTATTATTTTTGAAAATAATGAAATTAATATATGTAAAAGATTTATATCTTTTAGATGTGATGATTTGCCACATTTTTAGAGAAAATTTAATGTTCTTAATAAAGAGAATTGCTATTTTTTTTTCAATTAACATACATGGTATATAAAACTAGGAAACTCGCCAAAAGTCGGTTTTTTATATTATAAAATTTTTATTGCCTAGGCAATGCCTAGGCGTGTCGCCCAGAATCGCCTAGATGCCTTGAAAACTATGGTTGGATGGGATCAGGTTTACAAATCTAAGGAAGTTGGGGGTCTCGAATTAGAACATGTCAAGGAGAGGAACCAAGCGCTCTTAGGGAAGTGGCTAAGGATGTTCCCTGTCGAAACAGATGCTATTTGGACTTCTGTCATTAGCAGCAAGTATGGAAGGCAAGCTAATGGTTGGGATAGTAAGGTGCATTTGAATCTGGTAAAAGCTTCAAACCTTTGGAAAGGTATTTCTTCAACCTTCTCCTCCTCCATTTCTTTCAACAGTTTCCAAGTGGGTAACGGTTTTAAAATCAAAACTTGGACTGACCTTTGGTGGGGGGAAGATACCTTGGCCAACACTTTTCCTCGCTTGTTCAAGTTCAACCTTCATGTTCTAAAGATGTTGCTGTTGCTTCCTGTATCCAATCCTCACCCTCTGGAGTTAACTGGAATCTAAATTTCAGAAGACCTTTAAGAAATGTAGAGATTGATGAGACTGCAAATCTCTTAAATTCTCTAAGTGAGGTCTACATTTCCGTAGCAACCCCAGAACAATGCATTTGGAAACTTAAACCTGATGGAAAATCCTCAACTAAGTCCTTCAGGGCCTTGGTTCTGGGAATCTCCAACTCTAGTTTTCCTCACAAGAGGATTTGGTGCTCTAATATTCCCTCTAAAGTCTCTTTCTTTGTGTGGGAGGCCTGCCTCAACAAAATCAACACTCGCCCTCTGGAGTTAACTGGAATCTAAATTTCAGAAGACCTAGTAGAGATTGATGAGACTGCAAACCTCAAGTTCTCTAAGTGAGGTCTACATTTCCTTAGCAACACCAGAGCAATGCATTTGGAAACTTCAACCTGATGGAAAATTCTCAACTAAGTCCTTCAGGGCCTTGGTTCCGGGAATCTCCAACTCTTGTTTTCCTCACAAGAGGATCTGGTGCTCTAATGTTCCCTCTAGAGTCTCTTTGTGTGGGAGGCCTGCCTCAACAAAATCAACACTTGTGACTTGGTTCAGAAGAAGAGCAAAGGCAGATTGTTATCTCCCCCTGTGCTTGCCTCTTATGTCTGAATGATAGTGAATCCACTAATCACCGACTTCTACACTGCCCAGATACAAGGAAGATTTGGTCCTACTTCCTTAATCTTGTAGAGTACAGCTGCGTTTTTTGTGAACATAATTGACTTTATCCGACAATGGAGGGGCAGTGCTCTTGGAAGTAGGGGAAAATTTACTGGTGTATGGTTGCCCAAGCAGTGATGTGGTGTGTTTGGAAAGAAAGAAACAATTGTCTCTTTCGAAACAGAACTAGATTTTTTGAAGATTTGCTTTCCTACACTATTTTCTTGGGCAATCTGTGGGCTTCTGTTGTGTAGTTCAAAGGCTTATCTCTGAATGTTCTGCAAAGAAATTTGGGGGAAATCCTTTCCTCTTCACCTAGACCTTCTTGAAGATTAAATGCTGTTCCTGTAAGTTTGGAATCAGAGCTCATTCTGATTTTTGAAGGCAGTGCCTTGGGCAACCCCAGAGCTGTGGGGATTGGCAGAGTTTTTAGAGGAAGGGATGGAAGCATTAAGTGGGCTTTTAGTGGCCCAATCGGAGTTGCTGATTCTTCAAAAGCAGAAATCATGGCTGCAATCACAGGTCTTCGAATTGCTAAAGAAAATGGCTGGTCTGTTCTAATAATAAAAGGAGATTCTGCAAATATAATAAGATAGTTAGGGAGGAGGGAGGCCCATGAAGACTAGCTCATTACGTGACCGAGGCCAGAGAAATTTTGAACACCTTGGCTGTAAATCTAATCTGGATTTCCCAGGGAACTAAATACTACAGCTGACGGTTTGGCTAAATTGGATACCTTTAGGGAAAATCTGTATACTGAAAGAATTCTACCTTTGTAATTTCTTTTGTTGTTTGCTTGTAGTCTGTACATCTTCTCATATATTCCTTCTTTTAATACAACCAGTTATCTTTTCTCAAAAAAAGGGGGGGGGGGGGATGAAAGGAAGCGGAAAAGGGAAAGACCCTGTTTTAATGTGCAAATAGCCACTAAATGAAAGGGATAAAATATGGGGCAGAGCCCCTGTTAAGTCTACACTAAGATATCATGATTAATGTACACATTTTAATTTTGAAGTCTGACATTTAAATTTTCAAGTCTAAATACACATGAGATGTTCTGTTTTCTTGGAAAAAAGAATACAAAAACAAAGGAAAATGAAAGGGAAAGGAATGGGGCAAGTCTCTGTTTTCATGTGCAAATAGAAACTAAAAGAAAGAAAAAAAGGAACGGAGCCCCTAATAGTAGGGTTTAGCCCCTGTTTTGTGTTAAAACAATGGAAAAAAGATGAGAAGGAGCTCCTGTTTTGCATCAAGCAAAAAGAGGGGGAGGAAATAGTAGGCCAAAGTCCCTGTTTTTGTGTAAAAAACAATAGGAAAAATGGGAAAGGGAACCTTGTTTTGCACAAAAAAAGAAGGGGGGAAAATAGTAGGGCAGAACCCTGTTTTTGTGTAAAAAACAACAGGAAAAATGGAGGAAAGCTTCAGTTTTGCATCAAAACAAGGATAAAATAGCTGGGCGAGGCCCTTGTCGTTTGTGTTTAAAACGATGGAAAAATGCTATTTTACATAAAAAAAAGTTTTTTTTTTTTTGAGAAAAAGTAAAGATAGAGGGTAAAAATTAAAGGCTGAGCCTCTGTTTTTGGCCTCTAAAGAAGAATTAAAAATAATAGGGTGGAGCCCTGTTTGTGTGAAAAAGGATAGAAAATGGGCCGGAGGCCCGGAGCTCCTGTTCTGGTATTAAATAAGAGGGTTTCAAAATAATAGGGGAGAGCCCCTTAGTACCACAAGAAGAAGACAACAAGAGTAGGGGTGAGCCTCTTAGCCCCTGTTCTTGCAGCAATCCAAAAAAAGTTGAGAAGAAGCAATTGAAAAGACTTGGCTTTGGAACTTTCATGCAACACAGCAACAGTCGTGGAGGAGGGTTTCTGCTCCTGCCCAACCTTTTACTTTTGTAACAGAGAGTTATCATTCGATTGACTAATGACTTTCCATTTAAGTTTTATATAAAAGGACGCAATTGCCCCTCTCCATATAAAGGAAAGTTTAGAAAATGAGGGCTACAATAGTCCTTTCATTTTTAAAACCACTCTTTAAGTAATGATATGAATTGCATATAACTTGCGATTTGTGATTCAAATCTACGATTCATACATAAATCATACATTTTTTTTCAAAAAAAAAATGCTATATATATGTATATGATTCATATTGTCTTATGAACGATTTGATATGAATTGTACGATTTTAACAACATTGGGTGGCCTACACTTAGAAGCAACCATGGATCTGGTTGAAGAGGATTCTGCCACCC
The DNA here is from genome assembly GCF_056320005.1 of Nelumbo lutea. NCBI lineage: Eukaryota > Viridiplantae > Streptophyta > Magnoliopsida > Proteales > Nelumbonaceae > Nelumbo > Nelumbo lutea. Next base: position 143,243,934 of record NC_142684.1, read on the forward strand.
AAAGCAGTCTCTTGAAGTGTGCTCTGAGGAAATGGATCAAAAGTCCCACCGACTTAATCCAATGAACATCACATGAGAAAATTGTTGAGTTGTTGACCTGTATACTCTCCCATCTGGAACAACACATTGCTCTGTGGGGCTTAAACTCCATAAGTGTATCAGGGGCCTGCTCTCTAGTCCTGAAGATTCAATCATCCAACTTTTACCTCATGTTGTAATCTGTTAATTTTCCAGTTAGTGACTTTTTCTCATCTATTTTACCTTTAATTAATGACAGAGGATGATGGTAAAAATAGTGTCAGTGCTTGTAAAAGAGATCGGTTGCTGGTTGATGAAAATGAATCAGACTCTGAAATGGAAGCAGATTTCCAGACATTCCAGAGAGGTGACTGCTCATTTGAGGAATTATGTGGTGAAACTGATTTTGACCAAGAAAATGCTACAAGTCCTGAGGCTACGAGGGAGAACTGGGGCCTGCTTAATGGATGCATCCTTGCTCGGGTTTTCCATATCCTGAGAGCTGATATGAAGTCCCTTGCATTCGCTGCTGCTACTTGTAAGCACTGGAATGCTGTAGTCAGGCTTTACAAAGGTGCTTCCAAGGAGGTTAACTTGTCATTTGCAGGCCCCAACTGCACTGATTCCATGTTCCAGAACATTATGGTAGGCTATTGCATTACTATAGAAATGCTGGCTATAAGTTAATTGACAGTTTCCCTTAGTTAACTTACCTATTTATTTGACTTGCAGAATGGTTATAGCAAAGAAAAGATTGTATCTATTACTTTAACTGGTTGCACAAATATTAGTGCTGGGACACTTGAAGAAGTTGTTCATTTCTTCCCTTGTATATCTTCTATAGATATTCAGGGTTGCAACCAGTTTAGAGAGTTGTCACAAAAGTTTCAGAATGTGTGTTGGAAGAAAACCCGTACTCATGACACTAAGATTTCTGAAGAATCGTATTCAAAAATGAGGAGCCTTAGACAAATATCTGAGAGAAGTTCCTCAGTTTCCAAAGCTTTGAAGGTCTCAAGGACTCACTTTGATGATTCCAGTGAGCCTGGAGGTTCTCTTGATTATAGCTCTACTTGGTATAAGATAGACTCAGCAAGTCAACCACTCCAGCAGAGCTCTTACAGACGTGCTAAGTTACTTGATGCTAGAAAGTCATCAGCCCTTCTATCAAGGGATGCTCATATGAGGCGGTTGCTCGGTAAGAAATGTGAAAATGGGTATAAGAGGATGGAGGAATTTCTTACTGTCAGTCTGAAGGACATCATGAAGGAGAATACCTTTGATTTCTTTGTGCCTAAGGTATGATCACAATGTTTGTCATGCAAATACAATGTGCCTGGTAACTCTCTGATTTCTGAAAAATTTCTTAAGTTTTTTGTGCACTTCAATTTGTCAGGTTGCAGAAATCGAAGATAGGATGAAGAATGGTTATTATATAGGTCATGGCTTGAGCTCTGTCAAGGAAGATATCAGTCGCATGTGCCGGGATGCTATAAAGTAAGTTTGATTTTTAATTGCTACATTTGATGTTTTTTTCCTGCTTTATACAATATTTGGAAACCCATTCTGTCAAATGTTATAAATGCTTCAAAACTCAAGTCTTGAACATCTGGTGTTGCACAAAATGACAATATATTTCTTTTGGAGTTCTCTCTATTGGAAGTTGTTTTATTTTATCACTTTCATCAACAAGTATATATATATTTTTTTCGTAAGGTAGTCTTTGTTAATTTTTGCTCCCTATTCTACAAATGTGGGCTAGGTTTTCTAATTGAGTTTTATCAATGACATGGTCATTTTGGGTTGATTACTGTAAATGCACAGTATCGCGAGGAATTTGAATTAAATGATGTACATAGAAAGCCTCCATAAACAAATAAAGAGAGAGATGGGTTGCCCAATGACCTTCCCCCTCTACCATCTCAATTTGGTAGAAAATGTATCTGATATGTCCCGAGATCTCACACACAATTCTCAGGTACACAGCAAAAATACACAGCTCAAATGAAAAGAAACTTGTATTCATTCAATGGAAAGTAATAACAGTTGGTCGGTTCTTCGAGAGACCGCCGGCTCTCCCAAACACTCAAAATATTCCTCACACAGAATGATCCCTCCCTATCCCGAAACTACCTTCTTATTCCCTACTGACATCATAACTAACTCCCTCTAGAAATGCTAGCTGTCATAGCTACAATTAGACCTGTTCATGGGCCGGGCCTAGCCGGGCTCGGGCCTGGCTTTTACTCATCATTAATGGAAATACACTAGGCCCGAGCCTGGCCCGACCAACGGGCCTATAACTTGGGCCTGAGCCTGGCCCTGATAAAAATTCTGAAGCCCGAGCCCGAGCCCGAAGCTTGACCTAATAAAAAAATTGCAATTTTCCCTATTCAAATTAGAATTAAAAATTCAGATGGTTTTTTTCCTATTTAAATGAACAATGGGCCTACAAGATGGTTTTTTTCCCTTTCTTTTATGTTTTAAAACACAGTTTTACATTCTTAAATCAAAAAATTTATTCAAATGGACATAATCACATAACCCATTTTAAGTCTAATTTTAGGTCAGGCCAGGCCAGGCTCGGGCTGGGCTATTTTGACAAAACCCGAGCCCTGCTCGAATTTATTGCGGGCCGGGCTTTTTGGCCCGAGTTTAAGCCCGCGGGCCCATAAACATGTTCAAGCCCATCCGGGGGCCGGGCCGGCCCGTTGGGCCACCTGGCCCATGAACAGGTCTAGATACAAAAAGCCCCAACTGGCATAGCTACAATAAGCCTCAACTGGCATAACTACAATAAGCACACCAATATCTAAACATTTCCCTCCTTAACCGACTGCTGACCTGGCTTACGCTACCCTTTCCCTCTCCTAGCATATGTAAGGATAATTAGGGGCCTTTCATTACCCGCCGCCCAAAGTCTAACCTTGTCCTCAAGGTTAAAATGAGGAAATTGGTCTCGAAGCAAGTCAAAAGGCTCCCAAGAGTCTTCCAAATCAGGCAGGTCCTACCAATGAATAAGCACTTCCAAACCAATAACTCCAGGCATAGTGGATGGACACACACCCCGCACGGCAACTGGTTCCACAAGCATTTCCATATCAACAGGCAAAGTGGAAGGAATCACAGGAGAAGAGATATGGTTACCAATTGCCTTTCCGAGTTGCGAGACATGAAAAACTGGGTGAACCCATGCCTCTAGAGGAAGTTGAAGTTTATAAGCGACAACACCAATTCTTTCCACAATAGAAAATGGTCCATAAAAACGAGGGGCAAGCTTTTCATTGACTTGACGAGTTAAGGACTGCTGGTGATAAGGTTGCACTCTCACATACACCAAATCCCCGACATCAAAATTCACATTACATCAGCTCGCATCAGCCGAGATTCATTTTTTGGTGTGCACGATGTAGATGAGCACGCAACTCAGTAAGTACAGCGTCATGTTGAAGGAGAGCAGCTTCAACATCAGCATTAGCTGTAGAACCAAGCTCATAGCGGATTAATGGAGGAGGATTGCGCCCATAAACCACCTTAAAAGGTGTCATACCAGCAACAGTGTGAAAGGAGGTATTATAGCTATATTCCACCCAAGATAACCAAGAAGACCAGCGAGAGGGAGAATCAGCCGCAAAACAGCACAAATAAGTCTCTAAACAGCGACTAACCACCTCCCGATTGACCATTCGTCTGAGGATGGTAAGCTGAACTACGACGCAATTTTGAACCTTGCAAAATGAACAGCACGCACCAAAAGAAACTCATAAAGACTTTTATCACAATCAGACACAATTGATCAGGGAATGCCATGTAAACAAACTATGTTGTGTAAGAAAGCCTGAACAACCGTGAGAGTTGAGAAAGGATGACTGAGAGGGATGAAATGGGCGTACTTGGCGAAACGATCGACCACCACCATAATTGTATCAAATCCTTTAGACTTAGGAAGAGCCTCAATAAAGTCCATAGCAATATCCTCCCAGATCTGATCAGGAATGGGTAAAGGTTGCAAAAGGCTAGTAGGAGACATGGCTTCATATTTACTGCGTTGACACATCACAAGCCTGCACAAACTCCTGAACAGAACGTTTTATCCCCCATCAATAAAATTCAGATGCTATACGCTGATATGTCCGGCGGATACCAGCGTGAGCCCCCACAACACCAGAATGAAACTCTTTAAGTAAGAGGGGAATAAATGGAGAAGAAGCAGACAGAACCAATTTGCCATGATAACAAAGGTGATCCCCAACTAAAGAGTAGGCAGGATAGGCAGCGGGATCCTGTTGTAAAACATTTTTAATGTTGGCCAGAAAAGAATCAGCATCAACTAACCAATTTGCCATGATAACAAAGGTGATCCCCAACTAAAGAGTAGGCAGGATAGGCAGCAGGATCCTATTGTAAAACATTTTTAATGTTGGCCAGAAAAGAATCAGCATCAACTTGCTCCTTAAGGTCATCAAAATCAAGAAAAATAGGGACTGTAAGAGAATTTAAGTGCATTTCAGCAGGAACTTTGGAAAGAGCGTCAGCCACGGCATTTTCAGTACCAGGTTTGTACTGAATCTCAAAATCATAATTCATAAGCTTAAGGAGCCACTTCTGATGCTCACCTTTGACAACCCGTTGCTCCAATAGATACTTAAGACTACGTTGGTCGGCACGTACAGTAAAGCGCCTACCAAGAAGATAGGGGCACCACTTTTTAATGGCAAAGACAATGGCCATTAACTCACGCTCGTAAACAGATTTAGACTGTGCAGACGGACAAAGCTTGTGGCTGCAAAAAGCTATAGGGCGATTATTCGGCATTAGTACCGCACCGAGACCCATACCGGATGCATCTGTCTCGATCAAGAAGGGCTGGGAAAAATCCGGAAGGGCCAACATAGGTACTGTCGTCATAGCCTGTTTCAACTCCTGAAAAGCATTCTCAGCTTCCGCATTCCATGAGAAGACATCCTTTTTAAGCTGCTGTGTCAATGGCCATGCTATTTTAGTATTTACACACAAAATGGCGATAATAGCCTGTAAGTCCCGGAAACCGCGAAGAGCTTTAAGTGAAGATGGTTGGGGCCAATCAACCATGGCCTGGATTTTAGAAGGATTGGCAGAAACACCAGTCGCACTGATAATATGACCCAGGTATTCAATGCTAGGCTGAGCAAAGATACATTTCTTTGAATTAGCAAAAAGGCAGTGGGCGCGCAACACAGAAAAGACCTAAATATCATCAAAAAACACCAAAACAAAGCGACTGAGGAAATCATGGAAAACAATATTCATTAACGACTGAAAAGTCGATGGCGCATTAGTAAGACCGAAGGGCATGACAAGGAACTCATAATGTCCCTCGTGTGTGTGAAATGCGGTCTTGGGAATATCCTCACTGCGGACACGAATCTGATGGTAGCCCGATTTAAGATCAATTTTGCTGAAAATAGAAGCACTATGAAGCTCATCGAGAAGTTCTTCGATAACCGAAATGGGAAACTTATCCAGAACCGTGGCACGGTTAGGGGCTCGGTAATCCACACAGAAACGCTAGCTTCCGTCCTTTTTCTTGACTAAAAGGACCGGGCTCGAGTAAGGGCTTGTACTTGGCTGAATAATACCCACAACCAGCATCTTGGAGACAAGGCGTTCAATTTCATCTTTCTGGAACTGAGGGTATCTATAAGGACGAACAGAGATAGGGGAAGTGCCTTCACGCAAGACAATAGCATGCTCCATAGCCCAAGTAGGGGGTAAACCCATAGGCATATCAAAAACATCTTTGAACTCATCCAGTAAAGAAGAAATTGGCAGAGAGGGGTGTAGACAAAGCAGAGTTCAAAGAAGAATCCACCACCTGCAATTGTCTCAGTTCCAACAAAACCCCTTGTCCCTCATGTTGCAAGTTACGCATCATAGCGTGCAAAGACACCTGAGAAGAATAGAGAGAAGGGTCGCCCTGCAGTTTCACACGAATACCTCCCAAATTGAGCTTCATAGACATGTTACCTCAATTCATCACTGAATCACCGAGAGATGTTAACCAATGAAAACCAAGAATGACATCCGTAGAGCTCAATTTCAAAGGGAAGAAATCTGCAATGACATCCAATTCAGGTAAGTTGAGGCAAACCTGACATTAGACTCCAGAAGTTCTCACCTCATTGCCATTACCCATCTGAACTCCAAACTCGTGTGTAGGAGTACGGGGCAATTTCAACTCCTCAATTAAAGCTTCAGAGATAAAATTGTGGGATGCACCTGAGTCTATCAATACGACTACCTCACGCGACAAAATGCGTCCACGCACCTTAAGGGAATTAGTAGCACAAAGCCCACAAGAGATGAAACACAAAGCACGACCGAATCTAGAGCCAGAGCAATTTCAGTGTCAGCCGAAGTGCTGTCCAAATTAGACACATCAGAAGCAATTTCCTCCACATCATCCTGAACCCATAAAACCTGAAGTAATTTCTGAGCACAATGATGACCAGGACTGTATTTCTCGTCGCAACGGAAACAGAGACCCTTCAAACGCTTCTGTTGCATCTCTTTATCGGTCATTTTTTTGAAAGCAGGTGGCGAGGACTTAATAATAGGGACCGATGAAGAAGAAGGAATCGCATCATGTGTAGGTCGAGTGACAGCCGAAGTAGTCACATGAGAAACACGTGAATTAAAATGAGCTCCAGAGGGGGATGTTGTGGGCCAACGAGGAAATAAACCCGATTGATAAGCCCAAAGGGCCTAATTCTTATCCTCAATCTTTTGGGCCGCAACCATTTTCTTGATCAACCCAACGGGTTCCATCTGTCGAAGCTTGGCCTGGATATCTAGATGCAACCCATTAACAAACGCCGCTTCAAGAACTGATTCCGGCAGGCCACGTAAGGGAGCAGAGAGAACCTCGAATTGGCGGTGATATTCTTTAATAGTAGAAGATTGATGTAACGAGAAGAGCTGCTCCTGTAAATTACCTTCTTGAGTCGATCGAAAACATTCAACGAGGAGCTCTTTGAATTCTTCCCAGCCACGAAAAGGTCGCCGATCATCTTCCTAATAATACCAAGCCAACGCATTGCCCTCTAAACAGACAATGGCAGCTCGCAGACGCTCCGTCGGAAGCAATCCATTAATCTCAAAATAGCGCTTAGCACGAAAAAGCCACCTGTCTGGATTCTCCCCTCAAAAATAGGCAACTCCAACTTCCAAGGAAGTGAATCAGAAGCATGTTCCGACACCGGCATCGAAGAAGACGTCGGAAATGCCGTACTCTTCCCTTTGTCAGCAACACGACTTGATGCGAGAAGTGGAGGAGAAACGTCAATAGTAGATAAAGGAGCAGAAGATACCTGAGGAAGATCACGTTGATGAAGCCACATATCAAAACGTTTCACCAGATCCTGAATGCCTTCTTCCAGAGATTGTACAGAGCTCTCTAGAGACGAGATCTTCGAAAGGCCAACTGGTACCTTATCTGGATCGAGACGCTGAAAATCATTACATAAGCCATCCATCTCCAAACGAAAATCAGAATGCAGAGAAGACAAGCGATCTTCAAATCCCTCCACTTGCGATGCCACCTCCTTAACTGTCACCATGGCTGAGGAAAGACGGGCTCTGATACCACTGGTATGTCCTGGAGATCTCACACACAATTCTCAGACACAAAAGAAACTTGTATTCATTCAATGGAAAGTAATAACAGTTGGTTGGTTCTTCGAGAGACCGCCGACTCTCCCAAACACTCAAAATATTCCTCACACACAGAGTGTCCCTCCCTATCCCGAAACTACCTTCTTATTCCCTCCTGACATCATAACTAACTCCCTCTAGAAACGCCCAGCTGGCATAGCTACAATAAGCACACCAATATCTAAACATTTCCCTCATTAACCGACTGCTGACCTATCTTATGCTGCCCTTTCCCTCTCCTAGCATATGTAAGGATAATTGGGGGCCAATCAGTATCCCAAACAGAGCTCATTTCTTGTTACCCATTTGCTTAGCTATGAGCCAAAAAATTGGCTGACCTGGAAAGAAAATGGAATGAGGGGCTATCTTGATGCTAAACTTTTCTCCTCCCTAAGCTGATAGGATAGTCTACATGCACCTAAGGTCCTTGCCTATCATCTCTTCTCCCTAAGTTGAATAGGATTCATGGCATGCTTTTTTTTTTTCTATTGCCTATAAACTATTCTCAGACTATACTACCATTTATTCTGTTGTTCATGACTTTTATTTACTATGTTATGCTGCGGTTATTATCCAGTAATTTCATATAATGTGTTAATGCAGAGCAAAGGCTCGAGGAGATGCTGGAGACATGAATCGCATTATTATGCTATTTATCCAACTCATCACCAGTTTGGAAGATTATTCCAAGTCATCCCGTGGAAGAGATGAAATCATGAGGACACTGAAGGATGGGTCAACTTCAGGATTTTGCTCAGCAACCTCCAAGTATAAAAAGAAACAGAACAAAATTGTGAACGATAGGAAATACATGAATAGGAATAGCAGCTTATCCTATGTCATTGGTGGTACAGATAATGGATATTTTGCAACTGATCGTGAAATTAAAGGGCAGTTATTCAAATTGAATAGGCGATCTCTAGATTCTGAAAATGAGACTTCTGATGAGCCTGACCGGTCTTCTGATGGTGCTATAAGTGATGATGAGAGTACTGCTTCTGATGCATACAGTGACTTGGATTTCCAATCAGAGGGTGCAACTGGAGATTTAAGAGGATATGGATACTTTCCAGCTGATGAAACCTTTGACTCAATGAGTGAAGATCGTGAATGGGGTGCTCGCATGACGAAAGCAAGCCTTGTTCCTCCTGTTACTCGGAAGTATGAAGTCATTGATCAATATGCTATTGTAGCCGATGAGGAGGAAGTGAAACGGAAGATGCAGGTTTCTTTACCTGAAGATTATGCTGAGAAACTTAGTGCACAAAAGAAAGGAACAGAAGAATCAGATATGGAAATACCTGAAGTAAAGGACTACAAACCTAGAAAACAGCTTGGTACTGAGGTTCTGGAACAGGAAGTCTATGGCATAGATCCTTATACTCACAATCTTCTCCTTGATTCCATGCCAGAAGAATTGGATTGGCCACTCCAGGAGAAGCATTTATTTATTGAAGATGTGCTCTTGCATACTCTTAATAAACAAGTTAGGTTCTTTACTGGCATTGGAAATACACCTATGGTGTATCCTTTGAAGGATGTTCTTGAAGAGGTAAGGATCAATGCTCAACAAGGAGGTGATACACACATTTCAAAAATGTGTCAAGGAATCTTGAAAGCCATAGAAAGTCGACCAGAAGACAATTATGTTGCATACAGAAAGGTATATTAACTATTATTCTTCTTTGTGGTCTACTATAATCATCACCTTCTTTCCATTGTTTTTTTAATAGAATACTGCATCCTTGACTTTTGGTAATGCCTTGGTTTTGCCTTTTATAACCTTGATTTTTCTGATTGTGTATTGTGATATGGTGATCAGGGGCTTGGAGTTGTTTGCAACAAAGAGGAAGGTTTTGTTGAAGATGATTTTGTTGTAGAGTTTCTGGGTGAGGTATTGCTATCTGCTTCTTTGTACTATAGTGCATGTTTTTTCATTTTCTGCTACTCTAGTCTGGCACAAAATGCATTGGTATGTCTTAGGTTCCTCTTTGTAGAAACAAGATAATGACAGTTCCAATTATATGTAAAAATAAGAGTAATATCCATTTTATTATTTACCCATTGCCTTTGTTTTAAGTAACTGTCCCAGCTCTTCATCTCTCTCCATTATTTTATTTTATTTTTGATAATTAACAACACACATCTTTATTAAAGATCAAATTAAAACTCCCCAGCATTTCATAATGTTTGTAAAAATGAAGGGTGAAGAACAAAAAAAGACTTATAGAACTTTTTATCTGAATACTTAATATTTTAGACATCATCAGCATCATCTAAGCCTTGTACCACTATATGGGGTTGGCTATATGAATCCTGTTTAGCCATTCTGTTCTGTTCATTGCCATGCCCATTATTAATTTTTTTTTTGATAAATGAGTAAGATTTTATTAAACCAGAAAATAAGAGTTACAGGCAGCCCACCTAATCATTCTTAAGAGCTTCATTCTTAAGAACTAGGTTACCTAATTCTAATCCCCCTTCTTCCTTACTTCTGCTGACTATCTCCCACCTAATCAGATAATCCTTCTTTTCTTCCCCTGCTTCCCACAAGAAGTCCCTCATCACCTTTTCTAGTTTCTTAGCTTCTCTTGAAGGTATCCTAAACACTGAGAGAATAAAACCGGAAGACTGGCAAGAGTCGCCCTAATCAAGGTCACTCTACCCCCTAATGAAATGTAACTTTTCTTCCAAGAAGCCAATATCTTTTCGAACTTTTCCACAATTGGATACCAAAATCGACTTTCTTTCGGGTTAGCTCCTAACAGAAGACTCAAGTAGGTTAAAGGCTAATCAGACATAGAACACTCTAGATAACTTGCTACAACCTCTGTCTCCCAAGCTTCCAAATTGATTCCAACCACACAACTTTTGTCAAAGTTAATTGTCAGGTTTGAAGTATACTGAAGATGAGTCATCGAGACAATATTCCTACCTATTCTCCACCCACTTATAAGCCCTTCCCTATCTGCTTTAGAAATCATTCTACTAAACATGTCTACCACAAGTGTGAACAAGAAGGGTGAAAGGGGGTCTCCTTGCCCGAGCTTGCTACATGCTGGGAAAAAATCCTTGAACTAGAACTGAAAAATGACAAGAGGTTATGCATCCACTCACCCACCTGCACCATCTATCACCAAATCCACATTTTCTTAACACTTCTAATAGAAAATTCCAGTCCACTGAGTCATAGGCCTTCTTAATGTCCAACTTACAAGTGAAGCCTTGATTGCCTGATCTCCTCATTTCCTCCACACATTCATTTGCTATAAGGATCTGGTCTATAATCTTCCTATCTTGAACAAAGGCTCCTTGGGCTTGAGTAATGAGAGAGGGAAAGACATTTTTAATCCTTAAAGAAAGCACTTATGCCACAATCTTATAGATGCTAGTCACCAAGCTAATCGGGGTGGCATTAACTCCACGACTAATCACATGGTTGTTTTCAAAGTCCTTAAAAACCTCAAGCAAATCTTCTTTGATAGTGTCCCGACACTCTTGATAGAAAGCCATAGTAAAACCATCTGGTCCAAGAGCCTTTGACATGTCCATAGAGAAAACAACTTATCTTATCTCCTCGTCTTCAAAGTTTCTTTCTAGCCAACTCGCCTCAACGACAGATAGGCTTGGCCAATCCAGATCTTCCACTCTCAGCCGTCTCTCCATGGGCCTACTCAAAATGGATATGAAGTGAGTTGCAAAGTAGTTGGCTATATCCCCTTGGGACTCGATTACCACTCCTTCGACCTCAAGCTTGGCCACAATTTTTTCTCCTTCTCCCATTAGCCATAGCTCGAAAGAACTTGCTATTCCCATCCCTTTCTTTGATCCATTTATCCTTAGATTTTTTCCTCCAAGATATCTCCTCCCTCAATAGGACCTCTTCCAAATCTTTATTCAGCTTCCATCTCAATTCTCTTTCTTGTGCACTCATGGTCCTTTGATGCTCCTTTGAATCTAAATCCTCAATTTGGGCTGACAATCTAGCTTTTAGCTCCTCCTGATGTATCAATTTTTGGTGATGGCCAATTTTTTGTGCTAAGTACCTCGTCATTCGGTTTGCTTCCAAGTGGCCGATGACTCAGGCCGAAGTGGAGAACTTTGGCTGCACGTTGTAGCGTTGTAGCGTATCCCACAGACGGTGCCAAATGATGTGGCACAATCTGGCTGCTCCCTGCGGGAGATGATCTGGCTAGCAGCAATAACGGGCTCGATGAACCTGCAAGAGATGAACCAGAGAACCTGGGGGTGTTTACCCGACGGGGTCGCTCCGATGCTTAAGTTAGCACTTGGTTGCGAGATTGTGAGAGAGCTAGAGAGTAGAGATTACGCCTCTTTTTCCCTCTTCTCCTTCACCCTTTTCACCCCTGGGGGGTGAAGCCTTTATATACTGGAGTCCTTGCGGGTTCGGTGGAGTAGTTTCGGAAATCTTGCTACGACAGGATCCATTTCCGTGTTAGGTGGGGATAACGCTACCAACCGGTAAGGCTGACCATTTCCGCCTGAATCGGGGAATGGGGAGATGATATTTAGCCGTTACAAGGTACAATCCCGTAAGACGCGGAGTACGGTGGCGAGATCTCCGGGGTTGCCATGCGGTGGTCAGTCAACATTGCTTGAGCTCGTGCTCTTTAGATCCGACCTGATATGAATGCCGAAGTGCCTTGGGACCGAGGTGGTCCTGATGTAACCTTGCACCGAGGTATACTCATCCCGAGGTAGACTTGTCCGAGGTGGACTTGCCTCGAGGTGGACTTGTCCCGAGGTGGTCCTGTCCCGAGGTGGTCTGGTTATCCGAGCTCTATCCATTGCGGATTTGGCGTGTTAGGCTGAGCTGTTATCCTACTAGTTAGGTCGCTAGTTCGGCATAAAGGCTGGTTGCCAGTTCGGCGCTTGTGCCTGGTCGCCGGTTCAGGACACCATCATCTTGGCTAAGTTGTTGCATAAGTGGTTCCTGGTGTCACCTAGTGTTCTGAGATGCCATGTGTCACAATGTCATTGGAGGGCCAAATCCGCCCTCATCACCTCCCTATTCCAATTTTTTATTTTGGATCTCAGACTTTTTAATTTCTTGTGGAAGCTAATCCCTTTCCACTTCACTCCCCTAATCTCTTCTCTCCACCACTCAACTTTATATACAAAGTTAGGGTGTGTCAACCACATGTTCTCGAACCTAAAGGGTTTAGGTCCAAGTCCAAGAGTCTCTTGGCCTAGCTCTATAGGACAGTGATCTAGGTAACTCTAGGCAGAGATTTAGCCACCAAACCCCTCCAGTGTGCTTCCCAACTTTCATTGAAAAGGAATCTATCTAGTTTTGAACAAGATGGATTCTTCTGAAAATTGGACCAAGTGAAGTTGGCCTGTAGCATAGGAATCTCCTTCAGATTACAACTGTTGAAATTCATTAAACCTCCTCATGCTAGTTGTGATAGATTGTTGGGGATTGTTTGACTCATTTAGAAACCTTATTACATTGAAGTCTCCACCCAAGCACCAAGGGCTTTCCCATAATCCTTGAATTCCATAGAGCTCTTCCCATAGTTCATTCACTCTTTGTAAATATTCGACCCATACCATACACATTGGTTTACACCCACATGAAGCATCCTCCACCATCCTGAACTTTAAGGATACAGAAAAGTTACCTATCAGCTCCTCTAAAGGTTCTACCACATCCTCCCTCCAGAGAGTAATTATCTCCCCAGAAGCTCAAGCTCCCCAAGATGGAGTTGAGCACCAATTCACACCTATTGCTTTCCACACACTTCTAACCCAACTTCTATTTAGAACTACTAGTTTGGCTTCCTGTATCAATACAATGTCAGGCCTTTCCTTCTTCAACAAATCCTATATCACCCTCCTTTTCCGCCTACCTAGATCCCTCACATTCCAGCTAATGATCTTCATCAACTCGGTTGTAGAATGAGACCCTTCACACCACCCTCCTTCCTTCACTTTGGAGCCTTCCTCCTCTTCCCTCTTCCACTAAACTCTAGGTCCCCTTCTATGTCTGAAATTAGTCTTTCCACTTCAGACCTTTCCTTTTTCTTTTTCTTCTTGTTTTTGCTTTTGTTAATTGTTTCCTTTCTTAACATCACAGGTTTTCCTCTTCCTTTCTTCTCACAACAATTGCTCCCTAGGGGTTCTGGTTATTTTGGTGTTACCTCTAACAGATCTTCTGTCTTTTTATATTCTTCCAGCAAAACACAGATTTGCTCCCAAATTCTCTCCACTTCCTCCTCCTGTCTTTTTTCTAACAATGGAACTTCTTCCTCTGTTTCAAACATCACCCTTTCAATTTCTACTCCCTCACCTCCGGCTGTTCTCTCCAGCTGTGATGCCGAGGCACCTGTTTCAGGCACAAACCTAGATTAGTAACAAAACCTGAATGGACAAACATACCTGGCCTAGAAGGAGAGAAATGGTCTACAAGTTGTGTTGGGATATCGGTAATAGAATTCTGGCCAGAGCTCATTCCCTCTGTCTGATTTGGTTGTTGGGGTAAACTTGGTTCAATCAAATCCTTTTCAATCTCTACAACCATAGAAAACTTTGGTGCATTTTCCTTTCCGAGTGTTTTCTTGTAAACCTTCAGAGTTGAATCCTGCCCCTCCAAACTGAATCTCTTTACCTGTCTGTTTTCTGGAAAGGATTTGTTTGCAAGGAGAGATGTTAGCTGCTGCCAAGTTCCCCTCATCCTTGTGTGGCGCATTAATTGGAGTCTTTAACTTTTCAGTCTTGTTTTCCACTTTATTCCGCTCCTCCCCTTTTCCATGTCCTTCCGAAGCACATATTTCCTCCTCTGGGAACAAAAAATCCTTTGAAACTTGCAGATTTATGCTTCCTATACTGATAATATCATCTGCATCTGAGTCTGAGACGCTCTCATGATGACAGATCTGCTTCACAGTTTTCAAGGTCACTTTGTCGGACTGATCTCGGATTTTGCCGGTCTTTGGAGGGTTGTGACAAAGTCTTTGAGGGAACCCACTGTAACACCTTGATAACTGGTTTGACTTCTTCTTAGCCAAGGAAGAGCACGATGGGGACGATTCTAGGCGATTAGTTTTGTCTAACATTGATCCCTCCTCAGTCAAGTGCCTTCTTAAAGAGGCATGTGAGAACTTAAAACATGGGCCAGCTTCCTTCGGCCCAATAAGAGACTGAGAGGGCTCAATTGAAATAATAGGTCCAGCCCTACTTAATTGCTCAGTCACATGATTTTTTAAGGGGCCACCCCCTTCGACTTGACCCAACGGTTCAACTTTCTGAAGAGCCGGTTCAGTTTCCTTGGCCAGTCTGGTTTTTCTTTTTAAAGCTAACTGGTCTATCTCATTTGAATTTTTGGCGCCAGAAAGTAGCACCTGAGCAAAAGATCTTTTTACTGTCGAGTCCTTGCCTTGAGTCCCACATATTTGACCTTCCTTACTGCCCATATCATTTAAGTAGCTGAAGTTTTGCTTGCCTATTTTAGTGCAACTTTCTATCTTCGGATTCTCCAATCCTAGCCAGCCATGTAGGGCCTGTTCTTCCACCCATTCATCTTCTTCCTTTCTAGCCTCTGACCATAGAGAAGCTTCAATGGAGGAAACTAATCACACCTGTAATGACAATCCTTCAACCTGGAGAGTGATATTCCTAGGTATATCCTCTGGTTTGACCCCATCTAACATCAAAGCAGCAGACATCAAATCTCCCCAGAATTCCCCCACCAGACGAGCTCCACACATCAAAGCAATGGAGGCTGCTACTTCATGTTTCCATAGATGGAACGGCAACCCAATTACCCTGACTATCACTCCATCTTCAATGGCAAAAGTTTTCGAATTGGAAGAGGAAGACCATCTGTACACAGTGAAGATCTCCTTGTCCTCTTGAATGCTTAGAGCTTCAACATCCAACATGTTTTCAAGAGGATCACACTGCCTTCGAAAGGAGTTAATATGAATTTTTTCCTTAGTCTCAACTTACTAATCAACATATCTGCAACCCTCCTCCAATCTATAATCAGATTCTTTTCTTCAACCACTAACGTATTGTTCCAGCAGTTTTTGCTGAAATGTGTGTTCAGTATTGGATTACTCTTACTGTTAGCCATGGATAGAAAATCCTGGTTAGGAGTCTCCCCCTCCATCACTGATGTCTTCCCCCCAGAAAGACCCTTATTCTGCAGCTTCCACCATCTCCTTCGTTCCTGAGTTCCTTTGAGCTAGGAAGCCAGTCAAGATCTCAGTCACTTCTTGCCATCCTTGACTGTTTTTCCCAGCAGGGAAACAGACCATTTGTTTCCTTCCTTTTTCAAAGAACTCTGAAAGAGATATGAATGCACATTTAGCATTCTGTTTACTTTCGACCACATATCTTCTTCCTGATTTTGTGTTATTTTCCTTCCAGAATATCCGTTTTCCTTTTATTGCTGCTTCGCGCACAAAATCCTTTTTTTTGTTCAACCATTCTATTATCTCTAAGCCTTCCACCAGAACTGTAGCATTTTTCACCTCCCTTATCTTCAGGCTGTAACACCCTTTGATTCTTAGTTCTTTGAAGATAAAGTCTTTAGTCTCCACATTCAAGGATTTCCTCCACCTTTTCGCCTCCACAGAACCATCCATCCCAAAACTACTCATCCTTCAAACTTTTACCAAAGACAGGCCAACTGCATTAGAGAGTTTCAGACCAACAATATAAGGTGGACAAGATATTTTGGGCACTTAAATAATTTCTTACCACTTTCACCCAATTCCTACTTGTGGGGATTTGGGGCCATCAGGATAATGCTATATAGCCATGTCATGGTTTCTTTTTTACCATTATCATCATATTAAGTTTAGGCAGACAAGGGATAAATAAAGCTGAGTTGTTTTGGGCTGAATTATAATTCTGAACTTTTTTTGGGGGGTTCTGGTACCCTATTCTAAGAGGATGCCGGATGACTATTAAGTTAATCTAATGAAAGTTACGATTTCCTATAAAAAATTGACCTGAAACTTCTGTTGCCTTTTGTTTTTAATGTCTTTAGGTTTATCCAGCTTGGAAATGGTTCGAGAAGCAAGATGGGGTTAGATCCTTGCAAAAAAACAATAAAGATCCAGCTCCAGAGTTTTATAACATTTATCTTGAGAGGCCAAAGGTCCCTCCCCTTTCTTTAGTTGTGTACATCTGCTTGTATATTTTTCCTCTTTTCAATGCATTGCTAATAAAGTCATCTGGTTGTCTTATAGGGTGATCGTGACGGGTATGATTTAGTCGTCGTTGATGCCATGCACAAGGCAAACTATGCAAGCCGGATTTGTCACTCATGCCGACCTAATTGTGAAGCAAAGTAATTTTTGTTTTAGTTCATTCTCTCTTCTATAATGTGATCTGTCCTCGAAAACATCTTGATGTCCATGTTGAAACAAGTGAAGGGGGAGCATGTTAATATGTGCCCATTGCACTGGAATAATCAAGGAAGTGCATTAAGAATGTTAAACTCTTTTTTAACTATTGTGATGGTTGAAAAATATAGGAACAAGGAATTTATGATGGAAACTAACTAAATCTGGTGCTCATAGGGAAATTTTGTTTAGTAACAGAATTATGCCTGTAACTCTTGTTTCTGCCTTGTCTCATGTACCTATTTTAATAGATTCTTATTTCTTAGTTACTTTCGATCAAAAAAAAAAAAAATACAGAACTGTTAACTTTATGGTCTGAGCCTCTAACCCCTCTCAATTGGAGAGATTTAGCAACCCGATGCCTGGACAATTTGCACTTTGAATCTCTTTATGATATCTGGATATCTGTACAAAGAATGCCATATTGTGTTGGATAGTTACAATTTTTGTACAGTTGTACACACTGTATCCACACCTCGTGCAGCTGTGTCATTGCCATGTCTGGATAACATAGGTCTGTTTACATATAAAATGAACAGAATATTAATGCCTTGTGCAGAATGTTTTCCTTGAATGTTTCCTTATCTTCAAAATGACCTATTTATGCTGTGGGAAAATGAAATTGCTGGCCTGTTATACATGAATGTGGCACAAATAAGTTTTAGAGAATGTAAAAAATGAAATTCATTATTGATAAAAAAATGAAAATAACTTGTTATCATTTATTTACTTATCCAATCTTATATCTTGGTTTGAATAAATTCCCTTTCTGTTTTATACCACATGTAAATGAAGTATGTAGTGCCCTAGGTGTTTTACTACCCATGATCATTGAGTTGTAAGCATCTGCCAGAATATCTGTTGCATGTTATCACAATTGATCACTTAATGTTTTTGCTTTAAAGTCATCCTGGTTCATTGATATTGTGATATTTTGTTATCACTGGTAAGTGTGCACATGCTTTGCACATGGTAATTCTAGATGATGATAATGATAGTAATAATGTATCCAAAATTTTCTATTAACTTCATGTATTTTTTCTTTTTTGTTTTATATATATTTTTTTGTTTTTTATTATTAAACGGATGCAGATTGAAAATTCAAATCTGATTACATAAACACCTCATCCAAATATCTGATAATCGGATCGAATTGTGAATTTTCAAGTATTATTGATAGGCCTACTTGCTTGGCTAGATTCTTCTTTTTCGTAATATTTAATCTTTTTGGTATATCTTTTTTTTTGTTCATTTGTAAAAAATTGTAAAATTTAACTAGAGGGAATTGAATGGGGTGAAAAGTAGTAGTTCAATTTACAATTTAAACCTCATAATCAAATGGGGACTAAATTCAAAAATGAGTATTTTAGTCAAAAGAAAGTTCCACAATTTTATTCATATTTTTAATAGTAGTGTAAATATAGAATTATAGACATGTTCAATTTTTTCTATAACTTATGTTTTGTATTTTTGTGTGTAAAAATAATTCTAATATGTCACACTTACTTTTTGTTTAATGTGATAAATATATGATATTATACATGTGCCTAAATGTTTTTTTTTTTTTGCAAAATTTATGTATTTTTTTCATTTTTGTATTTTTATATTTTATTAACTTTTATTATTTATTTATGACATTAAAGGTTAACATGTTTGACCCAAATTTTGAACTATTGATCTTTTCCAAATAGTAAAACAATTTCATTTTTGGTTCTTTCTAAATTATGTATTTCATTTTCATTACCAATAAAAATAAATCTTGTTTATTACACTTATTCTTTTAATTGATTAATAAAAATATCATAAATGTGTCTAATTTTTCTACATTTTTTGTAAGTTTCTATATTTATTGCTATTTTAAAAATTTTATTATCTAACTATGACTTCGTAGGTTGATCAATTTGATTCGGATGGCTGAATTGCTTAGCCACCACTTGGATTAAAAATGGTTTTGTTTTTGAGTCAGTTTTAAAATATGAGTTTATATTATTAAAGGTATTGACACAGATGTAATTTAATAAGAGAAAATGGGAGTTAATAATTTAAGTATAAGACTTAATGAGAGGGGATTAAATGAGGTGGAAAGTAATAATTGAAGTTAATTTTCAACCTTACCATTAGAGATGGACTAAATGCACAATTATGGGCATTTTAGTAGCCATTAAAGCTGAAATAAAATGGCTTTTATACCCTTTCTCAAACAAAGAAGTAGAGGGTAATTTTATTCCAAAAAACGTTTCACATTGCATTCACACTTTTAATATAGTATAGATTTGTAAATTCAATACTTATTTATTCACTTCATGCAACAGGGTTACTGCTGTGAATGGTCAGTACCAGATTGGGATTTATGCTCTAAGGCCTATTGCATATGGCGAGGAAATCACATTTGATTATAACTCTGTAACAGAGGTGCATATCTTTTGCCTGTGATTCTCTATTGTGTTTTGAGAGACGTGTTTCCTAATTGTATATCACTTGTTTTTGCTTCAGAGCAAGGAGGAGTATGAAGCATCAGTTTGTTTGTGTGGCAGCCAAGTATGCAGGGGAAGCTATCTAAATCTTACCGGTGAAGGGGCTTTTCAAAAGGTACAGAGTAAAAGATCTTACTTGATTGGTTTGCTTTCATTTAGAATCATATTACAGAAATTCAATCTTAGCAGTATCCCCCCTTCTTATTTTGGTCTTGGTCTCTGTTGATTTTTATTTTCTTCCCTTTCATTTTATTTTTTAGGAATGGGGTGGGGGAGTCTGGTTGGCTCTGGAAGGCTTGCTTGATCAGTTCACCAAAGCCATTCATAATATGACACTCCTTTTTCTACCTTTTATTTTGTGTGGCCTCAATTAATTGAGCATTTCTGGCCAGCACCCTACTTACTCATCATGTTACATTGCTTTTTCTTACTAGAGTTTGATGTGAATCAGGTACTTAAGGAGTGCCATGGGATGCTAGACCGACACCGTTTGATGCTAGAAGCTTGTGAGTTAAATTCTGTATCTGATGATGATTATATTGAGTTGGGAAGAGCTGGTTTAGGAACCTGCTTACTTGCTGGGTTACCTGATTGGCTCATTGCATATTCAGCTCGTCTGGTATGTATTTTTGCTGCCTTCTAATCTCTCTCTTAGAATTGATGTCTTAAGTTTAGTTTCTGAAATGTCCATACAAATTCGAACGAAGGTGAGGTTTATAAAGCTTGAAAAAACAAAGCTTCCTGAGGAGATTCTAAGGCATAATTTGGAAGAGAAAAGGAAAATTTTCTTAGATATTTGTGAAGATGTCGAGAAAAGTGAAGCTGAGATTCAGGTGAGCATTGGTTACTGCCAGAACATATAATGTATATACCTGAAAATGTGGATTGTGTGATGTGCAATTTCTTTTGGGGGGAGGTGCATTACCAGCTTATGATTGCTATATGCTTTTGGTCCGGTATATGATTATATTGCATCTTGTCTATTCTTTTGTGAGGCAGGCTGAGGGTGTTTATAACCAAAGGCTTCAGAATTTGGCACTTACTCTTGACAAGGTGCTTGCCATTCTTTTTCTTAAAAGGAATTATTTTCCCTCCCTCTCCCCCCCTCTCTCTCTCTCTCCCCTGTTTTTCTTAGAGGTTATCCAGATAGTACTGATAAAATTATTCTGATTTGCACCTGGGATCAATTTGGCTTTCTTCTAATAGTTATTCATTTTAACAGGTGAGGTATGTAATGAAATGTGTATTTGGTGACCCAAAGAAAGCTCCACCTCCACTAGAAAAGCTTAGGCCTGAAGCTGTAGTTTCGGTTCTCTGGAAAGGGGAGGGATCACTTGTTGAAGAATTACTGCAGTGCATTGCTCCTCACATGGAAGAGGGACTACTAAATGATTTCAAGGCAAAGATTCGGGACCACGATCCATCTGGATCTGAAGATCTTCAGGGAGAAATTCGGAGATCTTTATTATGGTGAGCAGTGTGATCTCTTGTTTCTTATTGTTGCACATATTTTGGTGATACCTGTGACAACTTATATTTTCACTCACATCCCCCTTTTTTATTTACAAGGCTGAGGGATGAGGTTCGGAATCTTCCATGTACATACAAGTGTCGGCATGATGCAGCTGCTGACTTGATCCATATTTATGCCTATACAAAATGTTTTTTTAGAGTTCGGGTGAGTCAAAATTACATGGCAAAGTTCTCACAAGTTATATCTATATTTAATTTGATGAATGTGGATATGGTTTTCTTCTACCTTGACCAAGGGAATTTCCTTAATGCAGGCATACACAACTGTAACTTCTCCACCTGTATACATTAGTCCTCTTGACTTGGGCCCCAAATATACTGATAAGTTGGGGTCAGGCTTCCAGGAGTATTGCAAGACATATGGTGAAAACTATTGTTTGGGGCAGTTGATTTATTGGCATAACCAAACCAATGCTGAGCCAGATTGCAGCCTTGGAAGAGCAAGAAGAGGTTGTTTGTTGTTACCTGATATTGCATCCTTCTATGCCAAGGTTCAGAACCCATCACGTCAACGTGTCTATGGCCGTAGAACCCTCAAATTTATGGTTGCAAGAATGGTAAGTGCATGTCAAACTTATCCCTTGTTGTTAGTTTGTCTTTTTCCTCTTCCCTCTGCAATGATTGTTTTGAGGTGTGCATGTACAGCACATTCCGACCCAGAGATGTCAACCGGTCTGGTTTGAATAACCTATAGCATGATCAGATATTTTCTGGGCCCACATGCCAGCTGGTGCAGTAGACCTGAGTGGATCCATCTGTGTTCCACATCACAATCTCAGTCCAATAACCTCCCGCCGTGGAAAGCTGAAGTTGTGGACTCTTGGCATCTTCCCTTTGTTTGCACCTAAGTAGAGACATGCCTTTTTAGGAACTTCCAAACATTACCTTTCCTTAACACAGCAAGGTGTTGGCTGAAATTTGCAATATGGGGGGAGTGGAAAGATATCATGAGAGCTCCAAAAATGGTATACAAATTATACATATGCTAGCTTAAAAATCTCAGCATACTGGTTTTCGCCATACAGAATTTCTTTGGACCTATTAATTGGCTGGTCTTGATCCTGTAAAGCTTTTAGAATATGGGTATCTTGGGGGTCGTAGCTTCTAGGGTATTCTACAGGTCCCATGGCCCCTATCTACTATCTCCCTGGTAGAATGTTAGTGTAACAAATGTTAGAGATCAGTTAATCCAAATTGTTTGAAGGCTTGGGATGTGGTGATCCCTATGTGGCCTTAAGCTCAATTTTCTCTCTTATTCAACCTTGTTAAATTTGTTGATGTTTCATTCAAGTATACATTGCTTATTGGACTTGTTTTCTATAACAGGAGAAACAGCCTCAGAGACCATGGCCGAAAGACCGCATATGGTCTTTTAAGAGCACCCCACGAGTTTTTGGAAGTCCTATGCTAGATGCAGTTCTTAATAAGTCTCCACTGGACAAGGAAATGGTACATTGGCTGAAGACCAGATCACCAGTTTTCCACGCCACGTGGGACGAGTGAGCCAATAGGTTTATGGGTAGCAGTGGGATTGTTTACCGACCTATTTTGGTTTTGGAATGATTATTCTGTTTTATTTCATAGCTACCCCTTAAAAATGGGAGCTGGTAATCATTTCAAAACATGTCCCTATTGTGCATCTCACACCCCACTCATTCCTCTGTACAGTTAATTTCTGCTTTGTAATTTGTATTCATTATTTCAGTGGTAAAGCATTGGTTTCTTTTCCTTGTTTAAGTAAAATGTGAAAAAAAAGAAAAGGAAAATATTTGACTTTTAGGCTGCGTTTGGAAAGAGTGTAAATACCGGTTCAATGCATTATTGCATCCCGGTTCATAATTGCATACGTTTGGAGTCGTCGTAAAAACACCCTTAAGATCGATGTAAAATTGCAAATATGTCAGGATTTACATCGATCTTGGGGTGAAAAACTTAGTATTTTTCGAAGTAAAACTTTATGCCCTTCATCGAGGGAAATAGGCGAGGAGTTTACTCTCATCCACCACCACCACGATGCAGTCGAGTAATGGCGACTTCCGAGTCAAGTTTACCCTCATCTGAGCGTCTGTTTGAGTGTTCGAGGCTCTAGATATTTTCCTATTGAAGTCGTTGGCGACTTCTACATTCGATCCGAGTGTTTGTGTATCTAAATCTGCATCAATAGCCAAGGAATAGACGCTGATGCTGATCTGCGTCGATTTGAGTTTACCCTCTCCAGTAGTCCACTCATTCTAATGCTGATCTGCAACTCTCTCTCCGACAGGCGACAGCTTTCTCTCTGACATTTTTCTCTCCAGTGGCTCTTTCTTTCCAATGGCTCTCTCTCTTCTGCGAACTGTGATTGTGATAGGTAATATACAACTTATTGTTTTCTTACGGATTAGATCTGTTAACGAGTTAATTTTTCATCGCATATATTCATTGATTAGTTAATAATCTTTTGTTTTAACATAGATTGTTGTTTGTGCAAACCGATTGGATTCCATTTCTTTGTGGCGTTTGATGATATCAAGTCTAATTTAAAATTAATCTAAACAACTTGAGTCTGTCCCCTTTATGCATTAGGCACTTCCACCCATTTAATCAGATGGTGGAATCCCCTTTATACAACAGTTTAAAGGGGACAGAATCCCTCCCATTTCTTTGGAATCCCATCCATCATATAATCTCTACCCTTTGGAATCCCAATGTTTGATGATATTCAAGCCTAAAGGGGACAGAATATATGCAATCGGATTAGATCTACCTCAGGCACTTCCACCTGAAACGTTTCCACCCATCTGATTTCAAAGGTTAGGTTCAATCTAATCCATACCTCCCAAAACCAGGGAAGTCACAACATATGAGGCTTTGGTTTGGACAGTCACACCATATAAGGCTTGATTATTTTCAAATATTTTATTTTCACTAATAAAAAAAAATAGAATTGTTCAGTGTCCATGTAGTAGCATAAGCACATCCTCTATTCTTTATTTTAGACCAACAAACTAAATCATGCTTTCTGTAGCATGATGCATTTGTATTTGGTGGGAAACTAATGAAAGGTGTTTCCAAAATAATGGTTGGTAAACGGAACAGATATTTTAATCTACTTTCATGATATTCATGATACAGTGGCAGAATTTCAGATAAAAAATATGAAGACAACTAAAAAGCTTGAACCATTATTAGAATCTTCAGCTTTCATATAACCCCACAACCTCCACTCAATTTTGTGGATGGCCAAAACCTCCTCTAGTCAGTGTGGTTTCTTAATTACAATTTTTCAGTGACTAGAGATAGATTGGGATACAATAGTTTTCCAATAAAACATGATGAGCATCCTCTTATAGGCCATACAATAGGGTGGTAGTACCCCCAATATCAAGGTACTTCCATACTTGTAACTGAAATGGATTCAATTTCAATAGCAACAGGTTGCTTATTAGTTTGCTTCTTATAGTCCGCATTAGCCCTTTTATTGGAACTTTTTGTCTAAACTATATTGAGGTGGCATCATTTTATAGGAGACTACTAACCAGGTTGCTTATTAGTTTGCTTCTTATAGTAGAGATGGTAAGCAAAGGTCCTCAATTTCGCTCGAATATGTAGTGATGTAGCAAAAACTGAATATCATATTCTTCATTACCTCTTTTCTTTTAAATGAAACCAGCATTTACCTATCCAAAAAACTTCCAAATATTTCGCTCTGTTACCTTTTACTGGATAGAGAAAATTGACCTTTAACATGATTTTCTGAATCAGATGACACATTAACAAGGTGAACAGGTGAATCAATTCAAGTAGATGCCATGTGGCCACAGGTAAAATGAAGTATTGCTGACAACAAATTGTAAAATGATATTAGGAAATCAAAAGGACGACTCATATTTTATCACTTGAAACAGCAGTAAACAAATGTGAAAGGAACTCAGACTTACTAAATTCCTTGATCCAGATTGGGCAGAAATAGACAAGAAAAATAAAGCTCACCAGGAAATTTTCCTTGGCACCATATGTTAATTGTTTGGGTTCGCTGTATAACAAATTCAAAACATGCAGCTCATTGTCTTTTACATAGACAAGCATATTTCCATCTGGAGAGAGATTGGATCTATGATTGGCGAGCATGGCATGCTAGGCAGCTTAAACTCTGGTTTAGAACAGGAAAGATCCTGCAAATAAATCTGGTGATACAAAACCAAAATCACTAAGGAGGGAAAAAGACATATTTAGATACTATAAACAGTTTTTAGACAACCATCTAAAAAAGTCAATTAATCTAAGCAGGATAATCACAATGATTATCAACTACATTGCTGCAGTACCACATTAATATAGAAAAATTCCTTTTTATATCAGATAATATAAATCCAGATTAAACCAAGTTATCAACAAAAATCAAACTAAAGAGCTAAAAGAAAAGGCAGCTTCCAATTAAAAAATATGCATTTCAACACCATACATTGTTTCTAAATGAAAAGATCATAGGTTTGAGTTAGGATAACTGCAGTAAGTACCAACTGCATCATTAAGAATACCACACCATCTAAGAAAAGATCTCTAGATTAACCAACTAAAGGGCTAAAAGAAAAGAGAAATTCTAGTGAAAAAAAATGCAACCAAACATCATAGTTTTGAAGTACCAAGTTACTAGGTTTAAGGTAGGATAACAGAAGCAAGTACCAATTGCATCATGGAGTACCACATCAATGTATTCCCCACATTAAACTAACAAAAGTAGTAAAAAGTTGAAAGAAAAAAGGAGTTTCAATTCAAAAATATGCAACTAAGCATCAAATATAGTTTATAAGTAGGAAACTAATAGCCATCAGTTTGTACAATTAGCAAAGGATTAAGTTTCATAATTCAAATTGGTTGGAAAAACTCTCCCAAATACCATCTTGTGAATTGGGATCATATTTGTAAGTCTCAGTCCAAAGGTAATTTGGGAATAAGACATATAAAGCCTTTCAACTTTGCTTTACTAGGAAGTTGGCTTTAGAGATTCTCTATTGAACCAGATAACCTTTGGGAGGCTGGATTATTGCCATTGACTTATGGTTGTGGTGTGTGGAAATGAATCTGTTAAGTTTCCACACATTTCGGAAGGTGCATCAGCTACAAAATTGGAGATGGTATAAGACTCAGATTCTGGTTAGACCCTTGGATTAGGGATCACACTCTTATAGAGTTGTTTCCAACCTTGTATAATGTAGCAACAGACAGGGAAGTCTTGGTAGCTGATTCTTTTTTGCTGACTGACAATTGCATTTGTTGAACTCCTTTTAGAAGGGGCTTTAATGATTGGGAGCTTCAGATAGTAGTGGACCTCCTTGTTTTGCTACAAAACCAACATTTAAATATATAAACACATGATACAAGCAAAGGAACAATAGGGTTTTTTAGCACAAAGCTTCTCTAATGCCGAGGTCATCAATTTGGCTATAGGGGTTATTAGAAGTCGGTTGTGTACTCAAACTGTGTTTAAAGATGATACTTTTAATAGTACTTTTTTGAGGATGGTCTTTTCTTTGAGGTCATTCTTTAACAACTTCTCATTGTCCAAAGGATCTGTTTTGCTTTAATACAGTTATACTTTACCTTTTCTCAAAAAAAAAAAAAGTGTATTAAAAGCATATCAACATCATATGATTCATATCCTATCTGGTTTTCTTAAGAACAAGTTTTTTGATATTTTAACCCTTCAAAACACAAAAAATACATTAATGAGCATATCAACATTTTGAAATCATGTCCTTTTATCATTTCTATGATGATGAAAGCATTCACATATGAATAAATATCAATTAGGTAAGAGAAATGTTGTTCATCCATGATACCCATATTCTTATACAAGAGTGTCTTTATGTCAGATACTTAAATGTTTGTGTAAATCCATATCTGACACTTTGCCTAATGGTTTCCTTGTCACTGCATTATTTAATCCACATTTTCTTTGTTACTGTGGCAGCTTTGGAGGCTCAGTGTCAGTACACATGGATCGGACCCCAATGACTTCAGCTTCAGCTTCAAAAGTGCTGGTGACGTTTGTACACCAGCACTTCAGCAAGACAACTGCACACTGATGTCATGGGCTCATGGCCCACTTTTGAACGAATTCAACATCGACAGTATGTTGGATTTTTGAGAGATGTAACCAGCACTTTTGAGTGTACACAAGTGTTCGGACAGACCAGCACTTTTGAAGGGAACTGTAATTTTTTGTAAAAAAAATGAGATGTTAATTTGCATCCTTATAAAATTTCCAAACAATCACAAAGTAACACCCTTGTTTTGCGCCAATAGTTGCCAAACAAGAAGAGTACAAATTAAAGGTAAGATTCGGTCCACAATTGCATGCACTTGAACTGAAGGTGTGAGATTTTGCAGTGTATTTTTGTATTTACACTCCTTCCAAATGCAGCCTTATGTTTCTTTGGTTCTCTGCCTCTAATTTTTTTCGTACTCATGTTTCTCTTGCCTTTTCCAGCCCAATCAATGAGGCATTTTTCTAGTGCACTAGAGGAATGATATTTCCACTTGGTGGCAGTGATGGCGTCAAATGTAAGGTTAGCCCAAGATTTAAGGAATCCCAATCAAGATGCTACCACACCTATACACAAGACATTAAAGCTGCACAATGGGATTAAGTTTTATTCGTTGATTTATTTATTTTCAAGGAAATGAAATTCATTAGAGAATGGATCTATTCTTGGGCCAGGCTCAGGTTTAGCTTTTGCCAAAATTTGAATGGGCCTGATTTGAAGCCAGAGCCAGATCATGTAAAGCCGAACACAAAGCCTGGCTTGTGAACAGGCCCACTACTCTTTACCGACACTCTACCCTGCCATGAATGCAGCCATACATTGTCATTTTGTATTGTGAGATGTATGGCTGTAATGTACTGTGAGTAGGGTGCGGGTAGAGAAAGTAAGTAGGAAATCTGTCCACAAAGCTAAAGGAAACACAACGGACACGAACTAAATAAGGACTACACTATAGACTATCCCTACAAATTATTAAGGACAACAAAATGATTAAGCACCAATAAACAACCAGAGTTCTGGTTCTGGATATCAATAGACAAAGGTGGTGTTTGATGAGTCTTATTGGCGCATCTTTTGGTTTGTGAGAAGCTCAAAAGACCAAAAAAGGTATTTTTCCATTTGGTATCCTGTAAACGAAAGATGTGAAGACAAGTGCATGGAAAGACCGAAAATAAGAAAGCTTCAAATGAAGCTTTTGGTCTTTTTATGATGAAAATAGTCTTTCCAATTGTTTTTAACAGCCTAATAGATCATAACACGAACCAATCTTGATAATATTCCAAAAGCTCAGTGAGTCTCCTTGTTTACTGGGATGTTGAAAGATCTAACTAGAAAGATATGCCAAATCGGTATATAGTCTAAAAACGTAGTATACTCAAGGTCTCTACTCTATGGAATGCCATGTTTGCGTCCCTTCCTACCCAGTTGAAAGAAACATCCAAAACTCTGCACAGAAACTCAATATCCTTTAGACCACTGTTTTGAAAACCGGACAGGACCAGATGATTGAACCACTTGGCCCAGGAACTGATCAGGTCATTCGTTTCATTTTGGCTTATTTTGCAAAAAAAATTGCTGAAATGGTTAGAGAACCATTGCAAAAAACCATGGTGTGAATCAGTCCACGGGGTTTTGTTATGAAAGAAAACACTCCACACTCCTAAAAGAACACAATATGGATAGATTGATTTTTTTTCTTGGAGTGCAGTTACTTTTTGACACATCAATGATTTCCAAGTTGGACAGAGCATGTGACCAGCACCAGTTTCTTTTGTAACAATGTTTTAAAAGGCTTAAGCCTTTGAGGCGAGACACACAAATTTTGCCTCAATGATGTGAGACTTAAGCCTTTATCAGAATAAAGTGTAAGTCTCAAGCCTCAGGGTGTGAGGTGTAAAAAGGTATAAGTCTCAAGTATCAATGATTATTTAGCGATTTAATGCACAAAAATAAATTTTATGTATTTTTATAGTTGAAAATATATGGAAGAAGCACTTCAATAATTATGAGCCGAACAAATAAAAAGAACAAAAATGAAAAACAAATAGGGGATATCAAATGCTATTAATTTCTTTTGGTTGTGTTTGTTTGTGCTATAAATACAAAATTACATCGAGGAGTTTAACAACTGTCAAATTTGTAAATCTTAAACCGGCTTTTATACCCATTTACACTTTGTTGTGTTTGGATGATCAGTGTAAAAGTAATGTTAGACTTTTGTATGCGTTTGGAGAATACCTATCATGTAAATCTCCACCCCTCTAACTAAGTCCCAACTCTCTCTCCTCTCAAAGATGAGACAACTCAGAACTCAGAAGTTTGAACTTTGAGAAGTCGACAAAAGTGTTTCTTTTGTTCCTAAGTTAGAAAAAAGAGGAAAAACCTGAGTTATAGAAAAAGCATTTCTCTGGACAATCAACATTAAATGAAAAATAAAATTATTAAAATTTTCAGATTTTTGCATGCATCACACGGGTAGCATAGTATTGTATAAAAAGGTAAGTCGTAAACGCTAAAATCTGAAGCCGCGCGCGCCTTGTCATTATCACCAATTCACCATTACATTACATCTTTCCTCCTCGTTTATATTATCTTTCCATGCGTTTGTGAATTGTGATACTCCTCTGACCGGAACTCTTCATTCACTTGATACACCTCAACCTCATATAGCATTCATCAACACTCTCTCTTGCTCACACTTCACATATATACCATGATATTTAATTCACTTTCAGCAATTAATTAAAATATATATGGTCTTCTTTGCTAATTATATTTACATATACCTAATACATCATGAGTCGTGAGACGATATGTAGATTTGACAACCCAACCCAATCAAAGGCCTCCTTTAATTGTTGCCTACAAATGGATGTAACTGCCAATGTTGACTAAGGCCACATCCTTATACTGCTCAATGATGACAATTTATCATTTTCAACAAGTTAACAAATTTGACATCTAGCTAGGAGACCCTTAATTAGGTTGTGTTTGGTTTTACTGGAGAAAAGAGAAACAAATCAAAAGTGAAAAGTATAATATATACATGTATGTATTAACATGCATACCGATTGTTTTGCATAAGAGACACAATAACATCTTCCTTCCCTTTCATTTGTTCCTCCATTTCATTCTAAACATCTAATAGTGCAAAATATATCGCTTTCATGTATTCTGGTAGTTGGTCAGTTTCATCCATCGACAACCCACCTGATCACTAATATAAAATGAACAAGAAAGGATAGAGTAAAATTGGTAAGGCTTAGTTTGAAAGGAGTACAAATATAAATAGAATGCAAAACCATATCTTTTGTATTATTTTGTATGTATTTGCACAGTATATATTTGTATTTGTACTCCTTTCAAACTGAGCCTAACTATTGAATAAGTTAATAGAAACTCGGTCGACAAATGATAATTCTTTTTTTTTAAATACCATTAGATATGTAACAAACCTTTCAATTGCATTTGTAAAGAGTTGGAGTTCTTCGAGTGTTCCTTATATATATATATATATGCAAAATCTAAATCTTCCCCCCCTACTTGGAGGGATGAGAGATCCATCATATGGATAGCCAAACCCTACAGGTAGGTAGGGCGAAATTTAAAAAATTTCTCTCTCCCATGTGGTAATCACATTCCCTGTTTTAGAAAATCTACATTTTCAAGGATCAATCTTGAACCTAAACCGAACCAGATCTGAAACCAAAAGGTAGAAGAGGAATATACCTGATACGGAGTAGCAGTAACTCCCAACGAATGTGTTCACACTCAAGGAAAGCTCCAAATACTACTCCCACTAAAGATGACATAGCGTAGGGTGGAGCAGAATCAGCAGCTGGTTCTTCACAAGAACAGAATCCTTCAGTAAGAATTCGACGGAGGGTATGAGAGCAAAACTTCATATTGGTTTTTCACCAAAACTGATATCAAGAACCCTTCTTGATTGCTCCTACAGTGGAGAACAAATTGGCAATGACAGCAGTAGGAGGAGGGCGCAAGAGCAGAAAATGACGCAGTCTTACTATTGTTGTCTTCTCTCTTTTTGTGATCTAAGATCTGATTGAGTTGAGCGACTGGAGGTTCACCCTTCTCTTCCTTTTATAGCCTTAAAGAAAGCTCATAATCTCATTAGGAGTTTCCTAATCCAAATCCCTATTTGGATCTGGACTCTCTTTAAGAGATAAGGATAAGCCCTTATCTTATCTACAGATTAGATCAGCCCTCCTAATCATATTAGGAGCTTCCTGATCCAAATCTCTATTTGGATCTGGACTCTTTGATATAAATCCCAGAACCGCCCCTCTTTAAATAATCTAATTATACTAGTTTGAATTGGGCTTTAGGCTCATTAAGTTAATGTGCTCACTAACCTTCCAAACTACTGCCCAGTTGGGTTTCCTTGTATGGTGTGGGACCCAAACATTAATCTATACATCAGCTACGTGGGTTCAGCTTAGCCTCTGTTACAAGGCTTGCCTGAATTCACTGTAATGGATAGTGAACCCCTGAGCCCATCACTATGGGCTCTTAATGGGCCCAACACTTACACTAAGTGGTTCCAGGGCCAAGCCACCTTATAAAAACCCACGGACTGTGGGCAGATGCAAGATTAGTCCATCAGGTATTACCCTCAATGGTCTTATACTTAACCTCTCAGCCCATAATGATCAAACACTGCCTGACAAGAGAGGACCTCTCCCTCAGCTGCAAGGAACAGTGCTGCACTCTCTACTCAATGGATCCCGGGAATTAAAACCTTTTGCAAACAATTTTGAAACCATAATATGTATATCTCTATATAAATATATTTTGCAAAACAAATTTCAACGATTGAAATCAACTGCCGGCAGTTTAGGTTTCCATCAAAGAGAGTGCATCCCCGATCATTACCTTTGTCCAACAAAGGGGCTGGTCCTGTCACTATGATCACCCACTCAGATGAATTCTCGGACTGTCCCAACATACCCAGGTTTTGACCCCTTTAAGGCTCTCACTGATTGGCATATCAAAGACAACCCAATCCGACACCTAGTGCAGTATCATAATCGAGCCTAGGGGTCAGGTGTAACATTCCAATTTTGCCCATCAATCTCCAAGGTCCAGGGCAATACTGGAATTCTGGTCCGGTTTAGGGTTTCAAAAAAACCCACACTACATGTACCTCAGGTCTCACCCTGAGAGCTGAGACAAGCCACCCCAACCAACTTGGCGGCACACCAGTGTCAGCCTTGGCAAGATAAATCTCCCCAGATCTATCCAACGACTGTGAAGATTCTAAACTAACACGAGTCTCATATGTGTCCAGTTTAAGGGCATTAAACAGAAGCACACTACAATAACATGAATCAAATATGTACTTTATTCATTTACAATAAATGTCATAATGTACATCATTTTGATTGGAGCTAAGGGCATACACTGTCTAACACCCCCACACCTTTATTAAAGACATAGACAAACCTAGATTATATTAGCTGAAACATACATGCAACTAGAAGGAATAGATTGGGGAGTTGGAATTAGGAGTCTAGAATTAGAATCAGAATGGGCCATTCGGATCCCAACTATTTGGTTAATTGGCAGGAATTAGAATTCTACTCCCATTCTTATCTGAACCAAACAGATTATGGGAATAGACCATTCTCATTTCGATCCTAATGAATTCCGAATCCATTTCTAATTGTGAACTAAACAGACCCTAAGAAACTTACTTTGGTATTTGGCTAAGGTCCTTGAGATGTAATGACTGTAATCGATTGAAATTTAGGTTTGCCAACTGTATCAAAACTTCATTATGTGTTTTTTCTTGGTATATAGAAAGATATGTAATGCCTACGCCATGCCTCTAACTTCAGCATACCCCTGTATAGGGGTGTCAATTGGATTGGTTTTGATCCAATTAATTCGGTCCAATCCAATTTGAGTCCATTACAAATAGACCAGATCCAATCCAATCAAATGAATAATTTGGACTAGTCCAATTCAATGTCTAGACCATCCAATCTGTTCAAATTTGTTTTAATTTAGATTGGTTTCAACCCAAATTCGGTCCATTAACACTTATATTCTTATCTTATATCAATGAATCAGATATTGACTTAATCCAACTGAATCATGTATAAATTTATTATGGACGGACTAAATCCAATCCAAATTGATTTTTAACTGGATGGGGTCCAATTCAAAACCGGTCCATTGATCCTCTTTCCCCTGTGAAAGGGTTGTTATAGGGCATGCGTCACTTGTTTCACAAGAGAAGAGAGGAACTCGTATTGGTGACCATGCATGCACATACGACAAGGGTGAGCTCTGCAAGGGCTTCATCTACAACTTCTTCTCCACGTAGTCCCAAGTCCCAAGCTTCATACAAACTCAGCATGCATCGTGTATCTCTAGTTAAGCAGCTATCTTTGAATTTGTTAAAGATATCTGCTTGACCACATTAGTTGTCAAGGGTTGGGGTCTTGGAGATTAACCTGAACCTGACCCAAGTGGGTTGACCCGGGTGGTTTTGGAGGCGAGATAATATATGAAAAACATTAATTAAATGAATTTAAAATGTGAAAAAATAGTATAGAAGAAAACTCAAAGCTTTATATATACATAATTATATATTATTAATTTCTATACATATATATAAAAAAATACCTAATGGCAATCCATGAATTGAATACTAACTCTCGAAGACATGAATTGAATCCCCACTTTTCTTTTTTTCGCTTTTTTCAAGTTACAAATTTTAAATATTGTATTATAAAAACTTAATAGAAAAACTCACCGTTTAGTTTTCTCCGCACATGTGAGGTGCCTATGTATCTGATTCTGATCGGAAGTACACCTCTGCAGGAAATCCAGATTCTCGCAAACGGCAACCGACTACCCAATCCAACCGTGCATCGGGAACATTTCCGGTTCCCCATGACAACTTAGGGAGATGATCCCAATGGACGGGTAGATTGGGCCGCGCGTGTAAGGCGCGCTCTGTGGTGAATTCGTGCGTTCTCGGTGAAGTAGCATCGTTTTCTCCATGGGCATGGATACTAAATGTAAAACGAGGTTGATTCATCCTGAGCCGTCGGATGGGGATTACACTATTTATTTAGAAATCGAACGTCGGAAGTCGGAACAACTCCAAACGCAAGCTCTCGCGTCTGATGAGGTGGTTTACTTTTACGTGAAATCAATAACGGAAGGGAAGCAGCAATAAGAGGGGAGAGAGTGGGGCACGGGGCACGGGGCACCGCCTCCTGTCCTGCTGTCCTGCTGTCCTCCTGTCCATCGCCATCTAGCCAGGCGATTGGTACGATCCAATCGTTCTGGATCGTGCAGCAGCCTTTAGACAGAGCGGGGCCTGCAGTGGTGGGACCAGGTACAACTATCAGCACGCTCACACTCACCTGGAGTACAAATGCGAGAGCTACACGTGTTAGGAAGATCACAATACGACAATACAGAGAGAGAGTGATGCGATAGCGTAAAGATCGCCGCCGCCTAGGGTTTTATTTATTTATTTCTTATGTGTTTGTGCTCTCTTTAATCTCGACAGTGAATACGATTGGAAGGAATATCCCTTGTTCATCTCTTCATTTTATTTGCCAAGGTTTCTGCATTTTCGGTTTTGTTGTCTACAACAACTGCGAACTGTGTGAAGTGTGAATAAGGAACATGGAGAAAGATATTTCATCAAATTCTGTTGTTACTAAAGCATCTGGCCTTCTTTTTCCTACCGCCTTCACTGGACCGGGAAACGAAGATGGTTTCTTCAACCTCAACTTCTCAGGGGCGGCGGATTTCCATTTCTCCGCTTCATCCGGCATAAATCAAGGAATTACTCCATTTGATATCGGAATTCCGCTAATTTCGACGTCAGATCCTGTGGCTTTCAATTTCTTCGGTGACTCTCGAAACAAAAATATGATTGGTTGCGATGCAGACGGAGATCAACCACCGAAATGCTCTATCAGCTTCATCAACTCCCAGAAGATAATACTCCCCAAACCCGAGCCATTCGATGAGCAACTGATGATGGACAATCCCATCGAAATGTGCAGCTTCAGATCAGAAAGCCTCGATCAGATTCTGCCTCTTTGCGACTGGAGATTTCGTCAGTTACCGGAGCTCCGTTCTATCGAACAAGCTTCTAATGATCTCGGAATTTCGATTAGTTCTCATATGCAACAAAACGAGCTCGCCATCGTCGAATCTTCTTCTCAGGTAAATCTCCAGTCGTCGTCATCAACCGACTCTTATACACTCGAAGCTATAGTGAGAAACTTCGCGTTACCGAACCCTAGTTCCGTCGCTTGGCTACAGGCGCCAAAGCGAAGCCCTCCGTCATCGGCTGCAGTGCACACGAGCACATTGGCTAGGCAGCGACGGAAGAAGATCGGCGACAGGACGAGGTGCCTGCAGAAGCTGATGCCATGGGACAAGAAAATGAGCATGGCGACGTTGCTGGAAGAGGCGTACAAGTACATAGAATTCCTGAAGGCGCAGCTTAGAGCACTGCAGACCATGCCATGTCAGTCGAGCATCGAGTGGGAGGTGCTACCAGGAAATGTCGGTTTGGAACTTGGTGGGTTGGAGAAACTGAACCGACAACAACTGCTGCAGGTGCTGGTGAATTCTCCCGTGGCACAGACCATGCTGTACTCCAAAAGACAATGTGTTTTTTCATGGGAGCAGCTGCTTTTGCTGAATAAAATCACTGAGAACAAACAGCAGACGTTATTGTTAGGTTCTTCTTCCTCTTCTCGAGATCCTTGAAGCGGCAGTGTTTCCAAACCGATATGCTCTCTCTCTTACCTATGTAGGAATAGTACAATATGACCCATTTGCATCCGAGTGTGCAACTATGACTTCGTAGGAGCTTATTAGTGTAACCATAATGGACTGCAACAGTTCATTGGAAGTTGTAAGAATTTGATCTCTTTCTTCCTTTCGTCCTTACTTTGCAATGTTCTGTTCATTATAAACATTAGAAGTTGGAAATTATCCTTTTCTCTGGTTATGTTTTTGATGCTTCAGAAAGAAATCCACTAAGAGAAGCAAGCTGGAAGGAATAAATAATTAAGATTAAGTAGAATTTGTTTGGATTTAAGATATACTTATTTAACTGAAGCAAATCAAAGACAATATTTGTTTAAGGAACTAAGAAAGGTTTTCATTCCGTATTCTTAATTATTTCACTTTTTTTTGGACGGGAACAAACAAGAAACACTCCACCTCCTATCCATTCCAGGCCTGGAAAGCTTGCTCTCCGAGCTAGACTGGGAATCTGAAGGTTGATCAGTGGAACAGAAATTTTAAGCCTGGTTATAGTTTCCAGGTTAGAATAAGCCATGTCATTCCCTGGATCAAAATTTGAGTCTGTTCTATGTATGTGGGAGAGATCGATTCACAATTTTCTCCTTTATTTGCTTGCCGAGATTTGATGTTAATTGCAATTTGCCGGACAATTAAACATTATTAGAATTCGTGCTAAAAATACCACTTCCCGTCCTCCCTCAGAGCTAAAAGGAGGTATTAAATGCGATTGCAAGGAGACGAGAGTGTCTGTTGCGTCATGTTTTATTATGTAAGCTAAGCCAAATAGGGTACAATCCACAAGGGCGATATATGCCTTACAAACTAGACTATAGCTGTCAATGGGTCGGATTTACCTGACAGAACTGAACAGATCGAATCAATTATGTCGATTCCGGTGCTCTATTTTGTGTTCCAATTAATAACTGGAGGAATGATTTTTGCTCTTGCAAACCGATTAACACTGTGACAGAAAGGGTATAAAAGTTATTTTATTATATCTTTTGTTTAATTTTCTTTTTTTTATTATATCTTTAATGAGTAATAAAATAACCATATTTGTGTATTTAATTTATCTCTAATTGCAAGAGTTGAAAGTGTAATTTTAATTATTACTTTCCATCTCAATTAATCCCCTCTCATTAAGTCTTATACTCAAGGTTTCAAATATCATTTTCTCTTATCAAATTATATATAATAAGTTATTTTTCACTAATAAATGCCACTAATTAAATTTATGTCAATATTTTTAATAGTAATATAAACCCATATATTTTAAAATTGACCCAATTAATGAAAATGAAATACATAATTTAGAACTAACCAAAAAAGAAATATAAAATAAGTAATTCAACTTTTGGGTTAAATGTGTTAACCTTTAATGTCATAAATAAATAATAAAAATTAATAAAATATAAAATACATAAATTTTGTAAAAAAAAAAACATTCAGAAACATGTATAATATCATATATTTATCATATGAAAAAAAAGTAAGTATGCCATATCATAATTATTTTTACACACAAAAAATACTAAAAAAAGTTATAGAAAAAATTGAACACATCTATAATTCTATATTTACATTACTATTAAAAATATGAATAAAATTATGGATTTTTTTTTTACTAAAATCAAGGTTTTAAAAATCGACCATGAAACAAAATCGCTTTGGCTTTCGATTTTTGGGTTAATGGTTCAACCGTCCAGTTTGAGCAGGTCAAACCGATAAGATGGAAAATATAATGTAACTTTTTATTTTGATCGTTAGATTAGGATTACATTAAAGTCCACTATATATATACATTATCATAAGAGGGGAATGTGAGACTTGGAGAATGAGGCAACTAGTTAAAGCTGAGAAGTGAGAAAAAAAAAAGATAAAGAAGAAGAATAAGTAAAAGAAGAAACCGCCATTAGTGGCTATCTCTACATTCATCATCACTACCGCTACAACACCACTTGTCCTTTTTTTACATTTCTCTAAATCTTTCTTAGATCCTAGATCGTTTGCTTTATTAGTGTATTTTGTATTCCTAATATAAGATCGGTGTTTAATCTCTCATCTCTTGCATTGATTTTTTGATTTTTTCATTAGAGTTGTAATTTTTATATTGTTACAACTTTAAAAGAATCATATAAATGAGAAAACTCAAAATCAAAATGGAAAAACTAAAAATCCTAACTAATTTTGGCCATTAGGAATAACCGAACAACATTATGAGATATGAAAGTTTTTTTTTTCAATTTTTTTATTTTCTATTTTATATTTTAAAATAAATAAAAAAATTGGAATTAATTTGAAAGCAACTTGATAACAATTAACTAGGTTAAACATTTTAACGGTTAAACCATCCTAAAAAGCGATTCTCTGATCATTTCAACATTTTTTTTCTTTTTTTTTTTTTTGTAAAATAGTGGTTCATGGTCAAAATGGAACCACTGACCTAACCATTTCCTGAGACAAACTATTAAACCTTCTAGTCTGGTCCGGTTTTTAAAATAATGACTAAAATACTCATTTTTGAATTTAGTTTCTATTTAATTGTAAGGTTTAAATTGTAATTTGAATAACTACTTTTCACCTCATTCAATTTTCTCTATTTAAATATTATACTTTTTCGATAAATGAACAAAAGAAAAAAGATACACCAAAAAGATAAAACACTACAAAAAGAAGAGTCTATCTAAGCAAATAGGCATATCAATGATACTTAAAACTTCACAATTTGATATGATTATAACATTTTTGGATGGGGTGTTTATGTAACCAGATTCAAATGTTGCAATCTGCATCTGATTAATAATGTGAAAACAAAAAATAAAAAAT
Source organism: Nelumbo lutea (assembly GCF_056320005.1). Classification (NCBI taxonomy): domain Eukaryota; kingdom Viridiplantae; phylum Streptophyta; class Magnoliopsida; order Proteales; family Nelumbonaceae; genus Nelumbo; species Nelumbo lutea. The sequence continues at coordinate 143,282,694 of NC_142684.1, forward strand.
GCATAAAGTTTATAGAAATTTTTTAAAATATTAATTATTACTATAATTATCATCATCTAGAATGATGATAAAAGCCATTTGGATGTTGCAATCTGCAATGTGAAACTTTTTTAGACTAAAATTACCCTCTACATTTTTTGTTTGAGAAAGGGTAAAAAGCCATTTTATTACAATTTTAATGGCTACTAAAATGCTTATAAATGTGTATTTAGTCCATTTCTAATGGTAAGGCTGAAAATGTAACTTCAATTATTACTTTCTACCTCATTTAATCCCCTCTCATTAAGTCTTATACTTAAATTATTAACTCTCATTTTCTCTTATTAAATTAGATATGTGTCAATATTTTTAACATATAAACCCATATATTTTAAAATTGACTCAAAAACAAAACCATTTTTAATCCAAGTGGTGGCTAAGCAATTCAACCATCCGAATTGATCAACCTACAAAGTCATAGTTAGGTAATAAAATTTTTAAAATAGAAATAAATATAGACTTACAAAAATGTAGAGAAAATTAGACACATTTATGATAATTTTATTAATCAAATTAAAAAATAAGTATAATAAACAAAAATTATTTTATTGGTAATGAAAATGAAATACATAATTTAGAACTAACTAAAACTGAAGTTACTTTATTGTTTGAAAAAGATCAATAGTTCAAATTTTGGGTCAAACATGTTAACCTTTAATGTCATAAATAAATAATAAAAGTAAGTGTGAAATGTTAGAATTATTTTTACACACAAAAATATAGAAAAATTGAACACATCTATAGTTCTATATTTACACTACTATTAAAAATGTGAATTAGATTGTGGAACTTTCTTTTGACTAAAATACTCATTTGGGAATTTATTCCCTATTTAATTATGGGGTTTAAATTGTAAACTAAACTACTACTTTTCACTCCATTCAATTCCCTCTATTTAAAACTTACATTTTTTGATAAATGCACAATAAAAGAGATGCACCAAAATATTACAAAAATAAGAATCTAGCCAAGCATGTAGACCTATCAATGATACTTGAAACTTCATAACTCGATCCAATTATCATATATTTGGATGAGGTGTTTATATAATCAAATTTGGAATTGCAATATGCATCCGATTAATAATAAAAAACAAAAATAAAAAATACATAAAGTTTATAAAAAATTTTGGGTACATTATTACTATCATTATCATTATCTAGAATTACCTCGTGCAAAGCACGTGTAAGTTACTAGTATAAAGATAAGGGAAAATTACGGATACCTTGTAGTTTTGGGGTAGTCATGACACTTTAGGCTCGGTTTGGAAGGAGTGCAAATGCAAATATGTAGTGTGTAAAACCTTGTATTTTGTATTGTTTTGTATGTATTTGTAATGTACATATTTGTATTTGTACTCCTTCCAAATTGAGCCTTAGGGAATGTTGTTTTTTGGATTTTGAAAAGGGAAAGTTGGTCAATGGGATTTTGATTTCCATTCACCAAGATACTCATGTTTTTTTTTTTCAAATTTATGTGGGGTCTATGGAAATTTTATTTTCCTTTAGGGTAAGTGATATCCATTTCCTAGGTGAGTTATAAGTAACTTTTCCACCTAGGGCCCCGAGGAAAGTTGCCAACATTTGGATGAAACAAAATTGCCCATTTTAATAATGACTTCTTATTGCTAAAATAGTCATTTTCTTATTTACCTGGGGAATAAAAGAATATAGGTAAATGCACCTACCCGAGTAAGTAACTTCCTAAAAAGTGAACGAGGTGTTAAGGCCCTCAACCTTCAAGAGTGATAATTATTAATTACATACTCTAATCTGTCATAAATCAATATTCAAGTCCAGAACCATTAATCAACGTTGTGTGAACAGTAAAATTATCAAGTTGCTCATTTTAATTTCCTTTTATTAGGGTTGTCAACGGGTTGAGTTTGGGCCGGGACTAGCTAGAACCAGAATTGACCCGACATGAAATATTGAGTAGGGCTGTTCACGGGTTGGGTTGGGTCAGTTTACTGAGGTTTTTCCAACCGACCCGACCTGGTCGGTTACATGAGATGGAAACCGAAACCGACCCAGTGTTAAGCAAAACTAACCTGGTCGGTTTGAGTGAGGTTGGGTCGTTTGGGTCGACTTCGGCTCTAAGTTCATCCATGCCCCCCATGACCCATGTGCCTGTGTGGTGCAAGTTTGGGTTGTCAGATATTTCAGTTTTTATGTAAAACAGAAATATCTTTATTTAACAATTTAAATGTAAAATATATTTAAATTAAAATTGAAATATATATTTAAAATCAAAATATATATTTAGATAGATTATATTTAAATAGTTAAGTAGGAACTAAGTCGGTTTGGTTCAACCCAAACCATCGGTTTATGAATTTGTACAACCCGAAATGACCGGTGCTGATGAAAACCCGACCGACTCGGGTTGGGTCAGTCCGGGTTGGTCGGTTTGGTTGGGTTGGGCCTTCTTATGAACAACCCTAATATTGAGGACACAAAACTGAGCTAGATTTTATAGGGTTTGTATTTTTTAGACCCAGAACTGAACCAATCGATTCTCGGGACAATTGGGTCTGATCCAATGGACTCGATTATAGTATATATATATATATATATATATACACACACACACAGCTCAGATTGGGTCTGAATCAATTCGGAACTAGATGGAACCGGTTCTGAATCAATAATAATCGGGACACTATATTAGGACCTAGAACCGACCCACCGATTCCAATTCTTGGAACCAGAACTGACCCAATCAATTCAAGTCCATCAGGTTGTCGGACTCCACCTATTAGCAACCCTACCTTTTATAATACCCTAATAATGATTTTGTTGAGCTGGTTTAAGAAAATGGCCAGATTCTGATGCAAGTTCAATATTATAGAACTCTAAAAAGTCTCTTTGAAATTGTCTCAAAAATATGTGAAGGGTAGTTTTTGGATTTTGAAATGTTTAAAGGCACGCTTGACATCATGTGCTGTCAAGTGAATGCTAACGATTAGATTTTGAGTGTTGATTTAATTTTTTGAAAATTCAGGGTACTTGTTGCATTTGAAAGTTGAAACCGTTTAAGTGTCATTACCCCAAAATTTAGGGTACTATTTTGTAATTTTATTAAGGTGACATTATCAAAAATGAAGTTTTAAGTCATTATATATCTATCTATCTATCTATCTATCTATCTATCTATCTATAACTATATATAAAGTTATTAACATAGTCAATTCTAGATGTCAAGCATAATTGGGTCTAATCAGGTTAGACCCTATTACCTTGGGGGGTGTTTGGTATACAATGTTAATGTGTTGTTCTGCCATATATGAGTCATTTCAATAAGAGAAAATGCATTTGTGCTGAGACAAGAAATAATTTGGTGGGAATGGTGAAGAAATTGATATTTGGGAAAACTTGGTTTCCAAGCCTTCTCCTATTCAAAAGTTGAATCTGAAAAACCAACAAACTCTACAATTTCAAAGGCCTCCTAGTTGATTAATAGCTGTTCTAGAACTTGGATCATGAATATCATTCATTGCCTCTTCTTAGAAGAAGTTAGATGCATTCTACAGGTCCCTTGGAGTTGATCAATCTCTTAAGACCGAGTTGCATGGGGGTTAACAAAGACGGGAGGTTGATGGTAAGGTTCACATATATACCATTTGGTAATTAGAGAAGTTATGAACAGAGGCATTGTAGAATCCCAAATATGGAAAGAGTTTGTAGTTCAAAAGCTATCTGGAGAGTTAAATACTTCATATGGAGATGCCTTCAAAATTTGGTTCCTACCTTCACCAAACTGAAAGAGAGGCATGTATAGTATAGATCAATGAAGAATGCACAAGATGAGCTTCCTTTGAAACCATAAGATCTTGTTTTCTTGTTCTAGAACTTCTAATATATATATAATACAATTTCTAATTTTAGAAATATGATGAGAAATAGTATTTAAAGTGTCTTGATCACATAAATTTAAAATGTGACATGTACATCTAATATGAAATAATTTATCATTTAAACATGGTTTAATTGAGATTTAAAAATATTTATTATTGAATCATTATTACTAACATTATAAAAAATAATAGAAAAAAGTTTATTTTCAATTTCATAAGTATGTAAAGCATTTAAAATAATTGTAACAAATATGGGGCCAGTATGTGGTCATTCAAGTCTAGTAAAACTTAAAATTATTTTTAATAAAATCCAATTTCCATCAATAAAATGTCTAATAACACAAATATAACTTGTAATATATTTAGAGGTTCAAATATTAGAAGTTGGTGTAACTTTAGAATTAAGTGTTGATAAAGTAGAAATTAAATTATGTTTATATGTATAAAAAAATTTAAAGCTTCTACTCTAATGGTATTTCTAGAAACTTTTATAAATTTGAGATTTACAAATTATTGTAAAAATCTTTCTAACCTAGTGTCTTTGGTTAAAAAAATGATTATTTGGCATATACAATATATACTTTCCTAATTCTTGTATCATTTTTTCTTGAGAATATTGAAAATTACCAAAAAAAAAAAACTACATCTAATTTGTGTTTGTGATAATTATTTACCATCTTCTACATTTTTCATATGAGTGGCCATATGTCTGCCTAAATGGCAATAAACCTGTTAATGGGTCGAGTAGCCTGACGGATTGGCCTAGCCCATCCTACTATTTTTTAGGCTTAGACAAAATTTCAGGTTCATGAGCTCAAGCTTGGGCTTTAAATACCAAGCCTAACAAATATATATATATATATATATATATAGATATGTTTATTAATTTATTATTAAATACTAATTTACTATTCAAGAAATACGAATTAGTTTATTAATTTATTAAATTATTACCAAATTAGTATAATATAACATTTGCCATAGAATCAATAACAACCAATGTTGTTGTATTGTGATTGAACATCATTGAAATTAAACATGTTGAGAAATTGATTTTTAAGAACAACCATTTTTAAAAATAATAGTATTAAAACTAAAAAAATAAAAAATAATTAAATTGTGATTTAACACGTCTGCATGCTTAGAATCTCAACTTGATTTCAACTTTTGAATCCTCCAAACCTCCCAAATTGATAACTTGAGATACTTAAACAAACATTCTTGTTGAAACTTGAATAAAGTTGCGAATTAGAGAAGTATGAGAGTGTATGTATATGAGTATTTGAGAGCATGAGAAAGTATGAGTGTATGAGAGAGTATGAGAATTGGTGTAATGAGAATGATGGAGGATAAGGGTATTTATAGGAGTTGAAGTTAATTCCATGGACCAAAATACCTTAAAAAAGTAGTCATTTTTAGTTGTTGGGAAGGGTATTTTAGTTATTATAAAGATAATTATCACTTTATCCAAATGTTTCTCAAATTAGCTATTGTATAGCTAATAGGGGCATTATTTTCATTTTATTCTTCCCTATAAAGCCAACGACTAATTAGGGGATATTTATGCAAAAAAATCCAAAAAAGCAAAAACTAGCCATTGGGACGATCCCAATGGCTATATTAAGTAGATAAGTTGATGCGGCCCACTACAGACCATGTTGTACTATGGGCCCATGACAACACTACCTGCTTTATTGTATTGTTCCATATCGGCCTGCAAACCTAAAAGCCCAAACCTGACACTAAAGCTGCAAATTGGGCTATGCTGGGCCAGCACGACACGACCCGCCAACGGCCAACGCAAAGAGCAGGCCATGCTTCCCATCCCTGGGATAAGTTGGTGGATCAGCCTAGAACGAACCATGGTCTGGGCCCATGTGGGCATGCGTCGTACAGGGTTGTAGGAATGGGCTGATCGGGCTGCAAACCATGTTGTGGGCCTGGCCCATACCATTCTAGGCTACGAGCTAAGTCTGGGCCTGGGATGAATTGAGCTAGGCTGTTTTTTTTTTGTTTTGTTTTTTTTTTTTGACATTTTGATTTTGTTGTTAAGTAAAATTAAAATACTTAACTTTCCTTTGGGAACAATTGAACAAATTGAAAAAATAAAAATTCTAACAAAGAAATGAAAAAATGCTTAACAAAATACAAAATGTCAAATGGACAACAAAATGGAAAAAAATAGGAATTTTATTTCATTTAAATTTGAAAATTGAACAATACAATGGTAAAAAATACTTAACAAAATGGAATAAAATATAAAAGATATAATAAAACTATAAATTGAAAATTAAAAATTACATTGTTGAAAAAATAACATATAATTTAAATAAAATAACAAACTTTACAATAATTTTAAAAAATGCTACGAAATTATTGAGTATACAAAAAGAATATTATCTTCATCATTTTTCTTCAAGTTCTACCTCCATCTTTATCTTGATTTTGATCAACTATTTCAGGTGAATCATCATGTGTAATGCCTTGCCCTCCTTTGTCATGTAATCTATTCTTAACATCTAGCCAATCTTTGAAGCAGATGCATATCTCCAAACTTTTATCATTCACACAACTTCTCTTGTCATCCAGCACCCTATTACCTGCATTAAAACAACACTCTGATGGAACTGTAAACACCAGAGGGGTTAGTAGATCGTGTGCCATGGTGGCAAAGACTAAATAATTTTTTTCATGTCCATTCCACCAAGATAAAATATCAAAAGTATTCATTCCTTTCAAGTCGAATGAATCACTTAAAATAGAAAAAAAATATTTGTAAATAAAAATTAAGTTCAATAAATGAACGTGTTGATGAGGTGGCAACAGATTTATACCTCTTACTTATTAAAGACCAAAGTCTATCTTCTGCATTATTGGAACCAGTTGTTTCAGAAGTGGAAGTTGCACTTGAACAAGTTGTAGATTTTTTATACCCTACCATATTAGATTCATTTATGCTATACATTTCAAATAATAAACTATTATTTTTTTTTTCTTTTTGATTTCCAATTTCAATATTCATATTTTCACAATATGATTCAAGTAAAATATCTACACACATCTTTTTCTAATCTTAGGATCTAATATTGCAGTTAAACAATAAAGAGTTGAAATGTTCTCCTAATATGTATTTTTTTAATTTATTTTCTATTATTTCAACAATACCATTAAATTGTGGATTTTTCTATTTTGCAAAACATGCACTAATCATGAATAATTGGTTAACTAAAAGACAACTAGTTGGGTAATAAACACCAAAAAATTCCTTAGTTGCATCATAAAAATTGTGTAAAAAACCTCTTATACAATTGGCCATTTCCCAATCTTCATCAAGTATAATATCATGTGGCATTTTTGAATTATAAAAATCAGAAAATAATTGTTTATATGGAATACAACTCTCTAACATAAAATAGGTAGAATTCCATCTATGTTGAACACCTAACATAAAATGTTTAGATTTTAAACCATAATTATGACAAAAATATTTAAATTCTTGTTTTCTTGCTATATATATAATACATCAATTTATAATTTTAGAAACATGATGAGAAATAATATTTAAAGCATCTTGAATACATAAATTTAAGATATGACATGCACACCTAATATGAAATAATTTACCATTAAAATAAGGTTTTAATCGAGATTTTACAATATTTGTCATTGGATCATTATTATTGGCATTATCAAAACTAATAGAAAAAATTTTATTGTCAATTCTACAAGCATGGAAAGTATTTAAAATACTTGCAACAATAGCTAGGTCAGTATGTGATCATTCAAGCCTAGTAAAACTTCAAATTCTTTTTTGTAAAAGCTAGTTTTCATCAATATATAAAATGACTAGTAACACATATAATTTATATTAAATTTAGAGGTCCAAATATCAGAAGTAATTGCAATTCTAGAATTAGGATTTGATAAAATAGAAATTAAATTTTGTTTATATGAATAAAAATTTTTCAAAGCCTATGCTCTAATAGTATTTCTATAATTTTTTAAATTGAAGATTTACAGAATTATGTAAAAATTTTTCAATTACTATCCTTAGCTAATAAAAATGGTTGTTCAGCATGTACAATATATTTTGCCAATTCTTGCCTCATTTTTTCTTGTAAATATTTAAAAGTACCAAACCCCCTCCCAATTTGTGTTCGGGATGTTTTCCCTTCTTCTTGTTTCTCATGGGTGAGCAAGTGTTTACCCAAGTGGCTAATACCACCTTTACTACACTAGCTAAAGTCACTCCTATATTTTTGGCATACAACCCTTTTTCCCTTCCCCTCAACCTCATCTATTTTAAATAGTTTTCAAATTGAGCTAGTCAATTTAGTTCTCTTCTTTTTCCTACCCCCTAGTAGCAGTACTAGTACTAGGGGTGGGAACTTCAGCAATTTCAGTAGCATCAATATCAATGCTAATGCTATCATGTTGTTATTGAATATCTCCGGCATTAAACATGCTAGGGAATTGGTTTTGAGAGGAGTCAATCATTTTTTTTTAATTCTAAAGAATAAAAATTAATTTAATTGCACTCACCTGGATTGCCAGTTTAGAATCTCAACTTGATTTCAATGGTTGAAGCCTCTAAGCCTCACAAATTGCTAACTTGAGATACTTGAGCAAGCTTCTTGTTGAAACTTGAAAAAAGTCAAGACTTAAGAATTAGAAAGTAGAGAGAGAGAGATAGAGAGAACATTCAGAGTATGATAGCTTGAGAAAGTATGAGAAGAGAATCACTGAATTGGTGCGGTGAGAATGTTGGAGAATTGGTCTATTTATTATAGCAATTAAAAATAATTCAATTGTCCAAAAATACCCTAAAAACTAGCCATTGTTTAGTTGTTGGGAGGGGTATTTTGGTCATTGTAAAGTCATTTTTCATTTTACCTAAAATACCCCATAAACTAGCTATTATATAGCTATTGGGGGGCATTTTTGTCATTTTTCTTCCCTAAAGACAAAATACATAAATACATAGTTGTTTATAGCTGTTGGGGGTATTTCTATAGTCCCCGCACCAAAAAAAAAAAGCTAAACTATACCTCAAGTGGGCTATGTTTAGCCCATTGCGGGCCCGTGGACCATACCGTGTCGTATCGACTCATGGACATAAAATCCTTGGCTCAACATGAAACATGACCCACACGATCATGTTATACTTGGCACAACCCATATGCCATCGTTACAAGTCACAGGCGGCGCAACTTGATTTACAATGGTTTGATTTATAGCTCTACCCAACACAACCCATACCCCCGGGTTGTGCCCCGCATGATATATAATAGGCCAATTTACAACTCTACTCACTTAACACTTGAATATCTCCCATGCCTTCAAAAAAAATCTCCCATGAATAACAATACACACGTACGGGAGATGTTCTCATAGCAAATCCGTTGCTTATCCGAATCAGAATTTGCTCTTCATGGGAAATTTTCTCAATGTACTACTGTGATTCGTTGCTAGTTTGAACTCCACGTTTTTCAATTCAAGATTAGCACTAGTGTTAGTTAGGGGTGTCAGTGGCATTCGAAAATCCAATTTCGAATTCGATATTCGATATAATCAAATCGAATTCGGATATGAACTAATTCGATTCGATAAATATCTGAATTCGATCGATTATTTAATTCTTATATATAATATATAAAATATTTTATATAATTTATTTATAATAATTAATTTATATAAATAATTTATATATTTATACATTTTATATTAATAAAATATTTATTTTATATATTTATTAATTATCTAAAATAATTAATTAATCGAATCGAATATTCAAATATTTAATTAGATTCGAATTCGGATATTAATTTTCAATACCTGTTAGATATCAAATCAAATATGGATATCGGAATTTCTAATTAGATTCGAATTCGGATATTGCCTGATCTAATTCGAATTTGATCCATTTACACCCCTAGTGTTAGTGTCTGACTATTTGTTACGTAAATGTTAGCACGCTAGGAGGATAAGATGCACTTCGTGTAGTTTAGATTACATATGGATTGTACGTGCTATGATGCGCCGAATCTCAGTTTACAGGCAGGAAGGGAATGTTCAATTTTCGATGTACATATAGCATATTTCTATCGAATTGGGATCTGCTACTCACAGATCGCGCCTCACACCGACTTCACACCCACATTCCATTTGGTACGAAAACATCTCCTATCTATATAATTTAATTAACTATTGGTATTTTTTCATTATTATTCAATAATTTGTGCAATAAAATACTGTTAATAAAATGGGTTCTGCATTTTAAATTTTCATTAAGGTCTCAACACATAAGTTATCTAATAATATTATTAAAACTATCAATTAATATTTTTATATTTAAATTTCTTATTTTTATTAGTGTTTATTAATTTTGATTAAATAACAAATTTTATATTATATATATATATATATATATATATATATATATATATATATATATATATATGTTATATATTTTTTATACTAGACTAGAATTAAATAAAAAAATTTAATTTGTATAAATATCATAGTTTTATAATTAACATAGGCCTCTTTATCAATAGAAATCGTACAAGCCCGAGCCCGACCCGACCATCAGGACTAGATCTTGAGCCCGAGCCCAGCCCTTATATAAAGCCCGAAGCTCGATTTGTACACAAAAGTCTAAGTTTAGTATACTTTTATAAACTAATATTATATTAATTTAGTAATAATTTAATAAATTAATAAAGTAATTTATATTTCCTAATAGTAACAAGCATATATATATATATATTATTTATTATATATAACATAAGTACTTCTTTATATATGTAATAGTATCGGGCCGTTCTAGGGATGAGGTGGCGAAATTTGAAGATTCCCCATCTTTGATTAGGAATGGGGTGCCTTGCCCATGAACTCACCCAACATTGAGGTGCAGTTGCCTTGCCTTGAACCCGCCTGACGTTGGGGATGGGGTAGGGATGGAGTAGAGTGTCTTGACTATGGGGCCAGGGACAGGGATGGGGTGCCCCGCCCTGAATCCACCCCGCTGTCATTCCTATGTAATTGTTAATTATTAGAGAAATTAATAAAAATGTTAACTTTTGTAATTACTTTTATTTATTTAAAGTTAATCAAATTCATTTAAAAATAATAAAAATAATAACAATTATTAAAATTACTATAAATTATTAATAAAAATAAATTTATTAAGAAATATTTGTTCATATTAAATTAACAATAATTATTTTCTATAAATTAATATTAAATAAATATATATATTTTATTAAAATTTTAGATATTAACATTAACTTTAAATAATTTTAATTAATTAACAATAAATTTTAATTATTAATTTAATATAAACTAATAGTAAATACATCACATTATAAGAGATGTTAACGATGTACGGCCAAAATATGCTATAAGTCCGGATTCAGTTATATTTACCAACTGAGCACGATTCCCTTTCATAAAACACGGACAACGTGCTATGAATCAGAGGTCCCGCTTTTATGAACTAAGATGCCTGTGTTTGGTTGGTTATAAAATTTTTCGGTATCGTAATCAACCGGAGATTCGAAAACATATTGACGTGTCCGATTCATATATTGAATGATGTAAAAGATTGAGCCAAGACCGTCGTTGATATGGCGTCTTCGGTCTTTCTCTTCAATGATGTTGATCGGTTGATCCTCAGTAACGCGGACGGCGAGTCAACGACCTTCTTTCTAGAAGGTAAGACGCAAGGCTTAATAGCCTTTCTGGCGGCTCTCTCTCACTCTCTCTCACACACACACAGTCTTACTCGGTCTCTGTATTTATAAAATCGTTCTCAGTTGGTAGTTCTTTTCGACCTCTGTCGTCTGACTTTGCCCCAAACAACCTGAAGGCTGAAGAATTTGAAGAAGTCCGACTCTGACCCTACCTGACGAATTTGAAGAAGAAGAAGAAGAACACAACAAAAACTAGAAATTACGGGTAAATTTTCGATTGATTTCTTATATTCGTTTGAACATTTCTTTTAGAGATTCCTGGAATTTGGTCTTCAGTGATTTCCAATTTCGGTTTCAATTCATATAGTGGGGACTGGGGAGAAGATTTTCTTGTTTATGTGACGAAATTTTGTTTTTATTAGAAAAATCTGTTGCTTTGCGTGAATTGTATCTCTGAATCACAATTTCATTGTCTTGTTTGATGGTGGTTTAAGGTTTTTTCTTTCTATGCTTTTGGAGGGACATACTGTTTCTTTTTTTCATTTTCCTTTGCTACAAAGGGATTTTTCTTTCAGCATTTTTTTGTGTGAAAGGTTGGAGTTTTGACATTTCTGGAAGGGGGAGAATCTCTGAATTTGTTTATTGTGCCTGATGGTTAGTACCTGTTGCATCCGCACAGTGCGCTTGAAAATTTTAGTTTTAGATTGTCAAAAGCTTCGGGAGATTTCCCCCCTTTTTGATCTGCTAGAGCTTCTGGAAATTTTAATGCCCAATTACAAAAAAAAAAAAAAAGATAAATAAGAAATTCGCTTTTGTATCATGATGCCCCCAAAAATGCTAGAAAAAATATCTACGTTCTTCTAATTTGGAGTATCATCTTCACTTTCCCAATTCCTTGTATTGCGCTGTTGCAGGTTGAACCTTCTCTTTCCAAGAACTCGAGAAGGTAGGCATACTCCGCATTTTTCATAATATTAGAGAACTGACCATAGTTCTTTACCTACATCCGTATTAGTCATCAGTAGAGAGAATTTCTCAAGCAAACAACCAATGGAAGACTCAAAGCCTGAACTCATACCAGCTTTTCAGATACAGTGTCAATGGTGCCCATATATCCTAAGATTTTTCTCATGCCACTACTGTTGCGCATTCTGAACACATGGATGGGTCCGTGAAGTTCAACCTAGATAGCTCCCCTGACTCCCCAATTTCAATTCACTTTGACTGTGATACTTTTACTTCATTGAGCAATAGCCTGGAGCAGTACAGTTCAACAGAGAACCTTTCAGGGAATATTAGTCCTTCCTGTAATTCCTCACTTGAAATTAACAGCTCTTTTCCCAGGATTATCCCTTCTCCTGTCCATCTTCCAGACAGTGCAGAGCTCTATTCTGGTGGGAGTTCACTTTCAAAGGATGCAAACCGTGATCACAGTATGAAAAACACCTTACAGGAACTAGAGAACGTTCTAATGTGTGATGCTTATGAAGATGAGTTAACCACTTCCGGGAATAAGTGGTTGCAAGTCTCGACTCAGAGATCAAAGGACTGGAGCTGGGAATCTCTCCAGAGATCGCATGTGATTCAACCTCAACCCTACCTTTCTTCCAGGAATCTGAGGTTGGGTGCTGGAGTTGATTCTGAGAAACGTCATAGGGCAACTGAGACATCCTATCGGGAAATTGTGCAGACTGATGTGAAGCAATTGTTAATCAAGTGCGCAAGGGCTCTCAATGAAAAGAGAACAGATTATTTCATGAGGTTGGTCCAACATACCAGGGGTGTTGTATCCATCTCTGGAGAACCAATCCAGCGTCTTGGTGCTTACATGTTAGAAGGACTGGTGGCGAGAAAGGAGGCATCAGGCACAAACATCTACCGTGCATTGAAGTGTAGAGAGCCAGAGAGCCAAGATTTGCTCTCATACATGCAAATTCTGTATGAAATCTGCCCATACCTTAAGTTTGGTTACATGGCAGCCAATGGGGCAATAGCAGAAGCATTCAGAACTGAAGATCGGGTTCACATCATAGACTTTCATATTGCTCAGGGAACACAGTGGCTGACTCTGATACAAGCACTGGCAGCAAGGCCAAGTGGACCTCCTCATGTGCGGATCACTGGGATTGATGATGCAGTATCTAAGTATGCCCGTGGAGGCAGTTTAGAGTCAGTTGGGAAGAGGTTTGCAGCTATTTCTCAGAAATTGAAAATTCCTGTTGAATTCCATGCTGTGCCAGTCTTTGCAGCAGATGTAACACGAGATATGCTTGGTGTGAGAGATGGGGAAGCAGTGGCTGTGAACTTCAACCTGCAGCTCCACCACACACCTGATGAGAGTGTTGATGTGAATAATCCAAGGGATGCACTACTGAGAATGGTGAAGTCACTTTCTCCCAAGGTAGTCACCTTGGTTGAGCAGGAGTCCAACACAAACACGACCCCATTTTTAACAAGGTTTGTGGAGACCTTGAATTTTTACTCAGCAATGTTTGAGTCAATTGATGTGACTCTTCCAAGGGATAGGAAGGATCGGATCAGTGTGGAACAGCACTGCTTAGCCAGAGACATTGTCAACATAATTGCTTGTGAGGGGAAGGAGAGGGTGGAGCGGCATGAACTTCTTGGTAAATGGAAATCTAGGTTTATGATGGCAGGGTTCCAGCCATATCCCCTGAGCTCTTACGTCAACTCTGTCATAAGGGGTCTTCTGAGGAGCTACTCAGAGCACTATACACTAGTGGAAAAGGATGGGGCCATGCTCTTGGGCTGGAAGGCTAGGAACTTGATCTCGGCTTCTGCCTGGCATTGATGACTTGAACAATTTACTATGGTCGAGTCGACTGTAAGACAAACTAATACGGAATTATAGGTTAATTAGCCTATTTTTTATTAGATATATCTATGCTTCTTTTGTGCTTCTTCCCTAATTAGTGATTCAGATTTTTTTTTTATTTTTATTTTTTTTTTGTCGTTACAATTTCAGGTATAGGAGGAGTTCATGCTTTTTATGTATTACTTAATTTGTCTAGAATACTTGCATTGTTGTAAAATAAATGTTGGTTTTGTATGAAATTTTTGGGTTAAGTATTTCATTGTTCTTTTCTTTGTGATGCATATATATTTATTTAAGTCTTGATGGATAATTGTCACGGGGCTAATCGGCGAGGTCCCGTGCGGCACTCGGATGGGGTGAGCCTATGCAACAAAGCAAACACACACAAAAGGCAACAAGAAGGCACATGAATTAGCAAAAGGCTACTTGTATCGCATTAATAAGCAGCAAGCACAAGCACACAGTTCAGTGTCGAGGGGATCTCGTGCTTAACCTTTACACGCTTATGAACTCACTCGACTACCTACCTCCCCTCAAAGAGTACGTTAAGCTTTTGGGGGAGTGACATAAAGATACATCAAAATGATGAAAAATCATATTAGGTAATTATAGAAATGCCATTGGCAATCCCCCCATACAAAATACATGCAATGTTTCACCCAAGACACACACTCGGACACTCGGATGGCATGTTGTGGGCATGATGATGGCACTTGAAGGCGCGGAAAAATGGTCCCTTGTGACATTCTCCCCCACTCAATTTCGTCTTCGTCCAACTTCTGCTTGAGGCTTGAACTTGTTGTTGGTGAAGGAAGGTTCTTCGACTACTCCACGAACAGGGTTTCTTCCAAGGCCCGGATAGGAGGTTGGGTAGATGGCTAGTGGATGTTCTTGATGGTGGGAAAACCTATGGCTAGTCTTTGCTTGGCTGCTTCAAGGTAGGATTTTGGATGTTCCCCGATGGTGGCCAAGGCTGGTCAAAATGATATTTTGGATTATTAGGGTATTGGTTTCCATGCATTTTTCCCCAAGGGTGACTTACAGGGCTACTACGGGATTTATCTTGAGGGATGATGTGAATGTGGTCCATAAATGGCTTGGGTGGCACTCGCTCTCCCCGGTGGTCGTGGTAGTAGATGTGAGCAAAGTTTGACACGACCTTGGATCTTCTGTTGGACCCATTAGTTGTGGGTGCGTACGACTTCTGCTACAAAGGTGGCTTCCGCTACTGTTGTTGTGGCGGCATTGGCACTGACGTTGGCACTGACTTCTTCTTGGAGTTGCTACGATCACTTCTGGTTGCACTGGTGGTGGTTGTAGATCTCTCTGCCATCAATGGTTGAGGGTGGTGTTGGAGTTGCAAGGTTGAGACTTGTTTCTTCTTGGTGTTGGCTGTGGCGATCATGTTGACCATGCAAGGTGACTGCTTGTCTAAGATCATCAGGGTGTCAAAGTGAGGTGTTGACGCCACTTTTGCCTGTATCATGAAGTCCATTCCAAGGACAACATCAAAATCATCTATGTGGGCGACGGAGAGGTCAATCTCTCCAGCCCAGGTGTCGAGTTGTAGTCTTACTCGACGAGCCATGTCTTCAGTAGGTTTGACACCTGTGTTAACTGCTTTGAGCCAGCCAGGCTCTTTGGAAATGACCAAATTAAGTCTCTTGGCCTTTGTAATAGATATGAAGTTGTGAGTGGCTCCCGTGTCAACTAGGGCCCTAGTTGGCCTCCCGCCAATGGTTACATCAACATACCTCAGTCCTCTCTTGACTGAGGTGGGTTGTTTGGAGGTAGTTCATTTCTTCATCATGGCATTGAAAAGTTGGAGGGCACCCACTCTTGGCGCATGGGTACTCTGTTCCCCATCACTCTGGTCATCATCACTTAGCTTGGCAATGAGGGCATTCAACTTTGCTTGTTTTGGGCAATTCCTATTCAAGTGCTCATCCCCACAAATGTAGCAAGTGGGAGGACGGTTGGGTCTCCCTTGATATCTGTTGTTGTAGTAGCTTTGACTTCCTTGTGGTTGCTTCCCTTAGTGGTGCTCGACTGGTTTGTGGTTGAAGGGTGGCTTCTCCTTCGAGGGACTTAGTTGTCTATCTCCCCCACTCGAATGTGTGGTACGCAGGCTGGCTGGTCTGCTTCCTTTGTCATCTGACAGTCTCCATTCACTAAGTTGTTCAGCCATGGCCATGGCGGAGGCAAGGTCCTGAACATTGCGTCGTTGGAGCTCGAGCTCGGCCCAAGGCTTTAAGCCATCCATGAAGTTGAACAATAAGTCATTGTTTGACATATTGGTGACTTCTAATGTGAAGGCTGAAAACTCTTTGACATAGTCATGGAGGGAGTCGTCGTGCTTGAGAGTCTTCATCTTGTGACGAGCGAGGTACTCCACGTTGTCAAGGTAGAACTGTCTCTTCAGCTCTCTTTTAAAGTCAGCCCAGGTACGGATAACACATGTACCACGTTCTATATCAACACACCTTCTGCACCACCACAACATAGCGACATCAGTCAAATACATAGTAGTAGTACGCACCCGAGTCATTTCATTAGTCACATTGGTGGCGGCAAGGTACTACTCCATTTGCCACATGAAGTTGTCAAACTCTCGTGCATTGCGGGTACCCGAATAGGGAGTTGGCTCCCTAATCTTGACGTGGGAGGGAGTATGTTCAAATGAAGTGTTGGCTGGATTAGCAATAACCCTCTTCAGGATTGCACATTCGGCTTTGAGTTCCTCTAGTTGAGCTTGGATGTCGGAGGAGGCACATGCGGCTGACTTCATTGAGGCACACTCCGCTCTCATTTCATCTAGTTGGGCCTGGACGACCATTGATGTGGAGATGGTTCTTCTCCACGTTGCCCACTCTTTCTTCATCTCATCGAGTTGGGCTTGAAAACTGTCAAGCCTGTCTTGGACCTGCGAGTTGGAGGAACTTGCTTCTTGTTGGCGTGTAGTGCTGCAAATTTTCTTGAGCATTTCATTGATTATGTCATGGACCTCGTCCACAACTCCACTCAAGCGACCTTCAATCTCGACCATTGTATTGTCCATGGCTTCCATGTTTTGATGCAGCTCGTCTATCAAGTCTCGCATCTCACCTACGGTGGCTTCGCAACGCAGCATGCGCAACTCAATGGTTGCATGCTTGTTGGAAGATTTCTCATGTTTGCCGGGCTTCGGTGCATTGTCCTTGCCGATGTCGTCGGCGGGCGCATCATCGGCCTCATGGGCTGTGGAGAGTCCATGCTCGATCTCCTCCATGATGTCCCTGTTGTGCTTCATGCTGTCACTCGCGTCGTGGGTCAAATGGCTTATAAGGAGCTCTTGCTCTGATATCAATTGTCACAGAGCTAATTGACGAGACCCCATGTGGCACTCGAATGGGGAGAGAGCTTAAGCAACAAAGCAAACACACACAAAAAGGCAATAAGAAGGCACACGAATTAACAAAAGGCTACTTGTATTGCATTAATAGGTGGCAACCACAAGCACACAGTTTAGTGTCGAGGGGATCTTGTGCTTAATCTTTACACGCTTATGAACTCACTCGACTACCTACCTTCCCTTAAAGAGTACATTAAGCTTTTGGGTAAGTGACATAAAGATACATCAAATGGATGAAAAATCATACTAGGTAATTACAGAAATGCCATTGTCAATCCCCTCATACAAAATACATGTAATGTCCCACCCAAGATACATACTCGGACACTTGAAGGCACGGAAAAATGGTCCCTTGTGACATAAGGCTAACTATAGAGGGGGAAAAATTCAATGTGCTATAGGATGGGTTCATTCATATTTGTGTGCATTCATGCTTGAGGTCTTTGGGAGGACCAAAAAATAAAAAATAAAAACACCAACCTAGCTTGGGCTTGGGGTCTTTGGTGCATTGTCCAATATAAAGTCATTTTTTGGATGGGCTACAGTTAAAACACGGGACGGCAGGAAGGCATACATAGGCCGGGCCATTCATTAAGGCTATATTTGGTTTGAAGGAAAAAGTAGTGAAAGGAAAGGAAAAACAGGAAAACTAATACAAGGGTTGTAAAGGTTTTTTTACCTTTTCCTTTCTTTTCCTACATTTTCTTTCAAACCAAACATAGCCAAATGGGCCTTAACATTAGACCCACAGGTGCGGAGAAATTCCAACTACTCCGTACTCCTCGATTAGTCCATCTACTCTGAATTTACGTTTACATTTGAATCTGAGCACAGCTAACTTCTTGGAAACCACCTGTTTCAGCCCCAAACAGTCATCTTCTTATCAGAGATTAGACGGTCATCCAAATCGCTACTGCTGAAACTGATTCTTATTCAGCTGAGGTTGTGGACACGGAAACGGAAAGCTTTTCGTTTATTCAATCGGTTATTTGCGTGTTCATTAAAACTATGATTTTTAAAACCGATTCGGAGATTGAACCGTTCAGGGGTCTGGTTATTGGGTCGAACAGTCCGATTGTTCGAACTGAACGATAGCCCATTCTGACAAATAAAATAAAAAAATAAAAAATAAAAAAATGATCAAAATTGTTCGAACGATTAACTGCCCAGTTCAACAATTTACTGATCAAAATAAATGTTTTTTTTTTGAGAAAATCTGGATTTTCCGGTCCAATCGTTCAGTCCGGTCCGATTTTAAAAACCATGATTAAAACTGTTTAAAACCATGCTAGGTCATCTTCTTTAGCATAGATTGAGAATGGTTTTTAAGTCGTAATACAGTTTAAAATATCCATAATATTGCTTCAAAGTGTGTTTTTGGGGACGTGCTACTTGCTACGCCAGTATTGTAGCCCTATGCTTAAACAAGTAAATTAAAATCTTTGATAGGCTGTGATGGCTTTACCTTGAATTAATTGAAGTGACTTTTTGGTGGGGCCCACTGCAGAAGATCAAAGGCTATGATTTTCTATTTTAGCCCTGCGCCACGACAGTGTCGTTAAACTCAAAATTAACGGATGCAAGAGGGGCCGAGTAGGTCGGGTTTGAAGTAAACCCTAACCCAACATGAGGTTCTCAAGCCCCAATTCCTAAACTTTTATGAGAATATTTTTTGTTAGTATTTTCTTTTTCAATTTTTATTGGTCTTTTTAATACCGAAATCAAACATGAATGTTTTAAATGATTAGAGTCTATTATGAATTGTGATAGATTTAGCCTATGTTTGGTTTGAAGGAAAAGATAGGGAAAGGAAGGGAAAGACAAGAAAATCTATACAACAAGTGTATAGGTTTTCCTACTTTTCCCTTCTGTTCCTTGCATTTTCCTTCAAACCAAACATAGCAATTGAATGGTAGAGTCGAATTTGGGTTAAGTCGAATTGTCCAAGGGATTAATCCTAACCCAATCTGAAGTGAAGTTAGTTGGCAAAAGTCAGCCTGACCTAATCCAACCTGAAATGCAGCTGTTATTGGACTTATGTTTCTTGTTCATTCATAATATGTAGGGGTATTCATTATATGGTCCAAAATGCCAAAGCAAACTGAACCAAACTGAAATTGGCGGTTTGATCTAGTCATGCCTTAAAAATGGTCTACTTTGCCTGAAAATTTTTCAGACCATAATTTTCTTACTAAGTTTAGTTTTTTAGGGCAAGTTTTTTTTAAGTATCATCTACCTTATTGTTTATGTATTGCCTTAAAGTACCCCAAGTTTCTTGACAATTGGCATCATTGTTAAGCACTAATGGAAATAAAGCCTGAACGGTTACCGATTGCTTTAGTTCTGTCTCCAAATAACTGACGAACAAAAATAAGGGAGAGAGAGAGAGATAAAGAGAATATAGGTCAAAGAGAGCTGCACAACCACTGATGGACGGTGAAACAAGCGAGAGTGGAGGCAGAAAGAACAAGATAAAGAACAGAACCTCTCGAGTCCATACAAAATTAGGAAAACTAGAATCTGTTAGAAGTTAGAACAGAGTCCGCCCCCATGGGTGGTGCTGCTGGTGGCCTTCTTGACGCACCACACAAACTGTGAGCCACTTGCCTCTAAAATGGCTAGTGCTTCCACCTGCGAGTCCAGATCTACGCCCCACAATGTCCCACAGCACATCCCTACCGTGTATTAGAAACATCTCCCAATGATGACATCATCAGTTCTGATACTATCATCGGGAGATGTTACCAGTACACGATGAGATGTGTTGTGGGACGTTACAGGGCACCTCCTTGTGGGGCGCAGATGTGAATTCTCCACCTGCTAATTATTCAACATGATTTGACTCCCAAAGCACACGTAAAGCACGGTATAATATTCACTTCTATCCAGCCAAGTCATCATATTGCCAGCTGCAACAGTGTTGGATCCACCCCTTTCATTCGGTCGGTGAATCATCATCAGGAGGGAGCATAGGCCCCACTGCCCAAATTCAAGTAGATCCCTCTAACTCGCTGAACGAGTTGAAAACGATTCCCCAACTGGCCAAGTTGGCTAGAAAGCCATCTTTTATGAATTCTAAATCTGGATCAGGATCGTAAAGCTTCTCCAAAGTGCAGTGCAGCACCATCGAGGAGCTGAGTGGAAGGTCCTTGACGTTCTCGACGCCAGCGGGTATAGTCTATAGAGGGGTACGGTGAGGCGGAAGAGGTAAGAAGGTGTCACTAGTATGGTGATGGTTAAGCCCCAAACTGCAAGTTGATGCATAAAATCAAGTAGCAGTAATATGAATCCCTATGTAGAGACCCCATTTCTTTGGCTTTTGTCGTAAGACTCCTAAGGTATAGAAGAAGTTGCCGACAACAAGAGATTTATTGTGCACTCAAACGGTCAGACCCCATTTTCTGTGGCAGGCACTAGAGATAAGTCGAGATGAGCACTCAGTTTGCCCGATTGAGTTTCTGATGATGGCCCAACTGAGATAGAAAATTTCTTATGAGAAGACTTTAGATCGACGGAAAGTTATTTGGGCAAAATGATATTTTTATCTCCATCAGGATATTTGTTTATAGAAGAAGAGGTGCCTAAATTGGTATTCCTCCTTAGTGTGCTAGTGATGATTTATGCCTTGAATTCAACAACCTAGCACTGACAATTGATAAGTGTTTGGTATTCAAACTTTGTAAATGCAGTAATCTCAAGCTTTTCGGAAAGAAAATGGAGGATTAGAGACAAAATTGCAAGGTCAGAATCACTAATGGCTGACCGCAGTCATGAACATGGAATTGGAGATGGATAAGGAGTTGGAGTTGGAGTCGGAATCAGAGAAGGAGAAGGAGATGGAGATAGAGTAAGAATCGAAGAAGGAGACGGAAACGGAGTCAGAGTCAGTGAGGGACAGGAACACCGAGTAGAAGTGGATTTCATTCTAAAGGGAGTGTGATAGTTTTTGATAAGGGAAGATTTGGCCCGACCTCTTTATTATGAGACACGTGGCAGAAACGACAGTTCGGCAAAAGGGGCCAAGCCTATGCGGTAAAGGGGACACACTTCGCCGAACTAACCCCCCTTGTAACAGCTCGGGACAGACTTCGCCGAACTAACTCACTTTATAACAGCTCGGGATAGACTTCGCCGAACTACCTTGTAACAGCTCGGGATAGACTTCGCCGAACTGCCACCTTGTAATAGCTCGGGATAGACTTCGCCGAACTTTGTAACAACTCGGGATAGACTTCGCTGAACTGACCCACCTTGTAACAGCTCGGGATAGACTTCGCCGAACTGCCACCTTGTAACAGCTCGGGATAGACTTCACCGAACTACCTTGTAATAGCTCGGGATAGACTTCGCCGAACTGACCCACCTTGTAACAGCTCGGGATAGACTTCGCCGAACTGCCACCTTGTAACAGCTCGGGATAGACTTCGCCGAACTGCCACCTTGTAACAGTTCGGGATACCTCCGAGCTCAAGACCGCCTCGCTCAGCACTTCGCATCATCTTTTGGGCACCAAAGCCAAACAAGTCATACCATGCTTGACACCAGGGAAGTCCGTGCCCGAGGGCACCACGCCTGACTGACTTGGGATCTGACATTTGGCAGCAGCACTCTAAACGGCCACCTGCCACCGCCACTGACGCCGCCATCTCCAGTTAGACGGTTAGGCAATGACGGTTCTGTCTCAGCAGAAGGGACGACGGCCGAGTTGACAAGCGCAAGGGTAATCATACCCGATCTAACAAGGGCCTCGGGACGAGTACACGAAGTGACTATAAGAGCCCCCTGCCCCCTGACAACGGAGGTATGCAAACTTTGCGCTATCTGGTATTACCTTGCTTTTGAAGGATTCTAACTTGAGCTTCGGAGCCTCTACACCGGGTTCCCCCTGGAGCTTTCCCATCTCTCCCGTTTCAAGTTCCCTGCTACCCCGTCCAGAAGCAAGGCAGCCGACAACTAAGACCAACCGGATCGCGCTCCATCAATTGGTGTCGTCTGTGGGAAACGCTTCAAAAAGCCTCCCTCCAAACTTCGATACCCCCTTTTTTCTTCAAAAAACCCAACACTCATGGCCTCCTCCAGCAACACCGGACGTGGCACGGAGACAAACGCCACCGGGGAGCAACTTCAGGTCCCTGTAGTGTGCGTTGGACAGTTCACCATCCCCCTTTCGGCGGATGGGATCCCTGTCCTGAACACGCCACAAGCAGTGGCACCCATAAACCCTCCTACCACAAACGTCCCCTTTCCTCTCCCCATTGAGACAACCTTCACTGAACCAACTGCCGTCCCCTGGCAGCTAGCCAAGACCGATTGGAGGACCTGATGCAGTGCATGCGGGCAATGCAAGCCCAAATGCAACAGTTCCAGCAACACCAGCTTCACCAGCACCAAGTGCTGCACAACATCTCCCAGTATCACTATCAACAGCAATTCCCTCAACTGCCACTGAACCAACCACTACTTCCACCTCGCCACCCCGCTCCGAGGCCGGTCAAGGCCTCCCCGCAAGATGGGCGCCCCCGCCAGGCGAAGGCCTCCTGGCCCCAAAACTACCCCAATAGCCAGGCCTCATCCCCAGGCCGAAGAGAGAAAAATGTCATCCCCGCCTCGCAACCCGCGGGTGGGTCGGGAACCTCGCCCGCGAGGTTGGCACCCCGGCACTCCAAGCCCAAGCTCCCGCTCACCGAAAATCGATTCAGCACCCTGGTGGTGGACTACCAGCATTTCGGGCCCATCGAGCTCGGTAACACGGAGGCCAGCAGCGCCAGCACAAGGCCCGCTCAACTGCGAAGGCGCCAGCAAAGTCGCCAAACCGCCACCCGTGCCTTGTCGGAATTCAGAGGCAAAGCCACGAGCTCGGACGAGGTAGGGGCTACCCCGGCTCTCTTCGTTCCTTCCCCCCTCGCATCGGAACTCCTGGCGGTCCCCTTACCCAGAGACTTCAAACTCCCACCTCTGGACAAGTACGACAGGTCCTTCAACCCCAACGACCACGTTGACGCCTTTCAGTCGCAAATGCACCTCGCCAGGGCTAGCGAATCGTGCATGTGCGTGGCCTTTACCACCACCCTCAGGGGGGTAGCCCGCACTTGGTACAGGAACCTGGCCCCCAGGTCGATAAAGTGTTGGGCCCAGTTCGTGCAAGTCTTCACCACACACTTCGTCACCAGCCGACGGTGTCCCAGAACAGAGGAAAACATCTTCGGAGTGGTCCAAAGAGAAGGAGAGTCTATTCGGGGCTACATCAAGCGGTTCAACGAGGCATGCTTGCAAATACCGCGGTTGGACCCCGCAGTGCAGCTCACGGTGGCCAAAAGAGGGGTGACGCACAAAGAGTTCAAATGGCACATGGTGGCCAACCAGCCCGCAACCGTGGCCGAATTCCTCAAACTCGCGGATAAGTTCATGAGGACAGAGGAAGAGATCAACCAACGAACCGAAGGCGGAAACGAGAAAAGAAAGAGAGAAGGCGAGCTCTCCAACCTGGTGAGTAGAAAAAACCCGACCCGGGAGCCGAATCCGAACCAGTCCTTCCAGGCCCCTCTAGCAGTTCGGACGGACTACACGCCGTTGAACACGAGGCAGACAGAGATCTTAATGACGATCAAAGATGCTCCGTACGTTAAGTGGCCACCTCGCCTGAAGGGAAATCCAAACGATAGAAACAAGAGTTTGTATTGTAGTTTCCATAGAGACCACGAACATAGCACCGAACAGTGTAATAACCTCCGGGATGAGATAGTGGGACTCATCCGTCGCAGATACTTGAGAAACTTTGTACAGCACAACAATAACAATAAAGCAGGTCGGCAAGGGGAGCACGAAAAGGATGCACCCGAGTCTAGCAACAGACCTGCCGAACCGTTGCAGAAGCAGCCTCCGGAAGAGAGGCCAGTTCGGGGAACCATCCATGTAATAGTGGGAGGATCGGTGGTAGCGGGGTGTACCACGGCAGCAGCCCGGACTTCAGTTCGCGAAGCGGCCCTCGAAGAAAGGAACCCCCCAAAGAGACCAAAGACCGAAGAACCAATCTTTTTCACGGAGGACGACACGCGAGGAGTCCACTACCCCCATGACGACGCGCTTGTCATTAAGCTAAGGATCAGCGATTTCGAGGTCAGGCACGTACTCGTAGATTCGGGCAGCTCAGCGGACATCCTCTTCAAATCGGCATTTGACCAGCTGCAGTTGAAGAGGAGCGAGCTGAAGCCCGCGAACACTCCCCTGGTAGGTTTCAGCGGAGAGGAAGTTAGGCCCCTCGGGAAAATAACTATCCCTGTGGAAGTCGGCACATGGCCTTGTGCGGTCAGACTCAACCATGATTTCCTGGTAGTCGCGACCCCCTCCCCATACAATGCCATAATAGGGCGGCCGATCACGCATGTCCTGCGGGCGGCGGTCTCCACCTACTATTTGGCCATGAAGTTCCCTACGGACTTCGGTATAGGGGTAGCGCGGGGCGACCAGCTCGAGTCCCGCAAGTGCTACGTTGCCGCCCTAAAGGGAAAAACCAAGGCGGCCGACAACCTCGAGCTGGAGCGGCCAGCGGAGCAAGGTGAGGAGCGAGCTTCGCCCACGGAGGAAACAGTCGCAATCCCGACTTCAGCTACGGACCCATCTCGCACACTAAGCATCGGAGCTTCCATCGAAGACCCCCTATGAGCCGAACTGGTGAGTTTTTTACTTCAAAATTTAGATATTTTTGCCTGGTCCGCGGCCGACATGCCCGGCATTAGCCCCGGATTGATAACTCACAAACTTAATACTGACCCTGTAGTCAGACCCGTTAGACAGAAGAAACGCAACTTAGTCCCAGAACGCTGGAGAGCGGTCGACGAGGAGGTTGAGAAGCTCCTCGCAGCAAACTTCATAAGGGAAGTCCACTACCCGAGCTGGGTGGCCAACCCGGTGTTGGTAAAAAAGGCAAGTGGCAAGTGGCGCATGTGCGTCGACTATACCGACCTGAACCGAGCTTGCCCGAAAGATTGCTTCCCCCTCCCCAGTATTGACCGCCTAGTGGACACGACCTCGGGAAACGAGTTGTTAAGCTTTCTTGGACGCCTACTCGGGTTACAACCATGTCAGGATGGACCCATCCGATGAGAAAAAAACCAGCTTCATAACCGAGTTCGGCCTGTATTGCTACAAAGTCATGCCCTTCGGACTAAAAAACGCCGGGGCAACTTTCCAAAGACTTGTAAATAAGCTATTTCGGCCCTTGATTGGTACGAAGATAGAGTGCTATGTAAACGACATGGTCATCAAGACTCAGTTTTCACAAGAGTTAATACAAGACTTAGATTCTGTTTTCCAAATCCTGCGTCACTTTAGCATGAAGTTGAATCCCAACAAGTGTGTCTTCGGCGTCACCTCGGGCAAGTTCCTAGGCTACATTGTCAATCGGCGCGGTATTGAGGCCAACCCGGACAAAATAAAAGCCATTCTAGATATGAAACCACCTCGGAAAGTAAAAGAGGTTCAGAGGCTAAACGGCCGCATAGCCGCTCTAAGCCGCTTCTTATCTAAGTCAGCAGACCGCTGCCTACCTTTCTTCAAGGCAGTCAAAGGCAAAGGGTTCGAATGGACCCAGGACTGCCAGTTCGCGTTCGACAAACTAAAAGGTTACCTCGCTAGTATACCAACCTTAGCCCAGCCCGAGGTGGGCGAGGTCTTACAACTGTACCTCTCGGCGAGCGACGAGGAGGTCAGTTCGGTACTAATAAAGGAAACAGACCGGGTCCAACGACCCATATATTATCTTAGTAAAATTTTGCAGGGAGCAGAGACAAGGTACCCGGAGATAGAAAAAATATCATATGCCCTAGTAATAGCAGCTCAGAAACTCCGCCCGTACTTCCAGGCTCACACCATCATCGTCCTAACTGACAAACCTCTTAAACAAGTTTTACTCAAACCCGAGGTCTCCGGTCGACTGATGAAATGGGCCATCGAACTCAGCGAGTACGACCTCCAGTACAAACCGAGAACCACTATCAAGGCCCAAGCTTTGGCAGATTTTATCGCCGAGTGCACTTTCAGCCACGAAGCCCCACAGGTCGAGCCCGAGGTCCCCATTTGTGGTGAACCCGGAGCTCCCGAGCCCATAGAGTTCGAACCCCGCGAAGTAGCACCCAGTGTGGCATCTCTCCTGATAAGGCGAAGAGCGAATTGGGATGAGGAGCCCTAGATCCTTCACGTGGATGGTTCCTCGAACCGGCAGGGCAGCGGAGCTGGAATAGTCTTGTGCGGCCCGAGCGGCACAAAAGTAGAGTACGCACTACGCTTTGAGTTCGCGGCATCCAACAACGAGGCAGAGTACGAAGCACTGATCGCCGGGCTAGACCTAGCGCGAAAGGTTAAGGCAAAACACTTGGTCATCTGCAGCGATTCTCAGCTCGTGGTAAACCAAGTTACCGGCGAATACGAAGCACGCGATCTCTCCATGATCGCATATTTGGCCAAAGTAAAAGAAGCCCTACTCAACTTCCGGTCACACATCATCAGGCAAATCCCGAGGTCCGAAAACACTGAGGCCGACGCCCTGTCCCGGTTAGCCAGCACGAGCCACAATAATATGAGAACTGTGTACATAGAGGACTTACCTCGGCCTAGTATTCTCGGGGGGACAGAGGAGGTCGCTCCCATCTTAGAAGCAGAGCCGAGCTGGATCGATCCACTCGCGAGCTTCCTGATAGACGGAACCCTCCCTGCATAATGCAGTGCGGCCAAGAGGATGCAGCGCCAGGCGGCCAAATATGTCATAATAGATGAATGGTTATACCGACGGTCGTACACGCTCCCCTATTTGCGGTGCCTGCGACCTACCGAAGCCGAGTTTGTACTCCGCGACACTCATGAAGGCCTGTGCGGCGGACACTTGGGGGGCAGAGCACTCGCCCAAAAGGCACTTCGACAAGGATACTACTGGCCAACGATGAAGGCAGAAGCTGTCGAGCTCGTCAGAAAATGCGACAAGTGTCAGAAGCACGCTAACATCCACCATCAACATGCCTCCGACCTCAAATTCCTCGCCAGCCAGTGGCCCTTTGCACAATGGGGCATCGACCTCCTTTGGCCATTCCCACCAGCAACAGGCGGAAGAAAATTCTTAGTTGTTGCGGTAGATTATTTTACGAAGTGGATAGAAGTCGAACCTCTGGCAATTGTCACGGCTCGAAACATACAGAACTTCTTTTGGAAGAACATAGTATGTCGGTTCGGGTTACCTCGGGTTCTAATCTCCGACAATGGCAAACAGTTCGAGGATATCAAGTTCCAAGAGTGGTGCCAGAACATGGGGATTCGGCAAAATTTCACGTCAGTTGCGCACCCATAGGCAAACGGCCAAACGGAAGTGATGAACAGAGCCATCCTACGCGGACTGAAAGCACGTCTGGATCGAGCTAAGGGATTATGGGCCGAAGAGCTACCAAGTGTCTTATGGGCTCACCGAACGACCGAAAAAGCAGCCACGGGAGAAACCCCCTTCAACCTCACCTACGACACTGAAGCGGTGATCCCGGCGGGAATCGAAATACCAACGTTGCGATTAGAAACATACGACGA
This sequence comes from Nelumbo lutea, assembly GCF_056320005.1. Taxonomy (NCBI): domain Eukaryota; kingdom Viridiplantae; phylum Streptophyta; class Magnoliopsida; order Proteales; family Nelumbonaceae; genus Nelumbo; species Nelumbo lutea. The sequence continues at coordinate 143,311,076 of NC_142684.1, forward strand.
TCGGATGAACGGAGATGAGTTACGCACCAACCTCGACCTACTGGACGAGCTAAGGGACCTCGCGCACATCCGAACAGCGGCATATCAGCAGCAGGTAGCTCGCTACTACAATAGCAGAGTAAAGCGATGAAGCTTCCGAGTCGGCGACCTGGTCCTCCGGAAGATTATGGTGCCCGAACTCGGTGTCGGCAAGCTTGGACCTAATTGGGAAGGGCCTTTTAAAGTAAAAACAGCGCTCGGGGGCGCATACGAACTCGAAACCTTGGAAGGCAAACGAGTACCCCGAACGTGGAACGTCGTGAACTTGAGGCGATACTACCTATAAACCACCTAGCGAAGTGGACGAAATCAGGCCATGTGCCACAAGGCAAGCCGAGGAACTTCAGCACATTATCAGCTCGGCAAAAATCAGTTCGTGGCATAAAAGGCCACGGAAATTTAAAAACCCGGCAAAGAAACAGCTCGAGGAAGATGAGAAAGGGGAAAAGACTCCATTGCAAGAAACAGTACACTAGCAAAAAAAAAAAAAAATTTACATGCCCGGAACCACTTCTTCGCCGTCGGAAGGCACTTCAACAACACCCAAAGGCCCTGTCTCTCCTTCAGAGTCCGGCTCGCCATCGGCAGCATTGGCCATCTCCTGAGTTATGCGCGAAGTGGTTATGACACTTACATCGAGGTTGGGGCATGTATTCCGGATCATCCACCGGCTCAACTTGAACCCCCTCCTGTAAGAGTCCACCATCAGATCGTCAAAACACGGGGAGGCAATGTAGTCTTCAACTGCCTTCTTCTTGGCGTCTTCAATGCCTTGGGAAAAAATCTGTGTTCTCTCCCTAATGTCCTCCTGAAGATACTCGACTTGATGCTGCAAATCCAACTTCAAGTCCGCCATATGCTTGACAACTACCCCCATGGCCTCGGCGTCACGCTGAGACCTCGCCTGTCTGGCCATCGCGACGTGAGCAGCCTTTTTAGCAGCATAAGCGGCCGCCTCAGCAGCCCGGGTATTTGCCTCTGCAGCACGGAAGGCTTCTTCAGCAGCATGAGCAGCAGCCTCAGCAGCTCGCGCCTGTCGCGAGCTCCTCTCCACTTGGGCCGCCAAGGCATGAATCGAAGAATTCACCTACCAAAAGAAGCAAGTGAGCAAAAAGACAACAGAAGCAACGGAATTAAATAAGGAAGACAGAATCTTACTCACCACCATGGCATGTGTTACGGCGCGGCAAGCGACCTGATTCAAGGGAAGATCGGTCCACGCCGCGACCTCCTCGGGGAAAGTAGCGTCCCTACTCTTCTGAAGAGCGTAGTTCGGCGTCAACACGCTCCTAAACTCCCCTTGAGCTCCCGAGCCTGAGGGCCCAGCCCGCGTATGAGCAGACCCAGAGTGAGCAGGAGCACTTGAGTACGCAGGAGCGCCCGTATGAGTGGTTTCAGCGTAAGGCGCCCCAGCAGTCTCGTGCACCGGTGGAGTCACTTCGGGCTCCCTGGGAAAATCCTCTGTCGTATGGTCTGGGGCTTGGGGCTCTTCATCCAGGGGCAGCTCGTTACGAGTTCACTTGGCGACCCGCTTCCTCCTCTTCATACCTTGGAACAAACGCCTGCCGCGAGTTCTCTCCGCATCCATCTCACCTACAGAAACGAGTTCGACATCAAAAAAAAAAAAAAAGGAGCCGCATAGCCAGAAACCTACCCGAACTCAGGTCGGCTGCAAAAAGCTTAGCCTCCGTTAAGTAGTGGTGGCACTTTAAGCCTTGCCATGCCCACTGCCGAAGACCCTTAACCGTCTCTTTATCAAGAGTTACGCCCAAGTCGGGAGCAGCCTCACCCCACCCGGTCTGAAAGGGCCATCCTTGTGAACTTCGCACGCCGAAGTAGTCCCTCTTCCACGCCGGGACCTTGTTAGGAAGATCGTGCAAAAGCTTAAAACCCTGGTGAGGAGTAAGGTAATATGCCCGTCTCCCCCCAGAAAGAGGACCCGCTTGTCTCTTGAGCATCAAGATAGATGAGAATATCTCTAAGTCTAAGGGGAAGTTCTATTCGCAAAAAAGGGATATTGTCCCCACCAGGTTCCGAATAGAGTTCGGATGAAGCTGGCCAATGGTGACACCGAAGTGGTTTATGACTTCGACGAGAAGGGGATGGAAAGGAAGTCGCAACCCCGCAGCGAGCTACTCTCGAAAAATCACGATCTCGTCGGGACCGTGTTCCCAAGGAAAGCTACCCGAAGGAATGAAATATGTGTACCCCCCAGGAAGATTGTAGGACAGAAGTATGGATTGAAGCCCCTCAGGCGTCATGGTCGAAGGACCAAACCTGTCTAGCATCCGACCTCGGCGGGAGGTAGACGTCAAACTGCCCGAAGCGACTCGGCCCACTGGTTCATAGTCTTCAAGCTCCACCTCAGGATCACTGAGGCAGTCTGGGGACACGGCTCGGTTGGTGGAACCTACGTCGGCCCTACTCGAAGAATCGTCTGAGCTATCAAAGCTAAACATTGGGGGAAAGAGATTCAAGAAAATACTCACCGAAAAGTTTGAAGAACAAGCCAAAGAACCGTGAAGACTATAACCAGCCTTGACGCGAGCTGGAAAAGACTTGGACGCGAGTTGAAAGGTTGGATGCGAACTCAGTAGACAAACCGCAGAAGTGACAAACCAACCGGGGTCCCCCACTATTTATAGCTACAGTAACCAAGAATCGACTGTGCAGACTGAAGAGGATCCGACGGCCCACGTTCTTACCGACCGCACAACCCTTAAAGTCGAGACGTGATTGGCGCATGTCTTTCTGAAAAAAGCAAAACGTCAGCACATCTTTTTGAAATCGACGCCGCTTCAACACACGTCTTTTCGAAACTGATGCGCCGCACGTCTCCCTGACAGTCGACGGCGTACGTACAGCAGTGGCATGCCTTTTTGAAATGACTCGCTGTCACGTCCCAGCGGCACGAGTTGGTTTGAAATTTAAAACGCACGGTCACAACCACCAGCGTTCTTGAGTAAGCACGTTTCCAGCCTTCTCGAAAACCAAAAAAACCCTAGCAAAAGCGTCTCATACAATGAAGGTTTGAAGGACGGGACAAATCTACAACCACCTCGTGAAAACTCCCCGCACCATGGCAAGGCCCTCGGCGCAAGGAGTGGGGGGCAATTGATAAGGGAAGATTTGGCCCGACCTCTTTATTAAGAGACACGTGGCAGAAACGACAGCTCGACAAAAGGGGCCAAGCCTAGGCGGTAAAGGGGACACACTTTGCCGAAGTAACCCCCCTTGTAACAGTTCGGGATACCTCCGAGCTCAAGACCGCCTCGCTCAACACTTCGCATCATCTTCTAGGCACCAAAGCCAAACAAGTCGTACCATGCCTGACACCAGGGAAGCCCGTGCCCGAGGGCGCCACGCCTGACTGACTTGGGATCTGACGTTTGGCAGCAGCACTCTAAACGGCCACCTACCACCGCCACTGACGCCGCCATCTCCAGTTAGACGGTTAGGCAGTGACAGTTCTGTCTCAGCAGAAGGGACGACGGCCGAGTTGACAAGCGCAAGGGTAATCATACCCGATCTGACAAGGGCCTCGGGACGAGTACACGAAGTGACTATAAGAGCCCCCTGCCCCCCGACAACGGAGGTATGCAAACTTTGCGCTATCTGGTATTACCTTGCTTTTGAAGGATTCTAACTTGAGCTTCGGAGCCTCTACACCGGGTTCCCCCCGGAGCTTTCCCATCTCTCCCGTTTCAGGTTCCCTGCTACCCCGTCCAGAAGCAAGGCAGCCGACAGCTAAGACCAGCTGGATCGCGCTCCATCAGTTTTCAAAAGGTTATTTTAAGAATTTTTGAAAATTACATCAGTCACATGAAGTCACATGTAAATGGAGTGTGATGAAAAGTTAACGGCAAGGGATATTTTTTTTTAAATAATATTTTGGAAGATAAAATATAATTTTTTGTACTTTGAAAAAATTTGGAAAATTTATTAGATTTGTCCAATTCTGAAAAATTAATGAATTATTTGTGTAATTTCCATTGTAAATTACTGAAACTTATTTTTTGAAATTAATAACCAAATTATTTATTGCATCCAATACTTAAAATAATTTTTTCTGTTATTAAGATAGATTAGTATAATTTTAGTGTAATTTTGGAAACAATTTTTTAATAAAAATTTTATTTAAGTGTAACTTAATAATAATTTTATTTAACCGTAGGTATTCCAAAAGTTTACTTCTGATTACATTATTTTAATAATTAACATTATTTTAATAATTAATTTCCAGTACTTTTGTAGCATTTTACTTATGAAAATAATACTATTTAATGAATTTAATTAACAGTATTTATTAATAAATTTATCTGTATTTATTAATTACATCAATTGTGGTATTTATTAATTGATTTTTGATTATTGAAATACCATATTAGTTAAAAATAAATTACTGTACAAATATTAGTAATTCATAAATTAAGAGTATTTATTAATAATTATGATATTTATTTAATTGATAGTATTTATTAAAACATTGTATTTTAATAATACAATATTTTGAAATATTACAGTGTTATTAATTAATCAATAGTACTTTATTAAACTCTTGAATTATTCAAAACAATATTTTGAAAAATTACAAAATTTTAACAAATATTGTATTTTCAATAAATATAGTATTTTCGTAAATACCATATTTTTAATATTTACTGTATTTTTAATAGATACATTATTTTTAGTAATTACTGTATGATTAGTTAATTAATTAACAGTATTTATTAACAAAATATAGAGAAAATATAATATTATTCCAAAAGTACCCCAAATACTTTTTTTTTGTATAGAAAACAAAGTTTACCAAATAGAGAAAAATAGAGTGTGCATTAGTGTTTTATTAGGGGCACAAATGGTATTTTTATTTTTAGTTTATTTTGATTACATTAATAAAGTCTATTGTTTTGCTACATTATTTTATTTCACATTTTCTTAATAATAATAATAATAATAATAATAATAATAATAATTGTAATAATAATAAAAATAATAATAATAATAAGAGTAATAAAAATAATAACAAGGGCATGGACCCATAGTTCACAGATTTACTTAAACTGAACCTATAGTTTGCATTTTACTAAAACACACCTTATAGTTCGCAACCTATTTACTTAATGAACTTTCATTAATAACTATTTGATTTGCCATATGAAAAAAGTATAATGATCACCTAAGATAAGTGGAAGATGTTCAAGGGCATGGACCCATGGTTGTTTATTCCAAAAGTGCCCATAAACTAAATGGAAAATGTTCAAGGGTTATGGATCCATGATTGTTTATTCCAAAAGTTCCCCTAATACTTTTTTTTTGTATAAAAAGCAAAATTGACCAAATAGAGAAAAAGAGAGGGGACATTAGTGTTTTATTAGGGGTAAAAATGATATTTTATTTTATTTTGATTACATTAATAAAGTCTATTATTTTGCTACATTATTTTATTTCACTTTTTTATAACAAATCCCATGCATCGCACGGGTCCCCGCTAGTAATATAATATAAGGTATAAACCTATACAATATTATTATATATACAACATAGGTATTCATTAAACATTTTAACATATTATATAACTCTTAATTGTATAAGTATTTTATACATGTTGTTGATTATTTTATTTTTTTAATTTGTAATTTGGTTAAATCTAATAGAATGATCCAAAATATATCAGAAATCAAACCAAACTATAATAAAACGGTTTGATTTCAATACTAGAATGGTTTGATAATTTACTGGTTTGGTCTGAAATCTTCCCCAAATTGAACCATGAACACTAAGATTGATATTGGCATTTTGTGTATTTAATCTTGCAATGTTATAGTCTCACATGAAGTCTGATTGCATGTATGGTGAACTAAAACATTAAAGAGATAGAACTGGAAATAGCACTTACACATCTTGTGGCAAACATGTCAAACTGACAAGTTCCCATTCTTTAATGGCTTGCCATGTAGCACACCAAAGCTGAACATATGTGATTTATCTGCAAAGCTATTTCGAATAAACATCAAAGGTTGCAATAACAACACATATTAAGAGGATTTGTTTGACAACCAAAAAGTTTTGATTGTCAATTTTTGGTTTAAAGGTCTGTCCATCTTATCTGGTTCGAAGACAACAAAGATTCCAATTATAGGTGGAGATATTTAAATAGTTTTTTTACCAACGTTTATAGAACTAGACCAGACATAAAACCAGAAAGGGTAGAGGTTTACATGTTAGGGGTTTATTCATGGTCATATCGAATATTAAATCATAACAACATATATATATATATATATATATATATATATATATATATATATATATATATATATATATATATATCACAAATCACATAAATATTATAATAATATACTAGTGGGGACCCATGCAATGCACGGAATTTATCAAACGAAAGCTAAATAATAGAAAGAGTAATTTACTAAAATACCTCTTATAGTTTCATGGATTTACTAAAATTTATCCTATAGTTAGCATTTTACTAAAACGCCACTTATAATTTGCAATGGATTTAATCAATCTTCCATTAGATGACAGTGGAAAGTGACAATGTTGACCCTAATGTTCATTTAAAAAAATTAATCAAAAGAAAATAAAAAAAAAATTATTTTTGCCCTTAATAAGACATGGGAAACCATTCTATTGGCTATATTTGGTCAATTTTGTTTTTTTGCAAAAAAAGTGTTAAGGGTATTTTTGGAATAAAAAATCATGGGCCTAATGGCAAAACAAACACTTCTTAATGAAAGGTTGATTAAGTAAATAAGTTGTAAAATATATGGGATGTTTTAGTAAAATGAAAACTATAAGGTAGTTTTAAGTAAATATGTAAAACTATAAGGTGTGTTATAGTAAATGACCCTAATAGAGACACATAAGAATATACAATTGTTTTATATTTTCAACTTTTAAAATAATTAATAATTATTCATATTTTATATACTACTTTTAATAAATTTTTTATAATACAAAAATAACAACAATTAATTTGAGTTAGGTTTATTCATCAAATTGATGAAACTGACCAATCCGATCAATTTGACGTGAGGTGGTCGGTTTTCAAGTATTTTAGGTCAGCTTTGATTAAAAATTTCCCAATTCGACCAAGTTAGATTAGTTTCACTTTGGCCATTTGTAAATCGATCAAAATCAAACGACCTAACTATGGATATATAATATTTTATATTTTAAATATAATTTTTAATATGAAAAAGTGAGAAATTTCCCATATTTCTTAGTCTAAAATGTTTTATATCATAAATCTAATTTTTAAATTTATTTTTTAATAATTGCACTGTAATTTTTAAAATTAAATTTTATTTGTAAGTTTAAATCTTTTGAACCAACTGACTAAACCAAAAAATCGACCCAGACAGATACAACTTGAGTGGGTCATTTTTCACAAAAGGTTAGTCGGTTTTAGTTGACCAACTCCCCAACATGACCAAGTCAATTTGGTTGGCCAAATAGCCTACGACTAAACCGAACCAACTAATGAACACATAAATTAAGCTAAATTAATAGTCTCATCTTTGATATATAACAATAGTTTAACCTCCAATAATTATTGAAGATTTATAGCGAAAAAACACAACTATTGAAAATATAATAATAATGAAAAAAACAAAATAAGTACTAAAAATAGATTAACTTATTCAATAAAAAGTATAATCTCAAATAATAATTTAAACTCTAATAAATATTAATCAATAAGTTATAACAAAAATACAATAAATACAATAAGTATAATATATTAAATTTAAAAAATTCAATAATAGTAGTTTAATATCCAAAAATTATTGAAAGTTTTCTATTAAATAACAAAACAAAATAAATTTATACACACATTGAAAATACATTTTTCACAAAAAAATATTAAATAATTACTAAAATAACATAAATATTAATTATATAATAAATACATATTAAGAGTTTGAGATTACTATTGATAACTATTATTTTTTTTGAAAGTTATTTTCTCATATTACTATTTGATATAAGTCAAATTAGTTATTCACAATATTAAGTAAAAATATTAAATTATTATTAATTTCAATATTATGTTATAACTATTTTTCTAGTTTTCAGATTTTTTTTAAAATTTATTACATAATTTGTTTATTATAACTATTTAAAATCTAGCTATGTTAAATATTTTTAAATTTAAAATATTTGATTATTTAAATACTTAAATAATTTGTAAAAAATTGAAATTTTAAAATATTAATTATTTATTGAATTTAATTATCCATAAAATCATAATTTATACAATAATTACATAATTTTGTAATTAATTTTCTAATATATTAAATTATTATTAATTTCAATATTATGTTATAAATATTTTTTTACTTTGAAGATTTTTTTAATTTATTACATAAATTAATTATTTAACTATATAAAATTTAGTTATGATAAATGTTTTGTTATTTAAATATTTAAATAATCTATAAAATATTTATTTATTTATTGGAATTTTATTTATTTAAAGATATTACATATTATTAAATATTTAAAAAACATTTAAATTGATAATCCAGAAAAAAACATAAGTTAAATTTTTAGTACATAATTTCATGATATACTTCGTAAAAATATAAAATTATTTTTTGTGTTAGAATATTTAAATAATTCTTAAATTTTTTTATCCAAACTTTCTTTAGATAGATATAGATAAAAAGTAGGGGAGAGGATAAATAGGAATTAAAAGTAATTTAGAAGAGAAACTCTCTTCTAAATTAGAGATAATTTGGAAATAAAAAATAAAAAGTTCAAGAAAAGGAGAAAATTTCTTGACTGCTTTGTTTTAATATATATATATATATATATATATATAGATAGATAGATAGATAGATAGATAGGTAAAAAATTTAAATTATTATTAATTTTAATATTATATTATGTTTTTTATTTTTTTATTCATTGCATAATTTCGTTATTTTAACTATTTAAAATATAGTTAAGTTAAATATTTTGTTATTTAAAATATTTATTTATTTAAATATTTAAATAGTATATAAAATATTTAAAAATACTCATTACTTGAATTTAAGATATTTAGTTATTGAAATACTTAAATAATTAAATATTTTTATGTAATTATTTAGCTATTTTTAGTACTTTATTATTCAAGTTATTTACTTATTCAAATATTGAAATAATATTTATTTTTATAATGTTAAATTTCTATTAATTGAATAATATTTAATTTGAATAATCTGAAAAACCATAATTTATATTGTTAGTACATAATTTCATGATGAATTTTGTAACAATATAAAATATTAATAATATGAATATTACTAAATCTATTATAATTACTTTTTGTGTTTTTAAGAAATATTTTAAAGGTATACTATTATTACAAAATTTCATTATGAATTTTGTAAAAATATCAAATTATTATTAATTAGAATATTATGTTTGCATAATTTCGTTATTTTAACTTTTTAAAATATAGTTATGTGAAAATTTTATTTATCACTAAAATATTTACTAAAATTTTACCAAAACACCACTTATAATATTAGTTATTTATGGAATTTAATTATTCATAAAATCATAATTTAAACTATTATTACATAATTTCATTATTAGTTTTGTCATATATTAAATTTTTATTAATTTCAATATTATGTTATAATTATTTTCTGCTTTAAAGAAATTTTTTAAATTTGTTACATAATTCTGTTATTTTAACTATTTAAAATCTAATTATTTAAATATTTAAATTATCTTTAAAATAGTTAAAATTTTTTGTTATTTGAATTTATTTATTTAAAGCTATTACATATTATGAAATATTTGAAAAATATTTAAATTGGTCCAGAAAAAACATAATTTAAATTGTTAGTACATAATTTTGTGATATATTTTGTAAAAATATAAAATTATTTATTAGATAATTTCGTTATTTTAACCATTTAAATTATATATGTGATAAATATTTAAATAATATATAAAATATTTATTTTTTTGTTATTTGAAATTTATTTATTTAGAGCTATTACTTAGTATTAAATATTTGAAAAGCATTTAAATTGATAATCCATAAAAACATAATTTAAGTTGTTAGTACATAATTTAACGATATATTTTGTAAAAATATAAAATTATTTTTTGTGTTCTTAATAAGTATTTTAAAGTTATTATATAATTTTGTTAGAATATTTAAATAATTCTGATTTTTTTAATCCAAAATTTCTTTAGATTGATATAGATAAAAAGTAGGGGAGAGGATAAATAGGAATTAGAGATAATTTAGGAGAGAAAATCTCTACTAAATTAGAGATAATTGTGGAGATAAATAGGAATTAGAAATAATTTAGAAGAGAAATAAGAATTAGAGATAATTTAGAAGATTTCATAGAATTAAAAAAATAAAAAAAAATCAAAAAATGGAGAAAATTTCTTGACCGCTTTGTTTTAATATATATATATATATATATATATATATATAGAGAGAGAGAGAGAGAGAGAGAGAGAGAGAGAAGAGAGAGAGAGAAGAGAGAGAGAGATTATACAAATAATAAATGGATAGGTTTTTAATTTTTATAGCAACTAACTAGGGTACAAACCTCCCAACTTTTTCTTTAAAATATATGTGTACAAATTAGAGATTCATAAATCAATACAGGTAATAATTAAAGTGGATTGGTGGTAACAAGATTGATTGGTTTTCTGTTTAAAAGGTCATGGGATCAAAACTTTCCACTTGCGTTTCAAAAGTTCCACACATTTGAGGGCGGTTTTAGGAAACTAATATTGGTACATCGGTTTTCCATTTAAATGGCCTGATAGGCTGGTTTTGATTGGTTTTCTACCCGTCTTTCATAATTGGCCCTATTTCATTGAGATTTGAGCTGGTTAAGGAAGTGATTGAATTAATAAGCTCTTTTGAGTTTGATGTGAGGATGTGATGTTGAACTCCAATTCTTAGGTAGTGTTTGAGAACACTTAAAATAAGTACTTATTTAAACAAGTACTTCTTTTAAGACATGGGACCATACATTAAGTGGTTTTTAAATACTTATGGGTGTTTGGTAAAAAAGAGGGTAAGAAGTACTTTTTTAAAAAAGTGACATGGATGTGGCTTTTTTTTCAGCACCTTTGGAAGAAGTGCTTCTTCATTTGAATGGGACAAATATGTCCCCGTTTTTTTTTTTTTTTTTTACTTCAGTGTCAAAACTACTCCCACTCAAGTTTATCATCTTCTTCCATTCGAAACCCTATAACAACAGGCAGCGGTAGCGTTTGGTTGTAGGAGCTGGATTTTCGTATAATTGCAGTTTGAAAGTAGGGATTCTGAGGGAGATAGAGGATTGATTGGATTTATAAGAAGATACAATGTCAAAATGAGCGGTGATGAATCGCTGAAACTCAATGATGAGCAGATTGTAGAACTAAGGGAGATCTTCTAATCATTTGATCGGAACAATGATGGCAGCCTAACCCAGCTTGAGCTTGAGTCATTATTGAGATCACTTGGACTCAAGCCGTGTCATGATCAGCTCGATGCTCTAATCTAGAGGGCTTATATGAACAACAATGGTTTTGTTGAATTCTCTAAATTCGTCACTCTGGTGTTGCCGGAGATCCTCACTACGAAATCTTCATACACAGAAGAGCAACTCGGCAGCTATTCCAGATGTTTAACCATGATGGCAATGGATACATTACAACGGTAGAATTGGTCCATTCCATGGCTAAGCTTGGTCATGCCCTTATGGCAATGGAATTGACAGGAATGATTAAGGTGGCTGACACTAATGGCGATGGTCGTATTAACTTCCAGGAATTCTCTCAGGCTATCGCTACTGCCGCTTTTGACAACTCATGGACTTGAAAGCATTTTCCCGAGAAAAATGCGGTTACGTGGACTTGCTTGATATCTGGCTATATCCATCAGCACATGCCTGATGAAACATGTGCTCTTTTGCGCTTGATGAGACGGACATGGGAATCCTAGAATTTTGTGAAGGTTGTTAATTGGAGGAGTCTTTCTGTTGTCCAATCTACAGTTTTGGCGGTTCCGACAGTTTTAGTGAAGAAAATGAGAGGGAGAGAGAGAGATCTGAGTAATTTACAGTGAAAGGTAAAGTTGTCATTTATGTCAATATAAATACTTATGGGGAAAGTAGCTTACCAAACATCTCCACCCCAATAAGTGCTTAAAAACATAATAAGTGAATTGAAAAGCGGGTTACCAAACAACCTTAAGTGGTTGTTAAAATAAGTACTTCTAAGATGTACTTGTGTAACGAGTACTTTTTTTAACAAATACTTAATCATCAAACAAGGCCTTAAAGCTTTAGCTAGAGCCCTCCTCATCACCTTAGCTTTTAAATCAAGAATCGACGAAACAAGGACTTTTTAACCACCGGTAGAGATAGGACTTCTAGAGGCTGATCTAAGTAAGTATAAAACTAGTAGAAGCTCTAAAGGGGTTTGTTTAGTTGCAATTGTATTTAGCTTCATGAAACTGATAGGAGGTTTGGTCCAAACTCCTTACCTTCCCTTCCCAAGACTAATTCCAAAGGAACATTTCTCGACAAAATTTCTTCCTACTCAAACCTTAGTTGCAACACGTAAAGGACTACCTTTTCAAAGCTATCTTGATTACCTTGGTAAACTAAGGTGGTGTTTGTTAAACCTGAAGTCTGAAGTTTGGAAAGCCAAAAAAAAAAAAAAACATTGAAAGTATTTAGTGGAAATTTTGCTTTTCTACTTTTACAGATATTTGAATATAGTGGGGTTGTTCATTAATCTAAATGTTGACATCTAAAAAAATTGTATTTTACAAGTTTACCCCTCAAGTCACTATTTAAATAAAAGTAAATGAAATGATCAAAATAATGTGATATTATAGAAATAATTATAAAATGATAAAAAACAAAATATTAAACAAAAAAAGAAAAAGAATAATAAATAATATTTAAAAAAGTAATAAAAAAGATTAATATTATAAAAATAATACAAAATATAAAAACAATAATAGTTAATAAATAATATCACTAAAATTTAAGAAAAATAAAGTTAAAAATAGTAAACATTATTATAAATATAATAAAAAAATGTAAGAAATAAAAGAATTTAATAAAACGGGACAAACACTTAACAACAGTTATGGCAATCTGATTCCAACACTATTCATCATCTTTCCAATTAAGAATATCAAACTAGAGTTCACCACCACTCCAATCTCTCTCTTTCTCATCTCTCTCCTCCATCTCTCACTCTCCCCTCTTCCTCACTATTCATCCATCACCTCCAACCTCTCAAAAATCTGATGTTCATAATCCTCTCAATTACAATGTTGAACTAGAGGATATGAGATTCTCCACCTCACCAAAGTGTTAAGTTGCAAATTAGATTTTTTTTTTTTTACAAATTATTTAGGAAATGAAAGAATACAATCGAACTTGAGCGTTGAATGATTCTGAGGTTCTTTCGATGTTCAGAGGTGCAACTAAACAACATTCAACCTCTAAAAAATCAATATTTTCAGTTTTTTGATTCAGCGATACCAAACACCACCTAATTCATTTCTCACTTTCCAGATCATCCAACAAGCAATAACCTTTAGAGAGCTTCTCTTTGGTCCATTTGAATTTTGGTAATCCACAAGCCATTGGAGAACCAAACCTAAAAGTTACTTTGTTGATTTCCAATGGATCGGAATATCTAAACCAAACCAATTAAATTGCTCAGACAAAAGGTCAATGGAACATGATATATATAATTTAAATATTTATGTCAAAAATATGATTTAAAATATAAAAACTTTGTATTAAATGTTCAACATAGTTGGAGTTCCACTTATTTTATGTTAGAAAGTTGTATTTCATACAAAGTTATTCTTACTAATTTTTATAATGAAAAGATGCCACATGATTTTATATTAAAGATGATTGGGAAATGGAAATTTGAATAAAAGATTTTGTACAATTTTTTTATGATACAATAAATGAATTTTTGGGTGTTTATTGCCCAACTGGTTGTATTTTAGTTAATCATTTATTTATGATTAATGAATATTTTGAAAATTCTAGAAGTAATTCAAATTGTAAAAGTATTATTGAAAAAATGAAAATTTAAATTTAAAAAAATATGGGGAAAATATTTCTCATTTATATTGCTTAGATATAGTATTAGATCATAGAATTAGGAAAGATGGTTTAGATGTTTTACTTGAATCTTATTATGAAAATATGAAAATTGAAATTGGAAATAAAAAAAGAAGAAATTAATAATTGATTATTTGAAATGTACAATTTGTATGTATCTTAATTATTAGAGCATAGGAAAACTTGTACATATACAACAACTTCTACTTCTAAAACATATAGTTCTAGTAGTGGAATAGAAAAATTTTGGTCTTTATTAATAAATAAAAGGCAGAAATCTGCATACTTCATTATCAATCTCATTTGTTGAAGTTAATTTTATTTATAAGCTAATTTTTCTAATTTAAATGATTTCTTTAAATCAAAGAAATTAAATAGTTTTGATATTTTAGCCCAATGGAGTGCACATGGAAAAATTATCTACTTCTTGTCACCATGGCATGTGATCTACTAACCTTTCTAGTGTATATAACCATTGAAGTCTTATTTTAGTGCAATTACTAGGGTGTTGGATGAGAAGAAAAGCTGCATGAATGATTAAGGCCTGGAGATGTGCATATACTTAAAAGATTGGTTGGATGCTAAGGATAGACTACAAGATAAAAGAGGGCATGAAACTTCACCCAATGTTTCATTAGAAGTAGATGATGATCAAGGTCAAGGAGATAAAGGTGGAAATTGAAGAAAATGATAAAGTCGATATCTTTTTTTTGCATACTCAATAATTGTATAGCATTTTTTTTTAAATTATTGTAAATTTTGCTTTTCAGTTTTATTTAAATTATTTGTTATTTTTCAATACCATTGTAATTTTTATTTTTAATTTTATTATACCATTTTTATATTTTATTCCACTTCCAATATTCCACTATATTTTTCAAATTTAAATGAAATAAAATTTATACTTTTTTTTCAATTTGTTGTCTATTTTTTGTTTTATTAAGTATTTTTTGTTAAATTTTTATTTTCCCCAAAGTTTGTATAGCTTTACTTAGCAAAAATGAAAAATAATAGAAATGTAAAAAACAAATGAAAAGAATGGCTCGACTAGGTCCAAGTCCATGGCCCGGCCTAGGCCTACAACATGGCACGGCCCTACCTAGGCTCGTACCATGGGTCATGTTGGACCTGACCTCTAAAGTATCCTAGAGGAGGTAGGCATAGCCACAAAAGCCCATGGGCTGGCATGACATGGCCCACTAAATCACGGGTGATCCACAAAATCATGTCGTAATAGCCTAGCACAACTTGATTTACACCTTTATATGTGAGGTCGGTGTGTGGTGTGATTTGTGAGGAGAAAATCTAGAATCTAGTCCCAACCCCATTCTTTCCAATAAAAGCATGGAATTAACAAGGAAGTAGATTTGCTCCCTATAGCATTCCAATAAGAGTAGGGTTTTAGCTCTACATTTTTTTTCAAAAAATCGAAGGTATCGATTAATTATTTAATTAACCTAAAAAATGTAATTAACTGAACCAATATATAATATATAATATCTATATTATATATTTATATATTTATTTATGATATAAAGAGAATGAAGAACGAAATAGGTAAAAAATTGAACCATGGGGACTCTACATGTCACATTATCACCAGTCCTATTGAGACAAAGATTCCCATTGTAGCCGGATGCTATGTGTATAAGGTTTTTGCTTGTAGGAGATATGGGCTCCAGTTCCCATCTAGCATTGTCAATGGGTTGGATCGAATTGATATTAGTTCCAATATTTGCATCCATGGATTGATTTTTGATGAAGGAAGATTTGGCCCGACCTCTCTATTATGTGACACGTGGCAGAAACAACAGCTCGGCAAAAGGGACCAAGCCTAGGCGGGAACAAGGGGACACACTTCGCTGAACTGACACTTGTAACAGATCGGGATACACTTCGCCGAACTGACCCACTTTGTAATAGCTCGGGATACACTTTGCCGAACTGACCCACTTTGTAACAGCTCGGGATACACCTCGCCAAACTGACCCACTTTGTAACAGCTCGGGATACACTTCGCCGAACTGACCCACTTTGTAACAGCTCGGGATACACTTCGCCAAACTGACCCTTGTAACAGTTCGGGATACACCTCGCCGAACTGACCCACTTTGTAACAGCTCGGGATACACTTCGTCGAACTGACCCACTTCGTAACAGCTCGGGATACACTTCGCCGAATTGACCCACTTTGTAACAGCTCAGGATACACCTCGTCAAACTGACCCTTCTAACAGTTCGGGATACACCTCGCCGAACTGACCTGCCCTATAGATACCTCCGAGCTCAAGATCGCCTCGCTCAGCACTTCGCATCACTTTCTGGGCACCAAAACCAAACAAGTCATACCATGCCTGACACTAGGGAAGTCTGTGCCCGAGGGCGCCACGCCTGACTGACTTGGGATCTGACGTTTGGCAGCAGCACTCTAAACGGCCACCTGCCACCGCCACTGACACCGCCATCTACAGTTAGACGGTTAGGCAGTGATGGTTTTGTCTCAGTAGAAAGGACGACGGCCGAATTGACAAGCGCAAGGGTAATCATACCCGATCTGACAAGGGCCTCGGGACGAGTACACGAAGTGACTATGAGAGCCCCCTGCCCCCCGACAACGGAGGTATGCAAACTTTGCGCTATCTGGTATTACCTTGCTTTTGAAGGATTCTAACTTGAGCTTCGGAGCCTCTACGCCGGGTTCCCCCCGGAGCTTTCCCATCTCCTCCGTTTTAGGTTCCCTGCTACCCCGTTCGGAAGCAAGGCAGCGGACAGCTAAGACCAGCTAGATCGCGCTCCATCAATTTTGTTTCCTAATATTTTGTCATGATTATTATCGTTAGAGGCCGTTCTACTCATTCCTAAATTGAATATATATATATATATATATATATATATATATATATATATATATATATATATATATATTAAATATTTAATATTTTTAGTATGTTTATTACAATTAGCCCAAGCCTGATTGTTTCAAGACATACCTTATAGGGTCTGGTTTGATTCCAAGACTTTGATATTTCTTGATAGGTTGGTTTTGTTTCTACCATGTCCTGACCAATAACCAATACTTTGGCTTCCCTATCCCCATCCCCTGAAAAAAAAGTGATTACAATTCCTTTACCTTGAATTCTATGAAAGTCAGGGGTAGAGCTAGGGGTGGCAGCGTACATTAAAGAACTATGGAACATCCTCACTACAATTTCAGTTAAATTTATTGACAACGACAACATTGAATTTATTTTTGAACAACATGCAGACAAAAAAGTAGTCTTGGAAGGAGGTTTATGGTTCTATAAGTCAAGCTGGATTTTATTGGAAGAATGGTTAGACTTTGCTACCGGGGCAGTAGAGAAAGTATGGACCCAACAAGTCTGGTTGCAGACTCACATGATCCCACAAAACATGGTAGAAGACACAAGAATTTGCTTCCTAGCAAGCTTTGCAGGGAAAGTTGTTCCAGATCAGGAAAAGATCAGCTCGGGCCACCTTACGAGAGGCCTTTATGTCCGCAAAAAAAATCATCATCAATTTACAGGAGCCCCTCTACACAAGTCATTTCATTATCTTCTCTGGGAAAACTATCTAGCTTCGCTACTGCTACGAGTTGCTACCAAGGGTATGTACAAACTGTGGTTTAGTAGGGCAGGTTTAGTACAACTACAAAAGAAGAGATCCAATAATCAACAACTACAAAGTCTTTCTAGAAAACCACACAATAAACCATCCGGGTGATTGGTTATGAGCGGAGCACAAGCAAGATGCTCCCCTAAATATTTTGACCTTCTCTTCGCAGCTGCATGCCCCGGAACCTTGCAAAACCAGACATGGAGACCATGGCTCCGATGAAGATACTGAAGATGAAGACCGATGTCCCCATAAGCACAGATGCCTTAACACATCTGGCGAAGGTCACCAACAACACAACACAGTTGAACTGAACACTTGGTCTGAGTCACACCCTCAACTCGGCCCGAACACCCAAGGCTAGATGGACTTGTTGTATGCACAAGCTCTTCCAAGCCACGTGTGCCACATGCAGAACATTGTCAAAACCTAGCTGAAGGAACACTAGTAGTGCCAACTAGTGAAGCTTCTTTTCAGCACGTTTCGGGAGGTGGCCACGTCTCTTACTATCTCACGAAATCTGGCCAACTCGGGGCCTACAATATGGCAACGGGAAAGAGAAAGTGTGGACCTTCTTTTAAATATGTTGTAGATTCCAACTCAAAATAGCTAATGATAATAGTTAAAGGACAAATATCACAACTCCACTTAGGATTCCCGATGGATGGAAAAGAGTTCAACAATCCCACAGTGGACCAGTTTCAAAGCTCTTTGATGAGCCCAAGAATTCCAACAACAGCTTCTTATCAACATCAATCCAATAATCTTGCATTGGACCAATACATGACTAATTTGATGGCTTTCAATTCTCACTGTAACAACCTCTCACTTGTTCAGAAAAACACGCCATATCTCCATCAGGTACCTCCTTTTCTTACCTTCAGCTTCCAATTGAAGATAGGTTATTTCTTTTATGAACTATTCTTTTATCATGATCTTTCTGGCATGGAACATAAGAAGAGCAAAAAGGCTCCAAAAAGGTTAGAGATCTCCAAAGCTTGAATGCCACTAAGAGACCCGACCTAATTTTTCTAAGTGAGACCAAAATTACTAAACAAAAAAGTGAGGATTTGATCAGCAACCTATACTTACAAAACTTAGTGATTTCCGAGGCTCAAGCTCAATCTGGTGGCCTTCTATGTGGTTAGTCAAATAGTCTACAAATCAGGGTTATATCAGTTAGTAGACACTTGATCCATCTTGTAGTAGAGAATGCTCCACCAAGCCACCCATGGAATCTTCTGCTATTCTATGGCCATCCTCAGAAAAGCCACAGGAATCTCCTTTGGAAACAAATATCATCACTAATGGATCAAATGCAACAGCACCCTTGTCTCCTTCTAGGTGACCTAAATGATATTTACCAACTTCATGATCAAAAAAATTTTAGAAGTGCTCCTCCAAAACTCTCCAAATCCCTGCAAGAACTAATCTCAACTCACCAACTAATGGACTTGGACTTCTCTGGTCCTTGTTATACATGGACAAATGGTCAAATGAGACACGGTAAGGTTCTAGAAAGACTAGATAGAGCCCTAGCATCCACAAACTGGGTAAGATTGTTCCCAAATGTTATTTCCTTCCATCTCCTAATCATTTCCATAGACCATGCTCCAATTAAGCTAAACACTTCTCATATCCAATCAACCTTTATATCTCAATTCCACTTTCTCCCATTCTGGTCAAAACATCCAGAATGCTCCTCTGTCATTGAGGAAGTTTGGTCCAAGCCACTCCAAGGAAGCTGGGGTTACAGGGTGACACAAAAACTCAAAGAATGCAAAAAAAAACCCTGAAACAATGGAACAAAGAGAGTTTTGGAAACATCAGAGATCATCTACAAAAGATAGCTCTCAAAATATCAAATTTTCAAATGTCATACAACTCTACTGATCACATGGATGAGCTAAATTCTCTAAAGAACTAGTATCACTACTAGCTCCAAAAAGAAGAACAATTGTGGAGACTAAAATCTAGAGAGCTTTGGCTCAGAGATGGAGATAAAAACACAAAATTCTTCCATCAATCAGCAAAATGGAAATACTTAAAGAATACAAACCTATGGCTACAAAAATTAGATGGGTCATGGGTGCATGAGAAAAAGAGCATCTCTAAACTTGTTCTGCAATCCATACTTCAAACAGGGGACATACCAAAAAATTTTGATCCCAACTCCTTAAGTCATTTGTCAATCCCATGCCTAAAACCACATCAAATAGAATCCCTATTACAAGAGTCAACAATGGCGGAAATTCACAACATAGTGCAGCAACTACACCCGCACAAAGCTCTAGGCCCCGATAGCTCACAACTTATTTTTATCAAAAGTACTGGAATATTGTGGGGGAGGATATTTGTGCCTTGATCAAGGATTTCTTTCGATCAGAGCAACTACCCAAAGAATTAAACAACACAAATCTAGTCTTCATACCAAAAATCAATGCTCCATCAAATGTTGCTCATTACAAGCCAATCAGTTTATGTAATGTCATCTACAAGATCATTTCTAAGTGGATGATAAACAAGATGCAACTGTTACTACAACACCTCATATCACCAACCCAAGTGGGTTTCCTCAAAGATAGGAAAATAACAGATAACATACTCTTAATGAAGGAAGTCACCCATCTCTTGAGGACACAAAAAAAAGGAAAAGGTTATGTGGTAGTCAAGCTCGACATGTCAAAGGCTTTTGACAGAATGGGTTGGCAGTTTTTGAAAGCAATTTTAGGAAAAATGAATTTCCCAACAAAATGGTGTAATCTCATACATCAATGTATCTCCATCCCCACCTACTCCACTAAAATTGGAGGGAAAGCCTTTGAACATTTCTCTCTGCGTAGAGGACGTAAAGGAGATCCTCTCTCACCCTATCTCTTCATCACTGGCTTGGAAGTTCTCAGTAGGCTTCTGGACCAAGCAAACATGAATGGAGAACTCAAAGGCATAAAACTGAGCAGGAATGGACCTGAAATTACACATCTGCTATTTGCAGATGTAGTTTTCTTCTGCCAAGCAGAATTATCACAAGTTAAAACTCTGGTAGACACCCTCAAAACTTTCAA
Source organism: Nelumbo lutea (assembly GCF_056320005.1). NCBI lineage: Eukaryota > Viridiplantae > Streptophyta > Magnoliopsida > Proteales > Nelumbonaceae > Nelumbo > Nelumbo lutea. The sequence continues at coordinate 143,331,948 of NC_142684.1, forward strand.
GTTACTTTTTGGTTAGAATATAAATCATGGAAAATCGTCCATCATGTTTAGCAGTAATGCGGCAGGACACTACCAGAAATTTATCTCTGCAGTCCTACAAGTCAGAAAACCTATGGTTGGCTCAAAATACTTGGGGTTAAAGATTGGTACAAAGGACATAAAATCCCCTCTCACCAAGAATTGGTAGAAAAAGTAAACTTGTGGAGCTTAAAACTTCTCTCACAAGTTGGTAAGACCACTTTAATAAAAATAGTGGCACAATCAGTGCCAGTCTACCCTATGTTGACCACCACATTGCCAAAAACAATTCATAACACACTAGAGAAACTCCTTCGGGACTACTGGTGGAGTAACTCGAATACAAAGAGCAAACACTAGATAGCTTGTCAAAGTTATGCTCAACAAAAGACCAAGGAGGATTAGGACTCAGAAAACTCTGTCAGATGAATAAAGCACTCTTTAGTAAACATGTATGGAAGTTGTTACAATTTCCAAATTCTTTTTGGAGCCAGGCTATCAAGGGCAAATACATTCCAAGTACAAGCCTACTCAGAACTAGAACAAAGCAAAACAACTCCATCTGGTGGAACCAAGTTCAGAAAATTATTCCAGAACTGAAGGAAAGCATGCTCTGGCTAATCAAGGATGGAGCGAAGATAGAGGTCTTCCCTGATCCTTGGGTTCCTACTTTAACAAGAAGAACCCCAGTGGCAATCAGTAATGGCTCCTTACACCATATGGATCTTAGAGTGGCAGAACTACTAAATATTATGGCTCATGGAACTAACAATCTCTTACAGACAGATTAGAGGCCAGTCATATTCGAAATGTCAAGGAAATAAATCCAAATCTCTACTTGGAATCCAATACCCCAATATGGTTGAAAACCTCAAAGGGAACCTTTTCTGTGAGCTCCACGTACAGAAATCTAACAGTATCATTGGCTTCAAGATCCTCATCCTTCTTTGATTGGAAATTTCTATGGAAACAAAATCTCCTTCCAAGAGTGAAAATCTTCATGTGGAAATTCTTATAAGAAGGGCTGTTAACCAAAGACAAGTGCTCTTTGTGGCTGCAACTGGAAGAACTAACTTGCTCCTTCTGTAAGCAAACCAAAGAAACATTTAAACACCTCTTCTTCACATGCCCTTACGTGCGAGCAGTATGGCTTCAAAATCTCTCAGGCCTCAATCCAGACAAAATCAAAGAGAAACCACCCCATGAAATCATTCTGAATTGGGGCGATAAAAATATTTTCAACTCCCACTATGGTATCCATTGTCTTCTGTACAATCAGCATAACTCTATATCTGCTTTGGAAGGCTCGAAACAACCTAGTGTTTAAGAATATTCTGATGAGACCCTTGAACTGCTGAACAGCTTGCGAAGTTATCAGCTTGACACCCCTACGCAAAACAACAATACATGTATTGCTCCCTCTAGCTTGAATCTCACGCAAAATATGTTATAGGTTGATGGATCTTTTGATCATTTAACAGGAACTGCAGGAAGAAGTTTCATCTTCAAAAGAGAACAAGTGAAACCATTGTTGAAGGGAGGTCATGCTGGGCGGTTTCAAGTTACGATTCAGAGATAAAAGCTTTAATAGTGGGTCTTGAAGCAGCTTCTACCTTAACTGACCAAGACATATATATATATACAGTGACTCCTAGAAGTTAGTACGTTTTCTGAGTAGCAAAGAAGCACCCTCTGAATGGATCAAGCAACTCCAGTGGCCAAAGCTCAGAAAGCTTATATCACTTTTTTGCTAAGACACTTTTTGTTCATGTAAGTAGAAGTCTAAATAGAGCTGCTCATGGGCTGGCTTATTCTGCTTGTAAAGACAAATGGTCATAAACTACAATCCTATATTCTGCTTGTAATATAAGTGACTTTTTGTGAAATAAAAAACACTGCCAATATGAATGGGAACAGTATTTGAAAGAATAAATACATGTCAGCCACTAATCTACATTACAACTTTATGAAAACTGTCATATATTAAGTACAGGTGGCACAAAACTGCCGTGTGTTATTTGTTTGAATGTTTCTTACCAGTAGAGATGGGTTTGTGTTTGTTTTGTCTCTGTTGAGTGGGTTTGGTTCTAAGAGTGATAGGATTATGGTTTTATTTTGACTGCCTATTGCTCCTTATTGTATTTGGTCTACAAGGAATGCTCGAATTCCCCCCGACCCCGATGTCGGCTGTGGAATCGGAAACCAGAAGTCTTCTTGAAGGCTTGAAGTTCTGCCTAGAGTTGGATATCACTTCAGTTGTAAATTGTAATTGAGGAAGACGTAAAAAACGTAATTCAGGCTCTGTTGGAGAATACTATTTCTCCTGTGGCAAATCTAGCATCTAATTGCCAATTGCAGAGCCATTCTCAGCTCCTTCAACCTGTTCTCAGTGTGTTACACACATGGTCTGTTTGCCCTGATTTTCTTTCTGATTGTATCTCTTCCGATGTTTCACTGAGTTATCCTTAATGAATCCGCTTACACTGGCTTCAAAAAAAAAGGTCTGCCTTTGTTTGGCGTCTAATTAATGGTTCTTGTAGTAATGCTGTAGGGAAAATATGCAATTTATACTAGTGTTTTGGAAGCTGAATTATCTTCTATTTTGAAGGTTGTGGATTTTGCTCTTTCCGAAGTGTTTTATAAATTTTTTGAAGTCACAACGACTTGGTTGCGGTGCAAGCTCGATCTTAATAGTCTTCAAGTCTTCAACCTAAAATCCCTTGATTTTACCTGGATATTGTGCAAAAAAAAAAAAAAAAAATTGTCTCCTAAATGAACTTTTCTAGGTTATGTTTTTAACATTTAAATGGGTATTTGTCTCTTTCACCCTTCCTCCTCATGTTAAGGCTTTGAGGGTGAAATCTTTTTAGGTGGGAATTATGTTCGGAGAATGTGCCTCCCCCTTGGAGGTTGTTTATTAGAGGGTGTTTGGTTTATGGTTGTATTGATGTTTTATTTGGTTTACAAACACAACTAGGCATTTTGTATGTATGCATGGTTCCAAAATTAATAAAATGATTTTCTTTTAATACAACTTTTTATAACTTTCTTAACTAAATAAATATGCTATAGCATGACATGGAAGCAAATTTCAAGATATCAATATAAGGCACCATGCATGTATGAATGTATCCCTGGGTCAGTACTGGTACATATCTCACTCACACACCAATATGATTAAACGGAAAAAGTATGAACAGGCTCAAAGTAGATTTTTAATTTTCATTGTAGAGTTATAAACATTTAAAATGTCTAAAAATCCAGATTTTATACACCAATGTCAGTCTATAAATTAACATTAATTCCGAACTTCCACCTACCCCAACAGTACTTTTAGCCTACAGGCCCAAAAGTAAATGGTGTACATATAAACATCAATCATCCCATCAATGCTCAATTATCAAGAACCATAAACAAAATAGTCTCTGTAGTTTATATATATAAACATACCATCCTTTTTCAGAAAATAAAAACCATTCTTTTTGAAAACCATATCTTCCACGTGGTTAAAATTTTATAATTTTGTTTACTTTGTTTGTACAGTTTAATTTTAGGGTAAACTCTATATATCTTTTATTTCTCTCTCTGTTAGACTTCTTTACAGGTTAGGCTAGGCCAGGATTTATCTCTTTATTAGCAGGATACATTTAGGCCTGAGCCTCCTCCTATAAAGTCCAAAGCCTAGTCGGTGAATTGGGCAAAAGACTTTTTGTGTTTTTTTACTCAATAATTAAATTGATTTATTAATTTTAAATGACATCAAAATCGAAAAATATTGAAAGATCTCACTATATATTATATGACTTGAAAAAAGAAAAGGTGAAATAAGAAGCAAACGTATATTATATATTTTTCGCTTTTTATTATATATAATATTATTAAAATGAGGGCCCAGCCTGATAAAAAGTTGTACTTAATATTTTAGGCCCAAAACCGAAGCTTGCAGATCTAAAAGTCGGCCAAGTTACTTGGCCATGAAATACTAAACCTGACAAAGAATAAGTCGGCCAAGCTACTTGGCCCATGAAATTGCCCAGAAAACAGAAATCGCTCATTCTTTGATGTGTGAGTGATTGAGATTTCATCAGTCTTAATCATTTAACTTTTTTTTTTAATTCTAGAAAATGTAGGATGTAAAATGAGGTACCAAATAATATCTAAAACGGAGGCTGTCAATTATTACCTCGCACCCAAACTTTGAATATCCCTAATGGTATTAACCATTAATGAGCAATTATGTTTTCTCAAAGGAAAAATAAAATAAAATAAAACAAAATTGCCCATTATATCCCTAATGGTTAAGTGTGTAAATGGATGGAATTCGAATAAAATAAGATAATATCCAAATTCGAATCCGATTAGAAAAATTGATATTTGACCGACATTATAAATTAATATTTGAATTTGAATTTAATTAAATATTCAAATATTTAATTCAATTCGAATTCTACCAATTAATATTTTAGGTAATTAATAAGTATATAAAATAAATATTTTATTTATATAAATATATAAATTATTTATATAATTTAATTATTATATATAAATATATAAATATTTTATATATTATATATAAGAATTAAATAATAGATCGAGTTCAGATATTTATCGAATCAAATCAGGTCATATTTAAATTTGAATCTGATTAACTATTCAATATGTTCAATTATGTCGAATTTCAAATTCTAAGTCAAATTTTCAAATGCCGTTGGCACACATACTAATAGTGCTAAGTATGAGTGATTAAGATTTCCATCCGGTCTTAGTCATTGAACTTTTTTTTGGATAAATTGCCAAAATCTCCCCTGTCTGACTATCGCTGAAATCTCACCACAAGTTTGGTAATTGTCTAATCTCTCCTGAAATTTCGAACACAGTTATAAGTAGATTCTTCACCGATGAAAGCCACTATGCAATGTTGGTCGTAGTCATCTGGGTTTTGGGAGGGGTGGACTGACCATCTTAACCCTTGTCATTTTTGTACAAAATCGCCACCCTTATACTTAAACCCACATTCACTTATAAAAAGATAAAAAATAAAAAATAAAAAATAAACCCACATTCTCTTATATTTGTCGATTTTACCATTGCATTACGTAATGGTCCCTGATATTCTTTATCACCAATACTACAATCTTAATATTGACCATGTTAAATTTTGTTGATTTAATTGAAGCACCCATTTACAGCTCAAACGTGATGCTCTACTCCAAAGAACGGAATGTTCCAAGCAGGGTGGGCCACAAAATCTTAAGCCCGGTCCATTACCTCTTGAAAACTGGAGAAATAATTGATAGTGCAGAGAAGTGGAATAGAGTGGTAAAGAAGAGACAGAAAATTGAAACAGCTGATCAGAGAATGTTGACTGAGCGCCCCTTGTTGGATCCTTGGTAATAACAACTTCCTAATCTTTCTTGCTTCCTCTGTTTCAAATCATGTGCCATTGCCTTGATATCTAACGCTTACTTCAATAGGGCACAGGTTTATTGGTTATAGTTTCCCTCTCTAGATTACCTTGTTTTTTGTATTTTGCTCTGTAGGGAACTGATAAACAAGGAGTAATGGAATCTGCTCAGTGAAAGCATATATAATCTAGCACTGATAAAGGTCATCGGTTTTTTTGTTGATTGAGCTATTTATAGTTTGCATTGGAAATAAATTTTGCACCCAATTCAATTTTGAATCCATTTGTTTGGAACTATGGTATGTATGCAAGAATTGCATTTTTTTTTTTTTTTGTCTGCTTCTATGCTTATTAGCAATTTAAGTCTTGCAATATATATATATATATATATATATATGTAAGTGTGATGCAAAATTTATAGACCTTCCCCAACCTTGATTCTTTCTCATATAAAGTGGGGATTTTTTTAAGCACCAAATGAATACACATCACAGGGGGGAAGGGGATTAAGGGTGGTGAAGCATGTGCACATGAGATCCACTAACGCTATGTTTGGTTTGAAGGAAAGAGTAGGGAAATGAAGAGTAATCTATACAAGATTTATAAAGATTTCCCTTCTTTTCCTTTCCTTTCCCTACTCTTTCCTTCAAACCAAACATAGCCTAAGTCAACTTCAAAGCAAAAAGTAAAGCAAAAGTTACAATAAACCCATTTGCATAAAATTAATCTTTCCATGCCCTGATCACAACATACTTAGTCCAATACTTGGACGGAAGGAGAAAGACGTCCTAGAGAATAGAATAGCGGGGATGTTATTTATAACATAGATACGATGAGTGCTTACATCTCAGGCTAAGCCATATTCATAATTTCATACAGCACTAATGAACCAGCCCTTTGCACTCTTGGGCAAAAGAAAATAACGAAATTTCCTCTCTTAGTTTAGTTCTGAAGTAGTCCTTTAGTCTTGAAGTAGTCAACGCATTGATCGTAAATTTCTTCAATTCCATACTTGAAGCTGAAGCCTTCTTTAATGAGCTTCTCGGAAGGAAGGATCAGCTTGGCTTTTGTAGGGAAATCTCCAAAGCTGCAAGCAGTTATTAACATGAGCAACAAAGTACGTAGTACTGCCCTTGGACGGATGATTAAAACTTAAGAGTGTGTAAATAAGATGAGGGTAGGGACTCACTCAGTAGGGACTTTGTATTGGGGATATCTTTCGCTCAGGAACTTGGCAAGCTGAGTAACACTTGTGTTGATGGGGCAACATATGTATCGACCAGAAGCCATTTCATTCTCAGCTAAGAATATGTGGGCCCGACAAACATCTTCCACGTGTGCCATCGATATTGAACCTGATAGCATTTGCATGCCTTTCAAACCGTTGATCAGGAACTCGTTCCCTGTTAAAAAATGACAAGCATGCCACTGTGGTGAAACTGAAACCTTTCATTTCATACGAAATTAATGGAAACTAAATGGGCTTGGCCCAATCCAGATCCAAGCTCATAATGCTACGCAATTTAGGCCCAGGCTCACTACAAGAGAATCAGTGTCAGTGTCAGACTCAATTAAGGTCTGGTTGTGGTTGGGTAAGACAGGCACAGCTTAAACTGATGATGGATCCATGGACTGTACTAACATTTGCATCGTAAGTGCAACTCAGTCGGAATTGGACAAGAAGTTAAGACGAGAAAAATGTTGACTCAGCTACAGACCTGTGAGCAAGGACATGGCAAGGCAAGCACTGCTGGGTACGTCCAGGGTAAGAGATGGACCAGCCATGAGAGAAGGGATGATGGTAACGAGATCAATCTGGTTTTCTTGGGCGAATTTCCATGCTTCTTTTTCAGCTAGTGTCTTTGACACTGGATAACCCTGTAGATGCAGCAGAGGAGGTCATTAGCTAGAGTTCCTTTAATTAATACAAGAAGAAGGAACATAAGACAAGACAGAAAAAAATACCCAAGTCGGTGGCTTCTCTGACGTCAGGAACTCGGTATCACTCCAGCAACTCTCGTCCATTACGAGCCCTGTTCCAGTCTGCTTATTAATGGAAACAGCGGCTGCCGACGATGTCAAAATCACTCGTTTCACGGACTTTGATTTCTTGCATGCTGTTAAAACGTTTAGCACCCCTTGAATTGCTGGCTTGATCATGTCATTCTGTTTCAATCAACAACATTAATTTGGGATCGGAGTTTTAAACAATTCACTCTAAAATCCTTAATCTGTTATTAACTTGAGAAAAAAGAAAAGCAATACCGTTTCGTCATTGTTGTTGAGACAGAGCAGCTGTAAGTTGCCTCAAAAGGATACATATATATATATACAAAGAAAATAGCCCTAATCCAACGGCATCACATTACCTCAGGATCCGGAGAAGCAAAGTGGACTGGAGTAGCGACGTGGAAGACAACGTCGCATCCGGAGACAGCGGCATCGAAGCTCCCTTCATCAGTTAGGTCTGCTCGAAAGAGTTTTAATTCTCCCAAACTTTGGAACTCCAGGAGGTGAGAGACCTTCTTCAGGTTATCTACACAGTAACCCCGAAATTAAACAGAGTAGATAAGTAAAGTGTACATACATTAGTCTTCATTGTACCGTGAAGAACTTTTTAGTCAGAAATCATCTGTAATCAACGTTAAACCTTACCGGCCGAGACAGCCAAGAGACCACAAGAGCATGGAACTTCCTAGGCACTCTTGTGATCAAGACAAAAGGATAAAAAGCCAGAAACAGAGGAGGAGAAAAAACGTATAGAAACTTCGAAGAAAGGTAGAGCTAGAAAGAGGAGGGAAAGGAATAGACGAACCAGGGTCCCTGACAGTGGTGTTGACAGAATAGCCCTTCTCAAGCAATAATTTAACAAGAAGAGAGGCGACGAAACCGCTGCCTCCGACGACGCAGGCCGTCCTTTTTAACACCGTCTCCGGTTGCGTGGCCATGTTTCTACTATAATATAAATTTGCTTTTCTGTAAACTCGTGGACAGTTTAGACAACAAGGCCGAGAGATGTCTGCATCCTCGATACCACCAGCGTCCTTTAAATACACGGAATAAAAGTTGGGAGAAAAAGAAGAAAGAAGAAGGTGAGCACGTGATCTGCCAAACCCACCCGTAAATCAAAAATCGAAGTACTTTTGGCGATCAAATAGAAATTCGTAATGATGCTCTGATTCTAATAGGTTACTCCGGAAGTGTAGGGGAAAAACAAATCTCAGCGAAGAATAATATTTGTGTTACTATGTTAGTTGGGTTGTTGAGAGAATCGTAGTTCATCACGTGTTGGACCTTCTCAGGTGACGGTTAGGTGGTGCCATGTTTTCAGGGATCGTTTGGGGTGATCATGGGCCGGGCCGGGCTGGAATTTTGGCCCATATCCCAAAAAATTTTATACTTACCGATATGTCCTTCTGTTGGAGTGTTGAAGCTTTTGGATTGGCGGAGGAAAACATAGAGTTCGTTGGGCTTCTTGACGAGTTGGCTAGCAGGAGGGGCAGAGGAAGTACGAAGGCTGCTGAGGCCGAGGGCCACTGGAGTCCGAAGTGATGAAGGCCGAGGACTGGTGAGGTCTGCTCGAGGTTGGCCAATGCTGAATACCTGTGAGGAAGGCAACGTCAGATGCCTCGGGTGTTAACCCAAGGCGGGGACTCTAACGGTCAAATTAGTGAGCGCGTAGCCAAGAAGGCGGATGAAGTCCGAGGAGTTTGGATGAGGTCATCAGTAAACTAGAGAGCTAAAGAGCTTGGAGAGATGAGAATCTGGGGGCCCTTTACCTTGGTGGAGTCGTGCCCTATTTATACTTGGGGTCGCTTGGTGGCGGACGGACGCGGATGGTCAGGATGTGATTCGGCCCTGAGCAAGTGGTCATTAAAGCTCGCTACATGTGGTCATGCCATTGGTCCCATGTTGGGGGCACCGACTTCCACCCTGCCAAGCGCGCTGATTGGCTCCACCATCAACCACGTGTCAACATGCTAATGGTCCTACCTAAAGCGCCTACATCATTTGCCCCCCACTCTCGAGGCTGCGGTGGAGGTCTTAGCTAAGGACCTCGGGTTTGGTTGAAGAGAGTGTCGTTCTTGCTGGAAGGTAGGAATGGCAACAGGGCGGGTATGGGGCGGGGCACCCCCCTCCCTGTCCCCGCCCTGAAGTCAAGATACCTTGCCCCGTACCTGCCCCGTCCCCAGTGATGTGGACGGGTTCGGGGCTAAGGCATCCATTCCCCATCGGGATGGGGAATCCCCGAATTTTCCCCGCTCCAAGGCAATTATTTAAAAATTATCTATTTTATGGACAATTTATACATAGGATATAGGAATTTGGGGGTATTTTAGAATTGAATTATAATACTTTAGGGGTAATTCAAAAATAAAATTATGGGATCCTAGGATTTTAAGAATTTATGGAAAATTTAGATATATTTTAAATATCAATATTAAACTTAGAGATATTTTACTAATTTACCTTGCCCCGTCCCCGCCCCAGTTTTATAGGGTAAATTGCCATCCCTATTGGGAGGTGATAAGTGGCATTCTAGGGCGAGGACTTCGGTTGTAGCCAGGCTAGAGAGAGCAGTATTCGGGCACGAAGGTGCTGGTCCCGATTTCAGAGTTATTGAGGATAGCCTGGCCTAGGTGCATGGAGACGTTGGCTAGGACCGAGGCCTCGTTGGAGGTGATCTAGACTATGAGCGCATGGACGTCATCCTCAGCTTTGAGGGTTTCCGTTAGCTATTATGCTAATTCTGCTCATTGAGGAGGTTGTTGGCTTCGGCTTCAAGGAGCTCGATACTGTGTTTCCTACGAGTATGAGGTGTGCGTACCCCCAGTCGTGTGCTTCAAATGAGTTGATGAATTCGTGCGCTGGCCAGCCATTGGCTTCTGGCCGGTCACCACTATGTGAGGTGTAGACTGCAAATGAGCGTGTCATGGCCACGCACGAGATGATTTCTGGCATCAGGTGTTTTTGCGCGCGTGAAGGGTCTCGACGTTGAAGGTCTGGGCCATACCCGAGATGGGCATTAGGTCGTAACCATACACGAGACGGTGGTGGTGTACTTTTGCATCCGGTGTAGAGAGCTGGTCGTTCAAGTCAATTTGGTGGAGAGCTGAGTTGAGTCCCTAGCGGCGGAAGAAGTTTTGATGTGGGATGGCCTCAGCTTCGAGCTGAGTTGAGTCTCTTTCTCATTGGTAAGCATCGGTTAGCTTGTGCTTGCACAAGGATGTCACTGACCGCTAGGGACTTGTTGCTTGAGAAGGCCCAGTGCTAGAGAGGGCGTTGGCAAGGGCCCATTCAGCAAACAGGCATCGAAAGGGTGCCTCGACCAGGAGGATGCATCGACGAGGAGGGTGCCTCAACCAGGCTGCCTATAGGGGTGGCTGAGGTGGTTACTTGCTGCGTTGCTTAGAGGATTCTTTCGTTGACTATTGCACTTCCACTACTGGTTACTTGTCATGCCGTCAGTTTGTGGCTTCTACACCAGGTGGGCGAACGTGAAGTTGCAAGCATCTGAGGTGGTACTGCCCTGAGCTGAGGTGTGGTTGTCACCCAAGGTGATGTAGCGAAGTGAGCCTAAAGAGTCATCGGCGAGCGGCTAAGGAAGACATGTTCGAGGTCTCAGTTGCCTTCATCGAAAGCTTAGGTGTTTATACCCGCCGAGGAGGTATAACTGTCTGAGGGTCTACTTGCTGGGCAAGAGTGGACGTTGTGAGCACTTGCTTTGTGTTGCCCGGCGTGGAATTTTTGCATATCTTGTACCTTTGTTGCGGTTACGTTTCTTCTGTGTGGGGGTTAGTGCCCCCTTCCGAGAGGTCTTAAGTTCCAAATATTTCATCACTCAATAACCCATTTGTTCGAGCACCCAGGTGGGTAGGGCCAAGGCCGAGCTTCATTGCCGTAAACATGGGGCCCCCTTCCTTAGCGAGAAGGAAAGGGAGGCACACGCCATAGCTCTCCTGGACACCCTTCCTATGGGGGACAGGGCACTTGAGCTTGTGCGCGGCCAAGGCTATATGGAGCCCGCCGGTGGTAAGGACCACCTTGGCCTTAACAAGGTGGCATTGTTCCCTTCAACATGTCTGTTCTTCCATGAATTGTGCCAAGCGGGGGGCCAATGCCAGTTCTTGAGCCTGGATGAGAATTTGCTCGCTTAGAGGGTCTCTCCAAGGTTGAGGCCAAAATCAAGGGCCACCCCATTAGCTACGGTCGAGATCCAATGGGTCCCTGTTGAAAGGGGTGAGCAAGCATGTGACCTCTAGCAGGCCGTATGCCTTGGGCCGACATAAGGTCTAGGTGTTTAACCTCGATGAAGGTTGTATACCATGGCCAAGTGGTCGTCCGAGGGCTTGTGGCCTCCAGAGGGTCGTATGCCATGGGTCATCGTCCAGTCCGAGTGTGTAACCTTGGTGAAGATTGTATGTTGTAGCTAACTGATAGACCGAGGTGGGGGACCTGGCGACAAGGCATATGACCTCCGTGGATCGTGTGCCATGGACCGAGGTCCAGTACGAGTGTGTAACCTTGGAGAAGGTTGTATGCTGCGGAAGGTCGCTCGATCGATACGAGAACGTATACACTAAGGCTTTGAGGCGAGGTAAGAGAAACTTACTTTGTTACAAAATGTTTACATGGTCAGTCGAGGCCGAGCTTGTGGCTACATGGTCCGGCCTGTGGGAATGCCCAAGGCCGAGTTGTTGGTGATAAGTGATTACATCTGTTGTTGTTGTGGCGAGGTGATGAGGTCACTGTCAACGTACTGCTTCAATTTTCCACGACAGATGAGAGACTCGATCTTGTCTTGGTGGTCGTAATAGTCCTTGGTGTTGTGGCCGATGTCGTGGTGATACGTGCAGTATTTTGCTAGGTCACCCCTCTTGGGGTTCCTCTTTCTCTTTCCGGGCCACTTCATATACTCCTCCTCTCCTACTTGCACGAGGATGTGTGCTCGAGTGGAGTTAAGTGGCGTGTACTGGTCGTAGGATGAGGCCGACGGCTTCCTATTGTCGTCAGCACCGCGGTTATCTCCGTGTCGGTGGTCACCATGGTTGTGATCGGCCTCTCCACCTCGGGGCTCGCCCGACCAAGTCTTCCTTGGTGATGATGTACTTCTACGCCTTTCTCAAAAATCCTGCCTTCATTCTGAGTAGTGTCTTGTCGATAGAGCCCTTAAGGGTCAACCTAGGGAGGAGGCCTTGGATTGCTGCAAGCATGGAGACCATGGGATTGAGGTCGCAAACCTCAAGCTCTTATTTCTTGAAGCAGTCGATGTAGAACAGTAGGCTCTCGCCATGTCATTGTCAGATGGTCATGAATGAGACGACGCACTTCTGGCATCGTCAGCTGCTAATGAAGTGGGCGAGGAAAAGATTGGCGAATTGGTCCCAGGAGCTGATGGAGCAAGGCGAGAACCCAGAAAAGTAACGCTAAGATACCCCCTTGAAGGTTGCCTAGAAAGCTTGGTACATTAAGGCGCCGGAGTACCCATACAGGAGCATGAGTGCCCGGAAGCTCTCCAGGTGTTTGTCTGGATCCGAGGTTCCATCATAAGTCTCTAGTGTGGGAGTTTTGAAATGATGTGGAAAAGGTTCCAAGGTGATGGCGGCTGTGAAGGCGTCCATCTTGGTTGAGGGGTGTTGACTTGTTGAGGTGTCACCTCGTTTCTCCTTGACTTGCCAAATTTTGTCTTTCACCACACCAAGTTGTGCCTACAGGTCGGCGATCTTCTGGCTGCTAGGTATCTCAACCTCATCCTGGTCTTCTCAGCAACGGGATGAGCCAGCTACGTCTTGGTTCTTTTTGGCTCGTTGGTCGTTGAGGTATTCTCGGATGTCTAAGGTGCAAGCTAGAGAGACGAGGCATTGTTTCTCAGCCCTTAGAGGGGTTTATGGTGGTCCGATCGCCCGCCTTCGTCTCGAGGGCTCTCTTGTCTGTGATGGTGTTCTTGGCTTTGGCGGTGGTCACGAGACCGTGCTGAATCGTTCTCCCATCAGTTGGGAGGTCAAAGGGTCCTTGGCGGCTAACCCACACTTTGGCTGCTCTTGCCGAACTTTGAGGGGTTGGCCTGGGTAGGTCCGATAGGTTGCTGATCTGGTGGAGCTCGCGAAGAGCGTCCACGGTGGTACCCTAGGCTTCCCGCAAGGTGGCCACCTTGCAGGCGGCCTCCCGCCGATCACCACACCTCGTCTAGCCTTTGCAAGATGTCATCAAGCTGGTTGAGGACTTTCTAGACTGTTGGTTCTAGCAATTTCGCGGAAGTTGAGTTGTACATTAGGGGAAGTCTTGGTAGTCATTCCCATAGATGGCACCAATTGTTGATGCTTGGATTGGCCGAGGACAATTCATTTTGCTTCCTAGACGAGCTGGCTAGTGGGAGGGGCCGAGAAAGTCCAAAGGTTATTGAGGCTGAGGCCGATTACCTACGAGGAAGGGAACGTTAGAAGCCCCGGGTATTAACCCAAGACGGGGATCCGACGGTCAAGTTAGTGAGGGCGTAGCCAAGAAGGCAAATGAGGTCGCTAGTAAACTAGAGAGCTAGAGAGCTTGGAGAGATGAGAATTTGGGGGCCCCTTACCTTGGGGGGGTCATGCCCTATTTATACTTGGGGTTGCTTGGTGGCGGATGGTCACAGATGGTCAAGATGTGATCCAGCCCTGGGCGGGCAGTCACCCGAGCTCGTCGCGTGTAGTCGCGCCATTGGTCCCGCATTGGGCACTAACCTCTGCCCTACTAGGCACGCCATTGGCTCTACTCTCGACCATGTGTCAACACGCTAATGGTCCTGCCTAAAGCTTCTACATCAATTAATTTTGAATCTAGTCATTTATGCGGCAGAGATCAATTCAGAAATCACAATATGGGAGTCCCTCCTAACAAAAGTTGTCCCAATCTGTGGCGGAGCCATGATTTTTTTTGGAGGGGGTGGGCAAGTTAAACAAGAAAATGAAATAGGGACCAGAAGAGTGAAGAGAAATGGAGTGGGAATGTTTGAATTTATTATGGATTCTTTTAAAGAAAATAGTAAACAAATATTTTTATTTTGGGAGTTGGAGAGTTAAAGAATGATCCTTAACATTTCAGTTGGGGAAAAGGCCCCACTTTACTACGTTTTTAACCCAGGCTCCACTTAATAGCTATATAAATGATGGCTTTAATAAAAAGTTTGGGGGCCAAGGATGAAGGACCCCCACCAATATACTTTGCTCTGCCCCTAGTCTCAATACTCTTCAAACATGACCTGTGTCCCCACATCTCACCATAAATCTGGGATCCACCCAATGTTTTAAAAACCGATCCGGAGGTATATATGTATATATACATGTACAAATATATCTATTACCAATAAATAATGTTTTAGATATGATATATGTATTATTTTATATTTAGTTTATGTTTTTAATTTAGTTTAATTTTTTATTTATAAAAATATTAAAAATTATGTTTTATACCAAAGAGTGTTTTTTTTTCACGAAAATAGTGGGTCAAAGCACCTATGGCCCCTTGGGACACATAGATCATAAAAAGTTACCCAAAATAAAAATAAAAAAAATATCACCTCAATCAGACATCAAAGTGCAAGGTTATGGCCTCCCGAAGTTCGCATACATAGTTAGTATGCAACCCACGACCCGATCACTGTGTTGATTGGGTCAATGGTCCAATCATCCAGATCGAATTGCTTCACATTTCTTCAGGTTTTACTTGAATCAAACCTAAAATCTTGACTGGATGATGGTTCAAGTGGTTTAAATGGCTAGAAAACAGTAGATTCACCACATGTGAGATGTGGGGATGCTGCACCACACATTAAGATTGAGATCCCTTATCATGGAAGTCTTCCATTTCCATTGAGTTCATATTGGCGCCCCACATAGACACCCCACATGCACATCTCAGCATGCATTGGGAGGAATATGATCTGTTCCTCACACATGGGTGCCTCATAGGCACATACACCGTGCGGTGGGAACATTTCCCGTGAATAATAACTTATAAGTACGAGAAATATTCCAAATGCATGGTAGGATGTGCGTGTGAGGTCGGTGTGAGATGCTTGTGAGAGGAGCAGATCCCCTCTCGCATTGGAAACATCTCTTATATTTGTCATTGGGAGATGTTTGGGATATACTATAGGGAACCAATGTGAACTTTTTGGTCTCATGGAGAAGGGCTTAAATTTCTCGTGACTACTCAGTCCAGACCCTGTGGGGAACAAAGATGTTATTTATTATAGATTGAGACTAGAGAAGTAACCTGTGCTCACCACGGGAGTGAGAGATAAAATAAGATGTTAAGTAAAAGTTGATAGGGTTATTACATGTAAATTATCTACTACTTACCAATTTGATAACTTAGAATTGTCTATTTTTAACTCATGCAAATGTATAAAACAAAGAGGACTTTACTTTTTGACATGAGGTCTATAAGGGTTGCTCACAAACTTACTTGGGACATGAATATTTATAAATCCACACCAATTTCTTAGGTTGTGCTTGGTTTGAAGGAAAAAAAGTAGGTAAATGAAAGAAAAGATAAGGAAACCTTTACAAACTTTGTATAGGTTTCTCTACTTTTCCTTTCCTTTCCCTACCTTTTCCTTCAAACCAAACATACCCTTAATGTAATAAATGCATAGCAAAAGGCACTATCAAAGGTTTTTGATTAATTTCTAGGAAGTTGAATGAATTATAAAAAGGATAAATGTTGCAACCATCTAAAATTAAAATTACAAATCTTAATAAAAATTTTCATAAAAAATAAAACAATGTTGCACATGATGACAAGTACTTAAGTCAGGTCATGGTAAAACAAAATAATTCATCTTCCAAAATTAGGAATCATAAGGGGAAGACAGAATCCATTTTCTTGTACTTAACCTATAGAGCACTCGTCAAATAAATATATTAACAAAGTTTTTGAAAAGTTCAGATTTTGTTATATTTGAACTAATAAGTTTAGAACAAAGCAATAAAAAGATATACCCAAATGAAAGCAGTGGTTAAATTGTTCTCTGCATCCAACTTCTTACATCGGTTAAACAACTAAGCGGCTATTTGGCATAAGTACGTTTAAGGGCCGATTCGTTTCTTAAAGAATTGGCTAACGGTTAAAAAACATTTTGGGACCATTTTAACCCAATCTGTTTGGTTCTGTTTCATGCCACATCAACACTGTAAAACTTTTCAACCGGAATCGACTGTGAATGCAAGTCGTTTCTCCTTAGTGTTTTTTTGTGGTTCACATTATCCCATGCATACACAAACATGTTCTAATCTAACGGTTACAGATTTGCATATAACAAAAATATATTGAAATCTATTCAATATTCAGCTAAAGAAAATTACAAATTTTATTAAAAAGTTATTACATATATAAGTGATTATTAAATAGATATTAATCACTAAAAATAATAATTAAAATGTTATTATACAATTAAAAATAATATTAAAAACTTGTATTTTTTTAGGGAAAACTAAGATTAGGGATGGCAATTTCACGGGAATTTTTGGGTATCCTACCCATCCCAACCCTAATGGGACCCGTTTATCAAAACCCTATAGGGTTTGGGTTTTGACTTTAAGGTATACGATACTTGATACTTAGAATGCATAAATATGAACCTATCATATTATATATCATGCACAAATTTATAAATTTTAAGTACTAAAATAATTATACTATTATTAATATTTTTTGTATAAATTTCTTGGAATTAAAATCATAATTTGATGTAAATTTGGATTTGATAGACTGTTTATTTTATTTGGTTATAAAATGCTAATTTTAAATATTACTTTTTTTAATTTTTAATTGGAACTTTTAATCATATATATGTATTGATTGTTTTGATGAACACAAAAGTTAATAAAATTTATTTTATTTCATTAAATAACACAAAAGGCGAGATAGCTTAGTGGCTTAAAGTAGTGCTAATAGTGTGTGATCTAGCAGCTCCAACTCAAGGTTCAAAGTATTGATACGATACGTATTTCGGTCGTATCATATCGGTAGATAGAAACGACTGATACACACTTTTTTTAGTTTTTTTTCAAAGTTTGGTTTTTGGGAAGCTTATAAGATGTTTTTTATTATTAAAAAAACTTGGGGGTCCGAAACGAATACGATACGCCCGATATTGGGAATATCTTTCGTTCAGCAATTTGACAAGTTGAGGGACGCTTGGGTTGGTGGAGCTACAAATGTATCGACCAGAAGCCCATTCCTTTTCGACTAAGAAAATGTGGGCCCGACAAATATCTTCTACGTGTGATATTGAGATTGAACCTACTAGCATTTCCAACTCTTTCATAATGTCGATAAGGATCTAGTTGCCTGTGATGAAATGGAAAATTGAAGTTGTGGGTTCACAAAATTGTATGAATAATATGTTTTCAATGTGTAGCTACAAGGACTCTGATGTGGGTGTGAGGACAAATTATATGAGGAAATCCGATGTATTATTATTCTTCACGAGGTGAGAGGCTCTCAAATAAACATAAAGAAAAGAAACTAAAATGATAGAAATAAATAAATAAAAAGAAGTCATAGTTGTTTTGTGAATCCAATTTCCTCTTCGCCGAATCCCACCCACTTGATATCACTTGAAAGCCTTGCATTGGAAGTATCTCCCATAGAATGAAAACATACAAATATAGGTGTCGTGCAGTTGCAATCATGGTTTTTAAAACCGATCCAGCAATTGAACCGGTGAGGGTCCGATTACCAAGTTGAATGATCAGACAATACGACCAAAACAGTTGGCCCGCTTTGAAAAAAAAAATTAAAAAAAATTAAAAATTTGAATAATGGTTAAAATCGTTCAAATAGTTAACCGGCCTAATCAGCAGTTTGCTGACCCAAATCAACGGTTTTGGGAAAAAAAGCAGTTTTGGGAAAAGACAGAACTAATCAGATGACCAATTCCCAGTTTTTCTAGTCTGACCGTCCAATCCAATCCAATTTTGAAAACCATGGTTGCAACTTGCACCGTGTTATGAGGAGAAAATCCGAATTCTTGTCTTGTTACCGGATTTTCAATGGATTGGGAGTACTCTCTCCTTTTTGGAATAGGAAATTTGAATTGTTGGAGTTATTCTCTCAATTCTCTCATTCCTACTTGTTATCCATTTACATTGAGCATGTATATTGTTGGAAATCAAGGTTTTTCCTATAATGTTTATTAATTACTTAGAATCAGATAGAATTTACTGTATGTTTAACTTGTTCCCTTTCATTTGTACGAGAAAAACATAGGGATTCATTTCACCAACATGACATAAACGATAGACCTAAAACCAAGCGATAGACTAATGTGCTTAGTGTCATTTTGGTCTTCGAATTTTAAAATATGATAATTCAGTACCTGAAGTTTCAAAATGTGACAATCTAATACCTGCCATTAACCCGTAGTTAATTTGTCATTGACATTTGAAAAAGACAAAAATGCCCTTCAAGTGTCATTTAATTTTCTTTATCAATCATCCAAACATTGACAAAACATTAATAGTTCCAAATCCTTGCTTTCTCCATTCAAGAAAGTTGGGGTTACATTTGAGAGGCATATGGTGACCCCAACTTTCTTGAATAGAAGAGGCAAGGATTTGAGACTATTAACTTTTTTGTCAATGTTTGGATAGTTGATCAAGAAAATTAGATGACATTTGAAGGGTATTTGTGTCTTTTTAAAATGTCACTTAATAGTTGATTAATAGCTAATTAACGACAAATACTGCTTTGTCACATTTTGAAGCTTCAGGTATTGAATTGTCGTATGTATTTTAAAGTCCATGGACCAAAGTGACACTAGACCCAAAGTACAGGGCACTAATCGAGAATTTTCCCTACTTTTTTAGTAATAAAAGAAAATCTATATCTATGTATCTATATATCGTGTGTGTGTGTGTGTGTATATATATTTTTTTGAATCTTTTATTTTTTTAATTCCACATAATTATCAACCCATTAAGCAAACAAAGAAATCACATAGGCTTAACTATTTCTAACATCCTTAAAGAAAGAGGCTTTGCTTTTCTAATGTTTAGCCAAGTGGTGCCACTTTCCCTCACTTTCTCCTAAATTATCTCTAACTCTTATTTATCTCTTAAATCATCTCTAGTTTAGTACATAGATTATCTCCTAAACTATTTCTAATTCCAATTTATCCTATCCTCCACTTTTTATCTATATCTATCTAAAGAAAATTTCAATTAAAAAAATTCAGATTATTTAAATATCATAACAAAATTACATAATAAATTTAAAATATTTATTCAAAACACAAAATTAATTATAATAGATTTAATAGTATTCATATTATTGATAACTCTATATTTTTAAATAATTCATCATTAAATTATGTAGTAACAATATAAATTATAGTTTTATGAACTATTCAATTTAAATTCTATTCAAATAATAAAAATTTAACATAAAAAACAACATTATTTAAATATTTCAATAACTAAATATCTTAAATAACAAAACATTAAAAATAGACAAATAATTATATAAAAATATTTAATATTATGTAATAAAATTCAAATAATAAATATTGTAAATATTTTACATATTATTTAAATATTTAAATAACAAAACATTTAACATGACAAAATTTAAATAGCTAAAATAACAAAATTATGTAATAAATTTAAGAAATTTCTTAAAAGTAGAAAACTAATTATAATGGATTTCATAATATTCATATTAATAATAATTTAATATTTTACAAAATTAACAATGAATTATGTAATAATAGTATAATTCTAATTTTATGGATTATTAAATTCAATAAATAGTTAATATTTTAAAAATTAAATAATAATATTATTTAAATAACTAAATAATATTATAAATAACTAATTTAACTTATATAAATTAATAATTATAGAAAATACATTTCAAAAAATGAATACTTATAAGTAATAATTTTACAATAATAGTGTATATTCATTATATATTTATATATAATAAAATTAATATTTATTTTATTTTCAGTAATTATTTGTTGTACTTTTTAATAAATATGTTTTCAATAATTATTTTTGTTTTTTTTATTTAACAGAAAATTGTGAATTATTATTAGAGATTAAACAACTATTATTTAAATTTTGAAATTTAATTTGTCGTACTTATTGTATTTTTCGTTATAAATTTATTTTTAGTACTTATATATTTTTTGGAATTTATAGTATAACATTTATTATAGATTAAACTATTATTTGAGATTACACTATTTATTGGCTAATTTAACATATTTTCAGTATTTATTGTATTTTATTATATATCTATTATATTTTCATTATAATTTTATTTTTAATGATTGTGTATTTTTGCTATAAATTTTCAATAATTATTAGAGATTAAACTATCGTTATTTATTAGAGATTAGACTATTAATATAGTTAGAATTAGGAGTGTTTAAGTATTGGTTTAGTTCAGTTGCAGGTTGTTTTGGCAACCAAATTGACCTGGTCAAGTCGGGAGTTTGTCTCTCGAATTTGGTTAACCATTAGTAAAAACCTACTAACTCAAGTTGTATCGGTTTGGGTCTATTTTTGGTTTGCTTTGTTTGTTCGAAATACTTAAACTTAAAAAATTAATTTTTAATTTAATAAATTACAATGATATTATTAAAAAATAAATTAGAAAACTTAAATTAATGATATGAAATATTTTAGACTAAGAAATGTGGGAATTTTTCCACATTCCCATATTAAAAAATTAAATTTAAAATATTATATTTATTTATTTATGGTCGAGTCGGTTCAATTTTGGTCGTTTTATAAATGACCAAATTGAAACTGACCTAATTTGGTTGGGTTGGAAAGTTGCTAAGCCAAAACCTGTTGGAAATACTAGAAAACCGACCAATTTAGGTTGAGTTCAATCAGATTGGTTATTAAAAAAGTTAAAATATAAAACAATTATATACTCTTATGTATTTCTATTATTTAACTTTTTCTTAACAAGGCTCGTGCATCGTACGGGTCCCTGCTAGTATATACTACAATAGAAACATGTTACGTCATGGACTGAGATTTCTCCCTTACCCCAGCGGAGAACTCTTAGTCCCTATTCATTTTAGCCTTCCTTGCCTCCTCGTGAAGTCACCTTATAAAAATTTAATATTAAAAAAATATTATTTAAAAATTTCAATAACTAAATATTATAAATAACAAAATATTAAAAATACTTAAATAATATATATAACAAAATATTTAATATTATATAATAACTTTAAAATAACTAAAATTTAAATAATAAAAATATTTAAATATTTTGCATTTTATCTATATATTTAAATAACTAAATATTTAATAATGAATATTTAACATAACTAAATTTTGAATAGACAAAATAAAGAAATTATTTAATAAACTTAAAAATTTTAATTAAAGTAGAAAATAATTATAATAGATTTCATAATATTTGAATTAATAATAATTTTGTATTTAACAAAATTAATAACGAAATTATGTAATAATAGTATAACATAATTTTATGGATTATGAAATTCAATAAATATGTAATATTGAAATGACTAAATAATGATATTATTTAAATAGATATATAATATTGTGAATAACTAATATTACATATTTTAAATATTAAAAAATTAATAAATGAATCATATCTGAAATATTATTTTGAAACAAATAAAAAATATTAAATAAAGAAAATAATACATTTAATAATATTTGATTATAGGAATATGAAATATAAATAATTTAAAGTTTTTTAAATATCATTGAAATAATGAAAAATAGATTAACTTTCAAAAAATGTTTTTAATAGATATTAAAAAATATAATAATAATTGCTATATCACTTAATAATTCTATAAAATAGTTTTAGAAAATTGATATTTGTTCTAATCATTTTAAAATCTTAATATATATTTATTATATATTTTATATATACTAAAAATTATATTTATTGTATTTTTAGTAATTACTTATTATACTTTTGTGATAAATATGTTTTCAATAATTATGTATAAATTTATTTTTTGTTTATATTTTGTAATAAAAATTTTCATTAGTTATTGGAAATTAAACTATTGTTATTTATTATATATATATATATATATGAAATTATTAGTTTATCTAAAATTAGGAGTGTTCACAGGTTGGTTCGATTCATTTGTACATTGCTTGGTCAACCAAATTGACTTAGCTAAGTTGGGGACTTGGTCATATGAAGCCAACCAAACATTAGTGAAAACTATCCAACTTGGATTATATTAGTTTGTGTCAGTTTTCGTTTGGTTGGTTGGTTCAAAAGATTTAAATTTAAAAAATTAAATTTAGAAATTCTAGTGGTATTTAAAAAAAATAAATTCAAATTTACAATATAAAATATTTTTGACTAAGGAATATGGGAATTTTCCCACTTATATATATATATATGGTTGGATCAATTTGGTTTTTGTTAGTTTACAAATGGCCAAATCGAAATTGAGTGGGTTGGGTTGGGTTGAGGGTCAATCCAATCCTAAGTCTCAATTCTCAAGCTTAAGCTTGGTCCAATTTAAGGTTAAGTTGAGGTTATCAACTTAGCCCAAATCAACCTTAACTAAGCATCTCGGGCTTAGGGATGTCAATTTTTACCCTACTTGGTGGGGTATCCACACCTACCCACCTCAATGGGGCGGGTTTTTTTTTTTTTTTGAAGGATGGGTTTGGGGCAAGTCAAGTTTTGGAATTCCACAACTCGTATGTTACAGGTAGGGTATGGTATTAAGCTAAACCCGATCCCCTCAACCTGCATATTGTTTGAAAGAATATAAACTTCGTGTACTAGGTGTTGAATTTAATAATGTTTTGAATTAGATATAAAGGATAATTGATGGTTTTATGTGTTCTTTTACATTTTAATCAAATTATTAGAAATTTTGTTGTTTATTTATGTTATTTTATTTATTTATTGCTTTTATATAGAAAGAAATAATAGGAAATTATATGCGGGTTTTAAAACCAAACCACCCCCATTGAATATAGAGAGGTTTTTGCACTTTCATGTACGGGGAGGGTTTGGATTCTCAAAATCCAATCCACTAGGTGGGTAAAGTCTAGAATTTACAAAACCCTCATTGAACCCACTATGTTGCAATCCCTGCTCGAGTTAGGCTTGGGCTTAGGCATATTGAATTTTGTAGCTCAAATCCAACCTGTACAAAAGCTTTGATCGGGTTGGGTTTGAATTGGATACACCCAATTTGCACCCCTGGCTCTACTTGAAACTAGTCCCAACTATTTTATTAAAAAGAGCCTGGTGAGAAAGAGTCCGCATTCTGTGCATCCGTGGGTGCTTTGGACGCGTGAACCTGCGAATTGGAAAAGGACATGTCGTCATGCTAATGTTAACGTGTCACGTCTGTTTGGGTGTTAACATGGTCTGATCGGTTCAATCGGATAGAACCAGTTGCGACACCAAAGCTCACCGAACCCTTTTTCCATTGGTGGCGACATCCTTTCTTCTCCTTTCTTCTCCTAAAAACTTCATACAATACCAAGAAAGCGAGCCAGCACCACCATCTTTGCAACTTAGTTGCCATTCCCGTCGCAATCCAAAAGACGGAGGACAGGAACAAAACCTCCAGAACAGAAAAACACTACAAGAAAAACCGGCTAAGCCGGCGGTTGTAAGACGGCAGTCATAAGAAACACTGGCCTTGATGCATCAATGGTGGCCGTTTTATCATAACTGCCACCATTGAATTAAACCGAAGAAATGGTTAAAACAGGGTGGCGGTTCAGTGAACTAAACCGGCGGTATTTGCATTGAACCAGCCGATTCAGTGATTAAAACTGGTTCAATGCTTTCCCTCCATTTCTAAAATCACATGGAGCCGCGCGATTTCTACGAGCAATATAACTCCACTTCCCTACTTTCTCTCCTGTACAACTATACTTCTCCACTTTCTCTCCCACACAACAACAATGATATAGAAAGTTTCCTTCGTTGATCGAGATTCTGAATCATTGAGGTCGGATTTATATTCAATCGACGCATTGAGAGCTGTGAAATTCAACAAATAGTCGAGAAAGGTACGTTCATCAACCCCTGTATTTTTTATACCCCATTCGTCTTTCTCTATAAATTATAAAACCCTAATCTTGCTTTTTTTTTTTTCATCTTAGGGCGAGAACAGCTACTGCTCTGCACTAGTACGCAGAAGTTCAATCTATATTTTCTTTATGCTCGTGGTTTTGATTTCTTTCCCCTTAGTGGTGACGAGGCTCTTAAAACTTTTTCAAGAGGATCTTGCGCTATTAGATATTGTAAGATCCTATACTCCATATTAATTTATTTACGCTATCTGCTTTTCTTGCTTTGGTTCTTATACGAAGATGAGTACATGTGTCGTAGATCAAGTAAATGCAAGTTTTTTTGTTGCATTGGTTCTATACTCCTAGCACCAAAATGATTGCTGTTCTTGTACGTTTTTTTGTACGTCAATTGTAAATTTCCGGTTTTTGCATGCTGATGGATTCTTGAATTAAGTGCATTGTGCATTGGTAGGATCAATTATACTTTTACAGTTCTAGTTCTTGATAGTTTTGATAACACTTAAGTTGTAGTTAATTCTGCTTCAATATAGTCCTTTCTTCAGTGAATTTGATTTCTTTGTAAATATATGATTCACCAAGAGAGTCCTTTTTTTGGGATTAATAGCGAATTATTTTTAGTGAATCCTAGGTTTGATAGAAAAGACATGTTAATTTTGCTTTGACGATAATGCTCAAGTGGGTTTAGGGTGGTCTGTTAATTTGATAGGGTGAAGCGAAATTTGTGCTTAGAAAGCCATGTTAATCTGTTGAACTTAGAAAGCCATGTTAATTGCTAAAGGTAAGTTTGTTAAAAGGAGATTTGTATTAACTTAATATTGTACAAATTCACATATTACAGTCATTTGGGCAGGCCTATTTTTTAAACCGGGAGAAGAAATTTCTATGAGAAGGCTAACAGATTTCCCTTATGTAATGGTTTGTTAGGACATCTTCCCATGAGTGAGTCTGCTCCATTTGTTGCAAATAGTAGGTTTCTGTGCAATTAAAGCACTTCCCTTTTACATACTGTACAAATTGTGCTGCTTTTTCTGGCTTTTGCAAGTAAATCAAAATGTTTGCATATTTGAACACTAGCACATGGAAGGATAATTGATTGGCCCCTGCATTTATAGTAAAAAATGCCAACAATGCTTGGACTTTCTTTCAGGGACATAAGATCTTTTTCTATATCAAATTCTTCTGAGAATGTTTAATAGTTTTTCCAGCTAAGAATTAAAATAACACTTCAGTGGTGTCTCATGGAATTAATATCTGCATCATGATAGTAAGGAGAATAATGAACTCTTGTCCTCCATATAGCCATATGTGCTCTCTGTGCAAGAATGATAACGCAATGATGGCACAACAAAGGATAGATGCTAAGAATCATTTAGAAAATCAAAATTAAAGACTGAGGCCACTATCTCTAGTGAGTTTAAAATAGTACTTGTATTACCTAATCTTGTATGTCAGGATTGTTTAAGCTCTCTGGTCTCTAGGAAGAAAATGTGATTAATGTATATTCTAATAGGTCTTCTATTGACTATCAATTGCCTTTTGGGTAGGATGTTTAGATATTATATAGGGAAGACTACTGAAGTATCCTTAGGTCCAAACTCCAAGGAGTAAGAAGAATATGGATAGGTCTGACCAATCCAACCATGGTCAGACTGGTGATGTAGGATGTATAGAAACTTTTGTTTTATGGGCTTGGAACAGGGTTTGGGAGTAGACCTGTTCATGGACCGGGCTCGGGCTTGGCTTTTGCCAAAATTTGAATGGGGCCCAGCCTGAAGCTTGAGCCTGACATAGTGTAAGTTAGGCCCGAAGCCTGGCTCGTGAACAGGTCTATTTGGGAGTTAATTATAAATCTGGAAATCATGTTTAGAGTAAGAAGATTTATGAAGAATAGGATGGGTCAGTTATCTATTAAAAAAAGTATAGGAAGGGTTGGTACAAAAGCGATTTTAAAAAGGAAATTAAGAAAACAGAAGGGAAGAAGGAGTCAACACCAACCAAAGCATGGAGTCTGCACCTTCGCTTGTTTGAATCACTCCAACAGCAGTAATAGAAAAAGAGAATATACACAATGACAAATTAACGGGAAAATGGAAGGTTTTATAGGATCATCTTTGATAGGGTGAAGTGAAATTTGTGCTTAAATGGGTTGAAGCCAAGGTAGTGCACTGAGTAAAAGCATTGGATGCATTTGCACCTTTTACAATAGATGACATCATTAGGAATTGGTAGCATGTCACATCCTCTTCTATAATAATTCCCTTTTTTTTCACAGAAACTCTATTCTGGACTTGTTGGCATTGAGTACTATACAAAGGCAGAATTATGAACAATACACTGAACAGAAGTCATGTAGCCAACCCCACATAGTGGACAAGGCTTAGACGATTGGCTAGATTAGAAACAACAGAGTGTTCATGCAGGATCATGGAAACTTGGACACACTTAAAGGGAGATTAATAAATGTGAATTGGGGCTGGACACTAGCTACAAGTGAACACCATGTTAAGCCAATAGCCTCACAGAGGTAGGGTGAATGGAATTTAGAAGTATTGAGGATTAATTCTCCAATGATGGAGTTTATAAATTCTTAGTGGTGGCTAGGCTAGAAAAGGCTAGCCTGCCCTCAAGGGGTGCTTGGAACATGAAAGTTGTACCTTATTTTTACAATATATAATTATATAAAAAATTAATTGTGGCTGATCAAAACAAGAATTCAGCTTTTATCACAAATACAAGTTTCTTGTGTTCAAGGATAATCATAATTGATTAAATTCTGAGTGGATTGTACACCTTTAGCTAAAAGGGAAAAAAATCACAAGTCAAATATATACTTATATTAACCAATCTAAAAAATCAATACTTTTATTATAGCTAATATCAACTGAACAGAAGATAGAAAAAATACTAACCTTTCTGCAAGCATTGCTGACCCTTCTTCAAATAGTTCTTCCACTATACCTACAGTTGACAGGCTTTTTGCTAGTTTATTTGTAGAATCAGAGGACCTCTTCCTGAATATAAGAGCTCTACGATTATTCTGCTTTTTGGGAGGGTCTACATGTGTTCTTCCCTAGTGAACACAGGAACCAATTTCTGTAGGCTGATACTTTGACTATAGACTGACAAATTTTGTTCTAATTTCTGTAGGTTGAACTTTAACCTACCCACTACCACCAGCAGTAGCTATAGTTCTCTACCCTGGACACCCTGAGCTTTACTTTTCTACTCTTCATTAAGAAATTTGAAACTAGTTAGCATGTTGCCTTGAGATAATCAACTATGACTGCTATAGCATACCATTTTTTTAGGAATTTACTAGAGGGAACCAGACAAATGAATGATGTAGCAATCCACCAAGTAGGTTATTACTAAATCATATTGAATTTGATAGTCTCCAAACAAACAACTTCAACTTACAATCTTTTTCACACACTAGATGGGGTTCTCTGGATCCACAAATCAAATTCAGTTTACACATTTCAATGCAAGTCCAGCTAAGCAGGCCAGCAATTCAAGCCAGTCACTACTCACTAGCATCTCAACCATTCACCAACTTTCCTAATTGTGATTCACATCCACTGTTAGTACTTGCTAATGAGTAAACAGAAAAGAAAGAATATAAAAACAATTAATCAAATCAACAATAATAAAAAACACCATTTATGCCCAACTCTCACCCTTCAACTGGAACACTATCCTTTATATTCTCTTATGACAGCATGGATGTCCAATTTGGATATGGACTCAGTCAAAGAGAAAGGCAGTAAACAAGAATATCAGAATGACTGAAATTACTGAAATCTCTGGAACATTTTATCTGTCGACCCTCATAAGACCAATACTAAGGAAGTTGAAGACCATGCTTCTTTTTGCAGAAATGTTGTGGGATACTTCCCATACAGAAAATCATCAAGAAGCAGTGACATCGATAATCCTCAAGACCCTTATTTTCTCATATTATATTCTGCAGATGCATTCTATAAAGGAACTCCTTCCAACTTCTCAGAACTCCCACCTCTGCTACTGCTACTACTGGAAGAGTTGTATTCTGAAACATTCTAAATTATTCAGTAGTATTTATTGCTGACAAGTACAATGCTAGAGTAGAGATGAATCTCAAACAGATCTGATTGACAGTGCTAGGGAATAATTTCAGTTGCCGATCCTTAGGAATGGCTTATCATTACCTTTAGGACACAAATCAAGATCAGATAAATGAAAAAAGCACCAGATTGGAACTTAGCCTGCCCATTGCCAGGTTAGAACTTCTGTTCTTTAAGCTTAACATACCACATGCCACTCCTAGTTGTATTATAACTCTTCAATCTGCACCCTCAGATATAGATAGTTATCTTGATATGAAAATAAAGTAAGAAGCTGAGTGCTACAATGCACTGATGTGTTGCAGCCTGTCCTGACCCAGATCTCAGCGATCACATGCTCGGCATGCTGGACCTTCTCAGCCCGAGTCAGATGTGGGTGCTAAATTAAGTGCTGAAACAGAATATCAAGCTTGCAGATCTATTTTTTAAAGCTTTCAATTAACTTAGAGTAGATTTTGTCATAACCATATTATTGGGGTAAGGGGTAACCTTGTCATTGTAGTGGAGTATATCAGATAGCTAGGGTGGTGATAAATTTTTTTGATAATTCTTTTCCTGTTTGGATTTTATAATAACCATTACCGGTTAAATTAGGAACTTTTCATTGTACTGGTCGTCTTTGGAGCAATCAGTCATATAAAATGGATAGGAGCTGGATTAATCTTCCAAGGTACCCTTCGTAGTACATAGCCTCTCTTCTAGGAATAGATTTCATTATATAGTATTTGATTTGATAATATGTTATTTGGGGTTTAATGCATTATGTAATCCAACATATACTGAGGGAGCGCAAAAATTTATTGAATTTGCTGTTGTTAATGGATCTTGTGGTAGTAGGATATTGTGTCCATGTAAAAAATGTGTCAACTCTACATTAGAAGATAAAGATGAAGTCTTGGGGCATTTATTGTGGAATGGGATGATGCCAAGTTATACTAATTAGACTGAGCATGGGGAGAAGAAAAAGAATCTTAATGGAAATAATGCACCAAATGTGGATGTTGATATGCATGGAATGTTGCAGGATGTTTTTGGAAATCAGACCAAGTGAATGAAGAAACTGAGGGACTAGGTCTAATACGGTAGCTAAAGAATATTGCAATTTGCTAGGTGATGCTGAACAAGATTTATACCCAGACTGTAAAAAATTCACAAAATTATCACTTATAGTGAGGCTATTTCAGATTAAGTTCCTTTGTGGGTGGTCTGACAAATCGTTTACCATGTTACTTGAGCTATTGAAAGAGGCTCTACCAGAAGGTGAGGTATTGCCGAGTTCGTATTATGAAACAAGGAAGATCATAAGGCAACTGGGTTTTGACAATACTAAGATTCATGTGTGCCCTAATGATTGCATGTTATATTGGAAAGAAGATGAGCATAGAGACACTTGTAAGGTTTGTGGTACTTCTCGATGGGATCCTTTTACAACACAAATAATGGCAATGGGGCATCTTCATCTAAATGTAAGGGAAAGATTCCAGCCAAGGTTTTACGCTATTTTCCTTTGTGACCAAGGCTACAGAGGTTATTTATGGCAATGAGGCATCTTCATTCGCTTTGATATTATTGCAAGAAAGCTTATTTAGTATATTATTTTTTTGGTTCAGCATTTTTTTTTTCTTTTGATCAATAACTGGTTGTTGAGGAACAACACCTCCTTCAGTGCAGTACTCATGTACCAAAACTGGGTGGGATGTTTCCATTGAACTTGTTTTTTGCTAAACTTATTACAGAAGCTGGTGAGTTCCCAAAATTTGAAGGAATCTGGCCCTCAAACTGGTTGTTGTTGAGGAAGATGGTGTCCAGTCTCTTGTTGAAAAGCTCTTTCGGGATGGGGCCTGAGAAGTAGTTGAATCTTAGGTCCAAGTAAATGAGGTTTGGAATGAGTAGTCACATGGCAGAAGATATGAGATGCTAATGTCTTTGTTTGCAGAATGGTAGGTATCAAAACAGATTCCTGGATAATTATTTGAATACATATTTCTTTTTTCCTGGATGCTTAATTATTTGAATAGATGTTTGCAGTATGGGACGTATGCAGAAGATCTGATTGGCCAGAAAGAGAGGAATGCATTTCTCAAGTTACCTTTGATAGACAAGAAGCTTCTGATACAGTCATGGATACTTCTGATTCTGAAGATTATGATGTGAAGTATATGATGGAACAAAATACTATCATAGTGGGGAAGGAGTTACTAATTAAATCCCATGAAAGACCTCACTGGTATCTTTCCAATGCAGAGGTGCAGATTAACTCTGGGAGGATTCCCATATTCCCATTTAGCAGAAATCTAAGGTACTTTTAATTTGAGTTGTAAGATACCCTAACATGTCATTGTGTTATGTTCTGTTTATGATCCTTTCACATTTTTCTAGATTTCCTTCTATATGATGATTCCCTTGAGGACCAATGAGAGGTGGCCTACTAAAGATTATGCCGGTGGGGAGAGAAATTAAGAATTTAATTACTCTGACTGGTTTGATTCCTTGCCTTGCAAGGTTTCGTATGGTAGAAGTATTGAAGTTTATGATAATATTCTGTAAAACTTGCAGATACACAAGATTAATGGCTCAATTAGAAGATAACAATGCCGGTAAGAAACTCATTCAAATTGATGTCAGTTCAGACACTGTTTGCCCATGGTGTTTTGTTGGCAAAAGAAATCTGGATAAAGCTATAACTTCATCAAAGGATAGATTTGATTTTGAGGTTCACTTGTTATTATTTTTCTTTTTTCCTAAATTGTTTATTTTTTCACCACATGCTGGATTTACTACTGGTTAAATTTTCAGATTAGATGGCATCCATCCTTAATCCTTCTGCCCCAAAAGGAGTTAACAAGGCAGAATTTTACAGAAGGAAGTTTGGATCTCGGGCTGAACAAATTAAAGCTTGGATGGCGGAGGTTTTTCTCATTTATCAAATCACTTAATATAGAGTTTTTGTTTCCTTTGTTTTGTATAGTTAGTAAAAGCATTTTGAAAGCTTTAATTCTTGCAGATATTTCGTGGTCATGGCCTTGATTATGACATGTCTGGGCTTACGTAAGCATGAAATGTGGCTTAATTGTAGATACCATTATGTAGGAGAAAGATGGCCTTTGCCAGAGTTTCAACTAACCATGATTCAATAATTCAGGGGGAATACTTTGGACAGTCACAGGCTCATAGCATTTGCCACCTGATAAGCAGCGTGCTCTTATGGAGGAATTGGGTTTGGGCTACTTCACACGGGGAAAGTATATAGGAGATCGGTATGTGTTATAAACTTGGTGTACTTTTTTTTTTTTGATAAACAGTGTTTGTACTTCTATCGTTTTGTTGGTGTAAACTTGGTGTACTTCTATCTTTTTTTTTTCGGTAACAGTGTTTGTACTTCTATCTTTTTGTTGGTATAAACTTTGGTGTACTTCTATCTATGAACGGATGTTTGCCTTATAATGTGAACTACAAGGGGTCTCTAAAATTAAGGTTGCACTTTTAACAGATATGCCATGATGGAGATGGCATTGGACTCTCCTGATCTACCTATGGAATGCTCTCTGATCCCCATTTAAAAAGATGTAGGTGAAGGCTGCATGACCACATTCTTTCGTTTATTCTGTTGCACTCGCTGTTTTCTCCGAAGTAATATTGACCCTATCGGGCCAAGTATGGGAGCTATCAAAATTGATACTTGGATACTTATTTGAATAGATGTTTCTTTTTTCTTGGGTGCTTATTTGAATGAATGTTTATTTTTTCGTTTCTACTTTTTAGTGCAATGATACTTGGAACACCTTAGTCCGACCAACGATTCATCCGACAAAGCGGCTTGGACCTCGAGCCAAATCCACTTGTCACATCTTAAACTCCTCGTACCAATCTGGACCCCTAGCTAGGGGAGTGGGGGGCAATCAATATAGGGTGATTTGGCTTGACTTTGTAATAGGGGGACACGTGGACACGACCTGATCAAAAGATGATGACTCAGCTTAACGAGTCCACAGCAGATCAAGCTCGGGTACCCAACCACCCTGAGCTAAATTGACCTTGGAACAAGCTCACCTCGGGACGAGATCGACTCGATACCAGATCGCAAACAAGAACAGCTCGATGCTAAGGCACTTCAGCATCCAACCCAGTTCAGGATTTAAAGACATCAGTTTGGGGATATCGGCACGCCACTATGTGGTGATCCTGAAAATCCCTCTGACGGTTCCTGGACTTCACGGGATCACGCCGCGTAACAACCAACATTATCTCCCCCGACCGATTCAGGTGGACTTAATAAACCCTATCAGTTATCCCCCATTAGCATGGAAGCGGATCTCATCGTGACGAGGATCCCGGAACCACTTTGCGAAACCCGCGAGGACTCCATTATACAAGGGCTCCACCCCCCGGGGGTGCAAGGTATGCATGATTTTCCTGCTCTCAAGCTCTCTACTTTCAAAGCAATTTCAGCTCGCTACTAACCTACTGACTTAAGCATCGGAGCGACCTTGCCGGGTTAGTATCCCTGAGTTCTCTGATATCCTTGCAGGTTCAGTCCGCCGTCCGTCTAGAAGCCAGATCACCTCCAGCTGAGAGCAGCTACACCGCACTACATCAGAATTCAAATCAAAATCTGTCATAATCACAATCGGAATGGTTTATTTTCATGGTCTGTTTGGTTTAGAAATTAATTGAAATGGGAATTCATTTTCAAATGAGGAGGGGGAATGACCAATGACCATTCCCTCAAATGGGGAATGTGATTAATAAGAATGAGATTCCGATTCTATCCAACAGACAGTTGGAATTAGTATGAAGTATTTTAAATGGCTTTCAGGCAGCAGCTTATAACATTAGATGAAAATCGCATTTGGTAAAAATCTGGAGACAAAAATAGACTTACTTTTTCAAAAAAAAAAACTTACTAAACCCGTAAATCGACGGGTTGCTCACTACTCAACGCAAAGCCCTTCCAATGGGGGTAAACGAAGCGAGTATTGATCTAACAAATTTAATTAGACGGTCCAATTCTTATATATCCATCGTCGATCTTTGTTACATTTAATTGGATTTTAATTTGGAATTAATTACCTCGGGGTCCGGGGAAACAAAGTTCAACGGTGTAGCGACGTGGAATACTAAGTCACACCCGGATGCAGCAGCGTCGAAGCTTCCCTCATCAGTTAGATCTGCTCGAAAGATTTTCAGGTCTCCCAGACTTTGCATCTCCAGCAGGCGAGAGACCTTCTTCAGGTTATCTACACAGTACCCGTGAATAATTTTTAGCCACATATCTAACAAATGTTAGGGCGAGGGCATGGACAAACGGAGAAAGAAGAAAGGTATAGAAACTTGGAAGAGAGAAAAAAAAAAAAAAAAGAGAAAAAGGAGGGAAAGGAAGAGACGAACCAGGGTCCCTGACAGTGGTGTTGACAGCATAGCCCTTCTCAAGCAATAATTTGACAAGAAGAGAGGCAATGAAGCCGCTGCCTCCGACGACGCAAGCCGTCCTTTTTAACACCGTCTCCGGTTGTGTGGCCATGTTTCTACTTTCTGCAACTAATAGTATTCTCCTGATCGACGGTATTAGAAAGAGATTGCTGATGATGACAAACCCAATCCCTCTCCCCAAATTTTAAACAAGGCCAAGAAATGTCGGCAACATTGATAATTTGGTACTACCGGCCCCTTTTTAACAAGTAGAAACCCCTATCCTTTAAATACAATCAATAACAATTATCAAGTAAAAAGGATAAAAACAAAAAGGGAAATTGGAAATTCACCATGAGTTTTCAGCTGAATCAATCACAATTGTTCAAAATGTAAATTCACCATGTCATTAATTTTTTTTATTTTCCAAAACTCACATTCATTATTGCACCTTTAATGCTTCTTGATGAGGGCGGATTTGGCCCTGCAATCACATTATGACACATGGCACCTCATGACAATTAGGTGTAGCCCGACACTTCACAGGCAGCTTGACACCTCACAAGCAGCTCACCAGCAAGTAGCTCAGCACCTCACAGCTCACCACCAGGCAGCTCGCCACCAAGCAGCTCACCACCTCACAGGAAGCTCGCCACCAAGCAGCCCGAGACTTTACAGGCAGCTCGTCACTAGGCAGCTCACCACCATGTAGCCTGGCACCTTATGGACAGCTCGCCTCCTAGTCAGACCGACCACTGCATGATAATTCCAAGGATCTCACCATCGTACCCCGCGTCTTATAGGATCGTACCTTGTAACGGCTATATTAGCTCACCCACTCCCCGATTCAAGCGGAAAATGGGCAACCTTAACGGTTGGTGGTGTTATTCCCAACTAACACAGAAATAAATCCCATCACAGCGGGGATCCAGGAACTACTTCACCGAACCCGTGAGGAATCCAATATATAAAGACCTCACCCCCAGGAGCGAAGGTATGCGTAATCCCTGCTCTCTAGCTCTCTCACAATCTAATACCATCTTTAAGCTCGCTACTAAGTGCTGACTTAACCATCGGAGGGACCTCGTCGGGTAAGCCACCCCGGGTTCTCTGATTCATCTCTTGTAGGTTCCTCAATTCCCGTCGTTTCTGGTAGCTAGATCATCTCCTACAGGGAGCAGGCGGATTGCGCTACATCATTTGGTGCCATCTGTGGGAAACTACTACTAAAAGCCCTTGTCTCCATTCAAAAATCTCAAGCTCAGAATCAAATCCATGGTTTCCTCCAGCAACGCCGGACAAAACAACGAAGTGAACGTCTCCGAGGGGCAACCTCAGTTCTCGTCTGTCCGCATAGGTCAGTTCACCGTACCACTTACTGCGGCAGGAGTCCCAGCGTTGACGATGCCCCAAGCGACTGCACAAATGAATGTGCCACTCCCTCCTGTAGTTGGCGCGACATTCACTGAACCCTCTGTGGTTCTGTGGGATATGCTACAAAAAGCTAAGTTTTCACCTTTTAGAAACTAAAGCTTGCACTTTCAAGTTTCCATTTTTTATGAACTCAAAGACTATGCATGAAGTGCTAACAGACTAAGCAGCTCTACCAACTTTACTTTTAATTCAAATAAAACCTTGTCAATCCTCTTCGCGAGGTCCCCTCTACAAAGATGAGCTCTTTGTGGCTTTCATGGGAATTGGCGGCCAACGGACTGCATGGGCACCCTTGCTGGTCGAGCCTTCCAAGGCTCCCGTGCGAGCTGGCGACCTAAAGTTAGTAGTGCTGCCCCCATTGGTCGAGCTCCTAGTAAGGTGCCCACCCGGCGACCTAGCGCAGTGACCTGCACGCAACCTGGCGGCCTGCATGTGGCCCAACGACTTGCACGCGGCCTGATGGCCTGGCAGCCTGGCACATGCACCGACTTGGCGTGGCTTGGCGTAGGCGTTGACTTGGCGGCCTAGCCCAGGCGCGAACTGACGAACTGATAAAAGACTTCCTCACCACATAAGACCCAGTTGCCTCTTCGGCATGGGCAAAATCAACCAGAGTGGACTATAAGTCACTCCTAGAGCCTAAGGGCTAAAGTACCGAACTGGTGAAGACCTCGACACCAGATAAGACTCAGTCGCCTCTTCGGCATGGGCAAAATCCATGAGTGGACTATTAGTCGCTCCCAGAGCCTAAGGGATAAAGTACCGAACTGGCGAAGACCTCAGCATCACATAAGACTTAGTCGCCTCTTTGGCATGGACAAAATCCAGGAGTGGACTACAAGTCGCTACTAGAGCCCAAGGGCTAAAGTACCGAATAGGTAGAGACCTTGGCAGCACATAAGACCTAGTCGTCTCTTCGGCATGGGTGGAATCTAGGAGTGGACCACGAGTCGTTCCTAGAGCCTAAGGAATTGAATCAACGCTTACGAGCTCATCGAATTTCAGGCCAAAAGGAGAAATCTACTCCCTTCGGGAGTGGGGGGCAAATGATGAGGGCGGATTTGATCCTCCAATGACATTATGACACATGGCACCTCATGACAACTAGGTGCAGCCCGGCACTTCACAGGCAACTCGCCACCAAGCAGCTCAGCACCTCACAAGCAGCTCACCACCAGGCAGCTCGCACCAAGCAGCTCGGCACCTCACAGGCAGCTCGCCACTAGGCAGCTCACCACCAAGCAGCTCGACACTTCACAGGCAGCTCGCCACCATGCAGCCTGGCACCTTACGGGCAACTCACCTTGTAGTCAGACTGACCACCGCATGATAATTCCAATGATCTCACCATCGTACCCCGTGTCTTACAGGATCGTACCTTGTAACGACTATATTAGCTCACCCACTCCCCGATTCAGGCGGAAATGGGCAACCTTACCGGTTGGTGACGTTATCCCCAACTAACACGGAAACAAATCCCATCACAGCGGGGATCCAGGAACTACTCCACCAAACCCGTGTGGACTCCAGTATATAAAGACCTCACCCCCCAGGGGTGAAGGTGTGCGTAATCTCTGCTCTCTAGCTCTCTCAAATGTAATATCATCTTCAAGCTCGCTACTGAGTGCTAACTTAACCATCGGAGTGACTTCGTCAGGTAAGCCACCCCGGGTTCTCTGGTTCATCTCTTGCAGGTTCCTCAGTTCCCGTCGTTGCTGGTAGCTAGATCATCTCTTACAGGTAGTAGCCAGATTGCGTTACATCAGTTCTTAATAGAGGTGCCTATGTCAACGTAAATAACAACTTTCATGACCAAATTACCCTTGAATGGTAAGTTAGAGGAAAAATGGTCTCTTTCAAATTTCAATTTTCTTTTTTTTTTGCATTTTTAATATTTTGTTATAATTTCCAATGTTTTTTATAATGTTTTTTTGACATTTTTCTATTTTCTACAATCTATATTTTTTTCTGTTTTTCTACACTTTATTTTCTGATTTTGTTTTTCAATTTCTATAGTTTCTATAATTTGAAAGTAATTTTTTATTTTGTTTTCAATTTCTATAAATTTTTATATATTTTTTGTAATTTCTATGATTTTATGTAGTTTATATTTAAAAATATTTTTTTGAACTTTTCCTTTTTTTCATGTCTAAATATTAAAATGGTAATATATTAACACCCTTTAATTTATTTTGTATATATTTTATATTTTTCTATGAAGGTCAAAATGGTAATATATTAATGCCCGTTAGTCTATTTAACACCAAGTTAGTGACATGGTGAGTTTTAGACGTTTTGAAAAGTAATGGTGAATTTAAGAGAAATGTTGAAAACTCATGGTGAGTTTTAGACAATTTCCCTAACGAAAAAAGAAAGTGACACATTTCTGTGAAGAGCAAAGTGTCATCCGCCCAGTATGATTTAACATTTCCTCCGAAGGGACAACGTTAAGTCCCACATAATGGTGAGTGGTGATGCCTGGAAACTAAGTGAAGATAGAGTCGTATATATAGAGTAAGTTTTCCATTAGGGCTATAAACAGATGAATTCAGATCGAATTTAGGCCATGTTTGATGATTAAGTACTTGTGAAACAAGTACTTAAAAGTACTTATTTTAACAACCACTTAAGGTTGTTTGTTAACCCACTTTTCAAATCACTTATTATGTTTTTAAGCACTTATTGGAGTGGGAATGTTTGGTAAGTTACTTTTCCTATAAGTGTTTATATTGACACAAATGACAATTTTAGCCCTCACTTCACTCGTACATATATACAATGATCAAAATGTTTGCTTGAGGTCAAGAAAGCTTTTCCTTTTATTCATAAAGTTAATTTCATGTAAGCAAAAAATAAATACACGTTGCCTGTTCACTTAAACCAGGCCTCAGCACAATGCCAATGTGCAATGCCCAATTCCCCTTTGCAACTGCAACTGGGTGTCATAAGATCGGAAGGAACCTTAGACGGGCAATCTGAAACAGAACCCAAATGACAGATCCTACAAGCCTTCTCTCCCTCCCAACTTTCACTGCTGAATTTTCCACCACGTTTAACACCAATGACACATGTATGCTTCTCTAGTTCCAGAGACACCTCACTCGTCTCCAGCACATTGTCCTTAGCTTTCAAACCCCCACCTTCTCCACTTGCACTTTCACCCTCTGCAGGTGCCATCACAATTATAGTTTGAGGAGCTGGATCAGTCTGACTCAACGAAGAATCCTCAACGACCCCTTGCCGATCACATACCTCTTTATCCATTACTTTCTCACTCACCTGAACACCTTCCAACTACCTCCCTATTCAAAAATCAGAACCTCCCCAACTGCAATATTTTTGTTCTTCCATGCGTCCGAATTGATATCTAAACCCCTCAATCGACAAACAACCCCCTCGGCCCCTCCCCCCAACACAAACACCTCCTTTGCAAATCCAAGCAACTCCCAATTGTCAATTCCTTAATAAATTCCAATTGTTGGACCAAAGACGGGCACCTTTTGATCCAAGCAACTCCCAACCGTGTTGTGTAGGCTACCTGCAATCTTAACCTACAGCGTAGAGTATCTACAAGGCCATGCCAAGTTCTTGAGATCCTTCATTGGTTTAACCGACCACGAAATCTTCAGAGTCATCCTTGTCTATCCAAATATCTTCAATGTCAGCAAGGAGAGGACATTGCGTTTGAGAATCGAGTTCCTTAAACAATGTGGGTTGAGTTCCAACAATATCTTTAAGTTCTTGATCAAGGCACCATTGTTTTTGAGTTCCTCGTCAAGTTCAAACGATATCTTCAAGTTCCAACGGTATCTTTAAGTTCCAACGACAAACATCAAATTTCACGGAACCAGTTTCAGTCGAAGCTTCACGACTAGCTTTGGCAACCCAACCAATTCGCCCAAACGACAAGTCTGCTAGCCACTTTTCCTCACCGCTGATCGTCGTCGGTGGACCTGCAACTGGTGCGCCGCTACCTGGGTTTGATGTTCGAATGAATGGAGATGGAGGAGGTATAACCCTCGCATGGGGGTACTTTAGGCATTACAAAAAATTATTAGGGACTGGTTCGTCCCATTTTTTGGAGAAGTACTTCTTCAAGAAGTACTTAATAAAAAGCCAAATTGAAGTCACTTTTTTAAAGTACTTCTTTAAAAAAACTATTTCTTCCCCACTTTTTTACGAAACACACAAAACCACTTAATGTGTGGTCCCAACTATTAAAAGAAGTACTTCTTAAAACTTCTTTTAAGTGTTCTCAAACACTACCTTAGTAAATACCTAAAATCCGATCCGAAATCTCATCATATTTGAACACCTCGTATTCGAATTTAAATCCTAATGGATTTGAGTCAGATTTGATTCAACTTTTATATATAATATACTGAATTTATTATTTATATAAAAATTCATACATAATATAATATAATATATGTTTATAATTTTAAATATAATTATATAAAACTTATATATTAAATTCTAAGGTAAATTATAAATACTCCTATAATATAGGCTCAGTCCCAATATTTTAATTTGCAACAAATGCCCCCTTGAACTTTAGACATGAGACAAAGATCTCTTCCTTTAACATTCCATCAGTTAACTTCGAAAAATTCTCATTTAATTGATTAAATTTTTTTAAATTTCTGAACTGCACTTTTTGTTATTTATTTGAAAAGACATCACCAACCAAATCGCATGAATCCTAGTAACTACAAGGAGGATTGATTGCCAAATTATTAGAAAGAAAGAAAGAATAAAGAAAACTGATTCTTGAATCCCAAAGAAGGCTACCTAAAACTGAATAGCTTCTGTCTGGTTCAACAACTTCACCACTAATCCCACTGATTTGCACCTGTAATACATTTTCTACTAGTCTTTTTGGAAAATGTATACATTTTCTATAGGCCAAATAATTTTTCCTTCTTTTTTTTGGAAAATCCTTCTATTTATAAAATTTGTACAATATTCATCAAACTTCAAACATAGAAATAAGCCATAGGTATGACCAACTCTGATACTTCAATTGTTCAATTGCAAGTAGACATTTGTTAAATTGCAATTTCAAGTAGACATCTTTCTGAATAAAAAAATTGTTAGTAATTTATGTGCTTCAGAGAGCGATGATGAGAGAGATCTCTTGAAAGAAATCTCGTAAATTTGGTTTAATCTAGTATGTGAGAAAAGCAGAGCCGTAAAACGGACCTTGATGGCCTGCGGGCCGTCTCTAGACGTGCTTCTCCCTCCTGTGATATTTTGGAGGGTCGGCCCAATACGGGTTCACGGCTCAAGCCCATATGGGCCCGTGTTATGCCATGGGCCAGGCTGATCCATGAGTCGAGCCTTAGGTCCAGTTAGGCCGTGGATCGGGTCAAAGTTATTTATTTAGAAAAATGAAAAAAAAATCTTAAAATTTTTATTTTATATGAATTTAATGTATATAATTATTTATATATACAATAATTAAATAAAATTGAAAACAATTGTTTATTGGGAGAATGACCGATACCCCCAGTGTCAGAATTTGTAGGTTCAATGTATGGTCAGGGTAGGTACTGGCTCGGAATTGATACCAATTCACGGATGGACGTGAATGCATAGAGCGTGGGTGTCGATCCATTTGAATATTTATAGCTTTGCAGTGTAAATCAGAAATCTGCATTGGACAAATCTATACTTTTCCGTTGTTTATTTTATTAATATATTATATTATATAATATATAAATATATATTATATATAAGTCATGCTGGGCCAGGCCATGCTAGCCCATGGGTCATGGGAAGCACAGCCATGTTCATCGAGTCGGGCTGGGCCGTATTGGCCCACGAGTACACCTTATCAGAAAGGCTCATTTGGTTGACCAGTGGAAATATTAATTTGAATTCTCGATCAGCCTTATAAATGGTTATGATGCGATAACAATCAACTCGTATTGGTATGATAAAAGGTGATAAATTTCAAGAACATCATACTTTTGTGTCACATTTTTTTTGGTAATCAAAAATTCCGTTTCAAGAGAAAAATTTGAAATATTCACATTGCCCCTATTTATAGAGAAGACGATAGAACAAAAGGCAGCAGCCGTGAACCCAAGGGAGGCGTGAACAACCAATGAGGATTTCATGGTTCAAGTGAAATCCCCCCCTCCCCCCTCCCTTTTTTCTTGATTTCTCATCATTTGTTGGGCTGCGATTCTACTGCGGTGGAGATCGGATCTGCTCCTCAAACCTGGCCCCTCACAGGCGCCTCACACGCACATCCTATCATGCATTGGGAACATCTCCCATATTCATTTGTTATTATTTACGGGAGATGTTCTTAATGCACGGTGGTTATGCATGTGAGGCACCCATGTGTGTCATGAGGGTTAGAATTGTCATTTTTATTGAAATGGTTCAATATAATTGATATTGTGTGATCTGGATGCTCCCTCATGTTAGGTGATTTGGACTCTGATTTAGAAGGTTCCTTGTTAGGGTCAAGCTGATGTATTTCTACAAGAAAGAATGTTAGAGTGCCCAAGTTGTCTTTACCCAGGGAGGGCACTCCGATGCTTAAGTTAGAAGAAATGTTTTAGAGAGTTATTGAGAGAATGAGAGAGCTTGAGAGTGTATTATCATACGTACCTTCTTAGGTAGAAATGAGTGATTTATATAGGTTTCAATGGTTAGAGCTCTTTACAATGGTCTTACCGTCTTGCAGAGCCGTTTCCGCTTAGTTGGGCGCATTAATATGTCGGTTGCGAGATTTGTGCGG
Organism: Nelumbo lutea; assembly: GCF_056320005.1. Classification (NCBI taxonomy): domain Eukaryota; kingdom Viridiplantae; phylum Streptophyta; class Magnoliopsida; order Proteales; family Nelumbonaceae; genus Nelumbo; species Nelumbo lutea. The sequence goes on from NC_142684.1 coordinate 143,374,143, forward strand.
AGGTTACATTGTGCCCAAGTAACTCTGAGGCGTGCGATGCGGTAGAACGATTAGGCCGATTTAACAGTCGAGGTATTAACGTCCCGGAGATCTCAGGCTAGTAATGTGTTATCGGTCCAAGTCAGTGGGCTCTCCTCATAGGTCATTGTGGATTCCTACAGCTTGGTTGGTCTTTGAGACAGGTTGCTGTGAGTTAGGAAGCCTGTCAGTTCGGCCCAATCAAGGTGGAGGTTGGCCTAGGTGAGGTGCTCCAGGCATATTTGCTTACTTAGCGTTGAGGTGTTACTTGAAGGCCATGTGTCATGAGGCAATTAGGAGGACCAAATTACCCCTCATCAATTGCCCCCCACTCCCGAGTTGACATCAGCTTGGAGAAGGGAGTAGCTCTCGATAAGGTAATTGGTTTGACTGGTTCGTAGGTTGCTCGACTTGCTTTCTTGGTCCAGTCTGAGGTTGGGTGAGACCTATGTAGTGCTTGACCCATGACTTGGCCGCCCATGCACGGGTCCAAGGCGGCATAGAATCGATGGGAGGGCGGTGCAGGTCAATGACCAATGGCCACTTGAGTGTAAGGGATATTGGCGGTACAAGTTGCAGCCCAACGACCAAGGGGCAATCCGATGTAAAGGAGGAGCACTGCAGCGTGATGCATGTCAATTGGTCAGTGCAATGACCCTTCAACAGATGGCCTAGGCTCTTAAAACATCTATAAATGGGGTGGAAAATGTCAGTCTGGTTAACACACTTCACATTCTAACCAAATTATTCCACGATGGAGCAGAGTAACATTACCACTATAATTATTCCACAAAGGGAGTTGCTTAACTTGATCCTTTGCGAATTGAATGCACATGATGCAGAGTGGATCATGAGTTCTAGAAATGGCCTCTATCAAGCAACCATGGCCTTCAACGTGCGTGGTCACGAGGTATCATTTACCAGCGAACTCTATCCATCGTCGGGAGATAGTAAACAAACAACGGCTGCTATAGGAATCTGCCATATCAGAGAATCCCACCACGTTTGTGTGGTGGATATCACATACCCACAATACCGCAACGCTCTTAGGAAAAGCTGGATCCTATAGAGAGATGTGGATGCTTTGGTGTAGGAGAATTTGGCTTTGCACCAGCAAAATTTGGAACTTGGATGCGAGGTCACAGAGATGAGAGCACGGGCCGAAAGTAGTGTATTGAGCAACAATCTGTAACGTAAAGATAATGGTCAACGTGGTTGCCATCGGTGCATTTGGTATTGTGAAGGAACTAATCATATCTAGTAGCCAGAAATATTGATTAGTAGTTATATCGTCCCTACCGCACCCTACCCCACCCTTATGTTTAGTACCTATTTGGAAATTTTAATGTTATTAGTTGTATCGTCACTATCTGGAAATTTTAATGACAGTAGTTGTGTACTTTTGATACTTATTTGCACTTTTGATACTAGGCCCGAGGCATCTCCGCCTCCTTTGGGGACATCTAGGAGACCTCTCCCCACCCCATGGAAGTGGTTTCACCACCAATCTACCCCCGCGGCCCCCCTTTGGGACTACTTCTCGAAAATGGCGGAATCACCCAAAGGCCACTTTGGCGGGTGTGGAGGGGTTCGATGGCTCCGAAACCCACTCCCTCCTACTGCCACTCACCCACGAGTATCCCGACACCTTCCGATCGCCCATTAGCTTGACGGCCCAACCCGACGGTGGGAAATGGTAGTTCTGCAAAATCATTATTTCCCACCGTCAACCTTCCCCATTGGCTTGGGGCATCTCCACCTCCTTTGGGGACGTTCAAGAGACCTCTCCCCGCCTCGTGGAGGTGGTTCCGTCGTTTGTCTACCCCGTGCCCCCCTCTAGGATCGCTTCTCAAAAATGGCAGAATCACCTAGAGGCCACTTCAGTGGGTGTGGAGTGGTTCGATGGCCCCAAAACCCACTCCCTCCTACTGCCACTCACCCACCGAGTTTCCTGACACCTTCCGATCGCCCATTGGCCCGACAGCCCAATCCGATTGTGGGAAATGGTGGTTTTGCAAAAGCATTGTTTCCCACTATCGACCTTTCCCATTGGCCCAGGGCAAAATCACCCGAAGGCCGCTCTGGGTGGTGCGGAGAGGTTCAATGGCCTTGAAACCCACTCTCTCCTACTACCACTCACCCACCGAGTATCCCGACACCTTCAAATCGCCCATCGGCCTGATGGTGGTTCTGCAAAAGCACTATACAAAAATTTACATAGTTAGAACTGATCAATCTTAAGCCCTATACAAAAATTTAAATTGTTAATATATGTTCACAATGGTAAGATGAGAGAAAACAAAAATAAAAAGGTTTCCAATCATCCTCATAACATATGCAATTCATGAGCTATGGTTCCAAATGATTTGAGCCCCTATTTGCCACCTAATAACATCGATATTTCCCTACAACAAAGGTACTACATGTTAGTACTAACATGAGACATTTAGGTATGTGCTAACAAACGAAATTCACATGTTCTCACTGGATCGAAGTCAAAATCTAAACCCTGAGCGATGCAATCCATGTACTTCATAACAAACACCCCACACTCGCTACCACTACACAAAAGATACATCACTTTTTGACTCAATAACTATTATACAAGTACCTCTACACCTAAGCATTGAACATATAACAGTACCCAAACTGTTAGGGGGATGATTCCATAAATTCAAACGACCAACCGGTGATCCCAGGGACAAATGGTGCCAACTTTTCTCTCAAACTTGTTTGTTGCCAGATAATGTAAAATTGAACAGACACATAAGCAATCTGACTCATTATCTTATACCCAATTAGTAGTGTAAAAATAAACTCACGATACATACCATGGATTCTGCATAAAAGTCGTGGAGGCTGCTATTTAATGAACTATAGGCTTTGATTTTTTGGTTCAACATATTCACCACTAGTAACTGCTAGTGTGACCCATCGGATAAAGGTATTAAAACCTTATTGCACGTCAATATTTCATTGGACTTCAACCACTAATACAGAACATCGTGGCGGACACTCAAGAAATACAATTGCATTACAAACAAATAACATTGGGATTATATCACAAGATGCATCATGAGCATATGGATTTCAGTCACATTGCAATCAACAACCCATACCAATGTCATTGAAGACACATAGCATATCTTGATGGTGTTGGTGTTTCTTGCCATCAGCAAAAACCCATACACATCAATGACCTACACAACCACACACGTCAAATCAGCCACATTGCCAATTATCCTTATACGACATGCAACACTCCCTTAAACCAAAATAATACTTCATCGTACACCCATGCTTTTGGTTCAAAGAGGGGTAGTAAACAATCTGGGGTAAAAAATACAACACCATCACTCCATACCAATTGTTCGTTGCCATAACCATTAATCAACCCCATTACACAATAAAAAAATAATGATACAAACAAAATCTAGTTTAAAGAAAATCACTTAAATAGACACAATCTACTATACAGTCATGTGCATTTGCCTTCTCTTGGGGTTCTTCAAGAACCATTTCACAACATTTAGGTCCTCCTTTGGGACCAAGTCCTTCATCTTAAAAGAATTCCACAATGATCATGCATCCACTGACTACAACAAATATTCCACTAGTCACTATAAGCAAATCAAATCAAACCAAAACAACCCTACAAACAACATCAAGACTACACCAATGGTTATCATTTCACCTTCCCCTTCACTTTTCTTTTGGACCCTACAGCAATGGCAAACTCTTTTGCTACCTACCCTTGCTGCCTAGGAGCTAGGTAGGGTGACACCATCGTGCTACTTTCCTTTTGCTCTCCCCTTTCCCGGGGGAACTTATGTTTGTAAGTTACAACAATGGAGGGAGAGACATTAAGAATCTCGCAAGATGGGGCTGCAACGCTAGTCCTTTCAAGAAATTGCTCTGCTCTTGTGGTGCCGTATGCAACTCCAACAGGCAAGTTTGCACCATAATAATCATCGTCTGGCACGTAGTTTGCCAAACCTACCAACCCCTCACTAAATAGTATTGCATCAGGGTCCAATCCATTATTTCTCAATATTCTACGAAGCCTATTAACTTCATCACGAAGTGCCTCATTCTACTTTCTTGTCGTGGCATACTCTTTGGCCTCCGTACAAAGAATTTGATATTCCATAGATTCCATGCAAGATTTGCAAAATTCCTGAAAATTTAAGTTAGAAGCAATTTAACAAATCTCAACATTAGCAGCAAATCAACTTGTATATAACTCAAAACATGTATGCTACGTTAATCATCTTTTTGCCCACACCGACACCACCCGTGACCAGCATCCTCTCTATTAGAAAATGGTTCCTCACCCACACTATGGCCTCCTTGGACCACAAACTACGTATGAACACCAAAAGTTAATAACTACCATGTACTTAGATCACATAAAGGACCCCACTATAAAGAAAAAAAAAATAATATCATTAATTCAACTTACACAACCCCCCGACCGAACCTCCACTAAGGTTATCTCATCGCTATTAGGGTTCAAAACCTCAATAGCCTGTAATAGGTTTATAAATCCATATGAGATCTTCAGTTTCCACAAAACTAAATAAATAAAAACTGCAAACACCATAAGTAGAGGAATAGAAGTGAGAACCGTTCCCGGCCTAGCTTTCTTCAACAAATCAGCTCTCTTCAACTTCCACTGATACTCTATATTCCCCCACTTAAATAGACGAGGATTGGCATCAAAAACTGAAAGACTGAATAGCGTTGTGTGCTCGTAAAGCAATGCCTACAAAAAAGAAATCAGCCAATAAGCGATCATCAATTGAATGAGAATAACATAAAGAATAAATAAAAAAAATGAATGTCATCCACACTAGCTATCAACATAGCACTGCATCCAAATAGGCAGCCGCTATACGAGGATGAGCCTCTGCTCGATCCAACACCACAACGAGAAACAAACTGATCAAGAACATCGACCAAGAATTCATGTACACATTTACCCCATGCATAATCATTGGTATGCTGTAAATCGTCAACATATCCAACCCAGAAGGAGCTCACCCTCGAACTACCTTGGGGAAACAACACACAACCAAATAAGAACAGAATAATCAATTTCACCACCTCCTCAATGTACTCCTCACTATCTAATAGTACAATCTTTTTTATCCTACGCCACACCGGATCCAACTCTATAGAGGTAGAGTGATTTTCATCAAAGCCAAAAGATTTTTGTAACAATCCATTACCAAAAAATCCTTCTAATAGGGAAACTGTACTACCCGACAGACCAAGACCCGTTATCAAGGCAACAACAGCCTCGCTAAATTGTACAATCTTTTCACCAACTATAAAGCGCTGGCTAGTCAAGTCCCATAGTTATACTAAATAACTGAAAATGGACGTCTCTACAATCACCTGTGGAAGATCCAAGAAGTTTCCAAAGGGAGTCTCTTGGAGCCTTCTCTTGTGCTCCAAACTTAGAGATAAACTTTTTAGCATCTCCCTAATCGTTTCGTGGAGCACCTAGTCCTAACTTTGTCACCTGACATTTTTCTGTCGGGAATTTAACACCCTACTGTTAGCACAAGTAACAAACAAAACATAGTACCATTTGAATTTCATATAAAGAATGACAAAACTCAATTGTCACTCAACAAAATCGAGAAATCAAATTCCAACAACAAACCAAGAAATCATAAAAACCAAAATAAATGAACTGTACAAAATGCAGACACAACTAGATGCTTATCGCACTCAAAGCAATGGAACATGTGAGGAGAGATGAAGCTTCAGTGATTAACGACTCCAAAAAATGGGGAAGACATTGTAGCTTCGAAATGGGGAAGATGTTGTAGCTTTGGTGATGGGAAGTGAAAATCCGACGAAAAATGACTTTAAGAAATTACCTTCGGTGATGAGAAATGAAGCTCCAGTGATTAAAGGCTCTAAAAATGGGGAAGATGTTGTAGCATTGAAATGGGAAAGACGTTGTAGCGCCAGTGATGAGAGATGAAGCTCTGAAGCTCCGGTGATTAACAACTCTAAAAAATGGGGAAGACACTCTAGCTTTGAAACGGGGAAGACCCTGTAGCTCCAGTGATGAGAGATGAAGTTGCAATGATTAACGACTCTGAAAAATGGGGAAGACACTGTAGCTCCGGCTATGAGAGATGAACCTTCAGAGATGAAATGGCTATGAGAAATTAGCTTCGGTGATCCGGTGATTAATGGCTCTGAAAAATGGAAAACAGGGCATAGGTTCGAAATGAGGAAGAAGACGATGAAAATATGCTATAGCTTTTCGTAGAGCTCCGGTGATCTGGTGATTAACGACTTTGAGAAACGGAGAAGAGGAAGAATGTTGTAGGTTCAAAATGAGGAAGAAGACGATGGGAAGATGTTGTAGCTTTCGGCTCTGAGAAACGAAGAAGAAGGTCAATGTTGTAGCTTCCAAATGAGGAAGAAGACTGGTGATCTGGTGATTAATGGCTCTAACAAACGGAGAAGAGGGTGAATGTTGTAACTTTCTATAGAACTCCGATGATCTGTGATTAACAGATCTAAGAAATGACAAGGATGTTGTAGGTTCGAAATGAGGAAGAAGACAATGAAAAAGACGTTGGGGTGGAGGGTTATAATGGATACAACACTAAAATTATGATAACGTGGGGGTGGCATTGATTTTGATTTCCATGCGTTCTCAATTGATATTTCCATTTCTGAGGGGGAGCTACCCAAAGATTTCCCTAAAAAAAAAATTAAACTCTTTTACGTTGATTAGAAGGCAAGGAATAATTGGAGAAGAATCGGTAATTGTGGTACCACATACGACACCTTATTGTAGAAATCTCCCATCATTAGGTGGTGTTTGGCATTGGCGTTGTTTTCTGAAAAATGGTATCACATTGGTGCCATGTCAAAATAAGAAAAAAAAAGTGGTGTTTAAGAAAATAGCCTTTTATTTGGTATCATTTTTTTTTTCTAACTTGCTCAAGACCACACCTTGTAAATCGGTAAAGTGTGGTTTGAAGAAATGTTAAATTTAATGTTTTCTGAGAAAACAGTCTATTGCTGTCAGCTGTGCAATGATGTGGCATCATCTTGGGTGTTAGATAATATAGAACAATGCTGAAAATGGTTATACAACTATAATACCAAACAAAACCAGTGATATTTTTCCAACAAAAGCATTGATGCCAAATAAAATACAAAAACCTCTCCTGAAGTGTTTAGCAATCATAAAAACATTTCCTATAGCTTCACTTTAACAAAAATCTCCCATTTATTTTTCAAAAATTCAACAAAAACATCCCCTTTCCTCAATCACCAAAACGGAAAGTTAAGATGATCATTATTTTTCAAAATACTTATTTTACCCTTTTACGAATTAATGTGCATCTTTTAGCAATTCGATAGTAGAACCAAATTGGTTAAAAACGGGAGTGTTGGCCAATACGGTAACTGCAAAATACCGTACGACGTTGCTGGTTTCCCGGTGGACTCATCGGTCGGTCTGAAGACGATTATCAACGATGTTCGCAGTGGTCATCATTGCCGAACGAATCGCCACTGGAGTCCAATATGGGTGGGCAGATTTCAATAAAGCTGCGGCACCGCTTACGTGTGGGCATGCCATCGACGTTCCAGACAAGATGTTGAATTCAGTATTCCGGCTATCGGAATCTAATCCGATCGGACCTACGGCGCTGGTCCAGGCAGCTAGAATGTTTACTCTGGGTGCGATCAAACCCAGTTTGAGTATCTCCGGAGTTAAACCATTGGGTCCACGACCAGAGAGCGAAGCCACTACTGGCGCGGGCTTGATACCGACCACGGTCCCACCAAATGTAATTGCGGCTGTCGGAAGCGAAGACGATGAAATGTAGGACTTCACCACATCTCCTTCGTTGGCACCGACAGCACAAGCTGGAAGCAGATGAGCGTCACCGACGAGGCCTTCACGTTGGAAACTCCGTTGGTGAGAATCATTCCCACACCGCCCGCTTTCTTGTCGACCAAACCTTTGGCAACTTGGAGACTACTTAGACAACAATTTCCCCCTTGACGAGGCTGGGATCAAGACAGTTCTCATGTAGAGTGAAGTAGAGAGAATGCCTGATTTACCGGGATAAAATAGATATACATTAATTTGGTAAAAAGGTAAAATAGGTATTTTGGAAAATAATCAATTTAGTCATTAACGTCACTCCTTGTAAAGCCACAAAACATCATCATAATATGTTTGATTGCTTAGGCCGACTGATAATCCCGTCCACTCACCTAGACTGAACAATGCAAGGAACACTTGACCAAACTTGCACTCTCTTGCTGTTCGTGCAATCCTGGAGAACTTGTTTTGTTGTGCTATTGATGCATTTGATACAATATAGGCCCCGTTTGGTTTGCAGGAACAACGATTCACTATAGAATGGGCTATTATGATTCTAACAGTTTGATTGGGTGCATGGAATGGGAATCCTATTTCCATTTCTGCTGGAATGACATTCCTCATTTGAGGGAATGACCATTCCCTGTCCCTTAGAAATAAAATTTTATTCTTGCTGATTCTAATTTTCATTTTCATTTCCATTATTATCCGAATCAAACAGACTATGGGAATAGACCATTCTGTTTCTGATTCTGAAGGATTTTAATTCAGATTCCGACTATCAATCAAACGGATCCCTAGTCCTGAAATATCACCTCTGCATTGGAAGAGGGCTATAGACCTGGTTCGACTTTTTGTCAACTGTACCGTCTTTGTAAAAGCCTGTGCTTGGTCCATTGGCTGCGAGAAAAGCCAATAGTTTATTGAGATTGGTCTTGAATGGTTCCCCATCTGTATAACTATTTCCCAAGGAACATTGCCAACCAATGTTTTAAAAAACAACCTGAAACCGAAACCGTTCTGGCCACCGGTTTCTAGGTCGACGATTTGACTGTCCGATTTGAATGGATAGCCCATTCTGTCAAAAAAAAAAATATAAAAATAACATGGACTAATCGACAACATTAAGAACAATAGCAAAAGGAAGTGATGAATTGATGGTACCATTCTGATGATGAACATATCCACCTCTCGCTTTCTACTGAGATGGTCTAAGAATAGGATGAACATGCATGCCCTTTTTATTTTAATATTACTTGCACACGATTGCGTCAAATAGAAAATGATTTTGAGTCGGCCCGGCATGGCTTGCCATGATGGACTGCGAGTCATGCTAGGCATAGCATGATCGTATGGGTCGTGCTAGGCCTAGGGTTTTAGGTCCATGGGCCGGTATGGCATGGTGCAACTGAGCGGGTTGTGCCGCCCATGACCTGTGGCACGACCCATATATATATAGTATGTATATAATTATATATATATATATATATATATATTATATATTATAATAATGATATAATATGTATATAATTTTATTACATTATCTCATTTTATTAGTGCATATATAAATAATCGTATACATTAAAATTCATATAAAATAAAATTTTAAGATTTTTTTTTTAATTTATGTTAAATTTTCATTTTTTTAATTTTTAAAAAACATGGCTTAATTTGGGAGTACGTATTTGTTCATGTTTCTGTCATTCATGTATTGAGCCCTGTGGTGATCTTAAGACAGCGCATTTTTTAATTCTATGTTTGTGTGTGAGCACCGATCATTTCGTATGTCCCATAATTTATCCAACTTGTGTTTTTTTTTTTTAGTGGTTTCAAGGTTTTGTGTTTGCTCACTTCACTTTCCACTCTTCCCTTCGTCACGTTGGAAAGGTAAGATGTGCCTATGATGTAGTAATGAGGCGCCCGGTGTGAGGGATAGATCCCAATTTGAAAAAGAGTATTTTATAATTATTAGGCCATGCCGCGAGGCCCACGAACAAACGTCCAACACTTGCCACCACACACCAAGGTGGTTTACTTTGTTCATTTCCTCTCGCAATACTTTCCACTCACATGTCAGGAAATCTGCTTTCTTCTTTTTAATTCCTGAAACCTCCTAAGAAGGCATGAAGTAATTTGGTCTTTATAATTACTTCCCTTAAACTTTCTGATATGATTGCAAGTAGGCCTTTTTATTAAAATCTTTTAATAAAAAGTATTAAAATGTTTAAACTTTCTGATATGATTGCAAGTAGGCCTTTTTATTAAAATCTTTTAATAAAAAGTATTAAAATGTTTAAAATGTTCATGTAGTTATTTTTTAACAAAATGCTCTTTTTTTTATATATTTATACTTCATATCAATGGCTAAAAGTTAAAACTGTAACTTTAAAATTCTTTTTTTTTCATAAAATTTGTATTATTTTTGTGCCGAGAAACCGGAGTTAATAGCAATTGTATGGATTACACATTCCCATGCTTGTTGTAATCTTGTTAGAGGATTCCAACAAAGGAATCTATTTTCGATTATGTCAAAAAGTTCAAAAGAATTATTGCAATTATCAAACTTTAAATTTTAAGAGAGATTTCGACAATAGTTAAAAAACTGTAAGAGAGGTTTAAGCAATTCACCCTAATATTTAACATAATGAGAAAATATAAAAACATAAAAACTATCTGATGGAGCATCAAGCATCAACTTTGCTACTACGTACTTGGACCCCGATTAATAGGGACTGGGCCCACAATCCCATCCAGATTAATGTCCGAGTTCAATTAATGTATATGTATATTTCGAATGCTGCATTTGGCAGTGCGATTAATAAGGCTTTATGTCCTTGTTGCGATTAAAAAAAAGAGATAAATCCGGTTTTGGAGGTTTGAGTAGTCGATGGCTCTCTGACAACCTCCTTTGGTTTAGTATATTCCAAAGATTAAAGTTTTGGTGTTACAGAAATCAAACCTTTTAAACGTTGGCTCTCTAACAACCTTCTCTGTTCCAACTTCTTCACCACCAACCTTAGCATTGTAAGCACCGGACAACCTTAGCATCAAAGTCTAGCGATCAAATGTGTCATCTTGTGGTTGAAGACAACTTCAGCGTCAATGGCTAAGCACCTCTATTTCAAGTGTCGAGAGGTTGAAGACAACCTCTTATTTTATTAATATCATTTTATTTATTCAATTTTTTGAGGATTTATTTATTCAATTAATATTATTTCTTAATATTTAAACATTATTTTATAATATTTTCTTTAATACTACAATATTTCAGTCAATTTCTTGTATTATTATTTAAATAATAATGTGAGAGTAAATTTGTATAATGCACATTTTTATTCTTATTTTTAATAATAACTTGCTTTTCTATTATTATTATTATTCTTATTAGTAGTAGTAGTAGTATCATTTATTTAAAGTTTTTATTTTATATTAATACTATCTGATGTTTTCTATTTTATAATTTTTATTACTATTACTTTTATTAATCTCTTACATTTTATTATATTTATATTGATTTTTGTTTTTACCTTTTTTATTTAATATTTTCCAATCTATTTGTAATATTTTGTTTTAGTCTTATATTATTTTTTAATAATGTTATATGATTTTTATATTTTTAATTATTAATACAATTATTATTGTATTTTTTTTACACTTTTCATTATAATTTTAGTAAATTTTCACTAATTTATTATTTTTTGAGTTATTATTATTATTATTATTATTATTATTACTACTACTACTACTACTACTACTACTACTACTATAATATTAATAAATGTTTACTATTTTATCTCTTTTTACATTGTTTTATCATTTATTGATGTCTTTGACATGGTTTTTTACTATTTATATATTATTTTTATCATTAAATTATCTGTTTTATATATTTAATTTTATTACCATTATTGTTTTATTTTCTACATTTTATTATATTTATAATAGTTTTTACTATTTTATCATTTTTACATTACTTTTATTTTTTATTGATACTATTTATTGATTTTTATCATATTTTATATTTTATATTACTTTTTTAATATTTTTATATATCCTATTACTTTAATTATTTTCAATTACTTTTACTCACATAATGACTTTTAGGGTTAAATTTGTAAAATGCAAACTTCTCAAACGTCATAGCATTCAGATTATTGTACAATCCTACTATATCAGATGTCTACAAAGGCATTAAAGTAAAATTTCTTCTAAATGCTTTCAAAGGTTTTTTGCCTTTTAGACTTCAAACTTTAGATTTACCGAATGCCACTTTATTAAATCGGCTTATCAGACCCCAAAAAAAGTTAAAAATTGTCGATTCAAATAAGGAGCTCGGAGCTCCTTTTTTGCTTAACTTATTTAATCCCATGTTTTAGAAAATATTTCTTTTTATTGATTTAACTCTATTAATGTTTTAAAAGATAAAAATACCCCACACATTTTTTACCAAAATTTTTCGGCTTAAAACCATGACTCTTGTTTCTTTGGCACCAGAGACATTTGTAGCATTTCCAGTCCCCCACCGAGTAAGCAACTTCTTGTTTCTTTTTCTCTGCATTTGTTCGAATCTGACCTCTAGGTTTCATTTTTGTTTCGATTGAAGTTATCCGCATAGACTTAATTTGGAAGGCGTATAAATACAAATATGTAGAGTGTAAATCTTTGTATTTTGTATATATTTATACTATACATATTTGTATTTATACTACTTTCAAACTGAGCCTTATGGAAAAACATGAACATTTTTGGGTGATCTAACTAGGGCTACAAATTTGAGGTATAGAGGAGTAGCAACTCCTATACTTGCATTGAATCGGTATTCCTTAAGTTTCCCAACTACCTAAACCTTTTAGGGGGTGTTCTATAGTGTAGATGAGAAATTGGGTAGTATGTTTTAATTCACACCACACCTATGGTGTGGATGAAAACACACCACACCCCAAATAGGGTAATTGTTCTACACTGTGGACAAAAATGTGTGGACCAATTCACACCACACCTCTATGGGCATTCTACAAGGTGTGGTGTATTTCAATCCACACCTTGTGTTTGATTCCATGCATCTCAACTACAACATTTAAGATAACCGATGCCATTAATCATTAAAAAACAATATTATATTTTTTAGTAATATGCACAATATAATATTAATAGTAAATTGCTAAGAATTTTAATAATTAATAAAATTAATATTAATAATAATTGATAATATTAAATAACATATAATAATAATAATAATAATAATAATAATAATAATAAATGAGTAATAACATTAATGATATTTTATAATATTAACAACAATATTAATAACATTTAATAATAAGTAATAATATCAATAACAATTAATATTAATAAAAGTAATATTCAAAGCTTAATAATTAAAAAATATTAACATTAATTTGAATAATATTAATAATATTTGAGTAGTAACAACTTTTGTTTTCAAGAAAATTTGAAAACAAAAGGCAAGAAAATAACGAAGAAAATATTCTAAGAACATGCCATAGAGGATCTCAACGTCTATGTTCTAACTTGCAGAAAAAGAACACCAACGAAAGAAAAAAAAGAAGCCAAGGGGTAGTCGGAGAAGGAGCACTTACTGCTCGCGGTTCAGTGCAGCAATAGTTGAAGTTGTAGAAGCAAGTGAGTGAGCACTAATAGTCGGAGTTGCATCGGCAAGAGCAGAAGAAAACAGTGGCGACTAAAGAAGCAATGTGGCAGTGCTCTATGAGATACTGCAATGGTAAAAAGAAATAGGGCTAGTTTAGGATAAATATCATATGTGAAACACAGGATCAATGCTCATAACATAAAATGGGATTGTTTGGTTTGATCCACGAGAAAAACCCGTGGATGAGATTTTGGCCTATGGTATGAACCAATCCACAAACAAGTGAACCGAATATCCTAAACAGGTGTTGTGTGTGCCCAAATGCAATATCTCATAGACATTCCACAATGCCAAACACCACCTTAGTTTTCTATATCTCGAAAACTGCAAACTGATAACTAGACATATTCATGGGCCAAGCTTGGATTTGACTTTTTTTCAAAATTCTAATGGTCCCAGCCCGTAAACAGTACTACTGGTAAAGCGTCCATTACTTCCATTGGTGTAAATTCCTGTGTTGATGAATTAATGAATTGAATTGGTGTTAGTGTCGCTTTTTTCTTGTTAACGTTTTTCTTTTGTATGGTAAGCACTTGTAGGAGGGGGGTTTGTTAAAAGTAGTAATAAATGAACAAAAGACAAATAGAAGACGTCAAGAGCTGAATGGTTACCACATTTACGATACTGGCCATTGGATTGGTCACAATTTGTTGTGATATCATAGTCTGTCTCTAACCGATAACGAAATCTGTTCAAGAGCTGAAAAGTCGGTTAATAATAAATAGGGAAAATTCTAATTAGTACTTGATGTGGGGTGACCCAATCTAGCACATTCGAGGCTGGGAGGCCCCATCCACGAGCACTAGATTCGAGAACGAGATCTGCTACAGCAAGGGTTACCTGTTCCCCTCATACGGGCCAATTGCGAAGCATTTACATGATCCTACCAAGCCCGTTGTATGCTTCTATATGGCTCCCATCTCAGATGTTCATCTCCAACTATTTCCAGGCAGTTCAAGTATAAATAGGGGTGCACCCCTCCAGGTAAAGGGGGTGGGGGGCAAATCGAATACAATCTGAATCTGGACCTGGTCTCAAAAACTATATTTTGGTTCCCCTCTTCGTACCCTGTACTAACTTGACCGTCGAAGACTCTGCCTTGGGTTTTCACCCGGGGCCTCTGACATATTCTGTCTTGACGTAACAAGTTGAGTAGAAGTACCCCTAGGCAAGAAATTTCCCCCAAGGTGACCGCCCTATCGAGGAGTCAACACAATCGGGCCTGCATGGGACCACCAGGCAATCAGTCCCCAGCCTCGGCCATGCGTAGTGGACCAAGCCCTCAGAATCGGGTAGTAGTTGTCCAGCCGGCCCGCTGTCCCGAACCTCTAAACCTCCCAATTGAAGTGAGGACAACCGTAAACCTCCTAGCCAAAGGGAGGAAGAATCAGAACGATCGGAGGATAGCCGTCAGCCCTTCGAACAGCATCATCGATGCTGAAGGGCCAATCTGAGGGATGAAGGCAGACGCTCCGATCACCCCAGCATCCATTCCAGGGTCAAGGGCCGGCGTCGAGCCTCTTCCCCTCATGTCTTAGACATCCGGGACGTCTTGAATGACCACTGCGCTAAGCGCGAAGCATGATGTCTCAACTCCAAGCACTCCGGAATCCACATCGAGCACCATCATGTCCATGAAGGTCGGGGTGGTGCGCAGGCCATGCCCGACCCCATGTTCGCCGAACTCCGAGCTGAGCTCAGTGCTATCAAAGTCGAGCTCCAACAAGTTAAGGAAGGCCAAACTAACACCTCGGCCGGACAAAACAACTGCCCAGGGAAAATGGATGCCTTCTCCTCTGACATCATCACCGATCCTCTACCCCCAAACTTCAAAGCTCTCACCTTGGAGATATACGACAAGAACACTGACCTGGACGACCACCTGGAGAGCTTCAGAGCGCTCATGATTCTGTATGGATATTTCGATGCCTTGACATGTCAGACTTTCCAGGCAACCTTCAAGGGAGCCGCTCGGCGGTGGTTCTCAAGCCTCCCACCTTGATCCATCAACTCGTGGGAGCAATTTTCTAGGATGTTCCTCGCATGCTTCATTAGTAGCTAACACCCCCAAAAAAGCGTTGTCTCACTGATGACTGTCAAGCAGAAGCGAGGAGAGAGTTTACGGTCATACATCGACCACTTCAAGAAAGAAGAACTTGAGGTCTGTGACCTCGACCCCCTGGTCTCCATGCATGCCGCCATCAGTGGGCTCCTCCCCAGCTCTACCCTCAAATGCCAAAATCCAGCCAAAGACAAAGCTGGAGTTCCTAGAGAGGGCCTAGAAATACATTGCTGCCAAAGAGGCTTTGGCTACGGATGCCCATGAGAGAGTTATAGAGCACCGAGACGGAGCCCCTGAGAAAAAGAAGAAGAACGAAGACCAAGGCCGCAACAACAACAACAACAGGAAGCCACCAACCTCAGCCTTGGATTACAATTAGTACACGCCACTCAACTCCACCCGCACACAGATTCTGGTGCAGATTAGGCAAGAGAAATATATGAAGTGGCTTGAAAAGTTGAAGAAGAAACCTCGCCAGGGGAACTCCAAAACATACTACAATTTTCATTGAGGTATCAGCCATGACACCGAGGACTGTTATGATCTCAAAAACGAGATAGAGTCCCTCATTCATTGGGGCCACCTCAAGCAGTACGTTGGAGCCGAGGTCGGCGCCTCATCCTCCCAACAACAACACCATCACCACCAATAAGCAGCAGGCGTCATCGATGTCATAGTGGGAGGCACGGCCTCGGGTGGAGCATCGGCCTCGGCCTCAGCTTGCAAAGCCTACGCCAGGCAATTGAACATCTAGGGGCTGACCCCCAAGAAGCAGAAGCAAGAACCCCTCTCCTTCATGGACGAGGACTTAAAGGGGGTAGCAGTCCCCCATGACATCTAGGGGCCGACCTCACTTCATAGTCAAAAGGATCCTTGTAGACAGTGGCTCCACGACCGACATCCTTTTCTATGAAGCCTTTGAAAAGATGAAGATAGCACCGAAGTACTTCCAACTAGTAGATGCCCCAACAAGTGACAACAAGTGACAAGCACCGAAGCACCGAAGCACTTCCAACTAGTAGATGCCCCAACAAGTGACAACAAGTGACAAGCACCGAAGCACCGAAGCACTTCTCCAGCAACATCATCAAACCAGAGGTCAAGATTTCCTTACTAGTCATAGTAGGGATGAAGCTCCAACAAGTGACAAGGATGACAGAGTTCCTGGTCGTGAAGATTGGCTCACCCTACAACGCCATCATGGGGAAACCAACTCTTCACGCACTCTAGGCAACTATCTCCTCCTACCACCTCGCCTTGAAGTTTCCCATTGAGCACAGTGTCGGAGTTGTTCGTGTGGACTAGCATGCCGCCCATCAATGCTATGTGGCAACGTTGAAGGCCAAGAATAAAGAAGCTCTGCCACTAAAGAGTCTCGACCTTAGGGAGGAGCCAACAAGCCAAGGCCAACTGGCCGAAGACATCATCTCGGTCTCCTAGATAAGGGCAAGCCCGACAAAGAAGTCTGCGTCGGGTCCAACCTTTCCCCCAAGAGCCTATCCGAACGGTTTCCTTAGACTCAATGCCATTGTGTCATGGGGTTAATCATTGAAGCCCCGTGTGGCACTCGAATGGGACGAGTAAACCTAAGAAACAAAGCAAACACAAAAAAAGGGCAACAAGATGTCACACAAATTAGAAAAATGCTATTTGTATTGCATTAATAGATGGCAAGCACAAGTACATAGTTCAGTATCAAGGGGATCTCGTGCTTAACCTTTACATACTACCGATTCACTCGACTACCTACCTCCCCTCAAGGAGTATGTTAAGCTTTTGGGGGAGTGACATAAGAAAACATCAAAAGAGTTGAAAATCATACTAGGTATTTACAATAACATCATTGGCAGTCCCCCTTACAAGATACGTACATAGCCCACCCATGACACACATGATGACACCATGAAGGCACGCTGTAGGCACTTTTATGGCATGAATGTAGGTGCTTGATGGCGCGGTGAAGGAGTCACTTGTGACAGTCTCCCCCACTCAATTCGATCTACGTCCTTGGAGATCGGTTTTGGCTGGTCCCTTAGAGTCACTGATGCGGAAGGAAGGTTCTTCTACTATTCCACGAACCAGCTGTCGTCCAAGGCCAAGGTGTATATTTTGGTGGCATGGTTGGGTTGGCTTGTTCTGTTGGGGTTTCCTATGGCTAAGTCCTTTCCTGGCGGCCTCAAGGTATGTTAGTGGCTGGTTCAGCTTGGCTATAGGGAAGGTTTTGGCCAAGTAAGGGTCAAAATGGTATTTTGGATTGTTGGGGTGTTGGTTCCCATGAATTTTTCCACAAGGGTGACTCACAGGGCTATTACGAGATTTAACCTGAGGGATTGTGTGATAGTGGTCCCTAAATGGCTGGGTGGCACTCGCTCTCCCTGGTGGTTGTGGTAGTAGATGCGGGCGAAATTGGACACGGCCTCGGGTCTTCTGTTGGGCCCATCAGTTAAGGGCATATGAGGCTTCTGCTGATGTTGTTGCTGCTGTGGTGCTGTCTTCTTGTTGAAGTTTGCATGACCACATCTGGTGGTAGTGTCCTTGGTTGTTGCTGCCAAGTCCTTTGTCGTTTCTTGATGTGGTGTTGGATGTTGGAGTTGAAGTGCTGAGACTTGTTTCTTCTTGGTGTCAATTGAAACAATCATTTCGACCATACAGGGTAATGGCTCATCCATGATCAGCGAGACGTTTAGATAAGGTGCTGGTGCAGCTTTTGCCTACATAAAAAAGTCCATGCCTAGGACAACGTTAAAGTCATCCATGGGTACTACGGAGAGATCAATCTCCTTGTCCCAGGTGCCGACTTGAAGCCTTACTCGACGAGCCACACCTTCAATGGGTTTTGCACCTATGTTAACAACTTTGAGTCAGCTAGGCTCTTTTGAAATGGCCAAGTTAAGTCTCTTGGCCTCTACAGTGGAGATAAAATTGTGAGTGGCCCCTGTGTCAACTAGGGCCCTGGTTGGCCTCCCGCCAATGCATATATCAAAATACCTCAATCCTCTCTTGACTGAGGCTGGCTGCTTCGAAGTAGCCCCCTTCTTCATCATGACATTGAAAAGTTGGAGGGCACCCACTCTTGGTGCTTGGGTACTCCGTTCCCCATCACTCTACTCATCATCACTTAGTTTGGCAATGAGGGCATTCAACTTCGCTTGCTTTGGGCAATTCCTGGTCAAGTGCTCCTCCCCACAAATGTAGCAAGTGGGAGGATGACTAGATCTCCCTTGATATCTGTTGTTGTAGTAGCTTCAACTTCCTTGTGGCTGCTTCCCTTTGTGGTGCTCAACTAGATTGTGGTTGAAGGGCTATTTCTCCTTTGGGGGTCTTGGTTGTCTATCTCCCCCAATCGAATGTGTGGTACATGGGCTGACTAGTCTACTTCCTTCATCATCCGATAGTCTCTATTCACTAAGTTGTTCAGCCACGGCAATGGCGGAGGCAAGATCCTGAACATTACGTCGTTGGAGCTCGAGCTTGGCCCAAGGCTTTAGGCCATCCATGAAGTTGAACAATAATTCCTTGTCTGACATATCAATGACTTCTAATTTGAGGGCTGAAAACTCTTTGACATATTCATGGAGTGAGTCTCCATGCTTGAGAGTCTTCATCTTGCGACGAGCGAGGTACTCCACATTCTTTGGGTAGAACTGTCTCTTCAGCTCTCATTTAAAGTTAGCCCAAGTACGAATAACACACGTACCACGTTCTATGTCAACACACCTTCTGCGCCACCACAACATAGCGACATCTGTCAAATACATAGTAGCAGTACACACCTAAGTCGTTTCATTAGTCACATTGGCGGTGACAAGTTACTATTCCATTTGCCACAAGAAGTTGTCAAGCTCTCATGCATCGCGAGTACCCGAATAAGGTGTTGGCTCCATAATCTTGATGTGGGAGGGAGCATGTGCAAATGAGGTGCTGGCTGGATTGGCAACAACCCTCTTCAGGGTTGCACATTTAGTTTTGAGTTCCTCTAGTTGAGCTTGGATGTTAGAGGAGGCACACAGATGACTTCATTGAGGCCCACTCCGCTTTCATTTCATCTAATTGGGCCTGAACAGTCATTGATGTGGAGATGGTTTTTCTCCACGTTGCCCATTCTTTCTTCATCTCATCAAGCCTGTCTTGGACCTACGAGTTGGATGAGCTGGCTTCTTGTTGGAGCGCAGTGCTGCAAATTTCCTCGAGTGTGCCATTGATTATGTCACGGACCTCATCCACGACTCCACTCAAGCGACCTTCCATCTCAACCAGTGTATTGTTCATGGCTTCAATGTTTTGATGCAGCTCATATATCAAGTCTCGCATCTCACCTACGGTGGCTTTGCAGTGTAGCATGCGCAAGTCAATGGCTGCACACTTGTTGGAAGATTTCTCACATTTGCTGGGCTTCGGTGCCTTGTCCTTTCCGATGTCGTTGGCAGGTGCATCGTCGGGCTCATGGGATGTGGAGAGTCCATGCTCAATCTCCTCCATGATGTCCCTGTTGTGCTTCATGTTGTCGCTCGTGTCACATTCGAATAGCTAGGAAGGAGCTCCTGCTCTAATACCAACTATCACAGGGTTAATCGTCGAGGCCCCATGCGACACTCAAATGGGGCGAGTAAGCCTAAGAAACAAAGCAAACACACACAAAAAGGTAACAAGATGACACACAAATTTGCAAAAGGCTATTTGTATTGCATTATTAGATGACAAGCACAAGCACACAGTTCAGTGTCGAGGGGATCTCGTGTTTAACCTTTACACGCTACTGATTCACTCAACTACCTACCTTCCCCCAAAGAGTGTGTTAAGCTTTTCGGGGAGTGACATAAGAAAACATCAAAAGAGTGGAAAATCATACTAGATATTTATAATAACACCATTGGCGATCCCCCCTTACAAGATACATACATATCCCACCCATGACACACATGATGACACCATGAAGGCATGTTGTAGGCACTCTGATGGCTCAAAGATAGGTGCTTGATAGCGCGGTGAAGGAGTCACTCGTGACATTTGCTTGGCCCATCGCTAACATGCTGGGAATTGACCCCTTGGTCATTACACACAGACTGAGCGTGGACCCAAGCTCTAGGCCAATTTGGCAAAAGAAGAGGAACATCCCGGAGCGTTGGAAGGTCATAGAGAAGGAAGTTGAAAAATTACTCGACACCGACTTCATCCGAGAGGTACACTACCCTAACTGGTTGCCAAATATGGTTATGGTAAAAAAAGCCAATGGGAAGTGGCGGATCTGTATTGATTTCATAGAGCTTAACCAAATCTGCCCCAATGATAGTTTTTCTATGCCGAGGATAGACCACCTCATTGATGCTACTGCAGGGTATAAGTTAGTTTCATGGATGCCTTCTTCGGATATAATCAAATAAAGATGCACCTAGAGGATGAAGAGAAGACCTCGTTCATCACTGAACATGGCACATACTGCTACCGTGTGATGCCCTTTGGCCTCAAGAATGCTGGGGCCACCAACCAACACCTTGTCAACAAGGTTTTCAAAGAACAAATGGGGAAGAACATCGAAACCTACGTGGATGACATGGTAGTGAGGAGCCTAAAAGCCGAGACCTACATTTCAGACCTAGCTGAGACCTTCGATACCTTGCAAAAGTACAACATGAAACTCAACCCTAGCAAGTGAGCCTTCGACGTCACATCAGGCAAGTTCTTAGGTTCCATCGTCATTCAAAGAGGCATTGAGGCTAATCCTGAGAAGATACAGGCCATACTAGACATGGCATCCTTGTAGATGGTGAAGGAGACCCAAAAACTAACTGGCCGAATAGTATC
Source organism: Nelumbo lutea (assembly GCF_056320005.1). Classification (NCBI taxonomy): domain Eukaryota; kingdom Viridiplantae; phylum Streptophyta; class Magnoliopsida; order Proteales; family Nelumbonaceae; genus Nelumbo; species Nelumbo lutea. Next base: position 143,395,569 of record NC_142684.1, read on the forward strand.
CCTCAATCGCTTCACGTCAAAGTTAGCCGACCGCTGCCTACCTTTCTTCTATGCCATCAAGAAGCTGAAGGAGTTTCGATGGACGGAGGAGTGCTAGTGTGCCTTTGACGAGCTCAAGGTGTATGTTACTTCGCCTCCTCTCCTCGCTCGGCCGGCCGAAGGGGAAACCCTATACTTGTACCTCTCGGCCAGAGATGAAGCAGTCAATTCAGTCCTCATCAAGGAAGATGGTGCGCAGAAGCCAATGTACTATGCCAGCAAGGTCCTCTGCGCCGAGACCAGGTACCCCGAGATAGAGAAGTTGGCTTTCGCCCTATTGGTTTCGGCAAGGAAACTCCAGCTGTATTTTCAGGCCCACACCATAGTGGTCCTGATGAACCAACCCCTCAAGGCTATCCTCGCTAAACCCAAGACCTCGAGGCGCCTGATGAAGTGGGCCATCGAGTTATCTAAGTTTGACATCCAGTACCAGCCAAGGTCCACGATCAAAACACAAGCTTTGGCAGATTTCATTGTAGAATACACCTTGCTAGGGACCGCAAATGCTCCACAATTGCCCTGGAGTATGCACTAAGGTTCAACTTTCTAGCATCAAACAATGACGTCGAGTACAAGGTCCTCCACGCTGGTCTGCATCTTGCTAGGAACCTCGACTCCTCATACATTGAGGCCTTTAGGGACTCTGAATTGGTGGTGAATCAGGTGAACAACGAGTACGAGGCCAGGGGATAAAGTATATCCAACTACCTTGCCAAAGTCTAAGATTTAGCCTGCCACTTCTAACGCTTCTCCCTACAATGGGTCCTGTGAGCTTAGAACACATGTGCCAATGCCCTCTCCAAGTTGGCAAGTACCTTGAGTGGAACTCCTGACCAGGTCGTGCACATCGAGAAACTACTTTGGCCCTTCATTGAAGAAATCCAAGTACTCCCCATAGATGTTGAACCTTCATGGATGGATCCCACCGTCAACTTCCCATCAACTAGATGGCTACTCGAAGATAGAAATGAGGCAAAATGATTCAGACGACAGGCAGAGCGCACTACACCCTATTGGAAGGGAAACTATACCAAAGATCCTTCACCTTGCTTTACTTCTAATGCATTCGTTTGGAAGAGGGAAACTATGTACTATGAGAAACACGCGAAGGCATATGTGGTAATCATCTTGGCGGGAGATCCCTAGCCCAAAAACCCTAAGGTAGGGCTAATTTTAGCCTACCCTCCACAAGGATGCAACTAGGTTGGTGGGAAAGTGTGACCCATGCCAGGGGCACGCCAACTTATGCCACCGATCGGCCACTACTCCCTCAGCCCTCAGTAGCCCATGGCTCTTCGCCAAATGGGGCATGGATCTCCTTGGCCTCTTTCTTCAAGCCACAAGGGGTAGAAAGCACCTCGTCATTGTAGTAAACTACTTCACCAAGTGGGTGGAAACCGAGCCCTTGTCTACCATCATGGCGCAAGCCATCCAAAATTTTTTTTGGAAAAACATCATTTGTCACTTCGGTCTACCCTACATGCTGGTCACCGACAACATGAAGCAATTTGATGGTGCTAAGTTCCAGGAGTGGTGTGCCTCCCTCGGCATCAGGCAACAATACACCTCGGTAGGCTATCCTCAAACTAACGACCTAGTTGAGGTCACCAACAGGACAATACTGGATGGATTGAAGACTAGATTAGACCGAACAAAAGGCTTATGGGCTGAAGAACTAAACAATGTACTATGGGCTTACCGAACTACGCCTCAAACAACCACAGGAGAAACTCTCTTCGGCTTAACCTACAACACAGAGGTAGTAATTTTAGTATAGATCAACCAGCCGACACTTCGAGTTGAGGCATACAATGAAGCCAAGAATGATGAAGCCCTCAGAGTGAATTTAGACCTATTGGAAGAAGCCTGAGAGCAAGCACAAATAAGGGTAGCCACTTACCAGCAACGAGTGGCCTGCTACTACAACTCTAGGGTAAAAGAAAGACACTATCAAGAGGGAGTCCTTGTCCTCAGAAAAGTCAGTCCTTGAACCCAAAGTTGGAAAGCTGGGCACCAATTGGGAAGGCCCCTACAGAATCAAGCGAGTTGTTGGCCCGACACTTTTCACCTGGAGCACTTAGATGGAAGACCTATACCTCGGACGAAATGACGCTCAAGACGAACCAATGCGTTTGCCCAAAGCGACCCGTTGGTCCGGGTGGCCCCTTCTCATGAGCATGCATACCGAATCCTCAGGCCTCACAGGCCCCTCGGCTTCAATGATCCTCGGCCTAAACAACCTTTGGCTTCACAGGTCCTCGACCTAGACAACCTTTGGCTTCATAGGTCTCAGGCCTAAATAGCCTTTAGCCCCCTAGGTCATTGGCCCAAATGACAACACCAGAGCATTCGCACTAAGTGCGCCTCCTAGGTCACCTGTCCGAAGCAGTAGTGCCATAGACCACTCACAGCCCCAACACAACTTATGAAGACGAACCAGGCAGAGATGCGAAAGAGGATGCCACTAAAGGGTACACCTCGGCTATCGGGTCCAATGGCGCTCACCATTACTACTCCCATCAATCGAAGCCGAACTTTTCTCCTTGACCTTGGGAGTGGGGCAAGTGATGTGGGGTGACCCAACCCAGCCCATTCTAGGCTAGGAGGCTCAGCCCACGAGTCCTAGATCCGGGGACGAGATCCGCTACAATAGGGGTCACCCTACTCCCCTTGCATGGAGCCAATTGTGGAGTATTCACATGATCCTGCCAAGCCCGTTGTACGCTTCTGTACAACTCCTGTCTCAGACATTCATCTCCACCTACCTCCAAGCAACTCAAGTATAAATAGGGGTGCCCCCCTCCAAGTAAAAGGGGTGTGTGTGGGGGGGGGGGGGGGCAAATTGAATACAATCTGAATCTGGATCTGGAACTAGTCTAAAAAATTATATTCTGGTTCCCCTCTTCGTACCCCGTACTAACTTGACCATCAAAGACTCTGCCTCAGGTTCTCACCCGAGGCTGCCTTTGGCTTTTATAGTATTCGGAGCCCTCTCTACCTTGGCCTATATACCGCAGCCTCAGCAGCAAGCTCTCTGAATCCTCAAAGCTTTCGGTCAGCCTTCGGATTCTAGGGGTGAAATTACTATATTGTCCTTGGCCAATCCGAGCACCAACAGTACTCTATATTTTGGGTTTAATATCATTTTGATTCTTAAATTTTAAAATGTGATAATTTTTTACTCAAACTTTCAAAATACATTAATCCAGTACCTATTGCTATTGTTATGTAACATTTAAAAAGACACAAATGCTTTTTAAATATCATCGAATATTTTTTATAAACCATTTAAACGTTAACAAAAAAAATTAACGGTCTTAAATTCTTAGTTCTTGAATAGTTCTTGAATAGAAGACACAAGAATTGATGACACTCAAATGGGATGGTTTACATAAAAAATTGGATGAATATTTATGAATATTTGAATGGATGGGACAGTTAATTTTTGTGAATATTTGAATGGTTTATGAATATTTGAATGGATGGGACAGTTAATTTTTATGAATATTTGAATGGTTTATATAAAAAATTGGATGACACAAATAATATTTGTCTTTTTCAAATATTAATTAATTAAAGATTTGACACCGTTTAAAAATTCGGGTAAAATTAGAAAATTTCCATAACAAATACAAATAGAATTCTGACAAAACGCCGAAAGGACGCCCACTCAGCAGATGTGCATGCCAAATCGAAACAGGTTTCTGGGTTCTGACAAACCGCTCATAAAACGCTGGGCTGTTAGGGCCCGTTTCGACATGAAACATGCATAGGATTGAGTGCTTGACAATTGACATGAAATAATTTAAAAAAGCTCCATGCCTCCAACTCCAGTCTCTATCATTACCAAAAAAAAAAAAAAAAAAAAAAAGAAAAAACTCCTAAATTGAGTGCTTGACAATTGACATGAAATAATTTAAAAAAGCTCCATGCCTTCATGATCCATATAATATAGAGTCCAACTCCAGTCCCTATGATTACCCAAAAAAAAAAAAAAAGAAAAAAAGAAAAAACTCCTGCCTCTGTTTTAAATCATCTTCATACTTCAACACCAACACCAGTGCGACGCCAACCGATTTTGGAATAGAACTTGGAAGGCATATCGACATGGAAGGTAGAGATCAGCTTGGGGACAAAACAGACAGCACGGTGTCCTTCTGTGTGACGGGCGCAACCGGTTACATAGGATCTTGGTTGGTGAAGTCTCTCCTCAAAAAGGGCTACAAGGTTCACGCCACCGCTAGAGATCCAGGTTTGTGCTCCTCTTTCCCGTCTTCTCCCTGTTTGTTGTTTTCTTGTAAGAATTGGAGGATGCTCATCTCACTTCACCCGGCTCTATGTATCTTATTCATCTGATGATCTATCTAATATAGAGTATGAACAACACTATATATATAGTGTGTGAAGTCTGAAGTCTGGTCTTCAGAATGAAGTCTGAACAACAACACTATACATAGAGTATGAACAAGAACACCGATACGACAATTTTTAATCATCACGATGAAGTCTGAAGTCTGGTCTTCTCACTTCTGACTAGACCTGACTGCATGATGGGTGGTCTGAGCAACCTGTACTATGCAGTGAGACTTAGGATTGAATCCCTTTGATGGATCCATCACCACTCTCATCCTCTTTGATTTTAATTCTCTCCATCCACCATGACTTTTGTCCCCAAATTAAGAATGTTCCGGCGGGCCGGTTGCATAGGTTGAGTTGAGGGATGATCGGTAATCGTGGGTGAAGGGAGGGGAGGTCTCCACCAAATTTAGGACTCCATTGGTTGGACATGAACGTATGCCACGTGCACGGAAATGATTGATACGGATATCAGTCTTGCTCAGCCAACTAGATGGAGTGATGGACACAGGAGATCTACTTCTGAGCCAAACAGTACATGTGAAACTTGCAAGTACAAGAATTCTTATAGGCATATATATCAGAAGACAGGGAAATGAGGGACAGTGGGTGTGGCCTGTGGGGTTTTTACATTTTAGCTTTGGCCTTTGCATGGGTAGTTTAGATTACAAATTTACTTGTCTTTGTTTTCATTTTGTATTGTTGTTTTCTAGTAAGTTCCGTTGTTTTGTTATTGGTGTTGATTTCATTTGGGCACATCTCTTTCGTCTACTCTAAAACAACACATCCCCGGTGAAAAGAAATTGAAGATGCTCGAGTTTATACTAGTGTTCCTTTAAAATCTATTTTTCTGTCTATCTTTAAAATCTAATCAGTGCCCAAGTTTTCTTTTAGCAGGAAAAAGATATATTATCAATAAAACCAAATACAACTCAAAAATAAAATTGATATTAAGAAGAAGAAGAAGAAGAAGAAATGCTTTGTTGCAATTGATTGATCTAAAAGAACCAAACCCATGGCAGAGTCGATACAAGTTCAAGTACTGAAAAATGAACTCAGGTCCCACAATTTTCTTTCAATTATTTGCGGGTCCTAGCTGAGTGTGGATAAGGACAAAGTAACATGAGTTATCAATCCAACAATAGTAATAAGAATTTATCTATTTTAAATTTGAAAAAAAAAACTTTTATATACATTAACGGGGTGTTCTCCCACTCTGGATCTCCTACCCACAAACACTTCTCACATCCCTATATACCCACAAAGATATTACCACCGACAAGGTATGTAGGAAGAATTTGTGTGTAGAGATCCAAGCTCTCCTTTTTCCAATTTGAACTATTTTTCTTGTTATAAGTTTCAGAAACAAGTCCAATAAACCATCTAATTGAAAAAAAAAATCTTAAAATAAAAACATAGAAAGTATATCCCCTGTCTAAAATTGAAGCCAAAAACTTTTTTTTAGGGTTTAGGGACCATATTTTCATAAATCATATAATATCAGTCATGCAGTATATATATATATATATATATATATATATATAAAGAGAGAGAGAGAGAGAGAGAGAGAGAGAGAGAGAGAGAGAAAACCTCTTACTTTAATGCATGTTACATTTGAAAGAGAGAAAGAGAGAGACCTTTGGGTTTTCCAATGCCTCTTATTTTAATGCATGTTATTATTACATTTAAAAGAGAGAGAGGGAAAAAATAGTAATAATATAAATCAAATAATATAAATAGGTTGAAGTTAAACAATAAAAAAATTATTAATTTAAAATCCACTAAACTTTCACTAAAAATAAATATTAACAAAACTTAGTAAATATTAAAAATGTGTTTCAATTCTACTTAAAACCCAAACCTAATAAACACTAATAAAAATAGTAATTGATAGTTTTAAACTTTGAATATATATAGAAATGTTATATGTTTTTTTGTACTATATTAGAATTAAATAAAATTTTAATTTGTAAAAAATCATAGATTTATAATTAACACGGACCTCTTTATATCAACATAAAATGTGCAAGCCCAAGCCCAAGTCGAGCTTGACTGTCAGGCCTAGATCTTGAGCCCAAGCCTTGCCCTTATATAAAGCCCGAAGCTCGAGCCCGAACCCAAAGCCCAATCTATACACGAAATGTCTTATTTTCAATATACTTCTATAAACTAATATTATATTAATTTAGTAATAATTTAATAAATTAATAAACTAATTTATATTTCCTAATAGTAAATTGATATTTATTAATAATTTAAGAAGTATATACATATTATATTTATTATATATAACAAAAGTACTTTTTTATATATGTAATAGTATCAGGTCAGACTTATTTGAGAAAGCTTGAACTTGAGCCCACAAGCTTGAAATTTTGTTGAAGCCTAAAAAAGAATGAGTCAGGCCAGGTCGGGTCATCGGGCTACCCAGCCCATGAATAGGTCTAATTGTATATATAAACATTTGTATACATAAAAAATCATATGAAATAAAAATTTATATATCTTTTTCATTTTTTTTAAATGGACCTCTCATAGCTTGGTCTGGCCCATGGACCAGTCGGACCCACGGCACGACACGGGCTTGTACGGGCTCGGGCCATGGGTCATGTCGAACCGACCCCCCAAATTATCACAGAGGAGAAAGGCACGACGTAGGACATCTTGTGATCGGCACGACACGGTCCACACTTTGTCTGGACCACATGCGGATCGTGCCATGCTGGCCCAACAGAACCCGATTTACACTTCTACTTGGACCCACCCAATACTGGAGACGGGGTGGGGAAATTTGAGAATTTCCCATCCTTGATGAGGAGTAGGGTGCCTTGCCCCTAAACTCACCCGACATTAGGGAGTGGTTGCATTGCTTTGAACTTGCCTGACACTAGGGACAGGGTAGGGATGGAGTAGAGTGACTTGACTATGGGGTAGGGACAGGGATGGGGTGCCCAGCCCTGAAACCCACCCTGTTGTCATTCCTATATAATTGTTAATTATTAGTGAAATTAATAAAAATGCTAGCTTTTGTAATTATATATATTATATATATATATATATATATATATATATATATATTAAAATTAGTCTATCAATTTTAGCATGCTCTCCTTTGAGAGAAGCTATTTATCTATTTTCTCCATTTTTTTATATTTTTCTTTTTTTTGTTTAAAAAATATAAGGATGTAATCATTGCTTTTCTTGATTAAATTAATAAAGTTGCACACTATTAGAGAGAGACCTTTGGGTTTTCCAATGCCTCTTATTTTAATGCATGCTATTATTACATTTAAAAGAGAGAGAAAGAGAGAGTGAGAGAGAGTAGTAATAATATAAATAGGTTGAGGTTAAACAATCAAAAATTATTAATTTAAAAATCCACTAAACTTTCACTAAAAATCAATATTAACAAAACTTAGTAAATATTAAAAATGTGTTTCAATTACACTTAAAAACCCAACTTAATAAGCGCTAATAAAAATAAGAAATTTAAATTATAAAAATATTAATTGATAGTTTTAAACTTTTAATATAAATAGAAATGTTATATATATATTTTTTATACTAGACTAGAACTAAATAAAAATTTTAATTAAAATCTTAGTTTTATAATTAACACAGATCTCTTTATCAACAGAAAATGTGCAAGCCCGAGCTCGAGCCTGGCCCGACCATTAGGCCTAAGTCTTGAGTCCAATCCTAACCCTTATATAAAGCCTGAAGCTCGAGCCCGAGCCTAAAGCCCGATCTATACACGAAATGTCTTATTTTTAGTATATTTTTATAAACTAATATTATATTAATATAATAATAATTTAATAAACTAGTAAACTAATTTATATTTCCTAATAGTAAATTGTCATTGACCCTATATTAATTAACAGAACTATATAGTGGGAGGGTGTTTGTCGCAAATGAAAGTAAGGGAGGAATTGTCACTGACCATATAGGATAGGGGAGGTCTTTGTAGTTTACCCTTTTATTTTTGAGAAGAAGAATGATAATATATTAGCTTTAGTAGCCCTCTAAATTTTCATGGCTCCCCTCCCTTTTATAACTTCTGTTTTCTTTTCTTTTTTGGTAAATCTTTCCCCTTTGTTTTTTTCATATTTTCTATCAAACCAAAACAACCTTAAAAATGATTTTGGGTCCCTTTTGAGATAGCTGAGATGAAGATTCAGCTAGCCTTGTTCAACTGGTTTGAAGCGTTTGGAGAAACTATTCAAAGAGGATGAAGCAAACAGCCCTTCATAAGTGCAGATAAAATTAGCTAAATACAATGGCTGTGTAGCTGGTTGTGAATGGCTAGCCATTAAATGCATATGGCCCATGATCATCCATTCTCTCACTTGGCATATATGGCTGGGATAGGGGCATTACTCATTGATTCCATAGCCCGCTACAAAAGCTATCGATCCAGTAATCCAAATTTCTATGTATGTGAGGTTTACCTTGGAAAGGCAGAGTTGCAATGCTTCAAACCTCACGAAGGGGCATTTCGTACAAAGTTATAGGGAGTTTATGTGATGTTCATTTTATTTTAAACAACGTTTTAAAAAATTGACCCTAAGTCCAAACATTCAGATATATATATATATATATATATATATATGTATTATTTTATGTTTAATATTTATGTTTATATTTCAATTTTTAAATTTTCGTTTATAAAAATATTAAAAATTAGAATCTGAGACAAAAAAAAATTGGTTTTTTCAGTAAAAGTAGCAAAGCAAGATGCCTTCAAAAATTATACTATAATAAAATAAAGATCACCCAATCCATGGTTTTCAAAATCGGACCAGACCGGATGGTCAGATTGGAAAAATCGATTCCGATTTTCCCCAAAACCAAAATTTCTCTAAAAATCGTAAATTTTGATCAACAAACCGTTGACCTAGGCAATTAACCATTCGACCGATTGAACAGTTTTGATCGATTTTTTTTTTGTCAGAACAGACTGACCGTTCAACCCGGTAATCAGACCCCTTACCGATTCGGTTTCCGGATCGGTTTTAAAAATCATGCCGCAAAAGTTTTAATGTGCAACTTGTGATCTGGTGACGAGTTGAATGCGCCAACAGTTCAACAGCCCAGGTCAGATAGTTTTTGACCAAGTTAATAGATCAATGCAACAAGTGTAGAGAAGGTATAAGATCCCAAAACTACAGGTTGATGAGTTGATCTACTGTAGCTGAGCCACTCCCATTGGAGTGGATAAAGAATCCAGATTTCTTCTACTTTTTTGTACACTTGATTTCTACACCGAGTCAATCACTCAGCGAAATCTTATATAAAATGATTAAAGAAGTTCAAAAATTATTAATTTTAATTCATACATTTATATATTCAATCGTATTCGACGGGCTAAGGCTGCATTTGGCATTCAAGGACTTGTTTCCTTTTTGCCTCTAAAAACTCAGTATTCATGAGACATTTTAACTCAAAAAAAAAAAAAAAAAATCCTTGTCAAATGCAGCATAAGTCCACAGCATTTTCATTGACAACCCAATTTACATTTACAATAGTGTAGGTCGGATATATCCAATGGAGACACTGAAAGTGTAGGAAAATCTTTATCATGTATCTTACAGCATTTGCACTCATTTCTTACTTCTCGAAAAGTGGTTTCTATATTCGTGAAAGAAATCCTCGATTTGAGCATCACTGACATTAAATTGTATGGTCGTGAACTTCAATAATTTTGAAGATCAAGGATTAATCTATGAGATCTGCTGGCACATATAATATAATCAATCTAAAAGTATGAATTCCCAATCCGAGATTCCAACTTTCCAAGGCAATGAGTACTGATTTCCCTCGTTCCACCCCAAAAGCACGAAAAGATAAGGATGTGGTAATAAATCAGAAGTAATACAATAACAATAAATATCTGCTTGCTTGCTTGTCTATATTAAATTATTAATTGAGCCTTTCTTCTAATAAGCAGTGATTCATCAACATTAGAAAGTCATAATATTGTGCACCATGAGGAGTAGTTTTCAGATATTGGCTAGTTTGAAACAAGGCAATTATGATATATGGTGCTTAGCCAAAACATCATTTGGTGCTTAGCCAAAACACTTGTTGATGGGTAGCAGAAGGTTGACTTTCCCGTATATCGTGTTCCGTAGATGAAGGATTGGGATACCATATCAATGATCAATGACAGGATTTTAATTGTTGTGAATAGATAGATGCTTTGTACTATTATAGTTGAAAATCTCACGTTTGTATTCTAACTACTTCAATTAAAAGTAAATAAATAACTTGGCTGCTGTTGGTGTGGCCATTGGCCAAGTTAATATTGAGCCTTCCACGGTGGGCCGGGCCAGGATAAAATGGACTTCAACCGGACCTGGTTGAATCCTTCCGTTAACACCAAAATCATAATAACCAGAGCTGCTGATTTATTCGTTATTTTAATTTGCAGCCAAGACCTCCGGTATAATGTCATCATGGTGCGGTGGTGATCGGTTGAAAGTATTTAAAGCTGATTTGCAAGAAGAAGGGAGTTTCGACGAGGCCGTGGAAGGTTGTGATGGTGTATTTCATGTTGCAGCGTCAATGGAATTCAGTGTACCCGTTGAAGACAACATTGGTAATAATTTTTAATCCTTCTCTTACGCCTTATTTTGGTTCAGCGGCAAAAAATGAAAGCAATCTTCTCATTTCCAAATTTTGCACAATTTCTACAACTAAATAACTGCCGCTGTTAGAGAATAAAAAACATATTCGAGGGCCTGGTTTAACAATTTAAACTTTTAGGTTGACTAGTTCTTTGAGATGGCATAGAAAATCAGTCTAGTATTTGATCTTCATCATTTTTATTATAATTAATTAAAGCTAGACTGAAAATGAAAGGATTGAAATTAATGAAGCCATTGAGCCTCACATAATAGCTTCAGCTTTTAGCCTATATTTGGTTTGAAAAGAAACGGTGGAGAGAGTGAAAGGTAGAGAACATATAAAAGAAACTATAATAATAAATAAAGGGGAACAAATTAATCCTTAGTCTTCAGAATCATACCAATACCATTCATATACGAAGAACAAGCTATGTTATACCCCAAAGAATATCATGCAATTATCAAGGAGGTTTAAACATACATACCTGTATCCATCGCAGTAGTAGAAACTCTTGCGGAATGAGTGATGAATCAATGGTAAGTCGACTGTGGTTTTCCTCAATTAAATCTTCCTTCTTCCTTAAGTTTTCTCAGCTCTTGACTCTAATGGGGTAGAGCAAGAGGGCGGCTAGATGATTTAACAAATTGAGAACCATAACTTAGGAGCCTTTATATTTTGACCTAATAGGATCCCATTAAGCTTATATGGGCCAAAATGTGGTATCCACTCATTAAGCCCCATACCCTTTTGTTGAAGTCTGCTGGCTTTGCCTAAATGAATCACTTGATTTAACCCATTTACAAGATAGTCCACCAATACAATTATTTGATTGAATATATAAACCCACTTAACAGAGATTAAAACCTAATATTCTCAAATTACTCTCTACATATTCTGCAAGTTTCTGAATTCGGCACCTTCTGATCTCCAAAAACGAAATCCGGAAATTTGCAGAATTTTGACTCCAACCCCAACTTCTGCCCGACTAGTACGTGGATTATGGAGGTGGGAATGCAATTGAATTCCATTTGCCACCTCAATTTCATGAAATTTCAAATGATTTCTCCCACTCCGTCCAAAGAAAAGAATAAATTTAGATTTGACTGAAAAGAAGAATAGAGGCTTACAATTGTCTACTCCAATTTCACCACCAATTCCAAATCCTCCCCGTTCCAAGAAACAGCCTTGGGAAATAATGTTCTAATAATAAGATAGAAAAAAGAAAAAAAAATCATAGATTTGATGTCTGTTTAATGCTACGGAAGACCACTCAACTCAAATTACCTCGAACTTTGAGGCTGAGGGGTACAAAATGGCAGGTGTTGTCAGTAGATGAAACGAAATGATAGATGGATCCAGGCCCCAATGACTTATCACCTATCCTATTTTGATCTTCAACTGAATGGGTCATGGATAAATTTTATATGATAAACCTGCATAATTAGTTAATTACCACGGCTTCTGACTGGGAACGTCTTTATAGAGCTTTGTTAGTTTAGAAGAAACTTATCTCCACCGTCCAATTAAATAATATAAAATCAGAAGCATTATATAATAAATCAGAACCATTCATATTGAAGCTCAATCACTAAATAGGCCACCTGCAGAATTTGGGGAGAGTGGAGGTTAGCAAATCCACCAAAATGTGATAAAGTTTAGTTTTTGCAATGTCTTCATTGACATGAAGCGTTGCGAAATTACAGGATAAATGGAGTTTCTATAAATTGGGGATAAGGGCATTTGGGGGCTGATTTCAATTGGAGCAGATTTGGTTCAATCTGATCTGTACTAGTATGAATTAATAGATGGACTAGGTCTAACCCAATTCGATGAAACTGTTCAAATTGTGAATCATATAATCAATGCTCACTATCACATGGTACAAAAATAAAATAAACTCTCTATAAGAATGACTTCAAAAATAATTGTCATTTTCTAAATGAATGATTGCCACTTGACATCCCTCCAAACAGGAGGCGCATGATCAAAGCAGTGAAGCTTCAAACTCTCCATTGTAAGGGATGAGGACAAATCATCTATGCCGGATGGGATAGCTTCGGGCTAAACTATGACATTATTTCATCCAATTCTAATTAGGAATGTCAATAGGGCAGGGTATCTACTCCTTGTCAGAGATGGGGTATTCTTGAATTTTTTCCACTATGAGATAATTATTTAAAAATAATTTAACTGTTGGACATTTTATAAATAAATTATGATAATTTTGGGGTACTTTATAAATGAAATTATGGGATCCTAGGGTTTTAAGAAATTGAAAAAAACTTAAAAATATTTTAAAAATCAATATTAAATATAAGGATATTTTATTAATTTACCATCGGGTTCGGAATGAATTTGAGGAATTATATACAAATTTCATCCCCGCCCTGTCCCCACTTCAGGAAAAACATATTTTCCTCATCCCCGTCTCATCCCCATTGAAAATCGGAAACCTGCCCCATTCAAGGTGGGGCATGGGGCGGTTTTAGAGAAAAAATTTCCATCCCTAATTATAAGTGGGGCTGCAGCAATATATCAAAGGCTGTGATCCATGATTTTAGCCAAGGCTACACCAATGGGAGTGAATGAAATTTCTCGGTATGTCTGCGTCTCATATGCACCCTACTCTATCCCACCCCCATTTCTATGTAATACTAAAAGAAGAAGACAGGGGTCTGGAGCAACACTCACAAATCCAAACCCAAGGCCCCACTCCACGAATCAGCGTTGTATGTCATAGCAATAAACCCTAGAGGCTAGAGTGCAATTCGGAAGAGGCCAATTAGACAAAGTAATTGTATTATTAGAAGGAAGAAATGAAAGATGTGGGGTAGCTATATGAGTTAGAGCATCAGTGACGGAGCAACGCATGCTGTGTGAGGTGGACGGGTGGATGTTGAAGATTTTGGACTCATGATGTTTATCATAAAACTAAAAAAGGACTGAAGAGTCACGGGCCAGTGACAAAACGCTTACTATAAAACTATTTTCCTACATACAAAGTGTTGAAGGCTTATGGATATTCAGTGAGATTTGGGCTTTGGAGAGATCTGATCCAAGTATCCAACAAAGAGTTGGTTAGAACTTAGGTGGCAGCAGAAGGCCGTTCATCTGTTGGATAGGACATTCATGGACTGAAAAGTTTTACAACCTCGAAAGGGAGTGATGATCTGACGATAATGATAAGCACAGTAGGCCAATCACGGGTTCTAATTGGGAGCGTTACCATCTGGGAAATGGTGTGTCATTTAGACGGGTGCCAAGTTACCATTGATTTATAGAGAAGGGAGCTGAGAGTGGTCTGCTCTTTTTTTTTTTTTTCTCGTCTTTAATATTTTTAGCTTTTTCATGGGTGTATATAACCCGGGATGAGACCCATGGCAGGATTTGATCGCAAATCTCCCCTAAAACCAGCCAAAGACTTAGCCAACTGATCTAAATAGCACAAGTCATTTGTGTTAGGCTCTGTTTTCAGTGCTAATCTGAATCGGAAAGTTTTTGTGCCTAATTCAGTTTTGCATCTCGTATGTTTGAAACTCTGATTTGTCATTTGTCATTCTTACCACCTCCTACCTTGAGACAGACACAGTCTTTAACATGCGGCAGCCAAGCACGAGGAGAAATAAACCAAAGTCTTGAACCAGGGTTTGGTTATTTTGGGTCAAAAAAATTGGTAATCACTGGCCAAATAAGACTTGAATATAAAGAAAGGGTGACCAGATCGTAGTATAAGCATATACAAAGCATATAAAATGCTGTTTCATCATTTGAAGGTCTCTTGTATGATTGTTCTCGTGCTGGTCTGAACTCTGAAGAGGCTAAAAATTTGAATTTTGAACTTCTTTAACGTGAATTTTCTTATATGAAGATAGCTATGTTCGATCAAATATACTCAAACCATCAACCAGAGGGACCTTAAACCTCCTCAGGGCATGCTCGAAAGCAAAATCAGTGAAAAGGGTTGTCTTCACATCGTCTATCAGTACCATAACTGCAAAAGACGAAGCTGGGAAATGGAGACCAACGGTGGATGAATCTTGCCGGGTTCCGGTTGATCATGTCTGGAATTTAAAAGCAAGCGGATGGGTAAGGGGAAACTTCTTTTTCTGCTGATCTTATTTTTATTACTGGTACATGCCGATCGAGCACACGCCACCAGTAAAAGATATCCATCACGTTCATCTCAACTAATAAAAGATATCCAAATTAAAGGTCTACGCACTCTCAAAGCTTCTGTCAGAGGAAGCTGCCTTCCAGTTTGCAGACGATTACGGATTGGATGTTGTATCAATAATACCAACTACCGTGGCCGGTCCATTCCTCACATCGGCTGTCCCAGCAAGTGTCCAAGTTCTCTTGTCACCAATCACAGGTGATTTCAGCTATTGTGATCATCACCTTTCTATCTTAATTCATCCTACCTCAGCATATATATAGGAATGTGGATGAAAACATGTTTGAATCGGCACTCCTGTACAGGTGACCGTGAATTTTATCCAATATTATCTGCCGTGCATTCGAGATTGGGGTCAATCTCAGTAGTTCATATTGAAGACGTCTGTAATGCCCACATATTCTTGATGGAGGAAGTTGCAGCCAAAGGTCCATATATTTGCTCAGCCCACAGTTGTACTATGGGACAATTGGCCAACCTTCTTGCTCAAGAGCACCCTTGCTTCAATAAACAAAGGTAGGCTTAGCTTTCTCCTTCATACCTCAATAAGCTCTAATTTTAGCTGGGGAAGTGAGAGTAATATCAATCACTGCTACGGTGCTGCATGTTTTTCCAGGTTTTGTGAGGAAGAAAACAGCTCTGTCCGTTCGTTGATTTCTTCCAAAAAGTTAAAAGCTCTGGGTTTCGAGTACAAATACAGCTTAGGAGATATAATCCTTCAGAGTGTAAGTAGCTGCATACAGCATGGCTTTCTGCATGAAATCAGCAATTAATTGCGGTATTCTTAGAAATTGAACAATTAGCTTTAATGCGTTGCTGATTTATGTAATTGTATTTTGGGGCAATTTTTGTTAAAATACCAACTCCCCAAAACCAGTTCAGGCCAATGGTTACAGCTACCCAAAAGATTCTTGTATTCAGGGTACAGGTCATTATCTGACCCACTACAAAACCCGTAGCTTAATTAATCCACCTTACAATACTTTTAGCAGTTGATTTAATTGAAGAACTCTATGCATTGCACTCTCATGAAGCCTAGCATGAGCAGGAACCACACTAGTCAGCTGATGGCCATGGAAAAAGGTCATTACCCAATTGTGTGGTTTCTGTCATCTGGGGTCCTTTTCTACTTTTCCAACCCAGCTATATGGGTCTTGGGAAGACCTTTAGCACTTTTCACACAAAGTGACCGCTCTCAGACTTGAACCCACATTTTCAAGCTTACCACCCTGAGATTAATAAATCAGCTGTTCTGGTTTTATGGTTTGTAATACGTCACAACATAGTGGAATCAGTGTTCTTTGTGTTAGCGTAGTCTATCAAAATTATTTCATTATCTCCTTCCTTTTAGGATAGCTGTACATACCTCATCTTCTCTTCTTTACTTATTGTATCCTCTTTACATCACCGACCTTGTCTCCCTATTGTATCCCTATTATAATTAGCTCTATTATAAATAGAGTTGTAGCCTATTGAATTGGATATATCAAGAGAAACTATTATCTTCTTCATCCTTCTTGGTTCGTATCATCCTTCTTGATTCATATCATGGTATCAAAGCCTGTGATACTTTATCAGATCCATCCCCCCACTTGAGCTTCGCTGGCGCCCTCTCATGAGTATACACTATCGTTGCACCGGTTATCGTAGCTCCTCGGGTTGAAGGCTAGCTCCCTTGCATAACCGCCCGTCGTGATCGTCGTCCTGTACATGACTTCTGGTGCATGCAGAAAACTGAGTTCAAT
Source organism: Nelumbo lutea (assembly GCF_056320005.1). Lineage (NCBI taxonomy): Eukaryota > Viridiplantae > Streptophyta > Magnoliopsida > Proteales > Nelumbonaceae > Nelumbo > Nelumbo lutea. The sequence continues at coordinate 143,412,513 of NC_142684.1, forward strand.
TCTTATTTGCTTCTTCTTCTTCAAGCCCGGTGCAAAGGTAAACAGAGAACTGAAGCTTGGATCCTCCGTCTTCCAAGTCTGCGGCTAGACCGATGACTCATCTGCTCCGGTTGGCTGCGGAACAAGCTTGGATCCTCTGTCCTCCGTCTTCCAAGTCTGCGACTAGACCAATGACTCCTCTGCTCTGCTCTGGTTGGCTGCGGAACAAGCTTGGATCCTTTGCGACCAGACCAACAGCTGGCATTTTGAACGAGATCTTTGCGGAAGCAGGGTCGTCAAGGTAGATATCCTAGAGGGTGACCCAACTCGAATCAGGAGCTCCTTACTCTTGATGCTGATCAGCTTCTTCATCCGGTGGTTCTCCACGAAGGCGATAATCTCATTCGCATACGAGACCTGCTTCCCGTGCACTTGAAGGTGTGATGCATTCTTCCTCCTTAAGCCAGACGAACCCGGCTTCCCTGTTGTAGCCCACCTCCTCCGTGTCGTCCAGTGGAAACAGACTTTTGGGCAGCGATATCTCCTCCAGAAGCTGTAGCGATTTCTTCTTGCAGAGAGCATCTCTGCCTTCTCTCTGTAATTCTCAATCACTTGACTCGCCATTGCTGTTGTCTGAGCTGGTCCCTAAGGCTTAGTTGGGGGAAGACAGAAATAGAATTAACTGAAGAAAGCAAGAAAAGGAACACGAGTCTGAGCCTGAGCCTGAGCGAGAGCCCCGGGTCTGCCTTGTTTCTTTTCCCGTGATTTGTGTTGCTCCAGAGTTTTGTGTTTCTCCTCGTAGATTCGTCTGAAGCTGCTCAATATATTTCTCATCCCATCACTATTACATTCGATGGCTCAAATTATGATTTATGGTCGCAGGAGATGTGTAGTTTTCTTAAGGGATGCCTTCAATGGCGATATGTGACGGGTGAGATTCCCAAACCTACCAAAATTGCTGATGAAACATAAGATAAATTTGCTGAACGAGTAGAAAAATGGGATGGGAAAAATCATTGAATATTGACCTGGTATTGCGAGCATCAAGTTGGAATTTCACAGATATGACTCTCCTAAAGAGGTATGGGATTTCTTACAAGTTCGTTATTCTATTTCTGATGATGTGCATCAGTTTCAACTCTATAGGCGTCTTCACCATATGAAGCAGCAACCTGAACAGACCATTCACAGTTATGTCTCTGAATTACAAGTTCTTTGGGATCAGTTAGCTCAGTGTGAACCTGAATGGAATAGTACCTCTGCAGCTACTACTTATTCCAAGCTTTGTGATTGCCAATGTGTTTGGCATCTTCTGATGACTCTCAGGGATGAGTATGAACCTATTAGCGGTACTCTACTTCATCGTAGCCCATTGCCTTCTCTTGAGGTTGTGATCAAAGATTTGCTCTCTGAAGAAACTCGTCTAAAAACACTTCGAGATGAACGATCCTTATTATCTATTGATGTTGTTCTTGCTACTCCGGATGCGTCTGCTACTAAATCTTCAAAACAGACTTTCTGCAATTACTACAAGAAGACATTATTTCTGAGTGCCGCCGCTTGCAAGCCAAAAAGGCGTCTGGATAGAAGTCTTCATCCATGGGTTCTCAGGGTTTGAGTTCTATTGCAGTTGCTGCCACAGAGAATTCTTCTGATAACACCTCTCCAAAATTTTCTCTTAGAAAACTCCAAGCTCTTCTTCACTAGCTCCAACCTAATTCTAGTATGCCTTCTAATTCAGTCTTGTCCGTCACTCCAGGTACTACCTCATCATGGTATTTTGATTCTGCCTGTTACAATCATATGACATCCAATTCATCATTGTTTACTTCCAAGTCACATCCTTCTATTGCACCAATTGTTCATACTACCGATAGTTCCACCTTAACTGTCAAAAGTGTAGGCACTGTTTTAACATCTCATTTTTCACTTCCTAACACTTTTTTGATACCTAAATTATCTCTAAATCTTATATCTGTTGGACAATTATGTAAACTTGGTTTTGAACTACAATTCTCAAGTCGTGGTTGTACTATGCAGGATCCACGGACAGGGAAGATCATTGGGACAGGCCGTAAGTTTGGGAGACTATTTGAGCTATCATCTCTTCAATTACCACCTCTTGTTGCTGCTATCACCTCTAGTGTCTGGCATTCTCGTCTTGGTCACATTTTTACCTCTAAATTAGGATCTTTAATTTCTAATGGATGTTTGGGTACTGTTTAAACAATAGACTTTGATTGTGTTTCATGTCCTCTTTCAAAACATCATGCTTTGCCTTTTACTATAAGTGATTCTGTTTCTTTTGCACCTTTTGATCTTATCCATTTTGATATTTTGGGCCCTTCACCTCATAATACCATGGGTGGTTTGCATTATTTTGTGATCTTCGTTGATGATTTCTCTCGATATACATGGATTTATCTCATGCGTAATAAATCTGAATTACCTGCAATTTATATTCAATTTACCACCATGATCAAAACTCAGTTTTCCTCTATCATCAAATTTTTTAGCACTGATAATGCTATGGAATATAGAGATTCTACCCTTACCCGATTTCTTTCACAAAATGGAACTATCATTCATAGATCCTGTCCCAGTACCTCTCAACAAAATTGGCGTGCAGAACGAAAACATAGGCATATTCTTGATACTGTTCAAGCTCTTTTAATCTCTTCCTCTTGTCCTGAACATTTTTGGGGGGAAGCGGCCCTCACTGTTGTTTATACCATCAATCGCATTCCTTCTCCTATTATTGGTAACATTTCTCCTTATGAACGATTTTATGGCAATTTCCTTAATTATCTGTCTCTTCATGTATTTGATTGTGCTTGTTTTGTTCTATTACAACCTCATGAACATACCAAATTGAAACCAAAAGCACGTCTATGTTGTTTTCTCAGGTATGGTATTGAACATAAAGGATATCGGTGTTGTGATCCTCTTTCCCAACGACTTCACATATCTCGTCATGTTACCTTTTGGGAACACAAAATGTTTTCCAGTCTCTCCCCATTTCGAGCTACCATGACATCTTCACATTTTTTTACTGATCCTACTATTTCGTTTTTTTTCTAATGATTTACCTGCAGGTCCAACTACTTCATCTGATAGCTCTAATAGTACTGCACAACTTGCAACCTCTCCTGATGCATCTACCTTGGCTATGGATCCTCCAACTCTGCCTTCTTCTAAGCCCTTGATTCCTCCTGATGAATTCGACCCTGCTCATTCTAATGTTTCACTCCATCGTTCTGATAGGGTCACTAAACCTTCCATTCTTCTTCGTGATTTTCATTGTTATTCTACCATTGTATCTTTATATGAGCCTTGTACCTATCGCGAGGCTAGTACTGACCCTCTATGGCAGAAAGCAATGGCAAAAGAAATTCAAGCTCTTACAAGCACTCATACTTGGGATTTAGTTGACCTGCCTCTAGATAAATCCGTGATTGGTTGCAAAACGAAATCAAGACTGAGGCAGATGGTTCAGTTGAAAGGTATAAAGCTAGATTGGTAGCTAAAGGGTTCACACAGGAGTATGGCATTGATTATGAGGAGACTTTTGCTCCAGTAGCCCGTCTCACTTCTGTTCGTAGTCTTATTGCGATTGCTGCAGCTAAGCCCTAGCAGTTTTCAAATGGATGTTAAGATTGTTTTTCTCAATGGTGATCTTTCTGAAGAAATTTATATGCAGCCCCCTCTTGGTTATGATCATCTTCCTAATCAGGTTTGTCGTCTCCGTAAGGCTCTATATGGACTTAAGCAGGCGCCTCGAGCATGGTTCTCTAAATTCAGCTCTACTGTTTGTTAGTTTTGTTTTCAATCTAGCACTTATGATCATGTCTTTTTCATCCGAAAGACCTCTTAGGGTTGTGTACTTCTCCTCCTTTATGTGGATGACATGATCATTACTGGCGATGATTTGTAGGGTATTTATGCTCTTAAGGCCTTTCTTAGCAAACAGTTTGAAATGAAAGATCTTGGTCGACTAACTTATTTTTTAGGCATTGAGGTCTCCTCCGACCAATCGGGACATTATCTGTCTCAGGCCAAGTATGCCACTGATCTTGTTTCTCGTGCATGACTCACTGATACTAAGACTGTTAACACTCCAATTGAGCCTAATGCCCATTTGTCAACCACTGATGGCACTCCTCTTAGTGATTGCACCTTATATCGACAACTAGTTGGCAGTCTTGTATACCTTACTGTTACTCGTCCTGATATTGCGTATGCTGTCCATATTGTGAGTCAGTTCATGTCTGCCCCTCACACTACTCATTATGCTGCTGTGCTTCGGATCATCTATTATGTCAAGGGCACTTTGTTTTTCACTACTCCAATTCTTCCTCTCTTCATTTGATCGCACATTCTGATGCCGATTGGGCCGATGATCCTACTGATAGACGCTCCACTATTGGTTATTGCTTCTTTCTTGGAGACTCTTATATCTTGGCGTAGTAAGAAGCAAACGGTTGTCTTTCGTTTCAGTACTGAAGCTGAATATCGAGCTCTTGCTGACACTACCTCCGAGCTGCTATGGTTACGATGGTTACTCCATGACGTGGGAATTACTCATTCATTTGCAACCCCTCTTCACTGTGACAATCGTAGTGCCATACAAATTGCCCACAATGACGTATTTCATGAGTGCACTAAGCATATTGAGACTAATTGTCACTTTATTCGTCATCATGTGCTCGAGGATACTGTTCGCCTTATTCCTATCCCTTCCCAGGATCAATCTGCAGATATATTTACCAAAGCTCACTCTTCTCTTCGCTTTCATGCTCTTGTTGGCAAACTCCAAATGACCTATATATTACCATCTTGAGTTTGAGGGGGAATGTTAGCGTAGTCTATCAAAATTAGTTTCATTATCTCCTTCCTTCTAGGAGATAGCTATACATACCTTATCTTCTCTTCTTTCCTTATTGTATCCTCTTTAGGACCCTAACCTTGTCTCCCTATTGTATCCCTATTATCTTTTCCATCCTTTTTGGTTCGTATCATCCGTCTTGGTTTGTATCACTTTGACTAAGGCCCACTAAGAGGAAGAAATGCTAATGCCAACGATGTACCACATACTTAGTTTTGCACCAGTATATAGTAACTGTTTGATTCAAAATTGCAAGGTTCACTTGGTACAGTTATATTTAAGAGATGGCGTTCAAAATTAAACAGTGACTGCAGCAAATAGCCACAGAATCCGTGCACGCAGTGAAAGCCAAAACTCATCCAAAGGGACCAACAAAGGGGAGAGTCCCAAGTGGATGCAGAGCTGGAACTTTGAGAAGAACAAAAATATAATGGAGAAATTCAAAGCTGGATAGCAGTGGGAGAAACAACAATCTGACCACTCGGAGCAAAGGCCGTTTAAGACGACTTGCTTCTTGTCCTTCAAGTCTGGACTCTGGACTAACCTTTGTCTCATCTCTCAAATATCCTGCCATGGACCACATGCCCCTGTCATCTGTTTGTTAGCAGGGAATCCACGTACAGAATGTAATATTTTACCTTTTTTTCTAATCGATATTCAATAAATGTGTCCGATCCTTGCTACGTCTAAAAAGTTAAAATCTAGGGTTTTGGGTGGGGGAATTGTTCGGTTGCATGACACCGAATCACCCCCCCCCCACAACGTCCCAGAGCACATTCCCACTGTGTATTGAGAACATCTCTCGATACACGGCGGGGATGTACTGTGTGACGTTGTGGGGGGCTGATTTGAACTCCTCTCCCCTCATTTGTGACATATGGAACCTACAAACAGAAACTATTGATTTGCTTCTTTTCCTTCTAGGGCTATGAAGCCAATTATGAAGATGAGAATTGAGCAGAAAAAGGGTTTACTCCAGGGTTATCTTCTTCCTGTCACTGAACCTCAGGCAGATCGCCTATTCAAAATCTTAAACATTTGTATGCAACTGTAAGTGAGTTTCTGTTTATATGACAAGCATATGAAAAGGAAACTCTGCAGCTCTAAGCACGCACAATTGAGGTGGAAACTCAAGCCTAGTGCATGAGATTCCTAAAAGCCAGCAGTTCTCTTCCAAACCCAGAAGCAGAGAGGAATGATTTAGGCTGTGTTTGGTTTGACAGAAAATAAGAGAGGAACAGAAAGTCGAAAGAAAGTTCTTAAGGATTTTCACAAATTTTGCAATGAACTTTTTCCTCAACTTCCTCTTATTTTCTATCAAACCAAACAAACCATTAGTCAACTTCAAATATTTGATGTTCAGCTCAAATCATAACAAAGTCCGGTAAGCACAACAACATATAATTCTAAAATAACAGCAAATCCCAAAACGATGTAAGCCATGTAACCCTAAGGCTATGTGAGAGACTAGGTTATAATTTCTCCCTCTTTTACTGAACGTGGATCTGGATTTTCGAAACATACAGCGAACGAAGATAAACTTTGTATTTTTTTTTTTCATTTTTGGGGTATGTGAAAGTGATAGAAATGAAAGCATTACTAAATGCCTGATACAAACATAAAGAAGAAACCTGCAACCTATTGATCTGTAGCCATGTAGTAGATAGGATGGAGAGGAATCAGCATTCTTGTAATTATATAAAGCAAAAAAATTATAAGAAAAAAAGGACTGCACAGAAAATTAAGCACCTTGATCAAACCATGAAAGAAGGATAATGACAAAAATGGGGAAAAAGAATTTCACAAACCTTTCACAAGCTGGTAAGGTAAGGAAGTCTTTTGATTTCTCAGTGTCTGCATATTACCACAAAGCAAGGGAGAAGAGCTCTAGGATTCAGTAAATAGAGCTCTTCGATATTTGAATAAAGGCCAACTTTCCCAGCCAATGAATCAAACCCAGTTTGGCCTGCCAGTTCTTGGAAGTTCTCCAATGGTCTATGGACCCTTCCGGCAATAACTCGACAAACTATTAGAGCCTTCTTCACAGATGGATCATCTTCATAGAGTTGGATGGACTCAAAGGCTCTTCCACTTGTTGAAGTTGTGAACACACCAATCCCTCCCTTGAGCTCCTTCTTAGTGGAAAACCCATGTCTGATAATCCGACACACACTGCATTTCTCCAACATACAGAGGTTGGAGGAGCCATTCATGCCGAGGGAGCATGCCACTGTCGTGCCATAGAACCTTAGAAGTTCATTTCCATCCGCTAGGCAACGAGGGTGTTTCTTGGGGAGTTTGCTGGCCTTCATCTTCACCATTTCCCTGTATTCTTCAAAACGAGCAAGGGTCTTTTGCATGTTATGGACCTTCAGAACCCTCTCAATCCGCCCACAATTGTTTTCAGATTTTAACCAGCTTGTCCGGCAAATAATTTCTACAATCTTCCTAGACGAGTCTCCTTCAACAAGTTCAGTGACTGCACAAGTCAACAGAGCAAAAACTGAAACGTTGACAGAGAAAACCACCCAGAGAAGAAAGAAAGGAACAGGTTTAAAGTTGAAAGTTGGATGAAATGAATCCGAAATTCGGGGGATTAGATGAAGCAAAGACCCAGAAATTAGAGAAAATTAACAGCCTAAATCCTACAAACATATGATGGAGAGTAATGCGTTACATCTTCCTAGACGAGTCTCCTTCAACAAGTTCAGTGACTGCACAAGTCAACAGAGCAAAAACTGAAACGTTGACAGAGAAAACCACCCAGAGAAGAAAGAAAGGAACAGGTTTAAAGTTGAAAGTTGGATGAAATGAATCCGAAATTCGGGGGATTAGATGAAGCAAAGACCCAGAAATTAGAGAAAATTAACAGCCTAAATCCTACAAACATATGATGGAGAGTAATGCGTTACATCTTAACAGACTCAAATAACTCAGACGATCAAGAAGATGAAACTAAACAGGACATGTCCCTGAGCCTACTAGCTTCATGGATGCTACTGAATTTGAATGGTTTTTCTTTTAGGTAAAAAATTTTGAATGTTTTAAAACTGCGAAGCCTTAGAAACAGATATTGGAGTTTTGGAAGGAAGAACTTAAGGGTATCTAACAGAGGAGAAACAGGGTAGGTTGTGAGAGGAAATCAATTCACAAGGGAAGCAGATACCTATCAGGAATATAGAGATAAAGAGGAAAGAATGTCAAGGCAATGAAATCAAGTAGAACTTGATAATGAAAAACTGAATAGGTAATAGAGTCTTAATCTTTTATACATGAACTTGTTTATGATTAACGTCAGATGATCTCTTTTTGATATTGAAGGAAGACATTTCACTGTACGTAGAATTGTAAAGGGTGCATATGCTGTAAAAACTGATTGAAGAGGGGAAAACGAATTCTGGTACAAAGAAAAACTAAGATGGCTACTTACCCTCTCCCGAAACCTAGGAAGGAAGGAGAAGAATGACAGAAATGTAACCAAATAAGGCTTGGAATAGGAGAAGATTGGATATAATCTAACGGCGAACGAGAAGCATCAAACATAAACATCCTTCTGAAATGCACAAACAAAAGAATAATATGTACAAGAAGAACAAAATATGAACATCTCTTACCAGCATGCTTGGATAGATGATGAGCCTCTAGAGTTTCCCACTTGCCGAACTGCTCTCCACATTTGTGGCAGGTCACAGTAGAAGAACCATGAGAATCTACCTCATGAGAAGTCCTAGGATTTGAAGGAATACCACCACCATCCCCGCCACCAAATATAGCGGAGCCTCCAAATATGGAACCACCTCTATCAGAGAGAAACCCAGGAGACTTCCTTGGAGGGGTTGCAGAGCTCTTAAGCGAAGGGTTGTAATAGTGCATTGTGTGATGCCCTCCAGGACCGGGCGTTCCAGGCCGAAGTGTGCCCACAAATGTTGAGCCATCGCCACCAAGCCCACCACCCGCAACTTCATGTAAACCCCCAAAACCAGTAATCTTAAGCTCACAGGTCGAATTACTGAGAATCACTTCATGGGTTATTGGGTTGAGAAATTCACTACTTCCTATAGATCTCGGACTGCAGCTCGGAGGCTTCTCTAAGTGTCTCTTGCTCCCATGGATTACATCTTTCAGGTTTGCTATGGATCTTGAACAGCCGGACCTCCCTGTTTTTCTTGTCAAGAAGGTGCTCAAATGACTCCTGGCTTTTGGGTCGTGAACATCTGATGGCTCGGATTTGCAATGAAGGGATCTCTTCAGAACAAACCAAACTGTTGGCATCTTCTTCTTTCCTCCTTTATTTTGTGTCTGTATTATGGGGCTTTAAATACTTAAAAATCTTCTCTGCAACTCTTGACCAGCACTGCCCGGAAGAGCCCATCACTTGTTATAGCCATGTTCCTTTCCATTCCTGTTGACCCACCTTTCAACTAGTTGAGGTGGAAAAAGCAACTAAGGAAACAAAGGTCACTCGTCTGTAATTTCTTTCTATTTTCGGAAAGAAACCTCCGTATCTGCACTTTCTTCTGCAATATCAATTTGTAAACCAACCAGCCAATAAAACGTCCACTACCAAAAATTTCAACTCAAAAATCTTCATAAAACACTCATAAAGATGGATTGTTTCAAACTTCAAAGCAGCCCGAACAACCTGCTCGTCTTTTAGGAATCAAACCAACCATTGCAGGAGCTGAACTTGGAAATCCCAACAAAGCAATGATGCTTTGGAAAGTTTTCCTAAATGGGTCTTGAAAAGGAAGAAAAAGATACAGAAATTAATTACGAAGGAGAAACCAAGGGAACCCAGTTCTAAAAACAAGAAAAAATATATAAAACAATCAAGTGAAAGAAAAAAAAAAAAAAACTGACAGAATCTTTGGTTATTGGAGACGTGAAACCAGACTGAGAATTGAGAGTTCCTTGCTCAGTGGCATTAATTAATAAACAAAAAACAGAACAGAGGCTTGGACAGACAAAGAAATTACGTGATTACGCAGAGGGAGGGAAAGAAAGGGACATAGCTTTCATAAGTTTTGCTTTTTCAGAGAGAAACAACTTAATTACAGACATTTTTTTCATGCAAGGTGCATTGCTTGGTGAATCCAAAGAAGATTTCAAGTTGCCATGAATGAAATATGATTCCCCATTATTATAAACCTCGGAAGCATGTCCTCAAATTTATTGTGGCTCTTTAGACTTGGGAGAATTCGGGTAACCAAACAAAGAGAATTGTTTTGTTTGGAACTGGTGCTGCCATATCGGCTGTTTTATGAAAAAACAGCACCAATTTTGTTTCGGTGCCAGCAGCAATATTTTGAATATGGTTTATATTATCTAACATCTGAGATGATGTTATATTATTAATAGCAATGCACTTCTCCTAAAAAACGGTTGCTCTAAACTTATATTTTTCCGATTCTTAATTCATGGTCTGAAACAATATTTTTTTCAGAAAAGCGGTACCAAATTAGAGGATGTTCGATGTTGTTTAAATTACCACTTTCTCTGACACCTTTTGGGCATCAATGTTAAACATCACATTATACTTTTATTGTGTGAGAAAACGGTGTAATATCGAAGCCACGTCGGCTATCATATCAGAAAACATTTTGAGAAAGAAAAAACATGTCAGAAATAACGTCTTCTCAAGTGAACCGATTTTTTAAAAAGTGGCACTGCATTTATTTACCGTATTTTTTAAGAAAATGGCCAATCAAACAACACTCACCGATGTGTTTTTTTGCGTTTTACAAAAATCTGATGTGGTTCCAATGTGGTAAGCAGAATCAAACGCCACCTTGGATTTTATGTGCATTAATTACTCCCATCCAACAATAATTCCAGTTAAACAGAGATGGGACTTGACTTCATCAATACGCGGAAATCCCAATTCCTGAACCAGTGATTAATTAAATAGTAAACATTCATTGAACAGTCAACACCATGTTCAACACCACCATGACTGGAACGTACTGTCGACCTCTTTAAACCGTCGGATTGAAACTGATGATCATGTTCGGTTACTGGATTAGTAGTAGATGACCAGATCCAGATGATCACATTGATCATCCATCCATTTGGGCGGGACCGCGACAAGGAGACATGATATATAAAAAATAAAATTTCAGACAATCCTGCGCTGGTGTGGGACCCACAAATTGAATTCAGTGTTTTCAGAACAAGGAACATGGGTTGGGAGGGATCAGGGATGAGGGTGTGTGGTATCCAATCCCCCGCACAGTATCGTTGTCGTTACCGAGGTTTGTTTTTGCACTTTGTCTCTTTATTTAAAACATACACCTACACACGCTAGACGCTACATATAAACTCGGTAATGCAATGCTGTACGTACTATTATATAAAACTATGACGGCCTTTCAACCTTTGGATTGGAAAGATGTTCCGTAATTCCAGTTATTTCCTCGGCATCCACTATGATGGCGGATAGACATGTTAATGGGAAAATTGAATACCAATCAATCGGGTATTATAGAAGTAGTAACCAATCAGGTGGGTTGTTTTGTTATATAATATCTTTTGGTGTCATACATTATTCGCATAAAAACATTATGTTTTATTGTTGTTATTTAGGCTCAGTTTGGAAATAGTACAACTGCAAATATATGCGGGTGCAAAACCTTATATTTTGGAGGTTGAAGAGGAATAGTAACTCTATTGTATTTCCAGAAGGAAGATGTCGAGAGAGAGAGAGAGAGAAAGGGGTCATCGAAATTTAGGACTCTTTGTTTGTCGTCAGAGGACGAAGCTTAAATGATTTAGGTCTAACATTCGGTGAAGGGAGGAAGAAGAAGAAGACCCCAACATCCTATTCTAGTAAAATAGAATTATCATATGTTGGAAGAACATTCTCACACAAAACACTGTTATATTTTGAAAGCCTATGGAAACTGGAAAGCAGTAAAACCCGACCCAAAATTAATTATAAACCGGATTTGATCGATAGATAAAAACCCAAGTGATGAATTTTTGGTTTTTGCCAATGTTTTAGAAACCAATCCAAAGGTTGGACCATTTTTGCCACTGATTCGATCATCCAAGTTAAATGGGTCAAATTGCAACATGTATTATATATATATATGTATTAATTTATGTTTAAATTATATTCATTTACTTCTACTTTTATTTATTTTTTATAAAAATGTTAAAAGTTTGGACATCGAAATACAAAATTATGACCACCAGAAATTTGTATATACATTAATGTGTAATTTGTGACCTAGTGACCAGGTTGAATTGAATGGGTCAATGGTTCAACCATCTGGATTGAACTATTTTTCATCAAACCCTAAATTTTAGGAAAATCAGACCTGAAATCACGACTGAAAGACAGTTCAAACAATTCAAGGTGAATATTGAGTGGATGACTGGTGGGTGAGACGAAACAACTTAGCAATTCATTAAAAAAATAAAATAAAACAGCTTAGCAATTCTTTATGGAATTATTGGCAGGAGTGATAAGAGTCTGTAGATGAACAAGCAACGAATGCCATGAAAACAAAGAGCGACAGAGACTGGGCAAAGATAAAGAAAACTCATATTCATTTAAAGAGTTTGATGTGTACAAAACTCACCACCCATTTATTGCAGCACGTGAAATTCAAAATAAAAATTAAAATTCTCAGTATACCCTTGAACCAAACCTAGATGGGGCTGCAAATTGAAAAGCTAACCATTAATGGGTCCCTGACTGATCATCTGCTACAAAACACTGGATTCCTACAGAACTCACTTCTTAGCCTAAAGAAACAAACAAAAGAAAAACAACAAACAAAAACTAACATTACTTGTTGGTTTTTCCTTCCCTTTTCTCTTCCCGGATAAGGAATGCTTGTTTTATTATATAATGTTTGGACAGGCATTTAAATTATAAAAAAAGTACGAAAAAAGCCCAATGGGCCAGAAAATAAGGACTTCGGATTTTTTGCCCATGAAAATTCTATCCATGTCTATCTACAACACATTACCCCCGTGAATTGTGAACATCTCTCCTACATAATACTATGTAGGAGGATGAGATACTCTTCATGTGTAACTGCGACATTATGTAAATAGATGTGAACAGAATTTGTGTGAACAGAAGATCCGGACTTGAAAAATAAGAATAACCAAATCTCATTCCACATCCATAGTACCCGATCCAGACAAGCTGAATGTGGATCTTGAATGATTGATCCATTATAATAAAATCCAAATGCAGCATTTTCATTCCAACCCCCTTTTTTTTTTCTCTTCTGATTAAAAAGGTTTAGATTCACAAGAAAACCATATTGTTTGATTCTCATATTAAAAAAAGAAAAATGTTAGAATGTGACAAGCGTTGCCAACCAGTTTAAGAAATAAGAATTGAAGTGGGGTGTCGCATGTCTTGCCACTTGCTCTGGTAAATTACACGTTCGTAGATATCATAAGCAGCACAGTTGAATCCATGTAGCTCGTAGACCTCTTCTTTTGTTTGGATAGGTGGAATTCGATTAGAAAATAATTGTTGGATAGTAGTGGTTTTCAAACATTAAAAGGCTAAACAGTGGTAGACGTCAGAGCATTTCACTTTCACTTCTGTGGGCCTTAGTTTGACATAGGCCCAATATAAAAACTGCCGACCCGCCCAACCTAATGATATTCAAATACGGCTGTGAGAGGAGTTCAGACGTTCATCGTTCATGAGCGGGAGGGGACCTCCGACCGTACGCCAATCAACATATGTTTTCGGGTTGGGGAAAATCTATGCTGCGGAAAAGACATAGTAAGAGAAAAGTTTTGACCAATCAAAATCTATTCATGAATTTTAATAAATAACATGTGATTGGATTTTATGTTTATTGGTTAGAAGTTTTTCAGATATAATATCTTTCTCATATGATAATCGAACCCGATTGACTGACATGACATGGCATGACAAAAACATCGTGGCTTTTGTAAACTCCTTATGGGCCGGATTGACCCCCTCTTGTATGGGCTCTGGGCCCTAATGATGTACTTATGAAATATTTATCCTTGTATATTTATAAAATAAAATGGATCTTTCTTTGCTGACCAAAGAAACCAAACTGTTAATTGCTTATCCATTGGACTAGTAGTAGTGGTTTTATATATCTAAGTAAACAACCCCTTTATGCAACTCTACTGTACCCCTACATAGATTTATAGAAACAAGAAGGTATCGTGTATCCAACTGTCTTTTAATGTGGTTTTTCTTTTTCATGGATCCCACCATGTTTGTATTGTCAAGTTTCCAGGGGTTGCAGAAACTTCTTATTTAGTAGCAGCTGTAAATGGATTGAATCAAATCCCATGTATTTATACCCAAATTTGATTTATTAATATCCCGATCAATTTCAAACTCAGACTGAAATGAATACAATTAATAACTTAAATTATTGATAGAACCGACAAAAATGACTTTTACATTGTGCATCATCATGAATAAAATGGCTTAAAAGTTAATACTTCTATTAGACTTTTACCATGTTTTTACACTTTGGTACATATATCAAACAACTTTACTTATAGATGCATAATAATTTTATTTTTATCATAATGCTAACACTTGCCCCTGCCCTCACGTCATGACAACCTTTCCAACATTTTAGTTCATTTCTTTTATTCACTCTCCTCTTGCACGTGTAAATACATGTGCTAGTCAATTATTATGGTGTAGATATAAGCACATGGATCAGATTGGGGTGGATAATTTTTTTTTATCAGCAAATTTTTAATTAATAACAGAGAAAAACCTACAATTAGTTTCAATAGTTATAGGTTGCAGAAAAACATTAATCTAATCTGCAACCACTTGCAATCAACTACAATTCTGCCCAATATAATGTAGAACTATTGGCTCCCTGTTTTGTTAGGGTATTCGCCATCTCATTTGCATTCCATTTGATCCAACCAAACTGAGAATTGATCCTCTTTACAAGTATTATGCCAATTTCTTTGAAGATAAATTTGAGCTTACAAGGTATTGATGTGATGTTTTTAGCCTAAAAAATGATTAGTAGTGAGTCTCCTTCTATTTCTAAAACTGTTGTTCCTATCTGCTCAACCATCTTTAGACATTGAAGTAAGGTTAGAGATTTAGCCTGTATTGAGTCACTAATACCTATTGGTCTTGAGAAGAGTGCCACCACCACACCTAAATGATTTCTAATCACACCCCCAATGTCTGCCTTTCCTGGGTTACCAAAAGAACTCCCATCAAAGTTTAGTTTTAGTTTGTTCAATGCTGGTGGCTTCCATTCCACACTCACAATTACTTTAGGTGCATCTATTTGTGCTACTTCAGACCAACTTTTTAGAATCTCATTAGTGGAGTAATTTTTTAATAGTTCCATGGTCTTCACCCAATGTGCAGTTTTGATTTTTTTGGCTTCAATAACTTTCTCTTTTGATTTACTTTTTTCAAAGAAAATTCTTAGGTTTCTCTCCTCCTATATAGTCCATACTATAGCTGCTCTTGATGCCTTGTATAAGCACTTTCCTAGATTCTTTTATTGTCACAGGAAGGAGAGGGTGAAAAGACTTACCACATCCTGTGGCAGAGGCTGGGGAGCCCATTTGCATCCAAAGAGAGAACAAACAACAATCTAAATACCAAAAATAAAAGAGCAAGATACAAGTAAATGGGTTAGGGTTTCACCACAATCCATACAAAGGACACACACATGAGGAGAGAGGCATTTGTTTGGCATCATTCTTTGTAGCACATCACAAGTGTTTACCTTTCCTAGGAACACTTTCCAACAGAAAGCTTGTACTTTTAGAGGGATCGGTTTATACTAGATTTCTATCACCGGAAAGTTTATCCCCATAGGATTAGAGTGAGTGAGCAAACCAAAGAAAGATGCATAAGAAAATAAACCATTAAAAGTTGGGGACCAAACTCTACTATCAGCTATAGATTGGTCTAAATAGACCCTCTCAAGTGTTGAGATCAAAAGCATTAGAGACTCACATTCATTTTTCCTCAACCCTCTTCTAAATCTAAAATCCCAAGAGATACCTAAATCTGAAAGCATATCAAACATATCAATAGATTTGTTTTTAAGGTTTAATAAGGAGTAGAAGTCCAAAAATTTGACCATAAGAGGCACCTCCCCAACCCAAAAGTCTTCCCAGAATAAAATTATATTACCACATTCAATATCAAAAATAATAATTGGGGTGGATAACATTCAATCCAATTATACCAAAGGAGTGAAATGGAATAATATTAATTAAAGGGATTGAATTGGACAAATTAACTAGTATCATTTCAAGCCCTAGCCCTTGCTTTAGGGGGTCTACTACTTTTCGGACTCTGAACTATCTTTTTTTTATAAGCTCTTGAATAGGAAATATGAAATTATGGAATTGCCCAAAAGAGGGGAGAGTGGACGAATTGGTGGTGGGTGTAGGTATTGGGAAGAGTTATATGCTTAAATATGAGAATAATGATAGGCACAATGCAAAGACAGTGATAGAAATAGAGGTGATGAGATGAACGGATTGTATCAGTTTTCAGGGTTACCAGTACGCTATTTTAGCTGAATTAGGTGATTTCAATATTTCTAAAAGGTGATGTGACAAGAACCATGTGAAAGTATAAACCCAATCAAGATAAAAAAGAATAATAATAATTTAAAAGGAAATTTTGGTCAATACTTTGAACCACCATGATAGAAAGTGAAATTTTAAATGATTGGTTGAAGGGGGAATTAAGGAGATTAGAGTCAATAATGTAAAAGGCAGTGGTTAGAATTAGAAAACACTAGTTTAAAACACAGTGGTTACTGGTTAGAATTAGAAAAAGAGGTGGTCATGACCAGAATCTTGCTTGAAATTTTAAGAGTAATGAAGGTGAGTGAATTGACAGAAGTAAGTAATCAAATAGTTGACAATGGTGGCCTAGAAAAAAAAAAAAAAATTAGAGTTGATTGATGATGCCCAAATCCATTCATTAATTTATAAACACCACTTTGATGGTCCAGGTTGATTTAGTAGATTTTTTTTTTTCTGCAACTACAATATCAATTACTAAAAAGTTTACATCAGGAGGAGTAATCCAAACTCCCCAAAACTTTCTAGTTAAAGTATGAGAAATCAAGTTTAAAGATCTATACACATTAAAGAAACATAAATCATCAAAAATAACAATAACATTCTTAATGCCAGATGTAACTGGTTGAGCAATACTCACATTGAGATAGTCATTTACCACAGATTTTCCAATGATGAAACGCCAAAAAATGCTTTAAAACAGAGAATAGCCTATGCTTCTACACCTTCAACATCACAAAGAGAGGAGATGGAGTAATGCCCACCATGATGAACCTATGATTAAGATGGCGTAGATTAATTGTTACTTTGGCATATTGCAATTGGATATTAAGATTAGTTGACTGATATGACCTTAGTTGGCCACTTTAATGGCCCAAATGTTTCAATAGATTTGACAATTCAATTCATTTGAACTAAAGCATTGGTACATAAATGGGATTGCCGAGATTAATTGATTGATCATAATTAGGTCGTCATCCTGATGGCCAGCCAACTAGATAAGTCTATTTTTATATCACCTTACTTAAAAAAGACCTTATAGAAATTTTGGTGTCAAATTTGAAGACTCCAGATCTCCTGTCCATGAGAACTCTGTCTATGTCTACCTACAACATATTATCTCCCATGAATTGGGAATATCTCTCCCTGTATAATACTATGTAGAGTTTGAGATATTCTCCATAGGTGGCTGCGATAAATATAGGCAGAATTTGTGTGAATAGGAGATCAGGACTCAAACTTGAATGAGCAAAGTTACAAGTGCATTGTTTGGATAGCCAAGATTAACTCTCCACTCTTTGGAGGCCACTTTAATATCAGCCTAGATTTTTTTTTTTTTTTTTTGCGGTGATTTAATACATGGTTGAGGTTAATACAATCTTAGGATACCAAGAGAGATTTTGAAATAAAAACAAGAGCATCTTAAAATACATTAGAAATGTGTAACAGTACACGTGGCATACCGTCCATTATTAATTTATATTTTGAGAGAGAATAGTACAGGTGGCCAAGTTTTAAAACCCCCAAAAGTACAAGGATAGGCCCCTTGACCCCTGAGTTCTCTACACAGGCCACTGGCTTTGCTGTTTGAAGCTCTAATAAGTCTAACAAAAATACCATCACATAATTGTCTAAATCCAACTTCATTTCTAAACAAGTAATTAAGTTTCTTAATTAAATGCTAGGAAATCGATCCACCTTAACAAATGCCCAAATTTTTGGCGGAACAGGTTTTCTCTAATTAATAATTTAATTGTGATACTACGGAAATTCAATGCTTCCAAGTTCCAACAACCAAGTGGTCACGCTGCATGAAAGAAGAAGCACATGATCAGATTCTCTCTCTCTCTCTAGAGTTGGGTGGGGAAAATCTTGGAATTCCTATGAGCTGTGAGATGTGGTATCGCATGAAACTTTTGAGGATTATCGGGAATTGGAGATCTTTTCCCTGGCACTGTTAAGACAGACTACCAGTAGCAGTGATTCAAGAATTCATCTGAATCCACGTACCAAGAATGCTATTTGAATCCTCAGGCTCATAGAATCTAAGAATCATAAGTCATCTCAAATGGGTCTGCTCCAAAACAAAACTACACACACCTATATATGATACATTAGGGCTGATGAGACTTCACAAAAGTTTGGTGCATGCATGGTAAACTCGGGTAGACGCCAGAGAGTTTAGAAGTCTGTCCAAGGGCCGGGGGAACAGATGAAACCATGTCGACAAGCAAATTGTAGGGATAGGTCCATCCTCCTTCCTCCATACCAACCCCACTGGCACTGTGCGGAGTGGAGGTTGAACAACCCACTCAATGAAAAGTGATGAAAGCAACTCCATATATATAATTAATATATGACAAATACATAAGATCATTCGAATTTGACTTTGATTTTTCACGCCAAAGATAGGTTACTTAACAAGGGTCGAACTCCAACTGGATAACCAACCTGCAATCTTCAATTTAATTTAATGCCACCCAAGACAAATTTGTCAAAACAAACCTAAATTAAGTGGGTTAGCGTTAATCACTCCAAGCTTGTCCAAAACTAAGCTGGATGGTTAATTTGTCGCCAATAAGGCTTTTAATTTAGAGCAGGTCTCTGGTCTCGTCCCATCCAAGTCAACTTGTGTTACCAATGATCTTCTCTATCGTCTAACTCTAGGATTATATGGCAGATGCTACTACAGTACTAGACAATAGGTGGTATATAGACATATACCAACCCCTTCTCAGGTCTCCTCCTTATTTTTCCAACACATATTGTCAAAATTTGAGTTACACTGAACTCCATTCACAAGTCATAACCATATATATGATTGGCGTACACGAAATTGCTATATAAGGGTCCCTCTTTATCATGTGCAGATCATAGACTGTCCTTTTTGTGAAACAGTAGGCCCAAAGTACTGGACCTTAAATGAACCGATGGAAATGCTAAGTTGCTTTGTCGTTTTTAATTTTCAGGTCCTATGCCTGCATGTTATCTTCGTAGAAATCCAAAGTTGGGGGTAGAAAGACCAAATCGTTACCAAAAAACGAAAAAAAAAAAAACGGAGAAAGGCCAACGGCCTCTCAAACCAAGTCGGCCACTCTCTTGTTTTTTGGGGTTAAAAAGAAAATAGAACCTGGTTTTGAGAAAAGCTGACTTACAGCTGGAGGACACTGTCTTTTTGTCTTTATCAGAAACTGCATCCATCAAAAAACCAATGGAACACGATTATTTATTGTCTCCCAATCTTAAGTTCAGTATTCATCGATATTTTCAAATCTACTTTTTCTTAACAACTTATGGTGAAAATGACAGTAATTACGAGTTACTTTTTCTTAATTCAAGGTTTCCTGAAGTCTATTTGCTCTTCTAGTGACTCGAAGTAAGCTGTTTTGTTCAATTCAACAATGTTACAGTAATGGCCGGTCCACTTATATTTTTTGCACTACTAAGTTATATCTGTTTTATACATTAGATATTTAGATCCTGTTTGCCAACTTATGTATTAATATGCACATAATTGCCACATTTCACGTTACGGTTACGAAAACGCTTCCTTGCCGAGTTGTTCTATCAAGGGAGGAGAGCGGGAGAGGGGGGTGGCGGAGGGACCAGGGGAACCATGATTTCCCTACGCGTGCAAGTAAGGTGGGCTGGGTCGGATTCTATCAATCCAGGCCTTATCCTAACAAGTGGGTCTAAGGCCCGAGCCTTGACTGAACCCAAAGTCAAGCCTGAACTGCCCAATTCATTTTCAACCTGTATTGAAATCTTATACACTTGGGTTAAGCTTAGATTTTTTTTGGTATTTAACACAATACATTAACAATTATTGAAATTTGTTTAATCTCTAATAATAGTCTAATCTGTATTCTTTGAACATTCTTAGTTTCAGCTAAATTAATAGTCTAATCTCTAATAAATAAGACTAGTTTAATTTCTAATAATTACTAAAAATTTATATAAAAATACACAACTATTGAAAATAAATTTATAATGAAAATATATCTAATAAAAATACAATAAATATTCAAAATATATTAAATTAGTCAATAAATAGTATAATCTCAAATAATAGTTTAATCTCTAATAAATATTAATCAATAAATTATAAAAAATACATAATTACTAAAAATAAATTTCTAACAAAAATACAATAAATACGATAAATTAAATTTCAAAAGTTAAACAATAGTTCTTTAATCTCTAATGATTATTGACAATTTACTGTTAAGTAACAAAACAAAAATAGATTTATAAATAATTATTGAAAACATATTTATCAAAAAAATACAATAAATAATTATTGAAAAGAAAACAAATATTAATTTTAGTATATATATATATATACACTATTATTGTGAAATTATTACTAATAAATATTATTTTTTTGAAAGTTATTTTCTATAATTATTAATTGATATAAGTGAAATTATTTATTTAGAACATTTTTTAGTTAGTTGAATTTAATAATCTGTAAAATTATAATTAGTACTATTATTACATAATTCGTTATTAATTTTGTAAAATATTAAATTATTATTAATATGAATATTATGAAATCTATTATAGTTATTTTTCTACTTTTAAGATTTATTTTTTTAATTTATTACACAATTTTGTTATTTTAACTATTTAAAATTTAGTCATATTAAATAGTTCATTATTTAAATATTTAAATAATATGTAAAATATTTAAAATTTTTCATTATTTGAATTTTATTTATTTTAATATTATTATGTAATATTAAAAATTTTGGTACATAATTATTTAGATATTTTTAACATTTTTTTATTTAAGATATTTAGTTATTGAAATATTTAAATAATATTTTATTTTTTAATGTTAAACTTTTATTATTTGAATAACATTTAAATTGAGTAATTCATAAAATTATAATTTATATTGTTATTACATATTTTGAAGATGAATTTTATACGAATATATGAATATTATTAAGTCTATTATAATTTTTTTTTGTTTTGAATAAATATTTTAAAGTTAGTATATAATTTCATTATAATATTTAAATAATTCTGAATTTTTTTAATTAAAACTTTCTTTAAATAGATATAGATAAAATGTGTGGGAGAGGATAAATAGGAATTAGAGATGGTTTAGAAGGGTATCTCTCTACATTAGAGATAATTCAAGATATAAATAGGAGTTAGAGATAGTTTAGGAGATAAATAGGAATTAGAGAAGGTGGTGCCACTTGGCTAAACATTAAAAAAGTAAATCCCTCTTTCTTTATGATTGTTAGAAATAGTTAGGCATATGTTATTTGCTTATTGGTATGTGAAATTAAAAAAAATAAAAAAAAAACAAGAAATTAGGAAGGGGTTGAGAGTGGACCGTCTTGCTATATATATATACAATAAACTAAAAGGTAAACTACTATTAGGTCAAAAAAAAACCGTAGCTATACACCAAAAGGTCACTACAAGAAATAAAGCTACGGGCAAAAAGGTATATTCCTATTATATAACTTAGAGAACATAAATTATTAATATGATGTACATAAAAAACATAACGGGACTAGTATGCATCATTCACAAACAAACATACAACATCGTTTGAAGTCCTTAACAAACACCAGACACAAAGACAGCCAAAACAATTCAACAAGTGATTGAAATCTATGGAAATGGCACCGTTTTACAACAGAAGATAAGATGGCCCTAGAACAGACATGTGGTTTTTACCCAAGCTGCGGCCTCTTAAGCACTCCAGACCCATTACTTGAGAATGATCAACAAAGAGGTTCACCTGAAAATGCAGCCAGATAAATAATTAATGTTTTGTATTGGTGCAATCCATGACTTAGGTAAAACCATTAAGAATAAGAAATGCCAAATAAGCAAGCTTGGTACCCTTGGTCCATATTGTTGGACAAACCACTCAGAGGTTTTGGGATTTGACGCTTCAAACATGGTCTTTTCAAGTCCTAGGTGACCAATTATCTTTGCAATAATGTCTGTACGGAGTGAATCGGCATATCTGCATACATCATCAGCATCAATCATGATCATGTCTGCTCCGGCTTCCAAGCATCTCTCAGCCCTTCTGATCAGCAAGTCTACATCCTCAACAATTTCTGTAAATCAAAATAATGGTGACTAGCAAAGTAAGCATATAAAATGTATGGTGGATAAATTTTATTTTATTTATTTTTAAATCAGAGGCTGCCAAAAAGGTCAATGCATAGTTCAGTGGTAAAATCTCAGGATGTCAAGCATGACAGTGTGGGTTCAAATCTGAAATTGGCGTGCATGAAAATGGCAAAGGTTAGGTCCATACAAGTTGACACCTCCCAAGACCGGTAATAGCTAGGACCAACATGAAAACCAACAAGACGCAAAAATTCTGTATCGTCAGTTTCCTATGACTATTTCTCTTTTTTTTTTTTTCAGTTTGATATTTACATTCTGACACATTAGGATGGCTATTAACATCAGAAACCGTTCAAGCCCCCTAACTCTCATTAATTATCATTTTGGTGACCTTCGATACCAACACAATATGCACAATACAGTGTAATACATATTGATACTTTGAACCTTGAACATCATTACTGACCTAGTAGGCATTTTTTAAAATCATGCTGAAGCATTACATACATGGTTTATCAAGATAATGGTAATTGCAGAATAAAGAGAAATATTGCAAAATTAAAAAAAGAACCCTATATGAGATGCATGGAAAAGACAAAAGAAGGAAACTAAGAAGACAGCAACAAGTCATTTTACTTGTGGCCATAGTTTTCCTATGTCAAAGCATGTCCAAATGCTTTAATTTGGCACCATATAATAGTCATTTCAATTAGCCATCCAATTCCCTCAATATCACACAATTGGAGGAAGTTGTGGCTGAAACATGGATGGCACACAAATTTATTACAGACATCACTACTTCAATTTTATTTATCTTGTCTTCTGTCCTGATTACTTTCTATTCATGTTCTCTGAATTTAAATAGTAGTCTCTATTTCCAGTCCTACAGTCCTTCATTGTTGTTGAAGTCTTCTACATAATCACCAAAAGCATGGAGATAATTGTTTCATGCAAACGGGAATTGAACTTGTTTACCAAATGAGAAAGATGTAATATCAACCCCTTTGCTGATTATACATTTCCACGTTATGAAGAAAAAACGTTATCCTTTTTATTGCTCTTTAATTTTCCCTCCATTATAGCCACTTAAATTATATTTTCTTTCTTTATCAAAATCCTTGGATTTGCCACAGGAAAAGGCCACATCTATGCCTTTCACACCATGTTTGTAGTCTCTTCTTAGGAGCTGGTGAGATGATCACACATCTATTGATTTCCTGTCCATTTGTGTCCTTTCTTTGGTCTTGGTTCTCTTCTCTCTTTGGTTGTAGGTGGACCCCTCCCTTGGATGTGATAGGCCTCTTTGACCCAAATTTTTTCAAGCAACTGAAGAAGCGGGAAAGAACTGTGGATGGCTACAAGAGCAGCAGTGCTTTGGTCAATTTGGGAAGAAAGAAACAACAGGATTTTTAAAAGCATGGCTAGATCCAAAAAGGAAATTGTAGAAGTGACTACAAAATTTCCACTGGCTGAAAACGATTGATGTATTTAAATTAAAGACTTCTCAGCTGAAGATATTTATAGGAGTTGGGGTGTTGTGGCAAGCACAAGCTCTCTTAAACCTGTGATACAGGAAATTTGGTCCCCACCAATATAAAACAGAGTAAAGCTGAACTTCGATGGCAGTTCTATAGGCAACCCGGGACCCTCAAGTATAAGGGGTGTTGTCAGAGATGGTGAAGGCAGAACTTTAGCATTGGTTCTCAGGGCCAATAGGAGTGGGTGACTCTGAGTGGAAATCATGGTATTACTGCAAGGAGTAAGATACGCAAAGCAGTTTGGACTACAACAAATAGAAATAGAAGGGCATTCGAACTTGGTAATAGGATGGCTGCAGTCAGGTAGTTTGGGTGCATGGATACATAGACAATTGATGAAGGAGTTTGTCAGCTTAACAAGGGAGATTGGTGCTTGCTTCAAGTGGACAAAAAGAGGAGGGCTGGGCTGGCTTCAGACTGCTACAGTAATTGAAGTTCTTAAAAAGCAAGCTAAAAGCTTGGGGAAAAGAGGAGTTCAAGGCCTTTGAAGAAGAGAAGGGTAAAATTCTTGGGGAACTAGAAGAGCTGGACCTCAGAGATCAAAACTGCAACTTATATGAAACAGATAGAAGGAGAAGAGCTGACCTGAGAACTCTGTGGGAAAAACTGATTAGAAGGGAAGAAATTTACTGGAGACAAAGATCATGGGTGAAGTGGCTAAAAGGAGACAATAACTCCAGATTCTTTCACTCTTACGCTTCAGGAAGACACAGGAAAAATCTCATCTCCAAACTCAAAGTAGGCCATAGGGAAGTGGAGGATTCAGAGGAAATTACTGAGGCCTTTCTCTCTTACTTCAAGAATCTTTACACTAAAGAATTCTCTAATCAGTACTCTCTGGACAGGTGGGAAGGGCAAGAATTATCAGAAGAGAAGAAAATCTGGCTTGAAAGAGAGTTTGAAGAGCAAGAAATCAAAGAGGCAGTATTTCTAATGGATGGAGATAGGGCACCAGGTCCAAATGGATTCCCAATGTTCTATTTTCAGCTGTGTTGGGATATTGCAAAAGAAGATCTCTTGGAGGTTTTCAGGGACTTCAATTCCTCGGCCATTGTGAACAAAGGATTGAATTCCAATTTCATTTGTCTCATTCCAAAGAAAGGGGGACCCTTGGAAGTAAAGGATTCAGACCGGTTAGCCTAGTAGGGAGATTTTACAAGATTTTAGCCAAGGTGCTATCAAGAACACTAAAAGAAGTTCTAGGAGACCTAATCTCCTCAAACCAGTTTGTGTTTGTGAAAGGAAGGCAAATAGTGGATAGCATTCTTATAGGTTATATAGCAAACGAATGTGTAGAAGACAGAAAAGTAAATGGAAAGCCAGGGGTCATAGTTAAACTAGACCTTGAAAAAGCCTACGACAAGGTGGATTAGGAGTGTATTCACCAAATTTTAAAGGTTATAGGCTTCGGGGGGGGGGGCTAGAACCGAAAGGCTACTTCAAGGCAAGTCATGGTCTGAGATAAGGTTGTCCTCTATCCCCCTTTGTCTTCACTTTGGTGATGGATATATTCAACCAGCCATTCAACAAAGCTAAAAGGTTAAACTTGGTAAAAGGTTTTGAAGTGGGAAGAGATGCTCTCCATGTCTCACATCTACAGTCGCAGATGACATTATTTGGAAGCATCACTAGACAACATAACCAATGTTAAGAGGGTGATAATTGTTTTGAGTGGGTAACTGGTTTGATGGTCAACTTCTCCAAAAGTAGTGTTGTGGCAATAATTCGGTAGAAGCAGGTCTGTTGGAATCTTTTAAAGCCGTTCTGGGATGCAAAGTGGAGTCCTTGCCAATCCTCTACTTGGGGATGCCACTAGGAGGGAACCTGAAAAATATCAGCTTTTGGGGACCGGTGTTGGAAAAATGCGAGAAGAAACTAGCAACTTGGAAGAGCTGCTATTTATCAAAAGGGGGCAGATTCACGCTCTTAAAGGCCTCTCTTGCAAATCTGCCAATCTATTATTTGTCGGTCTTCCAAATTCCAAGGGAAGTCAAATCTAAGATTGAGAAACTTCAAAGAAACTTCTTTTTGGAAGGTGGTGGGGAAAAAAGAAGTCACTTAGTAAAGCAAGTATGCAAAGCTAAGGAGGAAGGTGGATTAGGTATTGGCCATCTCAAGGAGAAGAATACTTCCTTTTTGGGGAAGTGTCTTTGGAGATTCCCCAAAGAATCAAACTCTCTATGGGAAGTTATCATCTCTAGCAAGTACAGGACAAGCTCCAACGGTTGGTATAGCAATCTCCAAAGTAGGTAATGGTAGTAGGATTAAATTCTGGAAAGACCTCTGGTGGGGCCACTCTACCTTAGCTGAGTCTTACCCAAGACTCTTTAATCTAACACAAGATCAAGATGAAACCATTTCTGCTTGCATTCCTGCCTCTTCCTCTGAAAACACCCTGAACCTAAGCCTTAGAAGACCCCTAAGAGAACCAGAGATCACTGAAGTAGCAGACCTACTCCAAGCTTTAAAGGAGGTTTACATCTCACCCAGTTCCCAAGACTCTAGGATTTGGTCCCCTCACCCAATAGGCAAATTCTCTTCCAAGTCATTCTACAAGGTTTTGACTACAGGTGTTCAGACCTCCCCCTTCCCGTTCAAGAAGGTATGGAATAGCCACATCCCCACAAGAGTTTGCTTCTTTGTGTGGGAAGCCAGCTTGCAAAGGATCAACACTTGTGACCTCCAAAAGAAAAGCTTCGGAAGACTTTTTCTCCCCATGTTTGCACATTATGCTTGAGTGCAGGAGAATCAACTAATCACTTACTCCTCCACTGCAATGAGACAGAAAATTTGGCACCACTTCCTGAAGATGGCAGGGATAGTTGGGTTGCCCCTGAAAGCATCCAGGACTTCATTCAACAGTATCAGGATAGAGGTCTTAGCAAAAAAGGCAAAGTCTATTGCCAAACAATCCTACATGCTGTGTTGGGGGGAGTTTGGGAAGAAAGGAATAATCACATATTTGAAAACAAGACAAAATCTCATGAGGAGTTAGTATCTCAAATTACTCTACGCTGTAATCTTTGGGATACTAATTCTGATATGTTCAAAGGAATCTCAGTAAATCATCTCAACAGAAATGCTCAGGTTCTCTTCTCTCAGCCGATCTCCCCCCTGCTGTTCCCCATGTATTAGAAAGAAGGGAGGGAGGGACAAATCTAAACTTTGATGTGAGCTCATCAGGCAACCCAGGAGCAGCTGGCATAGGAGGCATAGTAAGAGATGAAAGAGATATTATTGTGTGGACTTTTAGTGGTCCAATAGGTGTCACTGATTCTACCAAGGCGGAAATGTTGGCAGCACTCATGGGAATCAGATGGTGAAAAGCCTGAGCATTCAAAAGTTAACCATAGCAGGAGATTCAGAAAATACTATCAAATGGTTAAGAGAAAAAGAATGAGGTCCTTGGAGACTAAGTCATTTCTTGACAGAAGCGAGATAATCTCTGAATCTGCTGAGTGCTAATCTGATTTAGATTCCGAGGAAACTAAACTCAATTGCAGATGTTTAGCTAAGTTAGGAGCACACATGGATGTAATGTATAGTGACAACTTGATTCCAATGTAATCCCCAGGGGTTTATCCCAGGATCTAAATTTTCCCTCCTTTAAGATTTATTTGGTTAGTTGAAAACACCAATTCTCAGTTCTTGTATTCCATTCATCCATTCCTAACCCAGTTACTTTCTCTTGAAATTTTTCCAGAAAACTAAATTTCACATCAAGTTTTAAGTAATGTCCAGAAATCAGATAGTAGAAAGCTAAATTGTTGAGTTGCCTTGAATCAAATTTATTCATCAATATTGGAGTTTTAACCCTAAATTTTGTCTTGGAGAGTCTATTTTTTTTATTTTTACATCAACCTATCATGTACTACACTATGAACCAAAAGGGATCTCATGTAAGAAAAGTTCAAAGAGATAGAGGAAGAAGAGAAGGGAAATGATTATCTACCTACAAACAAAAACTTAAATGTCTGGCTTTACTTAAGCTGAATAAAAACTGAAAGCAGCCATAGCATTAAGTTAATAATATCAGCCTTGTCAGCATTGACCATACAAGTAAGCATTCTTATTAATTTCAGAGAATCAAATGTCATTTCAATAAAGAAATTTATTGGACCATGTAGAGAACATTGATGTGGGCCCCACAGCTGTGGTCCCACTCTGTCCGTAGGGTAGAATGTATCTAGTTCCAGCTGTGGTTATTTTGCTATTCTGTTATTTCTAGTTTCAGTTTTATATTGTTTGTTATTTGTTAACAGTTATGATGTAAACACCAAGGGCAGATATGTCCTTTCATGTAACTAGCATAACCTATATATATTAACTTAAAGTGGCGGCGGCAGAATATTGACGTTCTATTCTTCTCCTCAAAATCTGTGTTCTATTACTCTTCCATCACTCTTTCTTCTACATCTTCTTCACTTTCTCTTCTCATCGAACCTGAAATCTCTTAGTGATCAAGACTGAATAGCAGTCTTGAAAACCTACATGGTATCAGAGCCAAGTTAGGGTTTTTCGTGTGGGTCTAATACCAGCCAACCACATGAGAATCTCCTAGGACTGAAAGCTGAAAAGGAGGAGTTCGCAGACTGATTCTTGGAGATCGCCAGAGGTACTAGCAGCTGTTGGAAACTTGCTAGGGTTGCAGAGTGTTGGTGGTCAAGAAGGATCAAAGAAGGCTAGGGTTCAGGTAACCCTAGAAGGCAGCGAACTATTTTTTCCTTGTAAGTTGTTTACTTTTTAATAGTTCTTTCAGAGAAGATAGGTTGGACCTATCTGGAGGGGAAGGCCGAACCATTCTAGCTCTTTCTCTCTTCGGTTTCCTAGGGTTTTACAGCAAACCCTGGACCGAACTGTGTTTCTCTCTACTCTAGGGTTTGAAAGTGATCTGCGGCAAGCCCTAGTGGTTGACTGAACCCTGTGATCTACCTAGAACTACTCTTAAGTTGATTGGTAGGTCCGATCAGATTCTAGGGTTTCTTATTAACCCTACTGCAAGCCCATCTATATAGTTTGGACTGTGCGACTGAATTGCTTCCTTTCAGGATTGATTAAAACCCTACCACAAGCTCATCTATATAGTTTGGACTGTGCAAGTAAATTACTTCCTTTTAGGACTAATTAAAACCCTAACTTTCCCTAGCATATCAGTTTTGTTTTAAAGCTGTTCTCAGAGTTCTAAGGGGGTTAGAGATCTACAGACAGCTACTGCTGTGCTGGCTAGTTGGTTTCAGATCAGAATTACTTCGTTTTGGTGCACATACACTGAGATACAGATCACGCCTATACTGTTTTGATTGTGATTGGTGATTCAAGTACTGTTTTGAGACTTGACAGAAATGGAGTCTAAAATTCAGGCAGAAGGCAGTCTTGGGAACACCAGTTATGGTGGTATTTCTGAGATGGGTGGTCAGATTACGACCATAAAGTTTGATGGATCAAACTATTTGGAATGGGCCCAATCAGCCATGATGGCTATTGGTGGAAGAGGTAAATTAGGGTACCTCCTGGGAGATATGAAAGAACCTTCCAAGGGAGACCCGACATATACCAAGTGGATGCAAAAAAACTACTTGGTTCGGACATGGCTGTGTAATTCTATGCAGCCTCATATTAGCCGAAATTATTTGTAGGCAAAGACAGCTAAGGAGATATGGGATGTTATGAAAGAAACTTACTCCCAACCCCTTAATGTTGCCAGAGCATATGAATTGAAATGTGAGGTGAACACCCTTAAACAAGGAGAGAAACCGGTATCGGCCTACTTCTCTACCTTGAAGTCCCTGTGGCATGTGATTGATCACTTAGAGACTCTTGAGTGGGAGAGTCCCAAAGATGCTCAGACCCATAGAAAGCACATCAAGACAAACAGAGTATTTGAGTTCCTGGCGGGACTGACTCAGAATATGATATTGTGAGGCAGCAGATTTTGACTAGAGACAGTGTGACTCTCTCTCAAGCTTACTCATTTATACACAGTGAAAAAACCAGAAGGAAGGTTATGATGCAACCCATATCAGCCTTTGTAGCGGCTACACCCAAATCAAGGGGTGATTCAGAGAAGGACAAGAAGAAGGAAGACAAGAAGGATGTAGTATGTGAACATTGTAAGAAACCCAAACATACAAAAGAGACATGTCGGAAACTGCATCCCCACTTGGTTCCTGCGAAGTTAAGAAACAAGAAGGGCACTGCTCATGTAGCCATGAACACTGATTCAGCATCCTCATCTGGCACAAAAGGAACATCTTTGGAGACCTTAGCTGCAGTTCGGGCTGCCCTAATACAGCTAGAAAAGGAGGTTGGAAATTCAGCTCAGCCACCGCAGCCTCCATCAGCCCCTGTTACATCTGCCTTCGCCCATTCAGGTACTCGAGCTTCAGCCTATCATGCCTCAGCTCCAGGTACTACTGAACCTTGTTGGGAAATAGACTCAGGTGCATCTGATCACATGACTAGCTTGCCTTCACTGTACTACTTACCATTTGTCTTCTGGTAGGGATAAAATATCTATTATTGATGGCTCCCTGGTTCATATTTCTAAGAAAGGTGACATCAAGCTTTCAGATACTATCTCCCTATCATCTGTTTTGCATGTGCCTAAGCTTGATACTAACCTTCCTTTAGTCAGTAGTATTACCAAGCATATGAACTGCTCAGTAACCTTATTCCCTGACCGATGTGTTTTTCAGGACTTGGAGACGCAGAAGGTGATTGGGACTGGCCGTGAGACGAATGGGATCTATCTGCTCGGGGAGCGGTTCCGTCAGGGAGAGTCAGTAGAGAAGTTGTCTTTTGTTTCTCAGAGTGTGAGTCCGGTTATGCCTTGGCATAACCGATTAGGTCATTTGTCTTTTCGATCTTTACAGAGTCTGTTTCCTACTTTATTTGAGTCTATTGAGTTGTCTCAGCTACAGTGTGAAAGTTGTGAGTTTGTTAAGCATTGTAGAAAGCCTTATTTATTGAGTAATAAAAGGAGTGATAATTTTTTTGATATTGTGCATATTGACGTTCGGGGGCCTTATCATATCCCTTCCATGGGTGGGTATAGATATTTTTTGTTATTTGTTAATGACCATACCCGCTTTTCTTGGGTTTATCTCATGCGTTCACGAGATGAGGTACCTTCCCTGACCCAAAATTTTCACCAAATGATCCTAACCCAGTTTGATGCCAAGATCAAAGTTCTCCGATCTGATAACGCAAAGGAATACTTTGCTAAATCATTGACATCTTATCTTCTTCGTCATGGGGTTATCCACCAGAGCTCTTGCCCTCATACACCTCAGTAGAATGGAGTTGCCGAGAGGAAGAATAAGCACATTTTGGAAGTGGCTAGAAGCCTCATGTTTACTTCCAATGTCCCTATTCGCTTCTGGGGGGATGCTATCCTCACGGCGGTATACCTTATTAATTGGGTCCCTTCCAGGGTCCTTGATACGCGATCTCCTTTTTCACTTCTACACCCACGTGAGGACTTGTTTTCTATTCCCCTTAAGACATTTGGTTACACTTGCTTTGTTCAGCTTCTCGGACCCCTCACTTTCTTTGAGGGGACACCCATTTATCCTCGGGTTGCCCCTTAGGGGGAGAGTAGTGAGAGTGGGGGTTTGAGTTCTTGTCTTCAGGGGGAGAGCAGTGAGAGTGGGGCAGTTCCTTTACCTATTCCATTGGGTGATGAGAACTGCAATGGTGAGGGTGGTCAAAGGGATCAGGAGTTGAGGGAAAGCTGCAATGGTGAGGGTGGTCACCACAGCCCACTGCATTTCCCCTACAGATGATCTTGACCTTCCAATTGCAGTCCGTAAAGGGAAACGACATTGTACCACATCCACAGCCCACTGTATTTCCCATTTTTTATCCTATGATCGCCTATCTTCTACCTACAAGTCCTACCTTAGCACCATTTCCAATGTCCCTATTCCAAGAACAGTGCAAGAAGCCCTATCCGTCCCTAAATGGAAAGATGCAATGCAAGTTGAGATGGATGCTCTATTGAAGAACAACACCTGGGAGGTAGTTGATTTGCCAAAAGGAAAGAAACCAATTGGATGCAGATGGGTATTTACGGTGAAGCATAATGCAAATGGATCTATTGAGAGGTATAAAGCTCGGTTAGTTGCAAGAGGGTTTACATAGACTTATGGCATATGTTTCGACTGTTGCTACAGTAGTCCGAACAGGAAGAGGAGGAGAAGAAGAAGAAGAAGAAGAAGAAGAAGGGTCTGTCGAAAATCTGATGGATTACCCATTCAGTCGACCCCCTTAATCTAATATTAGGTTCTAATCATAGTTACAAAGACAGAAATGACCTTACTTAAGTGTGGGGCAGAGTAACTCTAATAACACTGCCACATAAGCAAGTTACTTAATAAACAGAAGAAAACTAAACTACCCCTATTCGGCACATCTTAACACTCCCCCTCAAGCTAGAGAATATATGTCATATAATCCCAGCTTGTTACATAGTTCACTCTCCTTGAGCTTAGAGCTTTTGTAAACAAATCTGCCCACTAGTCATTGGAGCCCACATGTTCTGTATTTATCTCTCTGGCATGAACCTTCTCTCTCACAAAGTGGCAATCAACCTCTATGTGCTTTGTTCTCTCATGAAAGATAGGATTAGATGAGATATGTAGTGCAGCTTGGTTGTCACAGTACAATTTCATAGGTTTATCCATGTGAAACCCAATTTCTTGTAGGAGATTCCTCAGCCACACTAATTCACAGGTAGTGTGAGCCATGGCCCTATATTCGGCTTCAGCACTGCTTCTGGCTACAACCGTCTGCTTTTTACTCTTCCATGTCACAAGATTTCCTCCCAGAAATGTGCAATAGCCTGTAGTAGATCTTCCGTCACTCACTGAGCCTGCCCAGTCTACATCTGTATACCCAACTACTTCAAGTTTTCCTCCAGGTTTATACAATAGCCCACGGCCTGAAGCACCTTTCAGATACCTCACAATTCTAAGGACTGCATCCCAGTGAGGTATACGAGGGTTCTGCATGAATTGGCTCACCACACTGACTGCAAAGGAGATGTCGGGTCTCGTGATAGTCAGATAGTTCAGCTTTCCCACTAGTTGTCTATACCTTCCAGGATCGTCAAATATTTCTCCTGTATCACTGCTCAACTTGACATTTGGTTCCATAGGAGTCTCAGTCGGTTTTGCACCTAACAGTCCTGTTTCTTCCAATAGATCAACGACATATTTCCTTTGGCACAGACTGTTAGACAGTTTTTTGTATGCCCTTAGCTTCAATCTGATTTGATGTGCTTTTGTTATTTAGTGGAAATAAATAAAGTGCATGTTTGATTCATGTTGTTTGGTTTAATTTTGTGTAAAACCCTAAAACTGGACATTTATAGAGACTCATGTTAGTTTTAAATGTTCACAGCCGTTGGATAAGTCTGGGGAGATTTATCCTGCCAAGGCTGATACTGGTGTGCCACCAAGTGTTGGGATGGCCTGTCTCAGCCATCAGGGTAAGACCCGAGGCACATGCAGTATGGGATTACTTGAATCCTTGAACCGGACCAGATTTCCAGTATTGCCCTGGACCTTGGAGATAGATGGGCAAAATTGAAAAGTTACACCTGACCCCTAGACTCGATTATGACATTTCACAAGGTGTTGGATCAGGCTGCCTTTGATATGCCAATCAGTGAGATCCTTAGCGGGGATCAAAACCTGGGTATGTTGGGGCAGTTTGAGAATTCATCTGAGTGGGTGATCATAGTGACAGAATCAGCCACTTTGTCGGACAAAGGGTAATGATCGGGAATGCACTCTCTCTGATGGAAACCAAACTGCCAGCAGTTGATTTCAATCATTGGAATTTTGTTTTGCAAAATTAATATTTATATATATATATATGTACGGTTTCGAATTGTTTGCAAATGGTTTTAATTCCCGGGATCCATGTGAGAGGAGAGTGCGGCACTGTTCCTTACAGCCGAGGGAGAGGTCCTCTCTTGTCGGGCAGTGCTTGATCATTAAGGGTTGAGAGGTTAAGTGTAAGACCATTGAGGATAATACCTGATGGGCTAATCTTGCACCTGCCCACAGTCCCTGGGTTTTTATAAGATGGCTTGGCCCAGGGACCACTTAATGTAAGTGTTGGGCCCATAGGGTCCATATGATGGACTCAAGGGGTTCATTGAGTTTTTCAGTGAATTCGGCTGAGCCTTGTTTTAGAGGCTGGGCCGAACCCATGTGGCTGGTGTGTAGATCAATGCTTGGGTCCCACGCCATACAAAGAAGCCCAACTGGGCAGCAGATTGGAAAGTAATTAGACACTGAACACTTAATGGGCCAAAAAGCCCATTTCGAGGTGGGCTGATATGATCACCCATCCATGGGGCGAATTTGAGATTAAAGTTAGTAAAAGGATTGGGCCTTTAGCCTTATCCACTCTTAGAGACCAAATTCAAATTAGATTTGAATCTGGTAACCTCCTGATAAGATCAGGAGTAAGCTAACTCTATCTGCAGAAAGGATTAAGATTATCCCCTATCCAAATACTGATTTGGATTGGGATAACTCCTAAAAAGGAGGTTTCTTAATCAAGAAGAAAGGAGGAGATTTCGAACCACCTTGAAGAGGTATAGGATATCTCCTGCGAATAGAGATCAGATCTCATACTCTCCAGAAAAACAGAAAAAGTAGTTCAGCCTTTTTCGTTTTGGAGATCTCCTCCTGCCGCCGCCATCTGCCATTGCAAGATTAGATCATTGAAGAAAAGAAAGTCAAGAAATCTGTTCTTGACATCAGTCTTGCAAGAAAGACTGAAAAAGATTCAGTGTTTAGTACTTCCAGAGGATTCTTGTGAAGGATCCAGTGTGTAGGACGCACCCTGCTGGTTCTGTTCCATTCACAGCTGTGTCATCTTCAGCAGGAACGGATCTTGGAGCATTCTTTGGGCGTGAACACCAACTTTGGGAGATACTGCTTCTCCGGATCAGGTATATTCCTCCCATTTATCTTTTGGTACAGATCTGGTTTGATTATGGTTCAAGTAGGATCCTTGAAATATTGTATTCTAAATTTAGGGAATATGATTCCCAGTTGAGAGAAGGTAGGAAATTTTTGAAATTCGCCCACCCATTCCGCAACCTTTATGGCGTCCATTAGATGGATCCTACCATTCTTTCAATTCACACCTTGTTTTGACCTAGCAACCTCTATTCCCAAGAAATACTTTAATGTTCCAAGGTCCTTTTTTTGAAAATGATTTTGCAGAAATACCTTTAGTTTGCCAATCCCCAATTTATCACTACCAGTGATGACAATATCATCCACATAGACCACTAATAAAATCTTCCCAGCTTCTGAGTCATAGCTGAACACTGAGTGATCAACCTGGCATTGCTTCATTCCAAAACTCTTCACCACTTGGCTGAACTTCCCAAACCAAGCACGTGGAGATTGCTTCAACCCATAAATTGCTTTCTTCAGCCTGCACACCTTACCACCCTCCCCCTGAGCAACAAACCCAGGTGGTTGCTCCATATATACCTCCTCCACTAGATCACCATGGAGGAAGGCATTCTTTATGTCAAGTTGAAGGAGAGGCCAATCATACATAACTGCCAAGGAAATTAGGACACGAACGGAACCAATTTTAGCCACCGGTGAGAATGTCTCCATATAGTCCACACCATACACATGTGAGTAACCTTTAGCAACAAGTCTGGCCTTCAGACGCTCCACACTACCATCTGGCAAGTATTTCACAGTATACACCCATTTACAGCCCACAACATGCTTCCCAGGTGGAAGAGTAGTAAGTTCCCACGTTTGAGTATATTGAAGAGCAAAAAGTTCCTCCTCCATTGCCCGCCGCCATCCAGGTGAACTAAGAGCTTCTTGAACATTGTTAGGTAGGGAAATAGAAGACAAAAGTGAAACAAATGGGCGATGTGATGCAGAAAGACGAGATAATGAAACAAAATTGGAAATGGGATGGAGTGTGGAACTACGTTTACCTTTCCGTAGGGCAATGGGTAGGTCAAGATCTGAAGGTTCAGCAATAGGAGCCATGAGAGGATCCGCAGATGAGGTATCTGAAAGGTGGTAAAAAAAAAAGGTGGTAAGGTGTGCAGGCTGAAGAAAGCAATTTATGGGTTGAAGCAAGAGAAGAGAACACACCTGGAGTCCCGGTCATATGATCTGAGGCTCCAGAGTCAATAATCCATGAAGGAGTTTTAGATGACATGCAAGCGATACCTGATTGGGCATATGTGGCAGTGGTATGCTGTGAAGTAGTTCGAAGGAACCGTTCATACTCATCATGCGGAACACTCACCATCTCCCTCCCAGAAGTAGATGTAGATGTGGAAGGAGTTAGGTCTGCCAGTTTACTGTCACTAATAGCAACCTCGCCTGCTACAGCATGATTAGCCCATTTAGAGGGAGGGCCATGTGGATCATAACAGAAATTCACTGTGTATCCATCCCTACCACAATGAGTACACTTCCTTGTAGAGTTATTTTTTCCTCTGCCACGGCCTCCCCCTGAGTCACAGCCACCCCTACCAATCATGGAATTGCCACGGCCCCCTCTGGAATGACCTCCCCCTCTTGTACTATGTCCACCACCTCTAGTTGTCACAAGTGCTGATCTATCATACTGTGTGGGGTTCTCTGTCTGGCCCAAAGAGATTCTACGAAGTCTTGAGAATACTTCCTCAAGTGTAGGAAGAGTAGAGCCCCCCAATATTTGAGCTCTAACTGGTTCATATTCCGACTTCAGCCCCACTAAAAATCTTGTAACATCTAGCTGCTCCCTTTGCTATTGCTGAACTTGAATATCTGGAGTAAGGGGATGATAGACATTGAGTTCATTCCTTATATTCTTCATGCAGGCATAGTACTCTTCTAGTGTTTTGGTTCCTTGTTGCAAATCAAAGTACTCCTGATACAGTTGATATACTCTTGTTGTGTTATCTTGTCCAGAATATAGCTTCTTAGCATGCTCCCATATATCCTTAGCCGTATCAAGGAACATGAAGTTGGCACTGATTTTGGGTTCCATACTATTCCACAGCCAAGTCATGATTTGAGCATCTTCTTGTTCCCAAGCATCAAACCCTGGAGAGTCAACCGGTGGCTTCTCATTTCTAACATGCTTTGCTTTCTTCTTTGCCTTGAGAAAAACTTCCACGGATTTAGCCCATGGAACATAGTTCTCCCCATTTAGCTTAATTGAGGTCATTTGTACTCCTAGGTAGTCGGAAGAAATTACTACACTAGGTTTCTGATCATTGTAGCCATCTCCTATTGCTACCATTGTACCTTTTCACAGTTGTCTCTAACTTTACTTCTCAGCTACAAGCTGATTGATGATATTCACAGTTTGATATTTCAGCCCCTATTGTAGCCTCTAAACACCACTGCTGACTTCACACACTTGTTCTTATTCACACTACTGCTAACTTCACACACTTATGTCCCACATAAGCATCAGTTTACCATTCACTAGTAGAGGCCCTCTTACAACCACTCAAGCACCACAACACAGCCAAATCTGCTACACTCAGTTCAGACTTATTTAACACACTTAAGAGGGCATTACGCAACCACAAGGAGTTCGGCAAGGTCATTGCATTCTACCTTATACCGTATCAAGAAGGCATTACACAACAACTTACAGCAGCCCTACACATTCGGCTATTACACAACAACTTACAGCAGCCCTACACATTCTGCTACTACACACAGCCCTTCCTAGGGCAACAATGAACCTAGTTCTCTAGGTTCTACTCAATACAACAGCTTCTTGTAGGGTTTCTACCCAGAAATATAGGTAACACTAGAAGAAGAAAGAACCGACCTTCCTTTGAGAATATCAATCAACCATTCACTACTGAAGTCACTTTCCTTGTTGAAGAAGGTTATGCGCAGCAGAGAGACAAGTTGTACTATTTCTGACCTAGGGCGAACCAGTTCTCTCCATCGACTGATCAGAAACGAAGGTGAAGAGTCACGAACAGTGCTGAGGTGCTTTACCAACTGACTTAGGTCAAGAGCATTGCTCTGATACCATGTTTCGACTGTTGCTACAGTAGTCCGAACAGGAAGAGGAGGAGAAGAAGAAGAAGAAGAAGAAGAAGAAGAAGAAGAGAAGAAGAAGGGTCTGTCGAAAATCTGATGGATTACCCATTCAGTCGACCCCCTTAATCTATATTAGGTTCTAATCATAGTTACAAAGACAGAAATGACCTTACTTAAGTGTGGGGCTGAGTAACTCTAATAACACTGCCACATAAGCAAGTTACTTAATAAACAGAAGAAGACTAAACTACCCCTATTCGACACATCTTAACAGCATAGATTACTTGGAGACATTTGCACCGGTAGCCAAGATGACTACTATTCGAGTTCTCTTGTCCCTTGCAGCAAGTCACACTTGGCCTTTATACCAAATGGACGTGAAAAATGCCTTTCTGAATGGAGATCTGCAGGAAGAAGTTTACATGCGTTTGCCTCCTGGATTCTATGATGCAAAAGTAGGTAAGAAGGTCTGCCGGCTCAACAAGGCTTTGTATGGTTTGGTTCGATAGATTCAAACTAGCACTTGTGAAGTTTGGATATGTACAAGCCCAGTCAGATCATACCCTATTCATCAAGAGGGTGGAGTCCTCTTTGACACTGTTGGCAGTATATGTTGATGATATTGTGGTCACAGGGAATGATAGCCATGAGATTGAGTCTCTTAAACAGCTTCTTCACCAAGAATTTGAGGTGAAGGACCTTGGTGTACTCCGGTATTTTTTGGGTATTGAGGTTACTAGATCCAAACAGGGGATCTTTATATCTCAAAGGAAATATGTCCTAGGCCTGTTGATAGAAACTGGAAAGTTAGGTGTCAAGCCTGCAGATACACCAATTGAGCAGAATCACAGGATTAGTACCGAGAGTGGGGAGCTTCTTGAAGACAAAGTTATGTTCCAGCAACTGGTAGGAAAGATCCTATATCTCTGCCTCACTCGGCCAAATATTACTTATGCTGTTAGTGTTGCCAGCCAATACATGCATTCTCCTAGAACCACACATCTTCTTGTGGCAGAAAGAATCTTAGCCTACTTGAAGAGATGCCCAAGTAGGGGTATACTTTTCAAGAACAACAATCACATGAAGGTGGAGGTTTATACTGATGCGGATTGGGCTGGGAGTGTTGATGACAAAGTGGTCAACAAAGTGGGAGGAAACCTTGTCTCCTGGAGAAGTAAGAAACAAAGTGGTCTCCTGGTCAAGTGCTGAAGCAGAATACAGGTCCATGGCCAATGGAGTGGCTGAAATCCTATGGCTAAGATCTCTACTTGAGGAGTTGGGTATTGAGTATGAGAAGCCCCTGATGTTGTACTATGATAATCAAGCCGCCATTAATATAGCACATAATCCAGTACAGCATGACAGAACCAAACGCATTGAAGTTGACCGCCATTTTGTGCGAGAGAGGGTCTCATCTCAAGAAGTATGCCTCTCTTACATCACATCCAGTATGCAACTAGCAGACATTCTTACTAAAATCGTATCAAGAAAGAAGCTAGAGGTGGATCCATCCAAGTTGGGAATGATGAACATATACTCCCAACTTGAGGGGGAGTGGAGAGAACATTGATGTGAGCCCAACAGCTGTGGTCCCACTCTGTCCGTAGGGTAGAATGTATCTAGTCACAGCTGTGGTTATTTTGCTATTCTGTTATTTCTAGTTTCAGTTTTATATTGTTTGTTATTTGTTAGCAGTTATGATGTAAACACCAAGGGCAGATATGTCCTTTCATGTAACTAGCATAACCTATATATATTAACTTAAACTGGCGGCGGCAGTATATTGGCATTCTGTTCTTCTCCTCAAAATTTGTGTTCTATTACTCTTCCATCACTCTTTTTTCTACATCTTCTTCACTTCTCTTCTCATCGAACCTAAAATCTCTTAGTGATCAAGACTGAATAGCAGTCTTGAAAACCTACAGACCATAAGAACCATTAACTTAAGGTTTGGTCTTTCAGATTGTTCTCTTTTAAATTTCTGGTCTCTTGAGACTCTGAAAATCCCTTGCCCTGTCTACTTCCTTCCTTTTCCTTTGTTGTAAGACTTACTTAATAGCTGCTGTTACAGTTACAGTTACAGTTACAGTTACCTGTTTTTTCTTCTTTCTTTCTTATTATTATTTTGATTCTAGGATATGCCACCAGGGGCATACTTGTAATTTCACTCTTTTATGAAGTTAATATAAATAGAAAACTGGCGACTGCCAGTATATGCTTTTTCTCTCTCAACCGTACCTCTCTCTTTCTCTCTCTCTCCCAATCCCCACGAATCACCACATGGTATCAGAGCAGGTTCTCTGGGTTGAAAAAGACCTACAATCCCTCCTGCCCAGTTCTTAAGTGTTTGGACGTGGTTGTTTCTACAGAAACCCTAGCAGGTGTCTGGCGGTTGTTTCTGCAGAAACCCTAGCAATGTTTGGTGGCAATTTTTTGGGAAACCCTAGCAGTTTTTTGTGATCTCTTTTTCCTAGCCGTAATAGCAAGAAAACCCTAGTCGGAGAAGGGTGATTCTAGTGCAGACTCCTCTGTTCAATGCTGTGAAGTCAAGTTCAGATTAGCACCTTCGTACAAGTGCTGAACAGGTGTGTTTTTTGTTTCAGTTTGTCTCAGCCTTCTTTGGCCAATGGTGCGTAGGGCTCATGCCTTGATTATATAGTTATTTGTTTGGATGTTGGATGGTTAGAGTGTGTGAACTACAGTCAGATTGATTGTAATGACTGTATTGGTGGTGCTGAACCGATTACCGGACTGATTTATTGTTCTGTTTGGACGTTGTGTTGACTGAACCCCTTGTTCTCAGCAATATTTAGTGTTCTTTCGCTCACATTCTAGGAGTAAAACTGTTATGGGCCCGGGAATAGGATCTCGTCACCGGTCGGTCCACGAGGAAAAGCTCTTGTTTTCCCTTGTTCCTCCCCTTCCTAGCTGAACCTATCTTGGCGTCCTAGAGGGTGATTTGTCCAAGAGATCACCGAACTCTCCTTTTACTCTTTTTCTTGACTGGAAATTTGATATCTTTATTCAATAATTTCAGCTCCTTAAATAGGAGATTACAAGAGGTAAGAGTCCTCCTTGTAGGAAGACTCCTTGATAACTAAACTGCTTACAGATAAGATAGATAAGACTCCTAGATAAGACTAACTAAGCTGCTTACAAATAAGATAGATAAAACTCCTAGATAAGACTCCCTTACTCAAGAAGGATAAAACTCCCTAAGATAAATTAGACTCTATACTAATCCTTATTGGAACAGATAAGAGTAAGAAAGCAGATAAGATAAGGATAAGGTAAGATGAACTATGGCTAGCTAGATAATCTGATGAGGGCTCCATGTTACTGCTGCTGCCGACAGTGGTACTTCTTCCCCACGAATGCGTCCATAACATTACTCCCCTCCTAGACTATGAGGTTGTCCTCAAGCTCGA
Source organism: Nelumbo lutea (assembly GCF_056320005.1). NCBI lineage: Eukaryota > Viridiplantae > Streptophyta > Magnoliopsida > Proteales > Nelumbonaceae > Nelumbo > Nelumbo lutea. The sequence goes on from NC_142684.1 coordinate 143,454,061, forward strand.
AATCTGGATATGTGTCTTGGAGTTCAGTCAAGGGAATCCAGGAAAGATGGAATGATTTAGCCCTCCTGGATTGGGTTCCAATGAAGGGGGTTCATCCTCATCGTCCTCTTGTTCCACCAAGAAGCAGAAAAGTCTTTTGCACTAGTGCCCTGCTGAGTAGAGTTCATCACATTTAAAACATTGTCCCCTCGCCCTGCGTTCCACCATCTCAGCCCTGGACAAGTGATTAATAGGGGGTGCAACAACGCTGCTCCCCTCACTGGATGCTGATCTGGAATTGTGGCTCATCTGTGGTTTCCGTTCTTGGCTGGCTGCTGAAGATGGAGCCATTCCGAGTGGTTCCGGGGATGCCCATGCGGATGGAGGCCGCCCCATACTGAAGGTTCCGCGGCTGAGCTGCATCTTTCGTTCGAAGGCGCGAGCTAGATTCATGGTTGTAACCAGGTTGGGGGGTGTTGCATCTCCACATCCACCCTCAAGGGTTTTGCTAACCCTGCGGTGAACATGTCTACCTACTGGTCTGGTCGTACCAAGGCTGCTCTGGAAAGGAGGATCTGGAATTGGCGCTGGTATTCAGCCACCATTCCCGTCTGTTTGAGGTTGATCAGTTCACCTAATGGGTTGCTCATCAATGGGGGCCCAAACCTGAGGAGGCAGTAGGATTTGAATTGGGTCCAACTGAGCCCGGGTTCCTCCTGCTCCAATTTATAAAACTAGAGCTGCACCTCCTCCGTCATGTGGAATGCGGCCAAGCTTACCTTGTCGTTGTCCCCTGTCCGTTGGTTGCCGAAGAACTGCTCGCATCTGTACAACCATCCCAAAGGATCTCCGACACCGTTGTATGAAGGGAACTCCAGCCTGCTGTACTTGGGAACGACCGCGGCTACCGGGGCGACGACCTGCTATTCGTCGAACGACTCCGTCAAGTCTGGTCGGCGACTGTTTGTGGTTACAGCCCCTTCTGGATTCCTCTCCTTTTTAGAGAAACACGACTCCAGCAAGCGTCACAGCTCCCGGACATCGTCTTTGACCTCACGAACCTCCACTCTGGTTTCCACAAGCCTATGCTCTAGTTTGTGGACCCTGGATGATAGCTGCTCTAGATCGCCCATGACGTTTGGCTCTGATACCAAGTTGTTATGGGCCTGGGAACAGGATCTCATCATGGGTTGGTCCACGGGGAAACCCTCCTGTTTTCCCTTGTTCCTCCCCTTCCTAGCTGAACCTATCTTGGCGTCCTAGAGGGTGATTTGTCCAAGAGATCACCGAACTCTCCTTTTACTCTTTTTCTTGACTGGAAATTTGATCTTTATTCAATAATTTCAGCTCCTTAAATAGGAGATTACAAGAGGTAAGAGTCTTCCTTGTAGGAAGACTCCTTGATAACTAAACTGCTTACAGATAAGATAGATAAGACTCCCAGATAAGACTAACTAAACTGCTTACAAATAAGATAGGTAAGACTCCTAGATAAGACTCCCTTACTCAAGAAGGATAAAACCCCCTAAGATAAATCAGACTCTATACTAATCCTTATTGGAACAGATAAGATAAGAGTAAGAAAGTAGATAAGATAAGGTAAGATGAGTTGCGGCTAGCTAGATAATCTAATGAGGGTCCCACGTTACTGCTGCTGCCGGCGGCGGTACTTCTTCCCCACGAATGCGGCCATAACAAAACCCTGAGTTGTTGTTCACATTCTGATTGTGGCAGCTATGTTGTTGGGTGATATTTGGATTGGTTTTCAGTAGTATTCAATGGAAAGTCATGAATTACCTTCATCGGGGGCTACACCAACCCGCAACACAGCGGGTATGGGAGGTGAAAACATGGTTTTTCCCATGATAATTACCCCTTTAAACGGTCTGAACTACCTGGACTGGGCTAAGAGTGTAAAACTCTATGTAACGGCAAGGGGTAAAGCTGGTTACATCAATGGAAGGGTAAAAGAACCCAAGGGTGAGACGGCTGAACACGATAGGTGGGACCAAGAAAACAATATGGTGATGTCTTGGCTCCTCGCAGCCATGGAACCTAATGTGAAAAAGAATTTTATGTGGGCAGACACCGCCAGTGAGATTTGGGAACAGGCCAGAACTACCTATTCTGAGCAAAGGCATTACGCCAAGGTTTACTAGTTGCAAGCTGAATCCTCAACATGTAAACAGGGAAACCGTAGTTTGTCCTCATACTATTCAGCCCTTACCTCCATATGGAAGGAGTTGGACCATTATCAGGCCATAGAGTGGAAGCACGATGATGATACTAAGGCCTACAGGAAGCTGGTCTCTCAGCAATGGGTGTTTGCTTTTTTGTTGGGACTGAACCCTGCATATGAACCGTTGAGGGTGCAAATCCTAGGAAGCAAAGAGTTTCCTACGGTTCACGAGGTATACTCCTTTGTCCAATCTGAAGAAAGCAGGCGAAATGTGATGGTTACAGCTGAGGGGGAGCAACAAGTTGCCTTGGCTACAATGAATAATAGTTCAACAGGAAAGAAAAGTGACCCTAAGAAGGCGGATGATAAAGATAAGCTATACTGTACCCACTGTAGGCGTTCTCGACATACACGTGACACTTGTTGGGCCATCCACAAGAAACCCAAGTGGGCAGCAAAGAATCAAGAACAGGGTAAAGGTCATTTGAAGAAAATAAGCACAGCACATGTGGTAACCCAAGACACTCAAGTTGCCGGTAGTACCCGATACCACCCTAATAAGTCTGACCCCAAGAAGGATATAATGAATTCATTCAGAGAGCACCTGGAATCTTATGGTAGGGCCTTGCGGCAAATGGATAGCTCAGTCACTGGTACTCCCTCCACTTCATTTGCATCCACTTTAGGTAATATGGCTTCTGCATTCCATGTTACTCCCACAGATTCCCCTTGGATCATTGACTCAGGGGCCTCCAACCACATGACCTATAAGCCTAACTTATTCTAGTCTTATAGCCTTTTGTCAGGAAGGGATAGAGTGAGACTTGCGGATGGTTCTTTTTCTTCCATTGCAGGCCGAGGATCCATATCCCTTCCCCATGGCCTTAACCTAAATTGTGTATTGCATGTCCCTCAACTTCCCATAAACTTGCTTTCAATTAGTAGCATTACAACATCCTTAATATAGAGGTTGGATCCCAACTATTAGGCATAGCTGAGGTGTAGTTCTGGTGTCATCAGATATTGTCTCAGAACTTAGTCAAATCCAACAACCTATGGTCAATCAACAGGAATCCAATGGATGATACAAAATGGTCTTATAAAAATAATTGAAAAGGGACTATAAGGAACCTTTCCCTGTTAGTCATGAGACAATAGCCTAATCATTCCCTTACAGACGGAACATCCACATTTTAAACTCCTGAAAGCTTCTGTTCCCAACCGGGAACCTTCCACCAGAAGTGAGGCATAGATATGCTATGACAGAAACTGAGGGCCACGAAGCGCCAGACTAGGGCCTACAGCCTTCCACCTTAATGATGGCTTCATAATTTTTTGAAGTACACTTCTACTATCCATAGTTTACCCATGCTCCCACATCTCTTTCTAGAAGTGTCTTACCTCAATAAGACACTTCACCTTCCTCATAATAGAAGATGCATTGGGTCTCCTCAATGTAAATACACAACATCAGAGGGATATTTTGAAAATGCCAATGTATGATGAGTAAATCTAGGACTCACAACCATGCCTTTTCAAAGAAATAAGCATATATGAAGGACAATGGTGGTACATTTTGGTCCCTTGGTGTTTTATTGGGTTACATAGGGTCATAGTGCAAATTGAGAAGTAATTACAGATGAACCTAATTTCAGTATCCCAAAGTTCCATATTTTGTCAAAGCTGGTGGAATATTCATTACATTCCAGATTCTAATTGAGGCATGGATTATGTGCACACCTAATAAAGGGTGAACAGCTCGTGAAATTTGAGCAACTCACAACTGAGATATTCTCAAGTGGCTCAAATGAATCAACTATTGCATTTCCATTTAGTAGGTAAAACAATTAAATAATGAAATAGTTGAGGGTCTGTTAATCAACTGATATAGATGAATAAGAAAGGAAAGAATTCGTGGGGAAACAAACCAATTATCAATTCCTATGCCAAGTTCAGAATTTTTTGGGTGAAAGCATATTGTCATTGCTTCAGTTTTTTATATCTTTTCTAGTCATAGGCCTCCTAAAATAGGGTTCTTAAAGCTGTTCAGGAATTTTCTGTTATTTCGAAATTACAATTCATGGCAACTCTAGACTTACAATTTGTAGTAACTCTTGTAATTACTATTTTTAGTAAGCTCATAGATTACTATTTTTAGTAATTTCTGATGTCTTTTAAATTAAGTTATAAAATGTAGAGTTGTTTAGGAGTTAGAGTCCTTATTTTCATTGTGGTTATATGGATTTGTCATAGTTATAAAACTATTACAAGTTGTTTTGGGTCAGCTTCCTGGTCCAGATTGGAGTATGTAAAGGGATAGCCAAGTCAATAAGTTGAGTATATAAATAGAACCATTGCAATTGGAGTTTATCGAGAGTTGATTTGATGAAATAAAGTTTGGGTTAGTGAATTCTGGTTGTTGCTAGAAATTTTCTCCCTCCCTCCACACCCCCTCTCTTTTCTCTTCCTCTAAGTGATCTGTCTCTTCGTTGTTTACCCCTAACAGAAAGTGTTCTCTCTCATCTATTGTCCTGCTCATTCTTTGGTGGACAGCAAGTTGTCTACTTGTCTTTCCATCTCCATCCATATTCTTCCTATTTAATCACCCACAATCCCTTATTCACCCCACAAATCCCACCACTAGATCGTAAGTTAGTATGACCCCTAGCAGCCTACCCTGTCCTACATCATCAACTCAACTTCAGTTTCGACCACTAAGGATCTTACAACCACCTGAAAAACTTATTCACCAAAGGCACAATAATACATCATTCAGTTCAGCCACTTCAGAATATTCCTAAGCACATTAGTCTACATTTGATCTTCATCACTTGCATTATCTACATACTTTGAATAGCTTCAATTTGTTCTACAGATCTGACAAACTCTCCTATATCCTAAACTTGTATGAAACATTATTTACCAAGAGGTGTCCTTAAGTAATGTTTTGGCAAATTGGGATTGTTCTCCAGGGCTACTATCTCAGAATATGACTCATACCCAGGTCCAAGTTCCATAAAAAAAAAAAAATTAAAAAATAAAAAACTCTTTCTTAGGCAACAACAAATGTTATGCTAATCTCGTCACCACATCAAGGGAGTCAAGTTTTAACTTGTAGCACACAATGTACTCCTAAAGGCTCAAAGCAATATTTCATGCTCTCATAGTCTATTGCAAGTGGCATATTACATAAGTTATTTATTTTATAAATTTTCTAGTTTGCAAGATCTAGACACAAGTAATTCTAACATGCAAAAGTCTAAGCGAGTACCAGATGTTCGAGGAACTGGAGCTATATATGCCCCATATGCTCTATCACCAGCTACTGGGATGTCAGACTTGTTGAAATTCACTGCAAATTGAGGTTTTGCTTTCAATCCACCACTTTTAATCAGGCGCACAAATCTCAAGAGAGTTTCTTCAGGAAGGGTAAGCGACCCTGCATTTAGCTCAATTATGTCAAACCCCAGATTTTTGCATTCCTGCAGAAAACATGTGTTAGAAAAAGTGAAGTTGCTTTCCCCGACCAATAAAATAATAGGGATAAGATTCCGACTCTTTCTCTACCTCCACATATTGTTTGAAAGCAGATGGTCCTCCACGAATCAAATGTTCAGCCCAGTCTCCTGTACTTACATATACATTATGTCTGTGAGCCATGTCAGTTACTTCTTTGATAAAAGCTTTTGGCATCAAACTGTGTGAGCCTCCAGCGAACTTCAATCCATCAACAAAATCTCCCATGGATTCAAAAATATCCTATAACGAATATAGAAGATGTTAGTATTAATCAAAAAACAATATAGAAGATGTTAGTATTACTAGGGTGATGAAATAAGATGTGGCTGGACTTTGCTTTCTCGGGCTTCACGTAGCTTTTATAAGTCTTTAGGTGGCAAAGATGGGATTTGACCCAAGTTACAGGGTACGAACACCTCCTCCCACATACACAACACAAAAGACTTCACCAAGCAGAGACCATTGAACAATGTTTAGTAGATATTTAATAAAATTCAATTAATCTATCCGAGAAATATTAAGAGTGAAGGGATAGGATATCCATCACATAGACGCCCAAATCTTGCGGAATTGACTGGGCGAATTTCAAAAATTTCTCTCATCCTTGCAGGGAATTGAATTCCCTATTTTAGAAAAACATATTTTTCAATGATCAATCTTGAACCATGAACCAAAAAGGAGTAGGAGGGAGGGTGTACCTGATACGAAGAAACGGTATCTCCCAATGGAAGTGCTCACGCCCAATGAATGATCCAAAATTTGCTCCCACTGAAGATGGCGCAGTGCAGGATGGAGCAGAATCAGCAATGTTCTTCCAAAAGAACTTGACCCTTCACAAGAATCAACAAGATGGCTTGTGAATATAGCTCCAATCAATCTTTTCCCCAAAAGATTGGTATCAAGATCAAATCTTGATTACTCCTGTAGAGAGTAGGAGATCGAACTACTGGAGGTGGCGGCTGCAGGAAGGAGGCGGCAAGAGAGTATTCGCAGGGTGCAGAATTCTCTCTTCTTGTGATTTCAACTCTGAAGAGTATTTAACATCAATCAATAATAGTTGCCGCCCCTTTCTCCTTTCGTAATCTTAAAGGGATCAGCTCCTAATCCCATTAGGAGTTGCTGATCCAAATCATATTTGGATTAGAAGTCCCCTTTTAAGTGATAAAGGATAACCCTTATCTTATCTGCAGATCAGATCAACCATCTCCTAAACCAATTAGGAGGCTTCCAGATCTAAATCTCATTTAGATCTTGGACTCTCTAAGTGGATAGGGTCTAGGCCTCAATCCTATCAGCTGATCTATTTCAGAATTCGCCCCCATTTTTAATTGACTGATCAAATCAGCCCAGTTCAAAATGGGCTTAAGGCCCATTTAAGGTTATATACTCACTTAGCCTTTCAAACTGCTGCCCAGTTGGGCTTTCTTGTATGGCGTGGGACCCAAACATTGATCTACACATCAGTCCCATGGGTTCAGCCCAGCCTTTGTTATAAGGCCTGGCCGAATACGCTGTTATGGACAGTGCACCCCCTGAAACCCATCTTATGGGTTCTATGGGCCCAACACTTACCCTAAGTGGTCCTTGGGCCAAACCACCTTGTAACACCCAAGGACTGTGGGTAGATGCAAGATTAATCCATCAGGTATTATCCTCAATGGTCTTACACTTAACCTCTCAGCCTATAATGATCAAACACTGCCCAACAAGAGAAAACCTCTCCCTCGACTACAAGGAACAGTGTTGCACTCTCTACTTATATGGATCCCGGAAATTAAAACCTTCTTGCAAACATTTCGAAACCATAAAATATATATACTTTTATGTCTCAATTAAAATATATTTTGCAAAACAAATCTCAACGATTGAAATCGGCTGCCAACAGTCTTGGTTTCCATTAGAGAGAGTGCATCCCCGATCATTACCTTTGTCCGACAAAGGGCCTGATCCTGTCACTATGATCACCCACTCAGATGAATTCTCAGACTGTCCCAACATACCCAGGTTTTGATTCCCACTAAGGATCTCACTGATTGGTATATCAAAGACAACCCAATCCGACACCTAGTGCAGTATCATAATCAAGTCTAGGGGTCGGGTGTAACTTTCCAGTTTTGCCCATCAATCTCTAAGGTCCAGGGCAATACTAGAAATCTGGTCCAGTTCATAAATTCAATTAATCATACACTGTATGTGCCTAGGGTCTCACCCTGGCAGCTGAGACAGGCCACCCCAACCGACTTGATGGCACCACAGTATCAGCCTTGTCAGAATAGATCTCCCCAGACCGACCCACTGACTGTGAACATTCTAAACTAACACGAGTCTCATTAAGTGTTCAGTTTAAGTGTATTATACAGAAACATACCAAAGGAATATGAATCAAATATGCACTTTTATTCATTTACAATAAACTCATAAAGTATATCATTTTGATTGAAACTAAGGGCATACAAAACTGTCTAACAAAGAGGTCAAAACACATAACCATTTTCTTTTACAAGGACTTGAATTTCATAGTTCAGTTTAAAATTAAGCCATCAAAGACAGTTTGAAGCACAACTTAAAAGTAAAATACGGCATGTGAATTCTTCGTTTTGATTTCGCTCAATAAGCACAAAATATAGAAATATTAATGAAAAAGTGAAACGGGATAAGTAAGTGCATTCACCATTTTCATGCTCCCAATAAGATGAAATACATACACATCGAAAAGAACTCATTGTAAAATTTAAAAAGAAAGATGAAGTGCGTAATTAGTAAGAAGAAAGCCTCGTCGGTTCAACAAAAATATAGTTCCACTTAAGAGAAACTGCTTTTGATGAAAACAAAGCTTTAGTTGACAAATTACGATAACCCAGTTGCATGACAGTTAAAATACGATCATTTCCGAAGCTCAAATAAATTTACGTCAATGCCTTATTTATCAGCGACAAACTAATTCGTTAACATTTTTTCACCAAGAAAAAAATAATAATTCATTAGTCAACAAAGAAATTTCATTGCCCATTATCTTATCTTAATAAAATAATACCCAAATCTGAAATTAGCTTTCCTGGATATTCTCCTTAAGAAAAAATGGCACCTAAACTTGCCAAAAATACTTACAATTAATATGATAAAGATCAAATTAAAGAAAGCAATAACATATGCAGATGCTGATATGCAAAGAGGAGAAACAAATTTTGCAGATGAGAGGAATGGCCATTAAAAGGAGAAGGAGACCTGAAGAACATTTTGGCTCAAAAGAGTGTAATGAGGGCCCCTCATCTCCGTGACTCCATACCTCCGAGGCTTCTCTGGTCGATCTTCATCTTCATAGAAGCTCTTCCATCGATACGCAGACATATTTTCAAGAAATTCGAGCGGGAGTTCGACAGAAACACGACACGATCACGATCACGATCAGCTCATGAGTCAGATATTTTTCGCAGTTTCTTCCTCTATTTTCTTTGTTTTGGTTGTTTCAATTCTCAGAGGCTCCCGAAGCTTTGAGCTTGTTCTGGAAAAGTCTGTGTGACTGTGCCACAGCTCGTGGCCAACGACAATTGGCTCCTAGCGCACAAGAATGTCTCGACAAGATAAAATTACGAAATTATCCTTGGAAGATGTTTTCATGTTTCAGGCAACGGTGAGCTAGATGATGAAATGGATAAGTTGTCCCGCGGACGACCGGCTTCTGAGTTCTGAAGTGGTCCAAGTGGATAATGACATCGGTCTCCTTAAGGTTGTGTTTGGTTGCAATGTTATGAATGCACATGATTTGAGTGTAAATCCTTACCTCTTTTTGTTTCAAATCTCAGCTTATTTTGTTTGGTTCTATTATAAATGAAGTAAATAAATAACGACACAAAGCAGAATAAAGTAAAATCCAAAATAAACATAAATAAAAATGTGCATTTCTTTCAATTGTATTCCAATACATTTATATTAATACAAATAAAACTGCACTGCAATCAAACACAGCCCAAAGTTCAGTTTGAGATATAGTGTGCAAAACCTTGTATTTTTTATTGTTCTGTCTATATTTGCACTTTATATTTATACTCTTTGTTAATTTATTTGGGCTTGACCAAAAAATATTACAGGAGGAGGAGGGGCTCTCTTTCAAAAGGGGTGAAGACTCAAGCCCCATTTGGTGTGTCATTCCATGTGGTCTATCAGTTATTTACAAGTTTGATAGACTGTAATTCGGTCTTTTTCCATTTGGTTTGTAATAAATCTAGCCACCAAAAGTCAATATGTTGAAAAGATGTAAAAAGCCCAAAATAGACAATTTTTGAAAAACTCGAAATGGAATTCTTGCATTTTTTTCTATTTGTTTTCACGCAAAAAGACATGCTTTAACCAAATGAGTTTCAAACCGCTCAGATCTTAATGCAAAAACTCAATATGTTTTTTAACTGTCAAAATTACCGGAAGATCTTCTCAAAAAGACTTGCAAAATAACCCCTCAGTTTAGCTGGTTGAATTGCATTGGAGTGCTCCTGACAAACCATAAAAACGCTGAAGCTGACAGCCCACTGACCATCGGTTGGGATTTCCGGATTTTTCTATCAAACAAGGCTTTTAGGCCGTCCGTGTAGATCCCATCTAAGAAAATCAAAAGCTGTTGCATTTCAGCCCTTCCAAAACAGGCATTAAGAGTTGATTTATAACAGCTGAAGCGGCTGAACTGAATATTTTATTCCTTTGTCTTTTAGTGCTAGTTTAGGATTTAGTGTAGTTTTCATTTTTCAAAGAAGGCTCCACACAAACTAGTTCACATCTCCACCCCACAGCACATCCCACCGTATATTAAGAACATATCCCGATAATAGTACCAGAATCAATGATGTCATCATTGAAAAATGTTCCCAATACACGGCCAAAATGTGTTGTGAGGCGTTGTGGGGCTGAGATGTGATCTCCACATAAACCACCTATAAGCCATGCTTAGTGAAAACTCCAAAAGAGCCCAAATCAGTTCTGTCAGTTCAAAGCAGCTAAACCAGTTTAACTGAATTCTTAGATCAACCTTTCAAAATGGCTCTTAGTAAATAAGTTTTGGATAAATTATAAAAACTCCCTATACTATGGGGTTAGTGGCAATTACCTCCTAAATTTTCTTTTGTGACACCCTCCCCCCCCCCCAAACTTTCACTTTACGACAATACCCCCTAACATTAAATCAGATGATGGAATGTATTAAATTACCAAAATATCCACCTAAACCTTTCTTTTTTTCTTTTCCTCGCCCTTTTCTCTTAAACCCTAATTGACCCAAAAATACTTTCATTTTCTCCAAAAAACTGTCTAAAATAAAAGAATCATTTCAATGACATAGAAATACAATTGTTTTTCTTTTTAAATTCTTATATCATTTACCTACCATGAACGTCTCTCTTCATCTTAAAATATAAAAATTATCCCTTCTTTTTTTTCAATAATTATGAAAAACCAAATGAAACCTTAAATTGATAACCATTGAAAAAAAAAAAAAAACTCTACGAGAAATAGCTTGGTGGCATTACAATAACATGATCCGCATGTTGATATGTTTCTTTGATCAAGTTTACTATTATTATGAATTAGACCTGTTCATGGGCCCATTCTTCATTGGGCTTGAAGATATTTTGAGGCCCAGGACTCGAGCTCAGGTTTGATTCGTTTAAAGTTTGAACATATAATAAATTTTGCTTGGATTTGAATGCAAAGTTTATTTCCTAGCTTCACGCTTTATTTAAATGATGGGTTGGGGCTCGGGGCATGGACATTTTCTGTTGACAAGTGGTAATATGAATATGTGTTGACAAGCCTAAAACCTGTTCATGGTTCATACTGTGGACATGATCGGCTGATTGGTGGCAGTATGTGTCGACAATCTCCATAAATTTTGACAGAACAAAGCCTGGAACCTGACTCAACCTGAACCTGAGTCCATTCATGCTCAATCACTTCTAGGCTCCAATAATTTGAGAATGGGGAAGCAACTCCCCCGTGGAAGCTCCCAATTATAATCCAAGGGATTGAAGCCTAGATAGAGTTTTGCGTAGTGGCATGCATTGGCTTTCAGTTGAGTAACTTTGCGAGTTGAATGCCTGTACAGCTTCCCTGCCTACTGTCTTTCCTCTTTCTGTAATTAGAAAGTCCGTCTTTAACATTTACAGTTGCAGCAGTCCTTGTGAAGATTAGGTCGTTGTTTTATTTTTTCAGAATTCTTTAAATAAGGAATTACTAAAATATATGTTATATTTAATTCCATTATTAAAATAACATTGAAACATATTAATCACTAGGCTTACTAAAATATATGTTATATTTAATTCCATTATTAAAATAACATTGAAACATATTAATCACTAGGCTGCGTTTGGTTTGAAGAAAAAAATAAATAAGGAAAGAAAAGGCAAAGTATGGAAACTCTGTACAGGTTTCTTTACTTTTTCCTTCAAACCAAACACAGCCTAAAGCATCAAGATTAAAATTTATAATCAGAGATATAGTGGTTGGAAAGATATGGGATCTTTTGAAAGTAAAAAAGCAAATGAACATGGGAGAGCATAGCATCCAGCTGCACATGAAAATATCTCCTTATGAATTTAACATACAAGTATGGAAGATGTTCCTCGTGCTCTCAACATGTTTGTATGTCTTTTTCTTATTGCTTTCAGCTGATCCATAAAAGGGAAATAGACATGGAGATACCACATTTGATTAACATGCCAATCTGTTTTAATTATGGTCCAACAGTACTTTTTTTTAAAAGATAAAGATACCTTTAAACACTCAAGTGGTGTTTCACAATTGCTAGAAAAAGCAAAATGCTCGAAGAGGTTCTGAATTTAAGGCCCATTTGTTAATAGGAATAAAGGTCTGGAATAGGAATAGAAAAGGCCCATTCCGATTCCCAATTGTTTGGTTGGGTGGAATCAGAATTTCATTCCCGTTCCTGGTGGAATGGCATTCGCCCATTTGAGGTAATGGTCATTCCCTCCTCCTCCCTTGGGAATAAAATCTCATTCCAGCTGATTCCAATTCCCCTTTCCATTTTTGTCTGAACCAAAACAACTATGGGAATAGACCATTTGGTTCTGATTCCAAGGGATTTTTATTCTGATTGCAATTCCGATTCTGGCTGTGAACCAAACGGGCACTTAAATACACTCCATTCAAAATTTCAGTGCACAACTTGCCACCCTACTTATTTGCAATGACAAAACATAGTCAATGAGGTGAACATTGCACACCTAAGGCCATTTTTATTTGCACTTTGCAGTACACTTTCATTTGCACTAACACAAATGCATGAGAGTGCAAATGAAAATAATGCAAATTCTGGTTTAACTTTTGATTTTTCTTTTCTTTTGGTAGACAAATTGGCCACAGCCAGCAAGGCTGACACCTTGGATTCACTTTTGTTTTGGGTTTTGCTTCACCTCTGATTTTATTTTACTTCATCTACAATACAAACAAATAACATAAGGCAAAAGCTAAAACAAAAATAAGTTGGAACTTCTAGTCACATAGTTTTAAGCCCGTGCACATGAAATTGCAGTGCAAACAAACCATGCCTAAAACTTTTTTTTTGCTGGAAAATATAATTTAATCTATTAGATAACGTAAATACAAGGAGGAGGATGTTCTTCCCAAACTCCATAAGTTTTAGTCCCCAAACACCAAGTAGCAACTTTATGAGCTAGTACATTGATGTTTCTTTTAACATGGGAAAAAAACAATAGGCAATGCAAGTCAGCAATAGTCTTTGCATCGCTCAACAAATGCCTCCATCTCCATGGTACCATGTTGACTTGGAACCTTGAATGAGTGTAATCACCGATAAGCAATCACCTTTGATTTGTATCTGTCTCCCACAATATATAATCGGTTGTTGTCTCCACTGCCAAAAGTAAAGCTCGCATTTCTGTTGTTTTTGCATCCATCGCTTTGATAGAACAAGCTCATGCAATGAGAAGTTCCCCTGGTTATCAATGGCCACACAGACCGCTGCTCCAAGTCCCAAATGAAAAGCACCATCGAACCAGATATAAACATCTACTTCATGATTCTTCGTTCACGGATGACAGTGCGCATCAACTGGGTTTGTTACAGTAGGTGCACCCCAAAATTGTAAGTCTTGCAAAGATTTCCGAATTCGTTCCACAACCTCCATAGGTTGAACTTGTTTTCCTTTGAATTGGCACTCGTTCCTTGTCAAAGCACAAGTGTACGTACCTGCAGCAAACGATAATCAAGTTTTCCGGCCAAGAGCACACTGAATCATCGCAAGTAGTATGAGAATGCCAGCATATCACTCCAAACCACACAGCTTTAGAAAAAGCACAAGATAAGAACAAATGCTCCACTGTTTCTATATCTCCATTACAAAAGATGCAACACCGATCCACATAATCACTCCACCACCTATTCTTGGTCAACACCACTGCTTGCAATAATTTCCAAAGAAACAGATGCACGCAAGGATAGATTTTAGCTTTCCAAAATTTCACCCAAAAGGCCCATTCCCACAACTCTAGAAAACCATGCATCACTAACATCGTGCAGCAAGATTTAACAGTGAATTGTCCACCTCGTTCATTCACCCAAAGCCACTCATACCCCTGCGTAGTCAGTTTAGAAACGCTAACCTTTTTGATTGCCACCTGAATATCATTAGGAAAAGAGAGCTTCTAACAGGTTTTCATTCCACTCTCGAGAGTGTGTAAACAATTCACTTACAAGATCCACACCCAAATTCTCATTTCTTAGAGAATTGGGTCTGATTTTACAAACCCCTTTCTAGAACCAGGAAGAAGACCCCCTAACTGGTGCATTGAAGAAGGTGTTGTGGTTACAGTATTTGGTTTTAAGCAATTGGACCCACGCCGCATCCTCCTCTGTAAGAATTCTCCACCCCACCTTACACAACAAAACATCATTAACATATTTTAACCTGCGAAGCCCTAGCCCTCCAGCATTACTAGTGGAGCAAGCTTTCTTCCACCCCAAATTCCTACCAAACGTATTAATACTCTCAACCAAGATTTTAAAAATTGACCCAGAATCAGAACCATTTTAGCCACCATTTTTTGGGCCAGTGGTTCAACTGTCCACGGCCCCTTCCAACTTAAAAAAATAAAAATATTAAAAAAATAATTGAAATAAAAAATGGCCAAAACTATCAGGTCAACGGTTCGACCACCTAGGTCAACAGGTTATTAATCAAATCGATGGTTTTTGGTCAAGGACCGGGTTAAGATAAAATGGAACCAGTTGTCTGGATGGTTCTCGATCCGAACGATCCCACCATCTAGGTCAAAAGACGGTTCAAAAACACTGCTCTCAACATAAGTTTCTTAATTTTTAGTTTACAGTGGTTTTCAGCATTCCACTTTCAACCTCTATTTTTCCACCACCTAGGTGTTATTGTTAATTTATTATTAATTAGGGTATCTTTTTTTTTATCTGGAACAGTAAATACTCTTCTCACAAAAGAGAATCGTTGTTATTTTGTGATTTTATTTATTCATACTGTCCCCAATTTTACTATCATTGTAATGGCATTATTGTCATTAACAACTTAATTGCATCTATTTAACACCACTCTCCTTTAGTCTGTCTGCTTTAATTATCTCTTTATCTTGATGATGATGAAATGCACCCTTTCCCTGGTTATGCTGCATTGTTCAGTCCTAAGATATATATATATATATATATGAGCACATGACAAGAGAAACAAATAGAAGTGTCAAAGAAATCTGTGAGCATAGAGAACGTCAATGTAGGAGGATGGAATATTTAGCCTTTCGATGGTTTCAAATATTCGTTTTACATGCATGTGAATCCACTTTGGCCGTCGATGCTGATGCCACCCCTCATTGAGCTGGTAATACCCTACTTTCCTTGTCTCCCATGAAAGGAATCAAAGATCAAAGAGAGGAGAAGAAAGTAGGAGAAAAAAATGTAAATAAACAGAGCTATGAAGGCAAAAGAAGCTTTTTCTCACTTGTTACAGCTAACCTCTTCCACATGCACTATTTATCAATAGTCTATATATCCTCTTCGGCTTTATTCTCCTTTCCCATGTCATTCCAGTCCAACAAGAGAGCTCTCGCTCCTCGCTGAGTAATTGTCATAACAGATTCGACATCGTTTCTTTTCTCATTGGGAGCTCCAGATTTGGTAAAATGGCGAGACCAGAAGCTGCTCTCATCTGTCTCTTGATCATGGCTATGGATATCACAGCCGGAATACTTGGAATCCAAGCAGAAATTGATCAGAACAAGGTAAGATGTTCTCTTCACACGAAAAGGGAAAATGATAGAAGAAAGGTAAAGCTAGATATTTTCATTCAGATAACATGAAGTAATTTTGGTTTTCATCACAATTTTCCTTACGAAATTTGCAGGAGAAACATATAAGGCTGTGGATTTTTGAGTGCAGAAACCCAAGTTATGAAGCTTTCAAGTTGGGATTAGTAGCAGCAGCCCTTCTGGCACTAGCCCATGTTCTTGCAAACTTGATTGGCGGGTGCGTGTGTATTTGTTCCCAGATGGAGTTGGAAACAGCTTCGGCTAACAAGCAATTAGCAGTGGGTTGCCTCATCCTCTCCTGGTATGCACTGTATTATTTCACATCAGCTTATGGTATCTTAATTTCCTTCTCAGAGCTTCACCAGTTAGTGACAGGCAAATCGCTTGAACACCAACCACTAAAAAAGAAAACAAATTCTTGGGTCCATATTGACATGATCCATATATCGAGTATAATCTTTGGATCTTAAAGAGGGATACCCAAGGAAAATATTGAAAAAGAAGCAACCAGAGATATGATATCTTTGCAACTAGATTCCTCCTCCCTCCTCCCTCTTTCATTGAGGATGGGGGTTCTTTCATTAGCCAGCTGGAGTGGACGACTCATCAATTTAACAGCTTCTGGGCTAGGAATAGGGGTGGATTCAAACCGAGCCGAGCCAAATAGTACCAGGCTCGAGCTCGGTTCGAGCCAGAACCTTGAGTTCGAGCTCAGCTCGAGTCAAAAGTTTATAAGCTTGAGCTCGATTCGGCTTGGCTCGTTTTATATTTTATAAAAATATTTTATTATATATTTTATAAATATTTTATTATAAAAATAAAAATTATATATAAATTTTCTTTTATTTTATATTTAAAAAAACTAAGAATTATAATAATTAATAATTATAATTTATATATATATATATATATTCGAATCGACTCACAAGCCTCACGAGCCAAGTTCTAATAGGCTCGAGTTCGGCTCGTTTAATAATCGAACCACTGAATTGGACTCAAGTTTGAATTCGACTGGAATCGAGCCAAACCGAGCTTTTCACAAGCCGAGCTCAAACAGCTCGTGAAAAACTCGGCTGGTTACCACCCCTAGCTAGGAATCATGGAGCGTGATGGAAATTAAAATAAGATGCATGGGGATGGGGTATTATATTATATTATTTTTTCTCTCTCTCTACAATGACCAAGGTCTTATAAAGTATTGCCCTACTTTCCAGGATCATAGTAGGCGTTGGATTCTTGATGCTGATCATAGGGACGATGGCAAACTCGAAATCAAGAAGGTCTTGCGGGATCTCGCACCATCACTTCCTGTCTATCGGAGGGGTTTTGTGCTTCGTCCACGGACTATTTTGCACTGCATATTATGTTTCGGCCGCTGCAGCCATCAAGGAGGAAGAAGCGTCCCAAAGGAGACAGAATGTATAAGTGTTTCTCTTCTAAATTATATCGTCCTCTCCTCACCTTCAATGATGCAATTCACTGGTCTTTTCTTATCTGAACAAAAATTGGTCTAACTTGACATGTCTGTAACCCCAGAGAAACAAATTGTTAACATAATTTTGCTTTTCGCTTCTTTACCTACCACAAATTAAAGAAATGTACCATTAATTTGGTAGAATGTTGAGGAAAATAAAAACATTGAGCAAGCAAAATCGTGCTAGATCCGCACCACTGAATTCAGTAACCTTTTAATTTTTTGTAGCAAAGATGGGCTTTGGTGTATCACACCACACGACAGTTCATGGTTTTAAAAACCTATTCGGAAATGAAACTATATTGGACACCGGTTTCTGAGTCAAACGGTTCAGTCATCCGGTCCAAATCTCAATAGGACGGTTTTGAATTCAAAATTGGACCCAAAACCATAACCATTCCTGGGTCAACCAGTCCGATCGTCTGGTCTGGTCTATTTTTCAAAACTATATTACAGTCTAACTATTGAGTTTACAGCGTCTATTCAATGTTCATAGCATATTCAAATTAGGCTCTTTTCATCAGGCTACATTTGATAAGAGTCTAACGCGTTGATATGAATCCAAATTTGATAAAACCCATCTCAAGCCTGGAATCCAACGCCCAACGTGACAGTAGTTTGGCAATTCAATATCGTGCGTAGAATCATATGCTTAGGAGTGCATTCTTATAAGAGATTCAGACTTCTTCTAATCATGAAAGCTGGATGCCATATATACCCTTATGAACTAAGGTGGCATCTAATAAATCTGAAATCTGAAAAATTTTAAAAATATTAAAAGTGTGAAATTTGAAAACATCAATGATGTTTTTCTATTTTTAAGAGGTTCTGAATAGATAAGTTTGTTTGCGTTGGATCAACACTTTAGTACTTGAAGTTTCCTGATTTTACTATATTTTACCCCTAGAACAGACTATTTAATAATTTTGAGTTCAATTTGCACGATTTCATATCAAATAATTTATGAAATTCAAAATAATATTGAAATAATACGAATAAAAATAATAAATTAATAAATAATAAATAACAAAATTAAAATTATTAAAAATAATTGATGACTAATAAAAAACATTAAAGTAATTAATACTTAATAAAAATTAACACAATTAATAATTAAAAATAACAAAAAACGCCTTAATTTGATTTTGCAAGAAGATACAACACAAATTACAGAAACCCAGATGTTCTTATACTGAGATTATGATTGATTAAAAGAAAAAATATTTTCTTTTCCTTAATAAGATTAACGATGTAATGGACTGAATTGGTCCATAACCACACTACTGGATGGAGACATGGGAAAAGAAGCTGAGGAGTCAAGACAATTCAATAAACAAAGCATGGATGTTTTCTCAACAGTTAAGAAATTCAATAAACAAATCAAATAATCTATAGTTTGCATATGATTATTAACAAACTTAAGAGACTCAATAGTTAAACATTAACAAACCAAACAAATCAAACAATTGTAAATAGGAAAGAAGAAGAAGAAGAAGAAGAAGAAGAAGAAGAAGGAAGATACCTTCGCTAGGCATCTAACGCGACAATAACCCCTGAAAAAATGAAGATTTACGGTGAGAAATCCGACGTTTGACAAAGAAGAAGAAGTAAATATGAGAGAAAAGAAGGCCTTACGGCCATACCTAGAGCAATCTTCACCAGTGGAGATTTCTTTCGCGTCTGAAACAAAAATGGGCAAGGTTTTTTGGTTTAGGGGTAATCAAGGGCATAAACGCATCATTTTGAAAATGTTGGGGGTAGTTTTGACTTTTTACTAGTTCTAAAATGTGTTTGACCACGTTAAGAGTCAGGCCGTGTGCTTTGAGTTTCAAATCTGAAAACAAAATTCAGATCATTTTTTAGGGGCATCATCAAATGGGTCTAATGTCTGAAAAGCAAGTTTTCCAAACACAAGACATCTAAAAAGTATTATCAAACACGCACTAAGAGACCATAAAAAAATGAGTCAAATCGATCTTAAGTACTAGGTGCTTCATTTACGCATTAATCCACTCCAATTTTTTAGACAAGCTAGCTTATTTAACAAGAGGTCTAGAGCAACAATAGGGAAACCGCATTAGATAGGCTTGAATCGGTTTCCTATGTAAATCACGTTGTTTGTTTTCCATTGTGTTTATCTTATCTCTTGTATTGTAATCTATCTTATCTCCCATGTTTTTACACTTTTGTTTTCCACTATAACTCTTGTACCTACAAGAATAAATGAAAGAAGGTTCAAGTGACTCAAATATTGAACCTTACCTAGAATCTCTGAGTCTGTATTCTATTCAACTTGGTATTAGAGTCATATGGCCACCAATAGTAACAACTCCATTTCCTTTGCAATTGGGTTAGGCTCCTACTCTGCTATTGAGAGTTTGACTCGGACCTCTCTTCCTACTCTACCCAACATAACTCATTACCTACCCATTAAACTTAACGGAGAGAATTTGTGGAAGGCACAACTACACTCCACGTCGGCACCATGCATGATAAATAATCGCAACCAAGGAGTATCCTACACGAATGAGGAAGTTAACTCTGCTGGGGAAAAGATGATATCCCAAAGACCTCGGTGGGTAACCTCGTCTAGAACATAGACATCCAACCATAAATAGGTAATCTCCGCTCATGGTAAGGGACTTTTGGACTATGAATATTTCAACACCATCTTTTCTGCTCGAACTAGCATCATTCTCACTTGCTCGACCCGAGCAAGTGTTACTGAGTGCTCCAGTTGCACCAACAACTTCAAATGTATGGGCCCCTGCTCCCGTTGATTCTACTAAAGGCTTCGAATATTATGTCATTTTCATTGATTACTATAACCGCTTTGTTTGGATTTAACCTATGGTGCAGAAGTCAGATGTTTATTCTATTTTTTCAAGTTCCAAAAGCATGTTGAGCTTCCGTTCTCTACAAAAATAAAAAAATTTCAGTCTGGTAATGGCGGTGGGTTTCGCAAATTAACTCTTTATTTGGACTCTTTGGGATTGACCATCGGTTTTCTTGCCCGCACACTAGTGAACAAAATGGTTGTGTAGAATGATGTCATCAGCATATTATTGAATTCACTCTAGCATTGTTGGTCACTTCTTCACTCCCCCTGGATGGAGGTAGTTGAGACAATTGTGTTTCTGATTAATAGTTTACCCTCTCAATCATTGGACTCTCTTTCTCCATATGAAAATCTTTTCAAAAAGCCACCAGATTATACTCTTTTACGGATTCTTTTGGTGCACCTACTACCCATATTTACACCCATACAACAATCACAAGTTATAGGATAGATCTCTCGATTGCATCTTCATTGGCTACAGTAGTGTCCATAAAGGGTACCATTGCCTCGACCCAATCTCTGGCCGTGCATACATCAGTAGGCATGTTATCTTTGATGAGGATTCATTTCCTGGTATCATTCTAGCACCTACTCCAGCTATCAGTCCTACAGGTATTCAGCTATGCCCACCTGTTACTTTGTCCTCTAATACAACTATTGCTTCAATACCTCTGACTACTACTATTTCTCCCACCACCTATAATAGTGCATCCCCTCATCACATGCCATTTAATACAAGTGCACGTGTAGGAGCTACTTCAAATATTTTCATACCTATTGACGGTAGTGTGAGTGTAGTCCTGCATTGAACTCGTCTTGTGCATGAACTATTGGATTATATTGAACCTGTGACACCACCTCCTCTTGCTTTAGTGCATCCTTCCTCTACAGGTGCTACTCGGAGCCACGACATGGTTACCAGCAATATGGATGGCTCCTGACGGACCTCTTCTAATTTTCTTTTGGTCACATTGCATCCTATACCTTCTGCAATATTGGTTGATGTTGATCTAGATGAAGTAGAACCATCTTCCTATACTCAAGCATCTAAGTCCGGATGGCATGAAGCCATGACTACAGAGTTTGACACACTGGTCAAGAATGGAACATGGTCACTTGTTCCATATCATCCCTCTATGAATATAATTGACACAAAGTGGGTGTATAAGATTAAAAGAAAGGTTGATGGCAGTTTAGAACACTACAACACTAGGCTTGTAGCTTAAGGTTTGAAACAAATACAGGGTGTGGACTTCATGGACACGTTCAGTCTAGTTGTTAAGCTAGTAACTATATGGCTTATGCTTGCCTTGTTGGTTTCCAATGGCTGGCCCATTCACCAACTTGACATAAATAATGCATTTCTTCATGGGATGGTCCATGAAGATATCTATGTACATCAACCTCGGGGCTTTGAAAATCCTCACTTTCCTACTCATGTGTGTAAATTGCATAAAGCTCTCTATGGGCTCTGACAAGCACCGTGAGCATGATTTTCCCGTCTTAATTCCAAACTTCTTGATATGGGTTTCTGTAGTGGCAAGGCTGATCCTTCTTTTTTTATGCTTCGGCGTGGATCCTTGTCACTATATGTTTTGATTTATGTTGATGACATACTTGTCATGGGTACGTCAACTGTTGCAATTGCTGGACTAATCACCACTTTGTCTTCTAACTTTGCACTCAAGGACTTAGGCCCTTTGCATTTTTTTTTCGGTATGGAAGCTCATCGGTCATCTACAGGCCTCTTTTTCTCACAGCACCAGTATATACTAGATCTACTTAAGCGCGCCAACCTTGAGGGTGTGAAACCAGTTTCATCACCCATGGCAGCCTCTACTTCTCTTAGTAAGTTTCATGGCGAACCACTAGCTAACCCCACAGAGTACCACAGTGTAGTTGGTGCACTACAACATGTGACCTTGACTCGGACCAACATCTCATTCTCCGTCAATAAAGTGTGCCAATTTCAACAAGCACCCACCTTGGATCATTGGACTGTTGTCAAATGAATCCTCCATTACTTTAAAGGCACTTTGGACCTCGGGTTCTTCTTCTCATCCACGTCTGACCGCCAACTCATTGTTTTCACTGATGTAGATTGGACTGGCTGCCCTGATGATAGATGCTCTACAGGGGGCTATGGCATCTATCTAAGTCAGAATCTTATTGCTTGGAGCTCTAAAAAGCAGCCCACCATTGCCAGATCAAGCACTGAAGCTGAGTTTCGTGCTCTAGCAAATTCAGTTACAGAGCTTTTATGGGTCCGCTCTCTTCTTAATGGCATTGGTTACTCCTGCACCTCGACTCCTACTATACATTGTGACAACGTCGGTGCCACATATTTGGTTGCCTATCCTGTTTTTCATGCTCACACAAAACATGTCGAATTTGACTTTCACTTTTTATGAGACCTCATTCTCAAAAATCAGCTAAAAGTTCATTATATTTCATTTGTGGACCAGCCCACTAACATCTTTACAAAGCCGCTTTCTTCCTCTCGGTTCCAGCTCCTAAGATCCAAGCTTCACGTTCATTCTAGCCATTTCAGGTGGCATGTTGACACATCAAATACGTGACCCCTATTTCAGATAGGCTTGAATCAGTTTCCTGTGTAAATCATGTTGTTTGTTTTCCACTGTGTTTATCTTATCTCATGTATTGTAATCTATCTTATCTCCCTTGTTTTTGCGCTTTTGTTTTCCACTATAACTCTTCTATCTACAAGTATAAATGAAAGAAGGTTTGAGTGACTCAAACACTGAACCTTACCCAGAATCTGAGTTCGTATTCTATTCAACTTTGTGGAATTTTGGGATTGACACTCGTTACCAATCAGTGATATTTTACGCAAACGAAGAACAAAGGAAGCAAGCACAGGAGTCGAAGATCAAACGACAGATGAAGCTGAACAAAAGAATTGTCACAAAGATCATTCCCTGTGGCTTTGATTTCTTTATCATAGAAAACCAACATCAGACGTATTGTTTGCAAAAGATTTATAGGTTTTGGGAGCTTAACTTTGTGAAGATGTTTATTTCTGAGTTCTGTTTTTTCCTAAACATCTGAAAAGAAATAGGACAAGTATCGGAAGCCGAATCAAGTGTAAAGAAATGGGACCCAACAAATGTAAAGACGGTTTTTGGTAGATTTACACATGGAAAGCATTTTCTAAAACTGTGTTGGAACTCAGGTTTGTCAATCAAAGCTTCAATGTCGACGATCAATTGTGTTGAAATTCAAGTTTTTCCTCTTTTTTCTAACCCAAGAGCGGAGGAAATACTTTAAATTTGAAAGTTCAGACTTCTAAATTCTTTGAGAGGAGAGAAAATTCGGGAGGGTGGAGCTTTGCATTCGATCAATATTCTCCCGATGCATAAAAGATTCAAACGCTGAATTCAAATCAACCCCTCACAATGTCTCGCAACACATCTACATCTCCCCATAATAATATCACCATTTTTTATATTATCCTCAAGAGATGTTTCTAATAGACGAGAGAGATGTGTTATAGGGGGATAATCTTATGGGGGACTGATTTGATCTCCCCAATGCTATGTTTACATCGATCATCCAAATAAATGAAGTGAATATAATGCCGGTTCGCTTTTTACACTCGGAAATCTGACTGTTGCAGTATAATTTTGTATTTGCACCACCAATAAACCCAACCTAAGTGGGGCCACAGCAAATGCATCGACTCATGATATAACGCTTTTAGCCGAACATTACTCCTAATTGAAGTAGCTGATTTCTCCTATGCATTTGCCAATGATAAATGAAATAATTGCTTTTTTCTTATACTTCAGTGGCATTTAATCCGCAAGACAAAAATTATCGTACAATTATAATATCCGTAGACAATGATTCTAGCCATAAGCTTCAGCCTCGTTTCAATAAAAAACTAGAATCCCATATCCTTGAATTTAATTTACATCCTCGTCAACCCAATTTATTAATAAATAATTTATAATATAGGGCCCTTTTAGTTTTTAGAGGAAAAGTTAGGTCAATATATTTTAATTCCTTTGGGGGAGATATTTATGTTATTATTTAAGAAGTATTTGATATTAATGAAAAAATCATTTTTTTGTAGTGAATAAATAACTTTTTGACTTTGACTCGGGGAAAAGGTGACAAATTTGTCCCTTTTAATATATTACTATAAAGGGAAAGGGCCTTAAAAGTAAAATATTTTAATCCTTTTAATACCTTTCCAATAAGTAGCTTTTCAAAAAAGAAACGTGATTTAAGGATAAAATATTTAGGATCTATTCACTTTTCAGTAAGTTATTTACTTGGGTAAATATATTTAGATTTATGTGGGTAATTGTATTTATCCATATTCTTTTATTTCTCATGTAAATAAGGCAATGACCATTTTAACCATAAAAATCTAATATTAAAAGGGGCATAAGTGATACCCAAGAAAATAAACTTACATGGTCCCCATATAAATCTGAAAAAAGAACATGGGTTTCTTGATCAATGGGAATTAAAATCCTATTGATCAACTTTCCCCCCTCTCAAAATAAAAATAAAATTAATAATTCCCCCTTAAGGTCCCGTTTGCTTTTTAGTAATCAAGTAATTTACCCAAGTAAATAAACTTACCAGCCGGGTAAGTTTTTCATGGGAAGCATTTACCCAGATATGTGCATTTACCCATGTTCTTTTGTTTTTTAGGCAAATAAAATAATGACCATTTTAACTGTAAAAATTTCATTATCAAAAATGACATTTTTGTTCCATGTAAGTATTGGCAACTTTCTCAAGATGGAAAAGTTAACTTACCCACCTAAGAGAAAAAATAAACTTTCCATCGTCCCACATAAATCAGAAAAAATAAACTTTACCCACCTAAGAGAGAAAAAATAAACTACACCCCCCCCCCCCCCCCCCCCCCCAAAAAAAAGAAAAGAAAAAAAATTACATAAGCAACGCTTCTCTAAGGCTATGTTTGGTTTGAAGGAAAAGATAGAGAAAAGAAGGGAAAGGTAAGAAATGCTATACAAGGTTTGTAAAAATTTTCCTACCTTTCCCTTCTTTTTCCTTCAAACCAAACACAACCTAAGGGTAATCTATGCCTCTCTAGGTTTTATGAAATTAACTTGGACCATGTTCATTTTGCAGTTATTAATCAAAACCCAACGTCTCCTTTAAACTGGGGTATTAAGGTATTTGTAACTTAGAACAACCAAACGCAAAACAAAGGAAGATAAAGAGAGAGAAGAAAAGAAAAACAATCATAGAACTGGTGGTCAAAGAGAAAACCAAGTTTCTGTTGCAGTTATCAATTTAATCTAACCCTTTATTAACATAAGACTAAGACTTTGAAAAATTTTTGTATATCTTGCAATCCTAGCCCTACCAAATGTTGTCTGTTTATTCTATTTTTTAAACCCTCAAGCACAACATAATGCATGGCATAGGCGATGCCCACTAATTTCCCTCGGAAATTAGTTTATACACGGTGGGTTTGGGAAAAACTGCAAGCCCTTTGTCCAACTCATTCGATCCATTTATGAAATGTCCTAGTTTAGATGTTTTGTCATTTTCACTCTTTGTGTAGACCCCTCAAATCAGCCCCTTTCCCACTCTGAGTGGATGTCTATGCCGGAGGCGGAAGTTAATCCATTTTCTCACATTTAATTTTGCCTCATTGACATACACCAGTGAGGTTTTGAGGTCTATCAGAGATCAACTTGGCGAGGAGATAGAGCTAACACACAATCTTTGTTGTTTCTTGTCTCTGAAACTAAACATCAACCTCTTCAAACGCTAGCTTCTCTCCCCACTCCCAGTTACACGAAGACCAAATTAAGCAGCTTCGACAATTATTCAGGTTCTTTTAACTCTTTGCCCTCGCCGAAAGAGCTTCATCTCCAAAGCATTGCAACTTCCTCACCGAAGCAGTCCATTACATTTGTAACTTCTATTCAAGGTTTTTAAAAACGAACCGGAAACAGAACCGGTCAGGGGACTGGTTTTCGGTTAAACGGTTCAATCCGTGATGTCAAAAATAAATTAAAAATAAAAAGTATTTATAAATAATAAAAAATATCATAAATTTAAATAAAAAACAAAAAATATATATATACGGAAAAACAAGCTCATTGTCGCCAATTGTCTTTAATTGCAGTTGGTCAGTGTGTGTTGCCTTCGAACGTCGGAGGTATTGGCCACCGCCAGTGGTGGGTTAGGTGTGAGGGATGGCCACCGCTACAAACTCGCCTGCCACAAAGTCAAGAAGTGTTGCAAATCATAAAAAAGGTTGGCCGCCACTGCAAACTCGTCATTGCCAGTTGCCATTAATCACCGTCGGTCGAAGTGTGTTGCCATCGAACAAACGGATGTACTGGCCGCCGTAGGGGGTCGGTTGGGTGTGAGGGCTGAAAGGAGGGAAGAATGAAATTGGGTTCTAACCCTACATTCGATTAATTGATTTGGGATGGGGATATTAAAGGAATTTTATTTTTTGTTTTTTTTATTTTATTTAAAACATTGAAAATAAAAAAGAAAACCCGTGAACCACTACCTGGGTCAAACAGTTTAGTGGTCTGACTGCCCGGATTAGCAGTTTTTTTACTTTATCAACATTTTTTAAAGATTTCCAATTTTTAGTGTGACCGGACCCAGGGGCCTAACCAGTTACCGGCTTTTTGGTCCAACCATCTGGTCTGGTCCGATTTTGAAAACCATGCTTCTATTAATGCTCAATGTTTGGATTCTTCTCCTTCATTGATCTTTATGTACACTCACGTGTGTTGCACCAGAGAAGGTGAAGACACGTAGGTAGCATGGTTTTTAAAACCGAACCGGTTACGGGTCCGGTTACTGGGTCGAATGCCCGAAGCCTGTTTTAACAAAAAATAAAAGTAAAAATAAAAAATTGTCAAAACCGTTTGAATGGTTCAAACGATTAACCACCCGGGTCAGTGATATACTGACCAAAATCAACGGTTTTTTGAGAAATCCCAGTTTGGGGAAAAACGGAACCAATCACCTGACCGGTTCCCGGTTTTTCTGATCCGACCGTCCGGTCCGGTCTGGTTTTGAAAACCATGGTACGTAGTTTAAATTTGCCACCCCATCTGTTTGGTCATGGTCCTCATGGATCACGAAAAAAAAAAATCTCAGCATGTGAAAAGTCAAATCATGGGTTCACGATCATATATAGTTGATCAACGAAGGACGTTGAATCCTATTCACCATTTGAGGTGGAAAATAGTAGATGCTTAATTTGGATGGGAAGTGGAGGATTGAAGAAGAGTGCGGTAAGAGTTGAGAGTAGTTTCAATAGACCCTCTAATTTCTATCCAGAAGATAGAAAAAAAATGAGGAAGAGCAAAGGAGAGAGAGAGAGAGAAGAACACAAACATGTTCTGTTCTCGAAATGAAGATTAGTCTATCATAATTACAATTTTTTCGTGATGTTATTGGCACTGTTTGAGCGTCGTCCATGGAGACAGGAGGAGCGTCGTCCATGGACTTCTTTAATCGAGTTAACATTAGCAAAGATCATCATCGCCCGCACCTCGCTTTCTTCCTCTCCTCTGTTGAGTTTGTGGAAGCCACAGAAGGAAAAGTTTTTGCCGTTTGGCTGAAAATGACGTCAACAGGCCATTCAGATTATAAATATTATTTTGAAATTTTAAATAAGGGTAAAATACAAAAACCTTCCCTCAAGTTTCTGACAATCATGAAAACTTTTTCCTCTAATTTCACTTTAATAAACACCTCCCTTCTGATACGAAAAAGTCAGACGGATGCATCAATTTCTTTTCAATACCCATTTTGCTCTTTTGTAAATTTATTTATATACATTTATTGAAATTCTCCTGTACAAAAATCGACAAAAAAATCTCCTTGTAAATGCCTCAATCCTACCACCTAAAATCAAATTGGTCACAACCATTTCACGAATTCGCTTTCACAGCTCCCAAACCTGGCTTTCCTCTGATTTGTGGGATGGATGGGGTGGTTGAACGCAATCCGGCCGGTTTTAGCTGTCAACGAATTTGCCTTTGAGCTAGAGCGTCGGGGAGCCTGAAACGGGAAAGATGAGAGAACTCCGGGGGGAACCCGGTGTGATAACTCCGAAACTCAAGTCAGTAATCTCTCAAAGGCAAAGTGTAGACCAGATAGCGCAAAGTTCACATACCTTGTTTGTTGGGGGCAGGGGGCTTTTATAATCACTTCGCGCACTCGCTCCGAGGCCTTTGTCAAGTCGGGTTTGATTACCCTTGCGTCTGTCAACTCAGGCGTCGTCCTTTCTGCTAGGACAGAACCGTCACTGCCTAACCGTCTCTCTAACTGGAGATGGCGGTGTTAGAAGCGGTGGCATGTGGCCGTTTAGAGTGCGGCCGTCAAGCGTCAGATCCCAAGTCAGTCGGGTGTGACGCCCTCGGGTACGGACTTCCTCGGTGTCAGGCGTAGTATGGTTTGTTTGGTTTTGGTGCCCTGAAGGTGGTGGTGACGAGGCAAAGTCTTCAGTTCGGAGGTATGTATAGGGAAGGTCAGTTCGGCGAGGGGTATCTCGAGCTGTTACAAGGCAGGCCAGTTCGGCGAGGGGTATCCCGAGCTGTTACAAGGCAGGCCAGTTTGGCGAGGGGTATCCCGAGCTGTTACACAAGGCAGGCCAGTTCGGCGAGGTGTATCCCGAACTGTTACAAGGCATGCCAGTTCAGCGAGGTGTGTCCTGAACTGTTATAAGGCAGACTAGTTCGGCGAAGTGTATCCCGAACTGTTACAAGGCAGGCCAGTTCGGCGAAGTATGTCCCGAACTGTTACAAGGCAGGCCAGTTTGGATTACTTTCTAGTTTGGGGTCAAGGGTGAGTTCGGGCCCCTAGTAGGGAGTTCAGACCGCTGGTTTCTCCCCTTGGTGCTCGCGCCTTAGGCTTGCTTTTGTGTCGAGCTGTTGCCTTTGCCATGTGTCGCATAACTGTGAGGTCGGGCCAAATCTTCCTTCATCAATTGCCCCCCACTCCTCGCACCAAGGGTTTTGCCCTGGTGCGGGGAGTTTTGCAAGGTGGTAGGTGGATTTGTCCCGTTCTTCGAATCTTGACTGCGCGATTTGCTTTTGCCAGGGTTGTTCGGTTTTCTGGGGTGTCCGAGAAGGCGGGAAACGTGCCTACTGCTCATAAATGTTGACGGACGTGACAGCGCGCGTTTAAGTTTCAAAAATTCGCGCCGCTGGGACGTGACAGCGGGTCATTAAAATATGAAAAAAAAGTGCGCCACTGTCGTTCTGAAGGGACGTGCGCTGGCGGTTGTCAGTTGCAGGGAGACGTGCGGCGTGTTGTCAGTTTCAGAAAGACGTGCACCAGCACGATGTCGGTTTCAAAAAGACGTGCGCTGACGTTTCACTCTTTTTGGAAAGACGTGCGCCAATCACGTCTCGATCTCAGGGGACATGCGGTCAGTGCGAATGCAGGCCATCGGATTGTCTTTGATCTGCACTATCGGTTCTTGGTTACTGTAGCTATAAATAGTGGGGGACCCTAGTCGATTTGTCACTTCTGCGGTTTGCCTCTTGAGCTCACGTCCAACTTTTCAGCTCGTGCCTAGGCTGGTTACTTAGCCTTCAAGGTTTTTGGCTTGTTCCCGTCTCCGGAGCCTGCAAAACTTTCCGGTGAGTACCTTCCTGAATCCACCTCTTTTCCTCGATGTCTAGCTTCGATAGCTCAGACGACTCTTCAGATAGGACTGATGTAGGTTCCACAAACCGTGTTGTATCCCCCGACTGCTTTAGTGATCATGAGGTGGAACTTGATGACTATGAACCCGTAAGCCGAGTCGCTTCTGGCAGTTTGGCGTCTACCTCTCGCCGAGGTCAGATGCTAGACAGGTTTGGTCCCTCAACCATGACGCCCGAGGGGCTCCAATCTTTACTTACGTCTTACAATCTGCCTGAGGGGGTATACATATTTCATTCCTTCGAGTAGCTTTCCTTGGGAACACGGTCCTGCTGAGATCGTGATTTTTCGAGAGCAGCTCGCTACGGGGTTGCAACTGCCTTTCCACCCTCTTCTCGTCGAAGTTATAAACCACTTCGGTGTTACCATTGGCCAGCTTCATTCGAACTCTATTCGGAACCTAGTGGAGACTGTCTCCCTTTTTTGCGAGCAAAATTTCCCTTTAGACTTGGAGATATTCTACTCCATCTTGATGCTCAAGAGACAAGCGGGTTCTCTTCCTGGGGAAGACAGGCGTATTACCTTTCTCCTCGCCCGGGCTTTAAGCTTCTGCACGATCTTCCTAATAAGGTCCCGGCGTGGAAGCGGGACTACTTTGGTGTGCGAAGTGCACAAGGATGGTCCTTTCAGACCGGGTGGGTTGAGGCCGCTCCTTATTCTGGTGTCACTCTCGACAAAGAGACGGTGAAGGGCCTCCGGCAATGGGCACGGCAAGGTTTAAAGTGCCATCAGTACTTGACGGAGGCCAAGCTTATTGCGGTCGGCCTGAGTTCGGGTAGGTTTCTAGTTCTGTGGTTTCTTGTTTGCTTTGTTCCTTCATTTTTTCTAATGTCGAACTCGTTTCTACAGGTGTGATGGATGCGGAGAGAACTCGTGGGGGGCGCCTGTTCCAAAGCATGAAGAGGAGGAAGCGGGTCGCCAAGCGAACTCGTACCGAACTGCCCCCAGATGAGGAGCCTCAAGTTCTAGGCCACACACCGGAGGATCTGCCCAGGGAGCTAGAGGTGACTCCACCGATGCATGAAGTAGTCGGGGTGCCTTACGCGGGGTCCGCTCATACGCGAGCTGGGCCCTCGGGCTCGGGAGCTCAAGGGAAGTTCAGGAGCGTGTTGACGCCGAACTACGCTCTTCAAAAGAGTAGGGAGGCTACTTTCCCCGAGGAGATCGTGGTGTGCACCGATCTTCCTTTGAATCAGGTCGCTTGCCGCGCCGTAACACATGCTATGGTGGTAAGTCAAATTCCGTCTACCTTCTTCGTTTTCTATTGCTTTTGCTATTGTTGCTCACTTGTTTCTTTTGGAAGGAGAATTCTTCTATTCACGCCTTAGCAGCCCAAGTGGAGAAGAGTTCGCGACAGGCGCGAGCTGCTAAGGCTGTCGCCCATGCTGCTGAAGAGGCTTTCCGTGCCGCCGAGGTGAATACCCGAGCTGCTGAGGCGGCCGCTTATGCTGCCAAAGAAGCTGCTCGCATCGCCATGTCCAGGCAGGCGATGTCTCAACGTGATGCCAAGGCCATGGGGGTAGTCATCAAGCACATGGCGGGTTTGAAGTTGGACTTGCAGCATCAAGTCGAATATCTTCAGGACATTAGGGAGAAAATGCAGATTTTTTCCCAAGGCATTGAAGACGCCAAGAAGGTCGTTGAAGATTATATTGCTTCTCCGCGTTTTGACGATCTGATGGTGGATTCTTACAGAAGGGGCTTCAAGCTGAGCCGGTGGATGATCCGGAACACGTACCCCGACCTCGATGTTAGTGTCATCTCCACTTTGCGTATAACTCAGGAAATGGCCAAAGCTGCCGATGGCGAGCCGGATTCTGAAGGAGAGGCAGGGCCTTTGGGTGTTGTTGAAGTGCCTTCTGATGGCGAAGAAGTAGCTCCGGGCATGTAAAGATTTTTTTTTGGAAGTGCCTTCTGTTGGCCAATGTACTCCTGTTTCTTGCAACGGAATAGACAATCTTTTTGTCTAAGTGTTCCTTTTCCCGAACTGATTCTTTGTCGAGCTGATAATACACCATTGTTTCTTGTCCGGGTTATTGTACTTACGTGACCTGTTTCGACGCTAAGGATTTTGTAGCGAACTAATTTTTTGCCGAGCTGATAATATGCCCGACTTTTCTTTGCTTGCTAACGCCGAGGATCCTTTTGGCTCTGCATCATGGCCCTTAGGCCCTTGAAACGATTTCGTCCACTTCGCTTGGCGGTTTATAGGTAGTATCGCCTTAAGTTCACAATGTTCCACGCTCGAGGTACTTGTTTGCCTTCTAAGGTTTCGAGCTCGTATGCCCCCCTGAGCGCTCTCTTTAATTTATAGGGCCCTTCCCAGTTTGGTCCAAGTTTGCCCACGCCGGGTTCGGGCACCATAATCTTACGAAGGACCAGGTCGCCGACCCGAAAGCTTCACTGCTTTACTATGGCATTGTAGTAGCGAGCTACCTGCTGCTGATAGGCCATTGTCCAGATGTGCGCAAGGTCCCTTACCTCGTCCAGTAAGTCAAGGTTGGTCCGTAACTCATCTTCGTTTGTCCAATCGTCGTATGTTACTAGTCACAATGTTGGTACTTCGATTTCTGTCGAGATCACTGCTTCAGTGTCGTAGGTGAGATTGAAGGGGGTTTCTCCCGTGGCGGTTTTTTCTATAGTTCGGTGGGCCCATAAAACGTTTAGTAGCTCTTCGGCCTACAATCCCTTAGCTCGATCTAGACGTGCTTTCAGTCCGCGCAGGATGGCTCTATTCATAACTTCCGTCTAACCGTTTGCCTGCAGGTGCGTGACTGATGTGAAGTTCTGCCGAATCCCCATGTTCTGGCACCACTCTTGGAACTTGATATCCTTGAACTGCTTGCCGTTGTCAGAAATTAGTACCCGAGTTAACCTGAAACGCCATACTATGTTCTTCCAAAAGAAGTTCTGTATGTTTCGGGTCGTAACTGTTGCCAGAGGTTCGGCTTCTATCCACTTCGAGAAGTAATCCACTGCCACAACTAGGAATTTTCTCCCTCCTGTTGCTGGTGGGAATGGCCCCAGGAGGTCGATGCCCCATTGTGCAAAGGGCCACGGGCTGGCGAGGTATTTGAGGTCGGAAGCAGGCTGATGGTGGATATTGGCGTGCTTCTGGCATTTGTCGCATTTTCTGACGAGCTCGACTGCTTCTGCCTTCATCGTTGGCCAATAGTATCATTGTTGAAGTGCTTTTTGGGCGAGTGCTCTGCCACCCAGGTGTCCGCCGCATAGGCCTTCATGAGTGTCGCAAAGTACGAACTCGGCTTCGGCAGGCCGCAGGCAACGCAAGTAGGGGAGCGTGTAGGACCGTCGGTACAACCGTTCATCAATTATGACATATTTGGCTGCCTGGCACTGCACCCTCTTGGTCGCATTGCGTTCTACAGGGAGGGTTCTGTCTATCAAGAAGCTCACGAGTGGGTCGATCCAGCTCGGCTCTGCTTCGAGGACGGGAGCGACCTCCTCTGCCCCCCCCCCCCGAGAATACTAGGCCGAGGTAAATTCTCTATGTACACAGTTCTCATGTTGTTGTGACTTGTGCTGGCTAACCGGGACAGAGCGTCGGCCTCAGTGTTCTCTGACCTCGGGATTTGCCTGATGAAGTGTGACTAGAAGTTGAGCAGGGCCTCTTTTACTTTCACCAAGTATGCGATCATAGAAAGCTCGCGTGCTTCATACTCGCCTGTAACTTGGTTGACCATGAGTTAGGAATCGCTGCAGATGACCAAATGCTTTGTTCTTACCTTTTGCGCTAAGTTCAGCCCGGCTATCAGTGCTTCGTATTCTGCCTCGTTGTTAGATGCCGTGAACTCAAAGCGTAGTGCGTATTCCAATTTTGTGTCGTCCGGACCGCATAAGACTATTCCAGCCCCGCTGCCTTGCTGGTTCGAGGAACCATCTACGTGAAGGATCCAGGGCTCCTCATCCCAGTTCGCGTTTCGCCTGACCAGGAGAGATGCCACACTGGCTACTACTTCACGGGGTTCAGACTCTATTGGCTCGGGAGTTCCAAGTTTGCCCAAACTGGAGACCTCGGACTCAACCTGTTGGGCTTCGTGGCTAAAAGTGCACTCAGCGATAAAATCTACCAAAGCTTGGGCTTTAATTGCGGTCCTTGGTTTGTATTGGAGATCGTACTCGCTGAGTTCGATGGCCCACTTCGTCAGCCTATCGGAGACCTCGGGCTTCAGCAAGACTTGCCTTAGGGGTTTGTTGGTTAAGACGACGATGGTGTGAGCTTGGTAGTACGAGCGGAGTTTCCAAGCTGATATCACCAGTGCGTAGGATATTTTCTCTATTTGCGGGTACCTCGTCTTTGCTCCTTGCAGAATTTTACTAACATAATAGACGGGTCGCTAGACCCGATCTACTTGTTTTACTAATACTGAACTGACCACCTCGTCGCTCGCCAAGAGGTACAGTTCTAAGACCTCGCCCTCCTCGGGTCTGGCTAAGGTTGGCATTGAGGCGAGGTAGGTCTTTAGCTCGTCGAGCGCGAACTGGCAATCTTGGGTCCATTAGAACTCTTTGCCTTTGATTGCCTTAAAGAAAGGCAGGCAACGGTCTGCCGACTTGGACATGAAGCGGCTCAGAGCGGCTATGTAGCCGTTTAGCCTTTGAACTTCTTTTACTTTCCGAGGTAATCTCATGTCAAGGATGGCCTTTATTTTGTCCGGGTTGGCCTCAATACCGCACCGGTTGACAATGTACCCTAGAAACTTACCCAAGGTGGCACCGAAGACACACTTGTTTGGATTTAGTCTCATGTTATATTGACGCGGAATTTGGAAGACAGAATCCAAGTCTTTTATTAATTCCTGGGAGAACTGTGTTTTGACGACCATGTCGTCTACATAACATTCGATTTTGTGCCAATTAAAGGCCGAAAAAGTTTATTTACAAGTCTTTGAAAGGTCACACCAACATTCTTTAGTCCGAAGGGCATGACCTTGTAACAGTACAGGCCAAACTCGGTAATGAAACTGGTTTTTTCTTGGTCAGACTGGTCCATCTTGATCTGGTTGTAGCCTGAGTAGGCGTCCAGGAAGCTTAGCAGCTCATGTCCCGAGGTCGCGTCCACTAGGCGGTCAATTCGGAGCAAGGGGAATTAGTCTTTTGGGCAAGCTCGGTTCAGGTCGGTGTAGTCAACGCACATGCGCTACTTGCCATTGGCTTTTTTCACCAGCACTGGGTTGGCTACCCAGCTCGGGTAATGAATTTCCCTTATGAAGCCCGCTGCGATGAGCTTTTCGACTTCTTCGTCGACCGCCCTCCAGCGCTCCAGGGGATAAGTTGCGTTTCTTCTGTCTAATGGGTCTGACTACAGGGTCAGTGTTAAGCTTGTGAGTTATAAGGCCAGGGTCAATACTGGGCATATCTGCCGCGGACCATGCAAAAATATCTAAATTTTGGAGTAAGAAACTCACCAGTTCAGTTCACAAAGGCTCCTTGACAGAGGCACCGATATGTAGTGTTCGCGCCGGATCTGTAGCCAAGGTCGGGATTGTGACTGTTTCCTCAGTGGGCGAAGCTCGTTCCTCGCCCTGCTCCGCAGGTCGCTCAAGTCCGAGGTCGTCGGTTGCCTTGGTTTTTCCCTTTAGGGCGGCAACATAGCATTTGCGGGACTCAAGTTGGTCGCCCCACGCTACCCCCACACCGAAGTCCGTGGGGAACTTCATTGCCAGATAATAGGTGGAGACCACCGCACGCAGAATATGCGTAATTGGTCGCCCTATTATGGCGTTGTATGCGGAGGGGGTCGCGACCACCAGGAAATCGTGGTTGAGTCTTACCGCGCACAGCCACGTGCCGACTTCCACAGGTACTGTTATTTTTCCCAAGGGCCTGACTTCCTCTCCGTTGAAGCCTACCAGAGGAGTGTGAGCGGGTTTCAAATCGCTTTTCTGCAACTACAATTGGTCGAACGCCGATTTGAATAGGATGTCCACCGAACTGCCTGAGTCTACCAGTACGCGCCAGACTTCGAAGTCGTTGATCCTTAGCTTTATGACGAGCGCGTCGTCGTGGGGGTAGTGAACACCTCGCGCGTCATCTTCTGTAAAAAAGATTGGTTCTTCCTTCTTCGGCCTCTTGGAAGGGTTCTGCTCCTCTTGGGCTGCTTCGCGAACTGACGTCCTTGCTGCTGCCAAAGTGCATCCTGCCACAACCCAACCACCCACTATCACGTGTATGGTTTCCCAGACTGGCCTTTCTTCTAGGGGAGGTCGCTGCAAGGTTTCGGTCGGTCTGTTGCTCGGCTCGGGGACATCTTTCCCGTGTTCACCTTGCCAACCTACTTTATTATTATTGTCATAATGTACAAAATTTCTTAAGTACCCGCGACGGATGAGTCCTTCTATCTCGTCGCGGAGATTATTACATTACTCGGTGCTATGACCGTGATCTTTATGAAAACTACAATATAAATTTTAGTTCCTCTCGTTGGGGTTGCTCTTCAGGTGAGGTGACCACTTTACGTAAGGGGCGTCCTTGATCGTCATCAGGATCTCGGTCCGCCTTGTGTTCAATGGCGTGTAATCCGTCCGAACTACTAAGGGAGCTCGGGACGGCTGGCTTGTCTTCGCCTCTCGGTTCTGGCCTCTTCTGTCGCTGGGGTTGAAGGGTTCGCCTTCTCTTTTTCTTTTTTCAACCCCGCCTTCGTTTCTTTGGTTGATCTCTTCCTCTGTTCTCATAAACTTGTCCGCAAGCTTGAGGAAGTCGGCCACGGTTGCTGGCTGGCTGGCCACCATGTGCCATTTGAATTCTTTGTGCGTCACCCCTCTTTTGGCCGCGGCGAGCTGTACCGCGGGGTCTAACCGAGGGATCTGCAAGCATGCTTCATTGAACTGCTTGATGTAGCTCTGGATCGGTTCTCCCTCTCTTTGGATTACCCTGAAGATGCCTTCCTCGGTTTTGGGGTACCTCTTGCTGGTAACAAAGTGCGCAGTGAAGATCTGCACGAACTGGGCCCAGCTTCTTATTGACCCGGAAGCTAGGTTCCGGTACCAGGTGCGGACCACCCCTCTAAAGGTGGTGGTGAAGGCCATGCACATACACGACTCGCTAGCCCTAGCGAGTTGCATTTGCGACTGGAACGCGTCGACGTGGTCGTTGGGGTCAAAGGACCCATCATACTTGTCCAGAGATGGGAGTTTAAAATCTCTAGGCAAAGGGACTGCCAGAAGTTCTGTTGAAAGGGGGGAAGGAACTGAGAGAATGGGGACGGTTTTTACCTCGCCCAAGCTCGTTTCTTCCTTGCCTCTGAGCTCAGGTAGCACGCGGGTAGCAGTTCGGCGACTTCGTCGGCGCCTTCTTTGAGTGGGCCTGGTGCTGGCGTTGCTTGCCTCCGTGTTGCCGAGCTCGATGGGCTCGGAATGTTGGCCTGCTGCTAAGGCGCTGAAGCGGTTCTCCGTGAGTGGGAACTCGGGCTTGGAGCGCCGAGGTGACTTTGTTGGCGAGGTTCTTGACCCACCCGCGAGCTGCGAGGCGGGGTGATCTTTCTTTGCTTTCGGCCTGGGGATGAGGCGTTCTGTGGTCGGGAAGCCTCTCCTTGGTGAGGTCGTCCACCTTGAGGGGAGGCCTTGACCGGCTTTGAAACAGGGTGTCGAGGGGGGAGCAGTGGTTGGTTCAAAGGTAGCTGAGGGAACTATTGTTGATAATGGTGTTGGGAGAGGTGGTGCAACACCTGGTGTTGCTGATTGGTGCTGCTGGAATTGCTGCATTTGGGCCTGCATTGCCCGCATGCATTGCATCAGATCATCTAGTTGGTTTTGGCGAGCTAATAGTGGAACAGCAGTTGGTTCCGAGAAATTGGTTTCGATGGGGAGTGGAAGAGGAATGTTCAGTGAGGGAGTGTTCAGAGGTGCCACCGCCTATGGCACATTCAAACTTGGGATCCCATCCACTGAAAGGGGGATGGTGAACTGACCAATGCACACCGCCGGAACATGAAGTTGTTCTCCGGTAGTGGCTGTTTCGGTTCCACGTCCAGCACTGCTAGAAGAGGTCATTTCGGTGTTGGAGTGGGTGGAGTTTTTGAAAGAATGGTAGGTAAAAGAGATTTAGAGGGAGGCTTTTAGAAGCGCTCCCACAGACGATGCCAATTGATGGAGCGCAATCCGGCCGGTCTTAACTGTCAACGAATTCGCCTCTGAGCTGGAGCGTCGAGGAGCCTGAAACGGGAAAGATGAGAGAACTCCAGGGGGAACCCAGTGTGATAACTCCGAATCTCAAGTCAGTAATCTCTCAAAGGCAAAGTGTAGATCAGATAGCGCAAAGTTCACATACCTTGTTTGTTGGGGGCAGGGGGCTTTTATAATCACTTTGCGCACTCGCTTCGAGGCCTTTGTCAGTTCGAGTATGATTACCCTTGCGTCTGTCAACTTAAGCATTGTCCTTTCTACTGGGATAGAACCATCACTGCTTAATCGTCTCTCTAACTGGAGATAGCGGTGACAAGTGGCCGTTTAGAGTGTAACCATCAAGCGTCAGATCCCAAGTCAATCGAGTGCGGTGCCCTCGAGTGATGACAAGGCGAAACAAAGTTTTGAGTTCAGAGGTATGTATAGGGAAGGTCAATTCAACGAGAGATATCCCAAACTGTTACAAGGCAAGCCAGTTCGACAAAAGGTATCCCGAGCTGTTACAAGGCAAGTCAATTCAACGAAAGGTATCCCAAACTATTACATAAGGAATGCTAATTCAGCAAAATGTATCCTGAACTATTACAAGGCAAACCAGTTCGGATTATTTTCTGATTTAAGACCAAGGGTGAGTTGAGGCCCCTAATAGGGAATTCGGACCGTTGGTGCCGAACTATTGCCTTTGCTATATGTCGCGTAACCGTGAAGTCGAAGCGTCTCTTTTCTTCATCGGCAACTTCTCTAACTACCTTTCCAAAGCCTAGCTGCCTAGCTTCTCTTACGTGTCGACTCTTATGGTCCTGATATTCGAAATCTCTTGTCGACTCTTAAGACGAGTCAGCAGTCGCACTTCCTCGAGTTGTGCTCAATCTCCATCTCCCTCTCTTGCATTTGAATATTTGTATCCATCTCCTTGAGTGAAGCATGGAGCTAGCGCTAGCAGGGCTAAGAAAACAAAAGGGCAAATTGAGTATTTGAAAAAATTGATACATCAACTTAACGTTTTTCGTCCGCGTCAACGACGGGAGAGAGGTTTTTGTTGAATTTTTAAAGGTTCAAGAGTTTTTTGTTGAAATGAAAGATAAAGTTTTTATGATTATCAGAAACTTTTTTACCCTTTAAATTCCCTCATTAACACCAAGATTAATTTAACAAATTTGTATATTTTAATTCATGAAAATATTTAAGTACTCCGTACTACAGGTCAATGCAAAATTCTGAATTACTACGGAGTACTTCAATATTCTGACCTGGACTGATGAGTCATTCTCCCAAAAAAAAAATCAACACAGAGGAAAGCATCAAGAATTTATTTACGACTCCAGATTCATCAGCCTCCATTTACCAATTGAGTCACAATCCAAAAGTATCAAAAATGAAAAAAAAAAATCGCAACCCAATTGAACAGAAGAGAAACAATATCTCAAGGAGTTTGTAGAAAATCACGAAGTTTTACCTAAATTCACAGGGATTACATCTCCATCCTTTTCGTTAATCTGCATTGACAACCTCCAACCACATCCAGAAAAGAAACAAAGAAAAACCTCAAAGACCTAAAATACAAAGAATTGAAAACCTAACTACAGATTTCTTTCTTTTCCTGTCCAAAATGCAAAAAACAAATCTAGCTCTCATCATCAGCAGAGACAGATTTGGAAGAACCAGTCCCGGTCTTCTTCGGCAACAACAAATTGTGGATGTTGGGCATTACACCACCACTTGCGATCGTAACCGTGCCAAGCAACCTGCTGAGTTCTTCATCATTCCTCACTGCCAATTGAATGTGTCTTGGCACGATTCTCGTCTTCTTATTATCCCTCGCTGCGTTCCCAGCCAATTCCAACACCTGCAATCGAATTTAAATCATTAATAAATTAGTCAAATATTCAAATCCATACATAAGATAAACAAAAGCACCGTTAAAATTTAAACAAAGAAAGACGAAGGAGGAACCCTAGTCAGGACGAAACAAACCTCGGCTGCGAGATACTCGAGAACGGCAGCGAGATACACCGGAGCACCGGCACCAACTCGCTCTGCGTATTTACCGGCTTTCAGAAACCTAGCGATCCTTCCGACCGGAAATTGAAGCCCGGCCTTGCTGCTTCTGGATGTCGCCTTCTTCGAAGCTCCGGCTCCCAGAGATTTTCCCCTTCCAGCCATATCTAATTTCCGAAAAAGAAATTTAGCGAAGTTCTGAGAGGGACGAGAGATTTGAAGCGGGGAGGATAGTCACAGAGATAGGAAGACGACGGAGTCTGAAAAATACATTTGGCGGTTCTCTTATGTCGTATTTATATATGATGGTGGATGAAATCAGCCAATAGTAAGCAATGACGCGGATCGCAATCTTCGACCGTTCATTAAAGTTTATATGAACGGTTAGATGGAGTTTTTGATTTTGCTGTTTGGATCGAAGACGGAGTTGGACACTTGGACTGTTGGAACCATGAAAGGAAGCCCACAAAATAAGCATGAAGAGAACAAAAAATAACGAAACTGCCGTTGATATCCCAAACTTAATCACAAAAATGACGAAAAAAACCCCATAGTTTATAGGCGTTATACAACAATGCGCATGAGAAAATAATAGCGATTATTTTCAGTCCACAGAAGAGATAAGGATTTGGGATTTTTTATATTTTTAAGTTTTAATTATTGTGTTCGGTACCTTAATTTTTCTAACAATTGTTATTGTCGTTAAATGTCAATAGAAGGAAACGAAATCTTCAAATTTCATCCCCTCTACTTATTCTCTTTTTCTTTTTTCCTTTGCTTATCCTTCACCCATTTGTTCATCGTCTTTTCGGTGGTGTGTGAATTCAACACTGGAATTCGTGAAGGCATGAAGCACTTGAAGATTTGCATCGTAAAGCTTCACTTTATTGACCCGATAAATTCAAACAGCGGAAGAACATTTGTAATTTGAATATATACGTTTTTTCTTATTTAACGAGAATATGAAGCCAACATCAGAGAGAAAGTATGGACAAAACAGGGGAGAGAGAACGGAAGGGATGAAGAACTTGCTTTCAATTCCTTTCTTGATTTTGTGTCCCAACATCTAAGAGAAACTATGAAGCCAAGGCCGACATCAAAGAGAAATTATATAGGAGACGAATGTTGAATCAACATTTTGGTGAAGCCTAGCAACTTTCCTCTTCTTCAAGAGGTTGTGGGTGGAATACTGGAGTGTGGAGGTGTAAATGAATTGAATTAGGTCCAACTAGTCTCGTCAACTTCCCTTCTTCAACAAAATCTCAAACCTTGTAATATCTACTATTGGGAAATGGGGTTACTATAACTTTGGAAGAGAAGTTCTGAGGCAGGTCTAAAGACACTGTCTTTAGAATGTTATTTGCCCCCACTTAGTTTCATTGAATTTACTATTGGGTTATAGACAAATCCGTTCCCAGGATACAACAGACCCTTGGGTGAAAATCTACAGCAACCAAATTGAAGAATCTCTAAAAAAACCTTCTGTGAGACTGTAGTAGACCAGATTGAGAGAGAGAGAAAGTGATTTTCAAAAATGTTGTGTTTTTTAAATCTGATTCATATTCCTTAAATTATTTATGAAAAGATATGAAGAAAAGGTAAGTATTTGTTCAAAAAAGGCACCTTCAACAGTCAAAATTTCAAACATTGTAACTGTTTAAAAAGTAGTTAATAGTTAATGACTGTTAATTTCGAATTGTGCCTCTTGATCACACCCGATCGAATCGTGATCGTTGGTCTCATCAACGATGATCAACGGTCAGCATCGCACTAAAATCAAAGCCGCTCTTCGCAAGCCATGCGGGTGCGTGCAAAGAGCGAGCAAAGTGTGCCTCTAAATCGCCTCACTGCACCGCACACATGCACGCACACGCGTTGCATTGTATCAAACCTTCATACTCTCCTCTACTATTTCTAAGGAGTGTAAATCAACTCCTATTAAAATACTAAAAACAAAGCTTATAATTTTCCAATGTGGGGCAAGTTTAAAACTAGATTTTGTAAAAAAAAAAAAAACTAATTTTTCAAACAAATGTGCATGTGTAATTTCTCATGTAACAAACCAATCAAGCCCATTGGATTTAACCTTTTATGATATTAAAATCTAATAGTCCCCCATATTGATTGATCGATTACATAGTTCTCTCTCAATCCAAACTATTATACAATAGTTATGCATACAAAATGTGTTTATCAACTTAAACATTTTGTTAGTATAGATATCTCAGAGACTTGTCAAAATTATTGGTGGTAAGACATTAAACCAATTACTCTCATAACAGATCGAAGACACCCATACACACAAAAATGTTCATTCTCTACAAGAGTTTCAAATTTTGCTCAACACTGTTATAGCCATGTGCTTCTTTCCTAGTTTCATAAACAATCCCAAGAACAAACCTAAACTCTCATAAAAAGCGGCATCACTTCTATGTTCACATAGGTGAAATTCCACTATGTGTTTCATTATTTGACACATTTCAAAACTTCATTAAGAGTTTAACTCAATCTCTCATCATAACGGGCAACATTGTTTTATGTTGTGAGGGGAAATTTCTAAATGTCAATCCTAATAGTCACATTGTTATAACTTGTTACCCATTAAACCCGATACTGATGGATTTTTAGTTCAGGTCGGATTATTGGTGGTCATTCTTGTCAATTCTCAAACAAGCCCTTGGTAATAAGATTAGCCAAGTTTTTTACTTCACCTCACATAGGTTATAATGATGACTCCATTTTGAATCAATTGCCTAACAAATTCATGTCTTAGACTTGTATGTTTAGATTTACCATTGTAGATACCACTGTAGGCTCTTGATAGAATTGCTTCATTATCACAGTAAATAGAAATTAGAGGCATAGGGCTAGGCCAAAATTTTATATCCAATAATAAATTCATAATCCATTCAGCCTTTTTTCCAGTAGCTGTCAAGGCTATGAATTCAGATTCCATGGTCGATTGAGATATACAAGTTTATATCTTAGATGCCCAAGAGATCACACCCCCACCAAGGACGAAAATTTTTCTAAAGGTGGACTTGTTATCTTAATTATCGGTAATCCAACTTGCATCAGTGTACCATTCTAGTACAGTTGGATAATCATAGTAAAACAAGTCAAGTTTCAACGTTCTCTTGAGATACAAAAAAAAACTCACAATTGCCTTCTAGTGCTCTGCACCGAGATTACTTGTAAACCGACTGATTTTACTTACTACAAATGCAAAATCAGGTCTACTACAAAGCATAACATACACCAAACTTCCTTTTGCATTAGCATACTCAATTTGTGTAATTGTTCTACCAGTATTTTCCACTAACTTTATACTATAATCATATGGTGTGCTATATTCTTTAAACCCTAAATTCTTAAATTTTTCAAATACTTTCTCAATATAATGTGATTGGCTTAATGCATAACT
Source organism: Nelumbo lutea (assembly GCF_056320005.1). Lineage (NCBI taxonomy): Eukaryota > Viridiplantae > Streptophyta > Magnoliopsida > Proteales > Nelumbonaceae > Nelumbo > Nelumbo lutea. The sequence goes on from NC_142684.1 coordinate 143,497,608, forward strand.
CCTATTATGTTTTTTAACTTTTATTCCCAAGATGGAATCTATTTCTCCTAAATCTTTCATCTTGAAGACAGAGGATAAATAGTTTTTAGTTTCATTTATGCCAATCATATTTGTACCCACAAAAACATATCATCAACATAAAGACATACAATTACTCCATAATTTTCAGTGAATTTTGAATAGATGCATTTGTCTACACTATTATGTTTAAAACCAAAAGTTAAAATGCAATAATCAAATTTCTCATGCCACTGTATAGATGCTTGTTTTAATTCATATAATGATTTAACCAATTTATAGACTTTTTTCTCATTTCCAGGAATAACAAATCCTTCTATTTGTTCCATATAAACCTTTTCATTTAAATCACCATTTAAGAAAGCAGTTTTAACATCCATTTGATGAATATATAAGTGATAAATGGATGCTAATGCTTTGAGTGTTGTAATAGAAGTTGTTCTAGCCACTAGTGCATATGTGTCAAAGTAATCAATACCTTCTTTGTGATTAAATCCTATCTGCTAATCCATCTCAGAATTCGCCCATTTAATTAACTAAACAAATAGCCCAATTCGAAATGGACTTTAGGTCCATCAAGCTTATGTGCTCACTTAACCTTCCTAACTGCTACCCAGTTGGGCTTCCTTGTATGGCGTGGGACCCAAGCATTGATCTACACATCAGCCACATGGGTTCGGTCCAGCCTTTGTTACAAGGCCTGGTCGAATACATTGTTAAAGATAGTGCACCCCCTGAAACCCATCGAATGGGCTCTATGGGCCCAACACTTACCCTAAGTGGTCCCTGGGCTAAGCCACCTTATAACACCCAGGGACTGTGGGCAAATGCAAGATTAGCCCATCAGGTATTATCCTCAATGGTCTTACACTTAACCTCTCAGCGCTTAATGATCATACACTGTCCGACAAAGGAAGACCTCTCCCTCGGCTACAAGGAACAGTGTTGCACTCTCCACTTATATGGATCCCGGGAATTAAAACCTTTTTGCAAACATTTTAGAAACCATAATGTATATACTTTTATATCTCATATAAAATATACTTTGCAAAACAAATTTCGACGGTTGAAATCGGCTGCTGGCAGTCTTGGTTTCCAACAGTGAGAGTGCATCCCTGATCATTACCTTTGTCCGACAAAGGGACTGATCCTGTCACTATGATCACCCACTCAGATGAATTCTCGGATTGTCCCAACATACCCAAGTTTTGACCCCCGCTAAGGATCTCACTAATTGGTACATCAAAGACAACCCGATCCGACACCTAGTGTAGTATCATAATCGAGTCTAGGGGTCGGGTGTAACTTTCCAGTTTTGCCCATCAATCTCCAAGGTCCAGGGCAATACTGGAAATCTGGTTCAGTTCAAAGATTCAATTAATCTCACACTGTATGTGCCTAGGGTCTCACCCCGGTAGCTGAGACAAGCCACCACAACCGACTTGGTGGCACCACAGTGTCAGCCTTGTCAGGATAGGTCTCCCCAAACCGACCCACTGGCTGTGAACATTCTAAACTAACACAAGTCTCAATAAGTGTCCAGTTTAAGGGTATTACACAGAAACATACCAAGGGAACATGAATCAAATATGCACTTTTATTCATTTACAATAAACTCATAAAGTACATCAATTTTGATTGAAGTTAAGGGCATACAAAACTGTCTAACAAGGTATATTTAGAAAAGTCATCCATAAATGTACCTCTTCTACTTAATACACCATTGAGTTCACAGATGTCAGAATGAATTAGTTCTAGAAGTTGAGTATTTCTCTCAACACTGGTGAAATGTTTTTTAGCCATTTTAGATTTCACAAGAGTGGGAGCCCCTTCTAGTTCCACCGATCGATGCCGACAAGTCAGAACCGCTGCAACATCTACAATTCTGTGCATCTTCCATTGACCAACAATTCACTTCACAAGAGAAAATTTGTTATGCTTTTAATGACAATTTAAGGTTCTGATGGAATCCCCTATTTCATTTAATAAAAAAAATGCATTGAATTGTACAATTTGCTGTTTTCTTTTCCCGAGTAATCTTCGTGGTTTTTTCCAAATCACTCAGCATATACAATTTTCCTTCTCTTGTTCTCAGGTTGCCATCAAGGATTCTTGTTTCCTCTGCCTTTATGCTCTGTCTTCTGTCTCTTTGTCACCGGTTTAAATATTTACAACTCAACTGCTGCCATTTCCTAGATTAGAGAATAAGGAAGAACTTAATTCCTTTCTTGTTGCAGACGAAGCAAATCCTCCAGAACTTGAATCATCCAGACATGCGGGCAGGGTTTTTTTGCTTCAGAACATTTCAACCCAAAATAATTACTTTAATTCATTTTGTTTGTTTCAAGCATCGAAATATCAAACACATTCCATTGTACATACCCATTTTCTTTGGTGTACATTCTTCTCAGGCCAGTTGTCTAATAGATAGCTTCTTAACACGTAAAAGATACACATATCCCATCTAAACCAAACCTCTTGCTCTTAAATAACCATCTACCTAATCCTTTCTGCAATAAACGAATAAAAGAGATTAGTTCTTGTTTCCCTTTCCCTTTCCTCTTCCTCTCTAGTGGGAGACTTGAATGACAACTTCAACTCAACCCCTTTTCATTCCAAACCTCAAGAAATGAAGAGAGTTGGCTATCGGAAACTGAACAATAAGAGGATATCTTCTTCGTTGTTTCTCACTGCTAAACCACTCGGTTCGTGTTACTAACGCATCAACGTCGCCTTTGGGAGGAGGCATTTGAGAGGACATCTTCTTGTCATTTCTCACAATTAAAAATGCTTCGGCAAAAATGAGACAAAAAACAAAGTAGAAAATGAGAAAAAACTTATTTGAGAGCTAAGGGATAGTGAGCTTTGAGAGAGGAGTGAGAAGGGTGACCTTTTGGGCGAGATTCACTCCATACGAGTCCCTCTAATCTACATGTGGGAGGACACGCAGCTCACAGCCCGTGGGACATTTTTGGGGCAAAGCTGTGGGGGGGGGCGGATGCTAAATCGTAAAAAAGTAATGATTATGTATTTTCTAACATTTTTTATGCTCTAAAAAGAAAGTATTATTATACCTACTTTTTATTTTTTTGATAATTAACTTTTTAAATAAAATTAAGACATCAGAGTATTTATTGATGGGGCCCACAGTATACATATTTACATTTTCATTGCAATCAAACGCAGCCTTAATTTCAAATCCCTGGTCCATAAAACAAACATAAACTAACTCTCATGTTCTACCCAAAAAAACAATAATTCCCATGAAAAGTTGGGTTGACCCATCTTTACATTATTGCCTATATTTTGGGTTGTCTGAATCAAAGAATTTCAACTACATGCATTTTTGGCCTATTTTATCAAGGGATTATATTAATAATGACAATTTTTGAACCTTAATACCAATAAAACTAATATTTTGAATAAAATTTAAGAAATAAATTAAACTTTTTCTTCCTAACGCCGCCACCCACCATCGCAACGCTTCCACCTACCTCCGCCCACCTCCTAAACCGCCATTTATTTTGCTCAGTTTGAAGATTCCTGATCCATTTAACATTCCTTTGCAATGCCAAGGTTTTCTCAAGGATAGGACGTAGCGCGAGAAACATACGCTGGTTGCCTTCATTTTCATTTGGACCCAACACAATATAATCTTTGAATATTGGAGCGCCATTTCTGCCACTCCAGGCGTTGACATCCCGCTTTATCTTCTAGCGTTTGATTTCCGATAATGATTCTGAAGACCCTCTAATAACGCTTTGTTATCTCAGGTTGGATCTCGCAGAAATGGAGCCTGAATAGGAAAAACAATCCTGATGAATCGACAGGGACAGGGAGTTAGATAACGCAGACGTTGAATTGGTTAACCTAAGATAACAAAGCGTTTTTGAAATTTAGTGGATAGGGAGTTAGACAAAATCAATATTTTATTGGAACGACCACCTACGTAACTCAGACGGATGAGAAGTAAAAGAGAATAATAAATGGATTCCAGTTGATAAGAGTAACTTTTGGACCCTAATATCAATAAAAATAATCTTTTTAATATAATCTTTAGAATAGGTTAAATTTTTTCTTTAAAATATCAAATGAGGGCAGAAATATTGTTCATCTCCTCCCTCCTACAAACCAACGAATAAATGACCCCCAAGATTAATAAACATTTACCACAGATCTCTACTTTGTTCACCTTAGTAGTTGTTTGTTGACTTGCTACAAGCAAAAATGGCAATGCCCACTCTTGCGTTTTTGCATTTCGTTGTGTGTATCTCACTTCTCCACTTAGCATACTCGTAGATTTCTTCCAATCCTGATTTTCAATAGCATACAAAACTGCTTTAGATACCTCTAACAAGTTTAGTAGTTGGAACCAAACCGCCAATCCGTGTACCTGGCACAGTGTTTCATGTGTTTTAACTACTTCAAGATAAGAACTCATAGAAGCTCTGCTCTGAGTTTGGAACAACTCAAAAGCGGAAGAAGAGAGAGAAAAACTGAATGTGGGGGAGATTTGTTTGATGGTTAAAGGAGAAAAGAGATGAACAGTATTTCTACTATTATTTGATATTTTTTAAACAAAATTAATCTATTCTATAAATTATGTTAAAAATATTATTTTTTATTTATATTAGGGCCCAAAAGTTGCGTTATCGGTTAGAATCCCAATAATAAATAGTACAAATGTAAAATTAAAAATAAAAAAGACGAGAGAATTAAAAGTTGTACACGATCTACTTTAAGAAAATAAAGGAAGAAAGTGGTACGAGATAGGCCTACTAATGTATGTGACCCTATGGTCTTAGTCTCTTAGAAGTGATACAGTGAACTTTTGATTGATAATATTAAATTGTATTGTATGTGGTTTAATGGTTATTTATTTTTTCTAAGCTCAAATCTTATGAATCAAGTTTTTAACCTTTTATGAAAAACATAAATATTTGAGTCAAGGTATGTACCCAACTAGGGGTGGCAACGATCGAGCTTTTCATGAACTGTTTGAGCTCAGCTCGTGAAAAGCTCGGTTCGGCTCAGTTTCAGTTGAATTTGGGCCCAATGCAATGGCTCGATTATCAAATGAGCCGAGCTCGAGCCTATTAGAGCTCGGCTCTTGAGGCTCGCGAGCTGGCTCGAATATATATAGAAAATAATATATATAATAAAAATATTATAATTATTATAATTCTTAATATTTTAAATATAAAATAAAAAATTATAAAACGAGTCGAGCCGAGCTCAAGCTTATGAACTTTTGACTCGAGCCAAACTCAAGCTTGAACCTTGTAGAATAGTCTCAAGCTGAGCTTGAGCTTAGCACTATTTGGCTCTAGTCCCAACGACCTGAGGTCTTGGTCTTGGAAGGGAAACACAGGATGGAGTTTCTACCCTTTGACATTGTTTTCTGTACAAAGTGAACACTCTGCTGTATTTTTACATTTGCCAGTATTATGAAATCTTACCATTACGGCATTACATGAAGGAATTATGCCCCTATAACATGAAAGTAGTAAAGAAACAAAATATTAAGCCAGTTTGGAAAGAGTACAAATATAAATATGTACAGTGAAAATACATAGAAAATAATACAAAATATATGGTTTTGCACTTTCTATATTTGCATTTGTACTCCTTCCAAAGGAAGCCTCAAGGCAAATGACGTTGTGGCTTGATGGAAATTAATATGCAATTTTTTGTGCATAAAAGGTTGAGGTAAACCTATGGTGGTGAAATTGTATGATACACTTTCCAGCTTTGACCAAACCGCGGGTGAATTTTGATGAATATCAATTAATCGGTTACTATTTTTATAATACCGGTTGATTGGTTATACGTGGTGTTCAAAGAATTAGATCGGATTCAGAAAATTCTATATCTATTGGGATGATTTTTTTTGTGTGTGTAATTTTTCATGGCACCTTATTCCACTATTTTTGTCAAAAATATGTTTTTTAGCCTCAAATATTAATTTATAATATAAAAAAATAAAAAAAAAAGCATATTTTACATATAAAAATAATTATGTATTTTAGATACAGAGTTCGACTATGATATGGAAAAAATATGATATGAGAAAAACAAATGGCCAATATACTAGAATTATAAGCCTGATAATGATGGGTGGGTTTTGATTGGTCAAAACTCTTTTCATACCATATCTTTCCCATATCATAGATATTCTCTTTCAATATATATTTATAATTAATATATAGTATTAATTATATATATAATTATGCATATTATGCCTTGGTCCCCACGACGATATGCCCCAAATGGGATAGGGATGGGATGGCGATGATTTCCCCATGGAGACACTTGGTGTGAAGGGGAGAGCACTCCTCACCTTGCGAGGATCCTCAGTACTTGGTGATTATGTTTGACAGTTTGAGTTGGGATTTACGCTGAATATTTGTGTTTTTCTTATAAAATTAATTAATGAATTTGTGTCAACTATCGAGATGTATTTGATAGGATTGTAAATTGTAACTAGTTTATTTATAAAAAATAGACCAAAGTATAAAAAAAATAAAGTGAATTTGACATCAGCATATAAAAAGAAAGTGAAGGAGTGTTCATCCCCAATGTTTAAAAATTGACCCAGAACTGAAACCACTTTGGCCACTGGTATGTTCATCAGTGATTTGACCGTCAAATTTAAATAGATGTCCATTGCAATTTAAAAAATCAAAACTGGCCAAAAAAATGTTGTCTAAATCAATAGCATGAGTCATTGATCAAATCAACAATTTTTAGCCGAAAAATAGGTTAAAGAGTGAAACGAACTGATTGCCTGAATGATTTTCAGATCAAACAGTCGTCCCACTGTCCAGGTCAGTTCATGGTTCAAAAGCCATGATCATTCACATGGGGACAATAATTCATTATTTAGGATGTGGGGTGTTTCCCTATTCACGTGTAACTATTCATAGGATGATGTACCACAAAATTGATTGGTTTGACGATTTAACCCAGTTGATTGATCCGATAACCAATGATTTAGAGAGAGAAAAAACCAGTTCTACCTCCGATCCGTTTTCAGAACAGTTGTTATAAGTTTTTTCCATCATAGTCGAACCTAAGGTCATGAGTTCAATTTCTCTCGTTATGTATTTCCAATGCATAATAAAGCAGTGACCCGAGTGACAAAGGTTAATGACTGATTAGATGGTTTTTGGGAAAAAAATACTAAAATCAGTGTTTTAACAATCTAATTGTCATCTAATTCATGAGTTTGATGGTCCGGTTGCCTCAGATCCGAGTCCTACAACATTTGACTATAATAGGTAGGAAACACGACAAAGGACAACAAAAGACTCGGATCATTACACGGCACATCCAATTGAAAGTGAGGAATGACGATGAGCTCACCAATTCACCATTGCCTTGCCAATGGAGTAGTCATGCCCAATATCCATAACCTTCTCCTCCTTCGTAAAAAGATTGACCTATCTAAGAAGATATGCTGAAAATACTAGCATATAAACTAGGGTTGCAAGTCAGGCCGGGTTAGGTCGGGTTGAGGCCAACCTTAATTCTAACTTAATCCAACCTTCAATCTGACCTACCCAACCTTAAGTCTAACCCTTACTAAATTCCTTCAACCCTAACCCAATTCAACCCAACCCAAAGTTAATTACCTTTTTTCTATCCCTTGTAATCTTGTAGAACTTCTTAATTTCATATCTTAACTCAACTTTCTCTACATATATTAACCCTATGTTTTATTAGTATTTTTTGTTAATGTTTTTATTGGTTCTTTAAGTACAAAATTCATAAAAAAAAAAGGTATTTGAAATGATTGTAGTTTATTATGAATTATGACTTATAATAGATCTTTTATGGGTAGTAAGTTATGAGTGATAAAACAAGAAAGAGGAGAACTGCAGTCCACCTCAGAAATCTGAAATTGCAGCCCCCTCCTAGTCTACTAGTAGCCCCCCCTATAAACCGCATATTGCCCATGGATTTAGCATCAATCCACGGTCAGGATTCAGTCCACCCCTAGAAACCATAACTCCACCCTAAGAGTGGACTCAACTATAAAAACCCCAAACAAAAAATATATTATTAAGGTTTTAGCATTTCTAATTGGGATTAAGTGAAGTGATTATCTTAAAAAAATAAATGATAGTATGTGGTGGAGGCTATACAATTATCATGCATATAAACAAATCAATATATGATATATCATCTATATAATATTTTTATATATGTATAAATTATAGAATCAGATTCAGGTTGAATCGGTTGCTCGAAAGATTAACCCTAACCCAACTCAAAATAAAGTCGGATTCATAAATTTCAACCTTAACCCTAATCCAAGCATCAACCTTACCCATTTCCGGATTGAGTTAGGATTGGGTTCAGGGTAACCCAGCCCGAGTTGCAGCCTTAATATAAACCCCGCTAGGCATCTGGGTTATATGTGTAGGAATTACTTGTTGGTCCATTTGTGATTGTTATGTAGCCTATTAATTTCCACAGAATTCTATTTGTAGTGGATCCCGTTTTCATTGAATACGGGTAGACACAAACCATAACCTTTTTCCTATTTTCTTTTTTAAAGTGCATTATAAAGCGGATACTTACTTTGATTTTAGTACATGTCATAAAAATTAAACTTAATGTAAATTTTTATTTTACCCTCTACATTTTTGCACAGCTGCATAACAGGCACCCTTACACTTGTACGTCTAAAAACCTTTTCTTCAAATGCACCTAATGACCCCAAAACTACTACATTTAGTTGCTTCTTTTAAATGAAGAATGCATCAGCTTCTTCGAACCAAGAATAAACCAGACTGTTTAAATTAGTTCACAAAGCAGTGATTTCTTCACCTATTAATGATAATTATTTCTTGTGAGTTGTGAAACCAATTCCTTTTTAAATTCATGCAAAAGAAAAACTACCGAAGTATTTACATTTGCTTAACAAATCTCTCTTAGATGCGGAAAAAGTTCTTTCAGAAAGATCAAGTGAAACTCCATAGAATGTTGCAAATAAGATCTACTCTTACTTGCATGGATCTATCGGAATCTACAGAAGAGACTGGTATGAGGTCGGACGCAATTTTTCATTCTCAGGTATGTTTAGAAAGCGAAAGCAAATCAGAGACGTTAGAAACCCAAAAATTTGCTGCAAAGCCTTGTTTCTTCCTCTTTACGATCCCAAAACCAACTATCTTTCCCCAAGACCTCAATTCCTTTGTTATAGACCTAATCCTCGGATTGAGGTTTTCATGAAAAAAGAAAGAGGGATGGAACAGAGTGAAGGTAAGCGACTCGAAGATACTGAAAATGCTGAAGAATCCCAATCCACAGGTTCACAAAAGGAATCTGATGATTCTTCTTCATAGATGGTACCCAATCCATGGTTTGGCCAAGATTCAGTGATGGGAAGCCATGCGTCCTACGGATTCATCTTGGTGAGGTGGCCCACCTCCTTCAGGTACCCTTTCATGTTAATGAGCACCCTCTTCATCGGCATACCGATTGGGCTCAGGAACCTCAACGATATCAGCGATGTTGGCATCCAAGCAGTCAATGACTTCCCCTCCTTGGACACTGACCTCGGAGATCTCTGCCCGATGGAGTCAGTATCTCCGGCTTCGATACACAAGGCATTGCCGGTATCGACATTAACTTTGTCTCCGCTCTCTCCTCCACCATTGATTTTGTAACTTTTTTTCTGATACTCAAATAGTATTCCCTCCTTTTAATCACACAACTGTGACGATGAAAGAGTTGCAATCAAGACTGCCCCCCCCCCCCCTCTCTCTCTCTCGCTCTCGCTCTCCCGAGGGGCGATGTGCTCTTTTTGTAGCAACAGGAGGAGTAGGAGTAGGAATACGTGGCCTCAATCCATGAATTAATTATAGAGTTTCATTTGTTTTTCCCTTGTCTACTCTTCTTTCTGTCTGTCTCTGTTCGATTCCTCAGTCAAACTCAGACATCACCAGTGGAGTCTGTGTTTTTGTGTATGTGAGTGCCGAAGAGAGAGAGAGAAAGAGGGGATTCTAAAGATAATAGACGGATAGAGAAAGGAAGGAGGGAAAGAGAAGAAGACATGTACATAAACTCAAGTCAGAAGTGGGGAAATGACGACCATGATGAGACACTGTAGCAAGGACAAGAGAGTGAAGTTGTAGTAATGCAATAAAACTTAGAAACACAGGTCTGGGAATAAGACTCGTTCCTCGATTCTAAAGGAAGGCAATCCCAGGGTTGAATCTTGAAATGAATTGCTAGCAAACAAGGAGAGAGACGATAGATGGGAGGCGATAAGAATAGGGTGGAAGGCAGCAGAATGAAGGGAGAAGCCATCGAAGATTAAAGAAAGCAAAGCAGGAGATAATAAAGGTTAAAATAGTAAATTAATGATACGTGAGTTTTAGACGTTTTGAAAAGTTATGAATTTAAGAGAATTCATTAAAAATGATGGTGGATTTTTGGGCAATTACCCTTTAATAATTTATGTTAGAAAAAAAGAAGAGGTCATTAAATGAAAGACGTAAGCAACCTTCAGAGCACCCTAGTGATGGACACGTGATCAGAATTGAATTTTTTTTTTTTTTTTTGAAGTTGCATTTACATCCTTTACATTCAACTATTCAATTATGTAATTTTTAGCTTCTTTTTATGGATACAATACCCAAAATGTTCAAAAATAAGATTTTGATCTTTTTCAATTTAATTTATTAATATTATTCAATTGCAACGTAAACGGATTTAAATCTAAATATTAATGGATCAATGTTTTTGTAATAAAACTGAGGTTACAATGTTACATACAATAGGGCATCTCGCCGGTCATCCCTATAGGTCTATCGCAACGACATTATATTCTTACAAACATTTAATAACCCTTGAATCTAAGAGATTAAAGCATTTGGCAAAAAAATAAAAGAAAAGGGACACCACGTACAACAATCTCCCCTTTATGAACGAGTCTCTCAGAATCGAGGACTTGTACATGTACGACTTAAACACGAGAGTGACATCACATACAAATCAAAAAACTTAAACGGGCCACTTCATTGCACTTCTCATTTCTTTTCAATGTGGGATTCTCTTCAATTATTTATACATAAATCCTACCACATTTGTCATATAGTTAAATATCTACACTACCATGCTAGAACCATAGGCAAATCTTTAGTGGAAGTTTTGCTTACTTGGAGGCAAAATTGTCCAATGTAAGAGCCAATCGGATACAGTTTCCCCTGAAGCAGAGGGACTCAAGCTTTGAGAGAGGTTTTTATCCATCCAAATGGAGAGTAATATTGTGCTATATTCCACCTATGAGTCATGAATCATTGACTCGGAAACATAAATGTCTGCTACAAGAACAATGACATGTCACAAATGGGGTGCAAATGGATCAGATCATGATCCGATCCTATTTGGTCAAATTCGGACTACCCCTGCTCAAATCTTTACATCAAATCCTATTATCCGATCAAAAATTGGATTTTCATCACCCCTATCTGATTCGAAAAGATCATATCCGATGTATTATATATATATATATATATATATTTTATTTATAAATAAATTATTTATATTATATTTTTATAAATTGCTATATTATTTATTTATTTTTATAAAAACATGTATATATGATGAAAATAATTAAAAAACTTGTATTTTTTGTTTTTTCTTTATTTAAATTGGTATATTTTATTTTTTCTTTCTATAATTTATTATTTTTAAATAAAACAAGTCGGATCAAATCAAATCCGAAGATCAGATAGGATTTGAATTTAGATCATGATCAGATCCAACATGAACAATGTTAGATCAAATTCAAATATACCTTAATTCGAATCCGATCCGGGCCGTTTACATCAATGTTGATGATGAAGTTGGGGGAGGGGATGTTATCGATGCCAAGTTGTTTGAGTCTTGTGCTTGAAGGTTTTCTTGTTTTACATCTTTGGTCCCTATTACACTACTAGTGATAGGGGTGTCAATTGGATCGGATTTGGTCCAATCTGGTCCAGTCCAATGTGAGTCCATTACAAATGGATTGGGTCCAATCCAATCCAATGAATATTTTGGACCAATCCAGAGACTGTTCAATCTAGACCTGGCAAAAAGTTGGCCCAACCCAAAAAAACAGGGTTAGGGTCTCATATTTAGCTATCCGAATGCAAAAATGACCTGACCTGACCCAACCCGAAAAACACTGGGTTGGGTTGGGTTGGGTTGGGTCATGGGTCAACCCACTGACCCTGATTGTCAAGTCTAATTGGGATTATTTATGCATTGTTAGAAGTTTATACTCTTTATTTTTTTCTATTTAGTCTTTACTTTTTATTGTTTACTCTTTAAATTGTTAAATGTTCAAGTTTTTTATTTTATATTTGGAATTTTAAGGTTAATTCTTTTAATTCTGACATTTTTCATGTATATTTTCTTTATTTTTTAATTTCAATTATTTTTTGGGATGACCCAAGTTGACCCACGGGTCAAGCCTAACCCAAATATTTAGGGTTAGGGTCTAGCATTTGACAACCCAACCCGAAATTTAACCTAGCCCAAAATCAACCCGAAGTAACTTGACCTAACCCGAACCCGACCCACCCAACCCAATTGCCAGGTATAGTTCAATATGTTCAAATTCTTGTTAATTTTGATTGGTTTCAACCAAGGTTTTAAAAACCAATACAAACAACGAACCGATCAGGGGTCCGGTTCCCGAGTCGAACGGTCCAATTGTTCAAACTGAACGAACAGCCCGTTTTGACAAAAAAATCCAAACCAACAAAACAGTTGAACGATTCGACTGCCCAAGTCAGTGATTTGCTAACTAAATCAACGGTTTTGGGGGAAATAACAATTCTAGGGTAAAACAGATCTAATTAATTCCTGATTTTTCCAGTCTGGTCCAATATTAAAAACCATGATTTCAACTCAAACCTGATCCATTGACACCTATGTTCTTATCTTCTATCAATCGACCAGATATTGACTCAATCCAATATAAATTCATTATGGATAAACCAGGTCCAATACAATATGTTATATTGGTCCGTCCAATCTATCCAATCCGTCTAGATAAATTTTGATTTGAACGGAGTAAACCCGAAACCGAGCCTGACACCCCTAGCCGGTGGTGCAGGAATTGGCATTTGGCACCTTGGTATATCTTAAACCTCTACATTTCTAACTTTGCATAGGTTATCTAACTTTTTATTTTCAAATTCAGATGATCTTTACAAATAAAGCCTCTCAAAAATAACATGCATAAATTCAAAAAAAAAAAAGTCCAACAAACACAAAAAAAAAAATGCATCGAAAACAGAGTAACCCAAAGTTGTCGGAGTGCCATATAAAACAGTTTTGTAAAACTGTGGCTGAACACCCGCACCCAATTTCAGTCGGTTTCACTAATGGCCACCACTGGTCCATCACCGTTGGAAACAGGTACAGACTCAATCAACGCTCACCCAATTTCAGCATTTTGATGCTTGGCAACCAAATCATCAACCGAGTTTTTCCAAAGACGCTTTCTTGAATGAAACGTAGTCTTTGGGGACAAGGTTAAGGTTAAACTGAACCTGTTCAAAGAGATCGAATTATTTACCAAATTCCTAAATCAAGCGAAATATAGAGAGAGAATGCGAGTTCGAGAGAGGGAGATGTTTCAAAACCAAGAAAAATTAAAATGAGTTCAGTTTTAAGAACGGAAGACATTACATGACATATTTTAATTGTATACAATATAATATTTGAAAGTAAAATAAAATATACATAGTACCCCAACTTTCATTTTGTGATAAGACTTTATATGTTATTTAAGACTTTTAAAAATATCAAAATTATTCTTGAGCGCTGTTAATCATCATTTTTTTTAAGAAAATGAAAGAGAAACAAACAGTTAACTCTAACTTCCAAGCACCTCTAGCAAATATTCAAGAAAAAGGGTTGTATGTGGTTTGGGTAGGGTAGAGGGACAAAACATTTTCCACTGGATTCTCTAGCAAACCTCCAACCATCAGATTTGGTAACAGCATATACGGTGGTTGCCCTCTGAGCTTATCTTCATCTGGCCGCCTCTGCAGCACCAGCCCCTAGCATGAGAGCACAACACAGAATATGCAAAATAAATTACCCCATTACAATCGTTCATAAAATTCATTACGGCGCCCCGACATGAAAATTCAGATACATTCACTCAGCCTAAATTACAGGATACCTATAGGAATTTTTCCTACAAATATAAAATAGGAGGTTTTATACTCCTTCCAAACCGAAACTCTCATGCCTACTCAAAGCTGATGTGAGTTTCCTTATAGAAATGCCAATTAGTTTGACCTTAATGGCAAATTGGCAATGATCCTGCTATCGGCATTTCTTGCATTGCATTTGCACCCAATGCCCTTAATGAACCAAACCTGTAGTTTGGTAAATGGTGAATTCATCAATAATTACTTCCAGCAGACTGTTACGCATGTAATCAGTTAGATTCATTGTTCTTGTGAAACATATTCTGCGACCGTATTCCCGAACATGACGCAGTATACACCACTCGATGTGCCTGACATTAACGATAAAGCAGGCTTCAGAACAAGTATCAGCTTCATCATCCTCCATTGTATCAGTTGTGGGGCCACAGTAGAGTAGATCGAACCAAGAGGAAAAAAAAATTACATACCCAACACGACAAGTACAAAATTTCATCCAAATTCACAGGGATTGCATCAACTTTTCCATTGGTCAATCTCCACTAATAAACTCCTAACTACACCCAGAAAATTAAAAATAAAAAAAAAAAAAAAACTCTAAATGTAAAACCTTAAAATACAAAGAATTAAAGAACTATTCATCTGCTGCTTTCTTTCTCCATTCCCTCCTCATGTCCAGAGAACAAATCTAACTCTCATCATCAGCAGAGACGCCTTTGGAAGATCCACTTCCGGTCTTCTTCGGCAACAACAAATTGTGGATGTTAGGCATCACACCACCGTTTGCGATCGTGACCGTACCAAGCAATTTGCTGAGTTCTTCGTCGTTCCTCACCGCTAATTGAATGTGCCTTGGCACGATCCTCGTCTTCTTGTTATCCCTCGATGCGTTCCCAGCTAATTCCAACACCTGCAATCAAGTTTCCATCACTAATAACTCAGTCAAATATTCAATATCCAAACAAAGCGGAAAGGGGAAAGAGGAAAGTGGATCCCCAACCAGGGAAAAACGAACCTCGGCTGCAAGATACTCAAGAACGGCGGCGAGATATACTGGAGCACCGGCACCAACTCTCTCTGCGTATTTACCGGCTTTCAGAAACCTGGCGATCCTTCCGACGGGAAACTGAAGCCCGGCCTTGCTGCTCCTGGATGCTGCCTTCTTTGAAGCTCCAGCGCCAAGAGATTTTCCCCTTCCGGCCATATCGGACTTCTTGACAAGTAACTGACCAAAGCTCCGAGAGGAATCGACAGCCCGGGAATTTGAAGTGAGAAGAGAAACAAGGAAAGACGAGGGAGCCCGGCAAATAATACGTTTGGCGAATGGCGACTCCCTTATCTCTTATTTATATATGATGCTGGATTAAATCAGCCAATAGAAAGCAATGACGCGGATCACGATCTTTGACCGTTCATTAAAATGTACATGAACGGCTGGATGGAAGTTTCAGATGTAAGAATTGGACATCTTGGATTAACTGCTTGGATCGAGGACGGAGTTGAGACAGTTGGAGTTATCTATACTCCCAAATTTATTCATACAAAATGACGAAAACACCCTCGCATGTTATACAAATAACATGAAAAAACTGGAGTAGAGCCCATAAGTAACAGTTAGCACCTTGATGCAGTCCAAGTCCAAGTAGTGTTGCCAATGGATCGGGTCTGCTCAGGGTCAGGTACTCGGGTAGAACTACTCCTGATTAGTGATTACGATAAGTAAATGTGCAATATCGGATCTGACCCGATACAATCTATTTGTAATCTATAGCTACTTTTCAAGGTATAATTTGATACAAAATCTACTTATTTGTCAAATTGACACATATGGGGGTATTCTTTTTTTGGATTTTGATTAGGGGAAAAGTTGGTTGAACCAAGAATTCTATGTTATTTTTTCAAATTTATGTGGGGATTAGAAAATGTTTATTTTCTTGGTATCACTTAGTTGGGTAAGTGATACCATCTTCTAGGTGGGTAAATAACTTTTCAACCTTAGGGAAAATTTCCAACACTTGAATGGGACAAAATACCATTTTAATAATAGATTTTTATGGCTAAAATGATCATTGTCATATTTACATAAGAAATAAAATAACACGGATGAATGGGAAAAACTTACCCGGGTAACTGCATTTACCCAGATAAATAACTTACCAAAAAGCAAACTTTAGTAGCATGGGCATCTTTTTTGTCTGATTTATGAAAAAAACACTCATGTCCATGCAACACCCACACAATGGCCTTTTTGCTATTTTCCTGTTGAGTATCATTTGTATCACATTGGCATCAAAGTAAGTATTTCCTTCGACTATTCTGTTTTGTATTCATTTTCATATGATTTATCATTTGTTTTAAATGCAAGGTGATGTATGGTTAATGCCATGTCATCCAATTAATGTAGGGAAAATCTACGATGCCGGAAAGACATGGTATTGTAAGCAATGGCGGAGCTAGGAAATTTTTATAAGGGGGCAAAACCTAAAATAGTGGATTAGGGAGGGGGATAAGTGTAAATGGGCCCATAGGGGGGGCAACTATTGGATTGGGGAGTGGGGGAAGGGAGAATTTACATGAAAATTTGTATTAATACTGGGGGTAAGAGTTTTGACCAATCATGAATTTTGATAAATAACACATGATTGGCTACCATGTTTATATTCCAGTTGGTTGGTAAAAAATATTTCAGATGTCATATCTTTTCCATATCATAGTCAAACCCACTTATGTATGAACCCGGATTTGTTGTAGATTTATAGCTAATGACTTTGGAGACCAGATTTGCTCGTCACACAGGGCACTTCACACACACATTTTACTATGCATTGGGAATATCTCCTATACTTTTAAGTTATTTTTCAGGGAAGATGTCCCCATTGCACGGGGATGTGAATGTGAGGTGCCCAAGTGTGAGGAGCAGATCCCGTTTCATGACTTTGCTATAGATGCAATGATTGATAGCCATATCAAAACTTTAGAATGGTACGTTTTTTCTTTCCATCATATTTCACTCTCCATCTCTTCCTCGTTCTCTCTTCCTTCCTCCAAAACCTAATAATTTACTTGTTTTCTTCTATACGAACTCAATCAAAACACTTCAATTAAAAGAATCCAATCCGTCAATTCCGTTAGGGATCCATACTGACTAATTGCTGAGATGTTTTTATTTGTAATTAGATTTCTAGGCTGTTGTATAATCTTGTTTGGAACGTAAGTTAAAGATAAAGAACTATTATACATTGATTCATTGCATGAACACTTTGAATGTAGATATTTGTGTTGGATAAGTGTTCATTGGATTCATTCGATTTCTAGGCTGCTATATACATTGATTCAACCAAAGCAACCAAAACACCTTGAATATGGATATCTACATTGGGTAAGTGTTAATTCTACTTTGAATAATGGCATAGCAAAGATGTAAAGGATGTAAACAACCGCTTGCTTTGCACAACAGTGTGAAATTTCGCTGCCTGTGTTTAACATGTTGCACTTCTGCTACATGCAAAGATGTTCCATCAATTAACAAGGAGTATACCAATCTACAACTCTACTTTGTTGATCTGTCGTAAATTTGCTATTATGATATAACACTTGTCATCTTAAATGATTTCATTAAACAAGGAACATATTTAGTTTCTCACTATCTTTAGGTTAACTTCGTTTGCTCTAGATAGTTAGATTCGAACTAAAACTCTCTAATTTTGCATATATTATTTGAATGTCTTTTCAATTTATTACCTCTGCTTAGTTAATTTAAGTTGTCGTATCAGTTCTTTACTAGCTTTCTTCCATATCTTTCATCTTAACTCCGTTTCCTGCTCCTCCGCCTCCTCCTTCTTCTTCTTCTTCATTTGCTCTCTTCTTCTATTTTTCAGCAAATGCTTCAAGGTAACGGTAACATTGGCACAAATGTGGTAAATATCCAACATCTAATCCCTCCTGGTGTTGAGGAAAACTAGCAAATGTCTCTTATTTGTAGTCTCTTCCCTCGCCTAACTAATCAATTTGATGATGTAGTCCAAGGTCTTTACGAACTTTGGAATATGGATTGTAGCAGCCTTATCCTAGCTCTATTTCATCAAGGCCATTTTCACCTTAACTTTCAATATGTAGAAGATTTTGATCGAGTTTGGACTAATGGACCCTGGAATCTAAATGGTTAATGGATTTTAATGCAACCCTAGGTTCCAGGCCAACCCCAATATGCTTGGAATCTTTAGGAAATTGAAGTTTGGGTCCAAATACATGATCTGCCCTTTGAGACCCTATCGATTGATGTAAGTCGTCCGCTCTTTGAACGCATTGGCCCTACTCGTTCGGTGTCAGTTATTCAAAACTACATCCGTGCATCTCAGTTAATCGTCCTCTTCAGGCTGGTCCGTTCATAAGTAACTATAACTGGATCACTTATCGATATGAGGACCTCCCTTGGACATGCTACTTCTGTGGAAAAATCGACCATCTTTTCCGCCGGTGTTCTCAACCTCTCCCAGACACTTCAAGTTGATCTTTTGATCAATTTTTTAATTGTCGTCCCATGAACAATCCAGGCCCCTGGTTGAAAGCTGAACAAGCTTTGCGGCGAACATAGAGAAGCCTCAACTTTGGTGATTTTGTTAATCTCAATGCAACCACCTCGTTGTCTTCTGAAAACCTTCACAATGAAGCAACCCATTCCCCATCTAATCACCAGGTTCAGTCTAATCAAAACTCTCCCCCAGTCCCACCATTTTCTTCAAATCTGTTGGTAGCTTCAAGTTCAACACTCTCTCCTCTTCAAGTCTCAATCGAAACTTTTCATCTGACGGCTTCTACTCAGGATTTAGTAAATTGTATTTTCGAAGATACTCTTGGTCCCTCTTCTTCAACTAGAGGAAAAAAGGCCTAGAATTGATCTCTTATCAAATCTGGAGCCTGATCATCTGTCCCAAAACTTACCTATTTATGACAGGCCTGAATCTTTAGGCACAACTGTACAAGAGAAACACATTGTTTGCATCTATCATGTGGCTTGTAATGATCCCAGTGCAGTTACAAAGGATCAGAATTCTATAAGTATCTACTTGACTTTTTTTTCTATATGTTTATCTTTCTATGGGCAGAGGTAGCTGGCCCATATCAGCCCCAGCTTTCGTAATGATTATCCTTAGTTGGAAATGTCGTGGGGCAGGTCATACTCTCTAAGGCAGTTTCAGGGGTTAAGGGATTTTGTCCAACGAGCCAACCTAAACTTTATCTTTTTATGTGAGACAAAAATCCTAGAGTACAAGATAAATGCTTCAACAAATAAGCTTCGTTATCCTAACTGTATTACTATTAATCCTCAAGGAAGAGCTAGTGATTTAGCTGTCCTGTGAAAATCAGGTTTTGGTTACTATAGAGTCATCATCTCCAAGGTATGTATTCCTAAAATTTCATTTACCTACTTGTAATTGGTTACTAGCTTTCATTTATGGACATGTTGTTAAGCATCGTAGAAATAGTTTTTGGCTAGATCTGAATTCAAATTTGCAACAAATCTCTCTACCCTATTTATTAATCAGAGACTTTAATGAGCCTGCCTTTGTCGACTCTCTAGAACCTTCAACCTCCTTTAATACCTCTAATCTTTCATCCAAGCAATATAGAAATTTGGTAATAGAACATAATCTATTAGAATTGAATATTCAGGGAGGAGGAATATCGTGGACTAATAAAAGAACCATAGGCCATATTCAAAGAACTCTTGATAGGGTTGTCACTTCTTCTGATTGGCTATCTATCTTTCCTAATGCAACCCTCTCTCTCGATACTAAATGGGGATCAAGTCATCATCCTTTCATTCTTAACCTTAACCCAACAATCCGTAGCCTCTCCAAACCTTTTAGATTCTTTGAGATGTGGCTATTTGAGAATTCTTGTAAACATATCATAGAAGATGGTTAGCAACTTTCACTTAATGGTCATGCAGTTTATCGAATAACTCAAAAACTGAATGCTTTAAAGAGAAGTTTAATCAGTTGGAGAAAATCTTCCTTTGTTGAACCAAGAGAAAAAATAAAGAAATTGGAAGATCATATCTTATAAGTGGAACAATCGGGAGTCCTTGACAATTTAAACAATTTATATAGAGAGTTTGAGCATGCCAATGATCAACTAGAAAGCTATTGGAGACAAAATTCTCGTCAAACTTGGTTGCAGTTGGGAGATAAAAACACAAATTTTTTTCACAAGAGTACTCTTTTCATAAGAAAGATAAACTACATTGAAGGAATTAAAGATGACCAAAATAATTGGAAAATTGAGCATGAAGACATCACTAAAATTTTTATTGATTATTTCTTTAACCTTTACAACTCCTAGAATCATGATGAGTTAGAAGATATATCCAATTGTTTTAACCCAATTACCACATAGGAAGAGAATTCCATGCTCACTGATATTCCTTCTGTTGATGAAGTAAAAGCAGCTCTCTTCAGTATTGAGAGTCTTAAATCCCCAGGTCCTAATGCAAGCAGCACTTTTTAAGGATTTCTAGGACTTAATGGGGCAAGATTTAGTATTATTGGTATAAGAATTTTTCTAGAATAGAAAACTCCTAAAAAGGCTAAACCATACCTTCGTATGTTTTATCCCAAAAATGGTTGATTGTTCTAAAGTCCAAGATTATAGACCTATCAATCTCTGTAATGTCACCTATAAAATATTTGCTAAAGTTATAACTAGTAGACTTCGTAAAATTTTGGACAAGTGTATCTCCCCAAACCAAGCAACTTTTATACTTGGAAGGCAAATGCCTAAAAACTCAATTATCACCCAAGAAATGTTTCATTTTTTAAAAGCACAAAAAACAAGGAACAGGCTATGTGGGTCTCAAACTAGATATGTCCAAAGCCTATGATAGACTAGAATGGTCTTTCTTCCTTCAAATTCTATCTTTTCTGGGTTTCTCACCTAACTTTTGATTTCTGATCAAAGAATGTATTTCAAATGTCTCATTTTCAGTCCTCATAAATGAGATTTCTAAAGGTCATTTTAACCCCACTAAGGGTTTGAGACAAGAAAATTCATTATCTCCTTATTTGTTCATTTTAGTAATGGAGGGTCTGTCTAGACTTCTTAATCAAGCAAAACAAGAAGGAAAACTCCAAGATATTCCCATTTCCCATGAAAGAATGGTAGGATCCATCGAATGGACGCCAAAAAGGTTGTGGAATGGGTGGGCGAATTTCAAAAATTTCTTACATTTCTTCCAATTGGGAATCATATTCCCTAATTTTAGAATCAAAATTCAAAGATCCTACTTGAACCAAACCAGACCAAATTTGAACCAAAAGAGAAGGGACAGATTATACCTGATCCGGAGAAGCAGTATCTCCCAACGTTTGTGTTCACACCCAAAGAAGATCCCAAGATCAGATCCCACTAAAGATGACATAGTGATGATGGAGCCGAACCAGCAGTATTCGTCCCACGAACCAAGTTCTTCTGAAGAACTCGATGGAAAACTGAGAGCACCACACGAACAATCAAGAATCTTTCTTGATATTCTCTAACTGAGAACTCGAATTGGCAGAAAAGGTGGTGGCGGCTGCTGGAGGAGAATGCTAGAGAAAAAGGTGGCGAACTGCTATTTTCTTCTCTAGGGTTATTTGAGATCCTATCTCAAGAGTGCAGAGTCATATACTAAAAACCCTTAGGGTTCGAATTAGGGTTTCCTCATCTTTCTTGGTGATTAAGAAACCTCCTAATCATATTAGGAGTTTCCGTAATCCAAATCTGTATTTGAATCAGGACTCCTCTTAATCCTATCTACAGATTAGGTCAGCTTTTGGGCTTAACCTAATCTCAGATCCACCCTTTTAAGTGACTGATCAAATCAACCTAGGTCGAAATGGGCTTTAGGCCCAATATGTATTAAGTGCTCAATAGTCTTTCAAACTGCTGCCCAGTTGGGCTTCTTTGCATGGCGTGGAACCCAATCATTGATCTACACATCAACTACATGGGTTTGGCCCAGCCTCTGTTACAAGGCCTAGCCGAATTCACTAGAAAACCTAGTGAACCCCTTGAGCCCATCACATGGACCCTATGGGCCTAACACTTACATTAAGTCGTCCTTGGTCCAAGTCATCTTATAAAAACCTAGGGACTGTGGATAGATGCAAGATTAGCCCATCAGGTATTGCCCTAAATGGCCTTACACTTAACTTCTCAACCCATAATGATCAAGCACTGCCCGACAAGAGATGACCTCTCCATCGGTTGCAAGGAACAATGCTGCACTTTCTACTCACATGGATCCCGAGAATTAAAACCATTTGCAAACATTTTGAAACCGTATATAAGTATATATATCACATATATAAATTTGCAAAACAAATTCCAACGATTGAAATCAATTGTCGGCAGTTTGGTTTCCATCAGAGAGAGTGCATCTCCGATCATTACCTTTGTCCGACAAAGGGGCTGATCCTGTCATTATGATCACCCACTCAGATGAATTCTCAGACTATCCCAACACACCCAGGTTTTGACCCCCGCTAAGGATCTCATTGATTGGCATATCAAAGACAACTCAATCTGATACCTAGTGTAGTATCATAATCGAGTCTATGGGTCAGGTGTAACTTTCCAGTTTTGCCCATCAATCTCCAAGGTCCAAGGCAATACTGAAAATCTGGTCCGGTTCAAGGATTCAAATAATCCTACACTACATGTGCCTTGGGTCTCACCCTGGCGGCTGAGACAAGCCACCCCAATACTTGGAAGCACACCAGTGTCAGCCTTGATAGGATAAATCTCCCCAGACTTATCCAATGACTATGAATGTTCTAAACTAACACGAGTCTCATTAAGTGTCCAGTTTAAGGGTCTTACACATAAATATACCGCACAACATGAATCAAACATGTGCTTTATTTATTTACATTAAATATCAAAAGTATATCAAAACTGATTGGAGCTAAGGGCATATAAAATTATCTAACATCCCAGTCATCCCCCAAAATCTCTCACCTCTTCTTTGTTGATGATGTTATGATTTTCATAAGAGCTCATAGAGAAGAAATAGATAATCTTATCCAAGTCCTAAACAAATTCCAAATTTCTTCAGGACAAATGATAAACATAAACAAATCGGGAATTTTTTGTAGCAAGAATATTCATCCCAAACTCCAACTTATAATTAGGAGCCAATTGAAAATAAAACCTTTGCATAAGAATTGTACATATCTAGGGCTCCCTCTCTTCTGGTTTAGGAATAAACATTCCAAATTAACTTTTATCCTAGACAACTTGCAAGAAAAACTCAACTCTTGGAGAGCCTCAACTATCAGTCAGACGGGGAAAAAAGTACTAATTCAGCCTATTTTACAATCTATTCCCCTCCATGCCATGACCTTAATTAAATTCCCCTAGAAAACTATTAACCAGATGGATAAAATGATCAAAATTTTCTAGTGGAGAACTTCTAAATCAAAACCTCACCCATTCCATTAGTGTGCTTGGAATGTTTTAATGTTACCTAAAGCCGCGGGAGGTTTAGGTTTCAGAAATCTCTAATTAACTAATAAAGCTTTACTTAAGAAAACATCCTGAAGATTTCTTAATGAACAAAATAATCTATGGGCTCAACTTTGGAAATTGAAATAACTAAAAAACCGAACTTTGTTTCCCCATTTTTTCACAGCTTCAGGTTCCCTTTTTTGGAAATTAGTAGCCCCAACTCTGATTGACCTTGCCTCTGAATGTGGCTCTTTAATTAAGTAAGACCCTAAATTTCCAATTTCTTAACGACCTTGGATTCAAGCGCAAAATCAATTTTACTGGATATCTCTTCCTTTAGCTCCCTAGTTTAAAAACTTGGACATCAACCATCTTATTCAGAATGGTCAATGGAATCGAGATGTTATTATTTCTTTATTTGCTACTAATGAAGCAACAAAGATTTTGAATACCCCCATTTTCCCCTCTTCTCATCCAACTTCTTGGATTTGGTTCCAACATAGTTCAGGAAAATTTACAGTAAAGGAAGATTACAAGAAGAACCAAGGAATATCTTGTCCACCTATAGACCCAGACCTCAACTTTTGCCTTAAAAAGTTTTGGAAACTCAAAATTGCACACCATTTCCAACTTCTGTTTTGGAGAATTCTTAATAATTTCATTCTTGTAAAAGATAAGATCTTTCAAGACAATCAACACAAAACCTTTGTCCTCTATGATCTAGAAGCTGAAACTTTAAATAAACTTATTCATGAATTGCACTTATACCCAAGCAATCCTTTTTGCCAACCCTTGGAATATTCATTTCCAATCTATATTTCAAGGGTCCTGGATTTTCTGCATTCAAACTCTTTACAATCAAACTGCAAATTGCTCTTTATTTATGAATATTTTCAACATGATAGTTATAGCTTCTTACTACATATGTTATGTTAGGAATAAAAAGACTTTTAAAGACAGATTAATTTGACATACCAGTCTACTACTCCAAATTAGTAATTCTTGCTTACAGTCAAATTCTCATTCCAATATCGATGCTCCCCCAAGTCAATACTCAATAGATAAAGTTCCTCTTAGCATATCCCAAATTTGGACCTTATTGTGCTTATTGATGCAAGGAAAATCTCAGATTCTCTATACACCTATGGTGCTGTTTTTCTCTCAAAAAACCTATCTTGCTTGAAAATTATTGGAGGTAGAACCAATCAAAATTTCTCCGGAATTCAAGCTGAATTATATGTTATTCTGCAGGCTTTATGAGAACTTTCATTCTGGGAAATTCAGAAAGTTTGTATATACAGTTATACACTGATGCTCAACAAGTAGTTCAAGCACTTCAGCAAAAGACAGATCTACCCTGGTCCTGCCAATGGCTTTTGTTTAAGATCAATTTGTTATTTTCAAAATTTAGACATGCTTCCTTTGGTTTTATAAATAGGAAGTTTAATAGTACTGCCCACAAGATATCCCAATTAGCTAAATCTCATTGCCTATCATCTTTTGTACTTTAAAAAAAAAGTTAAATAGATTATTTGAATATGTTTTGCCCTCTTTGTTGTGTTGTTTCTGACAAATTATTATTATTATATGAGTTTATTAAAACAAATAATTATCATATTATTTTGTTAAGACTTCTTAATCTATTACGTGAATTGCATTGGTAGATTTTATAGAGTTGCAGACATCACCTATATAATCACAACCATACTTAGAAGGAGGGACACGGATATCAATATCTGTATTCAAAGTGTTCTGGTTGTGTTGGTTTAGTTCGTATAGAAGAAAACCAGTGGGCCGGGTTTTGGGGGAAGGAAGAGATGAATATAAGAGAAAAAAAAAAAAACGTATAATTAATTCTGGGATTCTTGGGTTATGCAAATTAAAAGATGAATAACAAAAGTGTTAGCTTAGTGATGGACTATGTTAATTTAACCACACACCAGAAGACCACCACTCATATAACGACTACGGTCAGAAAATTGGGACACTTGTTCTATACCATTAAGCACCCAATTAAATTCAAATTAAATGGTCAATTTTGGATAGACCAAATCCAATGACTCAAAATTTTTTTCTTACCCATTGTATCAAATCCAACGGTCACTTTTGGTGTGTTCATTTTCAAATCCAACATCAAACAGTAGTTGTTAAACCAAGATCTTTCTATTTCCCTCACATTCAGTGCTACCAAAAGACGTGCTCAATTGAATTTAATAAACGTCTCCCCTTCGGCATCGGTCCATTGCGCACTATCAACTCCTAACTTGTAAACTTCTTCGATTTCTACTTCCCATGTCATCCTATTAAGTAAACCCACTAAGCTTAGTATTTTAGTTGGATTTTCTATGTATTCAATGTAGATAGCCATATGGAAGGGATTCAGAAAGACTTGATTAAACACATATACAAACAATTATAGAAAACTAAAAGAAGTATCATCACTGCAATGGTTTAACATCTAAAATTCTCTTCTATATGTTGATCATGTATAGAAGATTTACAAAGATTCAGATATATCCCAATTCTCAGCATTGGATCATCTTAAATTTCTTTAGGCAAATAGATATATTTGTAGGTAAACCACTGAGTTTTTGGAGTGAATGTTATTTAGTATTTACCCCAATCAAAATCAAATATTGACTAGCAAAAGAGACATGCATGTGTTTAGATCGTCACTAGAGAGCAACAATCGTTAAATTCGTGATCGAGGAAATAATATGAGCTCATTTTGTATAATGTAGAATTTTGAGTTAATGGGTCTTCCATGATTCTAATTTTTTGTTTTTGTTTTTTTTTTTATATTAATATTTCATAAATATAAGGTTCCGTTCGCTTTTCAGTAAATTATTTATCCGGGTAAATGCACATGGATCTATTCATGTTCTTTTATTTCTCATGTAAATAATGTAATGACCATTTTAGTCATAAAAAATTATATTAAAAAATATATTTTTGTCTCATTCAAGTGTTGATAACTTTTTCCTAAGTGGGAAAGTTATTTACC
Organism: Nelumbo lutea; assembly: GCF_056320005.1. Classification (NCBI taxonomy): domain Eukaryota; kingdom Viridiplantae; phylum Streptophyta; class Magnoliopsida; order Proteales; family Nelumbonaceae; genus Nelumbo; species Nelumbo lutea. The sequence goes on from NC_142684.1 coordinate 143,524,305, forward strand.
CACATGAAAGATCCAACTCGAATTTATGAGATTGTGCTCACATCATCCTGATAGTCACTTGCAACTATGCATTGGAAATATCTTCCTATTAAATAAAAATATACAAATCTAAAAATATTCCCAAAAATCAAGGCAGGGGGCGGTGCCAAACAAGCTCTTACACATCATAAGCAATTTTGGCTTGCCATAAAATTTGGGCAAGTAAAGAAATAAATGACTAGGAAGCATGTAAAGGGTGTAATTTTGTTTCTCAAATTAATTGGTCACACTCGAAACATCCATAGAAAAATTGGATTTGTTCCTCAACAAACATGTCTCACATCAACTTTACACTACGTCACATCCGTGTATTAGGAATATCTTCTCATGAATGACAACATCCGGTACGAGAGAAATCTATATTTGTTGGTGTGAGGCATGACGGCGTGAGTAGCAAATCTAAGATCCATTTGATGATTCAACAAATGGGCAATAATTGGGAAGGTCTATGCAAAACAAAAATTGAGCATAACCCCGTCATGTCTCTATTTGTCTGTCATAAAGTTTCCCTTAATAATCTTTATGCCATACCATAAGGCTACATTTAGTTGATGCAAAATAAGAAACAAGCATAAAAATTTGTTAATAACTTTTCCTCAACCCTTTCTCTCTTCTTTTCTACGAAACCAAATACCAGTCCAAATTTTCTCTTTTACTGGTCCGGAGTTCATTCTTCAATACGTTACTTATATACCAACTTTAAAACTGGGTCAGCAGTTTTAATAATTTGGATTATCTAAACATGATGGATGTGCAGCAGGTTGTGTGGAACCAACGATGATGCCCCATGCCAGTCATAAAATGTACGGGGATTATCATAGTGAGAGGTTGAATGTTTGAGTGACATATATTTTATGACTAGTGTGGGGTATTATCATAGGTTACATACTCTTCTGAACGGTTATTTTACTCAGTTAATCTTATCTCCAGGTTTTAGTATTTAGGGGTGTCAATGGATCGGTTTTGGTTTGGGCCCAATTCAATTCAAACCTTGATTTGGACGGTTCATTATAATTATTGGATTGGGCCAATTCAAAATAAATTGGTCCATATTCTTATTGGTTTGAATTAGACCTAAACCAAATTTCCAATAATCCGATCATGAGACCTAAACCTTTGTGCAACTTGAAATCAATCAAAATTGAAAACAACATAAAATCACTTTTACGAAAGTACTTTTACAAAAGCACTTTTACGAAAATATTTTTATAAAATCACTTTTATGAAAAGTATTTTTACAAAAGCACTTTTATTAAAATACTTTTACAAAGACATTTTTACAAAAGTACTTTTACAAACTCATTTTAATAAAAGCACTTTTACAAAATCACTTTAATAAAAGCACTTTTATGGAAACACTTTTAGAAAATCACTTTTATGAAAGAATTTTTACGAAAGCATTTTTACAAAAGTACTTTTATGAAAGTACTTATATAAAAATGCTTCTACAAAAGTACTTGTACTTTTTGAAAAGTGCTTTTATAAAAGTACTTTTACAAAAGCGCTTCAACAATAAAAGAACTTCTACAAAAGTACTTTTATAAAAGTCTATAGAAGTACTTTTTGAAAAATGCTTTTACAAAAGTACTTTTACAAAAAAACACTTTTTTGAAGTATTTTCAATAAAGTGCATTTGTAAAAGCACTTTTATGAAAATATTTTTATCAAAGTATTTTTACAAAAGTGTTTTTTCAATGTTGAAAGTATTTTTATATAAATTTTGGTATTTCATAATCTATTTACATTTTAATGGATTGGATTGGATTTGGGTTGTATTAGATTTGGACTGGATTGGGTCCAGCCCATTTATAAGTGGACTCACATTGGACTGGATAAGTTGGACCAAATCCATTCAATTGACACCTTTGTTAGTATTGCATGGTGAGAGGTTATGTTTATATTTCTAAATAACTTTGTTAGACAAATCTATGATGCTGGAAAGACATGATACAGAGATATTTAACAAATCAAACCCCCATGAATTTTTATTATAAGTTTTTTTTTTTCTTTTCTCGTATCATGTTTTTCTGATATCATAGGCAAACCTCAATTATTTTCCTTTGACTTTTCTTGCTGGTTGAAATTTCTTGGTCTATGCCTATCATTTGATATTGATCCAACAAAAAATGTGGTTCTAAAGTTGAACGGCTTTGCTTGTTCGCAGTGCAAATCTGAACCAAATATAAATTTGGAAATTTGAACATTTTTTGTGGAATGCAATTTAGTTTTGCATCTATTAACTATAATTTGTACTCCTACTTGATATGAAATTTGTACTTATTGGGAGTGCTTGCTTCCTATCTCACCCCAAGCAATTAATCCTCCTCCTACCTCCATTTAAAGCAAAAGTAAACCAGAATCTACACTATTTTTTTGCACTCCCATATCCATTTACACCAATGATTTCATTTGCATTGCAAACAAATTGAGGCAATATGTCAACCACCTACAAGGACAAGAGTAACGAATTCTTCTTAATTTGTAATCATGCCATAATTGCTACAACCACATAGAACATATTACCTTCTTCTTCTACAACAACAACTACTACTAGTACTATTACTACTCTCTTTTGCATTATTGGACAGAGCAGGGGTGAATGAGTTAATGAGTGAAATATCAAAATTAAATAATCAAGGTCTCCACTATTAAACTAAGGGCAAAAGAATTAAACATATCCTGAGTTTTCAAAAATTGACTTAAACATGACCTGAGTTTTTCAAGTGGATATAAATATTTCTTATCACTAACCTCGTGGACTTAATTCCAAGGTTTCTAAAACTGACCCGAACAACGAACAAGTTAGGGGTTTGGGTCAGCAGTTTGCTGATTAAGTCAACATTTTTTTAGAAAAAATACCAATTCCTGGTTTTTCCAATTTAACCATCTGGTCCGATTTTGAAAACTATGATTAATACTAATCATCTGTGAGCAACTATGTAACCTGGGCTCGTTAGTAATAAAATGACATCACTTAAGGAAATAACTAATGAGAGTTCAGGTTGATCCATACTAAATTACTAAGTATTGGCACTAGAAAATAGGGGCGGATCCAGGAAATTGTCATGAGGGGTGAGAAAACCCCTGTTTTATACAAGCCCCTGTTTTACCAAGCCCCTGTTTTATACAAGCCCCTGTTTTACCAAGCCCCGCTTCGGTTAATTGCCACTACACGTGTGTATTTATACAAGCCCCTGTTTTAGCAACTGTGTTAATGCATAGCTAGGGGTGAGCAATTAAAAATGAAAAATCAAATCGAACCAAAAAATTGATCAAAATAAAACCGAAAATCTGATTAATCGAACTGATTGGTTTGGTTTCAATTAACCAATATAGAAAATCAGTAGTTAATCAACCAACCGATATACATATATTTCTATATATTTTTTATATATTTATGTATATTTTATATACATATATATTATAAATTAATAAATATGCATTATATAAATATATATAAAGTTCAAAGTATCGACACATATCTGCCCATATTGGCCGATACATATCATTCTGAGACCCCTCCGATACGCCCCGACAGTGGGTGTGTCGGGGGTCTGACCGGTTCAGGGGCTGGAGGAGCCCTAAACCGCCCCCTGAACTGATTGCGAAAAATAAAATAAAAAAAAGCATGAAAAGCTATATTGATTCGTTCGATACGCCCAGAAACTGATCGACTTTAGTTACCAGTTTTCTAAAAAGCGATAGGACCAGTTCAGATTCAAAAATAGGCCCACGGTTCAGTTAAGCACTCCTCTGTTATATATTTGAGATGTTGCGGGAGATTCACTATAATTGAGTAGCTTGGCTTCAAGGTCGGACTTGTCCATGGTGTTTAATGGCATTGATTATCTTCTTTGTCCATGCTAACAGCTTTGCACTTTTCAAGGAAGAATTCAGTACCTTATGTTTTTTTTCCAATGTTGGTTGGATTTGACCAAATTACTGTTTTTAATTGTCGCATATCTAACTGTTAAAGAATGGGGAAGGGTGAGAAAGGGAATTGGAATAATGGAAGGAAGAAAAAAGAGTCTTGATTTACTATGTTACAAACTCTGTATCTTTTCTTTTGCTCTCTCTCTTTCCTTTCCATTTTATCTCTTTGTTAACTAACCAATTCCAAAGACTCATAGATGACTTTTACCGGACTAGATTCAATTTTTGTCATGAACATGGAAAGAGGCTAACATGGTGGAAACCAAGGATGGTTTCATTTCTGTAGCTTCTGCATTTTCTGGTCAAGAAGTTGCACAAGATCGAGTTCACAAATATTTGTTCATAGGAACGAGGAAGCATACAGGGATAGAGTGTGGCAATGGAAGCTCTTTACATCCATACCCCTAGAGGGGAGTTGGTACTGAAGATTCATATACTTCCTACATGCAATATAAGCTACTTTGTGAGTCATATCATTTTTCAAATATGAAAACAGTGAGTAAGCTCTAGAACTTCATCCTTGTAGAACTTTTCACGCCGGTTGCAGAATACTTCAATGATTTAGCATGGAAACCATATACATAGCATGAAAAAGATGGTGATCTAGCATTTTCTCTTATAACTACTTATAGGCTGAATTTGACATTCCTTATTTTAAGGACTTAATCTCCTTTTTGCACTTAAAACTCAGTGTTCATAAGGCTCAGTTTGGAAGAAGTACAAATACAAATATATAGAGTGCAAAACCTTATATTTTATATTATTTTGTATACATTTGCACTGTATATATTTGTATTTGTACTCCTTCCTTCCAAACTGAGCCTAAGGGCATTTTAACAGCAAAAAGGAGATTATTACTTAAAGAATGCCAAATGCAGCCTTAATCCTTTAGTCCTTGTAATAAGGCACCCTGCCGCTGCGATTACCCAACCCTTTCTATTGATTAGAACATAACCAATAGCGGTTCTACGTTTATGAGATATACAAGAGCCATTTGTATACAAAATGTGTTGGACCACCGCACAGGAGATAGACATGTTGAGGTTGCTGATTTTGCTTTTAGCCGATGTCTGGTGATAAAAGAAACAAGTTTACAACCTTGGTTATAGATATGGGGTCCAATTTTGCATTTTCATGTACTCTTCTATTTATAGCCTCTCATATCAACCCAAGTACAATGACAACCTTCTCTATGTGCTCTTTGTTCAGAGCTCAGATTTTGTGAGGGGCTTGAAATACTCCCTAGTTCATTCCATGTCCTTTTTGCTTTGCCCCTACTTGTGATGAATTAGGATTAACTGAATACGATGGCTGTTACGCGGGCTGTGGAACCAATGATGAAGTTTCATGGCCCCCACTGAAAAGTGAGGTCGCATGTATTTTATTATTAACGTGGAAGCTTATCATAAGTTCCACAGCCCCGCTCAACAGCTATTGCATTCAGCTAAACCTTGCTCAGTTCTGATGGCAAGCTTCCACTTGTGATGTTTCACTTATAGGTGCTTTAGATGATATTCTCTATTGATTTTGATGCAAATTGATAAGAAAAAACAGAAAATCTTGATGAAAACAGGGACCTGGAGGAGAGAATAATTGAGAAGATTTTTCGGTGCGAAATGCACTTAAACAGGCTAATCACCATCACAAATTGGAGCAAGTCAGCCATCAAAACTAACCAAAGAAAAGCATCTAGTTTTATCCTTTGCAAAGTGCTTCAAATAAAAAAAAAATAAACACGTTTACAGAACAAAGTTCGCATTTACATTCAAATCAAATTTGTACATCTCAAACTTTGGATCAAACTCTGTCTCTTTATGTCATGCTCTAGAACGAATCTTACCTATAGAATCCTTTATATTTTTTCAGAAAGCGGGTTGGTGGACAGAAGTCTAGCATCAAATCATGGGCATTAAGACACTGAGCTGACTAGTAAAAGCTGCTTCTAGTTTGGTCCAAAAAGAATCTCACTGTAAAGAACTACTTCACTTGCATATGTACTATATGATAGAGATCTCTGTTATTTTATGTGCTTGAGAAGAAGTTCTATAGGAACACAAAATGTATACACAGGATTCACGTATTGCTAATGTGTAAAAAGGCCCTCTAGTCTCATCAAATCAATATTACCTCTTACATAGGTCATGGTCTGTAAATTGCATTGATGAACAAGAGGAAGCATTTAATAGTAAAAGAAAGATAAATGTATGAAACAACATCTACCAGTTCAAATCATTTGATGAAATCAAGGGACTACCCAATTGCTGTCCTGCTAACAGGAATATAGGATGACGATGAATTCCTGATTTGGGCACCTAGGCATTGTCTAGACAACAATGAATAGGATGATGATGAATTCTTGGTTTGTTACACATGCGTTACTATTATCTACCTGCCTAATGCTGCTTAGTGAGCAGGCCCAACACCTGATCATCATGGACATTGCATCCCCTTCAACCAACAGGAAGTATAAAATCCAACACATTCACCCTGACTGTATTATGTGCCATATGATTCAATTATATAAGTTTCCTTGAACTTGCAATAGTATAATGATTAAGCTCAACTGCAGAATGTTATTTACTGCACTAGATTATCTTTATTAAGTTGGTAATGAGCACTCCCAGTCTACCACCAACTCAACCGGTGAAAAAGACAATGCAGAATGTAGTATTTTTCCAACACAATTCCTTCTAATTTACTTGGAAAGACACAGTTGTTGAGAAGAGCCAATGAAACAAAAAACGAGAAAAAAAGGCAATGGGCCCAAAGCGGCCACTAATATTGACAACATATGTGGATAATAGGTTAAATCTATCAAACGAAGCAGCAATCTCATGCTAGATACTGTGGCCATTAATATAAAGAGGGCTGATATACGTGGAAAACAGAGTAGAGCTGATAAAAATTGAATAAAAGGAAAAATCCATAATTAAAATCACACATCTTATTACACCTGTATGATGAACAATTTTGGATAAACGCCTTTGAAACAACAAAAGAACATACGTGATAAACAATATGTAATACCAAGTCACCAACCACAATTTTGATATAAAAATAAGCGCCTTCTCCTGAATAATTAATATGAGATCAAATGATCAATAACCAAAATAGAAGGTCAGGCATGTAGATGATCTCCCAGATGTAATAAATGCATGATCTGATAGACGATAAAATCCAGTTAAGGCCAAAATTTAGCAAAACTCCGATAAAGGCCAATCCGTCCTCAGGTGAGAAAGAAGGAAAAAGAAAGAAAAGGAAAAAAAGAAGTAATATTGTTCCTTTCAGCATTGGCCAAAGCAAGCAGCAACTACTGATTACCTGACATTTTGGATCCAAGTGCATCATACAGCATCTTCAACTGGTCCCTGAATAAATCAACTCGCTTCAGGTACATTTCAATTTCTGACATATGCAACTTCCTCCACCTCTCCTCCAATTCCTTCACCTTCGAGTTCCCCATCAAACCCAAACCTTCTTTCACAATACCCTCCCCAAAATCAGGCCTTGGCAATTCCGCGATTTCCCCAAGTCGGAAAGATTCCATTACAGATGGGTACATAGACCAATTTAGCTCTTCATCGGCCTTCACTGCCGCATTTGAGGCCTCTCCCGAAGAAGGAACTTTTACAGCATTGCCAGCTTTCTGTTTCTTACCCGTTTTCCCATCATCAGTAGCTTGATTATTGCCACCGGCATTATCTTCGGAACCCCATATCTTTTTGGATAATTCGAATGCCTTGGATTCATGTGACTTAGAAAAAAGAGGGTCCTTACCCCCTTTCCTTCTGCCCACATTGGTCTTGTACTTCTTCTTCAATCGACGAATTTTATCAGCTAATTGGTTCTTATTGACATCAACATGGAGTGCTTTCTTGATGAACTCATGAAACCCAACCATGTCAGTCCATGGATCGGCACCTTTCTTCGAGTGATAGTCCACCATACCCCTCAAGATCATGAGTTCATCGTCCTCGCTCCACAACCTCTGAAACAATTGTTTCTTGGCATCGTCCCCAGACTTCTTCTCAGTATCTTCTGCTTGGAGCGACCCGTTCTCGTCAGCATCTGAAACCTTCTTCTTTTTGCCTTTTAGGTCCCTGTTCCCCTCCTTATCAGCCTCCAAGGGACGTTTTGCTGTGGTGGTAGATTTTGTGGGGCTGGCCAACGCCGGAGGTTTCTTCGGTTTGGGTGTGTCGTCCATAGGCTTGGAGGTGATTGGTTTGATGTTTGGATCAACACCTCGAGAGCGTGGGTGGGGTTTTTCGGGTGATGGTTCGGAATCAGAGCCGGACTCTTCATCCGAATCGGACTCTTCGGCATCATCTTCTTCATCGTCCGTGGAGTGATGGGCTTGACGACCTGACACAGTATTTTGAGTTGGCACGGACTTAAAAGCCGGGTTCTTCGCAGAGGATCTCTTGGCAGAAGCTTTCTCGTGTTCATCTTCTTCTTCGTCGTCCTCTTCTCCATCTTCTTCCTCGTCTTCCTCAACTTCTTCTGATTCTACATCTTCTTCTTCATCGGACGAGGAAAGAGCATCAGGTGGGTTATCGAGGAGTGACCGGCGTTTCGGAGGCATCTTCTCTATGGGAGAAAATTAAGGGTCTGATGTCCGAAACGAAGAATAAGGAAAGAGCAAGGGTTTTAAGAGTAGGGTGAGTCACGAGTGTCTAGGCCTTGGCCGATTGGCCGTGCTATATAGCATAATTTATCGCTAAACAAGGGAGAGAAAAGATTGGGCCGTCCGGTCTGACCTTGGCCATGCCAGGTCAAACAACTAAAACCAAACAACGCAGGAGAATCTACCCTGTGGAGTGAACTTTTTGTTGCATGTAAATGGATTAACTCCATAACTAGCGGAGGGGCCAGCGAAGTGGATTGGGGCTGGGTTGGAATTGCAATTTCCTATATTAAAAACTGTATTAGTTTTTTAATAAGAAATTTGGAATTATAAGTATTTAAGCCTTAAAATTCATATAAAAACTTAAAAGAGATCTATCGTATTATCGTTTTTTAAATATTGCTTTAATAAAGTATCTCATATAAAAGAATACGATCATATAGTGATAATTCTGAGTTCTACTTTATATCTGTCTTTTATTTCACATCAAGAATTCACAGTTGAGTTGGACGGTAGGACCGTTCGGCCCAAGAACCGTCTAGGCAACTGGTTCCGTTTTACTCCAAACTGTCCAGACAATCGACCAACGACCCATTGACCTGAGCGGTCAAATCGTCGACCCATTGACCCGTTCAATAGTTTTTGGCTATTTTTTTTTATTTTTTAAATTTTGTTGTCACAACGGGCCATCCGTTCGAACCGTCCGAAAACCAGCGGCCAGAACGGTTCCGTTTTTGAGTTGTATGAGTCACACACTCAAATGATATAACACGTATGATACTACTTAATAGACCTCACACACTCAATTTTTTGCTTGTAATTTTTGTTGTCAAAACAGAACGCTCGTTTGAACCGAACGATCGAACTGTCGATCCGAAAACCATTGGCCAGAATGATTCCATAAATTTTTGCTTGTAATTTTTGTTGTCAGAATGGGCCATCCGTTCGAACCAGACGGTAGAACTGTTGACTCGAAAACCGGTGGCAGATAAGATATACAAGATTCCTTATGTTTATTTCTTATAATTTGAGATTTTTCAATGAAATATATATATATATATATATATATATATATATATATTAAAGGGAAATCCACTGCCATTTGGCGAAAGGGGAGACCACCCCTTTATAAGATTAGCATTGGTTTTTCCCTTTCAGTCATGAAATTGCCTAAAAAAAGGTTTCATTAGGCCACGTTTGTTTGGGGTGGAAAATCGAACCAGGGTAAACTTTACATCCTGGTTCATTTTTACATTCATTTGGAAAGAGTGTAATTTTACACCATAAATTTGTGTAAAATTCCATTTTGAATTTTTTATACACCGATAATCGATGTAATATATACATTGAAATTATCGATGTAAACGTCTCTTTCTTCCTCTCTGTCGCTCGCTCTCTTCTTCTTCTTCTTCTTCTTCTTCTTTTGAACCCATTGCTGGCAACAAGCAGGGAAGAACAGAGTTTCAAGTCACCTTACGTGCTACATTAGACAATTTTTGGGACCCATGTGTTATGATCTTTGCAGAGCAGAGTAGAGTTTTAGAGCAAAGCAGGGATGGGACCCATGACAAGATTTAGAGCAGAGTGCTAGAACAGAGCAAAGTTTCTGAGTTTCAAAGAGTTTCACCTTTACATTGAAACAATCAAACAACGTGAGAGAAAATTTCTAAAATACCCCAGTTAAATTTTCCATCAATCACTAAACCGGGATCAAATTTTCCATCGATATAAATTTGAATTTACACTTAACACAAATGACCTTCATATCAAAACAAATTAAGAGTTTAAGAGGGTAGAAAACAAGGTCCTCCTTTTAGATTTGCATTTGCTTAAATGCTCAAACTTCTTAATCCAAAAAGGGTGTAATTAGATAGATTTTCTCCATTCTTTGCCACGAATTACATCAAGCATGGCCACAATGTTCATAAAAAATTACAAGGTTTTAAAAAACTATCCAAACAACAAACCACTTTAGCCATCCGTTTTTGGGTCAGCGGTTCGACTGTCTAGGTCAAACGGTCAAAGTAACTTTTGCATCTTAACCATTAGCATTTGGGTCAGGTTAGGAAGAAATATAAATAGAGAGGAGGTATGCTTGCCGGTAAAGGAAAGAAAAAAGAGAAAGAAAAGGGAAGAAAGAAAGAAAGGAAAGGAAAGGGATGAAACAAAAAGGAAGGAGGAGGTGGTGGTAGTGGTGGTTTGATTACAATGACAACAACGGTGGTGGAGGCGGTGGCAATAATGGTATTAGATAGCAGCGGTGAGCCGACAACAACAGATCCAACCTCAGATCTATCAGATTTGAGATTTGGTAAATCTCTCTCTCTTTCTCTCTCTCTCTCTCTCTCTCTCTCTCATCTCAGTGATCTCAGGTCTGAGATATGAGAATTGAAATCTCTATCTCAGATTTGAGATCTCCTCTATAAACACTTAAAAGTTAAATGAAACCATGAACCACTGCCCAAATTGAATGGTTTAGCGGTTCGACTGCTTGGGTTAGCGGTTCTTTGACCATTTCTATGTTTTTTGAGAATTAGCGGTCCAAAGCAAAACCAGACCCAAAGATATGACTGATTCCAGGTTCAATTGCCTAATCTGGTTCGGTTTTAAAAACCATGAAAATTAAACCCAAATTAGATATTGTTTTTCTGGGCGTTATGATTTAGTTTTCGCTTTTGGATTTTAGAATTGGATTTGACTTAAAAATGGAATTTGTTGATATATCTATTAGGTTTATGGTTAAATGGTTCCACTTTGATGTAGATTGATGAATCTTGAAAGATAAACAGTTCACTTGGTTTTTTAACAACCTCTTTGATTAATTTTATTTTTAATTTTTTGCATAGCCAAGGCAAAAAAAAAAAAAAAAACTGTCAATTTCCATTTAACATCACCCAGTTGATGGTGACTCAATTGGTAACATCCAAGGATTAAAGTATCAGTATCGGGTATCATGTCAGACTTCCTAGATACAGATATGGATATGCTTTGGAAACGATTGGGTATCGTATCGGAATACGCAAATACAGATACAAGTACACTTTGGAAACACATAGATACGAACAAAAAAATATTGATATGTTGGAAAATGCATATTAATTTAATAAATGTATCAATACATTATATTTAAGGTCAAAATAACCATAATTAATGTATAAATATATATGTAATGTATATTCTAATAATATTTATAAAAAAATATATTATAATTAATATAACGGGATGCATAGAAATTACATAATTTTATTGATAATGTATCAATCAAAAGCCCTAGAACATATTATATATTTTTATAAATTAATACATGTATAAAACTATTATTATGTTATTTTCTAGTGAAGTTCAAGACACAAAACATATGCAAATATGTAGATTATTATATCAATTATTTTTTTTACAATTTTTAGTTTGTCATAAACAAAAATGTTAACTGAAATTAATTATCAAACGTTTGGTAAACAGCATTTTTATTTTTATAAACAATAAACATGTTATTATAAAATGTAATTAAGATATCAATTAATAATTTATAAAAATATATAATATTTATTTAAAATATTTCAGATATATTAAAATTTTTAAGATACATATCATATGCAAATCCTTAATTTTTAATTACTAAAATAATTATTTCATTATTAATATTTTATTTTTATAAATTTTATAAAATACAAATCATTTTTATATAAAATGTAGATTAGTGGATTTGACAAATTTAATTTATATTATATTCTCAAGTACTTTGTAAATAATATTTTCATTTTTATAAATAATATATTTTTTATATAATTCAAATTTAAATATTAATTAATAATTTATAAAATTTTAAGATACATAGCATGTTCAAATTTATAAATGTTAAGTAATAAAATAATTATTCTATTATTAATATTTTATTTGTATAAATTGCTTAAGATTAAAAACCATTTTTTGATATTAATGTGGATTTGAAAAATTATTTATTCTATTAGTTTACAAAATGTTAGTTTAAAATATTATTTTAATTTAGTTGCAATTGTTGAACACAAATGTGGACAATGGAATTGATAAATTGTTATTTTATTTCATTTATTATCATAAGGTGAAAGTAGAAGTGCAAATGAATCAGATCATGATCCGATTCGGATCCGATCCTATTTGGTCGAATTTGGATCACCCATGTTCGGATCTTCATATCAGAACTCGGATCGGATTCGGATCACCCCTATCCACTCCGAGTAGATCCGATCCTATATATATTATATACTTATAAATATAAATATATATAATATATATGTTGTTTATTTATAAATGTATTTTTATAAATTTGTTATATTATTTATTTATTTATAAAAACATGTATATATATGATGAAAATAATTAAAAAATACTTGCATTTTTGTTTTTTACTTTATTTAAATTAGTATATGTTAATTTTCTTTTAATAATTTATTACTTTTTAAAGAAAACAAGTTAGATGAGATCAGATTCAAAGATCTGAGTTACTAATAAGATTTGAATTCAAATTGAGTCCTATCAGATCCAATCGGATCTTCGGGTCGAATCCAAAATGAGTAGTGCTCGATCTGATTTGAATATACCCTGATTCAAATCCAATCCAATCTGTTTGCATCCCTAGGTGAAAGGTGTTCTAATGGAACAAGGGTGCGTTCAAAGCTTTAGTGTTGGGTGGTGTGGGTTCGAATCATGATGGTTGCCTACGCGTGAGTACACATTGATCAGTATGTTGACCAATACATGACATGGGTCGATATGGATACGTATTCCCATATCCTTGGTCGATACCGATATGCCATTGATATTTAAATCCTTGGTAATGTGATAGGCTACCCAAAAAAACAAAATAAATGAATAAGTCCTTTAATAAAAAATGCCCTTAAATCTTTATCTAAAATAAAAAATAAAATGCCCTTAAACATCTCTTTACCAAGGTTCAAATTATTGAGACATATCGGGCCGTATTGGCCGATATGGCCCTATAGGAGGTGTTTCGGGGTTTAAGTCATTTTAGGGTGTGAACAACTACTAATACACTTCGATACGCCTCTATCGGTGTATTGGGTGTATTGGTACTTTGAACCTTGCTACAATTTCAGAAAAAATGGAATTAGAAATTTTCTACTAACTTGATAGGAGGAGTTAGTATGGACATAATAGACATTTCATGTCTCAATCCATTTAAAAGTAGGGGTGCAACTTGGGCGTACCCAACCTGGAATTTTACATGGAGTGGGCTTGGATTTTTGGTCCTAGGCGACCCAATTATATACATTTATACATATATATGTGTATATATGTAAATGTTGCATACATACATATTTGTATATATAACATTTGCATAGATATTTTGCATACATATTTACATACATACATAAATATGTTATATATATATATATATATATATATATATATATATATATATATATATATTTACATAAATATATTTACATAAATACATTTATATATGTATATTTTAGAGTGGGTTCATTGACCAACTTAAGCTTGGCCTGAGCTTGAGACCAACCCGAGTGCATCAAATTATAGGGCGGGCTGGGCTCGGGTTGGGAAAATCAGGCATGACCTCGGGCCTTAAGCCCAAATTTTAAGGCTAAGCCTGGGTTGACCATAAACCCGAACTCAACCCTCCCAACTTGCATCCCTATTTAAAAGTATGGAAGATGTTTGTAAATCCCTTTATCCCCAAAAGTCAAGGGAGGTTTAAGGGTAGGTCAAAAGTTGAGGTGAGGTTTAAAGACTTAAAAAATAAATAAAAACAAAGGGAGGTTTAAGGGATTTACCCTATGCTAAATGGATGTTATTTTTGGTAAATTACAAAGATCACCCTTGTAATTTGGGTTCAGAGCTATAAATGGAGCCGTGCTGCCCACGACCTAGCACGATCTTGGTTTGGCCCAGTACAATGGGATGTTCCATGTCGGGCTTGGGTTTCTAGGCCCATTGGCTGGCACGTCGTACCATCCGCGATATAAAAAAAACATTTTTTTAATTCTAAGCTTATTTTAGTGATATGAATGTCTCTCTTCATTTTAAGATATAAAAATTATCCACTCCTCTAATAAATCAAGAAAAACCAAACAAAACCATAAATTTATATCTATTAGAAAGAAACCTCTAACATTTCATTCGAATATTTAATCCATTCAGAAATTTACAATGAATCGGAAGAACCCAAGAAACTTCAATATTATATTAAGAAAAGGATAGTTTGTGGATTATAAAAAAATTAAACACCAAATCTTTTTCAAAAATAACTAACAGAACTCTAACATAAAGGGGGTATTTGTCACGAAGTGAAAGTTCAGGGTGTCATTGTCACAAATGTTCAAGGGGTATTTATCAGTGCCATTTAACAGGCCATCCTAACTACTAATAACCAAATATAGCATTGCCAATGGGGAATCATGTGCCAAATTTAACCATGTTTTTCATATATTGCATGTCCTTACGGTTACAAACATACAATTGCTGTATATCTTAACCCTCGTTCCATCAATTTTGCTAATTACAATAATAGAAATTGTGTTGTTTAGTTGCGCTTGTTTGTGATACAAACACAAATATGTATTATACATAATTACAGCCTTTGTAGTTTAGGAATGCAAAGTGGATTCACATTGTAACTCATTTTTGTAATCTTCTTGTTTGTTTCAAATCAATGTAAATGTGTTACAAATTTGTTGGCGTTTGTAAGAAAAGGATGCAGGGTGTGGGAACAAACACTAAATGCTTCAACTACCGATGCTCCACTACGTTGAACTTTAATTAAATGCACCTAAATAAACGATCGTCTCTCTTTTGAGCAAATGAGACTGTTCCTACTGCCCAGAATATTGTTAGTTGTGCATGGTTAGTGATACAAGGTACATGGAATGTCCTAAGGTATTCCATTTCCACCATTTTCAATTTTGGTGTATTTGCGATACCCATGGTTGGTTCGGATATATGTGGCTTCTACCCTCAGCCCACAAAAGAGCTCTACAACCGATGTATTGAGTTGGGTGCATTCTACCCCTAGAGTCTCTAGGGTAGGGCTATCAATGGGTCAAATTTGACCCTATGTACCTAGTGGATTTGGATCGATTGGACCGGTTCTAATTCTAGAATTTGTCTCAATAGGTCGATTCCGGTTCCTAACAAATTGTCTCGATTATTATTGGTTTAGAATCGAGTCCACCATATCCCGAATCTAGCTTTACAGATACAAATATATATATATATATATAGTTAATAGATTATAGATTATACATTATATACTATTTAAATAATATAACATATGTCAAAAATGGTCATTTCAGTAGGATTTGATTCAAAACCTAACCCAAATGAGCCTTTTTTGTTTTCTTCTCCATTTGAAAGGCAAACACGAAGCTAGAACTCTACAAGTCTAGAAAATAGGAAAAAGGGCTACAACTGAGACAACATGATCTTCTCTCGCATCGTCCATCCATCTGTGCGACTGTGCTCTCTCGTCGGTCTTATCTCTCGCTAGTCTCATCTCTCTTGTTGTCGGTATATTCTCTGCTTCTGGTCTCTTCTCTCTCATTGTTAGTCTCTTTTCTCGCCACCACTACTCTCTCTCTCTCGTATTTTAGTTTTTACTAGTTGATCTCCATTGTTGAACTTGGTTATTGGGATTGATCCATAAGGGTTTTGTTTGAAAAATCAATCTACATTGTTGAACTCGGCTTTGGGATTAAGTCATTAAGGGTTTTTCATTTTAAATCAATCTCCACTATTGTACTTTGTTGGGAGTTTGAAATTGATCTCTACTATTGAACTTAGTTGTCTTCTTCTCAGTAGGTTTGTTATAATCAAGTCCATCGGTTTGGACCCAATAGTCCTTAGAATTGATCGAGTCGGTTCTGGTTTCTAAATTATAACCCTAAGGATTTGGCTTGGTTCCAGGTCCATGGTATTTCTTGTCGATTAGGATTGGTTCTATTATGTCACAAACCAGACCTGATCCACTGACAACCCTACTCCAGGTGTCTTGCTAACTACTATTCCCCAAGCCATGAGCTCTACATACGGGACTCTGACAGAGTCGATCCAAAATGCACTCGAAATGCGGTATAAACTCTTAACTCGTATACCTTGAGCTATGAAGTCCACACTAGTGGTGCTCGAATGGTCAGGTTCTTAACATACTTTTACTATATCTAATCCTAGCTTGATTTTCTGTAAAACCCATGGATCTTGCATTCCTATATACATAAAATGTCATCTATCCACCCTTCAAAGGCTTGATGTATGTTTTATTTTTGGAAGTTATCATCTTTACATTACAATCAAGGTTCAAAATTTCGATACGATATGCCTCCTATTTACAGGGATTTCGGGAACTACCATATTTTTAATAAAAAATATGGTAAAAAAGGCCCCAAAACTAAATTTTAAAAACAAAATATAAAATCATGTTATTTTAAATACAATATGCCCCTACCGATATACAGGGGTATATCGATATTTTGAACCATGGTTACACTTGATGAAGGTCTTACCATCTCACTATATTTCAAATGTGATTGTTCTTGAAGCTTAAGTTTGAATATATAACTTCTATCTAGGACTAAAAGTTTAAAACCAACCAAACAATTAATATTGAAATTTCTTCATGAAAAAGATTTCAAAAAAGGATATTGCAGAAAAAGGTTTAAAAAAGATTGAAGAGCTAAATCAATCCATGCTTTTTCAAACTATGAAAAAAGATTTCAACAAGGATTCTACAGAAAAGTCTAAATAAGGAAAGTAGGATTATACACATGTTAGCTTTCTTGTTATCATATATGAACTGGGGTGGAAATTCTTGTTGACCCTCGGAATTAATTAATCACCACCTTTTGCTATTACAACCAATACATAGACAGAGAATTATTCATGCACTTCTTGATCATCATTGACACAGAATGTGGATTAATCTACTAGTAATATGGACTATTAACTTGAGAGAGAGAGAGAGAGAGAGGCATTAATTAAAGTTCCCATAGAGTTGTTAAACAAACTTAATTAATCAGAGTCGAGAATCAAACAAACTCGAATAATCAACCAATGTATACACATGCACACATATTCATGATAGCTAAAGAAATAAACTAAGAAAGAAGCAACAAAAAAAAAGGAAAAACACCTGTGGTAGAATCAGAAGTGATGCTTTAGACAAGTTATGATGTAAATTATACAATGTTAAAAAAACACACAAGAGCATATCTACACTGGAACCTAATTAAAACTAAGGCTCAGTTTGGGAGGAGTATAAATACAAATTTGTAGAGCACAAAACCTTATATTTTGTATTATTTTCTATGTATTTGCACTATACATATTTGTATTTGTACTCTTTACAAATTGAGCTTAAACGAAATGAAACCAAAGAGATTTATGGTACTGCTCCAACATGATAGATATCTAAATGACTAGATAATTGGATAAAAAAAGGCACCACTTGGTTGGGACGAGAATGACAACTTGAATAGTGGTAGTGGCTGAGGTTTAAGGTTTTGAATTTTCCATTTCATAGCAAATGGGGATCAAAGATTGAGGACCAAGAAGAGTCTCTAATTTTTTTAGTTGTTAATGTATTAGAATAGTAGTAATGGTTTCAATTGTTGACATAGGTTGAAGGAAATAGGATATAAGCCAAGAAAACTACCCATTCCTATGAATAACCCTGGTGGCAATAGGATTTAATCCCATGTCTTTGCTTCAACTAGTCAGAGATCCTACCAATTGAACCACCCTCAGTTGGTACTTCCTTTCTACTAAGGTCTCTCCATTTGGCTTTAAGGCTTGAAGATCCAAGCACACTATTGAAGTTGTCAATTCTAACTTCAATTCTATATTAAAATCTTTTTTTATTAACCCCAAGCTTTACCTGTAATACCATATGGGTCTCAAAATTCGCATAAAACACTAATTTAGTGATCCAAGACATGTTTTCAAACTATTTTATCATCACCTTGATGACACCATGGCTGCATCCATGTGGTTTTCATCTGAATCAAGAAGTTAACCTAGAAAGAGTTTCGATTTTCCTAAAAGCAACTGTTAAAACATTACTCATCATCATATAATAAAAAATAATATATCTTATATGACCTACCTCATTAAACATTCCAAAAAAAAGCTCAACTCCACTTGAAATATGATGTACTTCATGGATTCATATATCTCACAACAAAGAATGCAAAATTTGCCTCTGTGTTAAGTAAGCAAGCAAGTCCATATAAGATGACTTATATATAAACTCAAGCTAATAACACGTGTAAGTGTCCAATGAAATTACAAAGAAACAAACTATTTGGTCAAATGCTAATGATGCCATTCTAAGATCTGTAGAACATAGAGATATAGGTCACTTGATTGTTTAGTGTGGTATATGTGAACCCTTTAGATATATAATCCAAAAGAGATGCTACTACATGGCAGTTTCACATAAAGTTGTAGTCAATCTATTACCATCACTTTCTCAGATGAAAATGCCACACCCACACCCATATCTACTTCACAATACTTATAATAAACCTATTCAACTTCTTCTCGACTGCTATATGAACAAAATAAATTTCCCTTGAACCCAACAACTTGCTTTTAACACTCAGGTCATGAGTCATATACACATGACTTTCTTCCATTGAACACAACATAAATTTTTTTCATCCTACACAACTCATGACAAGGACAAATGATATGGAAGATAAGATGAGGGTAATGTAATGAAGTCTATACTACTTTAAGTCGCGTACAACACAAAAAAAATTAATTATTCAAGGCACACAATTTAGTAGTTATAAGAAGTATCATTATAAAAGTAAGGTCTAAAAAGTAGGGCTTTTTAGGGGTCGGGCCCGTCAAGATGGATTCAAACCAATTAAGCCAGTTCTGGTTCCAAGAACTAGAGCTGATGAGTCAGTTCCGGGTCCCGCTATAGTGTCCCAATTATTATTGGTTTGAAATTGATTCCACCTAGTCCCAAAGTGGTTCAGACCCGAGTCGAGTTAATCGGTTCGGTTCTGGATCTAAAAGTTATAGACCCTATCAGGTCTAGTTCGTTTCGGGTCCTCAATATTTCACGTCGGGTCTGTTTTGGTTCTAGCTGGTTCAGTCCCAAACCCGACCCGTTGACAACCCTACTAAAAAGTATTAATAGTTTGTTAGAGTTTCCACCAACTAATAAGCAATAGTTTCACAAACAATGGGTTTTGTCAAACAAGAATATGATGAGAAATCCAAAAAAATAAATTGGTCTGTAATTAGTAAATGCTTCACCATTAGTTGGTTATAACAAAAAGGGAAGAGGATGAGCAAAACCAACCCAAAAAAGAAGTTTTAAGTTCCATTGTTTAAACTTTTGCTGAGGCAAGATGTACCCAAAAACAGTATTCAAGACATGGACGTCAAAGCCTTCTAGGCCCATAACTTCCCTCCATAAACGATTTAGGAAATCCATCTTCGTCTCAACTATAAGGGCAGATGCAATCCTTGACATTATGCCATTCATTCTATCAATTGCATCAATAAAGTCCTAGTTGGGCTTTGGTTTTGATCCATTCACTCGTTTCTTTGACCTTAAGGAAGCTGCCCTATGATTGTTATTGGAGAGTGATTAAGTGCCATCTTCACATGAATTTATTAGCAATCAATGGGGTTGTTGCATCATTACTGACCTACGTGTCAGACTCCTCAGCATCATCAACATCACAGTCATTTATGCCAACCCTTCTTTGGCCCCATCACCTGTAGCTTGATCATTCATTCCCCAAATCTATTTGCATCTCCTTAAGCATCTCTATCACCCAACCTTTTACACAAATTGCAAGTGGATTGTCCTACATCGTAGATATTATCATAAGCATCTGCTTTATTTTTTAAACATTAATTTAACACCATTTTCTACCAATTAAGTAGGGTTTTACCTTCATGTAATCATCCTAGACAGTTGGGTTCGCTGCTATGATTCGATTCTTGGCTTCATTCCAATCGAAGCCACTAGTCCTGAGCAACTTCTTGGCTTCTATGTAGATGGGCTTTAATGTTGTTCTACTTTTACTGTGAGGTGTTCTCATCTCAATATTGAAACAGGCAATCATTTCCTTACATACTAATGTGTATAAAGATGTTTGAAACCCCTTTATCAATTTTGTTTCCTAACGCTACCTGATCAGCAAGTAGCTTAATCAACACATTGTCCATAATTTCATTCCATCTTACTTGTCGACATCAGTCACCCTTGTTTGACACAAATTGAGAGACAGACAATACATCTTTACCCTTATGGGCTTCTTTTATATACCGGCAAATGTTCCTTCTATATCTCTACTAGAGTCCAATTGTTAATGATAAAGCCGTCAATTAAACAATATAGTGTTAATGTAACCCAAGTTCATACCAAGTGATCAATATCTAAAGACAATTAATTTGGAGGTTTTAAACATAACTACAATTCATAGTTGTAAATGAAGATAAGTAATTCAAATGTAATTATGGCCATATAACAACCACCCCAAATCATCTTCGCAATTTTCTCTAGTCCTAAAACACGTTTGACCCAATTTGATCCCTAAATGAGGGCCACCTTGCCAGTTCATTTCTTTGAAGCCTCGGTGTTAGGAAATTTGTTTTGGTGCCTTCATCCACAACTTTAGCCCTGATAGATGTATTTTGTTTATTTGCCACACGGATACCTCATCAGGTGTAATGATCATGTGGATCAACTCCTATAATATGGTTATGGAGCACACAACATGCTACAACAATCTTGATTTGCACGTCAAAGTCAAAGTGTTGTGTTGCATCAAGGATTGCCCAAGCGCTTCTTCAGAACACCAAAAGCATGCTCTATTGCATTTCTCAATACTGAATGTCTATGGTTGAAAATCTCCCTAGGGGATTCCAACAATCACCCTAGTATCTCATTAAGGTGGTATATGGTGCCTTGATAGGGTGCTAAGAAGCCCAACTTACTCTTCAACAAAAATAAATAAATAAATAAATAATACTGGTTGGTCAAAGTCTATAGTGCATCACAAGCAAGTGACATAATGAATGAAAACATAAATTTCTCATCCTATTTTTAGATAGACAGGATGCCTCACTACTAAATATGTTGTTAAGAAACACTCCCTTCCCTAGGCTATTGACCTCTCACACCCTCTAACTCATAGATGATGTATAATGTCTAACAATAACAACAAATGCCATAATGGTAGTAATGGCCCTAGTGATCTATATATGCTTGACCCCAATGTCATGTGGTACCCTCATGTCTGGTTAACAAAACAAAATTATGTCATGAGGCAACATTCCATTATAAGACTATAAAAAAATGTCAAAATTTGTTGATTCTTTTTATCCTAATTTGACTAGGAACATTGTGTTATGGAAATAATGTCCCATTTTAAATAGAATTGAAATTTATAGTGGGACTAGGAAAAAATATCATAATGAAGTTGAATTAGACCCCATGATGTAAGCCTATCCCTCTATTGGGGATTCCCTATATAAGAGGTGCTAAGTATGGAACACATGATATGTGAATGTATACATTATTTGAAAAAGAACACCTTAATTAGATGGGTAGCAGTTTACAAGCCAATCAAAAAGAGGTGCCAAGTATGAAAAAAAAGTTCCATGTATAATTCCCAATCACATAACAAGGGAGGGCATATCCCGCCTTTCCCCATAAACAAAGAAAATGCACTCTAGCCACTCCAAAAACACCTAGGACCAATGTTTTAAAAACGGACCCGGAATTAGAATTGTTTTGGCCACTGTTTTTTGGGTCGACGATTCGACCGTCTGATTTGAACGAATGACTGGTTTTGATAAAAAATTGAAAAAATAATTAAAATAAAAAAGGCCAAAAACAAGTGAACGGGTTGGAAAAATCGACAGTTCAACCACCCGGGTCAATAGGTCGTTGACCAATTCAACAGTTTTTGGCCAAGGACTGAATTTGTGGTAAAACGGAACTAGTTTCCTGGATGGCTTCTAGTCCAAACGTCTAGGTCAATGATGGTTTGAAAACATTGCCTAGGACCTTAAAAAGACAATTATGACAATCTAATTTTTGGAATATACAAAAGGTCATTAAAATAAGAATTATAGCAATCACGTAGAAGTGAAGAGATGTGATCAAAAGTCGTGGATGATCCTCTCTGAATAGCATGCCTTGAAAGTGCATCTGCCATTGCATTGCCTTTTCACAAGGTGTGAACAAAATTAATCATCATATCAGAAGATGATATATCAAATCCAACAGAAAAGGGTAGCCCAAGGTTCTCTTGCCTTGGAGTTAAAGGATATCCACCATAACCTTAGAGTCACTCTTGATCATACATGAATAAATTCCCAACGATCTACAGAAAATAATATCTAAGATGGCCCTACACTCCGCTGTGATATTAGTACACAAACCATACCAGTTGGCAAATGCAAAGACAAAGTGGCCTCTGTCATCTCTTAAAACTCCTCCCCCACCTGAAAGCACCTGGTTTTCTAGCACAAGCCCCATCCACATTACATTTAAAGCCAGAGAGAGGAGGGTGCCAAGTAACGAACCTTAGAGCTTGTTCGTTTGTTCTGAAGTCTGACATTTGAAAGTGCAATAATTACATTAAGAGGTATATTGGTATTGGTGAACTTTTCTTTCCTTTGAACTCTGAATGCAAAGAATGTTGTTATGAATTATGAATTCTGAAAATTATCAAATATCCATTTTGATCCCATATATGAGAGTTTTTGTTTGTCTTTTTTGGGGGCATCATTGAAAAACAAAAGTTATATGATTGCTCTTTAAGAAATAAGAAATAAGAGGAAACAAACAATAAATTTTCTCATAAAGTTAAAAAATTCCTCTTAAGAGATAAGAGTTAAAAGGAAAAGAACATACCCGTATTTTTGGTCTATAGCACTGACGGGGGTTAATGTGAAGCAGCTAAAGGATGGGAATCTCCCTTGAAGTTGGAGGATGAGAGGGTGTACTCCAATTGATGCTTTCATCCATGGGAATGTCTCTTACCAGAACCCTCCAACAGTGAAAAGAAATTTTAGTGAGAATGTGGCCATTCAAAGAAGCTTGCTGCAGGAAACAAACGTATGCTGAGTTTGAAACAAGTTCCATGCACTTTTGCAATTGAGTTTTCCATTTGGATTTGATTTCCAAATTATCACGTTTACCACAATTGAGGTCCCAAGATCCAAAGGTCCAGGCCCTACCTTTCCAAGAGCCAATTCAGGTGAAAATGTTTATCATGAGATCTTCAAACATGAAGCTTCATGCCTTGCCTTTGTGAATTGGCACACCGAGATACTTGCACGGGAGGGGCTGCCTTTCAAAGCCAACAGTGGTTCTAACCA
The DNA here is from genome assembly GCF_056320005.1 of Nelumbo lutea. Classification (NCBI taxonomy): domain Eukaryota; kingdom Viridiplantae; phylum Streptophyta; class Magnoliopsida; order Proteales; family Nelumbonaceae; genus Nelumbo; species Nelumbo lutea. Next base: position 143,548,276 of record NC_142684.1, read on the forward strand.
GATTGAATTGAGCTACTGAGATTTTGCTGGAAGTATAAAAGGAACTTTTCCTCCTATTAATTTTCTGCCCGAAACACTTCTCATAAGTGGAGAGGAAGTTCATCACCTTCACTAAGGAACTTTTGGTCCCATTCACAAATATTATGGTATCATTAGTGTGGCTACCCGACCTGAAGTGGGGATGGTTAGAATATGGAGTTGCTACCTAAATTTTTGGGAAATGGGAATTTAAGAAAACCTAGAAATTTTTAAGAAAAATGTTTTGTTTTCTTGGTGACTCTTTGACCAATGGGATAGAGATTCCCTGGGTCCGGGGACCAAGGTATGGTGTGGGAAGGTTTTAGGCACCCCACACATGTCCGGCTAAATCGATCTCTACTTTACCAATGTTCCAAGGAAATTTAATTTTTTTTGCGCTTAAAAGAGATAAATATCACACTAGATTAACCAAGAATGAAAAATTAACTTTAATCTAACAAATAGTATAAGAAGAAAATATTAAACCAAGAAATAACAATTAAATAATCAACTAGAAAATGTAAGCTATGACTATCAAAATTGATGAGAAAAATAATGAAGAATAAGGCTAAGAACTAGCTAAAAGAAGAAGTTGGAAATTCAAGAAGCTCCCAAACTACATGAATGTGACCTAAGATGCAATGATGCAAATGGTGGCTTAAAGATATTAAAGTAAAAAGATCAATATATATAATTACCATGAATGAACATAGGATTTCTAACTAAACCTAACACTAACGTATGGAATGAAAAACTAGGGCCTAACTAGTGCCTTCCAAAAAGAAGTTAATTGAGAGAGCTAAGATATTTTGTTCATGATGGAGGCCCATCCCAAGGCCCATCTCACCCGTAGGGGCGGCAGCTCCTAGGATAAGGTCAAGAGTCCAAGATAAGTCAAGAAAGGATAATTCAAGATCCATCAAGACTTAATCCAAGACTCCAAGACTTATCAAGAATCCAAGATTATCAAGACTCTTCCAAGATTAGTAAGAACTCAAGACTCCAATCAAGATCCAACAAAGACTCCAAGAAGCATTAAGAAATCCAAGACTCCCAGATTCATGCATAAGGAGAGCCAGGGAGATCGGATGGTGGAAGATCAAGCCCAAGAAATCCAAGAGGGTTCGACCTTATCAAGACAGCCCAAGAGGATCAAGATCAAGATCAAGATTCATGTTCTTTCCTAGTCCTTTTACAATTTCCAAATGTATTATAAATATTGCTATTTTCCCAAAGTTATTCATCAATTCATACTTCAAATTTTCATAATTTCTTCAAGTTCTCTTCTTCCTATTTTCGCTACCTTTTTCTCTCTCCTAGAGAAATCGGTGTTTTTCGCTAGGTGCTAGCGAACGCCCGGTGCTTGCATAGCCAGCTCCAGTTCTCATTGCTTCAACGCTGCGTCAGGTGGTATCAGAGCAGGGAATTCGCCCAGTCATGTCCAACCCAGACGGTAGCAGTCGCAACCCACCCCGTGATGGAGATCAGGGGTTCCCAGCTGTTTGGAGAGCAATCGAAGAGCAGCGTACAACCACACGTAACATCGAATGGCAGCTGGCAGAGGTGACTGAACAACTGCAAACCTTGTTACGGGAGGTTGTCCCACGAATCCGGGAAAATCCACAGCAGATCGCAGGAGACGACCACGACAGACCACCCGTCGCTACTGCGTCCCGACGTCCAGTTCTTGACGACGACAGTGATGATGATTTCGAATTTGGTGGTGCTCCAGTTCTTCCCGACAACGACAGAAATGGTAGAAATTGGCACAATCAAGGTAATTTCAACCCCCGTAGGAATAATGATGAATTTAAACTCAAGGTAGATATTCCTACTTTTAGTGGAGATCTTGGTATAGAGGGACTTCTGGATTGGATCACAGAAGTCGATAGGTTCTTTGGTTACATGGAAATACCAGAGGAACGAAGGGTAAAATTAGTAGCTTTCCGATTAAAGGGAGGCACATCTGTTTGGTGGGAACGGATGAGAGAGACCCGGATGAGAGAAGGAAGGGGTCCTGTTCGAACCTGGAGGCGCATGAAACAATTAATCAGAGGTAGATTTTTACCTCCTGACTATGAACAATATATGTTTGAATCTTATCAGAGGTGTGCACAGGGTTCTCGTAGTGTTAATGAATATACATCTGAATTTTTGAGATTAGCTGAAAGAAATCAACTATCTGAAAGTGATAACCAGCAGGCAGCCCGTTATCTAAGCGGTTTAAGACCGTCTATCAGAGATAAAATTGGTGTACAGATGGTTCTTAGTGTGCAGGAAGCAAGGAACCTAGCCTTGAAAGCAGAATTAATGTTCCAGGACAAGGCACGCAATGATAATTATCGCCGGTACAGCGGGAGCGACAACAGACCGGCAATTGTCGACAAGAACAAATCAGTTCCGGCAGTACAATCTTCTCACCCGGCAAGTACAAGTAATGCCGGTAAGGCTACTACAGGAGGACATACTCGAGGTAATCTTTCCAACCCTCCTAAACCCAGTAACCCTTATGCAAGGCCTGCTCCTATTAAATGTTTTAAATGTAATGAAGTTGGACATAGATCCAGTGACTGTCCCAGGAGGAAGGCAGTTAATATGGTAGAAAGGGAAGATGAAGAAGTATATTGTGGACCTGATGGGGAGGATGAAGAGGGTCCATATGAACATGAGGAGTATACTTGTGTGGTAAGAAAATTAATGTTGCCCTAGAAAAATAAGGATACTTCTCAACGGCATAGATTATTTCATACCAGATGTACTGTCAAGGGAAAATTATTTAATTTAATTATTGACAGTGGTAGTCAGGAAAATATTATTTGCAGGGATGTCATTCAACAATTATAGCTGATTCCTGAAAAACATCCCAACCCATACACAATTGGGTGGATCAAGGAAGGAGGCGGCGTACGAGTGGAAGAACGCTGCAAGGTACATTTTTCAATTGGTAAGTACCATGATGAAGCATATTGTGATATTGTAGATATGGATGCTTGCCATATTTGTTAGGAAGGCCTTGGCAATTTGATACAGATGCAAGGCACATGGGTAGGAAGAATACCTACCAACTTGAAAAAGAAGGTACAGATTATAATTTGTTACCCATAGCAGAAAAAAATATTACAAATACTCCAAAGGCACATGAGAAAAATTTCCTTACCATCACCCATCTTCATGTGGAATTTGTTAAAGAATGTAAGGATACTCATGAGATACATTTGTTAGTAGTAAAAGGAGAAGATGTTAATGATGAAAATATAATTCCAACTGAAATACAGGGACTATTGGATGAATTTAATGATGTAGTTCCAGAGGAGTTACCAAATGAACTCCCTCCCATGAGAGATATACAACACCATATTGATTTTGTTCCAGGTGTTAGTCTACCTAATCTCCCACATTACAGGATGAGTCCTAAGGAGAATGAAATTTTACGAGAAAATGTAGAAGAATTATTGAAAAAGGGACACATTCAAATCAGCATGAGTCCTTGTGCAGTACCTGCCTTATTAACACCTAAGAAGGATGACAGTTGGAGAATGTGTGTCGACAGCAGGGCCATTAACAAGATCACCATTGGGTACAAATTTCCCATTCCTAGGCTGGACGACATGCTGGACCAACTAAGCGGAGCCGTAGTTTTCTCAAAAATAGATCTCAGGAGTGGATATCATCAAATCAGGATCTGTCCCGGAGATGAATGGAAGACAACCTTCAAGACTAGAGATGGCTTGTTCGAGTGGTTGGTCATGCCCTTTGGACTAATCAACGCACCCAGCACTTTCATGAGGCTGATGAACCAGGTATTGCGCCCCTTCATTGGTAAATTTGTGGTAGTCTATTTTGATGATATTTTGATATACAACAAATCTATCACTGAGCATGTGGAACATATTGGGGAGGTCCTGAAAACATTGAGGGAAAATAAATTATATGCTAATTTGAAGAAATGCATCTTTATGAATGATAATTTATTATTCCTAGGATTTATTATAAGAAATGATGGTGTGAAAGTAGATGAGAAAAAGGTGAAAGCCATTAGGGAGTGGCCGACCCCATCCACTGTCACAGATGTCAGGCGATTTCATGGGTTGGCAACCTTCTATAGGCGTTTTATTAAGAATTTTAGTAGTATCATGGCTCCCATTACTGAATGCTTGAAAAAGGGGAAATTTCAATGGGGAGAAGAACAAGAGCAAAGTTTTGCTCTCATAAAAGAAAAGTTATGTACTGCTCTTGTTCTTGCCTTACCTGATTTCAATAAATTATTTGAAGTTGAATGTGACGCCAGTGGAGTTGGCATAGGGGCTGTATTGTCCCAAGAAAAAAGACCCATTGCCTTCTTTAGTGAAAAATTATGTGAAGCCAGGAGAAAGTGGTCTACTTATGACAAGGAGTTTTATGCTATGATAAGAGCCTTGAAAACATGGGAACACTATTTAATTGCAAAAGAATTTGTTTCTATACTGACCACCAGGCCCTAAAATATCTTTGTGGGCAAAAGCAATTAAGAAGTGATTTACATGCCAGATGGTCTGCTTTCCTAGACAAGTTCCCATATAAAATTGTGTATAAGACAGGACAACAAAATAAAGTGGCTGATGCACTTAGTAGGCGTGTAGCTCTCATCAAGACCCTCAGCGTTGAGATTGTGGGTTTTGAGTGCCTAAAAGACTTATATGCCCGAGATGAAGACTTCCAACAGGTATGGGAGAAATGTATGAATAAGCAGTCAGCAGAAGACTTCTTTATTTATGACGGGTTCCTTATGAAAGGGGAACAACTGTGTATCCCTTGCACCTCCCTCCGCGAAAAGATCATCGGGGATTTGCATGGGGGTGGACTAGCAGGACACTTGGGAAGGGACAAAACAATAGAAGCTGTTAAGGGGCGATATTACTGGCCAAAATTGAGAAGGGACGTGTCTACCATCGTAAGTAGGTGCTATGTTTGTCAGACAACTAAGGGACAAACCCAGAACACAGGTCTCTACATGCCACTACCCGTTCCTACTGCTATATGGGAAGACTTGTCCATGGATTTTGTGCTAGGCTTGCCAAAGACCCAGAGGAACATGGACTCCGTGTTCGTGGTGGTTGATAGGTTCTCAAAAATGGCTCACTTCCTCCCATGCAAGAAAACAGCAGATGCATCTGCAACAGCCAAATTATTTTTTAAGGAGATTGTTCGCTTACATGGGGTACCCAAGACCATCACTTCAGATCGTGACACACGGTTCCTCAGTCACTTTTGGATGACCTTGTGGAGGTTGTTTGATTCATCACTTAATTTCAGCAGTACAGCCCATCCGCATACAGATGGACAAACAGAAGTGGTAAATCGAACCTTAGGGAATTTAATTCGCAGCATATGCCGGGAACGACTGAAATAGTGGGACTTTGCCATAGCCCAGACTGAGTTCGCCTATAACAATGCAGTGCATAGTTCTACAGGCAAATCCCCATTCTCCATCGTGTACATGAAGGTCCCTAACCATGCGCTGGATCTAGTAAAACTACCGAAGGTACCCAGCGCCAATATCTCAACAGAGCAGATGGCAGAACAAATCCAGTCTGTCCAAAACGCCGTGAAGCAAAAGCTAGAGCAATCCAACGCCAAGTACAAGATGGCCGCAGACAAACACCGCCGACCTCAAGTGTTTGATGTAGGTGATGAGGTTATGGTCTTCTTAAGGAAGGAAAGAATTCCCGTAGGTACCTACAACAAGTTGAAGCCTCGGAAGTATGGTCCATACAAGATCGTGAAGAAGATTAATGACAATGCCTATATAGTGGACCTACCAGATCATATGGGTATATCCAAGACCTTCAACATTGCTGACCTTCACCGGTACCTGCCAGAGATAACACTTGCCTATCCTCGTCACGACTTGGGGTCGAGTTCTCTTCAAGTGGGGGAGAATGATGGAGGCCCATCCCAAGGCCCATCTCACCCGTAGGGGCGGCAGCTCCTAGGATAAGGTCAAGAGTCCGAGATAAGTCAAGAAATGATAATTCAAGATCCATCAAGACTTAATCCAAGAATCCAAGATTATCAAGACTCTTCCAAGATTAATAAGAATTCAAGACTCCAATCAAGATCCAACAAAGACTCCAAGAAGCATCAAGAAATCCAAGACTCCCAGATTCATGCATAAGGAGAGCCAGGGAGATTGGACGGTGGAAGATCAAGCCCAAGAAATCCAAGAGGGTTCGACCTTATCAAGACAGCCCAAGAGGATCAAGATCAAGATCAAGATTCATGTTCTTTCCTAGTCCTTTTACAATTTCCAAATGTATTATAAATACTGCTATTTTCCCAAAGTTATTCATCAATTCATACTTCAGATTTTCAGAATTTCTTCAAGTTCTCTTCTTCCTATTTTCGCTACCTTTTTCTCTCTCCTAGAGAAATCGGTGTTTTTCGCTAGGTGCTAGCGAACGCCCGGTGCTTGCATAGCCAGCTCCGGTTCTCATTGCTTCCACGCTGTGTCAGTTCATTAAGGACCAATGCTATTAGAAATAAAATGTACTATTCTAAAAAAGAAGGATCATTAAGAAGAACTAAAAAACCAAAAAAGGTGGAATATAAAATTTAATCTAATGAGCTAAATACTTTATCACACAATCAATCAAAATGAATGCTAGAAACCGAACCCTCTTGAACAATGAGGCAAGTTATTATGCATGTTGATGAAATGTTCTTTATTCTAAAGCATGCAATGCAAAATAAATCCTAGCAAGTAAGCTAAATGCTCTTTGATTCTTAAAGGTTGATATGCAGATGTAAAACCAATTAATTAAATAATGAAATGGTCTAATTGAACTCTTTTGTTAAAGCAACATCTAAATGATGAAAAACATGACACCTAATCAATTAAAATGAATGCTAGAAACCGAACCCTCTTGAACAATGAAGCAAGTTATTATGCATGTTGGTATAATTGGATTTGGATTTTTGGGTTCTATGTATTTATGGTGTTGGATCTCTAATTCAACGTGAAATGAGATTCAGGATCAAAATGACCTCGACTGAACTATCGGAATTGATTTCGACTTCGAGTTTTAAGATGAAGGGGTAAACAATGTCGGGTTTGGGTGATCTTGGTGTTGTTGGATTTAAAATTTTGAAATCTACATACCTATGTTCTTGGATCCTTGGGGTTCGAACTTTTGTAAAAGTCCAAAAATGCCCTTAGGTCGGCTAAGAGGTTAGCTAAAACATGCATGAAGCTCAAAGTGCTATAAAAGATTGAAGAGCACAAAAATGGGGTGTCTACAATCAGTACATAAACAATGTGTGACGGTGGGGCACACTCTGGGAGTCTTGTAAAAGAGGGCCAGGTTATCTGAAAATCTTTTGGACAAACCTCTGCTCAATAATTCTTCAGCTATGATGAAAAGGTAAGGGGCACACTCTGGGAGTCTTGTAAAAGAGGGCTAGGTTATTTGAAAATAATTTGGACAAACCTCTGCTCAAAACTTTTATGAAAATCCAAAAATGCCCCTAGGTCAGTTAAGAGGTTAGCTAAAACATACTTGAAGCTCCAAGTGCTATAAAAGATTGAAGAGCACAAAAATGAGGTGTCTACAATCAGTACACAAACAGCGTGTGACGGTGGGGCACACTCTGAGAGTCTTGTAAAAGAGGGCGAGGTTATCTGAAAATAATTTGGACAAACCTTTGCTCAATACTTCTTCAGCTATGATGAAAAGGTAAGGGGAAAGAGGGTCCCCTTGTCTTAGACCCCTAGAGGATTTGAAGTAGCCATGCAATCATCCTTTTAGTTTTATAAAGAACCAACAATTACATGTTGTTTAGTTTCTTCATCAAAGAAATCCAATCCTCTGATAAACCAAATCTAGACAACAATTACATACTATTTTCCCCTTGAATTGGCCTATCAATTTCCTGAAACAACTCTTGCACAAGATCAATATTATCCATGATATTTCTATATTTGATAAAGCGACGACCTATTGCGGGGAAATTAACTTATGCAGAACAAGGGTCAACCTATCCACTAAAATTTTAGCAATAATTTGATAGGAAAAGTTATATACGCTGATTGGTATGAACTCGAAAAAGGTGAAGGGATTCTTACTCTTGGGAATCAGAGAAATATATGTAGAAGTGAAGCTCTTGGGAATCTCACCTTCTTTGAAAATGTACTACACAACTGCCACCACCTCATGATGAAAAATATCCCAACAATTACAATAAAAGTGGCTTGTGAAACTATCCAGGCCTAGAGAGTTAGTCTTTAGACAAAGAAAACACTATAGTAGGGACTTCTTCAACTAGGGACCTCAAGAAGATCAAGGTTTTCAAATTTTCATTGTGATAAAAGCAAGAAGGGATTGGCTTCAATAACTGTTCCGACATCTGACAAGGTTCTGCAGAAAGAATATTGCTGAAGTAAGTGATACCCCTCTAGTGATATCATGAGGATCACTAATTACCACATCAGAGTCAAGAGTGATGTTGTGAATCTTAGATGCTACTCGATTAGCTTTAACCGTGTTCCTATCACCTTAGTTCAACCATGTAACCTAAGACTTTTGTCTTCAAAAAATTTCTCATAGCAACCATCGGTGAAGATTGCTTTTTGCATCCTTTAGTTGATTTAGAGAGGCAGATCATTACCTTGCATATATGAAGCTGTTCACACCTTAACATCATCTTCAATTGCTTTAATATTTTGAAAGAGATCCCCAAACATATTCTTATTCCAGTTCCGAAGGATATCCCTGAGTCTTTGGAGTTTGCATACAAGAATCGGGGGGGGGGGGGATACCCGTAGCAAGATCTGCCCAACTAGAAGAAATAACATTGGTAAAACTTGGATGATTTATCCACATATGCTGAAATACAAATAAGGAAGGGCCAGGGCGTTGTTCATCCAAAAGTTTAACCAAAAGAGGTGCATGATCTGAACATTCCTGATTTAAGTGAGAGACAGGCAAAGTAGCATGATTGGAAAACCAAGCCAAATTCACCAAAGCTCTATCAAGCCGAACCAATACATAGCTATTACCTTCTTGATTGTTACACCAAGTAAATCTGAAGCCGGAAAAACCTAAATCATGGAGACCAGCCATGGGAGTGAAATCCAAAAAATCCCTCATAGAAGTATTATTTGGAGGCAAACCACCCAATTTCTCACCGGGTCTAAAATGGCATTGAAATTTCCAATAACCAAGCAAGGGAAGTGCAAAGAATTTAAAATGAAGGGTTCAACCCCAGGGATCTCCACTAAACAAATAACTGAATAAGAGCACTATCAGAAGCGTTAAGGAGAGAAACAAATATATCAGACTGCCAAAACACAACAAGCCATGGGTTGTCATCATCATTAGTCAGCATCAGATTTAAATTAAGTCTAGAGGCAATGTGGGATAGATCCCTAAGAGAAATCTTGGGTTCGGAAATAGCAACAATACCAACAGAAAGGAGTTTCCTTAGTTTCTTCAATCTTTGGACTGTGGAAAAATTTCCCACTCCGTGGGCATTTTAGAATAGAAGATTCATATTACAAAGAAAAGAAAGTGGTACCTACTAGACCCACATTGGATCTAGTGGTTACTTTTTCGCCATTTGTTGAGGCTATAATTTTCTTTTTCTTGCCACACCTTGATTTTTCCATTTCACCTTCTAACAGTGCCGAAGTGGAAATACCTTCCACTGTAGGACCCAAAGTATCTATTGCAGTGCCTGAACCCCTGGACCAATTTTGGCTTGGAAATCACGAAGCTCAAACACAATGACTTCTTGACATGTTACCTTTTGTCAGAAAGCACATGAAACGGATCTTCTTTAGTAAAAAAGAGAGCATAATCATCTGTTGAAACACCGCACCTGGGATTTGGAGACATCAAGGACAGATTTTCAAAATCTAAAGAGTCATTATCAATAGAGAGCATTGTGGTTGTGTTAGCCTTTTCTGTAGTATTAGAAATAACTTAAGTGTTTTCATTTTGTGGAAGTGTGCTAGAAGTAATCAACACCTCTGTGGTTCATTACACCCAAATTTCAAAACCATCTTTTTTTTCTTGAAAAAAGGTAAGGTAGCTTTTATTGATGAAGAAACAACATACAGATTACAAAGGGCCTTTCCACTAAAGCCCAAAACCAAGAGTACAGAGAAAGTTAGATCGCCCCAGCCAGCAACTGGGCTCCTAAAGTCCTTGGTTGAAGTCCTTTCACAGCAGCATTCCAGGACATTAGCTTTCCCAACGTACAAGAAATAAGTTGATCCACTTCACTACATTTGTTTTGGAAGATTCTATTATTCATTTCGGCCCAAATAGTACTTGATACTGCAGTTGGGATGGAAGACCATACACTCTTTGTGATCTTGGACTGTCCCTTAAGCTCCCAACACCACAAAAGATCACACACAGTTGCTGGCATGAGCCAGTGGAGCTGCCAAAGACAAGAAATGGCTCCAGATTGCATAAGACACAGAGCAGAGCAGTGCAGGAAAAGGTGGTTATTCTCCTCTTCCACTTGATTACGGAGCACATAATACAGGTTCTGGAGCTGGATTCCTCTCCTCACCAGATTCTTTTTGGTGAGATATTTGTGTAAAGCCACAACCCAGAGTAGAGCATTTATCTTTGAAGGGACTACCTGGTTCCAGACTTTCTCTGCAGGAAACTCAGCTTGAGGGCCAATTGCTAATTTTCTAGCAAAGGAACTAATAGAGAAAACTCCATCACTACTCCACCTCCAGTTCCACGTCCTCCTCCAGTAATCCAGATTGTGATTAGACAACAACTCCAATAGATTAGAAACCAATTCTATTCCCAATCCTAAAAATGTCACTTGAAAGAATGGCACCTAGTCTGTAAATTGTCTCAAACCTCATAGCAATTAGCCACCAGGACATCTTGATTCTCTGCAATCTGAAAAGGCTAAGGGAATAACTCTGCTAAAGGCGAGTTGCTACACCATATATCTTTCCAGAAACTTACCCTTTGTCCATTTCCCAATTTCACCGAAAGGCCCCTACTTATCAAAGGGAATATCTCCATGATTTTCTTCCAAATAGAGCATCTCAATGAGGTGACAGAAGTGATTACCACCCAGTCACCCCTATCAGTGTTGTATTTGGCTGCAATCAAGCTTCTCCACCAACTCTCTCTCTCTTTGTCAAATCTCCACATCCACTTCCCCAGGAGAGCTTTATTAAAGACTTTCATTTTCCTGACCCCTAGGCCACCCTTTTGTTTAGGGGTACAAACCTAGTCCCAGCTAACCAAGTGAATCTTCTTTTCTTCCCACCCTCTCCACAATAAACCTCTCTGCATCTTTTCCACCTTTTGGGCCATTTTCCTTGGCATTGGGAAAAGAGACAGGAAGTAGGAGGGCAGACTTGATAAGGAGCTTTTTAACAATGTGATCCTACCTCCTAAGGAGAGGTATTTTGACTTCCAAGAAGCCAACTTCTTTTCTAACCTCTCCAATGCCAGTTCCCACACTACTGAAGAAGTACATCTAGCTCCTAGGAGGAGCCCCAGATAAATGGTTGGCAGGAAGCCAACTTGACAAGCCAAAATTTCAGCTAAGTCATCTATATTCTCTACTTTTCCCATAGGAATTAATTTGATTTTAGCCCAATTGACATTCAGTCCCGTAACTATCTCAAACCAACAAAGGACCCCAAAAAGCACTTCCAACTGATATCTATCAGCATCAATGAAACAAAGGGTATCATCAGCAATTGTAGCAATTGCACTTTTTCTCCCCCTGGAGTGGTTTCAAAGCTTTGCCACATACCTTCACTTCCCACCTTATTCACAAAGGCTGTTAATAACTCCGTTACACAGATGAAGAGGCAAGGTGACACCTAGGTGATAAGGCATTCTTGAATGGTTACCTTGCCCAAACATCTACATATTTATTATATGTAAGGCACTACATAATATTTTATATTTTTATTTTATGTTATTAATAGTAATACAATAGATATTATTAGACTAAATTATTCATATTGTGGGCTTATAAAAGTATTAATATTATTAATCCTATACTAGATTCTTTTTAACATTTTCTTATTTGTTAGGGTTCAATCGACACAGAAGCCAATGAAATAGTCTTGAACCCTTTAGGACGGTTGGAATAGTTTAGTTTATTTTTTGTTTACTATGTTAAAATAGTTCAGTTTTATCTTGTTTATGCATTGTAAGTACCGCAAGGGCACAAGGGTCTCTTACCTTCTTTTAAGTGACACCCTATATATAATAAAATATTCTGACGCCACCAAAACTCGTACTCTCTCCAAAAACTTTCTCTTCTCTTCTCCCATTTCTCCTCTCTCTCTCCTCTCTTCTTCCTATTTCTTCTATTCTTTCTCTATTAATATGATATCAGAGCGGTTCTACTGGGTTTGAGAGCAGATCAAACAAGTTTTTTCTTCTCCATTTTACTGTCTTCTCCAGACTGAAGCAATTCCTTTTCCTTTTCTCTTTGTCGTATGAGGTTCTAACCTTTTTTTTCTATGGATCGTGTGATCTTGTATCTAAAAATAGAACACTTGTAGGTCGTGGATGACCTGTTTTTTAACCTTTTTGGTGTGATGACACTGTTTTATAACCCCTCCTGGTAGTTGGTGTGCTTAGACGATCTAGAAGTTTGGTGGATTGTGACTATTAAGGCAGTACAGCACTGAAATCAACTTTAAAAAAAGTCTTTTTGGAGAATTAAAGCTGGTCTGTATTCAGACTGTGTCCAGATTGCAGTGTATGCATGTGGGTTGCATCTCTGGTGTGTTTCTAGGACTTTTTTTTGGTGTCAGGAGGGATCTTAGGGTGTGTGTTGAGGCAGAATAGTAAACTGAATCATGTCTTCTGAGAATTTTGCAACTTCTGGGGTTTCTAGAGGTCAAAATGGACTGAGCAGGGGGCTGGATATGAGTTTCCCCATGGCTGTATTCCCTTTTATAGACTAAATTACCTTGAATGGTCCAGGGGAATTAAATTCTACATTACTGCTATGGGGAAGATAGGGTATATTAATGGTAAAGTGAAGGAACCAAAGACTGAAAGTGGTGATCATGACAGGTGGAACCAAGAGAATAGTATGGTAATGTCGTGGGTCTTAGTTTCCATGTTGCCACAAGTAAGGAAAACATTTATGTGGACTAAAACAGCTTGTGAAATATGCGAGCAAGCAAAATCTACCTATTTGGAGTAGAGGCATTATGCAAAGATATACCAATTGTAAGCTGAATCCTCCATTTGCAAGAAGGGGGAGAAAAGTCTCTCGGTGTATTACTCAGACTTGACATCAATCTGGAAGGAAATTGATCATTATCAAAGTGTGGATTGGAAATGTGATGAAGATGCAAAGGCCTACAAGTCACTTGTCTCCCAACAACGAGTATTTGCTTTTCTTTTGAGGCTGAACCCGATGTATGAGTCTATTCGGGTACAAATCTTGGGCAGTATAGACTTACCTTTAGTCCAAGAGGTTTTATGCTTTAGTTAAGTCTGAAGAGAGTAGAAGTGTGATGAATTGTGTAGAGGGGGAACCAGTTGCATTGGAAGTCCAAGGAGGTACAAATGCAAATGGTAGGGGCACTTTTAAGAAGGGTGATTTGTAGAAGAGGGTGGATGAAAGAGATAAACTTTGGTACACTCATTGTCAGAAGTACAAGCACACTAGAAACACATGTTGGGACCTCCATAGGAAGCCTAAGTGGGCTCAAGAATTAAGTAAAAAATCAGCATCTGATTAGAGTAAGAAGCTAGATCAGCAAAATCAGAAGAAGTATAACTTAACAAATGTGGCATCTCAAGAGATTAGTCCCATGGTACCTCAAGAGCGACACTCTGGTTTGATCCCAAGGAAAAGATCATCAACTCTTTTCGTACACTTCGCTAGATGGATTTTGGTCCTACCCCCTTCTACCTCCTTTGCGTCTATATCAGGTAACTCTGCCACTGCATTCCATGTGTTATCTCATACATGTGAATCTCCCTAGATAATTGACTCTGGAGCTTTAAATCACATGACTAGTAAGTAATTTATTTCAGGCATATAATCTCCTTGCTTGGAGAGATAAGGTGAGGCTGGATGATAGGTTATTCTCCACCATAGCCGGTTAAGGAACCATCTCCCTTCCCCTTGGTCTTACCCTCTCTAATGTGTTGCATGTTCCAAAATTGCTTATTAATTTACTTTCCATTAGTAGTATCATTCACTCTTTGAATTGTTCAATAACCTTCTTTCCTTCTTCTTGCGTGCTTTAGGATTTGAGCTCGGGGAGGACGATTGGTAGAGGAAACATGGTGGATGGTCTCTACGTGTTGGAGAATAAAGCCAGTCTTGTGGCTACAGAGTCTTTGAATTCATCTAGTGAGAGTCACGCCTATTTATGGCATAGTTGTCTTGGTTATCTTTCTTTTGAGTCATTAAAGCTTATGTTTTCAGAGTTATTTAAGTATTTGTCATTGAGTGAATTACAGTGTCATATATGTCAATTGAGTAAACATTGTAAAAGTTCTTTTCCTTTAAGAAATAAAATATATGAATTTCCTTTTCACATTGTCTATTCTGATATTTGGGGCACTGTTACTCTACCATCTGAGATTGGATATAAGTACTTCATTACTTTAATTGGTGACTACTCTAGATACATTTGGATTTATCCTATGCGATCTAGAGATGAAGTGCCAAAGATTGTGAAAGATTTTCAATGCATGATTTTTACTCAATTCTAGACTGAGATTCATATTTTCCAATTGAACGATGCAAATGAGTATTTTCATAGTGATCTCATGAAGTTTTTTGCTTGTCGTGGATCTCTTCATCGGAGCTCTTGTGCTAAGACACCTTAACAAAATGGTGTTGCTAAGAGAAAAAATCGTCATATTCTTAAAGTTGCTCATGGATTATTACTCCATATGCATGTTCTGAAATGCTTCTAGATGGATGTTGTTATGTGTGTTGCATATATCATTAATCGTATACTGTCTCAACTGCTAGAGTACAAGGCCCCGCATCAACTGTTGTTTCCTAACACTCATTTGTCCTCTATTCCAATGCATGTCTTTGGATGTCGTTGCTTTGTTCATGACTTGTCCCCTATTCATGGTAAGCTTGACCCTCGTGCTATCCCTCATGCTTTTCTCAATTACTCTTTGAGAGTCAAATTTTTTTCTCGGTTTCTCCTTAGGGGGAGAGTAGAGTTGAGGAGAAACAAACCCATGTTCAATTACCTCATCTCCTTGATCCTCCTCCATTTTGTGTCTTCCTTCGCCGTTACAAGAACCAACAAAGTTAAGGAGCTATGGAACCTAAAACTATGCGGCTAACATCATCAGACCCTCTAGAGGCATATCCTCATCAACCAAGTACACTTGTTCCCATTGATATGCTTGATCCTCTTGATATTGATCCTCCTATTATTGATGATCTTGATGTTCCTATTGCTAAGAGAAATGATATTAGATCTTGTACTACTATTCATCCTATCTCTTACTTTGTGTCTTATGATCATATCTCACCTACATATCATGTGTTCCTTTCATCCATTGACAGTATTTCTATTCCTAATAATGTGGTAGAAGCTTTATCCAAACCTGAATGGAAAGATGCAATGAAGGAAGAAATTAATGCCTTGCACAAAAGTGGCACTTGGGAGTTGATGGATCTTTCTAAAGGAAAAGAACCAATAAGGTGTAAGTGGGTGTTCATTGTGAAGCATACGGCTGATGGTACAGTAGAAAGGTACAAAGCCATATTGGTGGAAAAGGGGTTTACTCAAGTGGATGGAGTAGACTGTGTAGAGACCTTTGCCCTAGTAGCCAAGATGAAATCTATTAGAATTCTCCTCTCACTAGCAGCTAATCTTGATTGGGAATTTCACCAATTGGATATTAAAAATGCATTCATGAATGGAGACCTAGAGGAGGTGTATATGACTCAACCCTCTAGGTTTTTGTGCCAAAGGTAGTGAGCAAAAGCTGTGCAGGTTAAAAAAAATTATTACATGGGTTGAAATAGTCACCTCGGGCCTGGTTTAGTAAGTTTCACTTAGTTGTACAACAAATGGCGTTCAAACTATATCAGTCAGATCATACTCTATTTGTGGAGAAAGGCGAAGGAAAAATTGTAACTCAAATTGTGTATGTTGATGACATAGTGGTCACGGGAGATTGGAAGACTAAAATACAGAAGTTGAAGAAATTCTTAGCCACTCAGTTTGAAGTAAAAGATTTAGGCCCCTTACGCTATTTATTTGGGATTGAAGTTGCCTGCTATCAAAAGGGAATCTTTATTTCTCAAATGAAATATGTATTAGATCTATTAGAGGACACAGGCAAGTTAGGAGTGAAGCCAATTGATTCACCCATTAAACCTAATCATCAACTAGGTGACAGTCAGGAGGAGGCTTTGAAATATGTGAAGAAATTTGAAAGACTTGTAGGGAGACTCTTATGTTTGACTATGGCTAGACCTAATATTGCCTATGCAGTGGGTGTCCCTAGTTAGTTCATGTATAGTCCTAAGACTTGCCACATTGAAGCTACAAAAAGGATCCTTAAATACCTCAAGAAGTTCTCAGGGGGTGGTTTGTTATTCTAGAAACATGGGCATTTGAAAGTTGAAGTGTATACAAATGCTGATTGGGCAGGGGCAGTCGATGACAAAAAGTTTACTAGTGGGTATTATACCTTTGTGGGAGGAAATTTAGTTAGGGGTGAGCATTGTTTGGTTAAAACTGAAAAGTTGAACTGAAATTTTCGATTTTAGTTTGTTTGGTTTGGTTTTCTCGACTCGGTTAATTCAGTTTTAAAAAATTTCGATTTCAGTTTCAATTTTCAGGATTGGAAATTCAGTTTATCGAAAAAACCGAATTAACCAAAATTTATTATATACATTATATAATATATTATTAATTTATAAAACATAATATATTATAATATGTATATAATATATATTACATAAAATATTAAAATATATAAGATAAATCTCTTAAACTACCCCTACTGTTTATGAAATTGACAAACTGTACCCTTATTGTTTAGATATTGTCTTGCGCTCACGCCGTTAAATACTAACAGGAAAAAAAAAATGAAATATTGAATTTGCCCTTCACTATTCAACAGAATTTCAAAATAAAACCCAATTGTATAGACAGTTCATTTTGCCCTTGTTCTCTACTAGATGAACACGATTCCATTCTCGGCGGCCTCTTCTCATTGAGCCTCTTCGAGTGCAGAACCATAGCATTGTCGGTGAACCAACGACGGAACCTCCCCGGAGCTCTATATTGTCTAGCCTTGCTTCATTGAAAACCCAACTGATGAACTCTGTATTTTCCGGCCTTGCTTCGTTTCATAATCGTTTCTGAAAGGAATGGACAAAGCAGACGAAACCTGGGAAAGGCTCTAAGCCGAGATCACATCTAAGCTCCAACAATACATCCACCTGGTCCGGGAATACTAAATCACTGGCCTCCCATTCATCTCCATTCCGTCGGCCACCACCGCCACTGCTGCATTAGCTGCCTTCCTCCACTGCTGTTTCCCGTAAAAACTAGTGTTTGCCATTCGTCCATTCTTGCTTTCACTCTCTCCCTCTCTCTCTTCTTCTTCCAAATCTGCGTTTTCACACTATTCATCCTCTTCTCCACTCGAACCAGCGCGGAGCGGCGACTACAACTCTCTCCACCTCCGGCTAAATTGTTCTCCCATTCGTTTTACGGTCAAGTCTCTCTCTCTTCCTCCCTTTCTTCTTTCTCTCCTCCTCTTTCTTCTTCCCGCTTCCACTTCCTTGTTTGGTCACCGCCGCTGCAACGAGTTGCAACGGCAGATGGCACTTTCTTTCTCTCCTCTTTCTTCTTTCTCTCCACTTCCGCTTCCACTTTCTTTCTCTCATTTTTTCTTTATCAATCTCTCTATATTTCACCATTCTCTTATTCTCTCTCATTCATCCCCTGCTTCCTTCGAACGAAAAATAGCGGCGGTGGCACCCCTCCAAGGGACTCTCTCTCTCTCTCTCTCTCTCTCTCCGATATTTTTCTTTGTCTATCGTCATTATCATTGAGTAGGATCAGGCCCCTGCTACAACGTTGCAACGGCAGATTGGATCTTCTACCTCGTTCCCAAAACTAATCACATGCCCCATGTTCTCTATCGTCATCGTCAATTGAGAAAGAGTGATGGGCTAATCGGTGACAAGGGTGGCGAGTCGGATGGCGGGGACATCGGAGCAGATATCAGGGTCGATGTTGGGGACGATATCATCATATTCTTCTAAAAGTAAGAATCGAGAGCCTGATGAAGCGGTGATTCGTCATAATACTCAGGCGACACCTGCGTTCTCGAACTTTGCTGGGGTAGTACTCGTAACTGCTCCGGTGTGTAAGCAAAAAAACAGACGCGATGGCGAGAAACTGATCGGTGGCCCAAGCATCGGTACTCGACTTTCAATTTCCCCTTTTGCAGTTTGCTCCGGCATGCCACTGCTACTGGCTTGTCGTTTGTAATGAAGAGTTCAGGGAGAAGTATTTGTCGAAGATAAAGAAACCGGTGGAGAAGAGGAAGAAAAACAGTTCGTTGAGGAAGTTGTCCTCGTGCGACGCGCCTTCGTCGTTGGATTGGAGGAAGAAGGGAGTTGTGACTGTGGTAAAAAATCAAGGACCTGAAGCGTCGTTTCTTCTATCCCAGTTGCTCTGTTCACTTAACGATTTCAGGCCAAGACATCATCAGGTAAGCCTCGTTTTGGTGCTTTTTTTCTCTTGTATTTAAATCAATTGGGATCTGGGGGGAGCGATAGTCGTAGGAGTTGGTGACGAAGCTCCGCTGAACCAGCTCCGGTAAACCGTATACTCCTTCTTTGGTGGCCGTTCTTTATGCATTTAGTTAAGCTCCGGTAAACCATATACTCATTTTGTTAAATTGTTTTCCCTTTTTTATTTTTTCTAAAAAGTTGTTTTTCATTCTGTTCTGATTAGGGGTATTTTAGAAATTTTAAAATAATTAACACTCATGTGATGCCACATGTGAACGGAGTGTGACAGAAAATTAACGGAAAAGAGGTGTTAGACAATTGTCATAAAATTTAAAGTAGTAGTAAGGGTAAACAGTAGGGGTAGTTTAAGAGATTTACTCAAATATATAAAATACATTAACATATACATATATTATAATATACATAAATATATTAATATATATAATATGTATAATATATATAATATAATATAATATAATATGTATTAGTATAACATTGATAAGATTTGATTTATTTGGTTCGGTTTAACCGAATAAACCGAATGCTCACTCCTGGTCACCTAGAGAAGTAAGAAACAAAGTGTGATAGCTAGGTTCAATGCTGAAGTAGAAATAACCCTATGTCACTCTATCGTGGCAATAAAACTGTTATCAACATTGCGGCCAACCCAATTCTTCAGGATAGGACAAAACATATTGAAGTCGACAAGCATTTTATTAGGAAAAAGCTCGAGTGGAGAGCTATGCACTCCCTAAGTTAATTTAGAAGAACAAATTGCAGACATTTTCACCAAGGGTCTTCATCACATGCGGCACAATGAACTATATGGCAAGTTGGGCATGATTGACATCCATGTCCCAACTTGAGGGAAGTGTTGGAATAGTTTAGTTTATTTTCTGTTTACTATGTTAAAATAGATCAGTTTTATCTTTGCTTATGCACGGTAAGAACCACAGGGGCATAAGGGTCTTTTCCCTTCTTTTAAGTGATGCCCTATGTATAATAAAACATTCTGGTGCCGCCAGAACTCATACTCTCTCCAAAAACTCTCTTCTCTTCTCTCTCCTCTCTTCTTGTTCTTCTTCTTCCTATTTCTTCTATTCTTTCTGTTAACAAGGATTTTAAAACCTGAATTGATAAGAACAAAATAGCTTGAAGATTTTATCCAGAAACACAAGAATAATCGATAGGACTTCTTCTTACTAGGACCAAAACAAGGGCTTAACCCTTATGTTTTGTATGTTTTCTTTACTTTCTTATTTTTCTTCTCATAAATATGTTGATTTTCTATCTTTTGATATGGGGTTTATACTTGTTTCATGAGGATTATGGCAATTATTAGTTAAAGGTTATTGCTTATTATTATGAAACCTAGGGGACTATCCTAGGGGAGTGCCCTGCACCTAGGATAGATAGGCGCAGGGCACTCCCCTATCACCTACCTTCACCTTGGTACCTTGAAAATTATGGTAGTATACAGAGATTATAGGTAAAATCCCCCCAAGTGATGCAGCAATCTCATGCTAAATACTGTGACCCTTAATATAAAAGAGAGCTGACAGGAAAAAATCATAGAAGGAAAAAACCATAATTACAAGCATACATCCTATTAAACCTGTATGATTAATAATTTTGGACAAAGGCATTGGAAGGATGAAAAATATACATGTTAAAAAATATGTAACACCTTATCAGCACTATACAATATCATAACCAATGTGATAGCTAACAGAATAAAGAATGCTTTAAATAATATCATAATCCAAAATCGGAGTCCTTCCTAGGTGATCCATAATAGGTAATATTCTTATTGCCATGAAGTCATTCATATCATGAAATGACTGAAAATTAGAAATGGTTATATGGCTACAAGGATTATAATTGAATGGAATGGAAATCTCTGAAATAGACAATGAAAAAGATGAGTTTTGGCTCCAAGTGATTGGATGGATAAACTAACACATTTCCACCATCTCTTACGAAATGTTAGTTAAAAGTCTGTCCAATAACGAAATTTGTTCCAACTAGTGGATCAAGACAAGGAGATCCCTCTTACCCAACCTCTTCCTCATTTGCTCTGAAGTCCTTCCAACAAAAATTAATGATTTAACTCAAAGCTTCTGGTCGATAGGTGAATTATTGCAAGTAAAGTTTTCTTCAGTTCAAATATGCACCATAGGGAAAAAAATGTGGCAAAACCTATAAAAATTAAAGTGGTTAAAAAACATCCATTTATTTGGAAGGAAGGTACAAGAAAAGATGCTTCAATTATTTCAAGGAAAGAATAGCAAACAAGTTAAGAAGGTGGCAGGGAGATCCAACTCTCTCAATCTCTCAAACAGGTAAAGAAGTGTGCCATAAGGTTGTGGTGACAATCATTTCAACATATGTGATGTCTTATTTCTTACTTTCAAAACAATTCTTTGAGAAGGTTAGCAAAATGAAAAGGGGGGGAAGAAATGAAGGAACAAAGAAGATCAACTAGGTAAACATTGATAACAATAATATCAATTGGGTAAATTGGGGAAGAGTTTGAAAAATAAGCTGGATGGACGACTTGGCTTTAGGGATCCCCATTTGTTCAACCTTGCTTTGCTTGCAAAACAAGCATTCATACTTTGCTCAAAACTCGATAATCTTTAAAGCTACAACCTACAATCACGAAAACTAGATACTTCATGAACAAAGTTTTTCTTGGCTTACACATGCCACAAGTGGGGTCTTGGGATGGAAGAGCATTTTTGTTAGATGGGGCATGTTGGGCTGTAAATGTTGGGAAGGATATTGAGATATGTATAAAACCATGGATTCCTGGAGTTGAATGCTTCAAAACTGTGGGCCCATCTCCCGATCCTTTGGATCCAAAGTATGTGAAAGACCTTGTTATTCATAATAAAAGAAAATGGGATAAACAGTTTACTAGAAATATTTTTTCTCCCAGAAGTTGTTGATAAAATGAGGGTGGGCCTTGGCACAACGGTTAGGTTGCTCCATTGTGACCTGGGTGACCAGGGTTCAAATCTTCGAAACAGCCTCCCTGTATGTGCAGGGGTAAGGCTGCATAAAAATCCTTAGTATTGAACTGGCTATCTTTGATTGGCTGGATGGGCTGCTTTGGATATTTGACTCCAGACACTAGTTCCTAGTTAAGTTGGTAATATTATCTTATCAAAAAATGAAACAACCTAGTGGAAATGGCAACAATATCCTCATAAAGAAGCATTGGTGGGCTATTTGGTCCATTCCAATCCAACCAAACATAAAAACCTTTCTTTGGAGATGTTGCTGCAATGCAATAGGAAGATATTTGCAAAAGAATGTACTATTGCTTACTTGCAAAATTTGCAAAAGGGATCTAGAATCAGTGACACATGCTCATTGTTTGGGGTTTAGATGTCTGCGAGGCCTAAAGATGGATGTGTTGGATGCATATCCAGCCTTTAAGAGGTGGTTAAAGTTTGGGATCAATATGCTATCAGGAAAAATGTCTGCAAAAGAAATTTTGACTATGTTGGCTGCTTACTTTGGAACATATGGAAAGCTAGAAACAATGAAGTTTTTAATGTTGTTGATCCAAATCCTATGATGCTTCTTTTATGTATGCAGGTTGAAACAGGACAGCAGATCAACTATGGAGAGAAACTTGCAAAACTATGCTCTAAGACTCTAAGTGGTAATTGAACCACTGAAGTCCATCTAATTCTTTTTGGATGCTGCCTCAATAAGGGTGATTCAAAGTAAACTCAGAAGGTGGTCTTAGTGAAAATGATATGGCTGCTTTTGGAGCACTAAGCAGAGATGGTCAAGGTTTTTCATAGCAGCAAAATGAGGAATGTGTAGAGCATCGTCCCCACCACAAGCAGATGCAAAATCTCTTTTTGAAGGTCTAACCCTGTCAAATAATTTGCTGCAGTAACATCATTTTAGAATATGGTACCTTAGAACCGGTTAATAGTTTATCCAAAAAGAACAAGGAATTGAAGAAAGGGCTACTCTATCTGGTCAAATATATTCTGTATCTAACAAAAGATATCCAGGTGGTTTTCAGTTTTGTGTCTCATGATTGCAACAAGGCTATTCACTTCATTGCACTGCATGGCCATATCTCAGCACGAATTCCATTTTATCTTTTCTGGCTCCCATTTGGATTCAAGACATTGTGTGAAGTCATAGAATCACTGCGTTGGTGACTAGTTCTGCTACTGTTTTTTCTTTTCTGTAGTTTCTTTCTCTTCTTTAGTTGTGCTTGTCTGGTGGTACCTTCAGTCTGCATCCTTGCTGGCTGTGTTGGTGCCGGTAATTGAATCACTGTTACTGTTAACTAGTTCCGCTACAAATATTCTTTTCTGTAGTTCTATTTTCTCTCCTCTACTTGTGTTTGTCTGGCATCTTCAGTGAGTCCTTGTTGGTCGTGTTGGTGCTGATAATTCTATGGTTTCTGCTTTGTTGGTTTCAATGAGTATATTTTCTCACCCAAAATTTAACATGTAACATGAACCGCAATTTTGTTATTAAAAAAAAAAAAAAAGCCATTTCCTGAATAATCAATATAACATAAATCAATCCCTCATCTGCTGTAAAAGAAGAGAAAAGAAAGAATAACAAAAAGAAGTAATATTGTTTTTTTCCAAATTGGCCGAAAACAACCTAGCAACTACTAATTACCTGACTTTTTGGATCCAAGAGCATCATGCAACATCCTCAATTGGTCCCTAAACAAATCAACCCGCTTCAGGTACATCTCAATCTCTGCCATATGTAACTTCCTCCACCTCTCGTCCAATTCCTTCACCTTCGAGTTCCCCATCAAACCCAAACCTTCTTCCACAATACCTTCTCCAAGATCCGACCTTGGCAATTCCGCAATTTTGCCAAGTCGAAAAGATTCCATTACAAATGGGTACATAGAGCAATTTAGCTCTTCATCGGCCTTCACTGCGGCATTTGGGGCCTCTCCCGAAGAAGGAACTTTTACTTGAGCCGAGCCCACAGCATTGTTAGCTTTCTGTTTCTTACCCGTTTTCCCATCATCAGTAGATTGACTATTACCAGCAGCATTATCTTCAGAACCCCATATCTTCTTGGACAATTCGAATACGTTGGATTCATGTGACTTAGAAAAAAGAGGGTCATTGCCCCCTTGCCCTCTGCCCACATTGGTCTTGTACTTCTTCTTTAATCGACGGATTTTATCAGCTAATTGGTTCTTATTTACATCAACGTAGAGTACTTTCTTGATGAACTCATGAAACCCAGCCATGTCAGTCCATGGGTCAGTGCTTTTCCTTGAGTAATCGATTATACCCTTCAAGATTATGATCTCGTCGTCCTCGCTCCACAACCTCTGAAACAATTGCTTCTTGGCATCGTCCCCAGATTTCTCAGTTTCTTCTACTTGGACCGACCCGTTCTCATCGGCGTCCGAGACCTTCTTCTTTTTATTCTTGAGGCCTCTGTTCCCCTCCTTATCAGCCTCCATGGGGCGTTTTTCTGTCGTGGTAGATCTTGTGGGCTGTTCAATGCCGGAGAAGCAGCAGATCCTGGCTTCATTGGAGGCTTCTTGGGCTTGGGTGTGTCGTCCATAGGCTTTACGTTTGGATTGGCACCTCGAGCTGGCTGGTGGTGTTTTCCGGGTGATGGTTCAGAATCAGAACCGGACTCTTCTTGAGAATCGAACTCTTCATCATCGGAGGGATGGTGGGTTGACGGCCTGACGCAGTATTTGGAGTGGGCGCAGATTTTCAAGTGGGATTCTTGGCGGAAACCTTCTCGTGTTCATCATATTCTTATATTCTTTGTCCTCTTTTTGTCAATCGGGTATTGGGTCGGACATTTTAATGGTGTTGGGAAGCCTTGGCGCTTTGTGGGAGCGATTTTCAATAAAAAACGCCCATACTTATCCTTTTTCACAAAAAAACGTTTCTGGCAAATAGGCACCAAGTAACATTAACATTAAATTGTTTGGTATAGTAATTTTCATCACCGTTTTTCATGTATGTGCAGTTAAGCATCATATAGAATACACATCAGTCAACTGTTTGAGAATATACATCAGTGGAGTCCTGATTTACCAGGCATGCCTGATTTTTTAATAAAGGCCTGAACCAAACATTCATATATATGGGCCTTTGTTGAAATGCCTATACAGATTTGAGGTAGCACCATTTTTTCAAAAAGCAGCCACGGTTCCAAACATCCCCTTAGATAGGAATACATTTTGAAAAAAAATGGATATGAATGAAAGATATAAAATCATATACATATGTTAGAAAATGATACCAATTTTATATATATATCAATTATACTAATTTTAAAAGTCAAAATAGCCACAAATAAAATATAAATACATAAAAAATATATTACTAATATAACAAGATACATAAATATCATACAATTTTGTTGATAATCCAACAATCAATAGTCCAAGACTCATATTATATGGCTTTTACACAGTAAAACATGCACAAAACCATTATCATGTTAAACTCTATTAAATCCAAGACACAAAATATATGTAATTATTTTATTTTAATTACTATAGCAATTATTTTATACTTTTACTTTTCAACATTAACAAAAACATCAATTAAATATTTTGAAATGTTAGATAATATCAAAATTACTATCATATGAAATTTATAATTTTTCTAAGATACATATATTATTGTCATATTTTTACTTTTAATCTTAACTAAAAGTATATCAAAATTATTAAAATTTCTAAAATACATATCATATGAAATTCATAATTTTTAATTATTAAAGTAATGATTCCATTACTAACATTTTTATTTTCTATAGTTTTTTTCTGAAATAACAAATCATTTTTATATAAATTTAAATTAGTGGGTTTGATAAATTTAATTTAATATCATATTCTTAAATATTTTGTAAACAAAATTTTTATTTTTGTAAATAATAAATATGTTATTTTTAATCTAAATTAAAATATCAATGAATAATTTATAAACGAATATTAAAATTTGAAGATACATATAGTGTACAAATTTATGAAATTTAAATACTAGAATAATTATATATTATTAATATTTATATTTGTATAAATTTATTAAGAGTAAAAAACAATTTTTCATATAAATATAAATTTGATAGATTGTTTACTTCATTAATGTTTATAAAATGATAATTTTTAATAATATTTTTTATTTTTAGTTAAAATTATTAAACATAAACATAAAATATTTGTCTAGGTTTATGTTAATGATAAAGTCAATAAAGTGTATTTTATTTCACTTGATATCACAAGTTGAATGATGGCATTGTGGCTTAGAATGTTAGTGCCCAGTGGCATAGGTGCCATGACTTGAGTTTGAATCTTTGTAAGAGTGCTTTTTAAACAAGACAAGAGATGTCAAGAAGTGATGAGCGTTTGGGAGGCATCTTCCCTCATGAGAAAATAAAGGGTCTCAAGTCTGAATCGAGGAGAGAAAAAGGGTAAAGGACTAACAACCTCCCCTAAAATTAATGCTGCCGACGTTTAATTCATCATTGCAAAAGTATTAAGGTCTCGTTCGTAAGTTATTTATCTGGGTAAATACAGTTATTTGGGTAAGTTTTTCTTGTGAAATACTTACCCAGGTAAGTATATTTATCCATTTCCTTTTATTTCTTGTGTAAATAAGGCAATGACCATTTTAACCATAAAAATTCATTATTAAAAAGGGCATTTTTGTCCCATTCAAGTGTTGGTAACTTTCTCTCTAGGTGGGAAAGTTATTTACCCACCTAGGAAAGTAATACACAGGAAAATAAATTTTCCTTGATCCTCACATGAATCTAAAAAAAGAACATGGGATTCTTGGTCAATAGGAACCAAAATCCCATTGACCAACTTTCCCCGCTTTCAAAATCTGAAAGAAGAACGCCCCCTAAGTATTAACAAAGAAAACCATTGCTTTGTACCATGCTTCTCTCGCCATATTCCCCAGTTTTCTTTTTCAGCCTTTCTACAGCCAAAACCCTGTTTGTCTCCCTACCTGTAAGCAGTTCTATTCCTCCCATCAGGAGCAAGCACAATACTCTTAAAACCAGAAAAGTAGAAAACCATGGTATGTCTTAAAGTTGCAAGAAAATCAACTGACTCCACGTAGAACAAGTGAAAACAGTATATAGCTCTTGGAGTATTCGATTATTGTAAACAAATAAAAAGTCAATTTTAGAATTTGTAGAAAAAATATAGAGTACACACAAAAGTAAATGCAAATATTTGAATTTTAAAGTTGATCTAGAAGCTGTGATATATGCAAGAGTTGATGAGAAGCAGACAACCATGGATGCATAGGAAGCTTTGAGGAGAAGCAAACAACATGATCCCTCTAGCTCCAATTCCTCGAGGAATTCAATCACCATGCAATATTTTCTTCAACTTTTGAAATTTATGTTTTAACAATTTAATCTGAAAATAAGGCCAATAAATATATTCACCATGATTTAATACACAACTTGCATGCCATACCCCCTGCTGCACTTTTTTTCTGTTATTTTTTTTCTCCTCCGTTCATTTCTCAGATTTCCATTTTAACCTCAGATCAATAAAAAAAAAAAAAAATTCAATATACGAGACTAGGAGACTTTGACAGTAGAGAGGGATGGAAGGATAAACTTGCGATTAGAGAGAAAGAAAACACATTCTCTGATTTTGCCTGACTATAGAGAGGGAGGGAAGGAGACACATTACCCTTCAATTTTAAGTTATACTATTTATTTATATTTAAATTAGTATTTTATATATTTTTTACCCTTTTTTACATATTGAGAATGACGGTGATGGGACACAAATTCTCTACTTTAAATCCAACATTAATCTATTAAGGGCATGCTTGTCTTTTTGATCATTTTGTTAAACATAACAATAAAACGTTTGACAGGGAAGGTAATAGTCCATTTTGAAAATATAGGAGAGGGTTTAAGTCTTTTACCCAAAAAATAAATGTTCAAGGAGAGAAATATAAGGAAGCACAGATATATGTAAGGTTTTTGGAGATCAGATGTAAAAAATTTTAATGGGAAAAAAACTGATTAATACCTAATACTGTGGGCCTAGTGCCACTTTGGTCATTGAATTTTAAAACGTAACAATTCAGTACTCAAACTTTCAAAATGTGTTAATCCAGTATTTGTCATTAACTAGCCATTAAGTGGCATGTGAAAAGACACAAGTGCCCTTCGAGTGTCATCTAATTTTCTTTATCAACCATCCAAATGCCCTTCTCAAAACTAAAATACTATTCATCATCTTCTTCCTCAACAGTTCTATCTGTAGCGTTGCTTTCCCCAACAAGCAACACATGAGGGTGTATGGTAGCCCATGGAATGTAGACGATTGGGACGAAAGGTGGGCTTGTGAAAACTAATTGGTCGCAAGCACCCTTCATCTCTCTCTCTCTCTCTCTCTTTCTCTCTCAAACAATCTCTCTTCAAGATCTGATTTGGGTCACAAAGCATTGTTTCAATCTCAAGGTAGAAGATGATAAACAGTATTTCTTAAGGTTAATTTTGACATTTTAAAAGTTTTAAATCGGACATGTCATCACGTAATATAGATAAATGACAAAATACTAATGACATGTATTAAATTGACATGTTTTGAAAGTTCGAATACTAGATTATTACATTTTAAAGTTCAGGGACCAAAGTGGCACTAGGCTCAAAATATAAGGTATTAATCGAGAATTTTCCCATTTTTAAAACAAAATGTTAGAAAGATTTAGAGAGCGACCCTAGAAACCGTTTTTCGATTGCATGTTCTTTTGTTTTTCGAACACACGAAAAGCATGTGGGTTAGGCCGAGTGCAAGTTGACAGTTGGTTGGGCTAAGCTGGATTTATATGCTTAACCCAAGTCTTCAAAAAAGGGTGCTTACTTATATATTTGTATATTTTTATTTATGAGAAAATATTCCCAATCCGCAATACAAGTGGCTCTTGGTACGGTGTGAGCATTGTTTTGTGAGGATCAATCTTGAGGTGAAGTTTAAGTTATTCAACCCAGGCTCAGTTCTCACTCGGCTTGAATTGAGCTTGGGGTGGTTAATTAGTTCATACAAAAAGTTGATAAAAATGCAAGGTGCCAGGAGTTGGTTGGGAAGGTCTTGTAGTGGTCATAATAGAGATTTGGGGTGTCTATATAATAATTGTTATTAGTGAACAAATATCTATGGATTCATTGTTAGTTTTAGTCTATTTTAGCTCCTTACCAATTTTTGTCTTAGGTGGATATGTTGCTAATTAACCTTCTTCAAGTCTAGACTTGAATTCTTAGATGTCTATTTCTCACTTTTGTTATGTTTTTTGTGATATTTTTTTTCCAATTATATTACAAATTTAAAGACCTTTGTGATTGGCAAAAAGCCTATCCTACATATTATCACATGTTTCTATTGCTAATTTATAGTTTTTTATTGTTTAAGTATCAAATTATTAATTTAGCTATTCATTTTACTAGGTGATTTTCTAAAGCAAATAAAAGGAGGGGCACAGGAGCTAAAGAGAAAAGGAATTTTACTATAATGGGATATAGTAGAGGGGCCCTTCGATTATAACATTGTTGTTTGTTACATTAAAAAAGACAATGATTTCTTAATAAGAAACTTGTAATTATAAGCATTCAAGTCTTGAAACTCATATAAAGACTTAAAAGAGATCATTATATGTTCACTTTTTAAATATTGCTTCAGCAAAGCATCTCATATAAAAGAATACGACCATATAATGATAGTTTTGAGTTTTACTTCATAGCTATCCTTTGTTTCACATCGAGAACTCCTACTTAACCCGGACAATAGGACCATTCGATCCGGGAACCATCCAGGCAACTTGTTCCATTTTACCCCAAACCCGGTCCCTGGCCAAAATTGTTGAATCAACCAACTACTCATTGACCTAGGCAGTCAAATCATCGACCTGTCGACCCTTTCAATGATTTTTCATCACTTTTTATTTTTAATTATTTTTTATTTTTTAATTTTTGTTGTTAGAACAAGCCATCCATTTGAACCAGACAGTCGAACCGTCGACCTGAAAACCGGTGGCAAGAATAGTTTTGTTTTTAGGTCAATTTTTCTAGATGTCAATAATTAGACGAAATAACAGTCATAGTCATGGGAAGGGTGGACATTGCAAGGGGTTCCAAAACCTTGAAAGATAAATCCAAAGTGACATTAAACACAGATAATTGGCGATAAATCCACCAAACTAGAAAAACCAAGGAAAAAAAAATCAGAAAATCGAATCCAAAGTTCTGCTTTAAGATGGAGCTAAACATACATGCAATCAAATAAAAAGACAAAGAAGATCGTCTTGTAAGAAAATTAAAAAAATATATATTGCACAAGAAAACCCAAAGAAAAAACAAAAGGTAAGAAATAAAATGGTGTTAAACCCAAAACCATTTTGGAGGATCTTGAAGAAGAAGACCAAACACAAAAAAAAAAAGAAGGAAATGAAAAATAAGGAACATATCGTACACGCTTGAATAAAGCCCGTAGTAGAAAAAAACTTTGAATTGTGAAAATCCAAAAGCATAAAAACCATGGTTTTTGAATCGCCATTGACTCGGACGAATGGACATTTTGGCTCCGGAACCGTCCAGGTAATCAGTTCCATTTTACGCTAATCCAGGTCCTTGGCCAAAAACCATTGAATAGGTCAACGACCCATTGACCCAAGTGGTCGAACCGTAAACCCTTTGACTCGTTCAATGGTTTTTGGCAGTTTCTTTTTTATTTTTTTAATTGGGAACCGACCAGGAAACCGGTTCCATTTTATCCCAATCCTAGTCCCTAGCCAAAAATTGTTGAATTGGTCAATGATCCATTGACCCGGGCAATCAAACCATTGACCCGTTCAATGGTTTTTGGTCATTTTTTATTTTTTATAATTTTTGTTGTCAAAATGAGCCATCTGATTGAACCGAACGGTCAAACTGTCGACCCTAAAACCAGTGGCTAGAACGGTTTTGTTTTCAGGTTGTATGAGTCACATGCTCGAATGACATAACACGTATAATATTGCTTAATGGACATCACACACTCAATTTTTTTCCTATAATTTTTGTTGTCAGAATGGGCCATCCATTCGAATCGAACGATCGATTTGCCATTTTTTTATTTTTTTAATTGGGTACCATCTAAACAATCGGTTCCATTTTACCCCATTGGAAAAAAACCGTTGAATCAATCAACAATCCATTTACCTGTTCAATGGTTTTGGCCATTTTATTTTTTAATTTTTGTTGTTAGAACTAGTCGTCTATTCGAACCAAACGATCGAACTGTCAACTCAAAAATCGGTGGCCAGAATGGTTCCGATTTTGGGCCGTATGATTCATACACTCAAATGACATAACACATATGATACTGCTTAATGGACATCACACACAATTTTTTGCCTATAATTTTTGTCGTCAGAACGGGCCGTCCGTTTGAATCGGATGGTCGAACTGCCATTTTTTTATTTTTTTAATTGGGAATTGTCAAGGCAACCAATTCCATTTTACCCCAATCCCGGTCCCTAGCCAAAAACCGTTGAATTGGTCAATGACCCATTGACCCAAGCGGTCAAACTGTTGACCCGTTCAATGGTTTTTGACTATTTTTTTATTTTTTTAATTTTTGTTATCAAAACAGGCCGGACGGTTCCATTTTTGGGTCGTATGAGTCAGACGCTCGAATGACATAACACGTATGATACTGCTTAATGGACCTCACACACTCAATTTTTTTGCCTATAATTTTTGTTGTCAGAACAGGCCATCTATTTGAACCGGATGGTAAAACCATTGATCCGAAAACCGGTGGCCATAATGGTTTCATAATTTTTTGCTTGTAATTTTTTGTTTTCAGAACAGGCCGTCCATTTGAACCGGATGGTCGAACCATTAACCCAAAAATCGGTGGCCAGAACGGTTCCATTTTTGGATCGTATGAATCACACGCTCGAATGATAGAACACGTATGATACTGATTATTGGACCTCACACACTCAGTTTTTTTTCCTATAATTTTTGTTGTCAAAACGGGTCGTCTGTTCAAACTGGATGGTCGGACCGTTGACCCGAAAATCGGTGGCCAGAATAATTCCATAATTTTTTGCTTGTAATTTTTGTTGTCAGAATGGACCGTCCATTCAAACTGGATGGTCAAACTGTCGACCCAAAATCTGAACGATCAAACATTATGTTTCAATGAAGAATCTTATATATATATTAAAAGGAAATACTGCGATTTGGCGAAAGGGGAGACCACCCCTTTCCCTTTAATATATATATTAGCAAAGGGGCCCTACTTCTTAGGGATTGGAATGGAATTGTAACATTTCTATTTGCTACATTAAAAAAGAAAATGGTTTCTTAATAAGAAACTTGTAATTATAAGCACTCAAGTCTTGAAACTCATATAAAGACTTAAAAGAAATCATCACGTGCTTGTTTTTTAAATATTGCTTCAGCAAAGCATCTCATTTAAAAGAACACAATCATACAATGATAATTCTAAGTTCTACTTCATAGCTACCCTTTGTTTCACATTGAGAACTCCTAGTTGACCCGGATGGTAGGACCGCTCGGCCTGGGAACCGTCCAGGCAACCGGTTCCATTTTACCCTAAACTTGGTCCCTGGCAAAAAATTGTTGAATCAGTCAACGACCCATTGACCCTGGTAATTTAACCGTCGACCCGTCAACCCATTCAATGGTTTTTTACTATTTTTTATTTTTAATTATTATTTTTTTATTTTTTATTTTTGTTGTTAGAACAGGCCATCCGTTCGAACTGGATGGTTGAACCATCAACCTGGAAACTGGTGGCTAGAACGGTTCTATTTTCATTTTCGTTTTCCTAGGTGTCAATAATTAGACAAAATAACTTTGTAGTCGTAGTAATGGGAAGGGTGGACATTGCAAGGGATTCCAAAACCTTGAAAGATAAATCCAAAGTGACCTTAAACACATAAAAGAAATTGACAGTAAATCCACCAAATTGGAAAAACCAAGGAAAAAAACTAGAAAATCTAGTCCAAAGTTCCGCTTTAAGATTGAGCTAAACATATATGAAATAAAAAAAAAAGAGACGAAGCAGATCATCTTGTAAGAAAAAAAAAATTGCACAAGAAAACCCAAACAAAAAACAAAAGGGAATAAATAAAATGGTTGTAAACCCTAGACCGTTTTGGAGGATCTTAAGGAAGAAGACTAAATACAAAATAAAAGACCAAAAAGTGAAAAAAAAGGAATATACCACACACACTCGAATAAATCTTACAATAGAAGAAACCTTTGAATAGTGAAAATCCAAAAGCATAAAAACCATGGTTTTTGAACCGCTGTTTACCCGGATGGATGGACATTTCGGCTTGGGAACCTTCCAAGAAACCGGTTCCATTTACCCCAATCCCAGTCCCTGGTGAAAAACCATTGAATCGGTCAATGACCCATTGACCCGAGTGGTCGAACCGTCGACCCATTGACCCGTTCAATGGTTTTTGGCTATTTTTTTTTTATTTTTTTAATTGGAAACCATGCAAGCAACTGGTTCCGTTTTATCCTAATCTCGATCCTTGGAAAAAATCATTGAACCGGTCAACGACCCATTGACCCGGGCGGTCAAATCGTCAACCCGTTCAATGGTTTTTGGTCATTTTTAAAATTTTTGTTGTCAGAACGGGCCATTCGTTCAAACCGAATTGTTGAACCGTCGACCCAAAAACCAATGGCTAGAGCGGTTCCATTTTCATGTCGTATGAGTCACACACTCGAATGACATAACACGTATGGTACTGCTTAATGGACCTCACACACTTAATTTTTTGCTTGTAATTTTTGTTGTCAAAACGAGTTGTCCATTTTTTTATTTTTTTAATTGAGACCATCCAGGCAATTGGTTCCATTTTGCCCCAATCCCGATCCCTGGCCAAAAATCGTTGAATCGGTCAATGACCCATTGACCTGAGTGGTTGAACCATTAACCTGTTAACCCGTTCAATGGTTTTTGGCCATTTTTTTTATTATTTTAATTTTTATTGTCAGAACAGGCCATCTGTTCGAATCGGACGGTTGAACTGTCAACTCAAAAGGTGGTGGCAAGAACGGTTCCACTTTTGGATCATATGAATCACATGCTCGAATGACATAACACGTATGATACTGCTTAATGGACCTTACACACAATTTTTTTGCCTGTAATTTTTGTTGCTAGAATGGGTCGTCCATTTGAACTGAACGAGAACGACCGAATTGTCAACCCGAAAACCGATGGCCAGAAACGGTTTCATAATTTTTTGCTTGTAATTTTTTGTTGTCAGAATGGGCCATCATTTGAACCGAACGGTCGAACCGTCGACCCAAAACCGGTGGTTAGAACTATTCCGTTTTCAAGTTGTATGAGTCACACACCTGAATAACATAACACGTATAATACTATTTAATGGACCTCACACACTCAATTTTTTCCTATAATTTGTTGTTAGAATGGACCATCCGTTCGAACCGAATGATCGAACCGTCGACTCGAAAACCAGTGGCCAGAACGGTTCTGTAAATTTTTGCTTATAATTTTTGTTGTCAGAACAGGCCATCCATTCGAACCGGATGGTCGAACCGTTGGTTGTCAGAACATTATTAACAACATTTATCAATAACAGTAAATAATTATACTATTTTATTACATAATCATTAATGATTATGTAATTACCAAAATTAAATTAAATTAACAATATTTATCAGTAATAGTTAGTAATTATAATATTTTATTAAATAATCAATAACAATACTTTTAATAACATTTTAATTATTTTTAATATAACAATAATTACTAAATTTATTAGTAGTATTTATTAATAACAGTATTTATTATTTTAATTTAAAGTAAAATTAAAGTAAATATCTATTTATTAACAATATTTATAATAACAGTAATTATTAATTATAATCACTAATTATATATTTTTTAAATTACTGTAATAATCAGTAATTATTAAAACCGGGTTACTAAATTTATTCACAGTATTTTTTAATAACAGTATTTATAATTTTAATTTAAAGTAAAATTAAAGTAAATATCTAGTTATTAATAATATTTATAATAACAATAATTATTAATTATAATCACTAATTATATATTTATTAAATTACTGTAATAATCAATAATTATTAAATTATAGTAATTAATTACTGTAATAATCTGTAGTTAATGTTATTATAAATAACAGTAATTATTTATAATAGGTAATGTTTGTAATTAAAGGTAAATACTGCTCTTACTACGGATTACTAGGAATCTGGATTGCTCTCACGTGAAATCTATTCGTACAAGTAGATTCCATTTCATGCATGCAGAGAGCACCCATTTCTATTACTATATATATAAGAAAGATATAAAATGTATAAGATGCTTTAAGTTGACATTGTTTGTCTACTTCCATATAATGTCTACATTGAATAGAATAACTGTATTGATTATATTCTCAAAATTTTTAAATGTAATTCGGTTAATAGTTAATACATGACTGGGGTTTGATATCGAACGTCTGATGCAACTAGCTAGAGACATTTAATAAAATCAATAATACAACAAAGCTATTTAATAAAATCAATAATACAACAAAGCCATTTTGTGCCATGGTTAACACACTTCAGCAAAAAAAAAAAAAAAAAAAAAATTGCTTCAAATACATATTCACTCCTTTGGGTTTGAGCTTTCACCTAGCATAAAAGGATTATTTGTCTCATCTTTCAATTCTTCAACGTATATATCAACACCAAGGTTTTTAAAAACGACCCAAAAACAGACTCGGTCAGGTGATCGGTTTCTGCTTAAGTGATTCAATCATTTAGGTCGAATGGTTCGACTTGTGATGTCATAAATAAATTAAATATATATATATATATATTTATAAATAATAAAAAATAACATAAAATTAAATAAAAAATAGAAAAATATAGAAAATAAAACTATCTAAATACCAAAATAATACAGTACAAATACATAAAAAAATATAAAAATAAAATACAGAAAAAACACAAAAAAATTCAAAAAATACAGAAAAACAGAAAAATAAAACTATCTAAATACAAAAATAACAAATAGAAAATACAAAAAAAGTATAGAAGCATTCTAAAAAATACAAAAAAAAAAACACAAAAAAGTACAGAAAAACACAGAAAAAATAAAGATAAATAGGATGTGTTTAGTCATACTCATACATGTGCAGAAAATACAAAAAAAAAAATCCAAAAGACTACATAAAAACACAAAAAAAAATGTAAGAAAATAGAAAAAGCACAGAAAATTGCAAATAAATACAGAAAAAATAAAACATAAAACTGAAAATAAATACAGACAAAAACAAAAAAATAAAACAGAAAATGCAAATAAATACGAAAACAAAAAAAGAAAAATAAAATAGAAAAGTGAAAATAAATACAGAAACAATACAGAAAAATAAAACAGAAAATTGCAAATAAATTCAAAAAATACTGAAAAAAAGAAAAAAAAAACAGATAAACGAAAGTAAATACAGAAACAAAAATAGAAAAGTCCAAATCAATAAAGAAACAAAACAGAAAAGTGCAAATAAATACGAAAAAATAAAATAGAAAATTGCAAATAAATATAGAAACAAAAACAGAAAAATAAAATAGAAAAGTGCAAATAAATACGGAAACAAAAACAGAAAATTGCAAATAAATACAAAAAAATACTGAAAAAATATAGAAAAATAAAACAGAAAAAAATTAGTTCATATAAACTTAAAGTTTATTAAACCTATAATGTTTTTCAAAAGTTCAAACAATTTGCTTATCTAGTTTATATAAACATAGAGTTCATTAAACTTCAAAATTCAAACAATGTTTTCCTAAACATTCATGCCATTATAATCTGTCATATTTTAGAAAAGGAGGGAAAACTCAAGTACCTTTGAGCCTTTTGAAGATCAAACTTCTCTACTCTAACCAAATCGTTTTTATTCATAGCATATGTCCATTACATCAAAAATTGCAACTCAATGAATCTGTACATAACAAGAAGTAAAACTAAATAAAAGCATGACTTGCTTTATAAATGCCCTTATCTATACAAATGGAAAGGAGCCCCTTTAGATGATCAAGTCTCTCAGAGTTTCCTCTGGACTTCCTATTCAAAAACACTAAGAAGATAAGAAGATAAAATTTGCAAAAGATTCCATAAATATTGCCATAACATCAACAAGTATTAAACACAAATCAAAACTTCAAGTTCAACATAGAGTTCACTAATCTAATCATCCAAGTTCTCAAGATATGTTGGCCTCATTTCTCAATGGTACCAACTACCAACCAAAACTATCATTTTCATCTTCATCTTCGGGAGGTTGTGTTTCATCTGCATCTCCAAGTTGGGTGTTGGTTGCATTTTCCTCAATGATTCTCCATTGCTCAATGAAAAATTCACCATTACCATCTGAAGAACGGAAACAAAAAATTAGAACTCAAAAAATATTCAAAAGAATCAAGTATGGAAGTGTCACTTGAGATAATTTCAAAAATAGTTACCATTACAAGAAGGAATCCACCATAGATGAAGCCCTTCTATGAGGAAGGAAGGCTATAGTCGCCGGTCGCAGTAGATGAAGCCCTTTGTGAGGAAGGAAGGCTGTAATCGTCGGTCGCGTCACCAGTCATCAGCTGAAGCCCTTTTGTGAGGAAGGTTGTAATCGCCGGTCGTTGTAGATGAAGCCCTTATGAGGAAGGAAATCCTCCATAGTTGGCGGTCATTGTGACTCACCGTTGGTCGACGTCGATCGTGTCTACCACAGGGCGTCGGTCATGCCGTAGGGGTATGAGGTCTGAAAGGAAGGAAGGCTGGAAGAGTTAGATCGAAAATAAACTTTCGTTCTAACCCTAACTCGTAAGGTTGGAATCGGGGGACATGAATGCCATTTTTTTTTGTTTTTTTTTTTTAAATCGAACGAAATTAAATTTTGCAACCCACGAACCATTGCTCGGGTCAACAATTTTTTGACATTTTCAACGGTTATTTAAGAAATAACAATTTATAGTATAACCGGACCCGGGGGGCTGAACGGTTACTGGTTTTTCTAGTCCAATTCGGTTTTGAAAACCATGACCAACACTTAATGAAACTACGAGCCGTTGTATGAAGAAAATAGCTTAATTGGCATATAGAGATTAAAAAAAATAGTGTTTTCGAACCATCGTTAACCCAGACAGTCAGACTGTTTGGCTTGAGAACCATCAAGCCAACTGGTTCTGCTTCACCCTTAACCCGATCCTTGGCTAAAAACCATTGACTTGGTCAGTGACCCATTGACTCGGGCGGTCGAGCCATCGACTTGTTCGACTCAAGCAATGCCTTTTGGCCTTTTTTATTTTAATTATTTTTTTTACTTGAAATGGACCATCCATTCAAACTAGACGATTGAACCAATGACCTAGAAACCGGTGGCCAAAATGGTTCCGGTTCTAAGTCAATTTTTTAAAACCTTAAAAAAATCCTAACAAAAATTAGCCTTCACTTTCTTTTCTTTTGCATTTTTAGAACCCACAATACTCCAATTTATATGTTGGTTCAACAATATTGTTTCACATGATTTGATATTATTCATTGTGGTTGTGAGGTTTGGTTCTGCTAGTTCGCCTCATCACGTGACCCTCATGTTTATAGTTTGTTGATGGCCAACAATCACGTGACAAAGTTGATGGACCGAACTTGTAGGAACCCATTGACCCTCATGTTTATGTCGAAAGATAATCCGTTTAGATCAATCTGATTATAATTTGCTCGATGATATGGTGTCAACTAGCTTATTTGGCAAGGTTTCTGTTGGTAGTGACTTTGGATGAAATTCCATCTTCACCAGTATTGGGGGATAAAAAGGGAGAAACTTACTCTCGGTGGTTACAGATATATATCTTCCGGTAAGATGTTTTAATGTAAGGTCAGGATGGCCGAGTGGTCTAAGGCGCCAGACTCAAGTTCTGGTCCTCGAGAGAGGGCGTGGGTTCAAATCCCACTTCTGACACTTTTTTTTCTTATTGTTTTTTGTCATTTTTTTCATATGTGTTTCATAAAAAATAAATAAAAGATTTATGTTCCTCTCGATATATAACAGCCTAACAGCCTTAAATAACAATATACAAAGACTTCAGGTACATGAAAGGTTTATGTATGCCAAATTTTGTTTAGTCCGGATTTGCTCTTCACACCAACCTCACAATCCAGCATACATAGGATGGGGCTGTGGGGTCAGTGTAACAGTTTCATGTCATAGGGTTAAATATTGACACAGTTGATACCAAAAAATTTGTAACGGTGTACATCAATATGCTGGATATTTTATTTATTGTTTTATAAGTTTTAAAGGGATGGATGCAGCCTTTCCAAAGTTTAAATTTTTTTTTTTTTTTGTATCTTTTGTGTCAATCTATCTAAACATAATCAGACACACCAATACCCAACGAACATATTGTATCAACATTTTAATCATTAGTTAAGTTTTTATATATTGTATAAAACTTATTTATTAGCACTGTTATTGTAATTTTATTTTCATGACATATGGCTTGTGAATTGTGATGGTCACTTGGCATTGCTAGAGGTGCAAAATCAAATCTGCATGGCATCAGGATCTTCATGGTAAGGTGGGTGGAAATCCCGATTCAGTCATCGCAAAATTTGTACTCTCTAACACTTGCAGCCCTGCATTCGTAACATCTCTCCATGTATGAAAAAATGTAAATTCAGAGATGTTACAAATGCACCGCTGAAAGTGTAGTGAGTGTGGTGTGATTTCAAATTCTATGAAGACCGAATCCGGCCTCTCTGGGCGAAATACCTCACATGAACCCTACTCTGTTCCCACCCTCCTTGATCCCCCTGTAAATATCAAAAGCAGCCTTGATCCCCTGCATAGCTGAGATGGTAACTTGGGTGGACCTCACGTGAACCCTGCCAAAAGAAAAAAAAAAAACTTCGGCTGTCCACACTAACAGTCTGGTGTCAATAGTATGGGTGCAACTTTTGCGGGTTAGGATTAAGATTTTGTGAAAATTTCAATGGGCCCAACTCAAAGTTTGAACCCGAACATCTGTTTACTCAGGCCAATCCAATTGTAGCGTTAGTTAATTCACCAAAGCATCGGGCACTTGTATACAAAACCCTGTGTGAAACCTTGATGATAGTTAAGGATGAACACAAGGGTGAAAATTTTGTCATGTATCAGGCCATTGTATCAATGGGTCACCGATACACAAAATATAGGTGTTTTGGGCATTGGATATATTTCAGTAGATAGACAAGCCTAAAGCCTGCCCCTTGACCTATATTTCCTAAAAAAAAGTGCATGGTGCAAAGTATCGATACACCCTTTATGGTATATTGGAGTATATCGATATTTTAAATCTTGGATGAATAAATAGATAATAACTAGAATCAAATGAAATTGATATTAAACCAATTTGAACCAACTCTACCCAATCTGTTATTGAATAATCCAACCTAAAAACAGCTCATAATCGAGTTAGAATCTCCTGTCAACAAAACACGTTTGAATTCCTACTTAATTTAGAAAGCATATCTCACCATGAGACTGAGGACCCACCATGTATGAGATGTGCAGTTTCTTATGTTGGTAGTCAGTTGGAATGTATTTTGTTGGCAGGTAACCCTAACTCCCCATACTCACCCCTAATGAGTAATGACTTGACAGCCCATGTTTTTGAATTTTGACTGGTACAATTTTCCCAAGAAATTAATTACTTTAAACTTTAAAGCCACTTGAAATGAAGTGGCAGAAAAAAAAAACAAAAAAAACCTTACACATTCACCTCGTAAAGAAAAGGTAAAGGCACTTCAACAATTGTGAAATGACTGGACCAACCGGTATAAACCATCTATCTATGACCGTTAATGAAAATCAAATACCCTGTTACCAATTTTATCCTTCAAGTGCGAAGTTATATGGAGTATACATACAGTAAGAAAGAGTGCATATAGAAAAAAAAAAAAAAATGCATGATTTGGATACTCGTCGCAAACTACTACACGTTTTGGACATTTGTGATAGACCAAATGTTAAGTGTTCTTCATTTTTTCTTTTGACAAAAATCAGAGGCTTATCAACAAAGCTAAGACAATTTGACATGTGATACATGCCCTAATGCCTTCAACATCGTTAATTTCTTAATAGCAAAGGTCATTCTCAAGTTAATGATCAACTTTGTTTGATTTACTAATCGGAGGTTCATATTTTGTTCTTTGGTTCTTTCTGTTTTTAGTAATCTTTGGTTTTCTTAGAGGATTGATCGAGATAATCTTTCTGATTCAAGAAAAAAAAATGAAGGGGGTAGAGGATGCTGGAATTAAATTTAACCAATTAGTAAAAGAGGTAAGTCTGTTTTATAAATCAATTCCCTTTGTGTTATAATCTTATTTAAATAATTTTCATTGTACCCACCTAATGTAAGGTTGAGGATAAGTTCATGATCCTATGATGTAAGTACTTTTTTAATTTTAAAAATTGCATTTTTGTATTTGTAAAGTTATCGTTTCAATTTCTGATTTATAATTTTCTTTGAGTGATTTTCAGAGATTTTGCAATGAGGATTGTGGGGGCTGAGATGGGCTTGACGATGGTGAAAGATAAGGTTGCCTCATGAACTAGTTTGAGCTAAGTGGTCTTCTTCTAGGCAAAGGGTTTTCGCGGTTATTGTGATATATATGCTGGGTTTGGAAATCACTTGAAGCAAAATATGTTCAGAGGGTCTTGGATATCAAAAAGCTAGGTCATTTGGAATTCTTAAGCCCCCTACTTTTAAACCACTTCTTGAGCTATGGCATTGAAACATTGTAAGGGATGGTTCTTTGTTCTTTTTTCTTTTTTTGGTAGAATAGTAATATTTTGGAGATTATTTGTATAGACTAAAGGTATGTGTGTTTATTTGCTCTCTCTCTCTCTCTTACACACACATACGATGTAGAGTCCAATAATAACCAAACCAAATTATTTTGCATGTAAAGTCTACATACTCCACTAATTAAAACAATGGAGTAATTATCAAATCAAGGTTTAAAATATTGCAACATATCGTTCCGACAAGAATTCAATGCACGGAACGTGTATAAATCATTCGTTCCGTTTCTTTTCATTCATATCGGCCAATACGAGCTTGTATCGAGCTATTTCGGATCTATATCAGCCGATACGGGTCAAAACAGTCCAATACAGTTCGGATCTGTATCGTTATTCATTAATCCATATTTAATACTGACTCTCATTAATATCGTTTATTTAAGTCTAATTTCTCTCACATTAATTAATCAATCACTCCAAGGCAAGTTTAAATTTAAATTTGAATTTTAGTGCCAAATTCAAATTCTCTCATTAATTCTTTTAATTAATGATCCCCGATCATTAATTTCGTTTTGTTAGTGTAAAAAATTCAAATTTTAGCTATAGCAAAGATTTAAACCTTGATCACTTGAGTTTAAATTTTAACAACCACAAGTTTGCCAACGAGTCAAACATATTTTTCTGCTATGATTATATATATATTATTAATTTTGAAGTAAATTTTCACTTTTCAAGTGACAAGTTTTTATTAATAAATGCTAGAATTAATTATTAAAATTTATATATTAATAAATATTAAGATAATTATATTGGTTTTTGAAAATTGACATTCACATTTTAGTTTTTTTTTTTGTTTTTTATATTTTAGTTATTTCATCATTTTTTCAATAGTTACTAATTGTGTCACGCTATGTCACACTTTATATAAACCATTAAATTATGATTTTTTACATTTAAATTGCTTATTTACAATCATATAAAATTTGTAAATATAGTTAGTAATATATTTTTTAAGATTTATTTGAATTTTTTATTATATTTATGCATGTCTTGTTTTTCGTCCGTATCCATACGTATCCAAAACATATCATGATACGTCTCTTAAAATTGTCTTTCTGATACACCTTGTGTTTTCGATACTTTCAACCTTGTGTCAAATACTTGATTTTAAAAGTAATTAAAAATGAATTATAATTATTTATTATTAATTATTCTTTTTACCCCATTGTAATTATTTATTATGAATTATTCTTTATGCCCCGTGCATTGCACGTGCTTTTTACTAGGATCAATAAAAGAATTTCTCTCAATTAAGAGAACTAGAAATGGAACAACTTCTACGCTTCAAAGGAACCGCACTCGGTTCACCTTTTTAAAAAGTCAAAAAATGAAAAAATGAAAAAAAAATAAATAAAACAAAAACAAATCGTAACCTCTAACTTATCATGCACATCTGGCCCCCCTATAAGAAGCCATTACAAATTAAATTATGGACCG
Organism: Nelumbo lutea; assembly: GCF_056320005.1. NCBI lineage: Eukaryota > Viridiplantae > Streptophyta > Magnoliopsida > Proteales > Nelumbonaceae > Nelumbo > Nelumbo lutea. Next base: position 143,591,397 of record NC_142684.1, read on the forward strand.
AACGCCTACTCTACACCCTCCGTTCACTAGGACCACTACAAATTAAATCATGGCCACTTCTTAGTAGTTTGAGTTGGGTGTCATATACTTCAGTCGTATCACCAACTCTTTATCAAACCAGTTCTCCAGAGTCCAGAGTCGACCTTCATCATCTGCTGCAAGAAGATTCAAGGACCGAATTTGGAATTTGACAAGTTTCTGCAAGCTAGATCTCCATCTGTGATTCCAAGGTTATCTGGAATAACATTTGCCAAGTTACAAAGCCACCTTTCCAAATGCCTGTGACAAGGAAAAACAAAATATAAAACGGATTTTTTAATAAAAAGAACAGTACATAACAAAGAAAATGCCTAAATCTTGGGTCTGCGGGCACAGGAACTGTTAACTTGCACCTATTTTGGATGTAAGCATATTCAAAAGTCAAAAGGTCATAACCATCAAATTTACTGCATTTCTATGAGCAAACACTTCTGGCAAAAAACATGCCAAAAGTCTTCATCCAGTCCACCCTTTGCAAGACCCCATATAGCTGGGACCTACAATTGGTAATGAAACTTTTTTTTTTTCTGATGCTAGTTAAAATTCTCCCTTGCAATAAAAATGAACTTTGAAAAATGCAGAAATCAGATGGTTAAAGATCATTGTATTGATTGTTGATCGGAGAATCTATTAATTGAGACTCATCCGATGATAATGTTCCAATTCTTGAAAAACATGACAGACGCACATTATGCAGGCCTCATCCAACTACTGGACCCATGACCCATATGACCCATGACACCCTAGCCCTGTAATGCTTCCTAAAGATAATAACCACTTGAGGCACTAGATCTGGTTAAGGCTCATAAGTTTTACGAAATATAGTTTCTGGAAAGGGTCATCAACATGATTCCCAGAAAAAGAACTGGACAAACCTTCTGCAAATGAAAACTAAGGAGAAGCACCCTCCTCACTCCTCATCTGAACTGGAATTGTCTATCCGTCTGTCTGTGATTGCTGGAAAAAGCCGCTGACGTAGGTCTGGAGGTGGTTGACGGGAGTCTGGAGAAGATTGGGCATTTGAGACTTCCCTATTTCCTGGCATCTTTGCTGGTTTCATTGTTGATTCCCTCACCTCCTTGCATACCTTATCCAACATGATGAGAAAATCCCGAACAATCACAAACAAGCGTAAGCCCTCATCTTTCCCTGCTTTCCCATGAAAGTAATCGGCAGTATTTTTCACCAGTGCCATTATCCTTTTTTCTTCCTCCAGCAGCCACGTTATGTCAATCTCTGCATGCTCTACAAAACTCTTAAGTGTGCGGTGAAACCCACTGTCCTCTGAACTCTTCATCTCTGAGTTCAGAAACTCCTTCGTCCTGATTAGTGTACGACCAAGCTTGGACAATGTTCCTATTAGGTTATCAGCATCCAATGCTGCTGCCTTCCTGACATTCTCAAGCTCACCACCCAGACCTGAAACAACTTGAAGACCGATGCTACGATAATGTTCTTCCGTTTCTTTGGGAGAATCTTCAATGAAGTCATCTGATTTCACACTAGAGATGCTTTTGCTTTCTCTAGCAATACGGGTGGTCCGAACACCTTCAGACCGGATTATCTCCTGGACAACAAAGTGCAAGAGAGTTGTCTTCCCATCAGTTCCTTTGACATCAGACAGTTTCAATAGTGTGTCAAGCTTGAATGCCTGTGCACCACCCCTGAAGGTACCATCATTCATACGGTTGCCTGTTTTGAGTACAGCTTCCAAAAGTTTAAGGAATAGCCGGCTGTTTCTAAGTTCCTTGCAAGCTACCTGCCATATGTAAGTTGGAAAGAATACACAAGTAAATGTCAAACAACAGTAAATTCAATGACATAAAACTATAAAAATCTTGATCATGTCCAAAGAATCATATCCTCTCAGAAAACAAAAGGTTATGAGTGGAATCTGCCAGGCCCATATATGACAACATCTGCCCTCCATTCTCTCCTTTTGTTGTCTAATGATGAGCATTCATTCCCAGGATCGTATAAGCATTAATGTTAAAATAGAAGATTAATCCAAAAAACCAAAGTAGGGACAGCAATGAGGCAAATTAAACAAGACACCACCCCATCAGCCTCTATATCTATTGTTTGAAATTCACTTAGGGGCTACACTTCATGTTAAGAGACCCTCATCCGATGTGAAACAGGCTTTAACCCTGTTCTTGTAGTGCTGCCTCTCAACCTGCACCACTCAGTCGTTTGTTTCACTGTGGCCCTTCAATAGGAAGACTAATGTCAAGATTGGTGTAATCCCACCCTTCTTGAACTTGACCTGATGTCATCACTTGAGAGGCATGCCAACAAGGGCATTTATGTCCATTTGTTAGTCACAATTCTATCACTGTTTAGTTATTTCTTTGGATGTTAGAGAGTGTATGCCCAGCTCCAATCAGATTGATGTACATAAACATTTATGGATAAATAAAGTACATTATTGCTTTGTGTTCAAATTGGTTTGTTTATGTGAATTATTCCTTAAACTCGACACTTATGAGACTCGTGTTAGTTTAGAATGTTCTCAGCCATTGGATAGACTTGGGGAGTTTAATTTGACAAGGCTGACACTGGTATGTTGCTGACACTGGTATGTTGCCAAATTAGTGGAGCAGCTTGTTTCAACTGCTAGGGTTAGACCCCAAGCACAACTAGTGGGTATTTGGAAGAAACAATGAACCTGGGCCAATTTCTAGTTATGCCCTAAACCTTGGAGATAGATAGGCAAAACTAGAAAGTTGCACTTAACCCAAAACTTGATTGTGATATTGCACAAGGTTTTGGACTAAACTGTCTTTGATATACCGACCAGTGAAATCCATCAAGGGTCAAATGTCTAGGCATGTTGGGGCAATTTGGGAAATTACTTGAGTGGGTGATCACAGTGATAGGATCAACTCCTTTTGTAGACAAAGAGAATCCAGGGTTTATACTCTCTGATGGAAACCTAAATTGCGGGCAATGGATTTTAACTGTATTTGAAATCTGATTTGCAAAATGTATTTATATGTTATATTATTATTTTACGAAAAAGGTCTGCAAAAGGTTTTAATCCTGAGATCCATCTAAATAGGGAGTGTAACACTACAATTTGCAATCAGGGATAAGGTCCTACATTGTAAGTAGTGTTTTGATGATTATGGGCCAAGAGGTTGTTGGTGTATAAGCGTTGGATCACGTATCCTAAATCAACCTGTGAAGAAAAATGGAGAATACACAAAATGACAAAGTAAACAAAAATTCAAGCAAATAGAGATGAAAACACAAGAATTTACGTGGTTCAGAGAAAATCCTCCTACGTCCACACACTCCAGAGAGACATTTTTCATTAAAATTGTAGAAGAAGAAGGAGATGTAGATACAAGACAGCCACTCCTTTTATATCTGACTTTGTGGTTACCATGCACTAATAGCCACTTTCTGTAACTACTTTATAGTTACCATGCACTAATAGCCACTTTCTATAACTACTTTATGATTACCATGCACTAATAGCACTAATAGCCACTTTTCTGTAACTGATTTTATTTTGAGTCAATTCCAACATTCTCCACCTTGACTCAAAAAAAATAAAAAATAAAATTCTTCAACTCTCTTCTTCACCCTGCTCCATTTCTCTATCTAGATTACCCCCTTTTCCTAGGGCCTTCACAACTTAGCATTGTTGTATGTTTGAAAGATTTAGGCAATGCCTAAACCTCTCCCTTGGCAATGGCTTGGTCATCATGTCTGCTATGTTCATTTGGGAAGAAATCTTCTCCAACTGAATGTCACCATCTGCTACAAAATCTCTGAGCCTATGATACCGCACATCTATGTGCTCAGTCCTTGCATGGTATACTGGATCCTTTGCAAGACAGAGAGCATTTTGACTATCACATTGAACACAAATGTTCTTCTGATCAATTCCAAGCTCTTAAATCAATCCTCTCAACCATACAGCTTCCTTGGCTGCCTCTACTGCTACCATGTACTTTCCTTCTTCAGTAGACAGAGCCATTGTATCTTGTAATGTAGATCTCCAACTAATAGGACCTTGACCAAGAGTGAAAATATATCCCATAGTAGACTTTCTTTTGTCAAGGTCACCTGCAAAATCTGAATCTACATACCCAACCACTTTGTTTCCTTTCAAACCATTCTGAAATAGTAAACCTATATCTTGGGTACCGTTCAAGTAGCGTAGAATCCACTTTATAGCATTCCAATGCTCCTTCCCCATATTAGCCATAAACCTGCCCACAACACTAACTGCTTGAGATGAGTCCAGTCTGGTGCATACCATAGCATACATATGGCATCCAATTGCACTGGCATATGGTATATGTATCATCTCCTCATGTTCTTCCTCTATCTTTGGACAATGTTGAAGAGATAGTTTGAAGTGCTGAACTAGTGGTGTGCTCACTGACTTAGCCTCCTTCATATTGAATTTGGTCAATACCTTCTCAATATACCCTTTTTGGGTCAATCACAACTTCCCATTGCGCCTGTCTCTTTGAATTTCCATACCCAAGATTTTCTTTGCTCCACCTAAATCTTTCATCTCAAATTCCATGCTCAATTCCTGCTTTAACTTAGCAATCTCATGCAAACTCTTACAAGCAATAAGCATGTCATCGACATAAAGCATCAATAGTATAATGGATTCATCATGAAGGAAACGAAAATAAACACAACTGTCGTACTTACTTCTGATGTAGCCATGTTTAGTCATAAAAGTGTCAAAGCGCTTGTACCATTGCCTCCGTGCTTGCTTAAGGCCACAGAGTGACCTATTCAACTTGCATTTCAGTTGTTCTTTGCCATTCTTGACAAACCCATCGAGCTGCACCATGTATATTTCCTCTTCTAAGTTCCCGTGGAGGAAAGTTGTCTTCACATCAAGCTGCTCCAACTCCATATCACACATAGCTACCATTGCCAACATGATTCTAATGGAACAATGCTTCACTACAGGAGAAAAGATCTCATTGAAGTCCACTCCTTCCTTTTGTGCATATGCTTTTACTACTAACCTTGCCTTGTACCTAACCGGTTCGCTTGCAGATGAAGCCTCTTTTTTTCTGTACACCCACTTGCACCCAATAGCCTTCTTACCCTTAGGCAATTCTACTAACTTCCAAGTTTCATTCTTCCAAGAGAAGCCATCTCCTCTTTCATAGCACCCATCCATAGTGAGCTGTCTTTATCTTTCATTGCCTCCTTGTAGGTCATTGGATCATCACAATAAGCTGTTAATGCATATGCAACTGTATCATCAAATCTAACTGGTCTCTTGATGTTCCTTTTAGCCCTACCTGCAGCAATGGAATATGGTGGTTCCTCTTGGGATTGTGCAACTTCTTGGCTTTGATGAGAAGAATCTGTAGCGACTGGTTCACTACCCATTTTCTCTTCCTCACTTAGCTCCACCTAAATTGAGGTATTGCTCTTCTCACCATCTGGGATTTGCTGCTGATTTTCCTTCAACATGGAAGCTTCATCAAATACATATCTGCTTATCTCAACCTTCTTGGTGTTAGGATTCCAAAGTCTGAATCCTTTCACCCCTTCATTGTATCCTAGAAAAATGCAAGGTTTTGACTTAACATCAAGCTTTGTCCTCTCTATCCTACAACAAGACATAACAAGGGCATCCAAAAATTCTCAAATTTGAGTAATCAACAAAATTACCAGTCCATACCTCTTCTGCTGTCTTGAGTCCCAATGCTTTGGAAGGTGATTTGTTTGTCACATAACAGGCCATATTAACTACCTCGGCCCAAAACTGCTTTGGTAAATCTGCAAAGATCCTCATGCACCTTGCCTTCTCTAGTAGTGTCCTATTCATTCTTCCTACTACCCCGTTCTGCTGTGATGTGCCTGGAGTAGTAAGATGTCGAGTAATCCCTTCTGCTGCACAAAATTTCTGAAACTCTATAGAGGTAAATTCTCCACCATTATCTGTTCGTAGGTATTTTATCTGCTTTCAAGTTTGTTTCTCCACTTTTTCCTTCCAAATCTTGAACTTCTCAAAAGCTTCGGATTTATGCTTCATGAAGTATACCCAAACCTTTCTGCAATAATCATCAACAAAGCTAACAAAATATCGTGCTCTACCACTAGAAGTTACTAGCGATGAACCCCATGTATCTGCATGCACATACTCAAGAATCTACTTGCTTCTTTTAGTAGATGTTGTAAAACTGACCCTGCATTGCTTTCCAAAAATACAATATTTGCATAAATCTAATTTGCAAGATTTAACACCATCAAGTAATTTCCTTTTGTGCAGTTCTATCATGCCTCTCTCGCTAATGTGTGCCAATCTAAAGTGCCATAACTGACTAGAATCATTACCTAAAGTGGATGTGACAGCTGCATCCCCAATGATAGTTTTTCCAATTAACCTATATAATGATCCTTTTTTTCTCTCCTTTTATGACAACCATGGCACCCCTTTTAATTTTTATGACTCCATCAGCCCCACTATATGTACACCCATGATCATCTAAAGCACCAAGTGAGACTAAACTTTTCTTAAGATCTGGGACATGTCTAACATTTGTTAATGTTCCAACAATCCCATCAAACATCTTGATTTTAATTGTCCCAATCCCAACGGTTCTACACTCGGCATTATTTCCCATAATAACTGTGCCGCCAACATGTGACTCATATGTAGAAAACCAATCTCTATAAGGACACATGATAAGAACATCCGAAATCAAGTATCCAAGTATCCAAGGAATCCATACCTGAGGAGACTATAAGAAGATCTCCATCATTCTCTATATTGGAAGCAACGCTTACCTCGTCTACAGCTTTGCCTTCTTTTGAGCCTCTGCAAATTTCTTGCAACCCTTTAGCCAGTGACCATCTTTCTTGCACCACTTGCATTGTGTTTTCTTCAATTTGGATTTTGATTTGCCTCTATTCTTCTTATCTCCCCTCTCTTTAGATCTGCCCCGTTCATAACCCGAATCCTTTGCGGTCAAACTTTCACTATCACTAAAGGTAGGCTTTCGCCGCATCTCGTTTGACAACAAAGTACTTGTGACCTTATCCATCACCAATGTATCCTTCCCATACAAGATGGTCGTCACCAGATGATCATACGATTCTGGGAGAGATGAGAGGAGAAGAATCACCTTATCTTCTTCATCAATCTTCACATCTACATTGAGTAGTTGTGCAATCAACCGATTGCATGTACTTGTGACCTTATCCATCACCAATGTATCCTTCCCATACAAGATGTTCGTCACCAGATGATCATACGATTCTGAGAGAGATGAGAGGAGAAGAATCACCTTATCTTCTTCATCAATCTTCACATCTACATTGAGTAGTTGTGCAATCAACCGATTGCATGTATTCAAATGATCTAATAAATCGGTTCCATTTGCCATACGCAAACTATATAATTGCCTCTTCAGGTACAACTTATTAGTGAGAGATTTTGTCATATACAATTTCTCCAACTTTGTCCACAAGCCAATGGTGGTTTCCTCATCGAGTACGTTGTACATCACTTCATCTACCAAGTATAACTGAATCATGCTCAATGCCTTCAGATCTAACTCAGCCCACTCATCACTTGTCATCTTCTCTGCCTTCTCCTTTCCAAGGAGAGCTTTGTGAAGACCTTGTTGTACCAGAACTGCCTTCACCCTCTTTTGCCACAACCAAAAATTCACCTTGCTGTCAAATTTCTCCACCTCGAGCTTTAAAGTCAACATCTTCGCAGTCATAAGTACTTCATAGATTTAATAACCTTGCTCTGATACCATTTGTTGGTGTAGAAGCATTGGATCACATATCCTAAATCAACCCGTGAAGAAAAATGGAGAATACACAAAATGACAAAGTAAACAAAAATTCAAGCAAATAGAGATGAAAACACAAGAATTTACGTGGTTCGGAGAAAATCCTCCTACGTCCATGGGAAGAGCACACACTCCAATGAGAGATTTTTCATTAAAATTGTAGAAGAAGGAGAAGGAGATGTAGATACAAGATAGCCACTCCTTTTATATCTGACTTTGTGGTTACCATGCACTAATAGCCACTTTCTATAACAACTTTATGGTTACCATGCACTAATAGCCACTTTCTGTAACTACTTTATGGTTACCATGCACTAATAGCACTAATAGCCACTTTTCTGTAACTGATTTTATTTTGAGTCAATTCCAACAGAGGTTAGGTGTAAGAGACCATTATAAGGCTGATTAACTGATCAACTTCATCTTTCATAAGTCCATTGTCTTTGGGTCTTCATAGGGTGGCTGAATCCAATGATCATTTATATGTAAATGTTGGGCCCAATTGAGCCCAAGCTGATTGGGTCAGGGATTAACTACCCCTAGACAGTGAATTTGGCCTAACCTCTTTCAAGGGTAAGATTGAACCCTTGTGGCCTTATGTGAGACCTTTGTGGGTCCTACACCATACAATGTTCAGGCCTATATAGCCATGCAATGCATAGGAAAGTGAGCTATTGAAGAAAATAAGCCCAAGTCCCATTACTAAGGCCATGTTTTGGGAGTGCTTATGTTAAAAATAAGTGCTTATTCAAATATGCACTTATTTGCATTTGGCACCCAACTTTAAAAAATAAGCACTTATTTCATATTGGGTGTTTGGTTGTCTTTTTCTCCAATAAGCACTAGTGACTATTTTTTCTTTCAACTTTTCAAAATATACCCTATGGGTAGTGGGCTCTCCCTCTCTCTCTATAAACCTCTTGGATGCTATGCCAAAACACAATTGATGGGAGCATCACTCTAAGCATGGCAATTGGTCGATGGGAGCATCGCTCTATATAAACCTCTCTCTCTCTCTCTCTCTCTGTAAACCTCTTGACTATTCTACCAAAACAATGTAAATTTGTTACATCTTCGTTTTCCCTTTAACTCTTGAATTGTCGTTCATTTAGGCTAGTGTGATGGGGTTTGATGTGGGGCAATTGGAAAATTCATATAGCGCTAGTCCGCCAGATTTTTGGGCTTGGACCCCGGGTTTGACATTCACGCTCCGGAGATTGTACATAGAGGCACTAACCTTAGCTCCAATGTGGGTTGAACAGTCACGCTCCGACCCCCTCCCTCTCAATAATGACCTTAGCTCCAATGACAGGTCTGGTCATGTTGCCGGAAGTGGGTTCTAGGGAACCATTGTCCCTCTGGAGTTGAGCTTGGAGCAGGCACAATGTTTGATGGAGAGTTTCAATTCGTTCAAGCTTATTGTTTAAGGACTTAAGAAAAAGATGGAAATTTGGGCTTAAAAAATAAGCCCTTATTTTTAAAATAAGCACTTATTTTGGGCTTATTTCCCAAACACCAATAAGTGCTTAATGGTGTGGTCTCTGCCCAAATAAGCACTTATTTTTAAGCACTCCCAAACATGGCCTAATACAATTAGTTAAGTAGGCACATGGCAACTAAAGTTGTCATGTGACATGTGGCTAAGGGTTTGGAACACCTATTCTTCTAATAAGATAGAGTTTATCTAATAAGGATAAACCCTGATCCAAATCTGATTTGGATTCAGCTCCTAGTAGGACTAGGAGAGTGCTCTATATAAGGGAAGAGAAGAGAAGGGTGAACCAAGCAATTAACTACTATCTTCAGCTCTCTCTCTCTCTCTCTCTCCTATAAAACCCTAGTTCGTTTCAGCCCTAGTAGGGACTAATTTCCTTCAGTTCCTAACTGAGTTTTTGGAGAAAAACATCAGTTTTAATCACATTGAGCATCAACTACTACTTTGGGAGCTGCGCTTGTGGACTCCGTATTAGGTACAATCAGAAATTAATTTGAGTTTCAAATCTGGTCAGGTTCAGTGCAAGATCAATCCTGAATTTTCAAATTTTAAAATTACCAGGAAATCAGTTCCCAAGTTGGGTTAGAAAAATTTTTTAAATCCGGCCATGTCTAATCTGATTTCTAACCCTTCCAACACTGGACCCATCACTTGACAGTCATACTCATATCCAGGAGGTCAAGACCATCTTAGCTAACTCTTATGAAAAGAAGAGTGTTATATACAAACACAAATTAACATCTATTAGATGGTTATGGCTCTTCAAAAGGGCTTCCCTAGATTAAGCTACCAAATAAAAGGCACTGTTGCTTGCTCACAATGTGTGCAATTATTTTATAAAACAAGCATTTACTGGTCCACAAACAAAGATGGCATTTTAGACATTGTTTTCAACAATGCTACTATTAAATCGACCAGAAGAATCTACTTTTTCTGCTTTCTACTTCAGGATGGTCAATCAAGCAATTTGCTCAAGAGCTTGTCAAAAACATGAAAAAAAATATACACTATTCTGGAATTAGAACACTATCTTCTACAGAAATCTGAACTTCATTTGCAACTTAGGTTGCCATATGTAAATTCTGAAGTACACAAAGCATTGGCCTAGTGATATATGTACTAAAATTTATTCAGTCACATAGAGCAAATACTTAACAGGATTTCATTCAGTTTATTGTTACATCACTATTTTCACAAAGTGCAATATTTCAATTTAAAACTTGTAATTAGTGAAAAACGAAATGCAAGAAAATTTTCAATTCAAACATTGAAGGTCTTACCTCTAAAGTTGCAAGGGATTCCTTAATAACTGAGGCTTCTTCTTGAAGAGAACCCATGAAAACCAAACAATCAAAGCGCTTAAAAGAAAAAGGGATATCAACCAGGACTTTTAAGAACCTTTCTGCAGGCCCAAGTTGGGAAAGTTCACCATTGAAGAGCCTAAGCTTCAGTTCTTCTTCTGCTGTAGGTGCCATCTTTAACAAAGCTTCAAGAAGTTCTATTGGAAGCTCATTTCCTGATTAGAGTAATTGAAAGAGGTTATTTGATGATTTGAAACTTGATAGAAACAATATCTAACATAAACTACAACAGTGGTTTAAATTTTTTATCATGAGTTTCCTGTGTCTATAGCAAGGGATAATGGAATAATGTCCAAAGGTGTTATATAAATCTACTTATTCTTTCTTGATAGAAATCCATATATAGTTGTATTTGGTTCAGTTCTTATAGCCTTTTTAGTATTAAAAACTGGCCATTTTAATGTAGAATTTGGTAGAAAATACATTTTTCAGACTCTTCAAACATTTTGATAATTTCAATGTGTTCAATATGCTTGTATTTGACCTGTAAATGCTAAACCACATTGAGAAGTATCTGCTGTATAGAGAAATTTTGACACAATATCTTCAATACCGTGACTCGGTTCAAAGCGAGCTAAACCTATGGCTTGCAACTTCAATATTAGTGGACATTTCACCATGCAGAGATGGGGAAATTTTGGGGATATCTTGCTAATTTCTCTAACATATTTGCTAAAACTTCATGAAATTGTTAGTAAAAGTATAATTGCACATTAAAGGCTCAAAAACCATAGCAAAAACTATTCTGGAAATCGGTGGTAGAGAGGTTTGCAAAGAAACTAGCCTGTTGGAAGAGGAATTATATCTCCTTAAGGGGAAGAATTACCTTGATTAGGGCAATGCTACCAAATCTACCCATTTACTTCCTTTCCACTTTTCACATCCCATCCCATCAGGATAGCAAGACAATAGTTTTACTGATAAAAAAAAAGGATAGCAAGACAATAGGAGAAGTACATGAGGGATTTCTTATGAGAACCGGGGGAATAAGAAAGGGTCACTTGGTCAAGTGGGACAGGTTAGTAAGACAAAAGAGCAAAGGTGTCTAGTGATAGGAAACATTTCTCATAGGAACACTGCCTTATTGGGTAAATGGTTGTGGAGATTTCCTTTTGAAAGAGACAAATTATGGCACAAGGTAATTATAAGCGTTCACAGTGTGCATTGTAATGGTTGAGATGCTAAATTGGCTCCTCACTTAACTTTAGCCTCTCCTTGGAAAGCTATTCATGAGATTTACCTTACTTTCGTTAGTTCCATATGGTATGATGTGGGAAGAGGGGACAGAATCCGTTTATGGGAAGACTTATGGGTAGGAGTCACCATTAAAAGATCAATTTCCTGATCTCTATGTGCTTTCTGATTTTTAGAATGAAACCATATATAGCTTGGGCTTTTGCCATCCCAATCAGGCATCAACTGGAACCTTGGCTTTAGAAGAGGTCTTAGGGAAAAAGAATGTAATTTGTTGGTTGACCTTCTTGGAACCTTGCAGACAATTTTCTTGGACCCAAACCTGGAAAATTCTAGATTCTGGGTAATTTCCCCAGATGGACCCTTCTCCTACTTTTTTTTTCAGATATCTTGCCCCTGTTAGCTCCTAAGAGGTGGTCCTCATGATGAAAGAAATTTGGAGTAAGCCTGTCCCACCAAAAATTCAAGCTTTCTGTTGGGCACTTTTCCTTGGCAAGGTAAATACTTGTGATTTGTTGTAGAAAAGGAGGCCTTTTTCTTGCCTCTCTCCTCATATATGCTTTTTACTTGGGGATAGTGGAAAAACCCTATCCCATTTATTATTCTCGTCCCTTTGTACTTCTCATTCAGGAGTTTTTCACTTTTTCTGTTCTCTCTTTGGTTGAAGGTGGGACCCTCCCCAAGAGGTGACATCAATCCAAACTTCTGAAGGCAACAAAAGAAGAGAGGGAGCATAATTTGGAGAGCTACTAAGGCAGCTGTCGCTTGGGTGGTGTGGGAGGAAATGAACAAAAGAATTTTTGCTAGAAAAAGTGGAACCCTGGAGGAGGTAATTGACAATATAAAAATGAGGGTTGCCATGTGGAAAAAAACATTAGATAGTTTTCAGCTTTTCTCTATTAATGACATCCTAATGGCATGGAAGGAAATAGCTCAACCATCTAGAGAAAAGGAAAAACTAAGAGTAGAGTGGAAGCCACTAGAGGTTAATTAAGTAAAATTGAACTTTACTTGCATCTCTTTGGGAAACCCGGGTTTGACAAGAATAGGTGGAGCAATCAGGAACTCGGAATGTAAGATTGTGGCTCTATATTCAGGGCCAATTGGCATCACAAACTCAGTGAAGGCACAAGTTATCGGCTTTACTGCAGGGTCTCCACTTGGCAAACCAATTGGATTTTCAACATGTGGAAGTGGAAATTAGTGATTTCTTCGGAAAAGTGTAACAGACATATTCCATGGACTCTTAAACATATTTATAGGGAAGTTGAAAGATTAGCAAAGGATATAAATGTTGAATTCAGGTGGATTAGAAGGAGTGTTAATGTGCTAGCAGATACTTTAGCCAAACAAGGGGCTGCAAGGCAGCATCTGTACTGGGCCTCTTTGTAATACTGGTTATATTTCTTTGGGGATGGAAATTTGGTCATCCTTTTGTACTAATCTCACATATTTTTATTAATAAATCAATCTATATTGCTGATTAAAGAACCATAGCAAACAACTGGAATTTTGTTTGCCATCTTTTGTTCAATCTTTGTCCTTCCCTTCTAGTCTTTAAGCCATCTTCTCTTCTTTACGTATGTCATTTACTTTCCATCATGACTTGTGTTTCTTTGTTACTAGATGTTCGGTTAATCAAGAATCCTTTTTTGTATTTGTGTCTCTTTTTTCTTTTTATTTTGAATTATAGTGGCTTAAGAAGTAAATCATATCAGAATAGTGTACAAGTCATCCAATCATTGAACCACCATTTTTATTCTTTTAGGAAATGATTCTCAAAAAATAAATGATGATTTTAACAAAACACTGGAATTTTATTTTTTTTCTAATAGGCAACAAAAGCTTTTGTTACTTAGGAGAAAGAATTTGTATGTACAACATATATGTAAACCAGCTACTAGCAGTAACTTAAAAACTTGAAATATCATTGATAACACTGATATTCTAAAATTTTAAACCTTGAATGTATAGCCGATCAATGAAATTTGAAATATCATTCATATATCAGCAATATGTTGGATATATTAGGGAAAAAGATTCTTGAAATATTTTGTATTGCCTCCTAGAGAAATGAGGAGATTTTGCCAAATCTTGTTAATATTGTGAACCATGTCTGCACCTTAACCATAAAGAGATAAAGGGAAGGAAACCCATAAATAAATAAAGGATACAAGTCTATTACCCAATGTTGATCAGTTGGTCCCAGATATCTGGGGTCTTGGAGGGGTGGACTCGATATAGACCAAACATCTGGCTTTTTCTTTTAATACTCAAAGTGGTCATTCTCATTTTTCTCACACTTGTCAACCCAGGATTTTACCATTAAACCAAACAAAGGCCCCAAGTTCAGATTAAGGCTGAGTTGCTGAGCTTGTTGAGTAATGAGATCAAGCATTTATTAAAATAAAACAATCTGGAATGAATGATAACACTCCCACTTAGAGACCAGAAGAAAGAACAACAAACATAAAATAAAACATTGACAAAGAGGTTGATTAAGGAGAACATTCTCCTTGTATGACTACCCCAACAATCTTGACTCTTTTATGAGTTCCTTTGAAAGAACCCCCTCCCTGCGCTGCCACACCCTAGAAATTTGCTGTAGGCTTCCAATTGCCAAACCTCTCAAACTACCTTGACAATCCCTATGGGAACCTCTAATGGATCAGATGCATCCTCTTACTTTCTTTTGTTTTTATTTGTGATTTTTGGTTGACAATTGGGGATTAGTAGCTTCTTAATCTTCTTGACTTTTCTTACCAGTTATTAGCTTGTTATTGAATAAATGAATAAATAACTAAAACTTCTACATATATCTTCATGTAGGTAAAATACATACATATCATGAGTGATCTTAGCACCCCTTATTTTGATAAATCAACAACCCTTGCAAAGATTTAAAAATACCCTACCTATAAAAAAACTTAAAAATACCCCAAGCCTATTGACCCACAAGAACCCTGCTAAATTATTTTTTGGGTCATTAAGGCAAGAACGTTATTTTCAAAAGTGAGGTGCCACCAGCCCCCTTTTATCACAATAGCCAGAGCATAACATTCACCGTTACATACACAAATTATACATATCAAAAAACGTTACAAATCTCAGAGTACTCATTTACTTCGCATGCTCCACAGGTTACACTTTAAGGTGTTGTTTGATAACAGCTTCAATGACTGAACCCTATGACTTATTACCTCATCTTTTAGTGGACTGTAATGGCCTCTTGAAGGACAAAGAAAGAGAATAGAGAGATAGAAGAGAGATAAAACTGGTATCTTTCTTCCCACATAACAAGAAAAGAACCACAGAAGATCTCATATTACATAACCTTTTTATGCAACAGTTGGATGGCAGGTTCCAAGACTTTTAACAGTGTTACCCTATCAGACCTACAAAGGACCTTGGTGGAATTTTTGTTCTCCTCTCCCTTGACTCCTACTGCTGTTTGAATCCCCAAACGAGGGAGAAGGTGGGCTTAAGATTGAACTTCGATGGAAGTAAAGTAGGCAATCCATGGGAAGCTGGGATTAGTGGTATGTTCAGGGAGGAATATGGGAATATTCGATGGGCTTTCAGTGGACCCTTAGGGATTGTGGACTCTACAAAAGTTGAGATTGTGGCTGCCTTCATAGGTCTTCCTCTTCAAATTGCAAAGAGTATGGAACTTCCCCCCATAACATTATAGGAGACTCAGAAAATACCTTAAAATAGTTAGGGGATAAGGATAGTGGCCCTTGGCATCTAATG
Organism: Nelumbo lutea; assembly: GCF_056320005.1. Lineage (NCBI taxonomy): Eukaryota > Viridiplantae > Streptophyta > Magnoliopsida > Proteales > Nelumbonaceae > Nelumbo > Nelumbo lutea. The sequence goes on from NC_142684.1 coordinate 143,607,038, forward strand.
CAGTACCTGAATGAAGCAAGAGATATTATGGCTCGGTTAATTGTAAAACTAAGATGGACCCTTAGGGACCTAAACTCAATGGTTGATAGTCTAGCTAAATCAGGGATCCATAGGAACTCTTTGTTTAGTAACCGTATGTTACCTTTCTAATTTCTTTGGCGAAGTCTTTTCTGCAGCGGTACATCTCCTCATGTACCCATTGATCTTTTCTTAATAAAATTGTTAATTTTTCTCAAAAAAACAAAAAAAAAAAAAAACAGAAACCTGATATCACTCACGAGGTACCTAAAATTACTCTAGGCCATGGAAATCACTCACCATAAGTATCATAAATTGTATGAACTCAAATGAACTTAATTGGTCCTAGTGCAAAACATCCATTCACATTTATAGACTGTAGGATGACTAAAAAAATCTTGGATTCATTTATAGACTGTAAAATGTCCATTCGACTATGATATGGAAAAGATATGATATCTGAAAAACTTCTGACCAGTCAATTGGAATCATAAACGTGGTAGCCAATCAGGTGTTATTTATAAAAATTCATGGGTGGGTTTTGATTGATCAAAACTCTTCCCATACCATATCTTTTCCACATCATAGATTTTCCCTTAATATTTATAGGCTGCAGATGACTAAAATAAATAGGGTCCATTACTTGGTGTAATGGTAACTGGGCTATCAAGTATGAGAATGCAGGTTCAAATCTGAAAGTGACCACTCTGTGAAAAAATGCCAAAGGTTAGGGCTGTATCCAGTCCACCCTTCCCATACTAAATTGCTACCATTCTATTTCAATTAAAAGAAGACTTAATAACTCCTAACCTACTTATTTAATGACTTTCAAACTTTAAGCTTAAACCAACTATAACTAGAAAAACCAGACCTTATCATTGGACCCCATAGAAAATTTATAAAATGACAAAAATACCCTACTGTCCAAAAATACAGAAATGCATAAAAAATTCAGAAATTTTCAATTTTGACTCTTCAGCTCCTGCATCAGACTAGTAATCAACCCAACTTCATCTTCAGCCATTAAGGAGCTTGTAACTTCTTTTTCTAAAAGACAAAGCAAGAAGTCATTCAGTTCAGCCACTTCAACTGTTATCAAATGGCCCCCAAGTCTTCAACTTCACCAATCAAAAAAGAAAAACTCTTCAGCTTCTGAGTATAAGAACAAATTTAAAAAAAAAAAAAAAAACATGATTGTGCATTTCTTCTTTTTCATGAGGCTTGGTCTAGGAGTGCCAGATATAGTGAAACTTTCATGTTTCTACTACTCAAGGATATCAAATTTATCAATTCTTAATATTTCAATACTCCCAAAGTAGTTGATCATTCACTGGCCACCGGGAAGAAGGTTTGTCCTCCAGAAACTATTAACAGTACTTTTTGCTGCATATTACCTCTTTTAACATAAGCAAGAGTAGAATTTACCTTCCTGCAGTGCATCGCAGACTTCTTCCGTTGTCACATTCAATGCCCGTAAAAGAATGGATAAATTTTGTGACTTCTTAGAATCAATGAGTTGAACGTACTGGGAAGAAGGATCTTGAGATAATGACTCTTTCTTACGCTCATTTTTATTTTTATCAGCAGCAGCATACCCAAAGAGAGTCTCTATCATCTCCTCATTGAACCTGTTACATGTAGTATAACCAGCTTTAGCCCATGCAGCAACTAATAATCAATACTTCATAGGCACAAAATTTGGGATAACCTTAGAGACTTACTGAAATGACCCTGAACTAATCTGATGCCAAACCATTGAATGATCAGGGTTCGCAAGAACCTTATCCCAGAAGAATGGCTTCAGCTTGGCTTTTGGAGCTTCAGCATGAGCCTTTAAACTAGTTCCTTCATTGACAGCATTCCCTGGTGTAGGGAAAAAAACATTCTTTGGTGGGGGAGGACCTGGAGGAAGGGGAGGTCGAGGCCTGGCAGAAGGTATAGGTGGTGGAGGTGGTGGTGGTCCAGAAGATATGGGTGATGGAGGTCGTAGACCAGAAGGTACAGGTGGTTCAGGTCGTGGTCCAGAAGGTATAGGTGGTGGAGGTGGTGACCCAGAAGGTACAGGTGGTGGTGGTCGTAGCCCAGAAGGTATGGATGGTGGAGGTCGTGGTGGGCCAGAAGGTGGAGGTGGTGGGTTAGAACGTACAATTGGTGGTGGCGGTGGCTGTAGCTCAGAAGGTATAGGTGGTACATGTGGGGCAGGTCCAGCCCTGCCAGGAGGCAACTTTAGAGGAAGAGATGGAACTGCTGCATGAATATTGCTGGATGATGTGGATGGCTCTACTGGGGTTTTGGCAGCACCGGTAATTCGTCCTGATAATGGAGCTTCAGATGGGGAGGAGTTGTGTACATCAGGCTTTACAGACAAATTGCTGTTCAAAGATGATGATCTTCCATTTTGATTTATATTAGTATTAAATAACTGAGTTCCATACTTGTCCTTGTTAATTGAACTTCCATGGGTGGAATACCTCTGTGAAGAACCTGAAAATTGATAGTCTATAGAAAAAAGAACTTATCAAATGGTCTATAAAAATAACTTAGCACCATGCTTAACAAATGATAAAGCAAGACTTATAGCATATACATACCAACAGAATAATCGCTTAAGCCCAGGCTAAGCAGGGGCCTGTCATCCTTTTGCCCATCTCCAGAGCCAGTATTGGTTCTACTTCTATAACACTTAAGGTAGAAAAAGAAGAGCATTGAAGCAAATACAAGTGTCCCAACAGCAGTTACAACAACAGCAATAACAACTGGTTTCCTATTATTGTGCTTTCTTGACGGTGTACCTGGTGCAACAATTGGATCGACAGAAGAATGTGAAGTTGAAGGTTGTGGACTGGAATCAGAAAAATCTCGGGGGAAAAATGGCAGTTTCGGAGCCTCCACAGGTGGGTGGATATAAGAGGTGGCAGGTGCTGGGGCGGAAGATGGCCTTGGACCATAATTAGGTGGTTCAACTGCAGGGGCTTGTGCAGGGCTTACTACATTTTGAAGCAACACTCCACCCAAAAATCGTCTGGAGTATTCAGGCCAACCAAAAAGGAACTCCATATACTTGGTGTACCAATTCTTAGAACCACCCTCTTCTCCGGAAATGTAAAAATGATCTTTCTTTCTTAAACAATCCAAAAGAATCTCTATTGTTTGGGGAGGCAGGGCACTAATAGCTTTCTGTAGGTTTCCGTTCTCCAATGACTGTACTTCAGAATTAATACCATTGGAGCCAATGGCTATTTGCTCTGGAAAATTTAAGTAAATATTTTTATCAGATTCTTTCATTTGCACCAAATCTAGTCTGCACTTGATCCACAACTCCTCTGCCTGCAGTTAAAAGTTATTGTGAAATTATTAATTAAAGGTCATTGCCCAATGTTGGCCCCAGCTACATAAATAAATTATATAATTTTTATCTATATAAGTAATTTCTAATTATATAAATAAATCAGTAAATAATACTAGTTTAAAAGGAAAAAGTTTGACAAGAAATGAATATTTAACATGGAGGGTCATTTAAATTTGCATCAAAGCAGCACACAACCTCAACAAAATTGAGCCATACGGTGAATATCAACAGAGCCAATCATGAATAGCTACCATGATGAATCACATCTAAGGCAGATAATCATTATCAACCACCTTAAAGTAGTTATTCCATGACATGCAGAAAAAACCATCACATTGGTGTAGAAATCTTTTCGGTGATGCAAGAAATGAAATTCACAAAAATATGGGCAGAAAATTGTCAACTGAAATAGCACTATAGCAGAACTACAGACTTGGTGAAGAAAGGGAGGGCGAATAAGATGGAATGACAACTAAATTTTTCTCATAATTCCCTAGTTCATTGGTTTGTTAGGTTCAAAATAAATCTGGCCCCTTAAATGTAGGCTGAAAAAGTTCATTATTTTTTGTTTACTCTTATATCATTTATGTTTTAATCTAAAAGGGAAAAAACAAAAGTTAAAAATAAGAAATAAGATGACTTCATCTGCAGATCTGCTGCTCAATAACCTGCATTGACACCTTGTATCCTGTGTTTTTTCCCCACTTTGTGAAATCACTGTTTATTGATATTTTTTTATAAGTCACTGTTTATCAATCATTTCTAATACAAAATTTCTATTTCCAAGTTTTAAGGCTATATTATGAGTTTTTTTAATAAAAGAAATTAAAAAGGCCATTACGCAACGTCAGGTCCCAGCTATCTAGGGTCTTGGGAGGGGTAGACGGGCACAGTCCTATCCTTAGGCATTTTTTTACACAACGCAGCTTCCCTCAAGACTTGAACCTGCACTCTCATGCTTGCCAGCCCGAGATTTTATAATTTCACCAAGTAATAGCCCCTAAATAACAACTTGTTTCCTATTTAGCTTAGAATGCTTTTTCTTTTTAAATGTTCAAAATAGAAATGGTCAATTGGTACGAAGTTTGTTTCCAAATTATCAAAGACTGATTGAAAACTGGTACAAAATAAACCAGTTTGGAAGTTGTATTCCCTGCAAGTGAATTAGGTCCCTTTTATTCCAAGTAATATCAAGAGTTTCCACTTAATTATTCTTTTTTTGGTAATAAATAAAAAAGAAACACACACACGCACACTAAAACAAGGGTCTACTTTGTTCTCCTTTTTTGAATTTTTTATTTTTTTATTTTTTTATTTGATGCCATTTTTTAAACAACCAATGAGGAGAAAATTTTGTGAAGAAAGCACCCAGAGAGAGAGAGAGAGAGAGAGAGAGAGAGAGATTCATTAAGACACCATTACTAGTTCTGTTTTGCTTCACTTGAGCCTCTAAACTTCTGTCATATTTTGCTTCACTTAAGCCTCCTATAGGCGGACCTTGTTTGAAATCACTTTCACCGACTTACTAGTTCTGTTTTACTAGTTGGTTCATTAATTAACTCTCCTATATTCTGTCCAGCTTATTTCGTTGGGTAAACTCAAGTTAGATCTCAAAGTAACAAGCCTAGGGCCTATGGATGGCAATTTCTACCCTACCCAATGGGTACCTTGAAGGGAAGGAGATCCATCATATGGATGGCCGAACCATGTAGGGTGGCTGGGCAAATTTTCAAAAATTTCTTTCTCCCTTCCGGGAATCCTATTCCCTAATTTAGAAAAACTGCATTTTTCAAGGTTCGTTCTTGAAACAAATCGGACCAGATCTGAAACCAAGATTAAGGGAGGGTTATACCTGATACGGAATCCACGCAAGTAGCTCCCAGCGTAGGTGTTCACGCCCAAAGAGGTCACCAAATCCCACCTCCACTGAAGATGACACAACTTAGGATGAGGTAGGATCAACAAAGCAATTCTTCAGCAAGAATTGCAATCCTTTAGCAAGGATCACGTAGGAGATGTGAGCACAACTTTAGATCTGATTCTTCAAGCAAGAATCAGAATCAAGAACTATTCTTGATCAATCCAAGAATATGGAGATCGAACTGGGTAGGGCGGCAAGAACAAAGAGAAGATCTAGATTTAGCAAAAGTATTTAACAGAAGGATTTCTCCCTCTATTTATAACCTCTCTGGATCAGCTTCCTAATCCTATCAGGAAAGGGTTCTTTGATCCAAATCTTTATTTGGATCTGAACTCTTAAGTGGATAAGACATATCTTATCCTCTTGCTGATCCAAAAGCAGATCTAAACTCAAATTCGCCCTCTTTTAATTAATCTCATTAGCCCATTTCAAAATGGGCTTTAGGCCCATTAAAGTTATTAGGCTCATTTCCCTTTTAATTTGCTGTCTAACTTGACTCTCTTTGTATGGCGTGGGACCCTAACATTGATCTCCACAAAAGCCATATGGGTTCAGCCTAGCCTCTGTTACAAGACCTGGCCAAACTCACTATTATAGACAGTGAACCCCTGAGCCCATCAGTATGGGCTCTTAGCAGGTCCAACGTTTACACTAAATGGTCCTTGGGTCCAGCCACCTTATGAAGGCCCAAGGACTATGGACTTATATGAGATTAGCCCACCAAGTAAAAGCCCTAAATGATCTTATACTTAACCTCTCAGCCCATAATGATCAAACATTGCCCGATAAGAGAGGACCTCTCCCTCGGCTGCAAGGTACAGTGTTGCACTCTCTACTCACATGGATCCCGAGAATTAAAATCAACTGCCGGTAGTTTAGGTTTCCATAAGAGAGAGTGCATTCCCCGATCATTCACTTTGTCCGACAAAAGGGTTGATTCTGTCACTATGATCACCCACTCAGGTAAATTCTCAGACTACCCCAACATACCCAGGTTTTGACCCCCGCTAAGGATCTCATCGATTGGCATATCAAAGACAGCCCAATCCAACACCTAGTGCAGTACCATAATCGAGTCTAAGGGTTAGGTGTAACTTTCCAGCTTTGCCCATCTGTCTCCAAGGTCCAAGGCATAACTAAAAAATGGTCCGATTCAGAGTTTCAAACAAGCCCACACTACACGTGCTTCAGGTCTCACCCTAGCAGCTGAGACAAGCCACCCCAACCGATTTGGCAGCACATTAGTGTCGGCCTTGGCAAGATAAACCTCCCTAGGCCTATCCAATGGCTGTGAAGATTCTAAACTAACACGAGTCTCATAAGTGTCCAGTTTAAGGGTATTACACAGAAACACATCATAATAATATTAATCAATTATGTATTATTATTCATTTACAATAAATATCAAAAGTACACCAATCTGATTGGAGCTAAGGGCATACACTGTCAAACATACCTACCCCTACCCACCCTGATGGGGTGGGTGTTTTTGCTTGAAGGACAGGTTTTAGGGTGGGGACGGATTTTGGAATTCTACAACCCGTACGGATATGGGAAAAGTACGGTATTAGGCTAAACCCGACCCTCCTCGTCCCCCGACCCACATATTGTTGGACAGCATATAAACTTTAGTATCATGTGTTGAATTTTATGCGAAAGATAATTGATAGTTTATATGTATTTTACATGTTTTTATCAAATAATTGTATATTTTGTTGTTTGTTTGTGTTACTTTACTTATTTATTGCTTAACAAGAAACAATAGGAAATTAGATGTGGATTCTAAACCCAAGCCACTTCTATCCTTGAATGCGGGGAGGGTTTGGATTCTCAAAATCCAACCCGCTATGGGTTTTGGAGCTGGTACGGGTTGGGAGGTCTAAGGAGGTGGGTAGGGTCTATAATTTAGAAAACCCTCCCCGAACCCACCCCATTTCCATCAATACTAGGGCTTTGCAGCCTGGTTCCAGGTTGCATAGGCCCACCCTAACCACCTAATTTGCTACTGTTTGGGTAGGTCCTGCATCAAATCCATTGATTTTGAAAATATTCAATGCAAAATTATATACTATAGAATAATATAAATCCTAATAAAATCAAAGATCACATAATTTATGACATGAACATTGGTGTCAAATTCAGCCCAAACCTCAAGTACTATCATGATCCCATATTAGGACCTGTTGTAAGACCTTCTTTCTAGAATAAATCTTCAAGGGTGCTAATTGAACCCTTTCACCTTGGCATGGCCTAGTTCATACCAAAACTACGAAAAGTGCATACCAACCAAGTGAGTGATAGAAAAAGAAGCATGAGGCTGACTTAGAACTCTCCTCACATAATCAAGTAGTCAACCATCACTGCATTATCCGAGTATGTTGTCCTTGTAAAAATGGAAATTTCATAGGGATATTGGGGCTTCAAATAAATTTAGCAGTAAATGACACCCCTACAAGACCCTGTCAGTCATTCAAATCTGTGCAAGCAAAATACAGCTCTATGAACCTGTTTTTCATCAATATCTATACGAACCTGTTGAGAATATGTATTTGGAATAGGGGCATTATTGTCTTTCTATCCTATTTGTATTTGGGTGTCAATGTAGGGGCATAAATGTATTTTTGGATGTGAACAGTAACAGACCCTCTTCTCCTGTAACTCTTCTTCCTTCCTTTCTTCCCACACTCTTGCAACTTGGTATCAGAGCAGGAAGGATCTTGGAAGAAACTTCTTTGTCAACTCCCGGACTCAGGAAGACCTGCTGATGTCAGACTGCCGCCAGATGATGTCAGCAGTCAGTATAGGTGCAGGTGGCAACTCTTGAAGCTGGTTCGTTTGGTATACCCTGATTTTAGGGATTTTTTTGGTATGATTCTCACCTTCATATGATTCACTATGATATTTTCTGGATCTTACAATCAGAAATTACAGAAATACTGTTTCAATGTTTGGATTTTTTCACTTCCACCTGAGGTTGGTTCTTGTTTAAAACCTGTTATTCTTGAGTTGTTTGACTCTTCTGGAGCTATGGGAAGTGGTTTCACATTTTTCTAAGCCCTAGGTACTTTTGGGACTCCAAAGTCCAATTGAGTGTCTGTTGCCCTGTTTTGGTGGGTCTAATTTGTGTTGGTTGGTCGTTGGAGTGCTGTAGAGCTGTCAAGAAACCTATCCAAGCCAAACGGAATTGCCTAGGAAGTACATATTGTTTTTGTAGTGCTCCCGGGTAAGGATGGCAATTTCTACCCTACCCAATGGGTACCTTCCTCAAGGCGGGTTTTTTTCCTTGAAGGACAGGTTTTGGGGCAGTGACGAGTTTTGGGATTCTACAACCCGTATGGGTACGAGCAAGGTACGGTGTTAGGCTAAGCCCGACCCATACTTGTTGGAAAACATATAAATTTTATGTATTAGGTGTTGAATTTAATAATATTTTGAATTTTATGTGAAGGATAATTGATAGTTTGTGTTTTTTACATGTTTTAATCAAATAATTGAAATTTTTGCTGCTTGTTTGTGTTATTTTACTTATTTATTTCTTATATATAATAAGAAATAATAGGAAATTAGATGCAGGTTCTAAACCCAACCCACCCTACCCTTGAATGAGAGGCGGCTAGGGTCAAGGAGGGTTTTGCATTTTCATGTGCAGGGAGGGTTTAGATTCTCAAAATCCATCCCACTACAGTTTTGGGGTGTGTACAAGTTGAGAGGTTTAGGGAGGCAGATAGGATCTAGAATTTACAAAAACCCTCCCCGAACCTGCCCTATTGCCATCCCTACCAAGTAATGTTGATGCCTCTAGTGATAACTACAGCGAAACTTGATGGAACCAACTTCCTAGAGTGGCATCAATCAGCCAAGATAATTATCAAAGGAGGTAAGGGTAAGCTAGGATTCATTTATCAAAAAAAGGGTAAGCTGGGATTCATTACTGGTAAGGAGGGGAAGCCGACACCTAATGACCCCAAGTTTTCCAAGTGGGAATAGGATAATTCTTTGGTTATGTCATGGCTGGTGTGTTTGATGCAGCTTCGTATTGCTCATAACTACATGTTCCTCTTCATTGCCAATGATATTTGGGATCGTGATACAACCACATACTCCCAGGTAAAAAATACAGCTTGAGTCTATCAACTTCGGAGAGAATCCTATAATCAAGGATCAAAATTTCGATATGGTACACCCCATATCGGGCGTATGGTATCGTATCAATGGGGTCTTGATACACATGTTTATAGGTGTTTCAGGAACCCCCTTTTTTAACAAAAAATACACTTAAAAACACCCCCAAAAACCAAGTTTTGAAAAAAAAAAGCATATAACCACGCATGGTTTTTAGTACTAATACGCCTCTATTGATACACTGGTGTCACAATCTGACACAGGCTTAGCCTTGCCTACTCTTGGCGGGCTTACGTTAAGGGACATCACCATCATTTTCGCCTGTAAGATTTTTGGGAGAATTGATGTTATCTTCAGGCAGACTACCAAAAGTTTAACGTACTCTTTGAAGAGGGGTGGTCAACCTCCTTGGGTGCCTAACCTTGGCACTCCTAGACCAACATCCCTTGCAGGGTGGCCCTGGTTAATGGCTAGCATGGCTACCAGGGTTCCTCATGGGCGCACACATGCTCATGGGGACAGTGCATGGATCGGCACTGCGCCACCGACACTCAAGGGAGGCTTAGCATGCGGGCCTGACCTAAGCATGACCCTTCACCACGCCAGCCCCTTGCCTAAGCTAAATGAGCTATCCCGTTGCCCATAGTGCATGGGTGTGTTCCGGCCCAGTGGTTGCCTATCATAATTGACACATCAGGTGCCTACATCATCGGCACCCAGTCACCTCTCATCATGGTCGTCCCCCTTTAGCACATAAGAGGCGCCTCCCATGGACTGGCAAGAGCCAACAAAGTGCCCCGGCCATGAGCCTTGAGGTCATGATCCAATGCTACTAACCTTGGTGGAGCCATCTCATCGGGCAACTCCTAGCCCCAAGCACACATAAGGTTTGTCCTAGCTTGCCTTAGCCTGGACGCCACACGGGTTTCTTCCGCTGCAGATCTACCCCCGTGACACTGGGGCGTATCAATACTTTGAACCATGCTTGTAATATGTGTCACAGGAAGAGGACTATAGCCATGTACTTCTCTTCCTTTCAGTCTCCATGGGAATAAATGGACCATTTGAAGGCCTTGGAATGGAAGAATCTTGAGGATGGTGAACAATACCGGAAGTATGTTGAGAAGAATCGAGTGTTTGATTTCTTGATAGGGTTGAATGTTGAGTATGATTTTTTTTTTTTTTTTTGATAAATGGAATGTTGAGTATGATTTTACTCCACAACATATCTTGAGTGCAGATATTGTTTGTTTTGTTACTGCATATTCCTTAGTTCAAGGAGAGAAGAGTAGAAGGGTTGCCATGATGCTGACTTTAGTAGTGGACCATGCTGCTTATATGTCCTCCAAACCAAGCAGAGTGTAAAGAGATAGGGTGTTAATAAAAAGCCTAATGAAGTAGTATGTGAATACTGTAAAAAGCCGAAAAACATCAAGGGCAGGTGTTGAAAACTGAAATCCACATTTGAAGCCTAAAAAAAATTTAAACAAAGAAGGGAAATGTTCATCTAGTTATTGTTGGAGTTAATTGTCCTCGTAGTGTACAGACTTCTACACATGATCCCTTTGATATGATGGAGAAGTTCAAGATCTTACTGACTCAACTTGAGAACTCAAGGTTCTCTACCTCTACCATTTATAGTAATCCTTCCAGTGCTTTTGTGAAAATAGATACTACATTTGCTTGTCAATCTTCTTCTACTAGCTCTTGGATTGTGGACTTTGGAGCTAATGCACATATGACTAGTATCGTTCCCACATCACCTCTTATAAGTTGGCCCTAAGGGAAGGAAAAATCATTGTAGTTGATGGATCTCAAACTCTCCAATTTTTGGTTTGGGTGAAGTCAAGCTTATCCATGATCTTTCCATGAGCTTTGCTATTCATGTTCCCCAATTGTACAAAAACCTTTTATCTATTAGCTCTCTACCAAACCTCATTATTGTTTAATGACCTTTTCCCCTTCTCATTGTGTTTTTTAGGATCTAAAAACATGGAGGACAATTGGAACTGGGCATGAAGCAGATGGAGTTTACCTTTTTGATCAAGTCTCGGAGCAAGGATTATTGTGCTAGATCAAGTCATGTCAAAAAGGAAAATCTAAGTCTTTTTAAGGAGTGGCATTGCCACCTTTGTCATGTGCCTTTTAAGTCCATTAAGTTTTTGTTTCCAAACTTCTGTTAGTCTATGTCCAATTTGAGTATGCAAAGTAAAGTTTGTCATCTCTTAAAACAATGTAGAACGACATATCCTGCAAGTAATAGAAAAAACAATGTTGCTTTCAGCTGATACAAACTGATGTTTGGGCCCATACGCTATTCCTTGTATGGGTGGCTATAAATATTTTATATTATTCATTGACGATTACTCTATATATACTTGGCTATACCTAATGAAGAGCAAAGATGAAGTTCCTACCATTGCTTAAAAATTCTTTAAAATGGTGGAAACACAATTTGACAACATCAAGTAATAAGGTTGGGCAATGCTAAGGAGTATTTTGCAAAACATCTTTGAAATTCATCAGAGCTCATGTTCCTATACTCTGTAGTAGAATGGTGCAGTAGAGAGAAAAAAATAGACATGTTGAAGTAGCGAAAGGGCTACTCTTCCAAATGCATGTGCCAACTTGCTTTTGCGGAGATGTAATTGAAGTAATTTTGTATCTCATCAATAGACTTCCTTTGCAAGCCCTTTGCCTTCAATCTCCTCGTTAACTTCTTTTCCCTAAAGATCCTATTTTCTATCTACCTCTTAGAGTCTTTGGTTGTAGCTTCTTTGTTCATGACATGAATCCTCTCAAACTTGACCTTAAATCTATCAAGTGCATTTTTTTGGGCTACTCTTCAGTCCATAAACAAGTACTTTGATCTCCACTCTAGCCGATGGTATGTATCTAAGGATGTTACATTCTTGAGTCCACTCTGTATTTCCAACTGAAGATCAGACCACCTTTTGTTTTCTTGTTCCTACCTCTATGGACATTCCTGGTCCATTTTCCTCCCTTCCCACTTGTAGTAACAATTATCCTGCTCCTCGTTGTCCTCCTCCTTTTCCTCGGCAACGGTCCTAGCAATAGTGGTTCAATAAGGCGCAAAAGGAAGATTACTCCTGAAGTTGAATGTCCACAATAATCTAAAGCACCCGCCTCCAGGTAATTCTGAAAGCAACCTTGAACTTTCCCTTCCTACTATTTTTGAGCCTGATATTTTACAATTTAACCTTGCTCTTCCCATTGTAGTTCAAAAGGGAAAAAGAAAATGCATTACCTATCCCATCACTGTCTCTTATGATGCTCTTTCGCCTTCCTATTATGCATATATTTCTATTACCTCTTTTGTTTCTATTCCTAGTAATGTGTCAAATGCAGTGCAGTCCCCTAAGTGGAAGGATGCTATGAACTAAGAGATGGAGGCCCTTATAAAGAACCACACCTAAGAGATCATTCCTCTTCCTGAGGGTAAAGTTCCAGTGGGCTTCTAGTGGGTGTATACTGTTAAACATTTGGCTTGATAGATAAATTGTTACAAAAAGCTAGGTTGGTGGCAAAAGGGTACACCCAAGCATATGGGATTTGACTATTAGAAGAACTTTGCTCCTGTAGCCAAAATGAACTTTATTTGAGTCATTATGCCTCTTGTTGCTCATTATTCATGGCTTCTATACTAGATGGATATGAAGAATTCCTTCCTCAATGGAGATCTTTTAGAAATGTCTATATCAGCAACACAAAAAAGGATTTATTAATTATGAAAAGGAGTACCACAAGGAGTTTGGGCAAAAAACAAGCCCAAAATAACTTCCAATATTTACAAAACAGCCCAAAATATGGATTGTCTCTGAATTCCTTGTTTAGCTAACCCATCCGCCATGCTATTTGCAGATCTCCTAATCCACTTTATTTGGATTATCATATCTTTAGAAACCTGCTTGCAGCGCTTGAATTCATTCTTTAATTGCCAAATTACTCCTTCCCCCTTTTTCAGCCAGCCCACAACAATTTTTGAATCACCTTCAACAATCAATCTATCAATCCCCAATTCTTCAGCTTTCTCCACTCCATACACAACTGCCATCAATTCTGATCTCACCACATCTCCATGCTGAATAGGACCTGAAAACATGGCCAGAACATTTCCATTTTCCTCCCTAATTACCCCACCAATACCCGAAAGTCCAGGATTGCCCATGCAACTGACATTAAAATTTGATTTCTTCCATCTAGCACATGGAGGTAACCAGGCCTCAATTATTTTTGTCTTCTAGAGGATGAGTGAGCTATTGATCCCCATGAACTGAAAAAATCTTCAAATTTGAAGAAGTTTTCACCCAATGTGCCACCCTTGGTTTATGATCTCTAACACAGCTTCCTTACTCCTTTCTTTCTCTTCAAAGATTCTTAAGTTCCTTTCTTCCCAAATTGTTCATATCACTACTGCTCTGGCGCATCTCCCCAAAATCCTGCCTCTTTTAGAGCAACTAACAAGATGAGAGTTGAATAATCCTTCCAATTGAAGTTGTTTGATTTTGGTTTAATTAAGAATAAAATTCCTCCTGTTCACACTTTTGATGTTTCTTGCACTGCCTATTGCTTGAGTAAAAGTCACATTTTACCTTTTCTTCACACATCTGAGCATGCCACTACATCTTTTGAGATAATACATAGTGATGTTTGGTCTGCTTCTATTACTTCATGATTGGGATACAAATACTTTGTATTTATAGATGATTGTACCAGATACACTTGGACTTATTTTCTATGGCACAAATCAGAGGTCTTTGCAAGATTTAAGTTATTCCATGCTATGGTGCGAACTCGCTTCAAGTGTAATGTGAGCATCCTCCATTCAAATTCAGGGGGAGAATATAGAGACGAAGACTTCCAGGCCTACTTGAGGGGTTATGGAATTCAGTCACAACGCAGTTGTCCAAACACTCCTCAACAGAATTGTGTAGCTGAACGTAAGAATGGAACATATCCTTAGTGTTGTGCGGACATTACTACAAGAATCTCACACTCCGACTTCGTTTTGGGTAGAAGCAGTCAGTACAGTTGTGTATTTGATCAACTATCTTCCTTCTTCTATTCTTGGTAACACTTCTCCCTTTCAAAAACTTTTTGGCCGTTCCCCAAACTTCTCCAATCTTCATGTTTTTGGTTGTCTTTGTTTTGTACATCTTCCTGTTCATGAACGTTCTAAGTTAACTACTCAGTCTGCTATGTGTGCCTTTGTGGGATATAGTCCTGACCACAAAGGATTCTTGTGTTATGACCCTGCTATTCGTCGTATGGATTTCACGTAATGTTGTGTTTCTCGAACATATTTCCTTCTTTGCTGGAATTGCTAGATTATTTGCTCCTATCTATGTTTTGCAGGACTTTGATGCAAATTACATTCCTACTTCCTCTACTGAGAAAGATCTTCTCATCTTCAATCGCAAGAGGCCACGTGTCCCAGATCCTGCACCTACAACTCCCCTTCAACTAGGTCCAGAGCATCCTCCTGCACCTCCTGTAAGTGATATTTCGCCCCAAGACCCTTCTGTGTCAGATGGTAGTTCTCATATTCTGCTTCGTCGTTCTACTTGTATTTCTCGGCCTCCTGACCACTATGGTTTTCCTTCAATCCATAGCTATTTTTCTATTGTACTTTCTTCAACAGACATTCCTCGTTCTTATCAGCAAACCATTAGGAGTCCTCATTGGAAAGAAGCCATGGATGCCAAAATTCAAGACCTCCATGAGAATGGTACTTGGGATCTTGTGTCTGCTCCTCTAGATGCTTCCATTATTAGGAGTCATTGGGTCTACACGATCAAACTAAAATCAGGTGGTTCCCTTGATATGAGGCTCGATTAGTTGCCCAACGATACAATCAAGAATATGGGATTGATTATGAAGAAACATTTGTTCCAATTGCTAAGATCACCACAGTTCGTGTTCTTCTAGCCTTAACTGTCGTCCATTCCAGGACTATCTACCAATTAGACGTGAAGAATGCTTTTCTTCATGGTCAACTGAAGGAGACAATCTACATGAAGCCTCGTCCTGGACATTGTAGTGATTCATCACGTGTCTGTCACCTAAAGAAATCCCTATGTAGTCTAAAGCAAGCACCCTAGGCTTCGTTTGAACGTTTTTGAGATGTTGTTGCGGTTGGGTATAGCCAGAGTTCCTCTCTGATTACTTTCTCTTTGTTAGGATAAGGCCCCAGGGTATTACTATTCTACTATTGTATGTTGATGACATGCTTTTAACTGGGGATGATTATTAGGGGTGCTTACGGTTCGGTTGGGGTATTTTTTTTAACTGAACCGATACTACCTGTTTTTGGAAAACCGGTAACCAAAACCAAATTGAAGCCAGTCGGTTAACCGTCGGTTCGGTTCGTTGGTTTTTTCAATTTTTAAATTTTTACAATATTTATTATAAAAAATATATATAATAAAAATTATAAATATATATCAAATATTATTTTTAAATAATGAATAATATATAATATATTATAAATATATATTTATATATAATACATATTTATTAATTTATAATATATAAAACATATATATAATATATAGAAATATATGTATACTAGTCGGTTCGGTTAACAGCCGATTTTTTATATTGGTTAACCGAAACCGAACCGGCACCTTCGATTTTTTAAAAACACTTAACCGACCAGTTTGGTTTCAATCGGTTTGGTTTTTCAATTTTTTTTTGCTCACCCCTAATGATTATGCTAGCATTTGTGAGTTGAAGTCCTTACTTCATAACTCCTTTCATATGAAGGACTTGGGCCCTCTTACTTATTTCTTGGGCTTGGAAGTCCATCGTAGCAGTCGGGGGTATTTCATTTGTCAACAGAAATATGCCTCTGATCTCATCAAATTAGTTGGAATTACTAATGAGAAACACATTGATACCCCTCCGGAGCTGAACATCAAGTTGTCTAAATCTAAAGGCCTAGTTCTTCCTGATGCTACTTTGTATCGTCAACATGTTGGATCTCTAAGCTATCTCACTATGACTTGCTTGATATTTCACGTTGTTCAGGTTGTTAGTCAGTTTGTTTCTGCCTCTCATCAACCTCATATGACTATTGTTTTTCGCATCATTCGTTATGCTAGAAACACAACTACTTAGGGACTGTTTTTCTCCTCCTCATCACCCATACAATTGAGAGTTTATGTTGATGCAGATTGGGCCGATTGTCCTAACACTCGCCGATCCACTACTGGGTGGTGCGTCTTCATGGGTGATTCTCTCATCTCCTAGAAGTGTAAGAAATAGCCAACTGTTTCCAAGTCTGCCTATAGTGAGATTGTTTGGTTGAAATCTCTCTTCATGGATCTTGGTACTCAACTTCCTACTCCTATCCCTCTATATGCAAACAATACAAGTGCTACCAAGATTGCATCTAATCTTGTCTTCCATGAGAGGACTAAACATATCGAGGTAGACTGTCACTTTATTAGAGATATTTTCATTGTTGGCTCTATATCCCTTCCTCATGTAGCCTTTGACATGCAGATTGCCAACATCTTCACCAAGGCCATGACTAAGAGTCGACTCCTCATTCTTATGGGCAAACTGATGCTGATGTCTACGCATCAATTTGAGGGGGAGTGTGGAGATATATCTTGATGTATATTATTAGTATAGTCCTTGTTGTACAGTACTCTTATTGTTTTATTTGTTCTTTTTATATTTCAGCCCTATAAGGGCATTCTTGTAACTGTACATATCTTTTAATATAAAAGGGGCTCTTTAGGGTGGGAGTTGGCTATTTTTCTAAACACCCCTAACTCTGCTCTCTTTCGCTCTCAGTTCTGCTCACAATTTTGCAAGAAACCAAGAAAAAGTGGTTGACAGAAAATTGCTAAGAGCAATTTGGGGAATCCAAGGAAAGAAATGGGCAATTCTCTCATCTGTTGGCTCTTTAGAGAGAATCATCCTGGCTTGGAACGAAGAGGATGTTATAGGCATCGAGATAGATGAAAGAGAGTTTATAGTCTCAGTTTTGCACAAGGATTTCCACAAGAAAGTGACCTCTTGGTGGGAGGAATATACAGTAGAAGGATGGGCTGGTCACAGATTTCTACAGAAGCAGAAATACCTAAAAAGAAAATCGAGATCCTAGGGGAAAGAAGAGTTCAAATCCTTTGTAGAGGAAAAAGGTGTTATCTTCTCAAAGCTTGAGGATCTAGATCAAAAGGAACAGGCAGGTATCTTGGATGGAGAAGGAAAGAAGAGGAGAGAAGTCTTGAGAAATTCCTAGGAGAACATTTTCAGGAGGGAAGAAATTTTTTGGAGACAAAGGTCTAGGATCAAATGGTTAAAGGAAGGTGACAATAACTCAAAATTCTTCCACAACTGTGCTTCAGGAAGGTGCAGGAAAAACCATATCTCAAAAATTAAAATGGACCAAAGGGAGGTGGAAAATGCAGATGAGATAACAAACACTTTTCTCACCCATTTTAAAGAGCTCTATTCTAAGGAAAGTTTCAGAAAACTGGCACTAAGAAGCTGGGATGGGCCGACCTTAACAAAAGAAAAGAGGAACTGGCTTGAAAGAGAATTTCAGGAGCAAGAAATAAGGGAAGCAATATTTGACATGGATGGAGATAGAGCCCCCGGGCAGATGGTTTTCCTATCTTCTTTCAGATATGTTGGGACATAGTAAAAGACGATCTCTTGGATGGTTTTAAGGAGTTTCACTCATCGGCTGTTGTAAACAATGGTAATAACTTGACCTTTATTTGTCTCATCCCGAAGAAAGGAGGTGTCTTGGAAGTAAAGGATTTCAGGCTAATAAGCTTAGTAGGGAGTGTACGAAATCTTGGCAAAGGTGTTGACAAAAAGGATCAAAAGTCCTAGGAGATTTGGTCTCCCCTAATCAGTTTGCCTTTCTGAAAGGTAGACAAATTGTGGACAGCATCCTACTAGTAAACTAAAGTGTAGAAGAGAGAAGGAAGAGTGGCAAGTCAGGCATTCTTGTCAAACTAGACCTTGAAAAGGCATATGACAAAGTTGATTGGGACTGCCTCCTTCAAGTTCTGAACCTAAGGGGCTATGGTGCTAAATGGTTATAGTGGATGAAAAGATGCATTAGCTCAACCTGGTTTTCAATCCTCTTGAATGGAGAATCCAAACGCTACTACGCTACTTCAAGGCAAGCAGAGGTCTTCGAAAGGGATGCCCTCTCTCCCCTTTTCTCTTTACTTTCGTGATGGATGTTTTTAGCCAGCTTGTAGATAAGGCAAAAAATCTAAATTTAATAGAAGGTTTTGAAGTAGGAAGAGGTGCCCTCAACATTTCCCACCTCCAATTTGCAAATGATATTATACTATTCCTGGAAGCTAACCTGGAGAACATAACTAATGTGAAAAGGGTTCTGAACTGTTTTGAACTAGTCACCAGGTTGAGAGCTAACTACACAAATAGTATAGTGACAATCAATTCAGTTGAAGAAGCTCTCTTGGAAAGTTTCAAGGAAATTCTCAACTGCAGAGTGGAAAACCTTCCCCTAACCTATCTAGGCTTGCCTTTGGGTGGGAACCCAAAAAGTCCAAGTTTCTAGGAGCTGGTGTTGGAAAAATGTGAAAAGAAGCTAGCCACTTGGAAACATTGTTATCTATCAAAAGGAGGGAGACTAACACTCATTAAGGCATCCCTTGCAGACCTGCCCATCTATTTCTTCTCGGTGTTCCAGATTCCTGCCAAAATCAGAACACAGATTGAGAAACTTCAAAGAGACTTCCTTTGGGAAGGTGGAGGGGAGAAAAGAAGCCATCTAGTGAGTTGGGCTCAGATCTGTAAATCTAAAGAGGCTGGAGAACTGGAGATCAGTCACCTGAAAGAAAAGAACACTTCACTACTTGGAAGTGTAGATGGGTTGCTCCAATGCACCTCCAGGACTTTCTCCATCAATGGGAAGGCCAAAGATCAGGTAAAAGAGGCAAGGTGTATTGGCAAATAGTATTGCATGCTGTACTTTGGGGAATTTGGGAAGAAAAGAACAACCACCTGTTTGAGAATAAGGCCAAATCAAAGACTGATCTGATCTCTCACATTACATATCTCTGTAATCAGTGGGCTTCCAGCTCAGATAAGTTCAAAGGAATCTCTATAAATGTCCTAAACAGGGATGTTGGTTTTTTCCTTTTCTCCTCCCCCTCCCCCCTCCCCCCATCCACAGGGGCCCTTTACTCAGGAGGGAAGGAACTTGGACTCTAAGTTTTGATGGAAGTGCTTCAGGTAATCCCGGAGCAGCTGGTATCGGAGGAGTATTAAGGGATGAAAATGGGAACACTTGCTAGGTGTACAGTGGGCCAATAGGAATAGCTGACTCTACAAAGGCAGAAGTGATGGCTGCACTTACAGGAATCCTATTAATCAACAGTCTAGGCATTCAGAACCTATCCATAAAGGGAGACTCAGCTAACAATACAAAATGGCTAGGAAGACAGGAAGCTGGGCCATGGAGACTCAGTCACTTTTTTACAGAGGCAAGGGATCTACTGGCAGCTTCAAATGCAAATCTGTGTGGGATTCCAAGGGAACTTAATGCTCTTGCAGATGGATTAGCAAAAATGCATGCTCTTCTAGAAGTTCTGTACTGTGATAAGATCCCTCCTATGTAAAATTCAGGGGTCTACTCCCTGTTTGTATTGTTTCCTTTGTACACCCTCTTGTGTACTCTTATCTCTTCTATACTCTTATCTTTTCTTAATGAAACCATTTAACTTTTCTCAAAAAAGAGGGCATTATTGTCTTTCCATCCTATTTCTATTTGGACACCCATATATGGGCATAAATGTATTTTTTCTTTCTTGATATAAAAGGAATTTTTGGGGTGTGAACAGTAAAAAAACCCTCTTCTCCCGTAACTTTCTTCTTCCCTCTTCTTCTTTCTCTTCTCTTCTTCCAACACACTTGCAATTGAACCTTCTATGACATCATGCCTTAGTTCAAAGAGAAGATTTATCACATTATTCTTAGTTGAGTCAACATCCTCAATTGGCCCACTAAAGGCCAAATTGATGTTTCCCACCTCTATCTTCCACAAAACCTCCAATCTCCAAGGACCCTAGGTTACCCAAGTAATACAATAACACCTCAGTCCATTGTAGAGAAACAATATAGTAGTTATTTCTTTAAGTTATTTCTTTATTTTATCAGTTTAGGCCTTGTCATGGGCCTGTTAGTTGCGCATACATTAGTTACTGTTATATTCTGTTAAGTAGTGTCTTAGTCAGCAGGGGTATGGTAGTCTTTGCAAGTTACTTTATGATGGAAACCTATAAATACAAAATCTGGGCGGCAGAATAGTGAGAACTGCTCCCTTCTTTTCATTCTTCTTCTCTCCTCTTCTCTTCTCTTCCTCTCTTCTCTCTTCTGTTTTTTCCCTTTCTTTCTGTGTTTCCTTGCAGAAAACTGAACCTCAGTACAGGCCGAAGGTGATCAACATCAGCCTTCTTGGTATCAGAGCAAAGTGTAAGGCCTACTAGGGTTCTCATGTAGTCCTGTTCCAGCCGGCTACAAGAAGATAGACTAGGGCTGGATTTTTCAGTCAGATTTACCTGATTCTTGGAGGTTTGTTGGAGGAGTTTGTGCTGCCCGAGATCATCAACAAACCAGGAAGGATCAGGGTTGTCTTGGATCAGACTAGGGTTTAGGAGTTAAACCTTCAGTAGGTGCTGGCACATAGGATTTTTTGAGAAAAATAGCTTTTTTCAGATCAGCAGCTAGAAGGAGACTGGGCTCTCCTGGAAGATGTGGCTTGGGTTTTCAGAGCAGAAATCAATCTTTTTAGAGATCAACAGCTAGAAAGGAGACTGGGCTCTCCTGGAAGGTGTGGTTGATTATTTCTTTGGTTATTTCTAGGGCTGGTTCCAGTTTTTACTGAAAAAGGTGCGGCTGAACTTTCTTGATTATCTCTAGGATCTTGGTATGAAAAATATCAGTTTTTTTAGTGCAGCAGAATTTTTTCCCTTGACTGGGATAGGGCCAGACTTTACTGAAATCATATCTAATTTAGGGTTCTGAGTATTTCAGAACCGTTTCTTTGTGCTGAATTGATATAACCTACTGAGAACATATCAGCTCTAGGGTTCTAGGCATTCCAGAACTGTTCTTTTTTGTTCGGCTGAACTGCTATACAAACTCTTTTTCAGCCTCTTTTTGAATAACTGTGAATCTTGGTGGTGTGGTTAGCATGGAGGCAGTTGGGAAGGAACCACAATCATTTGGGGAAGTATCTATGGGGTCTGGAAGTATACCAGACAACACTTTTCAGATCATTACTGTTAAGTTTGATGGGACAAATTAGGTAGAATGGGCCCAATCAGCCATGATGATCATAGGAGGAAGAGGAAACTAGGATATGTAACTGGAGACGCAAAGCAAACAGCAAAGGAAATTCCAACTTATCCTAAGTGGGTTCAGGAAAACTATCTAGTGATGACTTGGTTGTACAACTCTATGCAGTCTCACATCAGTAGAAATTACTTGTGTGTGAAAACTACTAAGGAAGCTTGAGAGAATATGAATGAAACCTACTCACAGCCCCTGAATGTTGCCAAGGCCTAAGGAAACCTGTATCTATATATTTCTCCACTCTGAAATCTCTATGGCATGAGATTAATCACTTGGAGACCATTCAATGGAAAAGCCAAAAGGAAGCAGCAACATATAGGAAGCTTGTTGAAACAAATAGAGTGTTTGAATTCCTTGTTGGACTAAATTCAGAATATGACATTGTGAGGCAGCAGTTACTTACTAGGGACAGTGTCACTTTTCTCAGGCCTATTCACTAGTACTTAGTAAAGAGAGTAGAAGGAATGTTATGTTACAGATCTCACCCATAGAATCAGCCTTGGCAGCAATGAAACCTAAGCCTATTGGTAATAAGGAGAAATAAATAAAGAAGGAAGACAAGAGGGAGATGGTTTGTGACTAGTACTTAGTATGAAGCCAAAGCACACTAGGGACTCCTGTTGGAAGTTGTACCCCTATCTTATCCCAGAAAAACTCAAAAATAAGAGGTAGTGCTAATGCAGTTGTTACTTCTAATGGTGCATCTTCCTCTACTACAAAATCTACATCCCTAGATTCCTTAGTTGTAGCCAGAGCTGCCTTAACTCAATTAGAGTGTGAAGTTGGAGCCTCAGGATCAGCCTAGTCATTAGGATCAGCTACTGCTACTACTCCCACCCTAGCTTTTGCTCACTCAAGTACAAGAGCTACTGTCTATAATGCTTTAGCCCCAAGTAACTTTAGTCCCCTGTGGATTATTGATTCGGGAGCTTCTGACCACATGACTAGTTTATCTTCTGTATTTACTTCCTACTCATTATCTTCGGGTAAAGACAAGGTTTCTATTGCTGGTGGCTCCCTTATACCTATTTCTGGCAAGGGAGATATCAGAGTGTTTGATTCCATCTCCTTGTCTTCTGTCCTCCATGTCCCCAAATTCAACAATAACCTGATTTCAATGAGTAGCATTACTAAAAACCAAAATTGCTTAATAATCTTCTTCCTTGATCATTATGTCTTTCAGGATCTGGTGACAAGGTGATTGGGACTGGACATGAGGCAAATGGAATC
Organism: Nelumbo lutea; assembly: GCF_056320005.1. Taxonomy (NCBI): domain Eukaryota; kingdom Viridiplantae; phylum Streptophyta; class Magnoliopsida; order Proteales; family Nelumbonaceae; genus Nelumbo; species Nelumbo lutea. The sequence goes on from NC_142684.1 coordinate 143,630,053, forward strand.
TACTTACTTGAGTATCCACCTAGGTAGAGGAAAGAGGTTGCAAAGTCTTTTATGTCTCAGTCTGTGAGTCAAATTATGCTCTAGCATAATCAGTTGGGTCATTTGTCTTTTAAGTCTTTAAAGAGTCTTTTTCCTACTTTGTTTGAGTCAATCCAAGTGTCTAATTTGATGTGTGAGAGTTGTGAACTTGCAAAGCATTGTAGATCAACTTATTCCTTGAGTAACAAAAGAAGCATTGTTAATTATCAAAAAATAAAATAAAAGAAGCATTGTTACTTTTGAAATTGTGCATACAGATGTTTGGGGACCATATCACATTATTACAATGGGTGGGTACAGATATTTCCTTCTATTTGTGGATGATTACTCCCATTTTTCTTGGGTTTATCTTATGCATTCTCGAGATGAGGTACCCACTTTAACCCGTGCATTCCACTAGATGGTTTTGACCCAATTTGGAATCAGAATAAAAAATCTTAGATCTGATAATGCCAATGAGTATTTTGCAAAGCCCTTGGCCTCATATCTCCATGAGTATGGGGTTATTCATCAGAGTACTTGTACTCATACACCCCATCAAAATGGAGTAGCTGAGAGAAAGAATAGACACATTTGGAAGTTGCTAGGAGCATCATGTTGAATTCTAATGTCCCTATTCATTTTTGTGGGGGATGCCATCCACACTATTGTTTATCTTATTAATAGAGTTCATTCACAAGTTTTAGACACGAAAGTTCCTTTTAACCTGTTGTACTCCGATAAGGATCAATTCACCATTCCCCTTAAGACCTTTGGATGCACTTGTTTTGTTCAAACCCTTGGACCTCACCGTTCCAAATTTGATCCTAAGGTAGCCAAGTGTATTTTTCTTGGGTATGCACAAAATCAAAAAGGGTATTGCTATTATGGTCTTGTCACCAGGACTTGTTTTGTGTTTATGGATGTTACTTTCTTTGAAGATATCCCTTATTATTCTAGGATTTCTTCTCAGAGGAAAAGTGGTGAGTAGGGTGTTTTTGCTCAAGAAGTCCCTTTGCCTATTCCTGTCACTAAGGGGGAGAGTGGTGAGGGCCTATCAGAAGTGCAAGGAGTTGAAGATGTTTCATAGACGATGGTGGAATCAAGTTGGTTCCAATGATTGAGCAGTCCAGGCCACTTCCAATCACTTTTGAAGCTCCATATTCAAGTATTACACCATCTATACACACAATTGCTATAGAAGATATGCCTACCACCACCATTGAACCTCAACCACCCATAGATGATCTTGACCTTCCTATTGCAATACACAAAGGGAAACGCTGTTGCACCTCATCGACTACCCATTGCATCTCTCAGTTTCTTTCTTATGACCACCTCTCACCTTCATACAAGTCATTTTTGGTGCCCATTGTTGTTGTACCCATTCCCAAAATAGTGCATGAAGCCCTAGTAGTACCTGAGTGGAAAGAAGCAATGAAGATAGAGATGGATGCACTTATCAAAAATGATAATTGTGAGCTAGTAGATCAACTAAAAGGGAAGAAACCGGTTGAGCGTAGATAGATATTTACTATGAAGTACAATGCAGATGGCTCCATTTAAAAGATACAAAGCCCAACTAGTTGCTAAGGGATACACACAGGCTTATGGTATTGATTATGTAGAAACCTTGGCAGTAGTTGCCAAAATGAACACAATCAGAGTGTTGTTGTCACTTGTTGCAAACTTCTCATGGTCATTGCTCCAAATGGATGTTAAGAAAGTTTTTTTGAATGGTAACCTCTAGGAAGAAGTATATATGTAGTTGCCCCATGGTTTCTATTTTAAAGATAATGGAAAGAAAGTTTGCTGACTTAAAAAAGCTTTGTATGGTTTGAAATAGTCCCCAAGGACATGGTTTGACAAGTTTAGACGTGCCTTGGAAAATTTTGGCTATGTACAGTCTCAATCAAATGACACCCTATTTTTTAACAAAACAGGTTCCTGGCTATATATATTGATGATATTGTGGTAATAGGCAATGATAGTGATGAGATTGATTCCCTTAAGAAGTTACTTAGTAAGGAGTTTGAAGTGAAAGATCTGAGTGATTTGCGATATTTCCTGGGAATTAAAGTGGCTATATCTAAGCATGGCATCTTCATCTCTCAAAGGAAATATGCCCTTTATCCCCTAAAAGTTGAAAATTTGGGAGTTAAACCAGTAGACACACCAGTTGAGCCGAATCACAGGATAAATGCAGAAAGAGGTGAACCACTTGAAGATAAAGCCATGTATCAAAGACTGATTGGAAAGCTTCTCTTCCTTTGCCTAACACGACTAGATATTTCTGATGTTGTTAGTGTAGTTAGTCAATATATGCAGTCTCCCAAAACATCCCATCTTCTTGCAAATGAAAGGATACTTGCCTACTTGAAGAGGTGTCCAGGCAGAGGTATACTCTTCAAGAATAATGGCCACATGAAAATAGAAGTGTACATTAATGCAGATTGGGCTGGTTGTGCGGATGATAGGAGATCAACCTTAGGGTTTTGTGCTCTTGTTGGAGGCAATCTGGCTTCTTGGAAAAGTAAAAAGCAAAATGTTGTTGCCCATTGTAATGCTAAAGCAGAGTACAGATCTATGGCTAATGGGGTGGCTGAAGTGTTATGGCTGAGATCACTACTTGAGGAGTTAGAGGTTGAATATGAAAGCCCACTGATGTTGTATTGTGATATCCAGGCCGCCATTAATATTGTTCATAATCCCATACAGCATGGTAGAACCAAACATATTGAGGTGGATCGACATTTTATTAGAGAAAGAGTTGCCTCCCAAGAAGTTTTCCTTCTGTATGTTGCCTCTAATATGCAACTTGTTGATGTCTTCACCAAAGCAGTTACAAGGGTCAAGTTAGAGACAGATTTACGCAAGTTGGGAATGACAAATATCAATTCCAACTTGAGGGGGGGTGTAGAGAAACAGTATAGTAGTTATTTCTTTGTTTTATCAGTTCAGGCCTTGTCATAGGCCTGCTAGTTGGGCCTACATTAGTTATTGTTATATTCTGTTAAGTAGTGTCTTAGTCAGCAGGGGTATAGTAGCCTTTGTTAAGTTACTTTATGATAGAAACCTATAAATACAAAATCCGGGCAGCAGAATAGTGAGAACTGCTCCCTTCTTTTCATTCTTCTTCTCTCCTCTTCTCTTCTTCTCTTCCTCTCTTCTCTCTTCTGTTTTATCTTTCTGTGTTTTCTTGCAGAAAACTGAACCTCAGTACAGGCCGAAGGTGATCAATATCATCCTTCTAATGGAATAATCCTCTCTTAGCATGACAATATAGTGGGTAAGATTGTAAAGTTGGAAATTTATCAAAAACAAAAAATATTGTAAAGCTGGTGGAATATTTCAGCCTTTCGTGCCCTCCTATCCTCCACATCATTTAAAGGGCAGGTATGGGCAAGAACAAGTCTCACAAACTCACAGTTGTTCTACAAACAAGCATTTGACTTTCTGCTGTATCTTCTTGATTGCCAGCCCATTCAATAACTACTCACACCACCCTCTTCTCAGAACTTTTTTAATGTCTGAATGCCATCTTATAGAACTTAGCTACTTTTTGCCAAATTTAACAATAAAAATTTGAAAAAAGGAGAATGGGGGTAGGGGTAGGCGTAAAAAAGAACGATGGATAACTCTTCCGGAGGACAAGTAATTTGTTAAGTATCCTTTGCATGAGAATTTCCCTATTTTGTAGAGGCTGGTTATTGAGAATGGTGCTGTAAGTGGTTGTCATGAGTTGGAGATTTCTACAGTCCTAATGATTAAAGAGCTTGACTTGACATGTTTGAACAGCCCTAGGGCTTTTGGTGTATCAATTAGGTATGTAACAATTGGTATCAGAGCTTGCCCCCACTCTTGTATTTGAATCACAAAAAGGGATACCTATAGTAGAATGAGAGCCACTAAATGGAAGGATCATCTGCCACTAGAGTAAGAGCCATCATGGATAGGACTACATACTGTCAGAGAGAGCTGCCCAGAGAGAGCATCTGAGATGTCGGCTATAGAATGTGTAGATATGTTATGACCCTGAAGATTAAATTGCTTGGATTGATGCACTCTAACAGCCCTAGAGCTAAGGCATTTGGCTTATTGGTCAGGTATGTAACAGCCTAACAGGGGTAGATGCAATGAAATGGTTGACCAAAAAAAGATGCAATGAAATGGGGTGTGGACACCATTATTCAGGTGGGACATGCATGACTGGAAGGAAAATCGGCTCTTGTTTCATCCTTTTATAATTGAAAGCAAAAACTTTCCCAATAAAGTAGAGGTTTAATTGAAGATGGCCTCTACTGGCATGTTGGTAAAGCATTTCAATCAATCCCTAATGAGTAATGAGAGTATTGAGATTCCATGAGGACTCATTTGGTTACCAAAGGTCTCATCCGAAGTACGCTTCTTTATGTAGACTTCATCCCCGGAAAGATATAACAGTGGATACCCTTTCCTCAAAAGCAGGATCATATGGAACTTATATTCTTTGTCTAATGATAGGGAATGGTTGCAGAGCTTCAACTGCAAAATCACTGGCAATGCAACCAGATATTCTAGTTTAAATCTCTGATTAGCATTCAAACCTTGAAATAGAAAAAATAAGTTGATATATTTAAGCTGCCACCAAACAATAAAGGCCCGCTTAAAAGTTCATACTAACGGGAAATCGGGAGTCAAAATAGATAATAGCAACTATCGTTTCATCGAGAAAGGGGAAAAAAAGATGCACAAAGTAACAGCAACAAATGAACGACAAAAAGACTCCTACCATATCTTCGTCTATTTCTATCTCTGGAGAAGACGCCACAGCAATCCCATTGGCCCAGTAGAATTTCCCTGCCCTCCTGATTCCTTCTGAACTTCCCGTCGCCAATGCAAAAAACAGAATGACGAAAGTAATAACAGAACTTGCACTTCTCGCATCCATCCGTTCTCATTCATCAAAAAAATCAGCGTTACAAACGCCTATTGCCTTTTTCATTTCATCGATGGCTAAAGAATATTGATTCTCAGTCACTGACAAGGGAAAAAGAATATACCCATATGCCCCCTCAACGCTTTCGTTACCTAAAGTCTCTGGAAGCGAATCAAACTTCGATCATTTACAACAGATTCGACGAAGTTGCTATTCCAGCAAAATCTCAAGATGTTGGATGCGGTTCTAACTTCTCTGCCGCGCTATGAATAAAATTAAGGGTACACTTGGAAAGAACGAGGCTGATTCAAATGAAAGACGGCAGCTTTCTCCGTCAAAAACAATCAAACTGAGCTGAGATGGACTATAATCCGACGCCTGAAATCAACCTTGGCCTTCTTCCGATCAAAATAATGGGGAAAAATCAGAAATATGAAGGCAAGCAGGGATTATGTCGTCACTCGTTCCGACATATCAGCTGTGCTTCTCTGACTGGATCCACACTGACAAGGAAGCTGCAAAATAATGCTGGTAAATTGAATCCGTAAAGGCGGAATTGACCAGAAAGTTGATATGTTAGAAATTCCCTTCTTCAACGATGTTTCGAAGAGAAAAGCAGCTCAAGAAAGCGAGTTGCTTATTATTTTATTTCTTTTTCTGTCGGGTTGTTTGCTACGGAAATGCTTCCTTCCCTCTGAAGGAGATCGACGCGGAGAGGAGAATTCCAGAGAGGCGGAGAGTATTTAGGAAAACTCGCATATGAGTATATAGAAATTAGTGGGAATTAATTTACATTTTTTATATTTTTTTATTTTGGGAAATTGTCTAAAACTCACCATCAGTTTTCAACATTTCTATTAAATTCACCACAATTTTTTAAAATATCTAAAACTCACTATGTCAATAAATTTATTTTCCAAAACTCACTTTCTGTTAGTGAACTGTTAATGCTTCTTAACAAAAGTGTTCATATTAGCATAAATAACAATTTTCATGATTAAATTATCCTTGAATGATGAGTTAGAGGAAAAAATGTCTTTTTTAGTTTTTAATCTTCTTTTTTTTTGTATTTTAGTATTTTTTATAATTTCTAATGTTTTTTACAATTTCTGTTTTTTTACATTTTTCTATTTTCTACAATTTATAAACTTTCCTGTATTTTTTGTTATTTATTTGCAATTTATGTGTTTTTCTATAATTTATGGTTTTTTTCTACAATTTTTATTTTCTGATTTTGTTTTTCAATTTCTATAGCTTCTATAATTTGAAAATATTTTTTTATTATGTTTTCCATTTCTATATTTTTATATTTTTTGTAATTTTTATGTTTTTATGTATTTTATATTTGAAAGTATTTTTTTGAACTTTTTCCTTATTTCACGTCTAAATATTAAAATGGTAATATATTAACACCCGTTAATTTATTTTGTATATATTTTATATTTTTCTATGAAGGTTAAAATAGTAATATATTAACACCGTTAGTATGTTTAACTTCAAGTTAGTGACATGGTGAGTTTTAAACATTTTGAAAAGTTGTGGTGAATTTAAGAGAAATGCTGAAAACTCATGGTAAGTTTTAGACATTTTCCCTTTTATTTTTAAAAGCTAAAACAGAGATAATATCTATGATTGTAATACAATTTAATTTTTTAAATTTATAATTATTTATTATTGATACTATTTAGTATAAAGCAGATAATAATTCCGTGCAGATTTAATTTTCAATACCATTATTTTAAATTCGGTACCATGCACCACTCATAATCACCCCTTACCCATTTTCTCCCCAAAGCGGTGGTTACGGGATTTGATTCGGCATCAATAGTGAAACAAGCCCGTTAATACATCAACATCCACTTCTCAATTGATTGATTTCAAATATCATATTTCATACATAATTAATATTTACTTATACATATTACTTTGTTTGTTTCATAGGGAAATCTATGAAGCAGAAAAGATATGATATGGAAAGAGTTTTGACCAATCAAAACTCACTCATGAATTTTGAAAAATAATACCTTATTTCTAATCATGTTTATGATTCCAATTTATTGGTCAATTATTTTTCCCATATCATAGTGGAACCTTTGTTTCCTAATAAATGTTATAATTTTTATTTTATTATATTTAATTTAAATTCGTTTAAAGAAACATTTTCATCCAATCACATTTAAGAAAAATTTCGAGTCCGCATTCTATGCACTCATAAGTGCACCTACCAATCATGTTCGGCATTAAATGTGTAACGGTCGAGTTTGGAAGTCTGTTAATGAATTCCCTTTGGTTCAACCGAATGCAAAAAGGCAAAACCCATTCACCTGTCTTCACGAGTTCGAACTCCCCCTCCCTCTTTTCACTTCGAAACCCTAGGACCTCCAAGCTCATCGACGCCTTCACTCCAACCAGCACCATCGTGAAGGACGAAGCCACCGGCGGTGAAAGACAAATCATCTAAACGTCTTCTTCCTCTCCCTCCTTTTCAAATGCTCTGCATGCCCAGACCTGATACAGCATAAGTTGCAAATGAACCCCCTCCTTCACAATCGGTTAAATAAATTAAAGTAAGATCTAATGAGTTGTTGCTACTCTTCTCCTCTTTTTGTCCTCTTCATACTTGTCGGCTAAAGAATCAAACATGTAGTGACCCCTAGTCCTTAACAATCTCACCACTTGTAACACATTCAAGGTGTCGAACAACAAAGCCAACTCCCGTTGTTGCATTCTTCACTATCCAACAAGGCAATCACAGATCCGACTACATGACCAAAGACGAATAAGAAGAATGAAACGTTTCCCACCAGAAAATCCACCCTTAAACCCAAGAATCCTTGTGGTTGTGGCAACAAGGAAATCCACCTGTGAACCCAAGAAGACATTTTCATCGTCTTGTTGTTGGTGTTGGAGGAAGCATGTCGTTAATCACTTCGGAACACCAGTTTAATATTTATAAAATTTTTCCGATTCTCAAATAACTACTAACGTAGTAATTGGGTGAGTACGGGTTGTATCCACTGGGAAGCAAGTGAAAAATTAATATATACTTAAATCCAGACAAGAGAATGCAATCGGGAATGGCAGAAAATACAAAAATAGAATATGTTATTGTTGAAATTAAATGTTTCAAATTTAAACAAGACAATAAATAAAAAAAATCAAAATTTAATAAAGTATGAGAATCAACAAAGGAAATAAGAGAAATAAATAAAAAAATGATCAAGAATCCGGATCCAGTGGCGGTAGCTACAGATCGGCTAGACAGCTTGTAGAAACCCCTCCTAACAAGAACTAGGTGGTCGTCCTTTCTAAAACCCTTGAACCCCTTGAGACACCTTAGCCTTGAACCAAACGAATTCAAATCTACAAAATAGTGAAACGAACAAAAATTAAATCTAAAAAATTACAGAAATAAAAATAACAGAAAAGAATAGAATGGTTGATCAAATCCAGTGGCGATAGTTGTAGAATGGTTAAATAGCTTGCAGAAACCCCTCCTGACAATAACTGGGTGTCCTCCCCTTCTACAACCCTTGAACTCCTCAAGAACCTTAGCCTTGTAACTAGATGAATTGATCAACCCCTTCTCCGGGGCCCCTAGGGTTATTTTTATAAAGAATGGTGAATATAACTAGAATTAGAGAGAAAGAGAGGGGCAACAATTGGGTTTTAGCAAAAATATGGGTGCCCTAAGGTTTAGAATGAAGGGTTAGGATGGTTCTAGGTTGATCCTAAGGTTGAGAAGAAAATGAGAAGGCACCCAATATTTATGTAAATTGGGGGTTTAATGACTAAAGGCCGAATGGTGAATATTAGAAGTTTGGTGGCTCCTAGGGTTAGAATGCTAAAAAGAGAGTGCCCTAAAATGGATGGTGGAGATTAGAAGGGATGGAAGGTGAGGATTTAGCAATTAGGGGCAGGTAGGGTTTGTTAAGAGTGAAAAGAATGGGTTAAAAGGCGCCATAGGGTTTGCTAAGGCATGGGGAGCAAGCTAATACAGTAGGAGGGGCACCAAACTGGGTTTAGCAGATAGGAGGTGCCCTCCTGTTTTCAGTTTTTCACAAAAACACCCATCTCTTAGTTGGATTTCTCACCAACTTCCCAAAATTTGCATTTCAACCATGAAAACTTCCCAGAATTTGCACAAAGACCCTCAGAGGTCACAATATTGAATTTAATTGAGAAAATTGAACACTTTGACTATTCTAAAGCCGAAAATACCCCTGAAATGATGCCCTTAAGGCATCAAAATACATAGTTATCACACCCCCCAACTTAACCATTGCTAGTCCTTTAGCAATGCAACCTTAAAATTACACTAAGCGTAGAGATCCTTCCCATTTCAAGATCATCCCTAACAGAATGAGTCAAATATCCTGATTCTAGCATTCTTAAACTCTGTATAAATCGGTATTGGGCTTTAGGAGTAAAACTATCATACTTTAAATATTACAGAAACTTGGCTTAAAAATCTTATATACCCTTCCATTTGCAGATTCTCTTGATAAGCTGAGATTGAATTTTGAAAATCATACGAGTATTATTCTTATCATTTTTACAGTAGATTTCTACCCTTAAACTTGATATGCATAGTTATTTTTATTGCTACCTTCCACCGTTTTATGTGAATCTTGGCACTTACCTTAGGTGAAGAGACTCGGTTACTAAGTGTTAGGTAAGTGTCTTTGGCATTCCCTTTTTCGTTTAACATGAATCTCGACACTTGACTTAGGTGAAGAGACTCGGTTACTAAGTCTAGGGTGTCCATTGACCTTTTATTCTTTTTTTTTATTTTTTGCAATATTGTTCAGGGCAAAATTTTTGTCTAATTTCTCAATCTTTCTATTCTTATCTTGGCAGGGGCAAACTTGGGAGTATTTTCCAATTTCTAAACGATTTCGACAATATTCAAATGTGACCAATTTTGACTCCTATCACTTGCTACCAATTTCTACAAATTTCAATATTCCTTTATCAGTTTCCTCCACATTTTCTGTTTGGAAATCTCTTTTAATGGAAAAAATTTTTAAAAATTTTTAGTGAAATTTTAATTCTACATTTCTAAAGGCTTAGCTCCTCAATCATCATTTTTTTCCTCTCTCTCTTTCCTCACCCCCAACTTAAATGCCATTATCCCTAATGGCAAAACTAAAATGATGCAAAGAAGATTTGGTCCAAAGGGATCAATGAATAGGGTTTTCTTGAGGGGTTCAAGGTTTGCCACCTGGCCTCCAATCAAGAAAAGAAACAACAATTCTAACACTATAGACAAAAATCAACTGAAAACTATGTTGGGTTGCCTCCTAACCAGCGCTAAGTTTAACGTCTTCAGCCGAACACATTCACGCACTATTCCCATTATACTCCCCGACTCACTTTCATCTTCCGACAGACATGGTTCAGATTGGGCTAACCACGGGGTAGTCAGGCCATCTAAAAGATCATCCACTATATCCACCTTGCACTTATCTTCCCCTAGGTTTGGATACTTAGAGGCACTAAAAATGTTTAATCGGACTTTCTACTCCCCCAATGAGATATTCATTTTTCCCGATTTATAGTTGATATTTGTATCAGTCGTTGCTAGAAATGGGCATCTTAAGATTACCGGGATGTAGTTCAGTTCCTCGGTTAGGGTCATGTCTGGGATGATGGAATCCACTGGGAAGTGAAAACCATGTACCCTGACAATGGCATCCTCAATAACACTTCGAGGAGTCTTAACTGACCAATTAGTGAGTTGCAAAATTACCGGGGTAGGTTTTAACTCACCGATCCTAAACCTATCATAAATGGACGAAAGCATATTTATACTGACCCCAAGATCCAATAGAGCCCGATCGAAGGTGATTTCAGAGATGACACAGCTTATGAGAGGAGCATCGGGATTTTTCATTTTTCGGGGAAGTTGGTTTAGGAGAACTGCACTAACATCTGCCGAGAGCATCATTTTTTGTGGGGCCAATCGTGTCTCCACCATTTGATTACACAACTCTTTTAAGAACTTGGCATAGGCTTGGATATGTTGGACCACGTCAAGGAGAGGGAAGTTGATATGGACTTCCTTGCTCTCCTCATTGCGGGTCTCTTTCTTCTTTTGCACCGGCCCGACTATGAGTGCAATTGGAAAGGTGACTATAGGTTGGTTCACTACGGGCTCTTCTTCTCCCCCCAACTTGGGGTCTTCCTGATCCTTTTCTACTTCATTAACTCTCTTTTTCTCACACGGGTCCTCTAACATCCTCCCACTCCTTAAGGTTGTAACAGATTTGGCATTTTCAAGCTGAGGGTTCTTAGGAGGTGGTTGAATTTGTTGTGGAAGAAAACCCAGTGGATGATTCCTAGGAGTCACAACCGGTTGACTCGGTATTTGCCCTACTTCTCTCCTCGCCTTGGCTTCGGCTAGCCGTCCGATTTGGATTTCTAATTTATCGATGGACTGCTGTTGATTTAGGATTAGCTATTGAAGTTGCATGAATTGATCATCTACTATATGGGTCTGAGGAGGTTGGGGGTAAGCCTGATATGGTTGGACCGGTTGGTTCCTAGGGTACACCTACTGGAATGAACTCTATACTTGTGGCCTCTGAAATTTCTAGGCCATGGAATTAGATGGGTGGTATTGCTGGGACTGTATGTAGGTTTGACATGGTTGACCCAGTTGAGTCCCAGGGTAATCATTGTACTCCCAGTAGGTCTAGGCTTCAGACCATTGAGAGTGCCTCTCTAGCAGGGGGTTTCTTGCTTTTGGGCCCTATAAGTGAAATTGGGTTGATTGTCCCACCCAGGGTTATATGGACTAGAGAATGGGTTAGCATTGGTTTGGAATGACTACTTGGCATGGGCCCGCTGCAGGGCGCACTAGCTGACATGATGGGTCGGGCTTGCACAGATGGAACATGATGGATATGATGACAAGGTTGGGTATGGGCCACTTTATTGATGACATGCAAGGACTTCATCAAGTCTTTGGGTCATACCAATCTTGTCCAGTTGTCGAGACACGTGGTTCCAATCTATTGTGGCTCAGGTTGGAAGTAATTTCTCATTCCACAAACTCCGGCCATTGAATTCATTTTATATTAACCCCCTTTTTCTTCTTTTTTTTTTGGAATTTGAAATTTAAATTTTGAATTTTAATTTCAAATTTAGATCTTGAAATTTAAATTCTAAAATTTAAACTCAAATTTAATTTTTTTTTAATTTTTTTAATTCTAAATTTAAAATTTTGAAATTTAAATTCAAATTCAGATTTTGAAATTTAAATTCCTAAAGTTTAAATTCAAATTTGAATTTTTAAAATTTTTATTTTCTTTTATTTTTTATTTTTTGTTATTTTTTTTAAAGGCAAACAAATCAACTACACGACCTAAGGTTTCTTAAACTAATGGTTCAACCAATGTGAATCCTTTTAGGTTCACTTGGAATTACACCACTTCCTTTGGTTAGCCAGGTAAGAGGTGGGGATGTGGGAGGCTCCCCTTGATCTCGCGATGACCTAATTAAATAACCACAAAACCTGCTTAGGTTTAGCCATTTAACTTCTTTCCTTAGACACCAACCGCCGGTTATGGAAAATAATTTCAAGCTCTCCTAAAATTCAACACACCTTTAAATCAAATGTGAGTCTTCCCTAAAGGATCTTTCTATCCAAATTTTAAATTAGGGTTAGGGTGAACTGCACATGAATGGTGATAATTTTTGGGCTAAGGAAAGGTGATGAAATCCCCATCTTATCTTATTTGAGTTGGCTGCCCTTAAATGGATTAACAAAACCAAAACAATCAAACAAAATGAATGCAACTAATTACAATGCAAGAACAATTATTTCAAAAATGCAATTAAGCAATATAACATAAAAGAATAAAATAAAATAAGCAAGCGAAGCAATTAAAATAATAATAAACCTAGCACATTCACAACTAACAAAATAATTTCAGCAATTAAATAAACCTATATGATGCATGCTCTAAACTATCAGACCCTAAAAGTTGAAATGCAAAGATTAAAATTTTTTTTGACTATTTATTTATTATTTTTTTAATTTTTTTGAAATTCAAAATTCAAAATTTAAATTTCAAAAGTTGAAATTCAAATTCAAATTCAAATTCAGATTCGAATTAAAATTTAAATTTAAATTCTGATTTGAAATTTAAACTCAAATTCGAAAATTCCAACAATTTCCTATTTAACAATTAATTGTTCAATTAAACAACTAAAAAAATTAAACAAAGCAACAAATAATAATTGCAAACAGAAAATAAAACAACAATTAATTGTTCTAAACATAATTAACAACTACCAAAAATAAATCCTAACAAACTAATTGCTAATTTAAAAATTAAACTGAAAATAAAATGATGAAAAAGAAAATTAGGCAAGACATAGATAAAATAAAAGAAAAAAATACAAATCTAAAAAAATTAAGTGGAAAATAAAATAAACAAAAGAAAAAAAAATATAATGAAATTTTTTTATTTATATTTTTTTCGTTTTTATTAATAAAAGACAAATATGAAAATAATATGAAAATAAAATTAACGAAAGAAAAATATGCTGTAAAAATAAATAAAATAAAATAAACAAAAATTTTTTATTTCTTTTTTTTTGTTTTCTATCTGAAATAAAAGAAAAAAACGAACCTAAAATTTAAACCAAAAATAAAATAAAATAAACAAAAGAAAATTTTGCTATAAGAAATAAATAAAATAAAATAAATGATTTTTTTTGTTTTTCAAAAGATGAAATAAAAGAAAAATAAAAACCTAATAAAGCACCAAAAAAATCGAACAAGAAATTAAAATAAAGAAACAAGAATAGATCTAGAAACAAAATTGAAGCAAAATAATACTAAAAAAATCAGATTGAGAAAAAAAATTAATTCAAAAAAATCAAAAATCACTATTCTACCAAAAAAAAGAGTTTGGAAATGAAAATAAGAAAATTAAAAGTAAAATGGAATGACTACACCTGAAATGCAATACAATTTCTCTTCTCTTCTCTTTCGTTCCGCAATGCTCCCGTACCCAACCTTTCGATATTCCGTCCTACAGAATCAAGGGGAAATAAGTACTAAACTAAGATAACGGATCAAGTAATAAAATGAAAAAGAAAAAATAATGAAACAGATCCAGAAAAAGTAAATAAAAATTTTTCTCTATGTTTCCCCGGCAATGGCGCCAAAAACTTGGTGTTGGTGGAAGCGTGTCGTTAACCACTTCGGAACACCAATTTAATATTTATAAATTTTTTCCGATTCTCAAACAACTACTAACGTAGTAATTGGGTGAGAATGGGTCGTATCCATAGGGAAGCAAGTGAAAAATTAATATATACTTAGATCCGGACAAGAGAATGCTACCGAGAATGGTAGAATATACGAAAATAAAATATATTATTATTGAAATTAAATGTTTCAAATTTAAACAAGACAATAAATAAAAAATCAGAAATTAATAATGTATGGGAATCAACAAATGAAATAAAAGAAATAAAAAAATAAAATGATCCAAAATCCGGATCCGGTGGCAGTAGTTGCAGATCGGCCAGACAGCTTGCAGAAACCCCTTCTAACAAGAACCAGGCGTCCGTCCTTTCTACAACCCTCGAACCCCTCGAGACACCTTAGCCTTGAACTGAACGAATTCAGATATGCAAAACAAAGAAACAACCAAGAATTAAATCTAAAAGATTGTAGAAATAAAATAACTGAAAAGAAAAGAATGGTTGATCAGATCTAGTGGCGGTAGTTGTAGAATGGTTAAACAGTTTGTAGAAACCCCTCCTGACAAGAACTGGGCGTCCTCCCCTTCTACAACACTTGAACTCCTCAAGAAACCTTAGCCTTATAACTAGATGAATTGATCAACCCCTTCTCTAGGGCCCCTAGGGTCATTTTTATAGAGAATGGTGGATATAACTAGAATTAAAGAGAAAGAGGGGGGCGGTAGTTGGGTTTTAGCAAAAATATGGGTGCCCTATGATTTTGAATGAAGGGTTAGGATGGTTTTAGGGTAATCCTAAGGGTGAGAAGAAAAGGAGAAGGCACCCAATATTATGTAAGACTGAGATTTAATGACTAAAGGCTAAATGGTGAGGATTAGAAGTTAGGTGGTTCCTAGGGTTAGAATGCTAAAAAGAGAGTGCTCTAGAATGGATGGTGGATATTAGAAGGGATGGAAGGTAAGGATTTAGCATTTAGGGGCGACTAGGGTTTGTTAAGAATGAAAAGAATGGGTTAAAAGGCGCCATAGGGTTTGCTAAGGCATGGGGAGCATGCTAATACAGTAGGAGGGGCGCCAAACTAGGTTTAGCAAATAGGAGGCGTCCTCTTGCTTTCATTTTTTTACAAAAACACCTCCTCTCTCAGCTGGGCTTTATGCCAGCTTCCCAAAATCTACATTTCAGCCATGAAAACTTTATAGTTTTCCATAGAATTTGCATAGAGACCCTCAGATGTCACAACATTGAATTTAACTGGGAAAAAGGCATACTTTGACTATTCTAAAGCCGAAAATACTCTTGAAATGATGCCCTTAAGGCATCAAAATACAGAGTTATTAGTTGTCTCTTTTGTTGTGGCTCCGGTGGTTGCCAACGCTGAAGCCGTTGGCAGCTTTCCTATCTCTACTCCTAGCCATAGTGTGGGTTCGACAACGGCTTACTCCTGCATCCATAGCTGTTGGCCCTTTGCCAGACATAGTGAATCACCATTGCATTGGGAGAGAGTGGTTTAAATCACATGGACCTCATGGTGGAAGAACCAATTGTAGGGATGCCATCGGAACTACTCGTTTGCAACCGAGAGTTCATATGTTGCATCATAAGTCACTCTTCATCACTGAATTTGTAGGGAAGGAAGAGGAGGAAGAGAAACAACTTACCGTTGATCACCGGTTGATCCTTTGCCGTCGGCATTGGTTTGTGTTGGTTGTTGATGATCTAGTAACAGGGCTAGGTTTGGAAGACAGAGGGGGTTTGAGTCGAGTTATAACATGAGAGGAAAGGCCAAATTGTGTTTTGTGGCCAATTCAACCAGCCGAACCACTAATCAGATGACATGTTCACTTCTCATTAGTGGGTGCACTGGACAAAACACAGACTCAAAAATCTTTATTGACCACACAACCCCATTTATTTGAGACTTTGAGTTCGAATTTACTCCCTATAGAGCTCACTCCACACATGCCCCACAACAATCCCTACGATGCATTGGGAGAACATGTATTATGGAGAGATGTTCCCCACGCATAGTCAGAATTAGAATTGCACCTTGGGTGGATTAGGGTTGGGACTAGACCTATTCACAGGCCGGGCTTTGCCTCTACATTCACAGAATATGTTCAAGCCTAAGCCCGAGCCCGACACAAGCTTGAACCCGCAGGCTTGAAATCTTGTTCAATCCCAACTTAGATCGGGCCGGGCTGGGGCAGCCCATCAGGCTACCTGGCCCATGGACAAGTCTAGTTGGGACTTTATTAGAATTCGAATGAATCTAATTTAAAGCCCAAGACTAAATTGTGTAAAATGTTAACTAAGAGTCTTAAGACTAATCTAAGTTGATCCCCTAGTTAGAATATGTTGTGAGCATGTGTGTGGAACCACTATAATCACCTCTTATATTGGCATGTGTCATCTTATAACATTGGGTCCTATGAAATTGCAGGCTCAGATTTCTCCTATGGCATAAACTTTGGGTTGAAGTCTAAAGAGATCCAACCAGATCTGAATCCAATCCAATTATTTAAAAAACTCAAATCAATTTGATCATTTTTTGTATCGAAATTGGATTTAACCTTAATACATTTCATTATTTTAAACTTTAAATTAAAGGAAATAAAAAAACTAAATAATAAGTATTTTTTAATTTATATATAAAATAGATGTGTATAAATATAAAATATTAAATTTATTAATCGTATATTTTATATAATTATAAATGTTGACCATGTATACATAATTACATGCATGTATTCATATCATATCGGACTTAATGGACAAAAAAAGAAAAAATCAGGCAAGATGGTATTATACTTGACTCTGTTGACAACCCTACTTGGAAGGTGCTTTACTTACTACACCACCAAGATTAAATAAATAAATAAATTAGTACAATATTTTAGTTTGGTGTAGGTATATGTAGTTGAATTATTAGACTTGGAAACTTGGCATCAGCCAACGGTACTTTCGCTAGTTGACAATTCCCAAAAGGGCAATGAGATAACTCCTACCCTGAACGGTTGTGGAGCATTTAATGCAAGCACATGATCCTGGCGCATTTACTCCTACATCATTGATAAAGGGGTCATGTCGTTTGACTCTCTCTAACTCCCCCTACGTGACTGCAATCTACGAGACGGTTACTTGTCATTCATTACTCCTCCCTTGGGTGACTCCCACTATAAAAGGGACACTACATCTAAAAGTATAATAGGCATACTTGAGTTAATACTTACTCTCTTGTGGTGACCTTAGCTTACTCTAAGCCCTTGGCTAAATTGATCGTCAAAGTCCTCGCCCATGAGAACATTCCTGTGGCCTCTAACATCTTTTTACTCTCAATAGGTGGGACTCGTAGCCCTCATACATTGGAGATTTTCTCACTGCCCTCGACTCCAAATTTGGCAAAAACAATTGGCACCATCTGTGGGAAATACTTAACATCTTCCCCTTAACAAACTTTATGAAACTCCTTAATATTTTCCAACATTGGACGATAACCAAGACAATGTCCCAAATGCTCAAAACCTGGTCGCACATGAGAAATTTAACATGGTCCTCCAGCGACTGGACAATTTGGCCCAATAATTGGATGAGTTACAGCACTTGGCAAGAGGCCTCCTGCAAGGCATTTGCCCCATCAAGGGCTAGGAACAATAGGCAGCTACCTCGATAGGCAACAACAACAGTCGTTGGGCAAGCAAACACTATTCTAATACCTCTTGGCTTCACCCTAGCCGAGGTGTGAGTCACCCTACTCCCACGTCCGTGGAGCTCTAGATGACCGCAGGGATTACGTTGACACACAGCCTCCAACCACAACAGGGACCACATAACCCTCTTATCGGTCGGGATCTGGTTGACGTCGCGCCTCTCCCCCACTAGTCTTAAACCTTTGTGATCACCTTAATGATCACCATGCTTGTAGATCTCATGTCCCGATTGAATTAGAGTACTCTAGGAACCGTGCATACCTCTCCTAGGTGAGAAAGCCTCGTGATCAGGCCAAGGCCTTGATGCCCTAGGGACCTCCAAGCGCAAATCAACGCCATCCAAGATGAAATCAGATAGGTCAAGGAGGGCAAGGGTGATACCTCCACCAGTCAAGTCACCTTGTCCAATCAAATGGAGGCTTTCACTGACTCCACCTCGTAGTCGCTCCCTGCCAACTTCAAGGCACCCACTCTTAAGACATATATTGGCAGTACATATCCAGAGGACCACTTGGAGAGCTTCCAAGCCCTAATGCTCCTCCATGGGTACTCTGATGCCTTGATGTGTAGGGCCTTCCAAGCCACCTTCAAGGGAGCAACTTGTAGATGGTTCTCTATAATCCCCCTTAGTCCATTAACTCATGGGACCAGTTCATAAACCTTTTTTAGCCCATTTCGTGAGCAACCAATGGTGCCAGAAGATTGTAATCTCCCTAATGTCAATCAAGCGAAGCTTGGGGAGAGCCTTTGGGCCTATATGAAGATATTTAACTAAGAGGAACTCAAGGTTAAAGACCTCAACCCCTCAGTATCTATGGTTGCCACCATTAGTGGCCTCCACCTAGGGCCCCTCAACTAGTCTCTTTAAAATGCCGCCTAAGAATAAAGCAAAATTTCTTAAGAAGGTACAAAAGTACATAGCGACTGAGGAAGCCAAGTCCAATAAGTGTCTATAAAATCCAGAAGTTGGCCCCAATGACAAGAAGAGGAAGGACAAAGACAATCCAACCGATGGCCCAAACACCAAGAAATTAGAAGAAGCTGCCAACACTGTCATTTGATAAGTACACTCCACTAAATGCCTCGTGAACTCACATACTAATGCAAGTAGGGAAGGAGTACATGAAATGGCCTACTAAGTTGAAGAGGAACTCCAGAAGGGGAAATCCCAAAAGATATTGCAAGTTTCAAAAATGAGATTAAGTCCCTTTTCTGACAAGGAAATTTGAAAGACTATGTTTGCGATGAGATATTGATGTCAACATTAGCACCAACACCTGCCAACCCCCAGCCCAATCGAACCCTAGCTAGTGTTATTGAAGTCATCGATGGTGGCTCTGCTTTGGGAGTGGGACCACCTTGACAAGAAAAGCCCATGGCCGAGAGTTGAACGTTGTGCACAAGACTCCAAAGAAGTAGAGGTCGGAGGTACTCATCTCCTTCTCTAATGACGACTTGGGAGGGGTCTACATACCTCATGATAATGCATTGGTGGTTTCAATGGTAATCATCAACTATGAAGTGAGAAGAATCCGCATAGATAACAACTCTTTAATTGACATCCTGTTCTATGAGGCATTCAAGAAGATGCAGCTGGCCCCAAACCGGCAAAAACCTATCAATGTGCCCCTAGTTGGATTTTTCGGAGAAGTTGTGAGACTAGAAGGAAGAATAGCCCTACCCATCACTTTAGCGACATAACCTTTGCACATTACTTAGATGGTTGAGTTCTTGGTCATATAGGTCAGCTCGCCTTATAATGTAATCATTGGCCAGCCAACTTTCCTGGCACTCAAAGTTGTCATCTCCTTATATCATCTCGTCATGAAATTCCCCACGAAGCATGGCATAAGAGTAGTTAGGGGAAACCAACAAATAGCCAAATAGTGCTATGTTGTGGCACTAAAAGGCAAAAAAAAAAAGAAGAATCCCTACTAGTAAAAGGGCTTGACCTTAGGGGCAAACTCCCCATCCGATGCCATCCAGTGGAAGACCTCATCTTAGTTCCCCTAGATAAGGCCAAGTTTAACAAGGTAGTGCAAGTCAGGTCTCTCATCCCTCAGGACAAACTTTATGAACTAGTAAGTTTCCTCGAAGCCAATGTTTACATATTCTCTTGATTTGCCACTGACATGCCAAGAATTGACCCCTCGATTATTACTCACAAGCTAAGCATAGACCCAAGATGTAAGCTGGTTCGGAAAAAGAATGGGAACTTTGCACTGGAGCATTGAAAAGCGGTCAAAGAGGAGGTGGACAAGTTACTCAACGCCAACTTCAAGAAAATGCAAGAAAATGCAATTCCAAGAAAATGTGGCATCCCAATTCCTTGGATTTTTAGTCACTCAATGTGGCATCCCAATTCCAAGTAAATGCAAGCTATCCTTGACAAGGAGCCCCCATGGTCGATCAAGGAAACTCAAAAACTTACAGATTGAATTGCAGCCCTTAGCTATTTCATGTCTAAATTGGCCAACAAGTGTCTACCATTCTTCTAGGCCATCAAGAAACTAAAAGACTTTCAATGGATGGAGGACTATTAGAGAGCCTTCGACGAGTTGAAAGCATACTTGGCCTCACCATCACTACTCACTTAACCCAAACCAGGAGAGACCCTATTCTTGTACCTTTCAGCTAGAGACAAAGCGATCAATCCAGTAATAGTCTAGGAAGATAAAGGGTTGCAAAAACTAGTATATTATGTTAATAAGGTCCTCCACGACACCAAGTCCAGGTACCTTGAAGTGGAGAAGACAGCTTTCACGCTAGTGATCTCAACTAGGAAATTGAGACCCTATTTCCAAGCCCACACTACCACGGTCTTGACCAACCAACCTCTAAAGCAGATACTGCAAAAGCCATAGACCTTAGGTTAGTTAACCAAATGGGCTATAGAACTGTTAGAGTTTGTTTTCCATTACCAGTCGAGGCTTGCAATCAAGAGACAAGCACTAGTAGATTTCCTAGTTGAATGCACCTTCAGCCGCAACAACACTCCCAAGAAGGAAGGACCTCGACCCTCTTGGACTTACATGTGAATGGATCCTCCAAAAATAAGGGGAGTGGAACTGGCCTCGTCCTACTGACACCAGACGACAACAAGCTAGAATATGCGCTTCAGTTCGGTTTTCCTGCTTCAAACAGGTTAATTGCACCTTCAGTCACAACAATGCTCTTGAGCAGGAAGGACCTCAGCCCTCTTGGACTTTACATGTGGACGGATCCTCCAACAATAAGGGGAGTGGAGCTGGCCTCATCCTATTGACTTCAGATGACAATAAGCTAGAATATGTGTTTCGGTTCAACTTCCCTACTTCAAACAATGAAGCCAAGTACGAGGCCTTGCTTGCTAGTCTCTAGTTAGCTAAAGACCTTGAAGCTGAACACATTGAGGTTTTCAGTGACTCTCAATTGGTTGTGAATTGGGTGAATGGGGAATATGAGGCCAGAGTACCCAACATGGCCAAGTACTTAAACAAAGTCCAAAAGTTAGTAAGACAGTTACACCACTTCACTTTGCATAGAAGAAAAGCATGTGTGCCCAATTCAAGTCAAGCCATGCTAGATGATCCTATACTTGCCTACGTACAACATAGGCAATTACCATAGGATAGGAATGAAGCACGAAGGGTCAAATGGCAGTCGACACGATATGTTATACTAGAGGATAAGATGTATAAGAGTTCCTTTACTCTACCGTACCTTAGATGCCTATGCCAAGACGAGGGTGAATATGTGTTAAGAGAAATCCATGAAGGCCTTTGTGAAAACCATTTGGGGGGCAGGGCCCTTACATAGAATCAAGCAAGTGGTAGGACCATACACCTTTCAGTTGGAATATTTGAGCGAAAGGCCAGTACCTTATACTTGGAACTTAGAGAACCTTCATATGTACTATCAATGAAGCAAAGTATACTTGAAGAAGTTCAATGAATGCAATAGTGCAAGTTCCTCTCTGTTTACTTTGCCTATCTTTGTATATAGATATTCTCACTTTCTTGGTTGCCAAAATTCCCTCGGCCCTCAGCCTTAGCTCGTAGCATACGACCTTATATAGGTTAAACGCCCAATAGGCCCCGACCCATGGCATACAACCTTACATAAGTTACATGCCCAACAAGCCTTCCTCAGCTAAAACTCGAGACCTTGGGACTTTGACAAATCCATATTAAGTGATTTGTGGTTAAAGGCCTTGATGTCAAACTCCAACTAGAGGTTAAGACACCTTGGCTAAAGGATATGAGCCTAAGCTAACTATTCACTTAACTAAGTACAAGAATAAGCATCACTTAAGCAAAACAAATACATTTTTTTTTCAAAAAAGAAGTGTTCTATTATTGATACTTGTTCTTTTTTACAAAAAGTGCTCTAAAGGAGGGAGATTGACACCCCTCTACTTACAAAAAAATAGAGAAAATTATTTCAAGAAAAAAGCACACAAGCCTAAGAAATCATTAAGACAAAGTTTTACTAGGCATCCTTAGCTTGTCCATCAGCCCTAGTGTTCCCCTTGACAACCACATCTTGCCTACCAACATGTTGAACAACATTGCCACCTTGGTCCTTAGTCATCTCCACAACCTCAATCAACTACTGGCCCTTTGGGAAAGGGTCCAACTGGTTGACATCAAAGTTTAAGAAAAACTTTGACACATGGACTTTACAATTCTCATACCCTTCCAGGTATGCACTGGAGGTGAAGTGGACCAAATTTCTCTTATTCTCCTCCGAGGCGTTGTAGTTAGACACAACCTTGGTAGATGACTCATTGAGTTTATATTCCATAACTCGAGGGCAAACTTCAAATCCTTCACCATCTCCCTCTTTGTTGTGACCTTGACTTCAGCTTTCTTGCGACATTTGTACTCCTCTCGAGCCTTGGTCTTGGCTGCTTTTCACCTTGCTTAGGCCTCGGTGGCCAAACGCTTGGTCCGGTCAACCTCCTCCTATGCTTTCCGTAGTTGCTAAATCAAGACCTCCACCTTGTCGTAGCGGCCAACAAAGTAATAAACCATCTATAGGGAAAATAAAAGTCAGATTATCAAAAATCTAGACTTAACTTAATCATAGTATTTAGGGATTTCATGGAGCAATGAGACATACCTTGGTCGTGTTATCAAGCAAATAATCTTGGACCAAATTGATGGAGTGTTGAGTCTAGGACTAACAGTCTCCCGAAAGAACCATCCCCACAGCGAGCTGGCAACCGATGTCAACGATGGACAAGTTGTCCCCATCTCTCACATTCCAAGTTGGCCTTTACACTCCTCGATTAACCAAGGGCTCATTGTTCAAAGCATCCGAAGAGCAAGGGGCAATCTGTCAAGATCCACTAGAAGGCCCCTTGGCCTGGCGGTCCTTCACTATTTGCTTCTTGGTGGCCCTTGGGTCCTGGATACCTTCAACTATGTGCTTATGAGCAGCCACTTTCTTCTTGGCAGCCTTGCCCTCGGCCCTCGTCTTGGTCATGCCTTCCTTTGGTTGCCTCCAAGGCATCCCCTTGGCCACATGTTTCTTTGTTGTCTTTTTGGAAGCAGAAGCCTCCACCAGCAATATCGCCTTCATGTCACCCTCCATCTTTGCAAGAATGAACCAACAATTTATCAGAAAAACAAGGCTTGACTAAAGCCATAATCAGCAAGTAATAAGAATGTCCATACCAAGGGGGGCAAGACTAAGGCCGGCCATCACCAAGGCTTCCTTTTTCACCAAGGGTCCGACATGAATCATTCCATCCAATCAAATCCAATTCAATATGGCATTCTCCTCATCACTACTACATGGCACGATCCTCTCGGCCATCGAATCTAGGCTTCCCAAGCTAGAACAAAAGGACTAGCCCTCAGGACAACTCATGAAGAAAAAAATTTTCTTCCATTTGTGAATGGACGATGGGTTGTCCACCACCTTTCCCTGTTGGCCCTAGAAGTACCACAACCCTTCACCATCAGGGTGTTTCCTCAAAGCAAACAAGTTTTGAAATAGGTTCACAGTCACCAAAACCCCTCGGTTATGGGCCATCACCAAGACGGCTATTATCATCCTAATGGCGTTAGGGGAAAGTTAGCTAAGGGTTAGTTTATAATGATTCAATAACTCGAGAATTAAAGGGTGCAAAGGAAAGCACAACCCAAAGTGAAGATAAGGCTCATGGATACACACTTCCCCTTTGGGGCAGAGCCATGGCCTATCACTAATACAAGAGACTCTAATCCTATAGTCCCCCCAGAATGAAGTACTTCTCGGCTAGGACCCTAATATACTCCCAACTGACTATGCTATCTAAGTATGAGCGAGGATAGCTCTCCAATTTCACACCTTAGCCCTCAACCTCAATTTCCTCTTCACTAGTTGGCCCCTCAGCTTTTTCAACATCCACCACCATGGGAAATTTTGGTGCATTCCCTGGGGCATCTCCCCTTGAAGGCCCGATAGAGGAACGCATAGGGATGTCACCCCTTGGCTTAGTGGACCCAGTACTTTCATTTACGGACTCCACACTCTACTGATCACGCTCAACCCCTCGGAATTGCTATTGCTACTCTCACTCTTGCTACTATTGGGAGTAGGGGTACTATTGGGGTCGCTTTAATCGGGAAGGGAATAGGCTTCATGACCAGAGTCAAAAGTCAACATAATGGAAAGTGAAGCCTTACTGAAAAAAGACTAGAAAACAAATTACTGGAAGCCAAGGTGGTTTGAGGAACTCCAAGCAAAAGCATAGCAAGCAAATGGTGGATTCTCTCCCGTTGCCTCTCCTTTTTAAAGGAAAATGAAGGATAAGATTCATTTCATCCAACGATTGTAATCAGACTACGTCAACCATCCATGCCAATGGCCTCAATGCGACAACAACCTCGAAATACGGAATGATGCTGAGGCCCAAAGCTGGCTTGCCCATCGTCTCTGACTCAAGATACGTTGAACTAGTGTGTCCATCCAACCATTTGTCTCAGATACGGCTCCTTGGCAAACGAAGTCAGTTCTCGTCCCGGACACGACTACCAAGAAATGGTAGCAAGCACCCATGCAGGCCATGGTAA
The DNA here is from genome assembly GCF_056320005.1 of Nelumbo lutea. NCBI lineage: Eukaryota > Viridiplantae > Streptophyta > Magnoliopsida > Proteales > Nelumbonaceae > Nelumbo > Nelumbo lutea. The sequence continues at coordinate 143,654,964 of NC_142684.1, forward strand.
CTTGGGCACAACAACACGAATCCATCCCGATCACAAACGTCGAACTATGTATAGGCATGACAATGTTGCTCGTGGGACACTCACTTATGAACAAGTGCAAAAAGTACTGCCAAAGATGATGACTACTTTCATTGGCAGCCGAGGCTGAGCCCTCAACACAGACCACCCAACGGCCTCGGCCTTAGTCTCAAGAGTGGAGCAAGTGATGTAGGTATATTTAGTCAACTTATCAGACTCGCACACATGGCATTGGCCAGGGGTGCTTTCGCCAGTTAATAATTCCCTAAAGGGCAACGGGGGGTAACTCTCGCCTTGAACAGTTGTGGAGCATTTAATGTAAACACATGATCTTGGCCCATTTACTCCTGGGTCATTGATAAAGGGGTCATGTCAGTTAACGCCTTTCTAACTCCCCCTACGTGACCCTAATCTACGGGGTGGTTATTCATTGTTCATTACACCTCTCTTGGGTGACTTTGACTATAAAAGGGACACTATAGCTAAAAGTACGAGAGGCATACTTGAGTTATTACTTACTCTCTTGTGGTGACCTCAACTTACTCTGAACCCTCGACTAACTTGACTGTCAGAGTCCTAGCCCCTGGGAACACTCCTAGGGCCTTGACATCTTTTTACTCTCAGTAGGTGGGACCCACAATCCTTGGACCTCAGAGATTACCTCGCTACCCTTGGCTCCAAATTTGGCAGCAACATAGTTGTTGATTGTTGGAGGAAGATGGTAAAAGAAACTCTTTTTAAATCCTAATCCACTTTCTCAGTGTTGGAGAGAGAGAGATAGAGAGGCATTTACATGTTTTTTGGGTAATTTATAAAAGCCCTTGTACTATGAGGTTAGTGACAATTACTTCCTTGAACTTTCATTTGTGATAATGACCCCTTGAGCTTTCGCCTTGGGACAAATACCTGTAGTCTACTAAGTAGATGATAAGGCATTAAAATGCCAAAACACACACTTAAACCTTCTTATTTTCTTTTCCTTTTCATAAAGATACCTTCATTTTCTTAAAATGAAATCAATTAAAAAAACAAAAATCATTTCATTGACATAAATACAAGTTTCTTTAAATTTTTGTTTCATTTCAATGATATGCATGTTTATAGACATAAATACAAGATTTAAAACCAAACAAAACCTTAAAATTATTTCTATCAAATAAAACCTCCACCATTTCATTTGAACATTAAATCCAATCACAGATCTACAAGGATCTATTAGAATAACCAAGAATACTCCAATATTATATTCAGAAAATTAATCAAATCATAAATTGTTCATATAAATTAAAAGGAATAATTTAGAGACTTAAAAAATTTAAACAACTGAATGAAAAACCTTTTTCGAAATTAACTAATGAAACTCTAATGAAAAAAGTATTTACATCTGTGCCCCACAATACATCCCAACGTCTATTAGGAACATCTTGTTAGACAGTTTTGTATGCCCTTAGCTTCAATCAAAATTGATGTACTTTATGAGTTTATTGTAAATGAATAAAAGTGCATATTTGATTCATGTTCCCTTGGTATGTTTCTGTGTAATACCCTTAAACTGGACACTTATTGAGACTCGTGTTAGTTTAGAATATTCACAGCTAGTGGGTCGGTCTGGGGAGACCTATCTTGACAAGGCTGACACTGTGGTGCCACCAAGTCGGTTGGGGTGGCTTGTCTCAGCTACCGGGGTGAGACCCTAGGCACATACAGTGTGGGATTAATTGAATATTTGAATTGGACCAGATTTCCAGTATTGCCCTGGACCTTGGAGATTGATGGGCAAAACTGGAAAGTTACACCCGACCCCTAGACTCAATTATGATACTGCACTAGGTGTCAGATCGAGCTGTCTTTGATGTACCAATCAGTGAGATCCTTAGCGGGGGGTCAAAACCTGGGTATGTTGGGACAATCTGAGAACTCATCTGAGTGGGTGATCATAGTGACAGGATAAGCCCCTTTGTCGGACAAAGGTAATGATCGGGGATGCACTCTCACTGTTGGAAACCAAGACTGTCGGCAGCCGATTTCAACCGTTGAGATTTGTTTTGCAAAGTATATTTTATATGAGATATAAAAGTGTATATATTATGGTTTCTAAAATGTTTGCAAAAAGGTTTTAATTCCCGGGATCCATATAAGTAGATAGTGCAACACTGTTTCCTTGCAGCCGAGGGAGAGGTCATCTCTTGTCGGGCAGTGTATGATCATTAAGGGCTGAGAGGTTAAGTGTAAGACCATTGAGGATAATACCTGATGGCTAATCTTGCATCTGCCCACAGTCCCTGGGTGTTACAAGGTGGCTTGGCCCAAGGACCACTTAGGGTAAGTGTTGGGCCCATAGAGCCCATTCGATGGGTTTCAGGGGGTGCACTGTCTTTAACAGTGTATTTGACCAGGCCTTGTAACAAAGGCCGGGCCGAACCCATGTGGCTGATGTGTAGATCAATGCTTGGGTGCCACGCCATACAAGGAAGCCCAACTGGACAGCAGTTAGGAAGGTTAAGTGAGCACATAAGCTTAATGGGCCTAAAGCCCATTTCGAACTGGGCTATTTATTTAGTTAATTAAAGGGGCAAATTCTGAGATGGATTAGCAGATAGGATAGGGTCTTAATCCTATCCACTCAGAGAGTCCAGATCTGAATGTGATTCAGATATAGAAACCTCTTAATGGGATTAGGAGAAAGCTAATCTAATCTGTAGATAAGATAAGGGTTTATCCTTATCACTAGAAGAGAAGGCTGATCCAAATATGATTTGGATAAGCAGCTCCTAATGGGATTAGGTGCTGATCTTTTGAGTTAACAAAAGGAAGGAAGGGGGCGGCAGCCTTTGGAATAGATACATTAGATCCTCTTTAGTGCTGAAATCAAGAAGAGAGAATTCTGCACCCTGCGAATACTCTCTTGCCGCCTCCCTGTTCTTGTCGCCCTGTTTGCCAGTTCGATCTCCAGTTGTGGGAGAAGTCAAGATTGGATCTTGACATCAGTTCTTTGAGAAAGGATTGAAAAGGAAGCTGTGCTCACGTACCATTCTACTGATTCTTGCGAAGGACAGAGTTCTTGGGGAAGAACACTGCTGATTCTGCTCCATCCTGCACTGCACCATCTTCAGTGGGAGTAGTCTTTGGATCATTCCTTGGGCGTGAACACCTTCATTGGGAGATATTACTTCTCTGTATTAGGTATAATTCTCTCATATTCCTTTTGGTTCAGATCTGGTTCAGTTTAAGGTTCAAGAATGATCCTTGAAAATAAGATTTTCTAAATAGGGAAGGTGATTCCCAGTTGAAGGGAGAGAAAAATTTTTGAAATTCACCCTTATTCCGCAATCTTTGGGCGTCCATGGGATGGATCTCTCATCCCTTCAGTGGTATCAGAGCCAGGTTCAAATCTTGAACCATTCTGTTTCAGATCTGAACCTGCGCAATTAGGGAGAAGGCATTCTACCCAATTTGCGCAGATATGGTTTTTGGGAAATTTGTTCCCAAAACAGATGGGCGAATAATCTGAAATTAATTTTAAATAAATCTGATTATTATTTAGAATTGTTCTTTATAATTTTCTTGATTTATGGGCTGTTCATACAAGAGGAGATCGAATTCTTGGTTTGCGCAGGGAACCTGCTATTTTGTAAATTGGAAGATATTCCTAATGTATGCTAAGATGTGCATATGGGGCACATTTTGTGAGGCATAGGTGCGAACTCAATATGTAGCATATGAATTGATATTATTTTTAATCTCTCTCCTCCTCTTTGGGAAAAACCATCTAGGGGGAATTCTTTTTTTTTGGATTTTGAGAGAGGGAAAGTTGGTCAATATTTTAGTTTTCATGGACCAAGAATCTCATGTTCATTTTTCAGATTAATGTGAGGATTAGGGAAAGTTTATTTTTCTGGGTATCAACTCTTGGGTGGGTAAATAACTTTCCCACCTAGGAGGAAAGTTGCTAACACTTGAATGGGACAAAAATGACCCTTTTAATAATGAATTTTTATGACTAAAATGGTCATTACCTTATTTATTTGAGAAATAAAAGAACATGGATAAATGCACTTACCCAGGTAAGTGTTTAGGGATGGCAATATCATGAGAATTTTCGGGAATCCGACTCGTCTCAACCCTAATAGGATCTGTTTATCAAAGCCCTATAGGGTTTGGGATTTTAGATTAAAACCCTAAAGGGTTTGGGACGGGTTTGGGTTTTGACTTTAGGGTATCCGATACCCGATATCATGCACAAATTTATAAGTTTTAAGTACTAAGATAATTATTCTATTATTAATATTTTACTTGTATAAATTTCATGGGATTAAAATCATCATTTGATGTAAATTTGGATTTGATAGATTGTTTATTTCATTTAGTTATAAAATGCTAATTTTAAATATTATTTCTTTTAATTTTTATTTGGAATTGTTAATCATATATATGTATTGATTGTTTTGATGAACACAAAATTTAATAAAACCTATTTTATTTCATTAAATAACATAATAGGCGAGATGGCTAAGTGGCTTAAAGTATTGCTAAGAGATTTGGTGCTAGCATTTATTGATTCGGGTTTAATTCACATTATAGGCATTAATATACTTTTTTTAGTAGAAAACATTGGGTCTGGGGGTTTAACGGGTGGGACGGGTCGGGACGATGATAACTCTGTATTTTGATGCCTTAAGGGCATCATTTTAGGGGTATTTTAGACCTTAGACTGATTAATCTGTACCATTTTTTTGGTCAAATTCAATGTTGTGACCTCTGAGGGTCCCTGTGCAAATTCTGGGTAAAAACTGGGAAATTTACAGAGTTTTATGCAGATTTTGAGAAGCTGGTGAGAATTCCAACTGAGAGAGGGGGTGCTTTTGTGAAAAACTGAGCACAGGAAGGCGCCTCCTATTTGCTAAACCTAGAAAGACGCCCCTCCTACTATATTAGCATACTCCTCTCTCATTTTCACTCTTGCCGTAGGATCTCTCTAGTTTAATCCTAACCCTCCATTCCTAAACCTTAGGGGTGCCCATTTTTGCACAAACCCACTAGCCGCCCCTCTCTTTCTAATCCTAGTTTTGTCCACCATTCTCTATGAAAAGGACCCCAAGGGCCCTGGAGAAGGGGTTGGTTAGCCCAGTTCACAAGGCTAAGGATTCTTGAGGGGTTCAAGTGTTATAGGAAGGATGACGCCCAGTTCTTGTTAGGAGGGGTTCTTGCAAGCAGTTCGTCCAACCTACAACTACCGCCACTGGAGCTGATCCACCATTTTTATTTTGTTTTATTTTCTTTTTTTTGTTATTCAGTTTTCTAGCAATTTAATTTCTGCAATTTTCGATTTTGGTTTGATTTAATTTCTGCTTTTTCTTTGTCTTTTGCATATCTGAATTTGCCCAATTCAAGGCTAAGGTGTCTCGAGGGGTTCAAGGGCTAAACGAAGGAGGAATGACTTGCAGTTTGTCTTCCCGGAAAGCTACCGCCACTAGATCCAAATTTCAGCATATTTTTATTTATTTTCTTATTAATTTCAATTTTATTTAATTTCTTGTCTTTTTCAATTCTGAATATTTAATTTCTACTTCAATAAATTTTATTTTCTTATTTTCTGCAAATCCCAAATCTGTTTTCTTTTTCTTATTTGTCTAGAACAAAATGATAATTTTTAACCTTGCTTCCCTGAGGATTCGACCCCTTCCTCACCACTAAACTACGTTCTTTATTTAGTTTTGAGGATAGGAAAAAATATAAATTATTAAATTGGTGTTCCGGGTGTTTGATGACGCATCCCGGAGCGCACCAAGTTTTTGGTGTCGTTGCTGGGGAAGCAATGCATTGAAAATTTTTATTTCTTTGTTTCAGATTCTTTTACATAATTTTTTTTATTTCGTTAGTTTTATGATCTTTGGAAATAAAACTCTCATATTTCTTCTTTTTTTTCGTAGGATGTAGCAGCCAAAGGCGGGGTGCTGGAACACTGCCGAATTGCGCACAAAAAAAAAAAAGAAAAGGAAAATATTGGGTAGCGATTCAGGTGTGATCGCCCCAACTTATTTCTGATTTTTCTTTTTATTTTTGAATTTATCTTTGTAGAATAGTGTTTTCGAATCTTTGGTTATTTAGTTTTATTTTTATTTGTTAATAGACTCGGTCATATATTTTTTGGATTATTTTTTTTTCTTTTGTTTCGTCCTTAGATCTAGTTAGTTATCTGTTTATTTCTGTATTTGCATGAGTTTCGTTTTTTTTCATTTCAAAATTAATTATTCCTGTATTTTTTTTGTGTCTTTAATTCTTGCTTGGTGTGAGTTTAGTTTTAAGAATAGTTATTTCTGTTTTTCTTTTATTTCTGATTTAAGCAGGTGCGATTTATTGTTTATTTCTAGTTAGGTGCAATTTCATTTTTAGGATTAATAGTTGTGCTTTTCAGTTTTAGATTAGTAGTCCTTTTAGTTTTGTTGATCCCGAATAAACTAAGTGTTTCTCTTTTTTTTTTTTTGTTTATTTCTGTTAAAAGTCAGGTTAGCGATTTTTTGCGTTTCTTTAATTCTAAATTAATAGGTGTGAGTTATTTTTTTCTTAGATCTTGTTTTTATTTTTGTTTCAATTCTTGAGCGAATTCGATTTCTGTTAGGATTATTAGATTCTGTTTTTTTCTTTATTTTTATATTAGAAACTCACTTCATTTCTTTGATTTTTTATTGCTGCATATTCTTATTTTTTATTTTCTTTTTAATCCTTAGAGTAGCGATCTCCCTTGTTAGTATTTATTTCTGTAGTTGTTAATTCATTTTTTTACCATAATTAAACATTTTATTTTCTGTTTGCTGTAATTAATTGTTGCTTTACTTAATTACCCCTTTAATTAATTAGTTATTTAGTTGAGTAATTAATTGTTAATTAGGAAATTATTCAAAAATTTGAATTTGAGTTTAAATTTCAAAATTTGAATCTAAATCTGAATTTAAATTTGAATTTAAATTTCAAAATTTAAATTTCAATTTTTGAATTTCAAAAAAAAATAATATTTTAAATTTTTTTGCATTTGCCTTCCAACATTTAGGGTTTGATATGTTCTTGAGCATGCATCATATATGATTATTTAATTGCTGAAGTCATTTTATTAGTTGTTAATGTGTTAGGGTTCTTCATTTTTTAATTGCTCTCTTTGCTGAATTAATTTGTTTTATTATTTTATTGTTGAATTGCATATTAGAGATAATTGTTCATACATTGTAATTAGTTGCATTTATTTTGTTTATTGTGTCTTTCTATTAATCCATTTAAGGGCAATCCAATTTAAATAAGATAAGGTGGGGGTTTCATCACCCTTCCTTGGCTCAAAAACCACCACCCTTTCACGTACGGTTCACCTTAAATCTTAATTTAAAATTTGGATAGCAAGATCTTTTATGAGGCCCCACACATTTGGTTCAAAAGTGTGCTGAATTTTAGGGAAGCTTGTAATTATTTTCTATAACCGGCGGTTGGTGTTTAAGGAAAGAGGTTAACTGGCTAAGCTTAAGTGGGTTTTGTGGTTACTTAATAAAGTCTTTGCAAGAGCAATGGGAGCCTTCCATATCCCCCACCTCTTACCTGGCTAACCAAAAGAAGTGGTATAATTCTAAATGAACGTAAGAGGATTCACATTGGTTGAACTACTAGTTTAGAAAACCTTAGTTTAGCTCCTAGGTCGTGTGTTTTACTTGTTTGTGCTTAATAAAAAAAAAATTAAACAAAATAAAATGAATACAATGGCCGGAGTTTGTGGAATGAAAAACTACTTCCAACTTAAGACACGGATAGATTGGAACCATGTGTCTCAACAACTGGATAAGATTAATGGGATGGCCCAAAGTATTGATAAAGTCCTTCCATTTTGTCAACAAATTGGCTCATACCCAACCTTGTCATCCTACCCAACATGTTCCATCTATGCAATCCCGACCCATCATGTTAGCCAGTGCCCTGCGGCGGGCCCATGTTAACCAGCCATTCCAAAGCAAGTACATGCAGCTGACAGATTTTTCCAACCCAATGCTAACCCATTCTTTCGCCCATATGACCCTGTGTGGGAAAATCAGCCCAACTTTGCTTATTGGGCCCAAGCCCAAGAAACCACCATGCCAGATGTGCACTATCAATTGTCTAAGCTCAGACTCACAGTGAGTATAATGATTACCTTGGGACTCAACCGGCTCAGCCATGTCAAACCTACCCTCAGCCCTATCAAACCGATTTGCTTGATGATCTACAGTTCCAACAGCTGATCTTAGCTCAGTAGTTGTCCATCGCTAGATTAGAGAGCCAAATAAGACAGCTAACTGAAGCCAATGCGATGAGAGAAGTAGGACAACTACCAAGTCAACCAGTTGCGAATCCTCGAAAACAACCACCGGGTTTTCCTCCACAGTAGATTCAACCACCTCCTAAGAACCTTCAGTTTGAAAATGCTAAGGCTATTTGACCTTAAGGAGTGGGAGGATTTTAGAGGACCCATATGAGAAAAAGAAATTTGAAAACATCTGTGAAAAAGAAAATGAGCAAAAAGACCATAAGGAGGGGGGGAGGGGAGAAAAAGGAAAGGAAAATTTAGAAAAATAATGCATAGTGAACCGACCTGTAGTTTCCTTTCCAACCGCACTCACAGCTTTCACCGCCATTGTTCATCGTCTTCTTCGTTGAGCTGCAGAAACGTTTCTTCGTGTCTTCCAGCAACATCTCTCCATCTTGGCCTCCCCCACTCTCTTTCTTTTTGCTTCATCTTCTTTACCTTTTCCTATCATTGTTCACTCCCTCTTGCTCTATTCGTTGCTGCTCTCTCTATGAGAACATAACATCTAGTTGGTGGTGGAACTCCCATTTTCTATTAGATTTGGTGAGAGTTTCATCATCTTTAGCATCGTTTCCCCTCTCTTCTCTAGTTCTCCACAGTACCTTTTGCTCTTATCATTCTAGCAGCTATCTGAGATCCCCCCATTTCATGAACTTTTCATTGAGTCAAACAATTTGCAGAAACCATCATCTATTTGTTTACGCACAGAAGGTGGAAGCAGATTCGATCGTTTTTCCCTTGCACATCATAGATCCTGATTAATATACGTTGAGCACATCAAACTCTTCTGGATCTCCTGTTCACAACCAGGATATCACTTAGGTAATATGAACTGAACTCTTTCTTTGTTTGCTTTGGTAGTGAGGGTTTGAGGTTGGGGAACAGATCGATGGAGTAGGTTCCATCGGACTCATTCTTGTAAATATCCTCAACCTAATACGACCTGAAATCCGATGTCTGTCCTCATGCGTAGTTAGATTTGAATGTAGCATCGATAGTGATTGGGTTTTATTATTCTTCTCCTTTTCTTTACCTTTTTTGTGTTTTACTTTTGAAGATCAACTCTCTCATGTTGAATACTACTGATTATATGATTACTAGCGAGGGGTGCCCGTGCTCAACACGGGTGATTAATACCGAGTAATTGGGAGAGTGAATAATGAAGAAAAAGAAGAAATAGAGAAACTACCCACTAATGCCATTTATATTCCATGCATGTCATGAAAATACAATAAATGGATAAATGCAATAAACAATGTTACTCCTCTTTCTAGAAACTATATATTCTGGAATTGGTCCTCCTATTTTTCTTGATTAATAATCTGAAATTGATATTTTAATGGTTTTGAAACCCAAATTCTAGCTTCAAATATCATGGTAAGAATTCAAAATGTATTCATGCACTTATGCATGTGTAGATGGTCCATGAGAAACAGAAAAGAAAGGAATGTAAACTTTCATTGGCTATTTTAAAGTGTTGGTAGCATGTTGCGTTTACCTATAACTATATAAAGCATGCTATTTTTTCTTTTTTTAGGGAGGTGTTTAATCTTCTAATCCATGTTAGGCGTTAGAACCAGTTAGGTGACTAGTTCCGTTTTACCCTAGAACCGTTATTTCCCCTAAAATCGTTGATTTGATCAGTAAACCACTGGCCCGAGTAGTCGAACCATTTGAACCATTCAACAGTTTGGCTAGTTTTTATTTTTTTATTTTTTGTTAGAACAAGTTGTCTATTTGGTTCGAACGGTTAGATTTTTCGATCCAGGAACCAAACCCCTGACCGGTTCATTGTCTGGTTCGGTTTTAAAAACCTTGCTTTCTTAAGGTTCGATTTGCAAGGGATTGGAGCACAAGTATGTATCTATTTCTTTCTTATTTCATTTTCTTCTTATATATATATATATATATATATATATATATATATATATATATATTAAAGGAAAATCTATTGCCATTTGGCAAAATGGGAGACCACCCCTTTCCCATTAATATGTACTAGCGGAGGGGCCCTGCTTTGTAGGGGCTGGAATGGAACCATCGACCCGTTGACCCAATCCCTGACCAAAAATCATTGAATTGGTCAATGACCCATTGACCCGAGTGGTCGAAACATCGACCCATTGACCTGTTCAATGGTTTTTGGCTATTTTTTTACTTTTTTAATTGGGAACTGATGAAGGAATATTTGGCCCGACCTCACAGTTATGCGACACGTGGCAAAAGCAATAGCTTGGCACAAAAGCAAGCCTAAGGCACGAACACCAAGGGGAAAAACCAGCGGACCGAACTCCCTACTGGGGGCCCGAACTCACCCTTGGCCCCAAACCGGAAAGTAATCCAAACTGGCCCACCTTGCAACAGTTCGGGACATGCCTCGCCGAACTGACCTACCTTGTAACAGTTCAGGATATACCTCGCCGAACTGGCCTTGTAACAGTTCGGGATACACCTTGCCGAATTGGCCTGCCTTGCAGCAGTTTGGGATACACCTCACCAACTGACCTGCCTTGCAACAGTTCGGGATACACCTCGCCGAACTGGCCTGCCTTGCAACAGTTCAAGATACACCTCGCCGAACTGGCCTGCCTTGTAACAGCTCGGGGTACCCCTCGCCGAACTGACCTGCCCTATGCATACCACCGAACTCAAGACTGCCTCGCTCACCACTCGACATCACCTTCAGGGCACCAAAACCAAACAAATCGTACTATGCCTGACACTGAGGAAGTCCGTACCCGAGGGCGCCGCACCTGACTGACTTGGGATCTGACGCTTGACGGCCGCACTCCAAACGGCCACCTTCCACCACCACCTGACACCGCCATCTCCGGTTAGAGAGACGATTAAGCAGTGACGGTTCTGTCCCAACAGAAAAGGACGATGGCCAAATTGACAGACGCAAGGGTAATCATACCCGACCTGACAAGGGCCTCAGAGCGAGTGCGCGAAGTGATTATAAGAGCCCCCTACCCCCAACAAACAAGGTATGTGAACTTTGCGCCATCTGGTCTACACTTTGCCTTTGAGAGATTACTGACTTGAGCTTCGAAGTTATCACACCGGGTTCCCCCGGAGTACTCTCATTTTTCCCGTTTCAGGCTCCCCGACGCTCTAGCTCAAAGGCGAGTTCGTTGACAGCTAAGACCGACCGGATTGCGCTCCATCAATTGGCGCCGTCTGTGGGAACACTTCTAAAAGCCTCCCTCTAAATCTCTTTTACCTACCCTTCTTTCAAAAACTCCAACATCCACTCCAACACCGAAATGGCCTCCTCCAGCAGTGCAGGACGTGGAACCGAAACAGCCACTACTGGAAAGCAACTTCATGCTTTGGTGGTGTGCATTGGGCAGTTCACCATCCCCCTTTCAGTGGATGGGATCCCAAGTTTGAATGTGCCACATGCGGTGGCACCTTTGAACACTCCCTCGCTGAACATCCCTCTCCCACTCCCCATCGAAACGAACTTTGCGGAACCAACTGTTGTCCCACTGGCAGCCCGCCAAAACTAGATAGATGATATGATGCAATGCATGTGGGCAATGCAGGCCCAAATGCAGCAATTCCAACAGCACCAACTCCAGCAACACCAGGTGTTGCACCACCTCTCCCAACACCATTATCAACAACAATTCCCGCAGCTACCCTTGAACCAGCCGCTCCCCCCCCTGGCACCCTGTTTCAAAGCCAGTCAAGGCCTCCTCCCAAGGTGGACGACCTCACCAAGGAGAGGCTTCCTGACCGCAGAACCCCCCTAACAGTTAGGCCTCATCCCCGGGCTGAAAGCAAAGAAAGATCACCCCCGCCTCGTAGCCCGCGGGTGGGTCAAGAACGTCGCCAACAAAGTCACCTCGGCACTCCAAGCCCGAGTTCCCACTCACAGAGAACCGCTTCAACACCTTAGCAGTAGGCCAGCAATCCGGGCCCATCAAGCTTGGCAACACAGAGGCAAGTAGCGCCAACACCATGCCCAATCAAAGAAGGCACCGGCGAAGTCGCCAAACTGCTACCCGCGTGCTACCCAAGCTCAGAGGCAAGAAAGAAACGAGCTCGGGCGAGGTAAAAACCGTCCCCATTCTCTCAGTTCCTTCCCCCTTTCAACAGAACTTTTGGCAGTCCCCTTGCCTAGAGATTTCAAACTTCCTTCTCTGGACAAGTATGATGGGTCCTTTGACCCCAACGACCACGTCGACGCGTTTCAGTCACAAATGCACCTCGCTAGGGCAAGCAAGTCGTGCATGTGCGTGGCCTTCACCACTAGCTTCAGAGGGGTGGTCCGCACCTGGTACCGGAACCTAGCTTCCGGGTCAATAAAAAGCTGGCCCCAGTTTGTGCAGATCTTCACTGCGCACTTTGTTACCAGCAAAAGGTGTCCCAAAACCGAGGAAAGTATCTTCGGGGTGATCCAAAGAGAGTGAGAACCCATCCGGAGCTACATCAAACGGTTCAATGAAGCATGTTTGCAGATCCCTCGGTTAGACCCTGCGGTACAGCTCGCCGCGGCCAAAAGAGGAGTGACTCACAAAGAGTTCAAATGGCACATGGTAGACAGCCAGCCAGCAACCGTGGCCGACTTCCTCAAGCTCGCGGACAAGTTTATGAGAACAGAGGAAGAGATCAACCAGAAAAACAAAGGCGGGATTGAAAAAAGAAAAAGAGAAGGCGAGCCCTCCAACCCTGATGACAGAAGAGGCCATAACCGAGAGGCAAAGCCAAGCCAGCCATCCCGAGCTCCCCTAGCAGTTCGGATGGATTACACGCCATTGAACACAAGGCGGACCGAGATCCTGATGACGATCAAGGATGCCCCTTACGTAAAGTGGCCACCTCGCTTCAAGAGCAACCCCAACGAGAGGAACAAAAATTTATATTGTAGTTTTCAAAAAGATCACGGTCATAGCATCGAGCAATGTAATAATCTCCGCAACGAGATAGAAGGACTCATCCGTCGCGGGTCGGCAAGGGGAACACGGGAAGGATGTCCCCGAGCCAAGCAACAGACCGGCCGAAACCTTGCAGCGACCTCCCCCAGAAGAAAGGCCAGTCCGGGGAACCATCCACGTGATAGTGAGCGGTTCGGTGGTGGCAGGATGCACTTCGGCGATAGCAAGGACGTCAGTTCGCGAAGTAGCCCGAGAGGAGCAGAACCCTCCCAAGAGGCCGAAGAAGGAAGAACCGATCTTTTTTACAGAAGACGACGCGCGAGGTGTTCATTACCCCCACGACGACGCTCTCGTCATAAAGCTAACGATCAGCGACTTCGAAGTCCGGCGCGTACTGGTAGACTCAGGCAGTTCGGCGGACATACTATTCAAATCGGCGTTTGACCAGTTGCAGTTGCAGAAAAGCGATTTGAAACCCACTCACACTCCTCTGGTAGGCTTTAGCGGAGAGGAAGACAGGCCCTTGGGAAAAATAACAGTACCTGTGGAAGTCGGCACATGGCCGTGCACGGTAAGACTCAACCACGATTTCCTGGTGGTCGCGACCCCCTCCCCATACAATGCCATAATAGCGTGACCAATTACGCATATTCTGCGTGCAGTGGTCTCCACCTATTATCTGGCAATGAAGTTCCCCACGGGCTTCGGTGTGGGGGTAGCGCGGGGCGACCAACTTGAGTCCCACAAATGCTATGTTGCCGCCCTGAAGGGAAAAACCAAGGCAGCCGACGATCTCGAACTAGAGCGACCTGCGGAGCAGGGCGAGGAACGAGCTTCGCCCACTGAGGAAACAGTCGCAGTCTCGGCCTCGGCTATAGATCCGGCGCGAACACTACAGATCGGTGTCTCCATCAACGAGCCTTTGCGAACTGAACTGGTGAGTTTCTTACTCCAAAATTTAGACATTTTTGCATGGTCCGCGGCAGATATGCCCGGTATTGACCCCGGCCTTATAACTCACAAGCTTAACACTGACCCTGTAGTCAGACCCATTAGACAGAAGAAACGCAACTTAGCCCCGGAGCGCTGGAGGGCAGTCGACGAAGAAGTTGAAAAGCTCCTCGCAACGGACTTCATAAGGGAAGTTCATTACCCGAGCTGGGTAGCCAACCCAGTGCTGGTGAAAAAAGCCAACGGCAAGTGGCGCATGTGCATCGACTACACCGACCTGAACCAAGCTTGCCCAAAAGACTGCTTCCCCCTGCCCCGAATTGACCGCCTGGTGGACGCGACCTCGGGACACGAGCTGCTAAACTTCTTGGATGCCTACTCAGGCTACAACCAGATTAAGATGGACTAGTCTGACCAAGAAAAAACCAGCTTCATTACCGAGTTCGGCCTGTACTGTTACAAGGTCATGCCCTTCGGGCTAAAGAATGCTGGTGCGACCTTTCAAAGACTTGTAAATAAACTTTTTCGGCTTTTAATTGGCACGAAAATCGAATGTTATGTAGACGACGTGGTCGTCAAAACACAGTTTTTGCGAGAATTAATAAAAGACTTGGATTATGTCTTCCAAATTCTGTGTCAGTATAACATGAGACTAAACCCAAACAAGTGTGTCTTCGGTGTCACCTCGGGTAATTTCCTAGGGTACATTGTCAACAGGCGCAACATTGAGGCCAACCCGGACAAAATAAAGGCCATCCTTGATATGAGACCACCTCGGAAAGTAAAAGAAATTCAAAGGCTAAACGGCCGCATAGCCGCTCTGAGCCACTTCATGTCCAAGTCGGCAGAACGCTGCCTGCCTTTCTTCAAGGCAATCAAAGGCAAAGGGTTCGAATGGACCCGAGATTGCCAGCTCGCGTTCGACGAGCTAAAGACTTACCTCGCCACTGTACCAACCTTAGCCAGACCCGAGGAGGGCGAGGTCTTAGAACTGTACCTCTCAGCGAGCGACGAAGTGGTCAGTTCAGTATTAGTAAAACAAGTAGATCGGGTCCAGCAGCCCATCTATTACATTAGTAAAATTTTGCAGGGAGCGGAAACAAGGTACCCGCAGATAGAAAAAATTGCCTATGCACTGGTGATATGAGCTCGGAAACTCCGTCCGTACTTCCAAGCTCACACCGTCGTTGTCTTAACCGACAAACCCCTAAGACAAGTTTTGCTGAAGCCCGAGGTCTCCGGTAGGCTGACGAAGTGGGCCATCGAACTCAGCGAGTACGATCTCTAGTACAAACCACGGACCGCAATTAAGGCCCAAGCTTTGGCAGATTTTATCGCCGAGTGCACTTTCAGCCACGAAGCCCCACAGGTTGAGCCCGAGGTCCCCAGTTCGGGCGAACCTGAAGCTCCCGAGCCGATAGAGTCTGAACCCCGTGAAGTAGCAGCCAGTGTGGCATCTCTCCTGGTCAAGCAAAACGTGAACTGGGATGAGGAGCCCTGGATCCTTCATGTGGATGGTTCCTCAAACCAGCAAGGCAGCGGGGCTGGAATAGTCTTATGCGGCCCAGGAGGCACAAAATTAGAATACGCACTACGCTTTGAATTCACGGCATCCAACAACGAGGTAGAGTACGAAGCACTGATAGACGGGCTGAACCTAGCGCGAAAGGTAAAGGCAAAGCGCCTGGTCATCTGCAGCGATTCCCAGCTCGTGGTCAACCAAGTTACGGGCGAGTATGAAGCACGCGAGCTCTCCATGATCGCATATTTGGCGAAAGTAAAAGAGGCCCTACTCAATTTCCAGTCACACTTCATCAGGCAAATCCCGAGGTCAGAGAACATTGAGGCCGACGCTCTGTCCTGGTTAGCCAGCACGAGTCACAACAACATGAGAACCGTGTACATAGAGGATTTACCTCGGCATAGTATTCTCAGGGGGGCAGAGGAGGTCGCTCCTGTCCTTGAAGCAGAGCCGAGCTGGATCGACCAACTCGCGAGCCTCTTGATAGACGGAACCCTCCCTGCAGAATGCAATGCGGCCAAGAGGGTGCAGCGCCAGGCAGACAAATACGTCATAATAGACGACAGTTATACCGACGGTCCTACACGCTCCCCTACTTGCGTTGCCTGCGACCTGCCGAAGCCGAGTTCGCACTCCGCGACACTCATGAAGGCCTATGCGGCGGACACTTGGGGGGCAGATCACTCGCTCAAAAAGCACTTCGACAAGGATACTACTAGCCAACGATGAAGGCAGAAGCTGTCGAGCTCGTCAGAAAATGTGACAAGTGTCAAAAGCACGCCAATATCCACCATCAGCCTGCTTCCGACCTCAAATACCTCGCCAGCCCGTGGCCCTTTGCACAATGGGGCATCGACCTCCTAGGGCCATTCCCGCTAGCAACAGGTGCAAGAAAATTCCTAGTTGTTGTAGTAGATTACTTCACCAAGTGGATAGAAGCCGAACCTCTAGCAACTGTTACGACCCGAAACATACAGAACTTCTTTTGGAAGTATGTAGTATGTCATTTCGGGTTACCTCGGGTACTAATTTCCGATAACGGCAAGCGGTTCGAGGATATCAAATTCCAAGAGTGGTGCTAGAACATGGGGATTCAGCAAAACTTCACATCAATCATGCACCCGCAGGCAAATGGTCAGACGGAAGTAATGAACCGAGCCATCCTGCGTAGACTAAAAGCACGTCTAGATCGAGCTAAGGGATTGTGGGTGGAAGAGCTACCAAGTGTCTTATGGGCTCACCGAACTACAGAAAAAACCGCCACGGGAGAAACCCCCTTCAACCTCACCTACGACACTAAAGCAGTGATCCCGGCGGAAATCGAAATACCAACACTGCGACTAGAAACATATGACAATCGGACAAATGGAGATGAGTTACGTACCAACCTTGACCTACTAGACGAGGTAAGGGACCTCGCGCACATCCGGACAGTGGCCTACCAGCAGCAGGTAGCTCGCTACTACAATGCCAGAGTAAAGCAATGAAGCTTCTGAGTCGGCAACCTGGTCCTTCGTAAGATTATGGTGCTCGAACCCGGCATGGGCAAACTTGGACCAAACTGGGAAGGGCCCTATAAAGTAAAGAGAGCACTCGGGGGTGCATACGTGCTCGAAACCTTTGAAGGCAAACAAGTACCTCGAGTGTGGAACATCGTGAACTTAAGGCGATACTACCTATAAACCGCCAAGCGAAGTGGACGAAATCACTATAAGGTCCTATGGGCCACGATGCAAAGCCAAGAGGAACCTCAACGTAAACAAGCAAAGAAATGTCGGGCATATTATCAGCTCGACAAAAAATCAGTTCGCTGCAAAAGCCTTCGCGGATAAACAGGTCACGGAAAACAATAACCCGGACAAGTGGCATATTATCAGTTCGACAAAGAATCAGTTCGGGAAAAAGGAACACTTGGGCAAAAAGATTATCTATTCCGTTGCAAGAAACAGGAGTACATTGGCCATCATAAGGCACTTCAAAAAAAAAAAAAGAGGATTATCTTTACATGCCCGGAGCTACTTCTTCGCCATCAGAAGGCAATTCGACAACACCCGAAAGCCCTACCTCTCCTTCAGAGTCCGGCTCGCCATCGGCAGCATTGGCCATCTCCTGGGTTATACGCGAAGTGGATATGGCACTAACATCGAGGTCGGGGTACGTGTTCCGGATCATCCACCGGCTTAGCTTGAACCCCCTTCTGTAAGAATCCACCATCAGATCATCAAAACGCGAAGAGGCAATATAGTCTTCAACGACCTTTTTCTTGGCGTCTTCAATGCCTTGGGAAAAAATCTACGTTTTCTCCTTGATGTCCTTCTGAAGATATTCGACTTGATGCTGCAAGTCCAACTTCAAGTCCGCCATGTGCTTGACGACTACTCCCATGGCCTCGACATACGCTGAGACCTCGCCTGCTGGCCATGGCGACGCGAGCAGCCTCTTCAGCAGCATAAGCGACCGCCTCAGCAGCTCGGGTATTCGCCTCTGCAGCACGGAAAGCCTCTTCAGCAGCATGGGCGGCAGCCTCAGCAGCTCGCACCTGTTGCGAGCTCCTCTCCACTTGGGCGGCTAAGGCGTGAATTGAAGAATTCACCTACCAAAAGAAACAAGTGAGCAATAACAGCAAAAGCAATAGAAAATGAAAAGGCATACGAAATCTGACTTACCACCATAGCATGTGTTACGGCGCGGCAGGTGACATGGTTCAAAGGAAGATCGGTCCACGCCGCGATCTCCTCGGGGAAAGTAGCCTCCTTACTCTTCTGAAGAGCGTAGTTCGGCATCAACACGCTCCTGAACTCCCCTTGAGCTCCCGAACCTGAGGGCCCAGCCCGCGTTTGAGCGGACCCAGAGTGAGCAGGAGCACTGGAGTATGCAGGAGCGCCCGTATAAGTAGTCTCAGCGCAAGGCACCTCGGCAGCTTCATGCATCGGTGGAGCCACCTCGGGCTCCCTGGGCAGATCCTCCGGCGTGTGGCCTAGAACTTGAGGCTCCTCATCCGAGGGCAGCTCGGTACGAGTTTGCTTGGTGACCCGCTTCCTCCTCTTCATACCTTGGAACATACGCCCCCCACGAGTTCTCTCCGCGTCCATCACACCTGTAGAAACGAGTTCGACATCAGAAAAAATGAAGGAACAAAGCAAGCAAGAAACCGCAGAACTAGAAACCTACTCGAGCTCAGGCCGGCTGCAATAAGCTTGGCCTCCGTTAAGTACTGATGGCACTTTAAACCTTGCCATGCCCATTGCCGAAGGCCCTTCACCGTCTCTTTGTCGAGACTAACACCTGAATCAGGAGCGGCCTCACCCCACCCGGTCTGAAAGGGTCATCCTTGTGCACTTCGCACACCGAAGTAGTCCCGCTTCCAAGCCGGGACCTTATTAGGAAGATCGTGTAGAAGCTTAAAGCCCTGGCGAGGAGAAAGGTAATACGCCCGTCTTCCCCCAGGAAGAGAACCCGCCTATCTCTTGAACATCAAGATGGAGGAGAATATCTCTAAGTCTAAAGGGAAATTTTGCTCGCAAAAAAGGGAGACTGTCCCCACCAGGTTCCGAATAGAGTTCGGATGAAGCTGGCCAATGGTGAAACCAAAGTGGTCTATGGCTTCGACGAGAAGGGGGTGGAAAGGAAGTCGCAACCCCGTAGCGAGCTACTCTTGAAAGATCACGATCTCATCAGGACCGTGTTCCCAAGGAAAGCTACCCGAAGGAATAAAATATGTATCCCCCCCCAGGTAGATTGTAAGACATAAGTATAGATTGAAGCCCCTCAGGCATCATGGTTGAGGGACTAAACCTGTCTAGCATCCGACCTCGGCGAGAGGTAGACGCCAAACTGCCCGAAGCGGCTCGGCCTACTGGTTCATAGTCCTCAAGTTCCACCTCAGGATCACTGAGGCAGTCGGGGGATATGGCTCGGTTTGTAGAACCTACGTCAGTCCTACTTGAAGAGTCGTCTGAGCTATCAAAGCTAGACATTGAGGAAAAGAGGTGGATTCAGGAAGGTACTCACCGGAAGAAAGTTTTGAAGGCTCCGGAGACGGGGACAAGCCAAAAAACCTTAGAGGCTATGTAACCAGCCTAGGCACGAGCTGAAAAAACTTGGACGCGAGCTGAAAAGTTGGACCTGAGCTCAATAGGCAAACCGCAGAATTGACAAATCGACTGGGGTCCCTCACTATTTATAGCTACAGTAACCAAGAACCGACCGTGCAGATCAAAGACGATTCGACGACCCACATTCGTGCTCACCGCACGTCCCCTGAGGTTGAGACGTGATTGGTGCACGTCTTTCCAAAAAAAGCGAAACGTCAGCGCACGTCTTTTTGAAACCGACGTCGCGCCGACGCACGTCTTTCTAAAACTGACCACGCCACACGTCTCCCTGACAACTGCCAGCGCACGTCCGGCAGTGGCGCGCTTTTTTCAAATTTAAATGACCCGTTGTCATGTCCCAGCGGTGCGAACTTCGAAATTTAAAACGCGCGCTGTCACGACCATCAACATTTATGAGCAGTAGGCACGATTCCCTCCTTCTCGGAACCGAAGAACCCTGGCAAAAGCAACTCGCACAATCAAGATTCGAAGGACGGGACAAATCCACTTACCCCCTCGCAAAATTCCCCGCACCAAGGCAAGACCCTTGGTGCGAGGAGTGGGGGGCAATTGATGAAGGAAGATTTGGCCCGACCTAACAGTTATGTGACACATGTGAAAAGCAATAGCTCGGCACAAAAGCAAGCCTAAGGCGCGAACACCAAGGGGAAAAACCAGCGGACCGAACTCCCTACTGGGGGCCAGAACTCACCCTTGGCCCCAAACTGGAAAGTAATCCAAACTGGCCCACCTTGCAATAGTTCGGGACATGCCTCGCTGAACTGACCAACCTTGTAACAATTCGGGATATACCTCGCCGAGCTGGCCTTGTAACCGTTCGGGATACACCTCGCCGAACTGGCCTGCCTTGCAACAGTTCGGGATACACCTCGCCGAACTGGCCTGCCTTGCAATAGTTCGGGATACACCTCGTCGAACTGGCCTGCCTTGCAACAGTTCGGGACACACCTCGCCGAACTGGCCTGCCTTGTAACAGTTCGGGGTACCCCTCGCCGAACTGACCTGCCCTATGCCTACCTCCGAACTCAAGACCGCCTCGCTCACCACTCCATATCACCTTCTGGGCACCAAAACCAAACAAATCATACTATGCCTGACATTGAGGAAGTCCGTACCCCAGGGCGCCGCACCTGACTGACTTGAGATCTGACGCTTGACAGCCGCACTCTAAACAGCCACCTGCCACCACCACCTGACACCGCCATCTCCGATTAGAGAGACGGTTAAGCAGTGACGGTTCTGTCCCAGCAGAAAGGATGACAACCGAATTGACAGACGCAAGGGTAATCATACCCGACTTGACAAGGGCCTCAGAGCGAGTGCGCGAAGTGATTATAAGAGCCCCCTACCCCTAACAAACAAGGTATGTGAACTTTGCGCCATCTGGTCTACACTTTGCCTTTGAGAGATTACTAACTTGAGCTTTGGAGTTATCACACCGGGTTCCCCCCGGAGTTCTCTCATTTTTCCCGTTTCAGGCTCCCCGCCGCTCCAGCTCAGAGGCGAGTTCGTTGACAGCTAAGACCGACCGGATTACCCTCCATCAGGAACCATCCAGGCAACTGGTTTTGTTTTATCCTAATTTTGGTCCCTGGCCAAAAATCGTTGAATTGGTCAATGACCCATTGACCCGTTCAATTGTTTTTGGTCTTTTTTTTTTTAATTTTTGTTGTCAGAATAGGCCATCAGTTCAAATTGAAAAGTCAAACCATTGACCCAAAAACTGGTGGCCAGAACGGTTCCATTTTCAGGTCGTATGAGTCACGTGCTCGAATGACATAACACGTATGGTACTGCTCAATGGACTTCACACACCCAATTTTTTGCCTGTAATTTTTTTTTGTCAGAATGGGTTGTCCATTTTTTTATTTTTTTAATTGGAAACCATCGAGGCAACTAGTTCCGTTTTACTCCAATTTTAGTCCCTGGCAAAAAATCGTTGAATCGGTTAGCGACCCATTGACTCAAGTGGTTAAATTGTTAACTCGTTGACCCGTCCAATGGTTTTTGGCCATTTTTTATTTTTTAATTTTTTTGTTAGAACGGGCCGTTTGTTCAAACCCGATGGTCGAACCATCAAACCAAAAACCAGTAGCAAGAATGGTTCCATTTTCGGATCGTATGAGTCACACGTTCAAATGACATAACACGTATGATACTGCTCAATGGACCTCACACACTCAATTCTTTGCTTGTAATTTTTGTTGTTAGAATGGGTCGTCCATTTAAACCGGATGATCGAACCGTCGACCCAAACACCAGTGGCCAGAATGATTTCGTAATTTTTTGTTGTCAGAACGGGTCGTCTGTTCGAACCGAACGGTCGAACCATTGACCCAAAAATCGGTGGCCATAATGGTTTCATTTTCGGGTTGTATGAGCCACACGCTCGAATGACATAACACGTGTGATACTATTTAATGGACCTCACAAACTCAATTTTTTGCTTATAATTTTTGTTGTCAAAATGGACTGTCCATCCGAACCAGATGATCGAACCGTTGACTCAAAAATTGGTGGCGATAACGGTTCCATAATTTTTGCTTGTAATTTTTGTTATTAGAACATGCCATCCGTTCGAACCATCGGTTGTCAGAACGTTATTAACAACATTTATCAATAATAGTAAGTAATTATACTATTTAATTAAATAATCATTAATGATAGTTTTAATAATATCATTTAGTTATTTTTAATATAACAGTAAATATTAAATTTATGAATAGGATTTATTAACAATATTCATTAAATTAATAATTACCAAAATTAAATTAAATTAACAGTATTTATCAGTAATAGTCAGTAATTATAATATTTTATTAAATAATCAATAACAATAGTTTTAATAACATTTTTAATTACATTTAATATAACAATAATTACTAAATTTATTAACAATATTTATTAATAACATTATTAATAATTTTAATTTAAAGTAAAATTAAAGTAAATATCTATTAATTAACAATATTTATAATAACAGTAATTATTAATTATAATCACTAATTATATATTTATTAAATTAATGTAATAATCAGTAATTTATTAGCAGTATTTATAATTTTAAAGTAAATATCTAGTTATTAACAATATTTATAATCAGTAATTATTAATTATAATTACAGTAATTAATTACTGTAATAATCATTAATTACTGTTATTTATATGGCAGTAATTATTGGATTGCTCTCACGTGGAAATCTATTCGCACGAGTATGTTCCATTTACGTTGAGTTGTAATTCATCCATTCACACTAAGATGTCCCACAAAATGAGCTTTTAAGTTTCAAGCGTTAGATATGGATGAGTGGTTAATTCTAAGATAGAGCTGTTTATTATGCGGAAAATAAATTAATAAAAGTTTTAACCGAAAAAAAAACAACTAAAAATAGTTGTTATATGAAAAGGGTAAAATAGTAAAAGCACGAAGGATGAAAATGGCAAAACGAAAATTCAAATCACAATACACTACAACGAAGCAGGGGTGCTCACGGTTCGGTTGGGGTGTTTTTCTGGACTGAACCGATTTATTCGATTTTTTGCATTTAACCGAACCGATGCAACCAGTTAACCCGTGACCGGTTAACTGCAACTCAGTTTTTCGGTTTTTTTATTCCCTCAAAATTAAAAAAAAAGAAGGAAAAAACATCATAATTTGTGAGTTATGTTGTCAATCAGATTTGAACTTATGGAAATTCATATTAGTTTATTCTTTTTAAACAAAAAACCTAATATATGTTAAAAAAATCCGCAAGGCACAACAAGTGATAATTGATAAAGCTTATGTGCTACTTAATGGTTCATCTGGCAATTGCAAACACTCTTTGGGTCGGTCGGGAATCACCACTCTTCTAGTTGGGCTTCCCAATATTCGATTTTGGTATGCTTCCTTCACTGAAGATGAGAACTCATTCTAGTCCAGTAATCCATCTTCATATTGGTCAATCAGATCAACCAGAAGCTTTCTGTCTAATAGAATTGTCTTCTTGAACCCTAGAAATCTGAAAAGAATTGGGAAAAGTTCAGAATTTAACCTTAATAAATAAATAAATAAATCTGAATTCTAAAAACCAACGATAATTATGAAGTGATAACAATATTGGTAACAGGAGGAAAAAGCAGGTAAACCAATCAGTTAACTTTCCACCTATAACTGAGAACCCTCTCATTTCAGAAAGTCACCTAAGATTCATGACAAACGAAGTCAATTTTTTTTAATGGATAAATGTCAAGGTTACATTTTGGACTATTAAATCCAATGACCAAAGCAATTTTTGGCTTGGATTTAAGCCTCAGTCAACAAAAACAATGCTGTCCATCCTGTTAAACATACAAATAAGAAAATAAAAGTAGCATTTGGTTTTTTCCAATATATGGTTCTGGAAGTGCAGCAATGTGGGTTTCAGGTTTATAAAATTCAGCATTGGATTAAGCATTGGTGAAAGCACCAATATCCAATCCCATTTAGCCACTTTCCTTGACATTTCCAAACAGATCAAAGAATTATAGTTAATTGCAGTTAGGGGATTATGTCATATAATGAATTTAGTGTATCTTTCCTGAACTTATTACTTGATCAGAGAAAGAAAAGAAAAGGTGAAAGCTAATGTTAATAGTTCATTTGAGAAGTAGAGCCTTTTCTACCTTTATTTCGTTAATGGCATGCTTCCTTGAAGGCGCTGAGAACCTATTAACATAAATAACCTAAGAAAATACAACAGAGGGAAAACATAAATCAGGCCTTAACCATGTCATAGAACAAACAACTACAGATTACATGCATTCTTAAATACCAGCAACCATCAGAAGATTTTTTTTTTGGTAATAAAATAAAAATTGCAACCATTAGAAGAATACTCTAATCAACCACAAAGGAAATAGAGGCATTATTACATTACCTGCATAACTGCATTTCTCTGATAATTGTTCCAACAAAGGGTGTGGCATCATGGGACTCAGAAGCAACAATGGTTGGAAAAAGTTCATAGAAAAAGAAAATTGGTTCAATGTATGTTACATGATTAGATACAACAATTGGAGCAATCTCCCTTGGGGCTGATTTTCCTATGCGCTTTATCCAATGATAGCTGAAACAAAAAGAATAAAAATAAAGCATTATTTTAAACTTGTAAAATCGATGGAGTCGATGATTAAGGAAAAAAGGAGATAACAATATGATAACATGAAGCCTCTCAAATTTCTATAATTCATTGGAATGTAAGAATTTGGGTTAAATAATCTATTGTAGGTTGCAAGCAAATCGAAACAAAGGTGACATAGATCTCCACATTCAAAATTACCAATAATGAAAATGATTCATGTCCAAGTGATTTTGAGTGTTTTTTTTTTTTTTTATCAGTAACAGAAATAACTTTTATTAAATCAAAACCTATACAAAGAAATATACAATTTTCATCTCCCACTGAGTTAAACCCCTAACCCCATTAAACAAGCAAAGAATCCCAAAATAATTGCTCTTTTGATACCCCTTGTTTGGCTAGGGAATCAGCCAAACCATTTGCTGGTTTATTAACCTATCCAAAGTCTATTGAATTAGGCTTCTGGACCAAAATAACAGCAATACAGTACTTGCGATGGCCTTCAACAACTTTAGCCATGTTTCCATCATATGTAGGAATAAAGATGTCACTCTCAAGCGAGACCAGATAATCCAACACTGCCATCTGGGATGAGTGGTTCTGGAAAAACATGAGATCTGAGGGTTCCGACAGTGTCTCCTTTCTCACCTGTTCCAAAAACCAAAGCTGTTACAAAAGGTAGGATACCCAAGTAATGAAATTGAATACTAATTTCTTCACCTGTTCCAACCAAAGCTGTTCTAAAAACCAAAGCTTACAAGTGATACTAATTTCTTCACTTGTTAATCTGTCATGTTCTCACTAATTAAAAGCAAAAAGTAATTTAATCATTCCATGGAGCAGCATAGTGATAACCAATACAATAAGTACATAACCATAAAAACCACAACTACAAGTCCTGAAATTCGTAGCCATAAAAATCCATAACCATAATCCATAAAAACCACAAATTCAAGTCCATAACTATAAAAAAAATTAAAAAAAAAAAACAAGGTTCACAACCACAAATATAAGTTTCACAACCACTCAACCACTTAATAATCAATGTTGACAAGAGGATGCTCCTCGATCAAGGATACCATTTCTGCAATAAAAAGACAAATGCAAATTAGAATTACTATAACAAGATAAACATGAACAATAAAAACAAAATTGAAAAACACAAATTTAAATTGATTCCATATTTTTAAGCTCATTTAAGCTCTCCTTTATATAAAGATAACTGTGTGATATTCGCAATCAATCTTGTCCACAAATGATAGTTTCTACCATTCTCAGAGTTAAATAACTACGAAATGAATCAAGGACATGACCACCGGTGCTAAAATCCGATTCAGATGCAACTATAGACACATGCATAACTAATAAATCCCGAACCATCAAAGAAAGCACTCGATATTTTGAACAATTAGTTTTCCAAATATATCAAATGATTTACTTTTAGGATCTTCACATTCCTCCCCTAAATATTTATCCAATTCCGTTTTGTTCTCTACAGTTCCTTGGCCTGCTGTTTGCTTGTTAAATAATGAATTCGTGAAATCAGCAACATCCTCTACATTCTTAACTTCTATATCATTTGGATCTTGAGATTGATTACTTGAGTGAATATTAGGAGATGTCTGGCTTGAACCATAAAACCCATACATAGAAGTCAAAACTTGTCTCACTTTCTCTTTTAGCACTTCAGCAATATCAACATCATATGACTCACTAATAACCCAATCCACATACTCCAATTTACATCGGGGGTTAAGAATAACTACAATGAATAACATGGTGTTGATATTATTGACATTTTCCCAATACTTCCATACTTCCTCATCATCTTGTAAGCCATAAAACTAATAGAGGAATCATCACTATTACACCTTCGAGAATGAACAATTCCAATACTATAAATTTCTTTCATGTATTCATTTCTAGTTACATAAAGTGAGCCAAACAATTTCAATGTAGTTTTATAGAAAATTTTAAGAAAATGTAGCAAATCACAAGCATATTCCCAATCTCCATAAGTAGGCAAACCCTTGTTTTTGCCATGAGTAAGATCATCTACATACCTACTATCAACACTCTCCAATAAATCAAATGCCTTTTGAAATTTCAAAGTAGATTACAGCATTAAGTAGAATTCCACCTAGTTTCAACATCTAGGCAAACAAGACCCCTACTCACTATTTTTTCTTTTTCTAAACAATCCTTAAATCTTCACAACCTTGTTGGTGAAGATCTTACATATTTCACTGCAGAACGAATCTTGAAAATAGAATCATCTACTTTTGACAATTAAGTCTTTTCTTTAGATATTGAATCCCTACATCATTTGAACTCGCATTGTCCACCGTTACAGTGAACACTCTATCAATGCCCCAATCAAGTAAACACCTCTCAATGGCCTTCCAATTATCTCTCCTGAATGATAAAAAATTGGACAAAAATTTAGTTTTTTGTGTGCAATTTCCACTCATCATCAATTAATGAGTAGTGAAACACATTTAACTAAGGTTTTGAGATGATGTCCACGTGTCTGTAGTAAGGCAAACCCTTGATGATAGTTTTTTAAAAAATTGTTTCAACATTTTCTTCTCCTCCACATAAAGACTAAAACAATCTCTAGTTACTGTGTGACATGAAGGAATTACAAATCTTAGTTGCATCTTACCATAAAAGCCACAAAAGAGGTGTAGTGAGAGGTGGCAATTTGACAGTGTCAGACTGGTTGTCGATTTTCCGGATGCCGGTTGGTGACTTGGTGGTTGTTGGCTTGTTATGGAGAGAGAAGAGACTAAGTAGTCGTCTAACCGATGGTCTAACTTCTGAGAGAGAGTGAACATTGAATGCTTGAGATTTGAGTGAACACTGAGTCTTCGAGTGAGAGAGAGAGAGACTATAACTGAGAGATGAGAGATTGAGATTTGAGAGGAGATGCGAGAGAGTGAAGGTTGAGTTTGAGAGTGAGAAAGATAGAGAGATCTGTTGATTGATGAGAGACGCTGTCACTCACTGAGAGAGAGACACCGTCAGTCGGACTTCGGAGGCTCGCCCATCGGTAGGTCTAGCCGTTGGGGAAGAAGAAGATGAATCTTAGAGAGATAATAGTAGAACACATAACACAAAACACTGGAACAAATCAATAGAGAGTGAGGTGAGACAGTTGGTCAGCGGCCGTTCGGTTTCGGTCAGAATATTCGGTCAGTTCGGTTTTTCGCTTCTTTTTGCTCACCCCTACAACAAAGTAGGATTATGGCTGTACTGCCATTTGGCGAAAGGAGAGACCACCCCTTTCCCTTTAAGCTCAGTTTTGTTCCCAACCTTACTCTAACTGTTCTAGAGGTTAGGATGCTAAAATTTTATAAGATTTGTAGCTCGATTCATCGTTCCTTATCAGTTTATGACTATCATTCTTGTGTATACATGGCTGTATTTATGATTGTGATTACTATTCCCGCATATTCATGACTGTGATTAATGTTGTTTGACGTTAAGCTCTTTTTTCTATATTTGACCACCGTTTTTGTGATTAGTGTTTCATGCTGAGATATGGCTCTTGGGGAGTACCAACCTAAATTACATATATGCTCATCAGTAGGTAGGACATACAAGTAGCAGGTAAGCAAGGGGATGAGGTTTAGGGGTTGGGTTTATCTTGCAGTTTAGGATTGTGGCAAGAGTACTGAAGGAGAAATCGGATTCAGTCAATGCAAATAAAGCATAGAAGTATGGAGATGTTTCCTATACAAGCTATAAAGACTGTTCAAACAGTGTTCGAATGAGCGTTGCACTGACTGAAGCTGATTTCACCGAAAGGGTGGTTAGCTCGAGAGTTTAAGATTGATCCAAGGGAAGAATGCCGACCATATATAGTGGGTACGTAAGACAGATCTGAAACAACTGAACATGTCGATTACAAGTACATCTCTGGTAAGTGTGTCGATTATGCTTGTGATATTGAACTTTTATTTTTGGGCATTTGGTGTCATACACCATTAATATTCGATTTCACAACCAGTTAACACACCAACGAGCCATGTTATACACGCTTATTTTCTGGAAGAAAAAATTTCCTTCCTGGTATGCTGTTTCTTTCTTTTTTTTTTTTTTTTCTTCTTTTTCTACATCCGGTCGTTGAGTTTTTCTGGTAATGTTTTCTCCAGTTGGGGTACCCCTAATAAATAGCAGCAAATATTTTCTCACATCAACGGCCTACTGTTTTCTTCTGTTGATTACGATATTGATTGCACTCTTTTTTTTCGTAGATATTAAATTCTAACACAATAATTTTAGCCAGAAACTTATGTCAACTATAAAATACGCAAGAGGAGAAAAAGAAATCGATGTGACTGATGACCAGTTGATCAAATAGACCTCATTTTCCTTTCTTCTACCGAAAAGTGCGGAATTATAGAGACAGAACTCCAATGTACATTGACAGGTGAAGAGCCAATTTACTGAAGCAAAATACAATTATACAAGACAAAATGCACACAAAATCACCAAAATGAGAAGAGTACACAAACAAACACACACATGTATGTGGAAGACAACACAATGCGTAACTATTTTCAATTCTCTAGGAACAGAAAAATAAGAATTTCATGCTCTTAATAGGCACAGGAAAACAAAACTTGCGCTTAAAAATGGAAGTCAATTCTCGAGATTTTATTTCCCATTTGGAAAAAAACAAATTGAATGATGGAAATCCCCTTTTTTCTTCAAAAAACAGCTTCCTCTCGGATCATTCTATAGTAAAAAGAAAGTTGAAAAGGGGTGTCAGGTGTGGCCCAACAATATGAACAACCACATACATCCACAGCCACAGGCACACTTACGGAAAAATGAGATGAAGAAATATTTTATTTTATTTTCAGATTTTGGCAAGGGGGACAATGCAAATGTGAAAGCGAGCGAAGTGGATTGACTTTCGGCAGCGACAATTGCACATATAAAATTACTTGTTTTGGGGTTTTTTCAGACAAGCCAGTGTCAAGACTAATCAACCACGCGAGGTAGTAGGTGCAATTTTCTTTCAGTTACGCTATTTCATTAATATAAAAAACGAGCATAGGTTAGATATACAAAGGAGTGGCAATCCGGCACTACCGGCGGTCACCGTCAACCATGCATCACGAAGATGTTATTGAGATTTGAGACTATTCATCACCATATGACTTGTACCATTTTACTACCTATCTCTTGCCACTTGGCACCCGACACCATTGTCAACAGCTTCTCCACTGGGCTTAGGCACTTCCAATTTTGTTTTTTTTTTTTTTTTGCACTAGGACTTTTTATTAATTCATCACTTCAATACTTGCTTAGTGAAAATCTCATGATAATTAAAAATAACTTAAATAAAAATGTAATTTCAAACAAAATTAATGTATTAAATTAAAAAACTAATTATTATTATTTCCAAAAGAATTGTTCAAATACAATATCTAATTGACATAAAAAATACAAGGACTTAAAAAAAAATTCAATTTGTCAAATAATATAACACATCTTCCTTTCTTTCCACTTCTATCATAATTTAAGATATCTAATCATCTTTGTGCTTTATTCTCCTGATTAACTCCAACAGACATCCAAGCTCCTCTCAGCTTTAAATACAGCACTGCATAAATTATAACCTGAACCAAAATGTCCAATAGACTGCATCAGAACTACATAACTTCAATAAATAAACAAAGGAACTATATGAAACCTGTTGCATCAGAAAAATACCTGCTCATTTCCAATCTTGGAAGTGTTTGTTAACAGAAATATCCTTGGAATTGAGACAATAAAGTCTTGAACAAATCTAAATATAGAAAATCTGCAAATATAAAATAGTTCATTCAACTAATGGAAAATAAAAGCTTATTACAACTTTCAAAACATGAAACACACAACTACATGCAAGAGTCCTAGAATCCCATTCAAATCAGGCCAACCTATACTTGCGGATCAATACCTTATACATAAAACTTCCCTTTTCGACCCAAACTTCCAATGCCACTTTCCCAAAATAGCTTTACTCAACCCTAATTCTTCTAAGCACTATCGAATCTTACCTTCTCTTTTATTTGACATTACAGAATTGAATCTTTTCTAGTCATATCATTCATGGAGGCTAGAACTTTAAGCAGAGATAGGTAATGGTGGGCATTATTGCCAATACATTCTTTATAACAGTAGCTTTGGTACCAAGGAAAGATGCTTGCACTTCCAACCAGCTCTTTCAAAACTTACTGATAAAGATAGAATGCAAAGCCTTGTATTTTGTATGTATTTGAACAGTATATATTTGTATTTGTACTCATTCCAAGGCTCAGTTTAAGAGTACAAATATATATATATATATATATATATATATGTATGTGTGTGTGTGTGTAAGGTGCAAAGTCAAACCTATTTTCATCTTTTAAAAAACACTTCTCCTAAGGCAAGGAAAATCCTCTTCTCCACATTTCTTTCTAGTATTCACTTTCATAAGAAGAGGGTTTGATAGACACCACTGTTTAGTGCTTTCTAGTTCAATTGAGATATGGAGAATTGGGAAAAAAACATGCCTGAACAAGGTTAGGCATCATCTATTCTTAATTTTATTCACTTTCTTTTGTTGAAAAAAATATCACAACTTTGACAACTACCCCTTAAATCTTAAAAGTGAAGGGATGAGAGTTCCATCATATGGATGGCCGAACCATGCAAAAAGGTAGGGCAAAATTTCAAAAATTTTCTCTCTCCCATCTAGGAATCACATTCCATGTTTTAGAAAACTATTTTTCAAAAATCAATCTTAAACCAAGAACTAAACTAGATCTGAACAAATTCAGTAGAAGAGGGATATACTTGATACGAATATGCAATATCTCCCAACGAATGTGTTCACACCCAAAGAAAAAACTCCGAAGACTGCTCCCACTAAAGATGACACAACGAATGGTGGAACAAAATCAGCAGGGTCCGTCCAACGAATCGAATTCTTTAGCAAGAATCCGATTGAAGCAGTGAACATGATTTTTGATCAGCCTTTCTCCAAAGACTGTTCTTGATCGCTCTTACAATGGAGATCAAATTGGCAATATAGCGGCAACTGGAGGAGGACGCAAAGAGAAGATGGTGCAGTCACACTGTTGTTGTCTTCTCTGTGTTATTTGAGATCTGATCTCTGGATTCTGGGATGGGCTGAATGGTTCGCCCCCTCCTTTTATAGGCTTAAAGAGAGCTCATAATCTCATTAAAAGTTTCCTAATTCAAATCTGTATTTGGATAAGGAGCTCTCTTTAAGTGATAAGGATAAAACCTTATCTTATCGATAGATTATATCAATTCTCTCTTAATCTCATTAGGAGGTTTATAGATCCAAATCCTTATTTGAATCTAGACTCTCTGAGTGGATAGGAATAAAACCATATCCTATCTACTAATTTAATCCCAGATCCGCCCCCTTATTTAACTAATCAAATTAGACCAAATCGAAATGGGCTTTAGGCCCAATAAGTCTAAGTGCTCAGAATACTTCCAAACTATTGCCCAGTTAGGCTTCTTTATATGACGTGAGACTCAAACATTGATCTACACATTAGCCACATGGATTCAACTCAACCTCTATTACGAAGCCTGGCCAAATTCACTGAAAAGACAATGAACCCCCTGAAGCCCATCACATTGACTCTTAATGAGCCCAACACTTACACTAAATGGTCTCTGGGCCAAGTCACCTTATAAAAACCCAGGAACTATTGGTAGATACAAGATTAGCCTATCAGGTATAACCCTCAATGGTCTTACACTTAACCTCTCAACCCATAATAATCATACATTGCCCAACAATAGAAGACCCCTCCTTCGACTGCAAAGAACAATGTTGCACTCTCTATTCACATAGATCCCGAGAATTAAAACCTTTTGCAAACATTTTGATATATTTATATAAATATATTTTGCAAAAACAAATTTTATCGATTGAAATCAACTGCCGACAGTTTTGGTTTCCATCAGAGAAAATGCATCCCCAATCATTACCTTTGTCCAACAAATGAGTTGATCATGTCACTATGATCACCTACTCAGATGAATTCTCAAATTGTCTCAACATATTCAGGTTTTAACCCTCTCTAAGGATCTCACTAATTGACACATCAAAGACGATCAAATCTGGCACCTAATATAGTATTATAATCGAGTCTAGGGGTCAGGTGTAACATTCCAGTTTTGCCCACTTATCACCAAGGTCTAGGGCAACACTAGAATTCTGGTCCAGTTCAAGGTTTCAAATTAAACCTACACTGTATGTACCTCAAGTCTTATCTTGGCAACTGAGACATGCCACCCCAACCAACTTGGCAACACATCAATGTCAGCCTTAGCAAGATAAATCTCCCCAAACTTATCCAACAGTTGTGAACATTATAAACTAACATAAACCTCATAAGTGTCCAGTTTAAGGGTATTACACAGAAATACACCACAATAACATGAATCAAATATATATTTTATTCATTAAATGACATAAGTTACATCATTCTGATTGGAACTAAGGGCATACATTGTCTAACAAGAAGTTTTCTCGAAGCATGAATAAGTGTAGTTCAAACTTCTAACTTCTTTGGGTCAGGGAAAATCTGAGATGGGTTTAGGGTTTTGACTGAAAAAGTGAAAATTCTTGACTTTTTGTTGTGGATCCTAATCCTCGAGAACCATTGACAGTTGAATTGTAATTCAAAGAATCACTAATTATCAACCCTCCCTGTAGATGTTCAACATGAGTAAAGGCATAATTTCTAACTACTAGAGCACAATTTCCAGGGGATAATGAACCTAAAGTATGATTTTATCTAAAGTAAGCAATTCTGCAAACCTTTCCAATCAAAACTGGGACGATGGCGGAGTTTGTGACGTAGCCCATACCAAATACTACAACAGCTGGCTTTCCAACAAATTTTGCAACTCTTCCAACTCATCATGCAATACAGTAGTGACTAATGGAATAATAGCATTAGCTAAAATATAGAAACACAAAGAAAAGGATCCTATAATATTATACATATCACCATCTACACATGTACTACAAGTACTTGCTGAAAACGTCTCCAATGACCAAAATACAAGATAGAGTATTCACCTATAATGCCAAAGAAAATTGAAACATGTTGATATTGCTTACTGCTATTCAGTTGAAATGTGAAGGATAAGGTCTAAACCATGCAATCCCTTGCAACTGGAGAGAAATATCTTAGAAACCACTTAATCCTTGAAGGAAAATGTAGGTGGTCTTCAGAACCACATAGGCAATATCCCCTTTTAATTTGCTAAGCACATAATGTCTTCTGTTTTAAGCTTTATGCATTGTAAAAGTCTTTAATCTTTCAAAAAACTGAAGTACAGAAATATTGGGCATAAGTCTTCTACATATATACGGATTTAGAATTAACAGTCAAATACTACAATTACAAGGAAGGAGATAGTGAAATACATGTAGAGTCCTATTTTTTGATAATAAAAGAAAATTTTCTTTAAAAAAAGAAGAAAATTACAAGGTGACTATAAGTCACCTGAGAGAACCAAAAAAACAAACAACTTCCCATACAACAAACCAGCCAAAATACATGAAAAGTCTTTTGGTCATTTTGTCCTAGAAGATAGAGTAAGTTAAATGATTTAATAGCAGTGCTAATGAACTAAGAACCAGTTAATGTTCCTTTGCAAATTGCTATTGATTTTTTAGAAGATGCACTAATTTTCTATTTGACCTGAGTTTCCTGTCATTCAATAAGGACATGCTTAAAAGATTCAAGTGGTAGTACATACTACAAATTAGTTTATAACCATTTTCTCCTAACAATCAGGCCAGGAGATGCACATTATAAGTTCATCCTTTCATGAAAAAAAATAGTTTCCTTAAATCACTGTTGATTGGTGACAATAACCTGTATGGTTTATCTTCTCCCCAGGAAGACATTCAATGAGCAGCTTCTTTGTATCATGAAGGATGAACGTGTTGTCCTTGGGGCCATTGATCCATGTAATGGTATAATTTCAAGCCAACAAGTGTGAGAGCACGGGTTCAAGTCTGAGAGTGGACACTGCCAACAAAGAAGCCAAAGGTTAGGTCTGTCTCCACTCTACCCCTCCTAGACCCCATATAACTGGGACCAACATTAGATAATGGCCCTTTTTGTTACCCACTGTTGCTCCCAGTTACCCGGGTCTTGGGAAGGCTAGACTGGATACAAGCCTAAACTTTGGCATTTTTTTTGTGCAAAGCGGCTCTTAGACTCAAATCAGTTTTCTCATGCTTTCCAACCTGAGATTTTATCTTCGAACCCAAATCAGTTTTCTCATGCTTTCCAGCCTGAGATTTTACCTTTGCACCAAGCAATGGCCCCTACTGCTGATAAACAAATTGATAATTGTAAATTAATGTCTAGCTGGTTTATTTGTCTAGGTGGAGACAAGAAGGATGAGTATATATTGTGAAGAAGCCATAGATGCCCTCATTTCATGCCTCAAAGATTCTGAATTTCCCACCACTCAAATAGCAGATGCTGAGACAATTCTAGCCCTGCAAAGGAGGTTCTCTTCCTCTGGGAAGACATTGATGACAAAGCTCTCTCCATGCTTGCTTTTAACAGTTTTTTCCATGATCCTGGTTAGTATTGGACCATTTAAAAATGAATACCTGTTATGTCAGCAGTCAACTACATTTACACATTGGTATTGAGTGCATATCAACATAGATATTGTGCTTTTTTTCCTTTTGTGCATCTTTTACTTTTAGTCAATCATTTTAATGGACTCCTAATTGGATTTCTCTTGTCTTCTTTTTATAGTATGTTCTATTAATTGGACTCCTAATTGGATATATATAGCACGGATGAACTTACCACATCAATGATCAACTTTGGATCACCAAGGAAGCATGTTAGCCTTCCCTTACCATAGACAAGTGCCAAGCTATCAATGGTTCTGTAATTAGCAAAAACAAGCGCATAAATAACTTTGTGAGTTTCATACAAACCAAGTTGCCTTAGAAATGAAAGTAAGACTAATATCATATTTTGAAATATGGATCTTTTTCTTTTGTGATTATCCATATCCATTGGAATGGATTTCAGGTTTGATATTGCTCCATTTTATGCCGTCGTAGTTAGAGAGGAGAACAGAATTTATATATAATTAGAAAAAGGAGCGAGGGAAAATGAGGGGTTCTCTCACAACAAAGCTCACACGGACAGAGGACTGTAATCTTCTCATCTAGAGCTAAAGCTTGTGACAGAGATCAAATGAATGCAAGTAAAGTGAGTTAGAACAATATCTTCTAGAGCTCAGGACAGAGATCAAATCAGTAATTATAAGAAAACTTTACAGGTATTTCCAAAAAATAACCTTGCTGGTAGTTTATCTTCTATAGTTCTAATATTTATATAAACCAAAGGGGGATCCTAATAATGATAGTATCCTGAAATTATGTGCCCCATGAAGTGTGTAATTAGTCAACATATGATACTAACATGAAATTTCTAGTTACTGTAGCATTACTAATGGTCAGGTGACGCCAGTGGATGGTGCACTTTCAAAATCAATGTTGGAGAACAACCAATGCTATTTACTGGATTGTGCTGCTGAGGTTTTTGTCTGGGTTGGCCATGCCACACAAATGGAGGAGAGAAAAGTTGCCAACCAAGCTGTTAAGTAGAGCACTTGTTTCCATTCCTTCATGAAATCATAGCACAGACGATCTTATATACTCTCTGCTGTCAGGAATTTATTAGCAGCCAAAACAGACCAAAATCAACGGACATAACCAGAAAATGTTTTTATTGGGCTTCATGGTTTTCAAATGTTTAACCATAGTCTATCAAAATAGGGTTTTACCTAGATTGAACAATGAACACCTATTTTGTGATGCTAATCCAAGTAATCCAACAATCTTTAGTGGAACGAAAAATCCAAAACGAAAAATATATTTATGTTAAAGAAAATGCCCTAGAATGAACAGAGGTGGATGAGGTCGGATGTACCTTAACTGTGTATGTTGCCCTTCACCATTTTATGCCCTGAAATGGGAGAAATCACAAACAAATTGAATCAACTGCGAAAATGTGAAGAAGAACAAGATTGAGAGAAAAAGAGAGACAGAGTCATAAAGACAGAGATTAACCTTCATCGCAGCCACTATTTGCCTGTTGTGGAATGAAAAAGTGAAGAAGAAAGAAGATTTTGAGAGAGGGAGAGATATCGATCTTACCCTTCACTGCAGCAACTATAGAAGAAGATCGATCTTACCCTCCATTGCAGCAATTATAGAAGAAGATTTTGAGAGAGAGATCCCTTCTTCGTCAAAACTATTTCAGTCGGCTTCTCCATAGAAAAGTTGAGGGCGGGAAGCAAGAGAGCGGGAGTCTTGAAATGGATTTTGCTTTTTAGATCTATAGGCAAGTTATTTAGACCGGTTCAAAGTTCGGTCCAAGTGTAAAAACCGCCGCCCAAGTTTCACTTTTTTCATTTTAGTTTTGTAGGTGGCGGTCCTCAAGTGAACGCCGCCTTGTCCCTCTTTGTAGCGGTGGTCACTGGGACCGCCAGCTAGACCGCCGCCTTACATCGTTTTTTTTTTTTTTTTTTTTTTGCATGGCATCAGGTCATGCGAGGTCATGCTTACCATAAATAATTTCTTCTCTTCTACAGATAAAAACACAAGCATAATTTAAGAGTTCATATCAATCAATTTGCGTTTTTATTGACTTAAAAAAGTAATGACCCTGTCCAA
This sequence comes from Nelumbo lutea, assembly GCF_056320005.1. Taxonomy (NCBI): domain Eukaryota; kingdom Viridiplantae; phylum Streptophyta; class Magnoliopsida; order Proteales; family Nelumbonaceae; genus Nelumbo; species Nelumbo lutea. Next base: position 143,692,629 of record NC_142684.1, read on the forward strand.
CTCTCAAAGATAATGGAATAACTTAGTTCCATATTTCAATTTTAAACATATAATACCCACATTTAGAATTAGAACTCTCTTTGATGTGATAACTGAGAAAGAAAGAAAGAAAGAAATAGGAGGTTGCACCAGCGTCACTTGGCAAAACTAACATGGTGATGATTCAAGAACCCATGCAGCTCTAAATTCGTTGTTTGAATTACAAAAGCGCTTCAATTTTTACCATATTATCAGTGTTTTAGAGCCACACTGCTGCAACCTCAAAGGCCAAAAGAGCATTGGAGAATGGAAGCACATTCTATGATCAAAGTACCCAAACTTCAATTCCATATTGCAATGATTAGCTTTGATGAAGCGTTAGTTAAGGAAGGTGCTAAAATTGTAACTATGGCTTCAAAGTCCAAACCTTATTATTCTTTCTTAGCCACTATCTCAATTCTTCTGAACACTAAAGAGAATTTTGAATGTTTATGCAACACCTAGGTAATTAATTTCCTAGGGTCCAAACAGTTTATATAACTATATCAGAATCATTGTTTGATGAGCATCAATCTCTCTGTTTCTGATACAAGTTTTAGATTTGAAGTCCAGAGTAAAGACAATGCTTTTGTTATAACTTTGCCTTGTGATCTCTAACAACAGATAAAGAGCCATCTTCTAGTTTGTCAAGTCACCATTTTACTGAGGAGATACACCATTTTCTGTCTATGTTTTGGGTTCTTTGCACAGAAAATTAGTCAAATTATCCATTTGCATTTAATATTGATTACAATGACTAACTGATCAGTTCATATTGACTTTATCAATTATCATCAGAGCCCTAATTGCCTTTTTGAAGTTCGAAAAATAAAAAACAAAGTAAAATTGCTGAGTAGCGGTTAGCCCTAAACAACAAATGGATTGAAGATTCTAAAATTCTGAAGGTGCATATGCGTGGCATCAACAATAAAGGTATTCTGATATATCTTTTAGATGGCAGATGTTTGGGTTTATGTGGGAAAAAGAATTCGTTCAAATGAAAATACACAAATTCAGTTGAGGATTCCCTCTTTCATTAGAATGAAAGTGGTATGATGGCCATGGTTGTAGCTAGCTTGTGTTTATTTGTTAGTATGAATGAGGGAAATTAGGAGATGTTACTCAGGGCAAATATGATATTTAATGATTTCTTTAAATGACGTTTTAGGGGAAATTTTGTAAATGTATAAGTTTTCAGTCTAGATCAATAATAGAAGGGAGGTTTTTTTTTGAGTTTCACAAAAATTCAAAAGAGGTATTGAGAAACTTCAGGAAAGATTTTTGTATTTTACCTTTTTTTTAAAACACCCAATTAAATAGGTATCGTTGTTTAACAACGAATCTTCTATTACGCCCATATGACTTCGTTTTCTGTAAAAATGATATATGTCAGCAGCTGCAACCATCACATTCATTTATTCGGTATTGGCAGAACCGGACTGGATAAAGACGTTATAATGAATTTAATAGGAGATTACATCTGCTTCCCACTGCATATCCTATGTATTATTGAAAACATTTCCCATGAGATGTGCAAGTGGGACGCAGTTGGGCGCAAATTTGAGCTCGTTTAATAGACCCACATGCAATAAAACTATTTGAATAAAAATACAAAGAAGTTAAAAGAAAAAAAAAAAAAAAAGAAAAGAAAAGGAGGAAGAAACCATTCTAATTAAAATGTATTATTAAGCTGATTCATATTTAAAAAAAAAAAAACAGGTAACTAATAGGATGGGCGTATAGAGTATTAAACTATTAATGCATGTATCCATTTTTACAACTCTGACAACACTCAATTTGACCGTTAATGTAGTCAACCGCGCTCCACCATTACCTCCACTTGTCATCTGTCGACAGCTAGCTAACTGGCACCTTTTCCTCTGCCACCACCACCACCACCGCCACAGCCTCTTCTTCACTGCCACTACCAGTGTAGACCACTACTCAGCAATTGTCACTGCCAACACCATTATTCATTAATATCCACCGCCACCGAACAAGCTAGCCGGCTACCGCCTTTACCACCCCACCTTCACCATTTTTAAGTATCAACTTTTATGGTGGGGGTGTAATTCGGGCTGGCCCAAGTTGACCCAATTCGATTTTTATACGGATCAAGCCTGACTTTTTGAATCCAGGTCCATGTTAAATAGTTGAAATCTTATATACTTGGAAATAAAACATATTCCTCGTCAATAACGAGCTGAGAAGATCATTTCCCTGTTCAAAGAATATTGTAATTACTTTCTGGCATGCTGGAGTTGCTTGCTTAATGCTTACGGTGGTGCTTTCAATTTTATTACATCCATAGAATATGGGCTGGGCCTGACGATTCATTGCGGCTTTGTCATTAACTCCACCTTTTTCTGACAATTTAAAATTCGGAATTTATAAGGCTGCTACCACCATCCTTCTCTATAATGGTCCTGGTAGACTATTAGTCTGTACGCCGTACATCTTCAATCTCCTCAGAAACCCTACACGCAATTGACTGAAGATGATATTCCATAGTTGCCCCGAAGGCAATCATACTGTGATATAATAATTGACTTGACCCCGAAGATTTCTAGCAGATGGGCCCAATTCGTTTGAATGTTTGATCGGGCATGGATGACCTGACCTGGTTGGATCCGGGTCAACTTTTCTGGAAAGGGTCCTTTCCCCCTTGTTGAAATTCACTTCTCATGATGAGACATTTATCAGAGTTGCGTTCGATTCTCACCTTCCCACTCGGATCATGGGCTTGGAAATTGATGATATGCGAATGGAGTGTGTGATCACACAGCCCCTTTTGTATTGGTATAATACATTTTCCATTATGACACCGGATTCCACGTTCGTTAGAGGCTGAGTTTTTTCCCTTGTCCCGTAAAAGAGGGCGACTTCCACATAAATAGTAATAGTATGGCTCTATTCCAAGATTCAAATTCAAAAAATGTCGTCAAAGGCTGTGTTTGGTTGGAATGCGAATTTATTTGTATTGATGTAAATAAATTTTGTGTTAATTATGATTTATTTTTATTTTAAATTTTATATTATTTTATTTGATTTGAATACAAATGAAATAAAGCAAGACTTGAAGCAAAATAAGATAAAACTCAAAACAAAATTAAACTAGAATACAAATTCTTTTCATTTGCACTCCTATGCATTTGTACTAATGCAAATAAAATTGCATTGCAACCAAACACAGCCAAAAGTCACAAAGTGAATTGCATTAGAGATTTCACATTAGCTTTTCTCTTCTCCCTACTGAGACATTGCTAATTAAAGGGGGTGTGTCACTTTACTACGTGGAAATTTTCGAATGCCCTGCTAAATTTTCACAAGTATACCAAAAAAGAAAATATCCTTTGTTAGCATTACAAAGACTGAGAATTGTCGTGTGCATTATGTGACCAATAAATTTTTTTGAAATACCCAAGTTATCCTTATAGATATCTAGAGAAGGGCTTGTTTTCCACTCTACTTCTTTGGCCATTTGAGGCCTCTATTTGAACAGAAACTTAGGCTCAGTTTGGGAATAGTGTAAATACAAATATATACAGTACAAATACATACAAAATAATATAAAATACAAGGTTTTCCACTCTACATATTTACATTTGTACTCCTTCCAAACTAAGCCTTAGGGTCGTTCGTTCCAATGGGTTTGAGAATACAATCCCACCAGGCCACCACACATATGAAATAAACAGCGTTACTTTGGTCATAACTTATAAAAATTGGGGGGGTTGGTCTTTTGCTTAGGTAGTATAGTATATATATATATAGGGGTGTTTCTTGGAGCTTGCCCTTAACCCAAAGGCAGAAAGAGCAACCAAGGAAAATTATAGCTATATAGATTGGAAAGGCAAATGTGGGCAAATACAATGTCACTAACTAGAATCAATCAAAACCATTGACAATTAGTGGAACACAAACTATAAAAATTTTAGGAAAATGTATTGGCCTATGTCTACAAGCCATGTCTAAGACAACTTTTTAGCAAGTCCCGTTAACCCTATGAACTGTATCAGCATGTGCTGATGCTAACGTTGATCTATATATCCTTAGTAGGCCCATGGGCTAGCCCTTCTAAAAGTGAAAGTGTCACTCCTCTTGACAGTGCAACGTATATGCATGCACAAGACCATATATAGCTCATCTCTTCATAATTGATGAACCAATGCTACACTACTTATTAGCAAAGCATGGCTTATGATGAGAGTGACACTGAGGTTGACATGGGAGGGACCCACTTTTACTTGTACATGTAGTATAGAAGACACAATCAGCTTGCGAGGAACATACAGGAGTCTGGACCTCTAGGCGTGGATGATTGAGGACCACAGCAAACAAAATGTTACAATACTATTTTGTTAAGAATTCTTTAAACTAAAGTATTCCATGTTATTGAAAGCTGGCCATGTAAATATATTAATCAAATGCTTTCTTTGACAAAATGTTAGGAAAGCAAGCAACATTACTAATTTAAGGCGGCCAAGCCCCACATCACCCACCCATTTGCAGTTATGAACAAAATTGGCTATGAAGAAGTTGAGAAGCTGCATGCATTTTCCATCAAAACGCCATTAAAACGGAAAGAATCCACAGAGTTCAGCCCACGCAAAAAAGAAAAAGTTAAAAGGGAATGGTAAAAGATAGGAGAGATGCCTTTCCATTTTTATTGTCATTGTAAATGTTTTGATTTCCGAAAACAAATGACCGGGAAAGAAGTTGAGGTTTGGTGATTTGAAGAGCCTCTAAAGCTAGAAAGTTACACATACAGAAGGTAATTAATTATAAGAGGCGTCAGTGATAGTGATATATAGTCTCTAATTTCTGTATGTTCACATTTGGTTACGTTTTTCAAAAGAATCAAAATATACTATCCAGTACTTCTAGCCTGTTGGTGAAAAAAATGTACAATTAAAATAGAATAAAACCCAGGTCGATATGATCTTTTCTTCGTTCTTTTTTCTTCACTCCTTTTCATTACAGTATCCTACCATATAGTAGCATAAGTTAAATTAATGAACGTAACGAGCAATTGTATCATCTCTTAGTCAATTCAACTCAACAAAGCCTTATGCCAATTATTTGGTATAGTTTTTCAATAGTTATAAGTGGACAGTCTCTGAAAGGAGAGTAAATGACATATATGCCCTCTTTTATGCCCATTGTATGCTTAGACAAGAGATAAAAAAATGTACAATAAAAATTATATTAAAAAAAGGGGATTGCTCTTTTATAGATAGTATAGATAGAATGAAACTCAAATCCGTATTTATTGAGGAGCCTGCTAATATTTCTTCTCACACAAGGAGTATATATTTTTGAAACAGCTAGCATTTTAGGAAGGAAATTAAAGAAGTTACTTTTTTTGGTAAAGAAAGAGAAATTGCTTTTGAAGGAAATACTTTCTGCTACTTATTTACTCAGAGGAGAACGATCATTCTTCCGAGATGATCAAATAGCTAGGGCGTGTATAGATATTGTATATATAGCGCTGTGAAGGTCCTTATTACCTTCAACACACTCTACAGAATATTTTTCACATCAACTGATTCTAATCTCACAAAAGCTGACCTTGTTCTTCTAGCTATGCAGAGAATTGGTGCACATGTGGGACACGGCGTTGTCGGAGCTATCCTACATACCCTTACTCTCTTAAGCTTAGACTTGGATCCTGATCATAAAGATCCGATTTAAACTCTGGTAAGATTTGTTGTTGAAAGAATCACGATTTTCCGTTTTCTGTATCTATCTCCTATACTGTTATCTACATGAAGGCTTGCACGACTGAAAATACACACAATCAAAAAGAATATGTTAATGTTTCAATCCCCCTTTTTCCTTCTTTCTTCTTCCAGTTTATTTATAAAAATTTGGTAGTTGATTGAAGATGCTGAGTATTTAATTCACCGCCATATATAACCTAATTGCCAAATTGACTAGTAATTTCCAATCCTGTAACAAGTTGGTTGACCATGCACTGCCCTTTCGAGTAATAACTTTCATCCTTCCATTCTTCTCAGTTATGCCTTCGTTGCAGTCCCCACCACCTCTCTCTCGTCGTCCCTATAAATCGAATGAACTTTCTTCTGTAATACCCGTGGAAGTTTCCTCTACGGACGATCATGGATTCTATCCTCTTAAATTTCCACCGCCCAACATCTTCTGAAACCCTAGATTTTGGAAGAATTGTTCAGCACTCACCCACATCAGTTCTCAAGCCCAACACCCCAGAAGACATTTCTTCTTTGCTGAAAACCATATCTTCGTCCTCTCGTTACAACAGTCTAACAGTTGCGGCCAGAGGTGCAGGCCACTCTATTCACGGCCAAGCCCATGCGCTAGATGGTATCATTATAGACATGACTAGCCTACCGAAATGCATTAGAATCGGTAAAACCAAAGTGGGTAGTGATCAAAAAGATTGTTTCTTCGTAGATGTTGGTGGGGGAGTTCTCTGGGTTGAGGTTTTGGTGGAGACACTGAAACATGGTCTAGCTCCAAGATCATGGACCGATTATTTATTCCTTACCGTGGGCGGAACGCTTTCAGTTGGTGGCATTAGTGGGCAGACATTTAAGTATGGGCCTCAGATATGCAATGTCCTTGAAATGGATGTAATTACAGGTAATAGTGCGAGATTTTGTAGGATTCCACTTCAAGGTTTATTGTTTAATTTTCTGTCTTGCATGCTTTTTTATCATTATTTGGCTGTGACAGTACTGTATTTTTCTTAATTAATACAACTAAATCAAAATTAATTTCTTTCAACTCTCCTTGAGTTTAATGGTCGTTGCAGGAAGAGGAGATATTCTGACTTGTTCCAAAGATCAGAATTCAGAACTTTTTCATGGAGTTTTAGGTGGATTGGGACAGTTTGGGATTATCATAAGAGCAAGGGTCATTTTAGAGACCGCACCCGAGATGGTAAGTATATAATAAACATTGAAAACCATGTAACTGTTTCAATTGATGCTTTTCTGAGCAAAAAAAGAAAAGAAAATTTTGTCAAATACAGACTTTTATCCCCATTATCCTTTCAAAAGTGAGAGAGTTTATCATTATGCGATGATATATATGAGAATTGAATATTCCTTTTCCCTTAATTTGATATGTAGGTCAGATGTGTAAGACTGACCTACGATGATTTTAGTAAGTTTACTGGAGATCAAGAGCGTCTAATTTCAATGAAGGAGGTGGATTATGTAGAGGGTTTTATGAAGCTAAGTTGTAGCGAGAATAAACCATTAGATCACTTATCGTTTATCCCTTCAATTAGCGGGAGTACAGAAAGCAATGTAGAAAGAAGAAATGTGACTTATACCATTGAAATGGCAATGTATTATAATGGGGCAACAGACGCTCAACAGGTTGCTTTCTCATTCAAATTCTTATACATTTTCATAAGTAAGAGAATTTCATGGTCAATTGTTGTGAATGCAACTTCTGAACTTACTTACTTGCAGCTGATGGATCAAGTATTGTCACGACTGAGCACTTCAGTGTCCGCGATAAGCAGCCTTGACGTCTCCTATTTTGATTTCCTCAACCGTGTAAGGCAGGAGGAACTAAGACTTCGAAGTATTGGACTCTGGGAAGTACCTCATCCATGGCTAAATATGTTTGTGCCCAAGTCTCAAATAACTGCATTCCATGACCTTCTACTTAATGTCATTTCTTCTACCCCTATCAATGGACCAATATTAATTTATCCAATGCTCAGATGCAAGTACGTAGGACCCTCTCTCTCTCTCTAGATTTCTCTCTCCTTAGTCTTATTCCTATATATTGCATGTGTTTGCCTGCCTGCTGGGTGTGTCTGTATTGATCGATCCCTTACTTATTCTAAGTTAAACTTCTATAAATAATTTTTCCTTTTTTCATTTTAGGTGGAATCCTAAGATGTTTGTGATATTGCCAAGAGATGATGTTGATGGAGGGGAGTACATATTCTATGCAGTAGGACTACTTCGCTCTGCAGTGCCGCCTTCATGCCTACAGACGCTTCTTAACCAAAACCAGAAGATCATTATTGCTGCAACATCGAGACATACTGCTCAGGTCAATAGAATGGGAGTCGATAACCACACAACCACTGCAAAGGGGGAAATGAGATTGGATGAAGAGAGTGAAGAGAAAGTTGTGATGGGCACAATTGTAGATCAAAACCACATGGGTGCAAAGCAATATATACCGTATTATAGAGATGATAGTGAATGGAAGGACCATTTTGGAGAACATTGGGAGAGATTTGTGGCACTGAAATCTAAATTTGACCCTTTAAATATTTTGAGTCCTGGGCAAATGATTTTCAGGAGAAAGAGAAAAGAAGTTTAACGCCAACAAGTTTCAATTCTTATGGTAATTGGGGGATATATATATATATATATATATATATATATATTTACCTGGTCATTTGTTTCTGATTACAAAGGTTTTAGAACTTTTAACTACTTTGAGGCCAAGCTGGCGTTCAAATGATTTTCAAGAGGAAGAGAAAAGAAATTTAACGTCATAAAATGTATTTGATTCAGTTTCTTAGGGTAATTAAAATGGGGGGATGTATGTTTACCTAATCTTTTGTTTCTGACAACCAGCGCTGCAAATAGATCGATTCAAATATAGGTAGATCAAAGTTTGATTCATTTATATTCGAATGCAAATCAAATCTTATCCCTTGGATTTATATATGTTGGATTTGAATTGAATTCTGATTATAATCAGATATCGAACATTGGTACAAGTAATTTAAACTAAAAATAATCAAAATATCATATATTTTATTAATAAAAATGAACTGAAAATGACACTAAAATTGTATTTCGTGAACAAAGTGAACTGAAAATTACCTGTATGAAACTTGAATCCATGATAATTTAGTCAAAGTACAAAGTTCAAACTATCTTTACTAAAAGATAAATTTTGAACTTTAAGTATATATGAGTACAAATATTTAAATTGTATTGAATCAGATTTTATCAGATCAAATACGATGATATGGATCCATATTTGATCTAATTACAAACTGATCAAATTTGAATCACCCTTGATGGGATCAAAATTGAATTTGGACAATTAGATACCCTTTGCAGCCCTACTGTTAACAATTTTTTTTTTTTTTTACTTTAGAGGGTCATTTACTAAAACAACACCCTTTAAGTTCATGGATTTACTGAAATCTATCCTATAGTTTGCATTTTAATTATTAAAGCATCTCCTATAATTTGCAACCAATTTACTTAATCAATCTTTCATTATATGAAAGTGGAAAATGACAGTTTTGACACATATATCAATTCAAATAAATTTAATAAAAGAAAAACGAAAGTGTCATTTTTGCCCCTAATAAAACATGAGCAACCACTCTACTTTGCTCTGTTTAGTTAATTTTGTTTTCTTTATGAAAATGTATTGGGGGTACTTTTGGAATAAATGACCATAGACCCATGCCTTTGAATATTTTCCACTCATTTTAAGTGATCATGTTATTATTTTCAGATGGCAAAATAAATAGTTCTTCTTAATGAAAGTTCCATTAAGTAAATGCCCCTTAGATATATTTCCTCTTTTCATTGCTAATCAAGCCCTCCACATTAAAGACACATGGAGGGGCCCATAATCTTCTCTCTATTGTTTCACAATTGTTTTTGGAAAATATATATATATATATATATATATATATATATATATATATATACTAAATTATAGCTATTCATTATCAGATATGAAGCAAAAAAAATGCACTATTTACTTTGAAGGGAAAATAGTGCAATAAATGTATGAACAGAATCAATTATTGCACTAATAAATAAAGACAGTATTTAAGTTTAAAATGTTAAGGAGAATCAATAATAATATAGGGAATTTCCTGCAATACTGAGGTTTTGCTTTTTTTTCCTTCTTTTTTTTTTCCCCTTAGGCTATGTTTGGTTTGAAGGAAAAGGTAGAGAAAGGAAGGAAAAGATATTAAAACCTATACAAAGTTTGTAAAGGTTTCCTTGCCTTTCCTTTCCTTTTTCTATTTTTTCCTTCAAACCAAACATAGCCTTAAATTCAATTTTAACCAAACTAGTAGTATAAGTTGCTAAGTTTTCAAAACACTGAAGACACCAGTGAAAAAGCTGGTCATATATATCATCAATTTACTTTTCTTTACCATGTGTATTGAATATGTGAACAATCCAAATTAAACCTCCAAGTTTAAAACTTGCAGCATGTGGAAATTCCTCCCTACAAATTCTTTTTCTTGTATGCCATTTGAAGAGAATATTACAACTAACTGAGTGGATTCATCTATAATTTATTGCCTCTATAATTCTACCACCTATATATAACACTAGTAAAGTTGTAATAAGAGTCATTCAAGCTATCTATTAATTCTTATACATACATGTTGCTACTATTAAATAAAGCAAAATAACAAATTAAAAGAAAGTTATGATAGATTATTAATTGCTTTTAATATATATAAGCACCACTGGGCTTTTTAAGTACTTAACTGTCGGCAACACTGTGTGTGACGTTTCATGGTCCACACTGTTTCTACCATGCATCATTTTAGCATATAAGAACACAGACTCCACAGTGCACCATCAAGCAATATTGTTGATTTAAGCTATTAGTATCTTTATGGGAATCAGACTTCTTACTTTTGGTGGATGGTTAGATGCTAGGACTAGCACCATTTTCCCGTCCCTATGCAGCAAAACTTTGGATCGATGACCATTGACGGGTCTGTCTCGGTTGGCCATCCACACAACAGTCTGTTGGAAAGAAACTAAATTTATTCACAAACTATTTCTCTCCCAAAAATAAAAACTTGTAGATATTCAGCTATCACAATTCCAAACAAGATATCAACAAAAACAATCATAAGCCAAGCAAAGAGAGACACACGATATTTAACGTGGAAAACCCCTCCAATGTGAAGGGTAAAAACCACGGGGCCAAGGATACCCAACCAAAAATCTCCACTAATAACTTGAGGTAACAATTACAGCAACTCAAACACCACAATATGCTCACAAACTTAGAGCAAATACAGATTCTCAAACATACAAACGAGAATACCAAAAGCGGTGAAAATAACAGTCAAAAAAACTCACAAACGTGGCTACTGTTCAGGCCACAACATGGAGACCTTCACTACTCCATATCAGATCTCCACCGTTCCGATCGTAGGTCTATGAGTTTTGAACAATCCCACCAAATTTCAGCCAAATCGAACGACAAATGACCCTTGATCAGAATAATTGATGAAAACTACCGCGAAATGTTTTCTTTTCCCGAACAACTACGAGTTGCTTCTGTTCGACCTCAAATAACCGGCGATTCAGAGCTCCGATCAAAGATCCGACCGTTTAGAATGAAGAAAAATGAGTTATCCACTTACTTTCCAATTTTCTGCTCGATCGGACGGTGGATCGGAAAGTTCCGGCCGTTTGATGAATTCCGTGCACTGAGAAATCTGCACAGTATTTCGATTTCTCTCTTTTGCTCTCTCTCTTCAACACGCCGCGCGCAAAAGAAAATCTAACCCTAGTTTTTGTTTTTGTTTTTTTTTTTGAAAAAAAAACAGTTGGCTGAAGGAGAGTGGGCTATAATATGGGTCAATATCCCATAATGGGTTGGGCCCAACAATTCTCCCCCTCCAGCCCATGAGAGAAGGGAGACACTTCAAAAAAGGCAACTATGCAAATTTAAGGCCGGCTGCTCCGGCACACAATTCAAGCTTCTCTCGAGGCACCACTTTTGTCATCATGTCAGCAGCATTTTTGTCAGTGTGAATCTTTTCAAGTTCAATCAACTTGGAGTTCAAAACATCTCGAATCCAATGATATCTTACATCAATATGCTTCGATCTATTATGAAATGTTGGATTCTTACCAAGATGAATAGCACTCTGACTATCACAATATAAGACATACCTCTTTTGAGTGAAACCAAGTTCATGCACAAACTTTTTCATCCACAGCAACTCCTTACATGCTTCAGTAATAGCGATGAACTCAGCCTCAGTCGTAGACAATGCAACACACTTCTGCAACCTAGACTGCCAGGCCATAGCTCCCCCTGCAAAAGTAATCAAATAACCAGAAGTAGACTTTCTAGAATCAACATCCCCAACCATGTCTGAATCTGTAAAACTACAAAGAATAGGTTTCCCAATTCCAAAACAGAGTTTTAAACTAGAAGTATCCCGGAGATATCTCAATATCCACTTCACAGCAGTCCAATGTTCTCTACCTGGATTGGATAGAAAACGACTAACAACACCAACTGCATGAGCTATATCAGGCCTTGTGCAAACCATTGCATACATTAAACTTCTTACTGCAGATGCATAAGGAATACGTTGCATTTATCCTTTTTCTTTATCACTAGAAGGAGCTTGTCTAGTACTAAGCTTAAAGTGTAAAGCAAGAAGTGTACTTACCACTTTAGCCTTATCCATATGAAACCGCTGAAGTATTTTCTCAACATACTTCTCTTGAGATAACCACAACTTCTTGGCCTCTCTGTCACGAGTAATCTGCATGCCAAGTATATGTCTTGCTGGTCCCAAGTCTTTCATTGCAAAAGACTTACTAAGCTCATTTTTCAACCTGTCAATTCTAGAACAGTTATGACCAACAATCAACATGTCATCGACATAGAGCAATAAAATGATGAAGTCATTATCAGAAAACTTATGCACAAAAACACAATGGTCTGAGGTTGTCTTCTTGAATCCCTGTTGGATCATAACAAACTCAAACTTCTTGTACCATTGTCTCGGGGCTTGTTTCAACCCATATAGACTTTTCTTCAATCTGCAGACATAGTCTTCTTTACCCTCACCACGAAACCTTCTGGTTGCTCCATGTAAATTTCCTCCTCCAAATCACCGTGAAGAAAAGCAGTTTTTACATCCATCTGCTCAACCTCTAAATCAAGACTGGCTGCCAAACCAAGAACAACTCGGATAGAAGACATTTTGACAATAGGTGAGAAAATCTCCTCAAAGTCAATTCCCTTTTTCTGACGATAGCCTTTGACAACTAATCTAGCTTTGTATCGTGGATTAGAAGTATTTTCCTCAGTCTTTAACCTGTAAACCCACCGATTTTGCAAAGCTTTCCTGTCCTTAAGCAACTTGACCATATCAAAAGTATGGTTGTCAACCAAAGATTTCATCTCATCATTCATAGCGGCAACCCATTCTTTCTTGTGCTCAGACTCCATAACCTATTTCTCAAGAACTGGATTAAGATCAACCAATCCATCAATACTTGAAGACTCTGATTTCTCCGCCTTATCAATATCCTCAATGGTCTGATCCTCCATAAAAATAACATCACGACTTCTTACAAGCTTCTTTTCAACTGGATCGTACAATCTATAGCCAAATTCATCGTGACCATAGCCAATGAAGATACATTGTCTTGTCTTGACATCTAACTTGGACCTTTCATCTTTTGGCACATGCACAAATGCTTTACAACCAAAGACACGTAAGTGGTCATAGGATACATCTTTTCCGTACCACACCCTGTTAGGAACATCAGCTTGCAAAGCAATAACAAGAGATAAATTAATAACATGTGCAGCAGTATATAAAGCCTCACCCCAAAAAGATCCAGGCAACTTTGCTTCTGAAAGCAAACATCTAACTCTCTCCATCAATGTCCCGTTCATCCTCTCTACCAGGCCATTAAGCTGAGGAGTCTTAGGAGGCGTCTTCTGGTGTCTAATGCCATGCTGCTTGCAGTACTCATCAAATGGTCTACAATATTCACCACCATTATCAGTGCGAATACATTTCAGTTTCTTCCCTGTTTCCCTCTAAACAGAAGCCTGAAACTGCTTAAAAACACCAAGTACCTGATCTTTACTCTTCAAGGCATAAACCCAAAGTTTCCCTGAATGATCATCAATAAAAGTAACAAAATAAAATGCACCACCAAATGTTTTTGTCTTCATCGGACCACAGAGATCTGAATGCACCAACTCAAGCAACTCTGATTTCCTAGAGGGAGGATGGCTCTTGAAAGAGACTCTATTTTGTTTCCCAGCCAAGCAATGAGCACACTTTTCTAACATTGCACCTTTCAAACCTGAAAATAGATTCTTCCTCGCCAAACAATCAATTCCCTTCTCACTGATGTGGCTTAGTCTTTTGTGCCATAACACTGATGAGTTATCACACTCAACTGCATCCACACCATCAATGGAAACTGAAGTCTTTGTCCAGTACAGACCAAAACACTTCTTTCCACGTGCCACAACCAAAGAACCTTTCGAGAGTTTCCATTGTCCATTACCAAAGGTACTAACATAACCATCATCATCAAGAACATTGGTAGAAATCAGATGCAAATGAATGTCTGGTGCATGTCTGACATTTTTCAAAATCAATTCAGTCCCATTACTTGTTTTTAGACAAATAGTGCCAATGTCAATCACCTTTGACAAACCATTATTACCCATCTTTAAAACCCCATAATCACCTGGAGTATAAGATGTGAAAAAATCCTTTCTCGATGTAACATGAAAACAGGCACCACTGTCAACAACCCAACTTGTCTCATCACAAGCAATATTAATCAAATTCTCATCACAGACAATCACAAGATCACCTATAGTGGTGGTGGCAACACGATCATCATTGTCATTATCTTTATTTTGTTGCTTACCTTTGTTACCTTTACTGTCTTTCTTCAGTTGAAAACAAAATCTTTTGATATGTCAATTTTTACCACAATAGTTGCATTCAAGGTTTTTGTACTTAGAACTTGATTTGCTTCTAGCCTTACTTTTACCTCTATTACCTTGTCCTCGGTCTCTATCATTGCTTCTCCCCCTGTTTTCAGTAATCAAAACCTCTGATTGAGAAGATGATGCATGCTGAGTTCGTCGTCTGATTTCTTCATTCAAAACAGCAGCTTTTACATATTCCAAGGTCACTACACCACTAGGAGCAGAACTGGACAAAGTCACGCGCAAATTTTTCCAAGAGTCAGGTAGAGTATTAAGCAACCAAAGTCCAAAAATTTCACCTTCAAATTTTATACCCATGTCGGACAATTGATCAAAACACCCCTGAAATTCACTTATGTGATCAGAAATAGGAGTACCTTCCTTGTACCTCAAATTCATAGCATGTTTCAACAGAAATAATTTATTGTTCCCAGATTTAGAGGCATACAAAGTCTCAAGCTTATCCCACAAGGTTCTGGCATGCGAATCATTAGCAATATGATTCAAAACATTATCATCTACCCATTGTCGAATAAAGCCACAAACCATCTCATGCTCAAAAGCCCAATCTTCATCAGATTTATTTTCAGGTTTTTGAGTAGAAAAAACTGATAAATGTAACTTTTTCACAAATAGTAGATCCTTCATTTTTCCTCTCCACTTGTAGTAATTGGTGCCATTCAAACTAATCATTCTACCATAATTAGGCTCCATCATGCAATCAAACAAATCCACAAACAAATAACTTGGCTCTGATACCACTTTGTTGGGAAGAAACTAAATTTATCCACAAACTATTTCTCTCCCAAAAATAAAAACTTGTAGATATTCAGCTATCACAATTCCAAACAAGATATCAACAAAAACAATCATAAGCCAAGCAAAGAGAGACACACGATATTTAACGTGGAAAACCCCTCCAATGTGAAGGGTAAAAACCACGGGGCCAAGGATACCCAACCAAAAATCTCCACTAATAACTTGAGGTAACAATTACAGCAACTCAAACACCACAATATGCTCACAAACTTAGAGCAAATACAGATTCTCAAACATACAAACGAGAATACCAAAAGCGGTGAAAATAACAGTCAAAAAAACTCACAAACGCGGCTACTGTTCAGGCCACAACATGGAGACCTTCACTACTCCAAATCAGATCTCCACCGTTCTGATCGTAGGTCTGTGAGTTTCGAACAATCCCACCAAATTTCAGCCAAATCGAACCACAAATGACCCTTGATCAGAATAATTGATGAAGACTGCCGCGAAATGTTTTCTTTTCCCGAACAACTACGAGTTGCTTCTGTTCGACCTCAAATAACCGGCGATTCAGAGCTCCGATCAAAGATCCGACCGTTCAGAATGAAGAAAAATGAGTTATTCACTTACTTTCCAAATTTATGCTCGATCGGACGGTGGATCGGAAAGTTCCGGACGTTTGATGAACTCTGCGCACTGAAAAATCTGCACAGTATTTCGATTTCTCTCTTTTGCTCTCTCTCTTCAACACACCGCGCGCAAAAGAAAATCTAACCCTAGTTTTTGTTTTTGTTTTTTCTTTTTTTTTAAAAAAAAAAAACAGTTGGTTGAAGGAGAATGGGCTATAATATGGGTCAATATCCCATAATGGGCTGGGCCCAACACAGCCTTGTCCATTAAGTTGGTATACCAGATTGAGAAGTTGTATGGTTTGTGCCCGACCACTGGGTAGAATCCACAGATGAACCATTTGTTAGGGGAGATAAGAACATTTGAAGCAAAAACTTTGACTGATAGAGAGGAACATCTGTTCAAATAACTCCTTGGGGTTGAAAATGCAAAAGAAGAGTAAAAGAAGAAGACACTGAACATAAGAGAAAAAAGGGATGATTGGACAACAAGGAATTGGGTGTGTCGTGTAGGAGAAAAGATAAATTGATCTTAGAATTCGTCTGAAATATTTTTGGAAAATTTGGGGTTCCGCCTTGATTTCTGGTCTCTGTGGACAAACATCGAGTTAACGCTTTTACCAAGGAGGACACTCAAATTTTCAACGATACTAACGTGAAGGCCATGAGTGAAAGAGAACATAAAGAATAGTCATCGGCTAATCATCGAGAGAGGCTTATCTCTTTTTCTCTTCGAGGTTCATTGAATTCATTTTCATTGGAAGCGATCAGTGTTCGGTGGAACCTGTAGTTTGTTAGGAAAGTTACTCAATCAAACTTCACCGAAATTGGCTATTATCGTCAATTTCTTAAAGCCACATGTGTATCTGGAGGCGGTTCTGGCAATTCGTGACAGAAAACTCTTACAATTGCACATCTTCGCAAGTTCTGGAGGCACTTCCGACAATTCGTAACAGAAAATTCTTATAATTGTACATCTTCACAAGTTATAGAGGTAGTTCCAGCTTACAGAAAATGTTTGAGTCGGTGAAGGCCAAACTGGAGGATGGCGTCCTTTCAATCTCCTTGGCCAAGCTGTCCCTGGACCAGATCAAGGGCCCCAGAGTGGTTGGAATCGAAGGTGGTGATGGGGAGCAAGAAAAGCTGAGTGAGGCCAACGCTAGTCGTGCCAAAAGACAAGAAATATACAAACCAATTTAAAAAAGGGTAAAATGGCTATTTAAAAACATTTGATGCATGGGTTTAACGTTTTCCGTTTGGATCAGTGACGGAAGGGAGATGTTTGTTGAATTTTTTAAAAATTCAAGAGAGGATTTTATTAAAATATAAATATAGGGGAAGCTTTTATGATTATCATAAACTTGAGGGTAGGTTTTTGTATTTTACCTTTTTTTTTTTCGTTTCATCTACCAAATACTTTTAGAACATACAAGGTTTTGGATTTGGGCTCTGCCTAATTATCAAATCTCCCTGTCGAGGTGGGAAAATGAGATAGAAAGATAATTACGAAGCGTTTTATAATGGGCTTTTGCTCTAGGATAGTTGGCATGAACAATGAGGATTTGATTCTCCTAACGATGTCTGTCATTGACAACTATATCAAATATGATTTTGTGACTTTTGTCAAGGATAAAATGAATAGGAAATTAGGACCGGCCCCCTCAATGACAGAACAGGTCCAGTTCTAGAAATTGGGTTCTGAGCTAACGTAGCATTGTCATCTATTCTTGACAAGCCTGGCCCACTTTTAAATTCAAACTAAGTCCAGCCCGATATTTAGGCCGAGAATTTTTCTCCCACCATCGTCCGTCGTTTCCGCCTATAGCGACTAGGGAGTGATGTTCTTTAGGGGTGCAACTTGGGCGGGCCCAAGTTTAACTTTTTATACAGATTGGGTTTGAATCCAAGAATTTGAACTTTTTATTCTTTGGGTTAGGCCCATTAAATATCCCAAACCCTGTCCAAACATGATTCAAGTATACATGTATACTAGTGGGGATCCGTGCAATGCATGGGCTTTATTAAGTGGCAAAATAATAGAAATACATAAGAGTATATAATTGTTTCATATTTTAATTTTTTAATAATTAATCTTGTCGAAGTCAACCCGAATAAGTCAGTTTCTATTATTTCCGATCAACTTTGGTTCAGCAATTTTTCAACCCGACCAAGTTAGGTTAGTTTTGGTTTGGCCATTTATAAACTGACCCAAATTGAACTTACCTGACCATAGATATACATTCATATTTTATATTTTAAATATAGTTTTTTAATACTAGAATGTGGAAAATTTCTTATATTTCTTAGTCTAAAATATTTTATATTATAAATTTATTTTATTTATTTATTTTTAATAATACCACTATAATTTATTAAATTTAAAATTTAATTTTTAAGTATAAATCTTTTGATTAAACAAACCAAACCAAAAATAGACCCAAACCGATACAACCCAAGTTGTTTGGTTTTCACTAATAGTCAGTTGGTTTCGGGTGACAAACTCTAAACCAAACTAGGTCGATTTGGTTGGCGAAACAACTTGCAACCGAACTGAACCAATCCTTGAATGCTTCTAATTTCATCTAAATTAATAGTTTAATCTCTAATAAATAACAATAGCTTAATCTCCAATAATTATCCAAAAATTATAGAAAAAATGCACAATGGTTGAAAATAAATTTATAATGAACTAGGTCAATCTGGTTATTGAAAAAAACTTGCAATCGAACAAAACCAATCCTTGAACACTCATAATTTCAGTTAAACTAATAGTCTAGTCACTAATAAATAATAATAGTTTAATTTCCACAAATTATTAAATACTTAAAGCAAAAATACACAATTGAAAATAAATTTATAACAAAATACAATAGATATCTAATAAAAATACAATAATTACAAATATACAATAAATATTAATTTTAGTATATATATAAATATATAATGAATATACACTATTATTGTATAATTATTACTAATAAATATTAATTTTTTAAAAGTTATTTCTATAATTATTAATTGATGTAAGTCAATTTAGTTACTTAAATAATATTGTTATTTAAAATTTTAAAATATTTATTATTTATTGAACTTAATAATCCATAAAATTATAATTAATGCTATTATTACATAATTCGTTATTAATTTTGTAAATATTAAATTATTATTAATAAGAATATTATGAAATCTATTATAATGATTTTTCTATTTTTTTTTATTTTAAATTTATTACATAATTTCATTATTTTAATTATTTAAAATTTAGTCATGTTAAATATTTTATTATTTAAATACTACGTAAAATATAAAATTTTTCATTATTTGAATTTTATTTATTTTAAAGTTATTAACTAATATTAAATATTTTGCTATATAATTATTTATTTATTTTTAACATTTTGTTATTTAATATTTTTAATTATTAAAATATTTAAATAATGTTTTTTAATATTAAATTTTATCATTTGAATAACATTTAAATTGAATAATTCGTAAAGATATAATTCATATTGTTACTACATATTTTCATGATGAATTTTGTAAAAATATAGAGTTATTAATAATATTAATATTTTTAAACCTATTTTAATTAATTTTTGTGTTTTGAATAAATATTTCAATGTTAGTATATAATTCTGTTATGATATTTAGATAATTCCGAAATTTTTTAATTGAAACTTTCATTAGATAGATGTAGATAGAAAAGTGGAAGGGATAAATAGAAATTAGTGATAATTTAGGAGAGAATCTCTCTACTAAATTAGAGATAATTAAAATATAAATAAGAGTTAGAGATAATTTAAGAGATAAATAGGAATTAGAGACAATTTAGGAGAAACTGGAGAAAAGTGGTGCCACTTGGCCAAATATTACAAAAGCAAATCCCTCTTTCTCTATGGTTGTTAGAAATAGTTAAGCCTATGTTATTTCTTTTTTGGTTTAATGGGTGATTATGTGGAATTAAAAAAATAAAAAATTCAAAAAACAGGAAATTAGGAAGGGGGCTTGGAGCAAAGAGAGGCATGGTGATGTGAACCATCTTATATATATATACTAGCGGGGATTGTGCGATGCACGGGTTTTGTTAAGCGAAAGTTAAAACAATAGAAATGCAAAGGAGTTATAATTTTTTTATATTTTAACATTTTAATAACCAATCCAATCAAACTCAATCAGAATTTAATTTTTTAATAATACCACTGCAATTTATTATATTTAAATTTATTTTTTAAGTTTAAATCTTTTGAGCGAACCAACCAAAGTGAAAATAGACCCAAACTGATACAACCCAAATTATTTAAGATATTTAGTTATTGAAATATTTAAATAATATTTTATTTTTAATGTTAAATTTTTATTATTTGGATAACATTTAAATTGAATAATTTTTAAAATTATAATTTATATTGATACTACATAATATTTAAATAATTTTGAAAATTTTTAATTGAAACTTTCTTTAGATGGATGCAATAAAAGTGGGGGAGATGATACATAGGAATTAGAGATAGTTTAGGAGGGAATTTCTATACTTAATTAAAGATAATTTAAGAGATAAATAGGAGTTAGAGATAATTTAGGAGATAAATAGGAATTAAAGAGAATTTAGGAGAAAGTGGGGGAAAGTGGTGTCACTTGGCTAAACATTACAAAATCATATCCCTCTTTCTTTATGGTTGTTAGAAATAGTTAAAACTATGTTATTTCCTTATTGATTTAGTGGGTATTTATGTGGAATTAAAAAATAAAAATTCAAAAAACAAGAAATTAGGAAGTGGGTTTGGAGCAAGGAGAGGCATGGTGACGTTGAATGTTTTGCTATATATTAGGTTCATTGACCAACTTGAACCCATCTTGAGACCGAGCCCAACCCGAGTGAATCAAATTACAATTTGGGTTGGGCTCAGGTTGTGAAGATCGGGCTTGACTTCAGTTCCACACTCAGGCCTTAAATCCAAATTTTAGGGTTGGGTCTGGCTTGACCATAAACCCGGCCAAATCCGCCTGACTTGCACCCCTGATGTTTACCATGATAGCAGTAAATTCAATTCCCATTGCATATTTATGGTAAAAGACTTAAATATACCTTTGGTTTATGAATTGACTTAAACATACCTTGACTTTTTCAAATAGACTTTTTACCCTTCATTGTTCATAAAAATTTCAAAAAATAAAATCAGAGAGACCCAAGCCTCAAACCTCAACAGACACCACCAGGCCGAAATCGGATTTGGTGCTCACACCATTCTCACAGCCTTTTTCAACCATGTATTGGGAATATCTCCCCATGAATAAAAAGATTTAAGTATGAAGATGTTTCCTAATACATGACTGAAAAGTGCTGTGAGAACAGTATGAACACAATTTTGTGAGTATCGAATCCACCCACCACCAGGCGACACAGGATTAGTGATTGTGCCTATAGGAGGCCAGGCAGATCTTCAGTGGACCATTCCACGTTGATCAACTCCAAATAGTCTCATCTTAAGTCTTATTGGGTCTTCAAAGTTTATTTTAGGTGACAACAGACCAGCACCTTTGTGACTGTCATCATTAAACCTAGAACAAAGTCCTCCAACACCTGCTCTTTACCCACTGCATTAGCTTCCTCCGATGAAATCTTTCAAGTCAGAATTCATAACAATCATAAAACATATATCTTTGTTTCTGTTTCTCTCTTTTTTTTTTCTCACTCTACTGCGACCCTAGGGAGAGAGGTATGCGACCATGATGAAGCCACAGGTTGAATTCTTATAACCAAATATCAGAATCCAAATCACGCCCGAGATCTATTTGACCATGAAATCAGAGTAATAAATAAACAAGCACCTATATTGAATCTATGAATCTTCATTCTCTTGAACCAGAAACTGAACACCAAACACAGTCAGACATTGTGTTTAGTAGATTGGATGTCATTGCCAATGAGTAGAAAATGCCATACTTTGGTTCTTGGTCAAGAAAGAAAAAGATGCACAATATGTTTAAGTCAATTTATGAAAATTAGGATATGTTTGATTTTTTTGCACTAAAAATATTGAAGTACATGATAAAAGGAGTGTTTGGTTCAAATGAAATTAGGGCTGTCAATGGGTCAGTTCTGTCCGAATGCCCAAACCGAACCAAACCATTAATTATATTGGTTATGGTTCGATGATTTTTGTCCCAATTAATAATTGGTTATGGTTCCTAATTATTTTATTAAATATATAAGGTTTTCTTAATTTTTTTTTATAATTTTATCATATTTTATGTTCTTAATTTAAATTTGATAGGTAATATATAACATAATATTAGTTAAAAATATCTAATATATTAACATATAAATAATTTAGTATTTTATTATCATTTTTATTAATGTTAAATTATCAAAATTTAAAATTTAAGTTATTATTTAAATATATATATATATATATATATATATATATATATATATATACTTTTAACTATAATTGTGTCTATTGGGTCTAGACCCGATAGATCCAACTATTGACCAAGATGGTTATGGATTTGTAATTTAGTTTAGATTAATAATCGGTTTAGGACTAGGGGTGGCAACGAGCCGAGCTTTTCACAAGCTGCTTGAGCTCGGCTCGTAAAAAGCTTGGCTTGGCTCTGTTTCTACCAAATTCGAGCCCAATTCACTGGCTTGATTATGAAACAAGCCGAGCTCGAGCCTAGTAGAGCTCGGCTCATGAGGCTTGCAAGCCAGTTCGATATATATTATAATTATTAATTATTATAATTCTTAATTTTTAAATATCAAATAAAAATATTTCTATATATAATTTTTATTTTTAGAAGACATTTTTCTCAAAATCGAGCTCGAGTTTATGAATTTTTTAGTCGAGCCAAGCTCGAGCCTTGTAAAACAATCTCGAATTGAGCTCGAATCTCATACTATTCGACTTGGCTCGGCTCGAATCCACCCCTATCTAGGACCACCCTGTCCCAACCCAAACCCATTTTGTTGACAGCCCTAAATAAAATATTCCTGATTTATACAGTATCTGCATATTAAATTAGAAAACATTAAAAAGAAAAAGGTGCAAATCTAATACTTAAAGAGTATCCCCTAGGTTTCACAAAATGGATTAAGTATGTCCCTAGTATTTAAAAGAATATCTTAAAGTACCCTCAAGTTGTTTTGACAATTACACATTATCTGGATGAAAAATGTGAAAATATCAATTATACCCTTTTTCATTCTTCAATTTTAAAGGTTCTTCTATTCCCACCAAAACAACCCTCCATCATTCATGAACCCAAACAACCCTCTCCTTTCTCGAAGATCCCTTTCAATGTCTTTGGCTAGCAGTCCAGTTCTTCAGGCTCGGAATCCCGGCCAGCAAAGCAAACAGGGTAAGGTTTTGTTAAACAAGAAATCAATAGTGTTTCTGGGAGCGGGACCTATCTTACACCAGCCTGAAGTTGCATCACATCCCAGAACAGAGAGTTTTATTTTTAGGAAAGCTCGAAGGCAACTTCATCCCACAGAATAGTTATATATATATATATATATATATATATAATTTATTTATTTTTTAGGGTCTGTTTTATTTATAATTAGAATTGGAGTCAGAATCAGAATTGAAATATTTTGGAATTGAAATCAGAATGGTCTATTTTTATAGTCTGTTTGGTTCAGACAGGAATGAAAATGAAAATTGGAATCAGCAGGAATGAGATTTCATTTTCATTTCCAAGAAAAATTAAGGAATGACCATTCCCTCAAATGGGGGAATACCATTTCAACAGGAATAGGAATAAGATTCTGATTCCGCCCAATCAAACAATTGCAATCGGATTCCAATTCTAATTTCAGATCCCTATTCCCACAAACCAAACGGGGCCTTAGATTTTTGAAATATGAAATATCTTTCTATCCTCCAAAGAGAAGAGACGATACACAGCAAGGAGGAACTCAACGTCAAAAGCGCATATGCTAGGCATTGATCCAATACATTTTGTTAATGCTTTGATATGCATTTTTTTTCTCTGTTTTTTGGTTGCATTTCTTTATTTTCATGCTTCCCTTCCTTATTTCTTCAATGGATCCAATAGATTTTCAATGGTATGTTAGATGGCTACATGTATATTAAAGGCAAGGCATCATTATTTATTTATTTATTTTTTCTTAAACTCGATTTGTTCTGCAATGCGAAGAAGGAACAGCAGTAGTGGAAAGTGGACACAATAACTTCATATTCAGAGGAAAGGTGCCTCTTCAGCATCATTTTATAGAAGAGATGATATTATGCCTGTTTGTAATGTAGGATTTCAGGAGCTCTCTTGTCTTTCCGGCAGTAGATTTAAACACTGTATTTCTAGTTTTCTACCTTTATTTTGCATTTTGGTTTATTACAAATGCAACTATATATAGAGAGAGAGAAAAGAAAAAACAAAATCTTGGCGCAAAGCAACTTCTTAATTCAGAGCTCAGACCAAACAAACAAATTAGGTTCAGTTTTGGAAGGAGCACAAATACAAATACTTAAAAGTGTTAAACCTTGTATTTTGTGTTGTGAATTGAGTGGATTTGTCAAAACCAGGGGTTCATACACGTATATGCATGTAGGACTCGCATACAAAAGAGGGGCACCATAAAAAAACCCAAAAGCTTAAGTTATTGGGTTATGGACCACTCTTATATATAAGTCCTTTGTAGTTATCTTACTCCTTTCCATTCTCTTCTACTATTCATACATGTGAATTTCAACATTTTGTATGTATTTATACTGTACATATTTGTATTTTTACTCTTTAAATTGAGTCGACTCAGTTTAGAAAGAATACAAATGCAAATATGTACAACGCAAATACAAACGAAATAATACAATTAAAATACAAGGTTTTGCACTTCACATATTTGTATTTCAGTATTTGTATTCCTTCCAAGCTAAACTGATTGGAAATAGTACAAATACACATATGTACAGTGCAAATACATATAAAATAATGCAAAATGCAAGGCTTTGCATTCTATTCATCTATATTTGTACTCCATCCAAATACAGATAGGTTGGAGAATAAAACATTTTCTGATCGGAATCAAGAACCAGATCTGAGTTTTTCCTAATATCCTCTTTGCTCATGAACAAAAAAAAACAAAATATTTTCTCTTTAGGCTCAGTTTGGAAAGAGTATAAATACAAATATCTAGAGTGCAAAACATTGTATTTTATATTATTTTGTATGTATTTGTACTTTACATATTTGTATTTGTATTCCTTCTAAACTAAGCCTTAGATTCGATTTAGAAAAAGTAAATATATAAATATATACAATATAAATGCATACAAAATAATACAAATACATGGCCCAATATTTTAAGCTAAGCCTTACTATTAGGGGTGTCAATGGACCTGTTTTGGGTTGAACTCCTTCCAAATCAAAATCCCTTTGGACGGACCAATAAGACATTGAATTTGGACAAACTGGACGAACCAATATAACATATTGGATTGGACCCGGTCCGTCCATAATGAATTTATATTGGATTGAGCCAATATCTGGTCCATTGATAGAAGATAAGAACATATTTGTCAATGGACCAGGTTTGAGTTAAAATCAATCTAAATTAATAGGAATTTGAACAGATTGAACAGTCTCTGGACCGGTCAAAATGGTCCAAAATATTCATTGAACTGGATTGGACCAGATCCATTTGTAATGGACTCACATTGGACTGGACAGATTGGACCAAATCCAGTCCAATTGACACCCCTACTTATTGTCAATTGCCCCTGAAAGATACAAAGGTCATTTCATTTTTATTTGAAATATGATATATATATATATATATATATATTCATTTCAAAAATCTGAGAAGCAAATTATCTAATTACTTTTTAACACAAACTTGAATTGGAATTTGTTCTTGTTGGGGCCTTACAACAACCACCCGTAGTAAAAAATCACAAGGTATTTGAAATATCAATAATAAGAAATCTAATAGCAACAAAAGTGATGAAATCCAAACAAAGACAAATAAAAAACAAGCACAACAAATAACACAAAGGTTTACACGATTCAGCTTTACCGCCTACGTCCACGAGAGAGACGAAACATGTTCTTCAGTATGAAAGAAAACTGAGAAACAATACAAGTATGCCTTGCAACTTGAACCAACCCTTAACCCTTGTACACCTGTTCTCCCTTTCCTCTCAACCTGAAGAGAAAAAACAAGAGAAAAACCCATTCTCACACCAAGAGCACTCTATTTTTCCCTTACACCTTCTCCCCCCCAAAAAAAAAACCTTATTCTTATATACAAAAGAAAGCTTTTATATGTAAAATATCTTTAACCTAAAGAGGAACCACACTAACCATTAGATTAAAATTAATCCAACAATTGTAAAATAAGACACAATTCCAATAATCTCCACCTTGACTTTTTTTTTCAACCACCTTATAGATTTACTATTTGTAACTCCACCTATTTGCAAATACCGTAAACCTCCATTGGCCTTGTAAAACATCACCAGTTACAAATATAACCTAAATCATTCAGTCCTAACTCCACCTGATTAAAACAAAATGACTAGTGTACTTGTGTAATTGCACCCAAGCTAGCAATCCTATTTAATTTCAGAGAGAGACCTCTATCGTACTTTTTTTCCAACAGGAGTCTTCCTCTCACCATTATCTATACCTTAAAAACTTGCAGCACTTATCTCTACTCTATACGCAAAAGATACCTTTCGTGTGGCCACACTACCTTGTGCATTCCATTTCCAACATCTCATCGAGGTCTTGGGAACTACTGTACTCCCAACCAGATGATACAAACCCTTGCATTTTTCTCCCTTTCACCATGACTATACCACCACACATGATTTTCATGGTTCCACTTATAGCAAAAACCTTGCAACCCTTGGAATCCAATTGACTATGTGATATTAGATTCTTGGACATTTTTGGGACACACCATACTACCCAAAGTGTAAACCACAACATCAAACAGTTTGATTTCCATTGTCCCAACACTCGTGATATTACACGTAGATCCATCACCCAACCAGACAACATCTGTCTTCCTCTCTTGGAATGCATCAAAACATTCCTTATTGAAGCAAATATGCATAGAACATCCAGAATCTAAAATCCACTCATTTGGAGAAAAAATTGCACATACCTTTGGAGACTGTGAGAACATCTCCATCATCATAAGATGCAATTGTCATGCTTTCATGTTCATCCCCACTTCTTTTTCGTGTAGGACAGCCTATTTTTATGTGACCAAATTTTTTGCATCTGTAACACTATACTTTGCCATTTTCCCTGACCTTAGATTTAGATTTATTACTCTTAGACCCCTTGTTAGACGACATTTCTTTTCGATCCATTCCCAGTATAATCAATGTAGAGTCATGCCCATTCTCATACTTGGGCTTTCTCCAAACCTCATTGGATAGAAGAGATGTGGTAGCTTCTTCCAGCTTCACTATATCTTTCCCGTACAACAATGTTGTCACCCTGTTTTCATATAAATCAGGAAATGAGGTAAGAAGTAAAAGGGCCTTATCTTCTTCCTCTACCTTGACATCAATTTTCCCTAGTTAGTCTAAAATACTCTTAAATACATTTAGGTGTTACAAGAGATTCTCACCTTCTTACATCTTCAGTGTATACAACTACCGCTTCAGATATAGCTTTGTAATTAAGCTTTTTCCTAAATAAAGCTTCTCCAATTTATCCCACAATTCCGATATAGAATCTTCCTCCATAACATTACACATAATGTTTCAGCCAAGAGCAATTAAATCGTAGTAACACACCTTGACTCAACGTCCTCCCAATCAGCATCATTCATGTCTTGTGGCTTTCCATTCTTTTCCTTCAATGCTCTAGCCAAATCTTATTGAACCAGAACATCATTTACCCTTCTTTTCCATAGGATAAAACTGTCTTTGCCATAAACCTCTCAATATAGAACTGAGAACTTGTACATTTTGTTGCTATTATTTCTCAAACAATTTTATAAGCACCTTGTAAGCAATAACCTGGGAGCTCTGATACCACTTTGTTAGGGGCCTCGCAACAACCACCCGTAGTATAAAATCACAAGGTATTTGAAATAGCAACCATGAGAAATATAATGGCAACAAAAATGGTGAAATCCAAGTGCGTCACAAAGAACACCAAGGTTTACGTGATTTGGCCTTACCGCCTACGTCCACAAAAGAGATAAAACATGTTCTTGACTATGAAAGAAAATTGATAAACAATACAAGTACCTTGTGACTTGCAACCCAAACCAACCTTAACCCTTATACACCCGTTCTCCCTTTCCTCTCAACCCAAAAAACAAAAACAAGAGAAAAACCCACTCTCACACCAGAAACACTATATTTTTCTCTCACACCTCTTTAAAAATAAAAATACTTTATTCCTACATATAAAGGAAAATTTTTATATGTAAAATCTCTTTAACCTAAAGAATGAACAAACCAACATTTAAATTAAAATTAATCTAACAATTATAAAATAAGACACAATCCTAACATCAATTCTTTAAATAATGTTTACACTTCACAGCCATATCCCACGGTGTATTGAAAACATCTTCATATGAATACTGTGAAATATGGAAGATGTTCCCCAGCCTACGTTCTAAGTTCCTGTCTTCAAAACTCATCTGGACCCACTATACTGCCATGTAAGCTGCTACGTGACTGACCATCGACCAGGTTTTTGTTGTTGTGTGGGGGCCTCTTGGACAGAGAGGCAAACACAGAGAAGTCCGAATATGCTCTTCACATAACGATTAATTTATTATTCATGGAATGGGAGATATTCCAAATTCATGATACACGGTGGAATGTGGCTGTGAGGTCCGTGTGACTTGTGGAACCGTGAGGAACGCTTGAGGAGCAGATCCCAATTGCTAATGGGTACAGCTGTTAATGAAAGCGGGAAGCCGATCTCGGGCTTTGGGATTTCCCGGTTCATGAGTCACGACCATTCCACCCTCTATACCATCCACACGTGTGCCACTTGTAAGGACTGCACAACGTAGATATGTAAGAAAGAAAAGAAGGCACGTCAATTGCATGAGTAGAGTGAATCAGGAGCTCACTGGCTCACCGAATAGCCTCACTACTGGAGTCCATATTTTCCACTGTCGGTTGAGGTTCAGACTTCAGAAATCAGAACCCCTCTCTCTCTCTCTCATACACACAAGCACAAACTAACGAAATAAGGGTTAAAGCTTAGATTCAACAACAAATAGCAAATATGGGTAGAGGTGAATTGTTTTCTGCAAATCCTTTTTGGATTCTAAAGTTTCTCGTTATTTTTATTGCTGTTGTTGTTATCAAGCATTTGTTGCAGAGTGGCAAAGCAACTGCTGAAGAAATTTGAATACTGGCCTGTGTAGGTAAAAATAAACGGCAGACGGTGAAAGGCGCCGAGACGGAAGATGACGACGGTGATGATACAGTCAGCACCATTTCCACAGCCGAGTCTTCAGACGGACAACAGTCGCTATCTCATGAAGCTGTCGCTCAAGTTCGGGGAGAGAAGCCCGATATTGAGGATGTCCTGGATATGCTTTATGAAAAGAGGTACAAGCTAAAGGCTAAAGCTACACTACTACTATACGAGCAAGTCACGACCATTAGTCAGAGTAGACATTTATGATAGAGACACAGCCACCCGTCTCGTCCCAGCCCATAAACCAACACATAACATTTACAACCATCATGGCCCAGCCCAGCCCATCTCATCTTGTGACCCAAGCCGAGAAGCTGTATTAATTTTGTTGGTGATGGTGGGTAGCAGTATGGCATTGAACCTTTAATCTTAAATTCTATTGTTGGCAAGGTCCAAGGACCGTAGCCTATATCAATTCTACTCTTAAATTCATATTTCCCTAAGTGAAGTGGGCTAAGATTGCTTTTTCACATTCATAAAATAGGTCATCAACCAGGGAACAAGGACTTGATATACTTTCGAAGGCACTAACAAGCAAGTTGCAGCTAGATTTTGTGATGAGCAAGTAAGGCCCATGAAATGAACTGTCACAGGAAGTTTCATTGATATATAGATAGCCTCAAATATCAGTTTGGTGATTGTATCTCTCTCTCTCTTTTCCTTCCTTCTCTAAATCAATACAGGGGCGAGACCATACTTCGCCAATGCCTATCTATTTTCAGAAAAGGTTCTGCTTCTGAAATTCCATTAGCTGCTCGCACACTGGGTAAGAATTAAGGAAGCATGACTGGCTTCTTTCTCTTAGGCTGTGGAAAAGGTAGGGAAAGGAGGGGAAAGATAGGGAAGCCTTTACAAAATATAGGTTTCTCCACCTTTTCCTTCAAACCAAACATAGCCATAGTATATATAATATAAATGTATAGATACATATACTATTTGAGAAATGTGACTAGTGAGGGGAATGTTGTTGTAGGCTTGCTTGGAATCAGTGCTGGTGAGAGTAAATTAGCAAATATGATTTTCAAAGAATCATTTATTCATCTAAGCCGCATATCTAAACAGAGCCTGGATGAGGCTAGTCGCATTTCGGTATACTATATGATTAGATTACTTTCACGTTGGATTGCTCTTTTATGTACTCTTCATCCTTCATTCAATTTATTATACCATTTGATCATATAGGATTTCTTCTCTCTTTCATTATCTATTTTTTAACTGTTTGATGAATTTTTACATCATAGTATCATACTGCTGCCAAGTTCTGAAGAACAATAAAATGCTGGTGATATTATATACATAATACAATTCTATGTAAACTAGCTTATACATTTTCAGCAGGAAAATTTTGGAAGAGTTAAAAGCTTATACTGCCTACTTCTCTAAATAGTGGGAAGTGAAAAAAGGAGAAGCACAAAGAGTAACCCTGTAAATTTTATTATTCTAATCAGCCACTGTTGAAGGATTTCTTCTGTGCTGATGTATAAACCTATCTTCAAAAGGAGCCACATGGAACATCCATTCCCACTAGTCTGCTATCTTAAAGCTCTCATTTGCTATATTTTGGGATTTTCAAACTTAATTTCAAAATCTAATCTTCGATCATTTTATTGATGACAAATTGGTTAACAGACAAACACCCTCTTTTGTTCGTACTTCTTTCATATCCTCAGGAGTTACCCCCGTATTGATTCAACATGCTTAATAATGGCAATAGCAAAAAATCACTGCAAATCATTGATTGGTCTATATAATAAATAGTATAACTTCAAATGCAAAGGTAAACGGGTGTCCTAATCACTTATTTTTGTATATTAGATTGAATGGAAACAATTTTTGTATGACACTGAGCATGTGGCCCTATCTTTACAACTAGTCTAGAAAATGGAAAAATCCGGTTCTCTTCTTGTTTAATAGTTCAAAACATGCAGGCACTGAAATCTATTGCAATTTTAACATTCACTGCTGGGAATGAGGAAGATACTACTAACGCACTCACTCTTATATGGCAAATTGGTTCGCACAATATGGATGAAAACTCGGATGAGGAAACTGTAAGCACTCTATGATCTGTACTTGTAATGGAGTCGTTCTATTTTTCTACTTCTCTCACTTTTTTCCATCCTTGGTTCTTGTATTGAATTGTAGGCCTCTGGTATTTCAGAACCAACTAATGAAGTTAGGGCATCAGCCTTAACTTGTTGCGCCTTTCTTTTAACTACATTATCTAAAGAATGGTTTGATGACAATCTCTTGGAAGAGTAAGTGGAAAGGCTTTCCAGTGTAATTATCTGACATTAATATATATAAGTAATAACTTGTAGTTTAAGTCAGTTTCTTTGGTTTCAGATATTTTGAGGCTTGGCCCCAACTTCTAACTATGGAAGACAGGTCAGTCAGGCTTGCTGTTGGAGAAGGAATTGCCATTATCTTTGAGAATTTGAGTTCTGATTGCAGAGATTTAGACTATAATGAATCCATATTAACCACAGTGAGTGGGAATATGGTCTCTCAAAGTACCTGTGATGATGTTGTTGACCAAATGAGAGATTTGTCTATTGAGGCTGGTGGCAAGGGAACCTCAAAGAAAGAACTCAATAGCCAACGCAACTTTTTCAATGATATCTTGGACTTCATAGAGGTTGGTGATAGTTTATCTCTGTCCTTTTAGTTCCAACTTTGGTGGCTGGTAAACTTGATTATTATCATTCTCTGTTCCATTTGTAAATGAATACTCATAGGTACAATTGCACACATGGCCTCCCCTATCTGAACATGTGGACCATGGTGAATTTAGATTTTTCCACACATACAATTGTTGGAACATGGTGTTCTTAATAACTTTGATACCTTCCTACTGTATGGATGGAATTCAATTGTAATGTATTAAACAGGATGGTAGTGGACCCAACATATCTTTGAAGTTAAGTAATTCTGATTCTTTGACTGTAACAACATGGGCGCAGTCAATCCAGGTAGGCATGCTTCTTTTGGTAACAAAAAGAAGACTGGTTCTTCTCCTCTTTCATTGTTATAGCTAAAAACAACAGTATGCCATTCTCTTAGGTAAATATGTTCAGAAGCTTTCTTGGAGGTGGATTTCAAACTCACATGCTGGTAAGTTATTCCTAGGGCTTCTACAAATTTCCCCTTTCTCCTAGAGACTTCCAGCCTTGAAGCAGGTATTCATCAATCATCTGTAACCTGTTGAATCACAGAATAACCCATTTCTCCATGATGTTTTCGATTTTAGACCAAAAGCTTCAAAGAAACAAATGCTTTCCACTAAAGAGAAGGTTTGCCTTGCAACTTCTGGTATCAGTCATTAATATGCAATACATCTCCTTTTGTTCAACTGGTTTTCTCGTCTGATGCTCTTCCTAATATGTCAACTTCTATATTTGATGTAGAGGATGCTCTATTCACCCAATTCAGTATCAAACAAAGCTAGGACACAGGAGTTGAATAGGAGGCGATCAAATGCTCAGGTAATTCTAGTTTTATTTGTTCAGTTTTTCTCTTCCAAGTAGTAGCTTCCCGTTGCAAAATACTTTCGTTATGCTTGACCAAGTGTGTTTGGTAATAGTTGCCCTATATATGTTGCGAACTCCCACTTCTCACACAAGTTTACCTGCCTCAAATAGGTCGAGAACTATGGGCACTACAATGTATACATGGACGAGTAGCTGAGCAACCGAAGCAGAAAACAGGGTAGACAGTTCTTTGGCTTGAAAAATATTTCAATGCATGGTGGTGGCTGTTCCACAGGAATTATGACAAAGTCCCTTCAGTTCTTTGGCTTGTGCATAAGGTTTCTCCACTAGCGCTACTTCATGTCAAAAGTAGTGTAAGAAAATAGGAAGTGATCTTTCCTCCTATGATAAACTATCACCATTTGTAACTTTAGCAGCAACGTATTTCAGGCTGAGATGAACCTTAATAAAGATATAGAAGCTAATTTTCCTGCTCCTCTCTTGAGAATCGATGAATTGGAATATCGTGGAACCAACGAAAAACAAATGATCAGATGCTATGATCCAAAGTCGGGGAGAAGGCCGCTCTGTACCGTCATCCATACAATCACCATTTGCAAATCCTTTTATCACCTATAGATTATGAACTAATCTGAGGCTCTGAAGTGCCAATATCTCTTGCCAACATATTTTCCCAAATCAATTCACCATCTATACTACGCTGGGGTTTGAGAATACCAAAATAATTCCACAGTTGGAAACTAAAAAAGCTCCATCTACTAGCATAGAATGCATCAAATTTCTGGGAGCCACTAACCAAGTTAATAGCTTGACTGAACCTTGGGAGAATGAGCTCGGACCCTGTACATTCTCTACAGGGCACTCCATCCAGAACTGGAAGGGTATTCATCTCTATATAGGACAATTATTTGATCAATATCAATCAAAGTGTTAATCTAACCTCTCCTTTTGTAACAACTAATGAGAATGTGTTACAACATAAAGGTCAACCAGATGTATATTTCCTCACGTTCCACAAGAGGAAGAGGTTTCTTCTCTTAGTGTCAGAGGGTAAGCAAAGAGAACCTGATACAAATGGAGAAGCAATTTCATTCGGGGAATGCCAACAAGTACCAAAAAGAGAACCTCAGCTTCATAAGAAGCAATAAAAAGATGTGGACATGTTCACAATTTACTCTACACGAGTTCACAACATACGAGAAGATTAGAAGCAAGTTTTATCTTATAGTTGTCGAAGCATTTCACAAGTGTCCATACTTTCTATTGGTTATCAATTTAGTTCATTAGATTTGACAGTAGGTTTCGCACCAATTATTATCTACTATCTGGTTTTTTCTCGTGGCTAATAGATACCTAGATGATCTATCCATTTTATTATTCGTGCTTTGTGTTCATTACTAAATTTGATCAAGTGTGAGTTGCATCTAACCATAGACGTAGCAGATGTGGCTCTGATCCTGTCAAAAGTAGCTGCAAGCCAGCGGATATTGATTTCACAAAGTATACCTGTTGATTGTCTAAATGGTGGTTGCTCATTTGCATCAGAAATAAAAGGCAAAATACCAAAAAAAAAGCAAAAAATATTAAAAGATAAAATAGAACATTAGTGAGCGAAGTTTAAAGTATGGTTAGTATTTCTATCATAATGTAGCCGAAATTGACATGCCATTACAGGCGTAACCCCATCTCATTCCGCCTGTCTAAAAGTGGA
The DNA here is from genome assembly GCF_056320005.1 of Nelumbo lutea. NCBI lineage: Eukaryota > Viridiplantae > Streptophyta > Magnoliopsida > Proteales > Nelumbonaceae > Nelumbo > Nelumbo lutea. The sequence continues at coordinate 143,727,413 of NC_142684.1, forward strand.
AGTGTTTAGGATAAGGCCAAGATTTCCTGAGAATTATATTGGAAGCTTACTCTAATAGAGACTTTAGAACATCATAACACTACTGCTTCTAAACCTGGTGATATACATAAAACTCAAGTATGTCTGGAAAACAGAAGGTCAGGAGATCAGTGGGCTATGGAGATATCAACGAGAATCCAAAGGAATGAACTTGAGAAGTAGCTCCTGGTGGGCATATGGGTATTGATGTAACCGGTTCTGGTCACGTATCATTTTTTGTGATGTATCATTTTTTTTTGGCTAAGTGCCTCGTCATTTGACCTGCTCCCAGGAGAGGATGGTGGAGCTCCCTGGTGGTGAACTGCCTGGTGGTGAGCTACTTGGTGACGAACTCCCTGGTGGTGGCACCTGGTGACGAGCTACCTGGTGGTGAGCTAACTGGTGACAAGCTATCTGGTGATGAGCTACCTGGTGACGAGCTACTTGGTGACGAGCTACCTGGTGGTGAGCTGCTTGGTGACGAGCTCCCTGATGGCTAACTGCCTGGGGGAGAGCTATGCCGAGCTGGGGAGAGCTACGTCGAGCTGGGGAGAGCTACGCCGAACTCCCTGATGGCGAACTGCCCGGGGGAGAGCTATACTGAGCTCCCTGGTGGTGAGCTACCTTGGTGGCTCGTCATTTGACCTGCTCCTAGGCGGCCTATAACTCAAGAGGATGGTGGAGCTCCCTTGTGTAGCGCAACCCAACTACCCTCTGCATGAGGTGATCTCCTCTCCTTTGTAGGCGGCGGGAGCAGAGGGACCTGCGAGAACTCCATCTTTTCCTCCTCTTTGTAGGCGGCGGGAGCTGAGGAACCTGCGAGAACTGAACCAGGGGGCCCGGGGGTATTTACCCGATGGGGACTCTCCGATGCCTAAGTTAGCACTCTAATTGTCGAGAGCTTGAAGATGATATTAGAGGAATGAGAGAGCTAGAGAGCAGGGATTACCTCCATTTTTTCCTTCTCTACCCCTCCCCCTTGCCTTTGGGGTTGGAGTCCTTATATAGCAGTGTCCTGTCAAATCAGGCATGACCGCCTCTGTCAAGTCAGGTACAACCGCCTCTGTCTCTTTGCCGCAGTCGTCGCTGTCAGAGCTGAGGCGACGGGTGCAGGCAACTGTTGCAGAGTACGGCTCTGCCAGGCAAGGTGCCGCCTGGCGAGAGACGTGGGCGCGAGTCTCCAGATCAGTCAGGTATGGTTGTCAAGCAGGAGATCTTCCTGTGATACGCCAAACTGCTCTTCTGTACCGAGCTACCCTACAAGTGGCGAACTGCCCGAAGGAGCTATGCCGAGCTCCTTGGGCTATGCCGAGCTGCTTGTGGCAAGCTCTGCCGAGCTGCCTGGCTCCTTGGTGGCAAGCCCCTTGGAGAGCTGCCTAGCTACTTGGCGAGCTCCTTGGTGAGCTACCGAGCTCGTGGGGTATGCACGCCGAGTTTATCAATGGGCGTCTTATGGATTGCCAGGTCAGCCAGGTCGGGTCGTGTTTCAGGCTGATCCAGGTTAGCTAGGTCGGCCAGGTCGGATCATGTGCCGGGCTGATCCAAGTCGGCTAGGTCGGTCAGGTCGGATCATGTGCCAAGTTGATCCAGGTCGGCCAGGTCGCGCAGGCCGCGCCAGGCAGTGCGCAGGCCACGTGCAAGCCGTGCGCCAAGCAGTGCACAGGCCGCGTACAGGCCGCACACCAGGCTGGTGCCCGGGTGGGACACCAACTTGGTAAATGTTGCCTAGGTGTCGCCTAGTTTTCACGAGGTGCGACGTGTCACAATTTCACTAGAGGGCCAAATCTGCCCTCATCAGGTATGTTCCACGGATTGAGCTGCCAGAGAATACTGATGGAAGGAAATGGAGGCAAATGTCATTGATGAAAAGATTTTGGAGGTTCCAAAGAAATATCAAGAATCAAATATTCTTGAAAGAAATGATGTGCCACCTAGGGATTCTATATTTGTATGAGTAAATAAAAGATGTCAATAAAGTTGACTGCAAATAAATATATTTATGGAATAAAGTTCGTAAGTGATAAAGTTGGCAGTGGAGGATGAAATCAAGTGGAGACAATGAGCTAAAGTGAGGTGGCTGAAAGAGGGGGACAGAAATACCCAATTTTTTCATAAAATGGCTAATGCCAGGTTGAGGGCATCTTCTATTTCTAAGCTGGAATGGGAAGACAAGATTGGGAGCTCTGATGCGGATATAAAGAGGGTGGCAATAAGTTTTTATAAACATCTCTATACAGAATCTTGGGCTCGTAGACCCTTTCCCAGAAACCTTCCTTTTAAACAGCTAAGTGGAGAGCAAATGTTGTTTATTGAAAGGCCTTTTTCGGAGGAGAAAATTAAATCAGCCATTCTCTTGTTGGCGGCTGATAAATCACCTGGCCCGGATGGCCTTACTAATTTGTTTTACATCAAATGCTGGGTTATGGTTAAGCAAGACATCATGAATGTGTTTCAGGCTTTCCAAGAGAATGCCTCCCTCCAGAGAAGTTTGAATGCTACCTTCATCACTCTTATCCCTAAAATTGAAAGGGCGGTTAATGTGAGAGATTTCGGGCCAATCAGCCTCCTTCACAGTTTTTATAAGATTTTGGTTTAAGTCCTAGCTGAGAGAATGAAAGGAGTGATTGAAAGTGTCATCTCTAACAATCAAAGTGCCTTTGTTCCTGGTAAACAGATGCTTGATTCAGTCCTCATTGCTAATGAATTAATTCACTTAAGAAGAAGAGAGGGAGTTCCAGGTTTAATTTGCAAATTGGACATTGAGAAGGCATATTATCATGTTAACTGGAGGTGTATTGACTCAGTCCTGCACCATATGAATTTTGGGCAGAAGTGGAGGAATTGCATTAAAGTTTGTACGTCCTCTCCTAAGTTCTCAGTGTTGATCAATGGCCAATCGTCAGGTTTTTTTGATAGTTCTAGGGGGCTGAGGCAGGGGGACCCTCTGTCTCCTTTGCTTTTCATATGTGTAATGGAAATTCTGACCCGTTTTGTAAAAGAACAGCTGATGATGGGAGTTGGGAAGGCTTTGCTATCTGCCCGGGAGGAGAGAAGGTTAATATTCTCCAGTTTGCTGATGATACATTGTGCTTCTTGGATGCTTCTCCGTCCCAATTGAATCTCATTCTTGGTATTTTAATATGGTTTGAAGTGGTGTCTGGTCTGAAGGTGAACTTGAACAAAAGCTCTATCATACCAGTGGGGCCGGTTGATAATTTAGAGGAATGTGCTGAGGTCTTGGCATGTAAGATTGATTATCTTCCTGTGAAGTATTTGGGTCCCCCTTTGGGGACTAACTGGCTCTCTTCCTCGATCTGGGATCCTGTCATTGAGAGAATGGAGAGAAAGCTAGCATCTTGGAAGGCAAAATACCTTTCTTTTGGTGGAAGGGTAACCTTGATCAAAAGTACACTCTCAAACCTTCCAACTTATTTTTTATCCCTTATCTCTATCCCAGTTGGTGTGGCTAAAAGGTTGGAACAACTTCAGAGAAAATTCCTTTGGAGAGGTTGGGAGCAGGACAATAAGGTCCATCTAGTTAATTGGGACCAAGTTTGTCTTCCTAAAGCGGAAGGCGGTCTAGGAATCAGGAAATTGAAGAATTTTAATTCTTCTCTCTTATGCAAATGGATTTGGAGGTTCTCAGTTGAAAGGAATGCGTGGTGGAGATCTCTCATTGCTGAAAAATATGGGGTTGATTGGGGAAATTGGAGAACAAGAGATCCCCCTCCAAATTGGGGCAACTCTCTCTGGAAAGGAATTATGAGGTACTTTTCTATCTTTGGGGAAGGGATTTCAGTGTGTGTGGGAAAAATAAATAGAACAAAATTCTAGAAAGACAAATGGTGTTTAGACAGCCCCCTTGCTAGTTCCTTCCCTCACCTTTTCAGATGTGCAATCAATCAGGAGGCTACTGTGGCTGATTACTTATCATTGAATGAGAATTCAGTGTCTTGGTCCCCTCTCTTAAGGAGGAATTTGTTTGATTGGGAATCGGATGGGGTGTTTTCTGTGAAACCCATGGCTGATAAGTTAGATAATGTGGGAGGTTCTGAATTCCCTGCTGGGCAGATTTGGAACCTTCTGAGCCCTTCAAAAGCCAACTTTCTGGTCTGGACGATGGCCCTTGATAAATGTCTTTTCAGGTCTAACTTGTTGAGAAGGGGTATTCCAATTCTGGATTCAAGTTGTGTGCTTTGTGGGACCGCTGAAGAATCTACGGAGCACCTTTGTCTTCATTGTCCATTTTCTCTTCAGATTTGGCTGCATTTTCTTAAAGCTCTGGGTGCTAACTGGGTTTTTCCGAGATCACTTAAGGATCACTTGTGTTCCTGGAAGCTGAAAGGTCTTAGTAAGAGAGGGAAGCTAATGTGGAAGACAATTCCAAATGCAATCCTGTGTGGTCCATTTGGGCTGAAAGGAATAGTAGAATCTTTTGTAATAGGTATAAGGATGTTGATCATGTAATTCAGAGAGCCGTGAGCAAGTTGATCTCTTGGATTTCCATATCTGGGGAATTCAGAGATCTTAGTATGTCTGTTTTGTTTCAGTCTTGCTCCTGGGGGAGGTTGTAATTTTGGTTGCTTTTCAGACTGCCTTCTTGGGTCTGAATTGCAGCCTTCTTTCGCTTATGATGAATAAACTTACATTACCTTTTTCCAAAAAAAAAGTTGGTAAGTGATAACAATACCAGAAAAAGAAGCTAAGGCTATGTTTGGTTTGAAGGAAAAGGTGAGGAAAATAAAGGAAAGGTAGGGAAACCCATACAAAGTTTGTAAACGTTTCCCTACCTTTCCTTTCCTTTCCCTACTTTTTCCTTCAAACCAAACACAGCCTTAATGTGCAGTAATGACACAAAATAAGCACCAGACCGAAAAGGGGCAGCTTCCCCATTCCAAGTCTGGCATCAAAGATAGATATGCCCTTTTTTGATCAACAGAAAGATAGATATGTCCTATTAATAGTTCTACATTTTGTAATGAGATTTTTTTTTCCTGTTTTGAATAAGTTTTTGTAATGAGAGTTATTAACAGTTAAAACATATGTTAACTGCCATCTGTATGAACAACGATGCCACTTCATTACAGGGAAGAAGAGGACCCAACAAATTATTCATTGCATAAAAAACCAGTGTAAGTCTATTCTTCTAAAGAGATGAGATTAATCATTTACATCTGGTGATATCAGACATCCTTTTTCAACACACGCACATAATTCTAAGAGCATAAACACTTGATGGAGTAAAAACCTATATCATCCATCTGAAAATGACTAAGCAAAGTACAAATTTGCAGAGATTTAGAAAGAAAGGATTTCTGTATTTCTATTCATAACTTTATAAAAATACGAAGTGCATCTATGAACTATGATAGTAAGATTATATTTTCATTGACCAAGAAGCATATTAATTTACTTGATGAAAAGAATCTTTACCTCACAATGAAGTATTTGTACGATCACCAGTAATCCCCACAAGAACAAGTCCCATCTTTGAAATGGTGAAAACGGCTACCATCTCTGATGACTATTACCCGTCTGGTAACCATGGCTATCAATTTAACTACATTATGGCAATCACCACAGATCCGATGGCTCTGCACAATCTGCAAAGACGTTGAATCTGGTGTACTGATGATCCCAAAAGCAATAGCTAACTTCTCACTGTGGTAAGACAAAATCCTCTCTTCTTGTTCATCAACATCAGGAAGCAAAGATTTCTTCTCCGGAATATAACCATGCTTCCCTATCTCCAACATTAGTTCATTTAATTTTTTATAAATCTCTTCTGATTGTGCATGAGATCTATCTCCAGAAAGAAAAACATGTGATGTTTTCTTGATTTCAATCCAAGTGCATGCAGGAAGCATTCTCAAGCCCCTTCTTTTCAATGTCTGAACAACTGCAGCAGCTTCCTTCAATCTCCCAGAACTATTGTATATGTTCAAAAGCAAAATATAATTACTAAGCTTTTCAGGTTCCATCTGATAAAGCTTTTCAGCAGCATATTTTCCAAGCTCTACATTCTTGTGGACCCGACAGGCTGTCAACAGTGCCGCCCACATGTTCATAGTAGGAGTAAAGGGAGCACCTCTTATCAATGCAAAGGCTTCATCCAAGAGCCCTTCCCGTCCTAAAAGCTCAATCATACATGCATAATGCATCGCTCTAGGCTTGATCTTGTAGACCCTATTCATTGACTCAAAAATTTTCCACCCTTCATCTGATAAACCTGAATAACTACAAGCAGACAAAACAGCAAGAAAGGTGACATGGTTGGGGACCATTCCCTCACGAAGCATCTGTTCAAACATTTCAATAGCCTCAACTCCCTGGCCATGGTTACCATATCCGGCAATCAAAGCATTCCAAGAAATAATGTTCTTACGAGGCATCTTGTCAAAAACATGCCGAGCATCTTCAATCCTACCCCATTTTCTGTAAAAATCCACCAGCGCTGTGTTAGCTACTATATCTAACCCAAATCCATGACGGACTAATCCTGCATGAGCTTGTTTAGCATGTTCTAGTGAACCTAACCGAGAACATATTCTAATAATTATTGAATAAGTAAAGTGGTCCATCTTTACACCCGAATCTCGCATCTCATAATACAAATTCAGGGCTTCCTGACTATAACCATGAAGGGCATACCCTGCTATAATCGTATTCCATCCAACCACTGTCTTCTCCGGCATCTCATCAAAAACAAATTGAGCATCTTCGATGTTCCCACATTTACTATACATGTCAATCAAAGCACAAGAAACAAAAATATTCCCACTTATTCCCATCTTCAGCACACAGGAGTGTAATTGCTTCCCTGCAGAAACAAGTCCCAAACCAGAAGAAGCCCGAATCATTGTGGCAAACATGCGGGACTCAGCATCGGAAAACTCTCGCCACATGAGCAAAAACAATTGGAAGGCCTCTATGAAATTCCCCGAATCAACAAGCCCACCTATAATTGTGTTCCATGACACAATATTTCGTTCAGGCATTTCTTCAAATAATCGTCGTGCATCAATCATCATTCCACATTTTACGTGCATGAGCAAAACCCTATTGTTCATGTACTGATCTGGTTGAAACCCGCTCTCTGTCATGTAATTGAAGACTTTTTTTACACCTCGAATTGACTTCTTAGCAATACACGCGTCCACTAGAGCATCATACGTGCTAGGTTCAACGTAATACTCACCCTCGGATTCTAATATTTCGAACAATTCAAGTGCCTCTTCGTACCTCTTGTAGAACACCAGCTTCTCTATCTGAGTACATAGTCCTGAAGTGAGTTTTCTAATCTGGGTTTCTTCCGGTCGAATCTCTAGCTCCAAATTTTGGGTGGTTTGCTTGGGTTTCGGCTTTGGTCTTGGTTGTAGTCCTTGTTCAAGAGAATAACAATTGAAATGAAAAGGTAGTGTCCTAAAGCTTCTTCTGGTTTTAAAAAAATCAGACGCAGAGAAGAAAGAAATCTTTCCTTGTGTGAAAATTTTAGAACCCAAAAGGAAGCATGGAAAGCTAGAACTAGAACTGCTTTGGAGCTGATCCAGTGATATGCTTTGGAAACGAGAGAGCGGGATTTCCATCTTTGATTTAGCTAGCTAACAACAAGATGAACTGAGAACGTACCTTTGATCCTTCCCAAGAAAAAGCCGAAATACGAAGACATTAGAGAAGGTATGATGTCGTTTTGTTGCGTTAACTTGTCTTCTTTTCATTTTGATCTGAATGTCTTTACGTTAGGAAGTTTCGGCATCGAGAGATCCGCCATTTTAGATCTTCCTCGAGGGGTACGCGACTGTAGTTGTCATTTATTATTCTTTATATAATAATGTATATTACTTATTGAGGATGTAGCTCGGATGATAGAGCATTCGATTAGCATGCAAGAGGTACGGGGATTGATGCCCGCATTTTTATTTTTTGCATTCTAATCTTTACTTCGTTCCCCCGCATGTAAAATTTCTTAAACTACCCTTTTGATTTAGTTAATTGAGAAAGTTAAACTTTTTAAACTACCTAATAGACAAATTGTGTCCTTATTGTTTATATATTACCTTAAAATACGTTTACTGTTTTTAAAAATTTGACAATGCCCTTAAATGCTAATGAAAAAAAATAAAATGTTTAATTTGCCCTCCACCATTTTTCAAATTTTCAAAATAAAACCCAAATGAAGTAAATCGCTGCTCCATCTCAATCTCCATTTGTCGTCTTTATCTTCAATTTCGTCTCCATCTCAACTTTGACTCCTTTCCGTTCTCGGTCTCCATTCTTGATTCCATTTCCATTTCTGTTTTTCGTCTCCATCTTTGACTCTATCTCTATATTGTCAGTTTTCATACGGATCCAGTGAGGGATAGGCCTATTCTGCCTCATCTTCTTTGACAAGCTTCTTGATTCTAAACGTTTTGTGTGACAACATTGTCAATTTTGAATGAGGGCTTAACGACAGAAGCCTAGAAGAAGCAAAAAAACCCCATCTTGCCTTCTTATATTTGAAGCCTAATTGCAAAAAAAATTGATTTTTTCATCGCTTACAAACATCATTTATTCTTTCTTGGGTAGAATGAGCATCAAAGGCTTGAAAATGCTTCACCTTTTTTTACACAATTGTTAATCTATGACGTGACATTTTCTTACATGGTCCTCGTGAGTTTAGCTCAATCTCATTAGCCTCACCTTTTCTTACATAGTCGGTGCTTTTAGTCCTTACACCCATCATTTATTAATTCATGACATGTTGAGTCGAACCAAGGTAACTTCAAAAAAACTTGTAGACAGAAGAAGCAATACTAAAATGTTATGAATATTTGATGTTGGCCGGTTTCCACTGAAAACGTTTTACTAATGTTAGCTAGATCCTAAACTTCACCAAAGAGAGAGAGAAAACTATTGAAAACACCGTAGCACTGAACGATAAATCAATACCGGTAAAAGAAAATGTATTATTGTCATTTTGTTAAAATATAACAGTCATGTGATGTGACATGTGAGCAGATTGTGACGGAACCCTAATAGTAGGGGAATACTTGGTCAATTGTAAGAAAATTTAGGGGTACTTCAAGACAATATATAAATAGTAAGTCTAGTGTTAGTCAATTAGCTAAACCATAGGGATACTTTAAGAAATTTGCCCAATATATACTCTTTAGCTAATTGATTAACTCACCCTTATTGCTTACATATTGTCTTAAATTACCCTACTTTTTTAAGACAACTATTTAAAACCTCCCTACCGTTAACTCTTCGTCATAAATCATTAGGGCACGAGATCAGGAGCATTTGGTGGCGAACGCAATTTTGCTTTTCAACTAAAGCGGAGTTTGGTAATGCTGAATCTGCCTCTTATCTCTAAAAAACTTGCTTTTCAGAGGTAATAGACGTTTGGGATCATGTCTTAAAAGTGGATCTGAATGCCACTTTTAGATCTTAAACTTTAAGACCCAAGTCAAGCATTGTACACGATCAGATGGGTATGACTAAGGTTAAATAGGCTTTAGTTATAACTCCAACTAGCATGAATTATTTTGGTATATCAATATTTTTACTTTGCCTCCTAAATGTAATTTAACCATTGTCTATCCGCAATGTAATTACCATCTTGACTTAACCATTGGTAGCAAGTATAAAACCAACTTCTTGGAATGTAGTCACCATCTTGGAGTTAAGTTGGGTTGGGGTTACAGTTGAGCTTTAATCTGAATCCAATTCAACCAACATAACATCATAATCAAGTTGGCTTAAGGTTGTAGTTAAGATTTCACCACTGTGGGTGAGCTATTGCTGATTTAAATTCATCTAATTAGGTTGGCTTAAGGTTGTAGGGTAAGATTCTAACACATTGGATTGAGCTATTGCTAATTTCAATTCATCTAATCAGGTTGGCTTAAGGTTGTAGGGTAAGATTTCAACACATTGGATTGAGCTATTGCTGATTTCATTTCATCTAATCAAGTTGGATTAAGGTTGTAGGGTAAGATGCCAACACATTGGATTGAGTTATTGCTAATTTAACTTGATCTAAACCAAATGAGTTACAACCCTAAAATTTCAACACATTTAACCCAAATGATTTAACTTGATCTAACACATTGGATTGAGATATTCCTGTACTTAGACTATGACCTAATACATTGGATTTAACTTGATCTAGCACATTGAATTGAGCTAGACACATTAGTTCATTTGAATTGAAGGTTAAGGCCAAAATAAGGGAGTGTTTACATATGACAACCATGAAAGTAATGCTAAAAAAGTTTCATTACGCATCTTTAATGTGCAACTTTTGTATGCAACTCAACACCTTATCACACAATTGGGACTTACTATCCAACTTTGTCCTTCTCTAATTGCAACACCGATTCAACCTCATCTACTATATCTCGTAGATGATGAAGCTTGCATGAAGATGATGTGGAAACTCCCCCTTCGATGAATTCTCTACTTTGGTTAGGTTCTTCTTGCTTATGTATCCAAGCAAAAAACCTACACCCTCCTTCCTCCTGCATTAACAGACCAAGGCACAATTATGTATTTGACAAAATCCATATGAGCTAGGCACTACCTATGCCTTGGCACAAACCTAGAATTGATTACCATATGAGCTACGTTATTTGGATGAAAACACACGACAGATGCCAAGTTCGCATGGGAACATTTTCGCCTCATCTATCCATAAGAAGAAGTTGCAGTTAATGTCCCTAGTATGGTAAAACAAGCCAATAACAATTGTTAGTTATCCGTATGCACCAACGTTGCAATTGAAATTGCATGCACACAATTACATTCACTCACATAATAAGGGCATCCATAATACTTGTGCCCATTATTCTCAAATTTCCAATTTCTAGACTCCATAGTAATGCATTCACCACATCCGCATGGACAATTTATCTTCATAATTTACCTGAAATATATGTCTAAAAAAAATAGAAACAAAAAGAAGTCAAGCATGTGCGGGTGGGCGAGGTAGGCAAGTGAATGGGAAGGGTAAGCAGGTGGAGTGTGCAGGAGCAAGGGGATGGACGGGGTAGGCACGCAGGTGGGCGTGTGTGGGCAGGGTAGGCAGGTGTAAGCAGGCATGTGTGGGTGGGTGGGTGTAGGCGGGCCAGTTATGCATTGCACACGCACAAGGCTATCCCCTGACATTTTGACAAACAGTTGCAGAGCAGGGACTGTGACCCACCCCACCTCGCTTGCTAGTGACCCTCCCCTACCGTCGGGTGACCCCCCTATGAAACACCTTATCACGCCACCTCACTTACTTGCTGCTCCTACCCAAGTTTCCGTCACCAACACAGGTAACCTACTATGATTCCTCACTGCAACTCTCAGCTTGTCGTGGTTGTCGATGTTGTCAATGGAGGAAACCTGTAAAGGGCGACAAGTTATGGTAGGGGATATCCTTGTCCAATTTCAAAGACCGAAGGGTATTTTCGATCATAAAAGAATAGTTTTGGCATTTTAAAAACATAATAATGTCACGTGATACATGCTGATGGATCTTAATAGGAAGCTGACGATAAGGGTAACATTTGTCTATTATCATAAATGTTGGGGGTACGTTAAGTAATTTCTTAAACAGTTTTTGTCCATTTGCTAAACCTTGGGGGTGTTTAAATATTTAACTCAATTTTCTTTCATTGTTTTAAAGTTAAAAAAATAAATAAATAAAAGAGAAATAAAGGAGGAAGTTATCGTTTAAGAAAGCTGGCACATGTATGCCAGGGCGTCATGCAAAGTGTGACATACAACTCTCTAATTGGAAGTACACCCTTAGCATACACGAAACTGGATTTAGGAGATCCGACCTCCAATTTATCGGTCCTTGCCTCCTAGGAAAATGACTGTATTTTCCAAAAAGGTCGTGCATTTTTTGTAACAAAGGAGGTTAAAACCCGCAACCACCCAAAGCTCTAAGATCCTGTTTCTATTTGTGTCAAGGATTCCAACACATAAGAAACCTATTTTTGTAATACATAGAGAAGGTAGGAAAGCTTCGAATTGTTTAGAGGTCTTCAACAAACTTGAGAGTTTGATCTCAAGTTTTCTTGCAAAATATACAAATTCTCTCCACAAGTGGATTCTCTAGGCAAAGAAAACACAACATGTTTCTCAAGTAATGAATTCCCATATTTGAGATCCTTACCGAATGCCCATCTTACATTTCATCTAACCTGGATTCCCAGTATGAACAGTTGCTCCAAGCTAATCAATCAATAGGACTAAGATTTTCCATTTGAGAAGGATAATTTGCTCTAAACAAATGATCCTTGAGATTTTGTCCAATAATCCCACTTTTATCTCCGAAAGTAATTCATGATATCACCCAACAATAAAGAAAACATGGCAAGGTCCATAGTTTATGTGTTCCACTAAAGATTATTTTATCCCAAATCAACACTCAGGAGCGTTTTTTTTTTTTTTTGGATTTTGAGAGGGGGAAAGTTGGTCTATGGGATTTTGATTCTATTGACCAAGAACCTCATGTTTTTTTTTTCAGATTTAGGTGGGGACCAGGGAAAGTGATACCCATCTCCTAGGTGGTAAATAACTTTCCCACTTGGGGGAAAAGTTGCCAAACCTTGATTAGAACAAAAATGTTTCTTTTAATCATAATTTCAAGGCATCTAGGCGATTTTGGGCAACACTGGGGTGCCTAGTCGCTTAAGTGATAAAATTTTATAATATGAAAAACTGACTTTTGACTAGTTTCCTAGTTTTATATACCATTCAGCATGTATGTTAATTGAAAAATAGCAATTCTCTTTATTAAGAACATTAAATTTCCTCTAAAAATATGGAAAATCTTTTACATATATTAATTTCATTATTTTCTAAAATACTACTACCATAATAAATACTTAATAGAGTAAATTCATATTAATTAGCAATTAAAGAGAGTTATTAACTTTACATGATAAATATTCAAGATAAAAAGTAAAATAGAAAAAAAAACAAGATGGAGTTTCTATTTTATTTAATTAGAGAGAAAATAAAAAAAAAAAGAACTTTATTATCCTATTGATTCTTTCCCCTTTCTTTTCTTTTCTTTCATTCTTTGCTTCTTTTTCTCTTATCAAAACCCTTTGATCTTTTAAATTTTAATAATAAAAAATTAAAACAAAATATAATTGATATATATATATCATATAATAAAATGTATTAACACATACATTAATAAGATACAACAATATAAACGATATTATAAAAAGCGCCCGCCTTGTCATTTTTGTCACCTAGGCGGGTGTTTAATCGCCTAGTTGCTAAAAGTCAAGGTGTTTGGGCAAGGCACCCAACCAAGGGCACCTAGGCAACGCCTTGACAATTATGCTTTTAATAATAGATTTTTTTGACTAAAATGATCATTATCTTATTTACCTATGAAATAAAAGAACATGGGTTAATGTACTTATCCCGACAAGTATTTCCAAGAAAAATTTACCCAGGTTATTGCACTTATACGGGTAAAAAGTGATTAAGTGCAAATGTGTAATCAGTATTTTAGGCAACACCAATGAGAAGACTTGTGCTTGATACAACGATAGAGATGCCAATAGGACGTTATTTTCCTATTTCCCCTCCTTTCATAAACAGTCCAGAAAAACAAGCAAAGCTATCTACAGGGTCAGTTATGATAACCAAGTAATAGATACAAGCTTTCCTGGAGGGGAAATAGAATCTCATTATTTTGAATGCGACGGTCATTTGTTTTAACTCATGGACTAGTCAGAATGTCGAAAACCTTTAGGCTATGTTTGGTTCGAAGGAAAAGGTAGGGAAAGTTAGGAAACCTTTACAAAACCAAACATAGTATGAGTGCAAATTGGAGGATATGTATTCCTGCACATCCACATGTGGATGTATTTCTCTGGCCTTTTACAATACAAAGTTAACATTTCCTTCCAAAGAAAATATGGAACTTTGGTGGTGAGGCTAGAGCACTCATGGATGGTATAAGTTAGCTATAGAATAGACTTGAAAGAGAATACAATGAGGAAAGAAAAAAGCTATATTGTGGACAGCCAACAGATAAAGAGTGAATTTTAGAAGTTACTCGCACAGGAAAGAAATATAATTACTTGTGCAACCTTTACCTTTTGCAACTGAATAGAAGGTGCTACTTATATAAGCCTATAGCATTATAGTTTACAGACAACAACAAAATAGTAAAAAAATCCTAATTTTTCCCATGTCAATAAAAGAATGTAGGAACTGGGGTAGCACCCTACCTCGAACCTAATTTCAACATAACTAAAAGCTAATTTTATCAATGATTCCATACTGTATCCAATAAGCCTCCTAGATCTGGAAAGCCCAATGGTCATTGAAGGCGCAGTTTTTCTTGTAGTCTGCAGTTCTCAATAGGATCTCCACAATTGGCCAGCTAATCAATAGGGGTATGGCCATTGTTAATCAGTTTGCTCCATGCCAGTCAGAGGTTGAAGATGTAGCTCATCTATTGCCATGGTGCCCCAGTCGCCTGTCATATGTGGTACCATTTTTTGTAGTTGTTCAGGATTGTTATAGTAATACTGAGGGATCTGCCTTCCTCCAATTGCATCTTGGCTCTCTGAGGTGTTTAGTCGAAGGGGTAAGGTGATGTGGCATTTGGTTCGTGGTGCCCTGTGTTGGGCCACTTGGCTGGAGCATAATAATAGAGTCTACAATCAATAAGGTTCAGAGATTGAAAAACTAATTGGCAGGCCAACGGGTTCATGATCGAATGGACCAATTTTCTGAAGGAGTTCACAGGCATGAAAAAAGAGAAATTAACAAATGAAAGGGAGAGAATTATTTTTGTTGATTCTAGAAATGAGTGAACACAGGATACATCTTATACAATCAGTATACTTTTTGTACAGTTCTTCTGGTTCTGGCCTGTATTGCTCATATGTATTCCTTTCGTAATTAGATTGAGGGAACCTCTCCCTCCTTTTGGACCTTTCCTCTTGAAACCCCCAAACCATTAAATATACTCAACTCAACTACGCCTTTCCCCAAACTATATGGAGTCAGCCATATGAATTCAGTTCTACCATTCTACCCTGTTCAATGTTATTTCCATTGCAAAATTACTTTTTTATGATAAAAGACAAATTTAATAAAAACAAAAGAATGGTAATACAAGTACTGCAGCCCCAGCTTCAATTTGTAAATCTCCCCAAATCCTATGCAGGATCACAATTTCAACACAAATGCAAACATCTTGCTCACCACCCCAATCTAATGACTGCAATCCACATAACAACTCTTACAACTCTGACCCAAATAGATCAGCCTTCTATCCCAATTTAAAGATCAAAAGGAAAAGATAGAAGACCAACGTCAGTATTGAATGACTCTGCAGCTAATCATCCCCGCCAACACAGTCACTACATACAATGATACCCTTAAGTCATTTCTCACTTCAACTTATATCCTTTTTTGGTCTTCCCTAGCTCTTCTAGACTCTTCAACTTGTGAATTGTCGCAGGTAACTTCTTACCATTGAATTCGAAACTCTTACCGTATAAATCCAGTAAATATCCATTTCAGGATCTGGGGCTTCCTTATAACTGTTATGATGCTAATTGTAAACCAGCCCTTTTAACCTTATTATTCCCTTAAATGCTAGCAATTTTAAACCGTCTAAAAACCCACTAAACCTTATACCTCATCCCACATCCAACCTTGGACCTTCCAACCTATCCACTGTCAGTGGCATAAAACTTATGGAAGAGCCAAAAAGACATGTCTTAATGAATCATAGAACATTCCACAGAAATTGGCATTACCACGATGGCATACTTGAAACCTAACAGCTTCTAGAATGACAAAAGCACTGCAAATTACCTATAATTTTTTAACAAGATCCACTTATATCCTTCAATCTGCAAAGAGACAACCTTAACTACAGTTTACAGAGGAGACTATAGATATCCAAACAATAACCTAAGCATCATATCATTCAGAAGTTCCGGTTACCTTCATCCCCATCTTCAGTCGTTCATTGTGAAGATATAGTAGATGGTCAAAGACAAGACAATAAGCACACCAGGAAGAAGACTCTAAGAAAAAGGATGGGGTTTCCTTCCGCTTTTAATATGAGATGCATTTTTTTTCTGAAAAGTGGTAGGACAAAAAAATTCAAATTAGTTTTTCTTTCAAAATAAAGTAGTTCGGTTGAAACATATGGATTCTAGATATAATTATTAGACTACAGAAATTTTGATACTTCACTGCATCTATCCAAATCAACCACACTCAGGTGCCGATACAACAAGTGAGATCAATTTGTAAGTAAAAAATATGAGAATATAAAGATTTAGAGAAAATCAGCGGCCAGCCGGACAATACTAGAGAGACACAAAAATTCTAGACGGAGAGGAGAGAGAACCATCTGAAATACTTTCAACTAAAATGACCTAAAAACCATCAAAGATACTAGTTGATACAGAGAGACACTTCTTCCGTGGTAATTTGAAACTCAACTAAAGTTGAAACAAAATCCATAACACCTCATGATATTTAGAGCACTTAAAATCGATGAGATAATTCAACTAGATACATTTTTTCATCAGTAACTAGGTACTTATTTTAATCAGTTTTGGCTTCACCATGGCAGAATGTAGAAGTATAGAATGTGGAAATACAAGCTAGAGCACTCATTAAGTATTAAATGATGTTATGTAAATAGATCCATTACTCTTTTTTTCAAATATCTCATCAGTTTCGTGGTTACCCTAGCCAAATGAGAATGAGCAAAATATAAAATTGCAGGGGAAACCCAAAATTCAAAAGTTTGCTAAGACAGTGATCAACCATTAACCGGAAAAAAACACGCCATGCACAGAAACTCTTTCAACAAATTATCTACCATATCTCAAGTTTAATTGGCCCTTAAAGACATTAAACAAAACCCATTTCGTTTTCCACGGAACGGAAGTGATTAAGGTTCTCTGTTATACAAATTTATCAGAAAACTACCCGAAATTGCGGAGCTTCAGAACCAGTAGCAGGCAAGATTTCCCAACGGCATGGTTCGAGTTCATCTGAAACTGGGCAGTACCCTGCAAGCGTCACCTTATCGGCCGAAAATGCAACTGACCCGAATTCAAAAACTGTTACTTCACCCGGTCGAGGAACCTCCATGGCTCCGTTCATGCCCAATGTTTCTGACTTCTCGGCCGACTTTTCGGGTTTCGGCTCTGTTTTCTGCTTGGTTTTCATCTCAGGAGCTTCTTTGCCCTTCCACCAAGAGAGAAGACCCATGGCTATCACTGAACGCACTCTGCTCTAGGGTTTTCTACAGCTTGCAGTCAGTGCCTTCCTAAAGCGGAGCCCTCGGTGAGCGAAAGCCAAGAACTACTTGCACTAGGCCACTACGTTTCCCGCTATGGATAAATGGGCCTGCTTTGTCACGAAAATAACGTTAATACCCTTCTGTTTTATATGCTCGGCAAGGACTATTCTATGGGAGTATTGTCCTGTGGATAATGGATTATGGTAAAATATAAAAACCTCCCCTAACTTTTTTTACAATCTTAAGAACTTCCACTGTGCTTTGATTATAACAGAATCTTCCCTTAAAATTAGTGTTTTTAGATGAAAACCTGACGTAATACATAAGTTTTATTAAAATATCAGATTTACCCTTGAAATGGTTTCTGTGAAATTTATAATCAAATCCAGAGCAACGAATCAACGACAACCGAAGTCTCCTACCCCAGTTTTTACTTTTTTCCACTATTTCTCTATCTGAGGTGAGCTAATCAGTCGTCACCGACCCACTAATCGGATTTTTCCTTTTCATGTGTGTTATTTATTTTTTGCATTCTCTTCCCATTTCTCTTTTATTCTTCTTCTCTCCCTTTGCTATTCTTTCTCTTTTCTCTGGGTGCATGTGAATCTTTGGTTTCTTTATTTTTTTTAGTTGACAAGTGAACATGAACCACACTCTGAGAATGGAAATAGAACTAGAAAATGAATTCCTTTTTATTACTCATAAAATGACAGTTTATTACAAATCATAATTCAAAACAGACATAGAGACCTTCTCAACTAAAACTTCAACATAAAAAAGGGCAAATTACAAAAATCTCCATGAAATTTATAAGAATCATAAAATCTTTTCCTGTAGTTTTATTTTAATAAAAACTTTCTTTGAATTTTTAAAAAACTCAACAAAAACCTCCCTTCCATTATAGACCCAAACAGAAAACGTTCAGATATTTATGGGATCGGATCAATGCATATTCGAATTCAATCCGATAATTTAATCGATAAGAAATTAATATTCGAATTCGACTGAATATCTGAATTTGATTCGATTGTGTTGAATCTCGGATTCGAATTCGGATTTCCGAATACCATTTATAGGCCTAGATGAGAGCATATGTGTAACAACGCACGTACAAATAAAGATAATGGGTAAAGGTATAGTTGTTCATAAGACCGATCAAACCAATTAAACCGACTAATCTAACCTAATTTGACTTGAGTTAGTTGGTTTTCAACTATTTTTGGTTGGATCAATTTTGGTTTGATAGTGTGTAAACTAATCGAAACAAACATGACCTAAAAATATATCTATATTAATATTTTATATTTAAGTTTAATTTTTTTAATATGGGAAAGTGGAAATTTTTCATATTTCCTAGTAAAATATTTTATATTATAAATTTAATTTTTTTAATAATACCATTGTATTTTTTAAATTTGATTTTAATTTTTAAATTTAAACCTTTTTAGCTGATTGACCGAACTGATACAACATGAATTTATCAATTTCAATAATGGTTTATCAGTTTCGGGTAAACCAATTCCCCAACCCAACTAGGTCAGTTTGATTGGAAAAGCAACATGCAACCAAAACAAGCCGACTCGTGAACACCCCTAGATATAACTAATAGGGTAAATTTCTTAAACTACCCTTATGGTTTAGCTAATTGACTAAGTGTACCCTTACTGTTTGAAAATTGATTGATGCTACCCCTACTGTTTCTGCCAATTGACCAACTCTATTCTTACCGTTTAACCTTTGTAAAAACAATGCAAAATGCCTAAACTACCCTTCGGAGTTCAGATGTTGTTGCTGTCGGGTGGAGTTACAGGGCAGAGTGGTAGTCATCACCCAGGAAGAAGAGAAAGAGATCAGACTTCAAATGTTGTGTCGTCGCCCAGAGGAAGAATGAAAAGGAAGAAATGTCTGCCTTTAAGTTAAAAGAAAAACTCCTTCCCTGGCCTCTTCTCCCCTCTTTTGAAATTTGAATGTTAAACATTGAACCGGCCAGAGTTTGCATAGATGAGTTTGAGTCTGAGATCTAGAGTGGCATGAGTCTTTGCGATGTGCAGATCGACCAACTAAGTTTTGAGTCTAAGATTTTCAGCAATGTACAACATGAGTCGGATCTCTAGAGCAGAGGTTGAGATCTGGATTGTATCTGTTGTGAAGTGAAGCATGAGTCTAAGTATGAGATATGTTGTGTCAGACTTGTGCCACTCTAAAGGTCTGAGATCTCTGGTCAGATACAAACCAACTAAGTTGGTGGTGGCGTTGTTTCTGAGTTGAAGAGAATTGAAATTTTGGAGCAGGAAAAGTTTGGGTTGTTGCATGATGAACACACAATTTACCTATAAATTATGAGGTCTTTGCATAGAATATTATGCCGGTTTAATTAAATTTTGTTCTATTTTAGCTTGATTGCAAGAAAGATTTCAGGGGCAACCAACTCAAGGAAAAGAAGGCAAAAGACAAGAAAAGAAAGCTAAAATTTTATCAAATTCAGCCCAGACCAGCCATGAGAGAAAGGGAGTATCATTCGGCCCAACTGATGCAAGCTAAATCTTTGGGAAAACCCAAGGAAAGAAGCCTAGCAAGAAGGAAATTTTGGCCCAGCAAAGAGGAGGCCCATTCAACCCAAAGAAACAGCCTAGAGTGCACTCTAGAAGGTTCAAGAGGGGTGTAATACACCCAATTCTAGATGCTTCAAGAGGCAAGAGCTTCCTTGAAAGCCTATATAAGAAGGCCTCTAGAGGGGGGATAGGTGTTGATTTGCCCAAGTTCAAGGCTCTCCACTCCTTTGGGGTTTGAATTCCTTGAAGAGAAGAAGAGAGAAGAAAGAGCTAGGCGTAAGAAGGAGAAGGGCTGAAGAGATCCAAGCAAGGAAGAAGAGAAGAAGGTGAGTTCGAATTTGGGGAAAATTTGATAGAGAGTTCCTTTGTTCTATTTCTACTTAGTTTTTATTTTCTTGAGTTCTAATTCAGCTTCTATCTATGTAATTTTCTCTTCCTCTCTTTCATTCTTTCTTATTGTAATCAATGTTGTAAATTTTCAGATTGAGTAATCAAATTTCTTTATCATTCGAGTAGACCAGATCTCTTCTTGTTGTTTCTTGAATAGAGTGTGAAATCTATATCAGATTGGCCGATTTTATCTCTCACAAACTCAGATTTGAGATTTGTAAGATCTGAATTGCTTGAGAAATAATTCAGATCTTCAATTCTCAGGTTGGCCGATTTGATCTAATGCTTGGAATTTCTAGAGTGCTTGAGAGATACTCTAGAAATTCAGATATACTATTCAAGAACTAAATTGCATACAAGGTTACAAATAACTTGCACAATTCAATTGGTGATCAATTCAGATTTGAATTGATGCCCTTGATGTGTTTGAATTAATGCATGCATGAATGATTAGATCATTGATAGAAATATAAATATCATCATTTATGCATAGGATGCACATGCTCTTGAAAAATGTTGTTCATGACCTTGCGGTTTTACCAAACCAAGGCTAAATCATGGCCTATTCGAATGAGTTAAGTAGTTTATTTGCTGAATCATGAAATTGGATTTTTTTGCTTACTCTTTTAACTTGAATAAAAGGTATTTGAGCCAATGCTTTTTAGTTAGATTGTAGCTTAGGAATTTTAATTTTTGAATAAAGTTATGATGTTTTGTTGATCAGATAAGAATTGGTCAATTTAGTAATAGTAGTTGTTTCCTAAATCCTCGTAGGAATGATACTCTATTCACCTTTCACTACTTGAACGGCTAGTGCACTTGCTATTGCCACAATGATACGGTCAAGTTTTTGGCACCATTGCCGATGATTCATGGAAGCAATATTAGGAACTATTGGTCATTCTTAATCTGGTTTTTAGTATCGCATTCATGACTGGTTTTCAATTTTTCATCTTACATTTCGGCCTCGGATGCAATGGTTGCATTGATGGAGTCATGTTTCTTCTCTTGATACTTCATTGTTCCATCATTTGTTTCAGTTTTAGTGTAACTGAAGTATATCTAATTTCTCTTATTTGTGATTCTCTTATCTCCAAAAAGAAAAAAAAAATTATAAATCTCAAAATGAGTTCAGATCTGAATTGCATTCAGCAATCAAACCTACACTCATCCAAAAAGATTTTGGCTGCCTTGCTGTAATCTGTTTTAGCTTTCTTCCATTCTAAAAAGAAAAGGAAAATATATATATATATTAAAGAATGACATGTGAACTTTTAGATATGAAACTCATATTTGAGTTCAGATCTGAGCTCAGATGGTTGCAGGTCTGAATACATCTGAGTTTAGATGAATTCAGACCTGAACCCACTCAATTCTGATGTGAATTTGGGTAGTAACAACACCTAATTCACAATGTGATATATCAGACTTGTCTTAAGGATCAAAGGGTAGCAAGGAATGAAAAATATATGAAAGAATGACATGTGAGCTTTCAGATCTGAAACTCATATTTGATTTCAGATCTAAGCTCAGCTGGTTGCAGGTCTGAATACATCTGGGTTCATCTGAACCCAGACCTGAACCCACTCAATTCTTATGTGAATTCGGGTAGTAACAACACCCAATTCACAATTTGATGCATCAGACTTGCCTCATTAATGAAAGTATAAACAATGAATGGTAAAATCAGATCTGAAGTGCATGAGAATCTGAGGCGGTATGAGATCTGAAATCTTTGTGGACTGATGTTTTGTTTTAGATCACTTGCACCCAATCTGAAATTTCTGAAGACTAATGCTTTGATTGGTTGGAACTAATGTTTGTGAAGCCTGAAAGATCCAAAAAGAGCTTCATATTTTGGATTGTAATTTACTGGCATTCAAATCTGAATCAAAGTTGCTTACAGTATAAAGTTGCAGACCTTATTTCAAGATTCTGCAATCACTTAATTTGAGCTACACAGGTTTGGATGTTCATTACTAAGTTTAAAGCTTTTGATGGCCAGCTCTGATTTCTAATATGGACTGATATGAGATCCGATCTAAAATATCTATGGGCTGAGTTTTGTTCTGTAAAACTGCTAACATCATATCTAAATTGCAGCAGTTAACAATACCAAACATTGCAGACCTGGTTTCAGGTCTTAGCAACTATCTGATATGTATAAGCTATGCAGGTTTGGGCTTCAAATACAGAGCTTAAAACCCTTGAACCAAGCCTAACTCAGCTCTAATTACAGTTTATTTCAGATCCTCTTTGTGTATGTTAGGATTCCAGTTTAGATCTAATATCAGCCCTAAAGCATATCAGATCTTATCCCAACCTTAATGGATGTGTATTACAGTATATACCAGATCCCAATGGATGTGTATGAGTTATACAATAACAACTCAGATCTGAATGATTGTTTGTTATCTTATCTATGGACTAACAATACCAAAAAGTTGCATATTTGAACTCATCCAAATCAGATCTGAATTCGGATGTTAACAATATCAAAAATTTTAGACCTAATTTCAAGTCTCTACAATTAATTGATGTAGATAGATATGCAAATTGGAACTTTGAATAAGCTCTTGATTCCAGTCATTTCTCAGACTTGGTTGCAATAGATTTCAGATATACTTATTGATGTTAGGACTGGAATTTTGTATTCTAAATGCCTCGTACATTTCAGTAGTCACTGCTCTCAGCTTTGAAATCATAGTTCATCATCATCTGAAATTCATTTCAATCACCTTGCATTTGTTTTCAGATCTGATATATAATAAATTTCAATTAGCCTGAGGCTAGGTACCAATGCTAGTATCTGATAAACAGATGTAAATACTATTCATCTCTTTACTATTCAACCAGCTTTGAAATCAAATTGTTTTTGGGGCTGATGCGGCATCCATGCTACAACCCTATCACTTTGGGGGGTTGAATTAAAGTTGGGAAGGGAAGGCTTCATACTGAGGAGTAGCAGCGGCTTCAGGGGCAAATGGAGAAACAACCGCATCTTCTTTGTTTTCTACATCTTCTCTTTCTTCTTCTTTGTCGAGATCCTCCATGTCCTCATCTTCGTCATTGTACATGGACAATAGAGTGATACCTTCGGGCGCCTTCTTCTTGGAAGCCATGGAAACTAGGGTTTTGTTCCTCAAAAACTTAATTTAACGGAGAAAGAAGGAAACTTTGGAGTTGTCCTCTACTAACGCTTGTCTGAGAAGACGAAGGTTGAAGATGGAAAGGAGTGCCGCTAGGGAGACTGAGGGGGAGCGAGGGAGGAGAAAATGAGGGTGAGAAAGAGGAGCGACGTTGGGGAGGAGAACTTGCAGTTGCAGTTGCAGAAGCAGTCGAAGAGAAGAGAGTTGAAAGCGTGAGAGAACGAAAGTTGCAGTTGGAGAAGCAGTCGAAGAGAAGAGAGTTGAGAGTGTGAGAGAACGAAAGAGAGAATAGGGAGGGTGGGAGAGAACAATGGTTGTGGGCCCTAACAGGGTCATTTTAGTCTTTGCAATTTAAGGGTAAATTTCAAAATAAAAATTTGAATAAATGTTATTGTGACATGTAATCCGAGTTGGATTGCCACCTCATAGCAAAAGCATAGGTAGAAGTGTGATGCTTACATGGCGTGGGAATCGGTCTTATAATTTCAAAAGTTGAATTCAAGAGTCATCATAAATTTTGTATGGGCTGGCGTGGTGTTCAAACTTCTGCAATGGGCCTACTTGTACTTTTCCCTTTTTTATCAATAACCAATCAATCAGGGTGGTTTATGAGAGGAAGCATAAACAACTTTGAATACAAAACTCTCCCCTTCAAGTAATAACCCCTTAAGAACTAGTTACTAGTACAGTGTAAGCTAATTGAACTTGATGTCATTATATGAAGTACTAGGGTGTGCTAAAGACCCAGTATATATACCTTAACCAATTTTTTATCATTAATATCCAAAACCTTGGACTCGGACCAGTGCAGGTGTTACCAATCCAAGTTTTCTTAGGAAACACACAGCCCTTTTCTTGGGAGCCCAAAAAACAATTCCATTCAAAAACTCAGTTGGGTTCGACTATGATACCGAAAAAACTTGTAAACAATCAACTATGAAATTACTATATATGTTTGCATTTCTTCTTTCTACAGTTTTTCCTGGATTTTAATTTGTAGTATATAGTATAAAATTTGAAGGGACTTTAGTTTTCACCTTTCTTTAGGTAATCATCCTTGCACGGATTGATTTAATGTAGATATAATTAGCAACTATTAAAACAATCAGGATAATTTCTGGTAGTTCTATTTGAACAATTTTCATTGATTTTAATGGGTGGAAATGTTTCCACACATGAAACCAAACAGTAGTGATTACAAATGATAGAATTTCAAGATCCGTGAGTGAACAACCAATTGAAGCCCGGTATCTCTCGCTGCTCAGAAGTCAGAAGTCACCCCAAAAATTGCATTTATTGGGGAGCCAAAAAAAAAAAAAGCTTCAACCTGAATATGATCTTCGAATATTACCTCCATTTATGGGTTCATTCTATGTAGATATTTGTCCCATTTGTCTCCTTAATAGTGTTGTAGTTACTACTAGTCAACTACTACGACTATTGTCCATAAAGTAAATACATATATAATTTTGAGAAGCAGACTTCCAAAAAGCAAATTCTCTTTGAATTACATCGAATCAGGAAGTGTCTTCTACAAGAAACAATTAATATAGGATATTACAGCAACACAAACAGAAATTCCTTCTCACATTGACTAACCAATCTTGGCAAGAACGTCGTTTAGGGTTGACACAGTCTCGGCATAGTACTTCTCTGCTTCTGGAGTGCTCTTGATCTTGGCAGCATGGTCCAGCTGATTAGACATTAACCACCAAATCAGACACCATTTCTTTTAATCTGGAAAACCCGTTAATTAAATGAGAAGACAACAATAAATTTGAGAATCTATATATATACGTACATTGTCGATGGTCTGGAAGAGCTTGGAAGTCAGCTCTTTAAGGGGTTTCTTCTGGTCTTTGGGCTTAGCAGAAATGACGGTGTTAAGATCGAAGCGGAGATACTCAGCCTTGAGACGGAGGTCGTTCTGGACGTAAGGCCATGCCTTCTTGTCTATCAATTCCTTCACACTAACAATGTCCTTGGCCGATTCTTTTGCTCTCTGTGCTGCTTCTGATGGTGTCAATGGCTGAAGGTAGAATCGATTCTTCAGTGGTAGCTTAAGGTCCCTTGCCTCATCCGAGTTTAGAGTTCCCGCTGCCAAAACATTAAATTTCGCCGGCATTATTTGCCGGGAATGTCAGAAATCAGAAACCGACCAAACGGCAAAATGGATCTTTTCTTCAATTCCTATACGGCCCTGTCATTTACTTGTGGCTCTTGGTTAAGAACTATTTTTTTTCTTTGCCACGTGGAAAGAGAGCCCACTGAGCTGGGACCTGCCACCTAGGATAGGGTAATGTGGCTAATGTGTAGAAAGCTTTGGTTGGGCTGCCAAGCCTGCCAACCTTGGATCGCTTAAGGCTTTCTTCTGCACGGCTCGTTAACCGAACCTGTCGGCAGAGCCAGTCCGACTAATTCTCAAATTGCAGAAAAAAGAAATCCTGACAGCAGAAAGGATCAGAAACTTACGCAGTCCACCGGACGGCGGTGGAGGAGGGCCCACCTTGATAGACTTAGCATCGGCAAGCACAGCTTGAACGAAAGACCCAGTGGCCAGGCCGGTGGCAACGAGCCGAAGGACAGCACGTCGGCTGCTCTGGGAGAGGGACTCACCTTCCGATGATACTTGCTGAGCTCTAACGGTGAAACCAGATCGGCTCTCGGATACACGGTTGTTGCCCGGTAGGCTCAAGCGGGTGGAGCTGTTGAGCTGGAGGCTGCCTTCCAAAACGGCATGAGAGGAACCGCATAAGCCAGCCATCGAAGCCATAGCTTGCGCCATTTCTCGACCTCTATTTCGCTATCTGTCTCCGGCTGTTCAGAAACGGTTTCAAGTAAGCGAGAGAAGGAGATTGAGATCGGGAATTTATTTTGGATATGTTAGGTGAGTCGTTCCCGAAGTGAGTCTGAGGTTTCTGTGATGTGGAACGATTTCGGGCAACCAGTCAGGTGCCTTATCTGCCCGTTCTCGTTGGATAAGTTGGATTTGCAATCAGCCATTTGTGCTCTGACACGTGTCACTATATAGGCCACTTGGTGATTGGCTGGAACCTGGAAGTTGTTCTACGCAGTCAATGGACGTTCCAAGTAGTCATTGATTCGTGGCTACTCTTGTTTACCAAATGAATAATTTGCATGGCTAGATCAGCCTGGCGGAGTGGTGGAAACTACATAGCATGTTTGCCCAATACCATCTGACCACGTGGCAAAAATATGTCCTGTACTAAAGCGAGAATCATGGGGTTGTCTTACCATGGTTTGACATTCCACATCAAATGAATGTGAATGAATTGAATTATCAGTTCACCATTTATCCGTCTATCAATAATAGTGCTGTCAATGGGTCGAGTTTCGTTCAGGCTCAAGCCAGTAGTTTCCTAGGATGCAATCGAGCCAAGTCGAGTTGAATTTTGTTATGTTTTGGTTAGACTTGACTGAAATATTACTAGTTCGAGTTAGAGTTTAAATTTAACTTGAATAATATTTTCTAGTTCGAGTTTGGTTTGATTAAACATTCAATGAGCTTGAATTTGGCTCAAAAACTCAAAATTAAATATATTTATATATTTATTTTATATATGTAACATTCTTATAATATATAGTATATTTTATATTCTATATAATATAAAAATATTTTTATAATATATATTAGAAAACATATTTTATAGTATGTGTTAATCAAGTTAAGCTCGTGAGTTTTCAAGCCAAACTTTTTATTAGTCAAGCTCGAGTTCAAATAATTAATCAAGCTCGATTAGAATCGAGCCTAATCGAACTTGTGCCCAAACTATTTAATTAGAGCTCGATTCAATTTGCAATCTTGCCTGAACCAACAAGTAAATGTGCAGAACTTTCAAACCATCCCTTGTTGGGTTTTCAAGCCAATCTTGCCTGAACCAATAAGACCTTATCATAGTTGATAGTTATACTCTTAACATGTAATTGACAGTAGGCCTATTTGGTTAGTTATTAACTGGGACATTTGATATGGCAATAACATTACAAGTATATCATAAGAAAAATAAATAAGTATTACATTAAAGGTATGTTTGTAGAAGGCATGTTCACAAGCTAGGTTTCAGGCCTTACTTTACATTATGTTGGGCCAGGCCCATTCATATTTTGGCAAAAGTCAAATCCAAGCCTGACCCATGAACAGATAGATCTATTTGTAGTATGTCAATATGGTGATATACAATTCAGATTTAGGGCCTAACACATTCATAGATGCTAAGCCAATAAGCTTGACTTAGGATCATCTCTAATTTATCATTGTGAGTTCTAGGAAGCTCATGGCCAACTCAAAGAAATGTTGACTTTATTACTTCAATAGCGACCCCATCCTCCACAAAGGAAGGCATTGAACCGAAAGACTTTGGATCACAAGGATTAGGAGAGGGAAGGTGTTAGGCACCCCTCTCTCCAAACTATTGTAACAGCCCCATACGGGAATAGTTCATGCTCAAATTCTAACTTAACACCAATGAAAGTGATTGCTTAGAGCTCCTGAAATCAAGCAAAAAGCTCCCAACTTCACCCAAAATTTATTTGAAGTAATAGTATTGGGTCTTAGGTACTAATTTCCCTAAGATCCTTGCCTCTCTACATCCTTTTATCAATTTGGAAGAAACTAAGAATGCAAGTTTCCCATGGTTTTAGGATTTCAAGCAACCTAGAACTAAATTAAAAACAGAGATTACAAAATCAAACTTAGAAAAGCAATGGAATGATAGGCTTACCTCTTGTGTGCAACCTTGAGAAAAGTTTTTAGTAGCTAGAAAAAGTTCAAATGAAGATTGGACAAGTTTTTGAGTTGGGGTGAGTGTTTTAGGTTTTAAATATTCAGTTTGAAAAATAGGGGAAGCAGATTTGAGGCTTGATCTTCAAGGACTTTAGGATTTTAGGTAAATTGGAGGCATTATAAAGGTTGGGGAAATTCTCCTTTCTCCTCTCCTACTCAATCTCAAACTAGACCTCTATTTATATAGGAAAATAAAGGGAAATGAGTCTAAAACTCATATAGCTACAGTGTCTGTGATTCAACAAAATTCTTTCACCAAAATGGGCAAAGTTTTTTTAGAGGAAAGGTCCTACATTTGACCTTTCCTTGTACAACAAATTTTCTTGAGTTTGGATTATTTTTTATGAATTTTGTGCATCCAATGAGAGCTCCGGGCGTGCCAGATGTTGCTCTCTCCTGACTGTGGCAAAAAATGTAAATTTGAGTCATGTGCACATATGGTTTTGGCTTTCTTAATTTTAAGTGGGGGTATCTTTGGTATTTTGGGCTTCTTAAGTCTATTAGGCTCAAATTTATTGGTCCAAGTGTTCCAATGGGTCAGGTAAGGTGTTAACATCAGTTCCCACCCTCTTGAGGTCCTTGATTGGGCCAGCTAATGTGGCGATTCAATCTGGTGCATATAAATGGCATCTTCCTAGTGTAACGGTCAAACATGTCAATTAGGATGTGAAATTTGATGTGCTAGAGTTTTTTGGGACTCTAAACATGATGGTGGGGTCTAATTAGCCAAAAAATGGCTTGGATGACAAAGATCAATTACAGCTAAGCTCTTGATTAATAAGATTTGTCAAAACGGAATCAATGCTTAATGATGGGCCAAATAAGGGAATTTTGGAGTGAAATTTGATGGGTAGGCATGGATTGGGATTTTAAGGCTGCTGGGAGGATTTGATTGTGTAAGGTATGTACAGATCACAGGTTTTAGGCTTGGGAAGCGTCATAATGTCAGACACATCAAAATGGAATCTCTGATGGATGATTGGCTATATCAAGGAATTTAGGGTTAAAATTTGGTGTAACTACTTTAAGGATTTTGTCTCATGTGATGGAGTTTAGTTGGGATCAAGTATGGTGATGTGGTTTAATCAAGAGCTTCAAAAGGGAATCATGTATAGATAGCGGTGGATTTTAGGGTATTTAAGCTAAAATCCAGCTTCTTGGGGTTTTAGCACTTTCTAAAGAGGTTGGTGTGTTTTGATTGGGCATTCGGGATGCGAGAAATGGGTTACAAAAGGGACCAAGCAAAAATCGGGTGCTGACAATCATTGCCATCTGAGCCTTATCCCAAAACTATATAGGTCAACTACATGAATCATGTTCAAATATTTTGCTCTATACAATGCCAAATCCATTGTAAAATAATGAACCACTAGATCCCTCCCCAATTAAATGCTTTGACTACAACTTTTTGTGGATCGGTTAAAAGGTCCCCCTTCCAATAAGGCCAGGTAAATGCCTAGAGTATGAATTATCTATTTAATAACTTATATCAAATTTATGTATTTTTTATTTATTACATACATATTTACTAGAGATGCCACCAATCACTTATTATGCCATTGGGGTTATTAGGAATCTGCACCAAGTCTAATCATTAGCCAAACTTGTTTAGCTATGCCCTTTCCTACTGACCAACTCCCAAAATTTTGTATTTCTTAAATACTTCTAACATGCTACTTGGACCCATATAGTATCATTTTCATTCAGAATTCTCTAGTTGAACTTAGCCAAGTTTGCTTCATTGCCCACCAGATATTTCTTAAACCCAATCCTACCCAATGCTTGGAGGTACAAACTTTGCTTCAATTAACTAGGTGTAAAGGTTTTTTATCTTTGTGATTTGTCCACAAGAATTCTCTTTGTTTCCTATCCATTTCCTCTATAGCATTTTTGTGATTTTAAAGGCCATCATTATGTATTGAGGTATCATATTAGTTAAGAATTTAAGGAGGATGACTTTTCCTACAAGAGATAGAGTGCTTTTCTTCTAACCCACAAGTCTCCTTTTGATATTGTCATTTAAAAAATTGGAAGTCTTCTTACAATACCTATTAGAGAAGACAATGGCTCCTAAGTACAAGTCACTTCTAATACCTAGAGGAATTTTTAAAATTCTTGATAATATTTTTTGTAATCTAGGGTGAATATTTTTAAACAAAATAATGGTTAATTTAGAAAAATTAAGAACCTGATTAAAGGCTTTAGCAAATTTCTCCATAATTTCCTTTACTATCAAATAGATTTAGATGTTAGCCTTGGCAAAAATCCAACGGTCATTAGCAAATTGGAGGATTGGGATGTTAGGACATTGTCTTGAGGCTCTACATCCAATAGGAATGTCATGGCTAAAACTCAACCTCTCTTCAAATTTTTTTGCTAAAGCTTCAACACAAAGGACAAATAAGTATGGAGAGAGAGGGTCCCCTTGTTAGCTACCTCGAGGAGTGGTTTCCCTAGATGGAACACCATATATTAGAATTTAGTAAGATATTAACTTGGTACATTCCATCACCCATCCAATCCATTTGGGATGGAAATCATATCTCTTGAGAACACTCTCAATAAAATTCCAATCTAGTGTATCATATGCATTTTCCATATCAATCTTGCAGGCCATTACTCCAGAACTACCTTTATTTTTCTTCATGGAATGGAGAACTTATAGAAAGGAAAAATTCACATTTCTACTTTGGCAACTTTGGAAGAATCATAATGACAGTGTTTTTAATAACATGAAAATGCCCCTCTCCATTACCATTGAAAGAGCTCGTAGTGCATTTTTTTGGAACTTCAATGTATTATGGATAATGGTTAGAGTGAGCAGAAAAAGAGGGAAATTATCCTTATTAGATGGTCTTGTATTAAGTATGATGTAATTAAAATCATTTTTGATGCCTCCTATATCAATGAAATCTGTACAATTACATGTATTTCCAACGATCATATAGGTCAAATTTTGGACCTTAAGGCTTATAGGTTAGGCAAATATTACCACCAATGTCACGAAAGTTGGGCTACTTAGGAGGCCCATAATGTTGCTCTTAATTTTCCTAACAGGTTTATCATCATTGAGGATGACTCCAAGCTAGTTATAAATTATTTGAAGAGAGTTGTCAACTTTAATATTACTATAGACTAGTTAGCTAATTTTATTCACTCTAATGAAGTTTCTAGCAATTCCATTCTGAGGCCATTAAGTGTTATTAGCTATTTTGATTTTTGAGGACATGCTACCCCCCATTTTGTGTAGCCCCTTTCTATATCTATAAAAATCAAACATATTTTACATTTATAAGATTGTCAAAATGAAATAATCTGCTTATTATATATTGTACTTTATACTTTAATATAAATTAATTTATAAACATTTTCATATATTCAAATGGTTTGTTAGTGAGAGTAAGAGATTGACAATTTTGTGATTATTTTTTTATTACATTGATAATTATATTTATTTAATCATCCTTTTTTATTTAACACAACACCAACATTAAAATACCCTAACAAAATCATATAAATAATAATTGAACTCAAAGCCACACATACTCATAAATAAATCAAGAACAAATGTAAGAAACTTGAATTGTGTAAAGAGATGTATAGACACCCCAATTTTTGCGCTCTACAATCTTTTTGCAGCACTTTGAAATTGAATCGTGCTTTAACTAGCCTCTAAACCAACCTAGGGGCATTCTTAAATTTATACAAAAGTTTGGACTTCTAGGATCCAATACCATAAGCATGTAAAACCCAAAAATCCAAATTCGATGATACCAAACCACTCAAATCCAACACCGTTTACCCATTCATCTTAAGACCCGAATCCAAAACCAATTCTGATCATTTGGTTGGGGTCATTTTGATCCTAAAACTCATCTTACATCAAGTAAAAAATAAAACACCATAGGTATGTAGAGCCCAAAATTTAAAATTTGACGACACTAAGATCACCTTAATCCGACACTATTTACCTATTCATCTTAAGACCTAAAGTTAGAACCAATTGCAAATACCTGATCAGGATCATTTTGATCCTAAACATCATCTCACATCAAGTAAAAAATTGAACACCATAGGTATATAGGACTCAAAATTCTAAATCTAACGACACTAAGATTACCTAAATCCGACACCATTTATCCCTTCATCTTAAGACCCAAACCGGAGGGTTCGGCTTGAAAAGAGAAGTGTAAAAAAATTTTCGAAGTGCTTATTAAATGTGCTTGCAATGTTGTACCTACCTAATCCGAATTGTCTCAGCTAAAACCAACCTTGAATCCTCCCTGAGCTTCGGAATCATCTCATAAAAACATGATATGAGATGCTTAAGGTTGTATTTGGGTACCACCAAGTTGATTAAAACTGGGGTGACAATTGCAAAACCAATAATTTGTGAAGCATATAATTACATTAAAGAGAATGCGTGAAGCTCTAGAAATTTTTGTAGAGATAAAAGAATACGAAGGATTAAGGACCCATTTGGCGCATCTTTCCGTGTGGTCTTTCGACTGTTTACAAGCTGGGAAGACCGATTTTTAGTCTATTTCCATTTGGCGCACAGAGGATCTAACTAGCAAAAGATGGAATGCCGAAAAGATGCAAGAAGCCCCATTTGGGCTGATTTCGGGAAACTACAAATGAAGCTTCTCGCATCTTTCGTGTTTTAATTTCACGCGAAAAGACACACGTCTGCCAAATAGTCTTCGGGCTGCCTAGATCTTATGTCAAAAGCTCAATGCGTCTTTTGACTATCAGAGCTACAAGAAGATCTTCTCAAAAATACTTTCCAAATGAACCTTAAAGAAGCCCTTTGTCTAGTTTTATTTCAAATGGGCCCATATATTCCATTAAACATTCTTTTATAAAATAATATAGTCCAAAAACATAAATTGGGCCTGAGGGTAAAAATGACAAAAGATTGAAAAATGAACAATTTACTCAAGAAAGTGAGTGAGGCAAAAGAACATGGGAAAGTTGAGAGACCACATTTACTTGAATAAATTAAAAAAAAAAAAGAACATGGGTAAGTGCACTTACCCGACTAGGAAACACTTACCTAGGTAAGTGCACTTAATCGAGTAAATAGCTTCTTGATAAACAAACAATGCCTAAATCTTATCCATTGATCTCCCCAATCTCAAATTTTATCCATCTATTTCCTTCTAAAATCCTCTCCAAAATCTATAAATATCCACCCCTCCTCATAGAGAAAGACACATACTTTAACCTAGGGAGAAAACTCTATCCCAATTAGCCTAAACAATCCCCTTTCATGTCCCAAGCAGCTCCATCGTTTATCACTCATGCCCAAAGCCTTAGATAAAGCCCCTCACTCTTTCCATACATGTTTCAAGCCTTAAGACTTCCCCAAGCCAACCATGTTGCTACTAAAACACACATAGTAGAGTACCCTACCTTTATAAGACTCCCATTACCTCTCGACACTTCCATACACTAAGAATAATCCTCACACATCCTTAACGTCCTTCCATGTCATTTTGAAGTCCATAATCCCATAAGGTCATGAGTACATAAAGAAGAGTTCAAAGTATGCTTGAAGCTAAAAGATATAGTCGAAAGCATCATAATATTCAATAGCGTTCTTAAATCATTTTGACTATGTAGTTTTTTTTTTTTGCTTTAGCCTCTTAAAATGATAAGGATCTTATCTTGAAGTCAATTTATCCCCTAAAATGCAATAGGTATTCAAGGGTTGTGCATTCACTAGTTCAAAATTCAACGGTGGTTATATATATAGATGAAAAAATAATCATCAAAAAACTAATCACGAGGCATGATATATACTTAACGACTTACCCAAACAACATGTTTGATATTTAATTATTTTCTCATTTTTTCCATTTCTTGTTTTTTAAGTAATTGAGTAGGATTGGCCAGCAAGCCAAGACTAATTTTGTTTTTAAGACCTCTAAGTTTCTCGTTGTATGTGCATGATCATGCATTTGAAATTTATTTTACTCCATTAGTTTAGTAGTTACATATTATCTCTTTTTTTATCTTTGTAACCAAGTTTTTCTCTTTATTTTTCTTTTCATAATTTCTTTCCTATCCCCTTAATTCTCATTCCATACATTAGAATCATAGTCCCCTAACAAGTCCTATAGGAAAGTTTTCACATCGTTAAAGAATTTGTAATAATCTTACATCATGTAGTTAAGCATCCAAGTAGGACCTGATGGTGCATGATTTGAATGCTCCTAGCCGGTGGGTAGTTTGGACGTCGGTCCACTTAGTTGGCTGGTCGAACTGCAAGAAAAGAATGCTCAGAGGACCTGGGGTGGGTGCTCCAATGCTTAAGTTAGTAATTGTATGCAAGCTGAAGACTTTTAAGCTAGAACGTTAGTGAGCAAATAATCACACGTACCTTGTAGCATTGGGGTTGATGCCCTTATATAGGCGAGTTGCCGTAGGTCTTATGAAACACCTCCGGGATTCCCGACCCGTGCTACTAGGAATCTATTCTGCACTCGGAGGTGGAGTTCATGTGAGCTGATGAGGCTTATTGAGTCTGTCTGACCTGGGCGGGATAAGGATAAGGCTTGCGGACGTGCGACGTGATCTTGGAGAGGTTGGAGACAGATGGCTAGCTACTAGAAGTTGGTTGTGTCACCTCAGTAGGTCGGGCCATCATGAGCTGCTCGGAACTTAGTCTTGGCCAAGGTGCCTAAAGCACCTAAGATGACTTAGCTCACTAAGGTCACAAGGAATGCTGAATTATCATGCATGTCATCAGGTTGATCCACGTGTTCGGGTATTGACAAATTAAACCAAATTACCCCTCATCAAGACCCACTTCAATATTACAATATAACAACTATCATTATTATTTCCTTTTCATTTAGATTTTAGGACCATTGCATTCCCTTAGCTAGTATTTTCGGCATTCGGAATTTGACATGTTCTTTTACATAGACCAAGCATTTAATTTTTCTTTTCTTTTTTTTTTTTGAATTCAGCCATTCTATTAAGCAATTATCCTTCTTCCTTTTACAAGTGTCATTTTTAAGATAAAATACCCTTTTACTCTCTCTCTCTCTCAATCAATGTCCTTATTAGGCATTTGTTAGGCCTTAGGTTGCATCGTCCAATTCAATAGCCAATTTATTTTCAACCCATGCATTAGTATTAGGTTAAATTAGAATTCCGTGTACATTATCCATTTTTATTGGTTTAGTTTTAAATTATTATTTGTGGCTTTATACCTTAGAACTTGCACACCTAATTTGTCTTTAGGAGTCCCCTTAGCTTTTGTGTTTACACTCTCCACCCTCTTATTTACCCATTTTGATAGCCACCATTTGAATTTTCTAGCCATTTATTCAATCATTCTTTCATTATTTAGTGCATGTTATATAATTATTATTCTCCTATTAATTGTTAGATTGTAGTTAGTTTTCCTCTCTTGGTTAATTTAGAGTCATGTCGTTAGTTTTTTCCAAATTAATTTAGTGTGACATTTATCATTTTATTTTAAGCCCAAAAATCATAAAAATTTTCCTCGGATATTGGTGAAGTAAAGGCTGGTTTACCTGGGCATGTGTGGGGTACCTAACAACTTCCCACACCATACCCCAAACCTAAAGAATCTCTATCTCATTGAGCAATGAGTCACCAAGAAAAAAAAATGTTTTCTTGAAAAATCCTGAATTTTCCTAAATTCTCATTTCCCAATAATTTAGGTGGTGACTCCATCTTTTGTCTCCCTTCCAATTTGGATAGCCACAAGATGAACATAACTTGAAGACGCCAAACTACTAGGGGGCTTGTCCACTCTTTGATGATTCCAATAGAGTATATATTCTCATTGGGATGTGTAGGGTGAGTGCTAAACTTCTTTGACTTCATCTTCTTTGGAGTATTGACTTCACAAATGACTCTTTTCTAGTCAAGTATGCCAATCTATTTTGGATAAAATCTTTTGTATACAATGAACCTTGGAATTTTAATAATGATTTTATAATTATTAAAGGATGTGATTTGAATATTCTACTAGAGGCTTATGCTTTGAACCAAATCACTAAAACATTGTCGTTCTATGGATTGCCTTTGGGTTACCCCATTATCTTGACGGTGATTCATTTAGCTTATAGAATTGGAATCCCTATTATTCCCAAGGTTGATGAAGCAAAACTCTTATACAAATATGCTCACATTTGAGTTTGGGTTGATGTCATGAAGCTTCTAAATCATTCCCTAGATCTTACCCTTCTCACAATCAAAATACAAAGTGTCTAACAAGAAATGTGGAGAAAGTCCCCAAGTGTAGATTTTAGGAACATGAAGAGCTTTTTTGGCAGGAATGTGAGCTGCTTTGTTGCACTCTCTGGGAATCCCATGAGCTGATTAGCTGGAGCTGATTTAAAAGGAGCTTGCAATCTATTATTAGAGATCTAATGCGCCATGGATGAGCAAAGTTTTCCTCCAATAAATTCTTAGGGGGTGTTCTTTTTTTGGATTTTGAGAATGGGGGAAAATTGGTCAATGGGATTTTGGTTCTCATTGACCAAGAATCCTATGTTCTTTTTTTCAGATTTATGTGGGGATTAGGGAAAGCTTATTTTCCTTGGTATCACTTACTATCCATCTCCTAGGTGGGTAAATAACTTTCCCACCTAGGGGGAAATTGCCAACACTTGAATGGGATAAAAATGTCCCTTTTAATAATGGATTTGTATGGCTAAAATGATCATTACCTTATTTACATGAGAAATTAAAGAACATGGGTAAATGCACTTATCCAGGTAAGTGTTTCCCAAGAAAAACTTACCCAAGTAACAACATTTACTTGGGGGTAAGTAACTATCTGAAAAGCGAATAGGGTCTTAACTTGAGAGTCTCCCTCAAGAATGACAGAAGTAATCCCAACCTCTAATGCAAATTGAAGGCTAGATAGAGCCGCTTTTGCTTCCACTTCAATGGGAGATGCTACTGCGATTTGTATTGCTCTACCAAAACAAAACTCACCATTGTGATCATGAATTGAAATTCTAACTCCTCCCGCACTACTATTCAAAGCCCCATCAAAGTTAATCTTAACTAAAGGAAAATTTGGTACTCTAATGATATGTGATTACTCCTCTCAACTAAGTATTCTAATGATATGCAATTTTATCCCACCCGTAGCATAGGCTTGAAACCAATGCATCCGGTGAATAGAGTATCATTTGATGAGGCATCAATCAATGTTGACATTGTTAAAGATATCCCTCAGAAAGTTTATTCATTTGCTTTTGCAACAACCCTAAGCTCTGATCACTAACGGGATTTAGTTGGCATGGCAAGGTTAGAGCAGGCAATTGTTTCAGAGCAAGATACGGAGGTGGAGGCTGTAAATCTCATGAGTGGAAATCAAATCACAGTCCATTCGGAGCAAGTTTTGCAACTTACTAAAATTTTGGGAAGGTAAGAGTTGAGGGAGAAGTTTGCTTGGAAAATGGAGACTAGATCTGCTCCTCACACAGGACATTTTACACCTACTTCATAGGCACATCCCACCATGCATCGGGAACATCCTGTACTTATACATTATTATTGAGACCGGATTTGATCCTCACACCTGGTGCCTCACACACATCCTACCATGGATTGGGAACATCCCCCGTACTTATTAGTTATTATTTACGGGAGATGTTCCCAATGCACAGTGGATGAACCTGTGAGGTGCCCATTTGTGAGGAGCAGATCCCACTTCATTATTATTCATGGGAGATGGTCCTAATTCATGGTGAATAGAGGTGTAAATCGCGGCCCGACCCGACATGGCATGACAGCCCACAAGCCATGCCAAGCCCGACATGATAGTCCGTGTCGTGCTGGGCCTAGGGTTTGAAGTCCACGGGTTGACACGGTACGACACGATCAAGTGGGTCGTGCCGCCTGCGGCCCGTGTGTCAGCATGACCCATATATACTATTTATATATATTTATATATACACATAATATTTATATATTTTATATATTTATATATATATAATATTATATAAATTATAATTATATAATAATATATTAATAAATAAAATATATTTCAATTTTATTATACTAATTTATTTAATTATCGTATATATAAGCAATTGTATATATCAAAATTCATATAAAATTAAAATTTTAAGTTTTTTCTCATTTTTTAAATAAATTGGCAAAAATAGCTTTGGCCCAGTCCATGGCCTGACTTGGGCCAAGGCTTGGCCCACGGGTTAGCCCGGCTTGCAGCATGGCACAAGCCCACGTAGGCTTGGGCCGTGGGCCATGCTAGGCCGATCCCCAACATTTTCACCTGGGAGGGCGGCACAACCCGCAAACCATGCTGTGTTGACCCAGCACGACCCACTTTACACCTCTAATGATGAGATGTGCATGTGAGGTGCCCTGTGTGAGGAGCAGATCCCAATGATATGGAAAATGGTATGGAACTTAAGAGAAAGGACCTACCCCTTGAAGGCTCTAACTTTTTTTAGGGATATTAAGAGATATCTGGGGTTTACACAGTTTGATCATTGACATCATAGATTTTTCCTTTTCAACTATGTGGTTTAAGGACAAAAGGGTTCTTAATTAAACAAAAGCATCAATTGGGTCCATAGGCTCACAACCTTGTAAGGCCAAAGTGCAGCTTTTATTATTCTTCTTTTCTTTGTTTTTTTTTGAGAAACACCAGAGAGGGTTCAGTCTTCAAAATTGTTCTCACGACTTTTTTCAGCTCTGAATTGGGATGTGAGAATGGTGTGAGCACAATTCTTGGCTTATAAAAAATTCTTGACTCCACCCTCGTATGCATGGTTTTTAGAACCAAACCGGTCAGGGGTCCAGTTACTGGGTCAAACGGTTGGCCCATTCTGATAAAATATTAAAAAATTTGAAAAATGGTCAAAACCGTTGAAATAGTTAACCAGCCGGTTCAGCGATTTGCTGACCAAAATCAACGGTTTGGGGGAAAAACGGAACGATCAGGTGACCGGTTCCCAATTTTTCTGGTCCGACCGTCCGATCTGGTCCAGTTTTGAAAACCATTCTTATATGAATTCCCAATACATGGCTGAAAAAGGATGTGAGAACAGTGTGCAAAATTTTGTGATCAAATTCAATTTCACAATTCCAATCTATGGTTCTAAAAGTAACATTTATTTTGAAACCCAGCCAAAAGCAAATTTATGTCGATGCAAATACCGAAGTAAACGAATTAGAATTGTATATTGTGTATCTATACACTTCTAGTTGCAAGTCTTCTTTTTGGTGGATTGCAATTTGAGAACAAAGACATTTACAAGCTGAAAGGACACTTTTTAATTCTTGCATCAATAGGTGCGTGGAAAGACGCTTACCCTAGATGATGAGAAGAGAGTATCAACTTTCAGGTTTCAAGTGTTCACTTTTTTACGCTTCATTTGATGCCTATCTGAAGGGGAGCGTTGAGAAAGAGCCGGAATTGTTTATTGACTATTGTTGAGCGCATGTTCGTGGAGCGTGATAAAGTTTTTTTTTTTTTTTGAAGGTTTGAATGACTCTTTTATCCTTTCCTTCTCCCCTTCCTCGCCTAATCATAGAATTGTTTAACTATTAATTTCTTAAGAAAAATAATCATGATTTGATGTTAAAGAGTAGTGTTAATTTAGGTAAATTATAAATACTATGGGGCCAATGATAAATACCCCTGAGTTTTTATTTGCAATAAATACCCTTTAAACTTTTACTTTTGCAATAAATACCCATGACCATTAAGTCAAATGACAAAATGCAATAAATTACCAAAATACCCACCTAAACTTTCTTTATTTTTTCTTTGCACTTTTCTCTTCATCCCTAATTAACCAAAAATGCCTCTACTTTCTCAAAACGTAACTAGCTAAAATAACAAGAACATTTCATTTGTATAGAAAAGGTTCTTATTTTAATTATAGATTTATTTTAATGACATGAATGTCTCTCCAATAAATCAAGAAAAACCAAAACAAAACCATTTAAGAGAGAATGACTGTTCAATCCATCAGAATTCTTAGCCCCATCGTATAGTTGGGGTAGGTGCTAGCTCGAAATTGATGCCAATACAAAGGTGAGTATTGGTGTTTAGGGTGGGGGTGTTTGACATTTTAAATTTATTGTAGGTTTGTAGTAAAATTCAGAATTCTGCAGTGGGTTGTAAAATTCAGAATTCTGCAGAATTCTACCATTTCAATTGAATATTTTATCCAGCCAAAAATTTTCAGTGATTCCATTGGAACAATCAAGAAAACTTCAATGTTATATTTAAAAAATTAATTGAATGATAATTCGTTTATATAAATAAGAAAAACGGAAGTTTATGGACTTAAAATTTTTAAATAGCTGAATGAGAATCTTTTTCAACTCTAAGGGAGGGGGTGTTTGTCATGTAGTGAAGGATCATGGGGTCTTTGTCACAAATGAAAGTTCATGGAGGGGTTTGTCATTGACCCTATATTACAAGTGTGTCTTTGTAATTTATCCTATTTATTTTAATACATCTACATTTAAACTATTAAGGTGAAGAATTTAAAATAGGTAAAATTCCTACACCTTGGTCCCCAAACTTTAAAACGTGATAATTCAGTACCTAAACCTTCAAAATGCGTCATCCAATACCTATCATTAACCAATTCGTTAATTAGTCGTTTAGTGGCATTTGAAAAGACACAAATGCCCTTCGAGTGTATCTAATTTTTTTTATCAACCATTTAAACATTGATAAAAAATGAATAGTCCCAAATCCTTGCCTCTCTATTAAGGAATGTTGGGGTCACCAGAATGCCCAATGAGACATGACCCCACCTTTCTTGATTAGAAGAGGCAAGGGTTTGGCACTATTCATTTTTTTGTCAACAATTGGATGGTTAATAAAGAAAACTAGATGACACTCGAAGGGCATTTGTGTCTTTTCAAATGCCACTTAACGGCTTGTTAACGGGCTGGTTAATGAAAGGTACTAGATTGACACATTTTGAACGTTTGGATATTTAATTTTCACGTGTTAAAGTTCAAGGACCAAAGTGGTACTAAACCTTAAGTACAAGATATTAAACGGGACTTTTCCCAAAAGTACAGGGTGTTTGTTAATATGAATGGTTTTGTTTTCTAAAACAAAAACAACTAATTGACAAAAATGTGTTGCTTTTGTTAACATGGCAGTTTTCTTTTTTGTTTATTAAAAAAAAAAACAATAGAGGTGCTGCAAATCGGGTATCTAATTTGAAGAATTCACAATGTATCCAGCCCTATGCTTCATGACTGGTGCACATTCAAATTTTTGCCGACTTGAGCTGTCCAAATTGCACCTCTATAAAACAAAACCGTTCACATTGACAAACACCTCCAAAGAGTATACATGGACGAAAATTCTAGATATGCAATTCTTGTGTATAGAGTATGCATACTTTGAACCTTGGTTGAAGTTGATGTAGAAGATTCAAACCTTTCATATGACAAATAGACCTGTCATGGGAATTCACACTAACCCCACACCACACTGTAGCCATGCGTTGAGAGCATCCCTCCATGAATGACAAGTATAGGATATGTTCTCAATGACAACATACAAGTATGTGTTGGTATGGGGAGCATACATGAATTTCCCTAGGTCCCCCTAGTTTTTCCCCTAGTAGGTTTATTTGTCATACGAAAGGCTTGAATCTTCCACATCAGCTTTGATACACAAGAATGAAGGTGTAAATTGGGTTGTGTTGGGCCGGCATGGCATGATCTGTGTGTGACCCGTGCAAAGTGTGGGCCATGCTTCCTTCTCTTGGGATGCTTTAGAGTCAGCCTAGCATGGCCCACGCCTTGAGCCCACGTGGGCCAGAACAGGCCATAGACCAAGCCAAGCCATGTTTTCTAAAAATTTTGAAAAAAATAAAAAATGTAATATAAATTTAAAAATACATCAAAAGTTTAAAAATATCTTAAAATTTTATTTTATATGCATTTTGATGTATACAATTGTTAAAATGAAACAATATAATAAAATTGATAATACAATTATATATAAATATAATATAACATATATACATATGCTATATTATATTATATATATGCATATATGTATATGGGCCATGTCGGCACTAGGCCACGGGTGGCATGACCTGTTTGGTTGTGTCATGTTGTGCCAGCCCATGGACCTGAAACCCTAGGCCTGACACGGCCCATACGATTGTGCCATGCCCAACATGACTCGTAGTTCATTGTATCGGTCCATGCCATGCACGGGCAACATGACCTGATTTACACCTCCAAACAAGAATTGCATATTTGGAGTTTTCAACCATCTATACTTTTAAGAGTTATTTGCAAATGTGAATGGTTTTGTTTTATAGGTGTGCAATTTAAATGGGCTCAGGTTGGCATTTTGTTAAAATTTGAATGGACCTATGTTAGATGTAGGGATGCAAACGGATCAGACCATATTTGAATTAGAGTAGATATGAATCTAATTCCATAATATAAACTATAGTTCTGATACGATTGGATCTCACCAACATTGATTCAAATCCAAATCTACTAGAGATGTTGGATATCTTGAATATGATTTGATCCAATTTAATTTTTAAAATAATAATTTATTAAAAGGAAAAGAAAATATAACAAAAACAAAAGGTACAAGTATTTTTTCAACTATTTTCATTGTATATATATGTGTGTTTTCATAAAAAATTAAATAATATAAAAATTTACAAAAATGTAATATATGGGGGGTGATCTGATCCGATAATCCAAAGGGGCATTTTAGAATCCAACAAAATAGGATCGGATTTCAGATCAGATCGAATCGTATATGATCCATTTGCATCTAGTTGGATGCAATATAAATTCTTAAAATCAACTTGCACCCCCATTGTTTTCTAAAATAAGATAACAACTGCCATGTTAGCAAAAAAATAATAACACATTTTTGTCCATCAACAAAAACATGTAGAGCTTTTATTTATTTTTTTAATTTTTTACAGGCCGTTTGGCAAGTCTTTTTGGGAAGATCTTTTGGTAGCTTTAATAGTCAAAAGAAGCATTGAACTTTTGCATGAAGATCAGAGTAGCCTGAAGCTAATTTGACTACCATGTATCTTTTCGTGTCTTTTTGCACGAAATAAAGCGAGAAAGACATGAAAAACTTCATTTGAAGCTTCCTGAAATCAGTCCAAAATGGGCTTCTTTTCGGTGCACCAACTTTTGACAGCTAGATCTATTATGAACAATAAAAAAATAAGACTGTAACACGATCTGCCAACTTATAAACAGCTGAATATAGAAATATGCACCAAACGGGGCTAATTAGCCTAAAATCTTTTCTTTATCTTTTATAATACATGACATAATGCACACATGAGATATTTTATGTTCATCATATTAATGCAGTGAGTGACAGAGCCCCAAAATGCCTCAGTTTTTTTTCTTGGAATTTTACCCTTTTTTTTTCGATAAAATCTAAAAATCAGAAAGGGACAAATTAGGAAATGAAATCACATTTCAAGGGCATAATTGGCATCTAAAGTTATTTCCACGAATCCCTTGATGCCGCCGGATCTATTTCAAAAAAATTCAAAATCACTCAGAGTCCCGACCAGGTGACCACGGACCACTCCAATCTCCACCCGGTTCCCAGCAAACCCTAACGGGAATTAAACTATTCGGAGAAAGAAAAGAACCTAACCAAACCACCGAGACCAAGAGTGACCGAGATCGAGACGGAGACGGAGATGCATATGTGCATTCAAAATTTTCCCGTTAATTAAATTTTTATTTTTATTTTTATTTTCTCTGTTTGAGCTCGTCTTCTAGTTCTGGATCATTACTGTCCATCGTCCTCTCCGCCATTCCTTCCTGTTCGTTAAAGCAGCGGCCGGGATTTCTGAAGTCCCGCTAACTTCAAATGCAACCCACAACCCCACAATAACCCAACTTCAACCGACCAACTGAAAGCTCATACATTCTCTCTTAGCTTCCAATGGCTTCGAGGAACCAGAACAAACCTCCTCTACCCAACGCTCTTCCTCGAAGTCCTTCAAATGTGAAGTTTTTTCCCTCATGAATTTTTATTTATTATTATTTTTTGTTTCCGCGCTTCTAGGTTAGGGTTTTTTCTGTTATCCTGCTTCAGTGGTTTCTAGGCTAACGTGTGTTCTTTCCTTCTTCCGCTCTGATTTCGCAGAAGAAAGATAGCATTGATGAGGTTCCAATAGACAAGCGCAGGAAGATTGGATCAGGAAAGATGGTTGGACCAGCGACCACAGGTCGAACACGTCAGGCATTCTCAGTGGTGAATGCCGGTCAAGATCCTGCGGTCACTAGCGATTCTATTAGCAATGCGAGCTCCGATTGTGGCGGAATTGAATTTACAAAAGAAATTGTTGAAGCCCTCTTGAATGAGAAGATGAAAGGGAAGAACAAATTTGATTACAAGGTTCGTATGGAAGTTATTTCTTATCTTCTAAGTTATAAATTGTCTCCGTGTGGTTGGATCTTTTTTTTGATTATTTGCATTTTTTTTTGGTTTTACAGGGGAAATGCGAGCAGTTGACTGAGTATGTAAAGAAGCTTAGGCTTT
Organism: Nelumbo lutea; assembly: GCF_056320005.1. Taxonomy (NCBI): domain Eukaryota; kingdom Viridiplantae; phylum Streptophyta; class Magnoliopsida; order Proteales; family Nelumbonaceae; genus Nelumbo; species Nelumbo lutea. Next base: position 143,772,177 of record NC_142684.1, read on the forward strand.
GCATAAAATGGTTGCAAGAGCTAGAAGAAAACTATCTCCTTGAGCAGGAGAAGCTAAGGAATATGTTGGAATCTGCTAACATAAAATGCGCTGAAACCGGTAAACTTTTTCACTTCATCTCCCCTCCCTCCTTTCTCTCTAATTCTAACAGAAAAAGGGAATCGATGTGCTTAGACTGACTTGTGAATTTAATCTTTCTTAGAGGAGCAAATGAAAAACAGGGAGGGGGAACTGAACTCTATCATAGTGGAGTTGAAGAAAGATTTTGCTCTTTCACAGGAGAAATTTACAAAGGAAGAATTGGACAAGTTGGTAGGTTGCCATTTCTTCCTTCATTGAAATGCTTGACCCATTTACGTTTTTTTTTTCTTTTTCATTTTTCTTATTATTATATTCTTTGCTAAATGACTACTTTTACAATATAAACTCCAGGCTGCAATTGATTCTCTTAAAAGAGAAGAAGAGGCCAGAGTTGCTGTCGAGAAGGTGCGTGCTTCTTTAGCTGAAGAGCTTGAAAAGGCTCAGCACGAGCAGTTAACTGCAAATCAGAAGGTAATATTATAACCTTATCTTTAATTTCTGATATTTACTTTTGTTTATTTGTTTACCTGATAACCCTCTGTAACTAAATCCATTTTGATGACGTTAAATTATGCAGATAGCATCACTTAATGATATGTATAAGCGGTTGCAGGAGTATAACACAAGCTTACAACAATACAACAGCAAACTTCAGACAGAGCTTGCAACTGCCAATGAGTCCCTGAAACGTGTAGAAAAGGAGAAGGCTGCAATAGTGGAGAACCTCAGCACATTAAGAGGTCATTATAATTCGTTACAGGATCAATTAATTTCATCTCGAGTAAGTCATTTGTTGGCTTCTGGTTTCTTTTACTAAGGTTTCATGTATAGATAACTATTTTCTTTGCCAAATGAGTGAAGGCGTCTGACCATCCCATGTGACTGCACACATATAAAAAATTTGTTCTCTTCATATTTGTGGAATTCCCTACTGGTGCATCTATAATGTGAAGCAGTTCGCATGATGTTGTTTGATAAGGGGCTCTGAAATAAAGATATTTCCTTGTGTGGAGTTGAATGCTGGAAAATGGATTATCTATCCAAATTGCAGGCCTGGATTGTTGGTGTGGGGAGAAGATAATGATATTTTCATGGGTAGAGTAGAGCACTAAAGATTGTCTTCTTTTTAACCTCTATCGTCTATTCTAGATTTCCAGGATGAACTGTATTGCATCCAGTGGGTCATCCTAGGTTATAGCCTTTATGTAAGGAAATAGTGTACCTTCTAGAACATGCATTCCTTATTTTAGTTATTCATCATAGCCCTGCTTTGTCCCATATTTTGATGAGATGATCCATGCTTAGACTTCTATTTTAGACCATTAGCTTGGCCATTGTTTTGTGCACAATATATTAGTGCACAGAAAGTCTTGGAACATGTATTTTGATTGGTTCAAGGAAAATGGATGGGGCCAATATGTGATTTTCTTGATCCACAGCATTCCTCTTAAGTGATGCTTTCTTTTCCTTACAAACCATCTGAAAATGCAAGAAAGTTGAGTGCCGTGGGTGGCAAAATGAGTTGGAGGGCCCAACAGAAGTTTTGTTTTGTTAAATACCTTTACATTTTCTTCACAACTAGATATACTCAACTCATCTCAGCCTTAATCCCAAATGTCTGGCGTTTTCTACATAGATCCTTTCCTCCCATTATGCTCCATCAAGAGCCATATTTTCTTTTCAACATATGTGTTATTTAGCTTGTTATATATTGTAGGCAACCAAATGGACCCTAATAAAAAAAGTTCCTAGCTTTTTTCAGTATCTGACCTGTTCAGCATTTAGTAGCATTCTGACTAATTGTGCCTTCAACTATATATCTCCTCTGGCAATGTGAAGCTCAAAAAAGAACTAGTAAATGTAAATAAACAAAAAAGTCAGCATTTATTGCATTATTTTTGGGAATCAGTTAAAGATATGAAGGAAATGATGATTGTGGGAGGTAGAAAATGTGGCACTCATCAGGTTTGGCTTATCAATATAGCTGTAGTTTCATTCTCTGTTAACTTGTGAAATTTAACATTAAAAAGACAGTAGGTGATAGGTGTTGGCTTAGGATACTGAGTTTGTTCCTTCGTCTCTGCCACTTTTTGTGGCATCTGTATAATCTGGCATCTGCCCTCTGTCTGTGTATGTGAATAATAATCTATTTAAATGCACTAACAATTTATGATTTTTCTTGTTCAGTATTATTGCATTTTTTTTGCATTTTTATGATGTAATGATGTATTCATTTACACTTTACACATTCAACTTGTGTTGTGTTGTTGTGAATGTAATGTATATTCTACTTGTAGAAGCACCACTCATGCATGCAAACAGTGGATCTACATACATAAATACCTTTAGATGTTCACATGTGTGTATATCCATGCATTTATACATAGATAAGATCTTCAAATATGTTTTATATTTGAAAAAAAGATGCATGGGTTGTTTTTATAGGCTTCTCGGGATGAGGCTATCAAACAAAAGGAAGCTTTGACAGCTGAAGTGGGATGTCTTAGGGGAGAGTTACAACAAGTAAGGGAAGATCGTGATCGGCAACTAACACAGGTGCAGGCTTTAACAGCAGAAATTGTGAAGTATGAAGAAAGCACTGGGAAATCTTCTGCTGAGTTAGATAAGCTGATAGTAAAATCAAATGCTCTAGAGGTTTGTTAGTACAACTTGTTTCGTTCCCAAAGATTCATTGATTTTTGTATATATAAATCTGGTTCTTTTTTCCACCATTGGCAGGATACATGCTCCTCTCAGCGAGAGCAGATACAAATATTGCGCCGCCAGCTAGCAGCTGCAAATGAGAAGTTGCAGGTATTTGTATCCAGTTTTCCCCCCTATTAACTTCCATTGTTGTATAATTGTGTGCTACATAGAAATGCTGATAAACTACTGTCATTTCTTATTTTAGAGAGCTGATTTGTCAGCTTTGGAGACAAAGACTGAATTTGAGGAGCAGAAGAGAGTCATTCATGATTTGCAAAGTCACCTGGCAGAGGCAGATTTTAAAATTATTGAAGCAGAAAAGCTTAGAAAGAAGTTGCATAATACCATACTGGTACTTTTTACAATCATCACATCTTTGTGTATGATATTTCATATTGTTTCTTTTTAATTTTTGCTCAATGTCCTCTGAGATCTCTAAACCACAGGAGTTGAAAGGCAATATTCGAGTGTTCTGCAGAGTACGGCCTTTATTGCCAGATGATGGTGTTGGGGTGGAAGTTATTTCATATCCTACATCACTTGAAGCCCTTGAACGGGGCATAGACTTGCTACAAAGTGGTAAATCCCTGTCCATATATGTCTAGTGGTTGCCTTGTTGATTTTACTGAATGATTGGGTATAGCTACTTATATTACATTTCATTTGTAGCAGGGTCAAAACATGCTTTCACCTTTGATAAAGTATTCTCTCATGATGCCTCTCAAGAAGATGTGTTTGTAGAAATCTCACAACTGGTTCAGAGTGCGCTTGATGGCTATAAGGTTGCCCTTAGTTGGCCTTGTGTTATACATTTGAAATCAGAAATAGAAACTCGTTTTAATTGAGCAGTATTCATGCCTTGGTAGGAACTCGTTTTTATTTTAGCAGGGTCAAAACATGCTTTCACCTTTGATAAAACGAGTTTTACAATTCTATTTTTTATGAATTGTAATCCTTGGATCAAATAAAAAACTGTGGCATCAACGATGTTCATTTGTTTATTGTCTGATTTAAGTTCTTTTCCTCTCTTAAACTTGTCTAGGACTCTAGTATAGTTTTTAGGCTATTAGAGTGTTGGTTTAACGGCCACAGGATCAGTAGATGACTCTGAGGCTTGCATAATTTGCCATATGATGTTTGTTTGGAGGATTTGGGCCTTCAACTTCAGTGGACCACCTAAAAGATTGCCTATACTAGTGGTTAGCTTGATAAACTGACTTATATGATTCATGCATTTCTTTAGGAGTTTGATCTTTAGTAGTTCTATATTTTCTTTTTCATTTTCTCCTTCTGTCCACAAGAATATTGTAAATTAAAGGCATGGCATTAATGTTAGTATCCAGAACTGTGTACTTGGGGGATGTTCTAGTTTTAAACCATAATTCTTGATTTTATTGGATCAGGGACACCCTAGAGCCATGATCCTGAAAATCTGGGAAGTAGGATCACAATTCTATCCTCCTGGCCCGAACTTTTCTAAGAATATTGCAACATGTCAATTTGGTTCTACAACCTAAATAATGTTTGAGTTTCATTTAACCTATCTGCATGGGATTGCTCCTGCGTCAACTTTTCCACATGTTTCCACATACTTAGTACAGGTGGATGTTTTATTTTGTCTTTTTGTTATTAATGCAACCTGCCTTCTGGGGGAAATATGGCTTATCTTCCCCCTTTTCTCACACAGATGCACAGATATACATGTACTGTCTTCCAATTTGTCATCTATATGTCTCAAAGTTCAGCCAGTGAACAATCTTCTCTCTCTCCCTCTCTCTCTCTCTCTCTCTCTCTCCTGTGCACCTACAGCACTTGCATGCACGCAGTTATACTTCAAAGATAATTAAAAATTGTGTAGCAAAATACCTGTCACACATAAATACAACAGTCTACGTGACATGCCAAAGGTGAGGTCTGCATCTGGTTGACCCCTTTGGCCCTTTGAAGGCCCCAGATTGCCAGATCATCATTACTTTCATTTTCAGTTCTGGCTCCAATGCCATATTCTGGATCTTCTGGATACTTGGGCTGTAATTTTCTTTTTAAGATCATTGTTGAGCCAGTTAAGCTCTTAGATGCGATTCCTTGGATGGTACTTTTCCAACTTCCTATTCTTTGAAAATGTGATCTGGACAATTTTGAGGTCCAGACCCATCCATGGGCATTGTATTCGCATATTCTGGTATTTTCCCAAATGTTTTTGTGCCATTATTTGGTCATGTATCTTCATGATTTATTTTGGTGATCATTGTGTATTGGTGACACTTGGGTTTTTAATCTACTCATTTAGCTAGTTAGGTGCTAGTCTATGTTATTTTTGTTTTTTTGGCATTGTTTTGCATGGCTTCTGAGTTTTTAGGTTGTGGGAAAATTCTTGTACAATAAAGCCATAATTTGTCTAGGTTAAAGTGTGTGATGCCTATTGGAGACAGGGTCCAAAATGGGTTTGAATTTCCAAGAAGCATGTAATGCGTTTCCCAAGTAAATTGTTGAACAATAATGCCATAATTTGTGTAGGTTAAAATTTGTCAGATATCATGGAGATAGGTTTCAAGAAAAGGTTTGAGTTAAAAAAAAAATTAGGTTAGCCTTGTGAAGCTTTTTCATTAAAAGTTTGTGCCAATTTGTTGCTTTCTCAACATTTTAATGAAGCTACCCCAAATTAGGCGTAAGTGTTGATAAGAAGCAGAAAATATATATACTTATGCTATCCAGTTAAGCCTCAATTGTATCTATATTTTTCAGTCTTTTTGTAGAAAATATACTTATGCTATCCTTTCTTTGGTTAAGCCTCAATTCTATCTATGTTTTGCAGTTTAAAGAAGATTTTGCTTTTTTTGTTCTTTTCTTTAATAGATGCTTGCTTCCTGTACCTCTCCATAGGGTGCAAGTTCTATCCAATTCAAAGAAATGATGTTCCTTCGATTTTGGCAGGTCTGCATTTTTGCCTATGGGCAGACAGGTTCTGGTAAGACATATACCATGATGGGTAGGCCTGAAAATGCAGAGCAGAAGGGTTTGATTCCTCGTTCCTTAGAACAAATATTCCAAGCAAGCCAATTTCTTACTGCTCAGGGTTGGAAGTACAAAATGCAGGTTTTCCATTAAATCTTTCCTTCTCATCTATTACCTGTACTTCTTTATTTGAAATTAGAATTAGGATTTTGATTGTTTGTTTGGGTTCTTAACTATCACTTGTTTACCTGTTGTTATTAGGCTTCAATGTTGGAGATATACAATGAAACAATTCGTGATTTGTTATCACCAAATCGTTCAGGTCCCGATACATTACGTACAGAAAATGGTGTAGCTGGAAAACAATATGCAATTAAACATGATGCAAATGGCAACACACATGTTTCAGATCTCACCATTGTAGATGTTTGCACCATCAAAGAGGTTTCCTCCCTTTTACAGCAGGCAGCACAAAGCAGGTTAGTTAAATCCTGGGTTGTTTTGTGCCTGATTTATTTCATGCATAGTATGAAGCAAATGACATTTGAAGCCAAGCTCCATATTTATATTTTTATATAATTTCCCTTGGCCATCCTTTTCCCTCTGAGTTTTGGTTAGGATCTTATATGAGGCTATCGCTATTACTTTCAGGTCAGTAGGGAGGACCCAGATGAATGAACAATCATCAAGAAGTCACTTTGTCTTCACGTTACGCATATCTGGAACTAATGAGGTGAAATGTTGTCCTTGAGTGCTTTACTAAATAATACCGTAATGTTGCTTTGTTTGTATACTAATGAGTAATACACCTTTGATTTGCTAGAGTACTGAACAACAAGTGCAGGGTGTGCTAAATCTCATTGATCTAGCAGGCAGTGAGAGACTTTCTAAGAGTGGGGCAACTGGTGATCGGCTTAAGGAAACACAGGTATTCTAGCATCAGTTTTTCCCATTGTTCCTTGTTTTAAATGCGAATCTTCCTAAAATAAAAACAATGTTTTATGAACAACCAGGCTATTAATAAAAGTTTATCATGCTTGAGTGATGTTATATTTGCCCTTGCCAAGAAAGAGGACCATGTGCCATTCAGGAATTCAAAGCTTACATATCTTTTACAGGTAAAACTTGAACAATTTCTTTCCTTAGTTACATTTCTCATAGTTTGTCCATTCAATTAGATAAAAGTGAATATTATATTATTACTCTTTTTTACAAATTTATTTCACTTTCTGTTGAGGCCCGTGTACTGTTCCTGTTTTTTCTTGGAATGTCCATAACAGAAACTTCCACCTTTATCACAATCAAGGTTCAAAGTATTGACACGTATCGGCCCGTATCAGCCTATCGTATCGTTCTGGGACCCCTCTGTTACGCCCCTACAGTGGGTGTATTGGGGGTCTGACCGGTTCAGGGGGTGGAGGAGCCCTAAACCGCCCCCCTGGAACTGGTTGGAAAAAAGAATAAAAAAACCATGAAAAGCTGTATCGATTTGCCTGATACCCCCATACCGGCGTATCGGGCGTATCGATATTTTGAACCTTGATCACAATAACTTGTTTGATCTTTAAAGGTTGAAAATGGTGATGAATCAAGGATAATATTGGTGGAATTAATGTTATTAATGTGGTGAGAAGAAGTTATTTTGTCCTCTCTACTTGATGTAATGCCTATTTGGCTATTTGGTGCTTGGGTGCTGACTAGTCAATAAAAAAAGATATACTCAAAATTTAAGATATGGATGATATCTCAAAATAAGTCAATATAATTTGTAAGAAATAAAAGAATGCTAACAATCATTCTGTACCATGAACCTTTGACCATTTTCTGTACCCCTTGTTTGTGACAATTCTGTACCATGAACCTCCACTTTTGTCTTTATGCTTATTTTTATTTTATAATCTATCAGCCAAGGATGTTTATAACAGATGCTTGAATGACAGCATGTATGTAAAAGTTAAAAATCATATATTGTTATAGTTTGGGTAATTAGAGGCATGAATGAATAAGAAAAAGCTTGAAGTAGCTTTGTTATCAAACTGGTTGACCCAACTGTGACTGCAACATGAGAAGCAATTGACTAGTTAGTGATGGTCTGGACCTCTAGTTTGTCGGCTGGTGACTGTCCATTATTTTCATAAGACTGGGCAGGATCACTTGACTCAGGATTACTAGAGAAGCCTTACTTGAGCATTGATGGTCCTTGTTTGATTATCTTGATCATTCGTGATAGTTCATTATTGTTAGGTGAAACCCCTTCAGGTTGTGATAATTTCGTAAAATGGTTTGCTTAATTTCTCTGGCATTGGAGCATTCATTGTATGATTAGTTCCATCTTTTATGTGTGATGTGGAATAACTGTTGAGTGTGTTGCCAAAATGGAGATGAAATTTTTTTATGCTCCTGACAACATGCATTTTACTATTTAGGAACCATTGCTTATGAACATGTTGAATTCTTTGACTGGCATATGAGAATGCATTGAGCCTGTAAATAGACACAGCCTGGTGTTGCACATCCTCATTATAGCAGGCCTGTTTGTCAAGATTTTAAAAGGCTAAAGGCTTTAAGGCTTAAGCCTTGAGCCAAAAAAGGATATAATTCATAAGCAATAAAGACAAGAAAATATAAAATTACGATTTTATATGGCTTGTTTAATATATTAGACATGGGTACGAATGTTATCAGTATAGGATTTTTCCCCTAAAATCTAACTACCATATAAATCTAATGGTTCAGCTCAAGGATACGAACCAACAGTGTTTTAAGAGTAAGGCATTCTTGTTTCATTTCTTCCACCTGTTTTGCCTCAGTGAAGAGTGACCACTGTGATGCATGTGCTTTAGAAAAAATAGATTATCAACTATGGGGTAGATGGGCAAGCAGGTAAGAACAAAGCATGAACTATAAAGAATATGAACAAAACAAGCTATTTTCATGCACATTTGTATGCATTTACTTGTTATTTTTATATTTATTTATTTGTGCAATATGAGAATACAAAACAAGGCATTCTTTGTTTTTGTGCCTTAAATTTCTGTTTTGCCATCATGCCTTGGACATTATGAGGCCAAAGACCCAAAGATGTAAGCCTCAAACAATTCCCTAACCCTTGCTGGTGGCTTCTGGGGCTATCGAGGCCAGGCCATTTTTTTTTCCTAGCCTCACCTCGAGGCTTAGACCCTTGGCCTTGCCTCAACAGCCTTTTAAAACAATGTTCTTTATTAAAATATTTATCCTACTATTCCTTTTGGATTATTGAGCATTTATTGGCCTTTCTTGATTTCTATGTTTATCAGCCATGCTTAGGGGGAGACTCAAAGACATTGATGTTTGTCAACATCTCGCCTGACCCAACCTCTGTTGGTGAGTCTCTGTGCTCACTTCGTTTTGCTGCAAGAGTGAATGCATGTGAGATTGGGATCCCTCGGCGACAGGCCAACTTGAGAGCTCCGGATTCTCGGTTGAGTTATGGATAGAACTTGCCTTGTGTTCTACCAGTGTGATTCTTATAATCTGACTTCAATTGTGAAAAGAAAACCGAAAGGGTTTTCCAGTGCTGCGTGTAATTTGTATAGTGATTAATGAAGGAAATGGTTGTGTTTGTATCAACCGAATGTAGTGCGTTCTCCTCGAGTGCAGTGATACATTGTATTTCTAAGGATGTGTTATTCAAGCTGAGAATGTTTTTCTACTCGTTGTATATCTTGATCTTTTGATCAAATGCCGCAAATTTGTTGAGCAGGAGTATTTGCATTTGCCGTTGTCCCTTCTTGATGTTCGTGTTCTATCCTATGTAAACCTTACATTTTGATTTTAGTGGATCAGAATTTCTAGTTCATTCTGGAGGATCTAAGAAGGGTAAAAAATAGTTTGCATTAAGAACTTAATACGATATTAAAGCTGCATCTTTGTGCTGTGGCTGTGGTAGGCTGGTAGCATGTAGTTTTACCATTTTCCTCTTCAATATGAGATGCTTTACGGTGAGTGATTTATGATTAGCGGTCTTTCTGGAGGATCTAAGAAGGGTAAAAAATAGTTTGCATTAAGAACTTAATACGATATTAAAGCTGCATCTTTGTGCTGTGGCTGTGGTAGGCTGGTAGCATGTAGTTTTACCATTTTCCTCTTCAATATGAGATGCTTTATGGTGAGTGATTTATGATTAGCGTCTTTCCCTTACTATAAAGTGCTATTTGATATTTTAGTTTTTTACTAGTTTATAGGTGTGTACCTTGTTAGAAAATGCCAGTGGTGCTGGATTAAATTCGAATCCATCTGATTGTTAAGATTTGAATTTGAATTCAAGTCTTTAAATCTGACCAAATTCTAATGCAGATTGTTAGTAATTGGATTGGATGCGGATTTTGCTGTATCTGATCTGAGTGTGATCCGATTACAGCCCTAATTTCAATGTTTACCATCAGTTTCTTTATCTTCGCAGTGCACTGCAGTCTGCTCAACCTCTAACACGCCACAAATGGATCCACTGATATCAGTGGATTGATAGATCTGGAGAGTTGCGGTTGGGTTCTCTAATGCGTCAGTGTTTTTTAACCTACCGTTGACTGAGCCGGTTAAATTATCACTCAGTCAAGATTTTAGGTCCGATTTTTATGAAATCCACCATTTGATCAAAAACCAAAAACCATGTGACCCAAGCAGTTTAACTTTATGTGGACAAAGAGGGTGAGGAAGGTCATCCCAAATAGATAACGAAGGGGTGACAGTTCTATTGCGACATGGGTCTTAGCAATAAATGTGGGACAAACGTCAAACACTTGTTTCCCTGCATGATTTTCAAAACCGGACCGAACTGGAAAAACCGTTTGACTTGGGCAGTGGTTTGCGGGTTAATATTTTCATTTTTAATGTTTTAAATAAAAAAACAAAAAATAAAATGCCAATTATACCCCATGATTTTTGAATCCCAATCCTAGTCCTTTATTCGATTTAGCCTTCAGGGTTCCCGAGTTCCCTCCTCACTCAGTCACTTCTCAGTCCTCTCAACTCTCAAGTCTCAACCCTCACACCCTACCACCTGCGGCGGCCATCAACTCTGGCATCCGACGGCGACATACACCGATGGCGATCGGCGAACTTGCAGTGGCGGATGGCGAGCGACTTGCAGCAACGACGACTTGCAGCTGTGGACTGCCCGAGCCCACCAGTGGCGTATGCCTGAAGGTAGTATTATTTTTTGCTGATTTTTTTTTGGTTTAATTGATTTTTTTTTTTAATTCTTTGGACATGCTAGAATGGTATAATTTGTTGTCATCAAGGAATTTGTTGTCATTAAGCCTGTATATATATGCTTGTTTTGTAAGCATGAATTAATTTTTCTAGAGATTTTTTTTCTTTGGTAAGATTTCTAGAGACAACTTGAGATTGAAAGAAAATGACTCTAAAGGGGTCACTTAATTCCTTCATCCTTATTTTTACTGATTAATGAGGGAGTTCTTGATTCAACTGAATCAATCAATTAACTGATTAAGAGCTGCCCCTTCACTGTGCCTTGATTAATCCTTATTTTTGGAAAATTTTCTATATATTTTAAAAAATTCTGTATTTTTTGGAAATTTCTGTATTTTTATATTTTTATTTTTATATATTTTTTATTTTTTTTTCATATGTTGTTCTGTTTCCTATATTTATCTGTGTATTTTTTGTATTTTATTTAAATTTATATGATATTTTTATTATATATAAGTATTTTTTGTTTTTTATTTATTTGTGACATCACGGGTCGAACCACTCAACCTGGACGGTTGAACCGCTGAACCAAAAAACGGTGCCCTGACCGGTTCGGTTTTAAAAACCATGCACTGCAGGTCCTGTTACCGTCATAATAGGTGATACATCTTGGACAGGATTAGGAAGATATTTCAAGGAAGCTGTGCTTCAACCGTTGCGACCTACAATTGACAAGGTCCTACCCAAGAGATTATCTTATCCAGGCCAACATTCTATTTGAATGGAGGTCTGCAATCCTAAAAAGTAATTTGGACAGTACAAAGAGAGCCATTCTAATTGTAAAACTACAGCTGGAACTAGATGCACCGAAATCTTGTTCTCAATACCGATTCTTTGTATACGCAGTCTCCAAAATGGGAATCGTTAAATGGTGGGTTCGGCCTTATTTCATTGTTAAATTTAATATAATGTCTTGAACCAAAGCTTCTGTCAGTTTAAACAGATTTTTTTTTTTTCTTATCAATCTTTCCTGCAAAATTATGCAATTTGGAGAGGTAACTATTTATGACAAACCAGTTTTCAAGCTTATCATTTTTCCCATCCTAATTGGATAGAAAATATCCCATTAGACTCTGACTCTTACATGCATTAATAATTTGATATCTAGTATGTGCATGATCATCACAAAAGTTTTTTTTTTTTTTTTTTTTTTTTTTCAGTATTACACATTAAAAACTAAATGTTGTAAATTAAATTTGTCATAATGGAATTGAGAACTCATTAAGATACAAAGAATACCTAAGAAGGTATGAATTGTGGAGCTTATTTACATTTATCCCAGCTGATACAAATGTGTGATTCCATTTTGTCAATTCTTTTTAGTATGTTGTCAAGATTCAAGAAGACTATCTGCATGTAGAGTCTGAACATCTTTAAATAGGGTCAGTTCATGGATCTAATTAGTCCATGCCCTTTTACCATTTGTCTCTTGTTTTACTTATTATACATTCTTGACTTTATTTGGTATGTTTTTTTTTTTTTTTTACTTTATAGAATTACCAAAATTGCTTTGGTTTCAAGGCTTTACATCAGCTTAAGCTACCACATGCACCGAGTGGAAATGGCTTTCAGTTGATGATGAATTTTTGATTACATTCATCATTAAATGTCATTTTCCTCAATACTAAAAATATGATAATGTCTCTTAACCAGTTCTTTCTTACATGGCAAATTCCTATTTTCATTATCAAACCTATACTGTTCTTGGATGGCAACAGCAGAGCACAGAAAAAAACAACTAAAGAAGAAGAAGAGTCTTGAATTGTCCTTCAATTGTATATGAGCGGATGTGGAACAAAAGTCTTGTCCTTCAATTGTATATGAGCAGATGTGGAACAAATGTCAGGGAGGTACTGGACAGTTGAAAACTGATCTTCTTCTTCACTAAAACAAAAACAGGGGAATCCCCTAAATCTCATCCCTTTGATCTTCTCTTCTGTTTTTCTCTTTCTAAAATATCCTCTTTGTACAACAAAAACAGGTTTAAGGTTTCCTATCCCTGCCTTTAATATATATATTTTTGTCTATCATATGAGAAAACTGATTGTGATGATTTTGATAGGATTTGGAAAAATGGGACTTTTGGATCAAAGAATTGGATTGAGAATATACTTGTCTTCTTTTCGTTTTATTTTTAAATTTTTTCTTAGGTGACTTTTAGAATTTAATGTTCTGTAAATTTGTCCTCAGATTTGTATAGTGATGTGTATATTATAGGACTGAGAGGAGGTTGGGGTGGATTCTTCTTAATGAATTTGGAACTCGGGAAGTTTACCATTTATATTAATATATAGACCATTGTCCAATGTTGGTCCCAGCTATCTGTGGTATGGACTTATCATAGAGCATTTTTTAAATCTTTTTTGCATGAAGTGTCTGCTCTCAAAGCTCAAACATGCATTCTCAATTTCTCATGCTGGATATCAAATTGCAATCTCTAGCAGGCCCTTGGGTTAGATAGAAAATAGCCCCCATTAGACTCACTCTCAATCATGGCTCTAAAATGCATTGATATTTTGATATGTAGCAATGAATCTTCTGATCTTCTAATTGCTGAGCTTTATAGAGCAAATACAAGATATATTTTGTCATGAATGACAGTGATTTTCGTATTGGAGTCCTTCCTTCCTAATTCCTTGCACTGACCTGAATACTTGAAATCAAAATAGTTATTATGCCATTTGGTTCATAACCTCTTGGAGAAGAGCAGTGGTATCCTGATAACATGATTGTGTTTGAGGTAGGTTCTGCATCTTCACTGCATCTTCAAGCTGTCAAAACATCATGGAAAGTGGTTCAACTTCAACTCATAGACCAACTCTTTTATGAAATTAGCAAATTACATATGCATAAAGGATTAAAGTCTGAGTGTTATGCAGTTGCATATTCGTAAGCTGTGGTTAAGGTTGTGTAATTGATTGACTATTTGTTGGATAATTTAAGTTTGTAGGTATTAGGGACTCTCTAGAGTCCAACCAATTATTCATACTTTGTTTACCAAAGAAAAGATTATTCATACTTTTAATGCTTATTCTTTAAACTTCACATTGTAGATGTCCTGATTATTCAATTTTTAAATTATTATTCGCTTTTCTTTTTCTTTATCTGAATGCTTGAAGTTTTGGTAGTACACAAATGGTTCATTTGACTTGCAATATCCTCATATGCACTGTATTACAAATTTAAGTGGGTCGTCACTGAGTTTCAGCCTAGCAGTAGAGAGCTGCATTTATTGAAAGCCTAAATACCACCTGATTATAATCAGATTGTGTAAAGATAGATGGCTTCATATGATATTTTAGCGATGAAAATCTGCAAGAAAGAAAAGACAGATGATTGTATTTATTACCTTTTCCACACTATCGAACAATTTGTTGGCCAAACCAATTAGAGGTTGTTTATCGTTGGCTGGAGCTGCAGAGATAACAGTGTCAAAATCATAGTACATGATAGTGGACTTCAGCCGCAGATACTTCCTTATATAACTCCATGCATCTTTTCCTATCAAATCCCCTAACGCCATCAGATCAAAGGCATATTTCCTTAGCCTGTAAGCACTCCCTTTTGGCCCCACATTAGCTATATAAATTCCCTTCTTGAGAAATGAGCGAGTCCCAGTTTCTTCATTTGCTATCTCTGTATATACAGGAAATTCCAGGTGAATGTTTGTGAGAATATCAAGTCTTGAAGATTTTATAAGAACTCTAAAAGCATAATTTTGTGCTGTTTTCCGTTTCAAGTGTCCCTAGAACTCAAATACATTTGGACAGTGGATACTTCACCATCAAAATTCACAGCTTAATACAGAAGAGCAAAAGTATTTGGGCAGACATTTTCAGAACTGCTCATTGTTCTTCTCTTCAACAAGCAGAGAACAAATCTTACAAAGTTTCAATTACTCTTTTACATGCTTCAAAAGATAAAAGCTTCCAAGTTCACAACAATGAAAATGGGCTCCTCAGAATTTGAAAGTCAATCAGGACTTACTGTCTTTAGCAAAGAACTCTTAGCCAACAATGTTGAATGGTAATCTACTTTTCATGAATACAATTGAGATTACAAGTTTGATGCCATCATGAGATGGGAATATGGGATTAAAGCTGCAAAAGTTTAAGCAGCATAGTTATCCTTGATCACAAAAGCAGTTACCTTGACAAGATTTTATGTGGGATCAAATAAATGTGTATATGATCAATCTCTGTAACTGTAACATCTCTTTCCTTTTTTGAATTTGTGATTTTAACTTACGTTTTGGAAATTGCAGTCTAAAGCTTTTGGGGTTTTGCTAACGTACAAACAATGTTGAACTAACGAGAACTGGTGGAAATCAAGGAAAAAAGTATTTTGTATGTAGACATACTGCGTGAACAAAGAACTTACTGTTGAAGACAGGAGGGACAGGGATAGGGCCAGTGAGCCAGAATCCATTATCCTCGGCAAGAGAAGCCCCAGAACTGAACGGAAAAGAAAGAGCAATCGCAGGAAGTCCTATAGCAATCCTTCTTGTAGTCTGTAGTGGAAGTCTTTGAGATTCCTCTGTGTTCTTGCATGCAAATCCAACAACTGTTCTTCTTCTTCTACTCAAGTCGCCAAACGTCTTGGGTCTGGTGGGTATGACCTCACAAGCTCCATTTAAATTTGCCACACAAGCCATGGTCTTGGGCATAAACTGAGTACGAGTAGCGATGGTAGTCACTTGCCTCACCTGTAGTAGTGTAATGCCTTTCTCAGGCAAATTCAAACCGATAAACGGTGGTTGTCTAATGGGGGTTTCTCCTATCCAATATCCACAACTGAAAAAGAGTATTGGCTGATCGCTTCGCTTCTCTTAACCACAAAAACATCCGAAGAGGCAAATGGGTAATTCGGTCCTTCCAAAGGAAAACTTTAGCCACGTGGATGTGATTACTTTTTCCGCTTCAAATGTAACTTCCAGGAGTCGGTTCACCTGCCAACAAGACAAATTCCAACACCCTACCAACTTGCGGGGACCAACCGCCATGTATGAGATGTCTGGTGTCGGATGTTACTAGGGTGTTAGAACGAATCTTATTGGCAGGTAATCCGGAATGAAATTCCAGATGTGACTTGAATCAAAACTTTTAAGGGATGAAGAGTTTTAAGGTCTTACCCTTTTTGAGGGGACCCTTCCAGAAAATCTCAGAGGCCAGGGGCAGGCGCAGCCCAAGAGGGGGTTTGGAAATAGTTTTCAACCAGCAATCGACGCGTCTCGGTTAATACCGAACTGCACAGAGGAACTATCTTTTCTTTCTTTTGTCTTTCAGCCGATGTGGGACTACGAAACTATAACATGGCAGAACGGAAAGCATTGTACAGAACAGAACTAGTAGATTAGTGCTACGGTACTATCCCTCGCTGATTTTATTTTATTTTTTTTTACTTCATGGGGCTATCATCCCCTTTCCCTTAACCCCCCAACCCCTGGTGGCAGCGGGATTTGATACCAGGTCTCTACTCCGACGACTCAGAGAACCTACTAACTGAGCCACCGTCAGTATTAGTCCACATTTTCTTTGCGATCTACCAGAGTAGCACCGGCCATTTTGCTATTTTGATCTGGTTCAGGTGATCATATGCACTACAGTCGGATCCTGAGTCTCCCTCATGAATGGCGCTCTCATTACTATCAAGTTCTTCAAGCGGATTCTCCCCAGAAGTCTCCCAAGTTACCTTCAAATCGACTTCTACACCACCCAATTCGTAGGAAAAGATCTTAGACCTCCACTTAGTTCTCTACAATGTGGGGCTCTCTTGCAGTCATTTACTAACACCAAATCCTATGCAGAAGGTAAGCGACTCCATGCCTACATGACCACTTCTAATATTCTCTTTAATAACACCTATCTGAACACCAAGCTTTCTGCCTTTTACGCAATCTGTGGCTCCATTACTGAAGCTCGTGCTGTTTTCGATGGAATCATATTGAAGAACTCATTCTTATGGAATTGCATGATTCGGGGATATGCATGCAACGGTTTCTCTTTGAATTCTATTGTTCTGTACCGCGAGATGATGAGTTTTGGCCAAAAGGCGGACAATTTTACGTACCCTTTTGTTCTCAAAGCTTGTGGTGATCTGTTACTTGTGGAAGTTGGTAGGAAAATTCATTCTGAGCTAGTCATTCGTGGGTTGGAATCAGATGTCTATGTGGGCAATTCTCTTCTGGCAATGTACTTGAAATTTGGTGACATGGAAACTGCTCGGAGACTGTTTGATGGAATGTCCCTACGAGATTTAACTTCTTGGAACACCATGATTTCTGGTTACATAAAGAATCATGAATCAGGAGAAGCTTTGTCAGTTTTTTACTTAATGAGTAGAATTGGGCAAAGAGCAGATTGTACGACTTTGCTCGGTGTCCTCTCTGCATGTGCAGATTTAGGAGCATTGAAACAGGGGAAGGAAATACATGGTTTTGTTATCCGCAATGATATTGGGTTTTCTAATATTTTTGTGATAAACTCTCTCATCAATATGTACAGTCACTGCAATTCTATAGTTTGTGGAAGGCGGTTGTTTGACAAGATGATTGATAGAGATACCGTATCATGGAATTCTATGATTTTGGGTTACGCTCAAGCTGGAGATGCTTTTGAAAGTTTACGACTTTTCTGTCAAATGGTTTCAGAAGGTAGAATGCTCGATGAAGTTACTTTTATTGGTGTCCTTGGTGCTTGTGACCAGATCATGGCCTTGCAGTTTGGCATGTCTGTTCATGCTTATCTTGCTCAAAAAGGGTACGCTATGAACACAGTTGTGGGGACTGCCCTTATAGACATGTATGCAAAATGTGGGAGCTTAGATTGTTCATATAGGATATTTGAATGGATGGCTGAAAGGAATTTGATCTCTTGGAGTGCTATGATTACAGGATTTGGGCTTCATGGGAGGGGAAGGGAGGCTATAGCCACCTTCAATGAAATGAAGGTGAATGGAATTATGCCAGATAAGGTCACTTTCACTTCAGTTTTGTCAGCATGTAGTCATGCAGGATTGGTTGATGAGGGGTTTGACGTTTTTTACCAAATGATAAAGAAGTACAAGATGAAGCCTGGGGTTGAACATTATTCTTGCATGGTGGACCTTCTTGGCCGTGCTGGGCGTTTAGATGATGCTTATGAGTTCATCAAATCTATGGAAGTGAAACCTACTGTTGATATTTGGGCTTCATTTCTTTCCGCTTGTCGTATCCACCACAATGTCAAGCTAGCTGAGATTGCTGCACAAAACATTTTTGATTTGAACCCAAATGGCATCGGCTCCTACATCTCCCTTTCTAACATTTATGCAGCAGAGAAAAGATGGGACAATGTGGAAAGAGTGAGAGCCTTAATGAGATCAAAAGGATTGAAGAAACCACCAGGCTGCAGCTTTCTTGAATTGGATAAAGTGGTTCACCGTTTCCTAGTTGGAGATAAATCGCACCCACAATACAAGGCTATCTATGCCATGTTGGAAGAATTAAATTGGCAACTAAAGGTGGCCGGATACAAACCAGAAACAAGTTCTGTGTTCTATGATGTTGATGATGATGTGAAGGAGAAGATGCTCTGGGATCATAGTGAGAGGCTGGCTATTGCTTTTGCTCTTATCAACAGTACCCCTGGAACAGTTATCAGAATCACCAAAAACCTCCATACCTGCAGAGATTGCCACACAGTGACCAAACTTATCTCCAAACTCATGGGTTAAGAGATTATTATGAGGGATGCACATCGGTTCCACCACATTAAGAATGGATTATGTTCTTGTGGTGATTACTGGTGATTAATGGTATATACTATATGCCGTGGTAAATTGGTAACTGTACATTCTAGAAATGCGAGTTAAGGGAAGATCTTTTATTCAAAGTAGGGATAGGTGAAACAGTTGATACAGTTCAATGAAACTAAATTTCACTGACATTATTTGCATCTGCTTCTTCTTTATTTAGTTCCTTAGCAATAGAGTACATAACTTGAACATTGAAAGGGATCTTCCCAATGTGTTGTCTGACTAATTGACGGAGTCATCATCAACACTCATATCAATTCCCGCATCAAATGGGAATGGCTCCTGATGGATCGATTTTTGGTGAAGTGTGAATTTTTTGTGCTAAGTACCTCGTCATTTGGTTTGCTTCCAAGTGGTCGATGACTCAGGCCGAAGTGGAGAACTTTGGTTGCCGAGCTGAGTCAAGCTGGGTAGGCTAGGTGGCGAGCTGACTATAGTGCTGAGTTACCTGTGAGGTGCCGGGTTGACCGGGTGCTGAGCTTCCTGTGAAGTGTTGGGATGACTTGGTGGTGAGTTGCCTGTGAGGTGCTGGGCTGACCTGGTGGCGAGCTGCCTGTGAGGTGCCGGGCTTACCTGGTGGCGAGCTGGATTGATGAGCTTTGTTGCTCTTTGGAGACTTGCAAGGAACCAAAATGTCAGAGGACTTGAGGTGGCTAACCCGGCGAGGTCGCTCTGATGCTTAAGTCAGTACTCTCATAGTAGACAACGAGCTAAAACTCACACAGTATGAGAGCTAGAATTTGCTTACTTGCTTACTCGCTTCCCCCGCTTGCCATTGGGGTTGGTGCCTTTATATAGGCATTATTCACGTACCGCCCCCGAGATCTTCGGGAGGTCGTGTTTAATTGGCCCGAGATCCTCGGAGGTAACTGCCATGCATGTTGACCATCTTCCGAAATGAGGGCTAACCTCCAAGGACCGTGGGGTATGCATGCCGAATTTGTCAGCGATCACGTCTCGCAGGTCGCCAGGTTGGACACCATCAACTTGGCGAGTTGTTGCCTGAGCGGTTCCGGGTGTCACCTAGTTGTTCTAAGGTGCCATGTGTCACAATTTCATTGGAGGGAAAAATCCGCCCTCATCATTTGCTCTCTACTCCCGAGCTAAAAGAAACTCAGCGAAGGGAGTAAATTTCTCCTTTTGGCCTGGGATGAATAATTCGATGAGCTCGTAAGCGTCGATTCAATTCCTTAGGTTCTGGGAGTGACTCGTAGTCCGCTCCTTGTTTTTTTCCATGCCAAAGAGGCGACTGGGTCTTATGTGGTGGAGAGGTCTTCGCTAGTTTGGTATTTTGGTTTCTAGGCTCTAGGAGCGACTCGTAGTCCACTCTCCTTGATCTTGCCCACGCCGAAGAGGCGACTGGGTCTTATGTGGTATCGAGGTATTCGCCAGTTCGGTACTTTAGTGCTATGGCTGCACTGCATCAGCCTCGTGACGCCGATCACCCACTCCTACAAGAAACTACTAGGAGCTCGACCTACGGGGGCAACACTACTGACTTTAGGTCGCCAACTCGCACGGGAGCCTTGGAAGGCTCGACCAGTAAGGGCGTCCATGTAGTCTGTTGGCCACCAACTCCCTCGGAAGCCACAAAGAGCTCATCTTTGTAGAGGGGGCCTCGCAAAGAGGATTGATGAGGCTTTATCCGAGTTGAAATAAAGTTAGTAGAGCTGCTTAGTTTGTTAACTATCAATTTCTTGCATAGTCTTTGAGTTCATAAAAAATGGAAACTATAAAGCGAGAGCTTTAGTTTCTAAAAAGTAAGGACTTAGCCTTTTGGAAGATGAGGACTTAGCCTTTTAGAGGATGAGAAAGCTTTTTGTAGCGTTTCCCACAGATGGCCGATGACTCAGGCCGAAGTGGAGAACTTTGGTTGCCGAGTTGAGTCAAGCTGGGCATGCTAGGTGGCGAGCTGACTATAGTGTCGGGCTGCCTATGAGGTGCCGAGATGACAGGTGCCGAGCTGCCTGTGAGGTGTCGGGCTAACCGGGTGCCGAGCTGCCTGTGAGGTGCTGGACTGACCTAGTGGCGAGCTGCCTATAAGGTGTCAGGCTGACCTGGTGGTGAGTTGCCTGTGAGGTGTCGGGCTGACCTGGTGGCGAGCTGGATTGATGAGCTTCGTTGCTCTTTGGAGACCTGCAAGGAACCAAAATGTTAGAGGACCCGGGGTAGCTAACCTGACGAGGTTGCTTCGATGCTTAAGTCAGTACTCTCATAGTAGACTGCGAGCTAAAAATCACACAGTATGAGAGCTAGAATTTGCTTACTTGCTTTCCCCGCTTGCCATTGGGAATGGTGCCTTTATATAGGCATTGTTCACGTACCGCCCCCGAGATCTCCGAGAGGTCGTGTCTAACTGGTACGAGATCCTCGGAGGTAACTGCCATGCACGTTGACCATCTTCCGGAATGAGGGCCAACCTCCAAGGATCGTGGGGTATGCATGCCGAATTTGTCGGTGAGCACGTCTCGCAGGTCGCCAGGTTGGCGCATGTGCTAGGCTGCCAGGTCGCTAGGTTGTATACCATCAACTTGGTGAGTTGTTGCCTGAATGGTTCCAGGTGTCACCTAGTTGTTCTGAGGTGCCATGTGTCACAATGTCATTGGAGGGCAAAATCCGCCCTCATCAGCTCCATTGGTTCTGTTGCGTCTAGGTCATTGATTGGAATCTTTGGTTTTGATTTCTTCAAGGGAAGTAGGGGGTGGTGGTAGTACTTTTCCGGTTCTCGACAGGAATAGATTTCATTCAACACTCAACATTGATCAAGTTTTACTATCCAGCACGAAGACAAATATATTTAAATTCACAATAGAAAGTGAATTCCCTTTCCCTACCTGGTCAGCACGCATTTTCCTCACAAATTTCTTGAATAAACTAAGATTGCTCTCTTCTAGTAGATCATCTGATAACCGGAGGTATGTCATAGCAATCATACAGTTTTGGTGGGCCAGTTTTATTGACATCATTTGGTCTAGCATTTTTCAGGATCTGATTATAAGCTGTACTATCATATCTTGATAGGGCATTCTCACCTGCGATATCCAAGTTCTCCCTCCAACCTGCACTAAAAACCTAGGACCAAACATACTGAAGAACTCTTCAGCCTCACTGATCAGTTAATCTCCTAGCTTTTCTATGCTCGATCAGAAAATTTACCTTCTGAACAAGTTCCTCAGGTGCGCTTTTAGCATTTTCACTTTGTTCAGAGTCTCTCATCTCAATGCATGTAAAGTTCAAAATAGCATAGTGCCTTGACAGCATCCTGGCTATGGGCCGGTATCCATCACGTTTGCTCAAGTGGATTCCAGATACCTGTTTTAATAAGCATGGAAAGGAAACCCCTTTGAGCTTTTAATACCCACCAGAGTACACAATAAGTGATGGTAGTAATTAATTACTTACTTTTGCTGCTAAGTTGACTCTACACCCAAGGAAAGCCTGATTGGCTTCTTCAAGGATCTCATCTGCTTGCTTTAGTAACTGATTAGAATACCATGTTAAGAAGAATTTTCCCTTTTCAGTGAGATACGTTCCATTTTCTCCAAAGAATTCTGTAGCTTCAGGTGTGTCATTGTATGTCCCTGCATTGTCTGGTAATTCCCATTCTGGGTGTCCAACTGCTGTTGCAGCCTCTTTGAATTGTGATTTTAGATACTTGTCGTAGCACTGCAATTCATAATTAATTATAAGATTGTTGAAGTCATCATTTTATTGAAACTTGGAAGGCAGTGGCTTCTGTTGTATTATTTAATTTATTGTCCACGACGACACGACCATGCATGCATCTTCTTGCCAATCAACAAGAGAGGAGAAAAAATAATCGAAGAAGGGATCGAACTTAATTAATTAAGAAGCGATCGAGGAGTCAATGTCACCTGAAATTCTCCAATGCCTGGAAAGACCCAACCTTGATTTTGTGGGTAAGAGGGGAACCTGAGCTCGCCACATGGACCAAGCCCTACTTCAATATCTGTTATCAGCCCAGCCTCTAGGAAGTCCGACATGTTTTCTCTAAAACTCTTCATGTAATCGCTATATACCTGAAAGAGATAACGGCCGTGTGAATTCTACTAGAGCTTACTTAAGGATTAATTCAGTTTCTAAATCAAGGGTTTTCAATGCAAGTAGCTACCTAGTAAAACCCATGAAGCAAGCTAAGGTCGATCAATTAATTAAGGTTCAGAACAAACAGTAAGAAAAATCCAATCTGCAGGACTGTCCGGCCAGCGAGGACGGGCAGGTTATCCACACCATTGGTGACATACTCTCTGTCTCTGGTACCGGACCTGTTGGTGTAGAAGATATCTGGGTTTGATTCACCGATGTCAAGCAGCCACTGGGGAAGAGGAATGTTGACAACATCCCCTACGTTCCCTCCACACTGGTGGAACAACATTACAACTTGCAACTTCAAACCGCATTGTTGAATGATGTTGAACAAGCTCCGGTTAAGTGCTCCAAGCGTGTTGCTTGGTAGGGGTGAGAATTATTCGGTTAAAACCGAATTATCGAACTGAAAATTTCGGTTTCAGTTTTTTTGATTTTTGAGAAATTTGATTTGGTTAATTCGGTTTTTAATAATTTTGGTTTTCAGATTTAGAAATCCGGTCAATCAAAAACACTGAATTAGCTAAAATTCATTATATAATATATATTATTAAATATACATTATATGCTATATATCTATATATTAATATATTATATATAGTCTATTATAATGAAATTAAATTTTCTAATATATTATAATAATCATATATATATATATATTATAGGTTATAATATATAATAATAACTCAATTTGGTTTTCAACTGAAATAACCGAAAGCAGATCAATTTTTTTGAAAATCGGTTTTGGTTTCAGTTTTAAAAAAATTAATTTATTTGGTTAGGTTTTAACCGAATAAACCGAAAGCTCACCCCTATTGCTTGGGGCCCTTGGACTCTATGATCCCCCACCATACCGTTGGGGTTTCCTTCTTATGAGGTGGGACCCACTAATAATTACAAGAAAAAGAAAGGAAGAAAAGACAAAAAAAAAAAAAAAGGAATGAAATGTCAAGAGAATATTTGGCATTGGCTTGCAAGATAAGCCAACACATCCTTGGCTAACCAATGAATCGGTTAAAGCTCTCTTCACACTATCTACTCAACTCGAAAAATAGCTATCTAGGAAATATTAGAGAACAGAGTTGGGGTTTAGAAAAAAAGGTTTTTTGGAAGAAGAAGAAGAGTTATAAGGGCCGAGACGATGAAGAAGACAAATCTGTTTTTAGCATCTCCTCTTGCTTCCATTATTGTGCTTCTACCTTTGGTGAAAAATTTCTTGTTCGTTGTCCAGTTTAATGATGATTTCTATTATTGGTATCCAAAAGTTTTCTCGAGGTTCATCATCTAGTAGTAATTAGATATAAAAACATTGTACCCCATTATTATTACTAATAGTGGATGTTTTGGTCTTTTGTCCCGTAGTTTTTACCCTCGCATTGAATGGTTTTCCATGTAAAATTTGGTGTTTTCTGTTGCTTGCTCTGTGTTTCTTATTTGTGTTATTATTGTTGCATACTTGATATTTGAGATAGAAAATCTCTGTGATTTTTTCACAAGGAAAAATTAATGGGATTATTTCCAATAAACTAGTATAAGAGCATGGGTATGGTAAAACAACTTCAGATCACTGTGTTTTTACTAAGTATTTTTCTAGTGATGATTTTATCATTCTTTTGTTATATGTTGATGACATATTAATTGTTGGGCAAGATAAAACAAAAATTAACAGGTTAAAGAAGTAGTTAAGCAAGTCTTTCTCCATGAAGGACTTAGGTCCATCTCAACAAATCTTGGGTATGAAAATCTCACGTGATAGGAAATCCAAAAGGTTATGGTTGTCACGAGAAAGTTACATATAAAAGGTCATTGAGAGATTTTGCATGGACAAAGCAAAACCGACTAGTACTCCATTGGCAAATCATTTCAGATTGTCTAGTGATCAAAGCCCAAAGAATGAGAAAGAAATTGAAGAAATGAAGAACATTTGCTATGCTTCTGCCATATGAAGTTTTATGTATGCTATGGTTTGTATTAGGCTGGACATAGCACATGCAGTTGGTGTGGTTAGTAGGTTTCTTGCCATTCCAGGCAAAGGGCATTAGCTTGTAGTGAAATGGATCCTCAAGTATTTGAAAGGCACATCCAAGATATGTTTGTGTTTTGGTGATGGTAAACCTTTACTTGAAGAGTTTACAAATGATGATATGGTAGGTGACATTGACTCTAGAAAGTCTACATCAGGTTTCTTGTTCTATTTTGCTGGGGGAGTAGTGTTATGGCAGTCCAAGTTGCAAAAATATGTAGCCTTCTCAACTATAGAGGCTGAATATATAGCTGTCACAAAGGCTTGCAAAGAGATATTGTGGATGAAGATGTTCTTAAATGAACTTGGTTTGAAGCAAGAAAGATTTACACTTCTTTATGATAGTCAGAGTGCCATTCACGTGCGTAAGAATCCAAGCTCTCATTCTAAGTCCAAACACATTGATGCGAGGTATCAATGGATTCAGAATGTTCTTAAAGAAAGGGAAATGCAACTTGAAAAAATTCACACTGACAAGAATGGGTCAGACATGATGACCAAGGCCTTACCGAAAGAAAAGCTTGAATACTATAGAAATATTGCAGGTTTGGGCATGGTGCAGCCCTTTTCATAAGTCGAGAGGAGTAGATTGCTGGGGTTCCCTTCTTATGAGGTGGGGACCCACTAATAATTACAAGAAAAAGAAAGAAAGAAATGACAAAAAAAAAAGGAATGAAATATCAAGAGACTATTTGGCATTGGCTTGCAAGACAAACTAACACATCCTTGGCCAGCCAACGAATTGGTTAAATCTCTCTTCACACTGTCTATTCTCTCAACTCGAAAAATAGCTCTTTAAGAAATATTAGAGAACAGAGGGGTTTAAAGAAGAAGGTTTTTTGGAAGAAGAAGAGTTATAAGGGCTGAGACGATTCTATTTTCAGCATCTCCTCTTCCATTTGTACTTAAATACAAATATAATAGAATAGGGAGGTTGCCAAATATATATATATGCATGGACTCGGGGATGTAAAGGACGGTTGGTAATGGTTTAACTTAGACCAAGCTAGCTAGAGAGCTGCCTAGCTCTGCCTGTCTTGAACAAAAGATTTGCATATCTTGCACTGTTGATTACATCTCCTGACAAAAAAAATTAAGCAGACACTTCTGCAGTGGCAAGTGTACAGCATTTATCTCTATGGTCTTTTTCAAAAAGCGACATATTATTATTTATATATTGCTAGTTTATATTGGAACATATTTTCATATAAAGGTTTTCAAATAGGCTTGCTTCGTTCAAGGCAAAATTTACTATTTATTTTTTTGTCTGTAAATAGAGAATGCAAAGTTCAATCGTCTTCTCATGATCATATAAATCTTAATATATAATGTTCTTATCCTTACTGAAAGAGAAATTTACTTTCAGTTCAGTTGGGCAATTAATTAACCGATGAAAGTTCAATTCTTCATGTGTGTTTATTTTTAACTCTGATGGGAAGTAGGGAGGTGCATGGCTTGTACGTACACACAGTCTTTGAAGCTGGTTGAAATGATGGTATCCTTCTTTTTGGTTCAAGATCAATTAGGAAGGCTTCATAAGACATTTGGATCCAAAGATTGGGCCCGGGGCATCCAAACAGGAAAACAAGTGCATTTGGGTTTCCAAAAATGAAACCATGCATTTTACTCTATTGGAGTTAATACACAAGGGGGCAAGAGAGCTACAGTAACCGAAATTAAGCACATACACCTGGAGCGGTACGTACGTGGTCCTATCTCCTAACATATAGCCATGATAGCCGTTAGATCTTTCTTTTTCTAAATTTCATTTTTCTGTGTGGTGAGTGTTGATGATCAACCAACCACCTCAATCATGGCCATGGGGATACCTTTGCACGTGAAGAAATTAGTTGGTAAACATTCCTAGCAGATCTCAGACGGTCAGACCTTCAGAATGGGACCCATGAAGGAAAATATTGGCCACTGTTAGGTAAAACACGCGTCATTTTCATCATCGATCCATGTGATACAAAGTGAGAAGGGATAGATAAGGTTATTCTGTGTGTGATGATTGTCTAATGTCCATGAATGTATTCATTTTGGGGGCCCTCTTTGTGTCGTCACATCTAGGATTGACATAAACGTGGAAACCAACATTGCAAAGTATAACTCCAATATGTAAAGGACGGTTGATATATAATGGTTTTAATTTGGAAAAAGCTAGATAACTGCTTGTCTCCTTATTTTCTTTCACTGTTAAACCTCCACAAGGAAATGAAACAGACACTTAATTATGTTTCACATTTGTATACTGTTTTTTTTTAATCACGATCAACTTATTCGGATAAGCATTTATTTTAGATCAGAACAATAAACACTTACTTAACAATAAGTGTTTATTCAAGTAATCCAAAATTTAAATTTATTTTTAAGTGTTTATTAAATAAATATTTTTTTTATACCTATACTATACCTATTCAGAAGGGTTATTTTGAAGGAAAATTATCTAAAACTCACCATGAGTTTTCAATATTTTTTATAAATTTATTACAACTTTTCAAAATATTTAAAACCTACCATGTTAGTAAGTTTTTATTTTCTAAAGCTCACTTTTCGTTAATGCACCGTTAATGCTTCTTAACAGAGGTGTCCATATCAGCATAAATAACAAATTTTATGACCAAATTACTCTTAAATGGTGAGTTAGAGGAAAAATGGTCTTTTTCAGTTTTCAATTTTCTTGTTTTTTTTTTTATAATTTCTGTTTTTTTTTATATATTTTTCTATTTTATACAATCTATAAAATTTTCTGTACTTTTTGTTATTTATTTTCAATTTCTGTGTTTTTCTATAATTTTTGGTGTTTTTCTACAATTTTTATTTTCTGATTTTGTTTTTCAATTTCCATAATTTCTATAATTTGAAAATAATTTTTTATTATGATTGCAATTTCTATAATTTTTTATATTTTTCGTAATTTTTATGTTTTATGTATTTTATATTTGAAAATACTAAAGGATACAATGCAATGAACTGTTATTACGTAGAGAAAGATGGTTGTTAATATTTTTTTTTCATTAACTTGGGATCGACCGGATTATCAATTAGTGGGATACAATGCAATTTCAAGCCTGTAAGTAAAGACTAAAGGACACCATCTAAATACAATAAACAAAAAAAAAAAAAAAGACTAGAAGGTACATTGTTACTGAGGATCCAGCAATGGAATATGCTAATTGGTAACCACTAAATCTTGAGACATAGCCAGTAGCAATTGATGGATTGGCTCGTCCTTGTCTTTTTCCAAGAAAATTATTGACGACGCTTTTCTTTGAATAATTAATTTTTATAAAAAAAAGATATTAATTGTGATTGCTTGCTGCTTCTAGTCCCAGCAATCGCTGTTTGAAGCCTCGAATTTCTGAATGATTAATTTCCTATTTTTCTTTGGCACCTGATTGCTTGAGGACACATTCAAATCCTGCCTTGCCTGTTTCAACATCAAATGAACCATCTGTGTATAAATAAAATGGAGAAGTACGGATAGGTTTATTGCAGATTTCTGATTTTTATTACAGAGTTATAAACATTCAAAATGTGAATAACCCTCACTCTATATACTGTCTGTAAATTCGCATCAATTTCAAACTGATACCTATCTCAATTGTACTTTGGGCTTAAAAATTCTGGCCCTATGCTAAACCGTCATTCTCTGGATTTAGTCCTAATTGAGCTTAATTGACACCAGATTATTATTGCCCGAGGCAATGAATATTCAAGAAATATATGATGGAATGACTCGAACTCCTTTGAGCAAATGGCACATAACATGTCTTGATCTTGGAGCGAAGCTTTAAATTTATCTTTTGTTTTTTGTTCCAGCCAAGCCTTAAATTTGTTTTTTATTTTTAATTTAAACCTGTATTACCTTCCACATAAATACTTGGAATTTGTATATGGATCTTTTTTTTTTTTACTTCCATATTAACTTTTTGATGTGGCATAATCCGGGTGCTCCCTACTGGAGACGATCTAACTGGATAACCTGCAAGAAAGGAGTCAGAGATCTTGGGGTGGCTTACCCGGCGGGGACACTCCGATGGCTAAGTCACACTCAGTAGTAGTAGAGAGCTTGAAGATGATATCAATGTGTTTGAGAGCTAGAGAGCAAAGATTACGCATACACACATATAAAAAATATACCTTCGCCCCTGGGGGGTGAAGTCTTTATATACTGGAGTCCTCGTGGGTTAGTAGAGTAGTTCTTGGATCCTCGCTGTGATGGGATCCGTTTGCGTGTTAGGTGGATAAAATGCCATCAATCGGTAAGATTGCCCGCTCCCGTTTGAATCGGGGAGTGGGTGAGCTAATATAGCCATTATAAGTCATAATCCCGTAAAATGCGGAGTACGGTGGTGAGCTCCTCGGGGTTGTAACGTGGAAGTCGGCCTGATTAGGTAGCGACCTGTAAGGTGCCGGGCAGCCTGGTGGCGAGCCGACTAGTGGCAAACTTCCTGAGCTCGTGCTCTTTAGATCTGACCTAATATGAATGTCGAAGTGCCTTGGGACCGAGGTGGTCCTGATGTGACCTTATGCCGTTGTATACTCGTCCCGGGGTAGTCTTGAACGAGGTGGTTCATTTGTCCGGGTTCAATCTGTAGCGGGCTTGATATTGTTATCCTGGTCGCGATCCGATACCGGGGTGACTTCAGTTCAGGGGTATCAGGGTACCCGAGGTTGCTTTGTAGCGAATTGATCTATCACTTGTGTCGAGTCACGTCCATGTGCCGATCTGATCATGTTGAGTTGTCACTTATGCCGAGTCACGTCTATGCGTCTCCCTGTTACGAGGTCGGGCCAAATTTCCCTTCATCACTTTCCAATCAAACATTAGAGTTGATGAGGAAAGGAATGCCTGAATGAAAAAGATAGATAGATAGAAGCTGTTTTTGACTGTGTATTGGACCGAGTGATTTCTTTTTTCCAAACAAGATTGTCTGCTTCTAGTTTGATGATTTAGGTAAGACATAAAACCAGGTCTTACCAATTTAGATTTGAAATGCGTCAGATCCTCTAGCCCGACCTAAACCCAAATGCCAATGGCATTTGAAAAGTGTTATCAAACACCATCTTAGATTGGTGTTATTAATGTATTCTTAGGATTTACTTGAGTTTCCAGAGTGTATCCATTATGTTTTAATTTTTCCAATCATATCTATACGTATCCAAAATATATCTCAATGCCACTCTTAAAATTGTATTCCTAATACTCTTTGCATTTGAAATACTTTGAACATTGATATACATTAGAGGAGACTTGGGGGGTGGGAATAAAGCAGGGTACACATGAGACTAGGGGTATAAATAGATCAAATTCAAATCTAATAAGGCAATATCCAAATTTCAATCCGATTAGAAAATCTGATATCCAAATTCGATTAAATATTCGAATATTTGATTTGATTCGAATTTGGCCAATTAATTATTTTAGGTAATTAATAAATATATAAAATCAATATTTGATTTATAGAAAGTATATAGATATATAAATTATTTATATGATTTAATTATTTTATTTATAAATTATAAAACATTTAAATATTTTATATATTATATGTAAGAATTAAATAATTAGTCGAATTTGAATATTTATCAAATCGAATCGAATCGAATCGAATTAGGTCATATCTGAAATCGAATTCGATTAGCTATTTGATATGAATAGGATATCTGAATTTGACTGATTAGATATTCGAATTATTAGAATATTTGAATAGTTTGGATTTATTGTTGAATCACTTCTTACAAATATTATTGATGTTCTTTTATACACATGACCAAATCACCTTAGTCTACTTTTTTTTTTTTTTTTATCATCTATTGGAGATAATGTGAGACTCTTTTGAATAACATAAATGAAGAGTAAACTCAAAAATACAAATGAATAAGAAAGCAAAAAAAAAAAAAAAAAAAACAAAAGCTTATTGTTTAGTTGGATATTAGGCCATATTTAGTTCAATTCTCATTCTTATCCAAGATGAAATTCTAAAATGGAAAAGAATGGGTAAAAATAGGCAGGATGAGCAAATATTGCTATGACCCAAACACTCTTTTCCTAAAATGAATTCTTTTCAGACTGACAAGTGTCCTATTTGCTCGTTTTCATTCTTCAAAAAAAAAAAAATTGTCGGTATTCGCAAACCACCAGCTTAGGTCTCCTATAGTTAATCTTTACCAATTGGCATAGATGTTTTTATAAAAGTGCTTTCGTAAAAATGCTTTTATAAAAGTACTTTTCTAAAAGTGCTTTTGTACTTTTGTAAAAGGGCTTTCATAAAAGTACTTTTATAAATGTACTTTCGTAAAAGTATTTTCATAAAAGTACTTTTGTAGAAGTGCTTTTATAAAAGTTCTTTTGTAAAAGTACTATACAAGTGCTTTTATAAAATTACTTCCATAAAAGTGCTTTTGTAAAAGTACTTTCATAGAAGTGCTTTTATAAAAGTACTTTCGTAAAAGCAATTTTATAATAGTGCTTTCGTAAAAGTATTTCCATAAAAGTACTTCCATAAAAATATTTTCCTAAAAGTGCTTTTATAAAAGTATTTTCATAAGTGCTTTAGTAATGTACTTTTATAAAAGTGCTTCTGTAAAAGTACTTCTGCAAAAGTGCTTTCGCAAAAGTAAACATATATGGCAACAGTTTTATAGGTAGAGTTTCCTCAAAGAATGAAATGAGCAAGATGGGGCATGATTATTTTTCATGCTGCAGGCTAGTCAGTTTTTGTGTTATGGGACTTGTTTTTCATTTTAAAAAGAATGTGACCCTAGGCAAGAATTTTGTAACCAAATACTAATGTTATTCATTCTTGCCCATTCTTACCTAAAATAAATAAGAATTAAGAGAACGAGGCCCCAGAACAGTGAACCAAACATGACCTAATTTGTTCATTCCATAGACATAATTCATCCTTCTATCATTCCACTTATGGACACTTGAGGGTAGATTGAGCTACTTTTGAGAAGACAATGACAACAGCTTCAATGGAGAACCATGTTTTTGGATTTCAGACAGTTATTTTGGGCTCACCACGGTTTTCACTTTTCACTAAACATGACTTATAGGTTGTCCAGCAGGGCGGAAAATGATGAATTGACAACTCATGTTCGTTTGCCTTGAGGTTAGATTGGACTTGCGAAGTTGCAAACATAGCGGCAGATATCAAGGTAGTGGTCAGCAGTCCAGCTGGCTATTGTCCTTGTCTGCATATAGCTGGTTAATATGAAATTAGATTTGATCCTCATAAGACCGTGATTAATGATTAAGCATCTGAAGCTTGGGCATGAAGAGAAGTTGCTTCTAGCCTTCTAACACCACCCCGGCCCATCGATGCTTAGCCTCAACATTGTTGCTATCATTGCTCATGGTTCCTTCACGTGGGATCTGAATCTAATACAAACAAATTGCCACACCCACTCTTGGGCTTGGATTGGATTGGAACCAGCCCAACCCGAGCTAAATCCGTTATTTTTGGAACTTCTAAGACACGCCAATTTGATCTAAAGATTGGGTTGGCTAGGATACGGTTTTGTTTTCCATGTTTACGATAATGGTAGAGGGAAAATCTATGGTACCGAAAAGACATGGTACCGGAAGAACTTCGATCAATCAAAACATCCTATGAATTGTGATAAACACCACCTACCACCTGATTGATCCCCAGTTAGTTGGATGCAAGTTCTTCCAGTATCATAGTCGAAGCCAATGGTAGGAACCTGGGATCTGCTGCTAGTCACTCTATGTACAACAGGCTATATAACCAATCTAGAGTGAATACACCAGTGACCAGTGTTTTGAACACATGGCTGCCAACATTGGTGTGTTCACTGTTGATTGGTTACGTATCCCGATATACAAAGCGGGGTGAGGAGCATATCCTAAAGTTTAATGGTTTCCATGCACTGCAGCATGACATGTCACTTAGTTCTATTGTGGTCCAACCCATCCTACAGCTATAGGGCTTTCTGCCCTATATCTCTTTATCAATTGTTTTAAGATTAATCAACAGGCCTCACCCACGTTTACTTTTCTGGAGCATTCTTTGGAATGTATTAAAAAGAAAAACAAAAAGGAATAATCCACAATGAAGATAGCTCATCCACAAGCAGCCTAAACCCGAGACAACGGGCCGTAGACCGAGCTAGGCCCACAATTGAATCCACACAATGCAAAGATGAACAAACTCAACCCAAAAACCAAAAAGAAACACAAAAAGTCAAAAAGACCCAACAAAGCACAATCTCAGAAAAGGCCCGGGCCAGCCCATCCCCAACAGTGGCAATACTATAACTGACCTTTAATCTCAGCATCTCTACAAATAATTGACCTTAATATGTTTGGTTTGAAGGAAAAAGAAGAGAAAGGAAAGGAAAGTTAGAAAAACCCTTACGAATCTTGTATAGGTTTTTCCAACTTTTCTTTCTTTTCCCTATCTTTTCCTTCAAATCAAACATAGAGTAAAAAAATATGTTACACCGAAAGGTCACGCCATGAACCAGGTTAGCCCAAGCCTCCACTCCCAATTCCAATTAGGCTAACCCAAAAAGAACCAGGGGTTTGTTTCAGAACTTTCATAATTCCAAATGGAGGTTGTAGGGACCATGTTGGAGTGGGGCGAGGAGACGATCTACCTTGCTCATTGCTCATGATCTAACTGCATCTGGATTTTGACTGAAAGACTGAGAATGTGATCCATACTAAACAACCTAATCCTACATAATAAACAGTTCTCGAATGATTAGTTAATTAGTGTATATAAAGAAGAGGAACATTCACCATCATAAGCACGTAGCTTAATAAAAGCTGATTTCTGGATTTGATTATGACTCATCTAACTGGATTAATGATAAGTAGGGTCCTTATTGTACCGAGTACTGACTCTAGTTAACATTTTTTTATGAGTCATATTGGCTCTAAGGTCTCTAACTCTAACATTGAGACAAAGGTTCATTACGAGTGACGTGTGGCCATGGGTCACCCGGATATCTCACATGCCAAACCCGGTCATTGGCCACAAGTCCCACTAGGGCTGTTCATGGGTTGGGTTGAGTCGATTTATCACGGTTTTTTCAATAGATTCACCTGGTCGGATTACCTGACATAGAAATCGAAATTGACCCAGTGTTAAGCAAAACCGACATGGTCGGTTTGAGTCAGGTTGGGTCAGTTTGGGTCGATTTCGGTTCTAAGTTCATCTCTGTGATAAAATCTTGCTAATTTTAAAAAGTCATAAATTGAACAGCATTTCAGCCATCTCCTATGATAAAATTTAAATGAAAAGTTAATCACAAAAGTTGTTCATTAATCACTATTCACTAATCCAAAGTTTCTTGCAACCATTCAAAAACTAGGTGGCCTAATGGGCTTTGAAACTTTATGTTTGAACTAGGAACTAAGTCGGTTCGGGTTGGATCGGTTTTTGTTTTCTTGTGTGAAAACCAAAATCGACCCGAATCATCGGTTTAGGAATTTGCACATCCCAAAACCAATCCGTACCGATAAAAACCCAATCGACTCGAATTAGGTCAGTCCAGGTTGATCGATTTGATCGGATTGAGCCTTCTTATAAACAGCCCTAAGGCCCACAAAAGATTTTTGACCCGTTCACAGCTTCAACTTGGGTCTATGTGTTTTAGAGCGGCATACATTTTGGTTAGTTTAGAAAGAATACAAATACAAATATGTAGAGTGCAAAATCTTACATTCTGTATTATTTTTTATGCATTTATACTGTATATATTTATATTTGTATTCCCTCCAAACTGAGCCTTATTTATAATATATTCCAATTTCAATTGGAATTGATGTGAAACTCAAACACTTCGTATAAACCGATTTCTTATCCATTAATTATTAATGTTATACACATCTCTATTATAGATTAATAGATGTTAGAGTGGGTAGGAAAATTATGACTCACATTGTAGGGTCGCTGCAAAGCCTGCAACCTCAGCTGCCCTAGCTCCACAGAAATTTATGGAGTTCTCTTACCCAGCTTGTCTTATACGAGAAAGGATAATAATAAAGAAAAGGCTATTGTAGATAGCTACCAAGGTGGGAGCCATCTCTCTATCAATTGATTTTTTCGTTCCATACCCATCCATAAAAGAGACAAACATCTCCCCTCGGCAAGATGGTATCAACTTCAAGTTTTAACCAGCTGCTGCTTTATATAATTAGTCCCGAACAAAGAGCAGATCAGAAGAAGCGGTCGACACAGAAGAAAGATGGAAAGACAAGAGCAGGTTGTGAAATCGAGGGTTGTTAAAGTTGAATCGTCGGAGTCATGGGACCTTCTTGTAACTGAAGCCACCAATAAAGGCTGCCCTGTAAGTCCCCTCTTCCCAATTCTGTTGACTGTTGCCATACAAAAAGCACACCCAGACACAGACCACAACACTGGCCCCCGCCGACCTTCCCATGTTTTGGTGTATAGAGTTGAACCCTAGGCAATTGTGATCAGTTGATCGAGGAACTTCTATCGAACCATTAAAACCTCGACGATTGCACAGCCCTTGTTAATTGAAGTTTTCTCTTCGTTATGTATCGTGCATACAGTGATTATTTACCAAGGATCTTTTATAGGAAGACATGGATCCACAAATTCAACTCCCTCTGGTTGTACACCTTTTTTGATTTTTGAAAGCTACTCCTGGTTGTACATCTACTCTGCAATCCCTCTGATAATATAATATACTTGCTTGGTTGCTTATTACTCAAAACAAGGAAACAGGGCACAGGGGAGAGAGAGAGAGAGAAAGAGATGAGATGATTGATGATTGATCACTTGTTCATGCAAGTGAGATGTTTCTGATCTAGTGGTGGCCGAGGCTGACAAGTGTCAATGCTTACATTGAGAAATCGATAATTTTGTTTGTGGTATCTGGGATAATTTTGCTTGTGGTATCTGGGCTAGCTACTGCTGCTTGTTTTCCATGTTAAATCTACATTTATTACATTTTCATTTTATCTTTTGGGTGGTGGATTTCTTCAATCTTATTTTGACGTTTTGTTTCTGGTTCCAACTTTGCTTTTGTTTAATTTATTTTGTGTTGCAAGGTTGTGGTGCATTTTACTGCTGCTTGGTGTATTCCCTCAGTTGCAATGAAATCGTTTTTTGAAGAACTGGCAATGGGTTACCAAGATGTTCTGTTTCTCGTGGTTGATGTTGATGAGGTCAAGGTAATATCTTTTACAGTCTCTATCTTCTCTCCTAGTCATCATCAATGTCAGAGTTTTGCAAACCAGACCGGGCTAAAGGTTTTTTCTCGGTTTCCCAGTCAAAGATGGTTCAATCTGAACAAACCCTTTTTTCCACTTCTCAATGACCAAACCCAAATAGTTCTTTTCCTGTTTAACCCGGGCAACTTAGGCTAGTTTCATTCAATCACCATCACAATTTACAGGAATCAGCTCATCTGAATCTAATCCACCTATTGGCTATATCAAACAAAACCCATTTGGTATGCCACGGGGGTTCCTAATCCTTGTATATTTTGTGTTTAGTTCACGATGGATCTAAATAAAATATCAATGGACCTTGGTTCTGTTCTGATTTTTTTTATTATTTTCGTTTTAATTTTCATGGTTTAGGAGGTGGCAACCAAGCTGGACATAAAGGCCATGCCAACATTTGTGCTGATGAAGGAGGGAACCCAAGTAGATAAGCTTGTGGGTGCAAATCCAGAAGAGATAAAGAAAAGGATTGATGGTTTTGTTGAGTCCATCCGTTCATACAAGGCGTAGTTGTTGGAAGTATGAAGCATGAATAGAGAGATATAAGTGCTTTACTTGTGGATAGTTTAAAATACAACAATTTCATTTGGGTATGTTTTCGTTTGAGGGTTATGATTGTCATGTTGGTTGGTTGATGTATATATGCTCTATCAATGTAAATGCCTTTCTCCATCCTCAGATGCTATCCGAGTTTTGAGTTGGTGTTTGTCAACCTTTTTAGTGGTTTATAATGGAGTACTTTGTGAAGGAAATTTCTCCCTTTGTTAATAAAAATAGGTGTAGAGATAAGATCTAAAATCTAAGTTCTAAGCCGGTGGTTCTTTTGTACATTCATTGATAATTTGATATCATAATTCATAAGAGGGGCCTTTTGATAACAGCTGAATTGAAACTGATTTATTTATTTATTTTAACACTACCCCTCCCCCACCCTTTGAAAACCAGAAGAGGGGAAAGTCACATGATTGATTTATTATTTTAATGAATAAAATGATTAAATAAAAAAACATTATTTTGGCTTATGTCTGCTGTATGGTCAATGCCAAAATGTATTTCTGAGAAAAATACAAAAATCTCGTGGACGGCAGGATTCGAACCTGCGCGGGCGGAGCCCACATGATTTCTAGTCATGCCCGATAACCACTCCGGCATTGACCAAGAAAATTATTAAATATTTCTTATTATTTATAACTTTTTCTATCCAACCCATCATTACAATTTAGCATTCCAAAGTATGCCCTGCATAATGATGTTACTTTGAAATCGTTTTAAGCTTTCACTTGTGTGTCTACCTGACAGACTGAGAAACATTTAGTAGGCTAGTTGTATGTCTTTGAAGTTCAAAAGGCCCAAATATAAGACATTTCAGATTGAAAATTTTACAGTAGATATCCATTTACGGTTGTTCTATAACATTTTGTTATTATTTGTTTTTGAAAAAAAAAAGACGTCCTTAAACTTTATTTTTTGTTTTAATTAAAAGGTAAAAACAAGTTTACTTTTATTTCAAAAGCAAAACATGTATTCTAAATCATCAAAATAATGGCTTTTAAAGCATAAGAAAATTTTGTAATGGAGAAATCATATGGTTTATATAACATGATACTAAATAATGTGATTAAAGCATGTTTTTCAAACCTACTACGTTTTAGAGTCTTGGGGTGGCTATATTTGATATTTTCTAGAACCAAACTACATAATATAAGTAGGCCTAGGTTGAACCAAACTACACAATATCACTAAATCCATGGGAATGACCACACTAATTGCCAATGTTGGAGGGCATCAATTTTTATTAAATTTTGTTCAGGCAACACATGATATAAACCTTTTCCCCATCCTCTCCCTCCCAATAGGGGTGAGCATGGGTTGGTTTGATTTGGTTTCATGGTAGAACTTAGAACCTACCTTTTAGGGGCCAATTTTAGGTTTTTAGAACTGGAACCTACTTTGTGAAGGTTAGTTTTATGGTCGGTTCTGGCCTTGGTGGTTATGAGGTTGGTTTCATGGTCTACCCTTGGAACCTGTCCTTCTTTACTTTTCCCCATTAAAAAAGAAAAACATATTTTTTAAAAACGTGATTTTTAATAAATATAATATATAGTTTAAAACTTATATTATCTTTGTTGATTAAATCGAGTAATTTAATATGTAGATCATCATCATATATTAATATATGGTTCAAAACTTATTATTATAATTTAAACTTTACACACACACACAAACATTACTATAACAAGTACAAATAGCCTCTAAAATCTTTAGAATTTGTATTGACTAAAATACCCCCTTTTTGAAATATGGTCCCTTTATTATGAGGGTAGAAAATGTAATTTGAATACTATTATTCAATGCATTCAATTCTTTCTCATTAAATTTAACATTAAGGGTTAACTTATTCAATTCCCTCATTGAATCATATATTTAAAGGGTTAACTTATTATGATCATCACTAAAATCTACTAATTAAATCAATACATAATAAATTAATAATTCCAATAACATAAAAAATGGAAAATTAATGTTTTCATCTTGGTGGTGGTAAGAAATTAAACCATTTCGGTCAAATGGGCTAATTCATGTTGCCACAATTAAAAAATGAAAACTCAAAAATAGATAAAATGTAAAAACAAATATAGAAATTAAAGAAAAATTTGGGAACATTTTTAAGATCTCATATATTTGACATATTAAACAATAATAAGGGTGAGGAACTTCCTTTTTGACTAAACTAGTATTTTTTAATTTAGTCCCTTTTTAATTTTGAGGGCTAATGATGTAATATCATTTACAATTTTTCACATCATTTAATTCCCTCTCATTAAGTCTTATATTTGAGGTATTAACTCACATTCTCTTACATTAAATATTGTATTTAAGGTATTTTTTTTTTATTTAATAGATTATAATAATTAGATTTCTATTAAATACTTTTTAGCAATATGAAACAAATGTTTTTTTAAGGGTAAAATGCTGAAACCTCCCCTGAAGTTTGGTAATTGCAATCACCTCCCCTGAACTTTCTAACATGTAGAGTCACAAGTAGACCCCTTCTCTTATAATCCTCTAATAAGAGACATAAAAATGTCCAAAATAACCATGTAGTTACTTTGACTAAAATGTTTATTTTCCAAATTTTCCCTTCATGTCAATCACTACCCGAAACCCTTCCATTTTTTTCTTAAAATTTGTATTGTTTGTTATGTAAAAACTAACCTTAATAGTAATTGTATGGGAATTTTGGACATTTGTGTCTCTTGTTAGAGGATTCTAAGAGAGGGGGTGTACTTGCAACTGTATTAGAAAGTCCAAGGGAGGCAATTGCAATTACCAAACTTTAGGGGAGATTGCATCAACAATTAAAAACTTCAATGGAGGTTTCAGCAATTTATCCTTTTTGAAAATTAACGAAAAAAAAAAAAAAATGAAACCATTCTTCCATCCAAGTGGTAGGTAAGCCAATTCAACCATCTGAATCAATAGGGTGAATCCATGATGTCATAGTTAAATAATAAATTATTCAAAATAGAAATAAATTCACAAAATAAAAAAATGTAGAAAAAATGATTCATTTCTTTGATATTTTATATTAATCATATTAAATAGTTATAAAGAAGAATTCTTTTTATTGATAATGAAAATGAAATACAAATTTTAAAACCAACCAAAAAATGAAATTGATTTCCTATTTGGTCAAGGTCAATAGTTCAACTTTTAGGTCAAATATGTCAATATTTGATGTCATAATTAAATAATAAAAATTAAAAAAAAAGATAAAATGAAAAAAAAATATATATATAGAGTTTGCAATAAAAACATTATGGTGCATCTCCAATATTGTATATTCATCATATTAAACAAAACAAGTGCCATAAATAAGACTTATTCTTATACACATGGAAATATAAAAAAAAATGTCAAAAATGTAATTTGAATTTAGTCCCTTTTTAATTGTAAGGGAAAAATGTAATTTGAACTATTATTTTTCACCTCATTCAAACCCTTCACATTAAGTCATATATTTGAGGTGCCAACATCCATTCTCTCTCATTAAATGATATATTTATGATATTTCTCACCAATAAATTCTGTTATTAGATCTATGTCCAATAGTTTTAACAATATTATTATTTTCTATAGTTTTCTATTATTATTATTGTTGTTGTTGTTATTATTATTATTATATGTATGCATGTATGTATGTATATATGTATGTATGTATGTAGTTATTTGAGCTTGGCTCATGAGCCTCATGAGTTGAGCTATATTAGGCCCAAGCTTGGCTTGAAGCTCGGTTGAAACTGAGCCGATCCGAGTTGAGCTCGAGTAGCTTGTGAAGAGCTCGACTCATGACCACCCCTAGCCAAGAAGAAGATGTGAAGCAATTAAGACAATCCCTTTATTTTGCAAATTCAAAAGAGAAGGATGATTGGTTGGGGAGGATAAATTAATCTAATAATAAAAAAATGATACAAAATAAAAAAATAGCAAATAAATCATAAATAAATTAGATTGAGGGATGAAGTGGGATGGCTATATTAGGATTGATATAGATAACAAGAGGGAGAATAAGTTATTGAAAGGGAAATAGTAATAAAATATGATAAAAATATAAAAAATAAAAAACTAGTAAAAAAGGATAGAAAAAAAACCATGAAAGAAATAAGATCAAATAGGCTTTCATAAGAGAATACATAAAATTAAATTCAAAAAGTAAAAGGAATAAAATAAGAAAAGATGAACAAATAATTAGGGGACTCCTTTTATGATGTTTCATCCTATATTTGTTTGCTTGATTGAATGGCTATTTCTTTTGTGATTGTACTTGTTTGGGATTGTCATGTGGGCCCCACCTATTGGATTCGGGAGAGGGGTGCCTAATCTCTTTCCTCTCCCATCTGATTCTTACTCAAACTGGTTTAACCCGTGCCTCGGGCTTTGTAGTCACTATTAAAACAAAAATGCTATTGAAGTTCATTTCCAGAGGTCCCATCACCTCCATTTTTTAAACTGATGGGTGGCGATTCCAAATCCAACCTAAGGTGAGCTATCTCTCAATGCTCACAATAATAAATATTAATAAAGTAAAGTTTAAATAAAAATTAAAATATTAGTTATTAGTTAATAATTAATTAACTAATTCTAGTATTAATTAATTATAAGCTAATTAGTAAAATATTAAATAATAAAAATATTACTGATCAACTAATTAATTAATTGTTATTAGGGTTGATTTTCCCACTATTATCCCTTTTGCAACCAAACAATAGAACGTGGAAAATTTTCACCCATTTTCCTTTTCTCATCTCATCCTTTCCCATCCCATCAAAATCTTCATTTAAACCAAATGCAACATTAACTAACTAGATGGTTATTGAGACTATGGTCATTGTAATCATAAGTGTTTGGGTTCAAATATTTACATCCTCAAAAGTATTTTGGGATTAATTTCAAGGAAAGTTGGTTCCACTAAGGCTAGTTTACTAGGTCAGTTTTGGTAGAGTAAATCCCTAAACCTTGGAACTA
Source organism: Nelumbo lutea (assembly GCF_056320005.1). NCBI lineage: Eukaryota > Viridiplantae > Streptophyta > Magnoliopsida > Proteales > Nelumbonaceae > Nelumbo > Nelumbo lutea. Next base: position 143,813,855 of record NC_142684.1, read on the forward strand.
GCCTGGAGGAAGGGGGGGGGGGGTTAGTTATAAGAATTTGGAACCAGGCCCTACCCTGTAATAGATTGGGTTAGAGTTGGTTCAAGGTTTGTTCCATGTAGAATCTACCCATTTGCTCACCCCTGCCTCCCAACACAGAATGGTGGTGGTGAACTTAGCATCCTCTCTCACCCAACATGTAGCGGTGGTAGCGAACTCTCTCTCTCTCTCTCTCTCTCTCTCTCCTCTTCTTCTTCTTCTTCCCAACACACACCGGTGGCAGTGAATTCTTGTTCTTTATCTTTGATCTACCATCAACCCTCATCTTTCTCTCTCTCACTCCCTTTCTATTTATCTCTCCCCCATTTTTTTTGGCTCTCATGCTTTTTCATATGAAGGCTGATACTAGGGATGCTTATAGTTTGGCTAACCGAACCATAGGCATTTTTTCAAACCGAATCGGTCCTATTGCTTTTTCTATTTCTCTGAACCAAAACCCAATCGATACCATTGGTTAATCAGTTGATTGATTTTGGTTTTTGATCAGTTCGGTTATTTGGTTTTTTATATTTATAATATATATATATATATATATATATATATAAAATATAAATATATATGTATAATATTATATTATAAATAATAAATGATATGTATATTATATTATAAATACAATAAATATATAACAGATATTATATTTATAATATATATTATATATATATATGTATTGGCCGATTTGGTTAACCACCGATTTTTTTCTAGGTTAATTGAAAACCAAAACCAAACCAGTCATTTGGTTTTAAGAACACCAAATCGATCAGTTTAGTTAACCGCATTTTTTGGTTTGGTTTTCTCTGTTTGGTTCATTTTTTTTTTCAATTTTTCGATTTTTCGGTTAATTGAAAACCAAACCAGTACTTTGGCCTCATTCTTGATATGTACAAGAAAAACAGAGGTAATTAGAGGGTGTTATTATAGTAGTGCAAAGAGGGAGGAATAGGAAGAGAAGGAAGAGAGGAAGAAAAAGAAGAGGGAGAGATGGGATTGATTTGGGTTCAATGTTCGATGGAGTTCAGTGAAGAGATGGTTTGATTCATTTAGTGGCGCTAGGATGAGGATGAACAAAAAGGGGTTAAGTTGTAGCAATGGAGAAGGAAAAAGGAAAGAGGGGAAGAAGAAAGAGAAAGAGAAGTGGGGGCATTGGTGGTCATTCTGCTTGCTTAGTGATGACATTCAAAGGAAGAGGATGAACAATGTCCCTCAAGAATTGAATTCAATATAAATGAAAAATTATTTTTATGGGTCCAATAGCTTGGGTTAAATTTAAAATAAAAGCTTGTGTTGACGTGTGGGCATAAGGTTGGAAGGTTCAAGAGATGCTAGCTTGACCGATACAACCTTGTTTTGTTATTTTTCTATCCCAAGAGAGGGATAGGAAGATCAGAACTACTACCACACAACCTTCGAATTTTCATGAATACCTTGACAAAAGGGGGAAGAAGGAAGACCAAAACCCATCTTTCAATTAACAAATAGGCATGCTGGCGCAAATTTCCTGTTTTGAATGATACAAAATGTAGTCATAAATTACAAAATAAAATGGAACGTGACTCTCTTTGATTTTGCTCGATGACATGAAAAACCTCCGATTAATGGTTGAAATAAACAGTGAAGATGATGTAGATTTTTTCAAGTCTTGTGTTTTTGAAGAATCGGTGTAGATTTCTTCACTTTGTTCTTTATGCTTGATTGATTATAAGGAGTGGTTTTTTGAGAAGGGCATTTCTTGATAGCTTGATCTCCCTTGAAAGCTCGAATCCAAGTGTAGAGTAGATAACTAAGAATTTGTTTTTCTTGTTTCTTCTCTCTTGAACTTGAAGTGAAGTTGGAGTTTATAAGAGCTTATAATTTCTTGCAATTCTTAAGTGGGTTTGTATGAAAATGTAAAGAGAACTTCTTTCTTTTTAGGCATTGCTATTTATAACTTAGGATTAAGTCTGCCACCTTAACCCACATTGCTAGTCCATCTCATTAGGTAAACTCCTATATTTGATATGGGCTTAATTATTAGACTTGGTACACTTGCAATCTTGGGCAATAAGTAATTTTTACATGGACTTGGGCTTAAGACTATGGGGGCCCATATTAACGACAGAACTACTACACTTGCAATCTTGGGCTTAGAAATTCACGCAAGTTTACAAGATCCTTGGAAATTTATTTTCTTTTTTAATTTTGTTGGATTTCCTTGTAGTTTGAGTGTTGTTGGGACTCATATTGGGCTTTGGGGTTTTCTGACATGGGCTTTAGAAATTCCATCGGTGTGTTGTTGACTAATCTTGCCATCCTTTGATATCCTTCGACCCCAAAAGTCCTCTCAGATCGTATACTTTGGCACCCGCAATCCTTCTGTGACAATAGCAGCCCCTACTCCTACTTGTAACCCGTCAAGGTCACATGCATGTTTAGTTGAAAATGCAAGTTCTTTTACCAGATAGCTAGTTTTGTGAATTAACTACTATATCATCATTCACCTTCTAAGGCTTTTGTGAATTAACTACAATGTGTTCAAATTTAAACGAACTGTTGGTGTCCACGTTGGGTGGATTTGGACTAGAACCTTTGTAATTTTGGTTCGCATTAAAAGAGTTTATATATGTAGTGGTATTGCACATTTGTGGTTTTGGTTAGTGCAATAAACCACAATCCATTATATGAAGAATACACTGCACAAGATTTGTTCTTAGGTTTTGTTATATTGTACAAGAATTTTTTTAGGACATATTCTTAATACATGGCTGTAAAAGGCTGTGCGAATAGTGTGAGCACTAAAGCTGATATTTTTGTTCTCTTTCTCAATACACTATATAGCTTATCTCTAAGCACCCTTTTGTTCTCAGTCCGCCGGTTAAGTTGTTTAACTTAGCTCAATTTTTCTATTTCTTTCCGCAACTACTAACTTGAGCGCTAGACAACTTCTCCTCGTGGATCCACCTCATGGCCTCTGATCCTTACTATGTTCATAGGTCATTTAGAAGACTTTCGCTTATCCAGTTCACATTTGTTTCAGTTGGGAGTGGTAACAAATACTTGTTAATCGAATCGCATACAGGTTGAATTGTGGGTTACACCTACGAAACGTTCCTTTTTTGGATTTTGAGAGGGGGAAGTTGGTCAGTGGGATTATCAATCCTATTGTCCACTGACCAAGAAACTGTTAGACAGTTTTTGTATGCCCTTAGCTTCAATCTGATTTGATGTACTTTTGTTATTTAGTGGAAATAAATAAAGTGCATGTTTGATTCATGTTGTTTGGTTTAATTCTGTGTAAAACCCTAAAACTGGACATTTATAGAGACTCGTGTTAGTTTTAAATGTTCACAGCCATTGGATAAGTCTGGGGAGATTTATCCTGCCAAGGCTGATACTGGTGTGCCACCAAATGTTGGGATGGCCTGTCTCAGCCACCAGGGTAAAACCCGAGGCACATGTAGTATGGGATTACTTGAATCCTTGAACCGGACCAGATTTCCAGTATTGCCCTGGACCTTGGAGATAGATGGGCAAAACTGGAAAGTTACACCTGACCCCTAGACTCGATTATGACATTTCACTAGGTGTTGGATCAGGCTGCCTTTGATATGCCAATCAGTGAGATCCTTAGCGGGGATCAAAACCTGGGTATGTTGGGGCAGTTTGAGAATTCATCTGAGTGGGTGATCATAGTGACAGAATCAGCCACTTTGTCGGACAAAGGGTAATGATCGGGAATGCACTCTCTCTGATGGAAACCAAACTGCCGGCAATTGATTTCAATCGTTGGAATTTTGTTTTGCAAAATTAATATATTTATATATATATATATGTATGGTTTCGAATTGTTTGCAAATGGTTTTAATTCCCGAGATCCATGTGAGAGGAGAGTGCGGCACTGTTCCTTGCAGCCGAGGGAGAGGTCCTCTCTTGTCGGGCAGTGCTTGATCATTAAGGGCTGAGAGGTTAAGTGTAAGACCATTGAGGATAATACCTGATGGGCTAATCTTGCATCTGCCCACAGTCCCTGGGTTTTTATAAGATGGCTTGGCCCAGGGACCACTTAATGTAAGTGTTGGGCCCATAGGGTCCATATGATGGACTCAAGGGGTTCATTGAGTTTTTCAGTGAATTCGGCTGGGCCTTGTTTTAAAGGCTGGGCCAAACCCATGTGGCTGGTGTGTAGATCAATGCTTGGGTCCCACGCCATACAAAGAAGCCCAACTAGGCAGCAGATTGGAAAGTAGTTAGACACTGAACACTTAATGGGCCAGAAGCCCATTTCGAGGTGGGCTGATATGATCACCCATCCTTGGGGAGAATCTGAGATTAATGTTAGTAAAAGGATTGGGCCTTTAGCTTTATCCACTCTTGAAGACCAAATTCAAATTAGATTTGAATCTGGTAACCTCCTGATAAGATCAGGAGTGAGCTAACTTTATCTGTAGATAGGATTAAGATTATCCCCTATCCAAATACTGATTTGGATTGGGATAACTCCTAATTAGGAAGATTCTTAATCAAGAAGAAAGGAGGAGAAACCCTAACCAAGAAAGACAAATATCAGATTTCGAACCACCTTGAAGAGATATAGGATATCTCCTGCGAATTGAGATAGGATCTCATTCATACTCTAGAAAAAGAAAAAGGCAGTTCAGCCCTTTCGCCTTTAGAGTTCTCCTCCTGCCGCCGCTATCTGTTTTTGCAAGATTAGATCTTTGCAGAAAAAGAAAGTCAAGAAATCTGTTCTTGACATTAGTCTTGCAACAAAGACTAAAAGGATTCAGTGTTTAGTGTTTCCAGAGGATTCTTGTGAAGGATTCAGTGTGTAGGACGCACCCTGCTGGTTCTGTTCCATCCACAGCTGTGTCATCTTCAGCAGGAATGGATCTTGGAGCATTCTTTGGGCGTGAACACCAACTTTGGGAGATACTGCTTCTCTGGATCAGGTATATTCCTCCCATTTATCTTTTGGTACAGATCTGGTTTGATTATGGTTCAAGTAGGATCCTTGAATATTGTATTCTAAATTTAGGGAATATGATTCCCAGTTAGGAGAAGGTAGGAAATTTTTGAAATTCGCCCACCCATTCCACAACCTTTATGGCATCCATTAGATGGATCCTACCATTCTTTCAGTGGTATCAGAGCCACAAGTTCGAATCTTGAACCAAAAGAAAATCAGATCTGACCCTGCGCAAATGGATAGAAGGTGTTCTTTCAAGATTTGCACAGATTGTTTTCTTTATTTCAAGAAACTGTTTCTTGTTAAGGGCGATTGATCTGAAATTAATTTTTATTAAATCCAAAATTTATTTAGAATTGTTCTTTATTTATTTTGATTTAATGGACTATTCGAACCTGGAGATCACAGTGCAGATTTGGCGCAGATAGTCTGCGCACCCTTTTTCTTTCTATTTATTTATATTCGGTTTGTAAATATTTTTTTTTATTTTAGACTGAATGTATAGGATTTGATCAAGAATGTAATTAATAGAAATATGATTTCTGTTATTTTTTCTTGATTAAAGAAGAAGGAAGAAGAAGGTGGCGTTGGAGATTTGTAGTTGGAGAAATCGCTTTCTGCGATTTGCAGTTTGTGAAACTGCAACCCTTGTGATTAACCTCTGTTTTGCAGGTGGTGCGAATAGTCCATAGTTTGATTTGTGATTGTTTGAAATCAAAATTATTAATTTCAGATCTTTCATGAGTTAATTCTTGAATTGAAAATCAGTTTTGGATCCTCTCGGACTAGATTGGACCAAAACTGTTTGGACCGAATCTGGGGTTCGATAGGGACTGTTTTTCAGTCTGTATTTCTCACACTTGCTGTTCCAAATCTGATGTTCAATTACAAGGATTAATTCGGCCCACCTGTAAAGCCCAGTTTTAAAGGGTTAAAAATGCAAAAGGCCCATTACTGTGAGATAAGCTGTATGGGCCGAATTGCTATCTGTGACTCAGCCCATACACCTAGTAGTCATTAATTGTTAATGACTTAGATTTTAAATGGGCTATTCAATGGGCTTTACAGCATTTAATTGATTGGATCAATTCCTCCTTTACATGTGATGTTTGGATGTTTGATGTGCTGCGACCATGGGCCATAAGTACTTGGCCCATGAAGACTCGTTAGTGGCTCTTGCGCACACCATGGCTAAATGCACATCATTGCCATAGTGTCCTTCAAGGTCATTGGATGACCCCTCTTTGCTTGGTGGGCCCCACAACCCTGAAAAGGAATACGTACGGAACCCCTATCCGATTAAGGCCCACCAGAAATCTGACTTTATGAAAGTTAGTGGGAGCCACTCTGGTTTGACCTAAATTAAAACTAGGGTGTTTTTGTTCCCTCTAGCAAATATGAATGCATGTGATAGGGAGACCCATATGATGGACTCTCTAAAGGCCTTCCGTCATTAGCACAATGATGGGTCCTTTAGTAATGAGGAAACGTACCATAAAATTGGGCTATCCATTTGCTGTTGGATCTATTAGAGTGTTTCATAAGATGATAGGGGTGTCATAGACCGATGTGGGAGGGGCTTCACCAGAAAATGGGAACTCTCTCACGGTACCTTGGCGTAACCTGAATATGATGGGTAAGCACTCACTGGATAGAAAGGTTTACCTGAAAACGGCTGTGAACCTTGTCTGACAGAGGCCAAAGGGAAACTCATTTGATGAGTGGATATGATCCGTCACAGAAAGGTGGTGAGGTTATGTAGCTGAAACAGTTGGCTTCACGCACCCCATGTGATTTCCCACATTTCCAGAGACATTTCGTCGTCTCCGTCACTGAGAAAGGAGGAAAATCTCAGAGATGAACAAATGGGAATGGAACATAGATTAAAAGCCATATCTATGTAGGTAACATGAATCAAACTTAGGTTGTGGACTAATGATTTTGCTATTTTATCAAAAAATGGCAAACGGCCAATTTGCAATGCTTCTAGATGATAACAAGCTTAAGGGCCCAAACTATGCCGACTGGTACAGAAATCTTATGCTGGTCCTAACATCCGAAAAGTTAGACAAGGTAGTGAAAAATCCTGCCCCGGAACGTCCGGGTGATAGGGCTTCTGAGGCCCGTAGGAGGGACTACCAAGAGTGGGAGGATAAGAACTCCCTAGCCCAATGCTTTGTCGTTGCCTCATTAGACAACTCAATATAGAGGCAGTTCGATCAGATCGAACTAGCCAAGGACATATTGGACAGTCTAAGAACAATGTATGAAGAGCAGAACCGTTCTACTTGATAGAAGGTCCTGAAATTGTTCATGACCGCGCAGATGACCAAAGGGCAGAAAGTTCATGACCATTGTCTTCGGATGATGGGATACATTAACGAACTTGAAGCTCTTGGATCCGGGCTAGATCTTGGCACGCAAGTGGATGCCATCCTCAATTCTTTGCCCTCTTCCTTCAATGCGTTCACAATGAACTACAATATGAATAAGCTGAATGTCAGCGTCCAGGAACTCAACAATATGTTGCAGAGAGCCGAGGATCTACTCAAGAAGGATGAGCCTGTGGTTATGCTTGCTGAAGCTAACAAATCGGGCAAGAAAAAGAGAAAGGCAAAGAAGCCCCAGAAGAAAACTACCAAACCTAAGAAGAAGAAGAAGAACAAGGCATCTGATGTCTGTCACTTCTGCAAGCAGACCGGCCACTGGAAGAGGAATTGTCCTGTCTACCTGGAATCTAAGAAAGGTAACATCGAAACTTGTGTCATAGAAACTAACATGTTAGTTACTTCTGTGTCCTGGTGTGTTGACTCCGGGGCTTCAACTCATGCGTGTAACTCACTGCAGGGGTTCAAAGTTAGCAGAAGGTTGAGTGAAGGTGAAGTGACATTATTCTTGGGAACAACTGCAAGTGTTGCAGCAGCGGCAATAGGAACCGTAGAATTAGTTTTTAAAGAAGGAATGCTTGTACTTAAAGATTGTCTTTATGTACAGAAGTTGAGAAGAAATTTAATTTCTGTTTCAAAACTGTGTGCTGATGGATATACTGTTTATTTTAGTAATATGATTACTGTTAAACGGAATAATAAATTCATCGCATGCGGGGAACAAGAGAACGGTCTCTATGTTCTACATCCTTCTCTGAAAACTAACTTAACCGAAACTACGTCGGTCGAAAATCCCAAGAAAAGGAATCGTGGTACAGTAAGTCCCACGTGCCTCTGGCATTACCGACTTGGCCATATCGGTATTGACCGAATCACAAGGCTGGTAAAGGATGGTCTTTTGGATTTTCTAACAGTAGAAAATCTTCCCACTTGTGAACCTTGCCTTCAAGGTAAGATGTCTAAGCGGCCATTTGACGGTAAGCCTGAAAGATCTGAAGGCACACTTGACCTAATACATACTGATGTATGTGGTCCCCTGAGTGTTAGGACACGGAATCAACACATGTACTTCATCACCTTTACAGATGATTTTTCACGATATGGTTACGTGTACCTAATGAGACATAAGTCTGAATCATTTGAAAAGTTCAAAGAGTTCAGACAGGAAGTCGAGAAATAGTTAGGGAGAGAAATTAAGGCCATTCGATCAGATCGAGGTGGCGAGTATCTCTCTGACGAATTCAGGGACTACTTAAAGGCCAATGGGATAGTGTCACAATTAGCTCCTCCTGCTACACCTCAACTCAACGGTGTTTCAGAGAGGAGGAATATGACCTTGTTAGACATGGTCCGGTCACTTCTCGTACGCTCACAATTACCCACATCCTTTTGGGGATATGCATTAGAGACTGCTATCTACGTGCTGAATCGGCTTCCAACCAAATCAGTTCCGAAAACTCCATATGAACTTTGGACCGGAAGGAAGCCAAGTGTAAGACACTTGAAGATTTGGGGTTGTCCTGCACACGTTAAAAGAACAAGTGCGGACAAGTTGGAATCTAAAACCAGCCGTTGCCTGTTTATAGGCTACCCAAAGGATTCGGTGGGTTATCTATTCTATGACCTGAGTGAGCAGAAAGTGTTCTGCAGTCAAAACGCCCAATTCTTAGAATCCGATTACATCCTGGACACCCATCGTCAGGAAATAGTTCTTGATGAGGAGAGCTCAGGAGCAGTGGGAGATGTCCCACAAATTCCAGGTAATGACCAACCTAGAAGAACCACCTGGGTATCCAGACCACTAGTCCGATATGGTTATGACCAGGATAGTTACCTGGTGGAAACCTTGACTAGTGAAGAGGATCCCGTGACTTACGCGGAAGCTATGTTAGACATAGACTCCCAGAAGTGGGTGGAGGCCATGAGAGCTGAAATGGACTCAATGGAGACCAATGGAGTCTGGACTCTAGTGGATCCGCCCCCCGGGGTAAAAGCAATTGGTTGCAAATGGATCTACAAGAGGAAGAAGGGCCCCGATGGCAGGATTGAGACCTTTAAAGCTCGCTTGGTGGTGAAAGGGTATACTCAGAAAGAAGGCATCGACTATGAGGAAACTTTTCGCCCGTGGCCATGCTTAAATCCATTAGGATCCTGCTAGCTGTAGCAGCGTACCATGACTACGAGATTTGGAAAATGGATGTCAAAACCGCGTTCCTGAATGGAGATCTTAGTGAAGATATCTACATGCAGCAGCCACAAGGCTTCATTGCTGTTGGTCAGGAACACATGGTATGTAAACTTAATAGATCCATTTACGGACTTAAGCAGGCTTCTAGGAGTTGGAACATCTGTTTTGATTCTGCAGTCAAAACGTTTGACTTTGAGCAGAATCCGGATGAGCCCTGTGTTTACAGGAAGTCCTGTGGGGATAAGATCACCTTTTTGGTGTTGTACGTGGACGATATCCTACTCATTGGGAATGATGTAGGAATGTTGACTTCGGTCAAGGTATGGCTATCACAGCAGTTCTCCATGAAAGATCTTGGAGAAGCTTCATACATATGGGTCTTCGAATCTATAGAGATAGATCGAAGCAGATAATTGGATTATCCCAGGCTGCTTATATTGACAAAATTGTCAAGAGGTACAGCATGGAGAACTCCAAGAAAGGAAACGTTCCTTTCAGGCACGGAGTCACTCTCTCCAAGAAGATGTCTCCCAAGACTTCTGAGGAGATTGAGAGCATGAGAGACGTTCCCTATGCCTCAGCCGTAGGGAGCATCATGTATGCCATGTTGTGCACTCGCCCTGACATTGCTCAGGCGGTGAGTGTGGTAAGCAGATTCCAGGCAAACCCAGGGCAGGAGCATTGGACTACTGTGAAGAACATACTCAAATACCTTCGAAGGACAAAAGAGTTTTGTCTGGTATTCGATGGTAGTTCACTGCAAGTTCTAGGGTATACCGGTGCCGATTTCCAGTCGGATCCAGATGATAGAAAGTCTACATCTGGGTATGTTTTCACGATAGGATCGTGTGCTGTTTGCTGGAAAAACAGCAAACAGGGGTCCACTGCAGACTCCACAACCGAGGCCGAGTACATTGCCGCAAGTGAAGCTGCCAAGGAAGCCATGTGGATGAAGAAGTTCATACACGAATTGGGAGCGATTCCATCCAGCACATCTCCCATCCCGTTGTTGTGTGACAACAATGGAGCGATCGCCCAGGCTAAAGAGCCTCGGGCTCACTCGAAGTCGAAGCACATCGAGAGAAAGTACCATGTACTGCGGGAGATCGTTGGTAGAGGGGATGTCCTGATTCAGAAGGTAGCATCAGCGGATAATGTGGCAGACCCATTGACTAAGCCACTGACACAGAAGGTGTTTGAGAAACACGTGGAAAGTATGGGACTCCGACTTGTACCAGATTGGACCTAAGTGCAAGTGGGAGCTGTTAGACAGTTTTTGTATGCCCTTAGCTTCAATCTGATTTGATGTACTTTTGTTATTTAGTGGAAATAAATAAAGTGCATGTTTGATTCATGTTGTTTGGTTTAATTCTGTGTAAAACCCTAAAACTGGACATTTATAGAGACTCGTGTTAGTTTTAAATGTTCACTGCCGTTGGATAAGTCTGGGGAGATTTATCCTGCCAAGGCTGATACTGGTGTGCCACCAAGTGTTGGGATAGCCTGTCTCAGCCACCAGGGTAAGACCCGAGGCACATGCAGTATGGGATTACTTGAATCCTTGAACCGGACCAGATTTCCAGTATTGCCCTGGACCTTGGAGATAGATGGGCAAAACTGGAAAGTTACACCTGACCCCTAGACTCGATTATGACACTTCACTAGGTGTTGGATCAGGCTGCCTTTGATATGCCAATCAGTGAGATCCTTAGCGGTGATCAAAACCTGGGTACGTTGGGGCAGTTTGAGAATTCATCTGAGTGGGTGATCATAGTGACAGAATCAGCCACTTTGTCAGACAAAGGGTAATGATCGGGAATGCACTCTCTCTGATGGAAACCAAACTGCCGGCAATTGATTTCAATCGTTGGAATTTTGTTTTGCAAAATTAATATATTTATATATATATATATATATGTATGGTTTCGAATTGTTTGCAAATGGTTTTAATTCCCGAGATCCATGTGAGAGGAGAGTGCGGCACTGTTCCTTGCAGCCGAGGGAGAGGTCCTCTCTTGTCGGGCAGTGCTTGATCATTAAGGGCTGAGAGGTTAAGTGTAAGACCATTGAGGATAATACCTGATGGGCTAATCTTGCATCTGCCCACAGTCCCTGGGTTTTTATAAGATGGCTTGGCCCAGGGACCACTTAATGTAAGTGTTGGGCCCATAGGGTCCATATGATGGACTCAAGGGGTTCATTGAGTTTTTCAGTGAATTCGGCTGGGCCTTGTTTTAAAGGCTGGGCCAAACCCATGTGGCTGGTGTGTAGATCAATGCTTGGGTCCCACGCCATACAAAGAAGCCCAACTGGGCAGCAGATTGGAAAGTAATTAGACACTGAACACTTAATGGGCCAGAAGCCCATTTCGAGGTGGGCTGATATGATCACCCATCCTTGGGGCGAATCTGAGATTAATGTTAGTAAAAGGATTGGGCCTTTAGCCTTATCCACTTTTGGAGACCAAATTCAAATTAGATTTTAATCTGGTAACCTCCTGATAAGATCAGGAGTGAGCTAACTTTATCTGCAGATAGGATTAAGATTATCCTCTATCCAAATACTGATTTGGATTGGGATAACTCCTAATTAGGAGGATTCTTAATCAAGAAGAAAAGAGGAGAAACTCTAACCAAGAAAGACAAATATCAGATTTTGAACCACCTTGAAGAGATATAGGATATCTCCTGCGAATTGAGATAGGATCTCATTCATATTCTAGAAAAAGAAAAAGGCAGTTCAGCCCTTTCGCCTTTAGAGTTCTCCTCCTGCCGCCGCCATCTGTTTTTGTAAGGTTAGATCTTTCCAGCACCTAATGGGGCAAGGGAGGGAGGGGCAATGATGCGTGACGCCCAGGCAGGCGTGCCCTTGGCCCAAGGGCCTCGGGCGCAACTTGCGTTCAAAGACTCGATGGTTCACGAGATTCTGCAATTCACACCAAGTTTCGCATTTTGCTACGTTCTTCATCGATGCGAGAGCTGAGATATCCGTTGCCGAGAGTCGTTTTTGAATGCAGAGGCAAAACACCCAACAATGTTGGGAGTACCACGCACTGCGGGAGATTGTTGGTAGAGGGGACGTTTTGATTCAGAAGGTAGCGTCGGCGGAAAATGTAGCAGACCCATTGACAAAGCCACTATCACAGAAAGTGTTTGAGAAACACGTGGAAAGCATGGGACTTCGGCTAGTACCTGATTGGACCTAAGTGCAAGTGGGAGCTGTTGGACAGTTTTGTATGCCCTTAGCTTCAATCAAAATTGATGTACTTTATGAGTTTATTGTAAATGAATAAAAGTGCATATTTGATTCATGTTCCCTTGGTATGTTTCTGTGTAATACCCTTAAACTGGACACTTATTGAGACTCGTGTTAGTTTAGAAAGTTCACAGCCAGTGGGTCGGTCTGGGGAGACCTATCCTGACAAGGCTGACACCGTGGTGCCATCAAGTCGGTTGAGGTGACTTGTCTCAGCTACCGGGGTGAGACCCCAGGCACATACAGTGTGGGATTAATTGAATCTTTGAACTGGACCAGATTTCCAGTATTGCCCTAGACCTTGGAGATTGATGGGCAAAACTAGAAAGTTACACCCGACCCCTAGACTCGATTATGATACTGCACTAGGTGTCGGATCGGGGTGTCTTTGATGTACCAATCAATGAGATCCTTAGCGGGGGTCAAAACCTGGGTATGTTGGGACAATCCGAGAATTCATCTGAGTGGGTGATCATAGTGACAGGATCAGCCCCTTTGTCGGACAAAGGTAATGATCGGGGATGCACTCTCACTGTTGGAAACCAAGACTACCGGCAGCCGATTTCAACCGTTGAGATTTGTTTTGCAAAGTATATTTTATATGAGATATAAAAGTATATATTATGGTTTCTAAAATGTTTGCAAAAGGTTTTAATTCCCGGGATCCATATAAGTGGAGAGTGCAACACTGTTCCTTGCAGCCGAGGGAGAGGTCCTCTCTTGTCGGGCAGTGTATGATCATTAAAGGCTGAGATGTTAAGTGTAAGACCATTGAGGATAATACCTGATGGGCTAATCTTGCATCTGCCCACAGTCCCTGGGTGTTACAAGGTGGCTTGGCCCAGGGACCACTTAGGGTAAGTGTTGGGCCCATAGAGCCCATTCGCAATCTTTGGGCGTCCATGTGATGGATATCTCATCCCTTTCATTTCTCTTCCTAATATTATTATCGACAGTGATCAGACAACAATTCTTGACACTATTCATGAAGCGATTTCGGTTCAAGACAACAATGAAGTTCCTTCCATAGAGAAAATTCAACAACCTCGAGAAGTGCCATTGAGGAAATCCAACAGACGAAGGAGAAGTGCGATTCCAGATGACTATATCATGTTCCTCCTATAACAAGAAGATTCGGTAGGCTTAGCGGAAGATGATCCAATCACCCTTCGCAAAGTCTTTCAAAGTTCTAATTCTCAACATTGGATCAATGCCTTGCAAGAAGAGATGAAATCCATGAAAGACAATGACGTTTAGGATCTTGTCGAGTTGCCTGAAGGCTCGAAACCCATTGGTTGCAAATGAATATTTAAAACCAAAAAGGAATCAAAAGGCAATGTCGAAAGATATAAGGCTCATCTAGTCGCCAAAGGTTTCACTCAAAGGGAAGGCATTGATTATAAAGAGACATTTTCTCTGGTTTCTTCGAATGACTCCTTTAAGACAATAATGGCACTTGTAGCTCATTTTGATTTAGAGCTACATTAGATGGATGTAAAGACAACATTTCTCAATGGAGACATTGATGAAACGATTTATATGGTTCAGCCAGAAAACTTTGAATCCAAAGATTAAAAGTCTATAATATGCAAATTAAAGAAATCCATCTATGGTCTCAAATAAGCTTCTCGTCGATGGTATCAGAAATTTCATCAAGTGATTATCTCATATGGTTTTGAGGTAAATGTGGTAGATGACTGTGTATACCACACGTTCAGTGGGATCATGTTTATCTTCCTGGTACTATATGTTGATGACATACTGTTGGCGAGTAACGATATAGGCTTGCTGCACGAAACTAAGAAATTTCTCACTAAGAACTTTGAGATGAAAGATCTTGGGGACGCCTCTTTTGTGCTAGGCATACAAATACTATGATATCGCTCTTGAGGCATTCTTGGATTGTCACAAAAGGGCTATATCGAAAAGGTGCTAAGCAGATTTGGCATGAAAAGTTGTTCGCCGGGTGATACACATGTGGCTAAAGGAGACAAGTTCAGTCTTAGCCAGTGCCCCAGAACGAACCTTGAAATAAAGGAGATGCAAAAGGTTCCCTATGTCTCGGCTATAGGAAGTCTGATGTATGCTCAAGTTTGTACCCGTCCCGATATAGCATTTATAGTGGGACTGTTGGGTAGATATTTGAGTAACCCAGGACTGGATCATTGGAAAGCAACCAAACAGGTCATGCGGTATTTACAGAGAACAAATGACTTTATGTTAGCCTACAGGAAATCAGATAGTTTGGAGATCATTGGGTATTCTGATTCTGATTTTGTAGGATGCCAAGACAGCAAATGATCCACTTCGGGCTATGTTTTCATGTTAGCTGGCGGAGCTATATCTTGGAAAAGTGCCAAACAGACACTCATAGCCCCTTCAACTATGGCAACAGAGTTCATAGCTTGCTTTAGGCATTCAATCATGGGATATGGATGCATAACTTTGTCATGGGGCTGCGAGTGGTTAATGGCATTAAAAGGCCATTAAAGTTATTGTGTGACAATAGATCTGCAGTTCTGTATTCCAACAACAACAGAAGTTCTGTGAAGTCAAAACATATTGATATCAAATTTCTATCTATTAAGGAAAGAGTTCAGAGTGATCAGATTTGCATAGAGCATATAGGGGCAAACTCCATGATAGCGGATCCGTTGACCAAGGGATTGCCACCCAAGGTCTTTCATGAGCACACTACTCGTATGGGTATAAGCATGTTTTTTGATACCTTGATTTAGTGGGAGTTTTCTTTTCTTTTGCTCTTGGATGTACTATGGATTAAGACATATTTGCATATCTACATTTACACATAATAAAAAGTTTATGACTCTTTCCATCATCTACATTTCTAAATATGTTTGTGATTTTTGATTGATCTCTCTAAAGAATAAAGTTGAACCAGTTGGAAATAGGCATGTTTTGAGATCACATTGCATGTAATTTCCATGCCACTCATCCATACTTGATCTATGTCATTGAATGCATTGATATGGTGAGTATGAAAGGCTTAGTCATGCATATATGTGGCGAAAGCCGTCATGGTCTCATATTAGTACAGGAGATGGACCAGATTGAAACTAAGGAGAAGTCTAAAGAAATTAGCATAAGAAGTGTACACATAAGGAATTCATTCAATATAATTGTTTCAGTTCTCATATGTAGCCCAAGTGGGAGATTGTTAGGTTTTAATCTCTGTTAAGTGGGCTTACATATTCAATGAAACAATTGCAATGATGGGTTATCTTGTAAGTGGGCTAAATCAAGTGATTCATTTATGCAAAGCCCGTAGACTTCAATAAAAGGGTATGGGGCTCAATGAGTGGATATCACATTTTGGCCCATATAGGCTTAATGGGATCCTATTAGTCAAAATATAAAGGCTCCTAGGTTATTGTTCCCAATATGTTAAATCATCTAGCTGCCCTCCTTGCTCTACCCCATTAGAGTCAAAGAGCTGAGAAAACCTAAGGAAGAAGGAAGATTTAACTGAGGAAAACCACACCAATTGACCAAGCATTGATTCATCACTCATTCCGCAAGGGTTTCAACTACTACGATGGATACATGTATCTACGTTTAAACCTCCTTGATAACTGCAGCATGATATTCTTTGGGGTGCAACACGGTTTCTTGTTCTTCGTGTATTGTATTGTATTGGTATGATTATGCAAGATTAGGATTGTTTGCTCCCCCTTTATTTATCTTACAGAGAGTACTGTCACTAATAACTCTCGATCAAATTCAATGGCAGAAATGAAAAAAGTGGCCTAAAAAAATATCTTCCATCAAATTAAGGAAGATTCAAAAATCAAAAGCTCACATCTGAATCATCATAGGTCAAACAAGGAGTCTCCACCAGTCCACCATTCTGCATACCAAGATTTCAATCTTCAGCATTCCTCGACTGCATTCCTCGACTCGTAAACAATAAACTTTTCACCTTTCAGAAATCTTGGCACACCAAAGACACCCATTGCAGAAAATCTATCCACATCAATCATCAGCCAAGAGAAATAACTCAATGGAGTGAAGTTCATCATTTGCTTCCGATCAAGAGATAGCTCGTCGGACCATATCTCCGCCTAGGTTTATAGTTTCATCATCGTGGAGTTGCAATTAGCTTCCTCTTCATTTTGAATTTTTTTATCGGTTGGATTTTATATTGAAATTTTAAGGAATACTGGAGGGTAAATTTGACATTTTGTTTCTTTCAATTATCAATTTCCGGCGATATCAATTGTTAGAAATAGTTAGAGTAGAGTTAGTCAATTAGTTAAACCATAAGGGTAGTTTAAGAAATTTGCCCAATTAAAATTAATAGTATGAACTTAATTACGGAACTATTGATATAATACATGTTGACTGATCCCATCTTTTCTGCTCTGGTTTAAGACAATATGTAAACAATAAGGGTAGTGTTAGTCATTTAACTAAACAATAAGGGTAGTTTAAGAAATTTGACCAATAAAATTAATACTGTTAACTTAATTACTAGGAGCTATTGATATAATACATGTCAGCTGATCCCATCTTTTCTGGGTTGGTATCAGGCCAATTTATTAATTTTTTGTGTTTTCTCTTTTGGGCAGTTTTTATATTGCTTAATCTAGACAATCCATATCCGTTTTAGTTCATCATCTCATGGATTCAATTTGTTCTAGTTACTGGAGATTCCCTAAAGATATTCAAATGTGTTTGGAACACATTGACGATGTTTTATATCGAACTGTTAAAAGTAACAATTTGAATTTCGAAAAGTGTGCATGAGAAAATCAGAGTTTTACATTGATTTTATCTAAATATTGCATCGATAAAATTGATGTAGAACTCTACTTTAATGAACTTTTACATCGATTTACAATGTAGAAATCCACTCCATCCAAACATACACAAAACTGAATTGGAGTGGACTTTTACATTGATCATGACTATACATTCCTTCCAAATGTTGACAAAATCGAATTGGTGTAAACATTTACACAGACGATGTTTTACAATAATTCCAAGCATAAAGGACAAAAGTATCACAGTTGAACAAACAAGGAAGAGGTGTATAGGGAATCAGATGAGGTGGACAATCTATCATTAATAAACACCGTATTGTTCTATACACACATGGGACTCACACATTTATGTGCTAGTCGCTTTTGTATGATTTTGACTTTGATTCCTTTCTAGTCAATAATGCAATAACATACATGACTCAATGAGCTGGACATCAAAGGACAGAAAGGACCACTTTACGTGACAATTACTATTATGAGAAAGTCACCTAGGCTCTCTTTGGTTGCAATGCAAACGCAAATATGTACATTACATATTTACCCATTTTTCAGTTCATGAGTGCAAATACGGTTCACATTTTAAACCATTTTTGTATTCATCTTATTTGTTTGAAATCGATGCAAAGTGTGGGTCCATCATTAAATGCTCTAACTATCTTATGCTCCAATACCTTAACTTTGGTAAAAAAGTTAATTATCGAATGAACACAAAATTGTATCCAAAAAATAGGTACAATAATGCTCTATTTTAAGAATACAAAAATGTTAGAAAATATATTTTTGCTCTGATAATTACTACTTCTTTTACGTTTCAAACAAATGCTCGAAAACACAAACTAGGGTACATAAATACTCTTATTTGACGTTTATATCACAAACAAACGGAGCTCTAGTGACTAATTTCGTGGAATCATCGAGCCTGATGTCATGATGGCAACGTATATGAAAGGAGGGTTGCATGGTCACATTTCATTTTTATAGCATAAATTTTCACGTATTTGCCCACAATTTTTTTGCAACAACATTTTTGAACAATTAAATTATAGAAAGATGAATTTGACAAAGAGACGTGACTGGTTCATGTACTGAACCAAATGGAATCTCTCACTTTGTTTGTTACTGTAGCGGCGTCGATAGGAAATATTTTCTATGTATCATGATTATAATATGGTTATAAAAGAATTCTTGTTTTTTTTTTGAGACCAAATTGTTAGATGTAACAATGATTATGATAAAAGAAAACACTAAAATACCAAAATACTTTTGCTGTCTAAGGTCAATGAGGAGGATTACTTTTCCTTTGGAAAGAAATTAATGGAAGATATTATTGTCGTGCATAAAATATACATTTTGGTGATGTGAAAGTAAAATTATTTCTTCCTAATAGTACTTAATGGCTCCTTGCATTTCTTTATGTTAAACAAGTTGTTTTTCATTAGATTTTTTAAATGTTTTGCATGTTTTAAACCATTGTGACATGTCATGTGTCTTCATTGGAGGTTTTAATTATTATTTATGATGGTTGTGGGCCTGTAGATATTAGTGAAAAATTTGCTCTAGTTATAAACTTTAGGCAATTTGTTGATTACTAGTAATTTTTCTTTATATTAATTATTTAAATTTTAGATATATCATAGTTAAAATAGAAATTGGAAATTAACAAAAGTAATAATATGATTAAAAATAAACTTAAATGCCTGCAGTAAATATGCTTATGCATTGCACGTGAAAAATTTAAATTACAATAACAGTTATATTATTATTATTATTATTAATTTTGTATTCTATTTCTGTCATAAATAAAAAAATTATTTTAACAATTATTTTTATTTAATATGATGAGTATATAACATTATAAATGTTCTCAAATGTTTTTGACAAAATTTTGTACTTTTTATCTTTTGTGCTCTATCTTTTTTTTAAATATTTATTATTCAATTATTGACAACATGAATTTCTTTGAAAAGTTGGAACATTGACCCACCATCTAGATAAGAAAATAGCTTTGCTTTGGAATTAGTTTTAAATTATATATTTCATTTATATTTTATAAAAAAAAATTTACTTATCACACTTAAACTTTTTGTTTGACATAATTAATGTATAATTTTTATGTATTTTTTTTTCATTACTTGTACTTTTTTGTTTTTTAAATATTTAGTATTTAACTATCATATCATCGATTAATCCATTTGACCTAAACCAGTAACCCACCACCAAAAACAAAAATAGTTTGATTTCTAGATTCACATTAAATTTTGTATTACATTTTCATCATTAATAAAATTATTTCTTATATATAATATTTATTTTTGTTCAATATAATGAATATATAATAAGAGATTTCCCAATATTTTATTTTTAATAAATATATAATATGTGTCCAAAATTTTCTCTAATTTTTATTTATGTGATTCTTTGTATTTTTTATTTTTAAAAATGTTATCATTTGATTATGGCATCATTTCATTTCTAGGCTGATTTTAAATTTGGCATTCCATTTTCATCATTAATAAAAATATTTCTTACATTTCATACTTATTTTGTTTAGTATAATGAATATACAATATTAGAGATATGCCCAATTCTTTTTATATTTTGTATTACATATTTTATTTATTTTAATTATAGCATTATTTATTAACCCATTTGGCCCTGAATGGATGCATTGCTTACCCACCACTAGGAGGGAAGAAAATTGTTTTATTTTCAAATTACTTTTCAAAATATTTTTTTATACTATTCAAATTAATACTATGGATTTAATTAACAAACTTTAATGATGAGAAAAATATATCTTAAATATAGGATTTAATGATAGAATATACTTTATATATGAGATTTAATGAGAGAGAATAGGAACATAGTTTTATTTCCAATTGGTTTTAAATTTTACATTCAATTTCCATAATTAATAAAAACACTTCTTATTTATCATACTTACTATTGTTTAATATGCTGAATATATGAAGTTAAAAATTTTCCCATTTTTTAATTTCAATATTTGTTTACAGTTTATCTATTTTTGAATTTTATTATTTAATTTTGGCAACATAGATTGATCCATTTGATCCAAAATGGTTTAAATTCTTACCACCACTTAGATGAAAACACTATTTTTTCCAAGTGGATTGTAAAAGTATAAATTTTTATGTTATTAGAATTATTAATTTATTATGTATGGGTTTAATTTATAAAATTTAATGATGAGAAGAAACAAAAATGCCTTAACTATATATGATTCAATGAAGGTAAATCCAAGTTAATACCTTAAATCCTGGATTTAATGAGAGGGAATTAATTGAATGCATTGAATATCTTAAAATTACCTTTTCTTCAACTCATTTAATATTAATAACCAATTACCCTATTTCTCTCATTTTTTGTCAATAAATTTAAATATGGAGGGGTAAATTTCATCCTTAGAAAATTCCAAAAATATTATTTAGGCTATTCGTGCTTTTTAAAGTAGTATAGATTTGCATCTGGCAATATTAAACATGGGTAAAGGGGGTGATTTTACTTGGACAAATGGACATAAAGGCTTGGGTATAGTGTGTAAAAGGCTAGATAGATTCAAGGTTCAAAGTATTGGAAATGTCAAGTGTATCAGAAAGGCAATTTTAATAGACGTATTTGGATATGCCTTGAATACACATGTATATTGGAGAAAAATTAAGATAACATAGATACACATGAAAACACTATGAATACTTCAATAAATCATAAAAATACATCAATAACACTAAATATAAGACTTCAATTATATATATATATATATATATATATATATATATATATATATATATACATACATTAAATTAATATGTTTTAATGGTTTTATGAGGAAATGCATTGTAGTTAATTATAATTTCATTAAAAAACCTTTGTTTAACTATAATATATAAATTAATTTTTTAAGTTTTATGGGATGGGAAAAACCCAACTCCCCTATCCAACCATAAAACATGCATTGACACAACTTCTAAGTGAAAATATAATTAATAATAAATAAACATTATATAATATAGATCATCCATAGAATTATAATATATTTAATCATTGTGATCAAATGATAAAATACAATTAATTATTATTTATTTTTAATTCTAAAAATATAAAATATAAAATAATTATTAAAGAAAATTTTCAATTACTTTGTGGATATGATATATCATCCATAAATTATAATACATCCAATCGTCGTGATCAATTGATAAAATATAATTAATTATTAATTATTTTTAATTCTAGAAATAGAAAAATAAAAAAATTAAAGAAGAAATTTCAATTGTTCTATGGATCTGATAGATAAATCCATAGATATAAAACATATTAAGTCTTTATAGGCAGAAAAAAATTACAGTTTCAATTTTTTTTTGTTTATTTATATATTCCCCAAATATCTTCATGAAATTTCCATATATCTACTAATAACACAAAAAATGTGATTTTGAATGTAAGAAATGTAGATCAACATAGATTTAAACATTCAAAAATAATAAATCACAAGATACTATAAAAAAAATTAAAAAAACTTTCATATTTTTGCCATGTTTTTTCAAAATTTGAAGAAAAAAAAAGTAATGGTTCATGCTTGTTTCTTGCAATTTTTTGCATATCTGGCACTATAGGAATGAGGTTTGGAGGTTTAAAGTCATTCAGGAGTGAAAGAAGGCTTATTACAAGGGAAAGAATCTTTCTTTTCCCTTTTTTTTTCAATTTTTGGCCGTATTTTTTTTGTAGCGTATCGGTCGTTATGCCCCGATACACCCCTGATACGCCCTGATACGATGGAAAAAAGACGATACTATCAATTTTCCACCATATCTCGTATCAAACTTTTGAAGATACGATACTATTGATGCTCAGAATGGCCGAGGACAATAACGTAATTTCACCCCTAGACTTCGAAGGGCGGCCAAAGGCTTTGAGGACTCGGGTGAGAACCTGAGGCAGAGTCTCCGATGGTCAAGTTAGTATAGGGTGCGAAGGGAGAGTACCAGGATAGGATCCTGGTGGATAGTTCTATACTAGAGTCATGATAGCAGTTATTGCAATAGCTATTATGACTTTAGTTGTAGGTCTTGAGTTTTTTTGTAACCCCTTTACTTGAGTTTCCTGGAGGTAGGTGGAGATGAACGCCTGAGATGGGATTCGTACGAGGGCTTGCAGCGGGTTTGGAAGGGTCATGTGAGCACATCGCGGTTGGCTCCGTATGATGGGGACATGGTAACCCCTATTTAAGTGGATCTCGTTCCCTGATCTGGTGCTCGTGGGCTAGGCCTCCCAGCCTCAAATGCGTTGGGTTGGGTCACTCCACATCACTTTCCCCCCACTCCCAAGGCCGAAGAGGAAAATTTGGCTTTGGTTGATGGGAGTAATAATGGTAAGCGCCAGTGGGCCTGACAGCCGAGGCGTACCCTGTGATGGCGTCCTCTTTCGTGTCTATGCCTGGCTCATCCTTATGAGTTAGGCCGGGGCGACGAGTGGTTTACGACACTACTACTTCAGATGAGTGATTCGAGAGGCGCGCTTAGTGCGGATGTTCTGGTGCCATCATTTGGGTTGAGAACATGGGGGGCCGAAGGCTGTTTAGGCCAAGGACTTGTGGAGCCAAAGGCTGTTTAGGCCGAAGACCTATGAAGTTGAAGACCTTTGAAGCCCAAGGACCCATGCACATTTGCGTGGCTGGGTCGCATAGGCCAGTGGTCCATAGTGGGCGGGCATGTCGGTTCACCCAGAGTGTCATTTCGCCTTCTGAGGGTGAGCATTTAGGGATGTGGCGCAGTTGGATCACAGGTGTGGAGGCATTTTGCGTCCGTTGGATCAGGGACGATCCAAGCCGTTGCTAGCATGTCATTTCGCCTTTCGAGGTTGAGTGTCACATGGCGTGCCATGATTGGGTAGTGGAGGCGGTGGCTTCTTTGCCGTTGGATCTTGAGAAATCTAGGCCCTTCATTCCTCTTTAAATAGGGCCCTTAGTGGTAGCATTCCTGTCGTTTGCCTCTAAGCACCTTTGCCTTTGAGTGAAATCAGCTTCCAGACTCTCCAACCTTCAACACTTTACTCTCACTCATTCTTCCTCCACATTTCTTAGGTAACTTTAAACAATGTCTTTCTCAGATTCTAGAACTGAGTGCTATGAACTTCCGCATGAGTTAGAAGGGAGCTCTTCCCGTACCCCTTCTCCCCTTTCCCCCACGAGTCCTTATACTCTTGCCCCCTTTGGTAGGAGGTCATGGTGCTCCGGGGAAGGGTAGACCCTGGGGTTTGCCGAAGGCAGCCATCGAGGCGAGGACCCTCCCTATGAGAGTGCCGCTTCTGTGACACCGAGGGAGGCCGAAGGGACCTGCCCAGCCAAGGGGGAGGGAACCCTAGACCATGTTTCCGAGACGAGGGCTTCCAAAGTAGTAGTTGAGACTGATGTCCTCCGCATGGGTTTTGAGAACTCTCTGGATGGGGACCAGGTCAAAGTTCTGGCAAGGCAATACTTCATTCCCTCGTCCTATGGTATGAGGGTGCCCGAAGCAGACAGATGGCCGTGGACTCTTAAGGAGGGGGAGATCTGCGTCTACCAACATTTCCTCTAGTTTGGTCTTCGGTTTCTCCTTCATCCGCTGATTTCTGAATTGTTGATGGCGTATGGGATTACTCTCAGCCAGTTGGTGCCCAACACCGTTAGGACCATAGTGGCCATGCTGGTGGTGGCTCGGTTCAAGGGGGTGGAGCTGACGCTAGGGCTCTTTCTAGCGTTGTTTGTGCCAAGTAGGCATTCCTCTGAGAACGGCATGTACTACCTCCAACCCTGTAAGACCAAGACGATAGACAACACTTCTTCCGTACATAACTAGAAGGAAAAATTCTTCTTTCTGTCATGCCCCGAGGGGTTAGCCAGGCTACGGAGAAGAGTGTCCCCGTGCTCACGAGTGAGGAGAATGATGATCTCGCACAGTTGCTCGACCTGGGGATAGTTTGAGCCCAGCCCCTGGTGGAGGAGGAGGTCCCACTAGTTTTTGCGAGGCTCGACCTTGCTCCCCTAGGTAGGAGAGACCCTACAATCTTTTAACACATCCTTTTTCCCCATCCCTTTTTCTTCTCTTCTATTCTTCTCTTTTTTTTTGCTGCCTTACTGATGGCTTTACTTTGTTTGCAGAGGTGCCAATGGGTGCCCGCAAGTTTGTTCTAGAACGTGCTCATGCCATGCAAAAGGAACGGGCCAAGACCCTTCAGAGGCCTTCTGATGGTTAGAAGGAGAAGGTCGAGAAAGCCTCTACCGCTGCAAAGAGGGGGCCTTCCCGCTAGGTCCCTGCCAAGGGGATGAAGGCAGGGACCTCTTCAACAGTTCTACCAAAAGGAGCCACTTCATAGATCCCCGCGAAGGAGAAGGGGCCTGTTGAGGAGGGCTAGCCGGGGCACGAGGAGCAAGCGCTGCAACAATTGGTCGAGGTGCTAAGAGGACCTACTGACGAGGTCGAGGCAAGGAGGAAGAGACCGGTTGAGGGGGCCGTGGGGGGTCAACCGCAACATAAGGTGGCCCACACCAGGAGCTCTACCGGTGACAACTCAAGGGGGTCCCACACGGAGAGGATAGGGCCATTTTCTGCTTCCACGCTATTGGAGGAGCTCGCTTAGTGGTCTGATTAGATCTACCACCCTCAATGGGAGGTTCGCGAGGGGGACTCGATTTGCAATGTGGAAGTTGGCCCAATGCTGGTAAGCGGGTCCCTGCTGTCTTAGGATCGCTTCCAGATGTTGGGGATGGCCCCTAACAAGCTGTACGGTCAAGGGTTGCAGAGCTTGGTTGAGGTAACAGTCTGTTCCTCTTTGCTTTTGTTTTATTTTTTTTTCTTTCATTCTTTTTGCTGGGTACTGGTTGTTTTCTTGTTGCAGGTCTGCCTTCATTTTGTTGGTCTAAGGGATCAATTGAAGTTGACTCTGGCCAATATGGATAAGCTGGAGGCTGAGAAAGACAAGTTTCAACAAATTTTTACCAATGCCGTGGAAAAGCGCCTTGAGATGTATCGGTTCTTCGCTGACGAATAGAAGTTCCGCAAGGAGGCCAAGGAGAACTTGAAAAAGACGTAAGATCTTCTTGCCAAGGAGCAGATTGAGAGGGCTTGGGTCGAGAGCCTAGTCTCCAATGCCGAGCGGCACCTCCGTCAAGCTAAGGAGGACATCTTTGAGGCGAATAGGCGGGCGGCCGAGGCAGAGCGAAGGGTTGAGGAGGCAGCTAAGAAGGTTGCTGAGGCCAAGCAGAAGGCGGTTGGTGAGGAGAAGAGGGCCCAGGAAGCAAAGAAGCAAGCTAGTGAGCTGGCCGATATCGCTTCTGGGGCTTATTTGGACGGGATCAAGGACACCAAGAAGGCACTGCTGGCGGTGCTTCCGGACTTCGATGTTGAACCTCTGAAGGTGATTCCCAATACTCTCGAAGAGGCTGCCGACTCTACACTTCCTCCTCCAATTGGTGGTGAGCTTAAGCCAGGCTTCTTTCTTTTTTTTTTGTATGTATTTGGCATGAAGGGCCATGGAACAAATTTGTAAAGGCAAAGGAATTTTTTGTGCATATTGAAAATCAGAGGAATATTTTGATCTTTTGCTTTGACTATTGCACTTGTGTTTTGTTGTGTTATCTTTCCTTATATGTTTTTGCACTATTTTTTGCACTTATGCTTTTGTTGCCGAAGGGTCCTTGCCCACCAAAAAGCAAAAACACTGCGTGGGACAGGCATAGTTTTCTTCGGTTTACTTTGTTTCTACTTTTGCACGTCAGGATCATGGTGAAGGGGTGGCCGAGGTGAAGCCTCTGAGGTTGAGTCGGGGCTTGCCCGGCCTAACACCCTTTTAAGCATTCACTTAGGCAAGGCCAAAGAAGCCTGTGACAGGGAGAGGCAGAAGTGGGGCATGAAGCTTACTTGGCTCTCTTTCCTTTACTTAAGTAGATAGCAAGATGACCTGTCGATGTAGAGTGGGGCCGAGGCTGAGCTGGGGCTCGCCTGTCTCCTAATCTTCTAAGTGTTGGGTTTGGTAGGGCTGAAATGGCCTTCCGTATTAAGGGGTGGTCAAGATGGAGATGGGGCTCTTCTAGCTCCGTGCGACCTAAGTCAAGCAGGGGCTCACCTGGCTCCCGTATCCCGGCGTGTTAACCTTGACAAGGCCAAGGTGGCCTGCCATATTGGGGGGTGGCCGAGACAAAGCTAAGACTCATCTGACTCCATGGGGCTCCAGTAGATTTGAAGCTCCCCTGGCTCCCACATCCCCACACGTTTGTTTCAACGAGGTCGAGCGCAACACTCCGAGGAGGCTGGCTACTTTTGCTGGTAGTGCTAAGTGTGAAAGTTCAGGAGATTTTCCGCATGTGAGGCCTCGGTCGTCTTGGTGTGAGGCCTCGGCCATCCTGGTGTATTCTGACGCATTAATTTTTTAGCTAGGGTGTTCACTACTTAATCATCAAATCCTACCATCGGTCCAGCGAGGGAGTATGGTCCTCAAAGGAGACTATACACCCCTGTCGGTTGCGAGGCCGAAGAGTTGTAAGAACTTAGTAGGTACACGCACTTAGCATTGAGCCGAAGAGGAACTTTGCTTCATTCATTCTATAATTTCAAAAATGTGTTACAATCATTTGTAGTTCATTTGGAGGTTCTTCGAATTCCATGTCCGAGGTACAACTCTTCCATCTAGGTGTTCTAGGTGGAAAGTGTCAGGGCCGATGACTCTCTTGATTTTTTGTAGGGGCCTTCCTAGTTGGGACCTAACTTCCCTATTCCCGGTTCGGGGACCATGACTTTTCTGATGACAATGTCTCCCTCTTGATAGTGTTTTTCTTTCACCTTGGAGTTGTAGTAGCGGGACACTCGCTGCTGGTAAGCAAGTACCCTTATCTGTGCTTGCTCTCAGGCTACTTTCAACAAGTCTAAGTTTGCTCTGAGGCCTTCATCGTTCTCGGCTTCGTCATATGCTTCAACTTGGAGTGTCGATTGGCTGATCTCTACTGGGATTACTGCTTCTGTGTCGTAGGTTAAGCCGAATAGGGTTTCTCCCGTGGCTGTTCGAGGCGTAGTTCGGTAAGCCCAGAGTACACTATTCAGTTCTTCATCCCATAGGCCTTTAGCTCGGTCCAATATTGTCTTCAGTCCATCTAGTATTGTCCTATTGGTGACCTTGGCTAGGCCATTAGTTTGGGGATAGCCTGCCGAGGTGTACTATTGCCTAATGCCGAGAGAGGCACACCACTCTCAGAACTTGGCATTATCAAATTGCTTCCCATTGTCAATGACAAAATAAGTGGCAGATGACGTTTTTCCAAAAGAAGTTTTGGATGGCTCGTGCCATGATGGCGACCAAAGGCTCGTCTTCTACCCACTTGGTGAAGTAGTGTACTGCAACAACGAAGTACTTTCTGCCCCTCATGGCCAAAGGAAAGGGGCCAAGAGGTCCATGCCCCATTTGGTAAAGGGCCATAGGATGCTGAGGGCCGAGAGAGTGGTGGCCGACCTGTGGCATAAGTTGGCGTGCCTTTGGCTTGGGTCACACTTGTGCACTAAACTAGTTGCATCCTTGTGGAGGGTAGGTCAGAAGTAGCCCTGCCTTAGAGCTTTTTGGGTTAAGGCTCTCCCGCTGAGGTGGTTACCATAGATGTCTTCGTGAATTTCTTGTAACACGTAATTGCTCTCTTCCGGACAGAGGCATTGGAGGTAAGGCAAGGTGAAGGATCTTCGGTACATCTTTCCCTCCAGCAGGGTATAGTGGGTTGCTTGTTTTCTAAAGGTTTGTCCTCTATGGGGAGCACTTGGACTTCTTCGATTGAGGGCCAAAGTAGCTTCTTGATGTGCACGGTCTGGTCGAGGGATCCGCTTGAGGTACTTGCCAACTTGGAGAGAGGGACCCGTTGCAGGGAGAAGCGTTGGAAGTGGCAAGCTAAATCTTGAACTTTGGCGAGGTACTTGGACATGCTTTGTTCTCTGGCCTAGTACTTGTCGTTCACCTGATTCACCACTAGCTAAGAGTCGTTGAAGACATTGACATGTGAGGAGCTGAGGTCCCTAGCGAGCTGGAGACCAGCGACGAGGGCCTCGTACTCGGCTTTGTTGTTCGATGCTTGAAAGTCGAACCTTAGCGCATACTCCAGAACAATATCATCTGGGGTGAGGAGGATGAGGCTCGCTTCGCTTCCTTTAGCATTGGAGGAACCATCGACAAAGAGATTCCATCGAGGCTGAGCCTCATCGTCGACATGATCCCCCTCAATGTTTTCTGGGGGCTGGCAAAGGGCTCGACTAAAGGTGCACTCCACTATGAAATCTGTCAGGGTGCTTTGATTGCGGGCCTCAGCTGGTACTGGATGTCAAACTCTGATAGCTCAATGGCCCACTTCGTCAGGCATCCCGAGGTCTCAGGTTTGGCAAGGACGGCCTTGAGGGGCTGGTTCATCAGGACCACTACAGTGTGGGCCTGGAAATATGACAAGAGTTTCCTTGCTGAAATCACGAGGGCGAAAGCCAACTTTTCTATTTCAAGGTACATGGTCTCGGCGTCGCAAAGGACCTTGTTGGCATAGTGCACCAGTTTCTTAATGGCATGGAAGAAGGGTAGGCAGCGGTCGGCTGACTTTGACATGAAGCGAGTGAGGGCTACTATTCGCGTTAGACAGTTTTGTATGCCCTTAGCTTCAATCAAAATGGTGTACTTTATGAGTTTATTGTAAATGAATAAAAGTGCATATTTGATTCATGTTCCCTTGGTATGTTTCTGTGTAATACCCTTAAACTGGACACTTAATGAGACTCGTGTTAGTTTAGAATGTTTACAACCAATGGGTCGGTCTGGGGTGACCTATCCTAACAAGGTTGACACTGTGGTGCCACCAAGTCGATTGGGGTGGCTTGTCTTAGCTATCAGGGTGAGACCCTAGGCATAGATAGTGTAGGATTAATTGAATCTTTGAACTGGACCAGATTTCCAGTATTGCCCTGGACCTTGGAGATTGATGGGCAAAACTGGAAAGTTACACCCGACCCCTAGACTCGATTATGATACTGAACTAGGTGTCGGATTAGGCTGTCTTTGATATACCACTCAGTGAGATCCTTAGCGGGGATCAAAACCTGGGTATGTTGGGACAGTCTGAGAACTCATCTTAGTGGGTGATCATAGTGACAGGATCAGCCCCTTTGTCGGACAAAGATAATGATCGGGGATGCACTCTCACTGATGGAAACCAAGACTGCTGACAACCGATTTCAATCTTTGAGAGTTGTTTTGCAAAATATATTTTATATGTGATACAAAAGTATATATATTATGGTTTCGAAATAATTTGCAAAAGGTTTTAATTCCCGGGATCCATATAAGCAGAGAGTGCAACACTGTTCCTTGCAGCCGAGGGAGAGGTCCTCTCTTGTCGGGCAGTGTATGATCATTATGGGCTGAGATGTTAAGTGTAAGACCATTGAGGATCATACCTGATGGGCTAATCTTGCATCTGCCCACAGTCCCTAGGTGTTACAAGGTGGCTTGGCCCAGGGACCACTTAGGGTAAGTGTTGGGCCCATAGAGCCCATGAGATGGGTTTCAGGGGGTGCACTATCCATAACAGTGTATTCGGCCAGGCCTTGTAACAAAGGCTGGGCCAAACCCATGTGGTTGATGTGTAGATCAATGTTTGGGTCCCACACCATACAAGAAAGCCCAACTGGGCAGTAGTTTGGAAGGCTAAATGAATACATAACCTTAATGGGCCTTAAGCCCATTTCGAACTGGGCTGATTTGATCAGTCATTTAAAGGGGCGAATTCTGAGATGGATCAACTGATAGGATTGGGCCCATACCCTATCCACTTAGAGAGTCCAAGATCTAAATAAGATTTAGATATGAAAGCCTCCTAATTTGATTAGGAGATGGTTGATCTGATCTGCAAATAAGATAAGGGTTATCCCTTATCACTTAAAGGGACTTCTTATCCAAATATGATTTGGATTAGCAACTCCTAATGGGATTAGGAGCTGATCCATTTAAGATTATAAAAGGAGGAGGGGGTGGTAGCCTTTAGACATGCAATACACAACTCCTGTCTTTAGAGCTGAAATCACAAGAAGAGAGAATTCCTGCTCCCTGCGAATACTCTCTTGCCATTTCCTCCCTGCAGTCGCCGCCTCCAGTAGTTCGATCTCCTACTCTCTATAGGAGTAATCAAGATTTGACCTTGAGATCAATCTTTTGGAGAAAAGAATGATTGGAGCTATATTCACAAGCCATCCTGTTGATTCTTGCGAAGGGTCAAGTTCTTTGGAAGAACACTGCTGATTTTGCTCCATCCTGCACTACGCCATATTCAGTGGGAGCAGATTTTGAAATTCACCCCCTTATTCCACAATCTTTGGGTGTCCATGTGATGGATATCTTATCCCTTCAATTCGGTCGATGAGTTTTAGGGTCTCCTTCATCGTCTGTGGGGGTGCCATATCTAGTATGGCCTGTATCTTCACAGGATTAGCCTCAATGCCTTTCTGAGTGACGACGAAACTTAGGAATATGCCTGATGTAACGCTGAAGGCACACTTGCTGGGGTTGAGTTTCATGTTGTACTTCCGCAAGGTGTTGAAGGTCTCGGCTAGGTCTGAGACGTGGGTCTTGGCCTTTAGGCTCTTTACTACCATGTCATCCACATAGGCTTCGACATTCCTCCCTATCTGCTCTTTGAACTAGGGCTGTTCACGGGTCGGGTTGGGTCGGTTTACTGATGTTTTTCCAACCGACCCGACCTAGTCGGGTTACCTGTAATTGAAACTGAAACCGACCCTATGTTAAGCAAAATAGACCTTGTCGGTTTGAGTTGGTTTGGGTCAGTTTCGGCTCTACTTAGTGGTGACTTCGTTGTTGTTCAAGTGTTCATTTCTGGCTCTACATTCCCAAAGGAAACCAACATTTCCTTGATGTTTTGTGGCCCATCCATGGAGCCAGCTGTGGAGGGAGCAGAGTTTGAGAGTACTATTTGCCAACTGGTGTCCACTTACACTATAGATATGAGAGATATATAGTGTAACTAAGTAGGTTGTAACTAATAACTAGGAACTAACTACTAAGTTGGTTCGGGTGTGTGAAAACTGAAACTGAACCGAATCATCGGTTTATGATTTTTTATAACCCAAAACCGACCGGTGATGAATAAAACCCAGCCGACTCGGGTTGGGTCGATCCGGGTTGGGTCTTCTTATGAACAACCCTACTTTGAACACCTTGTTGACAAGGCACTGGTAGGTGGCCCCAGCATTTTTGAGGCCGAAGGGCATCACACGGTAGCAGTATGTGCCATGCTTGGTGATGAATGAGGTTTTCTCTTCATCATTTGGGTGCATCACTATCTAATTGTATCCGGAGAAGGCATCCATGAAGCTAAGCAGCTCATACCCTGCAGTGGCATCAATGAGGTCACCTATCATCGGCAAAGGAAAACTGTGCTTTAGGCAGTCTCGATTAAGGTCTATGAAATCAATATAGATCCGCCATTTCCCGTTAGCTTTCTTTACCATAACCATGTTTGACAACTATTTAGGGTAGTGTACCTCTTGGGTGAAGCCGGCGTCGAGTAGTTTTTTAACTTCCTCCTCAGGTCCTCGGTTAAGGTCTGTCCTTCTTTTGCCGAACTGGCCTAGATCTCGGGTCCACACTCAGCCTGTGTGTAATGACTAAAGGATCAATTTCGGGCATGTCAGTAGCGGACAAAGCAAAGACGTCGGCATTGAGGAGCCACTATCAACAAGGGTCCTTTTGGCTATGAAATTCGCAATAACGGCCGAAACCACCAATGCGTCTTCATGGGGGACTACTACCCCCTTCAGGTCCTCGTCCGTGAAGGAGAGGGGTTCTTGCTTCTGATTCTTGGGGGCCGGCCTCTGGATGTTTAGCTTCCTGGCGTAGGCTTTGCGAGCCAAAGCCGAGGCTCCACCCGAGGCCGTGCCTCCCACTATGACGTCGATGACGCCTCTGTTGCTGTTGCTGAGAGGACAAGGCGCCAGCCTCGCCTCCGACGTACTGTTGTTGGTGGCCTCGATGAATGAGGGACTTTATCTTGTTTTTGAGATCACAACATTCCTTGGTGTCGTGGGCGGTGCCTCAGTGGAACTTGTAGTATTTTTTAGGATTCCCCGACAGGGGTTCTTCTTCAACTTTTCAAGCCACTTCATAAATCTCTCCTACCTGATCTGCATCAAGATTTGCGTGAGGGTGGAGTTGAGTGGCGTATATGGATTATAAGCCAAGGATGGGGTCGAAGGCTTTCTGTTGTTGTTGTTGCTGTGGTCCCAATTCCTATTTTTCCTCTTCTTCTCGGGGGCTCCGTCCGGTGCTCCGCGCCCCTCTCATGGGCGTCCGTGGCCGAGGTCTCTTCAACCACAATATACTTTTGGGCCCTTTCTAGGAACTCCAGCTTCATCTTCGGTTGGCTTTTGGCCATGGAGCATTTGAGGGCAGAGCCGGGGAGGGGCCCGCTGATAGCGGCATGCATGGAGACCAAGGGGTCGAAGTCGTGGATTTCAAGTTCTTCTTTCTTGAAGCGGTCATTGTATGAACCTAGGCTTTCCCCCTCGCTTCTGCTTGATAGTCATCAGCGAGACGACACTCTTTTGAGGGGGCCAGCTATTGATGAAGTGCGTGAGGAACATGCTGAAAAATTGCTTCCACGAGTTGATAGACCGAGGTGGGAGGCTTGAGAACCATCGCTGAGCAGCTCCCATGAAGGTTGCCTGGAATGTTCGGCACATTAGGGCGTTGGAGTACCCATATAGGATCATGAGTGCCCTGAAGCTTTCCAAGTGGTCGTCCGGGTCAAAGTTCCTGTCGTACATCTCCAAGGTTGGAGCCTTGAAGTTCGGGAGTAGAGGCTCGACGGTGATATCAAGGGAGAAGGCATCCATTCTCCCATGGCAGGAGTTTTGTCCTGTCGAGGTGTCAATTCGACCCTCTTTCACCTGTTTGAGCTCGGTTTTAACAGCTTTGAGTACGATGAACATGGGGTCGGGCATGGCCTATGTGCCATCCAGTCTTCACGAACACGGTGGTGCTCGGCACGGACTCCAGTGTGCTTGGAGTTGAGACCACGTGCTTAACGTTTAGCGTGGCGATCGTTAAAATTGTCCCAGAGGTCTGAGACGTGAGGGGAAGAGGCTCGACATGACCCTCGGCCTAGGAATGGGCATTGGGGCGATCACAGCGCCCGCCTTCATCCCTTGGATTAGCCCTTCGGCGTCAGTGATTCTGCTCGGAGGGCTGATGGCTATCCTTCGATCCCTCCGGATCCTCCTCCCTTCGGTTGGGAGGTCTAGTGTTGTCCTCCCTTTGGCTGGAATGTTTAAGGGTGCTGGAGCGTGGGTCAGCCGGGCGACTGCTGCCAAACTCTGAGGGCTCGGCCCGCTCCGTGTGGCCGAGGCTAGGGGCCAACTGAGTGGTGAACTTGCGCCGGTCCAGCTATGTTGACTCCTCGACGGGGCGGTCACCTTGGGGGCAACCTCCTGCCTGGGGGAATTTCTGCTCGACTTGTTGTGTCAAATATTCTAGGCGGGTTGAGCACGACTTGGAACTGTTCACTGGTGACAAGATTTTGCGTATTTCTCATTCTCCGTACCATGCCGATTGGTCAGAGCATGGGGACTTGTTAACTTACTATAGTTCTTTCGAGAAATGTATCAGTCTCGTTCCCACAGACGACGCCAATTGTTGATGCTCGGAATGACCGAGGACAACAAAGTAATTTTACCCCTGGACTCCGAAGGGTGGCCGAAGGCTTTGAGGACTCGGAGAGGTTGTTGCTGAGGCCGATGTGTGTAGGCCGAGGCGGGGTGGACTCTAAGTATGGTAGAAGCCAAGGGTAGATAACCGAAGTGCTGCAAGGCAGAAACTCGTGAGAGGCCTCGGGTGAGAACCCGAGGTAGAGTCTCCGATGGTCAAATTAGTACAGGGTACGAAGGGAGAGTACCAGGACAGGATCCTGGTGGATAGTTCTAGACTAGAGTCACGATGACCGAAGTGTTGTAGGTCTTGAGTTTTTTTGTAACCCCTTTTCCTAGAGGGGGGTACCCATATTTATACTTGAGCTGCCTGGAGTTAGGTGGAGATGAATGCTTGATATGGGAGTTGTACGAGGGCCTGCAGTGGGTTTGGCAGGGTCATGTGAGCACATCGCGGTTGGCTCCGTACGATGGAAACAGGGTAACCCTTGCTATAGTGGATCTTGTTCCCTGATTTGGCGCTTGTGGGCTGGGCCTCCCAACCTCAAATAGGCTGGGTTGGATCACCCTACATCAGCTATGATACGCCCCATATCAAGCGTATCGATCGTATCGAAATTTGAAACCTTATATAGAATTTTACTGTTATAGAGATGAGAGATGTTAAAGGTATGATGAGGCATCATGGAATTTGATCATAAATTGGTAAGGCTGGTTATAAAAGGATTGTCTGAAAATTATTAAGGAGGCATGGGAAGCCAATTTTTTTGGATATGCTAGTTTTAGAATAGGTGCTAAATGGAACTTAATAAAATACCAATTAAGGAGACGAAGAAGAGAAAGTTTTGGAGAAATTGAATCCATATTGAATTGGGTTAATGAGAAACTGCTAGAATTAGAATAAGCCTCAGAGTTGGGAAGACCATATTTTGATTCGGGACCTGGAAAAATTTCAAGAAAAACGAGTTCTTCAATAAGAGCTAAATTGGAGACAAAAAAATCTATACAGTATTTGGTTAAAGAAGGGGATCACAACACCAAAATTTTATTAAAGATGAGAATGGGAAGTGGTTTGTTGATCATAGTGAAATAGCTAGGGTTTTGTTAATTTTTTTGAGGAATAATTTTAATGTTGAAGAGATTCAGAGTTCGTCAATATTTCCAACCTCTTTGATCCAATAACTACAGACTTAGATATAATGAAACCTTGAATGCCTTGCCTTCTTTGGAAGAGGTTAAGGATGTAGTGATATGTTTGGGATCTTTGAAATCCATTGGTCCAAATGATATTTTTATTTTGGGAATTCATGGATAATGATATTTTTATTACCCTTATCCCTAAAGTAAAGAATCCCAGCTTGGTTAGTCACTTCAAGCCCATAAGCCATTGTAATGGTGTATTGTATAAAATTGTAACTTAATTGTTAGCAAACAAATTAAAAGCCTTTTTACAAAAATGTTTCTCCCCTTTTAAAGGTGCTTATGTTCAAGGTTGCCAATTATAGGATAATATTATAATTGCCCTAGAAGTAAACATCACATGATAGGGGGTTTAATTGTGATTAAAATGGATGTAACAAAGGCTTATAACTCATTAGAATGGGATTACCTAATGTGGGTTTTGAAGTCCTTATTAGTGCCAAATGATTTGTTCTTGCATGTGATCATTTTCCTTTTTAGTTCTAATAAAGGGGACTCCTAAGGGCCATTTTGAAATTTCAAGAGGTATTAGACAAGGCGATCCTATTTTCCCTTTTATCTCTTATGTTGGTTATAGAAGGATTTTCTAGATTCCTGTTACTAATTCTTTCTATGAGCCCATAGCTTTTAGCAAGGTGGCTTGAGCTGTAATGGTCATGCCTATTTGGGATGAATTTGCCAAGAGGGGGACCAGCATGACTGGCCAACATAATTTTTCATTTTTTTAGAAATAATTAAAAAATAAGAACATAGACAATAAAATTTTAAAATTTTATTTTATATGAATTTTAATGTATACAATTGTTTATAGATGAAATAATAAAATGAAATTGAAAAAAGTTACGAAATGAAATAGTGTAATAAAATTGAAAATAAAAACTTATACATAGTGAAATCCCTAAGCCCGACATGGCCCAGGGTTTCAGGTCGTGCCTAGGCACCAAGGTTTTAAAAACTGGACTAAATACAGAATCATTTTGGCCACTAGTTCCCGAGTCGAACGATACGACCATTCAGTTCTAACGGATGGCCTGTTTTGATTTAAAAAATAACAAATTAAAAAAATAATTAAAATAAAAAACGGTTAAAATTGTTGTCTGGGTCAAAGGGTTAACAATTCAATCGCCCAGGCTAACGGTCAAAATTGTCGGACCATCCGGTTCGATCTGTTTTCAAAACCATGCCTGGCACAACCCAGGTACTATATAGCACACGGGCACGGGCTGTGCCTGCCTCCTTGGCATGGCTCGAGTCATGCCTAAGACCGTGTGCTGTTCAGGCTTTGTGTTTTGGGTTTGTTTGGTTGATGGAGATTCATTTGATGGGATATAAACTGGACATGTAGCAGCCTGGGGCCCCATAATTTGCCACTAGTTATCTATTCACTGGATCATGACAATAAACTGGACAGCATGGTCTGATGATTTTAGTTATCTGGTTTATGGGTGATTATTGATTATGTGCCTTCATTGTGAGAAAACCCTTTTCTGTTTCAGGTTGAATCTTGCCCAAATAAACGTAATGATGGCATTGATAATACAATGAATCCTCACATCCTCAGCTGAGAAATTTGAATGCTCAAAGGGAGATGGAGAAAAATGTTTTGTATTCAACATAATTAACTAAACGAATTAATCGTCTAT
The DNA here is from genome assembly GCF_056320005.1 of Nelumbo lutea. Lineage (NCBI taxonomy): Eukaryota > Viridiplantae > Streptophyta > Magnoliopsida > Proteales > Nelumbonaceae > Nelumbo > Nelumbo lutea. Next base: position 143,851,014 of record NC_142684.1, read on the forward strand.
TACAATATATTAACACTATTAGCACCTTTATTTTAAGGTAACCAGGAGCTAAACTAAAAAATTAAAAAAAAAAAAAAGAAAATTATATACAAGATAATATATCTATACTATATTATATAGTAATAATAGCCACGCCAATATTCCTCTCTTTCTCCCATTCCTTCTACTCTAAGACCCCTTTAGTTCACGAGAATAGGGGTTTGGAATCGATTATCAGAATGGGTTATTCTGATTTCAACTATTTGGTTGAGTGGTGTTAGAATCTCATTCTCATTCCTACTGGAATGGTTTCCCCATCTGAAGAAATGGTCATTCCCTGTTCTTTCCTTTTTCTCGGAAATGAAATTCCATTCTTACTTATTCCAATTTTCATTCCTGTCTGAACCAAACAGACTATGGGAATAAACGATTCTAATTCCAATTCCAAAGATATTCAATTCTGATTCTGATTCTAATTCCAGATGCAAACCAAACCAAACGGACCCTAATATTTCGTTGAGTGCTCTCTCCTTTCTCCCTTCCTAGCGTTCTCCCAATGTCACATCAGCAATCCTCCCTCTCCAAAATCTTCATTCCTATTTTTACATATATTTAAATTTCTTATTTTTTTTTTAATTCTACACAATTGAATATTTTCGTTTCAAACCCCAACAAACAACTTAAAATTCGAAACAAGCACGATTCTATGGGTCTGCTACACTGAGATTGTAAGTCGTCATACCACTCTTTCCTTCTTTTCTCTTTGTACTTTCACTCTGTTCTCTTTTACCTTATAAATCGTTTTGGACATTCTTGACTCACAGCAGTTGGAGATTCATTGTCGACATTCTAGATTCAGAGCAACTTCATCGTCTACATTCATAAACTGAACTTAATTGGCAGATTTAGAGAACAGGGGCAAAGCATCCAGGTATGCTTTTCCGACATCAAAAACCCACCAAAAAAACCCAAAAATCTGTTCTATGCAGTGTCAATATTTTTAAGAGGATCTCTTTTTGGTTAATGGCGGCATACGTCAAATGGGTCGTTTTGGTTTTTCCGACCAACCGAAAAACAAAAAATGTTTAAAACCTAGAAACAGGGGAGCACTTGCACGTTTAAAACCAAAGACGTTTTTTCTGCACTCAGCCCTATACGTTTAAAACCAAATGGATTTGTTGTAGTGTAAATAATTGCTTCTTGGCAACAAATGGGCCGTTTTGGTTTTTACTGCATTCAAACACCAACTAAGATCTGTTGTTGTTTCGCTACTGTGGTCGCTAAGTCGAGTGACGACTGTATCGCAAAACGGGTCAAGATGATGATTGTCTTGGGTCGGATTCTGGATAAGTGGATATTCCAACCCAGATCCGTGCGTCTTGCGTATTATTAAATAGGGTTTAGGGTCAAAAAGAGAGGAAGCATTCAACCACCAAACTCCATGCGTCTTGCGTCAAGAAGAGAGGAAGCATTTTTGCTTTGACTCCACGGTAACATGAAAGTGTGCTCAAGCATGAGCATGGTGGTACAAGATTCACACTTGTGTTTATATGGTGCCATACAGACCACATGTGGCAAAGAAATCATACAAATTATGGACAGCTTGCCATATCGACTGCCATGACCCCGATGCTTCAATCCATGAATACATCCAGAGATTTCTATCTATATCTAGTCTCAAAAATCGAAAACACACCGACAGAAGAATCATTATGATCTCCAAACAGAGACCACACTGGTTTGGATCTTCTGTCAAGAAGTTGCAGGGCTTCATCAGAGGTGAGGGTGGCTTAAATAGCTGAAACAGGACTCCAACCTGTTTAGTAATTGACATTGCTTTCCAATTTCAGTTTCCACTCACCTGAAACATCCATGGGGAGATTGTAGTAACTTGACACCAATTTCTGTTGACAGATCGTAGTGTTTGACCAAAATATAGATTATGGCCTTAAAATATTTGTTCCCTTGAACCTTGTCTCCTCAATGACAAACTTTTTGGCTTCAATATTCAGACCTTCTCCAAGTTTCAGATGTCATGGTTGCTACGCTCATGGATCATCTACCGATGTCTCTAATTCTAGCAGTAGATGTACAGAACTCACATATGAACTAGAATAAAATTTTGCCCAATATTCTTCATACTGCATTGCAGTTTACATCCTTTGGTCTATATTACACCCTTCCATTTGATCATTGCACATGTAGGAAATATGTTGCTAAGTAGATGATTGGAAACAGATTCGATAGAAGCAGATACAATCAAGATAAAACTGCAGGCTGGAAGGTTATCTCACCTTAATCCTTTAAAAATTTCTTGTGAGATCAAATGCGTTAAGTCATCAAATATGAGCTTGATATTGTTTGTAAACATCAAATTTAAGTGAATGTAATAGGTTCTCTCTCTCTCTATATATATATATATATATGTGTGTGTGAAATAAGAAAATATCTCATCGCATTACTCTTTTATTTGATTTACATATTATCTCATCGCATTCTACTCCTCTTTTGATACCATTTTACATGGTATCAGAGCCAAGAAAGTCCTAATCTATGAATCTTCCTCTTTTTCGTTGATCCTACTCTACATCAACATTCCAATACTCTGTCAATGACAACGGTAAAGGCAAATTCAAGCTCGTTGCGCATAAACAATTCACTGACATCAGGTTGGATGCGATGAGTTCACCATACTATCTCCATCCGTCCGACAATCCAAGACTGATTCTTATGTCGAATCCACTTATTGGAGATAACTTCCACACCTATAAGCATGCGATAAAGATTGCACTCCGTGCAAAGAACAAATATAAGTTTGTTGATGGTTCTTTACCACAAATCGTCGTTGTCTTCGCTGGAAGAAGAGATTTAGAGTAAATGTAAATCCGTGGTCGCCTCATGGATTCTTAATTCACTAATGTCACCTTCATTGAATCTACGGCATAAATATAGTGTGAACTTGAAGAACGATTTGGCCAAGGTGACATCCCACGTATCTATCAACTTGAACAGGATCTTGCGTTACTCTGACAAGATCTCTCTGTTGTTGCATATTTTACTCGTCTGAAAATTCTTCCTTGCTGATCGAGAACGAAGAAAGATCCATCAATTCCTCATGGGACTCCGAGATCCTTTCAACATGATTTTTTTACAGATTCTTGGATCTGATCCTATGCCACCACTGAATTAATTCTATGCATTGATTATACAGGAAGAACGTCATCAACTAATTGTCTCCTTGCGGAGTCCATCCAATCTTGATGCCACGACTCTCCACATTGCCTCCAAACCACCTAGTTGTCCGTCGGGTCGGAACAAACCCTACTGTGATCATTGTAAACGTCTAGGCCACACAAGAGATAAGTGTTATGAGTTCATTGGGTATCCCCCTGGTTGGACCCATCGAACTACTGGTTCTAACAAAAATACATGTCCTCCAACTAGATCTGATAAGGCAATTTCCTACAATGTGAATGTTGAATCTGATAAACCAAATCAAGATTCCCCTGTTATTGGACTCTCGCTGCAGCAGTATAATCAACGAATTTTTCTTCTCAGCAAAGACTCGACAGAGACTTCATCTAATCTCTCCGATAAGACCATCCCTGTTGAATGGATTCTTGATGTGATGCATCTGATCACATTATATCAAATATATCCCTATTTTCTTACTACTCCCTAATGTCTAATCCAAAATTAGTACATCAACCCAATGGTGCTACTGTTTTTGTCTCACACCATGGCATAGTTTCACTGACTCTTGGTTTCTCTATTAGTGGTGTCTGCTTTCACTTGTAATCTTCTTTCAGTTAACAAACTAACTCAACAATCTCGGTGTGTTGTATCTTTCTTTGCCACTCACTGTGTCATATAGGACCATGTTTTGAAGACCACGATTGGAACGGGTGAACTTCAAGACGACCTCTATCGCATCTATTTCTCTTCTCCCATATCCGCTCATCTCACCAGTTCCACATCATCATATGAATTGTGGAATAAGCGCCTTGGTCATGCCTCTAGATCTCGCTTATCCTTACTCCACAAGATTTCCCTCTCACCACTTGATGCGTGTTGTGATGCTTGTCAATGCGCCAAGTAGACATGGGCTCCATTTCCAATCAGCTATATTAGTAGTACTTACTTCTCCATTCCAGTTGTTATATTGTGATATATGGGGCGGTTACAAAACCCCTTTGCATACCAATGCACATTTTTTTTCACTATAGTAGATGATTTTACTAGATGTACATGGACATTTCTAATGAAACATAAATATGAGGTTTTCGATTTCCTCATCAATTTCTATATAATGGTTAAGACACAATACAAGTGTTCAATTCAACAGATTCGGTCTAACAATGGCCTTGAATACGTATATAGGCCCTTACAAAGCTTCTTTCAACAAAAGGGTATTATCCACCAGCAGTCGTGTGTATGCCACAACAAAATAGCGTTGCCGAACGCAAGCACCGACACTTATTGGAGGTTGCACGTGCTCTTCGTCTTCAAGCAAATCTCCCAGTTTCCTTTTGGGGTGAATGTCTTCTTACTGCAACCTATCTTATCAACATTATGCCCACGCCAAAGTTGGGTGGCAAGTCCCCATATGAGAAGCTTCATCTTTGCCCACCCAATTGTAACCATCTCCAAGTATTTGGGTGCCTCTATTATGCACAAATACAGCCAATTTCTCATGACAAATTTGCAGCCCGTTCTACACGGTGCGTGTACATTGGTTATCCATATGGTTAGAAAGGGTATAGGGTGTTCAGCCTAGACACCAAACAGATATTCACTTCTTGGGACATGTCCTTTTATGAAACTGAGTTCCCATTTGCAACTGTTTCAACCACCAGTCCCACTAAAACTATCATTCCATTGGCCCAACCAGATGATGGGTGTGGTCTTATTCCATGCTATAAATGAGCCTCTTAATGAGTCTCATGGTCAAAATAGTGTTGCTTCTTATGACAATTATAATCGTGCGGCTACAAGTCCCATAATCAGTCCCACTGCAAATAGCGAACCCAGCCTTGAACCACCAAATGACCCTAATTCTATTCATGATACTTCACACTAACCTGAAACTATTACTTCTTGTCCCACTCTCTCTCGCCAGCTTCCATCTCACTTACATGATTTTGTATGTGATCTTCCCACCTCCCTTACAAATCACTGTGCTTCACTTGCTACCACTCCTCACCATCCCTCTGAGCCCACAACTTACTCTCAATCTGCCCAATTTTCCCATTGGCAAACTACTATGATCGATGAACTTGCGGCTCTAGTTCGTAACAATACATGGACGGGATGATTTCACGCAAGTTCTTGTTGCTATTGGTTTCACACAATCATCAACCGGCTATTCTTTGTTCACTTTTCAACAACCCAACTCATATGTTGTTGTCCTTGTATATGTTGATGATTTAATCATTACGGGAGATGATCTAGCCCATATTGCTTCTCTTAAGGCCTACATCAATGATTACTTCAAGACAAAAGATCTTAGGCCCTTACAGTACTTCTTGGGGGTTGAGGTATGCCGAAATGATGATGGCATATTTATGCATTAGCACAAATACATTCTTGATATCCTCATTGAAACGGGCATGCTTGAATGCAAACCTTGTCCAACCCCTATGCAGCAGCAAAAACATTTCACTGATGCTTCTAGCCCACCTATTTCTGATCTTGCCCATTATAGGTGCTTGGTGAGACGATTGGTCTATATCACTACTACCAGGCTTGAGTTAAGCTTTGCAGTCTACTCCCTTAGTCAATTCATGCAAGATCCCCGTCAAGAACATCTTGATATTGTGCTTTGGGTAGTTCGTTACCTTCAAGCTACACCCACACAAGGATTACTTTTACCAGCCAAGAATGATCTACAACTCCAAGGTTTTTGTGACTCCAATTGGGCCAACTGCCCCCTTACTAGAAGATCAACCACATGCTACATCACCTTCCTTGGGGATTCACCTCTTTCATGAAAAACCAAGAAGCGACATATTGTTTCAGTTCTTCTGCAGAGGCCAAGTGTCGTGCTATGGCAATTGTCACCTCCGAACTCTTATGGCTTAAAAGGATTCTTGTTGATCTTACGATCACCATTTGTAGACCCATGAAGCTTCATTATGACAGTAAGGCTGCCATCCACATTGCCACCAATCCTACTTTTCAAGAACGTACAAAACACATAGACATTGATTGTCATTTTGTACGTGAATACATCCAAAAACAGGTGATCCAAACAATACACATCTCTAGCACCATTCAGCCAGCTAACATACTTACAAAAGGTGCAATCCATTTTCAGCAGCTGCTATCCAAGTTGGGCATTGCTTCCCATGTCCAACTTGAAGGGGGGTGTTAGGCCAAGGCACGTAATAGTAAGGCGGTTGTAACAAACACATGGCCAACTTGTTAGGCCCACTTGTCCACTTGATCCAAGTCAGTTAGAACCTGTATGTGTGTGTGTGTGTGTGTGTGTGTGTCAAATAATAAAATATCTCATCGCATTACTCTCTCATTCGATACCATTTACGTATTATCCCATCACATTCTTCTCCTCTTTCAATACCATTTTACAAAGATAAATAGAAACTTAATGTTTTCTCTCTTCTCTTCTCGAAGACCTAAACTTAATATTAACACGAACGATGTCAATGTAGGAAAGGAAGATGAGAGTGTTTCCTTCCTTGGAGTCACTCATGTTCCAATGTGGTAGAATGGGACAGTTGGCTTGACAGATTAGACTCCAAATACCACCATTCTCATCCTTGAGCATACTTTCTATTACAATGAAGTTTATGGTGGCTGAATGTTTCCTCCTATTCTTGAATTGATGGAGTTTCAGGGTGGGAGATTGATAGAGGAGAAAGTTCAGTTTCTTTTAGGATTATTTTTGTCAAATTCTATGTAAAATAAAAGTGTAAAATGAGTATTTTGAAAAAATAGTGCATCAGTGGAACGTTTTTTGTCTAGGTCAGTGATGAAAGGGAGGTTTGTGTTGAATTTTCCAAAAGTTCAGGGGGGAGGTTTGTGTTTAAGTGAAACTTGAGGGGAGATATTTTTTATTGTTAGAAACCTCAGGGGAGGTTTTTATATTTTACCATATTTAATAATTTTCGGAATATTAATAATTGTTCAATAATTTCAACCATTTATTTCTGAAAATTAGTCTCATTTAATACTTACTGTTAATTTCTTGTTTTTAATTATTAGTCATTGAAAACTATCAGAAATTGGTGTAATTATTGTTATTTACTATTTAATTTTTATTGTAATTTACTGTTATTTTCCGATTTTTAATCATTAATTGTTGAAAAATATCAAATTTTAATGTTATTTAATGTTTAATTTTTTTATTGTAATTTACTGTTATTTTCTGATTTTTACTCAATAATTATTGAAAATTATCAGAAATTAGGGTAAATTATAAAAAAAGTGTCATTTAATATTTAATTTTTATTGTAATTTAGTTATTTTTTATTTTTAAAAATTAACTGTTGAAAATTACAAAAAATAGTGTATATTGTTTTTAATATTTATTTTCGATTATAAATTACTGTTATTTTCTTATTTTTATTGAAAATTATCAGCAATTAGTGGAAAAGTTATTGTTATGCAATTTTGGTATTTTGTAATTATTTATAATTTATTAATTTACAGTAAAATGTTTAATATTTTTTCAATTAATTATTGGTAATTTACATTGGTTTTTGGTAATTATTAAATTGGAAAATTATTGGGGAGTTTTAATTATATATATAAGTACTATAACTATTCAGAAAATTAATCTATTTTTTATGTTTTTGGTAATTTAATTTGGTGAAAGTTAATTTTAATTTGGAGGATGATCCTCTTGGGGTTGAATAACCCATGGGCTTTATGAGTTTTAAACCTTATACTTTGACCTCTGAGAAAAAAAATCCCCTGACACCTTTCAAATTATCAATTGATAAAATTAATCAACTTTTAATTGTTCTAAAACTACCCTTCCCCCTTGAGCATGAATGTTGAGAATGTCTAACTGCATGTGAGATGGCAAAATTGGGCTACACCAAGGGGTTTGACAAAATCCTCAGCTTTTCTTGTACAGTGTGGCTGTCAATTTCCATGTATTTGGTACATTAATGAAACGGATTAAGATCTATTAGGCATTTTAGGTAAACAAAATGAGTGAGCACCTAATAGCTGTGTGACACTTGTCTCGGTTAATATGCCTCTCATTCAGATGTTTTTGCTCCATTAAATAGTAATTATTCTTTATCTTATTATCTTTGTTAAAATAATTAAAATAAAAATGCAAAAAAAAAAAAAGAAAAACCTAAACGTGTTGGGACTTATTGGATTCTCTCCAACCTTCTGCTATTTAGGGTTCTCCCAACTCTGACCTTCAGCCGCTGTAACCAAGTTCTCTCCAACTTCAACCTTCAACCACAAAATTCCAACTCCAACCTTCAAAAGTTCTCTTTCTTTCAATAAAGCAAAGAAAAAGAATCTCTAGAGAGGAATGTTGTAGGCCTCTCAACTTTTTGGTTCAGAATCTTCATTTCAATTACAAACAGTGGATGAGGAAGAAGATGGCTAGGAAAAGTTGTGGTATGAGAGAACTCAGTTCAGCTGTTGAAGGGCGGTATCAGAGAGAGAGAATCCTAAACAGAAGAAGACCGGAGAGAATCTAATGAATTCCAACTCCCAACACGTTTTGGTTTTCCTTTTTTTGTTTTTTAATTTTAATTATTTTGATAAAAATAATAACATAACAGCCTGTCTAACGGAGAAAAATGTGTAATGCTGCTTGATTGTTACACGCTGATGATGAGATTATTGGAGTTCTCCAGAAAAATCATTGTGTTCTCCAGTCAACAACCCAAGAGGGTGATGAATTGGGATGATCATCGGTTTATAAGAACATAATTCTGTGTCTCTTATCTTCTATCAAATCGAATATAGCCTAATTGTTTATGATGTTACAGCAATACCTGGCATAGCTAAGATATTCGTTGATGCAACTAGCAGCGTTCTGAGTTTATCCCTACTATTTAGCCTAATGATACATGGTATTCCTATTGTTTAGCAATTGTGCGGTACTTTTGAGTTTTTTTTTGACAATTGTCATGTGGTTATATCTGAAAAAAAAAAAAGATGATTTTACGTTTTTATCCTTCCGTTAATTCTCACACTCTTCCGATCTGCCATTGCTGTGAAACCTTTCCCGGCCTTTTCGTCTGCGTCTTCTCTCACTATCACCTGTAATCCACATAGGTGTATCCGCCCCCCCTGAATGGACAACAAATAAAGGATTTCTCGGATCAACCCCCGGTTCCCCTTCACACGGTCAAGCCAGAGATGAACGAGCTAATGTAAAAGCCATGTCCGGGTTCTCTCACTTTGTTCTGCCATCGCCGCTACGAGTTGCAGCGGTGGATTTCGTACTTCTCTCTCCACCACTTACTGGTCAAACACCACCACCACTGCCAATTAGAGAGGATTAGAGAGATTTTCGCCTCGTATTCAAGGCCTTGTACCTAAAACACCACCGCCTGGTATTACTGAAATGGGCGAAAATCTCTTGTCCGATTTCCCCCAATTGAACGATCATCGCATATGGGGTTACGACACAGAGAAGACCAATGTCATCACCAGCGATTCTCAGCCATGTTCAACGTCATGAGTTGCAATCGATTCGCAGGGTCCACCAACGATTCTCAGCTTGCTCAATGTCACGAGTTACAGTCATAGCGGTGGAAGCAGGGTCCACAAGGGTTGATCGTATTTTGGGGTTTCCGGAGCCAATAAAGGGAATAAATGCGATCGGGGAGGAAGCTCCAAAAATCACTACAAAAGACATGATAGGGGAACCCCTTCACCAACGCCCTCGCCGGAAAACGGTTCCTCGCCAGAATCAGGAAGGGTGCACACTGTGACGTCTCTAGGAACAATCTGTAATGGGGTATCGGTGAACAACGGGACCGGGCTTCTTCAGTGCTGCAAGACGCATTGCCGCAATGCTCTTAGAAACCGGAACCACCGTGGGCGGTGCGGGACAAGTGTGGATTTGCAGAGCTCTGCTGCCATGGGAGCTGCACCAATGTAGCCTACAACAACTGCGGCAAGTGCGGTAACAAGTGCCATTCATTCTCTCTCTCTCTCCGTCCCTTTCATTCTCTCTCTCCCTCTCGCCCCTGTTTCATCACCGCCGCTGCTGCATGGCCTCACCAGCCGATTCCCCTCACTGAGCGAGTCAGTCAGCAAACCCCGTTTATATGCTGCATGGGTTCTGCTTTGCTTTCTGTAGGTTTGCGTTGGATTAGGCATCGAAGAGACAATCGGTGGAAACCGGCAGCAACAACCCTGTCATCGGAGACAGGATTCTTATTGCAGAGTGGTTCACTATTGTTGTCGCCGGGGAGATGGATGGTGAAGAAGAAGGGAGAGGGACGAAGGGTAAAATTGGATTTTGAAAAAAAAATATTCATTACGTGATCTTATGTGTATGAATTTCGATGAAACATTTACGGATGTTGACGGCAAGGTAAAGCTACTCAATTATCAGAAAACAGTAGGGATACTTTAAGAGATTTATCTTTTTTTTTTCTGCTCAATTATAATCCATTAACAGGTTAAACTAGAATAACAGATGAAACCCTATTCCAGCTGCACAACGAACAACCCTTGAGCCAAGAGAATCAAAACTTGCTAAGCATGAACTGGGCCACAGATATCTGCACATGCTTCGGCCGAAGATTTTTGGTTGGACCAAGATCACGCCCTAACCAATCCCAACTCTTCATAGACCTTAAAGGTTATGTTAGATTTGAGGAAAAAAGTAGGGAAAGAAAGAAAAAGGTAAGAAAATCTTTTATAAATGTATAAATTTTCTTACCATTCCCTTTCTTTTCCTACACTTTCCTTCAAACCAAACATAGTCTAATTGATACAGGGCCATCTAATAATGTCCTGCCCAACAAGCTTTCAAGTTTCACCATTTCCAGTTCACAAAGCTCATACCCCTATTCATTGCCCATGCACATCTTCCGTCTAACACAGACAGAGTCAGAGAGAGAGGGGACGCCGAGTCACCGACGAATAGAACCACAGATTCGTAGACAGACATAATCCTTCGTCAATGGGTTTTATTTTACCAGCAAGAACAAACAAAATCAGAATGAATTAACAACGAGAATGGCTTGCCTGCACCGCGCCTTGGCCTGCTCGAGCCTCTCCTTCAGCGTTTCTTCCTTGACCGCTGCCTTGACCATGGCCAAATCCATCTCCATCAGCCTCAGAACTCTAAATAATTCCGTGATCATTCTGTCCTCCACCTCTCCTTCCTCTCTCAACACCTCCGCTTCTTCTCGCGCTCTCTCCGCTACAATTTCTCCGGTCTTCGCCAGAAGCTCCGTCGACCCATACTCTCTCTCCATCAGACCCTCCAACTTCTCCAGGAAATCGGCAATCACGTATCCTTTCGGCTTCTCCAACTGAATCTCCTTCGTCCTTTTCCATCCGATCTCAAAATTCGGCGGCTCCGGCTTAACCAAACCCTCTCTAGACTTCCTGTCTCGAATTATCACAGATTTTCTCCGCTTCTCTACTGCAAAACGGTTTGCTTCGCTTTCATTCTCGGAATCTGAGTTTGGATTCGGGATATCGGTCTGAGGCAACGAACTCGAACTCGAAGTGCAGTTGATGGAGATGGAAAGGTGTTTTTGGCGGGAGAAGCGATGGATATGTAACTCCCGTAGACCTGCAATTGAGGAGGTATTAGGGACTTGATTTGTATGAAGATGAGGAAGTGGGAATTTGAGAGAAGTAGGAGTAGAAGCCATTACTGACTCAGTAGTATTCACTCGTCAGCAGAGCAGGTCTGCTGTTCTGAATCTTATGATAAGGCTAAGGTTTGTGGGATTTTTATTTTTTATGTAGGTTACTGATAATCTAGAAAAAAAAAAAGAAATATCATTGAGAATATATAGAAGAGAGGTACAAGATATTTGTGCAGATTAGCATTCACCACCGTTAGATCTGTTGGCTATCTTTGCTTGCAGCTTGATCTATTAGTCAGATTTCGCCGTTTCCTGATCACGGGATGGGCCACCCATTGGCATTGAACAGTATTGACTTTAATGATCATTTTCTCTTAAAAAGTGTATATTTATTTTAAATGCGAGTTTACTAAAATACTCTTCTAAGTTATAAATAAATACTTATCCACTTCGCTTCAATCCAATTCACGTAATTATGAGAAGGAAATAGCAATTCATGAATTGGATCTCATTGTGATACGGTAAACTATTGAGATTAGAAGCATGTGAAGGTTTTCTATGTCCATCCCTGCAATTTCTTGAGAAAATTTTTGTGACAATTTGCTCAATTTGAAAAGAATACAAATACAAATATGTAATTGGTGATATCCGGAATCAGTGATTTTTGAAAAATCATAAAAAATTTTTGGTTGGCAACTTGGAATCATTTATGCCATGTAATTTGATTTTTGAAAAATCGACTTTGAGTCTGTTTGGTAATGATTTTCAAGGACCGATTATTTTTGTATTTCAGTGCCACGTCATTTTCAAAAAATCAGAATCAGTTAAAAAACAGAAAATCACCAAAAAAATGATCCCTGAAAAGGGCTGATTTCAATAATTGATTTTTGGCTGAATTCCTAGAAATTGACATAATTGACCTTCAAAGTTGTATTAAAACATGTTTTAGTTAAATCTGGAATTAAGATATTTTGATTTGTTGCTTGATGTTGCTTTATAAGCTGGGATTGGGAAACAACGGGATACAGTTTTCCCTTGCAGTATATAGCCTTTCACGAGAGTCTTCGTGGTTGATGATACACGAAAAAAATCACAAATGATTGAAGGAGTCTGGAATGGTGAAAGAAGTACTTGTTTATATTTATACGTTAGACAATTTCTAGATTTCTTTGAAATCAAAACCTCCCAACAAGCGTATGAGTATGACCTCCCAACGGTTGATTGTATTTGTAAGGAATATAAAGCCCAGAGGAATATAAGTGAGAGCCCAAGCCCAGTGCCTGAATCACTGCATTTGTATTGGGGATCCATTAATAGATAACCAGCAGATACAAGAATGCTCCACTTCAACCAACAAGGTACGGGCCATGCATTACCAATCAAACTTCAGTTGGTGCGGTATAACACCTGAAGCTGTGCAGTGGTTAGTGATGTGATATCGTTTCAGTGTTGCCTTAACGAGTGAGCATACAAGGATTTCTTGTAGTTGTAGGCAAATCTGATGCATGCCTTTTCTATCCTCCATGAACAAGAATTTAGACTACTTCAAGGGCAATTACCCCCATGAACAATAAAACTTCCCTTGACATTACTCTGCCTTTAATACATCAAAATTCTAAGTTACTCGACTATATAATAGACCAGATAACAGACTTCAATTATCAATAAACACATATCATTCAAGAAGCATTTGCTAGCTAAGATGTACGCAACACTATACAACATGAGGAAGCATGTGCCATTCCCTCGTGCAGGCTAGGGAAAAAGTGTAGTTATTGATGGCTGCAATACAAGTCTATCAGACAAACTGCAATAGAAGTCGGTGATTGGGTGTATTGTTTTGCAATCTTTTTTTTCTTTTCCTGTAACCTTATTCTATACGGAATACTTCTCATGTTCTTTTTGCCAACTGGAAAAATAGAGCAGGTAGGGCTGGGGTTTGAGTTGGAGTGTAAGCCGGTACTAAGCCCTCAAGTATAGGCATTGTGGGCAATAAAAAATACCTACGCACATTTATCTTGGAGTCGAAACTCAACTGCAAGGAAAACAATCAATTCAGAATTGAGTATCTTACTGCAACTGGAAAAAAGAGTATACTATTCTATTTCTGGTTGGCACATATATGATTATGTTATAAAAGAATACAGATTTTGAGTACTATATTTCCCAAACAATGTACCAATGAAAATATAAATAAAAAATTTAGCTCATTAAATCAATAACTTCTTTAAACTCAATGAAAACACACGAGTCCAAAATAGTAAAGTAAAAGAAAGCAATTACTGCAGAACGTCCCTGAGACAAACAAATATGATGAAGCCTATTACATTTTCCCTCTACTCGGTCTAAATAATACATACGATGTTTTTAAGAGCAAAACTTTTCAATGGACCACATTAACCTCTCTTTATTTGTCTGTTTCTTCCATCCTCTGAACATGTATTTATATTTATACTATATATATATATATATATATATATATACAAAAGAATGGCCAAATATATGTAGTTGGAAAATTTTATTCCCAGCCACATCCAGCGGAGGGGAAAATAAAAGCTTATAAAAGTTGAGTCCGCAATTTTGTCAACAGATTCTGCATATTTTCGAGCTTCTGACTTAGTTGCTTAATATCCACAAGATGTTGTTGTATAGAAGATTCTGGACTACAAAATTCAGCAACAAGGGCCGAGCACTTAGCTTGAGAGTCCAGAATTGCTGCCTCAAGTGAAACCACAGTTGATTCCAAGCTCTGGCTTGGGCTCTCACTAATCATTTTTGGTGTTGGTGTGAACCCAATGCTGTAAGCACTACTTCGACGGCTGAGCTTCTCTGGGGTGAAAATCTTGTCCAAGCTCTCACCTCCTGCAAGTTGTTGCATTGTGAACTCTGAAACAATCCAAGTAAACTGAAGAACAGAATAAAACTTGAAGAGAAAACGCTGCAATGGAAGTCCGTCCTCAAGATACTGATCCCAGAAAATGTTGCCAACCATCTAATCAGTCTGGATTTTTTTTTTTTTTTTTGAGGGGTGGGGGAGGATTGTTGTTAGCTAGTAAGTCTGGATTCCAGATATATTCCCTAAAAGACATAGAGAATGAAGATCACGTATTGCTTACTCTAGATTCTTTCGGCTTATATTCCAACTGCATCTCAGATATATTCCCTAAAAGAACTGGGATTTTTCTACTAAATAAAACTAATGCAACAATAGAAAAGGTATATAAAAGATTGTATCAAATACCAAGGTTGCTTAGTTGATCTATTGCTGCCTGACCAATAGATGCTTCAAGCTTGAGTAAGCGAAGAATTCCAGCAGCTATTCGACCCATAGAATCAACTTCAGACTTGCACAGAAGAGCAAGATGTTGCAGTTCCTCTTTGGTTGCAACAGCCTCAATCTGCAAAGCATCACTCCCCAGAGTTGAAAAAGATCAATTATTGTATATTTATTAAGAAACAAATGAGCAAGAATAGAATACTTCAAAATTTGGATAGCATTACCGGTTGTTTAACAGAGAATTTCAAATTTTCCACAACCCACTTGGCCATTTCGCTTTCCTCAACATCCTCAGAAATCACAATTCTTACTTCAAGATTAACCCCTCCTGAGTACCCCCCTGTTCCTTTGGCTCCTCTTGATGAAACACTGGCGTGGGGTTTCAATGCTTGCAAGCCATCCACACCAACCTGGAAGTCCCACAATTAAGATAATAAATATAAGATGAAGCAAGTTACAAAACAGATAATCAGGAGAGATTACTAGGATTTACTGAAAGCTACTATAAGTATTAAAGAATCAGGGACCCAAACTAGGTGCATAATTCAAAAAATTACTTTCTGCAAAAAGAAAAATTGAAGCATGGTATAACCAGACATGTTATACAGCTATACTGCATACTAGTGTTCATTAACACTTGAGACCAAAAACTATGAAATGAATGTAAAAAAGGCCATTACCCAATGATGATCCCTGTTATCTGGGATCTTGGGCAGGGCAGACTGGATATAAACCAAACCTTAGGATTTCTGTGCAAACCTACAGCACTCAGACTTGAACCATCCTCACACTAGTCAGCCCAGTATTCTAAAATCACACCATGCAATGGTCCCTTATTAAAAGAATAACTGATTTATAAATAATCAAGGCTGAAAATTCAAACTGAAAAAAATGCTTACTGTGATAAATTCTATGGGATATTTCTGCTTCCTATTTAATTTTCCTGTGCCATTACCAACATGTTTTGGATTACTTTTTGCCTTCACTTGCAGACTCTGGAAAGTGGTGTGCCAACACCTCTCTTCCCTTCCAGCATCATTGTCATTGTAAAGCCACCAGCTTTCTGCCATCTCCTGGGCTCCCTCAAGAACAAATAGCCAGTCTTTCAATTCCATTGATACATCCACATCATCTGGCATTCCCAATTCCAGGAGAATACCATTTTCCCCAACTTCAGAACTTCCACCTGCAATCATGAAGAACAGTTAAGAAATGGAACTTCTGTAACATCATACTGCAATCAAATAACAAAATGAATAAATAAAAAGTAGTATATGGGAAAATTTGTCTGTGTGACACAAATGTAATAAAAAAAATTGGAAAGGTAATACAAATAATGGAAAGTGCATAAAACTACTTGTGCAATACAGTGAAACAGACATATTTGATGATTTCGTTAGGCTAAGTTTGGAAGGAGTACAAATGAAAATATGTAAAGTGCAAATACATACAAAATAATACAAAATACAAGGTTTTGCACTCTACATATTTGTATTTGTACTCTTTCCAAACTGAGCCTTAGGCTGAGTTTGGAAGGAGTACAAAATGCAAGGTTTTGCACTCTACATTTTTGTATTATTTTGTATGTATTTGCATTGAACATATTTGTATTGGTACTCCTTCCAAACTGAGCCTTATGAATAATATCAAAAGTACATTGATCCATACTCTCTTCCTTATCATCCCCAATAAGTGATGATGCTCTAAGCAGCTTTGACAATGGTCCAGCAGATAAATTCTTCAACCCTTTTGAAAGCCCCTCACTAGGACCACCATCTGGTCCAAATATACCAAAACGATGCAACAGAGCTTCAGCATAAGTCATTCCACCACCAAGGCGAACACCAGAGACCTTTGCAAGTACAGTTGAAGTGTGACACTCTGAGTCTTGTGCATTATATGGAATCACATGCACCATGCTTATCTCTAAAAATGGAAGTGTTGGAGAAATGCCATTTGGCTGATGCTTTCTACTGTTCTCAATCCAAAAGACAGCTCTCATCTGTGGATACCCATTTCCAGCAACCAGAAGTTCATGTCCGAGAGGAGTCACCATTGCACCATTTTCACGTGCCAGGTTTCCCTCTGCGTCTACACAGTCCACCCGAACACTTTCCCAACGAATATTTGATGACACTGCAATTGCACCACCTAGGGTCCGATGTGTAACTTTAATAAACAGATCTTCTCCAACAAATTGGACCAAGGGCATCCCTTGAATATCCAAAGAAGAAGGTTCTAGAAATCTAAGCTGGAGGTCCTTCACTTCTAAACTCACAGCTGTATCACCAGGAACCTTTTCAATTAACCTTCCTCCAATGGATTCCTTTCTACTACTCTTCTGTCTATTAATTTTTCCAACGTTTGCTATCTTTTCACTGACTCTACCAAAGTAGGCATATAGATCCAAAACAAAGAACAGCTGTTCAACTGAAGTGTTGGATATGTATTGTTGACAAGCTACTCCAATTCTGACGACACCTCCAGGGGGGGGAACAGTAATAAGTGGACTCCCATCAGCTGTGACCATAGCTGCCTCAATACAGGCATCATGTAGTTCAACGCATCTCCACAAACCATCAGACCAGTCAATAAAACTTCGATTTTCTGTTAAGCCACTGCAAGTTTCAAGAGATAGACTGAGATGTGAAGCTCGAGTCGTCCACTTCTTCTGGCTGGCATCAATTGGTTGATCATCCCAGAGACAGAAGCAAGCAGGATCCTTTTCCAAGTTCAGTAGCCTTAGTTTCAACGATGGTGATTCCGAGAAAAACATGTTCTCAATATGAAGCCTTGCTCCAGAAAATGCATTCTGAAAAGTATCGCCACCATTGACAATGCAACTATCTGACTTCCCAGCATCCAGAGGAATAGTGATATCTAATTCTTTGAGAGTGAATACAAGTGAATTAACAGAGAAATCTGGTAAAATAGCACCAGGATTGACCACAATACCATCGGCTAAGAAGGAAGAAATCCTCAAACATGATTCCTCCTGAAGATTAATCTGAAGAAAACAAAATTAAAAAATAAAAAAAAAGGAAATAAAAGAGATGGTAATGTGCCAGTTGAAACTACAGGTTGAAATTGTAGTTCTATATACCATAAGTGGCTTGCAGTCAATGACTGTTTGTGAAGCAAAAGATGGAGGAGCTGGTGAGGGTTTGATCTGAAGAGAATGGAGGCAAATCTGGGGAATACTTTCATTTAATTGCCACTGTTCTCCGAGAGGATAGATTGGAGGACAAAAATTCAATCCTGCTCCAACAAATCAGGGTAACAAATCAAGTAATCAACTATGATGTATGTGAACCTACACAATATCAGCATTGATGGCATGGATAATGAATCATAGGCATTATAAAAAACTAAATAACTCATTCAAGACATACCAAATTCTGGAACATGCAGAAGATCTTTTGTAACAGCCTGCATTGATGGCTGCACTAAGGTACATGGAGGATGTGAGAAGGTGTCCCTGCATTCCAAACATCATCTCACAAATGAAACTCTTTCTCATGATAACATAAAACAGTAAATTAGTTTTGTCCCATTACTTCAAGCTAGTAAATTAGTTTCTCAATATTCAGAACAAGGATAATATATCCTACTGAGCCATCCAGAACACCAAACCCAATTTGCACAGAGCTCTGTCCACTTTAGAGCCAATAACTAATGCCTAACTAATTATTGATAATACCAGGGAGTAGCAGAAAAAGCATTTCAAGAAAAAACTGCCAGGAAGAATATGCACTAGAATTTCATTCCTAGAAAATTCAACTGAAATGGAACTAGATGTTTTCAGGCTAAAACCATGGATATACAAAAAAGAAACATATGTACCTTAGAAACAGTCCACCAATCATTACCCGAGACAAGTTTTTTGTATTTTTTCCATCTGATACACTCGCCTAACAACAATGACCAAGCATGAAAGGTCAAAACACATAAGAAAATAATGAGAAATACCAATGGATTCAAAGAAAGTGCAGAATAACAAAGCAAAATCATAAAGACTGACTGAACATGGAAGTCTAAAAAACATAAACCAGAAAAGCCCATGAAGTGTATCCAATCTCTGTATCACTCAGGATATAGATCATAAACATTTTTCTTTTGCAACAAAAGACGCACTAAAATGATCTGTTAGTACATTGGCCCAGTCCATGGCACAGATTTTATTTTTTTTTTTGTATTTTGCTCAACAGAAACATCTTATGGTGTGTGTTTATGTATGAGATTGTCTACATTCTGTGTCTTTAGTTCAACAATTGGGAAAGTTTGATGGACCATGGATCCTACCCGGGAAAAGAAGAGTGATTGCATCAGAAGCTCGAGCTGAAACTCTGCAAAGTAATTCAATTTCATTAGCTTTTATTTCTTTGCAATTGCATTTACATAAGGATTTAAAGAAATTAGGAAATTAAGGTTTTACTTCTTTCTGTGATGAAAGACAGGGTATAATTAATTTGGCTCAAAAATTTAACTGCACCATTGCAGAATAAACAAGCTGGAGGTATAAAGGAGTACAAAATATAAAACGACATAATTTCATTTTCCATTTGACTATTTCTAATAAATATCTGTACATCTAAAACCCAGCTTGCTACTAGAACAAAGAAACATGAAAATGACTCAGTCAATAAGATAAAACAACCTAAAAATTGTCCTTTTAGAGAACTATAACCTTCAGGAAAAATATCAGAGACTGGTCACAACAATTTCTAGAAAAGATAACTGACCAGCATCTTTTATGCATAAAAATATATGGTCTACAATAATAGAAACAAGGGATCGTCCTGCTGCCTCTGTACACCGCTGCAAGCAATGAATATACCCTGTTAAAAAGGAACCTAGCTCATTGTGCTTTCTGGCAAAACAGAATACATTCTTTCTAAAAAATCTTAAAATAGCAACAACAAGAACAGACACCTCTTGAGCGTATGGGTCCACATCTCTATTCAGGCATACATACAAACCCGTCAAAAAGCGCAGAAGAGCACGTAAACCTGCTCAAACCATGGCATTTTTACTCCCCTGTTTTGTTGTTGATATCACTTACAAATACACAACAGTTGCAATGAAAAAATAGATTACTTTTGCTTACCCGGTTCACTTAAGGCAGGACAAACAGCTTCTGTAATATGAAATTGAACCTCAAGCCCTAATGGATTATTTAACTCTGTCCTTTGAATTGTTATCTGATCATAATTAAACAATTAAGAAAGAATCAGCAATGGTAAATCCATAAAACTCCAGGCCATGTTATTTAGTAATTGCACAAGATGATGATGCCCAAAATGAAATTTAATCATCAAATATGCATTACATAAGCCTGTCCAGATATTCCTTCAAGAAAACGTTCACCACCAAAGAAAACCCGCTTTGCACCATCATCATCACGCTTATTTGCTCCATTATTAGAACATGTTATATGAGCATCAGCAAACATATCAGGATGAGGTAAGAGGTCAACAGATAACGATTCCCATTCAAGTTTCTGGTGGCACAAAAAATAATAGCTTTATCAGATGTTACCATATATAAGAACAATATGACTTTTATTCATTAAAAAGGAAAGGGGAAAAACTCACTAGTGCACATAGCAGCATATAGATAGATAAAAGGAAATAGCTTTATGAAAGCTTGAATTGGTAGTGAGTAGTGACACAAAGAATCACATCAAAAAGAAGTCTGCAAACTTACTTTAAACACATATATATATTTCTTATTATTGGAAAAGTCCCTTGCTTCTTTAAGATTCACAACCTGTTAACAGGGGGGAATTCAAATAAATTGTGATTCTTGTAAATGCATTGAAAAGAAAAGTATCCTACTAGCAAACACATCCAAGTAAATACCTGCCAATTCTCATTTGTTGTATACAGCAAAAGGTTCCGTATTGTGATAGATGCTAGAGGTGATGCCCTGGTCACAAAGGAAGAACAAAAGATTTCACAAGATTATAATCAAGAAAAGGCCTATTCTGTGGTTGGGGGCCTCCATCACACCCTGTAAATTTCTATATGCATACCAAAGTTCATATCAATTAATTCTTTGACAAATGAAAACTTTATGGGCATTTTTTTGGCACAAAGTGACTGCTTTCAGACACAAACCCACATTCTAACACTTGAAAGCTCAAGATTTTACCATTACACCAAGCAACGTCCCCTTCAAAGTGCAACATATTCCACTTAAAATATATCTAACAAAATATTCCATATATGATGTGTATTACCAAAAACAGAATCCAAAATTATTAATTTATTATTTTTCCAAAAAAACATGAGGCTAATTCCATTAACTTCCACAATTTCATTGAAACAAATTACAGTCAGCAAAAATCAAACAATTTATTACATGCTCAATTCGATTGACAATGCCATTGATTGATGAAAAGAAATTCAACGCCATATGAAGAAGTTTATAAAATGAATTCAGTGCATGATCAATGATGGAAACCCACATGGTCGGTGTTTACAAGTCGTGCAATTGCAACCATAAATCCACATGATGGAAAAGAAACAATCAATAAATAACAGCATATTGAATCCCCATTTCATTGGTAGGTAGTAACAAGATATTACCATGTTGCTCTTCCTTGGGAACGAACACCGCCACGAGTTTCAAGCAAAAGGTTAACAGTACCCACTTTTAAGGTCATTCCATCTGCAATCTATACATATGGAAAGTCAATGGTTGTCATTCAGAAATAAAATGTAATAAGATGGAGAAAGATAACAGCTTAACCTTCTGCAGAAACAAGATTAGAGCAATGAAGATATTTGATGCTAATAGTGAGAAGTAGCATGGGGCTGGTCGAAAGTTTCAAAAGAACAGTGGAGCAAAAGCACCTACCTTGGGAGGTCAGGAAAGGTTTGTACCTCATTTTTTAATGGAATATAGAGCCTTAGAGCAAAATGAAGGATATCGGACCTTAGTTACAGTAAGACAGATAACTATAATAATGATGAATGTGTTTCTTACTAACACTCATGAAAAAATAACTACTCTCCTGATCGAAAATATATCAATCTGCCTTCTTTTTTACCCTTTTTCTGAAGAATGAGAAGATTACAGAAATTTTGTGAATGGGAAAGCAAATTGAAAATAATTATCTGGTCTTCTCAACAATTCTACTGCATCTCCCATTAGATAAAACCAAGAGTACCAATTCCAATGGATATCTTAAAATTGTCTGAATCCAATGCAATACAAATGTGCTAATGTAGTCTTGGAAAATATACGAGTATCATCAAATTTGCTGACTGTCTATCTGATGTAGGATTCTGCAGCTACAGTAGGAATTTTTGTATTGGTAGATATTATAGGAATTTGCCAAGGCAACTTCCGGTAATTGCTCACACTAACCATTACTGGTTGACATTGTAAATGCCTCCCATGTGAACAATCCAGTGCATTCTGAAGGAAATTAGCAATTCAGGAATGGAAAATCTTACACATGTCACCAAGAAAATTCCCTACTATTATTATTGAGTAGTCAAGCAAATTCTCATGAACAAATGAGATTAATTACCATTGGATAAGTTCATAACCGTTCCCTTGTGACATGGAATACATTTGAGGATGTATTGTGTAATTATTATGTTAGTTTATTTGATATTTTACCCAGAAAGAATCCAATTTTGTCTATACCAAAACAGGTGACTAGAAGGTATTCCTTCACTGGAGGTATATAACTATATATTCAGAAGTTCAAAACTAACACTTAAGTGGAAAGTCCCAAGCAGAGATAGTCCCACCTTATCCGCAAATCCATAACCACTGCCCTTCCCAGAGTTGCTGGATGTTTGGGTACTGCAGGAAAGCACAAGGGGAAGTAAGAGAAGTTCCTAAGTACTTGAATTAATGTGCTGAATGGTGATATAATCACGAGCAAAATTCAAAGTAAGAGTGAAATGGCGATGCCTGGTTGAGCTCCTTCCGATGTTCGAATCCGAATTCTCCTCCAGTACCAGATCGAGTCTATCAATTTGAACAGAAATTGGCTCCGTCTGTACATTGCTAACCGACGGAAGCTGAATAACACATCGAAAGAAGCTCGTTTAGAAACAAGAGAAACATCACAAACAGATCAAATGAACTAACTGATATTAAACAAACTGCAAGCTTAGACCAACCTTTATCTCCAGCTTCCCAATTCTCGCAGTCGTAACATTCAATGCCGGGGGCAACCCAACACTAGCATGTAGAGCATCTCCATTTATATCTAATATTTCAAAAATCAAATAAGAGAATCATTGATTGATCTTTTCTTCAAAAAAAAAAAAAAAAAAATCAAACAAAAGAATCATCGATTGATCTTTCTTTTTCTTATTTTTCAAATCGAAATCAAATGTAAAATAGATACTGAAATTTAATCACTTGAATTTTTCTACCTAAATTGGAGAGCTGAACGGTTCGCCCATGCAATTTAAACTGGTCTCTGGAGAAAGATTTCAACCAGTACTTGAGCGTGTACTCTAAAGCTCGAGCGAGTATCGACTCCATCTCCGGCGCATGGAAAATCCAGTACCAGTGACCAAATTTGACAGCTTTAGTGAAAATCCAGAACCATTTCCTCCAGATCTATAAACAAGGAGTGATTCCTCTGTTGCAGAACACGAAGCCCTACTCGAGAACAGCAAAGGAGGAGGAAGACAACGGTGTCAGGGAAAAACCAGAAACCGGGAACAGAGAGGTTGCTTCAACTTCAAGATGCCGGTTTCGATGATAGAGAAGAGGAGACCATCCCTTTTGCATGGTTACCGGCATTTTTCAGGTAGGAGCTGTGAGGAAGAGAATCTGAGAAACTCATTTTCATTTTTACTCATAGCCATTAGCCCACAGGGAGGACACTTACTACTCGGTTGCAGAGTTGGCACGCGTGTATGTCATCGCGGTAGCGTAAACCGCACGTGTGTGGAAGGTAACCCGTAACCCGTAACCGACCGTGTGGTGTGGATCGTGCGAGACAAGCGTTACGCATTGGATCTCGGTCTTTGTCAGAATTCGGCGATACGAACAATCGAATATAGGTGGTTTTGTTTGTCTCGGAGTCGGACTGGACTCTCGATGGGGTGTTTTGGTGGGAACCGAAAAAAGAGCATGAATGGCGTTGCTTTTATTCCCCTAAATTGACTCTCCATGTGTAACACTAATTGGATGGCTTTAACCGCATTCACCGACCACTTCCCAGTTCCAGCTTATTGGTGGGACCCCTCCCAGCTGCCTTTGCTTCACATCACAGGTTCTTCTTTGTCTGATTGTTCTGTGGGCTGCTACACTACATACATGGGATATGGGAATTGAGAGCCTCAGAATTACTGCTCTTAACGGGAGATGGTTTTTTATTCGGGTCAAATAGAGAGGGAAACCCGGCACATGAAAATGGTGTAATTCTGACTCCTCTCCACTCCAGTACTCCTCCATAGTTTTTATACCTCACCTATGCCAAAATTTCTTTGTGGTGCGAATTTCATTTGCACTGGTATGAATGAACAGGACTGCAAATGGACAAGTGTAGTAAATTTTGTTCACCTTATGTTTCAAATTTGGCTTTGATTTGTTTGTTTGCAAAAATAGCAAGTAAAATGATGTGCTCCCACTTTGTGATAACGGCAATGGAGATTTGAAGAAGGTTATTTTTTTGGGAGAAGGAGCTTAAGAATCAAATTGATGCGATCTCAACTTTATATAAGAAAAAATCAGTGTCCAATAACAATTATGAGAGATGTTCTCAATGCACGCTGAGATATATATGTAAGATGCCTGTTGTGGGGTGCGGTTTCTGACATTCTAACCTAAGCCGCACATACTCATAATAGTTGTATTTGGTAAAAATCCAGAGAAAGTTAATATTTGTGTTTCCTTACAGCAAAAAAAAAAAGTGTCTCCAACACAACTGTAATATAAAACAATTCCTGGTGCTCGATCATCGTGGCTCAGTTAATGTAACTCGTCCCAAATGCACAAGCCATCCAAACGGATAGAAAGTGATGCTAATTTTTGAGTATAAACAAGACAAAGTATAAATTTTATATCTGGTAAGAATACAAATCATAGATACAAATAAAAGAATGCAAGACTTAACCCGTGAACCGGGTGCAAAATTATTACCACATGAAATTTTCCATGTCCAATTAGCAAACCCTATGCACAGAATTCGCAATGAACTGGAATAGCCACCTGTTAACGTATCCTTGGTTGGTGTGAACATTAGATTCAACTCCCAACTTACTCCGTCATAGTTAAGGTGAATTGGATATGAATTGGCAAAAGATGGTCAAATTTTTATTTCTTGTGCCAAAGACAATTCCCCCTCGCTCATGATGTTGACAAGAGGAAGAATAGAGAAAAAGGTACGTTTTCTTCTTTTTTTTTTCTTTTCTTTTCTTTTTTTCCCTTATTCTTTTAAAAATTAAAAAGAAACTTTATTATTAACTAGAAAAAATATAAAGTTTAAGCATCTCAAGAATCTACAACCCCGGCAACCTGTATGTGGGCACATGGTAAGCTTATTGAGGATCATAAAGCTTTTTGCTCTTGGAATCTTAAATTTTATTTGACAACATAGTAGGTAATTAACGGTGTAAAGGGCAGTCTTTGGATTCACATCTCAGAGTAGTTACATCTACAGAGAGAATTTGGAGGCAAACAGCAGCAAGTTTAGTATTTATGTCAGCAGTTTTTCTCTCTTTGTTATATCAATCCTGTTTTGTCATTGCATTTTGTTGGATCAATTTTTTTAATGGCAGTGTGAATGCTCTTTGTGACTAAACACCTCAATCTACTGATTACATTCAAAAATTTTTAGGTATCAATAAATGGGAACAAATCCAGGTAAGATTAGATCCAATCCAATTATAACACGGGTTTGATTAATAATGGCCTTATGTAAGCCCATAAACCCTAATGCAGATCAAAAAGTTGCATCCCATTTCTTATTATTAATAGTAATTCATTTGACTTATGCATACATGGACATTGATTAAGATTCAAATTGATGGCTATATAATTTAATTTTATGATGGGGAATCCTCTTTTAAAGAACATAGCAATGTTTTAAAAAATGATTCGGAATCGGAACCGCTCTGGCCATTGGTTTCTGGGTTGATGGTTTGAATGGATGATTCATTCTAACAAAAAAAAAGAAATAATTAAAATAAAAAAATGGCCAAAACTATTGAACGAGTCAATAGTTTGACCACTCAGGTTAATGGATCTGTTCGGGTCATGGCTGAGTTGGTCTTAGGAGACACGTGGCCACCTAGTCATCACCCGGCCACGTCGGCTTAGCTCGGCCATGTCGGCTTAGCTCGGCCATGTCGGCATAGCTTGGCCGAGCCACGCTATTATTGTGGCCCTCCATCCTACCCTTTTAGCCACATCAGCCATACGTCACACGGATGAACACAACTACAGATAAAGAGGAGTAAGGAAGACAACTCCGCTAGGGAATGGGACTATCCTGAATACCTTGGCGGCTAACCTCATCCTGATAATACTAAAAGCCCAATCCGACCAGGACACGGATCTTCGACTATAAAAAGGTACTCCATGCTCAAGGTAAGGGAGTCCAACTTTTGACACTGGTACTGCTTCTTAGCTAAGACTAGCACCCTTATAGCTCGGCCCGACCATCTACAACCTCCTACTAACTTGAGCGTCGGAGCACTTACTCGGGGATACTCAAGCCTCTGACTTCTCCCTTCTTGATCACAAATCTTGTAGCGTGGCCTCATCCTTGTAACTCGGCCCCGCCCTGTCAACAAGGACTATCTGGTTGCTCTCATCGGTTCATGCACCACATCGGATTGAGCAGCATCAGATTGGCGTCGTCTATTGGAAACACACAAAGAGCCTTTCCCGAAAATCCTTCCTTTCTCACCGTGCAACCAAGAAATCAATCAAGATGCCTAAGAACAAGCCCGAATGATCAACAGGTCGATACCCGTCTTAGGAGTCTCAGCACCGCAACCCTCCGAATCAAGAAATTCCACTGTCCCTAGCCACGATTGATCCTGAGTAGTTCTGAGCAATGCGAGAGAAGGTCGACAAGATCTTCAAAATAATGTAGAACCCAGGATCTATAGAACCGCCCGATAAGATCGTCCCCCCTTATGCCCCGATGCATACGAAGGATGATCCTCACCTCGAGGACTCCAAAGAGCACTGAGCGGACAAGGGTGTAGCGTGATCCAACCAACAAAATCAAGACACCACAAGAAGGTCAGCCCCCTCTGTCCGCTCTCACAATAGGATGCACCAGACGACATAGATCCCTACCAAAGAAAGGCTCAATAGACGAACGCCACCCTACGTGGTCTCCATTACTGAGTCCAGCTCCGTGAAAGATTGCACCACGCACCCCAAGAAGGAAGGGGCAATGCACACCGTGGTCCCAGACCATAGGAATAACGAAATTCGGAAACTCCAATAGTGCTTGGAAGAGCTAGAGCGTTGTTGGACAGTTTTGTATGCCCTTATTTTCAATCAGAATGATGTACATTATGAGTTTATTGTAAATGAATAACAGTGCATATTTGATTCATGTTCCCTTGGTATGTTTCTGTGTAATACCCTTAAATTGGACACTTAATGAGACTCGTGTTAGTTTAGAATGTTCACAGCCAGTGGGTCAGTCTGGGGAGACCTATCCTAATAAGGCTGACACTGATGTACCACCAAGTCGGTTGGGGTGGCCAGTCTCAGCTGCCAGGGTGAGACCCTAGGCACATGCAGTGTAGGATCAATTGAACCTTTGAACTGGACCAGATTTCTAGTATTGCCATGGACCTTGGAAATTAATGGGCAAAACTGGAAAGTTACACCCGACCCATAGACTCGATTATGATACTGCACTAGGTGTCAGATTGGGCTGTCTTTGATGTACCAATCAGTGAGATCCTTAGCGGGGGTCAAAACCTGGGTATGTTGGGACAGTCTGAGAATTCATCTAAGTGGGTGATCATAGTGACAGGATCAGCCCCTTTGTCGGACAAAGGTAATGATCGGGGATGCACTCTCACTGTTGGAAACCAAGACTGCCGACAGCCGATTTCAACCATTGAGATTTGTTTTGCAAAGTATATTTTATATGAGATATAAAAATATATATGTTATGGTCTCTAAAATGTTTGCAAAAAGGTTTTAATTCCCGGAATCCATATAAGTAGAGAGTGCAACACTGTTCCTTGCAGCCGAGGGAGAGGTCATCTCTTGTCGGGTAGTGTTTGATCATTATGGGCTGAGAGGTTGAGTGTAAGACCATTAAGGATGATACCTGATGGGCTAATCTTGCATCTGCCCACAGTCCTTGGGTGTTACAAGGTGGCTTGGCCCAGGGACCACTTAGGGTAAATGTTGGGCCCATAGATCTCATTTGATGGGTTTCAGGGGGTGCACTATCCATAACAGTGTATTCGGCAAGGCCTTGTAACAAAGGCTAGGCTGAACCCATGTGGCTGATGTGTAGATCAATTCTTGGGTCCCACGCCATACAAGGAAGCCCAACTGGACAGCAGTTAGGAAGGCTAAATGAGCACTGGACCTTATGGGCCTAAAGCCCTTTTCGAACTAGGCTATTTAATTAGTTAAATATGGGGTGAATTCTGAGAGGGATTTGTTAGACAGTTTTGTATTCCCTTAGCTTCAATCAAAATTGATATACTTTATGAGTTTATTGTAAATGAATAACAGTGCATATTTGATTCATGTTCCCTTGGTATGTTTCTGTGTAATACCCTTAAACTGGACACTTATTGAGACTCGTGTTAGTTTAGAATGTTCATATCCAGTGGGTCGGTTTGGGGAGACCTATCCTGACAAGGCTGACACTGTGGTGCCACCAAGTCGGTTGGGGTAGCTTGTCTCAACTACCGGAGTGAGACCCTAGGCACATACAGTGTGGGATTAATTGAATCTTTGAACTGGACCACATTTCCAGTATTGCCCTGGACCTTGGAGATTGATGGGCAAAACTGAAAAGTTACACCCGACCCCTAGACTCGATTATGATACTGCACTAGGTGTCGGATCGGGCTGTCTTTGATGTACCAATCAGTGAGATCCTTAGCGAGGGTCAAAACCTGGGTATGTTGGGACAATCCGAGAATTCATCTGAGTGGGTGATCATAGTGACAGGATCAGCCCCTTTGTCGGACAAAGGTAATGATCGGGGATGCACTCTCACTGTTGGAAACCAAGAGTGTCGGCAGCCGATTTCAACCATTGAGATTTGTTTTGCAGATATAAAAGTATATATATTATGGTCTCTAAAATGTTTGTAAAAAGGTTTTCATTCCCGGGATCCATATAAGTAGAGAGTGCAACACTGTTCCTTGCAGCCAAGGGAGAGGTCCTCTCTTGTCGGGTAGTGTATGATCATTATGGGCTAAGAGGTTAAGTGTAAGACCATTGAGGATAATACCTGATGGGCTAATCTTGCATATGCCCACAGACCCTGGGTGTTACAAGGTGGCTTGGCCCAGGGACCACTTAGGGTAAGTGTTGGGCACATAGAGCCCATTCGATGGGTTTCAGGGGGTGCACTGTCTTTAACAGTGTATTCGACTAGGCCTTGTAACAAAGGCTAGGCTGAACCCATGTGGCTTATGTGTAGATCAATGCTTGGGTCCCACACCATACAAGGAAGCCCAACTGGGGAGCAGTTAGGAAGGTTAAGTGAGCACATAAGCTTAATGGGCCTAAAGCCCATTTCGAATTGGGCTATTTATTTAGTTAATTAAAGGGGCGAATTCTGAGATGGATTAGCAGATAGGATAGGGTCTTAATCCTATCCACTCAGAGAGTCCAGATCTGAATGTGATTCAGATCTAGAAACCTCATAATGGGATTAGGAGAAAGCTAATCTAATCTGCAGATAAGATAAGGGTTTATCCTTATCACTAGAAGAGAAGGTTGATCCAAATATGATTTGGATAAGCAGCTCCTAATGGGATTAGAAGCTGATCTTTTAAGTTAACAAAAGAAGGAGGGGGCGGCAGCCTTTGGGAGATATACATCAGATCCTCTTTAGTGCTGAAATCAAGAAGAGAGAATTCTGCAGCCTGCGAATACTCTCTTGCTGCCTCCCTGTTCTTGCCGCCCTGTTTGCCAATTTGATCTCCAGTTGTGGGAGAAGTCAAGATTGGATCTTGACATCAGTTCTTTGAGAAATGATTGAAAAAGGAAGCTGTGCTCACATACCATTCTACTGATTCTTACGAAGGACATAGTTCTTGGGGAAGAACACTGCTGATTCTGCTCCATCCTGCACTGCGCCATCTTCAGTGGGAGCAGTCTTTGGATCCTTCCTTGGGCGTGAACACCTTCGTTGGGAGATATTACTTCTCCGTATCAGGTATAATTCTCTCCTATTCCTTTTGGTTCAGATCTGGTTCAGTTTAAGGTTCAAGAATAATCCTTGAAAATATGATTTTCTAAATAGGGAATGTGATTCCTAGTTGAAGGGAGAGAAAAATTTTTGAAATTCACCCCCTTATTCCGCAATCTTTGGGCGTCCATGGGATGGATCTCTCATCCCTTCAGGATTAGCAGATAGGATAGGGCCTTAACCTATCCACTCAGAGAGTCCAGATCTAAATGTGATTTGAATCTGGAAACCTCCTAATAAGATTAGGAAAAGGTTGATCTAATATGCAGATAAGATAAGGGCTTATCCTTATCACCTAAAGGGATGTCTGATCCAAATATGATTTGGATCAGTAATTCCTAATTGGATTAGGAGCTGATCCTTTAGGGTTACAAAAGAAAGAAGGGGCGGCAGCCTTTAGAAAAAACATATTCACGTCCTCTTTAGTGTTGAAATCACAGAAGAAAGAATCAAGCAACCCTGCAAAATTCTTTCTTGCCGCCTCCTTCTTCTTGCCGCCTACCTTGCCAGTTTGATCTCCAATTCAGTGAGAGAAGTCAAGATTTGATCTTGATATTAGTTCTTTGTGAAAGGACTGATAAGAAGTTGTGCTCACGTGCCATTCTGCTATTTCTTGCGAAGGACTAGGTTCTTGGAGAAGAACTCTGTTGATTCCTTCATCCTGCACTACATCATCTTCAGTGGGAGTAGTCTTTGGATCCTTCCTTGGGCATGAACACCTCCATTGGGAGATATTACTTCTCCATATTATGTTTAATTCTTTCCTATTGCTTTTGTTCAGATCTGGTTCAGTTTATGGTTCAAAATTGATCCTTGAAAATATGATTTTCTAAATAGGGAATTCAATTTCCAGTTCAAAGGGAGAAAATTTTTTTCTGAAATTCGCCCACCTTATTCCACAAGATTTGGGTGTCCATACGATGAATCTCTCATCCCTTCAAGTGCAACCAAGGCCAAAGAAGCACGACGCCAGTTGTGGAACAGCCCGCGCAACTCACCACGCCCATTTCCAAGGAACCACCTTTCACCTAAGAGATTGTGGACGAGGTACCTCCCACGTGATGGAGGGGGCACCTCAACTTGACAAGTACGATGGAAACATTGATCCTACCGACCACATTGAGGCACTAAAGGCTTAGTTAATGTTGCACGGATCTTCTGAGGGCCTAATGTGCAAAGTCCTAGTGGCCACTCTCACAGGTCCAGCCCTAACATGGTATTCCTCTCTGCCTCCACGCTCAATAGCGTCGTGAGAGAAGTTGGAAACTCATTTCCGTGCACAGTTCACAACGAGTCAAAAGCATTGGAAGACCTCGGCCAACCTCATGCAGGTACGACAGAGGAAAAATGAATCTTCTGAGACTACCTGGTGAGATTCAACAAAGAGGCACTACAGGTCAGAAACCTGAACCAGTCTATGGTTGTCGCCGCTATTCAACATGGCCTCTACCCATTGCCATTCAACTTCTCCATCTCTAAGAACCCTCCACAAACTCTGGCTACGTTGATGAGCCATGCACAGAAGTATATCAACGCAGAAGAAGCACAGGCACAGCTACGGAACGAGGAAGAGAGGCCCGATAAGAAGAAGAGAGATATTGATGAGTGTAAGTCAAAAAGATCAGACTGGGACCATAAGAGGCAAGACCGCTGACCTGACCATAAACCATAGACACCCCCGCCGACCTATCGGAACTTCACGCCACTCAATATGCCGCGGTCTGAAGTCCTAATGCAAATCCACAACCGTAACTACATTCGTTGGCCTGAGAAGATGAAAATGCAAAGCAACAAAAGGAACCGCGACAAGTATTGTGAGTTCCATAGAGATCATGGCCATGACACGGAGAACATCTTTGACTTGCGTAACCACATTGAAGACCTAATCAGGTGCGGATACCTCGGCGGGTTCGTCGACAAGAGCGAGAAGCCAATACAGGAGGAACAGTGCACAAAGGATGCTCGACCACCGCCTCAAGCCCCTTGCTGGTGTGATCCATGTCATATCAGGTGGGATCACCGCAGGAGGGGAGAGTAGCTCGGGGCACAAGAAGTATGCACGACTATGTGTGATCGACAACCAGGGGCACAAGAAGAAGCATGGCCAATCTATCACATTCACTGACGATGACCTCCAGGGGGTTTAGACCTCGTATGATGACGCCTTGGTAATCACAGCCGAGGTTTCCAACTTCAAGATACGACTGATTCTGGTTGATACAGGCAACTCCGCCGATTTACTCTTCGAGGACACATTTGAGAACCTTGGCATCAACAAAGATTGCCTCACCCCTGTCAACACTCCCCTGACGGGCTTCTCTAGTGAGTCCCTCCTACCCATTGGGAGAATAACCCTTCCCTTATTGATAGGGGACAGTGACATCACTGCGATGACCATGGTGAACTTCATTATGGTTCGTTGCCCCTCTTTGTACAACGCCTTCCTCAATAGGTCGATCCTTATGCTCTACAGGCTACGGTCTCTACATTCCACCTCGCCATGAAGTTCCCCACTGAATATGGTATAGGGGTAGCACGTGGGGACCAAAGAACTATGCGGCAGTGCTACTTGCTCTCTTGCCGAGGACCACACCCAACTCATTGACTCTGCCAACCTCCGAACGGCCTGAGCCCACAACACATAGCTTGGCAGCGTATTGCCAACCAACTTGACTCGGCTGACCTCTGAACGGCCCGAGCCCATAATGCATAGCTTGGTAGCGTATTGTTGACCTACTTGACTCAGTTGCCCACATCCTAAGCCTAAAGCGGAGAAGAATGCCCCCGCCCATCAAGGCCTGAGGATGGTCAATCAAACTCCGCTCACCTACCGACCAGGTCAGTCAGAGCTAGCCGAGCAACAGCTAGCCCTCGAAGGGCCCCAAAGGCTCTCGAGACCAGAAACTAAGCATCCCAAAGATGAGAGTTCAGAATACACTCCCGCTTCACCAATCGGAGCCTAAAGATCTCGGCCAAGGCAAGGCTGAGGAACCAAAAAATAAAGAGAGAGAGAGAGAGAGATGGTTGCACACAAGTTTAGAATCAGGAAATTTCATTAAGTTAAATAGCCAGTACAATAGGTGAAAGCTCAGCATACCAAGCCATTATAGGAGCAACAAAAAGAAAAAAGAAAGGAACCCACAACAGTTCAATTCGTAGAAGGGAGGTTGGTGGCCTCGTCACCTCCATCTTCATCATCATCGCCACCTCTGCCTTCCCCATCAACAAGTTCATCTGAGGCTGAGGGCGGTTCATCGTCGTAGGCCTCCCAATCCTGTGAAACATCGGCTAGCTCGGGACAGTGGCGCAATGCTCTCCGTCGGGAAGATGTTGAAACCAGCCTCGTAGGAAGCCGAATCATACTAATCCATGTCCTTGCGAAGCTCCATCGAGTTCTTGTACTACGCCACTACCTCCTCGGTGGCCTCTTGCTTTAGTCGTTCCCTCTCTACCTTCAGCTCGGCAATCTCGTGCTTCAGGCCACAGACCAAGTTCACTTGATCAGCAACCTCTTTCTCCAGTGCGGCGAACCGCTCCCTGGCAGCTTGAAGCTCGACCAATTGGGTCTTCACATGAAGGAACTCGGTATGCTCCTTCTCATACAATCGCCACAACTAATGAAGACAATCAACCATGACAATAGCCGAGCATACATTCTGCGAACACAAGAAGCATCACTAGTATGAATAAGTGTGCTTGAATACGAGCTTACCTGAGCTGCAGCCTGAATAAGTGAGCACTCCAATGTGTTGCTCCCAATTCTCCCGACCTCTTCGGTGATGTAGGCCATCGTCATCCCACGGAGTAGCTGCTTGAGAACTTTGGGGGTCTCTAGCCCATCCCGACTACGGGCTGTCCAACGCGGTATATGGATGTCCGAGCTATTGCTCCCCACCTCAACCTGTGGAGGGAAGGCGGCCTGGTGAACTTCCTCGGGTTCCATAACCACGACATGTTCATCGTCATTCCCTTACCGCCGAGCTCTTTTTTGCTAACGAGGCACCCTCTTGGAAGACCTCGGAGGAGGAACTACCTTGGGATGGACCTATGGTGCTGCACCAGCCCAGTTCTGCCTCTAGCGATTTTCCTTCATCTGATGTACGATTTCCTCTTCACTCGCCATCTCTACACCTGCACCGCGGAAGCACGACAGTAAGTATCGGATCATAGAAGCAAAGAAAGTACAGGCAAATAAAGCAACGAAAAGGATGGACCAGCTACCCTACGCATCAGCCCACTGAGCATCAACATCTCCGAGCATGTATACTCAGCTATGTCTATCTCGTGGATCATGCTCAAAGCCAACCTTTCCTCCCAAGTAAGTGCATACCTTGAGGTTGGGGCACTCTCGTTCTCAGCTTTTGTAGCATGGCCAGGAAGGGGAGGTCCCCGGGATAATGCACAAAGAAGAAAGTTTCCTCCTAGTGCTTCACAGAAGAGGGGGCCCCAACCAACGCTTTGATATTCTTCCTAGTCGAGAAGTAGTAGTAGCCCTGTTGGTGATGTTTGAGCTGAAGAAGGAAGCTCACCATACCCAGGCTCAACTCGATATCACGAACGATGCAGTAGGACATAAGGCTGACCAAAAACCTAAAGGAGTTCGACATCAGTTGCACCGACAATACTCGGTACCATGCAAGTACCTTGGCAACCTTTTCGTTCAGAGGATACCTCAGCCCAACTTCCAAACTATTCTCATACTCACAAATTTCATCGGGCCGAGCATCAGTTTCCATCTCACCGTGTTGTGGGCACCTCATTCGGAATTCCTTGGGGATGTCATACATAGCTCGGATCTGAGCCATGTCCTTGAGGTTCAACACGCAGGGTGTGCTCCCAAATCGGCGACCAGCCCGCAAGGGAAGCTTGACTTCTACCCTAGAGGGGGAATGCTCGCCCACCCCTACCTATAACTTGTAGGAACATGAATCAACGCTAGATCTATGGTGAGGATCAAGCGCCGCTCAGACAGAGTTTGGGAAGACCAATCGACGCGACTGTTACCGCATGTGCAAGGCCTCGGGAACCGAAAAGGCAACCTCAAGAAGCAACGGCCAGGGCATTAATTGCCCTGGTCTACCTTGTAGCAGTGGTCCAACTAACGTCACATATGCTCGAGGTTTTCCCAGGACCATTGGGTCAACCAATTTCTCTGGTTTCTTCAGGATGCCCAACAGTAAATACCGACCAAAGGAGGCCTCGCTGTGCCTCAGCTGAGCACCCCACCCTTTGACTTTGGAACTGAGGGAGTGGTGCTCGGATTTTGAGATTTCAAGCACAAGTTCCTCAATTGACGAGCAGGGACCCCAACTTCGTAGCTCGACACCTCTGAGACCCCCAACTTCAAAGTTCAACACCTCCAAAGCCCCCAACTTTGAAGCTCGGCATACCATGGCCAAGCATCAGCTCTGTAGCTCGGCGCCTTTGAGACTCTGAACTTTGAAGCTCAGCATACCATCGCCAAGCATCACAATGGCCTCACCCTCGTAGCTTAGCACCTCTAAGATCCCCGATTTCGTAGCTTGGCACACCTTAGCCAAGCATCACAACGACCTCAACTCCAAAGCTCAGCATCCTATTGCCAGTAGAAAGCCTGTCCTCGACACCCAGCCGAGCTAAGCCCCAACTCCGGAGCTCGGCACACCATGACCATGCATTACAATGATCTCAACACCGGAGCTTGACTTCCACTAGGAATCAGAGTGCCGTTCCTCGACCCCACCAGGAAGACAAACCTCGAAGCTTAGCTTGATACCTCGGTGCTCTGCTGAGCTACGTGACCATGCAATACTTCGGACTGAGCACTCCCCCTCCTCGGCTCCAGAACTGGGTGAGTGGTATTCGGATTCTGAAGATAGAATTCTTGGAGTTCTGTAGCCGACGATGGAAGGATTCCTCGGCCAGGTCCCATATTGCCTAGACTCTAGGATTATGGCAAGCATCGAGGAACAACAAAGGGACCATACGCTTAACCAGATTAACTTAGAAGTTCCTCAACCGAGGAACGAATTAGGAATACTTCAGAACTGGGGGACTGGTGTTCAGGTCATGGCTGAGCTAGTCCTAAGAGACATGTGGCCGCCCAATCATCGCTCGGCCATGTTGGCATAGCTCAGCCACGTCAGCATAGCTCGGCCGAGCTACGCTATTATTGTGGCCCCCCATCCTATCCTTTTAACCACGTCGGCCATACATTACACGGATGAGCACAACTACGAATAAAAGGGAGTAAGGAAGATGACTCCGCTAGGGAATGGGATTATCCTGAATACCTCGAAGGCTAACCTCATCCCGACAACCCCAGAAGCCCAGTTCAACCAGGACACGGATCTTCGGCTATAAAAAATACTCCATTCTCAAGGTAAGGGATTCCAACTTTTGACACTCGTACTGCTACTTAGCTCGAACCAGCATCCTTATAGCTCGGTCTGACCATCTACCACCTCCTACTAACTTGAGCATCAAAGTACTTACCCGGGGATAACTCCTCGGGCCTCTGACATCTCCTCTCTTGATCACAGGTCTTGAAGCGCGACCTCATATTTGTAGCTCAGCCCCGCCATTCTAGGAAGGACTATTTGGTTGCTCTCCTCAGTTCGTGCACCACCTCAGATTGAGCAGCATTAGGATTGTTGAGCAATTCAACAGTTTTTGGCCAGGAACTAGGTTTGAGGTAAAATGGAACCGGTTGCCTAGACGGTTCTTGGGCTGAACGGTCTGACCATCCAGGTCAAGCATTGGAACATAAGTTTCTTCAGAACTTAAATTCCACATGCCATTAGACTAAAGCAGTGCTCCAATCCAACTTGATACAATCTGATAATTTTTAAACATTTACATATGTATATAACATAATATCAATCTATCAATAAAGTTAGTTTAAATGTTGTATATTTACTAAAGAATTGTAAGTTCAAATTTCATAAAAATTATTTTCAACTAATTTTATTTATAATATACAATATTAAGTTGTTAGTTTGTTTTATTAATAATATATAATATGCTAATCATTTTTAGTTTAATTTTTTAATGGTATTCATTTTTCATATCTAATCCAAGTTTGTTCTGAATCTAATGTATAAGATTTCAATTCAAATGTTACAAAAATTATTTCTGAATCTAGGTATATTTGATATTTTGATTTGATCCATGTCAACCCAATCTTTCATCTATCTTGAAAGACCTTCAAAACTATCTTCTTTTTATATAATACAAATTTTAAAAACTTGCGTAAAGGCAACAATTTAAGGAAGTCATCTTAAAACTATTGACCTTTTTTGGTAATCAACCAATATAGAAATCTCTTTATAGCCATCTCTGAACTTCAAGTGTTGAATGTGAAGATTCTTCTTCCCAAGTCCAAGAGGATTAGATTCTTTCTTCAATTGAACCTTCAAATACAATGTAGATGGTGCTGCAAAAGATGGAGTAAGTGGCATTCTTAGAGATGAATTTCAACACATGGTTCTTGCTTTTTCATCCTTTTCTGGGATTAGTACACATTGTCTTAGCAGAAATTAGGGTCATTAGGGATGCTCTTTTTTTAGGCAATTTAGATGCTCTTTTGCTCATTAGTAGGTTTAATTTTTGAAATGTTATAATAAAAAGTAAACCCGGCAAAAAGTTGACCCAAATGCAAATCCGACCCAACTCACCTTGAAAAAACAAGGTTAGGGTCACATACTTAGCTACTTGAATTTCAGAATGACCCGACTCGGAAACTGGGTAGGTTTGGGTCATGGGTCAACCCATTAACCCGATTGTTAGGTCTAATTGGGACTATTCATGTATTGTTAGAAATTTCCATTTTTTAATCTTTACCATTTAGTGTTTACTCTTTATTGTTTACACTTTGAAGTTTGAATTGTTCAATGTTCAAGTTTTTTATTTTATTTTTGGAATTTTAAGGTTCATTCCTTTAATTTTGGCATTTTCCTTGTATTTTTTAAAATTTCACTTATCTTTTTGGATGATCTGAATTAACCCATGGGTCAACCCTAACCCAAACATTTAGGGTTAGAGTCTAGCATTTGCTAACCCGACCCAAAATCAACCCGAAGTGTATTGACCCAACCTAAACCCAACGCACCCAACCCAATTGCCAAGTCTAGTAAAAGGTGATTCTCTCATCTACTTTCATATTATCACTCATAAGATTGATCCTCCATGGTTCATCCTCAAAAGGATTGATAGGATTAATAAATTGGCAACCCAAATGAATGTCTCTTTCTAACATACCCTTCACTAAGGTAATAAGGTTGTTGATGTCTTGGCAAATTTAAATTGTGTCTCTATAGGGGTGGATTTGAGCCAAGCTGAGCTGAATAGTATGAGGCTCAAGCTCGAGCTCAAGTCAAAAACTCGTAAGCTCAAGCTCAGCAAGGCTCGAGCTCAATTTGAGAAAAAATGTTTTTATAAAAATAAAAAATTATATATAAAAATATTTTTTATTTGATATTTAAAAAATTAAGAATTATAATACTTTTATTATATATATTATTTTCTATAATTTTGTTATATATATATATATATATATATATATATATATATATATATATATATATATATATTCGAGCTCGGCTCGCAAGCCTCACAAGCCGAATTGGGCTCGAGCTCAGCTTGAAGCTTGGTTGGAACCGAGCCGAGCTCGAGCCTAATAGAGCTCAGCTCATGGCCACCCCTATGTCTCATGTTCAAATGAAGAATTCCATGTCAGTGAAGGCATGAATCCCTTCCTTGTGATATTAGACTTCTAGTTATTGAAGATATATAATTTACAGTTACCTTATATAAAAAATAATTAATTGTTTGTTTGTGGGTTACATTATTAGACATACATATGAGCCAATGATCGGCTTGAAGGTCTAAGGGAAATTGGTGGGGAAGATGGAAAGTGGTCGGAACCCTGGAGGGATTGGGCCGCTAGAGTACCTTGTGGTTTTTTCTATATGATCTAAAACCGACTATTGTAACGTTCGTTTTTCGGTAAGTTACTTATCTGAGTAAGTGTTTCCTGAGAAATATTTACCCACGTAAGTGCATTTATTCATGTTCTTTTATTTTCCATGTAAATAAGGCAATGACTGTTTTAGCCCAAAAAATCCATTATTAAAAGGGCCATTTTTGTCTCATTCAAGTGTTAGCAACCTTCTTGCAAATGGGAAAATTATTTACCCACTCGGGCAACTGATACCTAGGAAAATAAAGTTTCCCTAGTCCCCACATAAATCTAAAAAAAAAAAGAACACGGGTTTTATGGTCAATGGGAACCAAAATCCCATTGACCAGGGAAAGGGGGAGGGGGAGGGGGAGGGGGAGAGCTTTGACCTGAATAAGGAATCCCCCCCCCCCCATGTGAAAATGAATTTATATATGAAGGGGTTTCTAAAAACCTTGGTGTGGCCAATAATTGTTATTCACTAGAATGTTCTTATACTATTCCTACTAGGGCTGACAATCTTGACCCCAACCCATTTGACCCACCCATTCCATTGGTGGGTCAATATGGGTCGAGCAACCCATTAGGGTCAGTGAAAAAGGGTTAGGGTGGATTGGGTCAAGGTACCCATTAGGGTCAGGATGGGTTGGGTGAACAGGGTCAAGGGCTGGGTCGACAATTTCGCCAAGCCTCACCCACCCATACCATGTTTTTATGGTATGTTTTCATGTTTTTGGTGTTCATGCATTTTTTTCATTTTTCTGAATTTTTTATAAAAGTTATGCATTCTGCTTGCATTTATGCATTTTTTTTATAATTTTTTGTATTTTTCTGCATTTCTTTTGCAAACTCCTAGTATTTTTTTGCATTTTCTAAAATTTTCTGGTATTTTTCTACATTTTTTGGTATTTTTTTGTATTTGCTGCAATTTTCTAGTATTTTCTACATTATTTTTTCAAATTTCTAGTTTTTTTTTTTGTATTTTCTGAATTTTTCTATGTTTTTTCTGATCTTTTTTACAAAATTTTTGCAATTTCTAGTATTTTTTCAAATTCTTTGGTATTGTCTATATTTTTCTAATTTTTCTGCAATATTTCTGCCATTTTTTTTGCATTTTCTATAATTTTTCTATTTTTTTATTTGCAAAAAATTTTGCATTTTCTATAAAGTTTTTGGTATTTTTCTGCATAATTTTTGCATTTTCAAGTAGGGTTGTTCATAGAATGTCAAAAATCAACCAAACCGACCAGACCGACCCAACTTGACCTGATGTGGCTGGTTTTTAACTTAATTTGGTTGGTTTCAATTTAGAAATATGCATAACCCGACTAATCGGTTCGGTTACGGATTATAATGATGAGACTAAAAAGTATCCTATTTTTATCCCCAAATATTCACTCTTTTTCATTAATTTATCACTTAATTGGACTCATTACTCTTGTATTTCGATTTAGGGCAAACAAGAAGGCAATTGGAAAAAAACAAAGCAAATCGGATGTTTTTGCATAGTTTCAGTACCATTCAGTAATTTGGGCATAACTCTCAATTTCGGACTCCGATTTGGATAATTCAAGAGGCATCAGAAAGATGAAAGAAAGGTCCATAACTTTTATGTTTTGAGTTTTGATAGATTCGGTCTGCATCGAAGATGAAACTGGGCCCAAAGTTGGAGCAAGTTCGTAGCAAAACCCATTTCACAGCTGAAGCCCAAATTCGCAGAAGAGTCCTGTAACGACCCAAGTTATTAAAGAAGCCCAACTAGAATTCAAGAATGAAGAATCCTATCAGATTTAAATTTCAATTGTAATCCTAAAAAGATAAGAGATTGAGATTACTAGATAGGATAGGATAGAAGTAGATCAGATTAGGACTTTCTAATTTTAAAAGTTAATCTCCTAAAGGGAGTTGGAGAGAGCCCCTCCTCATAAAGCTATATAAAGAGGGGGGGGGGGGGGGACCAGCTTTAGGCAGCACTCAATCAATCCAACAACCCATCAATCAAGCATCAAGCAACTCAATCAAGAAGGATCAGTTCGGCCTTCTAAGAAGCAAAGCTTGGAGGATTCGAAAATCATGAGCAGGGGGGGGGACCAGCTCATGATTTTCGAGTATTCGTTGATTCTGTCATCGTGAGGTTCTGTATTTAATTCAAGTTCTTGCTTTTTAATTCAAGTATTCGTTGATTCTTGTGCTTATGCTATATGGATGTTAATGTTAATTAGTCTAACAAATTAATTAATGTTGACTTTCCTACTACTATCCATGGTTCGGTGATCTGTAATTGTCACGAATAATGGTACAAGTAGCAATTAGGTTAATATCTTTTTGGGTCAATTGTTCATGACAGTCTTTGACCAATGTATTGACATGTTTTAACCTAAAGGGAATCAATGGAATAAGATTTGATAATTGCAGCTATCTCAATTATTGTTATTTTGGTTTAACTATTTTCACAAAGCTTAATGCTATCACTAGTTAATATGGAACGCTATCGTACCAAGTCGATTAGTGATAAGTGTTGATCGAAAACTGGGTTTGGTTAGCTGATTTAGGAAAACACAAGGTTTATTATGGCTATCCTAATAAATCTAAGGTTAAATGCTTGAATTGCAAGACTGTCGAAGTTTACCTATGATCGATGACCAATTGATTAATCCGAACCCTTGAATCAGAATTCGGTAAGACTGATTTCTCTTGCTTGGTATTGCTATTGCTTTCTTGTTCTTTTAGAAATTTTAATTATTTAATTTTTCTACTTTATTATATTGCGCACTTAGCTAAGAAATTATTCCCTAGCTCCCTGTGGGATTCGACCTAGTACCACTATTACTACAAAAATTTTATTGTGGGACTAGCATTAATTTTGAGGGCTTCGAAACTTTCAGGAAAAGTCCCTAACTCCATTAATTTTATTCCCTAGCTCCATTGTATCACCTTTTCCTAGTAGGTTGGAAAAGTCCAAGAAGCAGGAATATGAGAAGGAAGTCTTAGAAACCTTCAAGAAGGTGGAAATCAGCATCCCCTTGTTAGATGCTATAAAACAGATCCCAAAGTATGCAAAGTTTCTAAAAGAATTATGCACTAACAAGAGGAGACTACAAATTGATGAGAAGGTAAGGGTTGGAGAAAACGTTTCAGTTGTCATTAAGAGAACTTTGCCAGAAAAACATGATGATCCAGGTATGTTCACCTTACCTTGTGTGATTGGCAATAAACGAATCGAGCGTGCCATGCTAGACTTAGGTGCATCCATCAACGTCATGCCATACTTGATTTACTGTGCTTTGAGATTAGGTCCCTTGAAGGAAACTAGGGTTGTTATTCAGCTAGATGATCATTCTAATGCCTACCCAGATGGGATTGTTGAGGATGTGTTGGTGCAGGTTAATGATTTAATTTTTCTAGCCGATTTTTACATCCTGAAGATGGAGGAGGACACAGTCACAAGTTCAGCCCCACTTCTATTAGGCAGGCCATTCATGAAAACTGCCAAAACCAAAATAGACGTGGATGAAGGTACCCTCTCCGTCGAGTTCGATGGAGAGATTGTTAAATTTAATATCTTTGAAGCTATGAAATATCCAAATAAATGCCATTCTATCTGCTCTATTGACATTGTTGATTCAATTGTGCTAGAAGTTTTTGGAGAAGAGGACATGGATGAAGAACTTGAATTTAGTGCACAATTGGATAGGGAGGAGTTCGAGACATCCTATGACACTCTGGAACCGATCCCGGGACAAAAGGTAATCAATTTTGATCTTCCGTCGTCATTTTCTCACAAAAAATTGTTGCCTTCTGTTTTGCAGGCTCCAGAATTGGAACTAAAGACCTTACCTGATCACCTTAAGTATGTATACTTAGGAGAAAAAGAAACACTACTCGTGATCATTGCGAAAGGGTTGACTGAAGAACAAGAGGAGTGGCTCATCAAAGTCCTAAAGGAAAATAAGGAGGCAATTGGTTGGACCTTAGCCGACATAAAGGGGGTCCGCCCCTCGATTTGCATGCATAGGATCATTTTGGAAAATGGTGCCAAACCAGTTAGAGAACCACAAAGAAAACTCAACCTGGTAATGAAAGAAGTAGTGATGAAAAAGTACTTAAATTGTTAGATGAAGGGATAATCTACCCAATTTTGGAAAGTAAATGGGTAAATCCTATACATGTTGTACCCAAGAAAACTGGGATAACCGTGGTAAAAAATCAAAATAATGAACTAATCCCAATGAGGGTACAAAGTGACTGGTGTATGGTAATTGATTTTCGAAAACTTAATTTGGCCACTCGAAAGGACCACTTTCCCTTACCCTTCATCGATCAAATGTTAGAAAGATTAGCAGGTAAGGCCTTCTTTTGTTTTCTCGATGGATTCTCAGGATATTATCAGTTAGTTATTGCCCAGGAGGACCAAGAGAAAACAACTTTCACTTGCCCATTGGTACCTTTGCTTATAGACGGATGCCTTTCGATCTGTGTAACGTCCAAGCACTTTTCAAAGATGCATGATAAGTATATTTTCTGATTTTATTGAGAAGTGCATTGAAGTGTTCATAGACGATTTTACTGTTTATGGTGATTCATTTGATGACTGTTTAAGTAATTTAAGTAAAATTCTGAATCGATGTTTTATGAAAAATGCCACTTTATGGTAAAGGAAGGCATTGTGTTGGGACATGTTATTTCGGCGACAAGGCCAAGATTGATTTAATTGTGAGCTTACCTTACCCTACAAATGTTAGAGAAGTTCGTTCCTTTCTTGGACATGCAGGTTTCTATCATAGGTTTATCAGAGACTTTTCAAAAATCGCCCTGCCATTGTCCAACTTGCTTCAGAAGGATGTGCCTTTCAATTTTGGTGATGAGTGCAAGGAAGCATTTGACAAGCTCAATAAACTATTAACAATTGCACCCATTATTCAACCACCTGATTGGAACTTGCCCTTTGAGATCATGAGTGATGCAAGCAACTATACGGTAGGGGCTGT
Organism: Nelumbo lutea; assembly: GCF_056320005.1. Classification (NCBI taxonomy): domain Eukaryota; kingdom Viridiplantae; phylum Streptophyta; class Magnoliopsida; order Proteales; family Nelumbonaceae; genus Nelumbo; species Nelumbo lutea. Next base: position 143,895,370 of record NC_142684.1, read on the forward strand.
TTTAGGTCAACGAGTTGATGGGAGGAGCCACATCATCTATTATGCTTCAAAAACATTGAATGTTGCATAGTGCAACTACACAACTACTGAAAATGAGCTATTAGCATTTGTGTTTGCTTTAGATAAATTTCGATCATATTTGCTTGGCTCTAAAGTAATTGTATTTTCTGATCAATGCAGCTTTGAAATACTTGCTAGCGAAGAAGGAGTCAAAACCGAGGCTGATAAGGTGGATACTCTTGCTACAAGAGTTTGATTTAGAGATTAAGGATCAAAGGGGAGCTGAAAACTCGGTGGCGGATAATCTAAGTAGGTTGGTGAAAGATGAAGACTCCTCACCCATCTCTGAGTTGTTTCCTGATGAGCAACTGCTTCACATAAAAGTTATGGTCCCTTGATATGCTGATATTGTGAGCTACTTGGTTATTGAAATTTTGCCTAATTACCTTAGCAAATCCATGAAAAATAAAATTAGGTATGAGGCAAAATATTATGTATGGGACGAACCCTATCTATGGAAATTCTGTTCTGATCAAGTGATTAGGAGGTGTGACCCTAAGAATGAGCATATGTCGATTTTAAGTTTTTGTCATAATTATGCTTGTGGTGGTCATTTTGGGCCAAAGAGAACTGCTCAAAAGGTTTTAGATAGTAGGCTGTATTGGGCAACCCTATTTAGAGATGCATACTTGTTTTGTAAAAATTGTGAAAGAAGCCAGCAAACAGGTGCATTATCTCGTAGGAATGAGATGCCCCAAACCCCCATTCTTGTCTGCGAAATCATTGATATTTGGGGTATTGATTTCATGGGACCCTTTTCTCCCTCGTGGTTTTGCTTATATAATTTTGGCAGTCGATTATGTCTCAAAATGGGTGGAATCAAAGGCCACCAGGACTAATGATTCTAAGTGTGTTGTAGGGTTTATCAAATCTAACATTTTTAGTAGGTTTGGCATTCCTCATGCCATCATAAGTGATCAAGGGACCCACTTTTGCAATAGAGCTGTCGAAGTCTTGCTGAGGAAGTATGGGGTGCATCACCGAATTGCCACTGCTTATCACCCCCAGACTAACGGACAAGCTGAAATTTCCAATAGAGAGGTAAAGTCCATTTTAGAGAAGACAATGAATCCAGGAAGAAAGGATTGGAGCCTATGTCTAGATGACGCACTTTGGGCATATCGAACAGCATACAAAACACCAATAGAGATGTCCCCTTACAGGTTGATTTTTGGCAAATCTTGCCACTTGTCGATCGAAATTGAACACAAAGCCTATTAGGCAATCAAATGCTGCAATATGAACATGGAAGAAGCTGGCAAGGCAAGAAAGCTCTGATTGCAAGAACTGGAAGAGTTGCGGTTAGAAGCCTATGAGATTTAGAAAATCTACAAAGAGAAGACCAAATTGTTCCATGATAATCTACTTTTAAGAAAAAAAATTTATAATTGGACAATAGGTTTTATTGTACAATTCTCGACTCCAACTCATGCCAGGTAAGTTGTGTTCCAGGTGGATGGGTCCATTTGTTGTTACTAATGTGTTTCCTTATGGTGTAGTAGAGATCAAAAGTATCAATACAGGTAAGGTTTTCAAGGTGAATGGGCATCAATTGAAGTTGTTCCATGAGGATGCAAATGTCTCCTCTATGGTAGACATCTCGTTGGACCTTCCTCATTATTCATTGAGTTAAGGAAGCAAAGGAGGACGTCGAGCATAACGATGTCAAACAATTGCGGTTATGGGAGGCAACCCATTGTGTTTAGTTAATTTTGTTATTTTGTTTGGTTTTGATTTCTGTGTTTAGCAGTTGATTTTATATCTGAAGGAACCCAACAAGGCACACAGGGAAGTTCCCCCAAATCCTTCTACTATATGCATAACCACATACATTGGGGACAATATACACCTTAAGTGCGGGGGTATTAGGGAAATGTGATGGAATTTGGTATAACCCTAACATGCTTCGATCATCACTTCTTAACTTTACCTTTTGAAATTTTTGCTCCCTGGAAACTTATCCTTGAATGATTTTGACTTATTAGGAATCATGTGCTTAGGCTGAATAGATAGGATAGGATGCAAGCATGACTAACCAATTTTTTTTTTGCTGCATATGGTACCTCATTATTTTAACCAATCAATAGGCAAGATACATATAAATTGTCCACATAAGGGCTTGATTGATTTCACATAAATATCTGTCAAACATGGTTTGATTATTCTAGAACTTGCTATGTTAGGCATGTTGAGACCATGATCGATGAGTTCATGGATCAGATGGTGATGCCTTGTGATTCGTTCTTGTTCAAAAAAAAAAAAAAAACTCAACTCTTTTGAAATCAATTGAAACAATGTTGTAGGGAAATTCTTGTGAACTTAGTAATGAGGTACGATAAAAGAGTACATGACTTATCTGAAGTCATTTCCAGTTAAGCTAGTCCTAAATTTAGGTTTAAGTAAATAGGGTAAATACTTCACCATTGTCACAATTGGTAGGATGGAGCATAAAATGCACCTACCAACCAAGTCATCCGATGGTAGGATGGAGCATAAAATGCACCTACTAGCTAGCAATTCAAACAGTAGGATGGAGCATAAAATGGACCTACTGACCAAATAATCCAAAAGTGAGGAGCATAAAATGCACTCACTTCTTCAGAGGAGAGAAAAAGAAAATAAAAAGAGAGAGAATATAAAAATGTTTTCCCTGATTTACTACCTGATTTGTAGTAGAAAAAATTGGATTGACTATGAATGAGTCGTGTATGGATTGGTTGTGTTGATTTAACGGTTCACAATATTTAACCTAGAATATTTGTGGAAAAAGATGAAGGAGAGTTGAGTTTAAAAATCGGTAGGATAGTTAGTTTGTTCTTGTTTTATTTTTGTTTGAATTTTGTTTTACCCGAGGAGGGGCAAAGTGTAAGTGTGGGGGGATTTGATGAGACTAAAAAGTACCCTATTTTTATCCCCAAATATTCACTCTTTTTCATTAATTTATCACTTAATTGGACTCATTACTCTTGTATTTCGATTCAGGGCAAGCAAGAAGGCAATTGGAAGAAAACAAGGCAAATCGAATGTTTTTGCACAATTTCGGCACCATTCAGTAATTTGGGTATAACTCTCAATTTTGAATTCCGATTTGGATAATTCAAGAGGCATCAGAAAGATGAAAGAAAGGTCCATAACTTTTATGTTTTAAGTTTTGATAGATTCGGTCTGCATCGAAGATGAAACTGGGCCCAAAATTGGAGCAAGTTCGTAGCAAAACCCATTTCACAGCTGAAGCCCAAATTCGCAGAAGAGTCCTGTAACGACCCAAGTTATTAAAGAAGCCCAACTAGAATTCAAGAATGAAGAATCCCTCCTCATAAAGCTATATAAAGAGGGGGGGGGGGACCAGCTTTAGGCAGCACTCAATCAATCCAACAACCCATCAATCAAGCATCAAGCAACTCAATCAAGAAGGATCAGTTCGGCCTTATGAGAAGCAAAGCTTGGAGGATTCGAAAATCATGAGCAGCTAAGCTTTTTTTTTTTTGTTCAAGGGGGGAGGTTTGATTGTGTCATCGTGAGGTTCTGTATTTAATTCAAATTCTTACTTTTTAATTCAAGTATTCGTTGATTCTTGTGCTTATGCTCTATGGATGTTAATGTTAATTAGTTTGACAAATTAATTAATGTTGACTTTCCTACTGCTATCCATGGTTCGGTGATCTATAATTGTCACGAATAATGGTACAAGTAGCAATTAGGTTAATATCTTTCTGGGTCAATTGTTCGTCATAGCCTTTGACCAATGTATTGACATGTTTTAGCCTAAAGGGAATCAATGGAATAAGATTCGATAATTGCAGCTATCTCAATTATTGTTATTTTGGTTTAACTATTTTCACAAAGTATAATGCTATTATTAGTTAATATGGAACACTATCATACCCAGTCAATTAGTGACAAGTGTTGATTGAATGCTGAGTTTGGTCAGCTGATTTAGGAAAACACAAGGTTTATTATGGCTATCCTAATAAATCTAATGTTAAATGCTTGAATTGCAAGACTGTTGATGTTTACCTATGATCGATGACCAATTGATTAATCCGAACCATTGAATCAAAATTCAGTAAGACTGATTTCTCTTGTTTGGTATTGCTATTGCTTTCTTGCTCTTTTAGAAATTTTAATTATTTAATTTTCCCACTCTATTATGTTGCGCATTCGGCTAAGAAATTATTCTCTACCTCCCTGTGGGATTCGACCTAGTACCACTATTACTACAAAAATTGTATTGTAGGACTAGCATTAATTTTGAGGGCTTTGACAACCCGTCATATAACTTTTTAAACCGAAGTAAACCGGCCATATGAATGATGCTTGCATGTCCTAGTCAGTCTTTGCAAAAAAAGCAAAAAAGGCAAAAGTCTTTTTATGAGATAACATGCAAGAGGGTGGAAGTGTGAAGTCTAACCTGAGTCTTAGGCCTAGCTCTCAGATATAGTACAACAAGTCTGGATTTTTAATGCAAATTGGACAGTAATAAGAAGTCTAATCTTAGTCTTATGTCTAGCTCTCAGGTATAGTACGACAAGTCTAAAGTTTTAAATGTTAAAAGGACAATAATAAGACTCTACATATTATTTTATTACTTTTTCTTTTTTTATATGTATTATATTTAATTACTTTTTCTTATTTTACTGTGTTTTGAATTAAGTTAATTTGTATATGGAGTGACAGAAAAAAAGAAAAATACTTGCATGCTACATAATGAAGCACTTGTATACCTGGTTTCCAACCATGAAAGCTTGCCTTCTCAATCAATCATCCTAGATTCCTAGGTAGAAGAGTTCAAGGTATAGACTTCTCCCTTGTCCCTTTCAAACTCAGAAAAGTATTTATGGGCATCAAATGGCTGATTCTTGGAATTGGAATCACGAAAATTAAGCCCAATCCCACTATTCATGGGAGCAAATTAGACATGTTCATGGGTCAGGTCGAGCTTTCACTTTGTATTAACAGATTTTTCTAAGGCCCGACTATCAAGCCTACAACTTGGGCCCGAGCCCAACCCTCATAAAAAGCCCAAAGCCCGGGCCTAGGCTCGAGCCCAAAATTTAGCCCATACTGTTACTACTGCTGAAGCGGTTGAATAGAGAGAGAGAGAGAGAAAGAGAGAAATTATAAAGAAAAGAATAAAAAATGTACATATTAAATTATAAATATATATTTCAATAAATATTATATTATTTATATATTTTATATAATATATAAATTACATATTATATATTTTATAAAATATATAATGCTGAGTCGGGCTGGGCTTTTTTGACAAATCCCAAGTCCGGCCTGAGACACAGTCGGGCTTACTATGTTAGGCCTGAGGTCAAGCCTGAGGGCCTAATTACATGACCAAACCCGACCGGGGTGTGGGCCGGGCCATCAGGCTACCCTGCCCATGAACAGGTCTAGAGAAAATGCTTTCTCTATCATGTTCAAACTTGTCCCAGATTTGGCCAACTTTTTCCCAGGTATCACCATATTTGTTTCTCCCAAAACTTAGGTCCTTATTTTGTTTAGCATGGGATCGATTTCTCCTATAAGGCAAAAAATCTAGATCATCATCTTCAGCAGATTCATAATTGGCATGATCTTGGGCAAGTTTCTTTGAATACCCTTCATCTCACTATAATCTTTCCCAGTTTTCTCTAAGCTCTTGATATAGTTCCATATATCTTTTACACCAAGGCTCATGTTCCGATTCCTTGAGAACTAGGCGGGTCTGCGCATGAACTGCTCTCTCATCCGCTTACGACATTTATTAGGTAGGTTGTCTCTTGGGATGACAAAGCGCTCTCTTAGTGGAATGTTCTCTCCAATTTCGTGCATCTCGCCATCCACCGCCCACCGTTCCGTTTTATCATCCATCTTCTTCACTTTTGTCGTCTGGAACTTTTGAGTGAAGGGTTGCAACCTCTGCAACCGTCTTGCAAGCGACAACATCAAGTTAGACAAAGTGCTCAATCGCTTTGAAACGAGGTCTCGGTTGAAACCAAGCAAACTGACTGATCGATAGTTTTTATAGCAAGTCGGGTTTTATTTTTTTGGGTCAGTTTTGGTTGATTTAGTAGTCAATCAAATATCGTCGGTTCGATTGATAAAATTATGTATAACCGAACCGAATCGACCCGTGTACAGCCCTATTTTCGGGTATACAGGTCGACTTGACCCGTTTTTTCCACGTAGTAGCCTTGGTAGAGATTATTCTCTCAAAAATGTTATTTTCGGGTATTTGGGTTGGCTGACTTGTTTCTATCACGTGACAGCCTTGAGAGATGATTCTCTCAAAAATGTTATTTTCGGGTATACGGGTCGACATGACCCATTTATAGCATATGGTAGACTCGAGAGAGTTTGTTCTCTCAAAAGTTTTTAGGTATATGGGTTGACCCGACCCATTTATGTATTTATAGGTGAGTGTAGGTGGGTTAGTATGGGTGAGGGTGGGCCAAGTGGGTCAATATGGGTGGGTTATGATCCTTTAAGAAACATTGATGATGGGTCATGATGGGTTAATGGGTCAATATGAATAGATTAGTATTCAACCCTTATCCAACCCAACCCACCCATTTGCCACTTCCTACATTACCATTTGATAATTTGGGTTTTCCATTGGAGCCGATCGACTCAATTCTAATCCATTTCAAGGTGGGTTAAATAAGGTTTGTAGTGGTTCACATGTCTATTCTCTTACACTATGATTTTAAGCATATGGAGTAGACCTAAAAGTATGTTGGAGTCATGAGCTAAAAATTAGAGGTTTCAACCATAAATTGAAAAACATTGGTATAATTTACTAGCTAGAAGGGGCCTATCATATGCACCTACTAGTGTTAGCTAGAAACACTCCCATGTTCTATAGTGACATTACTTTTACATTTTTTTTAGAGGACTTAGTTAATTTTAAATAGATTTTTTTTAAAATCCCAAAATTTATTTTCCTGGTAGAGGGGGCCGTGAAAATTTTATTAAAATCATGTCTATGCTCTTACACTATGATTTTAATAAAATTTTCAGCAGCCCCCTCTACAAGGAAAATAAATTTTGGGATTTAAAAAACAAATCTCTTTAAAATTAACAAATCCTCTAACAAAAAAAACGTATAAAAGTAAATGTCACTATAGAACATGAGAGTGTTTCTAGCTAACACTAGTAGGTGCATGGGATAGGCCCCTTCAAGCTAGTAAATTAAACCAATGTTTTTCCATTTATAGTTGATACCTCTAATTTTTAGGTCATGACTCCAACATACGTTTAGGTCTATTCCATATGCTTGAACCGTTTTGCTGGTAAAAACTAAAAACTGATGACTCAACTGGTTGAAGCATTGACCCATTGAACCCAATCAATGAATCATGAGTTAGACATTAACTTTTATTCTGTTTATTTTTTGTATTTTTAGTCTTTTTCATCATTAATATATCAATATTCATTACTCTTAATTTTGTTCAATATGGTGAACATATAAATGGGATGAAATGAAATTTTAAAGTAAAAAAAAGTAGAATTAATGCATTAATGTTCAGATTTTTGTTTATTATTTAGTTATGCAATGAAGAAAAGAAAGTGTGCATTTAAAGCATTAGAGTATATAAATATAAAATCAAAGACTTTGCACTGTACATATTTGTATTTGTATTTGCACACTTTCCAAACTGATCCTTTATTTTTGTATCACACAACACACATTACGGGGGGACTCATGGAATGGGGACAAAGAAGAGTGGAATTAGAATATGGCATTGTGAGTGCAAAAAGTCCATCGCTTTTCCCTCATGTGTTTGAAATATAATAGCACAATAATAATTAATGTTCATTGCTCGTGTAATTGCATGATAGAATAAAAGCTAAATATATTTAAATGAATAATAAATTAGAAGGCAAATTAAATGAATAACTTATAGGGAAAATTAATTCCATCTACACTTTCCTTCCAGAACAATAATGAGGTGCCAAAGGTTGATAAAAGACCCTAATAGGGAGGGGTGAAAATGAATCAAGCTTTTTATGAGTTATTTGAGCTCAGCTCATGAAAAGCTCAATCCGGTTCAGTCTAAACTGAATTTCGAGTCAAGTTCAAGTTCAATATATAAGCCTGTTTGCTAATTGATTCAAGCTCGAACTTAATAAAGCTCAGTTCACGAAGTTTGCTAGTCTAATCGAGCTTGCTTACATACATAAATACATACATATATATATATATATTAACAAATTGTTTATTATATAATAATATTTTTATCTTTTATATGTATGATAATAAATAGTTTTTATAATTCTTAAATATTTGTATGTAAAATAAAAAATAAATTTTTATATGTATAATTTATATTTTTATAAGAAGCTTGACTCACAATCGATCTTGAGCCAACTCGAGCTCAAACATATGAGCTTTTGAGTTGAGCTGAATTTGAGCTCAAATCTCTAGCTCAAATCAAGTTGAGCTCGAACTTGATGGACTTTTGACAAGCTGAGCTCAAATAACCAAATATCCGGCTTGGGTTGGCTTGAAACCACCCCTACTAATAGGAAGAGTCACACATTTAATCTGATTAGTGTAAGAGCATATACTATGTATGCATGCAAGATAAAAAGATAAAATAAAAAAGCCTCATACATACATGTATCACGAAATACAAATTAAGTGATTTAATTTTTATTGATTTTCGTTAGAATCAAGATAAATATCCAATTTATATAGTATAGATATGAAGGGGGAATGATTATGGACGGTTGTTGATGAAAGTTCCTTGTAGTCTTTCTTCCCTTCGTTTTTCATTGCCATACTCCCCTCCACTCACCCCACCTTACAAATTTCCCATATAGATCACATAACCAAAACGGCTATAATTGAAAAGGCTTATTTTTGTTAATAAAGAGCTATCATCCGAAGGGTGCACCATAGTTAGCAAATATGTATAAAGTATAAATACTATGTGGAAAGTTTCAGGTATAATTCATAACCAATTACAAAGAATACAACAAAAAGTCAGTCGACGAAATATGTTATGGTAAAAGATCAGTCAAATATGCAATTGTGTTCAGTATATTCTAAATCACAACCGAATTGAGTCAAACTCTCCTACAAACAGAGAGTGAGTTCATTTATTTATAGAGAGATAGTAGAGTTCGAGCATGTCACAAACTTCTTGGTTGCATGGTTACCTTATCATGCACGTTCACGTCAACCTTTATCACTATTACCCCCCACCCCACACCAATTGGACGTGGGGGAGCACAGTGTTGGAGCCAAAGTATTGGGGAGTAGGGGGTGTTGATTGTTTGGTTTAAACCACAAAACCAAACCAAATCATAAATTTGGTTCAGTCTATACCTGAAAACAGTTTGATTCAGTTTCAAATTTTGCTAAATTGCAGTTTGTGGTTTTGGTTTGGTTTTTGGATTTTACTAACCTAACCAAACCTTAAACCGTAAACGATGTATAAATATTATATAATATAATATATCTAAACAGAATGTATAAAATTATAAATACATAATAAAATATTTTATTTTATAATAAACTAATAAAATAAAGTTTTAAGTTTTAATTTTTAGGAGTGCTATTTGGGCTTTCTAATTGAGTTAAGCCCAATAGAATTAAAGAATGGTCCAAAGTTCTCAAACCGTATTAGAAGCTGCACCATACTATAAGAAAATAGTTTGGTCTGATTTGGTTCCATGCCAAAACGATTTGGCTTGGTTTGGGAATGTCTCAATCTGTAATTTACTGGTTTGGTCTAAGATCTTCTTTGAACCTAGGGATGAAAATTTTTCTCACTTCCCCAATCCCCATGGGGATCCACCCCAAATGGGGCAAGGATGGGGATGATTTTCTCCTCATGGGAATGGGGATAGGAAAATTTTCATCCCCATGAGGACCCAATCCCCGCCCATGGGATCCCCACTAGTATACATGTATATCTATATGCATAAATTTTAATTTTATGTTTAAATCTTTTCTAATAGGATTATAAATTTTAATTATTTTATTTTTATTTTTTTAAAATAAATAAATAAAAGAAAAACAAAATCGTTAAAATTATAAAAAATCACGGGGAGTGGGGATCCCTGTGGGAACAGGGATGGGGTTTTCGTGGGGATGGGAGACTCCCCATCCCCACCCTGCCCTGTTGCCATTCCTAATGAACTGGACTTTGAACAACCTATTAGGGGTGCCAAAGAGCACACATGGTCATGATACCAACTGAACATGGAGGAACTTCTTGGAGACAAGGTCACATTTTGACATGTTTTGTTCTAGCATGAAAAACGAGATTGGTGCTGAGGTATGTAGCACCCAAGTTGTCGCACTAAAATGTTGGAGGTTGAGAAGGTGGAAACCCAATCTCACCAAACAATGATTGGATCACAGCATTTGAAAGTAGAAAACACAATGCATATGCTCCGATATTCAGCTTCAGTGTTGGAGAAGGCAATGTCGACTACTTCTTGGATGACAAAGAGATGAGATTATTGTCATAGTAAATGCAATAGCCACCTTGTGATTTAGGATTGGTTGGATAGCTACTCAATCGGCATTTGCAAAATTATGAAAGTGAAAAGAATTAGCAGGTGTAAGGCAGAGACCATAGAGAATTATGACTTTTAAATAGTATAAGATACACTTGACAACCTTCTAGTGTTTAGGGTTCATTTAGTTTGCAGGAATAGGGGTCTGGAATCGGAATTGGAATGGACTACTCCAATTCCAATTGTTTGGTTGGGCGGAATCGGAATCTCATTCCCATTCCTAATGAAATGGCATCATTCCCTACCCCTCCCTTGGGAATGAAATCCCATTCTTGTTGATTTTAATTCCTATTCTCACTCCTGTTTGAACTAAACAGACTATGGGAATGGACCATTCTGATTCCGACTGTGAACCAAATGGTCCCATAGTTGTTGGGGAAGCCACAAACTGGAGTTCACATTAGTGCCCCACAGAGCACATCTCTATGTGCATTGGGAACATCTCCCAAAGTTGTCATTAGAAGATGTTTCCAATACATAGATGGAATGTGCTGTGGGGCACCTGTGGGTACATTTTGTGGGGCAAAGATGTGAATTCCATAAACTGGTGAGAGGGAACCAATTCCCATGTACCATTGCAAAGCAAGGTAGTAAACTCCTTCTGCATAGCATTTTTCCACTTAGGGTCATTAATAGCCTTGATAAAGAAAGAGGGTTCAAAAAGTATGTCTAGGAGGATGTTTAGAAACCAAAAAATTTAGGGACATTTGGTTCATAGTCGAAATTGGAATTAGAATGGTCTATTTTTATAGTCTGTTTGGTTCAAATAGAAATGGAAATGAGAATTGGAATTAACAGGAATGAGATCTCATTCACAAGGAAGAGGGAGGGAATGGCCATTCCATCAAATGGGGTGACCATTCCACCAGGAATGGGAATGGGAATCCAATTTTATCCAACCAAACAATTAGAATCAAAATAGCCCATTCTGATTCCGATTCTAGACCCCTATTCCCACGACCATATGGGGCCTTAGTTTGGGCTTAAAAATTCCACTCTTAGTTCGAATCAGCAACGAATGAATGGGCTATGGTGGTAGTGCCTAGGCTGGAGGAGAGGAACGTGGATTAGGCAAAGCGATAGTCGTAGATGTGGCTGGGCCCGTAGACTTAGTGGTGGGTTCAAGTTGATGGGTAGGGCCCAAGTTAGGGGTTCAGTCAATGGAGAGCTGGTTTTGGGTGAGAGGCCCAAATGGGAATTGGTTGGGCTGCGTGAATGACCTAGCCCCAATCGGTTAATGGGGTTTGTATGGTGGAGGGTCAATAGTTAAGTTGAAGTATGCATGGTGGGTGCCCATAGCAAGGATAGGGGGTGGTCCAATGGGAGGACCAGTGGGATGGTCAACAACCGAGTTGGTGGATTGTTGGGCCAAGAAGGGAAAGGTCCTTTCACTAAACACAACATGCCTTGAATTAAAGAGATGTCAAAGCATTTGTACTCATGGCGGGCCCAACTGTAGCGTAGGAAAGCATGGAAAGCATTCATAGTCAAACATTTTGAGCCCTGATAGGTCTAGTTTAGTATTAACAAGAATTTCCCAAGGGGATTTATAGCCTAGGAGTGCTGTTGGTAATCTGTTAAGCAAATATATGGCCATAGTCAAACATTCATATGTAGGCTAGCATGAGAGTCGGCACACAATGCTATGATTTGAAGGCACGGAATTCTCCTCCACCATTTGTTTGAAGGGACTTAATAGAAGTGCCCAAAAAGTTCTCAACCATAGATTTAAAATTAATAAAATCCTGCAAAGCATCAAATTTAGCATGCAGAGCATAAATTCAAATGAATACATCAAAATCATTAATAAATGAAATGTAATAGTTGAGTCCATCAAACAAGGTCTTTGGTGCAAGTCCCCATAAATCAGCAAAAATCAAAAATAAAGGTTGTAACGAATAAGTCTTCCTAGCAATAAAAGTTAGTTTGTAACTTTTGCCTAACTAATAGGAAATACAAAAGGCTTAATGATTTATTAGAGGGTTGCAGTAATTTATTGTGAGAAATAACACGACGTACAATTGTTGGCGCTGGAAGGCCAAGCCTATAGTGTCATGTGTTAATTCAACACCATTCACCTACAAGAGCAAACCTAGAGCTCAACTGCGTGGGCCCTTTTGGGTCTAATTGGTCTAGACTATTGTTATTTAAACTGTAGAGGAGTATCTTCTTGGACTGATGATCCTTCACAACAAATAAATAATTCAACGGCTCGTCCTGGCCCAGCTTATTTTAAGTCGAGCTTGGACATAATTTTAAGCCCGCGGGCTTGGGACTAAAACACCAGGACCGACATTATTTCAGTCGAGTTTGGGCTTTTTCAAAAAATCCCGACCTGAGCTCGATTTGATAATATATATTATATAATAAAAGCATATTTTATTTAATAAAACTATATATATATATATATATATATTGTGTGTGTGTGTGTTCCTCTTCTATTTTTAAGTAATAATGAATCTTTTTTTTTGGGGGGGGGGGGTTTGAGGGCTTTTAATCAATGTTTTTGAACCGTCAACCTAAAAACTAGTGGCCAAAACGATTTCGATTCTAGGTCAGTTTTTAAAACCTTACTTTTAATATAAATAAAACACTTTTTATTAACTATAAAAAGAAAAAAATTGTTATCAAATTTCTGGTTGGACTTGAATTCGACTCAGGCTTTGGGCTTTATATGAGGCCAGGCTCAAGCTCAAGAACAAGGCCCGATAGTCAGCCAGGATTGGACTCGGGCTCGGGCCAGGATTGGGCTCGCCCCGTGAGCAAGTCAATATGTGGCACCCAAGTTAGGGTACCACATTAATAGTATTAGTAGAGGATGTTATGTAAGTTGCCTTGGAACCTTCTCTTTTCTTCTCATAGCGAAAATAACAATTGACAGTAGTATGATTCTTCTTCTTACAGATTTGACATGGACTTGTTGGTCGTTATTGAATAGAAGACTAGCCATTATTTGATCCTTTTGTTTTTCGTAATTATTTTGCAACTTTTATAGATTCATGACCATTTTGGGAGTTTTGATTTTGGATAGGGCTGTCAACGGGTTGGGTCTGAGGTTAGGTACAACCATTCTCAAACCGATTATTTATTACAACAAATTAAAATCACAAACCAAGAATTATCATGGTTAATAATCTGGTCTATTGGGTATATTGAAAACTATATTTGCTTATTTAAATAAAAGCATAAAATTTAAATGTTTATCATATAAAATTTATAAAAGTGATAGAAAAATATTAAATTATTTATAAACTAATAAATTAAACATATTTAACTAATATTATCTTTTTTATTATTTAACAAATTTATTATTTTAAACATAAAATATGATAAAAATTACAAGAAAATTAAGAAAATATTATATATTTAATAAAATAAATTGCTCTGGATCTGAATCAATTTGGGATAGGGAAGAAGTGTAACTGGCCCCATTATTTATGATGACAAAATCATGAAACTATAACTGTTATAATTGATTCAACCTGTTCAGGTCCATTACGTAAACCCGACCCATTTACAACCCTAATTTTGGATGGAACATGATTTTGAAGGCTGCATTTGTACTAAACAAATTCTATCCAAAACAAGTTTTAACATAACCATGCAAAGTTCATGATTTTGCAACATGGCATGCAATTCTTTAGTAGAGACTTAGAGTTCATCAAGTCAAGTACTAATGGAGGTCATGAAGGCCTTATAACCGGTCCTAACCCTAGTAGGATACAAAGGTTGAAATCATATTCAAGTACTAGTGCACCAGTGACAATTAGGCTGTTAGCCAAAGAGCGCTTGACTTTCTAAGGTAATGGTGATAGAGAAAGTGTACCTTTACAAAGATTTTGTAATTCAAAATGTAATTGCATTAACCAAACCCGAAATTTCGATTCAAGAGTTTTTTTCAATGTATTCCATAGGCTTGTTGGTGAAGAGCAATCGATAACTTGGCCTAGAGAAGCTTCAGTAAGAGTTAATAGAAGCCAGATAAGGAGTGCATCTTGTTTTCCCCATGCTACGAATGCTATATTTGTCAAACTGTATGAAGCTTTAGGGAGGGGGTCATCGTCAAGGCTAGAAACCTGAAGAGAGGAGCTCATGGGCATTCTGATGGGTTTTACACCAGTAAGATTGAGGCTTTGTAGAAGATCTTGCATGTACTTCCATTGTGAGAGGAATAGGCTAGATGGAGTGCGACTAACCTCAACACCGAGAAAATAATGAAGTCGGCGATGTCCTTGATAGAGAAATGAGAGCCCATTTGTGAGAGCAAGGAATATATAATGGTCTCATTGGATTCAGTAACGATAATGTCATCATCAACATATATGAGGACATAGATGATAGTACCGTCATGTGCATAGATAAAGAGTGAGGCATTGGATTTGAAGACCACGAAACCTTGCTCAATGAGAAAGGGTTGAAGTTTGAGTCCGCGTTCTGTGCACCGATGGGTTTACTGGACCCGTGAACCCACCAAGCACAACCGACCACACGTTCGGATCAAGATTCATAATGTTAATGGGCTTTGCACCATTAACATGGGATAACGGGTTCAACTGGCCACAAAAAGGCAAAAATATTCGGTTGTTTGAAAACCTCTCTCCACCGAACCCTACCCACACAACGACGACCATACAGTAGCGGCCGATCTGAACTTGGCACGGCCATCGGCGGCGAGAACTCTGGCGATACGTTTTTTGGCCTTCTTCTTCTTCTTCTCTTATAAATAATGAACAAACGTTTTTTGGCCCTAAAAAATGAACAAAACAGCAAAAAATCTAATAGAATGAGGGGAAAACAAAAATTACTAATAACGAAGATCATAATATAAAAAAGGAAAAAGTAGATTACCGGCAGAATTGCTGAATATAGCAACATTATCACCAAAAACCGGTTTGCAGAGACGCAATGAAGGGACTAGAGGAGCTCAGATAGAAGAAGAGTAAGGAGCAGTAAGTGTATTGTCTTTATTGAAGACGACACCCTTGAAACCCCTCCTCTGCAACTCAGCCCAATCGATCCAACTTATGTCTGGTACAGTAAGATGTGGAATAGCCAAATGCTGGTCCCTCGCCACCATCACTTTTGCTGCTGGTCCCAGGCTTATGATCGCTCTCTTCTTGTTCTCCTTTCTGGGTTTGGCTTCTTCGGCTTCTTTTATTGTCGGCGTTGGTGCTGGTGGTGACATTGTCGAGTGGGAGGCCGAGTACACTTCCTCTAAAAACCAGTTTTTAGTAGAACTGGTGCTCGACGTGGTGAGACACTTCTCGCTGCCAATGCCATGGTTGGATGAGAAAATGAGGAGTCTTGAACCGGCCCTGGTGGTGGTGGTTGGATTTAGAGCTGGAGCTACTACAAATTGGTTTCTGTGCCGAGTAGTGCAACGAATACAATTATGATGGGAGAATTGAGCGACTGAACTTATCTGCATTTCTGAACTTTCTTCGCCTGAAGAAACCCACCGTGTAAGGCTTCTGTTGAAAAGAGAAAACAGGAAGCCCTTGTAAGAAGAAGAAGAAGAAGAAGAAGAGTCCAAAAATTGCACCCTCGGAGTTATTGCCGACAATGGCCGCTGGTTTGTGTCACCGGTCGCCGGTGTGTGGTAGGGTTCGGTAGAGAGATTTTCAGATAACTGAATATTTTTGTCTTTTATGGCCGGTTGAACCGGTTATCCCATGTTAACGGTGCAAAGCCCGTTAACATTATGAATCTCGATCCCAGACGCGTGGTCGATTGTGGTTGGTGGGTTTACGCGTCCAGGAAACCCACCGGTGCACGGAACGGGACTCTTGAAGTTTGGAGTACGATGCATAAGGGGCCAGTTTAAGCCCATAAAGAAATCATCGAAACTTGCAAACATGGTGAGGTCGATTTGAATCAATAAAGACAATAGTTGATGCATGAACACTTATTCAAAGAGATCGTTATGTAGAAATGCATTTTATATATTTAATTGATGGAGAGGCCAGCCAAGGAGACAACAAGACTAATAATCACCCGGATAGAAGTTGGCTTAATAACAGGGTTGGCAAACCCTCCATCCTTTCCAAACCTTAAAGATATCTTAAGATAAACCCTAAGCAATCCTTTCCTTTTCGGTCTAAACCTAATAAAACTAAACTTAGTTCTAATGAGACTAAACCATCCCAACTGAATCAAACCAAACTGGCCTATCCCATTTGATTTAACAATAAAAAATAATAAAAAAAAACCTACATTAAAAATCGAACTCTCTTTCTTTTCCTCCCCTCTCCCTTACCACCGGACTCTCTCTCACACTCATTTTCTTTTCCCTCACAACCAACCTGAAACCGATCTTCTTCCTCCTCTCCTCTTCCAACAATCGAACTCTTCCCTCACTCGTCTCTTCTCCACCACACCCAACTACCAAACCCGAGCCTCCTCCTTCTCTCCACTACCGAACTCCTCCATCTCCCCCAACTCTTCTCCCTCTCTTCTTTCTCTGGACTTTTACCCTCGAAATCTCTCTTTCTCTCTAGACTCCTTCTTCCCTTCCATCTTCTCCATCCATTTCAGCCAGCTATCACAACAAGAAAACAGAGGAACTCAAAGAGAAGAAACCTCTCACCTAGATCATGTTAGGAGGAAGAAAGGAGAAAGAAGAAGATTATAAGAAGAAGAAAGAAAAGAGGAGACTCGGCTCAAATTTGCAATCCACCTTCCCAACAAGATCAGCATATCTTCTTATTTCACCACATCAAATTGGAAACATGTAGCTTGAGCCTCTCCCTCAAATATCATTCCTAACATCCCCAATATCTTCAAGGAAAAGCCACAAATAAGGTATTCGGTCCTAACCTTTTGGCCTAATTTACTACAGCTTTTTTTTTCTCTTGCTTGAGGGTTTCTTTCCCTTCGAATTTAAACTGCTACTTTCTCTTGTTTGATTTTTTTTCTTTTCTTTTCCAAGTATTAGCCAAATATTTGGTAGTTTTTTTTCTTGAGGAAAGGTTAGCATAACAGATCCGATTGTTGTTTCCCATCCTCTTAGTTCTTTTTTTTTTTTCTTTTTGTGTATGCGAATTATCCAAGCCGAATTTCTACATCATGCTATTTCCATTGTGTTTAATTTTTTTTTTTCGAGGATGATTAACATGGATATCCGATGCACTTTTTTGGTTCTATGTGTTTCCCAACCGTGTAACATATCCTTGCTATCCCCTAAGTTTTTTAGATTGTATTGAAGGCTTTTTTGTACTTAAGTTCGTTTTCTTTGTGTCAAATGTTTTAGCATAGGAAAATTTGCTTGTTTCTTATTTGAATTATTAATGTTTGTATGATTTAGATTTTATTTTCTTTGATGCATGCCACTCTTGAGTTCATTATGGAGAGATGTTCATGGGCGATAGTCTCCTTGAGACTTAATCTCTCTCTTCCCCTCAAGTAGGAACATGGAAGGCTTTGGATAAAGAAGGGGTGGTTGTGAATACAACCGTCCCTTTGCTCCTCTAAGAGCTTTCCAGGACCAAAAAGTGGGAGAGGAAGAGAAGGAGCCTCATGAGAGAGTATCGCCTTCATGGTAGGCTTTCATGGGACTAAAAGAAACCCTTAGGTTTCTTAGTTTTTATTGAAGTTGGCATCCACATGATAAGAAAGGGAGAGAGTGCCTAACACCTTCCCTCTCCCTCTCTTTGGTGACTAGAATCATGTCTTTGTCTTGAATTAGGAGTCGTTTTATTTCTCAAATTAGGGAGGCCCATCACTCCCTTCTTCTAGTTTTATTGATGGGTGGTGGCTCCTTTCATAGCCATGAGGTGATACCCAATTTCAATGGAATGTTCACAAAATGGCAACTCCACTAGGGATGGGAAGGTATGTGTATGCCATTCCCTTCTTCCCCTTGAGTGGGGAAGCACTCACATTCTTAGATTGTTAGTGGTCTTAGTTTTCTTTCTTGGATGCTGATTTCTTTTGGAATGATAATTGTTTTGGTTGCATGCATTTGGGTTGAATTCCTTTGAAGTAATAATGCTTAGGTTTATGTGCATATAAGTTTTTTTGGACTGTTAATGTCTAGGACTTCATGCTTATTAGCTATATTTCTAGGACTGTTAATAATTATGTAGGCATGCATGCAAATTAATTATTTAATACTTTTATATGATTAATTTGCATTTATAAAATCTGATTTTCTTGGGACTGTTAATGGTTAGATGACATTCACATAGGCTTAATTTTTAGGACTATTAAGAATTTCACTTGCATGCATATAAACTGTTTTTTTAGACTGTTAATAACTTGATTTGCATACACTTGGGCAGAATTCTTTGGGGCTGTTAATGGTTGTGAAGGCATGCATGTAAAATGAATTTTTAGGACTGTCAAAAGTCATATTCATGCACAAAACTGATTTGATTTTCTAGGACTGTTAATGTTTAGATTGGCCTTCATATAGGCTGAAATTTGCAGGACTGTTATGGGTTTTATTAGTATTTCCATAAGCTGAATTTCTTGGACTGTTAACAATTCTGTAGATAGGCATGTAAACTGAACCTTTTAGGGCTGATAAAAGCTTCACTTGCATGGTCCCAAAAAAAAATGATTTCTATTGAGACTGTTAATGCCTAGCACTCCATGCATATTAGCTGAATTTATAGGGCTGTAAATAGTTATGTAGGCATGCATATAAATTGATTTTTTTTTAGAAATTTTATAAGATTAATTTGCATTTACAAAATCTGATTTTTTTGGGACTGTTAATGATTAGATTGTCATGCATATAACCTGAAATTTCTTAGGACTGTTGATGGTTTTTTTAGTATTCATATAAGTTGAACTCTTGTCTTGTTAATACTTGTATTTGCATGCACGTAGATTCGATTCTTTGTGACTGTTGATGATTGGATTAATGTACAATAACCTGAAATTTTATGACTGTTAATGGATTTATTAACATTCACATAGGTTGACTTCTTATGGGCTGTTAATGCTAGGTTTTGCATGTACATATGTTAGTTCTTTTGGGGTTTGTTGATAGTTTAGTTTGTATGCATATAGGCTGAAATGTTTAGGATTGTTAATGGTTTTATTAGCATTTGTATAAGCTGAATTCTTGGTAGTTGTTAATGCTAGAGTTTCCATCCATGTAGGTTGGTCTCTTTTGGGATTATTGATGGTTAGAGTAGTGTACATATAAGTTGAAATTTTTAGGACTATTAATGGTTTTATTAGCATTCATATTAGCTGAAATCATGTGGGTTGTTAATTCTTAGGTTTCCACGTATGTTTGCTGATTTCTTTGGGATTGTGAATGGTTAGATAATGTATTTAGGCTGAAAATTTTAGGAATGTTAATGGTTTTACTTTCATGCACATAGTCTGAAAATTTTGCGTTGTTAATAGCTTTGTTTTCTTGCATGAAAAACTGATTTTTTATTTTTTGCACTGTTAATAGTCTTGTGTGCTTGCATGGAGGTGAAATTTTTTGGACTATTAATAAATTTGTTTGCTTGCATGAGAGCTGAAACTTCTTGAATTGCTAATAGCTTTGGTGACACACGTGAAGTCTGAAATTTCATGGGCTGTTTTGTTAGCATACATGATGGTTGATTTTTTTTTTTTTTATACTATTAATGGCTTGGTTTACATTCATATAGGCTGAAAATATTAGGGCTGTTGATAGCTTTACTTGCATGTGCTTAGGTTGAATAATTTGGAACGGTTAATTCTTAGCTTTACTTGTATAATATGATTCTTTCTTTGTAAAATCCTTTGCTTGAAAACATGGTTAACCAAGGGCTGAATTGATCACACATGTACTTAGTCCCCTAGAAAATATATTTTGGCTACATAGGACCAAAATAAACTAGGAAAATTGAATCAAGGGTAGCAAGTCTTGCTTTAGTAAATTTAGAGATGAGGGAAATAAGGGTAGCAAGTCTTGCTTTAGAATAATTCAATCAAGCATAGGAACCATAGCTCAATGTTTGGGAAAATAAATCATTAGACAATAATCCAACTCTTGGAAAGGTAATTAATTGTTAATTTGGTTTAAACAAGAGATTAGTTTAAGGTTTTGGGCATGACTTGTTTTTGTTAAAAATGTAAAAGAAGCAATAAAACAAAGGGGGTTTAAGGTAAGTTGGGCTTACTTTGATTTAAAAAAAAAAAAAGAATATGATCAATCTATGATTTTGGGAGATGTAATAGAAGTCCAATGCACTTTTTCCTTTGAGGTTGGGTGATGTAAAGTGCTTGGTATGAGGGGGGGTTAGTTCATGATAAGAGGCCTTGGAAGCTCTACATAACCAAATTCTTTCAGGCCTTGTTTGGAAGATGGATGTGATAGCAAACTAGATAGTTCAAAGTAGGGGCTTGGTTAAGGTATGGGGTAGAATGTGTGTAAATATAAAATCATGTTAAATAAATTTTAATTTAGTCAAGATTAATTCTTTAGGGTTTCCAAAAAAATACTAAAACTATAAAACAAAAAATTCGGAAAAAAGTCAACAAAAAAAGTAAAGGGGTAAGGGGGTCATAGCAAAACCTAGGCCCAAGCCCATATCCCCTTAGTTCGCCCAACTAAAGTCTTAGCTAAACCCATGGCCTCTTAGTACCCTAAACCCACTTCCCATTGCCACTAGCATCTAGCTAGAACCAGCCTTAGCCCCATTGCAACTTAGAGCCCCACCTTAGTTCCAAGCTCATCACAAACCTAAGTCCAACTTGACCTTGGCCATATAGGCCAAGGAAACCCTACTCCAAGCCTATTCCAACCTCATCCCAACTCGGCCAAAGCCACATAGGCCATGTGCTAATCCAAGCCCATTCCCACTTCAGCCTAGGCTATAGAGGCCAAGCAAAACCTAGTCCAAGCCTATTATAGCCCAAACCCGATTCAACTATGTCCATGTAGTTCAGGAAAAACCCAGTTCAGCTTAGAACAAGCCTAGTCCAAGCCCATTTCTGCTTAGAATTAAGCCTAATCCAAATCCATTAACAAATAGGCCTAGGCTCAAGTCCATTTCAGATTAGAGGCCCAAGGCCAATTAGGCTTAGGCCCAAGCCCACTTAGCCTTTGTGTCTAACTAAGCCTAGACCCAAGTCTATAGCCACCTTCAAGCCTAACTGAGTGCAAGCCCAAGTTGACTTAGGCCCAATCCTTTTCTATCCTAGGATCCACTCAGCTCTAAGCCCAAACAAACTTAGACCCAAGCCCATTCCAGCCTACAGCCCAAACAAGCTTGGACCCAGGCCCATTTCAGCATAGAGCCCACACAACTTAGACCCAAACCCATTCCAACCTTGGGACAAAACAAGCTTAATCCTAAGCCCACTCCAGCATAGAGCCCAAACAAGCTTAGGCCCAAATCCCTTTAAGCTTAGAACCCACACAGCTTAGATCCAATGTCATTCCAACTTAGCACCATACAAACTTAATCCTAAAGCCCATTCCAGTCTGGAGCCCAAGCAAGCTTAGTCCCAATCTCATTTTAGCCTAGTGTCCACACAACTTAGATCTGGGCCTATCTTAGACCAACACCCAAACAAGTCATACCAAGCCCAACTTAACCTAGAATCCAAGCAAGCCTAGACCCAAACCTATCCTAACCTAAGCCCAATTCAGTCCTAAATCCAAACAACCTTAGACCCAAGCCCATCTCAATTTAGCACCAATACAAGTTAGATCATGACCCATCACTTATATCCATGACCTAGGGCCCATGACCCATATCCTTGACCAAGACCTAGGACCCATAACCTATTACCCATATCCAGGAATCAAGGCTCCTTACTCATTACTCATATCCAAGATCCATGACATAATACCTAGATCCATGGCACATGACCCACAACCCATGTCTAGGACCGATAACCCATTACCCATATCTAGGACACAAGACCTATGATCCATATCCATGACGTAGATCCCATAACCAATGACTCATATCCATATCCATTACCCATAAACCATAACCCATATCCACCATCAATGACTTGTAACCCAGATCCAATGCCCATGACCCTTACCCGAATTAGAACCATGTCGAAATTGACCTACCTAGGCCTACCTTAACCTAGCCCTTCTACCCCTAATAATAAACATTAATGTGTTTGATATCTGTAGACATGTTGGTTGTTTCTTATATGATTTGACATGTATATGCTTGTGTGTGCTTTTTTTTTCCTTTATTTCTTTTGTACATTTACATGCATTGCATATCATCTTAGAATGCTAGGAACCTATTGTCCTATAAGTGGGGGCCAATACACAGGCCATTGGGACTTGACACCCAATGGCCCTTGTGAAAAGCTTTCAACCAGTCACCAACATTAGAAGCCCATCCAATGGGTGGAGCTTTAAAGATTGGCGATCGTGTTGAAACCTTCAGTCTAAGTGTCAAACCCAACCTTCATGCATTGCATATTGATTGTTCCTTTGCATGTTTTTACTTTATTTATTTATTTTTTTAGAGGAGCCCAAATTAAAATAAAAGTTCAAAATAAAAAAAAAGGAAAAGAAAATAAAGTTAAAATGAATCTTCATCTTCGAAGTCTTGCTTGCACCCAATCCTAGTTGGCCTTAGGAAACATAATCAATTACACATATCTAAATTAAAATCCTAGACCTAAATCTAAATCCACCCCCATACCTAGATCCCGAATCCAAACCCAGACCTAGATGCTAGCTCCATGACCCAATCCTAGATGCTAGACCGTGCACAACCTTAGATCCATACATAGATTCAAACCTATACCCAGATTTAGATCCAAACTCAGACAAAATGTTAGATCCATGACCCAGACCTAAATCCATATCTAAATCTAAACTTTAACCTAGATTCAAACCCATCTCTAGATCTAAACCCAAATCTTAGATCCAAACCCAAACTCAAGCCTTGATCCAGATGTAAACCCAAATGCTAAATATTTAGTTGGATCCAATCCCAAACCTAGATCCAGAATTAGATCAAAATTGCAGACCCCTATGAAAACCCAAACTAAGACCTAGACTTAGACAAACATACAAATCCAAATCCAGCCCTAAACCTAGATCTAGACTTGGAACTAGATTGTAGACATCTGTACAGACATAAACTTAAACCTAGAACCGGACATAGATGCAAATCCAAACCTAGTCCTAAAACCATATCCAAACTACATCTCGACCCAAACCTAGATCCAGACTTAGACCTAGATTGCAGATGCCTATGTAGACTCGATGCTAGATCTAGATCTTAGGCCCATCACCTAGATACTAAGGCTATCTCCTAAACCCATGACTCAATATAAACCTTGATCAAAACCTAGATATAGATTCCACATACCTATACTTGTCCAAAATGCATATACTGATGTAAACCCATACCCAAATTTAAAAGCCTAGATCCCTATCACTTATACCTACACAGGTCCAAACCTACATCCAAACCTAGATCAAAACACGCATCTAGGTCTAGACCTAGACCCCATATCCATGAGCTAAACCCCTTAGAACTAGAACCTAAGCCCAACCTATGACCCTGATCCAATCTATGATCCAAACCTAGACTACCAACTCCAACCCTATGCCCAAATCCAACCTATGATCTTAACCCAAACCGGAACCAACTCCATAACCCATTATGGCCAAGCCATTCCTTTTTTCCCTAGTCCAAATTGGTCAGCCCTTAACTTGTACCAAACATGTTTATATAGCTCACCTGGCCCATATCCTTGCAAATCTCTTTTGAATTCTGCCCCATGGGCCAACAAAAATCAACTTCAAACAAACATCCTACATCTTAGGGAACCAAAATCCGTCCAACTAGCCTATCAGTAGCACCAATAACCTTAACCTCAGCTAGCATAACTCAACCCTCTAGAACCCAACCCAATGCACTTAAGGCCAATGGAGCCCACACCAATTTAACCCAATTGCACCTCATTGAAGCCCAACCTACTCAACCCTACTAAGTCTTTTAGAATTAAAGTGGGCTGACCTGACCCAACTGACCAGAGTCTAAACTAAGTCCACCTAATCCACTTGAACCTTTAGAACAAACCAGACTAACCCAAGCTTGACCTATTCAACCCATTTCAACCAGCCTAACCAACCTACTTAGAAACAACCCATTTAGGCTTATCGTCCTAAATTGAACCAAGCTTACCTAGACCAATTAGAATCGACCCCTAAACCAATTAGAATTGCTTATGCATAGGTTCGATCCATCATTCTGCATCTTAGAGCCAGAACTAACTCCACATAAGTTCAGCCCACCCTCCCACACCTTAGAGCTCACTTATAGGTCCATTCCATCTAGACTTCCTACAACATAGAGGCAACCTCCAACACCCATTCACCCTCAACCTAAAACCTACCTTATAGTCACCTTCTTACACCCAAACCCAGGGTGCATGAAAGATCCACTAAAAAAATCAAAACGGTGGCAAAAAAGTCTAAAAAGAAAAAAAAATGGACAAAAACAAGCCAAAAAAAGGATCAAGTAACAAAAAATAATAAATAAAGAGAAAAATAAAAGAAAACAACCTCCATTAACATTTTGAATGTAAAGCATCTTTAGAAGAAATGGAAAAATCTTTAAAAGAACTAATCAAAATCACCAATCAAATAAAGAAAGTAGTTAGAACTACGATTGGTCTAGTTCCTTTCAAGGGGTACATAGGCAGCTTGAGCAGTGGAGCTTGGGTGCGACTCAAATAAAAAATAAAAAAAAAAAGAGAAAAAGGGGAAGAATAAGTACTAAAAAAGGAAAATAAAAATGGGAAAGTTATAGATAAAGAATCAAGCTAAACTTTCTTTTAAGAAAATCGATCATTGGTCAATTGGTCCTCAAGGCCATCCCCTTCCACTTTGTCCAACTTTAGCCTTGTGATTGATTACTCATTCTTCCTTTTTGTGGTTTCCCCAACAAAAGCATTGTTGCTAATAGTACTGATAGGCCTATGACCCATCAAGAATTTGAAGAGCTCCAGCAAATAGTAAGTTTGTTGATGGTTATGGTCGACTGGCTCATTTCACAGATGGGGGCAAACCCATTTCCCCTACACTAGGCACCACCATAGTCTCATGGCCCTGCATCCTCCATTCCACCTTCACAAGTAATACCCCCAACATCTACTATGTCACTATCCTTAACACCTCTACCACATTTGCCACCATCTCAAACATTAGCAACCTCTTCCACTCGACCAAGGCCACGGGATAAACCATCTGCAAAAAAAAAGGTATTCTCCCCACTGCCATGTCCTCCTTCCCAATTGTTGCCCATCTTCCTTCAAAAGGGCTATATTCGATTACAGGCTTGGAGGCCGCCACCTGAGCCAAAGCCTAAGTATTATGATGAAAATTCCATTTGCACTTACCATCGAGGACCTAGACATGATATCGACGACTGTTGGCAATTGAAGTTCATGATCCAGTGCCTCATTGATGATGGAAAATTCAAGCCTGATTTGGAGATTCCGGATGTTGTGCCGACTTTTCCAAAGAGGCTTCTTTGTTATATTTTTTTATTATCATTTCCTACTTTGTTTTGACTTTTTTCTTATGCAAACCATTGCAATCATTCTTTTGAATTAATGAAGGTAGTCACTTTGTTTTTTTTGTTCTAGACTATCTTTCGATCTTAATACTTATTTGCAATGGGTTAGTAGGTCAATTAGGCTGAATCAACTTCAAAGGCAAAGGAGTGTTAGCATTCTTCTAGGATGGTTTACAATCAAAGCCTTAGCTAGACCATGGACTTGCAATAAGTCCCAAGGGTAGGCCCTCGCTAAATGTTGGTTGTTAATCACGAACCTACATATAGCATTGCTTCATACGAAGGGGTACTCTTATTGTGCCAAAACTGCCGTTGGGAGTGCTAAACGTCTATCCAGAAAACGCTTTATAACCCTAGATGGGAATCACAAGTCTAAGCCCATTAAGAGAAAACACGTTCTAAGCTAGCACTGGTAGGAATGGCAACAAGGTGGGTTTGGGGTGGGGCACCCCCTCCCCGTCCCCACCCCCTCCCCGTCCCCGCCCTGAAGTCACAATACCTTGCCCCGTACTCGCCCTGTTCCCGGTAGTAGAGTGGGTCCGGGGCGGGGCATCCATTCCCCATCGGGGACGGGGAATCCCCGAATTTTCCCCACTCCAAGGCAATTTTTTAAAAAATATCTATTTTATGGACAATTTATACATAGGATATAGGAATTTGGGGGTATTTTAGAATTGAATTATAATACTTTAGGGATAATTCAAAAATAAAATTATGGGATCCTAGGATTTTAAAAATTTAGGGAAAACTTAAAGATATTTTAAATATCAATATTAAACCTAGATACATTTTACTAATTTACCTTTAGGTTTGGGGCAAGTTCGGGGAATTATATACAAAACCCGCCCCTGCCCCGTACCTGGTTCAAGGAAAAATTATTTTCCCCCTCTCCGCCTCGTCCTTGTTTAGGGTCGGGGAAAACCCACCCCATTCGGGACAGGGCGGGGCGAGGTGGGGCGGGGCCCCGGTTTTATTTGGAAATTGCCATCCTTAAGCATAGGGTGAGACATCGTTAAAACCTGTTACTTTTCTAATCAATCAAAAGAAAGGACTGGAGACCATCCTCACTCGTTCAATTCCTCACTTGACCCCACCACCTCTATTATCGCTAGTTAACTCATTAGTCCAATCAAATAGACATTTCTTTTGGTAAGCCAAACCAAATTCCTTGAAATGCACTTCTCAATGGCTAAGAAAATAATTCAGAAATTCAAAAGAGAGAAAAAAGGAGAAGAGTATCTCCTAAACCAAATCTATTGTCAAGCGAACACATGTATAGTTCAGCATGTATTCCCTTTATATGTGTCATCCAATCGACAAGGAAATGAAGGGAGGCCATCCTTGGCTGTTTGCCTCGTCTAATACCTTTAACCTCATAATGTTGCAAAGTATTTCCACCAATTCCCTTTTTGAGCCTCTACATCAACTTTTGCTTAACCAAACATCTCTAAACAGGTGAATGTCAAAAGTTGAGGGTACCCATGCAGTTGTAGAAAAGAAAAGGAAGTAATGAAAGAAAAATTTTGAGTAGATACCTCTTTAAAAAGAAAGAGTTAAATCTAGAAAATTTGAATGTGGCTCAGAACAATGGAGAAATGATGAAGGAATTAGGAGGAATTAAAAGAAAAAGTTAGAAAATTTTGGGGTATACTTAATGGTCTCACCAGTCCTCATCATTGACATTTACTTAGTGGTTCGAACTTCTTGGCTCCCATATACACTTCATCCTAACCAAAAGTCCTCATCAATTAGTAAGAGAGCGTGACATATATTGATGGAAAATGTGGAGAGCATGTTCCATCATTGAGGCTACAAAAGGAGATAATGAAAAAAAAAAGAAAAGAAAAAGGAGTGCATCTTCCCATAATGGTCCTAATTAGTAATTCGATCAGTCAACTTAAGCAGCTTTCGGGCCTATGTATCCTTCATTTATTAGCCTCATCCCAAGCCATGTTTCATTCCAAATAAATAAGTCATCATCGATCTTCGAGAAATTAGCATTTCAACATCAAAAAAACCTTTTTCGGCTAGCAGCGAACAAACCCAGTTAAAGAAGTATATCATCAACTTTGATTCCCAGTTTGGGTTCAATCCACAACCATCTCCATCAACCATGCCAGTTCACCAAACCAAACTAGGGTAGTCCTTCATCAAAATATCACTTCCCATTAATCGCATCCGCTCACCATTACAAATCAGGGTAGATCCCTTTATTAAAACCCCATTCATATCAACCCTAGCCACCTTTTTACCCAAACTAGGGTACACCCTGGTCACTGAAGCATCTTTCCCATCGACCCCATTAATTTACCCATCTGAACTGGGGTAACCTCCTTTGACATAAATGATTTCCAGATTAACAATTTAATATTTCAAAAGCCTACCCCTGATGCTCTCAAGGCATTGATTGTCACCTTCCAAAAAGGACTTGGTCACTCTTACTGCATCTAGGTTTGGTGTAATGCCTAAGGACTTATCTGCTTTGTTGCAAGTTAGTATTGGTGGCATCTTCACCACTTCTCTTGTATGTTACCCTTTTTGCCTACCATTTCTTTGTTCAATCTTGAAATCAAGCAAAAAATAAAAAATAAAGAATGAAGCAAAGAGAAGAAGATCAAGTAAAAAAGAAAAGAAAAGAAGAGGAAAATGACAAGAATCCTTTGTGACAAGCATTACATAGTTCTTAAGCATAAAAACGATAAAGGAAAATTCTAGTCATTCATCATTGTCACCAAAAGGCTAGGGTTTTTGTTCACCCAAGATTCAGGTGTCAATCACAAAGAAAAAGTTCTCCAAAGTCCCCAAGACACTAAGCTATCAGGAGAAAAAAAATATTTTGCTCAAGTAGCACAAAATTCTCATTCAGCACGGATTTTACTCAAAATACCCAAATTTGCACTCAACCTAGATTTTGCTCAGATTGCACAGAATTACTTAGATGTTTTTATCAGACTACCCAAATTTTGCTCAGATTACACAAAATTTACTCAGATGCTTTTACTCAAAATACCTAGATTTGCACTCAACACATATTTTGCTCAAATTGCATAGAATTTACTTAGATGGTTTTGCCCAGATTACCCAGGTTTTACTCAGACACCTTTGCTCACATAGAATAGGTTTTTTTTCGTTAAGCACAGTTTTACTCAGATTACCCAGATTTTACTCAAGCACCTTTGCTCACATAGCATAGGTTTTTCATTCAGCTCAGATTGCATAGAATTACTCAAATGCTTTTACTTAAACTACCCAAATTTTGCTTAGATATGCTCAGATTACACAGAATTTACTTAGAATACCCAGATTTGCACTCAACACAGATGTTGCTCAAATTTGCTCAAATTTGCTCAAATTGCATAGAATTTACTCAGATGGTTTTACTCAAATTACCTAGATTTTACTCAAACACATTTGCTCACATAGCATAGATTTTTCATTCAGCACAGATTTACTCAGATTACCCAAATTTTACTCATACATCTTTGCTCACATAGCATAAGTTTTTTCATTCAACATGGTTTTACTCAAATTTACTCAGATTGCATGGATTTTACTTAAACACCTTTACTCACATAGCATAGGTTTTTCATTTAGCACAAATTTTACTCAAATACCTATGCTCATATAGCAATGGTTTTTCATTCAGCATTGATTTCACTCAGACACCTTTGCTCGGATAGCAATAGTTTTTTTCATTCAGCACAAATTTTACTTAGACACCTTTGCTCAGATAGCAATTGCCTTTTTTCATTCAGCGTAGATTTTACTCAAACAACAACGGTTTCAGCAAAGATTTTACCTAGACACCTTTGCTTAGATACCAATGGTTTTTCATTCAGTTTCACTCATATTTACTTAGAATGCACATGTTTTACTCAAACACCTTTGCTCATATATCAATGGTTTTTTTCATTCAACATAGACCTTACTTAGACACCTTTACTTAGATAGCAGTAGTTTTTCATTCAGTTTCACTTAGATCTACTCAGAAAGCACAAAATTTACATTAATCAAATAGAGCAAATTAACCTTCTCAAGCTCCTTATTTATCAAATATGTCAACTCGGCCTTATTGTTAGCACCCAATTTTTTCTCGGTCCCTTCACCCTACCTCATTGTATTCCCCTTTTGCACTTCAAAAACTTGAAACAAAATTAGAACAATTCGAGACTTTCCAAATCCTCCTTTGACACAATCCACAAGACATATAAGAACATTGATCAGGCATCATTCCCAGACTTGAAAAACTATAACTTAGTTACACATCAATTTTCATAACTAAACTCTAAGGATCCATCGTTCATCACACCAACTTCGCTTCTAATGGCTCTGATCTACATGATATCTAAATTCCAACTCCTCCAAAATCAAATCCAGCATATCCATTACCTCAAGACCATTAAGAAACAATCAACTAGTGAATCCCACCACAAATCTACAACCAACCACAAAGACATCAAGATCGAATTCTGATGGCCCTGAATGATTACCAAGATCAACCATATTTTTCTCATATCAGAACCACCCACCTTAATCATCCCCTTAATTCATACCTACCCACCAAATTGTAGCTCAAAATTCACTTGTTTGACCCCTCATCAAACCTAGGTCCTATTTTAACAAATCTCATTAATTAGAGATTACCATCCATCATCCCAACTTCATGTGGCAAATTAGACATTACCACTATGTTCGAAGACTCCAAAAAACCTAACATTTCAAATCTCATGATCAAACACATCCATTTGACCATTGAAAAATAAGATTCAATTTCAAGCCCTCTCGATTGATTGGTAAACCATAAGCTAAGGCCATGATCTGAACTAAATCAATCAATCTACACTTTTAATCAAAGATCCATCACTTCAATTAGATTTGGTATGATCAAAAGTGCTAACCCACCAAATTTCATCCCAAAATTCCCCGTTTAACCCTTCATCAAATAAAGATTATGTTTTAGCAAATCTCGTTGATCTGAATTTGTCAGTCATAGATCTCAATCATCCTGACCCCATTTGCCCGATCAAATCTCACCACTATGTTCAGAGATCCAAAAAACCCCAAGATGCCAAATTTCAAGACCAGACTCATTCATTTGATCGTTAAACTAGAAAGATACAATTTTGATGCACCAGATTAAATTGCCATATCATCTGGCCCAACTTGAAGCATTAAAAGGGTGATGGCTGATGTCAAACCCATTCTTAATCCCTTAAAACACCTGGACCAATGAATTTGAGCCTAATAAGCTTAAAATTTAAAAAATGCGAAACGGACCCCTACTTAAGACCAAGAAAAGACAAAATAGCTTTAAAAAATTCATCAAAATTACATTTTCTGCCAATGTTAGTCCCAAATACGGGACTGCAACGTTTGGCATGCCCAAGCTCCCATTAGATGCACAAAACCTGTGACAACCACCCCTAAATCGAAGAAAATGTTTTATCAAACAGGAAAGCTTGACTGAACATCCATTTCTTTGAATAAATCTTTACCTATTTTTGTGAAAAACTCTGTTAAATCCTATGCACTGTAGTTAGGCAAATTTTAGACCCATTGCCCTCCCTTTTCTCTATAAATAGAAGCCCAACTCAAGCTTGAAGAAAAGGGGAGGGGACTAAGAGGCAGAAACCCAAGGGGAACTAAAGGAAGGAAACCTAAGAGAGGTCCATAGAGAGAGAGAGTGAGAGAGAGAGAGAGATATGAGAGTTTCCCAACTCCTGTAAAACACTCAGTTTGCTTGAAAACCCCAAAATCCTTGAAGCCAAGCTCAAGCCTCATTCCCTATTTTCCAAACTCAAGACTAGAGACACCCAACCTAGTTCTTGCCTTGCTTAAGTTTCATTTGAAATCCTTTTAATTGTTGGAAATATTGTTTCAAGGTCATACACGAAAGGTAAGCCTCTCATTCCACCGTATCTTTGCTTTTAATTTAGTTTCGAGTTGCTTAAAGCCCTGAAATCTTGGGAAACTTGCCTTCCCAACTTCCTTCGGATTTGAGAAAAAGAGGTAGAGAGACAAGGGTCTTAGGGAAACTAGTACCTAAGACCTGATAGCATCACCTCAAATCGAATCTAGGCGAAGTTTGGAACATTTTTACCAGATTTCAGGAGCTTTGAACAATCTTGTTAGTTCGTGTTTTGCCAAAATTTGAGCCTGAAAAACCCTCATTTTGGGATACTAAAGCAGCTTGGAGAGAGAGGTGCCTAATACCTTCCTTCTCCCAATTCTTAGAACCTGAAATCTCTTGGCTGTGTACCTTTCCCATGGAAAATGGAGTCACTATCAAAGACTTAGTTCGATTTTTCACAGTTGAAAATGAGGGCCCATTTCCTCTAAAAAATGGGTGGTGACTCCAAATCCTTTGAGCCGACCATGAGCTTTTTGAAGCTCACACTTGTCAAACACTACACTAATCAAATAGAGAAAATTAACATTGTCAAGCTCTTCAATCAATAAATAGGTCAATTCGACCTTAGCCAACACTATATTCATCAAATAGAGCAAATCGACCTTGTTGAGCTCTTCATTCACTAAATAAGTCAAATCAACTTTCTCGAGTCCCTTCATTAATCAAACACATTAACTCGACCCTGTCGAGCTATTTGTATTACCAAACCAAGCGGCATAAACTTGTTGGGACCCTCGTTGACCTCTTTCATGCTTTGCATCAATCATTCGAACATAACAATGCATCAAGTGGAAATAAACTTTGGCCCTTCAAGCTTTCTCATGTTTTCAAAATGTTTTTCCACCATTCACATACGCTTTATTCCATTCCCCAAAGATGCACCATTCCATAGGGGATAAGCAGGTGTACAAAAATAAACCCGGCTTTTTGATCAATGCTACTTTTAAGAGAATGATTCTCAAAGTCCCTTGCAAAAATCCTCTCGTGCTTCTCTTTGTCTTTGTTGTTCCCTATCTCGCTACCTCACAACAAAGAGGGGTAGCTGTCAACACTCAATTTTTGCTCGGTCCCCTCTCTAACCCACTTTTCACACTCCAAATGCCCAATCAGACCTTACCAACATTTTTAGAATATGCCAAAACCCAAGAAAACTAAATTTCAACTCTATAGCCTTAAGTCCACCATCAAATCCACAAGATTCCCTTTCGGTGGTCCTAATTGTGCCACACCACCACACTTGTTACCCAATCAGACTCTATCACATGAAGCAAATCTGTTTATCATCCAATCACACCAAATTTCAACCTTAAATTTCTTGATTTCTCCATTTATCCATCAAAGATTTCATTTCAATGAATTTGATCACGACACTTCTCAAATAAAAATCCTACGATCCACAAGTCCTCAATACAATCAAACGGTCACAACGGCCTCATAATTCAAATCCATGCCACTCCACCAAAGTCAAACTTAAAAATTCACTTATTTACCGATCCATCAACCCAAGATTCCATTTCAAGCCCTCTTATTATCCAAAATATTCATAACATAGATCCTCATGATTCCCACACCGCTAAAGCCATTGCACACTTCCATTAGACTCTAAGGGCCACAGGATACCCACCACCCAAATTCCAGATCCAAAAGTCCCCATTTTTCCCTTTATATGCAAAGATTCCAAATCAACCATTCTCATTGCTCGTTACACTCAAAATCTTAGATCTCCATTACGACAACTCTCCCAAGATGCCCAAATTCTTCTAAAACCTCCATCAGACCCCTGATCAATTGTCCACCAAAATTTAGGCCCAAAATGACCATTGTACCCTTCATCCAAAAAGATTTCAAATTGACGATCCTCATTAGTTGTCACTCTCCAAATCCAATATCTTTATCTAGGCTCATCATCTAAGACCTCCAAAACCTACCAAAACCTTTATCAACTTCTCGATCAACCATTCGTTCAACTTTAGACCTCAAAATGTTCATTATGTCCATTATCCAAAAAGATTCTAAACCGACTATTCTCCAAAATCTTAGATCTCGATTACGACAACTCCCCCAAGATGCCCAAATCCTCCTAAAACCTTCATCAAACCCCTGTGTCCATCAAATTTTAGGACCAAAATGACTATTTTGCCCTTCATCCAAAAAGATTTCAAACTGACGATCATCATCAGCCGCCACTCTCTAAATCCAAGTTCATATAAGCACATCATCTAAGACCCCCAAAACCTCCATCAACTTCCCAATCAACCATCCGTACAACTTTAGACCTCAAAATGTCCATTTTGCCCTTAATCCAAAAAGATTCCAAACCGATGATCCTCATTGGTTGCTACTATTAAAATTTTACATATGCATCACGACAACTCCCTCGAGACACAAATCTTCCTAAAACCTCCATCAAACCCTGATCGACCATCCACCAAATTTCATACCTTAAAATAACCATTTTGCCCTTCAATTAAAAAGATTCTAAATCGACAATCCTTATTGGTCGTTACTTCTCAAATCCAGGATTTCAATCAAGATACACTATCCAGGATTCCAAACTGCATTGAAAACCTCATCAACCTTTTGATCAACCATCTGTCACATTTTAGACCTTAAAATGACCATTTTAACCTTCACTTAAAAAGATTCCACATGAACCATCCTCACTGCCTGATACTCTCTAATTTCAAAATATCCATTGTCATGCATCATCCGACACCTTTAAACCCCATCAAAGCCCCTTGATTGACAATCCAACAAATTTTAGACCCTAAACTAACCATTTTACACCTAGACCACGCCATCACCTTCCTAAACACTTGGATAAACCCTCATTCATTTTTAGACCAAAATGACCATTTTACCCTTCTACCAAGAAAAATACCGATCAAAGCCCCTTGGTTGAATCTAACAAATTTTAGACCCTAAACTGACCATTTTACACCTAGACCACCCCATCATTGCCCTTTTCGATCACCTTAGAACCCCTTGGAAAATCTTGTTGCAAAATTTTCCAATTTACCCCTTCATCTACAATGATTCCAATTCATGTGATCTCATTATTCAAGATAAACCATAACATCTTCAGTTTTAATCGCAACCCTTGAATCCTACACATCATACCCCCTTTTCATTGTAAAAACACCTTCTATTTTTTCATTTAAGTCCCTGCACATTTCTAAAAATCATCAAAAACCCTCTATCTACCCTAAATGCAATCTTACATATAGATTTAAATCCCCCTTGCTTCTCTACCCTAGGATTGACCTAATCATCATTTAGCACTCCCCAAACCCAAATTTCTAAAACCTCAGTTACCCCCTCTCTCCATGCCCTCTCAAAAGAATTTGGCCATGCTATTTTGATTTTAAATTTTAAATTTCAACTTTGAAATCCCTTCTTCTAAAGATTAAAGCAAAGGAGACAAGGGAGAGCAAATCAAGGGGAGCTCTCCCTAACCAATTAAATTCGATTTAGGAGGAGGAGCCAATGAAGAAAAAAATGAAAAAGGAAAAAAATGAGGAAACTCTAGGAACCTTTCCACCCTTAGATTAGCATCAAAGCAAATCGGTCCAAGCCTAATTAAACTAACTAACCCTTCCCTTTTCAGTCCAAGCCTAATTAAACTAAACCTAACTTAGTTCTAATGAGACTAAACCATCCCAATTGAACCAAACCAAATCGGTCCTACCCCATTCGATTTAACAATAAACAAATAAGAAAAAAAAAAGAAAAAAAAAACTAGAATAAAAATCAAACTCTCTTTCTTTTCCTCCCCTCTCTCTCACCACCGGACTCTCTCTTTCTCACTCATTTTCTTCTCCCTCACAAACCAACCTGAAACTGATCTTCTTCCTTCTCTCCTATTCCAGCAATCAAACTCTCCTCTCACTAGTCTCTTATCCTGGACACCCAACAACCAAGCCCGGGCCTCCTCCTTCTCTCAACTACCGAACTCATCCATCTCCCCCAACTCTTCTCCCTCTCTTCTTTCTCTAGACTTTTACCACCGAAATATCTCTCTCTCTAGAATCCTTACCTTCCATCTCCATCCATTTCAACCAGCTATCACAACAAGAAAACAAAGGAACGCAAAGAGAAGAAACCTATCACCTGGATCGTATTAGAAGGAAGAAGGGAGAAAGAAGAAGAAAGAAAAGAGGAGACTCGGCTCAAGTTTGCAATCCACTTTCCCAACAAGATCAGCATATCTTCTTCTTTCTCCTCATCAAATAGGAAACCTGTAGCCTTAGCCTCTCCCTCAAATATCATTCCTAACATCCCCAATATCTTGAAGGAAAAGCCACAAATAAGGTATTCAGTCCTAACCTTTTGGCCTAATTTACTACAACTTTTTTTTTTATTATTCTCTTGCTTAAGGGTTTCTTTCCCTTTGAATTTAAATTGCTATTTTCTCTTGTTTGATTTTTTTTCTTTTCTTTTCTAATTTTTCATTTTGTTTTTTTTCTGCCTAGGAAAGTATTAGCCAAATATTTGGTAGTTTTTTTTTCTTGAGGAAAGGTTAGCATAACAAATCCAATTGTTGTTTCCCATCCTCTTAGTTCTTTTCTTTTTCTTTTTGTGTATGCTAAAGTTTCCAAGCCAAATTTCTACATTGTGCTATTTCCATTGTGTTTTTTTTTTTTTTGTTCGAGGATAATTAACATGGCTATCTGATGTACTTTTGTGGTTCTATGTGTTTCCCAACCATGTGACATATCCTTGCTATCCCCTAAGGTTTTTAGATTGTATTGAAGGCTTTTGTGCTTAAGTTCGTTTTCTTTGTGTTAAATGTTTTGGCATAGGAAATTTTGTTTTTTTCTTATTTGTCTTATTAATGTTTGAATGATTTAAATTTTATTTTATTTGATGCATGCCACTCTTGAGTTCATTATGGAGAGATGTCCATGGGTGATAGTCTCCTTGAGACTTAATCTCTCTCTACCCCTCAAGTAGGAACATGGAAGGCTTTGGATAAAAAAGGGGTGGTTGTGAATACAACCGTCCCTTTGCTCCTCTAAGAGCTTCCCATGCCCGGAGAGTGGGAGAGGAGGAGAAGGAGCCTCATGAGAGAGTACCACCTCCATGGTAGGACTTTCATGGGACTAAGAGAAGCCCTTAGGTTTCTTAGTTTTTATTGAAGTTGGCATTCACATGATAAGAAAGGGAGAGGGCACTAGAATCATGTCTTTGTCTTGGATTAGGAGTCATTGTTTTATTTCTCAAATTAGGGAGGCCCATTACTCCCTCTTCAAGTTTTATTGATAGGTGGCGGCTCCTTTCATAGCTATGAGGTGACACCCAATTTCAATAAGATATTCACAATGGGTATTGCCAAGGAGGAATTGAAGGAAAAATCTATGGTTCTGGAAAGACATGATACCAAAAAGACTTTGAGCCTTTGACCAATTAAACCCCCCCCTAAATTTTGAAGAAATTCCACGTGATTGGTTATTATTTTATGACGTTGGTTGATTGGTTGCTAATGAGGGGCAATTTGGCCCTCTAGTGATGTGATGATACATGGCACCTCAAAACAGCCAGATGACATCTCAACACCACGTAAGCAAACCTTGGGAGTGCCTCAAACACCTCACACCTACCTTAACAATCTTGGCACCACTTCGGCAGGCCGAACTGCAAGCAGTCCAACAAGACATTAGGTCAGTGTAAGAGGCGACTTGCTTCCGCTGACCTGACCAAAGTTTGATTAGTGATGTACCTAACGTGCCAACCGACCTCCTCCATGAGTGGGTCATCGTCTCCATCTTCCCCGAGACCATGACACCCTGTTGAAAGAGTTGGTTATCACCTAACCACTTCGGGTGCGACTACATAGACACTACCCTCTTACAGAGTCCATCTCTAACATTAAACTACTTTTGAACTAAACAGACTAGAGCTCTCAAACGCGCTTTGTGAGCCTCACGACAACTTGCCTATATAAAGGCATCCCCATTCATAGAAAAGGTACATGCAATTTAGTTCTCAAGCACTCTATTTCTCTTGCATTGTTGCAATCACATTCCCATTTCATTGACTTAAGCATCGGTGTGATCACCTCGAGTAAAGCCACCCAAACACTCAGATCTCTCTCTTACAGCTCGACCAAGCAACTACTCAGTCCAATGTCTGAGTTATCCGCCAATAGGGAGCACTAGATCGCACATCATCAATTAGTGCTATCTATGGGAACACGTACACGAAGCCAAGTTCTCACCTTCTCACTAAGAATTCGACCTAATGGCATCTTCCAGCAACAACCTTGTCAACAACATCAACAACAATGCATGTGTTGACGAAGCAGTCATATGGAGGTAGGACCATCACACCATGCACACTAAGGTCCCCTCTATCACTATTGGGCAGTTCACTATGCCCCTGACCCTACCAGGAATCCTCATCGTGCAAAATCCCAACCTTCCTCTGGCCACCGTGAATGTGTCTCTTCCAGTGGTCGAGCCCTCCATGGTTCCCATGGGTTTTTATGTACCTTGTCAATAGTTTTCCAGGAGCTAGGGATGAAATAGAATGAAATTTAAATGGGTTCTTTAGTTAGGGAGTGCTTCTGGTTGCAACAACTTCCGCTTGAAATTGAAGGAGGCAAGTTTGAAATTTGAGGTTCAAAGTACCTCCAAATTTCGGGTGAACAAGAGGCGGTATATGGACTAAGAGAAAGCTCTCCTCTTTCTATGTGTGTGTGTGTAGGCCTCCCATAGGTTTCCTTCCCTCTTCTCCTTCTCTCCCCTTGAGCTCAAGTTAGGTCAATATGTATAGAGGAAGAGAGGGGGGTAAGGTATGAATTTGTTTAGTTGCAGTGCTTGGGGGTTGGGATTCAACAAAGGTTTTTTGCACAAATAAGTAAAGATTCTTCAAAGAAATAGATGTCCAGTAAATCTTTCCTATTTGATGAAATATTTTCTTTAATTTAGGGGTTGTTTTCATGGGTTTTGTGTATCCAATGGGAGCTTGGGGCATGCCTGTCATGGTAGTCTCATATTTGGGGCTGTCAGTGGCAAAAAATGTAAATTTGATGAATTTTAAAATGTTAGTCTTTTTTTTTCCTTTAAGTAGGGATATCTTGGGATTTTTGGGACTATTAGGTTCTATTTCATTGGTCCAAGTGTTCGAATGGGTCAATAATAGGTCTAACATCATCCATCGCCCTTTTGATACTTCAGGATGGGACAGATGGCATTATAAGTTAATCTAGTGCATCAAAATGGTATATTTTTAGTTTAACGGTCAAACGGATGAATCTGATCATGAAATTTGGCGTGTTGAGGTTTTTTGGGTCTATAAAAATAGTGGTGAGGTCTGATCGGATAAATAGGGACAGGAAGAAGGAGATCTATGGATGATAGGTTCGAATCAACGAGATTTGTTGAAATAAAATCTTTATTTGATGAAGGGTCAAATGAAGGAGTTTTGGGATGAAATTTGGTGGATTGGCATTTTTTATCATCCTGAATCTGATGATAGTAATGGATATTTGATCAGAGGTGTATATTCATTGATTTAGTTCAGATCATGGTCTTAGCTTATGGTTTTTCAATCAATGAGAAGGTCTAAAATGGAATCTTACTTTTTCAACGGTCAAATGTAGGTGCTTGGTTGTAAAATTTGACATGGTGGGGTGTTTTTGGGTCTCCAAATACAATGGCATATTCTGATTGGTTATATAAAGTTGGAATGATGGATGGTAAGCTCCAATTGATGATATTTATTGAAATAGGATCTAAGCTTGATGAGGGGTCAAACGGGGGAATTTTGAGCTACAATTTGGTGGGTAGGCATAGATTAAGGGGAGGAATCAAGTGAATGGTTCTGATCCGAGAAAGATATGGTCAATCTGGGTAATCGTTCAGGTCCATCAAAATGGGATTTAAATGTTTTTGCGGTTGGTTGTCATAAATTTGTATTGGGATTCACTGGTTAATTGTTTCCTAGTGATCTTGAGGAGATGGATATGTTGGATTTGATTTTGGAGGAATTAGAATTTGACTATCGCATAGATTAGGGCCATTAAAAATGATGTTGGCATGATGAACGATGGATCTTTGAAATTTAGTTATGAAAATTGATGTGTAACTAAGTTGTAATTTTCCAAATCTGGGGATGATGTTTGATCGGATGTTGATATTGATCTCATGGTTCTTATTTGTCTTGAATATTGTATTAGAGAAGGGTACAAAGAGGTAAGGTGAAGAACTCGAGCAAAAATTGGGTGCTGACAACAACCGTAACAGCAACACTAACAACATTAGGCCATTGGACAGAACACCAACCAGAATCAGCAACTCGACGACCAAAACCAGAACCAAGTACTGGACCCAAACCAGAATCGACCCAAGCTGTGACATCCGAGGCCACCAACTCTACTAAAGGGACTAGGAGAAGGCATCGTAGATGTGCATGCCACAGTGTAGGAAAAAGCCACCTTTTCCCAAATGACAACAAGGAGGCCAGAAAGAAGGATGAAGAGAATAAAGAGGTGAGTCAAATCGCCACCTTATCAACACAGCTAGTAACCCACACTTCGCCACTGGCCGGTGAAATCCTTATGGCCCCATAGCATAAGGACTTCAAGGCCCTAGCCTAGAATCTTATGACGGAACAACCACCCAGTTGACCACCTTAATAGTTTCTAAGCCCTGATGTAGCTATATGGGACCAACGATGCAAGCCTTTCCATGGCCTTCCTAACCAGCTTCCGGGGCACAACTCAGATGTGGTACTTGGGACTGGTCGCAAGCTCAATTAAGAGTTTGAGCCAGTTCGCTAACCTCTTCACCACCCACTTCATGACGAGCAAGCGATGTTCAAAGTAAGTAACCTATCTTCTGAACGTAGTCCAACGAACTAATTGGAAGTTCTAGGACTACATCAAGCGGTTCAACTTGGAGCGGCTTCAGATGCCCAACTTCAACCCGACTGTATAGTTCACTGTAGCAATGAACGATGTCTAGCATCTTGACTTACCATGGGAAGTCTAGTTGAAACTTGTGGCCTCTATGAAGGAGTTCCTCACTTAGGCCACCAAGTTCACGAAGGTTGAAGAAGCACTTGGGTCTTGGTTAGAGCTGAGTGGGAAACAAATTAAAAGAGATCGGAAGATATGTCAGGGAGCAACAAGTAGAGCCTGAAGAGTAAGCCACCAAGGCATAGTAGGTCTCCTCATAACCGGAATAGTAGGTTGCCATGGAGAAGGAGTTAATCTGTTTACAAAGGTAGCAAATCCTCATGCCAGCAATCTCGCACCCCTCTCATTCAGAATTGTAACTATACTGCACTAAACACAAAGAGGGGAAAAATCCTAATGCAGATAAAGATGGTCGAGTACATCAGATGGAAACCTTGGATGAGAGAGGACCCCGCCAACATGTGTTAGACAATGTATGCCCTTAGCTCTAATTAGAATGATGTGCATTATGACATTTAATGTAAATGAATAAAGTACATATTTGATTCATATTATTATGGTGTGTTTCTGTGTAATACCCATAAACTGGACACATATGAGACTCGTGTTAGTTTAGAATCTTCACAGTTGTTGGATAGATTTATCCTGCCAAGGCTGACACTGATGTGTGATACGTAATTGCTACACTAGCAAGTGCACTAGTCACACAAGTAATAGAGTGATGAATAGAGTATCGTTTCCCATGAGGACTTATACAACAACTACTAGTAATATATCAGCCATCTATTATCTAATTAATCAAATTGTATATATAATTCACATATAAAATCCTAGCTAACAAACCATCTCTAAGGAATTGGATCAAATACCTTGCATGTAAGTTGAGAAAACAAGCTAAATATGCACAGAAATTGATTTGGCAATTAGTTCTCTAGGCTATTCGAGTATATTAGAATTTAGCCTTGGTTTGGTGAAACCCCAAGGCAATGAATAGCTTCTCTCAAGTGCATGTTTATCCTAAGCATAAGTGATGGTTCTTCTATCTCTAATAAGAATCTAATCCTCATGCATGCATTAAGATCTAGGCATTCTAGGACCTCAATTCAGATTGAATGAGCACCAACCGAATTGTGCAAGTTATCTCTAATCTTGCACTCAATTTGGTTCTTGATTAGTAGATCCAAATTTCTAGAGTCTTTCTCAAGCACTCTAGAACTTCCAAGAATCAAAAACAATTTGGCCAAACAGAATTAAGGTTGCCTAAATTCTTTCTCAAGAAATTTAGACATTACAAAAATCAAGATCAATTCGGCTAACTATTCTAACAATTAAAATCCTAACCAAGAAACATTAAGATTAAATCTAATCCATTCGAATAACCCTAGAAAACTAATTACAGGACTGAAATTACAAGAAACATCATTCAATTATAGCAAGAAAGATTGAATTAGTGGAGAAAATAAACATGAATCCCTAGTTGAATTCGATTACCACTTGTGTAGAAATCAAGGAAAAAGATAACATAGATTGATCTCCTCCAATGGCTTTTCCTCCAAATTCAAAATCAACCTCTTCTCTTTCTTGAATCTTCTTGAATCCCCTCCTTCTTTCTCTCTTACGCACCTTTTTCCTCTTTCTAACGCATCTTGAATCATCTCAATCGGAGTCCAGATGAGAGAATAAAGCCTAAACTACAACGCGATTCTGAAACTGTCCTGAATTACCCAATTAGCCTTGTTTTTCACTTAATACCTCATTTCTCTCTTCTAGAAAGTTTGCCACCTTTAGGCTCCTTGGGCTGCACTTTGGGCTGCTCTTGAACTATAAATGGGCCTCACTTTTGCTGGGCCGAATAGGCTCCCTTGGAAGGCTGCAATTAGGCTCTCTCTTTGGGCATCTCCCAAAGAGTGCTGCATGGGCCTAGCTTGTTCATGGGTTGAATAGCCCT
Source organism: Nelumbo lutea (assembly GCF_056320005.1). Classification (NCBI taxonomy): domain Eukaryota; kingdom Viridiplantae; phylum Streptophyta; class Magnoliopsida; order Proteales; family Nelumbonaceae; genus Nelumbo; species Nelumbo lutea. Next base: position 143,938,239 of record NC_142684.1, read on the forward strand.
CCTTAGGCCTCTTGGCTGGGCCTTTATTCCAGCTAGGCTACATTGCCTCCAATTTGGCCTCTTTTCCATGGTTTTATGATGTTTTTCCCTTAAGCTGGTCTCCTTTGATAATTTCCTTAAATTAAGCTAAATTGGGGTAAGACTTTACACAAATCAGCACAAAAACCATTCATAAAGCCTCATAAAATATGTGTAATTTGTGCATTCATCAATGTGCAGCCAAGTTGGTTAGGATGGGTTGTCTTAGCTGCTAGGGTGAGACCTGAGGTACATGCAATGTGTGTTTTCTTGAAACCCTGAACCGGACCGGAATTCTAGTATTGTCCTGGACCTTTGACATAGATGGGAAAAACTAGAATGTTACACCTGACCCCTAGACTCGATTATAATACCGCACTAGGTGTTGGATTGGGCTGTCTTTGATATGCCAATCTGTGAGATCCTTAGAGGGGGTCAAAACTGGGTATGTTGGGACAGTTCGAGAATTCATCTGAGTGGGTGATCATAGTGATAGGGTCAGCCCCTTTGTCAGACAAAGTGAATGATCGATGATGCACTTTATCTAATGGAAACCAAAACTGTCGGCAGTCGATTTCAACCGTTGAAATTCATTTTGCAAAATATATTTATATAGTGATACACACACACACACATATATATATTATGGTTTCAAAATGTTTGCAAAATGTTTTAATTCCCAGGATCCATGTGAGTAGAGAGCGCAGCATTGTACCTTGCAGCCGAGGGAGAGTTCCTTTCTTGTCGGGCAGTATTTGATCATTATGTGCTGAAAGGTTAAGTGTAAGACCATTGAGGGTAATACCTGATGGGCTAATCTTGCATCTTCCCACAATCTTTGGGTTTTTATAAGGTGGCTTGACCCAATGACCATTTAGTGTAAATGTTGGGCCCATTAAGATCCCATGGTGATGGACTTAGGGGTTCATTATTTCTTACAGTGAATTCGGCCAGGCCTTCTAACAGAGGCTGGGCTGAACCCATGTGGATGATGTGCAGATCAATGTTTGGGTCCCACGCCATACAAGGATATCCAACTAGGTAGCAGTTTGGAGGATAAGTGAGCACATGGACTTAATGGGCCTAAAGCCCAATTCAAACTGGCTTAATTAGATTAATTAAAGAGGGGTGGTTCTGGGATTCAGATCAGCAGATAGGATAAGGGATTGTCCCTATCCACTCAGAGAGTCCATATCCAAATAAAGATTTGGATCAGGAAATTCCTAATTAGATTAGAAGGGTTGATCTTTATCTACAGATAAGACAATGGATTATTCTTATCTCTTAAAGAGAGTCCAGATCCAAATACAATATTTGGATTAGAAAACTCTTAATGGGATTAGGAAAACCTCTTTTTAAGGCTATAAATAGAGGAGAAGGGAGAACCCCAAATCATCATTCAGTTTTACTAATACAAGAGAGAAGATAGCATACAGTTGAACTGATGCCATCTTCTGCTCTTACCTTCTCCTGATTTTGTCGCCATTACTAGTTCGATCTCCACCTGTAGGAGCGATCAAGAAAGGGTTCTTGATATCAACTTTTGGTAGAAAAGGTGATCTGAAGTCGTGCTCACTCACTCTCCATTAGATTCTTGGTGAAGAATCTGGTTCTTGCTGAAGAGCCATCCTGTTGATTATGTTCCACCCTACGTTGTGTCATCTTTAGTGGAAGCAGTCTTTGATAATCTCCTTGGGCGTGAACACCTTCGTTGGGGGTTACTACTACTCCTTTTCAGGTATATCCCTCTCCTACCTTTTGGCTTCAGATATGGTCTGGTTTAAGTTCAAGATTGATCATTGAAAATGTAGTTCTCTAAAATAGGAAATGTGATTCCCACATGGGAGAGAGAAATTTTTGAAATTTCGCCCAACCTACCTATTGGGTTTGGCCATCCATATGATGGATCCCTCATCCCTTCAACATGAACCCAAACAAGTACTACCACTTCCATTGGGACATCAACCATGACACAGAAAACTACCGTAACCTTAACAATGAGATTGAGGAGCTGATCTGCCGAGGTTACCTAAAGCAATTCATCAAGCAAGAAGACCGACACCAACCTACCAACTAGCCAATAGAAGTGCAACAGTCGAGCATGGACCAGAATAGGGATCAACTCCCATGAGACCCACCACCAACAGAATGGCCCATCCATGGTGTAATCAACATGATCACAAGTGGGTCCATCGTGGTAGGATGCAACACCTCAGCCAAGAAGAACTCAATTTAGGAGCTCGTGCATGAGGACGAGAACTTGCCTAAGCGCCCTCACGTGGAGGAAATAATCTACTTCACTGAAAATAACACTCCTGGGATCTAGTATCCACATGATGGCGCCCTTGTGGTCAAGTTAGTGATAAATGACTTGAGGTAAAACGGATTCTAGTTGACTTTGGCAGTTTGGAAAATATCCTCTTGGAGGCATTTGAGCGAATGGAGCTCAAGAAAAGGACCTGCTATTAGTTGGCATCCCCCTAGTCGACTTTAGCGGTGAAATAGTGCGACCTCTAGGTCGAATAAGAGTACCAGTGGTAGTAGGCTCGCCATGGGACTAGGCGCACTTCGACCACAACTTCCTAGTGGCTGCAACTCCCTTACCCTACAATGCCATCTTGGGCCCACCTATCCTACACACCCTTAGAGTCATGGTGTTGACCTATAATCTATTAATGAAATTCCTGACAAGTTATGGAGTTGGAGTGGTGTGAGATGGTCAGCTTGAGTTTCAAAAGTGCTACGTGGCCGTAGTGAAAGTGAAGGGAAAGCAAGCCGCCGATGTTGACTTTTGAGCCGCCCCTAGAAAATAGTGATGAAAGAGCTTGTCCTATGGAGAACATTGTCTTGGTGCCAGTGCCAAATATCGACCTCGCGAAGACAATGCATATTAGAGTCCGTCTTACGGAACCACTATGCTTTGAACTGATAGACTTTTTAATTAATAATTTAGATGTTTTTGCTTGGTCAGCTGTAGAAACGTTTGGGATAGACCCCTTTGTCATAACTCATAGGCTGAATGTTGACCCTTTAGCCATACCAGTTCGGTAAAGGAAAAGGAACCTTGCTAAGGAGTGGTGGAGGATAGTGGACAAGGAGGTATGGAAGCTTCTCGTAGTAGACTTCATTCAAGAGGTCTAATACTTGAGTTGGATTATGAACCTAGTGCTTGTGAAGAAGGGTTTGACCCTACCCAAAGGACAACTTCCCACTGTCTAGGGTAGATCACCTAGAAGATGCAACTTTAGGGTTTGAACTATTAAGCTTCATGGATGCTTACTATATCTACAACTAAATCTAGATGGATCCAACCGACCAAGAAAAAAATTGCTTTTGAAATTGGAACAGGCTTGTATTGTCATAAAGTTATGCCTTTTGGTTTAAGAAACACTGGGGTGACCTACCAACGCCTTGTAAACAAAGTATTTTCTGATTTAATTGGAAATAAAATAGAAGCTTATGTCGATGATATGGTTGTTAAGCCTAGTTTTCAAACTCTTTAATTTTTGACCAAAATAATGTTTTTCACATTTTAAGAAAATATAACATGAAACTCAATCTGAATGAGTACATCTTCGGGGTCACATCGGGCAAGTTCATTGGGTACATTGTGAACTAATGTGTTGTTGAAGGCAACCTAGACAAAAATCTAGGCCATCCTAGATATGGTACCCCCTAGGTCGATTAAAGAAGTTCAAAGGCTATCAGGCCGGATAACTGATAGCTATGAATATAACCCTAGCAAGTGCACTAGTTATCAAATAGTATAAAAATATCATTCCCACGGGGATTTAACAAAATAAGTATTAGAACTACAGTCCTCCCTAATTATTTGGACAATCGAAATTCAGATTTAAGAGTAAGAACTACTGAAAACAAAAACTAGAAAAAGAAGATAAAAGCAAGGACAATCAACAACCGAATATGCAAATGATGAAATCGCTAGGGCTTTAGGTCTACCCAACCAATCTAATGAATATTGATGGATGCGATTAACCAAGATTAATTGTTATTCCCGTAAGCTGAAGTTTTTCCCAATTTTATTTAATATTCTTTCCCAAGATATATTAAACCTATTTCTATCAAGTAACCCCTCGATCCCTCGATTAGAGTTCTCAATAATAAAAATGCATGAAGTGCAAGAAAAACTCATATATTCAGATGAATCATGTGTATATATCCCTATATACCATTCAATTCACACCATGAATTATGTGGTCAAGTATATAAATTCCTCTTCCAATTCATTCATATACACCGAATCAACTAAGAGATGGCCACTCCTAACCGCATTAAGAAAATAATTTATAGACTATATGGAAATCACAATCTTGGATAAATCATAATAATAAAAATATATTCATTATCATGGTTCGGCTTTCCACAGCCCTAGCTAAAAACAAATCAGTTCATAATAAAGGAAATAAAGCAAACAAGATGAAAGAAAGAACTCATGAATTCGCCCAGGGTGTTGAGATCTCCTCTTCTTCTTGTCGCCACCTCCTTCTTGAAGCTTTCTTGATCTCCTTCTTGAAGTTCTTGAAGACCTTCTTGATTCACTTCAGAGGGATTTCAAGAATTCTTCCAATTGTTGATTGATGATCCCTCTAGTTTGCCCCCTACTTCTTTATATAACCTAAAAGGGAGGGGGTGGTCTACTACTCTCTCTTGAAGTTATTCTTTCAAATTAGAAAGTTCTAGTCTCTTTATCTAATGAACTCAATCTCTTATCTTTCTGGGATTATATCATAAACTTAGATCTGGTATGACTCTTCTCAGTTTCTTATTCTTGGATTCATATTAGACCTCCTCTGCGAATTGGGCTTCAGCCAAGCTTTTCTGCAAGCTGGGCTTCAGCTGCGGATTGGGCCTTCCTACGAATTTTCTCTGATTTCAGGCCCATATTTTACTTCAATGTAGGCTGAATCTACAAAACCCCAAAACACAAAAGTTGTGGATTTTTCTCTTATTTTTCCAGTGGGTCTTGAATCAGCCCAATTGGAGTTCGGATATGCGAGTTAGGCCTAAATTACTAAACTGTGCTGAAACTGTGAAAAATCATTCGAATTGCCTTTCTTTGCTCCTGATGCCTTCTTTTCATGTCCTGAACTGAAATACAAGACATATGAGTCCACGTAAGTACTAATTAGGTATGAAAGACAGAATATTTGGGGATAAAAATATGATAAATTCTACTCTCATCAATAACCACCCTGAACCGGTTTATGTTTACGTCAGCTGGGTGGTGCCTTCCATTCTTCAAAGACAGAAAAAAGAATCAAGACTTCGAATGGACCCAAGATTGGCAGCTCATGTTTAACGAGTTGAAAAGATACTTAAGTTCACTACCCTTACTAACTAGGCCAAAACCCGGAAACGAGCTAAAACTCTACCTTTCAGCGAGTGATGAGGTAGTCAACTCAGTTTTAATTTGTAAGGTGGATAGGGTACAATGACCTGTCTTTTATGTAAGTAAAGTCTTACACACGATCAAGATGAGGTACTTGAACATCGAAAAGCTGGCCTTCTCACTAGTGCTAGCAGCCCGTAAACTACACTCTTACTTTCAAGCCCATACCATTGTGGTCCTAATTGATCGACCTTTTAAGGCAAGTCCTTCAGAAGCTTGAGGTATTAGGAAGGTTAACAAAATGGGAAATCGAGATCAGTAAGTACAACATTCAGTTCGAGCCATGCCTAGAGACCAAGGCCCAGGTCATATAGACTTTATTACCTTGGAGACACCTACCAGCACAGAGCCCGACCTGACTTGGGACGAGGATCCCTAGATCCTCATTGTGGACAGCTTGTCCAACTAGCGCAAAAGTAGAGCTGAGCTAATCCTTTTAGGACCTAGCGAGGTGAAGCTGGAATATGCTCTCCAATTTGTGTTTCAAGCTTCGAATAATGAAGCTGAGCATGAGGCACTTATAGCTAAGCTATCATTGGCAAAAGAGGTCAGTGTGAAACATCTCTTGGTGTACAGCGACTCCCAACTAGTGGTGAATCAAGTGAATGGGCAATATGAGGCTTGGGAGCCTGCCATGTTGGCTTACCTAGCCAAGGTTAGAGAGTTCCTACCCAACTTCCATTCTTGGTACATTCAACAAGTTCCAAGGACTGAGAACACTAAGATCAACACACTCTCAAAGTTGGTCAGTGCAATGGACATCACAAAGAGGACAGTTTATGTTAAAAACCTACCATGACTTAGCATAAAAATGGTGGAAAAAGAGGTCACTCCTATTTTAGCTATGGAACCGAGTTGAATAGACCCACTCGTTGACTATCTATGCCACGAGATCCTACCAATAGAATGCAATGCAGCTCGAAAGTAGAGCAGTAGTCAGCTCGCTATGTTATCATTAGTGAGCAACTACACTGTAGGTCGTTCACGCTCCCCTACTTGCGTTGCTTGCATCCAACAAAAGTGAACTAGGTGTTACATGAGATCCATGAAGGTCTCTACAGAGGACACTTGGGGGCAAGGCGCTGGCCCAGAAAGGCCTACGACAAGGCTACTATTGGCCCACAATGAAAATGGATGCATTACAATTAGTTCGAAAGTGCGACAAGTGTCTGCAGCACATTAACATACTACATCAGCCAGCTGCAAACCTGAGATACCTTACAAGCTCATGGCCATTTGCACAGCTACCATACGAGCCCGTCAACTTGAGATACCTTATGAGCTGCTAGTATTCATCGCAGCTAAACCTGTTCATGGGCTGGACTGGGCCAGGTTCAGGCTAGGTTTTCACTATGCATTAACACATTTTTTAAGGCCTGAACCTGAGCTTGGCTCGACCATTGGGCCGACAACCTGGGCCCGAGCCTGGCCCTTATAAAAATCCCGAAGCTCGGGCCTGGGCCTGAGCTTGAAGTATATAGCTCATGTCGCTGTTGAAGTGACTGAATAGAGAGAGAAATTATAAAGAAAAATAAAAAATGTATATATTTTATATTATATAAATGAGTCAGGCCGGGACAGGTTCGGGCTGGGCTTTTTTGAAAAATCCCGAGCCCAGCTCAACACACAATCGGGCTTGGTGTTTTAGGTCCAAGGTCAGGCCCGCGGGCCTAATTACATGTCCAAGCTTGGTTGGGGTGCAGACTGGGCCGTCGGGCTACCTAGCCCATGAATAGGTCTAATGGCAGCTCACAATATCCAAAATTTTTTTTGAGGAACATCATTTATAGAATCAAACTCCCCAGGATGCTGATATTAGACAATGGGAAGTAGTTTGAATACATCAAGTTCTAAAACTGGTGTGCCAAGATGAAAATCCAACAGAACTTCACCTCGGTGGCCCACCCTCAGACGAACGACAGGCCAAGGTAGTGAATAGAGCATTCCTCTACGGACTAAAAGCTCATCTTTCCTGAGCTAAGGGTTTGTGGGTGGACAAGTTGCCATGTGTTCTCTGGGCCTATTGAACTACCATCAATACAGCTACCAATGAGACTCTTTTCAACCTAACGTATGAGGCAAAGGCTGTCCACCCAACCAAGACCGAATCACTGACTTTGTGGTCATAGATGTACAATGAGGAGGCTAACAAGGATAAGCTATGGACTAACCTCGACCTAGTGGAGGAAGTTCATGACTTAGCCTACATTTGGACTGCGGCACACCAGCAATGGGTAGCTCGGTACTATAACGCCTAAGTTAAGAGATGCCAATTTTGATTAGGTGACCTGATACTCAGGAAGGTTATGGTACATGAGCTTGAAGTGGGAATGCTAGGTCTAAACTAGGAAGGCCCCTACAGAGTACTCAAGGTGATTGACAAAGGCATATACGAGCTAGAAACGTTAGAGGGGAGGCGGTTACCCCATGCGTGGAACTTTAATAACCTAAGTTGATACTATCTATGAGTTTGGAAGTTTTGAGCTACATCTGCAATAGCAAAAGCATAGACTACCCACTACGATGACCTGGTCAAATGAACAAGGGGAATCCAAACCACTTTCCACTCTAAGGTCCCCTATGCTGATCTTGAAAGACGTTGACAACTCGACAGCGTTTTGACTAAACCGAAATTGTAAGCCTAGTTGCTTTGGCATGTAAGCAATTCAAGCACCTTGATTAATGTTCTACACTTAGCTTATTTTATAAAAATAGAAAATAAGAGGTGTAAACAGTGACATAGGACATGTAAAAGGGTGATTTCACTACAAAAGAGAAAAGTTACATCACTACAAAAAAAAAAGAAGAGAAATAGAAAACCGAGCTCAAAGGCTCAGAGTACAATTTGTAGAAGGGGGGTCCAAGAAAAGTAGTTTAGTTGTCGGCATCTCCAACGCCCTCCTCGACCTTGTCCTCGCCGTCCTCCATGTCATCTGAAGTGTTTAGCTCAGCATCAATGTGGGTGCTCTCATCGTTTGGAATCGATTTTGCCGATACATGCCCAAAATTGTAGTTCGGATGCAGGTGAAATCCCCTCTTAAGATAAGGCACAACATCCTCCATCTTTACACGCTCGAACTTGGGTGACCTTTGTAACTCCTCGATGCCGAGATGTTGTGCATGTTGGATGTTCTCGATGTACTTAGTCTGCCTCTCTTCAAGCTCTCGAGCCTACTCAGAAATATTGCTCTTCACCTCCTCCAGTTGGTGAGTCAAGATGGACACTGCATCGAGGAATCATCGGGGATCTTCCTAGGCTTCTAGCAGAGCACTTTCCAGATGCGATCGAAGGGACTTGATCTCAGTCGTTATTTGTGTGTTATTGCGCTTCATAGTGATGGCACGGTCGTATAAAGCCCGAGTCATACAACTCACCTACAAATAAGAAAGAGTTAGCAAGGTGAACATGTACAAAGACCAAGTGTTGAAGGACCAGTACTTAATGACAATGCGTCCTTGAATATCAAGCTACTGAGGCCGACAACACTCCGCTGACTGAAGTCCCTCCTATCATCAGGAAGAATATGTTAGTGCTCACCTCAAAGGTGGCACGAGGGTCTCGGATTCTATCTGTGGCTGTGACATCCCATTTCGAGAGGTAGACCTGGCCGCACAAACTGGATCCCTCCTAGGTGACGTTAGGGAACATGCACGTCAGGGGCGGAGTGAATTGGTCAGGCATGCTCGTAGGGTCAATGGAGGTTAGACCGATGTGATCATCGTTGATGTCCACTACGTTGGGCTTCCTATCCGGCGGCCTCTCCATAGCTTCTTGCTCTATCTTTGAAGCATGAGTAGACTTGGATGCCCTCTTTTTTTGGGGGATATCCCTCCTCATCGCAACCAGAACAGACGTTGTGTCTGACATACCTACCAAAAAGAGAAAGCAATCTGGTCAGATTAGAGTATACAAAGACAGTAACATAATAAAGTAACATGCTGACGACCTACCCACAGAGCTCAGACCGACCCCAATGAGCATTAGTTCAGCTAAGAACTCATCAGCCAAGGAGTGCTACTCTATGAAAAACAAAAGTTGGTCTGCTAGCTCATCATTAAACTCAATGTCGGGGATCTTCCTCTCCTCACTCCTCCAAGTGGTATCCATGGGCCAGCCATCTTCTTAGGACAAGAAGACGTACCTCGACTTCCAGTCTGCCACCTTCGAAGGGAAACCACTCAACAACTTGCAACCAGTCTGCCACCTTTGAAGGTCACCACCAAGGCAATCAATTCCTCATCGCTCAGTTCAGTAGGTCCGAACTCTGACCTAGTCTTAGGTTGTTGAAAGGTCGAGGCCCCTATGTTGGATCCTCATCGCTCTTGAGTCAAGGTCCCCACCTCGTCTTGAGCGTCCTGGGGATACTCCCTCTCCGACCCACTAGACAAAGTGTGGAAAGCAAAGACTCACTAGAAATTGAGAGAAGACTGATCTCACACAAAAACTAAACTCCTTCGCGAGCTGCTCAAGATCTTAATCAAGTAAACCTTTAGAAGACTCCAAACAGTGTAGTGGGGACCCATTGGGGGGCCCCCTATTTATAGCAAAAGCACCCTTAGATCAACAATGGAGATGCGCCCTACCTGATGGCCCAGAAAGAGAGCGCACCATTTAGCATCAAGTGGCAAGTTTGAAATTCAAATTCATGCGCTCCCATTCAGCTCTAAGTGGTGAACTTGAAATTCGAATTTATGCACCCCATTTAGCCACCTTGGCACTTGGCGGCGAGATTTGAAATTTGATCTCATGTGCTTGAAAAAAAATTGAACTTGGCACATGTGGTAACTCGCTTTCTCGGTCGAGTAGGTGAATCAGACCAAGCTTATGGAGAACTAGTCAAACCCGTCACTCCAGGCCAAAGGCTTTGTGATGAGCTACTCCCTTTGTCGAACTGGCCTCGACTTAGAAGTGGGGGGCAATTGATGAGGGGCGATTTAGCCCTTTAGTGGCGTGATGACACATGGCACCTCAAAACATCTAAATGACATCTTAGCACCACATAAGCAAACCTCGGGAGCACCTTAGACACCTGACACCTGCCTTCATGATCTTGGCACCACTTCGGTAGGTCAAACGGCGAATGACTCGACAAGACATCAGGTTGGTGTAAAAGGCGACCTGCTTCTGCCGATCTGACCTAAGTTTGGTGGCACCTCAAAATAGCTAGATGACATCTTAGCACCACGCAAGCAAACCTCGTGAGTGCCTCAGACACCTTGTACTTGCCTTGAGGATCTTGACACTTCTTCGGTAGGTTGAACTACAAAGGGCTTAACAAGACTTCAGGTTGGCATAAAAGGTGACCTACTTCTACTAACCTAACCTAAGTTCGGTTAGCAACTTTTCTGACGTGTCAAGTGACCTCCTCCATGAGCATGTTGGGATCACGATGCCACGTCGGAAGATCCAATTATCACCCCGACCGCTTTGGGTGCGATTGGATAAACTCTATCTACTTACGTGGAGTCTATCTCTGGCATGAAACCACCTCCAAACCAGATAGGCCGGAGATCTCAGGTACGCTTCGTGAGCCTCACAATAGCTTGCCTATAATAAAGGCATCCCCATTTACAGAAAAAAAGTATGTACGATTTAGCTCTCTAGCACTCTAGTTCTCTTGCATTCTTGTAATCACATTCTCAATTTGCTAACTTAAGCATTGAATTGCCCATCCCGAATAAAGCCACCCATACACTTTGATCTCTCTCTCTTATAACTCAACTAGGCAACTTACTTAATCCAGCGTCTGTGCTAGCAGAGAGCACTAGATCGCACATAATCAATTACAATATCTAGTTGTTTTCACCCTCATTTTCTAAACCAGTCATAATAAGAACAATAAGAATAAGAATAACTCCTCTTCACCCATATTTTCATTGAGAATTTGAGATTAAAATTTATCAAAGGGGTGCCCAGTTTCTCTCGAATTTTGGTCCGGTAGCAACTAAGCAAAATGGTTCTAGGAAAGAGAAAATGCTCCGAAAATATTTCCCAAACATGGAACAAGAAAACAATAAAGCTTGAAAAAAAGCATAAAAAAGCAAAGATCTATAAACAAACAAGAGGAAAGAAAACAAAATGTTGGAGACAAAAATGCTCCAGAAAGGGACTCTCGTGTGGCCTTTTCACCAGCCATTCTAATTGTTACAAGTGGTAGGCTTACTATTAGACACACATCCACTGCTCAGTTCCATATCTAGCTAGTTTGTCCACTGATTTGGATGCTCTTGCCCTTGGTATTCGTTTGGGAGGGCTTTCATGAAATGGCTTTTGGCATTATATGAACTGAGGAACCTAGAAAACCATAAAGTCATATTTGGTAAAAACGCGGAAAGTTGAAAATAGATTCACAGACGTCACAAAATCGATTTTTTATGAAACCATATCAGATTAGCTTCGTATTGAATGCAGAAACCCTCGCAAACGAGCCCTTAACACTATCAGTACGCCAGTACCTCGGTTGGCAGATAACATATTTCACTTGCTCGGCTCAACTCGACTCGGTTCAGTTTTCTTTGGCCTGTTCCTGATCACGATCATGAGGTCCCCACCGTTAAAGTTGCCCTCTTTTGACTTGTTATTAACTTAATTTGTTGTTGCTATGTCCCGGAAGGATTTTTAGTTTCTGATTTCCTTCATACACGTGTCACTCATAAATGAGTTGTGAGCAGGATCTTGCACACTGTGGGCTCCCCCGAGATATATACAATTAACAAACAGTACGTGGTTGGTGATTCCCCGAGGCTGGGTTCATATGAGACCGACCCCGGCCATGCACGTTGGGTTTCGGTTAAAACATCTTAGCATTCTGAAAAACGTCAAGCAGGTCACCATCCAAAAGCCCCAGCCCATAAAAGATCAAATGAGCCCATGATGGCGTTATATAAACAATGGGCTCTCCTTGAACAAGTCTATTAGTCAAAAAACAACTTTGGTTGATTTATCACATTCTGATCAGACTTTACAAACTTTTAGGCCATGTTTGGTTTGGTAGAAATCCCTCAACTGTCTGTTATCTTTTATTTTCCCATCAAACCAAAAATAACTTTAATGGATTTATCATTACTAGCATTTTATTTTTCAGGTTTGGATCATCCTGAGGATGTTATAGCTCATGATTGTTGACATCCATTGATCTGGATGATCCAATCAATGACCCACAAGAGAATTTGGATTAACTGAAATCTTTAACTGTTCAGCAGGCTGTGGAATTAATTATCAGATTTTACGTTAATAATAAATTCATAGGCCCCGCTATAAAAGATGCAGGTTCAATGACATAAAACCTTATCATTGATTTCACAAACCTTACTCCCATAACATTAAAAACTTGATTCATGATAGTAATATAATATTTTATTTTAATTTTTTTGTGGATAAATAAGTTGAGCAGTCCAGACATAGATAGGAATTCAAGAAGCTAAACTGTCTTGAGTCTTATCTTCCGTTTGATTAATCAACGCGCAAGGAACATCAAACATTCTGCTAGAGGCCTCACTGATTGAGATGATGGGCCGTCCCACGAATATTAGATGGTGTAGGTCGGATCCCATTTGAGAGAGACGCTACAACGAGGGCGCTCTTATCATAACAGCAATAAGATGGTCTCGTAAGATGCCACGTGTTTAGGTTAAGAAGACGAGGACACAGCATTAGATAGGACCCACTTCTCTGTGCATGCAACACATGGTCATTGAAGTGGAAGTCACCCGCATTGTATCTTGGCTTTTTATTTAATAGAGTAGATAGAAATAGAATTTCAAGTATTGTTCTTTTTTCTTTTCTAATCTATATAACCCCACTCACCAAGCTAACCTTATTCTCTCTATCTTTTTTTATTTTTGGTATGGGTCCAGACTCCAGATTAGTGAGCATCAGGTTAGAGGAATTGGATCAGTACAAGCGTAAATTATTCAAAGAGAACGAGGTTCAAGTTCAATCAGTACGTGTTGGATTAATTGGTGTGGATGGCTTTGCTTTCCAATCCAATGTTAAGTAAGAGCCAAGACTGAATTCTGCAGATTTCTAAATTACTAGTGTTCATAACATGCTTGTACGGGTCATGTACGGATGCTAAATGGATTTCAATTCAATGCTGGAAAGTAGAGAAAGCAATGCCCAAATTAAATCAAACTCTCTTTAGTTCTTCTCCCTTTTTCTTTAGACAAGATCCATTAAACAGCATCAAATAGTTGTACAATCTTTCAGCCAAATCCAATTAAAATTTGCTGGCTTCGTCCACTGGGAACAATGGATTTGACACGACTCAGATGACATACTCGATCAAGCCACTGGTCTACCATTCGTTTGGCTATGCTCGATGCGCATCTTGTGCGTGAAAAGCTAATCATCCCTCTCAACCTCTGGGCTTTGGCTTAAATTAATCCAAATATTGGAGCTTTTAAGTATGGGGGATAAGGTGGGTTGCTTTCAGAGTTATTTAGTTCTCAATAAATTATCTCATTTTAATGCTAAAAACTGAAGATAGTTAGATGGGTACTCGAGCTGAAAACGATGTAAATGGAAAACGCCAATCAAGCCGAGATGGCGCCGACTCGTATCCTTGAAGCATCTTCTTTCTCTCATCTCAAGTTTTCTTGAGATGATATATTGACAGATGTTTTGATTGTTCCGTGAAGCTTTCACATTTCTGTGATTCGTAAAAACTGAAAAGAAAACACTCTGCTCTTAACCCAGAATTTGTATTCAGTTTTCACTAGCTAATCTTAAGATTTTGAGAATTGGATTAAGCTAGATTTTCTGTGCAAAACTTCAACTCCAAGACAAAAGCATGAACGGACTTCCCAAAGTGTGGAAGCTGTTAAACAGGGGCTCCTATAGCCATGTTGGATCGTCCAAAGGGCTCTTAGAAGCAACAGAAATCCAGCCAAATCAATGCGCCTCAAATTCATCCTAATTGGCGAAACACAAAATCTCAAAAGGAAGGAAAGGCAACTCACTTGATTTGTTTGTACTGTAGCAACGCCAATGTTTTTTATTTACCCCCATTGGGACTTGGGAGTACCTAATTTTAAGCATTTATTTAAATAAGTACTTATTTTAAGTTGGACCACACCAATAAAATCAGTACTTATGTAGGTTTGATAAAAAAGCCGAATAAATCCATTTTGAAAAATCCGGAATTTTGAAATCATTTTCTAAGTGTTTATTTGGTATAGCTTAAACGTACCCATATCTAAATTACCCCATGTCAAAACACTTATAAGCACTTATAAGGGTTATTTACTAAAACACCCCATATAATTTGCAATGTATTTAATTAATCGATATTCTATTAGATGACAGAGGAAAATGACAATTTAGTTCCTAAAATCCATTTGAATAAATCTAATAAAAAAATAAATAGAAATGAAAATACCATGTTCTCTAATAAGACACACGTGACTATTCTATTGAATTTATTTGGTTAATTTTGTTTTCTACATAAAAAAGTGTTAAGGGTATTTTTGGAATAAACAATTATACCTTCAATAACAAAACAAACACTCCTTAACAAAAATGTCAATTAAGTAAATAGATTACAAAGTATAAGAAATGTTTTAATAAAATAAAAAAAAACTATTGGATAGGTTTAAGTAAATATAGAGGTGTTCTAATAATAACTCTAAAATAAATACTCATCCTAAACATAAGCTTAAACTACTCTCAAGTAGACCTGTTTGTGGGTCGGTCTAGGTCGAGCTTTTACTCTTCATAAGCATGATTTTGTTAGGCCCGAGCCTGAGCCCGAGCCCGGCCCTAATAAAAAGCCCGAAGCCCGACCTAACAGAAGAAAGAACTTATCGCTCGTGACTGTGGTGCTGAGTTCGCATCTGAGAGAGAGAGAGAGAGAGAGAGAGAGAGAGAGAGAGGGGATTCACCGTTGTCGCCATCGGTGCCTGTGTTCATCGCCTCATCGGTGTTTGAGATTTGAAAGAGAAGAAGTGAGAAGATGAACAAGAGAGAGAGAGAGAGGAATCACCGCCGATTTGCCGAAGCTGTTGTGTTGGTGAATGTTTGCTGATTCTACGACTGCTTGAGAGTGTGAGGAGGATGTGAAGAGAAGAGAGGCTCGACACTGGATAGTTCGACTAATAGGAAATGTGGAAAGAGATGAATGAGAAGGGTTAGGATATTAGGGTTTTTGAGTTTAGTCTATAGGTTGAGCCAGGTTGGGCTATTTTGGCAAATCCCGAGCCCAACTCGAATTTATTGCAGACTGAACTTTTTGGCCAGAGGTAAAACTCGTGTGCTCATTTGCTTGTTCAAGCCCGCCCAAGTGTCAATCCACCCAGCCTATGAACAGATCTACTCTCAAGTAACAATTTAAAAAAAAAAAAAAAAAAAAGTCTCCGATAACAATTGTGGAATTCTTGTTTAGTCCTAATTTGTAGCGTGATATAAAAAGTAATCCAATCATCCCATAGTCCTCTACCATTTTAACTTTCCCACAAAACCATGATTGAAATATAAAATAAATCGGAAGCGCTACTACTCTGCATGAAACTAGCCTACCCTTCATCTTTCACAAGAAAAGGGTATAAATACAAAATTTATACTCTTTCTAAACATAGGCAAATATAAACCTACCTTACAAGAAAAGGAAGATTACAAAAATCAAACTTTCAAAATCTCGGGGTATGTTGATATTTTGCTTTATAAAAAACGTGCCCGAGAGGAAACCCTTAACGCACGCTCCTCGGATTCCGTTCACGTTTGTAATCTTACAGCACGGCCCTTGAGAAATGTTACAATGCTAAAAAATGCACCAAGAAGTTGTGGTCCTTAGCTACAGCTGGGGCTGATAGTGGGTCTATTTTGAATCTGACGGTCTGTTATTAAAAAGTCGACCTTGTCCGTGTGAACTCTTTGGCACCTTGAACCGAACAGCAGCAAGACGTCTGTGGATGTTTTCTTCTTCTATGTAGACAAGAAACATGAAAATTAAAAAAAAAAAAGAAGAGAGAGAAAGTGACGAAGATAGAGAGAGACGTAAACGGAGTTGCGGAGAGTCATCATTTCATTATCCGATAGCTAGGGATCGATGCATCCCTCTCTCTCTCTTCTTAGTTCCTTATTCAATCTCCTGAAAACCCGGTGTTCTTAGATCTGTTCCGGTTTTCCGGCGGCTTAAAACCGTTTTCCGGCTATTTGCGGCGGTTCTTGTGTTGTACTGTCCTAATTATCTTCTCTAATACAGTTTCGAATTGATAACGGACATGGTTTTAACTGAACAATTCGTTATCGTATTCTTTTTATTTATTTTTTAATTCTTTTTGTAAAATTTCAGGAGAGGATCCACAAGGACGAGTAATTCTTTCTATTGATATAAACATGAAAAGTTGAAAAGCTGCCGTTTTTTATCAGCTTTTTAGGTTTCCAAGAGAAATTTTCTCTTAGAGACTAAATTTTACAAGGAAGGCCACGGAAACCGAAAAGGTCTTGTTTTGATTCGGATTTTAGCAAGTTTTTGACTTTTGAATCATTCGAAGCGAAAAGGAGATGGATAGACTTATGACTTGAAACTGGAAATTTGGAGGCTGTTTCTTCTGAAGGCTGAAATTAAAGAAACAGCCTGCTGTTATGATTAGGCCACAGTTCGGTGAATTAAATTTTTATTTTTTAATTTCTTCTTTTTTCTTTTCTTCTTTGGGATTTGGGGATGAGGAATGATGACCAGAAACCTCAGGGAGTAGTTCCCAGACAGGGACGGAGTAATGGGTTCATACCAAGTTCTTTTCGAGCGATCTCGAGTTACCTGAGGATAGTCTCTTCGGGCGCGTCAAGTGTTGCTTCGACAGTTCGATCAGCTGGTGCATCGGTAGCGTCGTCAATTGTGGATAGAGACGATGATGACAGCCGTGATCAGGTACTATTTCGATATAACCGGTTTGTCTTTTATCATATTGAGGAGTATTTTTCCTTTCTTCTGGATTAACGGAGAAATTTTTGGAATTCTACTTGATTCGTCACCATTAAATGTTTTTAGTAGTTGTAGTGATACTCGTTAAGTTAAATTTAACAGAAATATCTTTTGGTATCCAGTCCTTTTATGGCGCAAAGCAATTATATTTTCTTATTATAATATAGGTCTAATTTAAGACATTTTTCTTATAAAAGTTTCTCTTCAATTTCTTATGAGGAAGAGGAAATGGAACGAGTAAAGTTCCATTCTCATTTCATCATGTCGATAACTACGGAGGTTTGATTTAGAAAACTGCAGGGGCAATAGATATAAAACATCACTAGTAAAAAAAAATGATAAACTGTTACAAAACATGGAAATTCCTACTGTAGTTCATCTATTTAGTTTGTTCTATCATATGGTACACTTCTTGGACGTCATTGGAGTAAAATGGTGCTTCCTTTCCTCCATCAGAGAGTTTTCTTTAGCAGGCATGCTGAAGGATCAAGTAAGCAGGGTAATGCCTCATGGAGAGTAGTTTCTTTGTGGTGATTTGGCTGATATGGAAAGAATGAATATCCGTGTTTTTGAGAAAAAAACTACATTCGTTGATGCAATGCTGAGAAAAGCTACTGGAACAATTGGATCATATCTTAGTACTTGCAAGGAATTCAGGGATGAGTCCGGTTCTGATTTCTTCAGCGTTAATTCATTATGTGTGCAGTACAGATAAACTTGGCAACACTTTTTTGGGGTTCTTTTTGAGTTCTTGATGTATAGCTTCTGGTTTTTTATTGGCCATTTTGCATGTCCTCCTATGCGTTTTGCATGAATATATACTACACTTTTTTTTTTTGATAAGCAACAGGGTGAGTTTCATTAAATAAGAGAAGAAATCACACTGCTCGGAACCAAAGCAGGTGGGCGAACTTACAACAGATCCTCAGTACAGGCCAAAGAAAGCACAAAAACAACAGAATAAAAGAATCTCTTACAAATTACAGCCCAGGCCTGGGAAACCCAAATCCAAACTCTCTTTTCCTACCCCCAATCTTGCCAGGGAATCAGCTAGCATATTTGCACTCGTGGGTATCCAGATGAATCAGATGTTCAAGCTGACACCTAAGGACTAAAGAGTGACCCAATCTTACATTCTTACCAACGGTCTAAACTGCCAAGATATTTATTTGTTCCTGAGAAGTCATCCACAAAATGACTGTTTGACAGTCCCCTCAACCGCTATATTCAATAACCCCTGCTGGCCTATCAGTTTAAGGCCTTGAATTAAAGTCAACAATTCTGCCCTTAGAGAGTTTCCAAACCCAGCTATCCCTGAATAACTGAGAATTACATTGCCACCAGAATCCCTAACTACTCCTCCCAGTCCATAGTTCCTAGGATTTCCAATACAGCACCCATCAAAGTTTAGTTTGCAGCTTCCATCCCCTGGAGTCCATTCCACCACCCTTGAGGCACCTTGTTATTAAAACACTAAATAATGAATATACACTATAAATTCAAAACAAAGAAAATATTTTTCAACTACAACCCACTTAAATTGCACAAATAAAATTTTCTATGGTCAGTGGAGTTTGATTTTGAAGGAGTTTGAGGACTTCTCCTTAGATGATTTCTGGAATCAGTGGGATGTTTTGATTTTACCTCAGCTTTTTATGTATAAAGGGACATACATGTATATTTTCTACATGGTTCCACCATTCTAACCATGATCTTTGTAATCTTGGAGGTTCCCCCTCTTTGGATATATAACAGTGCAAGTTGTGTCTCAGTTATGGCTTTAGTAGCTAGGATGGGTAATTGAAGATCTATTGTACGCAGCAAATACCAACCATATTATTTTATGCCAACAAACTGACTTGTTGATGGCTATAGATTTAATGCTGAATTGGATTCAATAGATGCTTTGATGAGATTTGGCCTATTTAGATGGAAAGAATGGTTGATGGACTGTGGACTCAATTTCAATAGTTTGCTTTGTATGGATCAGTGTGCAGAAGTGGAAAGCATTTCATTGCTATTCCAAATCCATGCAATTCAAATGAGTATCCAAACACCCCCCCCCTAAATGAACTTATTAATTTATATTGAAAAATTCTAGTTTAATTTGAAATTTAATCATGTAATTGAATATCACATTGCTTAATTATCTTAATATCTCAGACCAAAAAAATTGTTAATCTATTATTTTTTTGGGGGGGGTTATACAGTTGCAAGCCCCTTTCTCCTTGTTTAAACCAGTGATTTAAAAGGCGCACCTGGCGAGGCACATTTTAGGGTATGCACCTCACCTAGGTCCTAGGTGCAGCACTTTCAAAAGGCGCACGCTTGGTGTGCTTGATGCACCTTGCACCTCAGCCTAGGTGTGTGCCTTTTGAAAAAAAAATTGGACACTTTTTTGCTATTTTGAACCTAGAAAGCCCTGACCATGCCCCTCGAGACAAGCCCAAACATGCCCATGTTAGGGTCTTAAATTCTTAATTTTCACACAAAAAATAATACTTTTATAATTTTAATTGCCTTTTAAGAAGATATTTTATTAAGATGAATTTTTGCGTGAAAATTAAGAATTTAAGACCCTAACATGGACTTGTTTGGGATTGCCTCGAGGGGCGTGACACAAAGGCGGCTCATAGAATTAGGAATATAATATGTTTTACATCACATTAGCTATTTGAAATAATGCAATTGAGGAAAGTGTTTTATATGTTTGATTTTATTTTTAAATTCTCATTTGAATACGCTTTACATGTTATGTTTATGTATTTTAATTTTAGATAATATGTTTTTTAAAACATTTATTTTTAAAATTTAAGTTTATATTTTTATTAGTATTATGTTTAATATATATATATTTTTTATTTTTTTACAGTTTTTAGCTTTTTTTTTGTGCCTTGCTTCAAAAAGGCATGCGCCTCGCCTTGCGCCTTAGGTGCAAATTGGCCCCTACGCCTTGCGCTTTTAAAACACTGGTTAAAACGAAGCTCAAGCTCTAATGCTTGTCTTTATCATTTTCATACGTTGTCACTCAACCAATAATTCACCTTGATAGGCTTAAGGTCATAATCATCTTTCTTTTTTCCCTTCTCCCCCCCCTAGTGGTGCCATAAAAAGTCACCGAACCTATGTGAATATGAAATGCTTGACACTGTCCAGCATTCCAGCTAAAAAATTGATCCAAGTTTGCAGTCTGTGTTCAAAACCAGCCTGGTTTTGGTCTGGTTGGGTGGTTACCAGCTTACATTTTTTTTGTTTAAATGATGAAAGATAAATTTCATCAAGGATGAGAAAAAGGCTGTAGTGGGAGAGGTTCTCTCCAGGCCAGGAATACACCAACAACATTAGGCCCATCAGAGTACAAACAAAACATTTCAACACAAAATTATCATGCCATAATATGCTGCTCCAATGATTGTAAAAGTGGCTGAACTTGAACGCCAAGAATAATCTGTTGATGGAGGCCCATTTTACTATCACCCTTTCAACCTCCCTGCAAATATTTACCATCCATACACACCAACATATCACATGCGGAACCATATTACATAAGACTTTGCCATGTAACCATTTCCTGGTCACGTATCAATTTTTTTGTGATGTATCAATTTTTTGTGCTAAGTACCTCGTCAGTGAGGTCTGCTCCCAAGTGGCCTATGACTTAAAGACTGAAGTGGAGCTCCCTAGTGGCGAGCTGTCTGGTGGCAAGCTACCTAGTGGCGAACTGCCTGGTGGTGACTTTCCTGGTGGTGAACTACCTGGTGGCGAACTACCTTGATGAGCTACCTAGGGGCGAGCTGCCTAGAGGCGAGCTGCCTAGGGGTGGGCTGCCTAGTGGCAAGCTGCCTAGTGCTGAGCTGCTTGGTGGCGAGTTGCCTGGTGCCGAGCTGTCTAGTGGCGAGCTGCCTGGTGGCGAGCTGGATTGACAAGCTTCCTTGCTCTTTAGAGACCTGCAAGGAACCAAATGTTGAGGACCCGGGGTGGCTAACCCGGCGAGGTTGCTCCGATGCTTAAGTCAGTACTCTCATAGTAGACTGCGAGCTAAAAAATCATAAAGTATGAAAGCTAGGATATGCCTACTTGCTTACTTGCTCGACCCCCTTGCCCTTGGGGTTGGTGCCTTTATATAGGCATTGTTTGGCGTGGGCTTCACGCACCATATCCGAGATTTCTGCGAGGTCGTCTAAGTGGTTCGAGATTCTTGGAGGTAACCGCCATGCACATTTACCACCCTCCGGAACGTTTGACATGTGGGCCAACTGCCAAGGACCGTGGGAGTGTTAGGATATGCATGTCGAATTCGTCGGCGAGCACGTCTTGTAAGTTGCTAGGTCGGTGCCTGGGCCAGGTTGCCAGTTCGTGCTTGTGCCAGGTCGGTGCCTGGGCCAGGTTGCCAGCTCGTGCTTGTGCCAGGTCGCGCTTGTGCCAGCTCGTGCTTGTGCCAGGTCGTGCCTGTGCCAACTCATGCCTGTGCCAGGTCGTGCCTATGCCAGGTTGCGCCTGTGCCGACTCGTGCCTGTGCCAGGTCGCCAGCTCGTGCTTGTGCCAGGTCGCCAGCTCGTGCTTGTGCCAGGCTGCCAGCTCGTGCCTGTGCTAGGCTGCCAGCTCGTGCCTGTGCCAGGCCGTGCTTGTGTTAGGCCGTGCCTGTGCCAGGCCGCCCAATGGGACACCATCAACTTGGCTAAGGCAAGTTGTTGCCAAAGTGGTTTCGGGTGTCACCTAGTTGTTCTGAGGTGCCATGTGTCACAATATCATTGGAGGGCCAAATCTGCCCTCATCATTTGCCACCCACTCCCGAGCCGAAAGTAACTCAGCGAAGGGAGTAGATTTCTCCTTTTGGCCCAGAATGAATAATTCTATGAGCTCGTAAGTGTCAATTCAATTCCTTAGGCTCTGGGA
Source organism: Nelumbo lutea (assembly GCF_056320005.1). NCBI lineage: Eukaryota > Viridiplantae > Streptophyta > Magnoliopsida > Proteales > Nelumbonaceae > Nelumbo > Nelumbo lutea. The sequence continues at coordinate 143,960,487 of NC_142684.1, forward strand.
GTGACTCGCAGTCCACTCCTTGATTTTGCCCATGCTGAAGAGGCGATTGGGTCTTATATGGTGAGGAGTTCTTCGCTAGTTCGGTATTTTGGCCCTTAGGCTCTAGGAGCGACTCGTAGTCCACTCTCATTGGTATTTGATTTTGCCCGTGCCGAAGAGGCAACTGGGTCTTATGTGATATTTTAGCCCTTGGGCTCTGGGAGCGACTCCTAGAGGCGACTGGGTCTTGTGACGAGGAAGCCTCTTATCAGTTCGTCAGTTCACGCCTGGCCAGGCCGCGCGCTGGCCGCTTGGTGGGCGCTTTAGAGCTATGATTTTGCTGCATCAGCCTAGTAATGCCGGTCACCCACTCCTACAAGAAGCTACTAGGAGCTCGACCTTCGAGGGCAGCACTACTAACTTTGGGTCGCCAGCTCACACCGGAGCCTTGGAAGGCTCGACCAGCAAGGGTGCCCATGTAGTCTGTTGGCCGCCAACTCCCACGGAAGCCACGAAGAGCTCATCTTTGTAGAGGGGACCTCACGAAGAGGGCTGATGAGGTTTTATCTGAATTGAAAGTAAAGTTGGTAGAGCTGCTTAGTCTTTTAGCTCCTTGCATAGTCTTTGAGTTCATAAAAGTGGAAAGTATAAAGCGAGAGCTTTTGTTTCTAGAAGAAGAGGACTTAGCTTTTTAGAGGAGAGCTTAGCTTCTTGTAGCGATTCCTAAAGACGATGCCAATTGATGTAACCGTTTCCTGGTCACGTATTAATTTTTTTGTGATGTATCAATTTTTTTGTGCTAAGTACCTTGTCAGTGACGTCTGCTCCCAAGTGGCCTATGACTCAGAGGTTGAAGTGGAGCTCCCTAGTGGCGAGTTGTTTGGTGGCGAGCTACCTAGTGGCGAATTGCCTGGCGGTGAACTGCCTGGTGGCGAACTACCTTGATGAGCTACTTGGTGGTGAGATGCCTAGTGCCGAGCTGCCTGGTGGCGAGCTGCATGGTGCCGAGCTGCCTGGTGGCGAACTACCTTGATGAGCTACCTAGTGGCGAACTGCCTAGTGGCGAGTTGCCTGGTGGCGAGCTGCCTAGTGGCGAGCTATCTAGTGGCGAGCTGCCTAGTGGCGAGCTGCCTGGTGGCGAGCTGGATTGACGAGCTTCCTTGCTCTTTAGAGACCTGCAAGGAACCGAATGTCAGAGGACCCGGGGTGGCTAACCCGACGAGGTTGATCTGATGCTTAAGTCAGTACTCTCATAGTAGACTGCGAGCTAAAAAATCATAAAGTATGAGAGCTAGGATATGCCTACTTGCTTACTTGCTCGCCCCCCTTGCCCTTGGGGTTGGTGCTTTTATATAGGCATTGTTTGGCGTGGGCTTGATGCACCATATCCGAGATTTCTGTGAGGTCGTCTAAGTGGTTCGAGATTCCTGGAGGTAACCGCCATGCACGTTGACCACCCTCCGGATCGTTCGGCACGTGGGCCAACTGCCAAGGATTGTGGGAGTGTTAGGATATGCATGCCGAATTCGTTGGCGAGCACGTCTTGTAAGTCGCCAGGTTGGTGCCTGGGCCAGGTTGCCAGCTTGTGCTTGTGCCAGCTTGTGCCTATGCCAAGTCGCCAGCTCGTGCCTGTGCCAAGTCGTGCCTATGCCAGGTCGCGCCTGTGCCATCTCGTGCTTGTGCCAGGTCGCGCCTGTGCCATCTCGTGCTTGTGCCAGGTTGCCAGCTCGTGCCTGTGCTAGACTGCCAGCTCGTGCCTGTGCTAGGCTGCCAGCTCGTGCCTGTGCTAGGCTGCCAGCTCGCGCCTGTGCCAGGCCGTGCTTGGGCTAAGCCGCGCTTGGGCCAGGCCGTGCCTATGCCAGGCCGCGCTTGTGCCAGGCCGCCAGGTGGGACACCATCAACTTGGCTAAGGCAAGTTGTTGCCAAAGTGGTTTCGGGTGTCACCTAGTTGTTCTGAGGTGCCATGTGCCACAATATCATTGGAGGGCCAAATCCGCCCTCATCAAGTACTACTAGTAAGTTTCACATGCTTTGCAAGTGAAAATTTTTGATGATGATGATGATGTTAGTAAAAATATGTTTCCATAATTTTCTACAATTTTTTCATATTTCTATCTATAAAAATTGTTCTTATTTGTCACCCTTATTTTTGTTTAATATTATGAATATATGATATTAGAGAAGTGCCCAAATATTTTCTACATTTTTTGTATTTTTTATACTTTTGTGTGTTTTCACCTTTTTTAATTTTTATTATTATTTAACTATAACATCAAGGGTTGGCACATTTTGGCCCAAAGGTTGAATTATTGACTGCCACCAAAACAAGAAATCAACTCATTTTTTTGTGTTGGTTTTAAATTTATATTTTATTTCTATCATCAATAAAAACAATTATTCAGTGTCACACTTATTTTTCTTTAATATGATTATTTAATATAGGATTCAATGAAAGAACGGGAGTTAATACCCTAAGTACAAGACTTAATGAGAGGGAGGGAATTGAATGAGGAGAAATGTAGTTCAAATTACATTTTGTGACTTCATAATTAGAGAGGGACCAAATTCAAAAACAAGGGTATTCTAGTCAAGAAGAGAATTTAGTAAACGTAAGTGGAAGTTAATACCTTAAATATAAGACTTAATGAGAGGGATTTGAATGAAGAGAAGAGTGGTTGTTCAAATTGCATATCTATCCTTACAATTAGAAAGGGACAAATTCAAGAATTGGGGTATTTTATTCAAACAAAAGTTTCACACTCTCATCTACACTTTCAATAGTAGTACAGATTTATATAATGGAGTCATCTTCATCAGTAAGTTTCATCTGTACATGCACAACTAATCTGCATTGTGCGATTCATTGTTGGCCTTACTTTGACTCTTTTGCACAAGGCCATGATCTTGGGTTTGTTAGTGCTTGCTTTTCTAGCCATGGACAAACATAGTTTGAAAAGTACAAGCTTGGTTGAGTTTCTGTTGAGCTCAGCTGATGTTGTGTCCCTTAGAGACTTGGACCCTGCCAAATAGTGGAAATGGAGGAACAACATATTTCTCTTCTTAAAATCCTATACTATGAGCATCTGTGACCAGGAACCCAAAGGTGTAAATATTTGTAGAAACCACTGATTTGGTCCCCACCTCTTTCTATTGTATTCGTATACCACTACTATGTGGTCCCCACCTCTTTCTATTGTACTCGTATACAACTACTAGTTGTTTAAGTGTCAATCCACAATTAGTTGTTAGTCTTTTATTAGGACTTTAGTCTTTTAGTCTTTTATTAGGACTTTAATTGTTGTCTTTTATTAGGATTTTAATTTTGCCATGTAAGCAGTCTTATCCTTACTTCAGAATTAGTATAAATAGAAAGAGGGGGGTGACAGATTAAGCATTCTCTTCTTTTCTGAAATCCTTCCTTCGAAATCTTATTCTCTTCTTTTCTCTTTCTCTTCTCATTCTCGCCTCTCATCCTCTTAATTCCCTGTTGATTATACACCACAGCTTGGGCTGTCAGTAGTCTCATACGACTACATGGTATCAGAGCCAACCTAGGAAATCTTATGATAGTCTGACATGGCCGACTGCATAAGAATTTCCTAGGGTTTGAAACTTTCCAGCAAAAGGGATCATCGGCTGAATCTTGGAGATTGTTGGTGAAGCATCAGAGGATGACTAGCAATTAGGAAGAGTCAGAAGGAAGAATCCTCAAGATTAGGGTTCAGACTTGTCTTTGAAGGTTGCGGCCAGAGTTTTGCTGAAGTAAGTCAATCTTTTCTATTAAAAGGATTACCTTTTCTGGTTATTTCAAAGGTTTGACTGAAAGCTTTTTTTTTCCCCTCCTGATCTATTCTTGATACATTAAAAGAATAGTTTTTTGGTTACTTTAAGAGGTGCGGCTGAACTGGTTGTGTTCTTGGCTTGTTTCTTGACCTTTGACTGGTTCGAGTTTCAAGATTCTAGTTTCTTGACTGTTGCCAATTCTAGGGCTGCCGTTAGTTTCAGTCTTGCACTCTCAGCCCTGCACTCTAAGTTGTGCTTGGAAGGTTATCTTTTTAGGTGGATTTCCGACCTAGAAGGATAAAGTAGGTTCAGCTGATAGCAAATTCTAGGTCTAGCTGTAATTACCCAGTCTCAGTGATACAAAAGGCATTTGTTAATCTTTTCTTGACAAAGAATGGAGTTTAAGAGCCAAGGGGAACACTATTTAGGGGCTGGTGGTGCTGGTAGCATACCTGATAACAGTTTTCAGATTACCATTGTAAAATTTGATGGGTCAAACTACCTAGAGTGGGTCCAATCAGCCATGATGGCTATTGGGGGTAGAAGAAAGCTAAGTTATTTATTGGGAGATGTCAAGGAAGTAGCCAAGGACAACCAAATATATACCAATTGGGTTCAGGAGAACTATTTGGTTATGACATGGTTGTGTAACTCCATGCAACCACATAGCAACCAAAATTATTTATAGGCAAAAACAACTAAAGAAATTTGGGATATCATGAAAGAAACCTGCTCCAAACCCCTCAATGTTGCTAGGGCCTATGAGCTAAAATGTAAGGTGAATAACCTTAAGCAAGGAGAGAAGCTAGTCTCGGTTTATTTTTTCACATTGAAATCCTTGAGGCATGAGATTGATCACTTGGAAACAATTGAGTGGGAAAGTCAGAAGGATGCACAGATCTACAGAAAGCAGGTTGAAACCAATAGGGTATTTGAGTTTCTAGCCGGTCTGAATTCTGAGTATGACATTCTTAGACAATAGCTTCTAACAAGAGACAATGTGACTATCACAAGCTTACTCTCTAGTGCACTGTGAAGAAAGTAGAAGGAAAGTTATGTTACAACATTCACCACTTGAATCGGCCTTGGCAGCAACTAAACCCAAGTTTGGGGGGGATAAGGAGAGAGATATGAAGAAGGAAGACAAGAAGGACCTAATATGTGAACATTGCAAGAAACCTAAGCATACCAAAGAAACCTATTGGAAGCTACATCCTCATCTAGTTCCCGCAAAACTCAGGAACAAAAAGGGGAATGCTAATACAACTGTTACTATTGATTGTGCAACCTCATTAGGCACAAGAGCAGCACCACTAGACACTTCGCTGCTATCTGAGCTGCCTTGACTCAGTTGGAAAAGGAGGTTGGTAATTCAGCATCATCATCTGAGCTGCCTTGGCGGAAGTTCACAGTGGGACGGTAGTGAAGTTAGAGGGTCTTTTGTTTCTCAGTCTATTAGTCAAGTCATGCTTTGGCATTATCGATTGGGTCATTTATCCTTTAGGTCTTTGAAAAGCTTGTTTCCTAGTTTATTTGAATCTATCCGGATGTCCAGTTTAAAGTGTGAAAGTTGTGAGCTTGCAAAGCATTAAGGAACAACCTATTCATTAAGTAATAAGAGAAGTAGTATTCCTTTTGACATTGTGCATACCGATGTTTGGGGACCATATCACATCACTGCTATGGGGGGGGGGTATAGATACTTCTTGCTGTTTGTTGATGACTACACCTAGTTTTCTTGGGTCTACTTGATGCGTTCTTGAGATGAGGTCCCTGCCCTAACCCAAACCTTTCATCAGATGATTTTAACCCAGTTTGGGGTAAAAATCAAAATTTTCAGATCCGATAATGCGAGAGAATACTTTAAAGCATCACTAGCCTCTTATTTTCTTGACCATGGGATTATCCATTAGAGTACCTGCCCTCATACCCCTCAGTAGAATGGGGTGGCTAAGAGAAAGAATAGACACATATTGGAAGTAGCTAGAAGTATCATATTCAACTCCAATGTGCCTATACATTTATGGGAAGATGCCATTCTCACAGCTGTGTATCTCATCAACCGAATTCCTTCATGGGTTCTTGACATGAAACCCCCATTCACTCTTTTATATCCTGATAAAGAGTTTTTTTCCGTCCCTCTTAAAACATTTGGTTGTACTTGCTTCGTGCAAACTCTTGGCCCTCGCTATTCCAAATTTGACTCTAAAGCCTCAAAATGTATTTTCCTTTGTTATGCACAAACTCAAAAGGGATACTGTTGCTAGGAAAGAGATTTGTATCCATATATGTTATTTTCTTTGAGGATGTACCTTATTACTCTAGGGTTTCTTCTCAAGGGGAGAGTAATACGATTGGGGTTAATACATCAGAGTTCCCTTTACCTGTTCCATTGAGTGAAGAGGGCTATAATGGGGAGGGTTGTAAAAAATGTTGGGATTTGAGAGTTTATCACAAACGATGGAGGCAGGTTGATTTCGGTCATCAACAGTCCAGGCCAGCCCCAATTCCTTTTGAAGATCCAGATCTAGGTACTACATCTCTTCCAGCTCCCATTACAGATGAGCCTTCTCCTGTTGAGCCTTCTCCGTCTTTTGAGCCCTCACTTCCATTGAATGACCTTGACCTTCCCATTGCAGTTTGTAAAGGCAAACGCCGTTGCACCTCATCCATAGCCCATTGTATCTCACAGTTCTTGTCTTATGATCACCTGTCTCCCTCTTATAAGTCATTTCTTACATCAATTGTTGATATTCCCATTTCCAGAACATTAAAGGAAGCTCTGACCATTCCTGAGTGGAAAGATGCAATGAAGGTAGAAATGGATGCCCTTCTGAGAAACAATACCTAGGAGCTAGTTGATCAACCCAAAGGGAAGAAACCAGTTGTATGTAGATGGGTGTTTACTGTGAAACATAATGCTGATGGTTCCATTGAAAGGTATAATGCCCGGTTAGTTGCAAAGGGATTTACTCAGACTTATGGTATAGATTACTTGGAGATTTTTGCACCATTAGCAAAAATGACCACCATCAGAGTGTTATTATCTCTTGCAGCTAGTTACTCTTGGCCCTTGTTCCAAATGGATGTTAAAAATGCCTTCCTCAATGGTGACTTGCAAGAAGAAGTGTACATGCAGTTACCTCTTGGTTTTTATAGTACAAAGATAGGTAAGAAGGTTTTTCGGTTGAATAAAGCTTTGTATGGACTAAAATAGTCCCCTAGAGTTTGGTTTGATAGATTCAGACAAGTCATTGAAAAGTTTGGCTATGTGCAGGTTCAATCAGTTCACACTTTGTTTATTAAGAAAGTGGATACTTCCTTGACTCTACTTGTTGTATATGTGGATGACATTGTAGTAACAGGGAACGATAGCAGTGAAATTGAGTCTCTTAAGAAACTTCTCCATCAAGAATTTGAGGTAAAGGACTTGGGACAGCTACGATATTTCTTGAGTATTGAGGTAGTTTGGTCTAAGCATGGAATCTTTGTTTCTCAAATGGAATATGTCCTTGATTTGTTAAAAGAAACAGGAAAGTTGAGTGTTAAGCTAGCTGATACACCTATTGAATAGAATCACAAGATTAGTGTAGAAGGTAGAGAGCCTCTTGAAGATAAAGTTATGTTCCAAAGATTAGTTGGTAAACTACTATATTTTTGTCTTACACGACCAGACATCAGCTATGCAGTCAGTGTTGTTAGTCAGTATATGCACTCTCCTAGAACTATCCACCTACTTGCTATTGAGAGGATATTGGCATATTTAAAGAGGTGTCCAGGCAGAGGTGTACTATTTAAGGATAATAATCACATGAAGATAGAAATTTACATAGATGCAGATTGGGTTGGTTGTATTGATGATAGAAGGTCTACCTCTGGATACTGTGCCTTTGTAGGAGGTAACCTTGTTTCTTGGAGGAGTAAGAAACAAAATGTTGTTTCTCATTCTAGTGCTGAAGCTGAATATCGGTCCATGGCAAATGGTGTGGCTGAAATACTATGGTTTAAATCACTGTTTGATGAATTGGGTATTACCTATGAGAAACCTCTAATGTTGTACTGTGATAATCAGGCTGCTATTAATATAGCTCATAACCCGGTACAACATGATAGAACCAAGCACATTGAAGTCGATTGACATTTTATTAGGGAAAGGGTTGCATCTCAAGAAGTCTGTTATCCATATATCATCTCCAACATGCAGCTTGTTGATCTTCTCACCAAGGCAGTTTCAAAGAAGAAGTTAGAAGCAGATCTATGCAAGTTGGGAATGACAAACATCTATTCCCAACTTGAGGGGGAGTGTAGAAACCACTGATGTGGTCCCCACCTCTTTCTATTGTACTCGCATACAACTACTATGTGTTCCCCACCTCTTTCTATTGTACTCGTATACAACTACTAGTTATTTAAGTGTCAGTCCACAATTAGTTGTTAGTCTTTTATTAGGACTTTAATTGTTGTCTTTTATTAGGATTTTAATTTTGCCATGTAAGCAGTCTTATCCTTACTTCAGAATTAATATAAATAAAAAGAGGGGGGCAGCAGATTAAGCATTCTCTTCTTTTCTGAAACCCTTCCTTCGAAATCTTCTTCTCTTCTTTTCTCTTTCTCCTCTCATCCTCTTAATTCCCTGTTGATTATACACCACAGCTTGGGCTGTCAGTAGTGTCATACGACTACAATATTCTTATTTTGGTTTTGAATGATTTTTAGGATTCCACCACAATAGCAATAGTCTCATTTGAATGAAGAAGCATATATTCAGGGTTCAAGGTATATTTAATCATGGAAGTGTCAAAAATAAAAGTTTATAATTAAGAGCACTGTTCCGTAAACTTCTTCTGTAACAAAATGGAAAGAAAAAGGGAAAATTTTGCCACAAATATAAATGCAGAAGATTGAGTCAAATGGTTTGACACTATATGAGGTATATTATGTCACACTCTTCTGACATGTAAGATTGCCTTGTTGAATGAAGCTTGCAGACATGGGGTTGTTTGGCAAACAGTTGAACCTTTTTTGGGCTGCCATCTGAGCTGAAACTGCAAATGAATTGGATCGAAGTTGGATAGGGGTATGTCCAAATTCAATCCAATTACAATCCAAGAGATCTGAATTTGACTTGATATTTGACAGATACATAAAAGAAAGATTCCAGTTCAATTCATTTGTATATCCAGATATTGAATTAGATTAAAATATTTGTAAATCTATATAAAATCAGCATAATTTATAAAATTAAATATTATCATCATCATTATCTAAGCCTTGTCCCAACTATGTGGGGTTGGTTATATCAGTCCTTTTTTGCCATTCCATTCTGTTCAGTGACTTAAATGAGTCAGATTTGAATTTGAATTTGAATCAGATTAAATCCAATCCATTTACATCCCTAGCCTGAGATGCATTATCTAGGCTTTCTTAGTCATGTATGCCTCTTTCCAGGATACTCTTCTACCATACTTCTCTGTATCTTGTATGTGCTTTCAGGGTATATAGGTCTCAATTCAAATGCCTTAGGGATCATTCTTGATGGTTACCTGTTAAAGTTTAAGTAGATGTGCTCCATGAGGTACCATAAATAACTTCTTTACAGCTGTTGGTTGGAATTAAAATTCCAGAAATTCTATGACTCTTTGATATAAATTAATGTCTAGTTGTTATTACTCCAAATGTGCAAATGAGCAGAAAGGTAATTTTAATCAAGACTCTTTTTTTTTGCTTATTAACCTATCTTCATGTGATGATTGGATCATTCAAGTATTTTGAATGTTCTAATAGAGATTTTTTTTTATAATTTTTTTTTATTTTTTAATTTTGTTTTTTGTGTTTGTATTAAAAATTAGGTCTTAAATTATTCTATATTTTTAATTTCATTGGTTTATGTATTTCTTCATATGGGCACATTTATTTGCTATGCATGGCACCATCAGATTTTAGACCACAAGAAACCACCTAGACCCAACTTTATTTGTTAAATTTTAAAGCTCCCTAACACAAGTTTCCCATATTTACCCTGGCTACTCCTTTTGCCAATCTGTATCCATGAAGAGGTGATGTCCATTGCTCTTTCTGGCTGTCTCCATCAAATTCCTGAATTACCACATTTCTTGGTGAGCATTTTTAATCATCATATGACCACTCTAGTTAAGACATTTGACTAGCTAATAGTTCTTCCCTCATCGATGTGTCAACTCCTATGTGACCTGAGTAAACTTCTAGTATGCATCCTTGCCTATCTTTAAATACTCTTCCAATGCCTGAAGGGCCTCAATTGGCCATGCTGTTCACTTATTCTGAGGATATTTTACTTTTTCTTCTTACAAGCTTCCTTTTGTAAGCCATTTTTCTATTTCCTTGCCAATGAAATGAAATCAATATCAGTTGGGCAGCATAGTTATCAAGGCATCATCTGGGTAGCTAGGCATCTTGGCTAGGTGCCTCCTCTGAACACTATGGCTTATATAAAAAGGTGCCTACATAGGTGTCAAAAATCACAACGTGAGTGCCTTATCTAATATGGATGTATTAAATCCTCAGATAAGACTAGAGAGCTTCTCCTTCAAACATGTGGCTAGCCTCCCACTCAAAAAAAGATAAATAAATTTTCACCCAGATTACATAGTTACCTGTATCTTTTAGTAATAAAACAAATCCGTTGTGGTTTCTTAACTCAAATAAAAAAAACCAGCAGGGAAGCATTTGATATTTTGGCCTTGCCCAATGTTCTTTTTCCTTTCCTTTACTCTCTCTCTCTCTCAATTTTTTTTACTAGTATAAAATTATAACCTTCTTTAGTTGTTAACAATTTTATAACATGCATTTTCTATTTTAAATACTTATAACAATATAACATTGTGATTGAATTAATGAAATTAATTAATTTAAAATGCTGTAGTTTTTTAGATATGATGATTTGATATATTTTGAGTAGAAAATTAATATTATTAGTAAAGAGCATTACTGTATTTTCAATTTATATGCATACTAATTGGTGTGTAGAGTTAGGGAACTAATATAGGTTTACTTTTTTTTTTCTTTGTACAATTTTGTTGCCTAGGTACCCAGCTTGGTGACAGGTGACTAGGCACTAGACTGTTGCTTAGAATCTCCTAGGCACATTGACAATTATGTAAAAGAATTTATTAGCCTTAGAACATAAGAAGAATTTGATAGGAAGTCCTTTAACTCGTTTCATCTTTTATATGTGCTTGAAAGGTGTATTGGGCTGGGTTTGACAAGTTTGAATTGGAAGGAGGCATAGTTCGGCGAGTTCTTTTGCTGGGTTATCGGTCTGGTTTCCAGGTTTGGGATGTTGAGGAAGCAGATAATGTGCGTGAGCTAGTATCTAGACATGATGGTCCTGTTTCTTTTCTGCAAATGCAACCAAAGCCAATACAATCAAAGAAATCAGAGGACAAATTTGTAGATGTACGTCCATTGCTTGTAGTTGCTGGGGTTTTTTCCCTTTCTGGTGCTATTAATGTTCAAGATGGCTCTACATGCAATGGGAATGTTACAGCTTTCCATGAGCCTGGAAATGACAACTTTGTACCTACAGTTGTTCGGTTTTATTCTTTGATTTCCCAATCTTATGTACATATTCTGAAATTCAGATCAGCTGTTTTCTCTATAAGGTGCAGTCCTCGAGTTGTGGCTATTTCTCAGGCAGCTCAGGTATATTAATTTTCTTTGTGCAAGCTTGCAGCTACTGTGCTTCTTCTTCAGTTATTGCATTGCCTGAGGATCTCACAAGTAACATCTTTTCCTTTATTTCAGATACATTGTTTTGATGCTGCAACCTTGGAGAGAGAATATACCATTCTTACATATCCTGTAGTTTTGGGTTGTCCTGGTTCTGGCAGTGCAGGCTATGGACCACTTGCAGTGGGTCCCAGGTGGTTGGCTTATAGTGGAAATCCTGTTATAGTATCAAATACAGGTCGTGTCAGCCCAAAACATCTTACACCTTCTGCAAGTTTCTCTGATTCCCCTTCAAATGGGAGCCTGGTTGCACACTATGCCAAAGAATCAAGTAAACAACTTGCTGCTGGTATAGTGACCTTAGGAGATATGGGTTACAAGAAGCTGTCACGATACTGCTCTGAACTCTTACCTGATAGCAATAATTCTCTAAAACCAGGGAGCCCCAGCTGGAAAACCAATGACACTCTTAACGGCCATTTGCCAGATGCAGATAATGCTGGGATGGTATTGCTTCAATCTTCTCATATTTATTATTGCCTGTATTGTAGATAAAAATAATTTAATGTTACCTTTTCTGTGAGTTTGTGAAGGTTATTCCTTTCTTTGCCGTTGTTCTACTTGCTGCACTCCAATATCTAATACTAATATTCTCAGTGCCAAGCATTAAGTTCTGGCTTCCTCTGCCTTCAATTTCTGTGAAGAAGAATAATGCTGAGTAGATCATTCTTATACCATTGTATCTACTTGTTAGTGTTGACACTTTTTGCGGTTCTTTTAATTTCCTGCAGGTCATAGTGAGGGATATTGTTGGAAAATCTGTTATTGCACAGTTTAGAGCACATAGGAGTCCTATTTCAGCATTATGCTTTGATCCTAGTGGGACTTTATTGGTGACTGCTTCAGTTCAGGGTCACAACATCAATGTTTTTCGAATAATGCCTATGCTTCCTAGGAGTTCATCAGGATCTGATGCTGGTGGATCTTATGCACATCTTTACAGGCTGCAGCGTGGTTTCACAAATGCTGTAAATAAAAAGAGAAATAATTGCAGTTGTTTATGGTATTTTTTATGTACTCATATTAGCAATTTCATGACTATGTTCTCTTTTGTATTTATCAGGTTATACAGGACATCAGCTTTAGCATAGACAGCCAGTGGATTATGATAAGTTCTTCAAGGGGAACAAGCCATTTATTTGCAATATCTCCTTTTGGTGGTTCTGTGAACCTTCAGTCTAATAGTGCTGGGTTTACCAACAATGGGTCAGGTGTGATGACCAAGCCAGCCATTCATTGGCAGCATGGTTCTGGTATACCAAAGCTTCATCAACAAAATTTTTGTGTGTCTGGTCCCCCAGTGACATTATCAGTTGTTAGCAGAATAAGGAATGGTAATAATGGCTGGAGGAGCACAGTAAGTGGTGCTGCAGCTGTTGCTACAGGCAGGGTGAGTTCCCTTTCTGGGGCTATTGCTTCAACCTTCCATAACTGCCAGGGAACTGGTTCAATTGTAGATTCCAGCTCCTTGAGGACAAAGTACCACCTTCTGGTGTTCTCTCCTTCTGGCTCTCTGGTACAATATGTGCTGCGCCTGTCAAATGGACCTGATTCCATGGAAATTTTGTCTGGATTAGTTACTGCTTATGAATCACCTCCAGATAGTGATGCACGGTTGGTTGTGGAAGCACTTCAGAAATGGGATATCTGTCAGAGACAAAATCGAAGAGAACGAGAAGATAATCTTGACATTTATGGTGAACATGGTAATGAGGATAGCACTAAAATTTTTCCAGAGGGAAAGAAGGGGAATAGTATATATCCTGCTGATGATCATAAATTTACAAAAGCAAAGGTCAATTCTGAGGAAAGAAATCATTTATATATTTCAGAAGCTGAGTTGCAGACACATCAATCCGGGATCCCACTGTGGGCAAAATCCAAGGTATTTTCATACCATGTAGAAATTAAAATAAGTATTTCTTTTAAACAATTCATTGCTGGTACTTCGATGCGGCATGACTCTGCATTTGTTGTCTGTATATTTGGACCAGATATACTTTCAGGTGATGACGATGGACAGCGAGAGAGCAGAAGGAAGTGTTTCAGGAGGCGAGATTGAAATTGAACGGATTCCAACTCGCATGATTGAAGCTAGGTCAAAAGATTTGGTACCGGTATTTAACTATCTACGAACTCCAAAGTTTCAACAGTTAAGGTACATATTGATCCTCTATTTCTTTTTCCTCAATATCAGCCTAGATAGTTATTTAAAATCATTCTTGGCTTCAAGTTTGGACACCAATTTTTTACAGGGCTTCTTTTGTTTTTCCCTTCTCCCCCTCCCTTTTGTGCTTTATGCTGATTAAATTTGACGACTTATATTAACTTGGGTGGCCCCAACCCTAGGTTTTGCAGGGGTAGGATTTGGATCTTTGGGCTCTGGGCTGGGCTTGGTTGTAATACTCAAGGCTGACCTTAATTCAAGTTGAGCTTGGGTTGAGGCCTCATGTAGCCTGAGCCCAGACTGAGCCTGGCCCAATGCATCCTGAACCTGCCCGACTTATAAATCCACCCCATGTATATATACACATTAGAGGGGCCACTGCTTGGTGTGATGGTAAAATCTCAGGCTGATAAGTCGGAAAATGAGGGTTTGAGTCTGAGAGTGGTCACTTTGTACAAAAATGTGTCAAAGGATAGGTGCATATCCTGTCTACCCCTCCAGCCTCCCAAGACCCTAGGTAGCTAGAACTATCACTGAGTAACAGCCCTTTTTATGTAAACTAGTATATGTACTATGCTGCCGGAAAGACATGATACCAGAAGAGCTTTGACCAACCAAATCCCTCCCCCCCAATCATCATCATCCATGCCTTATCCGGTTATCCCAACTATATGGATCGGCTAATCAAATCCCCCCATGAATCTGATAAATAACCACCTGATTGGTTATTATTTTTATGGTACCAGTTGATTGGTTACAAATTTTTGTAACCAATCAACTGGTATCATACATGTATAAATCTATTGACATTTCTTTGCACTTTTATTCTATTTTTCATCAGGATATAAACCCCAAATGAAGGCTAGATGTGAAAAACATAAACAAAGAGACCTTAAAGTCCATCCAAACAAACAGGGGGACCTTGGTAGCCATGATACTCACATCATTTATCTTCATCAGCGATCCTGTGACCACAGAAGAGTAACCTTCTATTATAAGGTGTCTATAGTTCAATAAAGAGGTTTCCTCCCTTTCTTAGTTGGATGTTTTTTTGTTTGAATTTCGAAGTCCTCATATTTTTCCTCTGGGTGCATCTTGTGCTTTGGTTCTCTAAAATTTGTATTGCTTTTTCATGCAATAAATTCAACCAGCTAAAATGGAGATTGTATCCCTCATTGCTATTTTATTTTTTTCCTTAGGGAGAGAGAGAAGATTTCTGCATTCTGTTTCCTTCTAAGTTGCCTTGGTAGACACCAGTGTTGCATGGACAAGGCATGGGAATCAGAAACCAATGCATGTCTGGGAGTCATTCCATTTTCCTTGCTTTGTAGGCAAACTACATTCTTTAGCATGCTCTTCTTTATAGATCTCTTGCAAATTGAAATTCTAGGTTAAACCACCATATTAGCTTTTTTTTTTAATAGTAAATAAAAAGACATTTATTAAACCACCATTCTAGTTTTGATTGGATAAGGATGCCACTGATGTATCTGAATTACTTCTTTTTTACTTATTCAGGGTGCCTGCTTTAGATAGCAATCATATTGGCCTATTGCAGAATCAGAGGTCTGGGCTGTCTGATGATGGAAAGTCTTCATGCAGAAACAGCAGTAGCTCCCTTGACTGTATCTCCGAAGGTTCTAATGCAGCAGCTGAACTTCGTAGTGGCATTGAAGAAAATGGCTGGGATTGTGGCCTTCTATTTTCATCAGAGTCAGATGTGGGCTTTGTAAATAACAATGATAGCCCCAAAATTAGTACTGGACTGGAGTTTGTAAATAGCAAGGAGAAGATGGGGTCCCACCTCAAGTTTGTAAATAATAACAAACAAAACCTGAAGATGGAGAATCACTTCGAGGACGATGACAGTGGGTTGCATTAAAGGTAAGCTGTTCACTCTTTTTTTCGGATTTTGGTAATGCCTGTGAAGTCCCTGTATGTTGGAATTGACTAATTTAGGAGTAGCAGGTTGTCTCACTGAAACTGGAGTTAATAGATTTCTTATCCTTTTTTTTTAACTGTTTTCACTATTTGTTGGGACTGGAGATATTTTCCTTAGGAGTATAAAACCCTATTCCTGTATGGGTACTTGGTGCACTCAAGCATAACTGCACTTATGGGTGAAAACGCTATTCCTGTGTAGGTATCTTGTGCATCAAGCACTGCTACTGCACATATGGGTCAGAGGTACAAATGACAACACCTATAGCTTTTATGGTTGAAGAATGCTATTCCAGTAGGACTATGATTCCTACATCTCAAAGGCAGTGAACAACAGAAGCATCAAAACCGTAGCAGTTCTTCAACTATAAAAGCTCTAGGATTTGTCATTTGTACCTCTGACCCATATGTACAGTAGCACTGTAGCAGTTCTTGATGCACAAGGTACATACTACCTACACAGTAGTGCTTTTCAACTAAAGCTCTAGGGATTTGTCAGTTATACTTCTGATCCTTAAGTGCAGTTATGCTGAGTTGTACCTAGTGACCCATAAGGTACCTAGTGCCCATACAGCAATAGGGTTTTTTACTATAGAAGTTCTCGGGATTCGTGAGTTGTACTTCTAATACTTTGTCATACATGAGAATTATTATCAGTGCATTAATCTTCCGGTGCTTTAAGTCTGGGCAATGCTAACAATCCAGAGGGAGTTACCAAATACCTAGGTCCCACGTAGAATTCGCCATATATGGTGATGACAGTGCACATACTACCGTGTCCTTTGCACTCATATGGCTAGAGTTGTTACCTATTCTAGCTCCCCAAATTGCCCGATTTGGGTTTCCAATTTATCTTTGGTAGGTATTGAAGATTTGTGTAATTGCAGGTGATAAAGGATCGCAACTTACTGGTCCATCAGTCCTCAGATGTGCTGACTTAAAGTTTTATTCTACGAAGAGGCATATTAAGTTATTAACCAGCATTGGATATTTGTGGGGTTTAATTGTAGAGAGAAAGGGTGGGGTGGGGGGAGATCTTAAGAGGGAGATGATTTGAATGTAATATGCAGTCTAGGATTCCTTTTCTGTTCAACATTGTAAATAACAGATTCCTGAATATGATTCCAATAATCAGTTGCAATCTATATCTATCTATATTAAGTTGAAATGTGTAGTAAGAAGAGGAGGGAAATGGAATCTAATAGTATTTTTTGCCTTTTTTTTTTTATAGAAATTACAAGAATGCTACTCTATACCAACTCTCTCTCTTTTTTGCTTTTTTTTTTCTTTCAAATTACAAGAATGCCACTCTCCTAAAGGAAAATGGAATCTAACCATGGGTGGTTTGCACTTTGCCATACTGGCCCGCGAGCCATCACGGGCCATGTTGCCCTCCTTGGTGAAAATTCTGGGGGTTTGTTCGGCACGACCCACACCCATGCCATGCTGTAGGCCTAAGTTGAGTTGGGCTACAGGTCATGTGCCATGGGCTTGGGCCGCGTCAGGTTGGGCCACAAGGCGGGCCTTGGGCTTGGGTTGAATCGGGCTAGACTGAATGGATTACGAATTTACGATTACCCAAAAAATAAATAAATAAAACACTTCAAATAGGAATTTTATTTCATTTAAATTTGAATGAATAATGATACAAAATACCAAGCATACAAATATTGAAATATACAATGGTTGGATACTTCATACTTGAATGAATGAAATATGAAAATGGAATAAATTAATAAAATATAAAAAATACAATATAGTTACAAATTGAAAATATAAAATTACATTAATAGCAAATAAATTAAATAAAACTAAAACAAAATTTATAATAATTTGAAAAAAAATAAAAAATTCTATACAACTAGTAAACTATTGTTCATGAATCATGATTTTCATCATCTGCTTTAGGTGAAATATCTGGTGTATGTAGTAGTATCATGCCCTTCTTTGTGTTGTAATTGTAAAGTTGTAATTTATATTCTACATCATGACTGCATCTAACCAACCCTGGTATAGTGGTACCTGTACTAAAACAACTAAACAAGACTGATGGAACTGTATCATGTAGTCTACAGACATCGTAGGGGTTAGTAGATCACATATCACGTGATATGGCGGCGAGAATGTTCTCCGACTTCTTCCAATATTTTTAAAATTTATTTTTCATTATTTCAATAATTCATTTAAATTGTGGGTTATTTCTTCTTCCTCCTCATGTGTGAGAAAATGTCTACTCAAATGGCTAGTACCACTCTTGCTACAATAGCTAAAGTCTTTTCTACATTTTTTGCAAACTGCTTTTGTCCCCTTCCCCTCAACATCCTCTATTTTAAATATTTTCGAAATCGGGCTACTAAACTTGGGGTTTTGGGAAGAGCAGATAATTTTCTTTTTAATTCTAAAAAAGTAAAATTAATTTAATTGGACTTATCCCAGATTGTTGATTCAGAATCCCAACTTGATTTCAATGGTTAAAGCCTCCCAAATTGCTAACTTGGAGAATCAGACAATTCGACAA
Source organism: Nelumbo lutea (assembly GCF_056320005.1). Taxonomy (NCBI): domain Eukaryota; kingdom Viridiplantae; phylum Streptophyta; class Magnoliopsida; order Proteales; family Nelumbonaceae; genus Nelumbo; species Nelumbo lutea. Next base: position 143,978,642 of record NC_142684.1, read on the forward strand.
TTAGATTATTAGAGTTCACTCGTATTGCAGAGAGAATTTTTAAGAGAGACTGAGGGAAGAGATTAAGAAAATAAGAGAATTGTTGAATGTTGATTGTTGAATTGGTGTGATGAGAAGAATGGTGGAGGATAGGGCTATTTATAGGAATTGAAAATAATTTAATTGCCCAAAATACCCTAAAAACTAACTATTTTTTAGTTGTACGAAGGGGTATTTTGGTCATTATAAAGTTATTTATAACTTTACCCAAAAAACCTCCCTAAACTAGTTGTTATATAGTTGTTGGGGGCATTTGTGTCATTTTTCCCCTTCATAAGCAAAATACCTAAATACCCCCTATATAACTGTTTATAGTTGTTAGGGGGGGTATTTATGTAAAAAAAAAACCAAAAAGCTAAAACTAGCCATTGGGGGGACTTGGGGCTTTAGGAGGGCAACAGCGGACGGGCTACTGTGGCCACCCATGAAAGGCCGTGCTACAGGTTGTGTCGCGGGATGGACCGTGTTGGCACGTGGGCTGCGGTAGAATAGTCATGTCATGTCGTGTCGGCCCGTGGACTATGAACCCTCGGCCCAGCACGGTACGGACCATCGTGTTGGGCTTGGCACATCCCATGGGCTGTCGTGCCGGGTCGGGCCGATCCAATTTCCAACCAGGTTGCAGGTAGCCCGCCCCGATTTAGTCTTTCCTATCAACTATCTCTCTCTCTCTCTTGTTTATTTCTTTCAAAATACAAGAATGCCACTCTCTCTCCTACCAACTCTCTCTCTTTTTCTTACAAATTACAAGAATGCCACTCTCTCTCCAATCGAGGGGGACCTCAGCTCAGCATCTCGGATGCTAGGGGACCTACAATCAAAGGTAGTCAAGTTCGAGCCGATCTCAGCTCGAACTTTTGAGCTCAAGCTCAAGTCTTTAATTCAAATCGAGCTCGAGCTAGATGACACCTCGACCATTGAGGGAGACCTCGGCTTGGCACCTCGGTCACTGAGGGAGATCTCTGATTAGCACCTTGACAACTGAGGGAGACCTCAGCTCGGCACCTTGTTAACTAAGAGAGACCTTAGCTCGACACCTTGCATGCTAGGGAAACCTTAGCTCGACACTTTAGCAACTGAGGGAGACCTCGATTTGGCACCTCAACAATTGAGACTGGCATCGACTTGAAACCTCGGCTTGGCACATCGGCTACTTGAGAGACCTGCAATCAAAGGTAGCCGAGCTCAAACTTTCGAGCTTTTGACTCGAACTGAGTTCGAGCTCGAGCTGAATTCTCTAATTCAATTCGAGCTCGAGCCTAATAGTTTATGAGCGAGCCCCTACAACACAGGGCCCCCTCCGCTAGTAAATATATTAAGCTAAAATGTGTACATAAGAAGGCTTGAGGATGAGGGAAATGGAATCTAACAGTATTTTTTGTCTTTTTTCATGGAAATTACAAGAATGCCACTCTCTACCATCTTTCTCTCTTTTGCTTTTTTTCTTTCAAATTACAAGAATGCCACACTCTCCTACCAAGTCTCTCTCTCTCTTGTTTTTTTTTTCTTTCAAATTACAAGAATGACACACACACACACACACACTCTCTCTCTCTCCTTATAAATTAGAAGAATGACATTCTCTCTCCAACTAAGGGAGACCTCAGCTCAATATCTCGGTTGCTAGGGGACATACAATCAAAGGTAGTCAAGTTTGAGCTGAGCCAAGCTCGAACTTTTGAGCTCAAGCTCAAGTCTCTAATTCAAATCTAACTCGAGTTAGACAACACCTCAACCACTAAGACTAAGGGAGACCTTAGCTTGACACCTCGCCTGCTAGGGAAACCTCAGCTCGACATTTCAACAGTTGAGGGAGACCTCGATATGGCACCTCAACATTTGAGGGAGACCTTGGCTCAGCACCTTGACTGCTTGAGAGACCTGCAATCAAAGGTAGTTGAGCTTTTGACTCGAGTCGAACTCGAGTTCGAGTTCATGTCTCTAATTCGAATTGAGCTCGAACCAGGTAGTTTATGAGCAAACCCTAGCAACGCAGGGCCCCTCCGCTAGTATGTAAATAATAGCATAGCCATACAATCCCTTTGAGCTGTGTTATAATACCTTTGTTATAGTACCCTTGTAATTAGAGTGAAGCAAATTTCAAAGTATGGTCATATCAGTGATACGTATTATACGGGAAGCTTCCCAATTCACCCCTAGGGTCTAGTGAGGGCCTTTTGGTCCTCTGATTCGTTGTCCATTTATATATACTTGGCTATTATTTCATGCGTGTTTGCCTCTTGTGGACGTTATTTAGAAATGTAACAAGCGAGAAAGGGCAACGGTTTATTGCCTTGTGCTTCCTCACCGAGGCGGCCTGTTATGTACTATGTATGTGGGATGTTTCATGGACGTGCTTCATTAAAGTTCATATCATTTGGGCAGGATGTTCGCCCCCATATGATGATGCTTTGGGAATATGTTCAGTTTGGTGCGGGGCTTGCCATGGCCCGAATTGCCAAAGATCTGAGCCTAACCAAATAATCCGTCAAAGCCCAAAACTTGGCTTAATTCTATATATGAACCTTGTGAATGGAGGATCATATGCTGTTGTGATTGTGTTCTAGTAAAAATCGTCATGGCCATGTCTAATTGGGGGAAAAAAGGAAAAATCGTCAAGAGCAGCTTGGTATGTCCACAAGAGTTGCAACTTGCAAATGCAGAACCGAAATGAATGTAATTGGTTCAGTCTTGCAATGATGATCTTTCGTGAAGCTAATCAGGTGAGCAGCTGGACTATGGGGTGTGTTGGAGATTGGGTGAGCAGCTGGATTTAAAGATCAAAATTTTGATACGAATACGATACAGCTGGATAGTCTCAACCATTCGAGGTTGGTCAATATGAAATAGGTTGGTACCGACCCTGGGATTCATGTTTGTTCTTTTTTCTTTCCTTTTTTTGGTAGAAATGTTTGTTCTCTCTCCCCTAATACAAACCCAATCAGCAAAACTGCCGTGGATTTTGTTGCTAAAAGATCTGGTTTCCTCGGCGGAACTTTGCTGGCTATAAGCCAAATGCCATCTCATGACAGTTTTCTCTTTTTCTTTTTCTTTTCTCATATCTTTCCACTTTCCTTCATTGATCGACCAGGACAAATCGGACTTCGGACCACGTGTATAACACTATCAAGACCTAAAATAACATCTTTTCTGCTTTTCACTGTTCTGTCCAAACTCTATCTTCCTTTTCAGACCTCCCTAGACCCTAGTCCCTAGCAGCTGACTGATAGATCTCTACTCCCAAATAACCTGATAAAGAGACACGTGTCACTTGTACAATATACGGCCCCTCCGTAAACAGATAACATGCGCTTGGGTAACCCATCTTTTTGAGTCTTACAACCACCCACTGGTCACTCCCCAATTTTCAGTACCTAGCAAACTAGAGAAGGAAAAAAAATAGAAAAATAAAATGGTATAGATGTCATCATCAGTCGTCGGCGAGGAGGCTCCGCACCGGCCGGAGATGAGCGATGAGGAGCCTACAACGCCGAGGGTGCTAGCGGTTCTGTCTTTCCTGCTCGAGAGATTGGTCGCCCGGAACGACCGCCTCGTTGTAGATTGTGGCCAAAACCAGTTCGAGGGCTTGAGCCCGTCCAGAAGGGGACTGAGCGTGTTCCATGGAATACGGGCACCAAGCATTAGTATACCAAAGTACCTGGAGAGGATATACAAGTACACCAACTGTAGCCCTTCCTGCTTCGTTGTCGGATACGTTTACATAGATAGGCTCCTGCACAAGTACCCTGACTCTCTCGTTATCACCCTCAACGTTCATAGATTGCTGGTTACGAGCGTCATGGTTGCATCGAAGGTGCTCGATGACGTGTGAGCTCTCTCTCTCTCTCTCTCTCTCTCTCTCTCTCTGTTTCTTTAATTTCTGGTTATTTATTTGATTGATACGATGGTTTGCATTGCTTATCTTCATCCTTCATTCTGTCATTATTTATTGCTTTAAAATGTGTGGGTCTTGTTTGAATGATTTTGTGGATTATTATTAGTATTTTGGGTTTTGGGAAGATATCGGATCGAAACTAAGTTGAGATGGAGAAACGGAAGTTGGTGAGATTTCTAAAATTAAGAGTGGTAAATTGTGTTGTTATTAAGTGGATTGTGCAATATTGTTATAGTACCACTACCAGTGCCCGTAATGTATTCATCTTTTTTCCTTTGATCCTCTCTGTTCTTTCCGTTCGGTTTTTGGCTTTTTGGGTGGGAAACTCCCTCGACCCCCCCCCCCCCAATGAAATTAGCTGTACAGGTGGCAATCTTACGGTAGGGAAGGGGCATTTCACTACACACGTGGCAAATTCACTGAAGGCAGTAAATACGAATGGAAATGGTGGGGCCCACTCCTTTGGATACTGCTGAGTCATCTCCAGTAAAAAGCACTTAGCAAGGGAGACATCATTCTCTTAGTACTTGATATTGCTTGTTTTTTTGGCTGCAAAGCTTTCAACTTTTTAAATTGCTTTGTCCTCTAATTAGAGGACTTCTTAGCTGTCCATGGGACCATTGCAACTCTACCAACTTATCATTTCTCTTCTAATTATTGCTTCCCTTACTAAATTAGCAATGGCCACTGATAAGTAAGAAAGGAATCCCACTCTCACTCCCCACTCGAATCTAGAAAGAAAAAAAAACTCTTTTGAGTTTTGAAGCATCCAACCTGAAACAAAGAACCAATCACACAAGATTTCTTTGCTCTTCCAATGTGAAAAAATAAAAGCCCTTATGCGTCCAATTTCTCTGCATCACTAATCCCAGTCATCACATCAGAGTGAGGGGCCACACATGATCACAACCTTTCGATGCAGTCACCGGCATTATTTTTCAGTCATTTGAAAGAACATGTTCATCTGTTGGTTGGGGATTTGTATTCAGGTTCACTTTTCGCACCCCCATAATTGAAGGTATGGATACATGGCCTGTCAATTTGATGATTTTGATTGACAATATGATCTCAGGGCTCTATATAACAAGGCATATGGTTCCTGATAGAGTGCAATGGCAAATCAGGATTTGGGTGGCTGATCCCATTTCTTTATGGTTGGGATAAGGCCTTATTCAGTTTGAGTTGTATTATACTATTATAGACTGGATTGATAAATATATTTCATAATGCACCTGGTCAATTCTGGTCCTTGAGAGGGATCTGTTTGCTAGCTATTGTCTTACACTGATTCGATTAGTCTTTCCATGACAAATACGCCTGTTATCGGATAATGCTTATCATTTATTTCTCTTAGTAGATGGCATTATGTGGCTGTGCCTATGTCCCCACTGACTCATCAATCTTTTCTTTTTTGGTAAACTACTGACTCATCAACCTGGATTCCTTTGACTACTCCACCTATTCGATGAATGTGTTTGTATAAAATATTAAATTATGAAAAGGATTTATGTATTATCACTCTAATCTATGAATCCTCTCTCACTATTCACCCTCTGTAATGATACAGGCATTACAATAATGCATTTTATGCTCGTGTTGGTGGTGTGAGTAATGCTGAGTTGAACCGGCTTGAACTGGAGTTGCTGTTCCTGTTGGATTTTAGTGTTATAGTTACCTCGCGAATCTTTGAGACTTATTGCTTTCATTTGGAAAAAGAGATGATTTGGTCTGGTATTGGTCAGAAAATCGAGAGGGTAATTGTCTCTAGTTCTGTTGATGATGAGACAGAAATCTCTGTTGAGGATACTGCAAAGAGTTCTTCACCTTCTCAAACCATTGGTTAATGTTCCTCTTCATAATTAATCTCCTACTTGCTTAATAGTTGTAAAGTTATCCGATTGGCTAGTTTTATTCTAGTTTCTCTCTTCATCTTATGAGGTTTTATAGCATATATTTCAATCTTTTCTTCCCACAGAGTAGAGTAGAAAATGGAAAACTGGAATTGAAAAAAAATAGGAAATGAAGAGAGCCTACTTCATCTTTGCTTACTTCATAGAGGTGATAACATATCTAGATTTAGAAGGATGAAGGATGCTGCTTCCTGACAACTGCTTCATTGGCTAGGAAACCCGAGCCTCTAAACTTTAATCACGTGCTTTCGATGGCTTATTGGGGAACAGAGATGCAGGATTTCAGAGCAGATCATCCAAGGGTCTATCTTGTACAGGTTATAACTTTTATATTAAGAAATTAGAAATATGAATAGTTATGAAAAGTCCAAAACAAGGGTGGGTATACCGTATACAACCGATATTGAGTGTGGAATCAAACATTTGGCCAATCCAATGGGTCCCCAAGAGTCTGATCATCCAGAGGATCCCTCCACATGGAAAAAGTAGGGGGAGTCATGTGAAGAAGCTCTCAACATTCTCTGATACTTAAGGTCATGGATACATGGCATGGGTGGAATGGCTAAAAGACTTCATATGCATTACTGGTTTAAATTCTCTTCGAATATTTATTTGACTTTCTCACGCATTAAAATTTCCCTAATTACTATAAGTCTATAACTTATAATTTTTTGTATTCATACTATTTGAACCTTGATCTATAGGTTGAAAAGACAATAAACCCACCACTGCTCCATTTGTCCAATTCATGGTCGTAGTGGCATGTATTTTCAATCTTAAGTTTTCTTTTGAAGGAAAATGTGGGAAAGGAAGGGAAACCTTTACAAACCTTGTATAGGTTTTCCTACCTTTTCCTACCTTTTCCTTCAAACCCAACATAGCCTTAGTGAATGATTGTTTGTAAATGTTAAAAATTGATTATTCAAATTTATGTTTATAAATATTAATACAAATTATGTCGATCTTCTAATATTTAAGATATACTCATTTACTTGAACATTTCAGTCTATCATTTTCCAGCATTTATCAATTGTGTCCTAATAGTTCACACTTCACACAAACCATTAAAACGTGTTTCTATTTTGTGCATATGACTTATTTACGGTAGTTTGAAATTTATATTTAGTGTTATTAATATGTTTTTGGGAATTATTTGAGTTTCTTAATTTTTCTATCATATCAATGTGTGTCCAAAGCATATCACAATGCTTATCTTAAAATTGCTTTTCTGATATTTTTGCATTTCCAATGCTTCAAAACCTTGTAATTGATGTAAAATGCATTTAATACATAATTTGAAATTCATTATTATTTCATTGATTTTGTTTTTCACATTTTTATTTGAGAAAGTGTAATGGTGAGCTAGATAGATAATCAAACCCCTTTGATCCATGACCCATGTGCATGAAAAATAATGCAAGTTGGACAAGAAGTTATTAAAGAATTTTCCATTTAGGGTAGAATAATAATAACTTATTGACACAAATAATACACCAACCCAGGTGTTTGTCTTATGAAGGAAAGCTTTACTTTTCTATAGGCTCTTGCAAATCTTAACTGAATATGAATTTTACACCTCATTCAGATTCCTTGTCTGGGAAATTTAGAGTTCAGTCAAGTCAGGGAGTTTTATTAGGTTTTTGGGTTTTATTTACCAACAACTCCAGCTATGATTCACAAACCCTGTAGGGTTGTTTATGGGTTGGGTTGGGTTGGTTTATTAGTGTTTTTTAACTGATTCAACTTGGTCAGGTTGCATAAAAATTAAACCAGAACCGACCCTCTACTAAACAAAATTGATTTGGTCGGTTTGGGTTTCAACTGACCCCAAGCTTGCACATGAACTTAAAGTGCTAATTAATGTATTGAAAGCTCATCACTGCCTCTTTGAAACGTCCATTTTGGTCAAGACCAGAGACCATGGAGTTCCACAACACCAAATCTTTAACACCCATGAAATTGAAAACCTTGCAGGCATCGTCAATGGCAGCACATTTGGCATACATGTTCACCAGCCCATTTTCAATGGCATCATTTACATCATTGAGGCATGTTCTGAGTACAAACGCATGAACCTCTCTACCCTTCCTTTTCCCTTCTTCTGACACCTTAAACTCAGCACAAGCACTAAGAAGAACTACATAAGAATCACAGTTTATTCCCACCAAGTCTTTTGTCTCAATTAAAACATGGGTTGCTGCTGCTTCTCCTCTTTTCTAATCGGATATTTTCATCAAAGCTTAAACAAAACACAAATAAAATATATCAACTTTTAACATGCATTAAATTTTAAAAATATTAAATAAAAAAATACTAACCCGTGAATGTGATGCTTGAGTCTTGAGAAGTTGAAACTTGAGACTTGAGTTGAGAGAGTGAGAGTTGAGATTTGAGAAGATGGGAGGGCCAAGTGAATGAGTGATGTTGAAATTTGAAAATCTTGAGAGTGCTTGAGCCTTGAAGAGGTGGACTAGGAAAAAAAGAGTCAAAGAAGAATGAAATTTGGAAGAAGACTAGGACTTGCAATGCTTAGAGAGTAGAGAATCTCTAATCTAAGAAAAAAAAGACTCCTATTTGCCATTGCCTATTTGGTGTAAAGAGATCCTTAGGGACTAGGGAACCTTTCTTTTAATCTTTCTAAAAAATGCAAGAAGCTAATATTTTCTAAAGGAGTAAATGTGTAGGGACTAGGAATTTTGTTTGCCTTGCAATACTTGCTATTAATGCCAATCCTAAATACTAGAAAGAATAGATAACTAAGGGGATGTTTGGAACCGTGGCTATTTTTCGAAAAAACGGTGTCATGTTCGATCCACATAGGCGTTTCAACAAATGCCCATGTATCTCATTGTTTGGTTCAGCCGATTATTAAAAAATTGGGTATGCCTTGAAAATTGGGACCCCGTCGATGCATGAAACGCCAATGGTTGACTGATGTGTATCCTATGTGGTGCTTACCTATCAGCTCATACATGAAAAACGGTGATGAAAATCACCTTACCAAACAATTTAGTGTTGCTCACTGCCTATGTGGCAGAAGTTTTTTTTTTTTTTTTTTTGTGAAAAACGGGTTTTGGAAACATGGGCATTTTTTCTTGAAAATCGGTTCCAAAAAGCGCCCATGCTTCCAAACACCATTTAAGTTAGTAATTAGAAAGAATCAAAGAAATAACTAAAAAATTAATGCTAAAAATAAGTAATAAAGTTAGTAAATAACTAGAAAGAATTAGGATAGAGACAACCTAGTTAGATAATTCGGTTCAGTTACCGAACTGAATTGGTTTATGCATCTTTACAACTCAAAATCAACCGGTGGTGAAGAAAAATCGGCCGATTTGGGTTGGGTCGGGCCTAGTTGGTCGGTTTGAATTTGTTTGTGAACAGCTCTACCCCGTTGAATTTTGATTCATTCCCCCACCTATTATTGTTCCAACTGTACTAAAGTTTATGGGCAACTGAATCATGATTTGTAGTGGGTGGAATGAACAATAAAAACCCCATGTTTATATTTGATTGTGACCATGATTTAAATTTCTTTTTCCTATGAAAAATGGGGTCTGCATCATTTATCTTTCTATTTTACTCTCTAGAAAAAAAAAAAAAAAAACTTCTACATGCCTCCATTGTTTCAAAGTGAGAACCACATGATTCTACTTTCTATTTTATTGCTTACAAATAAATAAAATAAAGTTAAAACTTAATTGTCGATCTTTTTTTTTTTCCATGACTACACAACGGGGTAGTCCATCCCCCGAATCCATAACATCCCTCCAAACCCTAGTGCAGACGGGGATTCAATCCCAAGTCTCTGCTAAACCGGCTAGAGATCTTATCAACCAGTCAATTGGCACCTTGCAGAACCTTAATTAGCAATCTCAGTTGATTAAACTCATTATATTGATCGTAGGGATGGAGGGGACCTGCAGACTGGTTTGCTAATGCGGGTCACTTGTCTTTTATCTTTAGTTCTAGTGTTCTGCCATGCGATTTTTATTATTCATGCTTTTCTGATTCGTTGAATACCTATATTTTAGGCCAGAATAGAGACATCAGGGTCCTTGATTCATCTTGTCTTGTAGAAAGAAGCCATTCGTTTACTTCAATTAATCAAACTGATCTGGATTCAGTACTGTGAGAAAAAGTAGAAAGAATGAAAGAAAATTTTGAGAAAAGTGAATGAAGTTAGAGAGAGAAAGTATGAGTTTTAAGAAAAGATGAAAAATAAAAGAAAAATACACTGAAGAAGGGAGAGAGAACATGCTTAATCTCATACGTGAATTTTACAATTTTTAATGTATAAAAATCATAGGGAGACACATTAGACATCACCATCTCCCTTCAATAATATAAATGGCATAGATAGATAAGCATCCAATAACCATATCTTTTAAGTTTGAGAAACAATTAATATTATTAAGGAATTGGAAGCTGGAGGTTGGATAGAGTGAGATTTGTTCACTTTACAAGCATGAGTGATATAGCGTTAGCACCAAGTCAGCTTAACCCCAACCTAACTATGCAGTTTTCCTTCAACTGGATTCTAATTGGGATGAGGAAATTTGCAGAACAGTCTATTATTGCAAGGAGTCAAGGATACTTGTGTGTGTATGATTAGGTTACGTAGCATGAATTGTTACAGTTTCACTCTTGTTTATTTGGGCCAATCAGGATAAACCATGTCATTATATTGGTCCCACACATCAGGCTAACCTGGTGGATTCTGATTAGCATGATGCCATCTGTTAATCTTTAGGTTGTACAGGTTTTCTTACCTTTTCGTTCTAACCAAAATAGGTTTAGAGAATTCATAGTCCTTAACAATACAAGATTCATGATTCTGCCGGGTGTCAATCTGACACAACCCTCTTCTTTCATCCAGTCTTAAAACCAACAATGTAAAATAAGCTCCCAATGTCTAAGAAATACTACTTCGACAACACTGTAAGAAGTAAGTGATCTATTGAAAGTTGAAGGAATTAAAAGGACTGAAGATAGAACATGGATAAGAGTAAGAAAGAAATCATTTAAGGTTCATAATTTAACAATATATATAATTAAATAGACGAGATTAATGAGAAAATAGAATTCATGTGACCACCCACCCCAATACAGCTAGATAAGGCTTAGATGATGAAGATACTCTTTTCCAGCAATGAACTGGTTCTGAGTTGGAAATAGATGAACTTACCTGGTGTTAGAGTCAATGTGGGAAAACTCGTTAAGGGAGGAAAATTGCCAAAACATAATAAATTGATCCATCTCTTAGGCCCTGTTCATTTTTCGGTAAGTTACTTATTTGGGTAAATGCAGTTACCTAGGAAACACTTATCCGGGTAAGTTCGCTTATCCATGTTCTTTTATTTCTCATGTAAATAAGGTAATGGCCATTTTAATCATAAAAAATCATTATTAAAAAGGACATTTTTGTCCCATTTAAGTGTTGGCAAATTTTCTCCCAAGTAGGAAAGTTATTTATCCACTTAGAATATGGGTATCAGTGATACCCAAGAAAATAAATTTTCCTTAGTCCCCACATAAATCCAAAAAAGAACATGGGATTCTTGGTCAATAGGAACCAAAATCCCATTGACCAACTTTCCCCCTCTCAAAATCCAAAAAAAGAACACCCCCTTAATGTAACAATCAATATTAGCAGTTGATTAACATATTTTTTTGGGTAAAATAGTAAAATATTTAAACTACTCCTAGGTTGTAGGAAATAGAGTAAAACTTACCGTATTGTTTGAAAAATCTCTTAGGGGGCGTTTTTTTTTTTAGATTTTGAGAGGGGGAAAGTTGGTCAGTGGAGATTTTGATTATCATTAACTAAGAAAACCATGTTCATTTTTTAGATTTATTTTTCTAAGTAAATGATACTCATCTCCTAGGTGGGTAAAAAACTTTCCCACATGGGGAGAAATTTGTTTCAATGGGACAAAAATGCACATTTTAATAATGAGTTTTTATAACTAAAATGATCATTGCCTTATTTACATGAGAAATAAAAGAACATGGGTAAATTCACTTACTCGAATAAGTGACTTATTGAAGAGTGAACAGGGCGTTAAAGTATCCTTAAAGTTTTTTTTTTTTTTTTTTTTGACAATTGGCATCATCATTCAATATTGATCAATATCTAGAGATTGGATGGTGCAGTTTGACTAAAAACTCAACCCTGTTGTCAAGATAAAACTTAAGGCTGTGTTTGGTTTGAACCTAAAAAAACTTCTGACGCTCTAGCGATTGGATGGTGCACTGTTTGACTAAAACTTCAACCCTGCTGTCAAGATAAAACTTAAGGCTGTGTTTGGTCTGAAGGAAAAAAGTAGGAAAAGGAAAAAAAAAAAAAAAAACTTTTACAAACCTTGTATAGTTCTCCTTACCTTTTCCTCCAAACCAAACATAGCCTAAAAGAAACTTCTACCGCTCTCTATCACTTGAATTTTTGCATAAAATTGCATTGATTATCACACACAAGTCCAATTCTCTATGAGGTATGCTTTTCATGACAGTTCGGGTGCTCTGGAATACACCCTACAACATATGACCCAGCTAATTGCAAGTAGTGGCCTTGTTGAGAATTTCAATCCATTGGATTCTATTTTAAAAATTTGAAGAACAATAAATGAAAAACTTGATATTTTAACCAAGATGAAAGGGCATTTTTGACTGAAAACAATAGCTTTTAGAAATTAAAAAAAAAATACTAGTCATGTGACATTACATGTGAATGAATTATAACAATATTCTAATAATAGGGGAGGATTTTATCAATTATTAGAAAAATCAGAATATTTTAAGGGATTTTTTAAACAATATATTAAAGACATGACTTTATAGTAAGTGTTAACAGGCGAGTGGTGAATTGGTCTCTACATTCTCTCCAATTATATTATATTTGGAGTTAGGGATGAATCCGGATTTCCTGAACTAATCAATCACTAATTCTGTGTTTGGTTTAAAAGAAACACATGCAGGAAAAATGTGAACAAAATCTAGAAATTAATTCTAATGAAGTCGTGATTGCAATTGCACACTTCAATTAACATAATTCACTTGATTTTTATAGAAACGTTAATTATTTCAGTGCAACAGCAAATAAATACCACAAGTTTCCTAGAAGATGTTCGTCCTTTAAATTGCAATTAAAGGCACAGTTTGGAAGGAGTACAAATGCAAATTGGGAGAGTGTAAATACATATTACACTCTCCAATCAGTGTAAATACATATTGCACTCTACAAACTTGCATTTGTACTCCTTCCAAACCGAGCCCAACGTCCAAAAATCATAAATTTGTACCGTAGGATACAGCAACTGATTGGCCCACACCATCATGAGTTTATGACCAATAAGATCTCTTCCATTGTCCCATTACATGTACAGTAGTTCGCGTTATATTCCTCTAAGGGGAACAGGCCATATTTCACCAATCACAATGTGCCACATCATCGTGGTGTGTCCTTATTTCTTCGTAGAAATGTTGATAATTCGAACTAGTATGTAGCGATCTATCTGGTTGAATTTGTATTGTGGATCCACCATCGTCGATCCATTAGATACAAGTATAACATCAGCAAAGCGTCCAAGGTCCCACCCACCACGCACTTTGACCTTTGACCTCAGATGTATAAAATCAATCCTCCCACATTTTTATTTTATCTATATATTTTTTTACAGGGTAAATAAAATGGTCTGTGATTTCCAGCAACAGAATGAAGAACTACTAAAAAGTCCTTCCAACTGAGCCAGGGGTCCTCTCTCTCTCTCTCTCTCCATTGTTGAAGGGTTCCTCCCGCGAAATCCACCACAAACGAACGGCTTCGCTGATTTGATTATGTCAGGCTTTGATCTCTAGAGAGTACGAGAAGGAAAGACAACGACAAGACTCCGTTCTCGAAGTTCCTTCGGCGATGGGCAACGACTCATCCAAAGAAGAGTTGGTCCAGTTGCTCAAGAGATTCGGCGCCTATCTCACCGTCAAGATGTCCAATCTCTTCTCGATCTCCTTCGACAATCTGGTTCTTATATTTCTCTCTTTGGTTTCTTCTCAGTTAGGAATTATCATACTCGGTTTGGGGATCTATTAGGTTCTTCTACATGCCACCTCTCTGTCCTTTAATTTGCTTCGGCTGATGAGATAAAAATTCTGTATTGATTTTAAATTCCACTTTTATGATAAATTTTAAGATTGATTTGTCTTTCAGAACAATTGATTGAATATTTTTTAGACCGATTCCGAGTTTTGATGGAAAAGAGTAGGAATCTTAGTATGATACATCAGAAAATATGTAACAATAAAATGAGTTGAATGAGAGCTTTCGGTCGCTTACAATTAGTAGGATTTTCGGCTGCTGATGTTTGTTTCTAATAAAAGTAAAGGTTTACCACCGTGATCACCCTAAGTAAAAGATGCGAAGTCCTTCTTTCTTGAGCACTTGCCTGGATGCTTATTCCTAATTAAAAAAAAAAAAAAAACTGTGTACACTCTGGGGTTTTCACTTTCCTTTCCCCCATAATCCATGAAGTTTCCATCTGATAATAGTGTTTCCTGAGGTTATAGCATTGAGAGCTATGTTACTAATCTGATAGTGCTGTTAAGAAATGTGGCAAACACCTTTTGCAAAGCCATACCATATGCAAGTATGTAACTGCATTACTTATTGGAGTTTCTTGCTGCTTTGATTTCAAAATCAGAACTCTTGTTCTCTTGGGGCTCTTGCTGGGCTTGCTATTGCAATAGTATTTACCTGGAGATTGTTCAGAACTCCACCCAGGCATCAAAGAAGACAACCTAAGCGGCTGGCTCCTACACCTAGTACTTCGGGTGTGAATACTCATTCAGATGGAGCTCCAGTTTCTCCCGGAATTTGCTCTTCAGAGGATTCAAGAGCTCAGAATGTGATTGATGAGTTCTTTCAACCAGTAAAGGTATTAAATGATTCCTTTTATGCTTGAATAAGTGTTTTGTTAATAGAGATTGAAGTTTGATGTCTTTTGTTCTCTGTTTTTCAGCCAACGCTAGGACAAATAGTAAGGCAAAAGTTGAGTGAGGGAAGGAAGGTATTTGGTCTATCTCCTCTACCTGTACAAACTGCATTTTCATGCATTAGATAGTTAACTTTGTTGGTATTTGGTTTAGTTGTTGATGTTGGGATGGATTGGGAAGGTATTAACTGTCAATTTGATACATCAGAAAATATATCGGTTTAATTGTTGATGTTGGGATTTGGTTTAGTTGTGGGGTCCTATTCAGCTTACTGCAATACGTTGATCTATCTATATCTATTTGAATTATCAAAAAAAAATGGTGATCTATCTGAGATATGAGATCTACTGTAAATTGTAAAATATATTGGTTGGCTAAAGGTTCCTGCTCCTTCTTTGTTAGAAGAATTTATAATTTTCACACCCCTTCATTTGGTCTTTGTAGGTGACATGTCGGTTGCTTGGTGTAATTCTTGAGGAGAGTAGTCCAGAGGAGCTCCAGGTAAGTGATATCCTTTTCTGTACGTTGACATAAAAAAAAAAAAAAAGAAAGAACACATAATGACGAACATTATTTAATTTGTTGTTGTGCAGAAACAAGCAGCAGTGAGACCTTCTGTTCTGGAAGTACTATTAGAGATCACAAAATTCTGTGATCTTTATCTCATGGAAAGAATATTGGATGATGAAAGTGGGGTGTGTCCAGATGCTTTTTCTTATGTCTTCTTGATATTTTAAACAGTGATTATTTCATTTTCATAAAGAAAAATGAAAGCAGAGAAGTTGCCTACTTATGCATGATGTGTACAAGCGAAACTTGGAGTGGTAAAGCAGCATGCTCCTTTTGCATGCTTTTAGCTCCTTTGTGAACCTCAGTGTTCTTTATTTTTTTAATTATTACAAGGTAATTCTATTTAGAGGAGTTTGAAAGTTCTGAACAATAAGTCAATAATGTGAGCAGTTAAACAAAAACAGTTAGGTCATTTTGTGAAATGGAAAAACCTGACTCAAAATTGTTAAGACCTACATGTCAATTAAATTGTTTCTTTTAAGATTTTCCTCCATGTCCACTGCATGCATCCTTTCAAGAATACCTCACTTTTACATGTGGGCCGATCTTGGGTGCAATAGCAACATGTAATCAATTCTGTCCATGTAGTTTTTAATTTAAGTTACTTTCACTTTAAGGGTTTTATTATGTAGATGCTTCCTTGTCAAAAGGCTTGGACAATTATGGCTGTCTATTAGTTGATTTAGCCCTATCCTTTAAAGCTTATTTCCAATCCTGAAAGAGAACTATGGTTTCCATACAATTTATAATGCCAGGTCATCTATTTTTGGATCTATATCTTAAAGTCCTCTCATTTAAGGAATTGCATCCTTGCACATTTGGTGCGGGGACCAATATCATTTTTGTAACTAATGATGGTTAAATGGGTGTTTATCTTGTAAATGTTGCACCATAGATGTCATATAATTTTTTGTATAGGGGGTTCATAACCGACTCCTGCTTTCCTTATTATATTAATGAAAGGCATTCTCACATACCTGTAAAAAAATCATATTTTACAGTCTTATAAAGAATTTATGCATTATGCTGCTAATTTACACTTATTTTGTTTAACTTAACTACCTTGTCATTTACAAGAGGCAAAAACATTTTGCAGGAAAAGGTTCTTTTAGCCTTAGAAAATGCTGGAGTTTTCACTTCTGGTGGTTTAATCAAAGATAAGGTAATTATCATTGTTGACTTAAAAAGAATTAACAGAAAACATACAAACTACTTTATGTGATCTTGATTGTGCTAATATTCTTCTGATGGGATTATGTGATACCACTCTTTTTGCTACTGTAAGATTGCTCGTGCAACCTTTTTTTCTTGTGTAAATTTCCTATGCTGCATAAAAGATTGTATCAGTTTTATAGTTTCTACATTCTAGACTCTTCCCTCACCCTTTTTTCTCTCTTCTGTTTGTGTATTTAGGATCTTTATCAAGTCTTAAAACTATTAGAATTCTCAGATTTTCTTAGCACTCTGCTTTCACTGCTTCACTTTCCAATTAGCAACTTATTTATGCTTCAGGTATCATTTGAGTGACCTAGAAGGAATTTTCTTTGACATGGATATGATTGTTTTACTGATAAGAAGTGCTTTTAAGTGCTCGCCGACCTATTTTGTTGAATGAGGTGACTTGAAAATTGTGATTTGAGTATTTAATAGGAAAGAGTTTGGATGCAGTGATGCACCAAAAGCCAAAAGGCCAGGGGGACAGAAACCCTTGTAAAGATGGTATATGGATAAGAATAATTGCAAATTGGGTCCTTATCTATGTCATTGTTACCAGGGTTGGTAAAAAATGTTGCAGTACTTTTTTATTGCGGGTTAAGATTTCCTAACTAGTATTATCCAAATACTAACCAGTACTGAGGTGAACCATTACTGAAGCAAGTAAATATGTCCTGTGAGGTACTAAAGTCCCATTGTAATTATGGAGGTTGTCAAGGGGCCATGGATTGGTGTGATGGTAAAATCTCAGGCTTGAATCTGAGAGCGTTCACTTTGTGCCAAAAAGTGCCAAAGAGTAAGCATATATCCAGTCGACCCCTCCTACATATTACTGGGGCCAACATTGGATCCCAAGATTTTGTCTATTTTAATAAGGATACTGGGAGAACTTTCATCAATCACCCCCTCCCCCCCCCCCCCCCCCCCCCATAGTGAGACCATTTGATTGGTTGCAAGTTTTATAGACATCATTCCTTTACGGTATCATAGTCAAGCTCAAAAAAAAACCAGGTTTGAAGTCTATTTCAATCCATTATTTATGAGTCTTTGTTAATTTTGTGAGATGTCTTTTGCTTTACCAACAGCTATATGTTTATACATTAAGTTAACCAGCCTGTGATGGGAAACTGAAGTTGAGATATAGTTGCTATGGTATTATCTGTCGCAATATGATATTCTTTTCTTAACATTGTTTTACATCTTTTTCAACAAAAAGGACAACAACATGAAATGTTTTCTTGCCAATTTGTAGCCCATTTGTAATTCCTCATATAAATGCGCCTGCAGGTTCTCTTCTGTAGCACAGAGAATGGACGATCATCTTTTGTTCGGCAACTTGAACCAGATTGGCATATTGATACAAATCCTGAGATCATCTTCCAGTTAGCAGTACATTCCTATTACCCATCTCTCATTTCTTTAACTGTGGTTTAACCACCATTTTGTCTATGAAGTTCTAGTTGCACATGATATAACCTTTTTTTATTTTTATTTTTGATAGCATAATCTTCTAGAATGCACCATCTAAGTTTTCCTTTTATTTGTTCAGAGGTTCATCAAATTTCAGCTTCACATCTCTCCTAACAGATCCGAATGTACTGCTTCTAATGTGTTCTGTTCACCAACCTTGGAGCAGTTTTTTGGATTCCCAGATAGAAATTAATTCACCAGTAAGTATGCTGCTCAAGCTATCCATCGGAAAAAAAAACGACGAAAATAAAAAAAAAAGATTGTATGATGTTGAAGCTTGTAAGAGATGCACACAAGTTATATGCTTGCTCTGATGTTGTGTTAGCATAATAGCCCTTAGACGATGACAATTGAAGTCTCTGGTCTATGTTGCATGGATCAAATTGCAATGATTATTGCAAATTGGTCTACTATCCATGCTGTTAATAGATGGTGCAAATTGCAATGACTATTGACTAGATCCAACAATGAAGGCCTGTAGATTACTGTAGTCTCTGGTCCATGCTGACATTGTACTTCACGCTTTCCAGTTTTAGCATATAATGCCATTTTGCCCTTTTGCTCCATTTAGGGGTTGGATGATTGGGTCTACACCTATACTTGGATACTGGTACAGGTGTTAGAATTTGGATTTGGCAAGCCTAAAATTTTAAGGACTGGGCTGTTATGTGCTAGTGTTAGATAGCATGTCTTTTATGTAATAAATAATAAGATAGCTGTTGAAAAAGAAAAAAAAATAAATGAAGATGTACAAATCAGCAAACAACACTGCAAACAAAGGTTGATGAAGTATTACAAACTTACCATTCATGTCAAAATTCTACCCTAGTTTGAGGTTCTTTAATCACATATACAGATGAAACAAAATAGTCCCCACGTATTATGTGGTTGTTAATGCTCACAGCTGTGCAGCAAGGATACGACAACCATTCTGAACCGAAGTGTCCATGCAACATGGTTCCAAGCCTAGACTTGTACCTTTTGCAGTTCCAATTTTAGCTTGTATTGCCATTTTTAACCTTTTGTTATGCTTTGGAATTTAACCAGCTGCCTCCCATGCGCAACATGATATGGTGAGGAACAGAGGATTACCCATTTGATCTTGCCTGTTGCTCAAGATAGTTAAAGAATTCAAGCCAGTGCTCAAGCCATGTTGACTGGTCATTTGTCAAGTGATGGAACCACAAGCTGATTCCCGTTATTTTCTGGGAGGACGTGGTTTTCCTTGTTGAAAATTTTGTGCATTAGATTGCTTATCTGAACTTGGACGAGTTATCCATGAAAATTTCTGAACTAGTTAATAACGTTTCTATGCAGTATTTGTTACTCGAGTATGCAATTATGGTGACTTGAGTTCATTTGGTATCCATATTTCTCACAGTAGTCTTGTGCAAGAAACATTGGTGGAAGTTTCATTTCCTTTATCATGTCACGTACCGAGTGAACTAGGATACCGTAAGTCATATGTATGGTTCTCGGTCAAGTCAACTTCACAACTTTCTTGAATTGATGAAGTCCGTCTTGACTATAAATTGACTGCCAAGTGCCAACCTAGCACTAATAAGTGTAATTATTCCCAAATTCTCAATGCTTCGCTCTTGATTGGAATCGTTGCCTGTCTTTCCCTGTCTGAATTTAGCTCAGAACACTGAATCGAGCATAAAACATTTGTTTGGGGCGATGCATTAGGCCTTAATCCGGCCTCAGGAGTAAATTAGAAAAATAGATGACAGTATGGTAAAGCTTCATAATGTGCGAGCGCGTCAATGACCGAGTTTGACAAAATTATAGTTTGCAATAGAAGCTTTGTTGTGAAATACAGCCAACCAGTAGGACAATATTAAAGTTTAGTTTTGGCAGGTCTAAGTTTTTCCCTTTGTTAATAGTGCGTGTGCCTACGAGATGGGAAACCGAGTGAAACCCAGATCTTACATTGAGGCTATGCTTGGTGTGAAGGAAAATGTAGGGAAAGGAAGGGAAACATAGGAAAACCTTTACAACCCTTGTATTGGTTTCCCTGTCTTTCCCTTCCTTTCCATACCTTTTCTTTCAAACCAAACATAGCCTGAAGGTTAGTTTTGGGGCACTTGAGTTGCAATTTGACTGTGCAGCCCCCATGTTCATCAGCAAGAATGCAATATCTTTAAATTGATCGCTACCCTCCGGAGTCCGGAGGCCTGAGTTCTCCGTAGGGCATCTCTACCTTTTCATCTTTTCCTGGTAGCTCGGGTCCAGCGTCCCATTGGACTGCTTTCGCATTCTCTTGCATTCACACCAAACTTATGAGCAGGAATCAATGGAAAATAAAATCAATTAAAAACAAAATTGCTATTAAGACTCCTAGTGGATGAAGTTGCTAAAACGAAGTACTCTAGAGATGTGTTGGAACTGCGTATTTCTCTTTCCCTCTCTATCTCCCTTCGCAACTAATGTGAATTGTGGTGGTCAACTGCTGATAAAAAGAGAACAAATACGCCATGAAGGAAAAGGCTACAGACCTTCACGAATCAAGCCTTTTGTTACGCCTGGGCACATTCCATAAAATAATGATAGAGCAATCTTCCTGTTGAGGAATATATGATTTAGGCTGGTGATTAGTCTCCTTCCTCTGTGCACTTGGGGCACCTGCACCTGAAACCATAATCTGCAAGTAGTGCTTGTCTCTCTTCAAATGGAAGATCCTCATCAATGTACGAAATAGTGATCTGAAAATTTGAGTATCATTAATTAATGTTACTTTGCTGTTTTAAATCATAAATCTCAAAAAATAAAGGTTCTTTCGATAAGAAGGACCAAAAAAGGCTTTTGTTTTGTAATTTCTGTTTAGTGGTTTTAAAGGATGCAAAATGCTGAGACAAATAGTAATACCTCGTCTCCCTTAGAAATGGACTGGAGTGCAATTATAATGGCTTGGCCATCTCTATCCTGCAATTAAATTTAGATAAAATGGTTTCAGATTCACCTGTCACAAAGTGGCGGAAACTACAAATTGGAGCATAATACAAAATATCAATGGCATGCAATACTCAAATCAAGGCATCTGCTACTGATAAGTAATCGCTTGTATAATTAGTGAGGTTACCACTCGAATCCATATGGATTATATGATTGACAAGGTTATTGCATTACAGACTTTGAAAGTCTATTGATCTCATAAAGAATTTAGAATGCCATTGCATACTTAAAAGAGAAAAAAAAAAAAAAAGAATCTTCTTGTAACTGCAACCTTGAAAGATAAATTACCTCCTCTCTTTTGAATGCTTTGGCATTAGGATGGCAGGAATGGTTCATACAACTTTGCAAGGGAAAGAATGCTGTGCCTGACACCCCCAAACAGAAGGACAATGACAGGAAGAAATTAACACGCCATTATGTTTACATCTACATAAAAGTATCAGAGAAATAAAGAGATAGAAGCATATATAATGCAGTTCTATATCCAATGAAATTTGCCTAACTTTCAAAAGAAAATGTGTACAAAATGTAATACGATGATTACTTAAATTCATAAGATTAACCATGTCATGTACCATGAATAATATTTGCCACATATTATTGCATGACCAAAGGGAATAGGCATTAGTTCAAAAAATCAGATGCTTATCTTTCACCTTAAAGAATTCGCAACAATATAAAATAGGCATTTTTATTACATACAACATTTTACATGATATGCCACAGCAAAAATATTTCGGATAGCTGATCCTTCATGAAACAAATAAAAGTATGTATTAGAATTTAGAATCTACCCTTATCATGTCAGAGAAAAAGCTTGAATCGATTTTAAAAACACAGGAAGTTTAGTGGCAATTATAATGTTACTTTTGTGACAATGCAATTCTGTCAGCATCAACTACCTTGACAACAAACTGAATAATCATCACCAAGTGCATCTAGAATCTGCCTTGTAATTTTCTCAGCTTCTTCCTGTGGTACATACTTTTTGTTGTATATCAGGAAAACTAGCAGGAAAAAGGAGATCAAGAGTATATTTTATTACAATGAAAATGGAAGACAATTTTTCTGACCTTCTCCGGATATGGAAGATCATCAATATACAAGAAATAGTCCTCCACTGGTGATGCTACAACTAAATCACTACAGAAATAACAAGTGTTATTAAACAAGTTGCAAATTTGACATTTTTAGAAGTGCCATTGTTCTTAAAGTCCTAATTATCAAAAAAAAATCTCAAAGCCCTGGAGAATATCTAAACTTACAGATTATTTAACTCGAACATGCCAATAATATGCCCATAGATTTCAAGTGAAAACACTCAGCTAAGTCAAGGATATCAATTTAAGAATCCTATTTAAAACATAGAGATGCATAATTACCATTGAAATAACCACCCAATTTGAAAATGGTTTCTTCACTTCAAAGGATACAGGGTGCACATTCTTTGTCGAAGATTGATTCCTTTAGGAGCTGCAATGACTGGAAAGTTCAAAGCAACTCTTTAGGAGAACGAGACCAAAACAAGAAATTGTATCATTATTCCAAATCTTTATTAGACATACATATAAGCAGACGTTTCCACCTAATATGAATAAAATTAATTATGTTATTGAGAATGAGGGAATATTGGCTATTAACAAGCTTTGAATCAAACTGGATATTAACATGAAAATTGTGGAGGTACTCAAATGGATAAGTGGAAACATAGTTATACAAGAGGCTTTGGGACAAAATGTTAAAAGTCCATGGTAATTCCATATATCTCATAAAGAACTAACTTTAAAAGCAACTTGCTGACTGCAATAAAACTCAAAATATTACAAGGATGTAGTGTCATTACTGGGCTGGAAGAAATGAGACTAGGACAATAGTCAAATATGACTGCCTGTTTGGAACCTAACTAACCATAGTAGACAACAAAGAACAGATATCATTTGGTCTAGTGCAACAAAAAACATTGATTAGACATAAAAGATTTGTTTGCAGCTTGCTGGATCTAAGAGGATGAGGTGAAGAAGAAATAAGTCAGGTACTGGGGGTAACGAGAAAAGATTAAGTTCACCATGAATGCTAGTTCCCTTATTTGCATTCTAAATGAAGCCTCATCAGAGTAATCAACATCATCTGGCAAAGCAATACAGTCCCACCACCTACATAAAAGCCAGAAACATTGAGTAAATGTCTTTACATATTATTGTGGGTACGAAAGACTTTTGTACACAAACCAGAAGAGAGAAGGCCATAAAACTGAAACTATGAAAAGAAAATACAAAAGTACGGCACTAGCATTAATATGGTTTGAGAAAAAATAAAAAATATTTTTGAAGTGAATGACAGCTACCTTTTGTTAATTGGAAGTTTGTGAGAAAATTTTTCTTTCCCTTGTTATCTGACGTTAATTGAGCCATTTCTTGAGAAGAAGGAATATGTTGTATCAAATAGTCTATTTGGCTCCAATACCAAAAAAATTTAGAAAACAAAAAAAAAAAGACGGTTAAAATGGTTTGGAAATATCAATGGTAATATTGCTATTCACTATAAGTTTAAAAGATAACTCAAATTCTCTCTCTTATTATCTGCCATCAATATGGTATTTCCTCCAGAAGAATAAATCCATTTTACTTGGTCAAGCAATCTGCCCCCAACACTAAGATCTTATGTCTGGACTTCCATTTGGCTCTTAGTTAAGACTGGAAAGAACTCAGAAGTGACTGATAAAAAAGAAAAGAGAACTCAATGAAGTGATGCCAAAGATAACAATCATTGAAGCAGTAGGAAAACTTATATTGTAACTTCTTGACTATATAAATGGTAAAGTGGGTTGTACAAGGTTCTTATTGTGGATACTTTTGTGCTTTGAAAGGTGAAAGGTGCGAAGCTAGGCATTAAGACTGGATGCATATCTAACCTCTACCATTTTCTTGCTTCAAAAAATGAATACATTTTTATAACTGATAAAAAAATATCATATATTTTATAGGAAGAATTGCTTGTTCATTTTGGTCCATACCATTTGACCAGAGTACTTAATTGGTTGGGGGATTACCCAGTACCTTCATTCTAAAATACACTGATCCATCCTGTGTTAGGTTGTGAGGAAAATCAAAACCAAGAACAGAATCTAAACCAAAAGGGACTTTTTGTAATTTCTAATTTGGTTGATAAGGGAATAAAAAAAATGAAAAAGAACTGAACTGAATTGAACAAAGTGTTGGAATCACATGGAGCTTAATTTATTAAAGGTCTTGGTTAAAAGTTGCTTAGATCCAGTAACTGTTAATTTCTAATTTGGTTGATAAAAGAATAAAAAATGAAAAAGAACTGAACTCAACTGAACAAAGCCTTGGAATCGCATGAAGCTTAATTTATTAAAGGTCTTGGTTAAAAGTTGCCTAGATCCAGGATATTTATTGAACTAAGCGGTTATGTAGCGGAGGATAGTGTATTTCTCCCTCAATTGGAGACTTTGCAAAGAGTGGAACAACCAAGTGCTAGAGTGCAAATACAGATGTCTGAAGGTAGTAGAAGCTAGGATGAAATTCTACCGTCTATTGTTGCATAGTGTTGAAAGAAAAATGATTTAAATCCTTATTCAGTGATTTTCTCTTGGGATTGAATTGTTTTTGGTAGTCTCTTCTCTTGAGAAATCATGCAGCCCCCATAATCTGTATCTTCTACTATTCTGCTTGCCATATACATTACAGTTCTAGGTGTTTCCATTCAATGAGTATTATCACATTGCAAGTAAATGAGCTTACCTCCTCTTGTATCCCATTGACATCGGCCTCCAAGCCTCCAAAAGCATTGAAAAACTAGAATCCTCCAATGTGTTTGGATTAGTGCACTGTTCTTTGCCTTCAAGCTTAGCTGCTTTCAACTTCTTGTATTTTAAAATTGTGAATGAAATTGCCTGAAAAATGGAAATCCAAGCATATCTGATTATCAAGGTTGATGCATAGATTTGCTTTAAGCTTCTTTTCAGACCTGTACATGATTAAGGAAAGAACACTTCATTTTCTAAACCTTTAAATATTATTTACACAGATCCTCTACTCAGATATACCTTAAGTCTATCCTGCTTTTAGCTTCTATCCAATGTTTTTAGCTTCTAAGTTTTTACTTTTAAGTAATTTTCCCTGATTTCTTTAGATTTTCCAAATATCTCAGTGAAATTAGTGAAATGTTCCCAAAATAAAGACATCATTTGATATTAAAGTTGAAAACCATGGCTGGAAAAGAACTTCACTATTTGCGTCAGACGTGCATATGCATTTATACTTCTAATCATCAACAGTTTGTTGCAAAAGGAAAAATGCAATGCAGGGAGATGCAAGGCAGGCATGAAAAGCAAGAATACAGAGGGTGAAAAATCAGGTAACGATATAAGGTATTCCTTTTTTAGATAAAAAGGTAACTTTCATTTACTCAAACAAAAGGGGGGGTGTACAAATAGATAGGGCAAAACAGGAGACCGGATCTGCTCCTCACACCTGAGGCGCCTCACAAGCACATCCTATCATGCATTGGGAATATCTCCCATACTTATTAGTTATTATTCACGGGAGATGTTCCAAATGCACAGTGATGTGCCAGTGAGGTGCCCATATGTGAGGAGCAGATCCCGTCACGTAAAACAGACCAAAAGATCAGCTGACTGATTTAATTCCCTAGGTATCCATCTATAACTGCAACAAAGAGAAGAAGACATCTCATGAACTTTATGAAAGAAATGCACAAGCCTCCACAAGGACCTGAACCATGAATTTAGCCCAGCTAATTGCATTCCTGGAGTCTCCCTCCCACAATAGAATAAGCCTGAATAGATCAAGTGATTCACAGGCCAGTGAAGAGGGCATGGATCTATCACCTCTGATTCTGAAGCATCATAAGCTGATATAGGGCCACCAAAACCACTGCATAATGCCTTCAGAATTCAAGATAACTCCCCCAATGCCAGAAGCCACAAGAAGGTCATTACAACCCATAAACTCATGGTTGTCAAGGCGTCACCTAGGTGCCCGCCTAGGCAGGTGACTAGGCACCCTTGGCTGGGCACCTCGCCCAAACACCTTGACTTTTAGCAATTAGGCACCCTTCTAGGTAACAAAAATGACAAGGTGAGCGCCTTTTATAATATCATGTATATTGCTTCTTATTAATGTATGTGTTAAAAGCTTTATTATATGCTATATATATATATATATACAGTTATACCTTGTTTTAATGTTTTACTATTGAAATTTAAAAGATCAAAGGGTTTTGAGGAGAGAAAAAGAAAGAAAGAAAAAAAAAAGAAAGAGGAAAGAAAGAATAGAATTATAAAGAAGTTATTTTTTTTCTATTCTCTCTCTCTCTAATTAAATAAAACATAAACTCCATCCTTGTTTTTTCTATTTTACTTTCCATCTTGAATATTTATCTTATAAAGTTAATAACCTTCTTTAGCTGCTAATTGATATGAAATTGCTCTTTTAAATATTTATTATAGTAGTATTATTTTTGAAAATAATAAAATTAATATATGTAAAAGATTTTTATCTTTTAGATGTGATGATTTGCCACATTTTGAGGAAATTTAATGTTCTTACTAAAGAGAATTGCTGTTTTTTCAATTAATATACATGCTGAATGGTATATAAAACTAGGGAACTAGCCAAAAGTAAGTCTTTTATATTATAAAATTTGTATCACCTAGGCGACTAGGCATCCTAGTGTTCTGAAAACTATGATATAACTACCGTCAAACTGGAGAACAAATCTACTTTCTGGTCTCAGAGGAAAACCAGAGAATGATATATCAAACTGGAGAATGATATAGGGTATTCCAATCACCAACTGTTGCCAAAATTCTGTTAATTTTTGCCTGCTAATGAGTTTAATAGGAAGTACATATTAAGTAATGTAAGATTCAAGAATCCTATTCAAGATACTGCCAACTTTGAGGCAGAACCATGCACTTTCACATCATATAGCCCTAATGAGTTGCCTCCACAATAAAGACACATGCAGACAGGCCTTCCAGAAGAACCGGATTCTATTTCAAGAGCTATTATCTGCAACAGAGACACTCTTACCTGACCACAGTTGCAATTAATAGTACTGTTCTCCCTTGAAAGGGGTAGATTACCAAGTGTGCAACAGTGGAGTTCAAACTGAGAATTTCTCCAGGCACTTCTCTCATCTTGTAAAAAGCCTAAATTGTCTCATCTCAAATGTTATGATTTTTAGTTAACAGGCTTGGCTACTTGAGACAGCAAATCTCCTCATGTATGGTAATCAATACCCATGAAATCATTTGCCACCTGAATCCCTGATATTGACTAGTCATAAAGCACCAACTCTTGCTTTGTGAACTGGTAAGATATGTTACTATTCTTTTTGGATCAATAACTCGTAGATTTTATTAAAATTAGAGAGAAAAAACACAGGTACAAGAAGAGGGAGATAAACTCTCTTATCTCACCTAACCAAAACAACAAGACAAGAGAACAATCACAAGATAGCCCAGAGTAAAGAGTCCCTAGATGCCCCTTGTTTAGCTAACCCATCAGCAAAGGAGTTAGCATTTCTTTTAACCCAACTCATCTTCACCTCAATATTCTTTGTTAACCAATTAAATTTCCCCTTCTCATTGTTGTAGTTCCAAAAATTAGCAGTATCATTTCTCAGCCAATCCACTACCAGTTTAGAATTGCCTTCTATGACCAATTTGGTGAAATTCAGTTCAATTGCCCTTTAAGTTCCTTCAATAACAGCTGAAATCTCAGCTTTAAGAGAATCACCCAATCCAATTGGCCCTGAAAAGAGAGCAATTATCACTTCCTCCTCATTTCTCAAGACACCCCCAATACATGATGGGCCCAGATTACCCATGCTGCTTCCATCAAAATTAAGTTTGATAAAACCATTAGGAGGAGTCCAAGAGGGTAAGGATGTGTCTTTAACCGGAGATGAACTTGCAATTTCCTTCCAATTTCTGAACAAATCATCTGCTGGAAAGTCTTTAAAAAGAGCCAAAAACTTCAGCCAAGGTACTGCTCTGATCTGAATCAGCTCCAGAATTTCTGGCAGTCTTCTTTCCCTATCTGAGAAAATTCTCCCGTTTCTTTTTTCCCAAATAGTCCAGCAAACAGCAGCCCTAAGACATCTCCACATAACTCTCCCTCTTTTTTTCGACTAGCTAAAAAAGGATGGAGCAAAAAGTCTTTGTACATCTAGTGGAGGAGACCATTTGCATCCAAACAAAGATGAACACCACTCCCAAATGTGATTAGTAACGGAGAAGGAAATCAGTAAACGACAACCAGTCTCACGGTCTGACCTTCAGTCTTGCATAGAACACACCAGTGGGGAGATCAACTCATAGGCCTCTTTCTCTGAAGAAGATCACAAGTGTTGACTCTTTCCAGGATTGCTTCCCAACAGAAACTCCCAACCTTCGGAGGAATCGGTTTGCACTAGACTTCCTTCACCCGAAAAGGCTGCCCTAACTGACCCAATGGATGAACTAGAGCTTTGAAGTAAGAAGCACAAGAAAGAATTCCAGAGGCTAATAAAGTCCAGACCCTTCTATCTGATTTAGAGGGATGTAAGAAAATACCTTCTAGAATATTAAAATGAGACAAAGTACTATTCAGTTCTAACTCCCTAACTGCTCTTCTAAAACCCAAGTTCCACCCAAACCCTGAGGAAGCTTGTGATGGCACCAAGAAACTGGATATAGGCTTATTTTTCAGATTAGACATAAGATTGAGGCATGTGGCAAGGTGATAGGATCTTCTTATGCATTAGGCATAAGGTTCAAGGTATGAGCCTTAAGCCTCACGAGATCTTGTTCTTTCAAGAGAAAAAGAATGAATTAAAGTACAAAGCCTACAAAGCACAAAAGGACTACAATTTTATATAAGAACGTACATATAAACAATGAATCAAAGTACCCAGAGCTTTCTGGCAAATACTTCTAGACTATTTATGTAAATAGAAACCTCAAATGGGTGTTGAAAGCAAAAAAGCCCTAATAATTATAAAAATTACAAGCACACATCTGGAAAACTTAAAACTTGTTTTAACAATAAAAGGAAAGCTTAAATTTTGTCTTTGACTTAGTCCTGTGATCAGAACTTATGATGTGAGGCCTGTCTTTTATACTTTTAAGTCTGAAGCTCGAGGTCAAGCCTCAGGATGTTTTCCTTAAGCCTCACCAAACAGCAAGTCACAAGGCACAAGCCTCGCCTACCTTTAAAGTACTGGTTAAGAGTTAATACCAAAACTACATGAATTGAAAATCTTATCAACAGCATGAGTTTGCCCCCCACTGAACTTGGGTGAAACTTGAAACCCTCAAACATGGTGCAATATTCCCAAATTGAGCTTTGGCCATGTCCGTGCTTAGCCCCCTGAATTCCTGATAACACAGTAGAGTGTTGGAATGGCTTTTCTACAGTAATACAATCATCTAATTTACTGTTTTTTATGAGTATCATCTAATTTACTGTTGGTGATAAAAAAATTCCAAACTGAGCAGCAATTGGGTTAAACTAACAACATGCATATGTCCACCAGTGCATTAATTATTACTAAGCTGTCTGATTCATTGCCCGTTTTAACTTAGGTAAGCTTATTCGCATGGAAAAGTATAAGACCCAGTAAAGTAAAATTAGAAAGATGAGTTGTATTTATGTTGGACATATTGCATATACAGTACTTGGTGACAGAAGAAAACATTATAACATTAAAGAAAAATTAACCATTCATCCATGACATGTATAACCAAGCATACCTTAGCAGCAGGGATGAAGATGTCATTTGTTTCTGACAAAGAAAAAAATAGCATAATCTTTATCAGAAGGAAAACAGAAAACAAACCAGAAAATGATTGTGGCTTGAAAAAATTGCAGTACAGAAAATACCATCCTAATTATACAACTAGATGGGCCAGTTGCATCTATGACAAAAGATTAGAACCTTACCATTGGCATGTTGTATAAATTTTACAAGTGCCTCCCTGCAAGAAGATCCTGACCTCTCCCCAGTACATAGTAAGGAATGAAACAATTCCCAATCAGCCTTGGCACATGATTCACTACAAAAATTTGCAAGTTAATGTCATTAAAAAGACCTTCCACTGTATAGACTTCAAGCTTATAGAAAAAAAATGGAATATTAGTACCAATACTGGAATAACAACTAAGCCAAAATGCCATTCTATAGATGTTTTCATGTAGTCACCAGCATGAGTATCAACTCCTAGATTCTTTCCCTATCTATGGGACTTGCTTTCACGTGGGGCATGTGACACAGCTTCAAATCACAATGAGTGGAACACTGGTCCTTCTTCGCATTCTTTGAACCCATACACAATTTAATAATTCATACTATCATCTAGAAGCAATGGCATACTATATGATATTATAGCCACAATACATAGGTGTGCAACCTGGGCCAGATTAGCCCAAATCCAACCTGAAAAAGTCAGATCAGATTGGGTTGGATTAAGGGTTAGGTTAGGATGAAGGTTGGAAATCATAACTTCAGGATGGGTTAGGGTTGAGGCCTCAGGCAACCCAACCCAACCCAAACTCAACTTGTCTATTCATATTTGTATATATAAGAATTACAAATATATATATATATATATATATATATATATATATATATATATATATATATAATGTGCATCAACATCAACAATTTTCAGTTTAAAACAAGTACAATACCATAAAACACTATAACTTTGCCATACACACCAATGTTAAAGATAGTTAACCCTTATAAGCTAATCCCGAATATAAGAAGCAAGAATCTTTTTAAGCAAAAAGAAGTGAAGCTGTTGAGCCAACCTGAGCCCAACCCAAATTAGGGTTGAGAGTTCCACAACTCGAATTGAGTCAGGGTTGACCCCAACCCAACTTACACCCTTTAACCACACAGAATTGAATTTGCAATATTCTCTTTGTTGAGCCTGTTTATCGGTGTTCTTGCAAACAAAATTTTATAATGAAAGTAAAAAAGTGATGCACTTGTTTCTAGTAGTAACATATTGTAATATACTAATGATAAGTTGCTTATGAACAATAGCACAATTCAGAGAGAAAGATTTCCATGTTTGCATGGAAGAAATTAGGTTTACTAACCTGCAGTAGTATGCCTCTCCACATCCACCAGGACATGACACAACTGTAGGCAAAGAGAACTGCTTTGAGTAAGGCAAAACCAAGTTACCATTCATTAGTGATTGTATAACTTCTTTAGAAAGAGGAATTTTATCATTTTGACCACTAGAAGTGCATGCCACTAAGTCATCATTGTCTGTCATAAAATCTTCATTTGATGAATCATCTGCACAACATTGTTTTGAAGGATGTGAATATGTCTCCAGGACACATTCCTTGCTTGAAGATATACCCAGATCTTGTAAATAGAGTTTCCTCCCAATTTGTAGTTCTATTGAACCAATAAAACGGAAGCAATAGCTACAAACTAAACAATCAACCTACAATATCCAAAAGAAAATAGTAATTAATCCCCAAAAAGAGTTATAATTCTTAAATACAAAAGGTATAGCTCAAATAAATTAGTAAATCAGACCTTATTAGAACTATGTTGAGCACCGACAAGCATTTGATCCTTCAAAACAAGCTCCCCTTCTCTAAATTCTATGTTTGCATAAACACCTGCAGCTCACCAGTTGAAGAATGAAGAACATATTATGAAATGCAGATTAAGAACCATAGGTAACCAGACCTGTACATTATTGACAATGGGTTACTAATATTCCAATCCATTCCTTTTTTTTTCATTTATAGCATACACTTCGTGTAAAGAATGCCTAACCTCTTTTTCTCCCTAATATAACACTAAAACGTTGACGACCAGTCTGTACCCAACAAACTTAGCACAAACCTAAGCAACTAATCAAGTCAAATATCATCAAGTTGACGAAAGATCTGCACTTCATCTGTCTGAAATCCACTACTCTTCCCGTATAATGATTGTATGCTTATTAAGGAGAGTGTTCATCAACAATATGCGTTTCCTTATCAGAAATCCAAAGTCCAAAGGGATTTATTATAATCACCTCCTTGAACATCCACTTATCTTGTGCCGGATAAGAAAAGGAGAGAAGATACTGGGAGAAAGAAATGATAACGAATGGAGAAGAAAAATACCCTTTCCGAAGTCTCCATTCTGTTTAATTGTAAGACCATGACATTGCCTTGTTGCTAGAAGCTGGGCGAAATATTCCTAAAAGAAGGAGGATATAACAATTAAACGACCTTCAAATGGATGCTGCATAAATAAAACAAAATAGGAGAAAAAGTTGCATTTTGATCAAGTACAGTTGAGCTCATCAGTTTCATTTCCATTCGTAGTTCAGAAAGGTTCAAAAGAAACAACCTGAGTTGCTAGGATTCATGGGAATGAAACAAAACCATGTATTATATGGTAATTCTTATGATTAGTTGATAGAAATAAAAGAAAGAAGAGGAGAATAAACATGAAGAAGAAGAACGAGAAGAAGATGAGGAGGAAGAATAAGAAGAAGAAGAAACATGCTTGAACTTGCTGAGGAGATGGAGGTTTAAGAAGAGCTTCGATTTTATCTGAGAACTCGATGTCGAGACTACAGATGCTATTCTTCGTCATTGAAGAACACAACCCAGTTCTCTAAACGCCCTTCTGGTCCCGGTCCTGTACGATGGACGGAGCACTCTCCCCTTTCTCGGCCTTCACTTGCAGATTTCTACCTTGGGATGTTTGGAATCTTGGCCGTTTTTATAATATTACTCAGTATTTTTATATAAAAAACGGGTCTTGAAAACATGTACATTTTTTCTTAAAAATCAGTCCATCAAAGCAACTATACTTTCAAACACCATCCCAGTAACAGCATTTGCACAGAGCTGTCAATAGTCAATACGAGTTAATCGTGGCCAGGCCAGACTTTGAGAGTCCTGCTCCTAACACAACGCACTTCACACCGATCTCATAGCGTGTTCTGTCCGCACATGGGGAATATCTCTCGTACTTCCATGTATTATTCATGGAAGATGTTCGGGTGAGATGTGACTGGGGGATTGGCGTGAGTGGCGCTTTATGAGGAGCAAATCCCAACACTATATGATAAATATAGTGTTGGGGCGAACTGGCTCTGAAGTATTGGGTTAGACCCAGCCTGAAAATTTATGAGCCTAATGCGGATAAACCTAATACTCGCATGTAGCTTAATGGAATTGAGATGCATGGAAGGTGGAGAGAGATAATTTAAAAAAAAAAAAAAAAACGTTAGATAGGAGACCTGGCGATAGGATTGGATGGATCAGGTTCAGGTCGAGTCAAGCCAAATTTTGGTCGGCTTAATAAAGGCTAAACCCTATAACCGTGAATATTGAGACACGGATCAACCCTAAAATAACTGAAAATTCAAAAAATAAAGAAAAAACCTGAAATTCCGAAACTAAAGAAGTTAATCTGAAGATTTAAAACTTAAAAGAAAAACTTGGAAGTTCAAGAAACATTACAGTTCAGTTCTAATAGATACAAATAGATATACAACAATAGATAACTAGATCTCCCAAACACATGTAAATATTCCAACAGAAATTAAAGAAAATCACAATGACTTTATATTCAAATACATTCCATCATTTATAAATCTATTCTTCCTCTAACACTAATAGACTTGAAGCTTCCAATGATGGTTCTCTATGCACGTTTGGCTTAGAAAATTGCCTCTCTAATTCTGTTATTTGTATCATTAATATAAAATATTAAAACATTAATCATGTAAACAATATAATGGGTACTTGCACAAAGTATATGTTATCATTTAAAGAAATTTATAAAGTTTGAAACAAATGAAAATTAAAACTTATTTGACAAGCCATTAACACATGGTGTTAAAGGTCTATATCACAAGCCATTAACACATGGTGTCTCTTGTGATATAAAAAATGGTGCTGCTGATGTGTGGGTTGGAAGCAATGTTTTTTGAGAAAATGGTGTCTCTTTTTTGTTTGGAATTGTTGCTACTAGGTAGGATGTTTCTTGAAGCAACAACAACTTTTTTCTGTTTGGTACCAATGCTTTAGGAAACGTTTTCAGTACTAGTACCCATTATCCAGTGCCACATCACTGCCACCTCACAATCCTATTGGCAGCAATGAGCTGCAGCTCCAAGAAACGCCAAATTCGACATTGCTTCAAGGCATGCTTTCCAATTTCCAAGGCATGACTTGAAGCACCGTCTTTTAAACGGTTCCAAACAAACACTCGTTTCCTAGGGCACCGTTTCCGACATGCTAATGTGGCGTCATTTTTTAGAGCAATGGCAACGATGCCAAACAAATGCTTAGAATATTAGTGATTTAGGGGGATAGGGGGCCCTACCCATATTTCTTCAAGTGGGTTAGGTTGGGTTCACGGGATGGATTGACTTATCAGATATTGTTATTAGCAGTGAGATACTATCGAAGATGTTTCAAGTAGAAAATTTAGATAATTGGGAATTTGAGATGGCATTGTAGGGGTCGATTCGAGCCGAGCCAAGCCGAATATTTGGTCATTTGATCTTAACTCGCTCATAAATTATCATGCTCAATCTTGAGCTCGATTCGAAGTAGAGACTTGAGCTCGAGATCGACTTGAGCCAAAAGCTTAGAAGTTCGATCTCGGCTACCTTTGATTGCAGGCCTCCTTATCTACTAAAGTGTCAAGCCAAGGTCTCCTTAGTAG
Organism: Nelumbo lutea; assembly: GCF_056320005.1. Lineage (NCBI taxonomy): Eukaryota > Viridiplantae > Streptophyta > Magnoliopsida > Proteales > Nelumbonaceae > Nelumbo > Nelumbo lutea. The sequence goes on from NC_142684.1 coordinate 144,013,421, forward strand.
CTGAAGTGTTGAGGCAGGGTCTCCCTCAGTTGCCAAGGTGCAGAGCTAAGGTCTCCTTCAACTGTTGAGGTGCCGATCCAAGGTCTCCCTCAATTACCAAGGTGTCAAACTGAGGTCTCCCTCAGTTGTCAAGGTGCCAAGCCAAGGTCTCCCTCAGTAGCTAAGGTGACACCCTATGTACATATATACTCAATTAGGCTTGTGAACCTAACGAGTCGAGCTTTATTATTCTTGAGCTTGGCTTGATTAGCTAACGAGTCTATATATTAGACTCAAGTTCGACTCAAAGCTTGGTTTAGGCCGAGCCGAGCTGAGCTTGAACAACTCATGAACAACTTGGTTCATGATCACCCCTTCTAAAGTAAATAAAGATTAGGATAAAATATAAAACCTCCCCTAGGTTTTCTAACAATCTTATAAACCTCCCCTATGTTTTGATTTTAATAAAACATTCCCTAACGTTTTGAAAAAAAAAAACATACAAATACCTCCCTTTTGTTGGTTTCTCAAATGAAGATATTAAAATTAGCATAATGCCCTTCTTATAGAAAAATTCTATGTAATGGGCACTAGTTTAAACATTTATGAACTTTTTGGTGTCTCTTGGTTTTCTTCGAAGTTTGTCCCAATTACCTGAAAAATAAAAAATAAAAGGTAAATTTCTTAAACTACCTCTAAGGTTTAGGAAATTAACTAACTATATCCCTACTGTTTCAGTATTGTCTTAAAGTACCCCTACTGTATCTAACAATTGTTGCACAACTCCCTTCCCATTAAGTTCGTCTAGGGATGGCAATTTTTTCAATCCCCGATGGGTACCCGGGCTCCCTGACTCGGTGGGGTCGGGTATGGGGAATGCAATCCCCACCCTGCCCCGGTCCCGGTTAATACATATATATATATATATGATATTATTATATTATAATTACACAAATAATAAAAACTCAAAAAGAGTAAAAGACAAAAACTTAAAACTCTTAACTCTCGAGGTCTCTTGACTCTCTTCTACTACCTAAACTAGAACAAAGAAAAGAACTTGTGGTGGCAGTGCTTGAAACTCAAAACCCTACCCTTATTCTTCCGTTCTTCGTCTTTCGTCTTTAGTAATAAGTAGTCATCGTCGATACTCTCTCTCTCTCTCTCTCTCTCTCAACTCAGTGCTCACAAGTCCGATTTCTAATTTTTGAAATCTCAAACATATGTGAGTTACAAATCTGAAACTTTGCAACTCGTAAGTCACAAGTATGCAGTCTCTCTCTCAAACAATCGGGGATCCGAGTCTCCGATAGGAAACTCATCCTGGTGGAATGGGATGGAGGAGCATTTCTTTTCCTAACGAGGATCGGGGATGGGGATGGGGGATGATTTGGAGAGCAGGGTCGAGGATGGGGGATGATTTGGAAATCGGGTTGTAATCCCTGCCTCAAACTCACCCCGTTGCTACTCCTATCTATATCACAAGCCATTAACACATGACTTCACGTATTTGACTTAGTTTTAAATTATACCCAAAATACCCTTTTTGGCGAATATCACCGTCTTCTCTACTCAAATCCGCAGCGACTAACCTTCCATCCTCTCTCTCTCTTTCTTTCTCTCCTTCCCTATTCTCCCAACGATATGGAAACACTCGTCTAGTTCCACTCTCAGACCGATGCACACAGTAACCTCCGATCTAACTGGACCACCTGTGACATGGCAACGCCTATATTCACAAAACTCAGTACACTCAGACCAGGAACGGGACGGTGAAGTTACAGTGCTTCAAACCAAAGTGCACTGAGACTAGAATCTCGTTCACTTCCCTTGTTTCATACTTGCCATCACGACCATAGCCGCCACCTTTGTTTTGACGCCATGAGAACCTTATGCAAATGCTTAAGTTCCTTCCAGCGGAATCAATGACCACACCTGAAATCAAATCAGGAAATCAGAGGATGTAGCTTACCTTGAGCATCTCATCTGATCGTTATGAGACTCAGAGATCACACTGTATGCCTCCCGGTCTTAAGATTGTTGAAATTTTACTGTTGAATATCAATTGTTCTCTCTGGAGTTTGGAAGTTCTTGACCGAAACTTGGACTTTGGGTGTGTTGATGTTGTCATGTAAGGGAGAAATGCTAGCACCAAAATAGGATAGAACCTTGTTTCAGTGCAAATCTTTTCGGATTCCAACAATTTATCAGTTTCAACGTTCTAAGAAACGGCGCATTTCAGCTATTGCGTATTCCAGACTTCCAGTTACATATAACAGAGGTGACAGGGGAGATGAATGTGTTTGTGTCTGTAATAGGGAGTAGTGAACGCGTTTGTGTCTGTAAGTTTTCAAGCTGGAAGATATACGACGGTAAGAGCACCCCCAAGCCTCCCGTAGCTCTAGAGAGAAACAACTTTGTCAGCCTCCGGGTCCAATAAAACCCTCCAGGCTCAGCCCCAAAATCACTATCTGAATGTTCTCTCTAGAGCCTGTGGATTGAGATCAAGTGGGTTGGAAGTGGTGGTGAAGTCATGCCCGTCTTTGTAAGAGAAGTTCAAGAAGTTGGTACCTGCGAAGGAGATTGAGAGAACCATCGTCAACACGGGTGTGACGGATCAGCCACCATCAATCACGCCATCTAAGTGTCTTCATGTGTCATAGGTGGGTCATTGCACTTTTTTGTAAAGGGGGTATGCCAATGTCAATTATATAAATAGTAGTATGATTATATAGTATTTTGATGTATCTTTCTATCACTTCCCCAAAAGTTGTAGGTAGTATGATTATATAGTATTTTGTAAAGGGGAGAGTAGGTAGTCAAGTGAGTCATTAGCATATAAAAGTTAAGTATAAGATCCCCTCGACACTAAATCGTGTGTTTGTACTTACCACTAATTTATGTAATACAAAGAGCCTTTTGTCTACTTTGTGTGAATTTATTGTTGTTTTGTTACTTTCTTGATTGATTGTAGGCTTATTCATCAACTAACGAGTGTTGCACGGAACCCCAATGCACAGCCCCGTAACACGGGGGCAAAAAGGCCGGTCAAGAAATTCAGGAAGTCGGTACATGCAAAAGAAATTCGGCAGCAAATCGTGCCAAAAGACTCAAAGGGCCTTATTTGCAAACCAAGCGCCATGCTTTCCAATGAGAGCTGTCAATTAGACTGTCGAGTACTCGTAAAAGTATATCTTCAGTTAGGCAGGGGATATTCTAGTTTATGCCTAAATGCTCTGTCATTCAATGACTCTGAGTCTTGGTCTTGGTAATGGGTAGACCTGTTCATGGGCCGGGCTGGGCTTTTACTCTTTATTAACAAAAAAATGTTAGGCCCGAGCCCAAGCCCGACCCGACCAACGGGCCTACAACTTGGGTCCGAACTCGGCCCTGATAAAAAGCCCGAAGCCCGACCTAATAGAAGAAATTCGAATTTTTTCCTATTCAAATGAATATTATCTATTTTAATTAAGATGTTTTTCCCCTATTTAAATGAACAATGGGCTTACAAGTGAATCAACAACCTTCTTAAATCAAACAAATTTATTCAAATGGACATCACATAGGGTTTTTACTTAGGTTTAACTATAGGTCGAGCCGGGTCGGGCTCGGGCTGGGCTATTTTTGCAAAGCCTGAGCCTGACTTGAATTTTATGTGGGCTGGGCTTTTTGGCCCGAGGTTAAGCTTGCGGGCCAAAAAGCCTGTTCAAGCCCGTCTAGGGGCCAAGCCGGGCCAGGCTGTCCCGTCGGGCCACCCGGCCCATGAACAGGTCTAGTAATGGGGTAGTCGTCACTAAACCCAAGAACTTCTCTAGATCGCTGATCTTTCCATAGTTCGTATGAGGTTGTGGTGGGTTGGGAGTTGGAGCGGAGTACGAGAGGCTGAGTCTGAGCTCACGGTGGATGCTGATGTCTGGGTTCTCATCAGGGAATTTCTCTAGTCGATAGAGAAGGGTAAGTATCATTGATAAATATATTTGAAGCCAGTGGTTCCATTTCTGACCAAGGGAAGAGAGATAGGGGGAGGGAGAGAGAGTGAGATGGGCAAAATAGTCTTTTTAATCCTTTGTTAATGGGCACTCATGGTAGAAAAGATTTAAACTATTTCATTTTCATTACCAATAAAAATAATTATTGTTTATTATACTTATTTTTTAATTTGATTAATAAAAATATCATAAATGTGTTTAATTTTTTCTATATTTCTTGTAAGTTTCTATGTTTATTTTTATTTTAAAAATTTTCTGACCTAACTATGATTTCGTAGGTTGATCAATTTGATTCGGATGGTTGAATTGCTTGGTCACCACTTGGATTAAATATGGTTTTTGTTTATGAGTCAATTTTAAAATATATGGGTTTATAATGTTAAAAATATTGACAGAGATCTAATTTAATAAGAGAAAATGAGAATTAATAATTTTAGTATAAGACTTAATGAGAGGGGATAAAATGAGGTGAGAAGTAATAATTATAGTTACATTTTCAACCTTACCATTAAAGATGGACTAAAAACACAATTATGGACATTTTAGTAACTGCTAAAGCCAACACTAAAGATGTAATAAAAAGGTTTTTATACCCTTTCTCAAACAAAAATGTAGAGAGTAATTTTAGTCCAAAAAAAGTTTCACATTGCATTCATACATTTACATTGAGTTTGGAAGGGGTACAAATGCAAATATGTAGAGTGCAAAACTTTATATTTTGTATTATTTTGTATGTATTTACGTTGTACTTATTTGCATTTGTACTCTTTCTTCCAAACCGAGCCTATACAGTATAGCTGTAAATAGATAGTCTAACATTCCTATGCATAAGATTGTGCAATATATTAAGCATATATACTCATGAGGACTTATTTTAGTTCCTTGTCAGCTGCCTACTATATCTTTTCTTTTTTACATTTTGATGTTTAATATAGTATTTTTATATATAAAAAAAAGAAATAAAGGAGTTCAAATTTGATCCTCACAAGACCGTTCTCACATTCCCTTATAGTTGTAAGTTGGGAATATCTCCTCTTGAATAAGAACATACAAGTAGGGAGATATTCCCAATGCATGAATGGAAAAAGGTGGTGAAGACAATGTGAGGACTGAATCCGAGCTTGAAATAGTGGTGAGCATGGGTCAGTTTGGTTCAGTTGCAAGGCAAAACCTAGAACTTACCTTGTAGGGGTTGATTCTATGTTTTGAAGCTAGACCCTATCCTATTAAGATCGGTTGGTTGGTTTAGCCATTCCAACTTCAAAGGTCTAATCATGGAACCTATTATTTAAAAAAATAATAATAAAATTCTTTTTTTTTCCTTTCAAAGCATTGATCTTGGATTTGTATATATACTAAAACGCAATAGTCTAGAAGTTTTCTCATTTTTTCTCCTTTTTTTGATTTTTTTTTATTCCATGTCATTTTTTAAACAACCAATAAGATAACTTTAAAATATTTATTAAAAACCCAAAAAAAAAATTATAACTGATTTAATAATATTCATATTATTAATAATTTTACATTTTCACAAATACATTAAGAAATTATGTACTAACAATATAAATTAGGGTTTTTTTGGATTATTCAATTTAAATGTTATTCAAATAATAAAAACTCAACAGTAAAAAATAAAATATTACTTAAATATTTCAGGAACTAAATATCTTAAATAACGAAATATTAAAAATAGATAAATGATTATATTACAAAATATTTAATATTATGTAACAACTTTAATAGATTTTATATATTATTTAAATATTTAAATAACTAAATATTTTAACTAATGAAATTTAACATAACTAGATTTTAAATAGTTAAAATAATGAAATTATGTAATAAATTTAAAATTTTTCTTAAAACTAGAAAAGCAATTATAACATAATATTCAAATTAATAATAATTTAATATTTTACAAAACTAATAACGAAATTATGTAATAATAGTATCAATTATAATTTTATGGATTATTAAATTCAATAAATATTAATGTTTTTAAATTTAAATAATGATTTTATTTAAATAACTAAATAATATTGTAAATAACTAATTTCACTTATATTAATTAAAAATTATAAAAAATAACTTTCAAAAGAATTAATATTTATTAATAATAATTTTAAATCATAATCTATATTTATTATATATTAATATATACTATCATTAATATTTATTGTATTTTAATTAATTAATTATTGATTTTTGTGATAAATATTTTTTCAATAATTATGTATAAATCTTTTTTTATTTAATATAATTTTTTCAATAATTATTGGAGATTAAATTATTGCTTTTTAACTTTTTAAATATAATTTATTGTTCTTATTGTATTGTTTGTATTTTTTGTTATAATTTATTAATTAATATTTATTAGAAATTGTACTATTATTTGATATTACACTATTTACTAACTAATTTAATATATTTTTTAGTATTTATTATATTTTTGTAATTATTGTATTTTTATTGTATTTTCCTTATCAATATATTTTCACAATAAATTTTTAATAATTATTGGAGATTAAACTATTATTATTTATTATAGACATATTAAACTATTAATTTAGTTGAAATTAGGAGTGTTCTTGGGTTGGTTCTATTTGGTTGTAGGCTATTTGGCCAACCAAATCAACTTGGTCAGGTTGGAGAGTTAGTCACCTAAAGCTAACTGACCATTAGTGAAAAACCAAACAACTTGGGTTGTATTAGTTTAGGTCATTTTTCCAGTTTGGTTGGTCAGTTAAAAAGACTTAAACTTAAAAAATTAAATTTAAGTTTAAAAATTATAGTGGCATTATTAAAAAATAAATTTATGATATAAAATATTTTAGACTAAGAAATATGAGACTTTTTCCACTTTTTGTATTAAAAAAATTATATTAAAAATAATATATATATATATATATATATATATATATATATATATATGGCCAAGTTGGGAAATTGTTGAACCAAAGCTAATCGGAAAATACTAGAAAACCGACCAACTTGGTTCAAGTTGGTCAGGTTGGTCAGTTTCATCAGTTTGATGAACAACCCTAGCTGAATTTAATTATTATTATTTTTGTATTGAAAAAAGTTATTAAAAGCAGTATATAAAATATAAGGAAAAATCTATGATGCGGGAAAGATATGGTATTAGAAGAGTTTTGATCAATCAAAATCCTCCTATGACTTTTGATAAATAACATCTGATTGGCTACCACATTTATGATAACAAATGATTGGTCATAAAATTTTCAGATATCATATCTTTCCATATCGTAGTCGATCCCAAAATATAAATAATGATTAATTATTTAAAAATTAAAAGTATAAAACAATTATATACTTATATGTGTTTCTATTATTTAGCTTTCACTTAATAAATCCTGTACATTGTACAGGCCCCCGCTAGTAACAATTTATAATAAACATTCCACGTTTCAAATCCATATACCCATTCAATCTCTAAGAAAATAAAAAATATATAATCCATAAACAACCTAAATATTAACATATAATTAATTATTATTAATCCATAATTTAACTTCACACATACCAGAATTTAGTTAAATGTTTTAGACGTATTCCACCAAGTCCAATCAAAGCTAGTTCTCTGGGTCGGTTCAGGTAAGAGAAACCCGAAGACCCTGAATCCGGTCTGGTAGAGATTGGTTTGAAGAATTTGGAATCGGATCCAATCTAAGAACTGATTGGAACCGCTGGTTCAAAGGTTGTTTCGGGTAAAACTGACCCATTTGCCGGAAAAAGGATATGTATCATGGGCATATGCGGTAGACTACCGGATTAATCTATTAGCAAGAAAAAAAGGATTACCGAATTAATCAAGAGAGAATACGGAACACTAGTGTGTTGATTCTTGATTGGTTACATAGCATGTAAAACACACATTTGTTGGTAGGTGATCAGGACTCGTTGTGAGGGACGCAAGCATCCATCCATTATTGTAGTTGTAGGAGAGAAAATTTTCGTTGAGACTTGAGACCCATCTCATTCACCACTTGACCACTAGAGTCCCGTGCTGTCACCAAACATAGGATGCGATCCTTAAAATCAGTATCCTGATTAAGTAATATTCACTTTTAACGGGGTGGTTCCGTGGCTGTTGCTCCCACTCAGGTCTGGGGTTCGTCTTTAGTTCTTTTCAATCTTTATCGTTTTGGGTTGAAATGAAACACAAATATCACGTTGTTATTCTTTGAATTTTAATTTAAATTTACCCGATTCGAGTTCGACGCGTTCCCTGGGGCCTTGGGGGATCGATTCCGGTGGGTGTGGCTGTAGGCTGTAGCCCAAGCCCAACCCTAATCAGAATCGGGAAAAACACTTGGCGGATCGATCATATGGAAATGCAGTTGCCAAGCCGAAGTTGAAGCGACATGGTCAACCGACCCAACCCCGTCGTTGTCGTACATTCGTTAGCAGAGTTCCCGTAATTTTACTCTTCAACCGAACAACCCCTGAGCCCGCAACTCACCCTCCCACGATATTTAAAGCAAAAGCCCTCGTTGTTGTTGTTGTTCAGACTTGAGGAAAAAGGGGTCGTTTTCCATTTAGAAACGATGTTCCATCAAATTCAAAGCTGCAAACAAACACCAACTCGTTTTTTTTTTTTTTTTTTTTCCAAACTTAAGTTGGAGGTAAAGCAAACCAATACCAAGCAACGCTCATTCATCCATTCCTTTTGCTCTTAATATCATAAACCCTCTGCTTCAGAAGCAAGGCAAAAGTTTAGTTTTCTTCTGAGTCCCAGGTCACTTTCTCTCGAACTACCCTTCTTGGACTGGAAATAAAAATGATCCCCATTAACCTCAAAGATTATAACCTAAGTGTCAAGCAAGGTTAGGTGAAGGATAGCAACCTTAACACCAGCTCCCCTTCTGCAGCCTTCCTTTTACAGTATCATCTGGAGGTGAGTTTGTGCTGTGATTCATTTGGGTTCTTCTTCGAATACTTTCAAATGAGGTAGCCAGAGAGATAGATAGAGAGAAAGAAGAGGAACCCAAGGTGGGTTACACCCGAAGTTGTGTTCTGTTTCTGTTGTTTCATTTCTTTCTGTCAAAATGCAACTTCAGATATCGCCAAGCTTGCGGCATGTAACGGTGCTTCCTGGTAAAGGGGTGAAGGATTTTATCAAGGTGAAGGTTGGAACCAGAAGAGTTTCCTACCGAATGGTTTTCTACTCGCTTTTGTTCATGACTTTTCTTCTCCGGTTTGTATTCGTATTGACGGCCATGGATACCATAGACGGAGAAACCAAGTGTTCTACTACAGGTACACATCATCCTACTTTGTTCATATTTCTCTCTCTCTCTCTCTCTCTCTCTCTCTCTCTCTCTCTATCTTCTCTCTCTATCTATCTATCTATCTGTGTGTGTGTGTCTTGCTGTATTTTTCCTAGCAGGGATGAGAATATGAAAAATATTTATTTGAATTCCAAATAGATTTAATGCTACTGTTAAGTTTCCAACATGTCTGTAGGAAAGGGATAACGTGGAATCTAAAATATTTATTAGAGAAACGCTTAGTGTTGATAAAAAAATAATTCCATGGCAAGTAGTTCAAACTAAAGGTTAAGGTACAGAGATTGAAGTATATAGTTCTATAACTGGTTATTATATGTAAGACTCCTAACTTCATGTCTGTTCTGTCTTGGGGAAGCTGCTATAGGTTGAGTGCTTGTATAAATTTCGATGATTATTCATTTACAAATACTGATTTATCAATAGAAGTAAAATAGTTCTATAACCTGGATTTAATAGAAGAATCTTTAGGATGGTGGGTGGTCTGCCACAAACATAAAACAGTAGTTATATAGTACATCAGATGAAGTTAAATGAAACCATCTAATGGGATTTCTAAGATGAGATTCCATAAAGCGAAAAAAGCAATCAAGTCACTCTGCCATTTTGTTAATCATAGCTTGCAACCAGTGTATGTTTATGATGTCATCAACATTGGCTTTATTGTTTGGATGTGAAAGGCTTTGTTTTGTTATGATCAAATTCTACAATTGTAATCTTTGGTGCACTGGTGGTAGGATGCGTGGGGAAGAGACTAGGACCAAGAATTTGGGGAAGAAGGCCAGAATCAATGGTGATCTCGAAACCCTGAATTTTGAATTCAAATCTCTTCTTTGTCCAGAACAATATTATTGATACAGGTAGCCTAGCTGAATAGAAATTCTTAATTAATGGTTGTTACAGAATGTGCCTGAAGAGATTTATCGAGTCTTAGAAGAAAACCAGGACCCAGAAGATACACAAGAAGCATCAGAGGTTCCACAGTCGTTGGAGGAATTCATTGCAGAAATGAAGAGCAACAAATCTGACTTGAGGACCTTCACTTTGAGGCTCAAGTCTATGGTGAGAACTCATCTATCTAAACCTTGGCTCCAATTCTTCTTCAGGCTAATGAGGAGATGACCCTCTATTGGCCCAATAATGTCATGCCAACTCATTTGAATTGGTATACATCAAAACTTGGTCAAATCTCTTCCAGTATTATGTCCTTCTCGTATGTTAACTTTCGCTTCTTTCACTGGTGTGGAATGTGTAGCATTATCATTGGTTCCACAGCCCCACTACACAGAGTTCAGCGAGGAACCTCAACTAACAGCTTAATAGTGTCTTGAGATGGTATCAAAGTCTATTTGACTAAATTTTATCCTTGTCACCCTATTATAAATAATTAATTAAATTTCAGCTCTTGGTATGAATGGGCCTGTTGCTTAAGCCCAATAGACTTTGACGGGGGGGGGGGGGGGGCGTGTGAGAGAACGAAAACATCTTCAAGGATCTCATCATCAACCTCTTCACCTCCTCACTTTAGTCAATTAACAATTTAATACCTGTCCTATCCTAGTTGCAATATTTTTTTTATTGAAAAAAAAAACTGCACACTTTAAAAGGACACATGAACGAACATGTTAGGCAGAAAACGTTGAATCGGGAGGTTTTTGGGTTGTCCATTATGCCAAACAAACACAATGCCACCATGTTCCTTGAACTCCTTCATTTCTCTACTTTCCAAAGTCGTAAAATCAGCCAAACAACTTGTTCCTAAACTATTCTCGTTATATTCTTGTAAAATTCCCACAGCAACAGGAGAATTTGTAGCAAGCGAAATCAATTAAACTGATTTTCATGATTCGGAAAGTAGATAATCTAATGACTTGTTTGGACATTCCACCGGACAGGATAGATCATGCCACAGTAACCGAATTAAACCCAATTCTACCAACCGACCAGCCCGGCCCTATGTGGGGTGTGATGTACGTGTAGATTCCAATCTGATGACGTAAATAAAAAAAGGTACCTTACCCCACTAACTTCGCGTAGCCGTAGGATCCATCATCCATCATGAAATTAATATGATATAAATGTTGGTGGAGCTATGGGTTGGACTACGTACTTCATGTATGTAAAACATAACCTTTCAAACAGAACTGAAGTACTATTTGATTTTGATATCGATGTGATGTGGCAGGTGTCTGTTATGGAACAAAGGACCCGAGCAGCTAAAATCCAAGAATACTTGTACCGCCACATCGCATCCAGTAGCATACCGAAGCAGCTACACTGCCTTGCTCTAAGGCTGGCGAACGAGCACTCCACCAACGCCGGTGCACGACTCCAGCTCCCTGCGCCGGAGTGCGTACCTTTCCTCGTCGACAACTCCTTCTTCCACTTCGTCCTTGCCTCCGACAACGTCCTGGCGGCCTCCGTCGTGGCAGCATCCCTCATCCGCAACTCGTTGAGGCCCGAGAAGGTTGTCCTTCACATCATCACCGACAGAAAGACCTATTCCAGCATGCAGGCGTGGTTCTCTCTGCACCCTTTAACGCCTGCCATCATTGAGGTTAAAGGTCTGCACCATTTCGATTGGCTTACTAAGGGGAAGGTTCCCGTTTTAGAGGCGATGGAGAAGGATCAAAAGGTCCGGTCACAGTTCAGGGGAGGATCATCGGCAATTGTCGCGACTAACACCGAGAAGCCTTACGTCATTGCGTCGAAGCTGCAAGCACTTAGTCCCAAATATAATTCAGTAATGAATCACATACGCATACATTTACCAGAGGTATATAATTAAAAGTACGGATGCGTGTGAAGATGGTGGTTTTGATTACGATTTTTGGTTACGAATTATTAATTTCTTTAATTTAATCCTGCAGCTTTTTCCGAGTCTTAATAAGGTAGTCTTCCTAGACGACGATGTCGTGGTCCAAACTGATCTTTCACCTCTCTGGGATATCGACATGGAAGGCAAGGTCAATGGAGCAGTTGAGACCTGCAGGGGAGATGATAATTTCGTCACGTCCAAGCGATTCAAGAGCTATTTGAATTTCTCTAACCCATTAATATCAGAGAATTTTGATCCTGATGAATGCGCCTGGGCCTATGGCATGAACATTTTTGATCTAGAAGCCTGGAGAAAGACAAACATAAGTGCAACCTACCATTATTGGCTTCAGAAGGTAACCTACTCTGATTTATACTTATCTCATTACAATTATTTAGTTGATTAATTTTTGTTTTGTAATTTGTTGTTGTTGTTGAAGGGTCAAATCACAACCAAAATCACCACCTACCACCTGTACAATTGTACAGTTCTGGGTTTCTAATAATTTCTTGTTCATTTGAATCCATATATTATTTCATCTTGCAGAACTTGAAATCGGACCTAAGCCTCTGGCAACTGGGGACGTTGCCTCCTGGTCTAATAGCGTTCCATGGCCACGTTCATATTATCGATCCATTCTGGCACATGTTGGGGCTTGGATACCAGGAAAATACGAGTATCGCAGATGCTGAAAGGGCTGGTGTTATCCATTTTAATGGCAGAGCAAAGCCTTGGCTTGAGATAGCGTTCCCCCATCTGCGGCCATTATGGGCAAAGTACGTCAACTTCTCAGATAAGTTCATAAAGACCTGCCATATCAGAGCTTCCTAGGTTGGAACTTGAAGATGACAACATCAACCAAGGATGGCAGTAGAGATATAGCTAGCTGAGAAGGAATGGAAACCGACAGACCTTAACGAGCTGAGGGTCTTCGATGACCAGGTGAAGGGGAGGGGTGACTTGTGAGGAGTTAGGACCATCCTCTGGTCTTAGGAACTAAACTCGATCTGCTTCCCTTGTTGGAAGGTGCCAATTTGACTTCTTTATACTTAAGAGTGAAAGGCATTCAAAAGCATCCATATGTATCCTGTGGGGAAGTGTTCATAGAGAAATGAAGAGTGCTTTCGAAATACATGATTGGTTGATAGCTGAATCTTAAACTGGATCGAAACTCTTTAAGCAGCAATTACATACTCTCTGTTTAAAGATTAAAAGTATCAAATAGTAAAATAAGAAAACTTTAAAATTTTCTTTGGTAAGAAAAGATTAATATTTATTGATAATAGTATTTCTAGGTAATATCAAGTTTTAAATTTTGAAAATATAGACGTGCCATTTTGGACTCTTGATCTGTCACCCTGTGATGATTTTCTTTTTTTCAAAATTTCTGAATTTTGGGTGAAAATTTTTCAATGAGTTTTCAATTATTTTAGTATTCTATAGTATTTTTGTATTTATATTATTTCATAATATTTCAAAACTTTGGACAAAATAGATGGCTAATGTATAATGTACCTTATTTATATTTCATAAAAGGATTAAAGTATGGTATTGAGTATCATATAGGACAACTTAAATACTCTTGTGAAATGCATTGTTACTGAAGAAAAATATGGAAATACCTTAATACACTAAGGAAATACATACAAATTCAATAATTATATTGATAACTTCAAGTTTAATGTCAAAATAACTATAAATAATGTATAAATACCTAGGAATTGTATATTTTAATGGTATATCTGAAGAAATATATTACTATTGATGTAATGGGATGCGTAGATACTATACAATTTTATTGATAATGCATCAATTTGTATTTTTATTTTTTATTAAAATCCAAGGCACAAAACATATGCAACCATTATATCTGAAATATTAAAAGAATCAGCAGATGTCACATGCCCCAGGGGTACTTTAAATAGGCTTTAAGACTTTAGGGCTACTTTAAGTTTAAGTAATTGTCAGATGCTTTAAGGATATTTTAAATAATTAACCATTCAAATAAATAAAAGCAAGGGTAAAATATAAAAGTTTCTGATAATCATAATAACTCTCTCTGAAGTTTCATTTCAATAAAAACCTACTCTATAGTTTTGAAAATATTCATTTTACCTTTATATGGAGATTTATTAAAATACTTTCAAAAAAACTTAATTTTTAACTAAAAAAAATTCCCTAGATCAAATAAAAAGTAAAGTAAATTTATTATGATTGAGTGAAGTCTAAAAGGGCAAATCTAATTTTAAAAGATTTCCTAACAATAATAAAGACAATTTTGTAACTTCAAAGACTCAATGATGGGGATAACAATAATTTTTTTTTCTTGATAATGAATTAAAACAATGATGGAATCATGAAAGGGAGTCAATTACAGTATTTTTTAAAATTATAGGGGAGGTTTTTGTTAATATGAAAATTTAAAGGAGGTTTTTATGATTGTCAGAAACCTTTTGGAAAATTTTGTACTTTGTCCTAAAAGTAAAAATGATGCAATAGAGAAGTGTAGACGGTGTTTGGTATCATAGTTTTGTATGGGTATTGCGTTTGTACTAGATATATGCATCGGAAACCCGGAAAAATGAAAGATTTAGAAGTGGTGATACCCCAAGAAGGCAAGAACGCATGCCAAGTTTGGACATGAGGCCCAAACTTCTTTAACAGCCTAGGTGGGGACTTTTCACACCTAGATTCTTGTCTTGTTGATGATTGGATAAGAATTAAGAATAGTAGGAGGGGGAGTTTTCTTTCCAACCTGGAATCTTTGTATGCCATTTATAGAGATTCCCGGGTGCTCTAAAAAATAGCAAGCAACCCCATTCTTCCTCCTCTTAGAATGTTAGGGGCTTCCTCTTACCTGGGATTAAACACTTGTCCCTATGGTAAGAAAAATGCTTGCACAAATTATCTCCAATCTCGTGTGTAGCCAATGTGTAAGAAAAATGCTGAAAGTGCACGCAGGCATGCAATTAGACCAGTGTAGGAGTCCACACCAGAGTAGATCACTAGGGGTGGCAATTTCATACTCAACCCATTGAACCCACCTGTTTACTTAGCGAGTTGAAAATGGGTTGAGTCACTCATTGAGTTAATTTAAATGGATTTGGTTGTGGGTACCCATTGAATTAACCCTAATGATACAAGTGTGAATTGTCTAGCCATTTCCTAGTTAAATGGTTCAATGGTTTAATCTGGTTTGGATCATTGTGGTTCACCCATACCTGGCTGAAATTAACCCAAACCCAACCAATTGGTCAAATGGTCCGATCTGGTCTAATTTGATTTAGGCCCAAATGTCCCAATTATGCCCAACCCGAATCAACCCAAACACAACCACGCATTTTGGATAACCTGATTTGGGTTGATCCGACCCAATTTGAGATCAAATAGCTCAACCATATTGACCTGAACCAAATCATATCCATTTAACTCGATCTGGTCTAACTCGGATTCAGGTGGCCCAATTGTGCTCAACCCAAGGTGAGCTGAATTGGTGCCATAGGCATTGATTAATCGAAGCTGAATTAAGAAGAATTACCTGGGTTTGCAGGAAATATTGGACCTGTATGCGGATTCTCCAGAGTGATGAGGGCGGTAGTTTATTGTAGATCGAATCATCGAACATGGCCCGTGGTGAGAACAAAGGAACGGGCCCAAGCCCAGGCCGCTATGCCAATGGGCCTCGACCACCCATCACTATGGTATATACACGTTAGAGGAATCCCCGCCCAACACCTGAGCAGCTCTGGCCACGTTCGGTGGAATCCCAACTGATTCCACCATCTCTGCAATGTAACAGCCAGCTACTGCAAGCTACGCCTTTTATCAATGAGAATAATATAGAATACTCGTTTTCTCCCCCCCCCCCCTCCCTCTCTTTCAGGAGGTCGGTTCCCCTCGAAGGAGCCCTGTGATAGCCAGGTCGTTCACCATGCCGAACACAAGACCAGTCTCGGTAGACGAACGAATGGATCGCCTGGAAATCGACATGCACTAGGTGACGGCGGAGCTGAAGGAATTGATGGAGGTGCTGTCCGTGGTAGCATCCCAGCAATGGGAGAAGTCGGTGGCGGTGAGCTGGGAGAATGATTTGGAGGATTCCAGCAACAGTGGAGGAATACGTCCGGGATCTTACGGGGGAAGGTACGCCAAGCTCGACTTTCCGGCATTTTCTGGAGGAGACCCCATCCCGTGGATTTTCAAGGCAGAACAGTACTTCTCAACGGCTCAAAATGCCTTTTCGGCGCTTGACCTGGGCTAAAATGCAGGCCCATTGAGAGAAGGGCCTGTTCTATAACTGCGACAAAAAATTTGGCCCAGGCCATTGATGCAAAGCCTAGCAGGTGTTTCTCTTGCAAACGGAAGATGCCAAAGGAGAAATGGAGGTCCCCGCCCCTGAGGAATATGAGGCCGTGATACCTGAAACAGAATCGGAGATCTCTCTCAATGCACTAAATGGTTCGGCATCTACAGGGGTTATGAAGGTTACAGGCAGCTTTGCGGGCGCCCGGTGACAATACTGATAGACAGCGGCAGCACCCTCAACTTTGTGGCTCGGATTCTGGCCCAACAATTAGGTATGACTGTCCATTATTATTCCTCCTTCCCGGTTCATGTTGCGGATGGAAATAAAATAGTATGTGATGGTATCTGTAGAAACGAGAAGTTGTTCATTCAGGACCATCAGTTTACTGTGGACCTCCACCCCCTAGAATTTAGTGGGGGTAGATGTCGTGTTAGGGGTACAGTGGTTGAGCCAATTAGGCCCAGTAAGGTGCAACTGGGCCCATATGACCATGATTTTGAAATGGGGGGGGGGGAACTCACTACCATCTGCAAGGCCTGGGACCCCCGACCCTTAAATCTGGTGATGTTCGAACCCTCTTGAAGCTGAGCCATGGTGAGGGGTGCCTGATACTCATGCACATGGGCCATAAATCCATAGGCCCAACTCTCAGCCTAGACCCAAATCAGCAGCTCAACAATCAAGATATGGCCCACTTGCAAGACCTTCTGAACCATTCTATGGATGTGTTTGGGGAACCTGATAACCTATCCCCTGCCTGGGCACAAGACCACCGTATACCCTTGATACCGGGGGCAACCCCCACTAATGTGCGCCCCCACCGTTATCCCTATTTACCCAAAAGACAAAAATAGAAAGAATTGTAAAAGAGTTGATTGAGAAGAAACACATACAGCGGAGCACCAACCCGTTCTCTTCTCCCATGTTATTGGTTAAAAAGAAGGATGGATCTTCGAGGTTTTGTGTGGATTATAAGGCCCTGAATAAAATCACCATCAAGGATCGATTTTCGATTCCTATAGTGGAAGAGCTTTTGGACGAATTGGGAGGAGCCCAGTTCTTCACACACAATAGCCATTATGAATTCCAGGTTATGCCGTTTGGGCTAATCAATGCACCCTCTACTTTTCAGTCCATTATGAACGACATATTTAGGCACTTCCTAAGGCGTTTCATACTGGTATTCTTTGATGATATTCTGGCTTACAGCTGTGATTGGTCCACACACTTATTCTTTGATGATATTCTAGCTTACAGCTGTGATTGGTCCACACACTTGCAACATCTTGAGAAGACTTTAGAGGTACTGAGAGAAAATGGGTTCTATGCCAAACTGTCTAAGTGCACATTCGGCCAGACCGGGGTCCACTATTTGGGCCATATAGTTACAGCAGGTCAAGTCATGGCTGACCCAGAGAAGATCTCATGTATCCAGGCTCTCAGGGGTTTCCTTAGCCTCACCGGCTACTATAGGCGTTTTATTCCGGGGTATGGGTCGATTGCAACACCCTTAACCCAGTTGTTGAAGCGGGACTCCTTCAACTGGTGGCCTGAAGCCCAGCAGGCCTTTGAAGACTTGAAGAGGGCCATGTCTACCCCGCCCGTTTTGACGCTACCAGACTTCAGTGATACCTTTGTGTTAGAATGTGTTGCATCAGGTATGGACTTAGGTGCAGTTTTGATGCAGAAAGGGAGACCATTGGCCTACTACAGTAAGGCCCTGACAGCCCAGGCCCAAGGTTATTCTACTTATGTAAAGGAACTCATGGCTGTTGTTTTGGTCGTCCAGAAATGGCGGGCTTACCTATTGGGCCGATATTTCATCATTCGAATAGGCTAGAAGAGCCTTAAGTTCTTGTTGGAGCAGTGGGTCCACACAGAAGATTAGCAAAAGTGGGTATCCAAGCTTCTTGAGTACGACTACTCAATTGAATACAAACCTATCCCACCAACAAGGCAACAGATGCCACCTCGAGAGTAATTGAGTTCCATCAGTTGACGGGGCTCCCAACCCACTCACCCCTTATTTGAGGCAATCAGGTTGGAGGTTCGTAAAGCACCAGAATTGGCCTAGATAAGGGCCCGTTATCAGCAGGACCCCACCTTAGTCCTAGGGTACAGCATGATGGGCCCAGGCCTCCTATATAAGGGACGGTACGTGCTACGTTCCTCCTCCCCTCACATTCCTGCTCTCTTGCAACTGTTTCATGACTCTCCTCAAGGGGGCACTCTGGTGTTTTACGAACTTATAAACGACTATCTTCACACTACCACTGGGCTGTTATGAGAAGAAGAGTCCAACAATATGTGGCTGCCTGTGTTGTTTGTCAGCAACAAAAGTGTGATTCTCAAGCACCTTCCGGATTGATGCAGCCTCTCAAAATACCCGCCCAGGTATGGGAGGATATCTCAATGGACTTCATTACTGGGCTGCCCAAGTCCAACCGGTATTCTGTCATAACGGTGGTCTTCGATCGCCTGAGCAAGTATGCACACTTTTCAGCACTTCCGCACCCTTAAACTACTGCAATGGTTGCTGAAGTTTTTATCAGGGATGTTGCCAAGTTACATGGGACTCCCAAGTCAATTGTTTCGGATCGGGACCCAACCATCCTTAGCCAGTTTTGGAAGGAGTATTTTCGACTCTAGGGAATTAAGCTATACCTGTCCACCAGCTATCACCTACAGTCCGACGGCCAAGCTGAAGTAGTAAACAGGTGTTTGGAGACATATTTGAGGTGTTTTATATGGGATAGGCTGCGGCAATGGGCCCAATGGTTGCCTTGGGCCGAATACTGGTACAACTCTACCTATCAGGGCCTTGTAGGGAAGGGACCCTCCTGCCATCTTGCCATATGAACTAAAGTCCACTAATGTGTAGGGCTGTCAATTGGACTGGATTTGGTCCAATCTAGTCCAGTCCAACATTGGTCCATTTACAAATGGATTGGACCAAATTCGGTCCAAACCCCATACAAATCAGATCCAGTCCAGTCCAATTGAAATGCAAATGGACCGGTCCAAATTAAATGTTTTCCCTAGAAAACACTTTGGTTGCAACTAAAATAATGAAGGGAAACAAAATGTTTTCCTTAGAAAATAATACTCAATAAGGAATTAATTATTTTCCTAATTTCTCATAAAATAAGCAAAATGATTTCCATCTTCATCCGCAATCAAACACAAAAATAATAATAATTTTCCTAAAGAAATTGTTCATATCAAGAGGACCACATCCCGGTGCAACACTTGGTGGGCTTCACCAACATAATATCTAGTCAATAGACTAGATATTAAGCCAATTGTTTCTACACTCTATAAAAGGATGTTGTAGGCAGTTTAACCATCTGATTCATTCTATAACCAAGGAATCATTCTACAAGTGACTGTAAAAGGAATCTGGATTAGCTGAACACATTGAGTAAACCCAATTATTTCATTTCTATTGTTTGCTGTCACAATGAGAACATGATCTATATTACAAAGTGACTGAAATCATCTGCAACAAAAGAAGATAAGTAGAATACATCCAATATGGAAAATCATTCAACACTAGCCACAGTCATCCCTCTCTTCAACTGGTTGTCCCTTGCAAGGATTTTATCAAACAAGCACTCCATATGAAGAAAACTACTTTGGATGGCATGTTCATACACCAAACTTTGCTTTCTGGAAATTCTTGGTCCTCCAAAAGAGCCAACTAGTTGTAAAATGAACTGACAGAAAACTAACCCAATTTTTCCTATGTCCATTTCCTTGTATCCTTCGTTAATGTCAATTTATGGGCTGTATAACCTTTGCAGCAATTCCAACATGGGTCCAACTTCACAGTCATTCTAGTTTCTATGGAATTGGGGTACCCACACAATGAATGTTCCCATCTTGAATTTGTGTTTAATCTGCCACACTCACCTCCTTGCCTGCAACTACATCAAAAAGAGATGGAAAGCCTCCATTAAGGAATTATTTCTGCATCAACAATCCTTCCAAAACTTTACTTTTTGACCATTTTATACATATTCAACTATTATTAGGGTCTGCAGGAAAAGCCACCTATACAGTGAGAGTGAGTGATTAATAGATATACTTAACACACAAGGAAACCTAACTAGAGAGAATCTGCACATATGTAAGAACTAAAGTTACCTCTAATTATAATAATGAAAAGGGAGCAGGTCTGCTAGTTGAGTCATTTAGCGAGCCCTCTACCCACCCTCTATTCGTGGAACTTTTCCTTGTGTGCAAAACAAGCCCTCTTTCATAGGCAAGTTTTTTATGTTAAAAAATAAAACTTTAAATGGCCAATGTGGACTATAGTATTGAACATTTGATCAAATCTAGTGGGTCTGTTATCTGGTGGATGGTTTGGGTTGGTAACAGGATGTCTTCTATGGTAGATTCACATAAATTGGTGGGTTTGTATACAAAAGCTCCCTACTTGACCTTAATGGGAAACCCTTCTCCTAATAAAAATGAATGCATAGAATTATTTTTGCCTTGAGTGATATTGCTCATACTAGTTAATAAACCCATACTGAGTGCTTGGAAATTATATGTATGTATTTTATTTTGAGACCACTATCCAAGAGGTAAGTGTTGAAGCATTTAGGCTGAGTTTTTATTTGATTTAGGAGACTAAATTGGGTTTGGTTTGTGATTAAACAACCCATCTTATCTAGAAGAATTCGATCCACACCAATGTAGGTGGTGTTTGGTACTGTGGTAGATACCCATTTTGTTTGGTTTTGGAACATGCCACAGAAAACACATGCTTTTTTAAGCCATGGCATGTTCTCAAACTGGCCGGGTTGGTTTTGGAACACAAAATATTGTAGATTTTGGAACACACCAAAATCTTGTATTCTAGAACACACCACACTGCGGCACTCAATAAACATTAATTTAACATATATGTACTTACAAAATAGAATTTAGAACTTGTATACAAGAAGCCTAAAATGACAAAATTAAGTTTGACTTTGAAGTGAAAAATCCACATACAATCCAATCCACTAGACTGGATTGGATTATTCAACCTAGACCGGATTGGACTGGTCCAATCCAATCCACTATCTTATTGGACTGTTCAACTTGGACCAATCCATTCTCTTATTGGATTATTCAATCTGGACCGAATTGGATTGGTCCAACCCAATCCATTGTCTTATTGTATTCAACTTGGACCAATCCATTCTCTTATTGGACTGTTCAACCTGGATCGGATTGGACAGGTCCAACCCAATTCACTATCTTATTGGACTGTTCAACTTGGAATGGATTGGACTGATCTAATCCATTATCTTATTGGACTGTTCAACCTAAATCAGATTGGACCAATCCAATCCATTGACTTATTGGAATGTCCAACTTGTTCAAATTGGTTTTAATTCAATTCAGATTGTGTCCAACCCAAACATGGTCCATCGACAACCCCAATCTTATCTTCTATCAATAGACTAGACATTGGTTCAACCCAATCCAGTCCAATATAAACCATTATAATTGAACTAGGTCTAGTCCATTCCAAATTTTATAAGCAAATACTTTATAAAAAAATATTATAAGAAAAAAAATACCTGTAAAGCAAAAATGGTCTTGTGCATAGCTGAACTGTTGGCCAGAGTAGGCATTGTTTCAAGACTTGAACCAAATATGGGAATTCCTTGAGGTTAAACCTAATTTCTTGTATTTAACTAAGCAAGAAACAATTGTTTGATTTGGAAGAAACTGCGATAAAACAGGTACCCAATTCCATTGTACAGTTAGAGAACTAAAAACTATCTATCAAAGGAATAAAAGTACCCAATTCCATTGGGAGCCTAGGGTCATTAGAACTTTGGGATCTTTGTGGCAACCATTTTTCCAGCCTACCAAATAGCATCAGTCAACTTTATAAGCTCAAGAACCTCTAGTTGGGTGACTGCACGAGGCTTCAAGCACTTCCAAAACCTCCACCAACTTCCACCAAATTTATATTACTTGCACACTAGTGGTTGCACATCATTGAAAGAATTTTCTAGTCTTTTAAGCTTATCTTCGTTGGGAGGATTGGATATGAGCCAAACCAGCATTTGTAATTTTCCAAATAGCATCCATGGCCTTTCTCAACTCAAGGAACTTGTACTACAAGACTGTAAAAGACTTAAATCAATCCCAGAGCTTCCATCAAGTCTGGAAAGAATATATGCAAGTGGTTGCACAAAAATGGAAAAATTGCCAAATCTCTCAAACTTACAGAACCTATCACTCTTAATGCTAATGGATTGCCTCAGGTTAGCTGAGACTGAGGACCCAAAAAGGAAGGAACCCATTCAAGAAATTCACATGGATCGGTGCAAAAATTCATATGCCTTTATGAAGAGTTTCCTAAATCTTCCCCAAGTCTATCTCTCTCTCTCCCTATATTTATTTGACTATATGTATGTATCTATCTATCTACTTATCTCAAATTATATATGGTTTAAATGGAATAAGGGGCTAAAGATGAATGTAGTGGATTTGATGCCATACTTGTTGGGAGTGAGGTTCCGGATTGGTTTACATGTCGAACCCTGGGTTCTGAAGTCTCCTTTGAGGTGCCTCTAGTATTGGGTAGTAAGGTCTGAGGGCTCACTTTGTGCGTTGTTTATGCCAGATACGATGAGACCTTAAGGATTTGTTAGCCAGACTAATGACCATTAAGGTTCAAAATCATTGATAGTCGTAATAGAAAATCAAAATGAATCACATTGATGACCCAGAGTCTAACAAGCATTTTTTAGCCTGATTAAACTATTTGGAATAACAAAGGAGAGAGGAAATACTTGATGAACGATCAAGGAGTCTATTGCTAGATAGAGAGAAAGACACGAGATAGATAACCACAAGAGAGACTGGGGAGTTTTGTTGGTTGCTGGATAACACTAAAACGATGGAATAATGACCACCATCGCTATTCGCTAGAGAAAGAGATACAAGAGAAAACAACTAGAGAGATACTACCCCCAGAGAAAAATACCACCGTCGGAGAGATACCATCGTCGAAAGTACTACCGGAGTTCGAGGAATACCACTGCCGGAGAGAAACCGTCTTCTTCGTTAATTGCCAGAGGGAGCAGTGGAGGCGTGGAGCACTAAGTCTTCGAAGAAAATTTTGCAAAAAGTTCAAACTTCAAACGAAATGGAACGGACCTTTTGGTTCAGCGGCTTTGTCCAAATTTGGTCCACATTATATACGAACCACTTAAACTTGGACTGGTCCGAGTCCATATAATTATTTAGACCGTCTGGTCTGTCCATAACACCTCCGGATCGGATGGGGTCAACCCAAAACCGGTCCATTGACACCCTTACTAATGTGGCCGCAGAAGAGACACAACTAATCAATCGAGATGAGATATTGCAAGAACTCAAGTTAAACCTGAACCAGGCCCAACAGAGGATGAAGTTCTACTACGATAAGAAGCATCGTGAGGTGGAGTATCAGGTCCGGGAATATATTTACTTGAAGTTGCAACCCTTCTGTCAAGTCTCAGTCACAAAGAGAGCCTGGCCGAAATTTGGACCCCGTTATTTCGGTCCTTACAATGTCCCGGAGAAAATTGGTCCTGCTGCCTATAAGCTAAAGCATTCCCCCTCTTCCCGCATTCACCCAGTCTTCCATGTGTCCCTGCACAAAGAAGTGCACTAACCCCAGGCCATCATCAGCCCAACACTATCCACATTCACTAATGACGGAGGCCTAGTCATTGAACCCAAGAGCATCATGGACTTCAGGTGGGTTAAAAAGGGGGAAACGGGTAATCCAGGAGGCTCTAGTTGAGTGGGAAATGCTACCCACAACATATGCCACTTGGGAATCTTACTAGGAGTTGCAAGACCAGTTCCCAGATCTGGACCTTGAGGCCAAGGTCAATCTGAAGGGGGGAGGAGATGGTGAGAACACTAGAGTGGGCCCAAGCCCAGGCTACTTTGCTAATGGGCTTCGACCACCCATCACTATGGTGTATACACGTAAGAGGTATCTCTGCCCAACACTTGAGCAGCTCTAGGCCATGTTCGATGGAATACTCGTTCTCTCTCTCTCTCTGGAGGTCGGTTCACCTCGAAGGAGACCTGAGATAGGCAGTAACCTATCAGCCCGTCTTTCTTGAATTGTGATAGTTATATACACTCTACAAATTCGCTATCACAACGACATCCCCGTTCACTCATGTGTGATAAGTGTAATTTGCAACCTACAAATAATTCAAAGCTTGGAAGATAAATTGTCTCTTTTTCGATGCTGTGATACCATTTGCCGAGGTGGATTTCTATTCAAGATGTCCTTCTAGGGCGAAGCTTTCAAGGATATGGCCTTTTGTTTTCAATGCCTCATTTCCACCAAGGATATGGCCTTCGCAAGAATCAACTGGATGGCTTGTGACTACAACTCCAATCAATCTTTTCGCAAAAGATTGGTATCAAGATCGGATCTTGATTTCTCCCAAGAACTGGAGATCAAACTGAAGGTAATGGCGGCGGCAGGAAGGAGGCGGCAAGAGAGATTTTGTAGAGGTTGTAGAAATCTCTCTTCTGTGATTTCAGCTCTGAAGACAAGAGTCATAGGTTGCATGTCTAAAGGTTGCCGCCTCCTCCTCCTTTTATAGATTTAAAGGGATCAGCTCCTAATCCTATTAGGAGTTGTTGATCCAAACTATATTTGGATTAGAAGTCCCTTTAAGTGACAAGGGAGAACCCTTATCTTATCTACAGATCAGATCAGCCATCTCCTAATCTAATTAGGAGGCTTCTAGATCTAAATCTTATTTAGATCTTGGACTCTCTAAGTGGATAGGGTCTAGGCCCAATTCTATCAGCTGATCCATCTCAGAATTCGCCCCCTTTATTTGATTGATCAAATCAGCCCAGTTCGAAATGGGTTTAAGGCCCATTTAAGGTTATGTACTCACTTAACCTTCCAAACTGTTGCCCAGTTGGGCTTCCTTGTATAGCGTGGGACCCAAACATTGATTTACACATCAACCACATGGGTTCAGCCTAGCCTTTGTTACAAGGCCTGGCCGAATACACTATTATGGACAGTGCACCCCCTGAAACCCATCTTATGGGCTCTATGGGCCCAACACTTACCCTAAGTGGTCCTTGGGCCAAGCCACCTTGTAACACCCAGGGACTGTGGGCAGATGCAAGATAAACCCATCAGGTATTATCCTCAATGGTCTTACACTTAACCTCTTAGCCCATAATGATCAAACAATGCCCGACAAGGGAGGACCTCTCCCTCGACTGCAAGGAACAGTGTTGCACTCTCTATTTACATGGATCCCGGGAATTAAAACCTTTTGCAAATCATTTCGAAACCATAACATATATATATATATATATATATATATCTTTATATATTTTCCAAAACAAAATCTCAATAATTGAAATTGGTTGCCGGCACTCTTGGTTTCCATCAGAGAGAGTGCATCCCTGATCATTATCTTTGTCCGACAAAGGGGCTGATTCTGTCACTATGATCACCCACGCAGATGAATTCTCAGACTATTCCAACATACCCAGGTTTTGACCCCCGCTAGGGATATCACTGATTGGTACAACAAAGACAGTCCAATTCGACACCTAGTGTAGTATCATAATCGAGTCTAGGGGTCAGGTGTAACTTTCTAGTTTTGCCCATCTATCTCCAAGGTCAAGGGCAATACTAGAAATCTAGTCCGATTCAAAAGTTATATTAATCCTACACTACATGTGCTTCAGGTCTCACCCTGGTGGCTAAGACAAGCCACCCCAACAGTTTGCAGCACACCAGTGTCAACCTTGGCAGGATAAATCTCCCTAGACTTACCCAATGGATGTGAACATTCTAAACTAACACAAGTCTCATTAAGTGTCTATTTTAAGGGTATTACATAGAAATACACCACAGAAACATGAATTAAATGTGTACTTTATTCATTTACAATAAATTCATAATGTACATATTTCTGATTGAAGCTAAGGGCATACAACTGTCTAACAGCTCCCACTTGCACTTATGTCCAATCTGGTATAAGCTAGAGTCTCATACTTTCCACGTGTTTCTCGAACACTTTCTGTGTCAATGACTTAGTCAATGGGTTTGTTACATTCTCCGCTGATGCTACCTTATGAATCAAGATGTCCCCTCTACCAACAATCTCCCGAAGTACGTGGTACTTCCTCTCGATGTGCTTCGACTTCAAGCGGGCTCCTGGCTCCTTAGCCTGAGCAATCGCTCCATTGTTGTCACACAACAATGGAATGGGTGATGTGCTGGACGGAACTATTCCCAATTCGTGAACGAACTTCTTCATCCACACAGCTTCCTTGGCAGCTTCACTTGCAGCAATGTATTTGGCCTCAATTGTGGAGTCTACTGTGGACCCCTGTTTGCTGCTTTTCCAGCAAACAGCACACGATCCTATCGTGAAAACATATCAAGATGTAGACTTTCTATTATACGGATCCGATTGGAAATCCGCATCTGTATACTCTTGGATCTGTAGTGAACTACCATCGAATACCAGACAAAACTCTTTTGTCCTTCGAAGGTACTTAAGTATGCATTTCACAGCAGTCCAATGCTCCTACCCTAGGTTGGCCTAGAATCTGCTTACTACATTCACTGCCTGGGCGATGTCAGGACGAGTGCACAGCATGGCATACATGATGCTCCCTACGGCTAAGGCATAGGGAACGTCTTTCATGCTCTCGATCTCCTCAGAGGTCTTTGGAGACATCTTCTTGGAGAGATTGACTCCATGCCTGAAAGGAACATTTCCTTTCTTGGAGTTTTTCATGCTGTATCTCTTGACTATTTTGTCAATATAAACATATTGGGATAATCCTATTATCCACTTCGATCTATCTCTATAGAGTCGAAGACCCAGTATATAGGAAGCTTCTCCAAGGTCTTTCATGGAGAATTGCTGTGATAGCCATACTTTTATCGTAGTTAACATTCCTACATCATTCCTAATGAGTAGAATGTCATCTACATACAAAACCAGAAACATAACCTTGTTACCACTGGTCTTCCTGTAAACACAGGGTTCATCCGGATTCTTCTCAAAATCAAACTTTTTAACCATAGAGTCAAATTGGATGTTCCGACTTCTAGAAGCTTGCTTGAGTCCATATATGGATCTATTCAACTTACATACCATGTGTTCCTGACCTGCAGCTACAAAACCTTGCAGTTGCTGCATATAGATATCTTCAGTAAGATCTCCATTCAGGAACGCAGTTTAGACATCCATCTGCCAAATCTCATAGTCATAGTAAGCTGCTACAGCTAGTAGGATCTGAATGGATTTAAGCATGGCCACGGGCGAAAAGGTTTCCTCATAATCGATGCCTTCTTTCTGAGTGTATCATTTCGCCACTAAACAAGCTTTGTAGGTCTCAACCCTGCCATCAGGGCCCTTCTTCCTCTTGTAGATCCATTTGCAACCAATTGCTTTTACCCTGGAGGGCAGATCCACTAGAGTTCAGACTTCATTGGTCTCCATTGAGTCCATCTCAGCTCTCATGGCATCTATCCATTTAAGGGAATCTATGTCCAACATAGCTTTCGTATAAGTCACGAGATCCTCTTCACTAGTCAAGGTTTCGACCATGTAACTATCCTGATCGTAACCAAAACGGACCGATGGCCTAGACACCCAGGTAGATCTTCTAGGTAGGTCACTACCTGAAACTTGTGGGACACCTCCCACTGCATCTGAGCTCTCCTCATCAAAAACAATTTCCTGACGAAGATTGTCCATGATGTAGTCATTTTCCAAGAATTGTGCATTCCGATTACAGAACACCTTCTGCTCACTTGGATCATAGAATAGGTAGCCCACTGAGCCCTTTGGGTAGCCTACGAATAGACAACGACTGGTATTGGATTCCAATTTGTCTGGATTCGTTCTTTTAACATGAGCCGGACAACCCCAAATCTTCAAGTGTCGTACACTTGGTTTCTTTCCGTTCCAAAGCTCATAGGGAGTCTTAGGAACCGATTTGGTTGGAACCCCGTTCAGCACGTATATTGCAGTTTCTAATGTGTATCCCCAAAAGGATGTGGGTAACTCTAAAGGGATGAGAAGTGACCGGACCATATCTAATAGGGTCCTATTCCTCCTCTTTGAAACACCGTTAATTTGTGGTGTAGTAGGAGGAGCTAACTGTGATACTATCCCATTTACCTTTAAGTAGTCCATGAATTCGTCAGAGAGATATTCGCCACCTTGATCTGATCGAAGGGCTTTAATTTCTCCCCCTAACTGTTTCTCGACCTCTTGTCTAAACTCTTTGAACTTTTCAAAGGATTCAGACTTGTGTCTCATTTGTGAAGGTGATGAAATACACGTGTTGATTTCGTGTCCTA
Source organism: Nelumbo lutea (assembly GCF_056320005.1). NCBI lineage: Eukaryota > Viridiplantae > Streptophyta > Magnoliopsida > Proteales > Nelumbonaceae > Nelumbo > Nelumbo lutea. Next base: position 144,042,201 of record NC_142684.1, read on the forward strand.
ACACTCAGGGGACATCTGACGGTCATGAACATTTTCAAGACCTTCTGCCAAATAGAACAGTTCTGCTCTTCGTACAATGTTTTCAGACTGTCCAATATGTCCTTAGCGAGTTCGATCTGATCGAACTACCTCTGTATTGAGTTGTCCAAAGAAGCAATGACATAGTAGCGGGTTAGGGAGTTTTTATCCTCTCAATCTTAGAATTATCTTCTACGGGCTTCAGAAGCCCTATCACCCGGACGCTCCAGGGCAGGAGACTTGACTACCTTGTCCAAATTTTCAGATGTTAAAACCAACATTAGGTTACGGTACCAGTCGGCATAGTTTGGGCCCTTAAGCTTGTTGTCATCAAGAAGCTTTGCAAATTGTCTGTTTGTCATTTTATGATAAAACAATAAATATCAGTCCACAACCTTATTTGATTCATGTTATATCATAGACATGGATTTTAATCTATGTTCCATTCCCATTTGTTCATCTCTGAGTTTTCCCTCCTTCTCAGGGACAGAGACAGCTACTTGTCTTTGGAAATGTGGGAAACCACATAGGGTGCATGGAGCCAACTGTTTCAGCTGCAAAACCCCACCACCTTTCTGTGAATGATCATATCCACTCATCATATGAGTTTTCCTTTTGGCCTCTGTCAGACAAGGTTCAGAGTCGTTTTCAGGTAAACCTTTCTATCTAGTGAGTGCTCACCCATCATATTCGTGAATGCCAAGGTACCGTGAGAGAGTTCCCATTTTCTGGTGAAGCCCCTCCCACATCGGTCTATGACGCCGCTATCATTTTATGAAACACTTGGACAAGTCCAATAGCAATTGGATAGCCCATTTTCTGGTGTGTTTCCTCATTACTGAAGGACCCATCCTCATGCTAATGATGGAAGGCCTTTAGAGAGTTCATCACAAGAATCTCCCTATCACGTTGATGAGACCAAAAAGAACCCTATTTTTATCCCCTAATATTCACTTTTTTACATTTATTTAGCACTTAAATGGACTCATTACTCTTGTATTTTGATTCAGGACAATAAATAAGGCAATTGGAAGAAAACAAGGCAAATCAGGTGATTTTGCACAGTTTTGGCGATGGTCAGTAATCTGGGCCTAACTCTCAATTCCGGACACCGAATTGGACAATTCAATAAGCATTAGAAAGATGAAAGGAAGGCCCACAAATTTTATGTTTTGGGTTTTGACAGATTCGGATCACATCAAGTACAACAATGAGCCCGAAGTCGGAGCAAGTTCGCAGATAGGCCATTTCACAACTTAAGCCCAACTCGCAGAAGTACCTTGAAGCAGCCCAAGTTTTAAAGCAGCCCAACTCGAACTCAAGAGTTAAGAGTCTGAATTTCGAATGTAATCTCCAAGGAGAGAGTTTTATCAGATCTAAATTATTGAATGTAATCCTAGAGAGATAAGAAGATTGAGATTAGAGCATTAGATAGGAGATAGGATAGGATTAGTTCAAAGTAGATAAGATCAAGACTCCCTAAGGATAAGATGATCTCCTAGAAGGAGTTGGAAAACAACCCTCTCCTTTGGCTATATAAAGAGGGGGGCGAACCAGCTCTAGCAATCACTCAATCATCTAGCAATCAAGCATCAAGCAACTCAAGAAGATCAGTTCGGCCATGGAGAAGCAAAGCATGGAGATTGCGCAGATCATGAGCAACTAAGCTTCTTTTTCTAGTTCAAGGGGGGAGGTTCGATTGTGTTATTGTGAGGTTCTGTAGTTACTTTATTTTATTTCTTTTTAATTCAAGTATTCATTGGTTCTTGTGCACATTTTTATTGGATGTTAATGTTAATTAGTCTAACAAACTGAATTAATGTTGATTTTTCTACTACTATCCATGATTTTGGTGATCCATAATTGTCACGAATAATGGTACGAGTAGCAATTAGGTTGATATCTTTTTGGGTCAATTGTTTGTGACAGCCTTTGACCAATGTTTTAACATGGTTCAACCTAAAAGAATCGATGGAACAAAATTCAGTAATTGCAACTATCTCAATTATTATCATTTTGGTTTAACTATTTTCACAAATCTTAATGCTATCATTGTTTAACATGAAACGCTATCGTACCCAGTTGAGTGGTGATAAGTGTTGATCGAATGCTGGGTTTGGTCAACTGAATTAGGAAAACACAAGGTTTATTATGGCTATCCTAATAAGTCTAAGGTTAAATGCTTGAATTGCGAGAATGCCGAAGTGTACCTAGGATCGATGGCCAATCGATTCAACCCGAACCCTTGAACCAGAATTCGGCAAGATTGATTTTCTCTTGTTTGTTTAGTTTGATATTCTTTTAATTTTAGTTATTTAATATTCCCACACAATTACTTTAACCATTCGGCTAAGAGGTTACTGATTTGCTCCCTGTGGGATTCGACCTAGAACCACTTTTACTGCAAATACTTTATTGTGGGACTAGTACTAATTTTGAGGGCTTTGACAAACCCGTCACACGTGCACTCATATTTACTAGAGGGAACAAGAATTACACCCTAGTTTATTTTAGGTCAATCCAAAGTGGCTCCCACTGACTTTCATAAAGCCAGATTTCGATGGGCCTAAATTGGCTAGGGTTCCGCATGTAACCTCTTCAGGAGGTGTGGGGCCCACCATTGAGGGAGGTCATCCAATGACCAGGAGGGACACCCTGGCAATGATGTGCATTCAGCCATGGTGTGCGCAAGAGCCACTATTGAATCTGCATGGGCCAAGTACTTATGGCCCATGAATGTAGCACATCACACATCCATACATCACATGCAAGGAGGAATTGATCCAATCAATTAATTATTTGTAAAAACCCATTTGAAGCCCATTTTAATCCATAATATTAACAATTAATATCATCTAGGTATATGGGCTGAATTAGGGTTACCTAGTTCGGCCCATATAGCTTTATCCTTTGAAGTGGGCTTTTGGCAGTTTTAACAATTTAAAACTAGGCCTTACAGGTTGGGCTGAACTAAATATCCAATTAATTATCAATCCTTAGGCCCAAACAAAAATTAGGGCTGATATTCAGCCTTGATCGAACCCTAGATTCGGTCCAAACAATTTGAACCAATCTTGATACAAATGGGTCTAGGGTTTGATGTTTAATTAAATCTTTAATTCAAGAAAATAATCCAAAATTAAAGAACTGATGAAACAAAACAAGAATCAGTCAATCTAGGGTTGTTCGTACAATCCATCCTACAAAACAGAGGTTGGATCACAGAATGCAGTTTCACAAACTGCAAATCGCAGGTAGCGAATGTCCCATATGCGAAATCTCCTTCCTTGCGCCGCCATCTTCGATCCAAAAAAATAAATAAATAGAAAACCTAATTTCTATTATAATTACATCAGATCGAATACCTAATACATTGAGTCTAAAAAATAAAAATAAAAAAATTATTTACAGACCAAATGTAATGAATAAATCAAGAAACTGCAAATCTTGCAGGTCCCCTACGCAAACCAAGAATTCGATCTCCTCTTGTACGAACAGCCCATAAATCATGAAAATCATAAAGAACTATTCTAAACAATAATCATATTTATATAAAATATAATTTAAATTATTCGCCCATAATTTTGGGAGCAAATTCCCAAAAATACTTATCTGCGCAAATTGAGTAGAACACCTTCTGTTCATTTGTGCAGGTTCAGATCTGAATTAAATTGATTCAAGATTTGAACCTGGCTCTGATACCACTGTTGGGATGGGATATCCATCACATGGATGCCCAAGTCTTGTGGAATGAACTGGGCGAATTTCAAAAAATTTCTCCCATCTTTGTAGGGAATCGATTTCCCTATTTTTAGAAAAACATATTTTTCAATGATCAATCTTGAACCATGAACCAAACCAGATCTGAACCAAAAGGAGTAGGAGGAAGAATGTACCTGGTACGGAGAATTAGTATCTCCCAATGGAGGTGTTCACGCCCAAGGAAGGATCCAAAGACTGCTCCCACTGAAAATGGCGCAATGCAGGATGGAGCATAATTAGCAATGTTCTTCAAAAGAACTTGACCATTCACAAGAATCAACTGGATGGCATGTGAGTACAGCTCCAATCAATCTTTTCCCAAACGATTGGTATCAAGATCAGATCTTGATTTCTTCCAAGAACTAGAGATCGAACTGAAGGTAATGGCGGTGGCAGGAAGGAGGCGGCAAGAGAGATTTTGTAGAGGTTGTAGAAATCTCTCTTCTGTGATTTCAGCTCTGAAGACAAGAGTCTTAGGTTGCATGTCTAAAGGTTGCCGCCCCCTTCTCCTTTTATAGATTTAAAGGGATCAGCTCCTAATCCTTTTAGGAGCTGTTGACCCAAATTATATTTAGATTAGAAGTCCCTTTAAGTGATAAGGGAGAATCCTTATCTTATCTACAGATCAGATCAGCCATCTCCTAATCTAATTAGGAGGCTTCAATATCTAAATCTTATTTAGATCTTAGACTCTCTAAGTGGATAGGGTCTAGGCCCAATCCTATCAGCTGATCCATCTTAGAATTTGCCCCCTTTAATTGACTGATCAAATCAACCCAGTTCGAAATGGGCTTAAGGCCCATTTAAGGTTATGTATTCACTTAACCTTCCAAACTGCTGCCCAGTTGGGCTTCCTTGTATGGCGTGGGACCCAAACATTGATCTACACATCAACCACATGGGTTCAGCCCAGCCTTTGTTAGAAGGCTTGGCCGAATACACTGCTATGGACAATGCACCCCCTGAGATAGTGCATCATCGATCATTACCTTTGTCCGACAAAGGGGCTAATTCTGTCACTATGATCATCCACTCAGATGAATTCTCGAACTGTCACAACATCCCTGATCATTATCTTTGTCCGACAAAGGGGCTGATTCTGTCACTATGATCACCCACGCAGATGAATTCTCAGACTGTTCCAACATACCCAGGTTTTGAGCCCCGCTAGGGATATCACTGATTGGTACAACAAAGACAGTCCAATCCGACACCTAGTGTAGTATCATAATCGAGTCTAGGGGTCAGGTGTAACTTTCTAGTTTTGCCCATCTATCTCCAAGGTCAAGGGCAATACTGGAAATCTAGTCCGGTTCAAAAGTTATATTAATCCTACACTACATGTGCTTCGGGTCTCACCCTGGTGGCTGAGACAAGCCACCCCAACAGTTGGTAGCACGCCAGTGTCATCCTTGGCAGGATAAATCTCCCTAGACTTACCCAATGGCTGTGAACATTCTAAACTAACACAAGTCTCATTAAGTGTCTAGTTTAAGGGTCTTACATAGAAATACACCACAGAAACATGAATTAAATGTGTATTTTATTCATTTACAATAAATTCATAATGTACATATTTCTGATTGAAGATAAGGGCATACAACTATCTAACAGCCCAAGCCCAGGCTACTTTGCTAATGGGCTTCGACCACCCATCACTATGGTGTATACACGTAAGAAGTATCTCTGCCCAACACTTGAGCAGCTCTAGGCTACGTTCGATGGAATACTCATTCTCTCTCTCTCTTTGGAGGTCGGTTCCCCTTGAAGGAGCCCTGAGATAGGCAGTAACCTATCAGCCCGTCTTTCTTGAATTGTGATAGTTATATACACTCTACAAATTCCCTATCACAGCGGCATCCTCGCTCACTCATGTGTGATAAGTGTAATTTGCAACCTACAAATAATTTGAAGCTTGGAAGATAAATTGTCTCTTTGTCGATGCTGTGATACCATTTGCCGAGGTGGATTTCTATTCAAGATGTCCTTCTAGGGCGAAGCTTTCAAGGATATGGCCTTTTGTTTTCAACGCCTCATTTCCACCAAGGGAGGTCAATACCAGGTGGCCATCTGGTATGATGCCAATAAATGAGAACTGCATTAGTTAACTCTTAGAAACCCATAGAGAATTAGATCTCAGATCAGATGTCTTGGAGGTGACCAATAGGTTAAATGAATTGGAGCCTTGTACCATAACAACTGAACCTTGGAGATGCCCATCTTCAATGCTTCCACCTAATATGAATTCCATTGCGCACTCTAGAGATAAATTGCCATTACACCCAGAGGAGGAAAACCTGTGGAAGATGATTTATCATGTTTATTTTCTACAGTATTCTAATATTTTGAAATCTTCTTTAAGTTTCATTAATACTTAGATTACATATTAAAATATAAAGAACTTTCTTACAAATGTAAGCCTATTTTATCAATCTGATATGTAAGTTAGTACCCAAACTTCAAAATGTATTTTTGTACTACCCAAACTTTTAAAAAATGATTCCTTCGGGTTGGCATCGTACCTTCTTGTTGGCGAAGGTGGACCATCCATCTTCTATCTCATCTTTTGAAATAGATGATTCTTTCCAATAGTCCAAGTCATCTGTCATCAGCTCATAGAGACTTAGGATGTTGGGATTCCCAAACCTTGGCATGTCAAGATATGCATAAACCATGGTCACCTCTTGATCAGCAATGAACCAGATAGAAATTGCCCCCTCTAGAAAGGATACTATAGGAAAAAAGATCATTGGGGATCCAACTAACTTGCCCTCAATTTTTCATAATTTGAGGAGAATCCATCGAGTTGTATTATTGTGTTGACTTCCCTTTTGCGGGTGGAAAGTTCCTTGAGGTCTGGACGCTCACTATAGCTTGAGTAGATGAGGAAGAATCCGTGGAGGGTTGCAATGGTACTGGGTCAGAAGACCCAAAAGTCACCATGGTGAAGTTAGTAGCAGCGAAATTGTCACCAAGGTTTAACTTGATCTTTCCTTCTTCTAAAAGATGAAGTATTTTGTCCTTTAAGACAAAACACTTTTCAGTTGGATGATTTATCATTTGATGATATTGACAATACTTGGGGTCAGCCACACGTCCTTGCTCTTTTAGTCACTTGGGCGGTGGAAGCTCAATCAACTTGGCTTGGAGTAGCTAGTTAAGCATTTCTTGAACGTTAGAGTTAGGGAGCGGATACTCCTTCTCTTCTAGTTCCTTCAGAGTAGGCCTACACTTCTCTTGGCCTTGGTTTACAAAAGATTTTACTTTAATAGTCATCTTCTTCTTCTTGCTAGAGATCTAAACTAGTGTAATGGTAGTACTTATGACTTCCTTTCCTTTGGAGGAGGATGAGGAGGAGGTCTAAGGGTACTTCTTGACTTATTTCTTACCTTCTTTCTTCTCATGAGGATCACTTAGTTGGGGATTCCCATGCTTGGCTATCTAGATCTCCATGTCATGAGACCAAGTAGCTAATTCTTCGAAGGTGGTAGGCATGTTCCCTTTGAGGCTGTATAATAGCCCTCAGTGCATCCCTTGGACGCACGTGTCTAGGACAGATGATTGATTAATTTGTTCCTTACACTGAAAGAAGAGGTTTCTCTACTGTTCAATGTAGTCAATGACGAACTCTTCCTTTCTTTGCCTTGTAGTTGAGAGTTCTAAAAGTCCAACTGTTCTCTCTAAAGATGGTCCCAACTTTCAATAGAGACTGGCTAGAGGTCGGTGTACCAATCAAATGTTGTAGACTTGAGGGAGTGAATAAACAACTTCAATATTCGGTTGTTGTATGTTCCCACGTTGTTGCAAGTCTCGATGAAGTGGGCTATGTGCTACTTCGGATTTCCCTTCACATCGAATTGCTGGAACTTAGGAGGTTGGTAGCTAATTGGCATGCGCATCTCATCAATGCGATGAGTGTATGGTTTGGCATACACTAGAGAGGTTTGTGGAACACCTCCATATTGAGCCCTTATGGTGTCAGTGATCATGTATTGTAGTTGTTGCACCATTAGAGAAGCAACGGATATTTGAGTGGTGTCTTGCATCATGTTCTACATGGTGACAGGATTATGCTCATCTTGTTCCTGCTACTACTATTCTTGGAGGTTGGAAGTCATTAGAGGAGTGAATCGTAGAGGGTGAGAAGGTCGTTAACTAGGCTCTTCTTGGCAGTTTTGTATCTCTAGTTTGTTCATTAGGAAGGCAATATGGAGATCTTTCTCAGTGTTGGAGCTCTTGAGGTTGTCAATGGCTTCATCCATCTTTTGGAGCCGTTCTTTCATCGCCGTGACTTCTGTCATCACCACCGATACGATACCACTAGAAGCAAAGTAGGAGTTGTATGATAGAGAGGAATAAGACTCCGTCCTTGATATAGTGATGGATTGGTCATATAAGAGAAAGTGTTTTTTTCCCTTCAAATCAAAGTGTGAAGAGTTGAAGAGGCTTTGCTTCTGCAAAGTAGTCACTTTGGTAATTTTCTGTGTTGGAAGCTCCACTGGAGACGTTAGTTGCATTTTGTTGGATTTCGCCATGGCACGTGTGACAAGACAGTTGTAGGAAGAACCAAAAGTGCTAGAGGGATTGTTGAAGGAAGTTGCAACCTTCTGGATAGCCATTAGATGATTGTTGCAGTTGTTGACTTGAAAGATGAATGGAAGAGAGAGTGTCCCATCGAGCGTGCTAGAAATTTGTCGACATAAATTTTATGTATTTGATTAATACAAAATATGGTGATAAATTACAAAAATAAATTTTTAATAAAGAAAATATAAGGGAATTGAACTCACTTTGATTTCTACTTGATAACGTGTGCAGCCTTTGATTAGCGGTCAAATTTGATGAAGACAAGGGTCATTGGCATTTTTCTTATACTTCTTGAAATGTTGATGTAGATTTTCTTGAATTTGGTGCTTCTGAAGAGTTGATGTAGATTTCTTCACTTTGGGCTTTGCTTCTTAATCGACTGTAAATGATGCTTCTCTAAAAAGGGCTCTTTTGTAGTTGCTTGGTTTTCTTTAGAGAGTTTGAATCCAAGTGTGTTGTAGAGAAATAAGAAGCTTTTCCCTTCTTTCTTCTCTCTTGACTTTGAAGTTGTTGGAGTTTGTGGTTGCTTGCAATCCTAAGTGTTGGTGTGAGAGAGCTTCTAGCAAAGTGATTGTTGAAAAAGAAAAAGAAAAATGCATTATTTCTTCTTAGGCAAGGCTATTTATAGTCAAAGATTATGATTGTCACCTCAACCCACATTGCTAACCAATCCCATGCGAATGGGGTGTTGGGTTAGTGTTAACTTCCACAAATGCACAATTATGTAGGATTTAATGGTCTTGCCAATCGGACCACCCTATTAGAATAAGACATGGTCAATATTGGACTTAGTACACTTGGATCCTTGGGCCACCAAGTCATATTTATGTAGACTTTGGCCTTAGGTCCATGAAGGCCTATATCAATTTGTGAAGGCTATCATGCAAATTAAGCCCACTTATTTGGCTTAAATCACATGTCTGTAGACCCATCATGTATGAGATGTACAATGTAGATATATGTTGGAAGAGATTTTCTCTATCACACCTTAACTTGTCCTATACACAAAAATCTGCTATAAATAGAAGGCCCTTGGATCAATTATATTTGCCCCGGCTACTTGCACAAATTCAAATCAAGAGATGAAATGAAGAGAAGAAATTGAATGGGATTGGAAAGGAAAATAAACCACTTGTATCACTTAGAATGCCAACCACGAGAACATTAAAAGAATAGCAATTGAAACAAATAATAAAAATCTCCTAGGAAAATCTTACTCATACCCATTTCTACAAGTTTTAATTTTACCTACATTCACAATAATTTAAAACTTCTCACGCTCACTCATTGACACCATATTTCTTTATATTTAATCAATTCCTCCAATTGTTTTTTTTTTGACAAAATTCCTACAGTTGTTAGTATTAAAAATTTGTTAAGTGAGAATTAACAAAGATTTCCCTGCTTGCATATTGTTTTTGGGTCATTTACTAAAACACTCCCTATAGTTTCTTGGATTTATTAAAACCTACCTTATAGATTGTGTTTTACTTAAACACCCCTTTGTAGTTTGTAATCAATTTACTTAATTGATCTTTCCATTTGATGACAATGGAAAATGATAGTTTTAACCCTAACATCCATTTGAAGAAATTTAATACAAAGAAAATAAATATAAAAATACAATTTTCTCTTTGAATAAGACATGAACAATCATTTTATTTGACTTTATTTGACCAATTTTATTTTTTGTATAAAATGTTAAGGATAATTTTGAAATAAGTAATAATGAGGCCATGGCCTTCAATACTTTGCATTCCGTTTAGGTGATAATGTTACTATTTTCATATGACAAAGAAACAATTATTAGCAAAAAGAAAGATCAATTAAATAAATAGGTTGCGAAATATAAGGAATGTTTGATAGGTTTAAGTAAATCTATAAAGCTATAAGGGCATTCTAATAAATGACCCTTTTTTTATGAGGAGATATCGGCAATGTAAGGCTGTGCAAACAGTGAAAATATCACACATGGAATGGGATATGCTACTCACACTTAGGCGCCTCATCGCACATAGCGTGAGGCGTGTGTGAGGCGCCCTATGTGAGGAACAGATCCCACCTCCGGTATGTGTACACGATTTTTGCGTTACGAGATCTGGAGTCGTTCGCTTGCACTTGTACTTGATTGATGTTTTAATGTGATGTCCTGCTTTGGTGGTGTTATTTATCGAATCCCGTGTCTGGCGAATAACATTAGTCAAGTTCGAAAACACGCCTCTCCACGTGTCAGTCTTCTACGAAAGAAACAAAATTTGAGTTTGACACAGTGAGGTCTGTAGAGAAGAAACAAGGCCGACACTCTAAAAGTTAATCTAAAGACCTCTCCGTTTTTTCGGTTTACATTTACGGTTAGATCCTAGTCTGAACTCTCTCTCTCTCTCTCTCTCTCTCCATGCGTCGGTTTCGGAGGAACCAAGGCACGATGAATCGTCGTCTTCTCAAGATTCCCGGCGAAATCTTAACATCATCTCGCCTAAAGGATCTCCTACTAATCTTCTCGTCCCTCTGCATTCTTTGCCTCGTCGTATCCCATTACCGTATCTCCACGCTCCTCCAAATACGACATACACAACCCTATCCATCATCATCATCATCGCCACCCACTTCCCTCAGCCACCTCGCCTTCGCTATCGCTTCCTCCTCCAAGTCCTGGCCCAACCGTAGACACTATGTCCGTCTCTGGTGGAAACCCCAACTTATGCGAGGCTACGTATTCCTCGACCGTAAGCCGCCCGACTCAGCTACAACCAATACCACGGAATCTCTCCCGCCGGTGCTTATCTCCGAAGACACTTCCCGGTTCCCATACACCTACAAGGGCGGCCTCCGATCGGCGATCCGCGTGTCGCGTATCGTCTCGGAGATCGTTGCCCGGAACCTGTCGGACGTCCGGTGGTTCGTGTTCGGGGACGACGACACGGTGTTCTTCCCGGAGAATCTAGCCAAGACGTTGTCCAAGTATGATCACAACCGGTGGTATTACGTGGGGAGCAGCTCCGAGAGTTTCGAGCAGAATTCCAGGTTCTCGTTTGAAATGGCGTTTGGGGGAGGAGGGTTTGCGATTAGCTACCCGCTGGCTAGGGTTTTAGCGAGGGTGATGGATTCGTGTCTGATGAGGTACTCGCATTTGTACGGAAGTGATTCGAGGATTTTCTCATGCTTGGCGGAGCTTGGTGTCGGTTTAACGCATGAATCTGGATTCCATCAGGTAAAGGACGTAGTCTGTACTCTGTACAGAGAATATATCTATCTCCTCCTCTGTTATCTTTATTAATTTACTTAATTAACAATTTCCTTTGTTTTTCTTTAGCTAATGATGATAATGAATCCATTACCCTAAGCCCCAAGGTCAAATCTGTAATTTACTAAAAATATATTATTTATTGCTAGTTGTCGTTTATTCAAGTGCAACAATACAATATCCTAGCGCTTCGGTCCTGGGTGCGGACTGTGGTAGTGTGGTCTTGTGGTGCCCTGAACCACAAAAAGGACAAGAGCTAATATGGATTTTCATACTGGTGCTGCTAAAAAAAATATATATATTTCTTTATGGTATATCTTTATTTTCATGTAACTCATGCAATGAGTGATAAAAGAAGGAATAAATAGATTACCTGTTCAAAAAAATAAGGAATAAAGTAAATGTACATTCGCGCATGGGTTCTGTACATTGTAATGTATGATACTGCCAAGGATTCGTATTGCTGGCATTCCTGTTAAAATAATTGATTAATTGTATTAAATTTATCAAGTATTATAATTTATGATTTATTCCCAATTTTTACTTTCGGAACGAGAGATCTTATGGATTTTGGTCAGTCACATATCAAGGATCCGTGTAATGCAGTCAAATCAATCTACTTAAGTTTATCACAAAACATATAAAAAACAGATATTGATGAATGTTGCTTGATGCTCACACAGGAGTGCTACAGATCTCCAATGAGTGGGGGGGGGTTTGGATATAAATGATGGTACTTTTCCCTCCTGTTAATTCAAAGAGTTGACTATCAGATTGAATGATGATCAGATTAATGTACAGTTCAGTAGGCCGTGAACAAACTACTGTGTTACTGTTTATCACTTATGGTCTCCAAAGTAGGAAAAATTTGCAAAAGTTCATTATTCAAATTTTATGGCCGATGAGTGATAAATAAGGTAGGGTGCTCATGGCTTATCAAATTAGAGATCTAATTACATCACTCAGTCGGATTATACATTGAAAGTTTGAATCATATCTCTGCAGAAATATCTTTATGATTCGGGAAAATAAAAGCTGCTTTGTCCAACTAGAATTTGTATTGCAAAATAATGAGAATATATATAAAAGTAAACAGGTAAAACAGATAATGATTTGGTCTGAATTAAGATCTTTTTCTTGTATCACTATTTGATTGTTGTAAATGTCTTATACCTGAAATTTGGCATCCCAGTAGTCTGATTTTTGTGCTTAATTGGAGAAAATGTGTAGAGCTGGTGAAAATTTTGCAACATTTGCACCGAGGTGTTTGTATGATATGCAGGTAAGCTTGTGGACTATGACTCTGTGTGGTATAGTTATGCAAATTCTACTCATGGAGTTGTTCAATTTGCTGCTACCTATTATTCCTAATAACAGTTGACACCATTATTGAGTTTGATGTCTGGTTGAAGGTGCCATCTAGCTTGCTGGTAAGGTCTCTGGCTGGTTATAGGATGAGTCTTGGTGTCTGGGGGAACACTACCCGTCGTTGTGTAGCCTATTTTCCTACACTCCCTCCCCACCCTCACCCCAACAAAAAATAGAAGTCTAATGTTTGGTGTTAAATATAAGATGTGAGGTAGTGTACTCTAGTGTTCCCATGTGTATTAGGTTTGATTAAAATAAATCTGGAATTAATCATACATATCCTACCTTTCTCAATGTCCCCATGTGTAGAAGGCTTGATTTCCAATGGATAATGAATCAAATTGATTGGTGATTTTGGTTTGAGGTTTGTTCTTGATCAAGGTAGGTTACAAGAAGGTATTATAAAAATAAAAGGTAGGCCATAGGTATCTCCACATTTTAATTAAATCTTTTTATTACAACTTCTGATTGTCAAGTGCTTAGTATTACCAAGTCAAAGTTCATTGACAAAGAAGCTCAGTTCTTGGTGGTGAGTTAATTTACATAGGCCGCAGCTGAAAAGATGCACTAAAATTTCCATGTCATGCTCTGCTTTTTCATGGACGTAATGCCAATATTTCCTGAATGACCATATTATCATTGAGTGAGCATAAATGATTCTCTAAATTTCCAGTTTTCCAAACCGGGCTATAATCTGACAAAAGCTGAATATTGTTATCTGCATCCGACCAGGTTGATATCCGTGGAAATCTGTTTGGAATGCTCTCTGCTCATCCGTTAGCACCTATAATATCTCTTCATCATTTGGATTCTGTGGATCCTATTTTCCCCAATAGGAGCCAGATTCAAGCTCTAGAACATCTATTTAATGCTGTCAATGTTGATCCTGCCAGGATTTTGCAGCAAACTGTTTGCTATGACCAGTCAAATTCACAGACTCTTTCAGTTTCTTGGGGTTATGCAGTTCAGGTGTTTGAAGGAATTCAACTTCTTCCAGACCTCATTTTGATGCAGAGAACGTTCATGCCATGGAGGAGAAGTCTTAATGTTAATTTAAGTCATTTCATGTTTAACATGAGGGTGTTTCCCAAAGATCCATGTAAAAGACCTTCAATTTTCTTTCTTGGAAATGTTTTCACTAATACAAATGTAACCCAGAGTAACTACAGCAAGGATACTATAAGAAGTTGCTTGAAGAAGAGTGCATCACAAAATCTAGAACAGATCAAAGTCTTCTCTCCGAAGCTAGAGCTTGACTATGGACAGGTATTGCCACAGAAGTTCCTAGTATTTTTCATTCAGGTGCTCTGAAGTTTATAACCCCTTGTCTTTCCCTCCCAAATTGCTTTGCATGATGTCTTTGTTGTAATACTTTTTTCACTTTCCTATTTTAGTTACAGGCTCCAAGACGTCATTGCTGTGATATTTTGCCTTCTTCCTCTGAAAAAGTGATGGAAATTCGCATTAGACAATGTTTAGATGAAGAAATAATTTCCATGCATTAGTAGCATCTTGAGAAGTGCTGCTAGCTTACAGGAGTTTCTTCTTGAAAGAGGACTGGGAATTTTCTCACGGTTTAGAATTTTTATGGGGAATTCAGGAGGGCAATTCTAAGGTAGTTTCCTGTTACTGAGAAAATATCTAGCTTTTTATTCTCGAAATTGACTACTTATTCTTAGCTCATTCTTGTTAATTGTTTTTTTTAGTCGAAATTCTTGTTAATTGTTTAGTTAGTCCTGTTGCACCTTTTGTTCCATATATTTTTCTATACTATCAGCTCTGTCATGAAGCAGCTCAAATAATTAAACTTAAATAAAGTGTAATTGGTCTTTGTGCATTTTGTTACCACAAGAGTGCAATGTTTTGCTTTCTTTGAAGGCTGGCGTGGTTGGCTGTTAGTTACATTCTTTAAAGGCTGGTGTGGCCTTTTCTTGTACACTTGTATTCCCTTTATTTGTGTATCAACAATCCCTCCTCCCTTGAAAGTGACGTTGCCCTCATGGTCAAGATGTGGGAATCTATTTTGTAAATCCAAGTAAGGTTCCCAAGTTTGCATCCTCAATTGGGAGACCTGACCATACCACCAATGCCTCTGGTTCGATGTGATTCCCTTTGCGTATCCACCTGAAATCTGTTATCTGAGTGGGCTCAGTTTGAATTTGGCCATCTTTCGAGAATGATGGGAGGGTGGTTGTTGTTATTGCTCCTGTTTTTGGCCATTTCTTCAATAGGGATACATGGAATACAGGGTGTAATTTTGATGTTGCTGGGAGTCAAGCTTGTATGCCACCGACCCAATGCGTTTCACAATCCGAAATGGGCCGAAGTACCTAGGGCTTAGTTTGTTCCACCGGTGGCCTGCTACTGAAACTTGCTTGTATGGTTGTAATTTAAGGAAGACTTGCTCCCCAATCAGGTCTAGTTTAGAGAATATGGTGGCCCAGTCGAGTTCATCGATTACCGGTATGAGAAATCGATCATTCACAGTAATGTTGTTCAGAGCCCTATAGTCTATACAAAACCGCCATGTCCCATCCTTATTTTTACACAAGTAATACTGGCGAGGAGAATGGGCTTTGGCTGGGTTGTATAATTTTTCTGTCAAGCATATCTTGCACTTGCCTCTCAATCTCTAGTTTCTGAAAATAGGGGTAACGATAGGGCCTTACATTTGTAGGTGCAGTTTCGGGCAGCAATAGAATGCAATGATCATGGGCACGCTTCAGTGGTAGTTCCTTGGGTTCTTGGAAGATCACTGAGAACTTCTGAAGTAGCTGCTGTAGTTGTATGCGGCCTTCTTCGAATCTGCTTCCTTGGGCTAGAATGGGGCCGTTCTTGTGGGAGTCTATCTGCATTAAAATGATGTGGGCTGGATCTGCTGCCTGTTTCCTTAGGGAGGCGAGACTAATAGGTCCTGGACCCTTGGACAGATGCCCTTGAATATGCACCTGTGAGCTGCCCACTTGAAAATCCATGGTGAGACGGGCCCAATCACATATCACCGGCCGTAGTTGCCTTAACCATTGGACTCCGAGAACTACATCTGCTCCACTGATTTCCATGGGGTGCAGATCTACCTCGAACTCATGTCCTTGTATCTTCATCTTTAATTCTGTGCACGTACTGTTGCATACCAGGTTGCTCCCATTAGCTACGTGCACCTGGAAGGCTGTACATGGTTGGACCGGAATCCCTAGTTGTCTGACCAATGATTGGGTAATGAAATTGAGGGTGCTGCCACTGTCTATCAGAACCGGCACATGGCGCCCTTGTACCAGTCCGGTTACTCTCATAGTTTGAGAAGAAGCAAGACCGGTCAAGGCTTGCAGGGATACTTCCGGGTATTCTTTTGTCCATTGCCCCCATTCTTGGTTGTCCATTGGCTCTTCAATGTCTGTTGATTGCTTGACATATTTGTCTCCACATGCATAACAAAGGCCCTTTTCCCGTCGGGCTTGCATCTCAGCCCAGGTTAACCTCTTGGCTGAGCCGGGGCCTGAACCAGAGTTGGCGTCATTGCCTATTATTTCTACTCCTGACCTGGGCTCTGGTTTACCCAAGGTACCTAGTTCTGGGTTTGGTATACCTGGTTTGATCGCAGCTCCCAGAGGTCGATTAATCCTTCTTGCCCGATTTAGTTTGTCTTCATGTAGTCAAGCTAATGTTGATGCTTCAAGAATGGTGGTGGGCTGCATGGCTTTTACCTCCAGCCGCAATTCTTCCCTGAGTCCACCAAAAAAACTGCCGACAAGCGCGTTTTCTGGCCAGCCTTGCATGTGCACGGCCAATCTTTCGAATGCCATCTGATAATCTTGGACGGAGCCGGTCTGTCGTAGCTTAGTGAGGCTTTCATCATAGTTCTCAAAAGCCGAGACTCCAAATCGCATGGTTAAGGCGTCGGTGAAGTCTGCCCATGTGGCTCTTGGGTGCCGTTGCCGGTACCACTGGTACCAGATGATCGCCTCTCCTTGTGTGTTGTGGTAATCGAAGTATCTTTCTGTTCGCAAAAGCCAGGATGTGGGATCTCCCCCTGCGAAGATGGGAAACTCGATTCTTGCTATTCTTGATCCGCTTCAATGACTGGTGTCACTGCGCTCTTCCTGATAATCAAGGATGCAAAGCTTTCTTTGATTTCTTTGACGTCAGCTGATATTCTTTTCATTTCTCCTTCCATATTGTCGACTCTGTTCTCCATTGTGGATGATCTTGTGCTTGGCATCTTTGGCTCTGATACCAACTTGTTAGGGACTGCCTAACTCAGGGACTCTTTCGAGGGAGCCTGCCTCCTGAGAGAGAGAGAGAGAGAGAGAGAGAGAGAGAGAGAGAGAGAGAGATTGTATTCCCAAATTGATAATCCACTCCTAACCTCCTTTCTTTATTTATATACTGCTGTTACAATTCCGTTATACCAGCCTCTCCACTTGTCCAGTCCACTTGTCTAGTTTGTTCTAGTGGTTGGCTGTTAGTTACATTCTTTAAAGGCTGGCGTGGCCTTTTCTTGTACACTTGTATTCCCTTTATTTGTGTCTCAACAGTCTATAGAACTTTGTCCCAAAGGGGAGTAGACAAATATATATTGGTTGAGATATCTGAGGTATATTTTCCTTCTGTTTTGAAGCCTATAGGGTAGGATTAACCTGGGTGAAATTTTGTAAATACATTATTTAGGAGAACAGTAAGCTTGCTGGAGCATTAGGTATTGTGTTCTAGGGTAGTTATAGGAGAAAAATTTGCCAATTGCCACCATATTGTCGCCACTATCCCTATAAATTGTAGTCTATCTGGCTTGAGACCCAAAGTAGTGTAGTGGGTTGCTTTAGCCATTGCTCAATCTTGAGAGCCATGTGGAATTCCTTAAAGTCAAAAAACAGTCATCTCTTTTCTTATCTCAGTCAATTGACCCATTTTGAAAAAAGAGAATTTGTTTGTCATCATTCTGTAACATAGTAATAAATCGAATAAATCGAAGTTCCTCAAACAACTCCATATTCTTATTTTTTTTTTATTTTTATTTTTTATAATTGAACTCCATATACTTGATTTGAAGAAACAATTCCTTGATTAAGGATTCTTGGCTGCTTATATAGGTTGTCCTTGTGCTCATGGGGAATATATTACTCCATTCCAGGTTTCATTTTTTTGATAGTTGAACTCCATATACTTAATTGAAGAAACAATTCCTTGATTAAGGATTCTTGGCTTTATATAGGTTGTCCTTGTGCTCATGGGGCATATATTACTCCTTCATTCCAGGTTTCATTTCCTCCGAATGTGTAATAAGGGTTTGGCCTACATGTCTCAGATGATCATCTATGGTTGTCCATCAGATTCTAGCGTATCCTATGTGTTTTGTCTTGACCACTTGAATTCATCTCTCAGTTGACATGTCAAAGAATTGAAAATAATAATCAATACCTCTGATCCAATCATGGCATAATTGTTCAGTGACAATGGAATCTGATTGTCTGCACTGATAAAAAAAAAAAAAAATCTGATTGTCTGGCTTCTGCTTTGGGAAGATAAGAACTTTTATAAATGGGTTACTTTCCTTTTAATTCTCACTTCAACAACAGCTATATTTGTAGCATAGCAAGTTTGCACGTCTCTATGAGTTGGTTGTTTTCTAACATCGTACTTAATAGTCTAAACTTTTCAAGCACATCATCCCTCTGTAATCTGAGAGTCTTCCTCTGAAGTTTCTTCCACTTTGAGTTCCATGTTAAGTTGTTAACAAATGGTTTAATATCATAAAAATCTAATGCATGATAGATCTATAAGATAAGAAAAATAAAATAAAATAACAGAGGAATCTGCACCTAAAGGAACTATCAGGAATTAGCATTTAATAATTTCTTGAAGGTGATCAACACCATTAAGAAAGACTTGCATTGACATCAAATAAGTAATCAACCATAGGAAAAAATTCTTCTTTTTCTTTTGGTATTACGTATTACAGAATACAAGGGATTAAGGGGTGGGGACAGAGCAGGGTTCGTCGAAGGTCCACTGAATGACCTTTACCATGAAGAGTCTGCTGATACAAGGGTTTGATTCCACACCTCCATAGGAAAAAAATTATTCAAATCCTGTAGTCTATTTGATTTTCTCAAGAAAAATGAACAAGTATCTCTAGAATCTTTATTTATTTTTGAGAGAGTAACCAGAATTCATTAAGAAAAGGTGTACAGCAGATTTTTTTTTTGATGAATAGGTGTACAGAAGATTCTTACAGCAGGGAAAAGGAAACAGAACAAAGAAAAAAACAAAACTGCAATTATACAGGCAGCATTCTTCCACTAAACATAAATTTAGCTAGACTATCAACTAACGAGTTTAGCTGTGTGGGGATCCAGGATAGAGAAGCATTCAATGAATTCAATAAATCTCTAGGTTCTAGCCTCATTCACGTAGTGAGTCTCCAGGGGCCTCCAGCTTTTTCCCCTAGCCATTTAATGGTATTTTCTGAATCACCTTCTATGAGCAGGTGGAGAATCTGGAGCTTTTTACAAACCAACCCCTGTTAGAGTGGCCACAACTTCAGCCTGCAATGACAATTGGGCCACTAAAAACCCAAAAAATGTTTCCATCCCTTTCTCCGATCACTCCCCCAACACCAGCAGCACCAGGGTTCCCCAAGGCACCCCCATTGAAGCTTAATTTAACAGCTCCCACCTGTCTTGTGCCCAACACCTGAGGAATAGAGGGATTCATGGGGGCAGAAAATAAGAATTTCACCACATTTCTCTATAAGTCATTCAAACAAAACCCATCAAAAATTTTATTTTCACCACCCAAAGGATGTATAAATAAGAAATATAGGTAATTGGATCATCAATAGATATAACCCTATTCTCAAACATGGGATTGTTTTATTCCTCTCAGATGCCCCACAAAACAGCAAAAATCTTTATTGGTATGTTTTCCCAGCTCAGGTTGTACTCGTTTGTATTTTGTGGCAATTTGTGAGACAATAGTTACTAGTTAGTGGAGGATGATTTGGCCCGACCTATAAAATGATGACACGTGGACCTGACTCAGCACGGGAGATAGCTCAGCACCATAGCCTGGAAACGGCTAAGTAACAAGCCTATAAGGTGGCCCGCTATTATCATATCTCGCTGAAACAAGAGCTTGCTACAACGCGAGCTCCGAGTTCCCCGAGCTACCCCAAAGGGGATATTCCGAGGCAATTTTAGCTCGCGAGCTAGGGAAACCAGCTTGCTCAAGCCCTCAAGCAGATAAGTCATCCCAGGAGCCAATTCTAATAAGGGTAACCTCGAAGTATTCCTAAGCTCATTACAATGTAGCTCGTAAGTGAGCAGCGCGAATGTTTCTCAGGAAGCTTCCATTTGACAGACCGTACCAATCAAATAGCACCACGTCCCTTGACTGAAGGCGCTGTCCCTGTCCTTTTGATAGATTGCACCCACGTCTCTCAGTAGGCGAAGGAGTGCCTGTCCTTCGAGGACGTGTCACCTATCCGAGCAAGGAGTACGTCGCAACGGCCGCTTGCGCAGGCCCGACAGGTAACGGGTACGGTAGGGGCCCAGTGGCGGTTATGCCCAATTTGACAAGAACGCCCCTATAAAAACCCTCGAGTCAGGGGTGAAAGGGATCTTCAGACTTTTGAATATTTCCGCACTCCCATACTCTAGAACTGAATACATCTTTGCTCGCGAGCTAACCTCTCGAGCACAGTGATAAAGCGCGACCTACTCTCTTAGCTTTCGCACTCTTCTTTTCTCTTTCCCCTGTGTTCTGACTTAAGCATCGGAGTATTGCCACCGGGTAAATCCCCGAGAATCCTTCTCTTCCATCTTCTCAGGTGCCGTCCGTTGCCAACAAGGAGTCTTTTGGCAGCCAGCTAGGAGTGCCCGGATCGTGGTGCATAATCTGGCGTTGTCTGTGGGAACGCTTCTAAAAGCCTTCCTCTAAGCTTTTACAGTTCATTTTTTCCAAAAACTCAACATTCACGGATTCTTCAAGCAACGCCGGACGCAACATGGAGATGGACATCATCGGGGAACAACTCTAGGTTCCCGTGGTCTGCATTGGGCAGTTCAATATTCCCCTTTCCGCGGATGGAGTTCCCAGCCTGAACGTGCCACAAGTAACAACACCCTTGATCGTTCCCCTACCTTTCTCTGTCGGGACAACCTTCACTGAGCCTTCTATCGTCCCCCCGATGACAGGCCAGAGCCAGCTCGACAACATGGTGCAGTCCATGAGGGCCATGCAAGCCCAAATGCAGCAGTTTCAGTAATTTCAGCTCTACCAGCAGCAGGTGCTGCACCAAGTCTCTCAATATCACTATCAACAGCATTTCCCAAAATTGCCTCAACCTCAGCTTTAGCTCCCTCCCCGACACCCGGCCTTGCGGCAAGCTAGGTCTCGCCGCCAGAATGAACACCCTTCCCGCCAAGAAGAGGTTTCCTAGAATCCCCCTAAGAGCCAAGCCTTCTCCCGTTGCAGGAAGGAAAGACCAGCCACTCCGGTCTCGCCATAGGTAGTCAGGTCGGGAGGATCCCAACTTGCCAGATCTATGTCACCCCAGCAACCAAAGTTCGAAGCCCCACTTTTGGAAAACCGGTTCGAGATCCTGCCTGCAAACTCTAAGCAAAACCCCTCTGTTCGCGGCCATCACCAGCAGCCCGAGTTGCTTCCTGCGCAAACTATCCCTGATAGTACGGAGGCGAGCAACACCAACGCGGAGCCTGCCAAGAAGCAAAGACGCCGCCGCCGAGCTCGTCGAACTGCCACCCACAACCTGCCCGAGCTCAGAGGTAGGGAAGAGGTAAGCTCGGGTGAAGTAAAAGCTCCCCTCTTTTTGTTCCATCCCCCCTGTCTCTCGAGCTCCTGGCTGTTCCAATGCCCAAGGACTTCTAGTCACAGATGCACCTAGCAAGAGCCAGTGAGTCTTGCATGTGTGTGGCCTTCTCCACCACTTTCAAAGGAGTAGCCCACACATGGTATCGAAACTTTGCACCTGGATCGATAAGAAGCTGGGTACAGTTCGCACAAGCCTTCACGTCACACTTCGTCACCAGCAAGCGGTGCCTGCGAATTGAGGAAAGCCTTCTCAGTATAGTTCAGAGAGAGGGAGAGTCCATCCGGGGCTATATCAAGCAGTTCAACGATGCATGCATGCAGATACCACGCCTAGACCTTGTAGTGCGCCTTGCAGTAGCCAAGAAGGGCGTGACGCACAAGGAATTCAAATGGCACATGGTTGTCAACCAGCCGACGACCATAACCGAATTCGTCAAGCTCGCAGATAGGTTCATAGCCACGGAAGAGGAGATCAACCAGAAGGGCGAGAGCGCGCCCGAAAAGAGAAAGAGAGAAGGGAAACTTCCCAGCCAAGGAGACAGCCCCTGTAGTGGACCGAATTGACTATACCCCACTGAACGCTAAGCGGGCCGAAATCCTGATGGCAATCAAGGATGCCCCGTATGTGAAGTGGCCACCCCGCCTGAGGGGGAATCCTAATGAAATGAATAAAAATTTATATTGTAGCTTTCACAAAGACCACAATCATAGTATCGAGAGCTGTAAGAATCTCTGCGACGAGATAGAGGAACTCATTCGTTGCAGATATCTAAGGAATTTTGTATAGAATAACAGTAATAATAATAATAATAATAATAATAATAATAATAATAATAATAATAATAATAATAATAAAGCAGGTCGGCAATGGGAGCATGGTAAGGATGCTCCTGAGTCTAGCAGTAGGTCGGAAGAGCAGTCATAGAGGCAGCCCCCGGAAGAGAGGCCAGTTCGGGGCACCGTCCACATGATAGTTGGAGGCTCGATCGTTGTAGGCTCTCGGCGGCAACTCGGACATTAGTTCGCGAAGCTGCCAGGGAAGAGCAAAATCCTCCAAAGCGACTGAAGACAGAGGAACCGATCTTCACAGAGGACAATGTGCGCGGGGTTCACTACCCCCACTACGACGCGCTCGTCATAAAAGTAAGGATCAATGATTTCGAGGTAAGGCGTGTCCTCGTTGACTCAGGTAGCTCGGCGGATATCCTCTTCAAAGTCGCGTTCGACCAGATTCAGCTGCAGGGAAGTGACTTGAGACCCACGAATACTCCCTTAGTAGGCTTCAACGGAGAAGAAGTCAGGCCCCTAGGGAAAATAACAATACCTGTGGAAGTCGGCACATGGCCCAGCGTAGTAAGGCTCAACCATGACTTCTTAGTGGTCGTGACCCCCTCCCTATACAACGCCATAATAGGCCGGCCGATCACCCATGCCCTACGTGCGGTGGTCTCCACTTATTATTTGGCGATGAAGTTCCCTACAAACTTTGGAGTGGGAGTAGTGTGGGGCGACCAACTTGAGTCTCGCAAGTGCTATGTCGCCACCCTCAAGGGAAAGACCAAGGTGGCCGACAATCTCGAATTGGAGCGACCTACAGAGCAAGGTGAGGAACGAGTTGCACCCATGGAAGAAACAATTGCTATTCTGACTTCAGTAGAAGACCTAGCTCGGACACTCCAAATCGATGTTTTATTCCAAGAACCCCTGCGATCTGAACTAGTAAGTGTCCTACTTCAAAACTTAGATGTTTTTGCATGGTCCGCGACAGAAATGCTTGGCATAGACCCTAATCTCATAACTCACAAGCTCAATACTGATCCTGTAGTTAGGCCCGTTAGACAGAAGAAATGCAACCAAGCCCCAGAGCGATGGAAAGCAGTCGATGAGGAGGTCGGGAAGCTTCTCGCAACTGACTTCATAAGAGAAGTCCATTACCCAAGCTGGGTAGCCAACCCCGTTTTGGTAAGGAAGGCTAACGGCAAGTGGTGCATGTGCGTCGACTACACAAACCTGAACCGAGTTTGCCCAAAAGACTGCTTCCCCCTCCCCAGAATCGACCACCTAGTGGACGTGACCTCGGGGCATGAGTTGCCGAGTTTCTTAGACGCCTATTCGGGCTACAACCAGATCAGGATGGACCCGGCGGACGAAGAAAAGACTGCCTTTATAACAGAGTTTGGTCTATATTGTTACAAGGTTATGCCCTTCGGATTGAAAAATGCTGGGGCAACCTTTCAAAGGCTTGTAAATAAACTATTTGAGCCATTAATTGGTAGAAAAATAGAGTGCTATGTAGATGACATGGTCGTCAAAACCCAATTCTCACATGAATTAATCCAAGACTTGCATTATCATGAAGTTGAATCCAAACAAGTGTGTCTTCGGTGTCACCTCAGGTAAATTCTTAGGATACATCGTCAACCAACGCGACATTGAGGCCAACCCAGATAAGATTAAGGCCATCCTAGATATGAGACCATCCCGGAAGTTGAAGGAGGTTTATAGGTTGAATGGCCGCATAGCCGCCCTGAGCCGTTTTATGTCCAAGTCGGCGGACTGCTGCCTGCCTTTCTTTAAGGCAATTAAAAGTAAAGGGTTTGAGTGGACCCAAGACTGCCAGCTCGCGTTTGATAAGCTCAAGAAATACCTTGCTAGTGTACCAATTTTAACCCGACCCGAAGAGGGCGATGTTTTAGAGCTGTACCTCTCGGCAAGTGACGAAGTGGTCAGCTCGGTATTGATAAAGGAAGTAGATCAGGTCCAACGATCCATCTACTATGTTAGTAAAGTATTGTAGGGAGTAGAGACAAGGTACTCAGAGAAAGAGAAGTTAGCCTACGCACTGGTCATCGCAGCTCGAAAGCTCCACCCGTACTTCCAAGCTCATACTGTTATCGTCCTCATTGACAAACCTCTGAGGCAAGTCTTAAGCCCGAGGTCTCTAGTTGATTGACGAAGTGGGCCGTTGAGCTTAGTGAGTACGACCTCCAGTACAAGCTACGAATTGCTATTAAGGCCCAAGCCTTGGCAGATTTCATTGCGGAGTGCACTTTCAGTTCCGAAGTCCCCAGGCTGGTTAAGCACGGGGCCCCCAGTTCGGGCAAGCTTGGAGCTCCCAAGCCAGCTGAGTCTGAGCCCCGTGAGGTAGCAGCCAGTGCGACATCTCTCCTAATTAGGCCAAGCATGAACTGGGATGAGGAGCCCTAGATCATTCACGTAGATGGCTCCTTGAACCAGCAGGGTAGCGGAGCCGGAAGTTCTGCATGGCACAAGTGGCACAAAATTGAAGTCTGCACTACGCTTCGAGTTCGCAACATCTAACAATGAAGTGGAGTACGAAGCGTTGATAGCCGGGCTAGCTTTAGCCAGAGAAGTAAAAGCCAAGCACATCGTCATCTGCAGCGATTCCTAACTCGTAGTCAACCAAGTCATAGGAGATTACGAAGCTCGTGAACCAACCATTGTTGCCTACTTAGCCAAATTAAGAGAGGCTTTGCTCAACTTCCAGTCACACTTCATCAGGCAAATCCCGAGATCAGAGAATGCTGAGGCCGACACTCTGTCCCGGTTAGCCAGCATCAGCGATATCACCACGAGAACCGTGTACATAGAGGACTTGCCTCGGCCCAGCATTCTCGCGGTGGGGGGTAGAGGAGGTCGCTCTCGTCGTTCAAGCAGAGCCGAGCTGAATTGACCTGTTCGTGAGCTTCTTGCTGCACGACACCCTCCCTGTAGATCGCAATGCAGCCAGAAGGGTAGAGGCCAGGCGGCCAAATACGTCATAATAGACGAATGGCTGTATCGAAGATCCTACACGCTCCCCTACTTGCGTTGCTTGCGACTTACCGAAGCCGAGCTCGTATTCCGCGACACTCATGAGGGTCTGTGCGGTGGACACTTGGGGGGTAAGGCCCTCGCCCAAAAAGCACTACGACAGGGGTACTATTGGCCAACAATGAAGGTAGACACCATCGAGCTCGTCAGAAAATGTGAAATGCCAGAAGCATGCCAATATCTACCATCAGTCCGCTGCCGACCTCAAGTATCTCACCAGCCCGTGGCCTTTCGCACAATGGGGCATCGACATACTTGGACCGTTTCCGCCAGCGACAGGCCTGAGGAAGTTCTTAGTAGTAGCAGTGGATTACTTCACCAAGTGGGTAGAAGCTGAACTTGTCATAACAATCACAACTCAGAACGTCCAAAACTTCTTTTGGAAGAACATTGTATGCCGCTTCGGGTTACCTCGGGTACTAATTTCTGACAATGGCAAGCAGTTCAGGACATCAAATTCTAGAATTGGTGTCAAGATATGGGGATACGACATAATTTCACTTTGGTTGCACACCCTCAAGCAAACGATCAAGCAGATGTCACGAATAGAACCATCTTCCGCGGACTGAAGGCACGTTTGGACCGAGCTAAAGGATTGTGGGCAGACGAGCTACCCAGTGTTCTATGGGCTTATCGAACCACGGAGAAAACTACCACAGGAGAGACTCCCTTCAACCTCACCTATGGCACTGAAGCAGTTATCCCGACAGAGATCGAAGTACCTAAGTTGCGACTGGAAGCATACAATGACAAGACAAATGAATATGAGCTACGTACCAACCTCGATCTACTCGACGAAGTAAGGGATGTCGCGTACATCAGGACCGCAACTTACCAGCAAAGAGTAGCTCGGTACTATAACGCCAGGGTCAAGAAGCAAAACCTCTGCATCGTTGACCTGGTCCTTCGTAAAGTTATGGTATTTGAGCCCGACGTTGGCAAGCTCAAGTCTAATTGGGAAGGACCTTACCCAGTGAAATGAGTGCTCGGGGAGGGAACATACGAGCTTGAGACCCTCAAAGGGAAACAAGTACCTTGGGCATGGAATATTGTCAACTTAAGACAATATTACCTGTAACAACTGAGTAGACCACGAGTCACTCCCAGAGCCTAAGGGCCAAAATGCCGAGCTAACATGACCTTGGCGCAGTAAGACCCAGTCGTCTCAATGGCGTGGGCAAACTTCAAGGGCAGGCTATGTCACCCCCCAGCCTATGGGCTAAAACATCGAGCTAACTGAGACCTCGGCATCAAGAAAGACTTAGCCACTTCAGTAACGAAGGCAAAGTATGAAATATTAGAGGTGTAAGCAACTCGGGTTTAAACCCCATGAAGCATAGTTCGTCTCAGCACGTTGGTTGAACTAAGGAATAACCGACAAGTGTATGGTTCAGGCACACATGGTAATCACTTCGCTGTGCACCATAGGGATGCCTTAAATGATTAAGGGACAATTCGTGATAATGACTATCGAAAAGTCCTACTTCGGGTATGTAGCCCTAATAGCTCGAGTGTTGAGATTGCCTTAGCAAAAATAAAGAGAGCACACCATACTTAGAAGAAAAAAGAAGAAATTTCATTACCATTTAAAAAAAAAAAAAAAAACCCGAGCTAAACAGCTCGAGAAAGTTTTAAGAGGTAAAAAGGGCACAACCGCCCAACAAGATCTTTTCAAGACCGGGTTATGGCACCTGGGAGCCACCAGAAATCAGAACAGAACCATCGCTGCCAGCCTCAGGAGTCCACCTCCTCCACCTCATCCTTGTCCTCCGGGGAGTCAGGCTCTTCCTCCTCCGCCTGGTTCGCCGTCTCGGGAGACAGGCCCTTCATGGTGATGCCGTCGAGGTTGAGCCCAGAAAATTTCTTTCGGACCAACCATCGGCAGAGCTTGAATCCGGAGCGGTACGAGTTTGAGCCATACTCCACTTGGAGGTCATGATACTCTTGGGAGTCCTTGAAGTCCCAGACCGCCTTTTCTCGCTCGGCCTCCACCAGGTTGTCGAAGTTTCGAGTTTGGTCCAGAAGAGTGGACTCCAAGTCTCGAACCTGTTGGCAAAGGAGCTCCCTCTCCGCTGCCACCCTTGACGGCTCCTCCCTATAGCGCGTGCTCTCCTCAGAAAGCCTGGCAATTTGCGCCTCCTGGTCTCAGACGAGCAGCTCCTGGGACTCACTCCCCTTGCGAGTGTGAAGGAGCTCGCCCCGAGTTCGGTCGAGCTCACCCTAGAGCTTCTGAGCAATGACCCTCTGGTTGCGAGCATCGCCGGAGTGGATGTGCATCTAGAGGGCCATGGCGTGGATGGCAGTGTTCACTTGCCGACAAAAAACTATGATCAAAAGACAGCAAAAGGAAGCGAAAAGCGAGAAGAGGGGAATGGCCACTTACCACCATACAGTGAGAGGAGGTGAGCGTGACGAGATCCCCGGGCTCCATCTCTTCCCACTTAGCGACCTCCTCATTACAGATCGCTCGCTGGCTCTTTCGTCGAGCCACAAGGTAATTGTTCACCCCCTCCAAGTGAAAGGATGAGAAATCCATCCCATGGATGCCCAAAGATTGCGGAATAAGGGGCGAATTTCAAAAATTTTTTCTCTCCCTTCAATTGGGAATCACATTCCCTATTTAGAAAATCATATTTTCAAAGATAAATCTTGAACCTTAAACTGAACCAGATCTGAACCAAAAGGAATGGGAGAGAATAATACCTGATACGGAGAAGTAATATCTCCCAATGAAGGTGTTCACGCCCAAGGAAGGATCCAAAGACTGCTCCCACTGAAGATGACGCAGTGTAGGATGGAGTAGAATTAGCAGTGTTCTTCCCCAAGAACTCTGTCCTTCGCAAGAATCAGTAGAATGGTACGTGAGCACAGCTTCCTTTTCAATCATTTCTCAAAGAACTGATGTCAAGATCCAATCTTGACTTCTCCCACAGTTGGAGATCGAACTGGCAAATAGGGCGACAAGAGCAGGGAGGCGGCAAGAGAGTATTCGCAGGGTGCAAAATTCTCTCTTCTTGATTTCAGCACTAAAGAGGATCTGATGTGTTTCTTGGTCTCTCTCAAGGCTGTCGTCCCCTCCTTCCTTTTGTTAACTTGAAAGATCAGCTCCTAATCCCATTAGGAGGTGCTTATCCAAATCATATTTGGATCAGCATTCTCTTCTACTGATAAGGATAAACCCTTATCTTATCTGCAGATTAGATTAGCTTTATCCTAATCCCATTAGGAGGTTTCTAGATCTGAATCACATTCAGATCTGGACTCTCTGAGTGGATAGGATTAAGACCCTATCCTATCTGCTAATCCATCTCAGAATTCGCCCCTTTAATTAACTAAATAAATAGCCCAGTTCGAAATGGGCTTTAGGCCCATCAAGCTTATGTGCTCATTTAACCTTCCTAACTGTTGCCCAGTTGGGCTTCCTTGTATGGCGTGGGACCCAAGCATTGATCTACACATCAGCCACATGGGTTCGACCCAGCCTTTGTTACAAGGCCTGGTCGAATACACTGTTAAAGACAGTGCACCCCCTGAAACCCATCGAATGGGCTCTATGGGCCCAACACTTACCCTAAGTGGTCCTTGGGCCAAGCCACCTTGTAACACCCAGGGACTGTGGGCAGATGCAAGATTAGCCTATCAGGTATTATCCTCAATGGTCTTACACTTAACTTCTCAGCCCTTGATGATCATACACTGCCCGACAAGAGATGACCTTTCCCTCGGCTGCAAGGAACAGTATTGCACTCTCCACTTATATGGATCCCGGGAATTAAAACCTTTTGTAAACATTTTAGAAACCATAATATATATACTTTTATATCTCATATAAAATATACTTCGCAAAACAAATCTCAACGGTTGAAATCGGCTGCCGGTAGTCTTGGTTTCCAACAGTGAGAGCGCATGCCCGATCATTACCTTTGTCCGACAAAGGGGCTGATCCTGTCACTATGATCACCCACTCAGATGAATTCTCAGATTGTCCCAACGTACCCAGGTTTTGACCCCCGCTAAGGATCTCACTGATTGGTACATCAAAGATAACCCGATCCGACACCAAGTGCAATATCATAATCGAGTCTAGGGGTCGGGTGTAACTTTCCAGTTTTGCCCATCAATCTTCAAGGTCCAGGGCAATACTAGAAATCTGGTCAAGTTCAAAGATTCAATTAATCCCACACTGTATGTGCCTAGGGTCTCACCCCGGTAGCTGAGACAAGCCACCCCAACCGACTTGGTGGCACCACAGTGTCAGCTTTGTCAGGATAGGTCTCCCCAGACCGACCCACTGGCTGTGAACATTTTAAACTAACACGAGTCTCAATAAGTGTCCAGTTTAAGGGTAATACACAGAAACATACAAAGGGAACATGAATCAAATATGCACTTTTATTCATTTACAATAAACTTATAAAGTACATCAATTTTGATTGAAGCTAAGGGCATACAAAACTGTCTAACACCAAGTTCCCCACTGGGAACCATGTATAAGGGAATGACTGGAAAGGACTAGGGGGAGTCACCCCTTGCTGTGGGAGCTCGCCCTCTTCGGGGCCAGCCCTGCTAGCTCCCCCTTCGAACGGAGGTGGTGGAATTTCAGGCGGCGGGATTTTGGGCGGCGGAGAGGATAAGACTGGCTCGGCAGACCCAAACTCGGTGCCCCCGGAGGTGGGGGTCCGGTCGGAGCGCGACCTCTTCACTTTACGCCTCTGGTTACTTGAAAGGAGGCGGCGCGAGTCGATACCAGACATGATGGATGCCAAGAAGAAACCACGAAGTGTTAGTTCGGTAAGAACAAAGTATATTTGTCTACACAATGTTATGACAAGGTACTACGCGACCTAAAAAGGCAACCTACCCGGGCTCAGGCCGGCCTGCACGAGCTTCTCCTTGGTCAAGTAGTCCAAACAGAGGAAGTCTACTGATGCACAGGACAATATCATTTTTTGAGTATCAAGGTCCAACTCGATCCCAGAGTCCTGGATGGCGCCCCTCCAAGAAGTAGGGAAGGGCCACCCTTTAGGGTTGCGGACTAAAAAATAATCCCGCTTCCAGGCAGGAATTTTATTCGGAAACTCGTATAAGAGCTTGTAGCCACGGTGGGGAGAGAAGTAGTAGAGATGCCTCTCCGGTGGAGCCCCGGGAGTGGCATTCTTTATACAAAGGATAGCAGAAAAAATGTTGAGATTCAAAGGAAGACAATATTCATAGCACAAGGATATAGCCCCAACTATGTTCCGAATGGCGTTGGGATGAAGCTGATCGATAGTGACGTTAAAGTGGTTTAGCACCTCCACTATCAAGGGGTGCAGGGGGAGACGTAGGACAGCCTCGAGCTATTCCTGGTAGATGACTATCTCATTGGGACCATGCTCCCACGGAAAGTTACCGGTGGGAAGGCAATAGACGAGGCCCTTGGGAAGGTGGAAATAGCTAATTAGAGACCTAAGTCTCCCCTCTGTCATGGACGAAGGGCCGAAAGTATCGGGCTCCCTTCCTCGGGAAGTGGAGGCTCCGTCATCGGAGGTCTCCCGGGGCTTGTTCCCAAGCTCCCCCCGAGCTCGAGGGAGCATCATCATCCTGGTCATCGCCCCGATGACGAGTATGGTACGGGTACCCAAACATGACTGATAGTAATCGAGACTCACTAAAAGGGACGAAGTGAACTGAGGAACTCGAGTAGATTTGACAGATGCGCGACCTCAAAATCCGAAGACAACAAGATGGTGTGGGGGAAAATGAAACCTAGAGGGCCCTTCTATTTATAACCTCCACGCTTCCGAATCAACGACCCATATTAAGGTAGATTCGACGAGGTCCTTGGGAAGGTGGAAATAGCTAATTAGAGACCTAAGTCTCCCCTCTATCATGGAGGAAGGGCCGAAAGTATCGGGCTCCCTTCCCTGGGAAGTGGAGGCTCCGTCACCGGAGGTCTCCCGGGGTCTATTCCCAAGCTCCCCCCGAGCTCGAGGGAGCATCATCATCCTGGTCATCGCCCCGATGACGAGTATGGTATAGGTAGCCAAACATGACTGATAGTAATCGAGACTCACTGAAAGGGAGGAGACGAAGTGAACTGAGGAACTCGAGTAGACTTGACAGATGCGCGACCTCAAAATCCGAAGACAACAAGATGGTGTGGGGGAAAATGAAACCCAGAGGGCCCTTTTATTTATAACCTCCACGCTTCCGAATCAACGACCCAGATTAAGGTAGATTCGACGGTTCGCGGGAGTACTGACTGCACACCTTCTGAAAACCGAAAAGCAATTGGCTGCACGTCTCCCATGATTGAGGTAATGACGGCTGCACGGTATCCGGAGTTAAGAGCCACTTCAGCACGTTTTCGGAATTCAAAAGGTTAGAAAACCTCCTGATTCCAGCAAATGCATTTAATGTGAGCAGTCGATCAAGTTTGAATTTCGGTCAAATCAGTCTATCATACTTCATGAACTCCTTGCGCTAAGGCAACGCTCTCATCCCAAGGAGTGGAGGGCAATTGATGGAAGATGATTTGGCTCGACCTATAAAACGATGACACGTGGACTTAACTCAGCACGGGTGACAACTCAACACCATAGCCTGACAATGGCTAAGTAACAAGCCTATAAGGCGGCCCGCTATATCATAGCTCGCTACAACGCGAGCTCCGAGTTCCCCGAGCTACCCCAAAGGGGATATTCCGAGGCAACTTTAGCTCGCGAGCTAGGGAAATCAGTTCGCTCAATCCCCCAAGCAGATAAGTCATCCCAGGAGCCAATTCTAATAAGGGTAACCCCAAAGTATTCCTAAGCTCGCTACAAAGTAGCTCGCAAGTGAGCAGCGTGAACATTTCTCAGGAAGCTTCCATCTGACAGATCGTACCAATCAAATTGCGCCACGTCCCTTGACTGACGGCGCAGTCCCTGTCCTTTCGACAGACTGCACCCACGTCTCTCAGTAGGCGAAGGAGTGCCTGTCCTTTGAGGACATGTCACCTATGAACAAGGAGTATGTTGCAACGGTCACCTGCGTAGGCCTGGAAGGTAACGGTTGCGGTAGGGGCCCAATGGCGGTTATGCCCGATTTGACAAGAACGCCCCTATAAAATCCCTCGAGACTGAGGAGAAAATGATCTTCAGACTTTTGAATATTTCCACATTTTCATACTCTGGAACTAAATACATCTTTGCTCGCGAGCTAACCTCTAGAGCACAGTGATAAAGCGTGACCTACACTCTTAGCTTTTGCACTCTTCTTTTTTCTTGCCCTTGCATTCTGACTTAAGCAACGGAGTATTCCCACCGGGTAAATCCCTGAGAATCCTTCTTTTCAATCTTTCAGGTGCCGCCCGTTGCCAACAAGGAGACTATCGGCAACCAGCTAGGAGTGCCCGGATCGTGCCGCATCAGTTAGTATTGCTTAGTTCTAATGAATTGATCTTTTATGTGACCCTAAAACAGTTAAGACAAGATCATTAATGAACTGAATGCTTGTATTAATTCTGTTTTTTTTCTTCTTTTTCTTTTTTCTTCTCCCCAAGCAATGCTTGCTATTTTTATTTATATCCTAGGTGTCTCAAATGAATGATAAGGGTGCACATTCTTTGAAATCCTCCAAAGCTTTAATTCTATCTAATATTCAGTACTTTCAGGTTCACCTGCATCAATCTCATCCAAACTAAACAGATTCACAAGAGTTTGGTTGCAGTTAATTGGGCATATTAGAAGCCACGGTTTTCCAAGGTGCTTGGGAATCAAAGATTTAAGGCGTTTCCATTGATGTAGAGCCTCATCTTGGTTAATTACCATCAAGTTCTGTTAGTGATTTTATCTTATTTTTTTCAGAAGGCTAGCACAACAAAGGCTGCTAGAAAGAGAAAAGGTGCTTTGGGTTCTTGTTTGTAACTTTGTATCAGTTAATTTTGATTTTTGCTTGTAAATTTCACTAGAAAATTTGGAATTTAAAAGATGTATAACAGTCCTTGTTTTGATTCTTTGCAGAGGTCTATTCTATACCGACACCAAGTAGATAGGATCAACAATTAAGGGATCTAAGGAGAAAATTAGAAGGAAATTTTGTTGGGGAAACAAACCCCTTTGTACTTTATTGTGCAAATCAAAGATATTAACAAGCAAATAGCAAGTTGTAATATATATATATATATAGTCAATTTAGGAAACACAATGTGAGCAAATAAGAGAGACACCAAGATTTACGTGAAAAACCCCTCAATGTGAGGGTAAAAATAATGGGACCGAAATCCACAAACTTCCACTATCAATCAAATAGTAGGGTACAAGTTCTCTCAGTTACAAACTAGCTGAATACATCAAGAGAGAAACTCTTAGTTACCAATAACAACAAGCATCATCTAAATGTTTGGAATAATCAAACGAGAAAGATCTCACCAATAAGAAAGCAAGAGAGAGAGAGATCGCACGCCAAAAAATGTTGTAGGATATTTTCTTTCTTGTACAACCCTTGTATTTTCTTCTTGTCCCTTTCTCAAAAACCCTTCACCAGACCTTGTTCTTCCAAAAATCAGACAAGCCAAAAATACAAAAGGCTTTTTGATTTTCCTTTTGTCTTGTAACACTTTTTCTTCTTACTGTCTTTATTGTTTCATGGAGACGGGATCTGCTCCTCACAAATGGGCGCCTCACATCCACATCCACCATGCATTGGGAATATCTTCCGTGAATAATAACTAATAAGTATGGAAGATGTTTTTATTGCATGATAGGATGTGTGTGAAGCACCTGTGAGGCGCCAGGTGTGAGGAGCAGATCCAGTCTCTGGGTTCTACCTGATGAGTAGGTCAATCCAACATATTTGAGTGTACATAGTATAACAGGCCAAACTTGACAGGATCTCCTGTAAGAGTTCACACCAGCACCCCACAATGCTCCACAGCACATTCTGACTTTGTATTGGGAACATCTCCCAATGAAATCTTATAATCTCTTGTGCTGTGGATCATTGTGGGGCGCCCCCTTTAGGACGCTGAATGGGTTGGGCCAGGTTTATGGTCAATCCGGGCCTGGTCCTAAAATTTGAGTTTAAGGCCTAAGCTTGATGTCAATCTTGATTTTCCCTAGTTAAGCCTAACCCGTCTTATAATTTGATGCACTCGTGTTGGTCAATAAATTCATCCTAAAATTATAGATATATAAATTTATTTATGCAAATATATGTATGTAAATATTTATGTAACATATATATATATATATATATATATATGTATATAATTGGTGCAATTGGTGACCGTTGACACTGTTCCTATGGCCCATGTAGGTCTAAAGAAGGGAAAGAAGGGAGAGAGAGAGCAGTGACCCTGACGCCGCTGCAACGGACGCTGAGCCATGAGGTGAAGCAGGCGTCGCCAGTGGTTGCTGTGCGCGTCGATCTGGGAGCGGAACTCTCAGGTAAATCGATGCACCGTCTCTCTCTTCGCTCAGGGTCTGTAAAAGGTAGATGCCACACCGAAGCTTTGCGACAAGTTCGCCTGAATCAATCCCCTTTATCCCCGAAAGCTCCGCCTCGTGGTCGAACTGTACGCGAAGCCACGGATCAAGTCCTGGCTGTCGCGGCCAAAGGGCGAACTCGATGGAGCAAGGCCATTCTCACCGGCTGACTGAATTTATCGGTGTTGTGGCGAAGAGTGCGCGTCCTCGAACGATCAGTTTCCAGTTGCCGAAATCTCTCGTTTCCAGAACTTCTAGAAATAGCAATGGATTATATTGCTACGTTGGAAATGCAGGTTCACCCAGCTTCTCTCTGTCGTTGGCGATGATGCCGTGACTGGCTCGAATCGGGCCCCGCCGAACTGAATTGGCTCTTTTTCCCCTAATGTTTCTTGAATTTTAAATTCATGTATTTTATTGTATACAAGTTCTCTTTTGCTTTTGGTTATCTGGTTTCTGGTTTTCTGTCCTTTCTTTTTCCCTCTCTTCGAACTCCACCATCTTGATGAAGATTTGAAGATATTTTTCCTCCATTAATGAAAATTAATTAAACTGGAAAACCAAATAGTGAAAGGTGCATAAGTTTATTTCAATCCTGTCGATCTTGGGTTTTAGTGGGTTCAAACAAAGGTGTAGGAATCGTAAGAATCCGATGACCGACAAAGAAATCATCCCGATCTTGTCCATCGGATTAACAAAAAAACCCATTAACCCAACAAAGAAATCATAAATTCATAATCATATAACAAGTCAATTGGACAAAAATTTAAAAAAGCGAGTTTTTTACCTTCTTTCTCTGATGACGGCAAAGGTTTATTGTCTTCTTCGGCGATGACAAATGTTTAGTATCTTCGACGACGACGGTACTGATATTACATTCTTCCCGTCAAGCAACCGTATTAGAGAATACCTTGTAACCACTCACCGGAGATAATGCTCAGTTAATCGTCGGTGATGATTTCAAACTATCGGAAAGTGGTCTTTGGAAGCGTTTACTCGAACAATCATACCGGCAACGACCACTGCAACTCCGGCTCCGTTTGTTTGCGAGCATTCACTTTTGTATTCTGAGAACAGAAGAGAGTACTGTACCTATTTTTTGGATATATTTTGTATTTGATAATTAATTTTTTTTTTTTTATCAAAGTTAATGTATCAGAGGATAAGATAGTTGGAGCATTTGAGATGGATTCACATTTTGCACCGATTTCAAAGAAAAAAGATGAATGCAAAAATGGTTAAATGTATAGTATAGATATTTACATTTGTACTGTACTCGTAAACTGAAAAATGGGTAAATGTATAGTATAGATATTTACATTTGCATTGCAATCAAACGCAGCCTTCAGAATTAATCAGCGTTTTGAGTGAATAATGGTCTCTCTGATGCATAAATCCTATTTTAGATGAGGTCCATGTTGCCTTTTTCTAAATATTTTTGGTATTGTAGCAGAGATAAGGGAAACTTTTGGGTTTTAATATTAATAAAAGTAATAATTTCATAAAATTTCAAAATATGTTAATTTTTTAAAAATAATATCAAATTAGAGCAAAAACACCATTTGCCTTCTTTCTCTTGCAGATCATTTATTAGCGTTGTTGCCCATCACTGCCTCCGGCAACCTTCGCCTCCACCTCTATCCAACACCAGAGGCGGAGGTGGGCAGAGGTAGCGGCATTGGATAGAGGCGGTGACGGCGTTAGTGGATGGTAGACCAGAGGTGGAGGTGGGCGGTGGTTGTAGTGTTGGGTAGAGGCGGAGGTGTTATCGGAGGTTGCCGAAGGTGGGAGCGGGCGGTGACACTGATGAATGATCTGCAAGAGGAAGAAGATGAACAATATTTTTATCCTTATTTGATATTATTTTTAAAAAGTTAACATATTTTTGAAATTTTATTAAAAATATTACTTTTATTGATATTAGGACCCAAAAGTTGATCTTATCTGTTATAATATCAAAATTTTTTCTCTCTCTTACTCAGAATATGAAGGTCAATTCGGTGATTCTACTTGGTCGTTTACGGCCAACTAATTGAAAGTTAAAGAATAGTGCAGACACACGTTTGAAAGTTGGGGGACTGACTAAGACTAGGGATGACAATTTTCCCCATCCCGGGCGAGGACCCAATTTCCCTGACCCGATGGGGGTGGGGATGGGGACGGAGATTAGTAAGAATCCCCGATCGGAGTTGCGGTCGGGATGGGGATTGAGGTCCCTGCCCCATCCTAACCCCGATTATGTATATATATATTATATAAATCAAGAAATGTTTATAATTAAAATTTTTTATTTATTTTAAATAAATTTATTATTTTTAGAATACTGTTATCTAAAAAAATTTTGGGATCGCTGTGGGGAATCCATCTCCATCGGGGATGGGAACGAAGGACAAATTTTATTCCAACGGGAATCGAAAACGAGAACGGGGTTATCGAGGTCGGGGACGGGGAATATGATCCCCGCCCCGAATCCGTCCCATTGCCATTCCTAACTAAAACACAACCCCTAAGTTCAAATACGGTTCAGGAATTTTCGCAAAAACAAAAGTAGTAAGTTGGAACCAGATCCGGACTTTCTTAAGCGTGTGCATAAAGACCCTTAGAAGATGATTTAAATGCTTTAACCGACCTTCTTTGCCAAAACAACATTAATTCAGTGGACGAAAGTTAGAACTGAACGGCAGAAACGGGTTTATAATAAGACCAGCCCTGAAGTCAACGCAATAGTTTCAGCTCTTTTTTAACATCAGAATTCAGAAAACGTTGGGCACCGTTGATTGCGGCATCCATGGTGAAATATATCGATGGTACAGCACTCAATAAAAGGGTCTCGCCTCTGGCGGATATCAACTCAGCAACCTCAGCTTCTTGTTCCCTTCTGAAATGTCGTTTTTCCAGTTACCCTCCAGACACCCAACTTCCTATCGCCTCATAAACCTCCTCCTCATCTCCTCCTGCTTTTCTATAATCTACCTCTTTGTATCCATATCCATCGTCCGTCCTACTTCCGTCGAACGCGCCCCGTTGCTCGACCTCTCGCCGCCGACCACTCTGGACCATGTAGTGTTCGGCATCTCTTCGTCTGCTCAATCCTGGCCCATGCGGAAGGAATACGTGAGGCTCTGGTGGAAGCCAGAACGCATGAGGGGTTGTGTATTTGTTGAAAGGATGCCCACCGGTGCGGACAAGTATAACCGTACAGATCATACTACTCTTCCTCCAATATGCATCTCCCAGGACACATCTCGATTTCGTTACACTCACGGCAGTGGTCTCAAATCAGCCATCCGTGTTGCGCGGTCTGTGTCCGAGACAGTTGCTCTCAATCAAACTGGAGTCCGATGGTTCGTTTACGGGGATGATGATACCTTGTTCTTCCCGGAGAATTTGGTGCAGACACTTTCCAAGTACGATCACAATCTGTGGTACTACATCGGGACCTACTCCGAGAGCGCTAAGCAGAATTCGGTATTTTCCTTCCAGATGGCATACTGGGGAGGGGGCTTTGCTTTGAGCTATCCTCTTGCCAAAGTACTAGCAAAGGTTTTGGATTCCTGTCTGGAGCGGTATCCACATCTTTATGGAGATGATGCTAGGATTTTCTCTTGCTTAACAGAGCTTGGAGTCGGTTTGACATATGAGCCAGGGTTTCATCAGGTAGCTTAATTTCCTTTTCTTCTTGAGGGAATCAAAGGCCAGTTACATGAATAACGAATTGGTGGGAATTCATCAGATTAGATATATGGGATCAGAGGCTGACTCTTGTTTTTTCTGTATATATCTGTGCCTCTTCTCATCTGGCAGGTGGATCTTAAGGGAGATGCATTCGGGTTGCTGGCCGCACACCCACTGAAACCATTGGTATCACTTCATCGATTGGAAGATATAGAACCGGTCTTCCCTAAAATGGCAAGAAAGCAAGCTTTAGAACACTTGCTTGAAGCCGTGAAGCTCGACCCGGGGAGGATTCTGCAACAAACTATTTGCTACGACCGTTGGTTTCAATGGACAGTTTCAGTCTCGTGGGGCTATGCTGTTCAGGTATTTGAGGCCCATATACTTCTTCCAGACGTACTCCCTGTGCAACGTACATTTGAGGCATGGAATAAGCGAGACACTTCTCTGCCTCCTCTGCATATGTTTGACACGAGGGAGCTTCCCGAAGACCCCTGCAGAAGGCCTATCATCTTCTTTCTAGAAAGCGTGTCTACTGATCATAGAGAAAGGATAAAGAGCACTTACAGGAGTACTATTTCCGAAAAATGCTTAGAAAGCAAGGACACATCAAAGAAATTGAAACAGATCATAGTGTTCTCTAAAAAGCTAAATCTTGACATCAGACAGGTGATTGCCATTCGTACTCAGATAGTGGAATTTATTTTATTACTGATATTTGGATTGTTCAAGTTAATTTGCAGCTAAACCCACCCCTTGCTTTGTCCCTTCGGGTTGTTCAGTTACGGGCCCCAAGACGGCATTGTTGCGACATATTAACTTCTTCGGCCAGTGAAGTATTGGAGATTGGCATCAGAGAATGCAGAGAAGTAGAAATGATCTTCATGCACGTGTAGTAGTATTTCGTCAAAAATTATTAGCGGATGCTGGGATGCTTAATAGTGGAAGCTGGGCATACATGCAGCAGAGTCCGATTAATGAAAGTTCGCTCGAGATGGATGAAGCTAAAAGTTGGAAAGGTAAAATCTGAACAGGCTGAATGTAGGAGAAAATCAACCAGTGCAATTCCTCCAATATCTCAATTTCCTAATATCATGATGCATTTGACCGTTGACCCAAATGGGCTTGCTTGGGAATAATATACAGAAATCGAGCTGATTCTGCTTTTCTTGTAGAATGTGAATCACTTGGAAATTTGAATAGGAAAACCAATAATGCGATGCCTCCGGCTTCTTTCTTACTCTAGTTCCAGATCTAAAATATTGATACTAGGAATCTAGGATAACAAGTAGGTAGGTCATCAGCTAAGGACGAGGAAAATATAGAATTGCACATTTAGGATTTTTGAAAAACAGGCAACGATCACATGGGGTGAAGACTTGAGGAGTACTCCATAAACATGCATGGAGCTAGGCTGAAGCAAATTAAGTTGAAGCGCGTGGGCTTCCTTGACTCTTCAATTCCAGTATTGGATTCCAAGGGAAGGACGAGCCACATGTTTATCATAATCACCAATTCACCATGCTTGCTGATG
The DNA here is from genome assembly GCF_056320005.1 of Nelumbo lutea. Lineage (NCBI taxonomy): Eukaryota > Viridiplantae > Streptophyta > Magnoliopsida > Proteales > Nelumbonaceae > Nelumbo > Nelumbo lutea. Next base: position 144,082,501 of record NC_142684.1, read on the forward strand.
GCCTGATGGGGAACGTCTATTCTTTCATTCCTTGCAATATTATCATTCGATTGGGGCACTCACCGTCACCGCTTCTTCACATTGTAATGCAACAGAGACACAGCCATACATACCACCATCCTCTATACTCTATTACTATTACTATTGACTGGAAAAATGCTTGGCAGACATACGGTTACTGTTAGGGGTTTCCTTTTGTATATATTACTGCTCACAATTAAAAAACACATGGTTATGGGTAGCTGCATACGTGGCAAACTGGTAACCAGGAGCAGGCGGGGCAACCAAGCTTGTCTGGTCTGCACTGGACGGGATCAAGGATGGGCCTTTATTGGGCTCAGTACGTCGAAGCACGAGCAAGGATAGTCTTGGTGATCAGCGCCATATGCATAACAAACATTAACTCTAGTAGTATTGAAAATGAATATTAGCGATCGAATATATAGAAAGCACAGTGGATTGATGGAATCGACGGCCCAGGCGCAAGCCTAAAATTTAAGTCACAACAAGGGTCCAGTCCGAGATATGCTATTTAAGCCCTCCCTATTCTTGGCCCAGCCCATTCGGATCCCTATTTGATTCTGAATCGCCCGCAAACGTCACAGTCGAGATTACTGGTTACAATACAACGTAGACGTTGAACCGACGGCACAAATAAAGTAGAGGCAAGTTGTATAGAACGTAGAACCCACGGTGCTAAAAAAAAAAAAAAAAACAAGTTGCTGTTGCGACCTAGGGAGCCATGGCCCCCTACAGTACAGTCCAGAAATCCGCACACTGAATACATTTTTCAATGTAAATTTTTTTCTTTATTTCAGTCCTGACTTAGAGGTGTAAAGTGGGCTGTACTGGACTGGCATGGCATGGCCCATGGATCGTGCCGTGCCATATTTCCTGGTGAAAAATTTGGGGGTCGGCCCAGGCTCATGTGGGCCTGTGCTGTGCCACAGGCTGGGCTGACCTGTGGGCCGAGCCTTGGGTTGGGTGCCCGGGTCAGGTCGTGTATTGGGTCAAAGCTATTTATTTAAAAAAATTGACAAAAATTTAAAATTTTAATTTTATATGAATTTTGTGTATAAAATTGCTTTTATATGTAATAATTAAATAAATTAGTATAATAGAATTAAAAATATATTTATTTTATTAATATATTATATACTATATATATATGGGCCGTGCCGAGTCGTGCCACGGCCCGCTCGGTTGTACCGTGCCATGTCGGCCTGTGGACCTAAAATCCCGAGCCCAGCATGGCCCGCATGATCATGCTGGGCTTGGCATGGTCCATAGACTGTTGTGCCGGGTCGATCGAAGTTCATGTCGACCACGAGCGGCATGGCCTGATTTACACCTCTATCCTCACCCAATGGTTGATCCCTCCTATGGCCCATCCATAAGTTTTAACTCCATAAAAAATTCCCAGCTCCACCCCTGGCTAGCAAGAAGCCAGTCAAACTGACCAATTCCCCTCTAATCGGATGTGATTGTAGTGAACCACCGGCCGGGTGCTCTTCAACCATCACATGCATTCCTCCAGTAGGGGTGCCAATGGACTGGATTTCTGAATCAAATCTAAACTGGACGGATTGGATGGTCCAATATTTTGTATTGGGTTGGACCGATTCATGTTTTGTTTTATGATCCAGAATATTTCTAGTAGTGTATCAAAATGGACAAACCCAATTAACCAACAAACCGTCTTGATCGAAGGCAAAACACTGGAGTCTGGGCTGCAGCCTGCAGTCTAGGTTATCAAAATTGAGCGAATAGTACTCGTTTCTACTAATCTAAAATGGGATTTGGGATTTGTAGATCGATATATGGGTTCTGCATCCTGAACTCAATCCGCTAAAAAATAAATGTTAATTACTTAAATATATTATGTAGTTTCAATAAACCACTTACATATATGATTTTCAAAATTACGTATGCAGTGGCCCTATTTGACACAAATAGGATGTCTTTTAGTGAAACGTTTTGGACTGTTTGCACTGAGGCCAATATTTCACTAATATTCCACTTTTCCGGATTCAGTCAGTGCAAGGATCGTTCGAACAGCTTTTATAGCCTTGCATTGGAAAAATCTCCCATGAAATGAAATATAAAGCACAGAATCACAGAGATGTTCCCAATTCGAATTTTGGATGTACTCCTTTCGCCATACGAGCCTAACGTTTTGCAACTTGCAAGTACTCAACGGGTTTCCCCAGTCCGAAAGGGTTGAACCCGTAGTCACCAACCGTGCTTCCATCAAGCCACTCGGGTGCTTTCCGCCGGGGAACCAAAGCAGCCTGCAGTCCGAAGTCGGCTTCAATGACACAGTTTTCTTCAATGGAGGAGATTTCTTCGTTCTGAACCCGAACCTGGCCTGGAACTTGCCAGAGTTTCTGAGCACGTTGCGGCGGCGATGTGTTTACGTTGTGGCGGTGGCCATGAAAGTATACTGATTACCAGAGAAATTTTATGTCCTCTGAGTGATTTTGGGTTTGGCAATAGCCAATAGGAGCATCCGGGAGGGAGGAGTTAGTGTCTTCGTCGTTTAGGGGGTAGTTCTCTTTGCGCTTAGTTTGATTTGACTGAGGAGGGGTTTCTATTTACGATCACATTGAGGATGTATCAGGCAGTGTATGAGTTTGCTTAGGCAGGGATTAGCTTTAGATTGCAATGACAAGGAAAATATGAAGGGAGACAGTAAGGACCTTCAGGTTTCGCTAACGCGAACTTAATTTGGATGAGCATTATCATGCGGTACGCAATCCGGTCGGTCCTAGCGGTTAGCGATCTTGCCTTTGACCGGAGCAGAAGGTGCCTGAAATGGGGAAGAAAGCGGGTAGCCTCCGGGGAGGAACCCGGTGAGAGTACTCCGAAGCTCAAGTTAGTATCTCCTCAAAGGCAAGATAAAAAAAACCAGATGGCACAGAGTTTTCACGTACCTCCGTTCTTTGGGGGAAGACGGCCTTTTATAACCACTTCGCGCACTCACTCCCAAGCTCCTGTCAGGTCAGGTATCATTACCTCTGCACTTCTGCCAGTTCAGGTGTCATTGCCTCTGCTGGGGCAGACAACCGCCACTGCTCTCTATCGGAGCCATCTCTGTAACTAGAGGTGGCGGTGGTAGGTGGCCGTTGAAGTGCGGCTGTCAAGCGTCAGATCCTAAGTCAGTCAGGTGTGCCGTCTCAGGATACGGACTCCTTTGGTGTTAGGTACGGTTGTTCAGTTCGGCGTCCTGGAGACGAAGTGCTGGAGTGGTTTGCGATGTGGTTGAGTTCGGATAGAAGTGTGGCCCGAACTGCCCTGGGGTGGGCCAGTTTGGGTTATTGCCCTTTGTGATCCTCGTGAGGCTCGGGGTCAAAGGGAGAATTCGGGCTCCTTTGGGGGAGTTCGGAGGGTTCCTCTTGGGGAGGTCAGGGCTCCTCTTCTCGGAGCTCGTGCCTTGAGCATTGTCGTGCTGAGTTGTTGTCTCTACCAGGTCACCCTCGGTTGCTTCCATGTGTCGGGTGGCCAAGAGGTCGGGCCAAATCTTCCTCCATTAATTGCCCCCCACTCCTCGCGCTAAGGGTTTTTACTCTAGCGCGGGGAGTTCGCAAGGTGACGGGTGGATTTGACCCGTACATCAAACCGGTTGACTGATGGCGTGAAGTGTGCGTATGCCAGGAGATTTTCAGATTCCTCGAGCGCCAAAAAGTTAGAAAATGCACCAATTCATCTCTAAATGTTGGCGGGCGTTATTTTCAAATTCAAAAAGCGCGCCACTGTTGCCTTTAATGCCGAGAGACGTGATGGCGGGTGTTACTTTAAAAAACGCGCCACTGCTGCCTTCAATGCTGGGAGACATGTGCTGACACCGCTTCAGTTTTCAAAGACGTGAGACCAATCACGTCTTGGTCTTAGGAGGCATGCGGTCAGCTTGATCGTGAGCCGTTGGATTCGCTTCGATCAGAGTTATTGGTTTTAGATCACTGTGGGTATAAATAGTGGGGGGCCCCAGTTGCTTTCCATCATCACTCCTGCGTTCGCTACTTGAGCTCGCATCCAAGCCTTAGCTCACGTCAACCTTCCGTAGTCTGTTAGTTTTTTTTCCGGGTGAGTTAGACTTTTCTTCCTGGTTTTCCTTTCCTCCCGATGTCTAGCTCGGACAACTTAGACAGTTCCCTGAGGGGGTCAGATGCAGGTTCCACAAACCGAGCTACGGTCCTCGACAACCTTAGTGAGTCCGAGGTAAAGGTCGAGGGAGAGCTCGAGGAAGGATTCGAACCCATAGGCCGAGTCGCCTCGGATAGTTTGGCATTCTCCTCCCATCGAGGTCGGACGTTAGACAAGTTTGGGATCTCAACCATGACGCCTGAGGGGCTTTACTTCCTTATCAATCAATTCAACCTGCCCGGGGAGTATACTTACTCTATACCCTCGGGCGACTTCCCTTGGGAACATGGTCCGGATGAGATCATGATATTTCGGGTGCAGCTCATTGCCGAGCTGCGCCTACCTTTCCACCCTCTTATCGTCGAGGTTATGAATCACTTCGGCGTCATCGTCGGTCAGCTCCACCCGAACTCTATTCGCAACTTAGTTGGGACCATCTCCCTCTTTTGCGAACACATTCTGCCTTTAGACCTAGAGATATTTTCTTCCATTCTCAGGCTTAAGAAGCAAGTGGGTCCCCTTCCCGGGAGTAGGCAGGCATACTCCCTGTCTCCTCGCCCGGGGTTTAAGCTTTTTCATGATCTTCCCAACAAGGTCCCGGCGTGGAAACAGGACTACTTCTTGGTACGAAGTGCAATGGGGTGGCTGTTAGATAGTTTTATATGCCCTTAGCTTCAATCCATTTTGATGTACTTTTGACATTTAGTGTAAATAAACAAAGTACATGTTTGATTCATGTTGTTTGGTATAATTCTGTGTAAGACCCTAAAACTGGACACTTATAGAAAATTGTGTTAGTTTTAAATGTTCACAGCCATTGGATAAGTCTGGGGAGATTTATCCTGTCAAGACTGATATTGATGTGCCACCAAATGTTGGGATGACTTGTTTCGGCCATCAGGGTAAGACCCAAGGCACATGCAGTATGGGATTGCTTGAACCCTTGAACCGGACCAGATTTTCAGTATTGCCCTAGACCTTGGAGACAGATGGGCAAAACTGGAAAGTTACACCTGACCCCTGAACTCGATTATGACACATCACTAGGTGTCGGATCGGGCTATCTTTGATGTGTCAATCAGTGAGATCCTTAGTGGGGGTCAAAGCCTGGACATGTTGGGGCAGTTTGAGAAATCATCTGAGTGAGTGATCATAGTGGCAGGATCAGCCCCTTTGTCAGACAATGGTAATGATCGGGAATGCACTCTCTCTGATGGAAACCAAACTGCCGGTAGTTGATTTCAATCGTTGGAATTTTGTTTTGCAAAATTAAATATATATATATATATATATATATATGTATGTATGTATATGTATGGCTTCAAAAGATTTGCAAAATGTTTTAATTCCCGGGATCCATGTGAGTAGAGAGTGTGGCATTATTCCTTGCAGCCGAGGGAGATGTCTTCTCTTGTCGGGCAGTGCTTGATCATTAAGGGCTGAGAGGTTAAGTGTAAGACCATTTAGGATAATACCTGATGGGCTAATCTTGCACCTGCCCACAGTCCCTAGGTTTTTATAAGATGGCTTGGCCCAGGGACCACTTAATGTAAGTGTTGGGCCCATAGGGTCCATGTGATGAACTCAAGGGGGTCACTGAGTTTTTCAGTGAATTCGGCTGGGCCTTGTAATAAAGGCTGGGTCGAACCCATGTGGATGGTGTGTAGATCAATGCTTGGGTCCCACGCCATACAAAGAAGCCCAACTAGGTAGCAGATTGGGAACTAGTTAAACACTGAACACTTAATGGGCCAAAAGCCCATTTCGAACTGGGCTGATATGATCACCTATTCATGGGGCGAATCTGAGATTAATGTTAGTAAAAGGATTGGGTCTTTAACCTTATCCACTCTAAGAGACCAAATTCAAATTAGATTTGAATCTGGTAACCTCCTAATAAGATCAGGAGTCAGCTAACTTAATCTGTAGATAGGATTAAGATTATCCCCTATCCAAATACTGATTTGGATTGGGATAACTCCCAAATGAGGAGGTTTCTTAATCAAGAAGAAAGAGGAGAAACCCTAACAGAAATATCAGATTTTGAACTAGGGTTGGTATGCAAGAGATACTTCCTACGAATTGAGATTTGATGTCACATAGACTCCAGAGAGAAGAGACACAGTTCAGCCCTCTTCGTCCCTGGATTTCTCCTCCAACAGCCACCATTCCCTGTTGCAAGATTGGATCTTTGCAGCAATAGGAAGTCAAGAAATCAGTTCTTGACAACAGTCTTGCAAGAAAGACCAAAAAGATTCGGTGTTCAAAGTTTCCAGAGGATTCTTGCAAAGGATCCAGTGTGTAGGATGCACCCTACTGGTTCCGTTCCATCCACAGCTGTGTCATCTTTAGTAGGAGCGGATCTTGGTTTCTTTTTTGGCCGTGAACTCCAACTTTGGGAGATATTGTTTCTCCAGATCAGGTATAATCCTTCCTGTTTCCTTTTGGTTCAGATCTGGTTTGATTATGGTTCAAGTAGAATCCCTGAATATTGTATTCTAAATTTAGGGAATATGATTCCCAGTTGGAAGAAGGTAGGAAAATTTTTGAAATTCGCCCACCCATTCCGCACCCTTCATGGCGTCCATTAGATGGATCTTACCATTCTTTCAGTGGCCATTCCAAACCAGGTGGGGGTTGGCTACCCCTTACCCTGGTGTTACGCTATATAGCGAGACGGCGAAGGGCCTCCAGGACTGGGCCCGGCTCAGGTTAAAATGCCACCATTATTTGATGGAGGCCAAGCTCATCCAGGCCGACTGAGTTCGGGTAGGTTCCTTGCTCAGAGGCTTGCCTTTGTTTTTTGTTTTCCATTCTTTTGTTTTCCTGATGTGGAGCTCCTTTTAGCAGGTGTGATGGACGCAAAAAAGAATCCGGTGGGAACGTTTCACTCATGCCGAACCGTCCCGAGATGCGGAGCTCGAGGTGGCCCCTTCGGTACAAGAAGCGGCAGGGGCCCCTTACACCGAGGTCCTTACGTTGAGGCTGCCTATACCCGAGCTAGGCCCTCAAGCTTGGGAGGCCAAGGCGGGTTTAGGAGCGTGCTGTCGCCAAACCACGCTCTTCAAAAAAGTAAGGAGGTCGTTTACCCTGAGGAGGTCGTAGCGTGGGTCGAGCTTCCTTTGAACCATGTAGCCATGCGTGCTGCCTCTTATGCCATGGTGGTAAGTCAACGACTTCTTTGTCGGGCTCCTTGTCATTACCCTTCTCGCTATCACTTTTTTAACATTGTCATTATCTTCTTTTTGGTAGGTGAACTCCTCCATCCATGCTTTAGCGGCCCAAGCGGAAAAGAGCTCGAGGTGGGCACGAGCTGCCGAAGAGGCTTCCCACGCCGCCGAAGTGGCTTCTCGTGCTGCATAGGCCCGAGGTCTCAGAGAGACACTGAGGCCATTGGGGTGGTGGTGAAGCACATGGCGGACTTGAGGCTGGACTTGCAGCATTAGGTCGAATACCTTCAGGAGGACATTAGAGAGAGAACTGAGATTTTTTCTCAGGGCATCGAGGATGCCAAGAAAAAGGCCGTCAATGACTATATCGCCTCACAACGCTTTGACGACCTAATGGTAAACTCGTATCGGAGGGGTTTTAAACTGAGCCGGTGGATGATCAGGAACACATACCCCGAGCTCGACATCAGCGCCATAACCACTTTGTGCATTACTCAGTAGATGGCCAATGCGGCTGATGGTGAACCGGATTCCGAGGATGAGGCAGGACTTTCAGGTATCATTGAAGTGCCTTCTGAGGGTGAGGAAGATGTACCTCCAAGCCTGTGAGATCGCTTCTGTTGTAGTTTTTTTTTTGAAATGTAGAAAGAGTATGTTGCAATGAAATGTCCTCCTTTTGGTTAAGTATTGTCACCTTTTCTTCTTTCTGAATTGACTATATTGCCGAACGAACGATATTACCGGACTGACTATATTGCCAAACTGACTATATAGCCGAACTAACTATATGCCTATGGTGATGAGATGCTGAGGTCCTTATCAGCTTGCTGTTAGCACTTTTCCTGGGCTTGGTGTTAGCATTTTGCCTTTGCTTGCCCATGCCGAAGAGGTGACTAAGCCTTATGATGCCAAGGTCTTAGTTAGCTCGGCATTCTAGCCCTTTGGCTCTGGAAGCGACTCCTAGTCCACTTCGCTTGGTGATTTATAGGTAGTATCATCTTAAGCGACTCCTAGTCCTTTGGCTCTTCCCAGTTTGGTCCGACTTTTCCAATGCCGGGCTCGGGTGCCATGATCTTGCGGAGGACCAGGTCGCCAATGCGGAAGTTCCTCTTATTTACTCTGGCATTGTAGTACCGAGCTACTTTTTGTTGGTAAGCTATGGTTCGAATGTACGCGAGGTTTCTTACCTCATCGAGTAAATCGAGGTTGGTATGTAGCTCGTCTCTGTTTGTCTGATCGTCGTATGCTTTTAGTCGTAGTGTGGGTACTTCAATCTCTGCCGGTATCACTACTTCAGTGCCATAAGTGAGGTTAAAGGGGGTCTCCCCCATGGCGGTTTTCTTCGTAGTTCTGTGGGTCCATAGAACACTGGGTAGATCGTCCGCCTACAACCCTTTAGCTCGGTCTAGTCGCGCTTTCAGCCTGCGGAGGATAGCTCTGTTCATGACTTTGGCTTGCTTGTTTGCTTGCGGGTGCGTGACCGATGTGAAATTCTACCGAATCCCCATACCTTGACACCATTCCTAAAATTTGATGTCTTCGAACTACTTGCCATTGTTAGAGATCAATACCCGAGGTAACCCGAAGCGGCATACTATGTTCTTCCAAAAGAAGTTTTGAACGTTTTGAGATGTGATTGTTGCGAGAGGTTCGGCTTCTACCCACTTTGTGAAGTAATCCACCGCCACTACTAGGAATTTCCTCCCACCTGTTGCTAGTGGGAATGGTCCTAGTAGGTCGATGCCCCATTGTGCAAAGGGCCACGGACTAGTGAGGTTCTTGAGGTCGGCGGCAGACTGATGGTGGATATTGGTGCGTCTCTGACACTTGTCGCATTTTCTAGCGAGCTTAATGGCTTCTGCCTTCAACGTTGGCCAGTAGTACCCTTGCCGAAGTGCCTTTTGGGTGAGGGCCCTGCCCCCCAAGTGTCCTCCGCACAGACCTTCATGGGTGTCGCATAGTACAAGTTCGGCCTCGGTAGGTCACAAGCAACGCAGGTAGGGGAGCATGTAGGATCGTCGGTACAGTCGTCCGTCTATTATGACATACTTGGCTGCCTGGCGCTGCACCCTTCTGGCTGCGTTGCAATCTACAGGGAGGGTTCCGTGTAGCAGGAAGCTCGCGAGTGGGTCAATCCAGCTCGGCGCTGCTTCAAGGATGGGAGCGACCTCCTCTGCCCCCTGAGAATACTAGGCCGAGGTAAGTCCTCTATATATACGGTTCTCATGGTGTTGTCACTGGTGCTAGCCAACCAAGATAGGGCATCGACCTCAGTGTTCTCTGACCTCGGGATCTGCCTGATGAAGTGTGACTGTAAGTTGAGGAGAGCCTCCTTTACCTTTGCTAAGTAGGTGATCATGGTTGACCACGAGCTGGGAATCACTACAAATGACTATGTGCTTTGCCCTTACTTCTTATGCTAGGGCTAGCCTAGCATCAATGCCTCGTATTCTGCCTCATTGTTGGATGCTGCGAACTCAAAGCATAGTGCACACTCCAGTTTCATGCCACTCAGGCTGCGAAGAACTACACCAGCTCCGCTGCCCTGCTGATTCGAGGAGCCATCTACGTGAAGGATCCAGGGTTCCTCATCCCAGTTCACACTTGGCCTAACTAGGAGAGATATCGAACTGGGTGCGACCTCACGGTGCTCGGACTCGACTTGCTTAGAAGCATCGATCTCACCCAAACTGGGAGCCTCGTGCTCGATCGGGCCAGAGGTCTCGGAGCTGAGCATGCATTCTGCAACAAAGTCCACCAAGGCTTGGGCTTTGATGCGGTTCGGGGTTTGTACTGGAGGTCGTATTCACTGAGTTTGATGGCCCACTTCGTCAACCGTCCAGAGACCTCGGGTCTAAGTAATACTTGCCTCAAGGGCTTGTTGGTGAGGACGATGATGGTATGAGCTTGGAAATACGGGCGGAGTTTGTGGGCCGCGATGACCAGCGCATAGGCTAGCTTTTCAATCTCTGGATATCTTGTTTCTGCTCCCTGCAATATTTTGCTAACATAATAGATGGGTCATTGGACCTGATCTACTTCTTTTATTAGTACCGAACTGACCACCTCATCGCTTGCCGAGAGGTACAGTTCTAAGACATCGCCCTCCTCAGGCCTGGTTAGGACCGATACACTAGCGAGGTATTTCTTGAGCTCGTCAAACGCGAGCTGGCAGTCGGGGGTCCACTCGAACCCTTTGCCTTTAATTGCCTTAAAGAAAGGCAGGTAGCAGTTTGCCGAGTTGGACATGAAATGACTCAGAGCAGCTATCCTGCCATTTAGCCTTTAGACCTCTTTTACTTTTCGTGGTGGTTTCATATCTAGGACAGTCTTTATTTTGTCTGGGTTGGCCTCAATACTGCACTGGTTGACGATGTACCCTAGGAACTTACCCAAGGTGACACCGAAGACGCATTTGTTTGGGTTTAGTTTCATGCTAAATTGACGGAGAATTTGGAAGACCGAATGCAAGTCTTGTATTAATTCATGCAAAAATTGTGTCTTGATGACCATGTTGTCTACATAGCATTCTATCTTCGTGCCAATTAAGGGCTGAAACAACTTATTCACGAGTCTTTGGAAGGTCGCCCCGGCATTTTTTCGTCTGAAGGGCATGACCTTGTAGCAGTACAGGCCGAACTTTGTTATCAAGGTGGTTTTTTCCTCGTCGGTCGGGTCCATCCTGATTTGGTTGTAGCCCGAGTAGGCGTCTAGGAAGCTTAGCAACTCGTGTCCCGAGGTCACGTCCATTAGGCGGTCAATTCTGGGGAGAGGAAGCAATCTTTCGGGCAAGCTCGGTTCAAGTCGGTGTAGTCGACGCATATGTGCCACTTGCTGTTTGCCTTTCTTACTAGAACTGGGTTGGCTACCCAGCTCGGGTAATGAACCTCCCTAATGAAGTCTGCTTCGAGGAGCTTCTCTACCTCCTCATCAATCACCCTCCAGCATTCTGGGGCTAGGTTGTGTTTCTTCTGTCTAATGGGTCTGACTACAGGGTCAGTATTGAGCTTGTGAGTTATGAGCGTAGGGTCTATGCTGGACATTTCTCCTGTAGACCAGGCAAAAATATCTAAATTTTGAAGTAAGAAACTTACCAGTTCGGATTGTAGAGGTTCTTGGATGGAAGCATCAATCTGTAGTGTCCGAGCTAGGTCTGTTGCCGAAGTCAGGACCATGACCGTTTCCTCTATGGGCGTAGCTCGCTCTTCACCTTGCTCCGTAGGACACTCCAGTTCGAGTTCTCCAGCGACCTTGGTTTTTCCCTTCAAGGCGGCCACATAGCACTTGCGGGACTCGAGTTGGTCGCCCCGCGCTACTCCCACACCGAAGTCGCCTGCAAGACATGGGTGATTGGCCACCCTATATGGTGTTGTACGGGGATGGGGTCGCGACCACTAGTAAGTCGTGGTTGAGTCTGACCATGTAGGGCCACGTGCCAGCCTCGACGGATACTGTCACTTTCCCAAGGGGCCTGACTTCTTCCCCATTGAAGCCCACCAAAGGAGTGTTCGCGGGCTTCAAGTCATTTCCCCACAGCTGAAGCTGGTCAAATGCTGATTTGAAGAGAATGTCTACCGAGCTGCCTGAGTCAACAAGTACGCGCCTGACTTCGAAGTCGTTGATCCTCAGCTTTATCACAAGTGCATCGTCGTGAGGGTAGTGGACCCCTCGTGCACCGTCTTCTATGAAAAGAATTGGTTCTTCCATCTTCGGCCTCTTTCGAGGATTTTGGTATTCTCGAGCAGCTTCACGAACTGACGTCCGGGCTACTGCTGAAGTGCACCCTGCCACAACCGAACCTCCCACTATCACGTGGATGGTCCCCCGAACTGGCCTCTCTTCCAGAGGCTGTCTTTGCGGTTGTTCGGTCGGCCTATTGCTGGACTCGGGAGCATCCTTACCGTGCTCCCCTTGCCGACCTGTCTTATTATTATTATCATGCTGTACAAAATTTCTCAAGTACCTGCGACGGATGGGTTCCTCTATCTCGTCGCGGAGATTATTACAATGTTCGGTACTTTGACCGTGGTCTCTATGGAAACTGTAGTACAAGTTTTTGTTCCTCTCGTTTGGGTTCCCTTTTAGGTGAGGTGGCCACTTTACATACAGGGTGTCTTTGGTCGTCATCAGGATCTCAGCCCACTTCGTGTTCAAGGGCGTGTAGTCTGCCCGACTTGCCATGGGAGCTCAGAACGGATGGCTTGGTTTCGACGCTCGAGCTGGATCCTTCCGGCTGTCTCCTTGATTGGGGAGTTCTTCTCTCTTTCTTTTTTCAGACCCGCCTCCAGTCCTTTGTTTGATCTCCTCCTCCATTCACATGAACTTGTCTATGAGCTTAAGGAACTAAGCAATGGTCGCGGGATGGTTGGCCACTATGTGCCACTTGAACTCCTTGTATGTCTCCCCCATCTTGGCCATCGCGAGCTGAACTGCGGGGTCCAGGAGTAGGATCTGTAGGCATGCGTTGTTAAACCGCCTGATGTAGCTGCGAATGGGCTCCCCCTCCTTTTGGACCACGCCAAGGAGGCTCTCTTCGGTTCGGGGGCACCGTTTGCTGGTGACGAAGTGCGCGGTGAAGACCTGCATGAACTGGGCCCAACTCCTTATTGACCCAGGCGCCAGTTCCTATACCAGGTGCGGGCCACTCCTCTGAAGGTGGTAGTGAAGGCCACACACATACAGAACTCGCTGGCCCTTACTAGGTGCATTTGGGACTAGAAGGCATCGACATGGTCGCTGGGGTCAAAGGACCCATCATACTTGTCAAGTGGGGGGAGTTTGAAGTCTCTGGGCATAGGAACTGCAAGGAGTTCTGATGACAGGGAGGAAGGGAATGAGAGGATAGAGGCAGCTTTTACCTCGTTCGAGCTTGCTTCTTTTTTACCTCGGAGCTCGGGCAGGACACGGGTTGTAGTTCGACGACTTCGTCGGCGGCTCCTCTATTGGTTGGAAGGCCCGGCGTTGGCACTGCTTGCCTCGGTGTTCCCAAGCTCAATGGGCCCGGATTGCTGGGGGTAGTCCGCGACTAAGGCGCTGAATCGGTTTTCAGTGTGCAGGGGCCCGTCCTGAGAGCGCCGAGGTGATGCTGACTTGGTAGATCGGGTTCCCAATCTGCCGGCGTGTGGCAAGGAGGGTGCAGTCGCTCTCGCTCTCTTGCTAGGGGATGAGGCCTGGCTCCTAGAGGGGCTTCGGGCCTGGGAGGCCCGAGCTTGGGAAGCCTTCTGGTGGGGGCGCCTGCCTTGAGGGGAGGGCTTGGGTCGCCTAACGGCGGGGTGCCGAGGTTGGAGCTGCGGCGGACTTGGTAGTTAAGGGAGACATGGTGTAGCATCTGCTGCTGGCGGACTTGTTGTTGAAGCTGCTGCATCTGGGCTTGGATGGCCTGCATGCCGTGCATCAGGTCATCAAATTGGTTCTGGCTAGTTGCCGGGGGAATAATGGTTGGTTCAGCAAAGGTGGTTCCAATAGAGGGAGGAAGGGGGACGTTCACGGCGGGAAGATTCACGGGCGCCAATGCTTGTGACGCATTCAGGCTAGGGATCCCATCCACCAAAAGGGGGATGGTGAATTGTCCAATGCACACCATGGGAGCTTGGTGTTGTTCCCCGGTGGTGTTCATTTCCGTGCTACGTCTGGCTTGCTGGAAGAAGCCATGGGTGCTGGGGTTTCTTGGAAAAAAGGGTGCTATGAAAGTTTTAGAGGGAGGTTTTTAGAAGAGTTTCCCACAGACGATGCCAAATGATGATGTGCAATCCGGCCGGTCCTAGCTGTCAGCGATCTTGCCTTTGACTGGAGCAGAAGGTGCCTGAAATGGGAAAGAAAGTGGGTAGCCTCCAGGGAGGAACCCGGTGAGAGTACTCTGAAGCTCAAGCGATCTTGCCTTTGAGAGTACTATTTGTCAAGACTCTCTATTAATAAGATAGGGAGCCCCTTTGGGTTGTGCATAGGTAAGTAGTAGTGAAGCTTCCTTAACCTGTACATATCACCCAAAATTTCACTTTCTTTCTTTTTAATTTAGGTTGTATATATTTTGATTGTTTGTTGTTAAGGGGGGGGGGGGAGGCTCTTATATCAATCACTTCTTGTGTGTTTGTGGCCTGGACAAAAACTTAGGCCCAGGCCTGGTAATTTGCTACATGCTAGGCCTTTTGCATCAGGTTAGTAATGATCAACCTCTATGTGGGAGTACATATATTAAGTACTCAAGTATATTCTTACATTCAAACTTCTTGTTTCTTTTTATTTTGCAGGGTTTTCATGTTGCTGCTCTTGGCCCACCTGATCCAAAAGGTTATAAGCAATGTTTTGTGAAAATTCCAGGAAACCTGAACCAATTATATTTTTCAGTCATTCATTGAAATTTCCTCTAATTAAGCAGCTCAACTGAAGCAATTCAACTCGAACACTGCCTTTGCTTTTGATTGGATTTTCAGTTTCAAATTTAGGCTCTTAATTAAGAAAGAAAAGTTATTGATAGAATTTTGAATTGAAATTTGGTATGAAAAAAGTGAAAAATTGAACAGGTAAAGTTTTTTTAGGATTAATCAACCAGAAGGCCTGGCCTATTCACTGTTGATAAAGCAGAGGATGAATGGGTTACCGAATACTTGGATACCCAACTTAACCCAAACATAGATGGCATGGGCCTAAAAACATTGGGACCAGGGCCCATAATAAGTTGGGCATATGATTATACCTCTACCACTAATACCAGAACCTAACCCATACTAAGGTCCAGGTTTACATGAATGAAAACCTCACCTGTTGAGTTCACTATCAAAGGAAATTGACCAGCTAATAATGTCAGAAAAGCCAATTCTTCACACCATTGACCAAGATAAAGGAACATACAACTCTGTGATGTGTGGCTCATTGTGACACTAGCAAGTGCACTAGCCGTTCAAGTAATAAAGTAGTGAGTGAAGTATCGTTCCCACAAGGATTTAGAAAACAATTACCAATACTAAATTGAGCACTTCTTATCTGATCAACAAATAAATCAAAACTTTAATGAAAGCTAAAAAAAAAAATCCTAAATTAAAATCTATCTAATCATTGGCCCAATTGCCTTCAAATCAGGTTAGAAGAGTAAGCAGTAAATGTCAATCTTAGAATTCAGCAATCTATCAATTTGGATCATTCGAATAAATCATGATTGAGCCTTAGTTTGGTGAAACCCCAAGGTCATGAACAGCCTCTCTCAAGCGCATGTTCATCCTATGCATGAGTGACGGTTCTTCTATCTCTAGCAAGAATCTAATCCCCATGCATGCATTTCTTCAAACACTTCTAAGGCATCAATTCAAATCTGAATTGATCACCAACTGAATTGTGCAAGTTATCTCTAACCTTGCACTCAATTCAGTTCTTGAATAGTAGATCTGAATTCCTAGAGTCTCTCTCAAGCACTCTAGGAATTCCAAGCTGTAGATTAATTCGGCCAATCTGAAAATTGCAGATCTGAATTCTCTTTCAAGCAATTCAGATCTTGCAATCTCAGATCTGAGAATTCAGATCTGAGTTTTGAAGGTTAGTTGGCCGAATTAATCTACAATAACACCCTTATTCAAGAAACTTCAAGTACAATTCATGACCATTTGAATGAATCAAAAAGAATTAGATTGCTGAACTGAAATTTTACAAGTTGAAATACATCAAGGAAGAATGGAAAAAAAGGAGAAAGAAGAAAGAAAATATAACAAAGAAACTGAATTTGAATCAAAAGAGAATGAAACTACAATTGATTTATTACAAAAGATCTTTGAATCACAAACCCTCAATTCGAACTCACCTTCTCTTCTAGATTGCTTGTCTTGAACTTCCTTCAGCCCTTCTTCTTCTTCTTCCATGCGCCTAGCCTTCTTCTCTTCTCTTCTCTCAAGGTGGCCGAACCTCTAAGAGTGGGAGAGCCTTCCTCTCAAGCAATTGAACACCTCTCACCCCTCCTAGAGGCCTCCTTATATAGTTTTTCAAGGGGGCTCTTGCCCCTTCTTGAAGTCTCTAGAATTGGGTGTATTACACCCCTCATGAACCTTCTAGAGTACTCCCTCATTCTCTTCAAGAAACTTCTAGGAGTTGCCGCCCCTAGCTCCCTTTGGGCTGCTATTTGTGCTACAACTTATCTTGCTTTTGAGCTCATGTGGGCTACACTCTAGGCTGTTATTTGGACTAAAAATGGGCTGGGCCGAAATTTCCTTCTTGCTAGGATTCTTCCCTTGGGTTTTCCAAAGAGTTAGCTTGCACTACTTGGGCCGAATGAAACTCCCTTGCTCTCATGGCTGGGCCGGGCTGAACTTGATAAATTTTGGGCTTTCTTTTTTTGCTTTTGCCTTCTTTTTGTTGATTTGGCTCCCCCTGAAATCTTTCTTGCAATCAAGCTAAAATAGGGCAAAATCTAATTAAACCAGCATAAAATTTCATGCAAAAACCTCATAAAATATAGATAAATTGTAAGTTCATCACTCTGCTCTGCTGAACACAAAACGCTGGCCACATTATGTGCATCAGACAGCACATTGTTTTGATTTCACTCTTTTGAGTTTCTTAATCTCATTTGTTGGATAGGCATTTGATTTGTCATTATTGTTATCTTTGTAAAACTCCTATTAGCATGTGTGATTTGTGACTGTATTTTGATCTGCCCTTCTGGCTGTATATACTTCATTGGGTACATGAAAAAAAAAGATAGACTTGTGGTGTAGGTTGTGAAGGAGAAAAGTCCCTATAGGGTATATGTTCTATGTAAAGAAGAAAAGGATTTAATCTTGATATAGGGGAAATAGAAGGATTTCATATCTGAAATATTAAAGAAAGAGTGGTGAAATAGAAAAATAAACTCCATGAACACCAGTTTGTTGACATCACATAAGCTTTTTTATATTGGCAACTGGTAAACTTCTATTGATGATAGTGAAATATGTAAATAGGGTCATATAAGCACAAGGATACAGATAGCACCACTTTTAAATGGGTAGATTCGGTTCATTATTGGAAATATTTTACATTTTTTTATCTATTAAATCCAGACCAATCATCCTAATGTGCATTTATGTGCTACAATCTGATTACATTAACTCTGTCATGCCATAGAGGTTTCAATTTGATTTGGTTAATTTATTAGTTGCATAATTCATTTATTGATATGAAATGCTAAATTAGGATGCCTCCTTGAATGTCTTGTTTTTTATACATTTTTTATGGTTATCTCATTTACTTTACATTCTTTAATAATTTATATGTTTTTGATTTACAGGTTCATCAATTAAGCTAAGTGGATTTGCTTTTGAAGATGTGAACCTTATTCGATAAATTGAATTTTTTAAAGTCCTTGTATTTTTATATGTCAACTGGATATTGTATGTGAATAGTTTGATTTGGATATTAATTAATCTTTAAATTAATACATTTTGTTTTAAATTGCATTTTTTTTATTTAAGTTTCTTAACTTTAACTTTTCATGTATCAATTATCATGAATTATTTGTTAAGCATGTATTAAAGTGATGAATTAATAAAAAATTTTATGTACCAACAAATATTGGAATTAACCTGGCATAAACATTAAAATATATATATATATATATATAAGCTGGCGGTCATGAAACTTTTAGATTAGCCATAAACAAGACCTAAGCCGGCGGTTCAAATGATGTTGGACTAAACCAAAGGTGTCGGTCAATTAGGATCAAAGTTCGCCTAAGGAACCAAACAATTTTTGACAAAACCTAAGCTGGCGGTCAAAAACGCCGCTTTAATAACACTAAGCCAGCGGTCCTAAAAGTCCGCCTAACCAAAGGTGGCGGTCTCTTGTATCTAAGGCGGCGGTCTTGATCTAGGCCGGCAGCTATTTAGACGGCGGACCAGTGACCGCCGCCTTAGATCTAAGCCGGCGGTCCAAACATCTATGGATATTTGTTCCTGGTAAGCTATTGATTAGATAATTTTGTTTCTTGTAAGCTTTGAGGGTCAGGTTACATGTACACGGTTTTTATTTTACAGAGAAAATGCATGGTTTTTATTTTGTTCATGAACAAGTACTTATCATCCGTTAAACCTTACATATAAATTATAGTCAGTTGTCCTCACCCAAAAGCCAGAAAATAAATAAGCAATCAAATCAAAATTGTCATTATGCACCATGTGCTGTTGCAATTTAGGTGGGTGAGTAGATGTTTCTAAAAGCAGGGGATGGAAGTAAAAGTAGAACAAAAGTTGTTGTGGCTACTGTACTAGCTAGCAAGTCTATCACTGCCAGTCTTCGGGTTGTTTTTCTGCAACATCTGGAGAAGGAAAGGAAAGCTTAAAGGTAAGAACCTTTAGTTAGCATTTTAAAACTAGTAATTAAGTTCGTTATTTATGCATGCTCTCTTTCTTTTTGGTTAGTAATTAGCTTGACTTAACTACTTATTTTATCTCTACAAATCCATAACTGCATGAACTCTCCTGTTAAGTCCGTGTGCATTTCTGAACTGTTGCATGCAGGTTGTGCATGGTTATCCAATGTGCAACGTGGCTGATCCCCAATACATGCTCCATACCTCTTGAATTGAGGAGACCCTCCACCGTCCACCCTGATTGCTCATCAAATAGTGCACACGACATTGTTAATGGGATGTTGTAACTCTAAAGTCCAAACTCAACGACAGAAAGAATTATAAAGTCAGACACAGGTGGAATCTAGGGTGAGCGTTCATTTCTTGTCCTGTGCATTGAGAATGACCGGTGGCAGGAACGGTGCAGTTCAATCATCAGTTGCAGTGGCGGTGAAGGTTGCAGTCGGAGGGTTGGGTTGCTGATTCGGAGGGAGAGAGGAGAAGAAATAAGAGAGAGAGAGAGAGAGAGAGAGAGAGAGAGAGAGAGAGAGAGTACGGAGAAAAACTAGGGGAGATCGAACACCGGTGATGCAACTAATGACGGTGGAAGCTCGTGAGGTTGAAGAACGGAGGCAGGGAGAGCGAAAGCAGGGAGAGAGCGAGAGAAAGAAAAAGAGAGGGGAGCAGCTCGAGAGTCTAGTCAAAAGGAGATTGGGCGGGTCCGCGGATTTAACAAAATTTAAAAGCTTTTGGAGTCCAGACGCCCGTTTCTATTAGTTGATGAAACGCATTCACCATCTTTATAATGACATGTTCTCTTCAGAAACTTTCTGCATCCTGGATGCAGAGGATGCCGTCTGCTCGTTTTCAACTTCTACCGATCGTGAACCATTTGAGATGCAGAGTTGCATTTAATTTCTTTGAGCTCTCGGTCCGAGTCCCTATTCTCTTACCAGCTAGAGAGGTTGGATATGCAACATATATATCATCTTTAAGTTCTTCTCCAATGAGTCCAAATCAATTTGTAACTATTCCATGGTTTTCCCACTCTGAAAGCATTGAATCTGTAGTCACCAAAACATGCTTTCATCAAGCCACTCGGGTGCTTTCTGACCGGGGAATCAAAGCGGCCAGTCTGAAGTCGGCTTCAATGACGCAGTTTTATTCGATGCAGAAGATTTCTTCGTTCCGAACCCGAACCTGTCCTAGGACTTGCCAGAGTTTGTGTGCACGTTGTGACGGGGAGTTCCCGGACTAAAGAAAGTCGCGGTGGCCATGGTCTGTCGTGTGGCTAGCTACGTGATGGTAGTATTAGTATTAATCGGTGGAGTGATGCGTTAGCGTTGTGGTGGTGGCCATGAAGGTAGACTGGGTGATTTTGGGTTTGGCAATTGGCAATAGGAGAGTTGGTATTTTCATCGTTCAAGGGTAGTGCTCTTTGCCACCCTTAGTTTGATTTGACTGAGGAGGGTTTTCTATTTACGATCACGAGTGCCTGGTACAAGGAAATATTTAGGGAGACAGCAAGGAGCTTCAACTTTTGCTAACGAGAACTTTGGATGAGCATTATCACGAGGTCGCTTATCCTTTTCCTGAACCTTCGGAGGGGTTAATGGATGAATCCTCCTAAGTGAGAGGGAGGGGGAGGCTTTATCCTTGAAATTTTAGGGCCATGACTGAGTTCATATTTTGAAAATCTAATACTGTCAAGGGAAATTTTTTTCATCGATGTTAAGTAGTTTAAGAAACTGCATGGTATTAGTAAAAACCCTCAGTTTGTGTTATTAGAACACCATAATCTCATAAGCTAGCAACCAAAATGCTCCCAAGTCAATAATAATTAGGTCCTAATTGGAGTTCGATTAATTGAACTTCTGAAACCGAACTAGTACTATTGATATTTCGAATTCATGAAATCAAACTAAAACCACCGATTAGTCGATTGACTTGTTTCGGTTTTTAACTGATTAGATTTTTCGATTTTTGTTTTTATAGTCATGATGTATATTATAAATAAATATAATATATTATAAATAAATATAAATATTATCATCATTACCATCATCATCATCATCTATGCGTCAACCCATTTTATTTAAAGTCATATTAACTATTAAATTATTGATGCTTAAATCAATTTTTACTACTTATACCCATTATTTTTTGGTCTACATTGAGTTATTCTAACCTCTTCAGTGTGACAAATCACTTATTCGAACTAGCACTCTTGGTGGTTTTCTATCCATATATTTTTAGATATAATATAATCTATACTATATTATATAGCATTACAGGCCACATCAGCAGCCCTTTCTTTTTCCCATTCCCACTTTTCTCATTTCTCTTGAACACTCTCCTTTTTCCCTTGCCCCTTCCCAACCCTTCCATGTAGTCATGTGACAGGCCTTTCTTCTTCACTAGAGTCCCACTCCAATTCTCTCTCTCTCTCTCTCTCTCTCTCTCTCTCTCTCTCTCTCTCTCTTTCTCTCATATTCCAAATCACTTAGCCAATCCCTCATAAAATTTCTCTTAAACTATATCTCCCACCTAAAATTCTTCCTAAAATACCTCTTATTCTATATTGCCACCCCTCTCTTCTGTTGGAAGGGTTAGAAATCAATTTCACATGGTCAAATTAAGTTTGGTGGTTGGCTGAATTTTTAAAATTTTTCTAACCCAATTCGGGAATCGATTTCCTAGTGATTTTGAAATCTAAAATTTCATGATCGATATTGCATTGAACTACATCATATTTGAAACCAAATTAAAAACTGATTATACCTAATACAGAGACCACAATATGCAACTCCTAGAGTTGTTCATGCCCAATATCAGTCCCAAAATTGGCCTCTATCTAAAGATGACATACTGTATACGTGAAGCTGATTCAACAACACCGTTTTAGCAAAACTGGTTTCCAAATTGCTTGGATCGAAATGTGTATGTAAACTTAATATCCTCTAATCTTTTTCTTGAAAAAACAAAGTAGAGAATTAATGAAAATTAGCCCTTATTGATAGCTATATTTATATAACCCTAGCAAGTGCACTAGTTATCAAGTAGTATAAGGATATCGTTCCCTCGAGGATTTAACAAAATAAGTATTAGAATTATAGCCTTCCTTAATTATTGGACAACCGAATTTCAGATCTAACAATAAGAACTATTGAAAATCAAGAATAGAAGAAAAAGAAAAAATAAGGGCGATTAATGACAAAACTTGCAATGATCTAATTGGAAGCGTTAGGACTATTGGTCCACCTAACCATTCCAATGGATATCAATTTGTTAACTTAACCAAGATATTTTATTACTTTCATAAGCTGAAGTTTTTCTAAATTTATTTAATATTCCCTCTCAGAATATATCAAATCTACTTCTATCAAGTAACCCTTCGATCTCTCGACTAGAGCTCTCAAGATAGAAATGCATTAAGTTCTATGAAAAACTTATATCATCAGATGAATCATGTATATATATTCCTATATACCATTCCTCTCTCGATTCATTCACATAAACCAAATCAATTAAGAGGTGGCCAAGCTCCTAATCGCATTATGCATAATAACTCATAGACAATATAAAAATAACAATATTGGATAAATCAAAATAAAAATCAATTCATTGTCATGGTTAGGCTTTCCACAGCCCTATCTACAAATAGATTAATTCATGATAAAGGAAATAAAACAAACAAGGAGTAAGAAAGAACTCATGATGTCACCCCTGAAGCTGAGATCTATAAGTTGTGTTCTCCTTGCCGCCGCCTTCCTCCTTTTCTCCTTCTTGGAGCTGAATTCCTTCTTGAAGCTTTCTTGGATGATGTCTCCTTGATTGCTTCAGAGAAAGCTTGAATGATTGATGTCTCATGCTAGTCCCCCCCCCTCCCCCCTTTATATAGCTTTAGGAGGAGGGACTGTTTCCAACTCCTTCTTGGAGTTATCGTTCAAAAATAGAATGTCCTAATTAGTTTAGATCTAATCCTATCCTATCATATCTCTTATCTAGTAATCTCAATCTTCTTTATCTTTCTAGAATTACATTTGAAATCTAAATCTGATAAGACTCTTTATTCTTGCATTCGTATTGGGCTTCTTTAATGAGTTGGGCCGCTGCAAGGCTTCTCTACGAATTGGGCTTCAGCTGTGGGCTGGACTTCTCTACGAATCTGCTTAGAATTCGGACCCGATTTTGACCTTAATGCAGTTCGAATCTATCAAAACTCAAAACATGAAAGTTGTAAAGTTCTTCCTTATCTTTCCAATGCATCTTAAATTATGTCAATTGGAGTCTGGATGTGAGAGTTATGCCCATATTACTGAATAATATCGAAACTGTGCAGAATCATCCGATTAGCCTTGTTTTCCTACTTTTCTCCTTCTTGCTTGCCCTGAATCGAGATACAAGAGTAATGAGTCTAATTAAGTGTTAATTAAGTGTAAAATGACTAAATATTCAGGGATAAAAATATGATAATTTTTATTTACATCACTTATCACAATAAGGTCAAATTAGGGTTTCTAGGAGGCAAGGGAGAAGAGGAGAGAGCAAGAGAGTGAAGAGAATTGGTGAATTCACCCCTTCCCTCCTAGTCCCTTATATAAAGCACTCTCCTAACCTAATTAGGAGCTAATCCAAATTAGGACATTATCTTTAATTGATAAGAACTCTCTTCTTAATAGAATGGGTGCCCCATACCTAGATTCATATTCATTTTCAATCCAAATCACATGACAACTTAACTAATCATATTAGTAATGGGATGGGCCTTAGGCCCATTTTCTCTAATGGTTCACGTCCTAAGGTATTGCATTGGCACTTTAGGCCTAAATATTATATGGCATGGGACCCATAAAGGTCTCACATGAGTCCATAAGGGTTGGACCCCACCTTTGGTAGAGGTTAAGTTGAATTCACTGCTTGGGGGCAACGAATCCCTAGCCCAATCAGCTTGGGCTTAGTTTGGGCTCAATATTTACACATATGATCATTGGATTCAACCACCCTATGATGATCAATCCTGTAATAAATCCCATCAGGTAATTAATCCTTTAATGGTTTTTTACACCTAACCACTCGGTCCATAATCATCAAAACACTACCTATAGGGAAAGACATTTCCCTTGACTATAAAATACAGTGTCACACTCTTTGCTCGAATTGATCCTAGGATTAAAACCTTTTAGAATTCTTTTTTATAAAATAGTAATATAACATATAAACATATTTGTAAATCAGATTTCAAATACAATTGAAATCCACTATCGATAGTTTAGGTTTCCATCAGAAAGAGTGTAAACCCTAAAATTCACTTTGTTTGACAAATGAGTCAATCTTATCACTATGATCACCTACTAAGATAATTTTCCAAACTGCCCCAACATGCCTGGATATTTCACCCTTAATGGATTTCACTAATTGGCACATCAAAGATAGTTCAGTCCAAAACCTAGTGTTGTATCATAATCAAGTTTAGGGTTAAGTGTAATTTTTCAGTTTTGCCCATCCATCTCTATGATTTAGGGCATAACTAGAAAATTGCCAAGACAAACTATTCTACCAATTTGTTTTCACACTAGTGTAAGCTTTGTTAGGATAAATTCCCAAGTCTATCTAATGGCTGAAAACATTCTCAGCTAACACAAGTCTCGTAAATGTCCAATTTAAGGAGTAATTCACAAAAACATACCAATTTCAACATAAAACAATAATGTACTTTATTCAAATGTTTGTGTACATCAATTTGATTAGATCTAAGGGCACACAATGTCTAACCTCTTCTTCACCAATGTCCTACTCAGCTACTCCAACTCTCTCTCTCTCTCATGTTCCCAATCACTTAGCCAACCCCTTCCTAGAATTTCTCCTAAACTATCTCTCTTACCTAAATTTCCTCCTAAAACACCTTTTAATCTATGTTAGATGCCCAATAAACCAACTAAAACCAAAAGCATGGTTAAATTAATTACTTAAATTAATTTTGGTAGTTAAATTAATTTGTGAAATATTTTTAATATTTTCAGTAATTAATGATATTATTAAATATTATTTGGTAAATATCAACTCCTAAACTATAATTTTGGTAAATTGGAAAATTATTATTGATTTTGGTAATTTAATTTCAGAAATTTCTGAAAATTAAGTATTGAAATCAATAATTACAAAAAATCAATAATTAATTAAAATATTAATAAATACAAATTTAATAACTTAAAATTATTGGTAAATTTTCATTGGAAATTTTATTTCAATAAATATGCATTTATTTTTACTGTTTTTTTGTAAATTTGATATTATCAATATTTTTTTTGGAAATAAATGGTTATTGATATTTTTAGTAATTTTGGTCAATTTATTAATATTTAATTATATTATTAGATAATAATTAAAAAAAATTTAGTAATTTTTTAGTGGAAAATTATTATTAATAAATATAAATTTATTTTTTATATTTTCAGTAATTTTGATATTTACTATAAATTTTGAGTAATAATTAGTGATTTTGGTAATTTGATTACTACAAATGATTGATTTTGGTACTTTAATTTTGTGAAAGCTAAATTATAAAACTTCTAATCTTTCAAATAAATAATTAGGAAATATTAATAATTTCTATAAGTGTTGGATACTACATTTATAATTACCATAATTATTGAAACTATATTTATGTGTTGTAGGGTGTTACGGGTTTAGAGATGGCCCCCAGAGTAAGGATCATATTCCTTGTCCCAACTTCAAGTTTTAAATTAATCCCTGTCTCTAACCCCTATCACTATCAGGAAAATATTTATTAATGGAGACAAGTTCCTAATCAAGGACCTATACCCCGAATTAATTAAAAGTTTTTTAGAAAGGTATTTATTTAAAATGAAGGAAAATTTTAAATTTAAATAATATCTTAAGTATATTTTGATAAATAATATAAATAATGTTATAAATAACATAAATAATATTATATATTTAATATAATACACACACACACACACACACATATATATATATTAAAATCGGTCGTGTCATGTCAGCACGTCTCTCAAGAAACCCCAATTCTATTTTTCAGGATTTTTTATTTTTTATAATTTTTTAATCCACCTAATAATCTCACAAACAATCTTATAGGAAGCCTAGGAATGCTTGGACTTCGAAAGCCCCTCCCGCCTACGTCTGCCATTAAATCTTATCTTATAGGAAGCCTAGGAACTTTGCAAAAAACAGATTTGATTAAGTGATTTTTTTTTTTGCATTATTGGGTGCATTATTAAGTGATTTTATGATGTTGAGTATCAAAAATAAAATCGACTCACTAAAAAGTAGAGAAAACAACAAAAAAAAATAATAAAAATGAAAAAAATAACCGGGTCATTGTAGAACCATTTCAGCAGTCAGGCGAAGAAGACAATGAAAATGGGTTTTTCGCGACCCATTTTCGATAGAATACTAGGTACATCCAAACTCAAACCGTGTTACAGACAATTTGCACCAACTGTGCATTACACGGTTAATTAGAATAATTAATGTTCATTAACATTAACAATAATTAACATCAACAAATTTAATGTTGATTAATGTTAACCATAATTAATTACTTTTAATGAATCGATTATTGCTAATAAGACATAATTGATTACTATTAATTCATTAATAATAGTAATTAACAATAATTAACAGTATTTATTAAATAGAGTATTTACTAATTAGAAGTATTAATAATTACATAATTTATTAAAAATAATGTATTTATTAATTAATAGAAATTCAATAATTACAATATTTTTAATTAACTGCAATTAACAGTAATTATTAGAAAATCAACTGTAATTAACAGTAATTATCAGAAAATTACAAAAACCAATTGTAATTAACAGTAATTATTAGAAAATTAATAGTAATTCAAATTAAAAGTATTTATTTTTAAAAAGTTACATTTAATGACATTTAAATGATTACAGTATTTTAATAAATATAGTATTTATTAATTACAAGTATTAATAATTACTATATTTATTAAAATAATGTATTTATTAATTAACAGTAATTTAATGAAATGTATTAATTAAATAACATTATTTTCAAAAAATAACCAAAAACAAAGTAACAAAAATAAGCTACAATTAACAGTAATTATTTTTTATAATTAACAGTATTTTCATATTTTTAATAATTAACATTCTTCTAAAAAATATTGTATCTATTAATTAACAGTATTGAATACAGTATTCAATTTACACTATTTAATTATAATAATCAGTAATTATCACAAAAGTAACCATAATTATTTTGTATAATTAACAATAATTATTTATATATTTAACAAAAATCAACATACGATAATTTAATAATTAACGGTAATTTTAATAAATAGTAATTATTTTCAAAAAATTACATTTATTGACATATAAATTGATGAGAATAAAAATTATCATATTTCTATCCCTAAATATGCAGTCTTTTATATTTAATTAGTACACAATTGGACTCACTATTCTTGTATTTCGATTTAGGACACGAAAGAATGCGTCATGGGAAAAACAAGGCTAATTGGGTAATTTTACCCAATTTCGGCACCGCGAGATGATTTGCGTAACTCTCCCATCCGGAATCTGATTGAGAAAATTCAAGATGCATTGGAAAGATAAGGAAAAACTCTACAACTTTTATGTTTTGAGTTTTGATAGATATGGACTGTATCGAGGTCAAAATCGGGCCTGAAGTCTAAGCAAATTCATAGAGAACCCTAGTTCGCAGCTAGAGCCCAATTCGCAAAGAAACCTTGCAATGGCCTAATTCGTTAAAGATGCCCAATACGAATGCAAGAATAAAGAGTCCTATCAGATTCAATTTTTTGTTGTAATTCTAAAATAAAGGAGATTGAGATTACTAGATAAGAGATAGGATAGGATTAGATCTAAATTAATCCTTAGGAATTAAAACTTTCTATTTTTGAGAAAGAACTCCAAAAAGGAGTTAGAAACAGCCCCTCCTCCTAAAGCTATATAAAGGAGGCCGGGGGGGGGGGGGGGGGAGGGGGGTGGACGAGCACCAGGGCATTAAGCAATCAATCAATTGATTAATCAAAAAATCCTCCAAGGGAGCTTTAGCCTTCAAGGAAGCAGTCAGCAACCTAGGAGGAGAAGAAAGCGGCGGCAAGGAGAAGACAAGCTCATCGATCTCAACTTCAAGGGCGACATCATGAGTTCTTCCTTATACCTTGTTTGTTTAATTTTCTTTATCATGAACTAGTTTATTTGTAGCTAGGGCTATGGAAAGCATAACCACGACCATGGATTGATTTTTATTTAATTCAACCAAGTTGTTTTTATTTTAATATTGTCTATGAGTTATTATGTGTAATGCAATTAGGAGCTTGGCCACCTCTTAGTTGATTTGGTTTATGTGAATGAACCAGAAAGGGAATTCATATAATAGATTAAATAATTCATAGTGTGAATCGAATGGTATATAGGAATATATATACATGATTCATCTGATGATACAAGTTTTTCATAGAACTTAATGCATTTTCTATCTCGACAACTCTAATCGAGGAATCGAAGTGTTACTTGATAGAAGTAGGTTTGATATATCTTGGAAGGGAATATTAAATAAATTAGGAAAAACTTCAGCTTATGAAAATAATACATTATCTTGGTTAATTTAATAAATTGATATTCATTGGAGAGGTTAGGTTGACCAATAGTCCTGGCACTTTCAGTTAAATCGTTGCAAGTTCAGTCATTGATTGCCTTTGTTTTTATTTCATTTCCTTTTTTTCTAGTAGTTATTATTGTTAGATCCAAAGTTCGGTTGCCCAAATAATTAAGGGAAACTATAATTTTAGTACTTATTTTGTTAAATCCTCGTGGGAACGATATCTTTATACTAATTGATAACTACTGCACTTGCTAGGGTTATATAATTATAGTTATGAAGTTTTTGGCATCATTGCCGGGGATTTAATCCTAAAATAATATTAGAACTTGTTAACCTTGGTTAGCTTGGATTTTACTCTTTATTTAATTTGTTCAAATTCTTGCTTTGTTCAGATTAATTAGTGTATGACACGTACTAGGGGTAAAGAACTAACAAAATTCGACCCTAAAATAGAGAGAACCCTTCTCATATTGCAAAGATCCAACAAAAGTAAAGAGAGAGAGAGGGTTGAGGGAGGCGAACCAGTAGAAGAAGTTGAGGAAGAGATGGCAGACGAAGCAAACCGAACTCTTTTGAGCTATGCTTGTCCAAATGATCTAAATGAGTATTCGGTTTAGTGGGTTGCCGAGTGATGATCCTAATGCACATATTGTTAACTTCCTGGAAATATGCGACACGTTCAAGTATAATGGAGTTAGCGATGCTGCTATTAGGCTTAGACTTTTTCCATTTTCATTACGTGATAGAGCTAAGGATTGGCTTAACTCACTCCCTACAAGAAGTATCACTACTTGGAATGACCTAACTCAAAAATTTTTGGCTAAGTATTTTCCTCCCTCTAAAACAGCAAAATTGATCAATGATATCACTACTTTTGTTCAACTAGAGAGGGAATCCTTGTATGAGGCGTGAGAACGATTTAAAGAGATGCTTAGGAAGTGTCCTCACCATGGAATACCAGTTTGGCGCCAAATTCAAACTTTTTATTAAGGTATTACTCCATCTAATCGCTCCATTATTGATGCAGCTGCAGGAGGCACAATCATGAGGAAAACTCCAGAGGAAGCCTATGATCTAGTGGAAGAAATGGTACCAAATAGCTACCAATGGAATAATGACCGAGCTGATCGAAAGGGAATGCATCATATAGATTCTTTTTCAGCGTTATCTGCTCAACTTGCTAGTTTGAATAAAAAATTAGACAATCTTAGTGTTGTAGCAATAAATATGTCATCTTGTAATTCATGTGACCTTTGTGGCCAATTGGAACATAAATTCTGATTGTTAGGTAGGTAATCCTTTTGCTTCACATGAAAGTGTGAATTTTGTTTCTCATGGTGGTAGGCCAAGTTTTAACCCTTATTCGAATACATATAATCTAGGGTGGTGGAGTCATCCGAATTTTTCATGGAATAGCAACCAACATAAAACACCCATGGGGTTTCAACAACAGCCGCCCCCTCAAGAAAAGAAGGGAATTTAGAGGACATGATTTCTAAGTTCATTAATAGTGCTGAAGCAAAACTTCATGATCATGAAAAGAGATTTTTAAATCAAGAGGCATCTATTAAGAACTTAGAAGTTCAAGTGAGGCAGATTATGAGCATGTTGTCAGAAAGAAGAGAGGGACGATTGCCTAGCAATACAAAGAAGAACCCAAGGGAGCAAGTAAATGCCATTGCCTTGAGAAGTGGAAAGACTATTGGGGAGATTAATGATGATGATCAAAAAGTTGAGGTAGATGATTCACAAATAGAGATCAAAGGGAATATACCTAAACTAAATTTAGATGCTATTAAACTTTCTCTCCCCTACCCTAAAAGAGTTTTGAAAGCTAAATTGGATAAACAATTCGAAAATGTTTTAGAGGTGTTTAGAAAAATATATATTAACATTCATCTTCTTGATGTATTGTCGCAGATGCCAAAATATGCCAAATTTTTTAAAGAGGTGATTTCAAATAAAAGGAAATGGAAGGAATGCGAAATGGTGAAACTTAATGAAGAATGCTCAACAATTCTTCAAAATAAATTACCCCCAAAGCTCAAGGACCCAGGGAGTTTTTTTATTCCTTGCACCATAGGAGATACTGAGTTGAGAAAGCTTTATGTGATTTAGGTGCTAGTATAAATTTAATGCCATATTCTATTTTTGAAAAACTTGGATTGCATGAATTAACACTTACTACTACTACTATGCAATTAGCTGATAGAAGCATTAAATATCCTAGGGGAATAGTAGAAGATGTTTTAGTCAAAGTGGGCAATTTTATTATACCTACTGGCTTCATTGTGTCGGATATGGAGGAAGATAGGACAATGTCCTTGATTTTGGGGAGACCTTTTCTTTCTACTAGTAATGCTTTAATTGATGTGCAAAAAGGTCTACTTACTCTTAGAATCAATGGTGAAGAAGTAGTATTTAATGTATTTAAAACCATGAAGTATCCCAACACAATTGAACATGAAATATATGCAATTGATTGCATTGATGTTTGGGCGGCTGAAGTCGATACATCTAAATCAGAAGACACGTTGAAAGTTGCACTTAACAATAGTTCTGATCAATTGCAACAAGCAGAGCAGAAGTTTGTGCTGAAATCTAAATTGTGAAATTTGACTTTTGAGCTAGACTCTTTTGAAATTATAACTTATAATACATCTTTTATTAGTTTACCTTCATCTCACAGAAAACTTCTCCCATTTATTGTGCAGGCCTCTATTCTAGATTTAAACCCATCCATGATGGATGAGAGGGGAAAACATTGGAAGTTGCAACTACAAGACCTGGAGGATCCGGTTTATGATTAAAAACAGGGAAGTTTGTTTTTCCTTTTTTTTCTTCTTGTTTTTTGCATTTATAGTTAAGTTATTTTCACCTTTTCTTTTTACCTTACATTGAAGATAATACGTAGACTAAGTGTTGGGGGGGGGGGGGGGGAGGAGAGTATAATTCAGTTAAAAAAAAAATCAAAACCTCAACTTTTTTGAAATCAATTGAAACAATGTTCTAGGAAAATTTTTGTGAACCTAGTAATGAGGTACGATCAAGGAGTACATGACTTATCTGAAGCCATTTCCAGTTAAGATAGTCCTAAATTCAGGTTTAAGTAAATGGGGTAGTTGTTTTATCATTGCTACAATTGGTAGGATGGAGCATAAAATGCACTTATCAACCAAGTAATTCAATTGTAGGATGGTGCATAAAATGCACCTACTAGCCAGCAAATTCAGTAGTAGGACGAAGCATAAAATGCACCTACTGGCCGAGTGGTCCAAAAGTGAGACGGAGCATAAAATGCACTTACTCCCGAAAACAAAAGAGAGGTTTTCCTTGATTTACTACCTGGTTTGCAGTAGCACAAATTGGATTGACTGATGAATGAGTCATGTATGAATTGGTTGTGTTGATTTAATGGTTTGCAATAGTTATCTTAGAATATTTGTGGAGAAAGATGAAGGAGAGTTGAGTTTAAAAATTGATAGGATCGTTAGTATGTTATTGTTTTATTTTTGCTTGAATTTTGTCTTGCCCGAGGACGGGCAATGTTTAAGTGTAGGATAGTTAGTCTATTCTATCCCTAAATATGCAATCTTTTATACTTAATTAGTATTTAATTGGACTCACTATTCTTGTATTTCGATTTAGGGCACAAAAGAAGGCGTCAGGGGAAAAACAAGGCTAATAGGGTAATTTTACCTAGTTTTGGCACTGCGAGATGATTTGGGAATAACTCTCCTATCCAGACTCCGATTGAAAAGATTCAATATGCATTGGAAAGATAATGAAAAACTATACAACTTTCATGTTTTGAGTTTTGATAAATTAGGACTGCATCGAGGTCAAAATCGGGCCCGAAGTCTAAGCAAATTTGTAGAGAACCCTAATTTGCAGCTAAAGCCCAATTCGTAGAGAAGCCTTGCAGCGACCCAATTCGTTAAAGAAGCCCAATACGAATGCAAGAATAAAGAGTCCTATCAGATTCAATTTTCTGTTGTAATTCTAAGATAAAGGAGATTGAGATTAATAGATAAGAGATAGGATATGATTAGATCTAAATTAATCCTTAGGAATTAAGACTTTCTATTTTTGAGAAAGAACTCCAAAAAGGAGTTGGAAATAACCCCTCCTCCTAAAGCTATATAAAGGGGCGGGGGGGGGGGGGGGGGACAAGCACTAGGGCATCAAGCAATCAATCAATCGATTAATCAAAAAAATCCTCCAAGGGAGCTTCAGCCGAAGGCGGCGGCAAGGAGAAGAAAAGCTCATCGATCTCAACTTCAAGGGCAACATCATGAGTTCTTTTTTATACATTGTTTGTTTAATTTCCTTTATCATGAGCTAGTTTATTTGTAGTTAGGGCTATGGAAAGCCTAACCACGACCATGGATTGATTTTATTTAATTCAACCAAGTTGTTTTTATTTTCATATTGTCTATGAGTTATTATGCATAATGTAATTAGGAGCTTGGCCACCTCTTAGTTGATTTGGTTTATGTGAATGAACCGGAAGAGGAATTCATATAATAGATTAAATAATTCATAGTGTGAATCGAATGGTATATAGGAATATATATACATGATTCATCTGATGATACAGGTTTTTCATAGAACTTAATGCACTTTCTATCTCGAGAACTTTAATCGAGGAATCGAAGTGTTACTTGATAGAAGTAGGTTTGATATATCCTGGAAGGGAATATTAAATAAATTAGGAAAAACTTCAGCTTATGAAAATAATACATTATCTTGGTTCGATATCTTTACACTACTTGATAACTAGTGCACTTGCTAGGGTTATATAATTATATATATCATAAATAATTACAGTATTTTTAATAACTATACTATTAATAAATACACTATATAATAAAGACATTATTTTTTAAAAAAGTATTATATTTTTAATTAAAAGTAATTAACACTAAGTATTGTAATTAATAGTAATTATAAGTTACGCTATAAATTATAATTTAAAGTAATTACCAGAAAATTAGATTTAAATAATTAACACTAATTATCAATTGACAGTAATTAATTAACACACTATTAAACAGTAATTATAATTTAAGCTATAAAATTACACATAATTGAATTACAACTTAAAAATAAACAGTATTATAGTACTTTATTTAAAGTATATTAATTATTGTGTTTCATTACTATATAATAATACTGTTAATACTATTAATAGTATTTTTCATAATTATAGTATTGTTAATTAACATTATAATTTAAGATTGTATTAATTAAGAGTAATATATTTCACAGTATTTATTTTTAAGTTGTAATTCAATTATTTTTAATAGTATTTATTAGATATTATAATTATAGCATTAAAATTGGTCTATCTATGTCGACACCCTCTCCTTCGACATAAACTATTTATCCATTTTCTCCATTGTTTGCATTTTTTTTCTTATTTTCTTTTGTTTTAAAAATATAAAACAGTAATCATTGCATATCTTGATTAGATCAATAAAGCTGCACACTATTAGAGAGAGACCTTTGGGTTTTTCAAGACCTCTTACTTTAATGCATGTTATTACTGCATTTAAAAAAGATATTTAAGAGAGAGACCTTTGGGTTTTCCAAGGCTTCTTATTTTAATGCATGTTATTATTAAATTTAAAAGAGAGAGAGAGAGAGAGAGAGAGAGAGAGAGAGAGAGAGAGAGAGAGAGATAATAGTAATAATATAAATCAAGGTTTTTAAAACCAAACTGGTCAATGAACCGGTCAGGGGTCTGGCTCCCCGGTTGAATGGTCCTACCGTTTGAACTGAACGAATAACCCGTTCTAACAAAATAATAAAAAATAAAAAATGGCCAAAACCGTTGGATGGTTCAAACGGTTTGATCGCTTGGGTCAACGGTTTGCTGACCAAATCAACGGTTTTGGTGAAATAATGGTGTAGGGTAAAATGGAACCGGTCACTTAACCGGTTCCCGGTTATTTTGATCCGGCCTAGTTTTTATAAATCAAATAATATAAATAGGTTGAGGTTAAACAATCAAAAAATTATTAATTTAAAAATTGACTAAGCGTTCACTAAAAGTAAATATTAACAAAAGTTAGTAAATGTTAAAAATGTATTTCAATTTCACTTAAAAATCCAACATAATAAACACTAATAAAAATAAGAAATTTAAATATAAAAATATTAATTGATAGTTTTAATAATATTATTAGATAACTTATGAGTTGATACCTTAATAAATGCTAATAAAAAATATAAATTGATAGTTTTAAAATACCAACAATTAATTAAAAAATCCAAAAAATTATAAAAAACCTAAACATAATTAAAATACTAAAAATAATTAAAAAATATTGAAAGTTAACAATATTTTATATTAATAAGGGTATTTTCTGAAAATAATTCAATGTACAATTAATAGTATTTTATTTTTTTAAAAAATACCCAAGCCAAAAATTATTGAAAAATATTGAAAATTAGTTGTATTTTTTTTAACTATGGTATTTATTTAGTTATTTAAATGATGAAAATACTTTAAATTATTGAAAAATAACCATATGCAAAAATTACTGAATAATAATAAAAAACACCAAAAATTAATTAAAAACCCAAAAATTCTGAAAACCTAAAGCTTAATTAAAATACTAAAAATAATTTAAAAATTAAATTAGTTGTATTTTGTTGTAAAAAATACTAAATAATAATGAAAAAATAATGTATTTTAATTATTAATAGTATTATAATAAACAATAATTATTTTTAAACTATAATTTACAATTGTATACATCAAAAATCATATGAAATAAAAATTTAAACATCTTTTTTAATTTTTTAAAAATGGACTTCTCATAGCTTGTCCCAATCCGTGGCCTGGCTTGGTTCAAGGCTCGGCTTAGCACGATTCGATTTACACCTCTACTTGAACCCACCAATACTGGGGACAGGGTGGGAAAATTCGAGAATTCTCCATCCTTAATGAGGAGTGAGGTGCCTTGCCCCTGAACTCACCCGACATTGAGGAGTGGTTGCCTTGTCATCAACCCGCCTAATACTAAGGATAGGGCAAGGATGGGGTAGAGTGTCTTGACTATGGAGTAGGGATAGGGATGGGGTGCCCCGCCCTGAACCCATCTTGTTGTCATTTATATATAATTGTTAATTATTAGTGAAATCAATAAAAATGTTAGTTTTTGTAATTATTTTTATTTATTTAAAGTTAATCAAAATTTCATTTAAAAATAATAACAATTATTAAAATTACTAAAAATTATTAATTAAACTAACTTTATTAAAAAATATTTGTTCATATTGAATTAACAATAATTATTTTTTGTAAATTAACATTAAATGAAAATATAATTATTTAAATTTTAGATATTAACAATAACTTTAAACACTTTTAGTTAATTAATAACAAAAATTGATTATTAATTTAATATTAATTAATAATAAATAAAATTATTAAATCTTTCAGATTTTCCCGTGCATCGCACGGGTCCCCGCTAGTATATTTATTATATATAATTGGGGTTGGCGGGGTGGACTTCACTCCTCGTTTCCAATCTGGTATTCCTATTAATCCCATTCATACCCTGTCCATGTTAAGGCAGTCTCCATCCTCATCCCTACTTGGTTGGAGAGGTCGGGTATTTGGTGGGGATGAGGACATGGGCGGAGCTAGGGGGACCTTGGGGAGCCATGACCCCCTATGGCTCAGAAAACCCCACATAAATTACACTCTCCCATGTATATTTTCTCCCTCGCCCCACTCCCCACCCCAATGGTTGCCCCCCTCCCTCCAATCCACTTTAGGTTTTGACCCCCCTCATAAAAAATTCCTAGCTCCGCCCCTAGATGAGGAAAATTGTTATCCCTATCCCTATGTTGTATAGCCCCATAGAGTAATAAGTTTTAAGTCCACTAAGCCCTAAAATATTTTTCCTATGCATAGCTTGGGGGCTTGATATATTATATAGCAATATATGCCACATCAACAACCCTCTCCTTCTCCCATTCCTCCTCTCATTTCTCCTTTACTCCCTCTCCTTTCTCACTTGCCCCTTCCCAGCCCTTCTATGTAGCCATGTGGCAGCCCTCTCTTTTTAAATAGAGTCCCACTCCAACTCTCTCTTTTCCATGTTACCAGTCACTTGGCAACCCCTCCTAAAATTTCTCTTATTCCTCCTAAAACACCTGTTAATCTAATTACATGCCCAATAAACCATCTAATAATAAAAAATGTGATTAAATTAATTAGTTAAATTAATTTGTGAAATGTTATTGATATTTTCGATAATTAATGATACCATTGAATATTATTCAATAAATACCAACACTAAACTATAATTTTGGTAAGTTAGAAAATTTAATTACTAAAAATTACTTGCTAAAAATTACTGATTTTGGTAATTTAATTTAGTGAAAGTTAAATCATAAAACTTCCAATTATTAAATAAATAATTGGAAAATTTTATTAATTTTCATAAGTATTGGATACTATGTAGGAATGCAATGGTCAGGTTCGGGGGAGGGGGACCATACTCCTTATCTCAATAAAGACGATCTCCTCATTGGGGACCTGAATCCCCGAATTTTTTAATTAAAAGTTTGTTTTAGAACGTATTTAATTAAAATAAAATTAAAATTCAAATTCAAATAATATTTTAAGGATAAATTTCTTAAACTGTTCTTAATTAATTGACAAACTATACCCTTACTATTTAATTATTGACTTAAACCACCCTACTTAAACCACCCATATGTTTTTTACAATTGTCTAAAACCTCTTAACCTGTAACGTCTGTTAACAGATAGATTAAAAAGACTGTTTTATCCTTTATTTTCCTTCAAAATTTCAAAATAAAACGAAAAAAAGGGGAAGTACAAGTTGAGAGAGAGATGGAGTGTGTAACACTGCCTTCTACCTCTCTCTGGTTTCACCGCATTGAAATCACTCTCTGTAAACTTAGTTGATCACGGTTGGAAGGTAAAGCCACCATTGAGAAAGGTAAAAAGAAAAGTGATTAACAACAAGAACCTTTCTTTCGGCATTTTGGGAGTGGGCACAGCAACGTTCTGAACAAAAGCATCGGCCTTCGTCAGCGGAAGACACTACGGAGGCGGGGGCCACTCCAAATGCGAGTGCAACTGCGGCTGTGGTTGTGGAGGAGGACATAGGAAGTTGAGATTTCCGTTAACGGATGAAAATCATGGCTTCGGTTTTGCAGAAAAGCACTGTGCATTGGCGCAAAAAAATCCCATAGAGAAGCCTCAATTTGTGGGGGCATGGGTATTTCCTACGACATTCCCATCGCCTACGGTAATCTCCAAAATGCATGGCTTCCTTGCATCCCTAAGCAATTGCTGGTTAGTGGGTTCCGCTCTAAAATGACAGAGATGGATGCAGGATTTCTATTATGTAACCAACGCGGCGAGCAATAAACAACGATTCGGTGGAGGGATAAAGACAACTAAGGGATTGGGAAAGCGACAGAAACTTCCTTGACTCTGATTTAGTGTAGGGATACAAGATGAAGAGATTGGGAAAGCGGTGGAGGGATAAAGACAAACACCTAGATGACATCTGCCATTTCCACGACTCTTAGTCCGACAAAAATTTCCTTGGCTTTCGATCAGATTTCTACACTAGCAGGGCCCATTAGAAAAAAGCAGATAGAAAAACAGAACTTTTTCTGCAAATACTCGAGCTCTTTCAATATATGTTTCAACGCCATGAGAACCTCAGAGGAAGTTAGGGATTTCGTTTCGTGAGTGTGAGCGTCAGAATACGGCTCACCGATCAAAGGTGATGTTATATTGCCTTTCAGACAATTTGGATGAAGTAACTGCTGTGAGATGTGAGAGCATGTTTTCATGAGCTGGCTTTGTATAGGAGAGCTTCAACGGCTGGTGATGAGCTTAACGATAAGTGTTCGATCGACTTCAAGCATTTGCCGTGGATACAATTGCTCTGACTGTGGCTTCTTAATTTCAATCCAGGGACGGGATACAATGATTGGCAATGGTTGCTTGGTTATAATGGGGGTGTTGGTTTGTAGTGTCGCCTACGTAAGGCCTGATAATAGAAGGAATCAGATCAATTCCATCTCGGAATGAGTTGTCAAGAGGCCAGAACGTGGAAAGCGATAGTAGCAAGGGAAGGAAAGATCGATAAACAAGGAGAGAGAGAGAGAGAGGAGATCACGATGGGAGATGCGTTGTAATGGTGGGTCGGTGGTCAAAGAGACAGAAATCGGTGGGGAGAAGAGAAGCAAAATGAATACAATAGAAAAAATAAAAAAAACAACAAAGAGAGAGAGGAAAACAGACGAGAACGAGAAGGTCGTTACCGAATCTGCCGTTTCAACAAGTTGTAGCGGCGGAACAAGGGAAGTGAAAGGAGGAGAAGGAGAGATAGAGAGAGTAGAGAAACGGAGAGAAAGAGGGAGAGAGAGGAGAGATTGGGAGGATGGAGGAGAGGGAGAAAGCAGATCGGAGAAGGGGTGTGTTCAGATCCGCTGCTGTAGTGAGCTTGAATTCGTTAATAGACAGATATTATGGCATCGAAAGGGATGGTTTTCAACGGAATCA
This sequence comes from Nelumbo lutea, assembly GCF_056320005.1. Classification (NCBI taxonomy): domain Eukaryota; kingdom Viridiplantae; phylum Streptophyta; class Magnoliopsida; order Proteales; family Nelumbonaceae; genus Nelumbo; species Nelumbo lutea. The sequence continues at coordinate 144,121,342 of NC_142684.1, forward strand.
ATGACCACCTCTGATCCTTGACCCCTAAAATGAATATCTTTGATTCTATCCCTCTGTTCTTATATTATAGCAGCTCACCCTTAGTGGGTTTTGAAATGTTTCAGCAATATTTCTTTGTTGGGTTTGAATATCCAGGGATGTAACTCAATTAGCAGCAACTTGTTGAGTTTGGAGGATCAATGACCATTTCCACCTTGTCCCCTCTAAGGCACTCTCCATCTCCATTCCCCATCCCCGTTTGGTTGGGGTGGCCGAGCACTCAGCTGGGATGGGGAAAATTGCTATCCCTACCCCCAGGTTTTAAGCCCTATAAGCCTTATAAACCTCCAGTTTTTTTATTGGTTACTTGAAAACTGATCAGATCCTTCGATTTTTATCAAAGTACTAAATCGATCGATTCTCTAGGTTCGACAAGTTTTTCATGTAGGGTAGCTTTTTTGGGAAATATACTATTCTACCTTTCATGTTCATTTTGTTGATTCTTTAATGCAACTTATTGATAAGTTTTAAATAAAGTCCAAGCTATCCTTGACCTGAACCATGGACCATGTACATTGACACTGGCTGATTGACAAATTTTGAACTGAAAGTGAAAAGATAAAAAAATGGAAGAATACAATCCTAACACATGTTTTAACCTAATTACTTCAAAACAAAAAGAAGATGAGGACCACAATGATGTACAAATTTGTCAAGTCAATCCGTTGAAGATTTAGCTAGGCTTGGAAATTTAGGGAGTATAAGTTGTCACCAAAAACTTGCCAAGGCTTAATTCATAGTGACGCACCTATAGCATGAATTAGCCCCTCAAAACCTGTATGTGTAAGGGAAATTAAATGAGGCCGTGCTGTTTATTACTCTTGATTTCTTCCCTCCTACTGATCAACCTCAGCCCCACTTATGCCCAACTCTACGATGTTTGTTCAAACACCACCAGTTTTGCACCTAATAGCCTATTTGAAACCAATCTTAACATCCTTCTTCCTTCTCTATCTTCTAATGCAATTAACACCGGCTTCTACAACACCTCTGTGGGCGAATATCCGGACCAAGTATACGGGCTCATTCTCTGCAGAGGTGATATCACCCCTGAAGTTTGCCGGAATTGTCTGGAAACAATCATTGACGACGTCAAGCAACTGTGTCCTGACAGGAAAGGTGCAACAGTATGGTTTTTGATGTGTTTTCTGCGCTACTCTGACCATAGATTCTTTTCTTCAACGGAAGAGCTGGGAACCGTACACATTCAAACTACCACGAACATGACAGATCCAGATCGATTTCTTCCATTTGTGAAAGATTTCATGGGTAATCTTTCGTTCCAGGCAGCATTTGATCCTTCTAATAGCATGTTTGCGGTGAAGAAGGAACAGTTTACGGCGTTTATTACAGTGTATGGTCTGATGCAGTGCACCAGAGATTTATCAAGGAACGACTGTTACGAATGCTTACAGGTCGCCATGAAACATTATGAAAGTTGCTGCTATTTTAACCGAGCGAAAATTCTAAGGTTCAGTTGTTTCATTATAATTGAATTATACCCCTTTTATCAAGATTCAAGTGCAACCCTGTCTCCTCCTTTGCCAAACATCACTTCAGAGGGTATGTATGGTTTCAATTTTCAAATTTTTATGCTTATTCATGATAATAAATTTGAAAATATGTCTCCAAATTAATCCATTATGCTAACAAGCAAATAAACAAATAAATAAATAAAACATGTGATTAGGCCTCCTCTAAGAAAGGAACTATGTGTATATGAAGAACTAGCGAAAAGATTTAAACCCAATTTAGTTTCCTAATAAGGGGGTGTTCCTAATGTGAATGATTTTGTTTTCTAAAACAAAAAAGTTCTATGTCAGCAAAAAACAATACATTTTTGCCGTTGTAGCGATTGTTTCTGTTTCAGAAGCCAAAACCAAACACATTGGCCAACACCCCCTAATTCAATGAAAGAACCCACTCCTAAGGCTTATAAGTCTTGCCATATAAAAAGTTGGTCCGAAATAAGTAAAATAGACGTCTAGTTGCCACTCCTTGCAAGGGGATCTTTTGGTAGTTATATGATGATGATGATGATAAGGTGAAAAAAATAAAAGGAAAGATACTTCTGTGGGCATTAAGCTGCAGAATCTTGGGCATTTTCATTCTAAAGTCTTCTTCCACCTCCTTTTTCTAATTCATCTAGAAGCAATCTTATTTGGACAATTCATGCACTTAGTAGTTGATGAAAAGGTTAGGTGCTGCATCCTTCTCATTATCAATCAACTCTGTCATCATCAATCATCATAAGTGTTTTGGGTGCATTGCAGTTTTTGAGTACTGGTCAGATATCTTGCCTTAATAAAAGAAATTGGATGTGCTCAAATCAGTTCCATGGAAGAAAAAAGAACAGAGGTGTAGGGTAAAATGGTTATTGCCGTCAACTTGCAAGTTAACTGCTCCCTTAACAATTTAACATCCTTCAATCAGGACTTTATGCTAATAACCTAATGGCTGAGATGGTCACTCGGTGTCACTTCAGAAAAGGAGATGTTGGATCAAACCTATGAACCTACAGCCTCTCCACTGTATGACCAAGTGGGCTTCACAAGCATCTACACTCTGCTCTGTTCCCTTCCCTAATTCCCCAATAAAAAACAGGGCTTAACAAAGCACTTTGGTGGATGGCTTTTATAAGTTTTTTATGTTTAAAATGCAGAAGGATGGGAAATGATGCCTGTATAAAAGGATTCATCGAGAATATCGGTTATAAGTTATAACTAAGCCAATGACTATGTTCTGAAGGCCTATCTATGGTATTGACTGATGAGAGATCACAAATTTAAGTCCAAACCCCTCCTATAAATCCTAATTTTGTAGCTCACATCCAGCTCAATGAAAGCAGGACATTAACCCATGAGCTTGAAAAACTAATACCAGTGGCAGTTGAGATCAGTATCCCGTTCAATGCTTAGCTATGTGACCATTGCCAAACGAAATTCTGGAAAGGATCGAAGGACATCAGTCCAAGTATAGGTGTTATCCATCAATGTTGCAAAAGTTGTAGCTAACATCAAGACCAACATTAAATTTTGATGGATTGTCCTCAAGAATTATCAACATCATTGAATCTTTTGACTATCTGATCTATAGAGTATCTTTAGAGTCTAGTATACTTTTTTAATGTCCAAAAGAAATTAAGCTACTTGGTTGAAGACATTATTACATGAAATTTGGAATAGGTGGATTCTATAATATAAGCAGTCTTTTTTTCTTTTGAAGAAGAAGAAGAAAACTGAATTCAATAAGGATTCAAAAAGGGGGGGGGGGGGATGTACAGAGCCTTTTAAGCACAACAAAATCAAAGACAAAGCCCTCTAGAAAGGCAACGTATTGGAGCTACACAAAAAAATCCCTTCCCAGCCCAGATTTAGCTAGATTATCAGCCAATTGATTTAATTCTCTAGGAATCCATCTAAAGCTGCAATGTTAATAAGAGGCGACCTCCCTGATTTCTAACAACAGGTCGGATAACTTCCACAGGTCTAGAATTTGTCCTGAAGTCCAGTTAATAACATTTCTTGAATCACCTTCCGCTGCAATGCAGCTGAGCTGCTGTGATTTGGTGATTCTGAGGCCTTCCAAGTGGGTCCTTGTCTCTGCATCAGAAGCATCTTCTGCCTTGGCTGGTCCACTATAGACCCAAATCAATTCTCCATTTGCTCTTCGAATCAGTCCTCCAATTCCAGCCTTTGATCTGTCCTCAGCAGCTCTCCTAAAACTGCCATCGAAGTTCAGAATAAACTCACAGTCTTGTCTTGGGGTGATTTTAAGGGGAGGTTGAAGGTGAAAAGGAGAAGTTGATAGGGGCAGAACTTGATCTGAAAGCCTACTATTTGAGCTTCAATACATGGTTTTTATCTTACAGTTAGAAAATGCATGCCTTTTATTTTGTTCATGAACGTGTACTATCATCTGTTAAATCTCACAGATAAATTATAGTCAGTTATCTTCAGCCAGAAAATAAATAAATAAACAAATAAAAAAAGTCATTATGCACCATGTGCTGTAGCAAATGAAGTGGCTGGGAGAGTAAATATTTCTAAATGCAGGTGATGGAAGTAAGCAAACAAAAGTTGTTGTGACTAGTGTATTGGCAAGTTTATTGCTACCAGTCTTCGTCTCATGTTTATGCTACATCTGGAGAAGAAACGGTAAGAACCTTTGATAGGCATTTTAAAACTAGTAAATCTGCTACTTATACATGTTCTCTTTGTAGAGAGAACGAAAAAGAGGCAGCATACTCTATTGCTTGATTTGGAAGCAAGAAGTAGTACAAACCTCTCATGCAGAAATATGCAAACGGGAAAACAAGTTAATTCTCAAGAGTTGCCGTTGATTGACTTAGCTACTCTACAAATTGCTACAAGTAACTTCTCTTTGGAGAATAAACTTGGAGAGGGTGGATTTGGTCCTGTTTACAAGGTATTGATTTTGATTAGTACAACACTCAATATGCTTGGTTACCTTTCTTAATTAACCATGTTGATGCTTTATTAGGGTGTATTGCCAAATGGAATGAAAATAGCTGTAAAAAGACTTTCAAGAAGCTCAGTGCAAGGTTCAGAAGAATTCAAGAACGAGGTTACCTTAATTGCAAAACTTCAACACAAAAATCTGGTAAGGCTCCTGGGATGTTGCATAGAGAGAGAAGAAAAGATGCTTATCTATGAATTCATGCCAAATAGCAGCCTCAATGCCTTTCTCTTTGGTACGTAAGCTTGACTTCATTTTTATACCTCTACAACTCCATGAGATCCCCTGTTAAGTCCAAGTCCTCTTGCATTTCTGGACCTGTATAATAAGGAGTAATTCTTTGCCTACTCAGATCGACAAAGAAATGCTCAGTTGGATTGGAGCAGGCGCTTCAGTATTATTAATGGAATTGCAAGAGGTCTTTTATATCTTCATGAGGATTCTCGACTCAAAATAGTTCATAGGGACATAAAAGCTAGCAATGTTTTATTGGATGAGGAAATGAATCCAAGGATATCTGACTTTGGCATGGCTAGGATCTTTGCTGGCTACCAGGATCAAGATAAAACCAGTAGAGTCGTGGGGACATAGTAAAATCATCCTTTATCTTCTTTTTCTTCTTCTTACTCTTGTTCTTGCATGTAGCTACACACAATGTACTTGGTGTTGATTCAACTTATTTTGACTTGATATAGTGGGTACATGGCTCCAGAGTATGCTATGGCAGGGTTGTTTTCAGTGAAGTCAGATGTTTTTAGCTTTGGGGTTCTGTTACTAGAGATCATAAGTGGTAAAAGGAACAATGGCCTCCAACTACCTGAGCTTTCTCAAAGCCTCCTCACATATGTAGGCTTCTCTGATCATTGATCCTTATCATAATTTAAGTTGTTCCAATATACCTTGTATATTCTGAATATGACTATATTAAATAAAATTGCAGGCATGGAGACTATGGTCTGAAGGCAAAGGCTTGGATTTCTTAGATCCTTCCATAATCGATTCATGCCCAACAAGTCAAGGGTTTAGATGCATCCACATTGGGTTACTGTGTGTTCAGGAAGTAGCAGCAGACAGACCCACAATGTCGAATGTTGTTGTCATGCTGGGTAGTGAATCCATAGCTCTTCCTCAACCCAAGAAGCCAGCATTTTTAGTTGAACATCTTGTTATTAATTCGGATCAATCTTCATCCAGTGTTAATGTTGGATCCGTCAACGATGTAACCATTTCAAATGTTGCACCTAGATAATCAACCACATTCACATTTACAATATCATGTTCAGAAATTTTCCTTTTTGCCTTTTACAATTCTTGGGTAAAACAGCAGTATAGGACAAAGCCACAAGGTGCAATAAGCAACAACCGCACGAAAAAGAAAAGGCATTCATGTTCTTAACACAGAATGTTTATGAAAAGAAAATTGCATCCTCTGTCTATAACACTTTACCATGAGACGACATGTTGGAAGTCCTTGTTTGATGCAGTATTAGGGTGAATGCTCTTAGTTTCTTCTTTACTAGTCATGCTCCGTAGCTCTTGCAGTGAGGAGCCTGTCCACCCTGAATGCTCTTCAAATAAAGCTAACGACATGCTAATGGGATGTTCTAAGTCCAAACTCAAGGCTGTCCTAATACCATATGGTAGTTTATTACTCGCTGGGTCAATGCTCAAATAAAGTCTATAGAATCAATGCCACCATGTGCCATAAATACTGATGCAGTGTTGCCTAGGCAAGAGAATGAGAGATCATCAATCCTCACCTTTGATTGAATTATTTCCCATGCAACCCTGCAAGTGATCTCTGGCAATGCACCCATAGGCACAGCTGCCAGTTTATTTTTCTTCAAAATTAGTCTTTACCACACCTTTATCCAAGTCCACTTCTCCGTATGTATACCACAGGAGGAGTTTTCCATTCAATGGCATGATGAAACAGAGACTCTAGGTTAGAGGTAGATTTAGGCAATATATACCTAACCCATTTTACGGGATTATTGGGTTGAGAAAACTGATTTCCCCTTATCTGTAATGGAATCTACTGGCACTTTCATAAATATAGCCAACCTTTAAATTGGGTTAATTTCTGTTTTTTTTTTTTTTCCCTAAAGTTGATTTTATTCTTAGTTGAAGCCATAGAGAGTCAATCAAGAGTTTCAGTTGTGTTGAGAAATCGTTAAGCATGGTTTCTTCATTACCTCTATGGACCAATGAATCACAGGGGTTCTTTTTATTTCATGTATTGGTTACCAGCGATCGAGCTCATGTGTTTACACTTTACAAATGATATGAATTCACCACTGAACAATAAGCCCCACATCAAAATAGACTACTTTTATCGTCAAACTCATTTTTCTGGGCTTATTGTGAAGAGTCTAGTCCAAGTTTCAGATCATTGACCTGATCCGTTAAGCACTTTATCTTCGTAAATGCATTATCATTTCCTTGCTGAAGTTCCTCTCTCAACTGTTTATTTTCTCTTTTGCATTTCGCTCATTTGTGCATTTAAAGAGTCCACCTCCAGTTGTAGATTATTGATCTTTTCTTTTATGTTCTCTACTTGATTTTAAGTATTTATTGGAAAAATAGAAGTTAATACACATTGCCACCACATTATATTGCTCAATGCATAATTTGTGATTGATATTCAATCCTTGTACTTCTAATTTGTTTAAACATTAGGCTAAGAATGAAGTAGTTAAGTTTATGTTGCATAATTAATAATTAGATTTCCATACATAATTTTATGTCTCTAAAAATGTGATTTCCAACTAATTTTCTATTATTCTCTTGTAGCTTAAACATGTTAAAGGAGATACTTCACATTGTTAGACAGTTTTGTATGCCCTTAACTTCAATCAAAATTGATGTACTTTATGAGTTTATTGTAAATGAATAAAAGTGCATATTTGATTCATGTTCCATTGGTATGTTTCTGTGTATTACCATTAAACTGGACACTTATTGAGACTTGTGTTATTTTAGAAAGTTCACAGCCAATGGGTCGGTCTGGGGAGACCTATCCTGACAAAGCTGACACAGTGGTGCCACCAAGTCGGTTGGGGTGGCTTGTCTCAGCTACCGGGGTGAGACCCTAGGCACATACAGTGTGGGATTAATTGAATCTTTGAACTGGACCAGATTTTCAGTATTGCCCTGGACCTTGGAGATTGATGGGCAAAATTGGAAAGTTACACCCTACCCCTAGACTCGATTATGATACTACACTATGTGTCGGATCGGGCTATCTTTGATGTACCAATCAGTCAGATCCTTAACGGGGGTCAAAACCTGGGTATGTTGGGACAATCCGAGAATTCATCCGAGTGGGTGATCATAGTGACAGGATCAGCCCCTTTGTCGGACAAAGGTAATGATCGGGGATGCACTCTCACTGTTGGAAACCAAGACTGCCGGCAGCCGATTTCAACCGTTGAAATTTGTTTTTGCGAAGTATATTTTATATGAGATATAAAAGTATGTACATTATGGTTTCTAAAATGTTTGCAAAAGGGTTTTAATTCCCGGGATCCATATAAGTGGAGAGTGCAACACTGTTCCTTGCAGCCGAGGGAGAGGTCCTCTCTTGTCGGGCAGTGTAAGATCATTATGGGCTGAGAGGTTAAGTGTAAGACCATTGAGGATAATACCTGATGGGCTAATCTTGTATCTGCCCACAGTCCCTGGGTGTTACAAGGTGGCTTGGCACAGGGACTACTTAGGGTAAGTGTTGGGCCCATAGAGCCCATTTGATGGGTTTCAAGGGATGCACTGTCTTTAACAGTGTATTCGACCAGGCCTTGTAACAAAGGCTGGGCTGAACCCATGTGGCTGATGTGTAGATCAATGCTTGGGTCCCACGCCATATAAGGAAGCCCAATTGGGCAGCAGTTAGGAAGGTTAAGTGAGCACATAAGCTTAATGGGCCTAAAGCCCATTTCGAACTGGGCTATTAATTTAGTTAATTAAAGGGGCGAATTCTGAGATGGATTAGCAGTTAGGATAGGGTCTTAATCCTATCCACTCAGAGAGTCCAGATCTGAATGTGATTCAGATCTAGAAACCTCCTAATGGGATTAGGATAAAACTAATCTAATCTGCATATAAGATAAGAGTTTATCCTTATCATTAGAAATGAAGGCTGATCCAAATATGATTTGGATAAGCACCTCCTAATGGGATTAGGAGCTGATCTTTTCAAGTTAACAAAAGGAAGGAGGGGGCGGCAGCCTTGATAGAGACCAAGAAACACATCAGATCCTCTTTAGTGCTGAAATCAAGAAGAGAGAATTCTGCACCCTGCAAATACTCTCTTGCCGCCTCCCTGCTCTTGCCGCCCTGTTTGCCAGTTCGATCTCCAGCTGTGGGAGAAGTCAAGATTGGATCTTGACATCAGTTCTTTGAGAAAGGACTGAAAAGGGAAGCTGTGCTCACGTTCCATCCTGCTATTTCTTGCGAAGGACAGAGTTCTTGGGGAAGAACACTGCTGATTCTGCTCCATCCTGCACTGCGCCATCTTCAGTGGGAGTAGTCTTTGGATCTTTCCTTGGGCGTGAACACCTTCGTTGGGAGATATTGCTTCTCCAAATCAGGTATCTTTCTCTCCCATTCCTTTTGGTTCAGATCTGGTTCAGTTTAAATGTTCAAGATTTATCCTTGAAAATATGATTTTCTAAATAGGGAATGTGATTCCCAGTTGAAGGGAGAGAAAAAATTTTGAAATTCGCCCCTTATTCCGCAATCTTTGGGCATCTATGTGATGGATCTCTCAACCCTTCAGTGGTATCAGAGCCAGGTTCAAATCTTGAACCATTCTGTTTCAGATCTGAACCTGCGCAATTAGGGAGAAGGCGTTCTACCCAATTTGCACAGATTCGGTTTTGGGAAATTTGTTCCCAAAATAGTTGGGCAAATAATCTGAAATTAATTTTAAAGAAATCTGATTATTATTTAGAATTGTTCTTTACAATTTTCTTGATTTATGGGCTGTTCGTACAAGAGGAGATCGAATTCTTGGTTTGCGCAGGGAACCTGCGATTTTGCAGTTCTTGATTTATTTTGGGTCTGTAAATATTTTTTTTTATTTTCTAGACTCAATGTATAGGTATTTGATTTGATGTAATTATTAATAGAAATAGGATTTCTATTTATTTTATTTTGGATCGAAGATGGTGGCGTAGAGAAGGAGATTTTGCAGATAAGAGAAATGCTATCTGCGATTTGCAGTTTGTGAAACTACATTCTGTGATCTAACCTCTGTTTTGCAGGAAGGATTGTGCGAACAACCCTGTTTGACTGATTCTTGTATTTCTTTTTATCAGTATTTAATTTCAGATTATTTTCTTGAATTAAGGATTTAATTAAAAATCAAACACTAGACCCATTCGAACCAAGATTGGTTCAAAACTGTTTGGACCAATTCTAGGGTTTAATCAAGGCTGAAAGTCAGCCCTAATTTCCCACTAATGGGCCTAAGGATTGATATTTAATTAAATGGTTAATTCGGCCAAGACTGTAAAGGCCCAGTTTTAAATAGTTAAAACTGCAAAAGCCCATTTTAAAGGATAAAGCTATATGGGCCGAACTGGGTAACCCTAATTCAGCCCATATACCTAGATAATATTAATGGTTAATATTATGGAGTTTTAACGGGCTTCCAACGGGCCTTACAGATAATTAATTGATTGGATCAATTTATCCCTACATGTGATGTATGGATGTGTGATGTGCTATGTACATGGGCCATAAGTACTTGGCCCATGCTCATTCGACAGTGGCTCTTGCGCACACCATGGCTGAATGCACATCATTGCCATGGTGTCCCTTTTGGTCATTGGATGATTTCCCTCAGTGGTGGGCCCGACACCTCATCAAGAGGTTGCGTGCGGAACCCTAGCCAATTTAAGTTCCACCGAAATCTGGCTTTATGAAAGTCAGTGGGAGCCACTTTGGTTTGACCTAAATCAAACTAGGGCGTAATTTTGTTCCCTCCAGCTAATATGAGTGCATGTGATAGGGAGATTCATATGATGAACTCTCTAAAGGCCTTCCATCATTAGCATGAGGATGGGTCCTTCAGTAATGAGGAAACGCACCAGAAAATGGGCTATCCATTTGCTATTGAGCTTGTCTGAGTGTTTCATAAGATGATAGGGGCATCATAGACCGATGTGGGAGGGGCTTCACCAGAAAATGAGAACTCTCTCACGGTACCTTGGCGTTCATGAATATGATGGGTAAGCACTCACTGGACAGAAAGGTTTACCTAAAAATGGCTCTAAACCTTATCTGACAGAGGCCAAAGGGAAAACTCATATGATGAGTGGATGTGATCCTTCACAGAAAGGTGGTGGGGTTATGCAGCTGAAACAGTTGGCGCCATGCACCCAATGTGATTTCCCACATTTCCAGAGACAACCCGTAGTCTCCGTCACTGAGAGAGGAGGGAAATCTAAGAGACGAATAAATGGAAATGGATCATAGATTAAAATCCATATCTATGAAATGAACATGAATCAAATTAGGTTGTGGACTGATGTTTGCTCTTTTATCAGAAAATGGCAAACGGATCTTTGCAAAACTACTTGATGACAACAAGTTGAAGGGCCCAAACTATGCTGATTGGTACAGGAGCCTTATGCTGGTCCTAGCTTCTGAAAAGCAGGACAAAGTGGCAAAGAATCCTGCCCCGGAGCATCCGGGTGATAGGGCTTCTAAGGCTCGAAGGAGAGACTATCAAGAATGGGAGGAGAAAAACTCCCTTGCCCGGTGTTACATCATTGCCTCCTTAGACAACCCGATACAGAGGCAGTTCGATCAGATCGAACTTGCCAAAAACATATTGGACAGTCTCAGGACAATGTATGAAGAGCAGAATCGTTCTACTCGACAAAAGGTCTTGAAACAGTTCATGACCGCACAAATGTCCAAGGGTCAACAAGTTCACGACCATTGTCTTCGGATGATGGGATACATCAACGAACTGGAGGCTCTTGGATCCGGGCTGGACCTTGCTACCCAGATAGATGCTATCCTTAACTCTTTGCCTCCTTCCTTTAATCCGTTCATCATGAACTATAACATGAACAAGCTGAATGTCAGCTTACAAGAGCTCAGCAATATGTTGCAAAGAGCTGAAGAACTGATTAGAAAGGATGAGCCTATAGGCATGCTTGTGGAAGCTGGCAAGACATGCAAGAGAAAGAGGAAGGCAAAGAACTCTCAGAAGAAAGCCACTAAGAGCAAGAAGCAGAAGAAAGACAAAGCATCGGATGACTCACTTCTGCAAGAAGACCAGCCAATTTGTTGGTAGCTTTTGCTTCCTGGTGTATTGACTTCGTGGATTCGACTCATGCTTGTAACTCACTGAAGGGGTTCAAGGTAAGCAGAAGGCTGAGTGAAGGAGAAGTCACATTCTTCTTGGGGACTACTACAACTGTTGCAGCCGCGACCATAGGAACCGTGGAATTAATTTTTAGAAAAGGAATAATTGTACTGAAAGACTGTCTTTATGTACAAAATTTAAGGAGAAATTTGATTTCTGTCTCAAAACTGTGTGCAGATGGTTATTCTGTCTTCTTTAGTAATACGATTACTGTTAAAAGAAACAACAGATTCATCGCATACAGGGAACTGGAGAACGATCTCTATGTTCTACATCCTTCTCTAGAAACTAATATAACTGAAACTACGTCAGCTGAAATCCCTAAGAAGAGAGCTCGTGATACAGTTAATCCATCGTGTCTGTGGCATTATCGACTTGGCCACATCGGTGTTGACCGAATCACAAGGTTGGTAAAGGATGGTCCTTTGGATTTTCTAACTGTAGAAGATCTTCCCACTTGTGAGCCTTGCCTACAAGGCAAGATGACGAAATGGCCATTTAACGGTAAGCCTGAAAGATGTACAGGCACACTTGACCTAATACATACTGATGTATGTGGTCCCCTGAGTGTTAGGACACGAAATCAACACGTGTATTTCATCACCTTCACAGATGATTTTTCACGATACGGTTACGTGTACCTAATGAGACACAAGTCTGAATCCTTTGAAAAGTTCAAAGAGTTTAGACAAGAGGTCGAGAAACAGTTAGGGAGAGAAATTAAGGCCCTTCGATCAGATCGAGGTGGCGAGTATCCCTCTGACGAATTCAGGGACTACTTAAAGGACAATGGGATAGTATCACAATTAGCTCCTCCTGCTACACCACAACTTAACGGTGTTTCGGAGAGGAGGAATAGGACCTTATTGGATATGGTGCGGTCGTTTCTCATACACTCAGAGTTACCGACATCCTTTTGGGGTTACTCATTAGAGACTGTGATTTATGTGCTGAATCGGGTTCCAATCAAATCGGTTTCGAATACTCCATATGAACTTTGGATCGGAAAGAAACCAAGTGTTAGACATTTGAAGATTTGGGGTTGTCCAGCACACGTTAAGAGAACGAGTGCAGACAAGTTGGAATCCAAGACCAACCATTGACTATTTGTATGCTACCCAAAAGGCTATGTAGGTTACCTATTCTATGACCCAAGTGAGCAGAAAGTGTTCTGCAGTCGTAATGCGCAATTCTTGGAAACCGACTATATCCTGGACACCCATCGTTAGGAAGTTGTTTTTGATGAGGAGAGCTCAGGAGCAGTGGGAGATGTCCCACAAGTTCCAGGTAGTGACCAACCTAGAAGATCCACTCGGGTATCCAGGCCACCAGTCCGTTATGGTTATGACCAGGATAGTTACCTACTGTAAAGCTTGACTAGTGAGGAGGATCCCGTGACTTACACGGAAGCTATGTTGGACATAGATTCCCAGAAGTGGGTGGAGGCCATGAGAGCAGAGATGGACTCAATGGAGACCAATGGAGTCTGGACTCTAGTAGATCCGCCCTCCGGGGTAAAAGCAATCAGTTGCAAATGGATTTACAAGAGGAAGAAGGGCCCCGATGGTAAGGTTGAGACCTTCAAGGCCCATCTGGTTGCGAAAGGGTACACTCAGAAAGAGGGCATCGATTATGAGGAAACCTTTTCACCTGTGGCCATGCTTAAATCCATTAGGATCCTGCTAGCTATAGCAGCATACCATGATTATGAGATTTGGCAAATGGATGTCAAAACTGCATTCCTGAATGGTGATCTTATTGAAGATATCTATATGCAGCAGCCGCAAAGCTTCATTGCTGCAGGTCAGGAAAACATGGTATGTAAACTTAATAGATCCATTTATGGACTTAAGCAAGCTTCTAGAAGTTGGAACATCCGTTTTGACTCTGCCGTCAAATCGTTTGACTTCGAGCAGAATCCGGATGAACCCTGTGTCTACAGGAAGTACAGTGGAGATAAGGTTACCTTCTTGGTTCTGTATGTAGATGTCATTCTACTCATTGGGAATGATGTAGGTATGTTAACTACGGTGAAAGTATGGTTATCACAACAATTCTCCATGAAAGATCTTGGAGAAGCCTCCTATATATTGGGTCTTCGACTCTATAGAGATAGATCGAAGCGGATAATAGGATTATCCCAATCTGCCTACATTGACAAAATAGTCAAAAGATACAGCATGGAAAACTCCAAGAAAGGAAATGTTCCTTTCAGGCACAGAGTCACTCTCTCCAAGAAGATGTCTCCCAAGACTTCTGAGGAGATTGATGGCATGAAAGACGTTCTCTATGTCTCTGCCGTAGGGAGCATCATGTATGCCATGCTGTGCACTCGTCCTGACATAGCTCAGGCAGTGAGTGTAGTAAGCAGATTTCAGGCCAACCCAGGGCAGGAGCATTGGACTGCTGTGAAAAACATACTTAAGTACTTTCGAAGGACAAAAGAGTTTTGTCTAGTATTCGACGATAGCTCACTACAGATCCAAGGGTATACAGATTCCGATTTCCAGCCAGACTCAGATGATAAAAAGTCTACATCTGGATATGTTTTCACGATAGGATCGTGTGTTGTTTCCTGAGTGTCAGCAAACAGGGGTCCTAAGTTGCAAATTAATAGTCCACAACCCATGCCGAGCGCATTGCCATAAGTGATGCTGCCTTATGAATGAAGGTGTTCATTCATGAATTTGGAATTCAGCACATCACCCATTCCATTGTTGTATGACAACACTGGACCTACGGGAGGATGATAGCAAGAGGTAGCATCAGCGGAGAATGTGGTAGACCCATTGACTAAGCCACTGACACAGAAAGTGTTTGAGAAACACGTGGAAAGCATGGGGCTCCGGCTAGTACCTGATTGGACCTAAGTGCAAGTGGGAGCTGTTAGACAGTTTTGTATGTCCTTAGCTTCAATCAAAATTGATGTACTTTATGAGTTTATTGTAAATGAATAAAAGTGCATATTTGATTCATGTTCCCTTGGTATGTTTCTGTGTATTACCCTTAAAATGGACACTTATTGAGACTCGTGTTAGTTTTGAATGTTCACCGCCAGTGGGTCAGTCTGGGGAGACCTATCCTGACAAGGTTGACACTGTGGTGCCACCAAGTCGGTTGGGGTGGCTTGTCTCAGCTACCGGGGTGAGACCCTAGGCACATACAGTGTGGGATTAATTGAATCTTTGAGCTGGACCAGATTTCCAGTATTGCCCTGGACCTTGGAGATTGATGGGCAAAACTGGAAAGTTACACCCGACCCCTAGACTCGATTATGATACTACACTATGTGTCGGATCGGGCTATCTTTGATGTACCAATCATTGAGATCCTTAGCGGGGGTCAAAACCTGGGTATGTTGGGACAATCCGAGAATTCATCTGAGTGGGTGATCATAGTGACAGGATCAGCCCCTTTGTCGGACAAAGGTAATAATCGGGGATGCACTCTCACTGTTGGAAACCAAGACTGCCGGCAGCCGATTTCAACCGTTGAAATTTGTTTTTGCGAAGTATATTTTATATGAGATATAAAAGTATGTACATTATGGTTTCTAAAATGTTTGCAAAAGGGTTTTAATTCCCGGGATCCATATAAGTGGAGAGTGCAACACTGTTCCTTGCAGCCGAGGGAGAGGTCCTCTCTTGTCGGGCAGTGTAAGATCATTATGGGCTGAGAGGTTAAGTGTAAGACCATTGAGGATAATACCTGATGGGATAATTTTGCATCTGCCCATAGTCCCTGGGTGTTACAAGGTGGCTTGGCCCAGGGACCACTTAGGGTAAGTGTTGGGCCCATAGAGCCCATTTGATGGGTTTCAGGGGGTGCACTGTCTTTAACAGTTTATTCGACCAGGCCTTGTAACAAAGGCTGGGCCGAACCCATGTGGCTGATGTGTAGATCAATGCTTGGGTCCCATGCCATACAAGGAAGCCCAACTAGGCAGCAGTTAGGAAGGTTAACTGAGCACATAAGCTTAATGGGCCTAAAGCCCATTTCGAACTGGGCTATTAATTTAGTTAATTAAAGGGGCGAATTCTGAGATGGATTAGCAGTTAGGATAGGGTCTTAAACCTATCCACTCAGAGAGTCTAGATCTGAATGTGATTCAGATCTAGAAACCTCCTAATAAGATTAGGATAAAGCTAATCTAATCTGCAGATAAGATAAGGGTTTATCCTTATCATTAGAAGAGAAGGCTGATCCAAATATGATTTGGATAAGCACCTCCTAATGGGATTAGGAGCTGATCTTTTCAAGTTAACAAAAGGGAGGGGGTGGCTGCTTTGATAGAGACCAAGAAACACATCAGATCCTCTTTAGTGCTGAAATCAAGAAGAGAGAATTCTGCAGCCTGCGAATACTCTCTTGCCGCCTCCCTGCTCTTGCCGCCCTGTTTGCCAGTTCGATCTCCAGCTGTGGGAGAAGTCAAGATTGGATCTTGACATCAGTTCTTTGAGAAAGTATTGAAAAGGGAAGCTGTGCTCACGTTCCATTCTGCTGTTTCTTGCGAAGGACAGAGTTATTGGGGAAGAACACTGCTGATTCTGCTCCATCCTGCACTGCGCCATCTTCAGTGGGAGCAGTCTTTGGATCCTTCCTTGGGCGTGAACACCTTCGTTGGGAGATATTGCTTCTCCGTATCATGTATTATTCTCTCCCATTCCTTTTGGTTCAGATCTGATTCAGTTTAAAGGTTCAAGATTTATCTTTAAAAATATGATTTTCTAAATAGGGAATGTGATTCCAAGTTGAAGGGAGAGAAAAATTTTTGAAATTCGCCCCTTATTCCGCAATCTTTGGGCGTCCATGTGATGGATCTCTCAACCCTTCACACATGTGTGGCTGAACACCAATATGATCAAATTTTACACGTCAAGTTTTTTTTTTTTTTCTTTTTTTTGGAGGAGGGATTGAGTTTCATGTATTCAAGAACCTTGAATTTGTAATAGGTTTTAAACACGTGGATGTATTAATACACCTTGAAATGTAATTCATTTTTTCATTATAAAATATTTTATTGGAATTTTGCATTCAAGTTTCATCTTTTATTATGAATGGAATATGTTGTGCTTGATATAGGAAAAAAATGCCATCAATCATATATCAATAATTTTACCTATGAATAGTTAAAAATCGTAACTATGATTCATGCTTTTTTGCTACAGATTGGATAGACCGTAGTTTTTTTATTTTAGCTACGGTCAAGGTAAATTGTAGTTATAAATTCATATTGAGCAACATTTAGCTACGGTTGTAAAGCAAATTGTAGCTATATAGTATAATTTGTAGCCACGGTTATGTAAAAAACCGTAGCTAAAACTTCACATATAATTATTGAATCGTGCTTTAGTCCTACGAATGATAGCATTTGTAACTATTACCTATAGCCACTGCAATTGTAGCTTATGTTTTTTAACCGTAGGTAGTTTGTAACTATAGACATATAGCTACGGTTTTGTGGATTTATAGCTAGGGTTTTATTAAGAAGTCTGTCGCCGCTGCAACAGCTGCTGTTCGCTGCTGTTCGTGTATCATAAAGTTGGGGAAGATGAATAATATTTTTCTCCGAATAATTATTATGAGGGTAATATAGGATAATTCATAGAGACACGCCTATAGCATGAATTAGCCCCTCAAAACCTGAATGTGTAAAGGAAATGAAATGAGGCCGTGCTGTTTATTACTCTTGATTTCTTCCTTCTTACTGATCAACATCAGCCCTGCTTATGCCCAACTGTACCATGTTTGCTCAAACACAACCAGTTATACACCTAATAGCCTATTTGGAATCAATCTTAACATCCTTCTTCCTTCTCTATCTTCTAATGCAATTAACACCGGCTTCTACAACACCTCTGTGGGCGAATATCCAGACCAAGTATACGGACTCATTGTATGCAGAGGTGATATCACCCCTGAAGTTTGCGGGAATTGTCTGGAAACAATCATTGCCGACGTCAAGCAACTGTGTCCTAACGGGAAAGGTGCAGCATTATGGTTTTTGATGTGTTTTCTGCGCTACTCTGACCATAGATTCTTTTCTTCAACGGAAGAACTGGGAACCGTACACAATCAAACTGCCACGAACATGACAGATCCAGATCGATTTCTTCCATTTGTGAAAGATTTCATGGGTAACCTTTCGTTGCAGGCAGCATTTGATCCTTCTAATAGCATGTTTGCGGTGAAGCAGGAACAGTTTACGGCGTTTATTAAGGTGTATGGTCTGATGCAGTGCACCAGAGATTTATCAAGGAATGACTGTTACGAATGCTTACAGGCCGCCGTGAAACATTATGAAAGATGCTGCTATTTTAGTCGAGGAGCAAAAGTTTTAAGGTTCAGTTGTTTTCTTATGATTGAATTATACCCTTTTTATCAAGAATCAGGTGCAACACAGCCTCCTCCTTTGGCAAACCGCACTTCAGACTCAGAGAGTATGTATGGTTTCAATTTTCAATTTTTTTATGCTTATTCGTGATAATAAATTTGAAAATATGTCTCCAAATTAATCCATTATGCTAACTGAAGGATTTTGCCAATCAAGGCACACATTAAACTAACAAACAAACAAATAAATAAATAAATCTAGCATGTGACTAGGCCTCCTTCTCTAAGAAAGGGACTATATGTATATGGAGAACTAGCAAAAGGATTTAAACCTAATAGTAAGGGAGTGTTCCTAATGTGAAATTTTTATTTTCTAAAACAAAAAGTGCCATGTCAGAAAAAAACAATACATTTATGCTGATGCGACAATTGTTTCTGTTTCAGAAACCAACGCCTGAGTTCGGCTTCCATCAGCGCAGCGCTCATTTAAGCAACCTTTACAGTTTACTGTGGAAATATCTCCCTATTCCCAATGCAAGATTGCGAGATTGCGAGAGGCTATTGGAACAATGTGAGCACGGGCTTGGCCAACACCCCCTAAGTCAATGAAAGAACCCATTCCTAAGTCCTAAAGCTTATAAGTCCTGCCATATAAAATGTTGGTCCTAAATAAGTAAAATAGACGTGTAGTTATATGATGATGACGATGATAAGGTGAAAAAATAAAAGGAAAGGGAGTTCTGTGGGCATTTTCTTTCTAAAGTCTTCTTCCACTTTTTCTTTTTCTAATTCATCTAGAAGCCATCTTATTTGGACAATTCATGCACCTAGTAGTTGATGAAAAGGTTAGGTGCGGCATCCTTCTCTTTATCAATCAACTCTCTTATCATTATTCATCATAAGCAAGGTTCAAAATCTTGATGCAGGGGCGAATCGGCCTCTATCTTGGCTCGCTTCCCCCCCCCCCCCCTTTTTTTTTACTGGTTCAGAGGGTCGGTTTAAGGCCCTCTACCCCCTGAACCAGGGTCTGACCCGAAACTCCCCTGTGGGGGCATATCGGGAAGTCCCCGATACGGTGCATGTCAGCCAATACGCCCCGATACGTTGTAATTTTCTGATATAGGGTGTTCTCAAATCAGCTCCATGGAAGAAAAAGGAACAGATGTGTAGGGTAAAACGGTTATTGCTATCAATTTGCAAGTTAACTGCTCCCTTAACAATTTAACATCCTTCAACCAGGACTTTATGCTAGTGACCTGTGAAACTACAGGCTCTCGGTGTCACTTCAGAAAAGGAGATGTTGGATCAAACCTGTGAAACTACGGCCTCTCCACTGATATGACCAAGTGGTCTGTACTCTTCTCTGTTCCTTCCCTAATTCCCCAATAAGAAACAGGGCTTAACAAAGCACTTCGGTGGATGGATTTTATAAGTTTTTTATGTTTAAAATGCAGTAGGATGGAAAATGATACCTGTATAAAAGGATTCATTGAGAATATCGGTTAAAAGTTACAAGTGATACCTCTATGTAATTGACTGATGAGAGATCACAAATTTAAGTCCAAAACCCTCATATAAATCCTAGTTTTGTGGCTCACATCCAGCTCAATGAAAGCAGGACATTAACCCATGAGCTTGGAAAACTAATATCAGAGGCAGTTGAGATCAGTATCCCGTTCAATGTTTAGCTATGTAACTATTGCCAACAGAAATTCTGGAAAGGATCAAAGGACATCAGTCCAAGTATAGGTGTTAAGTATCTAATATCCATCAATAGTGTTGCAAAAGTTGAAGCTGACATCAAGACTAACATTAACTTTTTATGGATTGTCCTCAAGAGTTATCAGCATCTTTGAATCTTTTGACTATAGAG
Organism: Nelumbo lutea; assembly: GCF_056320005.1. Lineage (NCBI taxonomy): Eukaryota > Viridiplantae > Streptophyta > Magnoliopsida > Proteales > Nelumbonaceae > Nelumbo > Nelumbo lutea. The sequence goes on from NC_142684.1 coordinate 144,141,447, forward strand.
AGTATCTTTAGGGTCTAGTATAAATTTTTAATGTCCAAAAGAAATTAAGCTACTTGGTTTAAGACATTATTACATCGAATTTGGAATAGGTGGATTCTATAAGATAAGCAGTCTTGATCTATATGTATTAGTCTAGGGGCAGAACTTGAGTTGAAAGCCTACTATTTGAGCTTCAATACATGGTTTTTATCTTACAGCGAGATGCCTTTTATTTTGTTCATGAACGTGTACGTACTATGCATCTGTTAAATTCACAAATTAATTATAGTCAGTTATCTTCAACTAGAACATAAATAAATAAACAAATAAAAAATGTCATTATGCACCATGTGCTGTAGAAGATGAAGTGACCGGGAGAGTAAATATTTCTAAACGCAGGGGATGGAAGTAAGGGAACAAAAGTTGTTGTGGCTAGTGTACTGGCAAGTTTATCGCTACCAGTCTTCGTCTCATGTTTATGCTACATCTGGAGAAGAAAAGGAAAAAATAAAGGTACGAACTTTTGATAGGCATTTTAAAACTAGTAAATCTGCTACTCATACATATTCTCCTTTGTAGAGAGAAAGGAAAAGAGGCAGCATACTGTATTGCTTGATTTGGAGGCAAGAAGTAATACAAACCTCTCATGCAGAAATATGCAAACGGGAAAACAAGTTAATTCTCAAGAATTGCCGTTGATCGACTTAGCTACTCTACAAATTGCTACAAGTAACTTCTCTTTGGAGAATAAACTTGGAGAGGGTGGATTTGGTCCTGTTTACAAGGTATTGATTTTGATTAGTTCAACACTCAAAATGTTTGATTACCTTTCTTAATTAACCATATTGATGTTTTATTAGGGAGTACTGCCAAATGGAAAGAAAATAGCGGTAAAAAGACTTTCAAGAGGCTCAGTGCAAGGTTCAGAAGAATTCAAGAGCGAGGTTAACTTGATTGCAATACTTCAACACAGAAATCTGGTAAGGCTCCTGGGCTGTTGCATAGAGAGAGAAGAAAAGATGCTTATCTATGAATTCATGCCAAATAGCAGCCTCAATGTCTTTCTCTTTGGTATGTAATCTTGACTTCATTTTTATCTATACAACTCCATGAATTCTCCTGTTAAGTCCAAGTCTGCTTGCATTTCTGAACCTGTATAATAAAGAGTAATTCTGTTAGACAGTTTTGTATGCCTTTAGCTTCAATCAAAATTGATGTACTTTATGAGTTTATTGTAAATGAATAAAAGTGCATATTTGATTCATGTTCCCTTGGTATGTTTCTGTGTAATACCCTTAAACTGGACACTTATTGAAACTCGTGTTAGTTTAGAAAGTTCACAGCCAGTGGGTCAGTCTAGGGAGACCTATCCTGACAAGGCTGACACTGTGGTGCCATCGAGTCGGTTGAGGTGGCTTGTCTCAGCTACCGAGGTGAGACCCTAGGCACATACAGTGTGAAATTAATTGAATCTTTGAACTGGACCAGATTTCCAGTATTGCCCTGGACCTTAGAGATTGATGGGCAAAAACTGGAAAGTTACACCCGACCCCTAAACTCGATTATGATACTACACTAGGTGTCGGATCGGTCTGTCTTTGATGTACCAATCAGTGAGATCCTTAGCGGGGGTCAAAACCTGGGTATGTTGGGACAATCCGAGAATTCATCTGAGTGGGTGATCATAGTGACAGGATCAGCCCCTTTGTCGGACAAAGGTAATGATCGGGGAAGCGCTCTCACTGTTGGAAACCAAGACTGCCGGCAACCGATTTCAACCGTTGAGATTTGTTTTGCAAAGTATATTTTATATGAGATATAAAAGTATATATATTATGGTTTCTAAAATGTTTGCAAAAGGTTTTAATTCCCGGGATCCATATAAGTGGGGAGTGCAACACTGTTCCTTGCAGCCGAGGGAGAGGTCCTCTCTTGTCGGATAGTGTATGATCATTATGGGCTGAAAGGTTAAGTATAAGACCATTGGGGATAAAACCTGATGGGATAATCTTGCATCTGCCCACAGTCCCTGGGTGTTACAAGGTGGCTTGGCACAGGGACCACTTAGGGTAAGTGTTGGGCCCATAGAGCCCATTCGATGGGTTTCAGGGGGTTCACTGTCTTTAACAGTGTATTCGACTAGGCCTTGTAACAAAGGCTGGGCCGAACCCATGTGGCTGATGTGTAGATCAATGCTTGGGTCCCACACCATACAAGGAAGCCCAACTAGGGAGCAGTTAGGAAGGTTAAGTGAGCACATAAGCTTGATGGGCCTAAAGCCCATTTCGAATTGGGCTATTTATTTAGTTAATTAAAGGGGCGAATTCTGAGATGGATTAGCAGATAGGTTAGGGTCTTAATCCTATCCACTCAGAGAGTCCAGATTTGAATGTGATTCAGATCTAGAAACCTCTTAATGAGATTAGGATAAAGCTAATCTTATCTACAGATAAGATAAGGGTTTATCCTTATCACTAGAAGAGAAGGCTAATCCAAATATGATTTGGATAAGCACCTCCAAATGGGATTAGGAGATGATCTTTCAAGTTAACAAAAAGAAAGGAGGGGGCGGCAACCTTGAGAGAGACCAACAAGAAACACATCAGATCCTCTTTAGTGCTGAAATCAAGAAGAGAGAATTCTGCACCCTACGAATACTCTCTTGCCGCCTCCCTGCTCTTGTCGCCCTGTTTGCCAGTTCGATCTCCAGTTGTCGGAGAAGTCAAGATTGGATCTTGACATCAGTTCTTTGAGAAATGATTGAAAAGGAAGCTCTGCTCACGTATCATTCTAATGATTCTTGCGAAGGACAGAGTTCTTGGGGAAGAACACTACTGATTCCGCTCCATCCTGCACTGCGCCATATTCAGTGGGAGCAGTCTTTGGATCCTTCCTTGGGCGTGAACACCTTCGTTGGGAGATATTGCTTCTCTGTATCAGGTATTATTCTCTCCCATTCCTTTAGGTTTAGATCTGGTTCAGTTTAAGGTTCAAGATTTATCCTTGAAAATATGATTTTCTAAATAGGGAATGTGATTCCCAGTTGAAGGGAGAAGAAAAATTTTTGAAATTCGCCCCTTATTCCGCAATATTTGGGTGTCCATGTGATGGATCTCTCATCCTTTCAGTGGTATCAGAGCCCAGGTTCAAATCCTGAACCATTCTGTTTCAGATCTGAACATACGCAATTAGGGAGAAGGCATTCTACCCAATTTGCGCAGATTTGGTTTTTGGGAAATTTGTTCCCAAAACAAATGGGCAAATAATCTGAAATTAATTTTAAATAAATCTGATTATTATTTAGAATTGTTCTTTATAATTTTCTTGATTTATGGGCTGTTCGTACAAGAGGAGATCGAATTCTTGGTTTGCGCAGGGAACCTACGATTTTGCAGTTCTTGATTTATTTTGGGTTCGTAAATATTTTTTTTTCTAGACTCAATGTATAGGTATTCGATCTGATGTTATTATTAATAGAAGTAGGATTTTCTATTTATTTTTATTTTGGATCGAAGTTGGCGGCGCACAAAAGGAGATTTCGTAGAGGAGGAGATTTCATAGATAAGAGAAATGGTATCTGCGATTTGTAGTTTGTGAAACTGCATTCTGAGATCTGACCTCTGTTTTGCAGGAAGAATTGTGCAAACAACCCTGTTTGACTGATTCTTGTTTTTCCTTTTATCAGTATTTAATTTCAAATTATTTTCTTGAATTAAGGATTTAATTAAAAATCAAACCCTAGACCCATTCGAACCAAGATTGGTTCAAAACTGTTTGGACCAATTCTAGGGTTTAATCAAGGCTGAAAGTCAGCCCTAATTTCCCACTAATGGGCCTAAGGATTGATATTTAATTAAATGGTTAATTCGGCCGAGCCTGTAAAGGCCCAGTTTTAAATAGTTAAAACTGCAAAAGCCCATTTTAAAGGATAAAGCTATATGGGCCAAACTGGGTAACCCTAATTCAGCCCATATACCTAGATAATATTAATGGTTAATATTATGGAATTTTAACAGGCTTCCCACGGGCCTTACAGATAATTAATTGATTGGATAAATTTATCCCTACATGTGATGTATGGATGTGTGATGTGCTGCGTACATGGGCCATAAGTACTTGGCCCATGCTCATTTGACAGTGGCTCTTGCGCACACCATGGCTGAATGCATATCATTGCCATGGTGTCCCTTTTGGTCATTGGATGACTTCCCTCAATGGTGGGCCCCACACCTCATCAAGAGGTTACGTGCGGAACCCTAGCCGATTCAAGGCCCACCGAAATCTGGCTTTATGAAAGTTAGTGGGAGCCACATTGGTTTGACCTAAATCAAACTAGGGCGTAATTTTGTTCCCTCCAGCTAATATGAGTGCATGTGATAGGGAGATTCATATGATGAACTCTCTAAAAGCCTTCCATCATTAGCATGAGGATGCGTCCTTCAGTAATGAGGAAACGCACCAGAAAATGGGCTATCCATTTGCTATTGGGCTTGTTTGAGTGTTTCATAAGATGATAGGAGCGTCATAGACCAATGTGGGAGGGGCTTCACCAGAAAATGGGAACTCTCTCACGGTACCTTGGCGTTCATGAATATGATGGGTAAGCCCTCACTGGACAGAAAGGTTTACCAGAAAACATCTCAGAACCTTGTCTGACAGAGGCCAAAGGGAAAACTCATATGATGAGTGGATGTGAGATGATAGGGGCGTCATAGACCAATGTGGTAGGGGCTTCACCAGAAAATGGGAACTCTCTCACGGTACCTTGGCGTTCATGAATATGATGGGTAAGCCCTCACTGGACCGAAAGGTTTACCAGAAAACAACTCAGAACCTTGTCTGACAGAAGCCAAAGGGAAAACTCATATGATGAGTGGATGTGATCCTTCACAGAAAGGTGGTGGGGTTATGCAGCTGAAACAGTTGGCTCCATGCACCTTATGTGATTTCCCACATTTCCAGAGACAACCCGTAGTCACCGTCACTGAGAAAGGAGGGAAATCTCAGAGACGAATAAATGGAAATGGATCGTAGATTAAAATCCATATCTATGAAAAGAACATGAATCAAATTAGGTTGTGGACTGATGTTTGCTCTTTTATCAGAAAATTGCAAACGGATCTTTTGCAAAATTGCTTGATGACAACAAGTTGAAGTGCCCAAACTATGCTGACTGGTACAGGAACCTTATGCTGGTACTAGCTTCTAAAAAACTGGACAAAGTAGCAAAGAATCCTGCCCCGGAGCGTCCGGGTGATAGGGCTTCTGAGGCCCGAAGGAGAGACTATCAAGAATGGGAGGAGAAAAACTCCCTTGCCACGGTGTTACATCATTGCCTCCTTAGACAACCCGATATAGAGGCAGTTCGATCAGATCGAACTTGCCAAAGACATATGGGACAGTCTCAGGACAATGTATGAAGAGCAGAATCGTTCTACTCGACAAAAGGTCTTGAAACAGTTCATGACCGCGCAAATGTCCAAGGGTCAACAAGTTCACGACCATTGTCTTCGGATGATGGGATACATCAACGAACTTGAGGCTCTTGGATCCGGGCTGGACCTCGCAACCCAGATAGATGTTATCCTTAACTCTTTGCCTCCTTCCTTTAATCCGTTCATCATGAACTAAAACATGAACAAGCTGAATGTCAGCTTACAAGAGCTCAGCAATATGTTGCAAAGAGCTGAAGAACTGATTAAAAGGATGAGTCTGTAGCCATGATTGTTGAAGATGGCAAGACAGGAAAGAGAAAGAGGAAGGCAAAGAAGCCTCAGAAGAAAGCCGCTAAGAGCAAGAAGCAGAAGAAAGACAAAGCATCGGATGCCTGTCACTTCTGCAAGAAGACCGACCACTGGAAAAGGAACTATCCTACCACCTGGAATCCAAAAAGGTAACTTCGAAACTTGTGTTATAGAAACCAATTAGTTGGTAGCTTCTGCATCCGGGTGTATTGACTCCGGGGCTTCAACTCATGCTTGTAACTCACTGCAGGAGTTCAAGGTAAGCAGAAGGCTGAGTGAAGGAGAAGTCACACTCTTCTTGGGGACTACTGCAACTGTTGCAGCCTCGGCCATAGGAACCGTGTAATTAATTTTTAGAGGAGGAACAATTGTACTGAAAGACTATCTTTATGTGCAAAATTTAAGGAGCAATTTGATTTCTGTCTCAAAACTGTGTGCAGATGGTTATTCTGTCTTCTTTAGTAATACGATTACTGTTAAAAGAAACAACAGATTCATCGCATACGGGGAACTGGAGAACGATCTCTATGTTCTACATCCTTCTCTAGAAACTAATATAACTGAAACTACGTCGGCTGAAATCCCTAAGAAGAGAGCACGTGATACAGTTAATCCCACGTGTCTGTGGCATTATCGACTTGGCCACATCGGTGTTGACCGAATCACAAGGTTGGTAAAGGATGGTCCTTTGGATTTTCTAACTGTAGAAGATCTTCCCACTTGTGAGCCTTGCCTACAAGGCAAGATGACGAAACCGCCATTTAACGGTAAGCCTGAAAGATGTAAGGGCACACTTGACCTAATACATACTGATGTATGTGGTCCCCTGAGTGTTAGGACACGAAATCAACACGTGTATTTCATCACCTTCATAGATGATTTTTCACGATACGGTTACGTGTACCTAATGAGACACAAGTCTGAATCCTTTGAAAGGTTCAAAGAGTTCAAACAAAAGGTCAAGTAACAGTTAGGGAGAGAAATTAAGGCCCTTCGATCAGATCGAGGTGGCGAGTATCTCTCTGACGAATTTAAGGACTATTTAAAGGACAATGGGATAGTATCACAATTAGCTCATCCTGCTACACCACAACTTAACGGTGTTTCGGAGAGGAGGAATAGGACCTTATTGGATATGGTCTGGTCGCTTCTCATACACTCAGAGTTACCGACATCCTTTTGGGGTTACGCATTAGATACTGTGATTTATATGCTGAATCTTGTTCCCACCAAATCGTTTACGAATACTCCATATGAACTTTGGACCGGAAAGAAACCAAGTGTCAGATACTTGAAGATTTGGAGTTGTCCAACACACGTTAAAAGAACGAGTGCAGACAAGTTAGAATCTAAGACCAGCTGTTGCCTATTTGTAGGCTACCCAAAAGGCTTTGTAGGTTACCTATTCTATGACCCAAGTGAGCAGAAAGTGTTCTGCAGTCGTAATGCGCAATTCTTGGAAACCGACTATATCCTGGACACCCATCGTTAGGAAGTTGTTCTTGATGAGGAGAGCTCAAGAGCAGTGGGAGATGTCCCACAAGTTCCAGGTAGTGACCAACCTAGACGATCCACTCGGGTATCCAGGCCAACAGTCCGTTATGGTTATGACCAGGATAGTTACCTGCTGTAAACCTTGACTAGTGAAAAGGATCCCATGACTTACACGGAAGCTATGTTGGACATAGATTCCCAGAAGTGGGTGAAGGCCATGAGAGCAGAGATAGACTCAATGGAGACCAATGGAGTCTGGACTCTAGTAGATCCGCCCTCCGGGGTAAAAGCAATCGGTTGCAAATGGATCTACAAGAGAAATAAGGGCCCTGATGGTATGGCTGAGACATTCAAGGCTCGTCTGGTGGCGAAAGGGTACACTCAGAAAGAGGGCATCAATTATGAGGAAACTTTTTCGCCTGTGGCCATGCATAAATTCATTCGGATCCTGCTAGTTGTAGCAGCATACCATGATTAAGAGATTTGGCAAATGGATGTCAAAAGTACATTCCTGAATGGAGATCTTACTGAAGATATCTATATTCAGCAGCCGCAAGGCTTCATTGCTGCAGGTCAGGAAAACATGGTATGTAAACTTAATAGATCCATTTATGGACTTAAGCAAGCTTCTAGAAGTTGGAACATCCATTTTGACTCTGCCGTCAAATCGTTTGACTTCGAGCAGAATCCGGATGAACCCTGTGTCTACAGGAAGTACAGTGGAGATATGGTTACCTTCTTGGTTCTATATGTAGATGACATTCTACTCATTGGGAATGATGTAGGTATGTTAACTACGGTGAAAGTGTGGTTATAACAGCAATTCTCCATGAAAGATCTTGGAGAAGCCTCCTATATACTGGGTCTTCGACTTTATAGAGATAGATCAAAGCGGATAATAGGATTATCCCAATCTGCTTATATTGACAAAATAGTCAAGAGATACAGCATGGAAAACTCCAAGAAAGGAAATGTTCCTTTCAGGCATGGAGTCACTCTCTCCAAGAAGATGTCTCCCAAGACTTTTGAAGAGATTGATGGCATGAAAGACGTTCCCTATGCCTCTGCCGTGGGGTGTATCATGTATGCCTTGCTGTGCACTTGTCCTGACATAGCTCAGGCAGTGTGTGTAGTAAGCAGATTTCAGGCCAACACAGGGCAGGAGCATTGGACTGCTGTGAAAAACATACTTAAATACCTTCGAAGGACAAAAGAGTTTTGTCTAGTATTCGACGGTAGCTCACTACAGATCCAAGGGTATACAGATGTCGATTTCCAGTCAGACCCAGATGATAGAAAGCCTACATCGGGATATGTTTTCACGATAGGATCGTGTGCTGTTTGCTGGAAAAGCAACAAACAGGGGTCCGCTGCAGACTCCACAACCGAGGCCGAGTACATTGCCGCAAGTGAGGCTGCCAAAGAAGCCGTGTGGATGAAGAAGTTCATTCATGATTTGGGAATAGTTCCGTCCAACCCATCACCCATCCCATTGTTGTGTGACAACAATGGAGCCATTGCTCAGGCTAAGGAGCCACGAGCCCACTCGAAGTCGAAGCACATCGAGAGGAAGTACCACGTACTGCGCGAGATTGTTGGTAGAGGGGACATCATGATTCAGAAGGTAGCGTCAGCGGAAAATGTAGCAGACCCATTGACAAAGCCACTATCACAGAAAGTGTTTGACAAACACATGGAAAGCATGGGACTCTGGCTAGTACTTGATTGGACCTAAGTGCAAATGGGAGCTGTTAGACAGTTTTGTATGCCCTCAGCTTCAATCAAAATTGATGTACTTTATGAGTTTATTGTAAATGAATAAAAGTTCATATTTGATTCATGTTCCTTTGGTATGTTTCTGTGTAATACCCTTAAACTGAACACTTATTGAGACTCGTGTTAGTTTAGAAAGTTCACAGCCAGTGGGTCGGTCTAGGGAGACCTATCCTGACAAGGCTGACACTGTGGTGCAATCAAGTCGGTTGAGGTGGCTTGTCTCAGCTACCGGGGTGAGACCCTAGGCACATACAGTGTGCGATTAATTGAATCTTTGAACTGGACCAGATTTCCAGTATTGCCCTGGACCTTGGAGATTGATGGGAAAAACTGGAAAGTTACACCCGACCCCTAGACTCGATTATGATACTGCACTAGGTGTCGGATCGGTCTATCTTTGATGTACCAATCAATGAGATCCTTAGCGGGGGTCAAAACCTGGGTATGTTGGGACAATCTGAGAATTCATCTGAGTGGGTGATCATAGTGACAGGACCAACCCCTTTGTCGGACAAAGGTAATGATCGGGGATGCGCTCTCACTATTGGAAACCAAGACTACCGGCAACCGATTTCAATTGTTGAGATTTGTTTTGCAAAGTATATTTTATATGAGATATAAAAGTATATATATTATGGTTTCTAAAATGTTTGCGAAAGGTTTTAATTCCCGGGATCCATATAAGTGGAGAGTGCAACACTTTTCCTTGCAGCCGAGGGAGAGGTCCTCTCTTGTCAGGCAGTGTATGATCATTAAGGGCTGAGAGGTTAAGTGTAAGACCATTGGGGATAATACCTGATGGGCTAATCTTGCATCTGCCCACAGTCCCTGGGTGTTACAAGGTGGCTTGGCCCAGGGACCACTTAGGGTAAGTGTTGGGCCCATAGAGCCCATTTGATGGGTTTTAGGGGGTGCACTGTCTTTAACAGTGTATTCGACCGGGCCTTGTAACAAAGGCTGGGCCGAACCCATGTGGCTGATGTGTAGATCAATGCTTGGGTCCCACGCCATACAAGAAAGCCCAACTGGGCAGCAGTTAGGAAGGTTAAGTGAGCACATAAGCTTGATGGGCCTGAATCCCATTTCGAACTGGGCTATTTATTTAGTTAATTAAAGGGGCGAATTCTGAGATAGATTAGTAGATAGGATAGGGTCTTAATCCCATCCACTCAGAGAGTCCAAATCTGAATGTGATTCAGATTTAGAAACCTCTTAATGCGATTCGGATAAAGCTAATCTAATCTGCAGATAAGATAAGGGTTTATCCTTATCACTAGAAGAGAAGGCTGATCCAAATATGATTTGGATAAGCACCTCCTAATGGGATTAGGAGCTGATCTTTTCAATTTAACAAAAGGAAGGAGGGGGCGGCAGCCTTGAGAGAGACCAACAAGAAACACATCAGATCCTCTTTAGTGCTGAAATCAAGAAGAGAGAATTCTGCAGCCTGCGAATACTCTCTTGCCACCTCCCTGCTCTTGTCGCCCTGTTTGCCAGTTCGATCTCCAGCTATGGGAGAAGTTAAGATTGGATCTTGACATCAGTTCTTTGAGAAACGATTGAAAAAGAAGCTGTGCTCACATTCCATTCTACTGTTTTTTGCGAAGGGCAGTGTTCTTGGGGAAGAACACTACTGATTCTGCTCCATCCTGCACTGCGCCATATTCAGTGGAAGCAGTCTTTGGATCCTTCCTTGAGCGTGAACACCTTCATTGGGAGATATTACTTCTCCGTATCATGTATTATTCTCTCCCATTCCTTTTGGTTCAGATCTGGTTCAGTTTAAGGTTCAAGATTTATCCTTGAAAATATGATTTTCTAAATAGGGAATGTGATTCCCAGTTGAAGGGAGAGAAAAATTTTTGAAATTCGCCCCTTATTCTGCAATCTTTGGGCGTCCATGTGATGGATCTCTCATCCCTTTTAGTCGATAAGAAGTTGGGTGCATTTCACGCAAGCCTTCACGTTCCATTTCGTCACCAGCAAGCGGTGCCCTCGAACTGAGGAAAGCTTTCTCAGCATAGTCCAAAGAGAGGGAGAGTCCATCTGGGGCTATATCAAGCGGTTCAACGCTGCGTGCATGCAGATACCACGCCTGGACCCCGCCGTGCGCCTCGCCGCAGCCAAGAAAGGCGTGATGCATAAAGAGTTCAAATGGCACATGGTTGTCAATCAACTTGCGACCATAACTGAATTCCTCAAGCTTGCGGACAGGTTCATAGTCACGGAAGAAGAGATTAACCAGAAGGGCGAGAGTGTGCCCGAGAAAAGAAAAAGAGAAGGCGAACCTTCCAGCCAAGGAGACAGTCGAAAGAAGAAGGATGTAGCTCGGGGGGCAAAGCCGGGTCAGCCGTTCCGAGCTCTTGTATTGGACCGAACTGGTTACACCCCATTGAATGTGAAGCGGGCTGAAATCCTGATGGCAATCAAGGATGCCTCGTACGTGAAGTGGCCTCCCTGCCTGAGGGGGAATCCCAATGAAAGGAACAAGAACTTGTATTGTAGTTTTCATAGAGATCACGGTCACAGTATTGAAAATTGTAAGAACCTCTGCGACGAGATAGAGGAGATCATCGGTCGCAGATATTTAAGGAATTTTGTACAAAATAATAATAATAATAATAATAATAAGGCAGGTCGGCAAGGGGATCACGGTAAGGATGCTCCCGAGTCCAGCAGAAGGCCAGCCGAACAGTCGTAGAGGTAGCCTCCGGAAGAGAGGCAGGTTCGGGGCACCATCCACGTGATAGTGGGAGGCTCGATCGTTGCGGGTTGTACCTCAGTAGCAGCTCGGACGTTAGTTTGTGAAGCCTCTAGGGAAGAACAAAATCCTCCGAAGCGGCCGAGGACAGAAGAACCAATCTTCTTCACGGAGGACGATGGGCGAGGGGTCCACTACCCCCATGACGACGTGCTTGTCATAAAGCTAAGGATCAACGACTTCGAGGTCAGCCGCGTCCTGGTTGACTTAGGTAGCTCGGCAAATATTCTCTTCAAAGCTGCGTTCGACCAGCTTCAGTTGCAAGGAAGCGACTTGAGGCCTGCGAACACTCCTTTGGTGGGCTTCAGCGGAGAAGAGGTCAGGCCCCTTGGGAAAGTAACAGTACCTGTGGAAGTCGACACATGGCCCTGCGTAGTCAGACTCAACCTTGACTTCTTGGTGGTCGCGTCCCCCTCCCCATACAACGCCATAATAGGTCGGCCGATCACCCATGTCCTACGGGCAGTGGTCTCCACTTATTATTTGGAAATGAAGTTCCCTACAAACTTCAGTGTGGGGGTAGCGCAGGGCGACTGGCTCAAGTCCCGTAAGTGCTATGCTGCCGCCTTAAAGGGAAAGACCAAGGTGGCCGACGACCTCGAACTGGAGCGGCCTACAGAGCAAGGCGAAGAACGAGCTGCACCCACGGAAGAAACAGTCATTGTTCCGACTTCAGCAGCGGAACCAACTCGGATGCTTCAGATCGGTGCTTTCGTCCGGGGACCTCTACGATCCGAACTGGTAAGTTTCTTACTTCAAAACTTAGATATTTTTGCATGGTCCGCGGCAGAGATGCTCGGTATAGACCCTGACCTTATAACTCACAAGCTCAATACTGATCATGTAGTTAGGCCCGTTAGACAGAAGAAACGCAACCTAGCCCCAGATCCGTGGAAAGCGGTCGACGAGGAGGTCGGGAAGCTCATCGCAGTTGACTTCATAAGAGAAGTCCATTACCCGAGCTGGGTAGCCAACAACGTTCTGGTGAAGAAGGCTAACGACAAGTGGCGCATGTGCGTCAACTACACCGACCTAAACCGAGCCTGCCCAAAAGACTATTTCCCGCTCCCTAGAATCGACCGCTTGGTGGAAGCAATCTCAGGGCACAAGTTGCTAAGTTTCTTAGACGCCTATTCGGGCTATAACCAACTCAAGATGGACCCGACAAACAAAGAAAAGTCCGCCTTCATCACAGAGTTCGATCTATACTGTTACAAGGTTATGCCCTTCGGGTTGAAAAATGCAGGAACGACCTTTCAAAGGCTTGTAAGTAAATTGTTCGAGCCATTAATTGGCAGAAAAGTAGAATGTTATGTAGACGACATGGTCATCAAAACCCAATTTTTGCATGAATTAATTCAAAACTTGCATTCTGTTTTTGAAATTTTGCGTAAGTTTAATATGAAGTTGAATCCCAACAAGTGTGTCTTTGGTGTTACCTCGGGTAAATTCCTAGGGTATATCGTTAACCAGCGCGGCATTGAGGCCAACCTGGATAAGATTAAGGCCATTTCAGATATGAGACCGCCCCAGAAGTTGAAGGAGGTTCAGAGGTTGAATGGCCGCATAGCCGCCTTGAGCCGCTTCATGTCCAAGTCGGCGGACCGCTGTCTGCTATTCTTTAAGGCAATTAAGAGCAAACGGTTCGAATGGACCCAAAACTGCCAACTCGTGTTTGATGGGCTCAAGAAATACCTCGCTAGTGTACCGATCTTAATCCGGCCTGAGGAGGGTGTTGTTTTAGAACTGTACCTCTCGGCGTGCGACGAAGTGGTCAGTTCGGTACTAATAAAGGAAGTAGATTGGGTCCAATGACCCATCTATTATGTTAGTAAAGTATTGTAGGGAGTAGAAACGAGATACCCGGAGATAGAAAAGGTAGCATACGCACTAGTAATAGCAGCTCGGAAGCACTGCCCGTACTTCTAGGCTCACACTGTTACCATCCTCACTGACAAACCTCTAAGGCAAGTCTTACTTAAGCCCGAGGTCTCTAATCAGCTGACGAAGTGGGCCATTGAGCTTAGCGAGTACGACTTCCAATACAAGCCACAAACTGCCATTAAGGCCCAAGCCTTAGCAGATTCCATCGCCGAGTGCACATTCAGCTCCAAAGTTCCCAGGCCGGTTGAGCACAAGGTCCCCAGTTCGGGTGAGCCCGAAGCTCCCAAGCCGGTTCAGTCCGAGCCTCGTGAGGTAGCAGCTAGTGTGGCATCTCTCCTAGTTAGGCCAAGCATGAGCTAGAATGAGGAGCCCTGAATCCTTCATGTAGATGGCTCCTCGAACCAATAAGGCAGCGAACCCGGAATAGTTCTACACAGCCCAAGTGGCACGAAATTGGAGTACGCGCTACGCTTCGAGTTCACGACATCTAACAATGAAGCAGAATACGAGGCGCTGATAGCTGGACTAGCTTTAGCCAGAGAAGTAAAAGCCAAGCACATCATTATCTACAGCAATTCCCAACTCATGGTCAACCAGGTCACTAGTGAGTACGAAGCCCGTGAGCCAACCATGGTTGCCTACTTAGCCAAAGTCAAAGAAGCCCTGCTCAACTTCCAATCACACTTCATCAGGCAAATCCCTAGGTCGGAGAACGCTAAGGCCGACACCATGTCTAGATTAGCCAACACCAGTGACATCACCATGAGAACCGTGTACATAGAGGACCTGACTCGGCCTAGCATTCTCGGGGGGGGCAGAGGAGGTTGCTCCTATCGTTCTAGCAGAGCCGAGCTGGATTGACCCGCTTGCGAGCTTTTTGCTACACAGGGCACTCCCTACAGATCGCAATGCCGCCAGAAGGGTGCAGTGCCAGGAAGACAAGTACGTCATGATAGACGAACGACTATACCAGAGATCCTACATGCTCCCCTACCTGCATTGCTTGTGACCTACCGAAGTCGAGCTCGTACTCTGTGACACTCATGAGGGTCTGTGCGGTGGACACTTAGGGGGCAGGGTCCTCACCCAAAAGGCACTTCGACAAGGGTATTATTGGCCAACAATGAAGGCATATGCCATTGAGCTCGTTAGAAAATGTGACAAATGCCAGAAGCACGCCAATATTCACCACCAACCTACTGCCGACCTCAAGTATCTCACCAGCCTGTGGCCTTTCCCGCAATGGGGCATCAACATACACGGACCATTCCCGCCAACAGCAGGCCATAGGAAATTCTTAGTGGTAGTAGTGGATTACTTCACCAAGTGGGTAGAAGCTGAACCCCTTGTAACGATCACAACTCGGAATGTCCAAAACTTCTTTTGGAAGAACATTGTGTGCTGCTTCGGGTTACCTCAAGTACTGATCTCTAACAACGGCAAGCAGTTTGAGGACATCAAATTTCAGAACTGGTGCCAAGACATGGGAATCCGACATAATTTTACTTCAGTTGCACACCCTTAAGCAAACAGTCAGGCAGATGTCACAAACAGAGCCATCCTCCGCAAAATGAAGGCACGGTTGGACCGAGCTAAAGGGTTGTGGGAAAATGAGCTACCTAGTGTTCTATGGGCTTACCAAACCACGAAAAAGACCGCCATGGGAGAAACTCCCTTCAACCTCACCTACGACACTGGAGCAGTTATCCCCACAGAGATCGAAGTACCTACACTGCGACTGGAAGCATACAGTGACCAGATGAACAAAGATGAGCTACGTACCAACCTCGATCTACTCAATGAAGTAAGGGACCTTGCATACATTAGGACCGTAGCTTACTAGCAGAGAGTAGCTCGGTACTATAACGCCATTGTCAAGAAGTGGAACCTCCGTATCGGCGATGTGGTCATTCGTAAAGTTATGGTACCTGACCCCGACGCCGGCAAGCTCGGGTCCAACTGGGAAGGACCTTACCGAGTGAAACGAGTGCTCAGGGAGGGAACGTACGAGCTCGAGACTCTCGAAGGGAAACAGGTACCTCGGGCATGAAACATTGTCAACTTAAGGTGATATTATCTATGACAACTGGGTAGGCTACGAGTCACTCCCAGAGCCTAAGGGCCAAAGTGTCGAGCTAACATGACCGCGACACAATAGGACCAAGTCGCCTCTACGGCATGGGTGAACTCCAAGAGTGGGCTATCAGTCACTCCCAGATCTTAAGGGCCAAAATGCTGAGCTAACATGACCTCGGCGCAATAAGACCTAGTCGTCTCCATGACATGGGCGAACTTGAAGGGCAGACCACAAGTCACTCCCCGATTTATGGGCTAAGACACCAAGCTAACCAACACCTCAGCATCAAGAAAGACTTAGCCATTTCAACAATGGGGATAAAGTATGAAAAGCATGAGCAGCTCGGGCCTAAAGCCCGCCAAGCATAGCTCGTTCCAGTACGATGATCAAACTAATGAATAACCGATGAGTGTATAGTTCAAGCACACGTGGTAACCACTTCGCCGTGCACCATAGAGATGTCTTAAATGATTTAAGGGACAGTCCGAGACAATGATTATCGAGAAGTCCTACTTCGGGTATGTAGCTCTAATAGCTTGGGTGTTGAGATCGCCTTAGAAAAGATAAAGATAGCACATCATACTTGGAAGAAAAAGGGAGAACTTTCATGATCATTTCAAAAAAAAAAGAAAAAAAAAAGAAAGAAAAGAAGAAAGAAAGAGAAAAATAACAAGGCAATAACCGAGCTAAGTAGCTCGGGAAAGTTTGAAAATCACAGGGCATAACCACCCAACCAAAGATCTTTGAAAGACCGGGTTTATGGCACCCAAGAGCCACCAGAAGTCCAAGAAAAACACCGCCTCAGGGATTCACCTCCTCATCCTCGTCCTCCGGAGAGTCAGGCTCCTCTCCCTCCACTTGGTCCGCCGTCTCAGGAGACAGACCCTTCATAATGATGCCCTCAAGGTTGAGCTCGGAGAACTTCTTCCGAACCAACCACCAACAAAGCTTAAACCCAGAGCGGTATGAACTCAAGCCATATTCCACCTAGAAGTCGTGATATTCTTGGGAGTCCTTGAAATCCTAGATTGCCTTCTCTCGTTCGGCCTCCACCATCTGGTCAAAATTTCGAGTCCGATCTAGAAGAGTGGACTCCAAGTCCTACACTTGCTGCCGAAGGAGCTTCCTCTCCGCCGCCACCCTCGACAACTCCTCCTATAACGCATGCTCTCTTCAGAAAGCCAGGCAATTTGAGCCTCTTGGTCGTGGACGAGCAGCTCCTGAGATTCACTCCCCTTGCGAGTGTGATGGAGCTCGCCCCGAATCTGGTCGAGCTCACCCTAGAGCTTCTGATTGGTAGCCCACTGGTCGATGGCGTCGACACAGTGGATGCGCATCTGGAGAGCCATAGCATGGATGGCGGTATTCACCTACCAACAAAAAGAGGATCAGAGGATAGCAAAAGGAAGCAAAATGAGAGAAGAAAGGAAAGAATCACTTACCACCATGCAGTGAGAGGAGGCAAACGTGGCGAGGTCCCTGGGCTCCATATTCCCCCAATGGGCAACCTCGTCGTTGCAAATCGCCTTCCGGCTCCTCCGTCGAGCCACGGTGTAGTCGTTCACCCCTTCCCAGTTCCCCACTGGGAACGGAGGGTAAGGGGATGGCTGGAGAGGGTTACAGGGAGTCACCCCCAGCTATGGGAGCTCGCCCCCTTCGAGACCAGCCCCACTAGCTCCCTTGGATGGAGGTGGCGGGATTTCAGGCGGCGGGATCTCAGGTGGAGGGGAGGATAAAGTTGGCTCGACAGATCCGAACTTAGTACCCCCCGAGGTGGGAGTCTGGTCGGGGCGCGACCTCTTCACCCTATGCCTCTGGTTGCTTGAAAGAAGGCAGCGCGAGTCGATACCAGACATGATGGCTGTCAAGAAGAAATCACAGTATTAGTTCGGAAAGAATGAGATATATATGCATATGAACACAATGTCGTGACAAAAACCATGCGACCTAAAAGGACAACCTACCCGGGCTCAGGCTGACCTACACAAGCTTCTCCTCAGCCAAGTAGTCCGAACAGAGGAACCCTACTGATGCCCAGGACAGCATCATTTTCTGAGTTTCAGGGTCTAGCTCGGCCCCGGAATCCTGGATGGCACCCCTCCAAGAAGTAAGGAAGGGCCACCCTTCGGGGTTGTGGACCAAAAAATAATCCCGCTTCCATGTGGGGATTTTCTTCGGGAGCTCATGCAAGAGCTTGTAGCCATGTCGGGGAGAGAAGTAGTAGAGACGCCTCTCCGGTGGAGCCCCGGGAGTGGCATTCTTTATATAGAGGATAGCGGAAAAGATGTTCAGACTCAAGGGAAGACAGTATTCCCAACATAAGGATATCGTCCCAACCAAGTTCCGGATGACATTGGGATGAAGTTGGTCAACAGTGACGTTAAAGTGGTTTAGCACCTCCACTATCAAGGAGTGCAGGGGAAGACGTAGGCCAGCCTCGAGCTGTTCCTAGTAAATGACTATATCGTTGGGACCGTGCTCCCACGGAAAGTTACCGGTGGGGATGCAGTAGAGGAGGTCCCTAGGAAGGTGGAAATAGTTAATCAGAGAAATAAGTCTCTCCTCTGTCATGGAGGAAGGGCCGAAAGTATCGGGCTCCCTTCCCTGCGAAGTGGAAGCTCCTTCTCCGGAGGCCTCCCTGGCCCCTAGAACCTGCTCCCAAGCTCCCCCCGAGCTCGAGGGAGCATCATCATCCTGGTCACTGCCCTGGTGACGAACATGGTACGGGTATCTTGACATGATTGACAGTAAGTAAGACTCACCAAAAGGGGATAGGACGAATAAGTTGAGGAACTCGAGTAGACTTGACAAGTGCGCGACCTTAGGATCCGAAAATAGCAAGATGGCGTGAAGGGAAACGAGCCCAGAAGGCCCTCCTATTTATAGCTCCCACGTCTCTGAATTGATAGCCCAGATCAAAGCAGATCCAATGGCTCACAGGCGCACTGACCGCACGCATTCTAGAAACCGAAGGTGATTGGTGGCATGTCTTCCATGCCTAAGTTAATGGCGACTGCATGACGTCTGGAGTTAAGAGCCACTTTAGCACATCTTCAGAATCTGAAAAGTCAAAAAAGTCAGAAAATCTCTTGATTCCCGTGAATGCATTTAATGTGAGTAGTCAATCAAATTTGAATTTCGGTCAAATCAGTCCATCACGCTTCATGAACTCCTCGCGCTAAGGCAATGCTGTCAACTTAAGGAGTGGGGGAAAATTGATGGAGGACGATTTGGCCCGACCCACAAAATGGTGACATGTGGACACTGACTCAGCATAAGCGACATCGCAGCATTGTGGCCCAATACAACCAAGTAACGGGCCCATAAGGCAGCTCGCTACATCGTAGCGCGCAAAAGGAGGAGCTTGCCACAACGCGAGCTCCGGGTTCCTCGAGCTACCTCTAAAGGGATATTCCGAGGCAACTTTAGCTCAT
Source organism: Nelumbo lutea (assembly GCF_056320005.1). Classification (NCBI taxonomy): domain Eukaryota; kingdom Viridiplantae; phylum Streptophyta; class Magnoliopsida; order Proteales; family Nelumbonaceae; genus Nelumbo; species Nelumbo lutea. Next base: position 144,160,596 of record NC_142684.1, read on the forward strand.
GAGATAAGAAAACCAGCTCGCCCGAGCTCCCAAGCAGACAAGTCATCCCGAGGACCAATTCTACTAAGTGTACTCTTGAAGTATTCCGAGCTCGCTGCAAAGTAGCTCGCGAATGGGCCGCACGAGCATTCCTCAAGAAGCTTCCATCTGACAGGCTGTACCAATCAGACTGTGCCATGTCCCTTACTGACAACGCAGTCCCTGTCCTTTCGACAGTCTGCACCCACGTCTCTCAGGAGGCGGAGGCGTGCCTGTCAGTTTGGAGATGTGTCACTCACCCGGACGAGGAGTACGTCACAACAGCCACCTGCGCAGCCCTGGCAGGTAACGGCTGTGGCAGGGACCTAGTGGTGGTTATGCCCGATCTAACAAGAACGCCCCTATAAAAGACCTCAGGCAGAAGAGAAACTTCTTCTTGAGACCTCTAATCTCTTGAGTATAGTGATAAAGTGCGACCTACACTCTTAGCTACCGACTCTTCTTTTCCTTCTTTTTTGCGTTCTAACTTAAGCATCGGAGTATTCCCACCGGATAAAATCCTCGGGAATCCTTCATTTCCATCTTCTCAGGTGCCGTCCGTTGCCAACAAGGAGCTAGTCAACAGCCAGTTAGGGGTGCCCGGATCGTCCCGCATCGAAAGGTATGATGAAACAGAGACTCGGAGCCAGCCTAAAACAGTCAAAGAGAAAAACTAACGAAGGAGGAACCTCTGCCACTCCACCCATTTTTGGTAGTAAATAGAAAGAATTCATCCAGCAGCAAAAAATCGAGTTTACATCTTCTCTGCACAAAAATGTTCTGCACCAACCAATAGCAATCTGCGACACCATGCAGAAGAAAAAATGACTTTGATAGCAATCTGCTGCACCATTCATTGAGTCTGCTTCCAAAGTTTTAAAGAAAGTCTAGCTACAGAAAAAAAAGTCTTAAAGAAATCCCAACCGGTTGTTGACCATGTACTTTGACGCTCTGCCTCTGCATGAGTGATATGTTTTGAGTTGGAACTGAAAGTCTGAAACTTCTGGAGATTAATATAATTCTAATGCGTATTTGAACCTAACTGCTTTCCTTGAAACTTGCAACAAGAAGACCAGGACGAATAACCTAAAAATTTGTCAAGTCTATCAGTTGAATATTCAGGCTTGGAAATTTAGGGAGTACTATATGTATAAACTTATCAAGGTTTCTTTGAGTTAACTTCAACTATCCCCCCAAACCTGTGTAAAGGAAATGAGACCTTGCTGTTTACTACTCTTGAGTTCTTGCTTCCTACTGATCAATATAAGTTTCTGTTATGCCGAAGTCTACAATATTTGTTCAAACACAACCAGTTACACTCCTAATAGTCTATTTGAAACCAATCTTAACATTCTTCTTCCTTCTCTATCTTCTAATGCAATTAGCACAGGCTTCTACAACACCTCTGTGGGCGAATATCCAGACCAAGTATATGGACTCGTTCTCTGCAGAGGTGATGCCACCCCTGACGTTTGTCAGAATTGTCTGGAAATAATCATTCATGACGTCAAACAACTGTGTCCTAACAGGAGAGGTGCAGCAGTATGGTATTTGTTGTGCTTTCTACGCTATTCCGATCACAGATTCTTCTCTTCAACGGAGGAGCTCGTAACTTTAGATTTTTCAACTACCGCAAAGATGGCAGATCCAGATCGGTTTCTTCCATTTGTGAAAGATTTCATGGGTAGCCTTTCGTTCCAGGCAGCATTTGATCCTTCTAATAGCATGTTTGCGATGAAGGAGCAAAATTTTACTGTGTTTCCGGTACATGGTCTCATGCAATGCACCAGAGATTTATCAAGGAATGACTGTTACGAATGCTTACAGGTTGCCATCAAATATTATGAAAGATGCTGCTATTTAAATCGAGGGGCGACAATTCTAAGGTTCAATTGCTACTTTCAGATTGAATTATACCGATTTTATCAAGGTTCAGGTGAAACACAGTCCCCTGCTTTGGCAAACAACACTTCAGAGGGTATGTATGGTTTCAATTTTCAAAAAATGAAGTATGCTTTTTTCTTTGACAACCAGCACTTGCTAATAAATAAATAAACAAAACAAAGCCCTTACTTAGACTTAGAGAGGAGTACTCCTCCATCCATGTACCCTCCCATACCATAAAAGGTGTTTCACTACTCTAACCTAAACTTCATTTTGTGGTAGATTTCGCCGTGAAGAACTATTATCACAAGTTAAGCAAAAAAAAATATATATATATCAATAGGAAGTATATAGAGAGAAATGTAGAAAAAGGTGAAAAGAAATAGAAGGAAAGGGAGTTCTGTGGGTATTAAGAAATGTTTTCTTTTTAAAGTCTTCTTCCACCTTTTTTCTTTTCTTTCTGATTCATCTAGAAGCTCTTAGACAATTCATTCACTTGGTAGTTGATAAAAGGGTAAGGTGCGTCATCCTTCTCTGTTTTGGTTAAACCGCTGCCCATCAAAGAAAAGGAAGAAAGGTGCAGGGTTGGTAATATGCTTATTGTCATCAACTTGGAGGTGTAGAATCAACTGCTTTGACAATTTGACATCCTTGAAACAGGACTTCATGCTAATGACCTGATGGTTGAGTTTGCCACTTGGCGTCATTCCAGAAAAAAGAAGATGTGGGATCAAACACATGAAACTACAATTGCGATTCAGTATCCCCTTCAATATTTAACTCTGAGTCTGTGATTAATGCCAACCGATACACTGAAAATTGGAATGAACATTGATCCAACAAATAAAGATTTTAATTATCTAATATTCACCAATTTTGCAAAAGTTGAAGCTAAATTTGGAAGCCTCTAGCCACAGGTTTAAACAAGAATAGATTCGAATGAAAACTAGAACAAAAGTTGTAGTTTTTGATCCTCATCCAATAAATAAATAAAATTGTAATTATTCATCACGTGCTGTAGCAATTGAAGTATGTTTCTAAAAGCAGGGGGTGGAAATAAAAGAACAAAAGTTGTTATTCTGGCTAGTGTACTGGCGAGTCTATCGCTACCAGTATCAGCGTCATGCTTCTGCTACATCCGGAGAAGAAGAAGAAAACTTAGAGGTAAGAACCCAATTTCGTCGTCATAGTTGGTTGGCATTTTAAGACTAGATTGTTTTCTACTTATTATACATGTTCTCCTTTTGTAGGCAGAGAGGAAAAGAGGCAGCATACTTTATTGCATGATTTGGAGGCAAGAGGTAGTACAAACTTCTCATGCAAAAACATGCAAATCGGAAAGCAAGTTCATTCTCAAGATTTGCCCTTGATCGATTTAGCTACCCTACAAGTTGCTACAAGTAATTTCTCTTGGGAGAATAAACTTGGAGAGGGTGGATTTGGTCCTGTTTATAAGGTTCGGGATTAATTAATTATATTGATTTGATTGTGATCAGCTCAACACTCAAATAAGTTTTGATTACCTTTCTTAATTAATTAATCATATTGGTGCTTTATTATTAGGGTGAATTGCCAAATGGCAAGAAAATAGCTGTAAAAAGACTTTCAAAAAGCTCAGTGCAAGGTTTGGAAGAATTCAAGAATGAGGTTACCTTAATTGCAAGACTTCAACACAAAAATCTGGTAAGGCTCTTGGGCTGTTGCATAGAGAGAGAAGAGAAGATGCTTATCTATGAATTTATGCCAAATAGCAGCCTCAATGTCTTGCTCTTTGGTTCGTAAGCCTGACTTCACTTATTTTATCTCTACAATTGCATGGGCTCCTCATCTCTTAAGTCTGTTTGCATTTCTAAGCGTGTACATACAAAATTTTAATTAAGTATAGCAGATCGATGACAGATTCTTTTCCTAGTCAGATCCACAAAGGCATTCTCAGTTAGATTGGGGCAGGCGCTTCAGTATTATAAATGGAATTGCAAGAGGTCTTTTATATCTTCACGAGGATTCTCGATTCAAAATCATTCATAGGGACTTAAAAGCTAGCAATGTTTTATTGGATGAGGAAATGAATCCAAGGATATCAGACTTTGGCATGGCTAGGATCTTCGCCGGCAACCAAAACCAAGATAAAACCAATAGAGTCGTGGGGACATAGTATGATCATCCTTATCTTCTTTTTCTTCTTCTTACTCTTCTTCCTGCATGTTGTGTTGATTCAACTTAACTTGATTTGATATAGTGGATACATGGCTCCAGAGTATGCTATGGCAGGGTTATTTTCAGTGAAGTCAGATGTTTTTAGCTTTGGGGTTCTGTTACTAGAGATCATAAGTGGTAAAAGGAACAATAGTCTCCAACTACCTGAGCTTTCTAAGAGCCTCCTCACATACGTAGGCTTCTCTGATCATCGATCCTTATCATAATTTAAGTTGTTCCAATATACCATGTATATTCTAAATATGACTATATTAAATAAAATTGCAGGCATGGAGACTATGGTCTGAAGGCAAAGGCTTGGATTTCTTAGATCCTTCCATAATTGATTCATGCCCAACAAGTCAAGGGTTGAGATGCATCCATATCGGATTATTATGTGTTCAAGAAGCAGCAGCAGACAGACCCACAATGTCAAATATTGTTGTCATGCTGGGTAGTGAATCCATAGCCCTTCCTCAACCCAAGAAGCCAGCATTTTCAGTTGAACGATCTGTTATTAATTCAGATCAATCTTCATCCAGTGCTAATGTTGGATCCGTCAACGATGTAACCATTTCAAATATTGCACCCAGATGATCAACCACATTCACCTTTATTCTATCGTATTCGGATTTTTTTCCTTTCATCTTTTTACTGTTTATTATGGGTAAAACAATATACAAATCTACCAGAACATTGGGCAAAGCCACAAGGCGCAACAAGAAAGCTACCACACGAAACACAAAATCAGCCATTCTGTTACGACGGAATGTTTATATTAAAAGTTTGCATACTCTGTTTTTCTATGAGTTGACATGTCCCAAGTCCTTGTTTGTTGCAATAGTAGGTTGAGTGTTGGCCTGAACCCAATCCGACCCGGTTGGGTTAGGGTTTGGGTGGAGGGGTCAACAACTTGGTTGGGATAGGGTTGGCCTAACCCAGCTTGACTTGCGCTCCTATTAACAACAGTCTCGTCATATTTGAAGGTGGCATTGGAAACGGATGTAAGGAAAGTGGTGATCTCCATTGGTGATGAATGGGAAAGAGGGTTTTTGGGTTGGTAAGTTGCAACACTAACACTGAAAATAAAGATCCCAATGCAAAGTAGATGATTGACCACATGGCAAACATTTTTGTTTGTTAGAATGGTATTTTCAACCTGAGTGGGGCAAATCTAGGATTGTGATAATATGTAATGTAAGCTATGATTGATATCACAGACAAACAACCGTGAAAGTTTCACTCAGGGAGGCATTTCATCTCCTACCTATAAGATCCCTACCCACACCTACCCATATGACACCAGAATCACACATTTGGAACATTTTAATGTGCAGCTTTAGGCCTCATTTGGTTCACAGGAATCCCATTCCCATTCCTACTGGAATGGCATTCCCCCATTTGATGGAATAGCCATTTACTAACCCTCCATTGAGAATGAAATCCCATTCCTGCTGATTCCAATTCCCATTTCCATTCCTATCTGAACCAAACGGACTATGCGAATAGACCAGTCTGATTCTAAAGGATTTCAATTCTGATTACTGATCCAATTCTGACTATGAACCAAACGGACCCTTAGTGTTTTTATTGGGCTATGTAGATCTGAACTGCCAAGGGAGGTCCTATTTGTATCAAATAGGGCCACCTGGTGTGATATAATTAAGTAGTTTTGGAATCCACATATATATTTAAGGCCTTGTTCATTTTCTGGGAAGTGGGGGTGGATAAGTTGGTGGGTCCCATGGAAAAGAGATAGATCTCTGTAATACCCTCTTAAGACCTGGGTAAATCACTTATCTATCTCCGCCAAAAATTGCTAATTTGTGATAGGAAAATATTATCCCTTCAATAGTACAAGATTCTTTCCCAAAATTGCAAATAGTAGGAAAAGAGCTAAATCCATTTCTAAGCTGTTGAGAAATGGTCGAGAGACTAATGACCCTCTACAAATTAGGGAAGAGATAACAAGATTTTTTAAGACTCTCTACTCTTTTGAGAGAGTTAGGAAACCTTTTTTAAGAGTTTGGACTGGTCATCTTATTCCTACAGAGAAGAAGTTTTGGTTAGAAAGGAGATTAACAGAAGAAGAGATTAAAGATGCAATTTTCTACTTGAGTAAAGATAAAGCCCCAAGTCTTGATGGCTTCTCATTGGTTTTCTATTATGAATGTTGGGATACAATGAAATCTGATTTGTTAGAGGTCTTTGAGGATTTCTTCAATTCGGGTATAAGATAAATAGAATAAATAATTCAACGTTCATCAAACTAATTCCTAAGAAACAGGGGGCCTTAGAAGTGAAAGATTTCAAACCTATCAGTCTCTTAGGAAGTCTTTATAAAATTGTGGCCAAAGTTCTTACTAACCACCTAAAATACGTAGTGGGTGAAGTGGTGGCTACTTCCCGAGTGCTTTCATTGGGGGCAGACAAATAGTTGACAGATTTTGGTAGCTAATGAAGTACTAGAAGAAAGGAAAAAAAGTGGTATAGGAGGAGTGGTATGTAAATTTGACCTTGACAAGGCATATGATTGAGTGGATTGGAGCTGCTTGTGGAATATTTTAAAATGGAAAGGGTTCAGTAAAAGATGGATTACTTGGATGCAAGGTTGTAAAAAATCAACTTGGTGCTCAGTCCTTATCAATGGGACCTCTCAAGGCTTCTTTAAAGCATCAAGGGGAATTAGACAAGGTTGTCCTCTCTCTCCTCTTCTTTTCACCATGATTGTTGATATCCTAGATGCCTTTTTGGTTAAGGCTGTTAGACTTAATCTAATTCTAGGCTTCAAAGTAGGTAGAAAGAATTTAGAATTAACTCATCTACTTTATGAAAATGATACTATAATCCTCCTACAAGCAAACAAGTCTGATCTTAAAACATTGAGAAGAATTTTGAAGTGTTTTAAGGCAGTCACAGAGTTAAAATGCAATCTGTCCAAGGGTAGCATATCAAGGATTATTATTAATTCAGATTTGTTGGAGGAGCTAAGAGGAATCCTAACTTAAAGAGTAGAGAGCTGTCTATTGAATTATTTGGGTTTGCCGTTCCAAGATCCTACAATATTGAAAAGTGTGAAAGAAGATTATATTCTTGGAAAAGAAACTACCTCTCAAAAGGGGGCAGACTTACTCTCATTAAGGCTACCCTCTCAAACTTGGCTACTTACTTTATATCTGTCTTCAAAATCCCTATTCGTTTGAAAAATTAGATTAAAAAAATGCAAAGGGACTTTCTGTGGGATGGGGGAGGCAAGAAGAGAGATATTTTAGTGAAGTGGGAAAAGGTTTGCAAATCAAAGCAGGAAAGGGGATTGGGGTTAGGCCACATCTTGGAAAGAAATTATGCCCTCTTGGGGAAGTGGTTGTGGTGATTCCCTTTTGAACAATCTTCTCTCTGGGCTACAATAATCAGAAGCAAGTATGGAAGGAGCAGGAATGGATGGGACTCCAATCAGGTCTCTTCTCGATCCTCTCTTCACAACTCTTAGAAAGGTATTTCTTCCCTCCTTGATCTGTTCTCCCCTTTCTTACATTTTAGATTGGGCAATGATTCTCATATTAAATTCTAGACTTATCTGTGGTTGGGTTAGCAACCCCTCTATTTTTCTTACCCTCTCCTTTTTAGTCTTACCCAGGACAAACATGTTTTTGTCTCTTCTGTTATTTCTAAGGGAGACAATGGTCTCTCTTTTAATTTTAATTTCTAGAGAGCTTTGATAGATTTTGAAACTCAAGATATCACCTCCCTGTTATCCTCTCTTTCAGTTGTCTTCTCCTCCCCTTTGTTACAAGACAAAAGAATTTGGGGGCCTTCACTGGATGGTTTGTTTTTCACTAAATCCTTCTAAGGTGTGTTGACTTCTAGGACAACTAACTCCCCTTCCCCACATAGAAAGATTTGGCTTTCTACAATCCCCCTAGAATTTGCTTCTTTGTTTGGGAGGCTTGTTGTGGCAGTATTAATACTTGTGATATGATTTTAAGAAAAAGAAAATGATTCATTTATGTTGCTCCTCATATCTGTGTTATGTGCATGAAAGATGGGGAGTCTTATGGCCACCTTTTGATAAATTGTGAAGTATCCAAAAGCCTTTGGCAATTCTTTTAGGACACCTTCTACAAAGGCAGTTTTCACTTGACCCCTCCTAACTCGTGTGTGACTTTCTTTTACAATGGATTGCGTGTACCTTAAGTAAAAGAGGTGCTCTCTACGAAAGGCGATCATCCATGCAGTTTGTTGGTGCATTTGAGAGGAGCACAACAAAAGAATCTTTGAAGATAAATACTCCTCCCTGGATGAGTTAAAAGGAAGGGTGATTTTTTGGATCAACTCCTGGATGAAGGTTTCTAGTATGTTCGTAGGCATTTTAATGGGAGACCTAGAAAGAAATTTGGGGCTGGTTCTTAGTTCTTCAAGTTTTGAAAGAGTTCACGTAGTTCTTGTGATCCCTAGACCCCCTATAGACTTCATTCTCCAGTTTGATCGCAATTACTTAAGTAGACTTAACCACAGAGGTTAGGCAAGTATAGGTGGCAGAATTCTCACTTCATTAAGCACTCAAGTTTAGCCTATAGTGGACCCATTAGAGAGGCTGAAGCTGTTGAAGTTGAGGTACATGCCTTGCTGATGGGTATATTTAAATAATTTACCCTTATTCTAATAAGTGCTTAACTCTTGGTCGCCCCACTTTCTGTATATAGTGCAATTGTTAAGTTGCTTCTAACCCAATTACATTTGAAGCTGCCATTGAATACATTGTTCGAGATCATACAGGTAATTTAATGTGTGTTATTGGATAAGATACATCTGCTCTCTCTAGTTTATATGTGGAGCCAAGCTGTTTGTATGTATCACGCCAAAACCTCCAAGACCTCCAATTAATATGGTATTTCATGTAAGGGTCCGTTTCATTCGTGATCAGAATCGGAATGGGAATCTTGAAATCGAAATCGGAATGGTCTATTCCTTCTACTTGTTTGGTTCAGACAGGAATTAGAATCGGATTCCAATTGATGCTGTTGGGTTCATGAAGAGGCTAGAATCAGAATCAATTATGATTTTCAATTTTTACCCTAATAAAAAATATATAAAAAAATAAAAAATCTATAAAAATTCCAAGTCCAATACAATGCAATTAATATGTAAAGAGATAGATAGGGCTGTCAATTAATTTGGGTTTGGTCCAATCCAATCCAACTTGTGTCTATTTATAATCCAAATCCAAACCTGGTACAAACCAAACCCAAAACAAATCCATTTAATTAAATGGATCAGATTGGATCCAATTAATCCAATCCAAACACTCTTATAGGTGTAAAATGGGTCGGCCTAGGTCGGTGCGACACTGCCTGGGGGCAGCCCGTGCAAAGTGCGAGCCATGCCGTGGCAGTCCGTGGGCCATGCCGTCCTCCCTTGGGATAACTTGGGGGATTGGCCCGGCACGGCCAACGGCCCAAGCCCGTGCATGCCCGTGCCATGCCATGCTATGCCATGGGCCGAGTTGGTCTGTGGGCCAAGCTTTGGCCTAGGCCGGGCTGCGAGCTGGGCCATGCCGATACGCAGGCCACGAATGGCACGACCTGACCCGTGGACCTAAAACTCCTGGCCCAAAATGGCACATACCATCATGCCATCATGCTGTATCGTGTTAGACCGGGCCATGGGCGGTATAACTCGATTTACACCTCTAAACACTCCCAAACGATAAGTATGAAACCACTGAATCATGCAAACACATCAGAAACAAATGAGGCCAAACAAGTGATCAAAGAAATGCGAAACGAATTGAACCAGAAAATGGCGGTAGAGCAGGAAGACCCTTGCGGAACACAGATGAGAAGAATAATTGCACACTTATCGTGATAATCCTGGAAGCTGGATTGACAAGCTTCAATAGCCATCCTCTTCTCCCGCGTCTATGGGGTTCCAGACAACGATCGCTAGCCTATCATTAGGCGTCGATGCGATTCTCCAAAACGGCTTCTTCCGAAATTTTCCACCTGCTCCTCCTTCGTACCTTCCTGCCGTCGTCGCCATGACAGCTCAATTCCAAGCTTGATTCAAGACACAGAAATGAAAGCAACGCCTACTTATAATAGGGTTTTTACTTTTTCATTTTCGAGAAGGAGAGAGAGAGGGGGAGGGAGAGAGATCCATGATTAATTTCTTGGCCGAAGTAGTTCAGGTTGGATCTTAGAGTTTGGCCGCCAAACTGTTGAAGGGTTTGAAGGAGGGAGTGACGAGAGATGAGAAAGAGGGTTGGGCTTGGAATCAGGGGTTTAAAGGTTTTTTTTGTCATTTTCATTTTTCATGTTTTAATCGCATGGAATGGGAATGGGGAAATGCCATTCCGTCCAGAGGGGGAATCCGATTCCTATTACACTCAATCAAATGGCTGGAATTAGTTTCGGTTCTGGGTTTCTATTCCTGCCAACCAAACATACCCTAAATTTTCTCCCTCTTCCCACACCCAACCTCAATGATTTCCAATCCACATCAGGTTTTGGGCCCTTTATAAAAATTTCTTGGCTCCGCCCCTGTTAATAACAACCTAGAGATCCTCAAAAGAAAATACTTAGAATGAAATAAAGCAAGGAAGTAAATCAGACCACACCACAAAATACACATGATTTATGTGGTTCGGCTCTTTTAGCCTATGTCCACTGGTGATAACAAGCAGATAATCCACTATTATCAACAAATGTTAAAGATACAAAGATGAATGACTTACTAAACATTCAAGAAGTCTCGGCCTCACGGAAAACTTGTTCCAATACACTCCCAACCTGAAAGTCTCCTAAGCTTTCACCTACTTCTCAAGCAAGCTTAATTGGGGGGCAAAATACAAAATAGTATTTATGGGCATGGAAAAAACCCTTAAGAACATAATATAACATGTTGGTTCTACAAACTGATACGAATGGGGTCCATATCACAACCACCACTTGTGGGTTGGACCAGCTAGGAATCGGCCTCAACAAAAAAGTTGAAGGTAAAAAACATAACATATGGTTTCTAGATGTTCTCTCCTCTGACTATGGGATGATGTATCCTCCATAATTTCTCATATTATCATTACTAAAATTCCCATTTTACCAAGCCTCTCCTTTAAAACAAGGAGAAGATGATGTGGACAATGACCTAATTAAAAATTTGTCAAGTCTATCGGCTGAAGATTTAGGTTTGAAAATATGGGGAGTATATGCCGTCTTTTATTTTTAACTTGTCTATAGCTTGAATTATCCTCCCAAACCTGTGTAAATGAGATGTGGCCTTGCTGGTGATGAATATAAACCCTTGTTATGCCCAACTCCTCTACAATGTCTGTTCAAACACAAGCAGTTACACTCCTAATAGCCACTTTGAAACCAATCTTGACATTCTTCTTCCTTCTCTTTCTTCTAACGCAATTAACACCGGTTTCTACAACACCTCTGTGGGCGAATATCCAGACCAAGTATATGGACTTGTTCTTTGCAGAGGTGATACCACCCCTGAAGATTGTCAGGATTGTTTGGAAGCAATTATTCACGACGTCAAACAACTTTGTCCTAACTGGAGAGGTGCAACTGTATGGTCTGTGTTGTGCTTTCTTCGCTACTCCGACCACAGATTCTTCTCTTCAACTGAGGAGCTGGGAACCGTAAACTATCAATCTCCGGTGAACATTACAGATCTGGATCGATTTCTTCCTTTAATGGAAGGTTTCATGGGTAACCTTTCATTCCAGACAGCTTTTGGTCCTACTAATACCATGTTTGCGGTGAAGAAGCATGGTTTTCTGGCGGATACGGTTTATGGTCTCATGCAGTGCACCAGAGATTTATCAAAGGATGAATGTTACGGATGCTTAAAGGCTGCCATTAAGCACTATGAAAGATGCTGCTATTTTAGTCGAGGAGCGATGATTCTAAGGGTTAATTGTTTATGGAGAATTGAACTTTTCCCTTTTTATCAAGATTCAGGTGGAACACAGTCTCCTTCTTTGACGTCAGAGGGTATGTATAGTTTTAATTTTCAAATTTTAGTTATGCTTATTCATGACAATAAATTCGAAAATATGTCTCCAAATTAATCCACCTTTTCGTTTTTCTAATTCATGTGCGTCATATCTCTGTTTCAACAATTTGACAACCTTTGAAACAGGTTGTCAAGATCCAAAATAAATTAGAATCTAATCTCCATCAATTTTGCAAGAATTGGAGCTAAAATTGCCAACCTTCAACCACAGCTTTGAACAATAATAGATTCAAAATAAATTACAACCGTCTATCAAGATCCAACATTAACTTTAATTGATCGTTCTCAAGAGTTATCAGCGTCATTGGATTCTTTTTACTATCTGATCTATAGACCATCTTTGGAGTCTACTACTACAATTCTACCGTCCCAAAGAAATAAAGTTACTTGGTTTAAATCATTATTACAGAAAATTTGGAATAAGTGGACTTTATAAGATGAGCAGTCTTGATCTATACGTATTAATCTAAGGACAGCAAAACTTCAGCTAAAATTCTACTCTTTGAGTTGGATTACTTTCAAACATCTCTCTCACTCTCTCTCTCTCTCTCTCTATATATATATATATATATATTTTTTTTTTCTTTTACAGGGAGAAAATACATCGCTTTTGTTTTGTGCATGAACATGTACTACGTACTAACCCTCTGTTAAATCAACAGATAAATTGTATCCTTTGATTCTCAGACAAAAAAATAAATAAATAAATAAAGAAAGAAACAAAGAAAAATTGTCATTATGCATCAATATTTACGGTTGCAATTGAAATGGGGGAGTATATGATTCTAAAAGCAGGGGATGGAAGTAAAAGAACCAAAATCGTTGTGGCTACTGTACTAGCAAGTCTATCGCTACCGGCCTTTGGGTTGTGTTTCTACTACATCTGGAGTAGGAAAGGAAAACTTAGAGGTAAGAACCTTTGGTTTGCATTTTAATACTTAGTAATTTTTCTACTTATGTATTTTCTCTTTTACAGAGAGAAAGGAAAAGGGGCAGCCTACCCTATTGCATGATCTGGAGGCAAGAAATAGTACAAACTTCTCTTGCAATAATATACAAACGGGAGAACAAGTTAATTCTCAAGAGTTGTTGCCCTTGATTGATTTGGCTACACTCCAAGTTGCTACAAATAACTTCTCTTTGGAGAATAAACTTGGAGAGGGTGGATTTGGTCCTGTTTACAAGGTCTGTTACTTGAATTTGGGCATTTAATTATTGATTTTGATCAGTTAAACACTCAAATTAGTTTGAATAAGCTTCTTATCAATATATAATTTTATTAATGGTTCGGATGCTATATTATTAGGGTGAATTGCCAAATGGCAAGAAAATAGCTGTAAAAAGGCTTTCCACAAGCTCAGTGCAAGGTTCTGAAGAATTCAAGAATGAGGTTACCTTAATTGCGAGACTTCAACACAAAAATCTGGTAAGGCTCTTGGGTTGTTGCACTGAGAGAGAAGAAAAGATGCTGATCTATGAATTCATGCCAAATAGCAACCTTGATGTCTTTCTCTTTGGTTAGTAACCTTGACTTCACTACTTATAGTTTGATGATTTGATCTCTACAAGTCCACAACTGCATGAACTACCTCTTTTAAGTCTGTGTGCATTTCTGAGCATGTAAATACAAAATTTTCATTAGAACATCTGATAACACAGATTCTGTTCCTAGTCAGATCCACAAAGACAAGTTCAGTTAGATTGGAGTAGGCGCCTCAGTATTATTAATGGAATTGCAAGAGACCTTTTATATCTTCATGAGGATTCTCGACTCAAAATCATTCATAGGGACTTAAAGGCTAGCAATGTTTTATTGGATGAGGAAATGAATCCTAGAATATTTGACTTTGGAATGGCTAGGATCTTGGCTGGTAATGAAAGTCAAGCCAAAACCAGTAAAGTAGTGGGGACATTGTAAGATTACGCTTACTTTGTCTTCTTTTCTTCTTCTTGCTCTTCTTCCTGCATGAACGTAGTGTTGATTGAGTTTAATGTGATTTAGTATGGTGGGTACATGGCTCCAGAGTATGCTATGGCAGGGTTATTTTCAGTGAAGTCAGATGTTTTTTAGCTTTGGGGTTCTGCTGCTAGAGATTTTAAGTGGTAAAAGGAACAATGGACTCCAACTAGTTGAGTTTTCTCTGAGCCTCCTCACACATGTATGCTTTCTCTGGTCATTGATCCTTATCACAATTTAATTTAATTTTTTCTATATAAGGTATATATGACAATCTAAATAAAATTGCAGGCATGGCGATTATGGTCTGAAGGCAAAGGCTTGGATTTCTTAGATCCTTCCATTATTAATTCAAGCCCAACAAATCAAGGGTTGAGATGCATCCATATTGGGTTGTTGTGTGTTCAGGAAGCAGCAGCAGATAGACCCACAATGTTAAATGTTGTTGTCAAGCTGCGTAGTGAATTCATAGCTCTTCCTCAGCCCAAGCAGCCAGCATTTGCAGTTGGGCGTTTTAATATTAAATCAGATCAATCCTGCTCATCCACTGCTAAAGTTGGATTCATCAATGATGTAACCATGTCAAACGCTGCATCTAGATGAACGTTCACATTCACATTTGCTATATCATATTCAGAATTGTTTTTCTTCTTTTCTGTTTCTAGGCCAAGTACAAATTTACCGGAACACACAGGGCAACGCAAAAAGAAAAAAAGGATTTCGTTCATTACAAACTTACCGCTCATTTCTCTCTCCACTCCCATGCCCGTTCATTTCTCTCTCTCCCCCACTTCCCCTCAGGATATGTTCCCAATACATGGCTGGGATGGGCTGTGGGGCGCTGATGCGAATTCCCTGCTCTTAACCAAACTCCAGCATTGCTCTTTGATCTCCCTTATCTTCCACCTTATTTCAATTTCCACTTCTCTTTCCTCTCTCTCTCTCTATGATCCATTAGTTGTCAACTGTCGGTAGAGGATAGTGTCTCTTTTTGTAGTTCTGCTTTCTGAAAATAAAAAGGGTCATTTATTAGAACACCCCGTTTCATAGATTTACTTAAACCTATCTTATAGTTTTCATTTTATTAAAACACCCCCTATAGTTTGCAGCCTATTTACTTTAAATGATGTTTGGTTAAGAATTATTTGTTTTGCTATCTAAAAATAGTAATATGATCACCTAAACTAAGTGGAAAATGTTCAAGGTCATGGGCCTATTGTTGTTTATTCCAAAAGTACACCTAACACTTTTTTTATAGAAAACAAATTTGACCAAATAGACAAATAGAGTGGTTCCTCATGTCTTACCATGGGTATAAATGATATTTTCATTTTTATCTTCTTTTGATTAAATTTATTTGAATAGATGTTAGGGTCAAAACTATCATTTTCCACTTTCATCTAATGGAAGGTCAATTAAGTAAATTGATTGCAAACCATAGAGGTGTTTTAGTAAAATGCAAACTATGGGGTAGGTTTTAATAAATGATCTAACTAAAACACTAAGTACCCATTTGTCAAGTCTTTTTTAGAGGATTTGTTGCACGATCTGATAGTTAAAGGACATGAGCTTTTGTAGGTAGATCTTGAAAGACCAAAGATTGTTTGGTTGAAATGTTTTTCATAGATCGTATGAAAGACCATAAAAGATAGAAGACTCTTTTGTAATGTGAATAAAATATGTATTCATATACATGAAATGTCTTGTGTGTGGGCCAACTAACCTTTCATTTAACACACAAGGGACCCACTTACATGTTTATATGTGCATATCATAGTTGTGGGCTCCACATATAATTAGGGGTGGATTCGAGCTGAGTCGAACCAAATACTTGGTTATTTGAGCTTGGCTTGCAGAAATAGTGTTAGGCTCAAGCTCGAATGCAAGCCAAGCTTTTTCTAAAAAATAAAAAGTATGCATATAAAAATAATTTTTCTTTATTTTACATAAAGAAATTAAGAATTATAAAAATTATTATTATATATAATAAAAAATATTTATTATATATAAATATTTATATGTATGTATGTATGTATGTATAATAAAAATTATTTATTTATTATACTAGGCTCGATTAGCAAACGAGCCTATATATCAGGCTCAAGCTCAGCTCAAAGCTCGATTCATACTGAGTCGAGCCGAGCTTTTCATGAGCTGAACTCGAATACCTCGTGAGAAGCTCGACTCATAGCCACCCCTACATGAAATTATGACAAATGCTATACTTTAGAAACAATGATAGTGGTATCATTGATGCTACTATCTACAACGTTGCTGCCATGGAAAAATTAGAATGGTGTGTTCTTGTAAACCCTAAACCAGTATGTTTCATCATCCTGACCACCCATGCTACCACTTTCAACCTTCCCTAACCATACACAAGACGGCTTAAACATTTTGTCCTATTTTTCATGGAGAACCAATTGGAAGCTCAACTATAAGAAATTCTTAGGTGGATAGCTCTGAATAAGCTAGGAGCCCATGTAAGCAAAACTTTTCTCGGCACCAATTAGAGCATTTGGCTTAATGAAACTTCACTAGTTCAGACATTGATCAATCATGTATAGGTAGAAGCAACACTTGGTACTTGAATACATTTGATGTCAATGATTTTCCTAAAGTGGGAAAGCACATAATTATCAAGATGCAACACACAAAACAACTCATACAACCTAAGGGCCAATTACTTGAACTCAACAAAAAGAAATTACTTGACCTAAACTAGTAATATAACCTTAAGTCCAACAAGCTACTTAGACCTAAAATTTAGAAGAAAATAATGTCAAATGCAATACTTATGTAGGTGTCGTTTGGAAAGTCTTTTTTGAAAGATGTTTTGGCAGACCTAATAGCCAAAAGACAATGTGAGCTTTTGTATTAAGATTGGCACGTCTTCCCGCTCGTCTTTCTGTGCGAAGACACAGTGAAGAAAGTCAAAATGATTAATTTGGAGCTTCCCAAAAATAACCCAAAACAGGCTTCAATGAGGCATTTTTTGGCAGCTAGATCTTTTCCCAACCAAATAGGAAAAAATCAAAATGTAGGCTGCCAAGCTTCTAAACAACCAACAGCTCTCATGAAAAGACATGCCAGATGGGGCCCTACGAAAAATCCATAAGACTTTGCACTGAGAATGAAATTCAAATTAAATGCTTTAGAATCTTTTGAAAAGTTCCATGTCTACTAGATATGCCATGTATGCACGTAAGAGAACTTGTAGTTAACTACTTTGCTAGCTATGGCAACTTGTAGTTGAGGTTAGATACCTCAAATCTAACCTTGTCACCTCATAACTTGCAAAGGTACAAATCCTAGTCATCCCCATTCAGTTCATATTATTAAGACCATTTTTTCATTACTAGGAGATATAAATAAAACTCCAACCAACAAAACTACTTGCAATAAATGCAGCAATTTAACATAAAATTAAGCAATTCAATGGCAAAATTAGGCCATTTGTTCTTAGCAGGACAGCATAGAACCTTGAATCCAAATATGCAGACCGGGTAAATACGACCTTTATAGAATGAAATAAGTAGCCAAATTGGGTGCTTTTTTTCGTCAAATTCCATCAAACAGTAATACTGATTATGATGACCCATTGAAGAATATTTACCAATTAAAGAAAAAAACAAGAACAAATGAACAATGGTCGGATGGGGACTGTACCGTCATGCTAAGAAATATCCATTGTTCGATTGATGTAGCAATTACCCTAGATTGATTTCCTGTAAAATATGATAAACATTAGGTCTGAGAAGAAGAAGAAGAAGAAGAACGTTAGATGTTTGTGAAGTACTGTAAATGGCAAACCGAATGTTGAAGAGGTGGAGATGAGGATGGGAGGACTTATTGCAATTTCGATTTCAGGGGTGTCAGGACTCCAATAAGGAGAAGAAGAAGTGGAGATGAGGATGGGAGGATTTATCGAAGAGTGTCTCAAGTGTGTGCTTATGGCACACATTCGAGGAAGACATAGGGGGAGGGAAGAAAAATGTTGGTTTCGAGATTCGCGAGTCTTTTATAGACGAGAGCTTTTATGTAAAAGAACTATGAATTGCTAAACAAAAATAGATAGGAAATCAAGCTAGGGGGCTTTCAGAAGTTAAAAAGTCCACACAGAAAGACTTACAAAATGCAATCCAAGTATTTAAAGAAGAGAAAATTCCACTTTAATACCTTGAACTTTGGGGGTAGTGTCAAGTTAGTACCCGAACTTTCATATGTGCCACTATAGTATCTAAACTTTCAAAAAGTATTAAGTTGGTCCCTAAAGCTAATCTATTGAAAATGTCAAAACTACCTTTCAAAAGAAGACACTATTCATTGTCACTGAACCTCCCAAAAAACAAAAAAGCTCAATCATCATCCAACCAAGCCACACTTTGACTTGGCTTGCTCTTTTGATGTCACCCCAAGAATAGACTTTCACGGACAAAGAAAAAAGTCATAAACATAGTTTGGCTCCACCTCTTCTTCCCTTTTTGCCCTGCCTTGGATGATTTCTTCTTGTTGTCTCTACTTTCCTTATCCACCTTATTGACCACAAAATCCACAATAACCTTCTCAATGCTTGGCTTCCAGGCGGCAACTGCAAACCCCCAACTTAGAAAGCTTTGTCTGCTTTATCTAAAGTGAATAAGTTCTCAGCCACTTCTAACTCCAGGGCTGATCTTGACCATTCAGCTCTTCTTTCCTCTTGGCTCTCCCTCTCGAACCTCCCAAATGCCTCTCTATCGGAGTGGTCTCTGCCTACGAAGCAAAGTTCCAACTGAACTCTGTTACAGATCTTGACCATTCATGTGACGTTTGCCAGGAACCGATCTCTTGCCTGCCTACTTCGAACTTGAAAGTTGAAACCTCCATTGGAGATACTATCTTTGGCTTTTGATTCTCCATAGTTTTAGATTGGTTCACAACTATCATCTTGTATCCTCTTGGAGAATCCACCACTATCACTTTTGGACCCTCCACCAGTACCCTCACTAAAAAATCATATCCTTTGAAGGGTTGAGAGATCCATCACAAGGACGCTCAAATATTGTAGAATAAGGGGCGAATTTAAAAAAAAAAATTCTCTCCCTTCAACTGGGAATCAAATTCCCTATTTAGAAAATCATATTTTCAAGGATAAATCTTGAACCTTAAACTGAACCAGATCTGAACCAAAAGGAATGGGAGAGAATGATACCTGATACGGAGAAGCAATATCTCCCAACGAAGGTGTTCACGCCCAAGGAAAGATCCAAAGACTGCTCCCACTGAAGATGGCGCAGTGCAGGATGGAGCAGAATCAGCAGTGTTCTTCCCCAAGAACTCTGTCCTTCGCAAGAAACAGCAGGATGGAACGTGAGCACAGCTTCCTTTTCAATCATTTCTCAAAGAATTGATGTCAAGATCCAATCTTGACTTCTCCCACAGTTGGAGATCGAACTGGCAAACAGGGCAGCAGGAGCAGGGAGGCGGCAAGAGAGTATTCGAAGGGTGCATAATTCTCTCTTCTTGATTTCAGCACTAAAGAGGATCTGATGTGTTTCTCTTAGTCTCTCTCAAGGCTGCCGCCCCCTCCTTCCTTTTGTCAACTTGAAAAGATCAGCTCCTAATCCCATTAGGAGGTGCTTATCCAAATCATATTTGGATCAGCCTTCTCTTCTAGTGATAAGATTGAACCCTTATCTTATCTGCAGATTAGATTAGCTTTATCCTAATCTTATTAGGAGGTTTCTAGATCTGAATCACATTCAGATCTGGACTCTCTGAGTGGATAGGATCAAGACCCTATCCTAACTGCTAATCCATCTTAGAATTCGCCCCTTTAATTAACTAAATTAATAGCCCAGTTCGAAATGGGCTTTACGCCCATTAAGCTTATGTGCTCACTTAACCTTCCTAACTGCTGCCCAGTTGGGCTTCCTTGTATGGCGTGGGACCCTAGCATTGATCTACACATTAGCCACATGGGTTCGGCCCAGCCTTTGTTACAAGGCCTGGTCGAATACACTGTTAAAGATAGTGCACCCCCTGAAACCCATCAAATGGGCTCTATGGGCCCAACACTTACCCTAAGTGGTCCCTGGGCCAAACCACCTTGTAACACCCAGGGACAGTGGGCAGATGCAAGATTAACCCATCAGGTATTATCCTCAATGGTCTTACACTTAACCTCTCAGCCCATAATGATCATACACTGCCCAACAAGAGAGGACCTCTCCCTCGGCTGCAAGGAACAGTGTTGCACTCTCCACTTATATGGATCCCGGGAATTAAAACCCTTTTGCAAACATTTTACAAACCATATTATATATACTTTTATATCTCATATAAAATATATTTTGCAAAACAAATTTCAACGGTTGAAATCGGCTGCCGGCAGTCTTGGTTTCCAACATTGAGAGTGCATCCCCAATCATTACATTTGTTCGACAAAGGGGCTGATCCTGTCACTATGATCACCCACTCAGATGAATTCTCGGATTGTCCCAACATACCCAGGTTTTGACCCCCGCTAAGGATCTCACTGATTGGTACATCAAAGACAACCCGATCCGACACCTAGTGCAGTATCATAATCGAGTCTAGGGGTTGGGTGTAACTTTCCAGTTTTGCCCATCAATCTCCAAGGTCCAGGGCAATACTGAAAATCTGGTTCAGTTCAAAGATTCAATTAATTCCACACTATATGTTCCTTGGGTCTCACCCCGGTAGCTGAGACAAGCCACCTCAACCGACTTGGTGGCACCACAGTGTCATCCTTGTCAGGATAGGTCTCCCCAGACCGACCCACTGGCTGTGAACATTCAAAACTAACACGAGTCTCAATAAGTGTCCAGTTTAAGGGTAATACACAGAAATATACCAAGGGAACATGAATCAAATATGCACTTTTATTCATTTACAATAAACTCATAAAGTACAACAATTTTGATTGAAGCTAAGGGCATACAAAACAGTCTAACAGCTCCCACTTGCACTTAGGTCCAATCAGGTACTAGCCGGAGTCCCATGCTTTCCACGTGTTTCTCAAACACTTTTTGTGATAGTGGCTTTGTCAATGGGTCTGCTACATTATCCACTAACGCTACCTTCTGAATCAGGACGTCCCCTCTACCAACAATCTCCCACAGTACGTGGTACTTCCTCTCGATGTGCTTCAACTTCGAGTGGGCTCGTGGCTCCTTAGCCTGAGCAATGGCTCCATTGTTGTCCCACAACAATGGGATGGGTGATGTGTCGGACGGAACTACTCCCAACTCATGAATAAACTTCTTCATCCATACGGATTCTTTGGCAGCCTCACTTGCGGCAATGTACTCGGCCTCGGTCGTGGAGTCTGCAGTGGACCCCTGTTTGCTGCTTTTCCAGCAAACAGCACACGATCCTATCGTGAAAACATATCCAGATGTAGACTTTCTATCATCTCGGTCTGACTAGAAATCGGCATCTGTATACCCTTGGATCTCTAGTGAGCTACCATCGAATACTAGACAAAACTCTTTTGTCCTTCGAAGGTACTTAAGTATGTTTTTCATAGCAGTCCAATGCTCCTGCCCTGGGTTGGCCTCAAATCTACTTACTACACTCACTGCCTGAGCTATGTCAGGACGAATGCACAACATGGCATACATGATGCTCCCTACGGCAGAGGCATAGGGAACGTCTTTCATGCCATCAATCTCCTCAGAAGTGTTGGGAGACATCTTCTTGGAGAGAGTGACTCCGTGCCTGAAAGGAACATTTCCTTTCTTGGAGTTTTCCATGCTGTATCTTTTGACTATTTTGTCAATGTAGGCAGATTGGGATAATCCTATTATCCGCTTCGATCTATCTCTATAGAGTCGAAGACCCAGTATATAGGAGGCTTCTCCAAGATCTTTCATGGAGAATTGCTGTGATAACCATACTTTCACCGTAGTTAACATACCTACATCATTCCCAATGAGTAGAATGTCATCTACATACAGAACCAAGAAGGTAACCTTATCTCCACTGTACTTCCTGTATACACAGGGTTCATCTGGATTCTGCTCGAAGTCAAACGATTTGACGGCAGAGTCAAAACGGATGTTCCAACTTTTAGAAGCTCGCTTAAGTCCATAAATGGATCTATTAAGTTTACATACCATGTTTTCCTGACCCGCAGTAATGAAACCTTGCGGCTGCTGCATATAGATATCTTCAGTAAGATCTCCATTCAGGAATGCAGTTTTGACATCCATTTGCCAAATCTCATAATCATGGTATGCTGCTACAGCTAACAGGATCCTAATGGATTTAAGCATGGCCACAAGCGAAAAGGTTTCCTCATAATCGATGCCCTTTTTCTGAGTGTACCCTTTCGCCACCAGACGAGCCTTGAAGGTCTCAACCTTACCATCGGGGCCCTTCTTCCTCTTATAAATCCATTTGCAACCGATTGCTTTTACCCCGGAGGGCGGATCTACTAGAGTCTAGACTCCATTGGTCACCATTGAGTCCATCTCTGCTCTCATGGCCTCCACCCACTTCTGGGAATCTATGTCCAACATAGCTTCCATGTAAGTCACGGAATCCTCCTCACTAGTCAAGGTTTCCACCAGGTAACTATCCTGGTCATAACCATAACGGACTGGTGGCCTGGATACCCGAGTGGATCGTCTAGGTTGGTCACTACCTGGAACTTGTGGGACATCTCCCACTGCTCCTGAGCTCTCCTCATCAAGAACAACTTCCTGACGATGGGTGTCCAGGATATAGTCGGTTTCCAAGAATTGCGCATTACGACTGCAGAACACTTTCTGCTCACTTGGGTCATAGAATAGGTTACCTACAGAGCCTTTTGGGTAGCCTACAAATAGGCAACGGCTGGTCTTGGATTCCAACTTGTCTGCACTCGTTCTCTTAACGTGTGCTGGACAACCCCAAATCTTCAAGTGTCTGACACTTGGTTTCTTTCCGGTCCAAAGTTCATATGGAGTATTCGGAACCGATTTGGTTGGAACCCGATTCAGCACATAAATCGTAGTCTCTAATGCGTAACCCCAAAAGGATGTGGGTAACTCTGAGTGTATGAGAAGCGACCGGACCATATCCAATAAGGTCCTATTCCTCCTCTCCGAAACACCGTTAAGTTGTGGTGTAGCAGGAGGAGCTAATTGTGATACTATCCCATTGTCCCTTAAGTAGTCCCTGAATTCGTCAGAGAGATACTCGCCACCTCGATCTGATCGAAGGGCCTTAATTTCACTCCCTAACTGTTTCTCGACCTCTTGTCTAAACTCTTTGAACTTTTCAAAGGATTCAGACTTGTTTCTCATTAGGTACACGTAACCGTATCGTGAAAAATCATCTGTGAAAGTTATGAAATACACGTGTTGATTTCGTGTCCTAACACTCAGGGGACCACATACATCAGTATGTATTAGGTCAAGTGTGCCCTTACATCTTTCAGGCTTACCGTTAAATGGCCGTTTCATCATCTTGCCTTGTAGGCAAGGCTCACAGGTGGGAAGATCTTCTACAGTTAGAAAATCCAAAGGACCATCCTTTACCAACCTTGTGATTCGGTCAACACCAATGTGGCCAAGTCGATAATGCCACAGACACGTGGGATTAACTGTATCACGAGCTCTCTTCTTAGGGATTTCAGCCGACATAGTTTTGGTTATGTTAGTTTCTAGAGAAGGATGTAGAACATAGAGACCGTTCTCCAGTTCCCCGTATGCGATGAATCTGTTGTTTCTTTTAACAGTAATCGTATTACTAAAGAAGACAGAATAACCATCTGCACACAGTTTTGAGACAGAAATCAAATTTCTCCTTAAATTTTGTACATAAAGACAGTCTTTCAGTACAATTATTCCTTCTCTAAAAATTAATTCCATGGTTCCTATGGCCGCGGCTGCAACAGTTGCAGTAGTCTCCAAGAAGAGTGTGACTTCTCCTTCACTCATCCTTCTGCTTACCTTGAACCCCTGCAGTGAGTTACAAGCATGAGTCGAAGCCCCCGGAGTCAATACACCAGGAAGCAGAAGCTACCAAAAAATTGGTTTCTATAACACAAGTTTCGAAGTTACCTTTCTTGGATTCCAGGTAGGCAGGACAATTCATTTTCTAGTGGCCGGTGTTCTTGCAGAAGTGACAGGCATCCGATGCTTTATCTTTCTTTTGCTTCTTGCTCTTAGTGGCTTTCTTCTGAGGCTTCTTTGCCTTCCTCTTTCTCTTGCCTGTCTTGCCAGATTCAACAAGCATGGCTACAGGCTCATCTTTTCTATTCAGTTCTTCAGCTCTTTGCAACATATTGCTGAGCTCTTGTAAGCTGACATTCAGCTTGTTCATGTTATAGTTCATGATGAACGGATTAAAGAAAGGAGGCAAAGAGTTAAGGATAGCATCTATCTGGGTAGCAAGGTCCAGCCCAGATCCAAGAGCCTCTAGTTTGTTGATGTATCCCATCATCCGAATACAATGGCCGTGAACTTGTTGACCCTAGGACATTTGTGCGGTCATGAACTGTTTCAAGACCTTTTGTCGAGTAGAACGATTATGCTCTTCATACATTGTCCTGAGACTATCCAATATGTCTTTAGCAAGTTTGATCTGATCAAACTGCCTCTGTATCGGGTTGTCTAAGGAGGCAATGATGTAACACCGGGCAAGGGAGTTTTTCTCCTCCCATTCTTGATAGTCTCTCCTTCGGGCCTCAGAAGCGCTATCATCCGGACGCTCCGGGGCAGGATTCTTTGCCACTTTGTCGAGCTTTTCAGAAACTAGGACCAGCATAAGGTTCCTGTACCAAACAGCATAGTTTGGGCCCTTCAACTTGTTGTCATCAAGTAGTTTTGCAAAAGATCCGTTTGCCATTTTCTGATAAAACAGCAAACATCAGTCCACAACCTAATTTGATTCATGTTCATTTCATAGATATGGATTTTAATCTATGACCCATTTCCATTTATTCGTCTCTGAGATTTCCCTCCGCTCTCAGTGACGGAGACTACGGGTTGTCTCTGGAAATGTGGGAAATCACATAGGGTGCATGGAGCCAACTGTTTCAGTTGCATAACCCCACCACCTTTCTGTGAAGGATCACATCCACTCATCATATGAGTTTTCCCTTTGGCCTCTGTCAGACAAGGTTCAGAGCCGTTTTCAGGTAAACCTTTCTGTCCAGTGAGTGCTTACCAATCATATTCGTGAACGCCAAGGTACCGTGAGAGAGTTCCCATTTTTTGGTGAAGCCCCTCCCACATCGGTCTATGACGCCCCTATCATCTTATGAAACACTCAGACAAGCCCAATAGCAAATGGATAGCCCAATTTCTGGTGCGTTTCCTCATTACTGAAGGACCCATCCTCATGCTAATGATGGAAGGCCTTTAGAGAGTTCATCATATTAATCTCCCTATCACACGCACTCATATTAGCTGGAGGGAACAAAATTACGCCCTAGTTTGATTTAGGTCAAACCAAAGTGGCTCCCACTGACTTTCATAAAGCCAGATTTCGGTGGGCCTTAAATCGGCTAGGGTTCCGCACGTAACCTCTTGATGAGGTGTGGGGCCCACCACTAAGGGAAGTCATCCAATGACCAAAAGGGACACCATGGCAATGATGTGCATCCAGCCATGGTGTGCGCAATAGCCACTATCGAATGAGCATGGGCCAAGTACTTATGGCCCATGTACACAGCACATCACACATCCATACATCACATGCAGGGATAAATTGATCCAATCAATTAATTATCTATAAGGCCCGTTGGAAGCCCGTTAAAATTTCATAATATTAACCATTAATATTATCTTGGTATATGGGCTGAATTAGGGTTACCCAGTTCGGGCCATATAGCTTTATCCTTTAAAATGGGCTTTTGCAGTTTTAACTATTTAAAACTGGGCCTTTACAGGCTGGGCCGAATTAACCATTTAATTAAATATCAATCCTTAGGCCCATTAGTGGGAAATTAGGGCTGACTTTCAGCCTTGATTAAACCCTAGAATTGGTCCAAACAGTTTTGAACCAATCTTGGTTCGAATGGGTCTAGTGTTTGATTTTTAATTAAATCCTTAATTCAAGAAAATAATCTGAAATTAAATACTGATAAAAGGAAAAACAAGAATCAGTCAAACAGGGCTATTCGCACAATCCTTCCTGCAAAGCAGAGGTTAGATCACAGAATGCAGTTTCACAAACTGCAAATCGCAGATAGCATTTCTCTCATCTGCGAAATCTCCTTCTCTACGCCGCCAACTTCAATCCAAAATAAAATAAATAGAAATCTTATTTCTATTAATAATTACATCAGATTGAATACCTATACATTGAGTCTAGAAAGTAAAAAAAAATTATTTACAGACCCAAAATAAATCAAGAACTGCAAAATCGCAGATTCCCTGCACAAACCAAGAATTCGATCTCCTCTTGTACGAACAGCCCATAAATCAAGAAAATTATAAAGAATAATTCTAAATAATAATCAGATTTATTTAAAATTAATTTCAGATTATTTGCCCATTTGAATTGGGAACAAATTTCCCAAAACCAAATCTGCGCAAATTGGGTAGAACGCCTTCTCCCTAATTGCGGAGGTTCAGATCTGAAACAGAATGGTTCAAGATTTGAACCTGTGGCTCTGATACCACTGAAGGGTTGAGAGATCCATCACATGGATGCCCAAAGATTGCGGAATAAGGGGTGAATTTAAAAAAAAAATTTCTCTCCCTTCAACTGGGAATCACATTCCCTATTTAGAAAATCATATTTTCAAGGATAAATCTTGAACCTTAAACTGAACCAGATCTGAACCAAAAGGAATGGGAGAGAATGATACCTGATACGGAGAAGCAATATCTCCCAACAAAGGTGTGCACACCTAAGGAAGGATCCAAAGACTGCTCCCACTGAAGATGGCGCAGTGCAGGATGGAGCAGAATCAGTAGTGTTCTTCCCCAAGAACTCTGTCCTTCACAAGAAACAACAGGATGGAACGTGAGCACAGCTTCCTTTTCAATCATTTCTCAAAGAATTGATGTCAAGATCCAATCTTGACTTCTCCCACTGCTGGAGATCGAACTGGCAAACAGGGCGACAAGAGCAGGGAGGCGACAAGAGAGTATTCGCAGGGTGCAGAATTCTCTCTTCTTGATTTCAGCACTAAAGAGGATCTGATGTGTTTCTTGGTGGTCTCTCTCTCGAGGCTGCCACCCCCTCCTTCCTTTTGTTAACTTGAAAAGATCAGCTCCTAATCCCATTAGGAGGTGCTTATCCAAATCATATTTGGATCAGCCTTCTCTTCTAATGATAAGGATAAACCCTTATCTTATCTGTAGATTAGATTAGCTTTATCCTAATCTTATTAGGAGGTTTCTAGATCTGAATCACATTCAGATCTGGACTCTCTGAGTGGATAGGATTAAGACCCTATCCTAACTGCTAATCCATCTCAGAATTTGCCCCTTTAATTAACTAAATTAATAGCCCACTTCAAAATGGGCTTTAGGCCCATTAAGCTTATGTGCTCACTTAACCTTCCTAACTGCTGCCCAGTTGGGCTTCCTTGTATGGCGTGGGACCCAAGCATTAATCTACACATCAGCCACATGGGTTCGGCCCAGCCTTTGTTACAAGGCCTGGTCGAATACACTGTTAAAGACAGTGCACCCCCTGAAACCCATCGAATGGTCTCTATGGGCCCAACACTTACCCTAAGTGGTCCCTGGGCCAAGCCACCTTGTAACACTCAGGGACTGTGGGCAGATGCAAGATTAGCCCATCAGGTGTTATCCTCAATGGTCTTACACTTAACCTCTCAGCCCATAATGATCATACACTGCCCGACAAGAGAGGACCTCTCCCTCGGCTGCAAGGAACAGTGTTGCACTCTCCACTTATATGGATCCCGGGAATTAAAACCCTTTTGCAAACATTTTAGAAACCATAATATATATACTTTTATATCTCATATAAAATATATTTTGCAAAACAAATTTCAACGGTTGAAATCGGTTGCCGGCAGTCTTGATTTCCAACAGTGAGAGTGCATCCCCGATCATTACCTTTGTCCGACAAAGGGGCTGATCCTGTCACTATGATCACCCACTTAGATTAATTCTCGGATTGTCCCAACATACCCAGGTTTTGTCCCCCGCTAAGGATCTCACTGATTGGTACATCAAAGATAGCCCGATCCGACACCTAGTGTAGTATCATAATCGAGTCTAGGGGTCGGGTGTAATTTTCCAGTTTTGCCCATCAATCTCCAAGGTCCAGGGCAATACTGGAAATCTGATCCAGTTCAAAGATTCAATTAATCCCACACTGTATGTGCCTAGGGTCTCACCCCGGTAGCTGAGACAAGCCACCCCAACCGACTTGGTGGCACCACAGTGTCAGCCTTGTCAGGATAGGTCTCCCAGACCGACCCACTGGCTGTGAACATTCAAAACTAACACGAGTCTCAATAAGTGTCCAGTTTAAGGGTAATACACAGAAACATACCAAAGGGAACAAGAATCTAATATGTTCTTCTATTCATTTACAATAAACTCATAAAGTACATCAATTTTGATTGAAGCTAAGGGCATACAAAACTGTCTAACATCCTTATCCTGAACTTGGAGTGAAATCGACTTCAGCAGGTTTGAAGGAGAATGGGCTTAGACTACCAGCATCCTCACTGCTTTGACTTCTTTCCGTGGTTGATTTTCCTATGCTACATCTTCGAAGCCACATAAGCATATCCCCTAACTCTTTCAATGTTCTCCAACTCCAAGCATGTAAAGACACGCTGAAGCAGCAGACCTTCCACCTTTGAAAACTGTCCATCACTTTACCTCTTTCCAGCTCCAGGGACCATCTATGGAGCATTAGATTTACACCATTACACCGGAAAGGGCTCTATCCTATAAGCCTAATGGCCTCCACGTCTGAGTAGTGGGTCTAGCATCAATAAAAATATGCCTCTAGTAGGAAATCTAAAAAACACCCTGCTCTGCCCATAGCCTAAAAGTTATAGCCACCTCTATAAAGTTGATTCACATACCTTATTGTCTTGCGTCTCTCCCACTAAACACCTCCCTCACCCCCATTAAGCCTACACATAGTCTATGCCCAGCCTTCGTTAGTCTTCCTCTGAAAAGTACATAGTTTGTTTCTTATGTTTTTTTTTTCTCTTTTTCTTTGCAGATAACTGCTCAGTCTCAAGGTAGAAGACAATGAATAGTGTCTTCTCTTGAAGGGTAGTTTTGACATTTTCAATAGATAATTGACGGTCAGTTAAGGTAGGGACCAACTTGTCACTTTTTGAAAGTTTAGGTATTGTAGTGACACTTTTGAAATTTTGGGTACTAACTTGACACTACCTCCAAAGTTCAGGGTACTAAAGTGGAATTTTCCCTTAACGAAAAAGCTATTTTTTTTTATAGAACCAGAAGGGGCTACATAGAATGGGGGGTAGAATGTTCCCAAAAATCAAAACAGCAGATAACAACTAAATCCCTAGTAGTGGAACTATTGTAGACTTCATTAGAATGCACATGATTAGCAAGCCAATCTGCAACCATATTCCCCTCTCTGAAGACATGACGATAATCCACCTTTCCTTCAAACCTTTCAAATAGCACCCTACAACCTTCAATAATCGGCTTTACTCTCCATGGGTTGTTGGTAGCACTCTTCAAATAGTCGACCACTAGCTTAGAATCACCCTCAATGATAATGGACCTATTAGGAAAATTAAGAGCAACATTGTGGGCTTCCCACATAGCTTAGGCCTTTGCCACATTGATAGTAGAAATACCTAATTTTAAGCCTTGAAGTCCAATATCCGACCCATATGGTCTCTAGCTATTCAAGCTATCAAACAACTACCATTAATACAAGAGGCATCAAAGTTGACTTTAATGACCTCTAATCCAAGACTTGACCGTCTAATAGGAATACTTTCTCTTCTCGTCTGATCAATCACATCCCTTTCCTAACTTGGATCTCAGCCCAGGAATTTCGTGCTCTCTGAATAATAATGGGAGGAGCCACATTTCTTTTGTTAAAAACCTTATCATTACGGTTTTTCCAGAGTTGCCAGAGAAGTAATATAAAATTTTCCTTTGTATAAGGGCTACTAATTAAACCCCCCCCTTCATTACTAGGGACCTTAACTAAGTCTCTAGTATCCAACCAAACTTGTTTGGCAACTGGGCAGTTTATAAAGATATGTCCGTGTCTTTTTCATTCCCACAAATCTCACAAGATCTATCGATATCCATCCCTCTTGTGACTAGAATTTTCTTAGTGGAAAGTTTGTTATTGAGAAGCAGGTAAAGGAAATACTTGTATTTTGGGGGGGCTTTCATGCCCCATATTTTATTTGTTCCATCCATAGATCCCAAGTCATGTCCATGCATTAAACGTGCCTCATTATATGCAAATTTAATGGAGAATCCCACACATGGATTAGGCCTCTTGATTCATTTATCTTCAACATTACTCGAAATGATAAAAATGGGCTTGATCTTGTTCCACACTGAAGAGGGAACAAGGTTTCTAATTTTTGGAGCATCCCAAGTGAGTCTCTCTTTGTCAATCACCTCATTCACTTTGAAATCAATATTTGAGACTAAGTTTTCATCAACTGAACTGATAAGGGGCTTACCATCCACTCAATTATCCAGGCAGAACCTAGTAGAGTAGTCATTACCAATAACAACTCCAGACCCTCTCTTAATTAACACCTTAGATGAAAGAATGCCTTTCCAAGCCCAAGAGTATCCTTTCCATAGTGCTTGGTGGTACAAACTCTACCCCAATTGACGAAGTGAAGAGGATTTTTGCATTATTCTTAGACCATAGAAAATTCCTTTTCTTCCTCTCCACTTCATCTAGGGTATTCTTAAGGATTTTAAAAGACCTCATGATGTATTAAGGAATCATGCTGGTAGATGACTTAAGGAGAATGATTTTTTCCTACTAAAGACAACATTTCTTTTTCAATTGGCTAATTTTCTCATTTAGGAAATTAAAACTTTTTTTGCAATATTTTGTAGTAAAAACAAGGGCCCCTAAGTACAATTCACCCATGGTACCCAAAGGAATCTTTAGAATTTTGGCTAGAATCCTCTAAATTGTAGGATGAATATTTTTAGACAAAATATTACTTGATTTGGAAAAATTAGGAGCCTGGGCAGATGCCTTGGCAAAATTATCCAAAACATCTTTAATTGCCTAGCAAGCTTGAATATTAGCTTGGGCAAAGATTAGGTAGTCATCAACAAATAGCAGAATCAGAATGATAGGGTCGTATCTTGAGGCTTTACATCCAATCAGGCTTCCTTGAGTGGACATAAGTCTCTAGAGATTCCTGGTTGAAGCCTCAACACATAGGACAAATAAGTAAGGGGACAGAGGGCCACCTTGTCTTATACCCCTAGAAGGAGAAATTTCTCTAGTTGGAACACCATTAATCGATATTTGATAGGTTACTGTCTTAACACATTCTAGCACCAAACCAATCCATTTAGGGTGGAAACTGTTAGATGGTTTTGTATGCCCTTAGCTTCAATCAAAATTGATGTACTTTATGAGTTTATTGTAAATGAATAAAAGTACATATTTGATTCATGTTCCATTGGTATGTTTCTGTGTAATACCCTTAAACTGGACACTTATTGAGACTCGTGTTAGTTTAGAATGTTCACAGCCAATGGGACGGTCTGGGGAGACCTATCTTGACAAGGCTGACATTGTGGTGCCACCAAGTAGGTTGGGGTGGCTTATCTCAGCTACCGGGGTGAGACCCTAGGCACATACAGTGTGGGGTTAATTGAATCTTTGAACTGGACCAGATTTCCAGTATTGCCTTGGACCTTGGATATTAAGGGCTGAGAGGTTAAGTGTAAGACCATTGAGGATAATACCTGATGGGCTAATCTTGCAATTGCCCACAGTCCCTGGGTGTTACAAGGTGGCTTGGCCCAGGGACCACTTAGGGTAAGTGTTGGGCCCATAGAGCCCATTTGATGGGTTTCAGAGGGTGCACTGTTTTTAACAGTGTATTCGACCAGGCCTTGTAACAAAGGCTGGGCCGAACCCATGTGGCTGATGTGTAGATCAATGCTTGGGTCCCACGCCATACAAGGAAGCCCAACTGGGCAGCAGATAGGAAGGTTAAGTGAGCACATAAGCTTAATGGGCCTAAAACCCATTTTGAAGTGGGCTATTTATTTAGTTAATTAAAGGGGCGAATTCTGAGATAGATTAGCAGATAGGATAGGGTCTTAATCCTATCCACTCAGAGAGTCCAGATCTGAATGTGATTCAGATCTAGAAACCTCCTAATGGATTAGGATAACGCTAATCTAATCTGCAGATAAGATAAGGTTTTAACCTTATCACTAGAAGAGAAGGCTGATCCAAATATGATTTGGATAAGCACCTCCTAATGGGATTAGGAGCTGATCTTTTCAAGGTAACAAAAAGGAGGGGGCGGCAGCCTTGAGAGAGACCAAGAAACACATCAGATCCTCTTTAGTGCTAAAATCAAGAAGAGAGAATTCTGCACCCTGCGAATACTCTCTTGCCGCCTCCCTGCTCTTGCCGCCCTGTTTACCAGCTCGATCTCCAGCTGTGGGAGAAGTCAAGATTGGATCTTGACATCAGTTTTTTGAGAAAGAATTGAAAAGGAAGCTGTGCTCACGTTCCATCCTACTGTTTCTTGTGAAGGACAGAGTTCTTGGGGAAGAACACTGCTGATTCTGCTCCATCCTGCACTGTGCCGTCTTCAGTGGGAGCAGTCTTTGGATCCTTCCTTGGGTGTGAACACCTTCATTGGAAGATATTACTTCTCTGTATCAGGTATCATTCTCTCCCATTCCTTTTGGTTCAGATCTGGTTCAGTTTAAGGTTCAAGATTGATCATTGAAAATATGATTTTCTAAATAGGGAATGTGATTCCTAGTTGAAGGGAGAGGAAAAATTTTTGAAATTCGCCCTCATATTCCGCAATCTTTGGGCGTTCATGGGATGGATCTCTCAACCCCTCAGTGGTATCAGAGCCATGGTTCAAATCTTGAACCATTCTGTTTCAGATCTGAACCTGCGCAATTAGGGAGAAGGCATTCTACCCAATTTGCGCAGTTTTGGTTTTTGGGAAATTTGTTCCCAAAACAAATGGGCAAATAATCTGAAATTAATTTTAAATAAATCTGATTATCATTTAGAATTGTTCTTTATAATTTTCTTGATTTATGGGTTGTTCGTACAAGAGGAGATCGAATTCTTGGTTTGCGCAGGGAACCTGCGATTTTGTAGTTCTTGATTTATTTTGGGTCTATAAATAATTTTTTTTATTTTCTAGACTCAATGTATAGGTATTCGATCTGATGTAATTATTAATAGAAATAGGATTTCTATTCATTTTTATTTTGGATTGAAGTTGGCAGCGTAGAAAAGGAGATTTCGTAGAGAAGGAGATTTCGCAGATGAGAGAAATGCTATCTGCGATTTACAGTTTGTGAAACTGCATTCTGTGATCTAACCTCTGTTTTGTAGGAAGGATTGTGCGAACAGTCCTGTTTGACTGATTCTTGTATTTCCTTTTGTCAGTATTTAATTTCAGATTATTTTCTTGAATTAAGGATTTAACTAAAAATCAAACCAGAGACCCATTCGAACCAAGATTGGTTCAAAACTGTTTGGACCAATTCTAGGGTTTAATCAAGGCTGAAAATCAGCCCTAATATCCCACTAATGGGCCTAAGGATTGATATTTAATTAAATGGTTAATTCGGCCCATCCTGTAAAGGCCCAGTTTTAAATAGTTAAAACTACAAAAGCCCATTTTAAAGGATAAAGCTATATGGGCCGAACTGGGTAACCCTAATTCAGCCCATATACCTAGATAATATGATTGGTTAATATTATGGAGTTTTAACGGGCTTCCAACGGGCCTTACAGATAATTAATTGATTGGATCAATTTATCCCTGCATGTGATGTATGGATGTGTGATGTGCTGCGTACATGGGCCATAAGTACTTGGCCCATGCTCATTCGACAGTGGCTCTTGCGCACACCATGGCTGGATGCACATCATTGCCATGGTGTCCCTTTTGGTCATTGGATGACTTCCCTTAGTGGTGGGTCCCACACCTCATTAAGAGGTTGCGTGCGGAACCCTAGCCGATTCAAGGCCCACCGAAATTTGGCTTTATGAAAGTCAGTGGGAGCCACTTTGGTTTGACCTAAATCAAACTAGGGCGTAATTTTGTTCCCTCCAACTAATATGAGTGCATGTGATAGGGAGATTCATATGATGAACTCTCTAAAGGCCTTCCATCATTAACATGAGGATGGGTCCTTCAGTAATGAGGAAACGCACCAGAAAATGGGCTATCCATTTGCTATTGGGCTTGTCTGAGTGTTTCATAAGATGATAGGGGCGTCATAGACCGATGTGGGAGGGGCTTCACCAGAAAATGGGAACTCTCTCACGGTACCTTGGCGTTCACGAATATGATGGGTAAGCGCTCATTGGACAGAAAGGTTTACCTAAAAACGGCTCTGAACCTTGTCTGACAGAGGCCAAAGGGAAAACTCATATGATGAGTGGATGTGATCCTTCACAGAAAGGTGGTGGGGTTATGCAGCTGAAACAGTTGGGTCCATGCACCTTATGTGATTTCCCACATTTCCAGAGACAACCCGTAGTCTCCGTCACTGAGAAAGGAGGGAAATCACAGAGACGAATAAATGGAAATGGATCATAGATTAAAATCCATATCTATGAAATGAACATGAATCAAAATAGGTTGTGGATTGATGTTTGCTCTTTTATCAGAAAATGGCAAACGGATCTTTTGCAAAACTACTTGATGACAACAAGTTGAAGGGCCCAAACTATGCTAATTGTTACAGGAACCTTATGCTGGTCCTAGCTTCTGAAAAGCTGGACAAAGTGGCAAAGAATCTTGCCCTGGAGCGTCCGGGTGATAGGGCTTCTGAGGCCCGAAGGAGAGACTATCAAGAATGGGAGGAGAAAAACTCCTTTGCCTGGTGTTACATCATTGCCACCTTAGACAACTCGATACAGAGGCAGTTTGATCAGATCGAACTTGCCAAAGACATATTGGACAGTCTCAGGACAATGTATGAAGAGCAAAATTGTTTTACTCGACAAAAGGTCTTGAAACAGTTCATGACCACTCAAATGTCCAAGAGTCAACAAGTTCACGACCATTGTCTTCGGATGATGGGATACATCAACGAACTGGAGGCTTTTGGATCCGAGCTGGACCTTGTTACCCAGATAGATGCTATCCTTAACTCTTTGCCTCCTTCCTTTAATCCGTTCATCATGAACTATAACATGAACAAGCTGAATGTCAGCTTACAAGAGCTCAGCAATATGTTGCAAAGAACTGAAGAACTGATTAGAAAGGATGAGCCTGTAGCCATGCTTGTTGAATCTGGCAAGACAGGCAAGAGAAAGAGGAAGGCAAAGAAGCCTTAGAAGAAAGCCGCTAAGAGCAAGAAGCAGAAGAAAGACAAAGCATCAGATGCCTGTCACTTCTGCAAGAAGACCGGCAACTAGAAAAGGAACTGTCCTGCCTACCTGGAATCCAAGAAAGGTAACTTCGAAACTTGTGTTATAGAAACCAATTTGTTGGTAGCTTCTGCATCCTGGGGTATTGACTCTGGGGCTTCAACTCATGCTTGTAACTCACTGCAGGGGTTCAAGGTAAGCAAAAGGCTGAATGAAGGAGAAGTCACACTCTTCTTGGGGACTACTGCAACTGTTGCAGTCGCGGCCATAGGAACCGTGGAATTAATTTTTAGAGAAGGATTAATTGTACTGAAAGACTGTCTTTATGTACAAAATTTAAGGAGAAATTTGATTTTTGTCTCAAAACTGTGTGCAGATGGTTATTGTGTCTTCTTTAGTAATACGATTATTATTAAAAGAAACAACAGATTCATCGCATACGGGGAATTGGAGAATGGTCTCTATGTTCTACATCCTTCTCTAGAAACTAACATAACCGAAACTACGTCGGCTAAAATCCCTAAGAAGAGAGCTCGTGATACAGTTAATCCCACGTGTCTGTGGCATTATCGACTTGGCCACATCGGTGTTGACCGAATCACAAGGTTGGTAAAGGATGGTCCTTTGGATTTTCTAACTGTAGAAGATCTTCCCACCTGTGAGCCTTGCCTACAAGGCAAGATGACAAAACGGCCATTTAACGGTAAGCCTGAAAGATGTATGGGCACACTTGACCTAATACATACTGATGTATGTGGTCCCCTGAGTGTTAGGACAGGAAATCAACACGTGTATTTCATCACCTTCACAGATGATTTTTCACGATACGGTTATGTGTACCTAATGAGACACAAGTCTGAATCCTTTGAAAAGTTCAAATAGTTTAGACAAGTGGTCGAGAAACAGTTAGGGAGAGAAATTAAGGCCCTTAAATCAGATCGGGGTGGCGAGTCTCTCTGACGAATTCAGGGACTACTTAAAAGACAATGGGATAGTATCACAATTAGCTCCTCCTGCTACACCACAACTTAATGGAGTTTCGGAGAGGAGGAATAGGACCTTATTGGATATGGTCCGGTCGCTTCTCATACACTCAGAGTTACCAACATCCTTTTGGGGTTACGCATTAGAGACTGCGATTTATATGCTGAATCAGGTTCCAACCAAATCGGTTCCGAATACTCCATATGAACTTTGGACCGGAAAGAAACCAAGTGTTAGACACTTGAAGATTTGGGGTTGTCCAGCACACGTTAAAAGAACGAGTGCAGACAAGTTGGAATCCAAGACCAGCCATTGCCTATTTGTAGGCAACCCAAAAGGCTCTGTAGGTTACCTATTCTATGACTCCAGTGAGCAGAAAGTGTTCTGCAGTCGTAATGCGCAATTCTTGGAAACCGACTATATCCTGGACACCCATCGTCAGGAAGTTATTTTGATGAGGAGAGCTCAGGAGCAGTGGGAGATGTCCCACAAGTTCCAGGTAGTGACCAACCTAGAAGATCCACTCGGGTATCCAGGCCACCAGTCCGTTGTGGTTATGAACAGGATAGTTATCTGGTGGAAACCTTGACTAGTGAGGAGGATCCCGTGACTTACACGGAAGATATGTTGGACATAGATTCCCAGAAGTGGGTGGAGGTCATGAGAGCAGAGATGGACTCAATGGAGACCAATGGAGTTTGGACTCTAGTAGATCCGCCCTCCGGGGTAAAAGCAATCGGTTGCAAATGGATTTACAAGAGGAAGAAGGGCCCTAATGGTAAGGTTTAGACCTTCAAGGCTCGTCTGGTGGCGAAAGGGTACACTCAGAAAGAGGGCATCGATTATGAGGAAACCTTTTCATCTGTGGCCATGCTTAAATCCATTAGGATCCTACTAGCTGTAGCAGCATACCATGATTATGAGATTTGGCAAATGGATGTCAAAACTGCATTCCTGAATGGAGATCTTACTGAAGATATCTATATGCAGCAGCCGCAAGGCTTCATTGCTGCAGGACAGGAAAACATGGTATGTGATGAGACCAAAATGAATCCTAATTTTATCCCATAATATTCATTCTTTTACATTTATTTAGCACTTAAATGGACTCATTACTCTTGTATTACGATTTAGGGCAATAAAGTAGGCAATTTGAAGAAAACAGGACAAATCGGGTGATTTTGCACAGTTTCGGCAACAGTCAGTAATCTGGGCCTAACTCTCAATTCCGGACACCGAATTGGACAATTCAAGAAGCATTAGAAAGAAGAAAAGAAGGCCCAGAACTTTTATGTTTTGGGTTTTGACAGATTCGGCCCGCATCGAGTACGAAAATGATCCCAAAGTCGGAGCAAGTTCGCAGCCAGGCCCATTTCACAACTTAAGCCCAACTCGAATTCAAGAGTTAAGAGTCCG
Source organism: Nelumbo lutea (assembly GCF_056320005.1). Taxonomy (NCBI): domain Eukaryota; kingdom Viridiplantae; phylum Streptophyta; class Magnoliopsida; order Proteales; family Nelumbonaceae; genus Nelumbo; species Nelumbo lutea. Next base: position 144,198,586 of record NC_142684.1, read on the forward strand.
AATTTCGAATGTAATCTCCAAGGAGAGAGTTTTATCAGATCTAAATTCTTGAATGTAATCCTAAAGAGATAAGAAGATTGAGATTAGAGCATTAGATAAGAGATAAGATAGGATTAGTTCAAAATAAGATCAAAACTCCCTAAGGATAAGATGATCTCCTAGGAGTTGGAAAACTGCCCTCTCCTTTGGCTATATAAAGAGGGGGGCGAACCAGCTCTAGGAATCATTCATTCCAAGATCCAAGAGATCATCAAGAAGACCAAGAAGCAAGAAGGCAGTTCGGCTATGGAGAAGCAAAGCATGGAGATTGCGCAGATCATGAGTAGCTAAGCTTCTTTTTCTGGTTCAAGGGGGGAGGTTCGATTGTGCCATTGTGAGGTTCTGTAGTTACTTTATTTTCTTTCTTTTTAATTCAAGTATTCATTGGTTCTTGTGCACATTTTTATTGAATGTTAATGTTAATTAGTCTGACAAACTGAATTAATGTTGATTTTCCTACTGCTATCCATGATTTCGGTGATCCGTAATTGTCACGAATAATGGTACAAGTAGCAATTAGGTTGATATCTTTTTGGGTCAATTGTTCGTGACAGCCTTTGACCAATGTTTTAACATGGTTCAACCTAAAAGAATCGATAGAACAAAATTCAGTAATTGCAGCTATCTCAATTATTGTTATTTTGGTTTAACTGTTTTCACAAATATTAATGCTATCATTGTTTAACATGGAACGCTATCGTACCCAGTTGAGTGGTGATAAGTGTTGATCGAATGCTGGGTTTGGTCAACTGAATTAGGAAAACACAGGGTTTATTATGGCTATCCTAATAAATCTAAGGTTAAAGGCTTGAATTTCAAGAATGCTGAATTGTACCTAGGACCGATGGCCAATCGATTCAACCCGAACCCTTGAACCAGAATTCGGTAAAACTGATTTTCTCTTGTTTGTTTAGTTTGTTATTCTTTTAATTTTAGTTATTTAATCCCACACAATTACTTTACCCATTCGGCTAAGAGATTATTGATTTTCTCCCTGTGGGATTCGACTTAGAACCACTTTTACTGCAAATATTTTATTGTGGGACTAGTACTAATTTTGAGGGCTTCGACAAACCCGTCAAAATTTTGGCGCCGTTGCCGGGGAGCAACTTTAATTTCTTAGCTATTACCTTCCTCTTGTTAACCTCTTTTGTTTTATGACTTGTGCTTCTCAACGAGGTGAACTCGATTCAATTATTACCTCTGTTTCATGGTTTCCCAGGTGAGGACCCTCACAAACATCTAAAGGAATTTCATGTCGTCTGTTCAAGCATGAAACCCCACGGTATGACCGAGGACCAGGTAAAACTCATAGCTTTTCCATTTACTTTAAGAGATAAAGCAAAGGATTGGTTGTATATTCTTCCTCCCGGTTCAATATGCACATGGGATGAGATGAATAGGATATTTTTAGATAAATATTTTCCTGCATCCCGGGCTGCGAATATAAGAAAAGAAATGTGTGGAGTTCGGCAATTTGGTGGTCAGACACTATACGAATATTGGGAAAGATTTAAACAACTTGTTCCTAGCTGTCCACATCACCAAATACCTGAACAACTGTTAATCCAATACTTCTACGAAGGGCTGCAGCCCATGGATAGAAGTATGGTCGATGCAGCCAGTGGAGGAGCCTTAGTGAACAAGACACCCGAAGTGGCCAGGGAGTTAATCTCCAACATGGCTGAAAATTCACAGCATTTTGGTGCAAGGACAGATGGTACCATTAGACGGGTTAATGAGGTAAGCCATGTAAATTTAGAAAATCAGATTTCTGACCTAACTGCTTTGGTAAGACAACTCGCTGCAGGACAAGTACAAACTGCCAGGGTGTGTGGTATCTGTTCGATTCCTGGCCATCCTATGGACATGTGTCCATCATTGCAAGATGGTTCGATGCAGCAAGTCAATGCCGTAGGAGGATTCCCAGGCCAGCCCCAACAAAAGTATGATCCCTACTCCAATTATTACAATCTGGGGTGGAGAGATCACCCAAACCTAAGCTATGGGAACCAAGGAGGACAGCAGCAATACCAGCCCCATTTTTTCAGTCGACAGCCCCAGTTTTCAACATCCATCACAGCGCAAAGTCAACTCTCAAATTCAGGTATGTCATTAGAAGATATAGTTAAGGCTCTAGCTACTAATACTCAGCAATTTCAACAGGAAACAAGAGCCAGGATTCAGAATTTGGGGAACCAAATCAGCCAACTTGCCACTGCCGTTAGCAAGTTGGAGGTGCAGAGCTCCGGGAAACTACCATCACAAATGGTAGTCAACCCCAAGGAGAGTGTAAGTGCAGTGGTGCTAAGAAGCGGGAAGGAACTACAACTAGAACCTACATCACCAAGGAAGGTGGATAAAGGGCAGGAAGAAGACAAGGTGCAGGACTCAAGAGTTAGAGAGAACGTTTCAGCCATGATCAAGAGGACCTTACCAGAAAAACATGCTGATCCAGGTATGTTCACCCTACCTTGTGCGATTGGCAATAAGCAAATTGAGCATGCCATGCTAGACTCAGGTGCATCTATCAATGTCATGCCATACTCGATTTATTATGCTTTGAGATTAGGTCCTTTAAGGGAAACTAAAGCTGTTATCCAATTAGCTGATCGTTCTAACGCCTTCCCAGAAGGGATTGTTGAGAATGTAATGGTGCAGGTTAACGATTTAATTTTCCCAGCTGATTTTTACATTCTGAAGATGGAGGAGGACACGATCGAAAGTTCAGCCCCACTTCTATTAGGCAGGCCATTTATGAAAACGGCCAAGACCAAAATAGATGTGGATGAGGGTACCCTCTTCGTCGAATGTGACGGGGAGACTATTAAATTTAATATTTTTGAAGCTATGAAGTACCCAAATGAAGACCATTCGGTTGATACTATTGATCCAACTATGCAGGAATTTTTGAAAAAGATATGAATGAGGAGCTAGAATCGAGTTCACAATTGGATATGAAGGCCCCTATTCCAGATTTGAACCCGCCCATGATGGATGGAAGGGGGGCACACCGAAAGCTGAAACCACGAGAGCTAAAGTAGCAAAGGAGGACGTCGAGCATAACAACGTTAAACAATTGCGCTTGTGGGAGGCAACCCATTGTGTTTAGTTAATTTTGTTATTTCGTTTGGTTTTTGATTTTTGTGTTTAGCAGGAACCCAACAAGACAAACAGGGAAGTACCCCCAAATCCTTCTACTTTATGCATAATCACATACATTGGGGACAATGTATAACTTAAGTGTGGGGGGATTACGAAAATCCGATGGAAATTTGGGATACCTTACCTTCTTGAAATTTTTGCTCCCTAGAAACTTATCCTTGAACGATTTCAACTTATTAGGAATCATGTGCTTAGGCTGAATGGATAAGATAGGATGCAAGTATGACTAACTGAATCTTTCTTGGCTGCATATGGTACCTCATGATTTTAATCGATCAATAGGCAAGATGCATAAGGGTTTGATTGATTTTCACATAATTATCTATCAAACATGGGTTGATTATTCTAGAACTTGCTATGTTAGGCATATAGAGACCACGATCAATGACTTCATGGATCAGGCGGTGAAACCCTGTGATTCTTGTGAAAAAAAAAAAAAAAAAAGAGAGAAAGGGAGTTTGAAACTAAAATCGTGACTAATGTGAGATGGAGCATAAAATGCACTCACATCTAGAAACAAAAAACAAGTGTGAGACGGAGCATAAAATGCACTCACATCTTGAAATGAAAGCAAGTGTGAGATGGAGCATGAAATGCAATCACATCTTGAAAAGAAGGCAAGGGTGAGATGGAGCATAAGATGCACTCACCCTAGAACCCCAACCCCATTCTCACCTTCAGATCCTAGGAATTCACACTAAGTGGTGAGGATGTTATACATAGCAAGCTTATGGCAATAAGCACACCTTGTTTTGATTCAAAGGAAAGTAATTGCATCTGGCTGAATTGGTTTGTTAAAAGCAATGAGCACCCGTGCAGTCCAAGGAGTTTCAGCCCTAGAAGGTTTGTCTCCTTGACTATCGATTTAACTTGGGACCATGAGGAATGGTGATTTGTGATCACTCTTGGACAAGAAAAAGGGGACAAAGAGATGAAAAGGAAAAGGTTACCAAGTCTGAACTAAAGCATGAAATGAACCAGGCCTCATGTAGAGAAAAAGAAAGATTGAAAATCAATAGTTAGTCTCTCTTGTGTTACTTGAGTTTTTGCCTTACCCGAGGACGGGCAAAGTTTAAGTGTGGGGGGATTTGATGAGACCAAAACGAACCCTAATTTTATCCCCTAATATTCATTCTTTTACATTTATTTAGCACTTAAATGGACTCATTACTCTTGTATTTCGATTTAGGGCAATAAAGTAGGCAATTTGAAGAAAACAGGACAAATCGGGTGATTTTGCACAGTTTCGGCGACAGTCAGTAATCTGGGCCTAACTCTCAATTCCGAATACCGAATTTGACAATTCAAGAAGAATTAGAAAGAAGAAAGAAAGGCCCACAACTTTTATGTTTTGGGTTTTGATAGATTCGGCCCGCATCGAGTACGAAAACGAGCCCAAAGTCGGAGCAAGTTCGCAGCCAGGCCCATTTCACAACTTAAGCCCAACTCGAATTCAAGAGTTAAGAGTCCGAATTTCGAATGTAATCTCCAAGGAGAGAGTTTTATCAGATCTAAATTCTTGAATGTAACCCTAGAGAGATAAGAAGATTGAGATTAGAGCATTAGATAAGAAATAGGATAGGATTAGTTCAAGATAAGATCAAAACTCCCTAAGGATAAGATGATCTCCTAGAAGGAGTTGGAAAACTGCCCTCTCCTTTGGCTATATAAAGAGGGGGGCGAACCAGCTCTAGGAATCATTCATTCCAAGATCCAAGAGATCATCAAGAAGACCAAGAAGCAAGAAGGCAGTTCGGCTATGGAGAAGCAAAGCATGGAGATTGCGCAGATCATGAGTAGCTAAGCTTCTTTTTCTGGTTCAAGGGGGGAGGTTCGATTGTGCCATTGTGAGGTTCTGTAGTTACTTTATTTTCTTTCCTTTTAATTCAAGTATTCATTGGTTCTTGTGCACATTTTTATTGGATGTTAATGTTAATTAGTCTGACAAACTGAATTAATGCTGATTTTCCTACTGCTATCCATGATTTCGGTGATCCGTAATTGTCACGAATAATGGTACAAGTAGCAATTAGGTTGATATCTTTTTGGGTCAATTGTTCGTGACAGCCTTTGACCAATGTTTTAACATGGTTCAACCTAAAAGAATCGATGGAACAAAATTCAGTAATTGCAGCTATCTCAATTATTGTTATTTTGGTTTAACTATTTTCACAAATCTTAATGCTATCATTGTTTAATATGGAACGCTATCGTACACAGTTGAGTGGTGATAAGTGTTGATCGAATGCTGGGTTTGGTCAACTGAATTAGGAAAAAATAGGGTTTATTATGACTATCCTAATAAATCTAAGGTTAAAGGCTTGAATTGCAAGAATGCTGAATTGTACCTAGGACCGATGGCCAATCGATTCAACCCGAACCCTTGAACCAGAATTCGGTAAGACTGATTTTCTCTTGTTTGTTTAGTTTGTTATTCTTTTAATTTTAGTTATTTAATCCCACACAATTACTTTACCCATTCGGCTAAGAGATTATTGATTTGCTCCCTGTGGGATTCGACCTAGAACCACTTTTACTGCAAATATTTTATTGTGGGACTAGTACTAATTTTGAGGGCTTCGACAAACCCGCCAGTATGTAAACTTAATAGATCCATTTATGGACTTAAGCAAGCTTCTAGAAGTTGGAACATCCATTTTGACTCTGCCGTCAAATCGTTTGACTTCGAGCAGAATCCTAATGAACCCTGTGTTTACAAGAAGTACAATGGAGATAAGGTTACCTTCTTGGTTCCATATGTAGATGACATTCTACTCATTGGGAATGATGTAGGTATGTTAACTACGGTGAAAGTATGGTTATCACAGCAATTCTCCATGAAATATCTTGGAGAAGCCTCCTATATACTAGGTCTTCGACTCTATAGAGATAGATCGAAGCGGATAATAAGATTATCCCAATCTGCCTACATTGACAAAATAGTCAAAAGATACAGCATGGAAAACTCCAAGAAAGGAAATGTTCCTTTCAGGCACGGAGTCACTCTCTCCAAGAAGATGTCTCCCAAGACTTCTGAGGAGATTGATGGCATGAAAGATGTTCCCTATGCCTCTGCCGTGGGGTGCATCATGTATGCCATGCTGTGCACTCGTCCTGACATAGCTCAGGCAGTGAGTGTAGTAAGCAGATTTCAGGCCAACCCAGGGCAGGAGCATTGGACTACTGTGAAAAACATACTTAAATACCTTCGAAGGACAAAAGAGTTTTGTCTAGTATTCGACGGTAGCTCACTACAGATCCAAGGGTATACAGATGTCGATTTCCAGTCAGACCCAGATGATAGAAAGTCTACATCTGGATATGTTCTCACGATACGATCGTGTGTTGTTTCCTGAGTGTCAGCAAATAGGGGTCCTAAATTGCAAATTAATAGTACACAACCCAAGCCGAGCGCATTGCCGTAAGTGAGGATGCCTTATCAATGAAGGTGTTTATTCATGAATTTGGAATTCAGCACATCACCCATTCCATTGTTGTATGACAACACTGGACCTACGGGAGGATGATAGTAAGAGGTAGCATTAGCGGAGAATGTGGTAGACCCATTGACTAAGCCACTGTCACAGAAAGTGTTTGAGAAACACGTGGAAAGCATGGGACTCCGGCTAATACCTGATTGGACCTAAGTGCAAATGGGAGCTGTTAGACAGTTTTGTATGCCCTTAACTTCAATCAAAATTGATGTACTCTATGAGTTTATTGTAAATGAATAAAAGTGCATATTTGATTCATGTTCCCTTGGTATGTTTCTGTGTAATACCCTTAAACTGGACACTTATTGAGACTCGTGTTAGTTTAGAATGTTCACAGCCAATGGGTCGGTCTGGGGAGACCTATCCTGACAAGGCTGACACTGTGGTGCCACCAAGTCGGTTGGGGTGGCTTATCTCAGCTACCGGGGTGAGATCCTAGGCACAAACAGTGTGGGATTAATTGAATCTTTGAATTGGACCAGTTTTCTAGTATTGCCCTGGACCTTGGAGATTGATGGGCAAATCTGGAAAGTTACACCCGACCCCTAGACTCGATTATGATACTGCACTAGGTGTCGAATCGGGCTGTCTTTGATGTACCAATCACTGAGATCCTTAGCGGGGGTCAAAACCTGGGTATGTTGGGACAATCCGAGAATTCATCTGGGTGGGTGATCATAGTGACAGGATCAGCCCCTTTGTCGGACAAAGGTAATGATCGGGGATGCACTCTCAATGTTGGAAACCAAGACTGCCGGCAGCCGATTTCAACCGTTGAGATTTTTTTTGCAAAGTATATTTTATATGAGATATAAAAGTATATATATTATGGTTTCTAAAATGTTTGCAAAAGGTTTTAATTCCCAGGATCCATATAAGTGGAGAGTGCAACACTGTTCCTTGCAGCCGAGGGAGAGGTCCTCTCTTGTCGGGCAGTGTATGATCATTATGGGCTGAGAGGTTAAGTGTAAGACCATTGAGGATAATACCTGATGGGCTAATCTTTGCGTCTGCCCACAGTCCCTGGGTGTTACAAGGTGGCTTGGCCCAGGGACCACTTAGGGTAAGTGTTGGGCCCATAGAGCCCATTTGATGGGTTTCAGGGGGTGCACTGTTTTTAACAGTGTATTCGACCAGGCCTTGTAACAAAGGCTGGGCCGAACCCATGTGGCTGACGTGTAGATCAATGCTTGGGTCCCATGCCATACAAGGAAGTCCAACTGGACAGCAGTTAGGAAGGTTAAGTGAGCACATAAGCTTAATGGGCCTAAAGCCCATTTCGAACTGGGCTATTTATTTAGTTAATTAAAGGGGCGAATTCTGAGATAGATTAGCAGATAGGATAGGGTCTTAACCCTATCCACTCAGAGAGTCCAGATCTGAATGTGATTCAGATCTAGAAACCTCCTAATGGAATTAGGATAAAGCTAATCTAATCTGCAGATAAGATAAGGGTTTAACCTTATCACTAGAAGAGAAGGCTGATCCAAATATGATTTGGATAAGCACCTCCTAATGGGATTAGGAGTTGATCTTTTCAAGGTAACAAAAAGAAGGAGGGGACGGCAGCCTTGAGAGGCCAAGAAACACATCAGATCCTCTTTAGTGTTGAAATCAAGAAGAGAGAATTCTGCACCCTGCGAATACTCTCTTGCCGCCTCCCTGCTCTTGCCGCCCTGTTTGCCAATTCGATCTCCAGCTGTGGGAGAAGTCAAGATTGGATTTTGACATCAGTTCTTTGAGAAAGAATTGAAAAGGAAGCTGTGCTCACGTTCCATCCTACTATTTCTTGTGAAGGACAAAGTTCTTGGGAAGAACACTACTGATTCTAATCCATCCTGCACTGCGCCATCTTCAGTGGGAGCAGTCTTTGGATCCTTCCTTGGGCGTGAACACCTTCGTTGGGAGATATTATTTCTCCGTATCAGGTATCATTCTCTCCCATTCCTTTTGGTTCAGATTTGGTTCAGTTTAAGGTTCAAGATTGATCTTGGAAAATATGATTTTCTAAATAGGGAATGTGATTCCCAGTTGAAGGGAGAGAAAAATTTTTGAAATTCGCCCTCATATTCCGCAATCTTTGGGCGTCCATGGGATGGATCTCTCAACCCTTCAGAAACCATACCACTTGAGAGTACTCTCAATAAAATTCCAATCAAGTCTATCATAGGCCTTCTCCATATCAATCTTGTAGGCCATAATTCCAGACTTGCTATTCTTTTTCTTCATTGAATGGAAAATTTCATGAGCAATTAGGACATTATCAGTAATTTGCTTCCCAGGAATAAAGGCACTTTGAAATGGGGATATTATATCAACTAACTATTGTTTAATTCTATTCACCAAAATTTCTTGTAATAATTTTGTAAATAACATTGTAGAGGCTTATAGGCCTATAATTGTTAACCGAGTCAGGGTTCTCAGATTTTGGGATTAGCATGATGAAAGTTTTATTTAGAATTCTATTAATATTCCTTGAGTGAAAAAATGCTTTAACCACATTGCAGAAGGAGTGACCAATTATGGGCCAAAGTTTTTTAAAAAATAGGACGTTAAGCCTGATGGGCTAGGGGCTTTTTGATCTTTCATGGAGAAAATGGTGGATTTGATCTCTTCATCAATCACTTCTTGAATAGTAGCACAATTTTGATCCCTAGAGATGCAATGGCTAATAGGTTCAATAAATTCCTCAATTCCCTCAACACGTTCAGCTTTGAATCTGTCCTCAAATTTATCCCTAACAAAATTTGAGATATCCATTTGATCAATGATCATGTCCCCTTCATATTTTTAATTCTATAAATCCTATTTTGACTTCTCTTGATTGTAGTAGAGGTGTGAAAGAAAGTATTATTTCTATCACCTAGTTTGATCCAATCAATCATTGACTTTTGAGAGCAGTACACCTTCCCCAATTTAAGACATTATTTAGGTTCCTTTGAAGGGCCATTTCTAAGTTAATCAAAGATGTGTTGGTAGGATCCTCAAGAATCTTATTCTGAACCTCTCTGATTTGTTTCAATATGTTTTCTTTTAGTTGAAAGATATTGTCAAATTTCCTTCTGTTCTAGTTCTTCAAATCCTGAATAGAGCATTTCTTTTCTTGATGAATTGAATAGCCTTGGAGCCTACAAAGTCCGTATTCCACACTCTTTGGACTACATTTTCCAAATCAGAGTCAAGTCACCACATGGCTTCAAACCGAAAAGGCTTTGGACTCAAATTCGATGACTCCTTAGTTTGAAGGAGAAGAGGAGAGTGGCCTAAAGCTAAGAAACGAAGATTTGTAAGGGTAGCCTTAGGGAAATAGTTATTCCAAATTACATTAGAAAAAAACCCAATCCATTCATTCTCTTACATTTTTATTCCTCCATGTAAATTGCATACCTATCATTTTCATCTCAATTAATCCACATTAAGAAATGCAGTCATTAAAGTCCTTAATTTGGCTAACTACGACTTCCTTACCACCCAACTTTTTATCCCCATATCTATAAGCATTAAAGTCACCGACAACATACCAAGGCTGATTCATATCCTCAACAATGTTATTTAGCCAATTCCATATAGTTCCTTGTTCAAGTTTATTAGGGAGGTGTATACAAATTACAAAACCATGACTGATTATGGGCTAAATCAATAACCAATGCATGAACCATTTTTGTCATTAGTAAGAATAACATTTAAATTGCATTGACTCTTTTTCCACATGACACAGAATCCACCAGAAAATCCAATGGATTCAACAATGACAAAATCATCAGAAGGAAGAGACTTGACAATTTGCTTAACTCTATCAAGACCTACCCTAATTTCTATTAAGAAACAAATATCAAGGTTGTAAATTTTTTACAAAAAACAGACTTGGCACCTTAGAAGGGATCTGCCTGCTCCCTAACATTCCAACACAAAATCTTCATTTGCTATTGACATGATTCCCCAAACCTATATTGTCTTTAATGACTGCTTCATTCTAGTCACCACTCTCATTCAGCTCATCCCCAATGTGATCATCATTCTCAATGAAAGAGCACATTCAGTTTGCATGTCCTAACCTTCCCATTCCTCATCTAGAGCATTCTCATCATCTACTCCATCGACATCACATCCATCTTCCCCATCATCCTCCATATCACCCACCACATTGTTCTCGTGGCTTTTTGATTCATTATGAGTTTCCCCACTGATGATCATCTTGGATCCTTTAGTTGAGTCTTCTTTCTGAACCAAAACCTACTTCGAATTTGGCTTTAGAACTGGTTTAATAGTCATTGATCAGGATTGATAAATTTAGAACAGGCACCATTTCTCGCCTGCTCCTGACGTTGGCTTTTAGCTTGTATCCAGTTCTGAGATTTATTGTTCTAGATTCTATAAAAGCTCTTGTTTCCACTCACCTTGGGTAAAAGGAGGCATGGATTTAGTGAATTTGCGTCCTATGGATCATTCGGTTCACAGGAAATGTATACCCTCTAATACTCTTTGAATACATCGCCTAAAGACACTAAAGAGACAAACTAATAGGGCTCTTCAATTAATAGTGGGTCTATTGGTTGGATCAGGCAACCAATGTCTAGCAATAGACAAATAGGCGACCGACAACAACATTCATTTTATAAACTTTCCACCTCTTCTGCTTCTATTTATTTTTAGAATGGTTCCAGAACTATGGTGGGTAACACTTCCCCTAATTAGGACCAGAATCCATTGAGGAGATTTAAATCTTGTATTGAATGTTAACCCAACAAAGTCCATCAGTTTATTTAAATCTAGTATTGCTTGTTACCTTGTTTGTGATGCTGCCCAAGTATCCAAATCAGCTTGAATACGCTAGATTAGATGACCAGGTCAGGACTTGCTTCAATCTGATTAAATATCTTGTTGTTTCTCACATCCAAGATAAAGTAACAGGTTGTGGCAAACTTTTGGAGAAATTGAATTTTTTGTTGGCTTGCTATGGGGAGAGCTTGTAACATCTCCTCTTGCCCCATTAAATCTCTAATTTCCTACTATGTATTTTTGAAACTCTTTTGACCATCTCTAATAAAACATGGATATAAATTAGATGGGTGGGGTGGGGTTAAGGGCCAACCTAGGGCAACCTTGAACATGGACCTTGACCTATGACCAATTTGATGTCAAAACTTAAATTTACCATCCCAAACCTCTCCAAATTTCTATTGAACCCCATGCAATTGCATGGGTTTGCTTGCTATAGTACATGGTAAAAGTTTGGGGTGCAACTTGGGAGGCTCAATATAATTCGAGTTCAAACCAACCCATCCCGCAATGTTACACAAGCTAAATCAAATTTTAGTATGAACTGATTGATCAGCCTTGAGCCCAATCGGAATGCATCGAATTTTAATGATGAACTTGGCTTAAGTTGAATAATTCCGGTTTATTGACCCCATGCACGAACTGGGCTTTAGGCCCAATTGTTAAGGTTGGGCTTGGGTTGAACTAAAATCATAGCTTAAAATCTGCCACCAACAACGATACCAACAGTTCGACAAAACTTTTAGTGAACGGTTCCATTCATGGCTACTGGACCTGGACGACGTAAAGTAAGAGCTACATCGTCCAGCAACCGGAAAGAACCGTTTACTAAAAGTTTTTTCAACTGTTAGTATCGCTTTGGCTGTTGGTGGCAGATTTTTTGGAAAATCTGCACTTCATATATTTTGTTTCTGTTAGGATTTAAACTCTGAATTACCGATTAATTAGTATGGCAAACAAGAAAATAATTGAGAAATATGTGAATTATAAAGCAAATAATAAGAGCAAAAGAAAGGTAAAGATGGCACCAGATTTACGTGGTTCGGTCAAAGAGACCTACATCCACGAGAGAAGAAAGAAAACTTGTTTATTCATGTCCTTGATGAGAGAACTACAAACTGACCACCTTACTAGTGCCGAAATGCCTTTAACAAAGCCTTGAAGCACTCAAAAACATAGATGACTACTTTGATCTTGTGTGAGAGAACCCTTAATGGCAGCAGTGAAGAAGAAAAACGATCCCAAACAGAATAGGAGCAGATCTTGCCGGAATATGGCGATGGAGTTCTCCCAATCTCTTCAGCTTTCTAATGTTCTCACTCCATACACCCACTACCCCCAGGAGGCACCCCTTTTATAGAAGAAAAAAGGGAACATGCCCCCTAGAGTTCTGGCAGAAAGATGGAGAGGCAGAATTTGAGGAGTAGAATTAAATGGGCAGTTTTGGTAGAATCGAAATGGTAGAGCATTTATTGTGGCTGTTGATTGAAATCTCAACAGCCACACCAAACGACATCATTTATTGTGGTTGTTGAATTTCGTAGCCACACCAAACGTCAACAATCTCCACCTTGGCGAGAATTCAAACAGCAAATCTTCCTCTCCAAATGCTCCAAGGGCATCAAGCATCAAATGAGACAAGGCCCACCAAGTCGATGCAAGCATCGAATTTGGATGATGGTAATGGCTTTGTCAACATATCTGCAGGATTTTCAGCGGAAGCTATTTTGTTGACCAAAACACGACCATTCTCAACAATATCACGAACAAAGTGATAACGCAAATCAATGTGCTTGGCCCTCTCATGAAACATCTGGTCATGAGTCAGATGTATGGCACTCTAACTGTCACAATAGATCATTGTAGCCTCTTGTCTACCTGTGAGTTCGCCAACTAGATTTTGTAACCATAAAGCTTCCTTAACAGCATTAGCCATCGCCATATACTCTGCTTCAGTCGTAGACAAGGCAACAGTCGACTGAAGTGAAGCTTTCCAGCTAACTGAGGTACTACCTAAAGTGAAACAGTAGCTAGTGAGAGATCTCCTCTGATCAAGATCTCCAGCATAATCAGAATCACAATAATCGACAAGCTTCTTTGTGGATTTTCCAAACTCAAGGCAGAAATCAGTTGTATCTCTCAAATACCTAAGTATCCATTTTACGGCTTCCCAATGAGCCTTCCCCAAACAGAACATATAATGACTCATAACACTGACTGCCTGAGCAATATCTGGACGCGAACATACCATAGCATACATGATGCTTCCAACAGCACTAGAGTATGGCACACGAGCCATATATACCTTTTCCACATTAGACTTCGGTGACTACTTCACCGACAACTTGAAGTGAGCTACAAGAGGAGTAGAGACAGATTTGGCATCTGACATGCCAAAACAATCAAGAACTTTCTCAATATAGTTCTACTGACTGAGAAACAGTTTCCCATGCTCACAATCACAAATAATCTCCATACCCAGAATTTTCTTCGCTGGACCCAGATTCTTCATCTCAAACTCACTGTTCAAAAGAGACTTCAACTTCACAATTTCAGACTTATTCTTAGAGGCAATGAGCATGTCGTCGACATATAATAACAGATAAATGAAAGAATCATCAGAGAGCTTCCTGAAATAAATGCAACTGTCAAAAGCACTCCTGGAATAACCACTAGAAGTCATAAAAGCATCAAAGCGCTTATACCACTGTCTTGGAGACTGCTTAAGTCCATACAGAGACTTCTTCAACAAGCAAGCATGGTCTTCCTTTCCTTTCACAACAAAACCATCTAGTTGTTTCATATAAATCTTCTCTTTCAAATCACCATGCAAGAATGCAGTTTTAACGTCTAACTGCTCTAATTCCATGTCATGCATAGCTACTAAATCAAGCAAGGTACGAATAAAAGAATGTTTAACAACAGGGGAGAAGACTTCGGTATAATCAATACCTGTAACTTGACTGAAACCCTGTGCCACTAACCTTGATTTGTGTCGAGCATCCTCAACACCAGGAATACCCTCCTTAGTCTTGTAGACCCACTTGCACCCAACAATTTTCTTCTTTGGTGGTGGTGATACAAGCTCCCATGTGCCATTCTTTTCGAGAGATGCAATCTCCTCTTCCATGGCAACTAATCACTTACCACTGTCTGGACTGGATATAGTTTCATCGTAAGTGGTCGGATCGGTAGTGCTATCTACCTCACAAGCGACGGTAAATGCATAAGACACACAATCATCAAATCTGCTAGGTGGTCTTATCTGTCGTTTCGGTTTATCTTTGGCAATAGTATGCGACTCCTGACTGGGCTGAACATCATCCAATGTGATTGGCTCATCTGAAATAGACTGAGAAGGCTGTGAAGATGGACTGTGCTCCACCTCCACCTGCATCTGGTCATCCTGTGATATACCTGAATCACCAGCAACAGAATCCCCCTTCCTTGGATGGGAGGATTTATCGAAGAGTGTCTCAAGCGTGTGCTTATGGCACACATTTGAGGAAGACATAGGGGGGAGGGAAGAAAAATGCTGGTTTCGAGCTTCGTGAGTCTTTTATACACGGGAGCTTTTATGTAAAAGAATTATGAATTGCTAAATGAAAATAGATAGGAAATCAAGCTAGGGGGCTTTCAGAAGCTAAAAAGGCCACACAGAAAGACTTACAAAATGCAACCCAAGTATTTAAAGGAAGGGAAAATTCCACTTTAGTACCCTGAACTTTGGGGGTAGTGTCAAGTTAGTACCCGGACTTTCATACGTGTCACTATAGTACCTAAACTTTCAAAAAGTGTCAAGTTGGTCTCTACAGCTAACTGATCGTCAGTTAACTGCTGAAAATGTCGAAACTACCTTTCAAAAGAAGAGACTATTCATTGTCATATACATTGGGACTGAACCTCCCATAAAACAGAAAAGCTCAACCATCATCCAAGCAAGCCACACCTTGGCTTGGCTTGCTCCTTCGATGTCACCCCAAGAATAGACTTTCACGGACAAAGAAAAAAGTCATAAGCCTAGTTTGGCTCCACCTCTTCTTCCCTTTTTTCCCTGCCTTGGATGATTTCTTCTTCTGTCTCTACTTTCCTTATCCACCTTATTGACCACAAAATCCACAATAACCTTCTCAATTTTGGCTTCCAGCGGCAACCGCAACCCCCCAACTTAGAAAGCTTTGTCTGCTTTTATCTAAAGTGAATAAGTTCTCAGCCTCTTCTAACTCCAAGTCTGATCTTGACCATTCAGCTCTTCTTTCCTCTTGGCTCTCCCTCTCGAACCTCCCAAATACCTCCCTATCGGAGTGGTCTCTGCCTACGAAGCAAAGTTCCAACTGAACTCTGTTCCAGATCAGATTCTAACTTCTCTATCCTATGAGCACGAAATGCATTCTCCTCCTCCTTTGGCTTCCCCTACTCACAAGAAACCCCAAATTCATTTGACGTTTGCCCGGAACCGATCTCTTGCCTGCCTACTTCGAACTTGAAAGTTGAAACCTCCATCGGAGATACTATCTTTGGCTTATGATTCTCCAAAGTTTTAGATCGGTCCACAACTATCATCTTGTATCCTCTTAGAGAATCCACTGCTATCACTTTTGGACCCTCCACCAGTACCCTCACTGGAAAATGATATCCTTACCCAGAACTTGGACCGAAATCGACTTCAGCAGGTTTGAAGGAGCTTGGGCTTAGTCCAATATTCGACCCATATGATCTCTAGCTATTCAAGCTATCAAACAACTACCATTAATACAAGAGGCATCAAAGTTGACTTGACCTCTAATCCAAGACTTGACCGTCTAATTGTAATAAGTGTATGGGTTGAAGATTTAGGTTTGAAATTAAGTTGGGGAATACTGTTCTATCCCGGCCATAGCCGTCTTTATAAATTTGCAAGGCAAAAGCCTATAGCATGAAGTTTGGACTATTCCCCCAAACCTGTGTAAAGGAAATGAGGCCTTGCTATTTGCTACTCTTATTTTCTTCCTTCCTACTGATCAATATAAGCCCTCTTTATGCCCAGCTCCTCTACAATATCTGCTCAAACACAACCAGTTACACTCCTAATAGCCCCTTTGAAACCAATCTTGACATCCTTCTTCCTTCTCTTTCTTCTAATGCTATTAACACTGGCTTCTACAACACCTCTGTGGGCCAATATCCAGACCAGGTATATGGGCTCGCTCTCTGCAGAGGTGATGCCACCCCTGAAGTTTGTCGGAATTGTCTGGAAACAATCATTCACGACGTCGTCAAACAACTGTGTCCTAACAGGAGAGGTGCAACAGTATGGTTTGTGATGTGCTTTATACGCTTCTCTGACAACAGATTCTTCTCTTCAACGGAGGAACTGGGAACAATAAACTTTCAAACTCCGGTGAACTTAACGGATCCCGATCGATTTCTTCCTTTCGTGAAAGATTTCATGGGTAACCTTTCATTCCAGACAGCCTTTGATCCTTCTGATAGCATGTTTGCGGTGAAGAAGCAAAATTTTATCGGGGACACGGTTTATGGTCTGATGCAGTGCACCAGAGATTTATCAAGGAATGACTGTTACAATTGCTTAAAGGTCGCCATGAAAGATTATGAAGGATGCTGCTATTTTAATCGAGGAGCGATAATTCTAAGGTCCAGTTGTTTATGGAGGATTGAATTCTACCAGTTTTATGAAGAATCAGGTGCAACACAGTCTCCTCCGTTGACAAACACCACTTCACAGGGTTTGTATGGTTTCAATTTTCAAATTTTGTTTATGCTTATTCTTAGATAGATATAATAAATTTGAAAATATGTCTCATTTGGTCAATCAATGCACGATAAATAAATAAAACCCTTACCCTTACGTAGCTGTGGCTAATGGCTATGCCTCCCTCTCTAAAAAAGGGGCAACTGCCTGTATAGGAGGTCTTTCATTCAGCCGCTTCTGGCCAATGTAGGCCTTATATGGAAAGCCGTGAAGTTATGTCTGAGAAAATTCTGAGAAATCGACAGTTTAGTAAAACTAGTTTTGATAGCTTCTTCGAAGCAATTCAGTCAACAATCTTTTTGTTTCTTTAATAGAAATTCAGTCCAAATGCTTTTTTTTTAGTACATGACCGATGGGCCTCCCTCCTATTTGAATTTTCAAGTTTAATAAAATTAGCACATAGACAACATGATTGATTTTGCTTTTAAAAATAAAAGCAACTGCATGCGACATCAGGTGGATTTTTATCAAAATTCACGGGGTTTTGATTGATCATATCCTTTCCCAAATTATTCCATTCCGGCCGGCGTCATAGATTTTTCCATTGAACTGTGTAAGTTTAAACGTGGTTAAAGTCTTCTTCTACATTGCCTTTTTCTAATTCATCTATCTCGAAGCTACCTGTGTTTGAATGTATTGCGTTTTTTCAAGAAATAATCCGATATTGTAGAAAAAATTGGATGTGCCCAAATCAATCCCATCAAACACACAACGACCAAGCAAAAAAAACAAGGTGTGGGTGATGTTATTAGGAAAAAAAGTTGGAGATGTTGGATCAAAGATGTGAAACTGCAGGCTCTCCATGACATGACCAGTGTGCACATCAAGTGTATTCTGTTCTCTCCACCCTTGATTCAGTGATTCCCCGCTAACTGCAGGCTCTTATTGTGCATGAACATGTAACGTCCTTGTCAAATCTCACAAATAAATTAAATTGTAGTTTTTGATCTTCAGACAAAAAGTAAATAAATAAAGAAACAAAGAAAAATTGTCATTATGAATCAATATTTACTGTTACAATTGAAGTGGGAGAGTATATGATTCTAAAAGCAGGGGATGGAAGTAAAAGAACCAAAATCGTTGTGGCTACTGTTCTAGCAAGTCTATCGCTACCGGTCTTTGGGTTGTGTTTCTACTACATTTGGAGAAGGAAAGGAAAACTTAGAGGTAAGAACCTTTGGTTGCCATTTTAATACTTAGTAATTTTGCTACTTATGCATGTTCTCTTTTGCAGAGAGAAAGGAAAAGGGGCAGCCTACCCTATTGAATTATCTAGAGGCAAGAAATAGTACCAACTTCTATGGCAATAATATACAAACGGGAAAACAAGTTAATTCTCAAGAAATGCCGTTGATCGACTTAGCTACTCTCCAAGTTGCTACAAGTAACTTCTCTTCGGAGAATAAACTTGGAGAGGGTGGATTTGGTCCTGTTTACAAGGTATGGCTGGGGCTTTAATTTCGGCATTTATTGATTTTCATCAGTTCAACACTCAATAAGTTTGAATAGGCTTCTTATCAATATATATAAGGTTCCATTGGGTTTGCGGGAATAAGGGTTTGGAATTGGAATTGGAATGGACTGAAAGGGATGAGAGATCCATCACATGGACGCCCAAAGATTGCGGAATAAGGGGCGAATTTCAAAATTTTTCCTCTCCCTTCAACTGGGAATCACATTCCCTATTTAGAAAATCATATTTTCAAGTATAAATCTTGAACCTTAAACTGAACCAGATCTGAACCAAAAGGAATGGAAGAGATTAATACCTGATACGGAGAAGTAATATCTCCCAACGAAGGTGTTCACGCCCAAGGAAGGATCCAAAAACTGCTCCCACTGAAGATGGCACAGTGCAGGATGGAGCAGAATTAGTAGTGTTCTTCCCCAAGAACTCTGTCATTTGCAAGAATTAGTAGAATGGTACGTGAGCACAGCTTCCTTTTCAATCCTTTCTCAAAGAACTGATGTCAAGATCCAATCTTGACTTCTCCCACAACTGGAGATCGAACTGGAAAACAGGGCGACAAGAACAGGGAGGCGGCAAGAGAGTATTCACAGGGTGCAGAATACTCTCTTCTTGATTTCAACACTAAAAGAGGATCTGATGTGTTTCTTGTTGGTCTCTCTCAAGGCTGCCGCCCCCTCCTTTTTTGTTAACTTAAAAAATCAGCTCCTAATCCCATTAGGAGGTGCTTATCCAAATCATATTTGGATCAGCCTTCTCTTCTAGTGATAAGGATAAACCCTTATCTTATCTGCAGATTAGATTAGCTTTATCCTAATCCCATTAGGAGGTTTCTAGATCTGAATCACATTCAGATCTGCACTCTCTGAGTGGATAGGACTAAGACCCTATCCTATCTGCTAATCCATCTCAGAATTCGCCCCTTTAATTAACTAAATAAATAGCCTAGTTCGAAATGGGCTTTAGGCCCATAAAGCTTATGTGCTCACTCAGCCTTCCTAACTGCTGCCCAGTTGGGCTTCCTTGTATGGCGTGGGACCCAAGCATTGATCTACACATCAGCCACATGGGTTCGGCCCAGCCTTTGTTACAAGGCCTGGTCGAATACACTGTTAAAAACAGTGCACCCTCTGAAACCCATCAAATGGGCTCTATGGGCCCAACACTTACCCTAAGTGGTCCCTGGGCCAAGCCACCTTGTAACACACAGGGACTGTGGGCAATTGCAAGATTAGCCCATCAGGTATTATCCTCAATGGTCTTACACTTAACCTCTCAGCCCTTAATGATCATACACTGCTTGACAAGAGAGGACCTCTCCCTCGGCTGCAAGGAACAGTGTTGCACTCTCCACTTATATGGATCCCGGGAATTAAAACCTTTTGCAAACATTTTAGAAATCATAATATATATACTTTTATATCTCATATAAAATATACTTTGCAAAACAAATCTCAACGGTTGAAGTCGGCTGCCGGCAGTCTTGGTTTCCAACAGTGAGAGTGCATCCTTGATCATTACCTTTGTCCGACAAAGGGGCTGATCCTGTCACTATGATCACCCACTCAGATGAATTCTCGGATTGTCTCAACATACACAGGTTTTGACCCCCACTAAGGATCTCACTGATTGGTACATCAAAGACACACCGATCTGACACCTAGTGCAGTATCATAATCGAGTCTAGAGGTCGGGTGTAACTTTCCAGTTTTGCCCATCAATCTCCAAGGTCCAGGGCAATACTGAAAATCTGGTCCAGTTCAAAGATTCAATTAATCTCACACTGTATGTGCCTGGGGTCTCACCCTGGTAGTTGAGACAAGCCACCTCAACTGACTTGATGACACCACAGTGTCAGCCTTGTCAGGATAGATCTCCCCAGACCGACCCACTGGCTGTGAACATTCTAAACTAACACGAGTCTCAATAAGTGTCCAGTTTAAGAGTATTACACAGAAACATACCAAGGGAACATGAATCAAATATGCACTTTTATTCATTTACAATAAACTCATAAAGTACATCAAATTTGATTGAAGCTAAGGGCATACAAAACTGTCTAACATGGACTATTCCGATTCCAACTGTTTGGTTGAGTGGAATCTGAATCCCATTTCCATTCCTGCTGGAATGACATTCCCCCATTTGAGGAAATGGCTATTCCCTGTTCCTCCCTTGGGAATGAAATTCTATTCTTGATGATTGAAATTCCCAATCCTGTCTGAACCAACCAGACTATGAGAATAGACCACTCCGATTCCGAATTTGGAAGATTTTGATTCTAATTCCGATTTGCAAATCAAACGGACCCTAATTTTATTAATGGTTTGGATGCTATATTATTAGGGTGAATTGCCAAGTGGCAAGAAAATAGCTGTAAAAAGGCTTTCCACAAGCTCAGTGCAAGGTTCTGAAGAATTCAAGAATGAGGTTACCTTAATTGCGAGACTTCAACACAAAAATCTGGTAAGGCTCTTGGGTTGTTGCATTGAGAGAGAAGAAAAGATGCTGATCTATGAATTCATGCCAAATAGCAGCCTTGATGTCTTTCTCTTTGGTTAGTAACCTTGACTTCACTTTTATATCTCTACGACTTCATGAGCTCCCCTGTTAATTTTGTTTGCATTTCTGAACCTGTGTAATAAAGAGTAATTCTTTTCCTAGTCAGATCGACAAAGACGTTGTCAGTTGGATTGGAGCAGGCGCCTCAGTATTTTAAATGGAATTGCAAGAGGCCTCTTATATCTTCATGAGGATTCTCGACTCAAAATCATTCATAGGGACTTAAAAGCTAGCAATGTTTTATTGGATGAGGAAATGAATCCAAGAATATCTGACTTCGGCATGGCTAGGATCTTGGCTGGCAACGAAAATCAAGCTAAAACCAGGAGAGTCGTGGGGACATAGTAAGATCATCCTTTATTTTCTTTTTCTTCTTCTTGATCTTGCGCTTGCATAGAGAAACACAGAACACATTTCGTGTTGATTCAACTTAATTTGATTTGATATAGTGGGTACATGGCTCCAGAGTATGCTATGGCAGGGTTATTTTCAGTGAAGTCAGATGTTTTTAGCTTTGGGGTTCTGTTACTAGAGATCATAAGTGGTAAAAGGAACAATGGACTCCGATTATCTGAGCTTTCTCTGAGTCTCCTAACACATGTAGGCTTCTCCGATCATTGATCCTTATCATAGTTTAATTTAATTTGTTCCATATAAGGCTCATTCTAAGTATAACTTAACTAATAAAAAACATTAATTGCAGGCATGGCGACTATGGTCTGAAGGCAAGGGCTTGGATTTCTTAGATCCTTCCATAATTGGCTCATGCCCAACAAGTCAAGGGTTGAGATGCATCCACATTGGGTTACTGTGTGTTCAAGAAGCAGCAGCAGACAGACCCACAATGTCAAATGTTGTTGTCATGCTGGGTAGTGAGTCCATAGCTCTTCCTCAACCCAAGCAACCAGCATTTTCAGTTGAACGTTTTATTATTAATTCAGAACAATCTTCATCCAATGCTGAAGTTGGATCCATCAACGATGTAACCATTTCAAATGTTGCACCTAGATGATCAAACACTTCCCACTTTTGCTATTTCATACTCCGAATTTATGGGTAAAACAGCATAAAAATCTACCAGAGAAAAATGAGGAAAGGCACAAGGTGGATCCAGATTGTTAGACAATTTTGTATGCCCTTAGCTTCAATCAAATTTGATGTACTTTATGAGTTTATTGTAAATGAATAAAAGTGCATATTTGATTCATGTTCCCTTGGTATGTTTCTGTGTAATACCCTTAAACTGGACACTTATTGAGACTCGTGTTAGTTTAGAATGTTCACAGCCAGTGGGTCGGTTTGGGGAGACCTATCCTGATAAGGCTGACACTGTGGTACCACCAAGTCGGTTGGGGTGGCTTGTCTCAGCTACCGGGGTGAGATCCTAGGCACATACAGTGTGGGACTAATTGAATCTTTGAACTGCACCAGATTTCTAGTATTGCCCTGTACCTTGGAGATTGATGGGCAAAACTAGAAAGTTACACCCGACCCCTAGACTCGATTATGATATTGCACTAGGTGTCGGATCGGGCTGTCTTTGATGTACCAATCAGTGAGATCCTTAGCGGGGGTCAAAACCTGGGTATGTTGGGACAATCTGAGAATTCATCTGAGTGGGTGATCATAGTGACAGGATCAGCCCCTTTGTCGGACAAAGGTAATGATCAAGGATGCACTCTCATTGTTGGAAACCAAGACTACCGGCAGCCGATTTCAACCGTTGAGATTTGTTTTGCAAAGTATATTTTATATGAGATATAAAAGTATATATATTATGGTTTCTGAAATGTTTGCAAAAAATGTTTTAATTCCTAGGATCCATATAAGTGGAGAGTGCAACACTGTTCCTTGCAGCCGAGGGAGAGGTCCTCTCTTGTCAGGCAGTGTATGATCATTAAGGGCTGAGAGGTTAAGTGTAAGACCATTGAGGATAATACCTGATGGGCTAATCTTGCATCTGCCCACAGTCCCTGGGTGTTACAAGGTGGTTTGGCCCAGGGACCACTTAGGGTAAGTGTTGGGCCCATAGAGCCCATTTGATGGGTTTCAGAGGGTGCACTGTTTTTAACAATGTATTCGACCAGGCCTTGTAACAAAGGCTGGGCCGAACCCATGTGGCTGATTGTAGATCAATGCTTGGGTCCCACGCCATACAAGGAAGCCCAACTGGGCAGCAGTTAAGAAGGTTAAGTGAGCACATAAGCTTGATGGGCCTAAAGCCCATTTCGAACTGTGCTATTTATTTAGTTAATTAAAGGGGCGAATTCTGAGATGGATTAGCAGATAGGATAGGGTCTTAATCCTATCCACTCAGAGAGTCCAAATCTGAATGTGATTCAGATCTAGAAACCTCCTAATGGGATTAGGATAAAGCTAATCTAATTTGTAGATAAGATAAGGGTTTATCCTTATCACTAGAAGAGAAGGCTGATCCAAATATGATTTGGATAAGCACCTCCTAATGGGATTAGGAGCTGATCTTTTAAGTTAATAAAAGAAAAGAGGGGGCGGCAGCCTTGAGAGAGAAAAAGAGATACATCAGATCCTCTTTAGTGCTGAAATCAAGAAGAGAGAATTCTGCACCCTACGAATACTCTCTTGCCGCCTCCCTGTTCTTGTCGCCCTGTTTGCCAGTTCGATCTCTAGTTGTGAGAGAAGTCAAGGTTGGATCTTGACATCAGTTCTTTAAGAAATGATTGAGAAGGAAGCTGTGCTCACGTACCATTCTACTGATTCTTGCGAAGGACAGAGTTCTTGGGGAAGAACACTGCTGATTCTGATCCATCCTGCAATGCGCCATCTTCAGTGGGAGCAGTCTTTAGATCCTTCCTTGGGCGTGAACACATTCGTTGGGAGATATCATTTCTCCGTATCAGGTATAATTCTCTCCTATACCTTTTGGTTCAGATCTGGTTAAGTTTAAGATTCAAGAATGATCATTGAAAATATGATTTTCTAAATAGGGAATGTGATTCCCAATTGAAGGGAGAGAAAAAATTTTTGAAATTCACCCCTTTATTCTGCAATTTTTTTGGGCGTCCATGGGATGGATCTCTCATCCCTTCATAGACAACTACCACCCAAAACAGAAAAGCATCCTACATCCTTGCTTTTAAGATAGAAAGTTTATTAGGTTTAATGCGCTTATTTTCTTCCTTGCTTGTTATGCTCCATAGCTGTTGCAGTGAGGAGCCTGTCCACTGCGAATGCTCATCAGATAGAGACAACGACATTGCTAATTAATGGGATGCTCAAGTCCATCCAAACTCAAGGTTGTTCCTTCCCTTTGTTCCAAATACCGTCATATGGATAGTTAATTACTCAGTGGGCCTATGACCAAATCAAGTCTATAGGATAGAATCAATGCCACCATGTGCCATAAGTACTGATGCTGTAGTGTTGTCAAGGCATGAGATGGTCAAGCAATGTCCCAAAATGAGGGCAGCTAACCATGCATATGGTACGGTTGATGCACCTTATTCTCCCTGGAACAATGGCCTTTCTTCTCAGCCGATGACTCATTCAAGTTTTCTATGGCGCGTGCCTTTAACTTGTCAAATTACACTCACAAGGACAGTTCAACAAACAGTTGAAGGCATTTTTGGGTTTTCTTCCTTCTTTAGCAGCCAATGCCACTGGCCCGTTTAATTTTGCAGCTGATGTTAATCAGACCCCTTGGACCAGAGATTAATTGTTCTTTAGTAGGGCTGCAATTTGAGTTGGGTTAGTGTGAAAAAAAACAAAAAACAAAAAAAAATCGGGTTGGATTGGGTCAGGTTGATGATTAGGTTAAGGTATAAATTAAGGTTAAAATGTATGAACCTGATGTAACTTTGGATTGATGATGGAGGCCCATCTCATCCGGGAGGCCCATCTCTTCATATGGGCAACAGCTCATGGGAAGAATTCAAGATAAGCCAAAGAACTCAAAGAATCCAAGATAATTCAGGAATTCAAGATGCATAAGGAATTCAAGAGTCCAAGATAATTCAAGAATTCAAGACCCATCAAGAATTCAAGAATCCAAGATCATCCAAGAAGCCAAAAGTTCAAGATAACCCAAGATTCATACCAAGATTAGGATAACTCATGCATGGATAAGATCCAGGGAGATCGGACGGTGGAGATCAAGGCAAGAAGAGTTTGAACCTATCTACAAGATTGAGATGTTTAGATCAACTACAAATTTAATTTTCTTTCCTAGTTCTTTTATAATTTCCAGATGTATTATAAATACTGCTATTTTCCAATTAATAGACACTTCAGAATTTCTCCAGATTTCCTCTTCAATTGTTGCCACCTTTTCTCTCTCCTAGAGAAATCGTGTAGTTTCACTAGAAACTAGTATTCGCCCGACGCTTGCATAGCCAGTTCCGGTTTTCCATTGCTTCCACACTGCATCAGGTGGTACCAGAGCAGGGAGTTCGCCTAGTCAGATGGCCAACCAAGACGGTAGCAGTCACAACCCACCCTGTGACGGAGATCAGGGGTTACAAGCTGTTTGGAGAGCGATTGAAGAACAACGCACGGTCACATGTAACATCGAACAGCAGTTGGCAGAGGTGGCTGAACAAATGCGAAGCTTGTTACGGGAGGTTGTTCCACGGAACCGGGAAAATCCACATCAGATCGAAGGAGATGACCACGATAGACCACCCGTCAATACTGTGTTCCGATGTCCAGTTCTTGACGACAACAATGAAGATGATCTAGAATTTGGTGGTGCTCCAGTTCTTCCCGGCAACGACAGAAACGACAGAAATTGGCACAATCAAGGTAATTTCAATCCCCGTAGGAATAATGATGAATTTAAACTCAATGTAGATATTCCTACTTTTAGTGGAGATCTTGGCATAGGGGGACTTCTAGATTGGATCACAGAAGTCAATAGATTCTTTGAGTACATGGAGATACCAGAGGAACGAAGGGTAAAACTAGTAGCTTTCCGATTAAAGGGAGGTGCATCTGTCTGGTGGGAACGCCTAAGAGAGACCCGGATCAGAGAAGGAAGGGGTCCTGTTCGAACCTGGAGGCGCATGAAACAGCTTATAAGAGGTAGATTTTTACCCCCAAATTATGAACAATACATGTTTGAATCTTACCAATGGTGTACGCAAGGTTCTCGTAGTGTTAATGAATATACATATGAATTTTTGAGATTAGCTGAAAGAAATCAATTATCTGAAAGTGACAACCAGCAGGTAGTCCGTTATCTAAGCGGTTTGAGACCATCCATCAGAGATAAAATTGGTTTACAGATGGTTTTCAGTGTGCAGGAAGCAAGGAACCTAACCTTGAAAGCAGAATCGATGTTCCAAGACAAGGCATGTAATGATAATTATCGCCAGTATAGCGGGAGCGACAACAGACCGACAACTGTCGACAGGAACAAATCAGTCCCAGCAGTACAGTCTTCTCACCTGGCAAGTACAGCTAACGCCGGTAAGGTTACTACAGGAGGACATACTCGAGGTAACCCTTCCAACCCTCCTAAACCTAGTAATCCCTATGCAATGCCTATTCCTATTGAATGCTTTAAATGTAATGAGGTTGGACATAGATCCAGTGACTGTCCCAGGAGGAAGGCAGTTAATATGGTAGAAAGGGAGGAGGAAGAAGATGTAGAGGAGGAAGTATACTGTGGACCTGATGGGGAAGATGAAGAGGGTCCATACGAACATGAAGAGTATAATCGTGTTGTGAGAAAATTAATCTTGTCCCAGAAAAATAAAGATACTTCTCAAAGGCACAGATTGTTCCGTACTATATGTACTGTCAATGGTAAATTATTTGATTTAATTATTGATAGTGGCAGTCAAGAAAATATTATTTGTAGGGATGTCATACAAAGGTTACACTTACTTCCTGAAAAACATCCAAATCCATATACAATTGGGTGGATCAAGGAAGGAGGCGACGTACGAGTGGAGGAACGCTACAAGGTACATTTTTCTATTGGTAAATATCATGATGAAGTATATTGTGATATTGTAGATATGGATGCTTGTCATATTTTGTTAGGGAGGCATTGGCAATTTGATACAGATGCAAGGCACATGGGTAGTAAGAATACCTACCAACTTGAAAAGGAAGGTATATGCTACACCTTGTTACCCATGGCTGAAAGCAATATTCCTAAGGCCCCAAAAGTAAATGAGAAAATTTTCCTTACTATTACCCATCATCATGCTAAATTTGTAAAAGAATGTAAGGATACCCGCAAGGTACATTTGTTAAAGGGAGAAAATATGAATGAAACACTGGAGGAAAATAAAATTCCAGTGGAAGTGTAGGGACTACTTGATGAGTTCCATGATGTAGTTCCAGATGAGTTACCAAATGAACTCCCACCCATGCGAGATATACAACATCACATTGATTTTGTTCCTAGTACTAGAATCATAATTCCCTTTGTAAATTCTTCAAAGGTTAAGGTTTGTGGTCGATGTGTAGCTACGCCAGAAGACCTTAGTTTGATGCAAGAAATCATACTGTGCATAAGCTTTCACATTCACAGTTCCATTTTTACTGAGGGAGATAAGTCTTCATGGAAGTTAGAAGTTCCTTCATACTTCAATTCTACTCTTTATCCTCTTCTGGCTCTTTTCAAATTGCTGAAAATTAAGCCTTATCAGAAGGCAAGAGTTACCCTGGAGGATCTTGACAAGCGAAAATGTTCCTTAAACCTAGAGGGTGATTCAGATGAAACTGCAACACTCTTGCCTCATGTGAAATGAAGAAAGGGCGGGGCAACATCCTGAGCAAAGTAACGATGAACAAGTTATCTCAGAGTCAGCTCTAAATAAGCTTGTCGGTATTGCAGATACATACAATTTGGAGGAAATGGATCCTCCAAAAACACTCATGTGTGGTCTAAGGCCGTATCAAAAACAAGTCCTTTATTGGATGACAGAATCGAGGAAGGGAATTGATGTTGAGCAAGCGGCCAAAACACTTCATCCATGTTGGTCTGCCTACCGTATATGTGATAAGAGAGCGTCTGCAGTCTATGTTAACAATTTCTTAGGGGAAGCCACTACACAATTTCCCAGTGCTTTAATACTTGCTGACCTTCATCGCTACCTATCAGAGATGACCCTCGCATATCCTAGCCACAACTTGGGGTCGAGTCTTTCCCAAGTGGGGGAGAATGATGGAGGCCCATCTCATCCAGGAGGCCCATCTCATCATATGGGCGACAGTTCATGGGAAGAATTCAAGATAAGCCAAAGAACTCAAAGAATCCAAGATAATTTAGGAATTCAAGATACATCAAGAATTCAAGAGACCAAGATAATTCAAGAATTCAAGAACCATCAAGAATTCAAGAATTCAAGAATCCAAGATCATCCAAGAAGCCAAGAGTTCAAGATAACCCAAGATTCATACCAAGATTAGGATAACTCATGCATGGATAAGACCCAGGGAGATCGGACGGTGGAGATCAAGCCAAGAAGAGTTCGAACCTATCTACAAGATTGAGATGTTTAGATCAATTACAAATTTAATTTTCTTTCCTAGTTCTTTTACCATTTCTATGATGGTGTATGCCGGAAAGTTTCCCAAGTGGAATGAAAGGGAGCAGAATGTAACAAATCCATGAGTACTCTAATATCTGGGATAATTTGATGAGAAACCTCATTTCCCAGACGGAATCTGATAGGCGTATGTTCGCCACAGGAGAGGTCATCAGCATTTCAAAAACAGAGAAGATATCCAAAGAGGTCCCTTTTCTCGTCGTGGCGGAATGGTTCTCGGCACGAGTTGTAATTTGAGGTATGAACCATACCTCTTCTATAATGGTTCAAGTGCTTCCCCAACTCCCAACGGTAACTACTTCACGTCTTTCCTGTGTTCTCTTTAGATTGCAATCCATTCCAAGACAAACCTGGGATTAAAACGTCATATTTAGAACTCGGTGAGACCCACGTAAAATCTTAATGTTGAGTATTGATGCGTTCCCAAAAAGTTTCAGTCTTCCTCGATCCTTAGACCAGATATGTTATGTATCGTATTAAAGCATTTAGAGCATTTGGAGCTTTCCAATTGGAGACCCGAATTCCTAAAAATTTTAAATTAAAAGTTTTTTCAAAAAATAGATTTTGTGACAACCCTCCCCACGTTTAGGAAGAGAAATCCGCTGCATCCATAGGTTTAGCCAACCGTGAAATCATGGCCGTCGATCTATTGTGTGGCTCCACTTTAATGTTACTTAATCGTTCATCCAATGCAAGGTGGGGCACTTAATCAAGGGACGTGATTTCAGCCCAAGGCTACGCCCATTTTTCGTATCTGTTTAATTGGAAAATTCACTTGAAGTTTGGACACGAGCTTATTTCTTCTTCTTTTTTTCCCTTTTTCTTCTACATAAATAGATAGAACATTTGTTTTCTTTTTCTTTTTCTTTTTATTTTATTTTTTATAGATAAAGAGCATATTCCGATTCATGTTATTTATGCACACACAACCAGCATTACATCAAATACCCGAGTTTTTTTCGTCCAACTAACCTTCAATCGAGTTGGTGACCCTCAATTGAATGTGTTAAGTAGGGGTGCAGCTTGGGCTTAATCAACACAATTTGAGCTGGGTTTGCACTCAGGTTGGGTTAGGCATGCAGATTGGTAGATTTTTATAATCCTAATTTTAAGAGCAGAATGGATTGAAAATATGTACAATGATATATATATATATATATTTGTACATATATACAATTTGTGTGTATTTTCAAGGAGAGTTAGATTGGATCCGGCCAGGCTTCAGTTATTCAATTTTTTGACTCAAGCCCCATCCATGCAAAAACTTAGATTGGATCAAGTTGCACCTAGTTAGATTCACCCAAATTACAGTACTAGTGCTCTATTTTAAAGGATAATTGTGTTAAATTTAAGGAGTGAAAATAATCTTTTTTTAGGGAAAATTCTTGATTAGTGCCCTATACTTTGGGTATAATGCCACTTTACTTCCCATATTATAAAATGCAATAATTCAGTATTCGAACTTTTAAAATGTATCATTAATCAATCTGTTAATTGGACATTAAGTGACAGAACAAAGGACTGAAGAAGTAGCTGTAAAAAGGCTATCGAGAAAATCACGGCAAGGTGTAGAAGAATTCAAGAATGAGATAATACTAATCTCAAAACTTCAACATAGGAATCTTGTAAGGCTTTTGGGTTGTGGCATCCAGGGAGATGAGAAACTACTGGTTTATGACTTCATGCCTAACACTAGCCTTGATTCCTTTATCTTTGGTGTGTTCCCTTTCATCCTCTTTGTTTTTGGCAAAGTGACACTTTTCTTGGGAATGACTGCAAGTGTTGCAACTGCGGTGATAGGAACCGTAGAATTAGTTTTTAGAGAAGGAGTCCTTGTACTCTAAGATTGTCTTTATGTACAAAACTTGAGAAGAAATTTAATTTCTATTTCTAAACTGTGTCCTGATGGATATACTGTTTATTTTAGTAATATGATTACTGTTAAACGGAATAACAAATTCATCGCATGCGGGGAACTGGAGAATGGTCTCTATGTTCTACATCCTTCTCTAGAAACTAACCTAACCGAAACTACGTCGGTCGAAAATCCCAAGAAAAGGAATCATGATACAGTTAATCCCACGTGCCTCTGGCATTACCGATTTGGCCATATCGGTATTGATCGAATCACAAGACTGGTATAGAATGGTCCTTTGGATTTCCTAACTGTAGAAAATCTTCCCACTTGTGAGCCTTGCCTACAAGGTAAGATGACTAAGCGGCCATTTGATGGTAAGCCTAAAAGATTTGGAGGCACACTTGACCTAATACATACTGATGTATGTGGTCCCCTGAGTGTTAGGACACGGAATCAACACGTGTACTTCATCACCTTTACAGATGATTTTTCACGATATGGTTACGTGTACGTAATGAGACACAAGTCTGAATCCTTTGAAAAGTTCAAAGAGTTCAGACAGGAAGTCGAGAAACAGTTAGAGAGAGAAATTAAGGCCCTTCGATCGGATCGAGGTGGCGAGTATCTCTCTGACGAATCCAGGGACTACTTAAAGGACAATGGGATAGTGTCACAACTAGCTCCTCCTGCTACACCACAGCTCAACGGTGTTTCAAAGAGGAGGAATAGGACCTTGTTGGACATGGTCCGGTCACTTCTCGTACACTCAGAATTACCCACATCATTTTGGGGATATGCATTAGAGACTGCTATCTATTTGCTGAATCGGGTTCCAACCATATCAGTTCTGAAAACTCCATATGAACTATGGACCGGAAGGAAGCCAAGTGTAAGATACTTGAAGATTTGGGGTTGTCATGCACACGTTAAAAGAACAAGTGTGGACAAGTTGAAATCCAAAACCAACCATTGCTTATTTATAGGCTACCCAAAGGATTTAGTGGGTTACCTATTCTATGACCCAACTAAGCAGAAAGTGTTCTGCAGTCGAAACGCCCAGTTCTTAGAATATGAATACATCATGGGCACTCACCGTCAGGAAATAGTTCTTGATGAGGAGAGCTCATGAGTAGTGGGAGATGTCCCACAAGTTCCAGGTAATGACCAACCTAGAAGGTTCACCTGGGTATCCAGACCACCAGTCCGATATGGTTATGACCATGATACCTACCTGGTGGAAGCTCTGACTAGTGAAGAGGATCCCGTGACTTACGCGGAAGCTATGTTAGACATAGATTCCCAGAAGTGGATGGAGGCCATGAGAGCTGAGATGGACTCGATGGAGACCAATGGAGTCAGGACTCTAGTAGATCCACCCTCTGGGGTAAAAGCAATTAGTTGCAAATGGATCTACAAGAGGAAGAAGGGCTCCAATGGCAGGATTGAGATCTACAAAGCTCGCTTGGTGGTGAAAGGGTATACTCAGAAAGAAGGCATCGATTATGAGAAAACCTTTTCGCCCGTGGCCATGCTTAAATCCATTAGGATCCTGCTAGCTGTAGCAGCATACCATAACTATGAGATTTGGCAAATGGATGTCAAAACCACGTTCCTAAATGGAGATCTTAGTGAAGATATCTACATGCAGCAACCGCAAGGCTTTATTGCTACTGGTCAGGAACACATGGTATGTAAACTCAACAGATCCATATATGGACTTAAGCAGGCTTCTAGGAGTTGGAACATCTGTTTTGATTCTGCCGTCAAAACATTTTACTTTGAGCAGAATCCGGATGAGCCCTGTGTTTACAGGAAATCTAGTGGGGATAAGGTTACTTTTTTAGTATTGTATGTGGACGATATCCTACTCATTGGGAATGATGTAGTAATGTTGACTCTGGTCAAGGTATGGCTGTCACAGCAGTTCTCCATGAAAGATCTTGGAGAAGCTTCATATATACTGGGTCTTCGACTCTATAGAGATAGATCGAAGTGGATAATTGGGTTATCCCAGGCTGCTTACATTGACAAAATTGTCAAAAGGTACAGCATGGAAAACTCCAAGAAAGGAAATTTCCTTTCAGACATGAAGTAACTCTCTGATGAGACGGAAAAGAACCCTATTTTTGTCCCCTAATTTTCATCTGTTTTCATTATTTTAACACTTAAATGCACTCATTACTCTTGTATTTCGATATAGGGTAATAAAGAAGGCAATTGGGAGGAAACATGCCAATTCGGGTGATTTTGCACAATTTCAGCGATAGTCAGTGATCTGGGCCTAACTCACAATTCCGAACTCCGAATTGGAAAATTCAAGAAGCATTAGAAAGAAGAACGAAAGGCCCACAACTTTTATGTTTTGGGTTTTGACTGATTCGGTCCACATCGAGTACGAAATCGGGCCTGAAGTCGGAGCAACGTCGCAGCCAGGCCCATTTAACAGCTGAAGCCCAACTCGCAGAAGAACTTGGAAGCAGCCCATGTAGCAGAGAAGCCCAACTCGGATACAAGAGTCTAGAGTCCTAATTCGAATGTAATCTCCCAAGAGGGAGAGAGTCTTATTAGATCTAAACTTTGAATGTAATCCTATAAGGATAAGAAGGTTGGGGATTAGATAAGAGATAGGATAGGATTAGTTCAAAGAAGATAAGATCAAGACTCCCTAAAGATAAGATGATCTCCTAGAAGGAGTTGGAAAACAGCCCTCTCCTTTGGCTATATAAAGAGGGGGGTGAACCAGCTCTAGCATCACTCATTCCAAGATCTAAGAGATCATCAAGAGGCCAAGAAGCTCAAGAAGGTAGTTCGGCTATGGAGAAGAAAAGCATGGAGATTGCGCAGATCATGAGTAGCTAAGCTTCTTTTTTTAGTTCAAGGGTGAGGTTCGATTGTGTCATTGTGAGGTTCTGTAGTTACTTTATTTTCTTGCTTTCTAATTCAAGTATTCATTGATTCTTGTGCATATTTTTATTGGACATTGATATTAATTAGTTTGACAACTGAATTAATGTTGATTTTCCTATTGCTATCCATGATTTCGGTGATCCGTAATTGTCACGAATAATGGTACAAGTAGCAATTAGGTTGATATCATTTTGGGTCAATTGTTCGTGACAGCCTTTGACCAACGTTTTATCAAGGTTCAACCTAAAGGAATTGATGGAACAAAATTCAATAATTGCAGCTATCTCAATTATTGTTATTTTGGTTTAACTATTTTCCAAATCTTAATGCATTCATTGTTTAACATGGAACGCTCTCGTACCCAGTTGAGTGGTGATAAGTGTTGATCGAATGCTGGGTTTGGTCAACTGAATTAGGAAAATACAAGGTTTATTATGGCTATCCTAGTAAATCTAAGGTTAGATGCTTGAATTGCAAGAATGCTGAATTGTACCTAGGATCGATGGCCAATCGATTCAACCCGAACCCTTGAACCAAAATTTGGTAAGAATGATTTTTCTCTTATTTGTTTAAGTGCTTTCTTATTCTTTTAATTCTAGTTATTAAATTTCCCCACTCAATTATAGTATCCATTCGGCTAAGAGGTTACTGATTTGCTCCCTGTGGGATTCGACCTAGTACCACTTTTACTGCAAATATCTTATTGTGGGACTAGTACTAATTTTGAGGGCTTCGACAAACCCGTCACTCTCTCCAAGAAGATGTCTCCCAAGACTTTTGAGGAGATTGAGGGCATGAGAGACGTTCCCTATGCCTCAGCCGTAGGGAGCATCATGTTTGCCTT
This sequence comes from Nelumbo lutea, assembly GCF_056320005.1. Taxonomy (NCBI): domain Eukaryota; kingdom Viridiplantae; phylum Streptophyta; class Magnoliopsida; order Proteales; family Nelumbonaceae; genus Nelumbo; species Nelumbo lutea. Next base: position 144,232,995 of record NC_142684.1, read on the forward strand.
GCTGTGCACTCGCTCGGACATAGCTCAAGCGGTGAGTATGGTAAGCAGATTCCAGGCTAACCCAGGGCAGGAGCATTGGACTGCTGTGAAGAACATACTTAAATACATTCGAAGGACAAAAGAGTTTTGTTTGGTATTTGATGGTAGTTCACTACAAGGTCTGGGGTATACCGATGCCGATTTCCAATCGGATCCAGATGATAGAAAGCCTATGTCTGGGTATGTTTTCACGATAGGATCGTGTGCTGTTTGCTGGAAAAGTAGCAAACAGGGGTCCACTGCAGACTCCACAACCGAGGCAGAGTACATTGCCGCAAGTGAAGCTGCCAAGGAAGCCGTGTGGATGAAGAAATTCATACACGAATTGAGAATGATTCCATCCAGCACATCACCCATCCCATTGTTGTGTGACAACAATGGAGCGATCGCCCAGGCTAAAGAGCCTTGGGCACACTCGAAGTCAAAGCACATCGAGAGGAAGTACCATGTACTGCGGGAGATTGCTGGTAGAGGGGACGTCCTAATTCAGAAGGTAGCATCAGTGGATAATGTGGCAGACCCATTGACTAAGCCACTGACACAGAAGGTGTTTGAGTAACACGTGGAAAGTATGGGACTCCGGCTTGTACCAGATTGGACCTAAGTGCAAGTGGGAGCTGTTAGACAGTCTTGTATGCCCTTAGCTTCAATCGGGTTTGATGTACTTTTGTTATTTAGTGGAAATAAATTAAAGTGCATGTTTGATTCATGTTGTTTGGTGTAATTCTGTGTAAGACCCTAAAACTGGACACTTATAGAAACTTGTGTAAGTTTTAAATGTTCACAGCCATTGGATAAGTCTAGGGAGATTTATCCTGCCAAGGCTGATACTGATGTGCCACCAAGTGTTGGGATGGCTTGTTTCGGCCATCAGGGTAAGACCCAAGGCACATGCAGTATGGGATTGCTTGAACCCTTGAACCGGACCAGATTTTCAATGTTGCCCTAGACCTTGGAGACAGATGGGCAAAACTAGAAAGTTACACCTGACCCCTAGACTCGATTATGACACATCACTAGGTGCCGGATCGGGCTATCTTTGATGTGTCAATCAGTGAGATCCTTAGTGGGGGTCAAAACCTGGACATATTGGGGCAGTCTGAGAATTTATCTGAGTGAGTGGTCATAGTGACAGGATCCGCCCCTTTGTCGGACAATGGTAATGATCGGGAATGCACTCTCTCTGATGGAAACCAAACTGCCGGCAGTTGATTTCATTCGTTGGAATTTTATTTTGCAAAAATAAGATATATATATATATATATATGTATATGTATGGTTTCAAAAGATTTGCAAAAGGTTTTAATTCCCGGGATCCATGTGAGTAGATTGTGTGGCACTATTCCTTGCAGCCGAGGGAGAGGTCTTCTCTTGTCGGGCAGTGCTTGATCATTAAGGGCTGAGAGGTTAAGTGTAAGACCATTTAGGATATTACCTGATGGGCTAATCTTGCACCTGCCCACAGTCCCTGGGTTTTTATAAGATGGCTTAGCCCAGGGACCACTTAATGTAAGTGTTGGGCCCATAGGGTCCATGTGATGGGCTCAAGGGGGTCACTGAGTCTTTCAGTAAATTTGGCTGGGCCTTATAATAAAGGTTGGGCCGAACCCATGTGGCTGGTGTGTATATCAATGCTTGGGTCCCACGCCATACAAAGAAGCCCAACTGGGCAGCAGGTTGGAAACTGGTTAAACACAAAACACTTAATGGGCCAAAAGCCCATTTCGAACTGGGCTGATATGATCACCAGTTCATGGGGCGAATCTGAGATTAGTGTTAGTAAAAGGATTGGGTCATTGACCTTATCCACTCTAAGAGACCAAATTCAAATTAGATTTGAATCTGGTAACTTTCTGATAAGATCAGGAGTTAACTAACTTAATTTGCAGATAGGATTAAGATTAACCTCTATCCAAATACTGATTTGGATTGGGATAACTCCCAAAAATATTGGGAGGTTTCTTAATCAAGAAGAAAGAGGAGAAAACCCCAGGAAAAATATCAGATTTCGAACTAAAGGGTTTGAGTGAGCAAGAAACACTTCCTGCAATCTGAGATTTGATCTCTCACAGACTTCGAGAGAAGAGACAATTCTACCCTCTTCGTCCCTGGACTTCTCCTCCTTCAGCCGCCGCCACTACCTGTTGGAAGATTGGATCTTTGCAGCAACAAAATGTCAAAAAGCAGTTCTTGACAATAGTCTTGCAAGAAAGACAAAAGGATTCGGTGTTCAAGGTTTCCAGAGGGTTCTTGTGAAGAATCCAGTGTGTAGGATGCACCCTGCTCGTTCTGTTCCATCCATAGCTGTGTCATCTTCAGTAGGAGTGGATCTTGGTTACTTCTTTGGGCATGAACACCAACTTTGGGAGATATTATTTCTCCAGATCAGGTATAGTCCTTCCTGTTTCTTTTTGGTTCAGATCTGGCAAGTTAATGGTTCAAGTAGGATCCTTGAATAATGTATTCTAAATTTAGGGAATATGATTCCTAGTTGGAAAAAGGTAGGAAATTTTTTTTGAAATTCGCCCTCCATTCCGCACCCTTCTTGGCGTCCATTAGATGGATCCTATGAAGGGATGAGAGATCCATCCCATGGATGCCCAAAGATTGCAGAATAAGAGGCGAATTTCAAAAATTTTTCTCTCCCTTAAACTGGGAATCACATTCCCTATTTAGAAAATCATATTTTCAAGGATCATTATTGAACCTTAAACTGAACCAGATCTGAACCAAAAGGAATAGGAGAGAATCATACCTGATACGGAGAAGTAATATCTCCCAACGAAGGTGTTCACGCCCAAGGAAAGTTCCAAAGACTACTCCCACTGAAGATGGCGTAGTGCAGGATGGAGCAGAATCAGCAGTGTTCTTCCCCAAGAACTCTGTCCTTCGCATGAATCAGTAGAATGGTATGTGAGCACAGCTTCCTTTCAATCATTTCTCAAAGACCTGATGTCAAGATCCAATCTTGACTTCTCCCACAACTGGAGATCGAACTGGCAAACAGGGTGGCAAGAACAGGGAGGCGGCAAGAGAGTATTCGTAGGGTGCAAAATTCTCTCTTCTTAATTGCAGCACTAAAGAGGATCCGATGTATATCTCCTAAAGGCTTCCGCCCCCTCCTTCTTTTGTTAACTTAAAAGATCAGCTTCTAATCCCATTAGGAGCTGCTTATCTAAATCATATTTGGATCAGCCTTCTCCTCTAGTGATAAGGATAAACCCTTATCTTATCTGCAGATTAGATTAGCTTTCTCCTAATCCCATTAGGATGTTTATAGATCTGAATCACATTCAGATCTGGACTCTCTGAGTGGATAGGATTAAGACCCTATCCTATCTGCTAATCCATCTCAGAATTTGCCTCTTTAATTAACTAAATAAATAGCCCTATTCGAAATGGGCTTTAGGCCCATTAAGCTTATGTGCTCACTTAACCTTCCTAACTACTGCTCAGTTGGGCTTCCTTGTATGGCGTGAGACCCAAGCATTGATCTACACATCAGCCACATGGGTTCGGCCCAGCCTTTGTTACAAGGCCGGGTCGAATACACTGTTAAAGACAGTGTACCCCTTGAAACCCATCGAATGGGCTCTATGGGCCCAACACTTACCCTAAGTGGTCCCTGGGCCAATCCACCTTGTAACACATAGGGACTGTGGGCAGATGCAAGATTAGTCCATCAAATATTATCTTCAATGGTTTTACGCTTAACCTCTCAGCCCTTAATGATCATACACTGCCCGACAAGAGAGGACCTCTCCCTCGGCTGCAAGGAACAGTGTTGCACTCTCAACTTATATGGATCCCGGGAATTAAAACCTTTTTGCAAACATTTTAGAAACCATAATATATATACTTTTATATCTCATATAAAATATACTTTGCAAAACAAATCTCACTGGTTGAAATCGGTTGCCGACAGTCTTGGTTTCCAATAGTGAGAGTGCATCCCCGATCATTACCTTTGTCCGACAAAGGGAATGATCCTGTCACTATGATCACCCACTCAGATGAATTCTCGGATTGTCCCAACATACCCAGGTTTTGACCCCCCTAAGGATCTCACTGATTGGTACATCAAAGACAGCCCGATCTGACACCTAGTGCAGTATCATAATCGAGTCTAGGGGTCGGGTGTAACTTTCCAGTTTTGCCCATCAATCTCCAAGGTCCAGGGAAATGTTGGAAATCTGGTCCAGTTCAAAGATTTAATTAATCCCACACTGTATGTGCCTGGGGTCTCACCCCGGTAGCTGAGACAAGCCACCCCAACCGACTTGGTGGTACCACAGTGTCAGCCTTGCCAGGATAGGTCTCCCTAGATCCACCCACTGGCTATGAACATTCTAAACTAACACGAGTCTCAATAATTGTCCAGTTTAAGGGTATTACACAGAAACATACCAAGGGAACATGAATCAAATATGCACTTTTATTCATTTACAATAAACTCATAAAGTACATCAATTTTGATTGAAGCTAAGGGCATACAAAACTGTCTAACAGCTCCTATTTGCACTTAGGTCCAATCAGGTACTAGCCGGAGTCCCATGCTTTCCACATGTTTCTCAAAAACTTTCTGTGTCAGTGGCCTAGTCAATGGGTATACCACATTCTCCGCTGATGCTATCTTTTACTATCATCCTCCCGTAGGTCCAGTGTTGTCATACAACAATGGAATGGGTGATGTGCTGAATTCCAAATTCATGAATGAACACCTTCATTCATAAGGCAACCTCACTTACGGCAATGCGCTCGGCTTGGGTTGTGGACTATTAATTTGTAACTTAGGACCCCTTTTGCTGCTTTTCTAGCAAACAGCACACGATCCTATAGTGAAAATATATCCAGATGTAGACTTTCTATCATCTGGGTTTGACTGGAAATCGGCATCTGTATACCCTTGGATCTGTAGTGAGCTACTGTCAAATACTAGACAAAACTCTTTTCTCCTTCGAAGGTACTTAAGTATGTTTTTCACAGTAGTCCAATGCTCCTACCCTGGGTTGGCCTGAAATCTACTTACTACACTCACTGCCTGAGCTATGTCAGGACGAGTGCACAGCATGGCATACATGATGCTTCCTACGGCTGAGGCATAAGGAACATCTTTCATGCCATCAATCTCCTCTGAAGTCTTGGGAAACATATTCTTGGAGAGAGTGACTCCGTGCCTAAAAGGAACATTTCCTTTCTTGTAGTTTTCCATGCTGTATCTCTTGACTATTTTGTCAATATAAGAAGATTGCGATAATCCTATTATCCACTTCGATCTATCTCTATAGAGTCGAAGACCCAGTATATAGGAGGCTTCTCCAAGATCTTTCATGGAGAATTGCTGTGATAGCCATACTTTCACCGTAGTTAACATACCTACATCATTCCCAATGAGTAGAATGTCATCTACATACAGAACCAAGAAGGTAACCTTATCTCCACTGTACTTCCTGTAGACACAGGGTTCATCCGGATTCTGCTCGAAGTCAAACGATTTGACGGCAGAGTCAAAATGGATGTTCCAACTTCTAGAAGATTGCTTAAGTCCATAAATGGATGTATTAAGTTTACAAACCATGTTTTCCTGACCTGCAGCAATGAAGCCTTGCGGCTGCTGCATATAGATATCTTCAGTAAGATCTCCATTTAGGAATGCAGTTTTGACATCCATCTACCAAATCTCATAATCATGGTATGCTACTACAGCTAGCAGGATCCTAATGGATTTAAGCTTGGCCACAGGCGAAATGCTTTCCTCATAATCGATGCCCTCTTTCTGAGTGTACCCTTTCACCACCAGACGAGCCTTGAAGGTCACAACCTTACCATCGAGGCCCTTCTTCCTCTTGTAAATCCATTTGCAACCGGTTGCTTTTACCTCGGAGGGCGGATCTATTAGAGTCCAGACTCCATTGGTCTCCATTGAGTCCATCTATGCTCTCATGGCCTCCACCCACTTCTTGGAATCTATGTCCAACATAGCTTCCGTGTAAGTCACGGGATCCTCCTCACTAGTCAAGGTTTCCACCAGGTAACTATCCTGGTCATAACCATAACGGACTGGTGGCCTGGATACTCGAGTGGATCTTCTAGGTTGGTCACTACCTGGAACTTGTGGGACATCTCCCACTGGTCCTGAGCTCTCCTCATCAAGAACATCTTCCTGGCGATGGGTGTCCAGGATATAGTCGGTTTTCAAGAATTGTGCATTACGACTGCAGAACACTTTCTGCTCACTTGGGTCATAGAATAGGTAACCTATAGAGCCTTTTGGGTAGCCTACAAATAGGCAACAACTGGTCTTAGATTCCAACTTGTCTGCACTTGTTCTTTTAACATGTGCTGGACAACCCCAAATCTTCAAGTGTCTGACACTTGGTTTCTTTCCAGTCCAAAGTTCATATGGAGTATTCGGAACCGATTTGGTTGGAACCCGATTCAGCACATAAATTGTAGTCTGTAATGCGTAACCCCAAAAGGATGTGGGTAACTCTGAGTGTATGAGAAAAGACTGGACCATATCCAATAAGGTCCTATTCCACCTCTCCGAAACACCGTTAAGTTGTGGTGTAGCTGGAGGAGCTAATTGTGATACTATCCCATTGTCCTTTAAGTAGTCCCTGAATTCGTCAGAGAGATACTCGCCACCTCGATCTGATCGAAGGGCCTTAATGTCTCTCCCTAACTATTTCTCGACCTCTTGTCTAAATTCTTTGAGCTTTTCAAAGGATTCAGACTTGTGTCTCATTAGGTACACGTAACCATATCGTGAAAAATCATCAGTGAAGGTGATGAAATACACATTTTGATTTTGTGTCCTAACACTCAGGGGACCACATACATCAGTATGTTTTAGGTCAAGTGTGCCTGTACATCTTTCAGGCTTACCGTCAAATGGCCGTTTTGTCATCTTGCCTTGTAGGCAAGGCTCACAGGTGGGAAGATCTTCTGCAGTTAGAAAATCCAAAGGACCATCCTTTACCAACCTTGTGATTCGGTCAACACCGATGTGGCCAAGTCCGTAATGCCACAAACACGTGGGATTAACTGTATCACGGGCTCTCTTCTTGGGGATTTCAGCCGACATAGTTTCGGTTATGTTAGTTTATAGAGAAGGATGTAGAACATAGAGACCGTTCTCCAGTTCCCCGTATGCGATGAATCTGTTGTTTCTTTTAATAGTAATCGTATTACTAAAGAAGATAGAATAACCATCTGCACACAGTTTTGAGACACAAATCAAATTTCTCCTTAAATTTTGCACATAAAGATAGTCTTTCAGTACAATTATTCATTCTCTAAAAATTAACTCCACGGTTCCTATGGTCGTGGCTGCAACAGTTGCAGTAGTCCCCAAGTAGAGTGTGACTTCTCCTTAAATCAACCTTCTGCTAACTATGAACCCCTGTAGTGAGTTACACGCATGAGTTGAAGCCCCGGAGTGAATACACTAGGACGCAGAAGCTACCAACAAATTTGTTTCTATAACACAAGTTTCAAAGTTACCTTTCTTGGATTCCAGGTATGCAGGACAGTTCCTTTCCTAGTGGCCAGTCTTCTTGCAGAAGTGATAGGCATCCGATGCTTTGTCTTTCTTCTGCTTCTTGTTCTTAGTGGCTTTCTTCTGAGGTTTCTTTGCCTTCCTCTTTCTGTTAGATAGTTTTGTATGCCCTTATCTTCAATCAAAATTGATGTACTTTATGAGTTTATTGTAAATGAATAAAAGTGCATATTTGATTCATGTTCCCTTGGTATGTTTCTGTGTAATCCTGTTAAACTTGACACTTATTGAGAATTGTGTTAGTTTAGAATGTTCACAGCCAGTGGGTTGGTCTGGGGAGACCTATCCTGACAAGGCTGACACTGTGGTGCCATCAAGTCGGTTGAGGTGGCTTGTCTCCGCTACCGGGGTGAGACCCCAGGCACATACAGTGTGGGATTAATTGAATCTTTGAACTGGACCAGATTTCCAGTATTGCCCTGGACCTTGGAGATTGATGGGAAAAATTGGAAAGTTACACCCGACCCCTAGACTCGATTATGATACTGCACTAGTTGTCGGATCGGGGTGTCTTTGATGTACCAATCAGTGAGATCCTTAGCGGGGGTCAAAACCTGGGTATGTTGGGACAATCCGAGAATTCATCTGAGTGGGTGATCATAGTGCCAGGATCAGCCCCTTTGTCGGACAAAGGTAATGATTGGGGATGCACTCTCACTGTTGGAAACCAAGACTACCGGCAGCCGATTTCAACCGTTGACATTTGTTTTGCAAAATATATTTTATATGAGATATAAAAATATATATATTATGGTTTCTAAAATGTTTGCAAAAGGGTTTTAATTCCCGGGATCCATATAAGTGGAGAGTGCAACACCTATTCCTTGTAGCCGAGGGAGAGGTCCTCTCTTGTTGGGCAGTGTATGATCATTAAGGGCTGAGAGGTTAATTGTAAAACCATTAAGGATAATACCTGATGGGCTAATCTTGCATCTGCCCACAGTCCTTGGGTGTTTCAAAGTGGCTTGGCCCAGGGACCACTTAGGGTAAGTGTTGGGCCCATAGAGCCCATTTGATGGGTTTCAGGGGGTGCACTGTCTTTAACAGTGTATTCGACCAGGCCTTGTAACAAAGGCTGGGCCGAACCCATGTGGCTGATGTGTAGATCAATGCTTGGGTCCCACGCCATACCATGAAGCCCAACAGGGCAGCAGTTAGGAAGGTTGAGTGAGCACATAAGCTTGATGGGCCTAAAGCCCATTTTGAACTGGGCTATTTATTTAGTTAATTAAAGGGGCGAATTCTGAGATGGATTAGCAGATAGGATAGGGTCTTAATCCTGTCCACTCAGAGAGTCCAGATTTGAATGTGATTTAGATCTATAAACCTCCTAATGGGATTAGGATAGAGCTAATCTAATCTGCAGATAAGATAAGGGTTTATCCTTATCACTAGAAGAGAAGGCTGATCCAAATATGATTTGGATAAGCACCTCCTAATGGGATTAGGAGCTGATCTTTCAAGTTAGCAAAAAAAAGGAGGGGGCGGCAGCCTTGAGAGAGACCAACAAGAAACACATCAGATCCTCTTTAGTGCCGAAATCAAGAAGAGAGAATTCTGCAGCCTGCGAATACTCTCTTGCCGCCTCCCTGCTCTTGTCACCCTGTTTGCCAGTTCGATCTCCAGCTGTGGGAGAAGTCAAGATTGGATCTTGACATCAATTCTTTGAGAAAGGATTGAAATGGAAGCTGTGCTCACGTTCCATTCTACTGTTTCTTGCGAAGGACAGAGTTCTTGGGGAAGAACAGTGTTGATTCTGCTCCATCCTGCACTGCGCCATCTTCAGTGGGAGCAGTCTTTGGATCCTTCCTTGGGCATGAACACCTTCGTTGGGAGATATTACTTCTCCGTATCTGGCATTATTCTCTCCCATTCCTTTTGGTTCAGATCTGTTTCAGTTTAAGGTTTAAGAATTATCCTTGAAAATATGATTTTCTAAATAGGGAATGTGATTCCCAGTTGAAGGGAGAGAAAAATTTTTGAAATTCGCCCCTTATTCCGCAATCTTTGGGCATCCATGTGATGGATCTCTCATCTTTTCAGTGGTATCAGAGCCCAGGTTCAAATCTTGAACCATTCTGTTTTAGATCTGAACCTGCACAATTAGGGAGAAGGCGTTCTACCCAATTTGCACAGATTTGGTTTTTGGGAAATTTGTTCCCAAAACAAATGGGCAAATAATCTGAAATTAATTTTAAATAAATCTGATTATTATTTAGAATTGTTCTTTATAATTTTCTTGATTTATGGGCTGTTCGTACAAGAGGAGATTGAATTCTTGGTTTGCGTAGGGAACCTGTGATTTTGCAGTTCTTGATTTATTTTGGGTCTCTAATTTTTTTTTTCTAGACTCAATGTATAGGTATTTGATCTGATGTAATTATTAATAGAAATAGGATTTCTATTTATTTTTATTTTGGTTCGAAGTTGGTGGCGCAGAAAAAGGAGATTTCGCAGATCAGGTGATTTCGCAAATGAGAGAAATGATATCTGCGATTTGCAGTTTGTGAAACTGCATTCTGTGATCTAACCTCTATTTTGTAGGAAGGATTGTGCGAACAGCCCTGTTTGACTGATTCTTGTTTTTCCTTTTATCAGTATTTAATTTCAGATTATTTTCTTGAATTAAGGATTTAATTAAAAATCAAACCCTAGACCCATTCGAACCAAGATTGGTTCAAAACTGTTTGGACCAATTCTAGGGTTTAATCAAGGCTGAAAGTCAGCCCTAATTTCCCACTAATGGGCCTAAGGATTGATATTTAATTAAATGGTTAATTCGGCCCAGCCTGTAAAGGCCCAGTTTTAAATAGTTAAAACTGCAAAAGCCCTTTTTAAAGGATAAAGCTATATGGGCCGAACTGGGTAACCCTAATTCAGCCCATATACCTAGATAATATTGAAAGAATGGTAGGATCCATCTAATGGACGCCATGAAGGTTGCGGAATTGGTGGGCGAATTTCAAAAATTTTCTACCTTCTCTCAACTGGGAATCATATTCCCTAAATTTAGAATACAATATTCAAGGATCCTACTTGAACCATAATCAAACCAGATCTGTACCAAAAGATAAATGGGAGGAATATACCTGATCCGGAGAAGTAGTATCTCCCAAAGTTGGTGTTCACACCCAAAGAATGCTCCAAGATCCGTTCCTGTTGAAGATGACACAGCTGTGAATGGAACAGAACCAGCAGGGTGCGTCCTACACACTGGATCCTTCACAAGAATCCTCTGGATGTACTAAACACTGAATCTTTTTCAGTCTTTCTTGCAAGACTGATGTCAAGAACAGATTTCTTGACTTTCTTTTCTGCAAAGATCTAATCTTTCAATGGCAGATGGCGGCGGCAGGAGGAGATCTCCAAAACGAAAAAGGCTGAACTGCTTTTTCTGTTTTTTTGGAGAGTATGAATGAATTCTGATCTGAATTCGCAGGAGATATCCTATACCCCTTCAAGGTGGTTCGAAATCTCCTCCTTTCTTCTTAATTAAGAAACCTCCTTTTTAGGAGTTATCCCAATCCAAATCAGTATTTGGATAGGGGATAATCTTAATCCTTTCTGCAGATAGAGTTAGCTTACTCCTGATCTTATCAGGGGTTACCAGATTCAAATCTAATTTGAATTTGGTCTCTTAGAGTGGATGAGGCTAAAGGCCCAATCCTTTTACTAACTTTAATCTCAAATTCGCCCCATGGATGGGTGATCATATCAGCCCACCTCGAAATGGGCTTTTGGCCCATTAAGTGTTCAGTGTCTAATTACTTTCCAATCTGCTGCCCAGTTGGGCTTCTTTGTATGGCGTGGGACCCAAGCATTGATCTACACACCAGCTACATGGGTTCGGCCCAGCCTCTAAAACAAGGCCCAGCCAAATTCACTGAAAAACTCAATGAACCCCTTGAGTCCATCATATGGACCCTATGGGCCCAACACTTACATTAAGTGGTCCCTGGGCCAAGCCATCTTATAAAAACCCAAGGACTGTGGGCAGGTGCAAGATTAGCCCATCAGGCATTATCCTCAATGGTCTTACACTTAACCTCACAGCCCTTAATGATCAAGCACTGCCCGACAAGAGAGGACCTCTCCCTCGGCTGCAAGGAACAGTGCCGCACTCTCCTCTCACATGGATCCCGGGAATTAAAACCATTTGCAAACATTTCAAAACCGTACCTATATATATAAATATATTAATTTTGTAAAACAAAATTCCTACGATTGAAATCAACTGCCGACAGTTTGGTTTCCATCAGAGAGAGTGCATTCCCGATCATTACCCTTTGTCTGACAAAGTGGCTGATTCTGTCACTATGATCACCCACTCAGATGAATTCTCAAACTGCCCCAACATACCCAGGTTTTGATCCCCGCTAAGGATCTCACTGAATGGCATATCAAAGGCAGCCTGATCCAACACCAAGTGAAATGTCATAATCGAGTCTAGGGGTCAGGTGTAACTTTCCAGTTTTGCCCATCTATCTCCAAGGTCCAGGGCAATACTGGAAATCTGGTCTAGTTCAAGGATTCAAGTAATCCCATACTACATGTGCCTCGGGTCTTACCCTGATGGCTGAGACAGGCCATCCCAACACTTGGTGGCACACCGGTATCAGCCTTGGCAGGATAAATCTCCCCAGACTTATCCAACGGCTGTGAACATTTAAAACTAACATGAGTCTGTATAAATGTCCAATTTTAGGGTTTTACACAGAATTAAACCAAACAACATAAACCAAACATGCACTTTATTTATTTCCACTAAATAACAAAAGTAGATCAAATCAGATTGAAGCTAAGGGCATACAAAACTGTCTAACAAATATTAATGGATAATATTATGGAATTTTAACGGGCTTCCAATGGGCCTTACAGATAATTAATTGATTGCATCAATTTATACCTGCATGTGATGTATGGATGTGTGATGTGCTGCGTACATGGGCCATAAGTACTTGGCCCAGGATCATTCGACAGTGGCTCTTGCTCACACCATGGCTGAATGCACATCATTGCCATGGTGTCCCTTTTGGTCATTGGATGACTTCCCTCAGTGGTGGGCCCCACACCTCATCAAGAGGTTACGTGCGGAACCCTAGCCGATTCAAGGTCCACCGAAATCTAGCTTTATGAAAGTCAGTGGGAGCCACTTTGGTTTGACCTAAAACAAACTAGGGCGTAATTTTGTTCCCTCCAGTTAATATGAGTGCATGTGATAGGGAGATTCATATGATGAACTCTCTAAAGGCCTTCCATCATTAGCATGACGATGGGTCCTTCAGTAATGAGGAAACGCACCAGAAAATGGGCTATCCATTTGCTGTTGGGCTTGTCTGAGTGTTTCATAAGATGATTGGGGCGTCATAGACCAATGTGGGAGGGGCTTCACCAGAAAATGGAAACTCTCTCACGGTACCTTGGCGTTCACGAATATGATGGGTAAGCCCTCACTGGACAGAAAGGTTTACCTAAAAACGGCTCTGAACCTTGTCTGACAGAGGCCAAAGGGAAAACTCATATGATGAGTGGATGTGATCCTTCACAGAAAGGTGGTGGGGTTATGCAGCTGAAACAGTTGGCTCCATGCACCCTATGTGATTTCCCACATTTCCAAAGACAACCCATAGTCTCCGTCACTGAGAGAGGAGGGAAATCTCAGAGAAAAATAAATGGAAATGGATCATAGATTAAAATCCATATCTATGAAATGAACATGAATCAAATTAGGTTGTGGATTGATGTTTGCTCTTTTACCAGAAAATGGCAAATGGATCTTTTGCGAAACTGCTTAATGACAACAAGTTGAAGGGCCCAAACTATGCTAATTGTTACAGGAACCTTATGCTGGTCCTAGCTTCTAAAAAGCTGGACAAAGTGGCAAATAATCCTGCCCCGGAGCGTCTGGGTGATAGGGCTTCTGAGGCCCGAAGGAGAGACTATCAAGAATGGGAGGAGAAAAACTCCCTTGCTCGGTGTTACATCTTTGCCTCCTTAGACAACCTGATACAGAGGCAGTTCGATCAGATCAAACTTGCCAAAGACATATTGGACAGTCTCATGACAATGTATGAAGAGCAGAATCGTTCTACTCAACGAAAGGTCTTGAAACAATTCATGACCGCTCAAATGTCCAAGGGTCAACAAGTTCACGACCATTGTCTTTGGATGATGGGATACATCAAAGAACTGGAGGCTCTTGGATCCGGCCTGGACCAAGCAACCCAGATAGATGCTATCCTTAACTCTTTGCCTCCTTCCTTTAATCCGTTCATCATGAACTATAACATGAACAAGCTGAATGTCAGCTTACAAGAGCTCAGCAATATGTTGCAAAGAGCTGAAGAACTGATTAGAAAGGATGTGCCTGTAGCCATGCTTGTTGAATCTGGCAAGATAGGCAAGAGAAAGAGGAAGGCAAAGAAGCCTCAGAAGAAAGCCGCTAAGAGCAAGAAGACCGGCCACTGGAAAAGGAACTGTCCTGCCTACCTGGAATCCAAGATAGGGCTTCAAGGTAAGCAAAAGGCTGAGTGAAGGAGAAGTCACACTCTTCTTGGAGACTACTACAACTGTTGCAGCCGCGGCCATAGGAACCGTGGAATTAATTTTTAGAGAAGGAATAATTGTACTAAAAGACTGTCTTTATGTGCAAAATTTAAGGAGAAATTTGATTTGTGTCTCAAAACTGTGTGCAGATGGTTATTCTGTCTTCTTTAGTAATACGATTACTATTAAAATAAACAATAGATTCATCGCATACGGGGAACTGGAGAACGGTCTCTATGTTCTACATCCTTCTCTAGAAACTAATATAACCGAAACTACGTCGGCTGAAATCTCTAAGAAGAGAGCTCGTGATACAATTAATCCCACATGTCTGTGGCATTATTGACTTAGCCACATCAGTGTTGACCGAATCACAAGGTTGGTAAAGGATGGTCCTTTGGATTTTCTAACTATAGAAGATCTTCCCACTTGTGAGCCTGAAAGATGTATGGGTACACTTGACCTAATACATACTGATGTATATGGTCCCCTGAGTGTTAGGACACGAAATCAACACGTGTATTTCATCACCTTCACAGATGATTTTTCACGATACGGTTACGTGTACCTAATGAGACACAAGTCTGAATCCTTTGAAAGGTTCAAAGAGTTCTAACAAGAGGTCGAGAAACAGTTAAGGAGAGAAATTAAGGCCCTTCCATCAGATCGAGGTGGCGAGTATCTCTCTGACGAATTCAAGGACTACTTAAAGGACAATGGGATAGTATCACAATTAGTTCCTCCTGCTACACCACAACTTAACGGTGTTTCAGAGAGGAGGAATAGGACCTTATTGGATATGGTCCGGTCACTTCTCATACACTCAGAGTTACCCACATCCTTTTGGGGTTACGCATTAGAGACTACGATTTATGTGCTGAATCGGGTTCCAACCAAATCGGTTCTGAATACTCCATATGAACTTTGGACCGGAAAGAAACCAAGTGTCAGACACTTGAAGATTTGGGGTTGTCCAGCACACGTTAAAAGAACGAGTGCAGACAAGTTGGAATCTAAGACCAGTCGTTGCCTATTTGTAGGCTACCGAAAAGGCTCTATAGGTTACCTATTCTATGACCCAAGTGAGCAGAAAGTGTTCTGCAGTCGTAATGCGCAATTCTTGGAAACCGACTATATCCTGGACACCCATCGTCAGGAAGTTGTTCTTGATGAGGAGAGCTCAGGAGCAGTGGGAGATGTCCCACAAGTTCCAGGTAGTGACCAACCTAGAAGATCCACTCGAGTATCCAGGCCACCAGTCCGTTATGGTTATGACCAGGATAGTTACCTGGTGGAAACCTTGACTAGTGAGGAGGATCCCGTGACTTACACGGAAGCTATGTTGGACATAGATTCCAAGAAGTGGGTGGAGGCCATGAGAGAAGAGATGGACCCAATGGAGACCAATGGAGTCTGGACTCTAGTAGATCCACCCTCTGGGGTAAAAGCAATCGGTTGCAAATGGATTTACAAGAGGAAGAAGGGCCCCGATGGTAAGGTTGAGACATTAAAGGCTCATCTGGTGGCGAAAGGGTACACTCAGAAAGAGGGCATCGATTATGAGGAAACCTTTTCGCCTGTGGCCATTCTTAAATCCATTAGGATCCTGCTAACTGTAGCAGCATACCATGATTATGAGATTTGGCAAATGGATGTCAAAACTGCATTCCTGAATGGAGATCTTACTAAAGATATCTATATGCAGCAATCGCAAGGTTTCAATGCTGCAGGTCAGGAAAACATGGTATGTAAACTTAATAGATCCATTTAGGGACTTAAGCAAGCTTCTAGAAGTTGGAACATCCGTTTTGACTCTGCCGTCAAATCGTTTGACTTCGAGCAAAATCTGGATGAACCCTGTGTCTACAGGAAGTACAGTGGAGATAAGGTTACCTTCTTGGTTCTGTATGTAGATGACATTCTACTCATTGGGAATGATGTAGGTATGTTCACTACGGTGAAAGTATGTCTATCACAGCAATTCTCCATGAAAGATCTTGGAGAAGCCTCCTATATACTGGGTCTTCGACTCTATAGAGATACAACATGGAAAACTCCAAGAAAGGAAATGTTCCTTTCAGGCACAGAGTCACTCTCTCCAAGAAGATGTCTCCGAAGACTTCTGAGGAGATTGATGACATGAAAGACGTTCCCTATGCCTCTGCCGTGGGGAGTATCAAGTATGCTATGCAGTGCACTCGTCTTGACATAGGTCAGGCAGTGAGTGTAGTAAGCAGATTTCAGGCCAACCCAGGGCAGGAGCATTGGACTGCTGTGAAAAACATACTTAAATACTTTCGAAGGACAAAAGAGTTTTGTCTAGTATTCGACGGTAGTTCACTACAGATCCAAGGGTATACAGATGCCGATTTCCAATCAGACCCAGATGATAGAAGTCTACATCTGGATATGTTTTTACAATAGGATCGTGTGTTGTTTCCTGAATGTCAGCAAACAGGGGTCCTAAGTTGCAAATTAATAGTCCACAACCCAAGCCGAGCGCATTGCCGTAAGTGAGGCTGCCTTATGAATGAAGGTGTTCATTCATGAATTTGGAATTCAGCACATCACCCATTCCATTGTTGTATGACAACACTGGACCTACGGGAGGATGAGAGTAAGAGGTAGCATCAGCGGAGAATGTGGTAGACCCATTGACTAAGCCACTGACACAGAAAGTGTTTATGAAACACGTGGAAAGTATGGGACTTCGGCTAGTATCTGATTGGACCTAAGTGCAAGTGGGAGCTGTTAGACAATTTTGTATGCCCTTAGCTTCAATCAAAATTGATGTACTTTATGAGTTTATTGTAAATAAATAAAACTGCATATTTGATTCTTGTTCTTGGTATGCATCTGTGGTGCCATCAAGTCGGTTGAGGTGGCTTGTCTCAGCTACCGGGGTGAGACCCCAGGCACATACAGTGTGGGATTAATTGAATCTTTGAACTGGACCAGATTTCCAGCATTGCCCTGGACCTTGGAGATTGATGGGCAAAATTGGAAAGTTACACCCGACCCCTAGACTCAATTATGATACTGCACTAGGTGTTGGATCGGGGTGTCTTTGATGTACCAATCAATGAGATCCATAGCGGGGGTCAAAACCTGGGGATGTTGGGACAATCCAATAATTCATCTGAGTGGGTGATCATAGTGACAGGATCAGCCCCTTTGTCGGACAAAGGTAATGATCGGGGATGCACTCTCACTGTTGGAAACCAAGACTGCCGGCAGCCGATTTCAACCGTTGAGATTTGTTTTGCAAAATATATTTTTTATGAGATAAAAAAATATATATATTATGGTTTCTAAAATGTTTGCAAAAGGTTTTAATTCCCAGGATCCATATAAGTGGAGAATGCAACACTATTCCTTGCAACCGAGGGAGAGGTCCTCTCTTGTCGGGCAGTGTATGATCATTAAGGGCTGAGAGGTTAAGTGTAAGACCATTGAGGATAATACCTGATGGGCTAATCTTGCATCTGCCCACAGTCCCTGGGTGTTTCAAGGTGGCTTGGCCCAGGGACCACTTAGGGTAAGTGTTGGGCCCATAGAGCCCATTTGATGGGTTTCAGGGGGTGCACTGTCTTTAACAGTGTATTCGACTAGGCCTTGTAACAAAGGTTGCGCCGAACCCATGTGCTGATGTGTAGATCAATGTTTGGGTCCCACGCCATACAAGGAAGCCCAACTGGGCAGCAGTTAGGAAGGTTGAGTGAGCACATAAGCTTGGTGGGCCTAAAGCCCATTTCGTACTGGGCTAATTATTTAGTTAATTAAAGGGGCGAATTCTGAGATGGATTAGCAGATAGGATAGGGTCTTAATCCTATCCACTCAGAGAGTCCAGATCTAGAAACATCCTAATGGGATTAGGATAAATCTAATCTAATCTGCAGATATGATAAGGGTTTATCCTTATCACTAGAAGAGAAGGATGATCCAAATATGATTTGGATAAGCACCTCCTAATGGGATTAGGAGCTGATCTTTCAAATTAACAAAAAGAAGGAGGGGGTGGCAGCCTTGAGAGAGACCAACAAGAAACACATCAGATCCTCTTTAGTGCTGAAATCAAGAAAAGAGAATTCTACAGCCTGCGAATACTCTCTTGCCGCCTCCCTACTCTTGTCGCCCTGTTTGCCAGTTCAATCTCCAGCTGTGGGAGAAGTCAAGATTGGATCTTGACATCAGTTCTTTGAGAAAGGCTTGAAAAGGAAGCTGTGCTCACGTTCCATTCTACTGTTTCTTGCGAAGGACAGAGTTCTTGGGGAAGAACACTGCTGATTCTACTCCATCCTGCACTGCGCCATCTTCAGTGGGAGCAGTCTTTGTATCCTTCCTTGGGCGTGAACACCTTCGTTGGGAGATATTATTTCTCCGTATCAGGTATTATTCTCTCCCATTCCTTTTGGTTCAAATCTGGTTCAGTTTAAGGTTCAAGATTTATCCTTGAAAATATAATTTTCTAAATAGGGAATGTGATTCCCATTTGAATGGAGAGAAAAATTTTTGAAATTTGCCCCTTATTCCGCAATCTTTGAGCGTCCATGTAATGGATCTCTCATCCTTTCACTTTCTCTTGCCTGTCTTGTCAGTTTCAAGCATGGCTACAGGCTCATCCTTTCTAATCAGTTCTTCAGCTCTTTGCAACATATTGTTGAGCTCTTGTAAGTTGACATTCAGCTTGTTCATGTTATAGTTCATGATGAACGGATTAAAGGATGGAGACAAAGAGTTAATGATAGCATCTATCTGAGTTGCAAGGTCCAGCCCGGATCCAAGAGCCTCCAGTTCGTTGATGTATCCCATCATCCGAAGACAATGGTCGTGAACTTGTTGACCCATGGACATTTGTGCGGTCATGAATTGTTTCAAGACCTTTTGTCGAGTAGAACGATTCTGCTCTTCATACATTGTCCTGAGACTGTCCAATATGTCTTTGGCAAGTTCGATCTGATCGAACTGCCTCTGTATCGGGTTGTCCAAGGAGGCAATGATGTAACACTGGGCAAGGGAGTTTTTGTCCTCTCATTCTTGATAGTCTCTCCTTCAGGCCTCAGAAGCCTTATCACCCGGACGCTCTGGGGCAGGATTCTTTGCGACTTTGTCCAGCTTTTCAGAAGGTAGGACCAGCATAAGGTTCCTGTACCAGTCAGCATAGTTTGGGCCCTTCAACTTCTTGTCATCAAGCAGTTTTGCAAAAGATCTGTTTGCCATTTTCTGATAAAAGAGCAAACATCAGTCCATAACCTTATTTGATTCATGTTCATTTCATAGATATGGATTTTAATCTACGATCCATTTCCAATTATTCATCTCTGAGATTTCCATCATTTCTTAGTGACGGAGACAACGGGTTGTCTCTGGAAATGTGGGAAATTACATAGGGTGCATGGAGCCAACTGTTTCAGCTGCATAACCCCACCACCTTTCTGTGAAGGATCATATCCACTCATCATACGAGTTTTCCCTTTTGCCTCTGTCAGACAAGGTTCAGAGCCGTTTTTAGGTAAACCTTTCTGTCCAGTGAGTGTTTAACCATCATATTCGTGAAAGCCAAGGTACCGTGAGAGAGTTCCGATTTTTTGGTGAAGCCCCTCCCACAT
The DNA here is from genome assembly GCF_056320005.1 of Nelumbo lutea. NCBI lineage: Eukaryota > Viridiplantae > Streptophyta > Magnoliopsida > Proteales > Nelumbonaceae > Nelumbo > Nelumbo lutea. Next base: position 144,252,751 of record NC_142684.1, read on the forward strand.
CGGTCTATGACGCCCCCTATCATCTTATGAAACACTCAGACAAGCCCAACAGCAAATGGATAGCCCATTTTCTGGTGCATTTCCTCATTACTGAAGGACCCATCCTCATGCTAATGATGGAAGGCCTTTAGAGAGTTCATCATATGAATCTCCCTATCACATGCACTCATATTAACTGGAGGGAACAAAATTACGCCCTAGTTTGATTTAGGTCAAACCTAAGTGGCTCCCACTGACCAAAAGGGACACCAAAGCAATGATGTGCATTGATCCTTGGTGTGTGCAAGAGCCACTGTCGAATGAGCATGGGCCAAGTACTCATGGCCCATGTACGCAGCACATCACACATCCACACATCTCATGTAGGGATAAATTGATCCAATCAATTAATTATCTGTAAGGCCCGTTGGAAGCCCGTTAAAATTCCATAATATTAACCATTAATATTATCTTGGTATATGGGCTGAATTAGGGTTACCCAGTTCGGCCCATATAGCTTTGTCCTTTAAAATGGGTTTTTGCAGTTTTAACTATTTAAAACTGGGTTTTTACAGGCTGGGCTGAATTAACCATTTAATTAAATATCAACCCTTAGGCCCATTAGTGAGAAATTAGGGCTGACTTTCAGCCATGATTAAACCCTAGAATTGGTCCAAACAGTTTGAACCAATCTCGGTTCGAATGGCTCTAGGGTTTGATTTTTAATTAAATCCTTAATTCAAGAAAATAATCTGAAATTAAATATTGATAAAAGGAAAAACAAGAATCAGTCAATCGGGGCTATTCGCATAATCCATCCTGCAAAACATAGGTTAGATCAGAGAATGCAGTTTCACAAACTGCAAATCGCAGATAGCGTTTCTCCCATCTGCGAAATCTCTACGAAATCTCCTTTTCTGCGCCGCCATCTTCGATCCAAAATAAAAATAAATTGAAATCCTATTTCTATCAATAATTACATCAGATCGAATACCTATACATTGAGTCTAGAAAATAAAAAAAAATTATTTACAGACCCAAAAATAATTCAAGAACTGCAAAATCGCAGGTTCCCTGCGCAAACCAAGAATTCGATCTCCTCTGGTACGAACAGCCCATAAATCGAGAAAATTATAAAGAAGAATTCTAAATAATAATCAAATTTATTTAAAATTAATTTCAGATTATTTGCACATCTGTTTTGGGAACAAATTTCCCAAAAAAACCATTTCTGCGCATACTGGGTAGAACGCCTTCTCCCTAATTGCGCAGGTTCAGATCCGAACGCCCAAAGATTACGGAATAAGGGGCAAATTTCAAAAATTTTTCTCTCCCTTCAACTGGGAATCACATTCCCTATTTAGAAAATCATATTTTCAATGATCATTCTTGAACCTTAAACTGAACCAGATCTGAACCAAAAGGAATAGGAGAGAATTATACCTAATACGGTGAAATAATATCTCCCAACGAATGTGTTCACGCCAAAGGAAGGATCCAAAGACTGCTCCCACTGAAGATGGCGCAGTGCAGGATGGAGCAGAACCAGTAGTGTTCTTCCCCAAGAACTCTGTCCTTCACAAGAATCAGTAGAATGGTACGTGAGCACAGCTTCCTTTCAATCCTTTCTCAAAGAACTGATGTCAAGATCCAATCTTGACTTCTCCCACAACTGGAGATCGAACTGGCAAACAGGGCGGAAAGAATAGGGAGGCGGCAAGAGAGTATTCGCAGGGTGCAGAATTCTCTCTTCTTGATTTCAGCATTAAAGAGGATTTGATGTATGTCTCCTAAAGGCTGCCACCCCCTCCTTCTTTTGTTAACTTAAAAGATCAGCTTTTAATCCCATTAGGAGCTGCTTATCCAAATCATATTTGCATCAGCCTTCTCTTCTAGTGATAAGGATAAACCCTTATCTTATCTGCTCATTAGATTAGCTTTCTCCTAATCCCATTAGGAGGTTTTTAGATCTGAATCACATTCAGATCTGGACTCTCTGTGTGGATAGGATTAAGACCCTATCCTATCTGCTAATCCATCTCAGAATTCGCCCCTTTAATTAACTAAATAAATAACCCAGTTCGAAATGGGCTTTAGGCCCATTAAGCTTATGTGCTCACTTAACCTTCCTAACTACTGCCCAGTTGGGCTTCCTTGTATGGCGTGGGACCCAAGCATTGATCTACACATCAGCCACATGGGTTCAGCCCAGCCTTTGTTACAAGGCCTGGTCGAATACATTGTTAAAGACAGTGCACCCCCTGAAACCCATCGAATGGGCTCTATGGGCCCAACACTTACCCTAAGTGGTCCCTGGGCCAAGCCACCTTGTAACACCCAGGGACTGTGGGTAGATGCAAGATTAGCCCATCTGGTATTATCCTCAATGGTCTTACACTTAACCTCTCAGCCCTTAATGATCATACACTGCCCGACAAGAGAGGACCTCTCCCTCGGCTGCAAGGAACAGTGTTACACTCTCTACTTATATGGATATCGGGAATTAAAACCTTCTTGCAAACATTTTAGAAACCATAATATATATACTTTTATATCTCATATAAAATATACTTTGCAAAACAAATCTCAACGGTTGAAATCGGCTGCCGACAGTCTTGGTTTTCCAATAGTGAGAGTGCATCCCCGATCATTACCTTTATCCGACAAAGGGGCTGATCCTATCACTATGATCACCCACTTAGATGAATTCTCGGATTGTCCCAACATACCCAGGTTTTGACCCCCGCTAAGGATCTCACTGATTGGTACATCAAAGACAGCCCGATCCGACACCTAGTGTAGTATCATAATCGAGTTTAGGGGTTGGGTGTAATATTCCAGTTTTGCACATCAATCTCCAAGGTCCAGGGCAATACTGGAAATCTGGTCCAGTTCAAAGATTCAATTAATCCCACACTGTATGTGCCTAGGGTCTCACCCCGGTAGCAGAGACAAGCCACCCCAACCGACTTGGTGGCACCACAGTGTCAGCCTTGTCAGGATAGGTCTCCCCAGACCGACCCACTGGCTGTGAACATTCTAAACTAACACGAGTCTCAATAAGTGTCCAGTTTAAGGGTGATACACAGAAACATACCAAGGGAACATGAATCAAATATGCACTTTTATTCATTTACAATAATCTCATAAAGTACATCAATTTTGATTGAAGCTAAGGGCATACAAAACTATCTAACATCCTACCATTCTTTCATGTGGCCCGTAGGCTTTGGGAGTGACCAATCGTATACTCTTTTCTAACATTACCCGTGCCGGAGAGGCGACCGGGTCACAAGTAATAATGTGGCTCGTAGGCTTTGGAGTGACTAGTGGTCTACTCTTTTATGACTTTGCCCATGCCGGAGAGGCGACCGGGTCTTTAGTTGTAATGTGGCTCGTAAGCTTTGAGAGTGTCCAGTGGTCTACTCTTTTCTAATTTTGCCCATGCCGGAAGGCGACCGGGTCTTAAGTAGTAATGTGGCCCATAGGCTTTGGAGTGACTAGTGGTCTACCCTTTTATGACTTTGCCCGTGCCGGAGAGGCGACCGGGTCTTTAGTAGTAATGTGGCCCGTAGGCTTCGGGATTGACCAGTGGTCTACTCTTTTCTAACTTTGCCCGTGCCGGAGAGGCGACCGGGTCTTAAGTAGTAATGTGGCCCCTAGGCTTTGGAGTGACTAGTGGTCTACTCTTTCATGACTTTGCCCGTGCTAGAGAGGCGACCGGGTCTTAAGTAGTAATGTGGCCGGTAGGCTTTAGAGTGACTAATGGTCTACTCTTTTCTGACTTTGCCCATGCTGGAGAGGCGACTGGGTCTTAAGTAGTAATGTGGCACATAGGCTTTTGAGTGACTAGTGGTCTACTCTTTTCTGACTTTACCCGTGCCAGAGAGGCGACTGGGTCTTAAGTAGTAATGTGGCCCATAGGCTTTGGAGTGACTAGTGATCTACTCTTTTATGACTTTGCCCGTGCCGGAGAGGCGATCAGGTCTTTAGTAGTAATGTGGCCCGTAGGCTTTGGGAGTGACCAGTGGTCTACTCTTTTCTAACTTTGCCCGTGCCGGAGAGGCGACCGGGTCTTAAGTAGTAATGTGGCCCGTAGGCTTTGGAGTGACTAGTGGAATACCCTTTTATGACTTTGCCCGTGCTAGAGAGGCGACTGGGTCTTAAGTATTAATGTGGCCCGTAGGCTTTGGAGTGACTAATGGTCTACTCTTTTCTGACTTTGCCCATGCCGGAGAGGCGACTGGGTCTTAAGTTGTAATGTGGCCCATAGGCTTTGGAGTGACTAGTGGTCTACTCTTTTCTGACTTTGCCTGTGCTGGAGAGGCGACTGGGTCTTAAGTAGTAATGTGGCCCATAGGCTTTGGAGTGACTAGTGGTCTACTCTTTTATGACTTTGCCCGTGCCGAAGAGGCGACCGGGTCTTTAGTAGTAATGTGGCTCGTAAGCTTTGAGAGTGTCCAGTGGTCCACTCTTTTCTGACTTTGCCCGTGCTGGAGAGGCGACTGGGTCTTAAGTAGTAATGTGGCCCATAGGCTTTGGAGTGACTAGTGGTCTACTCTTTTATGACTTTGCCCGTGCCGGAGAGGCGACCGGGTCTTAAGTAGTAATGTGGCCCGTAGGCTTTGGAGTGACTAGTGGAATACCCTTTTATGACTTTGCCCGTGCTAGAGAGGCGACTGGGTCTTAAGTATTAATGTGGCCCGTAGGCTTTGGAGTGACTAATGGTCTACTCTTTTCTGACTTTGCCCATGCCGGAGAGGCGACTGGGTCTTAAGTAGTAATGTGGCCCATAGGCTTTGGAGTGACTAGTGGTCTACTCTTTTCTGACTTTGCCCGTGCTGGAGAGGCGACTGGGTCTTAAGTAGTAATGTGGCCCATAGGCTTCGGAGTGACTAGTGGTCTACTCTTTTATGACTTTGCCCGTGACGAAGAGGCGACCGGGTCTTTAGTAGTAATGTGGCCCGTAAGTTTTGAGAGTGTCTAGTGGTCTACTCTTTTCTAACTTTGCCCGTACCGGAGAGGCGACCGGGTCTTAAGTAGTAATGTGGCCCGTAGGCTTTGGAGTGACTAGTGGTCTACTTTTTTATGACTTTGCCCGTGCTAGAGAGGCGACCAGGTCTTAAGTAGTAATGTGGCCCATAGGCTTTTGAGTGACTAGTGGTCTACTCTTTTCTGACTTTACCCGTGCCGGAGAGGCGACTGGGTCTTAAGTAGTAATGTGGCCCATAGGCTTTGGAGTGACTAGTGGTCTACTCTTTTCTGACTTTGCCCGTGCTGGAGAGGCGACCGGGTCTTAAGTAGTAATGTGGCCCATAGGCTTTGGAGTGACTAGTGGTCTACTCTTTTAAGACTTTGCCCGTGCCGAAGAGGCGACCGGGTCTTTAGTAGTAATGTGGCCCGTAAGCTTTGAGAGTGTCCAGTGGTCCACTCTTTTCTGACTTTGCCCGTGCTGGAGAGGCGACTGGGTCTTAAGTAGTAATGTGGCCCATAGGCTTTGGAGTGACTAGTGGTCTACTCTTTTCTGACTTTGCCCATGCTGGAGAGGCGACTGGGGCTTAAGTAGTAATGTGGCCCATAGGCTTTGGAGTGACTAGTGGTCTACTCTTTTATGACTTTGCCCGGGCGGGAGAGGCGACCGGGTCTTTAGTAGTAATGTGGCCCGTAAGCTTTGAGAGTGTCCAGTGGTCTACTCTTTTCTGACTTTGCCCGTGCTGGAGAGGCGACTGGGTCTTAAGTAGTAATGTGGCCCATAGGCTTTGGAGTGACTAGTGGTCTACTCTTTTATGTCTTTGCCCGTGCCGGAGAGGCGACCGGGTCTTTAGTAGTAATGTGGCCCGTAAGATTTGAGAGTGTCCAGTGGTCTACTCTTTTCTAACTTTCCCCGTGCCGGAGAGGCGACCGGGTCTTAAGTAGTAATGTGGCCCGTAGGATTTGGAGTGACTAGTGGTCTAATCTTTTATGACTTTGCCCGTGCTAGAGAGGCGACCAGGTCTTAAGTAGTAATGTGGCCCGTAGGCTTTGGAATGACTAATGGTCTACTCTTTTCTGACTTTAACCATGCCGGAGAGGCGACTGGGTCTTATGTAGTAATGTGGCCCATAGGTTTTGGAGTGACTAGTGGTCTATTCTTTTCTCACTTTGCCCGTGTTGGAGTGGCGACTAGGTCTTAAGTAGTAATGTGGCCCATAGGCTTTGGAGTGACTAGTGGTCTACTCTTTTATGACTTTGCCCGTGTCGGAGAGGCGACCGGGTCTTTAGTAGTAATGTGGCCCGTAGGCTTTGGGAGTGACCAGTGGTCTACTCTTTTCTTACTTTGCCCGTGCTGGAGAGGCGACCGGGTCTTAAGTAGTAATGTGGCCCATAGGCTTTGGAGTGACTAGTGGTCTACTCTTTTATGACTTTGCCCGTGCCGGAGAGGCGACCGGGTCTTTAGTAGTAATGTGTCCCGTAGGCTTTGGGAGTGGCCAGTGGTCTACTCTTTTCTTACTTTGCCCGTACCGGAGAGGCGACCTGGTCTTAAGTAGTAATGTGGCCCGTAGGCTTTGGAGTGACTAGTGGTCTACTCTTTTATGACTTTGCCCGTGCTAGAGAGGCGACCGGGTCTTAAGTAGTAATGTGGCCCGTAGGCTTTGGAGTGACTAATGGTCTACTCTTTTCTGACTTTGCCCATGCCGGAGAGGCGACTGGGTCTTAAGTAGTAATGTGGCCCATAGGCTTTGGAGTGACTAGTGGTCTACTCTTTTCTGACTTTGCCCGTGCCGAAGAGGCGACTGGGTCTTAAGTAGTAATGTTGATCGTAGGCTTGGCCTGCATCAGCTTCGTAATGCTGGTCACCTACTCCTACAAGAAGCGACTAGTGGCTCGACCTTCGGGGGTAGCACTACTAACTTTAGGTTGCCAGCTCACACGGGAGCCTTGGAAGGCTCGACCGGTAAGGGTGCCTATGTAGTCAGTTGGCCGCCAACTCCCACGAAAGCCACGAAGAGCTCATCTTTGTAGGGGGGACCTTGCAGAGAGGACTGATGTGGCATTATCTGAATTGAAAATGGGGTTGGTAGAGCTACTTAGTCCGTTAGCTCCCCGCATAGTCTCTGAGTTCATAAAAAACGTAAACTATAAAGCGATAGCTTCAAATTCTAAAAAGTGAGGACTTAGCTTTGTTAAGATGAGAACTTAGCTTTTGTAGGATGAGAACTTAGCTTTTTGTAGCGTTTTCCCACAGACGACACCAATTGATGTAACCGTTTTCAGCCACGTACCAATGTTTTGTGATGTGAAACTTTTTGGCTAAGTACCTCGTCATTTGACCCAGTGGTGGCGTGCCTTATGTGATGAGCTACTTGGTGGTGAACTGCCTATTGGCAAACTGCTTGGTGGAGAACTGCCTAGGGGCGAATTGCCTGGTGGAGAACTGCCCAGTGGCGAACTGTTTGGTGGCGAACTGCCTGGTGGCGAGCTCCTTGGTGGTGAACTGCTTGGTGGCGAACTGCCCGGTGGTGAACTGAATGGTGGCAAACTGCTTGGTGGCGAGCTGCCTGGTGGCGAACTGCCCGGTGGTGAACTGCCTGGTGGGGAACTGCCCGGTGGTGAACTGCCTGGTGGCGAGCTGCTCGGTGGCGAACTGCCTGGCGGAGAGATACCTGGTGGCGAACTGCCCGGTGGTGAACTGCCTGGTGGCGAACTGCCTGGTGGGGAACTGCCCAGTGGTGAACTGCCTGGTGGCGAGCTGCTCGGTGGCGAATTGCCTGGCGGAGAGATACCTAGTGGCGAACTCCCTACTAGGCGGCTGGTGACTTATAGTATGGTGGAGCTCCCTGGTGTAGCGCAATCTGACTGCCCTCAGCATGAGGTGGTCTTCTTTCCTTTGTAGGTAGTGGAAGTTGAGGGACCTGCAAGAACTCCATCTTTTCCTCCTCTTTGTAGGCGGCGGGAGCTGAGGGACCTGCGAGAACTAAATCAGAGGTCCCGGGGGTATTTTCCAGTCTGGACCAGGTTGTCAGGTTGGCGCCTGTGTCAGTCGGTGGGTCAGTGTCTAGGCCAGGTCGTCAGGTTGGCGCCTGTGTCAGTCGGTGGGTCAGTGTCTAGGCCAGGTTTGTCGGTGGGCGCCTTATGGGCGGCTTTGCCGGATCATGTGCTCGGCTGGTCCAGGTCACGCAGGCCGCATGCCAGGCTGCGCGCAATTCACGCATGCCGCGTGCCAGGCCGTGCACAGTTCGTGTAGGCCGCGCATCAGGCCGCGTGCAGGATGCGCGTGCCACGCGCAGGTCGCGCAGGCGCGCGTCAGGCCGCGCGCAGGTCATGTCAGGCCAGCTAGACTAGTGCCCAGGTGGGTCACCAACTTTGTAAGTTTGTTGGCTGGGTGTTTACCTAGTTGTCACGAGGTGCCACATGTCACAATTTCACTGGGGGGACAAATCTGCCCTCATCAATGCTGAAACGAGGTACCCGGAGATCAAGAAACTGGCGTATGCGGTAGTCATAGCAGCTCGCAAGCTTCGTCTGTACTTCCAAGCCCACACCATCATCATCCTCACCAACAAGACTCTGACACAGATCTTACTCAAGCCCGAGGTGTCTAGTAGATTGACGAAGTGGGCTATTGGATTAAGTGAGTAAGACATCTAGTATGAACTTCAGACAGCTATCAAAGCCCAAGCCTTGGCCAATTTTGTGGCAGAATGTACATTCAGTACCGCAACTCCTGAGCTGACTGAGCTTGAATAGACAATGGAAGTATCAACCAATGCAGTGCTGGTCCCGGTCAGAGCAGGTCCAACTTGGGACGAGGAAACCGGGATTGTCCACGTCGATGACTCGTCCAACCAACAAGGAAGCGGTGTAGGAATGATTCTGTACAGCCCAATCGAGGTGAAGTTGGAATACGCACTCCGATTCGGGTTCACGGCATCGAACAACGAAGTAGAGTATGAAGCATTGGTCACCGGGCTCACCTTAGCCTGAGAGATGAAGGCAAAGCACCTCGTCATATGCAGCAATCCTCAGCTCGTAGTCAACCAATTCAGCGGCGAGTATGAAGCCTGCGACCCCACCATGGCTGCTTACTTGGCCAAAGTTAGGGAGATCCTGCGTGGCTTCATTTCTTACTTCATCAGACAGATTCTGAGGTCCGAAAATGCTGAGGCCGATGCCTTGTCCCGACTAGCTAGCACAAGCTCCAACACCATGCGGACCGTGTATAAAGAGGACTTACCTTGGCTTAACATTTTCGGGGGGGCAGAAGAGGTCGCTCCTGTAACACAAGCAGAACCGAGCTGGATCGACCCACTTGTGAGTTACCTGCTTCACGGGACCCTCTTTATAGAACATAAATGCAGCCCGAAGGGTAGAGCGCTAGTCGGATAAGTACGTCATTATCGACAGACAACTGTACAGAAGGTCCTTCATGCTACCCTACTTGCGCTGCTTGCGACCCTCAGAGGCCGAGTACGTATTCTGTGACACCCATGAAGGCTTGTGCGGCAGACACTTGGGGGGCAGGGCTTTTGCATAGAAGGCGTTACAACAGGGCTACTACTGGCCCACGATGAAGGCAGACACACTCGATAATGACGTACTACTCGTCAAGAAGTGCGATAAGTGTCAGAGGCACGCGAACATCCACCACTGACCTACTGCCAATCTGATATACCTCACTAGCCAATGGCCCTTCACACAGTGGGGAATCGACATCCTTGGCCCATTCCCGCCAGTGACAGAACATAGGAAGTTTCTGGTTGTAGTAGTAGACTACTTTACGAATAGGGTAGAAGCTAAACCGCTAGCAACAATCATAGCCCGCAAAATACAAAACTTCTTTTGGAAGAACATAGTGTGTCGCTTTGGGCAACCTCAGGTACTCATCTCCAATAACGGAAGCTGTTTGAGAATATAAAATTTTAGAATTGGTGTGCCAAAATGGGAATTTAGCAAAATTTCACCTCGGTGTCACACCCCCAGGCGAACGGGCAAGCAAAAGTCACCAATAGAGCTATACTTCATGAACTAAAAGCTCGGTTAGCTCAAGCCAAAGGATTGTGGGTAGATGAACTACCCAATGTACTCTGGGCCTATCGGACTACCATGAAGATTGCCATAGGTGAGGCTCCCTTTAACCTCACTTACAACACAGAAGCGGTGATCCCAGCAGATATCGAGGTGTCTACACTATGCTTGGAGGCGTATGACGAAGAGATGAATGATGATGAGCTTCATACTAACCTAGACCTGGTGGAAGAAGTACGAGACCTGTCATACATCCTGATTGCAGCTTACCAACACTGAGTAGCTTGGTACTATAACACCTAGGTCAAGAAGTGACAGTTCCACGTCTGCGACTTGGTTCTTCGGAAGGTTATGATACCTGAGCCCGGTGTCTATAAGCTCGGACCAAATTGGGAAGGTCCGTACCGAGTAAGACGGGTATATGGGGAAGGTACGTACGAGCTCGAGACTCTGGAAGGGAAGCAAGTACCTCGAGCATGGAACATCAGCAACCTAAGAAGATATTACTTGTGATCACTGAACTGGAGAGAGGACTACGAGTCACTCCCAAGGGCCCAAGGGCCTTGATGCTGAGCTGACTAAGACCTCGGCACTACGATAAGTCCTAGCCGCCTCTTCGGCATGGGCAAATAAGTCCTAGTCACCTCTTCGGCATAGGCAGACAAGTCCTACTCGCCTCTTTGGCATAGGAAGACAAGTCCTAGTTGCCTCTTCGCATAGGCAAATTGGTTTTCATGCCCAAGGCATAGACAGCTTAGGTACAAACTCAATGACGTCTAGCCCGTCTTGACATATAACAACAGGTTGATCCCATTTGAGGTCAGGCATGATGGCTCGACACCAAGGAATAACTGACACCTAAGCGAGTAGCCAGTGTGCAGACAGGTTGGATATATACTGTACAATATTCACCCACCTCGATGTACAATAATGCGAAGTTACCCCTACTCAGAGTCCAGCTCGTTAGCTCGATAGTTCGTGGTAACCAACACTTAGAAAAAATCTACTTCAGTTATCCCTACCCGCAGTCTAGCTCGTTAGCTTGACAGGTCGAGGCAACCAACACTGACAAATTTTTGCTCCTATGAGGTTTAGTTCGCTAGTTTGGGAGTTGTTCACACTTAGTTTTTGCACAGAGATAGTCAAAATGCTTATATTTCATTGATGTAAAGTTTGAGTACAAAAAGAAAGAAGAGAGAAACTTCCACTATGAATCGAACTCGGAGGTTCAGGGTATACATCATAAAGGATCGAGAAGAGGCTTCTAGTCATCTCGGGGCTCCTCACCCTTGTTAGAGGCTTCGGCGGGAGGATCCGTCTCCAAGTGGCTCTCGCCAGCACTGGTCTCCTCAACGTCATCGAACAGGTTGCTGTCGCTTTCTGCTTCAAAGTCCGGATCTTCAGCAGATTCGATGGCCATTTCCTTTGTGATCCTCACAGTAGTTATGGCACTAAGATTGAGCTAGGTAAACTCACATCAAGTCAGCCACCTACTAAGCTTGAACCCCACCTCGACCATCTCCCTCCGGTACTCCGTCGAAGTCTTGTACTCCTCGATGGCCTTAACCTTGGCCTCCTCCGCTGCTTGAAGAAGTATCTCAGTCTGCTCCTTTACATGAGCCTCGAGGTTCTCCACCTCCCTCTTCAGCGATGCCTCTTGCTCTACGAACTCCTTCTTGGACTTCAACAGCGTGATCAGCTCTTTCTTAGCCCGTGCGTCCTTCTTCAGTTGGTTATTATCGTTGCGGGCTAAGTTCAGCTCGGTATGGGCCTTGCAGGAAGACTCCTCGGCTGCGAGGGTCCGCTTCATGTTCACCTCAGACTGATAAGCCAAGGCATGGATGGCGGATTCACTTGTCAAGAGAAGAAAACAAGCATTAGTACATGAAAAGCTAAATACAAGATCAAAGAAGATAAGTCAGAAAACTTACCACCATGCAGTGGGTAGCCACTCGGGTTCCGAGCTGAGCAACCGGTAGTTTGGCCCAGCCAGCAACCTCTTCGGCATACACTATGCTTTTGGTCTTGAGAAGGCCATATTTCAAAGTCAGAATGCTCTAAGCTGCGTCATCTCTACCTGAAGAAGCAGCAAATGCAGGGGTGGGCTCTGAACACGTCGCCTCCTCGGGCACGCGGGGCAGGAAAAGCTTGCCAGATTCCTCCTCGACCAAGTCTATCACAGGAGGTTGTTCGGCAATTGATGGCTGCTCGGGCTCTAGAACAGCAACTGGCGGGGACTCAACGCGAGCTCTTTTTGAAGCTTGGTTCTTCTTCCCCTTCTTCATACTCCTGAAGAGTTCATTTGCTGGGATGTCCATGATAGTGGCAACAAAAATGAACTGTTAGAAACAACACCGAAATAAAACAAAGGAAACACAATAAACAGTGACCTACTAGGACTCAGACCAGCCTGCACGAACTTCTCCTTGGTCACAAAGTCTACAAACTTTAAGCTGAGCTCCACCCAAGATCTGAGCGCCTCCCTTGTCTTCAGGTCCAACTGGACACTAGGGTCCTAGATAGCTGCTCGCCAATGGGTTGGGAAAGGCCACCCCTCAGTGTTATGAACCACAAAATAACGCCTTTTCCAGACCGGGACCTTGTTCGAGAGCTTGTGCAAGAGTTTGAGGCCCGGATGTGGTGACAGGTAATGAGTTCACCTGTGCTCGGGTAGAACATAGGATGAGTTCTTTTTAATGGAAATAATAGAAGAAAAGATGTCAAGGTCGAGAGGAAGGTTGTAGTAATGGAAAAGGGAGATGGTTCCTACTACATTACGGATGGAGTTCGGGTGCAACTGGTCTATGGTTATGTTGAACAACTTGATGACTTCGACTATCATGGGGTGAAGTGGAAATCGAAGACCAGCTATGTGTTGTTCCTCAAAGATCACGATCTTGTTGTGACCATGTTCCCAAGGGAAATTACCTAAGGGGATAGTGTACACAAGATTATTGGGAAGTTTGTACCGGGCTACTAAGGATAGGAGCCTGTTTGCCGTCATCGTCAACGGGCCAAAGTTATCTAGCACCCAACCTCGATGTGAGGTGGAAGCCAGGTCACCAGAGGCCTCTAGCTCCCACCGGGGTGAGTCCACCTTGGGAGGACTGCAGACATCATCCTGACCCGAAGTAAACTCCTCGGTAGGATGAAGACCTATGACCTAAGCCGAGGTACCTACATCGGCTCCAACGGATTCACCGCTCCCGTCTAAAAGACTATCAAAGCTAAAGCTAGACATAATGGAAGACACGGAATCAAAAAAGAGAGCTAGGGGAGACTCAACAAAAAATATACCAAACTGAAGAAAGGAAGACGAACTCGAGAAGACACCAAATTGAAGGACTCAAGCGCGATCTCAGAATGCGAATTATCGGACTTGTGGCAAAGAAAATGAGTCCCTTGCCCCCTATTTATAGCCGCTGTGTCTGGGAATCGACAGTCGAGATCATCATGATCCAACGACTCCTAGGAAAACCGATTGCATGACCCTCGAGGTTGAAATCGGTTTAGCACACGTTTTGATGTCCGCTTATACACCTGACATGACCTGGGTTATTCCTAGTTGAGCCAAGCAGTCGAGCTGATCTAACCAATGATTTGCCCGTCAAACCGTCTAGACATCGTGCCATATCCACCTGGACTTGTCATGAACTCCCCACACCGGGTTGAGACCCCTGGCTTGGGGAGTGGGGGGCAATTGATGAAGGGTGATTTGGCCCGACCTAGCGAAAAGGGGACACATGGGCATGACCTAACCAAGAGATGACAACTCAGCCTGGCAAGATTAGTTTGCAACAATTGAGCTCGGGTATTCAGTCACCTCAGCATAAGGCTCACCTTGGTGCAAGGCCTCCTCGGCACAAGGCTCACTTCGGTGTCGAGGCACCTCGGTATTCAATCCAGCTCAGAACTAAAAGACCAAAGTACCAGCTCGGCACCAACAACTCGAATCACCACGCAACTGACTCCCGCATAACCAACTCCAGAGGTCTCTCCAATAGATCCTGAATCTCTCGAGATCATGATGAACTAACAGATCTTGACTCTTCCGAGATTACAATGAGGACTCATCCCGACTCTGCCGGAGTCGGAAGTGGAACGATAAGCCTTACCTGTATATTGCTCCTTCGGAAGCGGAACAAATTCTATCTCCACACCCCGGATATCCTGGAGCTCTTTCGTGAGCTCCATGACAAATTCAATATATAAAGGCACCAACCCCAATGGTGCAAGGTATGCGTGATTTTTCTACTCTCTAGCTCTCTATATCTCTAAGCTCTCAAAGCTTTTTAGCTCGCATCAGTTTACTAACTTAAGCATCGGAGCATCCTCGCCGGGTTAGTCACCCCGTGTTCTCTAATCCTTTCTTACAGATTCACCTAGCTCGCCACCCGACTGGAAACCAGATCGTCCTCTAGTAGGGAGTAGTCAAATCACGCAACATCAAAAATATTGGTGGAGCATATATGCCTTATGGCTGATGTGAGGCTTTATTATTGGTTACAAAGCCCATAAGACAACTAATTCAGAGAAAAGAAATAGCTGAAATTATAACGAAAAAGGTGCCATTTATATTAAAGCTATGGTACTAATTGATACTAATTCATGTTTTTCCATTCTCGTATTGAGAAGAATTGTCAGCCTGTAAACCTTGCAAATATTCTACACAATAGGATTTACAAATACACAATCAATTATTTTTTAGTGGTTTTTCGTCTACAAAAGAATTAATGTTTTTTTCTTGAAGAATTATATTTTTTTAATGGTTAAGTAATTAGAGGAATAGCCGTTGATGTAAATTGTCGTATACGATCCTTGATATAAAATTTCTAATCAATGCTACTCATTTAATAGAATTTTACGTCAATATTTTTCAATTTTGTAATTAGCAAGAGGATAAAATGATAAACTACCAACTTATTTCATCAATGAAAGTAGTTAATCACGTGGGATGTCAACATTAACATTCTGATATATAGATTAAATTCCAACATTGTTCTTGTATCTATTATTCTAATTAAGGCGCTAGGTTGTAACCCTGCGACCATTCATAATGTCACTCATCTCGGAAGAACAGCAGAAACGGTTAACCCATTGATTGAAAAACCATCAGGACTCCTCAAAGAATGATCAGACTGCACTCTAATCCTCCCAACAGAGAATGCAGGTTGTTGTGGTTCTTGAAGAGATACCGTTTCACTTCTAAGCATGACAACTACCGATGACATGGTAGGTCTATCCATCGGGTCTTCTTGTACACACAATAATCCAACTTGGATGCATCTTTCAAGCTCACTTTTTCAACATGACTCTGTTAACAATGGATCCATCGACTCTAACTCTTTCTTTTCTCTCCATAAACTCCATGCCTACATTCATCATAGGTGGGGCTAGACGTTATAACAGATGTGATTGCAACAAGACATTCTTTGAAGAAACACAGTGATATAAAGATAAAGCGACTTACATAAGCTAACAGACTAGGAGCATGTTTGGACAGATGGAAGCCAGCATTCCTTCTTCCAGTTATGATCTCAAGCATTAGAACTCCAAAGCTGAAAACATCTGACTTTATAGATTACAACCCCTCCATAGCATATTCTGGAGCCATGTACCCACTATTTGGAGTGACAGGAGAAAATTAAAAGAAAAATTGTAAAATAAATTAGAGAATTAATTGGATCTAACAATTACAATTAAAACCCATGTTAGCTTTTCAGTTTATGCAGGCAGAGTAAAAGAGTAGTAAATAAGTCTTAAAATTAAGCAGAAGTAAAAGTATGTCTTAAAATTAAGCAGAGTAAAAGAGTAGTAAATAAGAGCACAAGCAAAAGAGTAAAAATATGCATGGTTGTTTGGGTATACTATTGGTATTGTTTAGTGTTACTTGTTCTAAATAAGAGCATTTCCTACACCGCTATAAGCTCTTATCTGCAACAGAAGATTTTAAAAGGTAAATACTTACTAAGTTCCAACTATCCTAGCAGTGTTAGCTTCATTTTTATTTCTTTCAAAGATCCTTGCCATGCCAAAATCTGAAATCTTTGGGTTCATGTGCTGATCCAATAACACATTACTAGCTTTTAAGTATCTATGAATGATTCTAAGTCGAGAGTCCTCATGAAGATAAAGAATTCCACGAGCAATTCCAATAATAATGTTAAATCGTTTTTTCCAATCGAGTAGTGCTCGTCTTCTCTTCAATATCAAGTAAATTCCAATTTATGTTGTGTTCATTCAATATCAAGTAAATTCAAAAATAGCAAGAAAATAATGCAAACCAAAGAGTACAGCATCAAGGCTTCCATTAGGCATATATTCGTAGACAAGTAGCTTTTCTTCTCCTTCCACACAACCTCCCAAGAGCCACACAAGATTTTTGTGTTGAAGTTTCATTATTAATGAAACTTCCTTCGTGAATTCATCTGAACCTTGCTCTGAACTTGCTAGCCTCTTAACTGCTACATCAGTTTCATCAGGTATAGTTGCCTGAATATAAAACCCTCTTAGTATTTTTTTCTTTTTTTTTTTTTAATTCAAAACTTGAATAGGCATTTATTAGACAAGTATTTCTAATTTTGTGCAAGTTTTGTTAGACAGTTTTGTATGCCCTTAGCTTCAATCAAAATTGATGTACTTTATGAGTTTATTGTAAATGAATAAAAGTACATATTTGATTCATGTTCCCTTGGTATGTTTCTGTGTAATACCCTTAAACTGGACACTTATTGAGACTTGTGTTAGTTTAGAATGTTCACAGCCAGTGGGTCGGTCTGGGAGACCTATCCTAACCAGGCTGACACTATGGTGCCACCAAGTAAGTTGGGGTGGCTTGTCTCAGCTACCGGGGTGAGACCCTAGGCACATACAGTGTGGGATTAATTGAATCTTTGAACTGGACCAGATTTCCAATATTGCCCTGGACCTTGGAGATTGATGGGCAAAACTGGAAAGTTACACCTGACCCCTAGACTCGATTATGATACTTCACTAAGTGTCGGATTGGGCTGTCTTTGATGTACCAATCAGTGAGATCCTTAGCGGGGGTCAAAACCTAGGTATGTTGGGACAATCCGAAAATTCATCTAAGTGGGTGATCATAGTGACAGGATCAGCCCCTTTGTCGGGCAAAGGTAATGATCGGGGATGCACTATCACTGTTGGAAACCAAGACTACTGGCAGCCGATTTCAACCGTTGAAATTTGTTTTGCAAAATATATTTTTTATATGAGATATAAAAGTATATATATTATGGTTTCTAAAATGTTTGCAAAAGGGTTTTAATTCCCGGGATCCATATAAGTGGAGAATGCAACACTGTTCCTTGCAGCCGAGGGAGAGGTCATATCTTGTCGGGCAGTGTATGATCATTATGGGCTGAGAGGTTAAGTGTAAGACCAATGAGGATAATACCTGATGGGCTAATCTTGCATCTGCCCACAGTCCCTGGGTGTTACAAGGTGGCTTGGCCCAGGGACCACTGAGGGTAAGTGTTGGGCCCATAGAGCCCATTTGATGGGTTTCAGGGGGTGCACTGTCTTTAACAGTGTATTCGACCAGGCCTTGTAACAAAGGCTAGGCCAAACCCATGTGGCTGATGTGTAGATCAATGCTAGGGTCCCACACCATACAAGGAAGCCCAACTGGGCAGCAGTTAGGAAGGTTAAGTGAGCACATAAGCTTAATGGGCCTAAAGCCCATTTCGAACTGGGCTATTAATTTAGTTAATTAAAGGGGCGAATTCTGAGATGGATTAGCAGTTAGGATAGGGTCTTAATCCTATCCACTCAAAGAGTCCAGATCTGAATGTGATTCAGATCTAGAAACCTCCTAATGGGATTAGGATAAAGCTAATCTAATCTGCAGATAAGATAAGGGTTTATCCTTATCACTAGAAGAGAAGGCTGATCCAAATATGATTTGGATGAGGACCTCCTAATGGGATTAGGATCTGATCTTTTCAAGTTAACAAAAGGAAGGAGGGGGCGGCAGCCTTGAGAGAGACTAAGAGAAACACATCAGATCCTCTTTAGTGCTGAAATCAAGAAGAGAGAATTCTGCACCCTGCGAATACTCTCTTGCCGCCTCCCTGCTCCTACCGTCCTGTTTGCCAGTTCGATCTCCAACTGTGGGAGAAGTCAAGATTGGATCTTGACATCAATTCTTTGAGAAAGGATTGAAAAGGAAGCTGTGCTCACGTTCCATCCTGCTGTTCCTTGCGAAGGACAGAGTTCTTGGGGAAGAACACTGTTGATTCTGCTCCATCCTGCACTGTGCCATCTTCAGTGGGAGCAGTCTTTGGATCCTTCCTTGGGCGTGAACACCTTCGTTGGGAGATATTGCTTCTCCGTATCAGGTATCATTCTCTCCCATTTCTTTTGGTTCAGATCTGGTTTAGTTTAAGGTTCAAGATTTATCCTTGAAAATATGATTTTCTAAATAGGGAACGTGATTCCCAGTTGAAGGGAGAGAAAAATTTTTGAAATTTGCCCCTTATTCCGCAATCTTTGGGCGTCCATCTGATGGAACTCTCAACCCTTCAGTGGTATCAGAGCCACAGGTTCAAATCTTGAACCATTCTGTTTCAGATCTGAACCTGTGCAATTAGGGAGAAGACGTTCTACCCAATTTGCGCAGATTTGGTTTTGGCAAATTTGTTCCCAAATCAGATGGGCAAATAATCTGAAGTTAATTTTAAATAAATCTGATTATTATTTAGAATTGTTCTTTATAATTTTCTTGATCTATGGGTTGTTCGTACAAGAGGAGATCGAATTCTTGGTTTGCGCAGGGAATCTGCGATTTTGCAGTTCTTGATTTATTTTGGGTCTATAAATATTTTTTTTTAATTTTCTAGACTCAATGTATAGGTATTTGATCTGATGTAATTATTAATAGAAATAGGATTTCTATTTATTTTATTTTGGATCGAAGATGGCGGCGCAGAGAAGGAGATTTCGTAGATAAGAGAATGCTATCTACGATTTGCAGTTTGTGAAACTGCATTTCTGTGATCTAACCTCTGTTTTGCAGGAAGGATTGTGCGAACAGCCCTGTTTGACTGATTCTTGTTTTTCCTTTTATCAGTATTTAATTTCAGATTATTTTCTTGAATTAAGGATTTAATTAAAGATCAAACACTAGACCCATTCGAACCAAGATTGGTTCAAAACTGTTTGGACCATTTCTAGGGTTTAATCAAGGCTGAAAGTCAGCCCTAATTTCCCACTAATGGGCCTAAGGATTGATATTTAATTAAATGGTTAATTCGGCCCAGCCTGTAAAGGCCCAGTTTTAAATAGTTAAAACTGCAAAAGCCCATTTTAAAGGATAAAGCTATATGGGCCGAACTGGGTAACCCTAATTCAACCCATATACCTAGATAATATTAATGGTTAATATTATGGAATTTTAACGGGCTTCCAACGGGCCTTACAGATAATTAATTGATTGGATCAATTTATCCATGCATGTGATGTATGGATGTGTGCTGTCCTGCGTACAAGGGCCATAAGTACTTGGCCCATGCTCATTCGACAGTGGCTCTTGCGCACACCATGGCTGAATGCACATCATTGCCATGGTGTCCCTTTTGGTCATTGGATGACTTCCCTCAGTGGTGGGCCCCACACCTCATCAAGAGGTTGCGTGCAGAACCCTAGCCGATTTAAGGCCCACCGAAATCTGGCTTTATGAAAGTCAGTGGGAGCCACTTTGGTTTGACCTAAATCAAACTAGGGCGTAATTTTGTTCCCTCTAGCTAATATGAGCGCGTGTGATAGGGAGATTCATATGATGAACTCTCTAAAGGCCTTCCATCATTAGCATGAGAATGGGTCCTTCAGTAATGAGGAAACGCACCAGAAAATGGGCTATCCATTTGCTGTTGGGCTTGTCTGAGTGTTTCATAAGATGATAGGGGCGTCATAGACCGATGTGGGAGGGGCTTCACCAGAAAATGGGAACTCTCTCATTGTACCTTGGCATTCACGAATATGATGGGTAAGCACTCACTGGACAGAAAGGTTAACCTGAAAACGGCTCTGAACCTTGTCTGACAGAGGCCAAAGGGAAAACTCATATGATGAGTGGATGTGATCCTTCACAGAAAGGTGGTGGGGTTATGCAGCTGAAACAATTGGCTCCATGCACCCTATGTGATTTCTCACATTTCCAAAGACAACCCGTAGTCTCCGTCACTAAGAGAGGAGGGAAATCTCAGAGACGAATAAATGGAAATGGATCGTAGATTAAAATCCATATCTATGAAATGAACATGAAACAAATTAGGTTGTGGACTGATGTTTGCTCTTTCATCAGAAAATGGCAAACGGATCTTTTGCAAAACTGCTTGATGACAACAAGTTGAAGGGCCCAAACTATGCTGACTGGTACAGGAACCTTATGCTGGTCCTAGCTTTTGAAAAACTGGAAAAAGTGGCAAAGAATCCTGCCCTGGAGCGTCCGGGTGATAGGGCTTCTGAGGCCCGAAGGAGAGACTATCAAGAATGGGAGGGGAAAAACTCCCTTGCCCGGTGTTACATCATTGCCTCCTTAGACAACCCGATACAGAGGCAGTTCGATCAGATCGAACTTGCCAAAGACATATTGGACAGTCTCAGGACAATGTATGAAGAGTATAATCGTTCTACTCGACAAAAGGTCTTGAAACAGTTCATGACTGCACAAATGTCCAAGGGTCAACAAGTTCATGACCATTGTCTTTGGATGATGGTGTACATCAACGAACTGCGGGCTCTTGGATCCGGGCTGGACCTTGCTACCCAGATAGATGTAATCCTTAACTCTTTGCCTCCTTCCTTTAATCCGTTCATCATGAACTATAACATGAACAAGCTGAATGTCAGCTTACAAGAGCTCAGCAATATGTTGCAAAGAGCTGAGGAACTGATTAGAAAGGATGAGCTTGTAGCCATGCTTGTTGAAGCTGGCAATACAGGCAAGAGAAAGAGGAAGGCAGAGAAGCCTCAGAAGAAAGCCACTAAGAGCAAGAAGTAGAAGAAAGACAAAGCATCGGATGCCTGTCACTTCTGCAAGAAGACCGGCCACTGGAAAAGGAATTGTCCTGCCTACCTGGAATCCAAGAAAGGTAACTTCAAAACTTGTGTTATAGAAACCAATTTGTTGGTAGCTTCTGCTTCCTGGTGTATTGACTCCGGGGCTTCGACTCATGCTTGTAACTCACTGCAGGGGTTCAAGGTAAGCAGAAGGCTGAGTGAAGGAGAAGTCACACTCTTCTTGGGGACTACTGCAACTGTTGCAGCCGCGGCCATAGGAACCGTGGAATTAATTTTTAGAGAAGGAATAATTGTACTGAAAGACTGTCTTTATGTACAAAATTTAAGGAGAAATTTGATTTCTGTCTCAAAACTGTGTGTAGATGGTTATTCTGTCTTCTTTAGTAATACGATTACTGTTAAAAGAAACAACAGATTCATCGCATACGGGGAATTGGAGAACGGTCTCTATGTTCTACATCCTTCTCTAGAAACTAACATAACCGAAACTACGTCGGCTGAAATCCCTAAGAAGAGAGCTCGTGATACAGTTAATCCCACATGTCTGTGGCATTATCGACTTGGCCACATCGGTGTTGACCGAATCACAAGGTTGGTAAAGGATGGTCCTTTGGATTTTCTAACTGTAGAACATCTTCCCACCTGTGAGCATTGCCTACAAGGCAAGATGACGAAACGACCATTTATCGGTAAGCCTGAAAGATGTACGGGCACACTTGACCTAATACATACTGATGTATGTGGTCCCCTGAGTGTTAGGACACGAAATCAACACGTGTATTTCATCACCTTCACAGATGATTTTTCACGATACGGTTACGTGTACCTAATGAGACACAAGTCTGAATCCTTTGAAAAGTTCAAAGAGTTTAGACAAGAGGTCGAGAAATAGTTAGGGAGAGAAATTAAGGCCCTTCGATCAGATCGAGGTGGCGAGTATCTCTCTGACGAATTCAAGGACTACTTAAAGGACAATGGGATAGTATCACAATTAGCTCCTCCTGCTACACCACAACTTAACGGTGTTTCGGAGAGGAGGAATAGGACCTTATTGGATATGGTCCAGTCGTTTCTCATACACTCAGAGTTACCCACATCCTTTTGGGGTTACGCATTAGAGACTGCGATTTATGTGCTGAATTGGGTTCCAACCAAATCGATTCCGAATACTCCATATGAATTTTGGACCGGAAAGAAACCAAGTGTCAGACACTTGAAGATTTGTGGTTGTCTAGCACACGTTAAAAGAATGAGTGCAGACAAGTTGGAATCCAAGACCAGCCGTTGCCTATTTGTAGGCTACCCAAGATGCTCTATAGGTTACCTATTCTATGACCCAAGTGAGCAGAAAGTGTTCTGCAGTTGTAACGCGCAATTCTTGGAAACTGATTATATCCTGGACACCCATCGTCAGGAAGTTGTTCTTGATGAGGAGAGCTCAGGAGTAGTGGGAGATGTCCCACAAGTTTCAAGTAGTGACCAACCTAGAAGATCCACTCGGGTATCCAGGCCACCAGTCCGTTATGGTTATGACCAGGATAGTTACCTGGTGGAAACCTTGACTAGTGAGGAGGATCCCGTGACTTACACGGAAGCTATGTTGGACATAGATTCCCAGAAGTGGGTGGAGGCCATGAGAGCAAAGATGGACTCAACGGAGACCAATGGAGCCTGGACTCTAGTAGATCCGCCCTCCGGGGTAAAAGCAATCAGTTGCAAATGGATTTACAAGAGGAAGAAGGGCCCCGATGGTAAGGTTGAGACCTTCAAGGCTCGTCTGGTGGTGAAAGGGTACACTCAGAAAGAGGGCATCGATTATGAAGAAACCTTTTCGCCTGTGGCCATGCTTAAATCCATTAGGATCCTGCTATCTGTAGCAGCATACCATGATTATGAGATTTGGCAAATGGATGTCAAAACTGCATTCCTGAATGGAGATCTTACTGAATATATCTATATGCAGCAGCCGTAAGGCTTCATTGCTGCAAGTCAAGAAAACATTGTATGTAAACTTAATAGATCCATTTATGGACTTAAGCAAGCTTCTAGAAGTTGGAACATCCGTTTTGACTCTACCATCAAATCGTTTGACTTCGAGCAGAATCCGGATGAACCCTGTGTCTATAGGAAGTACAGTGGAGATAAGGTTACCTTCTTGGTTCTGTATGTAGATGACATTCTACTCATTGGGAATGATGTAGGTATGTTAACTACGGTGAAAGTATGGTTATCACAACAATTCTCCATGAAAGATCTTGGAGAAGCCTCCTATATACAGGGTCTTCGACTCTATAGAGATAGATCGAAGCGGATAATAGGATTATCCCAATCTGCCTACATTGACAAAATAGTCAAAAGATACAGCATGGAAAACTCCAAGAAAGGAAATGTTCCTTTCAGGCACGGAGTCACTCTCTCCAAGAAGATGTCTCCCAAGACTTCTGAGGAGATTGATGGCATGAAAGACGTTCCCTATGCCTCTGCCATAGGGAGCATCATGTATGCCATGCTGTGCACTCGTCCTGACATAGCTCAGGTAGTGAGTGTAGTAAGCAGATTTCAGGCCAACCCAGGGCAGGAGCATTGGACTGCTGTGAAAAACATACTTAAGTACCTTCGAAGGACAAAAGAGTTTTGTCTAGTATTTGATGATAGCTCACTATAGATCCAAGGGTATACAGATGCCGATTTTCAGTCAGACCCAGATGATAGAAAGTCTACATCTGGATATGTTTTCACGATAGGATCGTGTGCTGTTTGCTGGAAAAGCAGCAAACAGGGGTCCACTGCAGACTCCACGACCGAGGCCGAGTACATTGCCGCAAGTGAGGCTGCCAAAGAAGACGTATGGATGAAGAAGTTCATTCATGAGTTGGGAGTAGTTCCGTCCGACACATCACCCTTCCCATTGTTGTGTGACAACAATGGAGCCATTGCTCAGGCTAAGGAGCCACGAGCCCACTCGAAGTCGAAGCACATCAAGAGGAAGTACCATGTACTGCGGGAGATTGTTGGTAGAGGGGACATCCTGATTCAGAAGGTAGCATCAGCGGATAATGTAGCAGACCCATTGACAAAGCCACTATCACAGAAAGTGTTTGAGAAACACGTGGAAAGCATGGGACTCCGGCTAGTACCTGATTGGACCTAAGTGCAAGTGGGAGCTGTTAGACAGTTTTATATGCCCTTAGCTTCAGTCAAAATTGATGTACTTTATGAGTTTATTGTAAATGAATAAAAGTACATATTTGATTCATGTTCCCTAGGTATGTTTCTGTGTAATACCCTTAAACTGGACACTTATTGAGACTCGTGTTAGTTTAGAATGTTCACAGCCAGTGGGTCAGTCTGGGGAGACCTATCCTAACAAGGCTGACACTGTGGTGCCACCAAGTCAGTTGGGGTGGCTTGTCTCAGCTACCAGGGTGAGACCCTAGGCACATACAGTGTGGGATTAATTGAATCTTTGAACTGGACCAGATTTCCAGTATTGCCCTAGACCTTGGAGATTGATGGGCAAAACTGGAAAGTTACACCTGACCCCTAGATTCGATTATGATACTGCACTAGGTGTCGGATCGGGCTGTCTTTGATGTACCAATCAGTGAGATCCTTAGCCGGGGTCAAAACCTGGGTATGTTGGGACAATCCGAGAATTCATCTGAGTGGGTGATCATAGTGACAGGATCAGCCCCTTTGTCGGACAAAGGTAATGATCGGGGATGCACTCTCACTGTTGGAAACCAAGACTGCCGGCAGCCGATTTCAACCATTGAAATTTGTTTTGCAAAATATATTTTTTATATGAGATATAAAAGTATATATATTATGGTTTCTAAAATGTTTGCAAAAGGGTTTTAATTCCCGGGATCCATATAAGTGGAGAGTGCAACACTGTTCCTTGCAGCCGAGGGAGAGGTCCTCTCTTGTCGGGCAGTGTATGATCATTATGGGCTGAGAGGTTAAGTGTAAGACCATTGAGGATACTACCTGATGGGCTAATCTTGCATCTGCCCACAGTCCCTGGGTATTTCAAGGTGGCTTGGCCCAGGGACCACTTAGGGTAAGTGTTGGGCCCATAGAGCCCATTTGATGGGTTTCAGGGGGTGCACTGTCTTTAACAGTGTATTCGACCAGGCCTTGTAACAAAGGCTGGGCCAAACCCATGTGGCTGATGTGTAGATCAATGCTAGGGTCCCACACCATACAAGGAAGCCCAACTGGGCAGCAGTTAGGAAGGTTAAGTGAGCACATAAGCTTAATGGGCCTAAAGCCCATTTCGAACTGGGCTATTAATTTAGTTAATTAAAGGGGCGAATTCTGAGATGGATTAGCAGTTAGGATAGGGTCTTAATCCTATCCACTCAAAGAGTCCAGATCTGAATGTGATTCAGATCTAGAAACCTCCTAATAAGATTAGGATAAAGCTAATCTAATCTGCAGATAAGATAAGGGTTTATCCTTATCACTAGAAGAGAAGGCTGATCCAAATATGATTTGGATGAGGACCTCCTAATGGGATTAGGAGCTGATCTTTTCAAGTTAACAAAAGGAAGGAGGGGGCGGCAGCCTTGAGAGAGACTAAGAGAAACACATCAGATCCTCTTTAGTGCTGAAATCAAGAAGAGAGAATTCTGCACCCTGCGAATACTCTCTTGCCGCCTCCCTGCTCCTGCTGCCCTGTTTGCCAGTTCGATCTCCAACTGTGGGAGAAGTCAAGATTGGATCTTGACATCAATTCTTTGAGAAAGGATTGAAAAGGAAGCTGTGCTCACGTTCCATCCTGCTGTTTCTTGCGAAGGACAGAGTTCTTGGGGAAGAACACTGTTGATTCTGCTCCATCCTGCACTGCGCCATCTTCAGTGGGAGCAGTCTTTGGATCCTTCCTTGGGCGTGAACACCTTTGTTGGGAGATATTGCTTCTCCGTATCAGGTATCATTCTCTCCCATTCCTTTTGGTTCAGATCTGGTTCAGTTTAAGGTTCAAGATTTATCTTTGAAAATATGATTTTCTAAATAGGGAATGTGATTCCCAGTTGAAGGGAGAGAAAAATTTTTGAAATTCACCCCTTATTCCGCAATCTTTGGGCGTCCATCTGATGGATCTCTCAACCCTTCAAGTTTTGCCTTAATTAGCATTCTCTCACAAGTTGTTGTGCATTGAAAGGTTGAGAAGGTAACAACAACAGATGATGACATTAAAAAAGTGTTTTGGTTTGATAGAAAACGAGAGAGAAACAGATTAAGTCAAGGGGAAATTCTTCACAAAATTTGTGAAATTCCTGAAGAACTTACCCTCAACTTTTTGTTTCTGCGTTATTTCCATCAAACCAAACAGTACAACCTAGAAGTCAGGGAAACATTTATTTGTGAATTAATTGCAATTCTAGAGATTCTATTATACCTTGTAAACTAGGCCGAAACCACCTTGTCCAATCTTATTTAAATCAGAGAATTTATCTGTAGCTTCATGTATAGTAGCTAAACTAATCATGGGAAAACCATGAGGTTTTGTCTGATCCATTCCTAGAACACTTTCGTATGAAGAATCTGTTCTAAACGGACGTTGAGTGTTCTGTAAAGGAGGTTCTTCAAGGATAATTTTCTTCTTCTCTGCAACAAACCAAAAAAGAGGTTAATTTGCAACAGAAACTAAAGCATATATATATATATATATATATATAAATTAGGTGAAGTATTATGTTTCTAAGAATATCTACCCTTTCTTGATCCTTTTCTCCTAACATGGTTGATGAACTTACAATTTATCTATAATTTTTGAGGACTTTAGCATGGATTGTTATGCCGGTTTTATTAATTTTTGCCTTAATTTAGCTTAATGCTAAGAATAAGTTCAGGGATAATTAATCCAAGAAAAGGAAAGAAAAAGGCAAGAAAAGAAGGTTCAAAAGACCAATTTCAGGCCAGCCTGGTCGTGGAAGCAAGAGAGAGCACTTCGGCTCAAGAAGAGCAAGTGAATTTCTTGAGAAAACCCAAGAAAAGAAAGCCTAGCTATGAGTAGAATTCGGCCCAACAAGAAATGCCCATTCTCAGCCCAAAAGAGCAGCTCAATGTATAGCTATCATGTGCTAAGAGAGAGCCTAAGTGCAGCCCAAATTGCAGCCCTTAGGAGGCTTTCAAGAGTGCTCTAGAAAGTTCAAGAAAGGGGTGTAATACACCCCATTCTAGAGGCTTCAAGAAAGGGCAAGAGCCCCCTTGAAAAACTATATAAGGAGGCCTCTAGGAGGGGGGAGAGGTGTTCAATTGCTCTAGAGGAAGGCTCTCCCACTCTTAGAGGTTCAGTCACCTTGAGAGAAGAGAAGAGAAGAAGGCTAGGCGCAAGGAAGAAGAAGAAGAAGGGCTGAAGGAAGTTCAAGACAAGCAAGCTAGAAGAGAAGGTGAGTTCGAATTGAGGATTTGTGATTCAAAGATCTTTTATAATAAATCAATTGTAGTTTCATTCTCTTTTGATTCGAATTCAGTTTCTTTGTTATATTTTCTTTCTTCTTTCTCCTTTTTTTTCCATTCTTCCTTGATGTATTTCAGCTTGTAAAATTTCAGTTCAGCAATCTAATTCTTTTTGATTCATTCAAATGGTCATGAATTGTACTTGAAGTTTCTTGAATAAGGGTGTTATTGTAGATTAATTTGGCCAACTAACCTTCAAAACTCAGATCTGAATTCTCAGATCTGAGATTGCAAGATCTGAATTGCTTGAAAGAGAATTCAGATCTGCAATTTTCAGATTGGGCGAATTAATCTACAGCTTGGAATTCCTAGAGTGCTTGAGAGAGACTCTAGGAATTCAGATCTACTATTCAAGAACTGAATTGAGTGCAAGGTTAGAGATAACTTGCACAATTTAGTTGGTGATCAATTCAGATTTGAATTGATGCCTTAGAAGTGTTTGAAGAAATGCATGCATGGGGATTAGATTCTTGCTAGAGATAGAAGAACCGTCACTCATGCATAGGATGAACATGTGCTTGAGAGAGGCTGTTCATGACCTTGGGGTTTCACCAAACCAAGGCTCAATCATGATTTATTCGACTGATCCAAATTGATAGATTGTTGAATTCTGAGATTGACATTTACTGCTTACTCTTCTAACCTGATTTGAAGGCAATTGGGCCAATGATTTAGATAGATTTTAATTTAGGACTTTTTAGCTTTCATTAAAGTTTTGATTTATTTGTTGATCAGATAAGAAGTGCTCAATTTAGTATTGGTAATTGTTTCCTAAATCCTCGTGGGAACGATACTTCACTCACTACTTTATTACTTGAACGGCTAGTGCACTTGCTAGTGTCACAATGAGCCACACATCAAGTTTTTGGCGCCGTTGCCGGGGATTTAGGGAAACAATATTAGGAAACATTGAGCATTCTTAATCTGATCTCATTCAGCATTGCATTCATAGTTGGGTTAATTTGCTAACTTTTTCATTTCAGCTTGGACTACAACTGCTGTACTACTGTAATTGTGTTTTAGTAGATTACTTTCTCTTCCCTGTTTCAGTTTAATTTTAATAAAGAGAGACCTGTTTTCCTTTCTATCTTGAAGTTATTGTCTTCTAAAAGAAAAAAAAATTTGAAAACATGAGTGTTGCAGATCTGAGTTGCATTCGGCACTCAGATCTGTTATAGCAGAACTGCAATACTCAGCAAAAAAAAAAAATCTGTTCTCAGCCCTTTATTATTCTTTTCTTTCATTACAAAAAGAAAAAAAATATATTTAGATAGTGAAAAAAATGAGAGAGAGAGAGAGAACCATATAACCGAAAGAATGGAAACCAAGGATTCGGATCAGAACTCAGATCTGAGTTCAGATCTGAGTTCTGCTATAGCAGATTTGCAATAGTTCAGATCTGAGTTCCCTTGAACTCAGACCTGAACTGATATAAAAACTAGGGTGTATTGGGGTGAAGATAACCCCCAATTACCCTTTGAATTTATATCAGTTCAGGTCTGCTTGTCATAAACTGTTAAGGTCAAAGCAATAAAAAGGCCAATATTCACAAAAGAAAATAAATAACTAATCCTATCACACTGAAAATGTAAAGTGAATTATTGGAATACAAAAACCTACATCCTATCATGAATAAATGAAGCCGATTATACTAAAAGCAGATTTAAACCAATCATCTTATTGAAGGTTCCTTTATCTACATCCATCGATTGCAACATCTGAATTCAGACCCAATTTAGTTGAGTTCAGATCTACAAGTCTTTGGTATTGTTAGTCCAGAGAAATTAACAAATAATAATTCAGATCTGAGCTGTATATCTCATACACACTCATTGGTATACACTACAATATACATCTACCAAATCTGTGATGCGTTAGGGCTGATATCAGAGTTAGGTTTGGTTTAAGGATTTTAAGCTCTCCATTTGAAGCCCAAACCTGTATAGCTTATGCATATCAAACACTTGCTAAGACCTGAAAAATCAGATCTGCAATGTTTGGTATTGTTAACTGCTGCAAGAGATCTAATCCAAACATCAATTCAGATCAGGTGCAAGAGATTTAAAAGATAACAAAACATCAAGTTCAAAGAAATTTCAGATCATGTACTCATACTGCCTCAGATTCTCATGTAATTCAGATATGATTTTACCATTCGTGGCTTATATTTCATCAATGAGGCAAGTCTGATGCATCAAATGGTGCTGTTACTACCCGAATTCACATCAGAATAGAGTGCGTTCAGGTTTGAGTTCAGATGAACTCAAATCTGAACCCACATGCATTCAGATCTGCAACTAGCTGAGCTCAAATCTGAGCTCAAATCTGAGGTTCAGATCTGAAGGCTTACATATCATTCTTTCAAATATTTTTCATTCCTTGCTACCCTTTGATCCCTGAAGCTAATCTGATATCTCACATTGTGAATGGGGTGCCAAATTCTCATCAGAATTGAGTAGGTTCAGGTCTGAGTTCAAATGAACTTAGATCTGAACCTAGCAGATTTGCAACCAACTGAACTCAGATCTGACCCCAAGTCTGAGTTCACATCAAATTTCTTTCATTCTTTGCTACATTTTCAGCCATGAGACAAGTCTGATGTATCAAAATATCAGTCATAATTGAGTAGGTTCAAGTTTTTTTTTTTTTTTTTTTTTTTTTTGAGCTGATTTGGTTGAGAAAAAGTGTGTTTATTTTGAGGAAAAGAATAGCATGAGAGCTTTCAGATCTGAACTTCAAATCTGACTTTCAGATCTAAAACTCAAATCTGAATTTCAGATCTGAAACTCAAATCTGCTAGATTCAGATCTGAGTTCAGCTAATTGCAGGTCTGCATTCTGCTAGGTTCAGATCTGAGTTCATCTGAACTCAGACCTGAACCTACTCAATTATGACTGATATTTTGATACATCAGACTTGTCTCATAGCTGAAAATGTAGCAAAGAATGAAAGAAATTTGATATGAACTCAGACTTGGGGTCAGATCTGAGTTCAGTTGGTTGCAAATCTGCTAGGTTCAGATCTGAGTTCATCTGAACTCAGACCTGAACCTACTCAATTCTGATGAGAATTTGGCACCCCATTCACAATGTGAGATATCAGATTAGCTTCATGGATCAAAGGGTAGCAAGGAATGAAAAATATTTGAAAGAATGATATGTAAGCCTTCAGATCTGAACCTCAGATTTGAGCTCAGATTTGAGCTCAGCTAGTTGCAGATCTGAATGCATGTGGGTTCAGATTTGAGTTTATCTGAACTCAAACCAGAACCCACTCTATTTTGATGTGAATTCGGGTAGTAACAGCACCGTTTGATGCATCAGACTTGCCTCATTGATGAAATATAAGCCACGAATGGTAAAATCATATCTGAATTACGTGAGAATCTGAGGCAGTATGAGTACATGATCTGAAATTTCTTTGAACTTGATGTTTTGTTATCTTTTAAATCTCTTGCACCCGATCTAAATTGATGTTTGGATTAGATCTCTTGCAGCAGTTAACAATACCAAACATTGCAGATCTGATTTTTCAGGTCTTAGCAAGTGTTTGATATGCATAAGCTATACAGGTTTGGGCTTCAAATGTAGAGCTTAAAATCCTTAAACCAAGCTTAACTCTGATATCAGCCCTAACGCATCACAGATTTGGTAGATGTATATTGCAGTGTATACCAATGAGTGTGTATGAGATATACAGCTCAGATCTGAATTATTATTTGTTAATTTCTCTGGACTAACAATACCAAAGACTTGTAGATCTGAACTCAACTAAATTGGGTCTGAATTCAGATGTTGCAATCGATGGATGTAGATAAAGGAACCTTGAATAAGATGATTGGTTTAAATCTGCTTTTAGTATAATCGGCTTCATTTATACATGACAGGATGTAGGTTTTTGTATTCCAATAATTCACTTTACATTTTCAGTGTGATAGGATTAGTTATTTATTTTCTTTTGTGAATATTGGCCTTTTTATTGCTTTGACCTTAACAGTTTATGACAAGCAGACCTGAACTGGAAGAGATCCTTTATGACCCGGAGATTGAACGGACTCTCCATGTCCGTTTAAGAGCTGCTAGGCAAGTCAGACAAGAAGCACAAGAAGCTCAAGAAGCTCAAGAAATGGCTGAGCAGAGGACTATGATTGACTATGCCAAACCCACTCTCACTGGAACTGCCTCCAGCATTATCAGGCCCAATATTGCTGCTAACAACTTTGAGATCAAACCTGCCATCATACAAATGATTCAAAACACGGTGCAATTCTGTGGATTGGCCCACGAAGATCCCAATGCACACATTTTTAACTTTTTAGAAATTTGTGACACCTTCAAACACAATGGGGTAAGTGATGATGCCATTAGGTTGAGGTTTTCCCATTTTCTTTGAAGGATAGAGCCAAAGCATGGCTGAATTCGTTACCGGCAGGATCAATAGCTACGTGGGACGAAATGGCCAGCCGTTTTCTCTCTAAATATTTTCCCCCTTCTAAAACTGCTAAAATGAGGAATGACATCACTACTTTTTTCCAGCAAGAGGGGGAATCTTTATATGAGTCATGGGAACGATACAAGGAGCTGTTAAGGAGAGTTCCTCACTATGGCCTCCCCATTTGGCTGCAAGTGCAGACTTTCTATAATGGTCTTACTGACTCAAATAAGACCATATTAGATACTGCAGCCGGAGGATCCATAAATAATAAAACTCCTGAGGTTGCCCATGCACTTATTGAGGAAATGGCAGCCAACAACTATCAATGGCATTCGGAAAGAACTCAAACTAGGAAGCAGCAAGGCTTGCATAATGTTGACACTTATACAGCACTATCTGCACAAATAGGAGCACTCAGTAAGAAAATAGATGAAATGCAGATAGCTGCCATGCATGTGAAGCCTCTTAATTGTGAAATGTGTGGGGAAGGCCACATCAGTACAGACTGCCAAGTTGGCAATCAGTTCAGACCATCTACTGAACAAGTTGACTATGTCAGCAATTCGTCAAGACAGCAGGGTTACCAGAGTCACCATACTTTTCATCCAGGATGGAGGGGACATTCAAACCAGTCCTGGCCAAATCAGCATACTTCCAAGACGTTCCACCAGACTTATCATCAGCCTGAACCAAAATCCAATTTGGAGGAACTGATGACAAAATTTATAGCAGGTGCAGAAACTAGGTTCCAGAACCAGGAAGCCTCAATCAAAAATCTGGAAAACCAAGTGGGGAAATTGGCACAATTAATCTCTTCCAAATTGCCGGGAACTCTTCCAAGCAACACTGAAGTGAATCCACGAGAGCAGGTGCAAGCTATTACCTTAAGGAGTGGAAAAGAGTTGCCTGAGGTAGAAAAGAAGAATTGGGCTGAACCCAAGGCAGAAACAAGCCTTGGGACCAGACAACAGAAGACGAAACTGTTAGACAGTTTTGTATGCCCTTAGCTTCAATCTGATTTGATGTACTTTTGTTATTTAGTGGAAATAAATAAAGTGCATGTTTGATGCATATTGTTTGGTTTAATTCTATGTAAAACCCTAAAACTGGACATTTATAGAGACTCGTGTTAGTTTTAAATGTTCACAGCCGTTGGATAAGTCTGGGGAGATTTATCCTGCCAAGGCTGATGCTGGTGTGCCACCAAGTGTTGGGATGGCCTGTCTCAGCCATCAGGGTAAGACCCGAGGCACATGCAGTATGGGATTACTTGAATCCTTGAACCAGACTAGATTTCCAGTATTGCCCTGGACCTTGGAGATAGATGGGCAAAATTGGAAAGTTACACCTGACCCCTAGACTCGATTATGACATTTCACTAGGTGTTGGATCAGGCTGCCTTTGATATGCCAATCAGTGAGATCCTTAGCGGGGATCAAAACCTGGGTATGTTGGGGCAGTTTGAGAATTCATCTGAGTGGGTGATCATAGTGACAGAATCAGCCACTTTGCCGGACAAAGGGTAATGATCGGGAATGCACTCTCTCTGATGGAAACCAAACTGCCGGCAGTTGATTTCAATCGTTGGAATTTTATTTTGCAAAATTAATATATTTATATATATATGTACGGTTTCGAATTGTTTGCAAATGGTTTTAATTCCCGGAATCCATGTGAGAGGAAAGTGCGGCACTGTTCCTTGCAGTCGAGGGAGAGGTCCTCTCTTGTCGGGTAGTGCTTGATCATTAAGGGCTGAGAGGTTAAGTGTAAGACCATTGAGGATAATACCTGATGGGCTAATCTTGCACCTGCCCACAGTCCCTGGGTTTTTATAAGATGGCTTGGCCCAGGGACCACTTAATGTAAGTGTTGGGCCTATAGGGTCCATATGATGGACTCAAGGGGTTCATTGAGTTTTTCAGTGAATTCGGCTGGGCCTTGTTTTAGAGGCTGGGCCAAAGCCATGTGGCTGGTGTGTAGATCAATGCTTGGGTCCCACGCCATACAAAGAAGCCCAACTGGGCAGCAGATTGGAAAGTAATTAGACACTGAACACTTAATGGGCCAGAAGCCCATTTTGAGGTGGGCTGATATGATCACCCATCCTTGGGGCGAATATGAGATTATTGTTAGTAAAAGGATTGCGCCTTTAGCCTTATCCACTCTTGGAGACCAAATTCAAATTAGATTTGAATCTGGTAACCTCCTGATAAGATCAGGAGTAAGCTAACTTTATCTGTAGACAGGATTAAGATTATCCCCTATCCAAATACTGATTTGGATTGGGATAACTCCTAATTAGGAGGATTCTT
The DNA here is from genome assembly GCF_056320005.1 of Nelumbo lutea. Classification (NCBI taxonomy): domain Eukaryota; kingdom Viridiplantae; phylum Streptophyta; class Magnoliopsida; order Proteales; family Nelumbonaceae; genus Nelumbo; species Nelumbo lutea. Next base: position 144,286,992 of record NC_142684.1, read on the forward strand.
AATCAAGAAGAAAGGAGGAAAAACCCTAACCAAGAAAGAGAAAATTTCAGATTTTGAACCACCTTGAAGAGATAGGATATCTCCTGCGAATTGAGATAGGATCTCATTCATACTCCAGAAAAAAAAAAAAAGGCAGTTCAGCCCTTTCGCCTTTAGAGTTCTCCTCCTGCCGCCGCCATATTTTTTGCAAGATTAGATCTTTGCAGAAAAGGAAAGTCAAGAAATCTGTTCTTGACATTAGTCTTGCAACAAAGACTAAAAGGATTCAGTGTTTAGTGTTTCCAGAGGATTCTTGTGAAGGATCTAGTGTGTAGGACGCACCCTGCTGGTTCTGTTCCATCCACAGCTGTGTCATCTTCAGCAGGAACGGATCTTGGAGCATTCTTTGGGCGTGAACACCAACTTTGGGAGATACTGCTTCTCCGGATCAGGTATATTCCTCCCATTTATCTTTTGGTACAGATCTGGTTTGATTATGGTTCAAGTAGGATCCTTGAATATTGTATTCTAAACTTAGGGAATATGATTCCCAGTTGGGAGAAGGTATGAAATTTTTGAAATTCGCCCACCCATTCCGCAACCTTTATGGCGTCCATTAGATGGATCCTACCCTTCTTTCAGGAACAACCAGAGCCATAGGTTCGAATCTTGAACCAAAAGAAAATCAGATCTGACCCTACGCAGATGGATAGAAGGTGTTCTTTCAAGATTTGCGCAGATTGTTTTCTTTTTCAAGAAATAGTTTCTTGTTAAGGGCGATTGATCTGAAATTAATTTTTATTAAATCCAAAATTTATTTAGAATTGTTCTTTATTTATTTTGATTTAATGGACTATTCGAACCTGGAGATCACAGTGCAGATTTGGCACAGATAGTCTGTGCACCATTTTTCTTTCTATTTATTTATATTCGGTTTGTAAATAATTTTTTTTATTTTTAGACTGAAGGTATAGGATTTGATCAAAAATGTAATTAATAGAAATAGGATTTCTGTTATTTTTCTTGATTAAAGAAGAAGGAAGAAGAAGGCGGCGCTGGAGATTTGCAGTTGGAGAAATCGCTTTCTGCGATTTGCAATTTGTGAAACTGCAACCCTTGTGATTAACCTCTGTTTTGCAGGTGGTGCGAACAGTCCATAGTTTGATTTGTGATTGTTTGAAATCAAAATTATTAATTTCAGATCTTTCATGAATTAATTCTTGAATTGAAAATCAGTTTTGGATCCTCTCGGACTAGATTGGACCAAAACTGTTTGAACCGAATCTGGGGTTCGATAGGGACTGTTTTTCAGTCTGTATTTTTCACACTTGCTATTCCAAATCTGATGTTCATTTACAGGGATTAATTCGGCCCACCTGTAAAGCCCAGTTTTAAAGGGTTAAAACTGCAAAAGGCCCATTACTGTGAGATAAGCTGTATGGGCCGAACTGCTATCTGCGATTCAGCCCATACACCTAGTAGACATTAATTGTTAATGACTTGGATTTCAATGGGCTTTTCGATGGGCTTTACAGTAGTTAATTGATTGGATCAATTCCTCCTTTACATGTGATGTTTGGATGTTTGATGTGTTGCGACCATGGGCCATAAGTACTTGGCCCATGAAGACTCGTTAGTGGCTCTTGCGCACACCATGGCTAAATGCACATCATTGCCATGGTGTCCTTCAAGGTCATTGGATGACCCCTCTTTGATTGGTGGGCCCCACAACCCTAAAAAGGGATGCGTACGGAACCCCTAGCCGATTAAGGCCCACCAGAAATCTGACTTTATGAAAGTCAGTGGGAGCCACTCTGGTTTGACCTAAATTAAAACTAGGGCGTTTTTGTTCCCTCTAGCAATTATGAATGCATGTGATAGGGAGACCCATATGATGGACTCTCTAAAGGCCTTCCGTCATTAGCACATTGATGGGTCCTTCAGTAATGAGGAAACGCACCATAAAATTGGGCTATCCATTTGCTGTTGGATCTATTAGAGTGTTTCATAAGATGATAGGGGCGTCATAGACCGATGTGGGAGGGGCTTCACCAGAAAATGGGAACTCTCTCATGGTACCTTGGCGTAACCTGAATATGATGGGTAAGCACTCATTGGATAGAAAGGTTTACCTGAAAACGGCTCTGAACCTTGTCTGACAGAGGCCAAAGGGAAACTCATTTGATGAGTGGATATGATCCGTCATAGAAAGGTGGTGGGGTTATGCAGCTGAAACAGTTGGCTTCATGCACCCCATGTGATTTCCCACATTTCCAGAGACATTTCGTCATCTCCGTCATTGAGAAAGGAGGGAAATCTTAGAGATGAACAAATGGGAATGGAACATAGATTAAAAACCATATCTATGTAGGTAACATGAATCAAACTAAGGTTGTGGTCTAATGATTTTGCTATTTTATCAGAAAATGGAAAACGGTCAATTTGAAAAGCTTCTAGACGATAACAAGCTAAAGGGCCCAAACTATGCTGACTGGTACAGAAATCTTATGCTGGTCCTAACTTCCGAAAAGTTAGACAAGGTGGTGAAAAATCCTACACCGGAACGTCCGGGTGATAGGGCTTCTGAGGCCCGTAGGAGGGACTACCAAGAGTGGGAGGATAAGAACTCCCTAGCCCGCTGCTTTGTCGTTGCCTCATTAGACAACTCAATACAGAGGCAGTTCGATCAGATCGAACTAGCCAAGGACATATTGGACAGTCTAAGAACAATGTATGAAGAGCAGAACCGTTCTACTCAACAGAAGGTCCTGAAATTGTTCATGACCGCGCAGATGACCAAAGGGCAGAAAGTTCATGACCATTGTCTTCGGATGATGGGTTACATTAACGAACTTGAAGCTCTTGGATCCGGGCTAGATCTTGGCACGCAAGTGGATGCCATCCTCAATTCTTTGCCCTCTTCCTTCAATGCGTTCACAATGAACTACAATATGAATAAGCTGAATGTCAGCGTCCAGGAACTCAGCAATATGTTGCAGAGAGCCGAGGATCTACTCAAGAAGGATGAGCCTGTAGTTATGCTTGCTGAAGCTAACAAATTGGGCAAGAAAAAGAGAAAGGCAAAGAAGCCTTAGAAGAAGGCTGCCAATCCTAAGAAGCAGAAGAAGAACAAGGCATCTGATGTCTGTCACTTCTGCAAGCAGACCGGCCACTGGAAGAGGAATTGTCCTGCCTACCTGGAATTTAAGAAAGGTAACATCGAAACTTGTGTCATAGAAACTAACATGTTAGTTATTTCTGTGTCCTGGTGTGTTGACTCCGGGACTTCAACTCATGCGTGTAACTCACTGCAGGGGTTGAAAGTTAGCAGAAGGTTGAGTGAAGGTGAAGTGACATTATTCTTGGGAACAACTGCAAGTGTTGCAGCAGCGGCAATAGGAACCGTAGAATTAGTTTTTAAAGAAGGAATGCTTGTACTTAAAGATTGTCTTTATGTACAGAACTTGAGAAGAAATTTAATTTCTGTTTCAAAACTGTGTGCTGATGGATATACTGTTTATTTTAGTAATATGATTACTGTTAAATGGAATAATAAATTCATCGCATGCGGGGAACTAGAGAATGGTCTCTATGTTCTACATCCTTCTCTGGAAACTAACTTAATCGAAACTACGTCGGTCAAAAATCCCAAGAAAAGGAATCGTGATACAGTAAGTCCCACGTGCCTCTGGCATTACCGACTTGGCCATATCGGTATTGACCGAATCACAAGGCTGGTAAAGGATGGTCCTTTGGATTTTCTAACCGTAGAAAATCTTCCCACTTGTGAACCTTGCCTTCAAGGTAAGATGTCTAAGTGGCCATTTGATGGTAAGCCTGAAAGATCTGAAGGCACACTTGACCTAATACATACTGATGTATGTGGTCCCCTGAGTGTTAGGACACGGAACCAACACGTGTACTTCATCACCTTTTCAGATGATTTTTCACGATATGGTTACGTGTACCTAATGAGACATAAGTCTGAATCATTTGAAAAGTTCAAAGAGTTCAGACAGGAAGTCAAGAAACAGTTAGGGAGAGAAATTAAGGCCCTTCGATCAGATCAAGGTGGCGAGTATCTCTCTGACGAATTCAGGGACTACTTAAAGGCCAATGGGATAGTGTCACAATTAGCTCCTCCTGCTACACCTCAACTCAACGGTGTTTTGGAGAGGAGGAATAGGACTTTGTTAGACATGGTCTAGTCACTTCTCGTACGCTCACAATTACCCACATCCTTTTGGGGATACGCATTAGAGACTGCTATCTACGTGCTGAATCGGGTTCCAACCAAATCAGTTCCGAAAACTCCATATGAACTTTGGACCGGAAGGAAGCCAAGTGTAAGACACTTGAAGATTTGGGGTTGTCCTGCACACGTTAAAAGAACAAGTGCGGACAAGTTGGAATCTAAAACCAGTCGTTGCCTGTTTATAGGCTACCCAAAGGATTCGGTGGGTTATCTATTCTATGACCCAAGTGAGCAGAAAGTGTTCTGCAGTCGAAACGCCCAGTTCTTAGAATCCGATTACATCCTGGACACCCATCGTCAGGAAATAGTTCTTGATGAGGAGAGCTCAGGAGCAGTGGGAGATGTCCCACAAATTCCAGGTAATTACCAACCTAGAAGAACCACCCGGGTATCCAGACCACCAGTCCGATATGGTTATGACCAGGATGGTTACCTGGTGGAAACCTTGACTAGTGAAGAGGATCCCGTGACTTACGCGGAAGCCATGTTAGACATAGACTCCCAGAAGTGGGTGGAGGCCATGAGAGCTGAAATGGACTCAATGGAGACCAATGGAGTCTGGACTCTAGTGGATCCGCCCCCTGGGGTAAAAGCAATTGGTTGCAAATGGATCTACAAGAGGAAGAAGGGCCCCGATGGCAGGATTGGGACCTTTAAAGCTCACTTGGTGGTGAAAGGGTATACTTAGAAAGAAGGCATCGACTATGAGGAAACTTTTTTGCCCGTGGCCATGCTTAAATCCATTAGGATCCTGCTAACTGTAGCAGTGTACCATGACTATGAGATTTGGCAAATGGATGTCAAAACCGCATTCCTGAATGGAGATCTTAGTGAAGATATCTACATGCAGCAGCCGCAAGGCTTCATTGCTGCTGGTCAAGAACACATGGTATGTAAACTTAATAGATCCATATATGGACTTAAGCAGGCTTCTAGGAGTTGGAACATCCGTTTTGATTCTGCAGTCAAAACGTTTGACTTTCAGCAGAATCCGGATGAACCCTGTGTTTACAGGAAGTCTAGTGGGGATAAGATCACCTTTTTGGTGTTGTACGTAAATGATATCCTACTCATTGGGAATGATGTAGGAATGTTGACTTTGGTCAAGGTATGGCTATCACAGCAGTTCTCCATGAAGGATCTTGGAGAAGCTTCATACATATTGGGTCTTCGACTCTATAGAGATAGATCGAAGCGGATAATAGGATTATCCCAGGCTGCTTATATTGACAAAATTGTCAAGAGGTACAGCATGGAGAACTCCAAGAAAGGAAACGTTCCTTTTTGGCACGGAGTCACTCTCTCCAAGAAGATGTCTCCCAAGACTTCTGAGGAGATTGAGAGCATGAGAGACGTTCCCTATGCCTCAGCCGTAGGGAGCATCATGTATGCCATGCTATGCACTCGCCCTGACATTGCTCAGGCGGTGAGTGTGGTAAGCAGATTCCAGGCAAACCCAGGGCAGGAGCATTGGATTGCTGTAAAGAACATACTCAAATACCTTCGAAGGACAAAAGAGTTTTGTCTGGTATTCGATGGTAGTTCACTGCAAGTTCTAGGGTATACCGATGCCGATTTCCAGTCGGATCCAGATGATAGAAAGTCTACATCTGGGTATGTTTTCATGATAGGATCGTGTGCTGTTTGCTGGAAAAGCAGCAAACAGGGGTCCACTGCAGACTCCACAACCAAGGTCGAGTACATTGCCGCAAGTGAAGCTGCCAAGGAAGCCGTGCGGATGAAGAAGTTCATACACGAATTGGGAGCGATTCCATCCAACACATCTCCCATCCCGTTGTTGTGTGACAACAATGGAGCGATCGCCCAGGCTATAGAGGATCGGGCTCACTCGAAGTCGAAGCACATCGAGAGAAAGTACCATGTACTGCGGGAGATCGTTGGTAGAGGGGACGTCCTAATTCAGAAGGTAGCATCAACGGATAATGTGGCAGACCCATTGACTAATCCACTGACACAGAAGGTGTTTGAGAAACACGTGGAAAGTATGGGACTCCAGCTTGTACCAGATTGGACCTAACTGCAAGTGGGAGCTGTTAGACAGTTTTGTATGCCCTTAGCTTCAATCTGATTTGATGTACTTTTGTTATTTAGTGGAAATAAATAAAGTGCATGTTTGATTCATATTGTTTGGTTTAATTCTGTGTAAAACCCTAAAACTGGACATTTATAGAGACTCGTGTTAGTTTTAAATGTTCACAGCCGTTGGATAAGTCTGGGGAGATTTATCCTGCCAAGGCTGATGCTGGTGTGCCACCAAGTGTTGGGATGGCCTGTCTCAGCCATCAGGGTAAGACCCGAGCCACATGCAGTATGGGATTACTTGAATCCTTGAACCGGACCAGATTTCCAGTATTGCCCTGGACCTTGGAGATAGATGGGAAAAACTGGAAAGTTACACCTGACCCCTAGACTCGATTATGACATTTCACTAGGTGTTGGATCAGGCTGCCTTTGATATACCAATCAGTGAGATCCTTAGCGGGGATCAAAACCTGGGTATGTTGGGGCAGTTTGAGAATTCATCTGAGTGGGTGATCATAGTGACAGAATCAGCCACTTTGTCGGACAAAGGGTAATTGATGAACTTACAATTTATCTATATTTTATGAGGTTTTTGCATGAAATTTTATATTGGTTTAATTAAATTTTTGCCGTATTTTAGCTTGATTGCAAGAAAGATTTCAGGGGGAGCCAAATCAACAAAAAGAAGGCAAAAGCAAGAAAAGAAAACCCAAAAATTTATCAAGTTCAGCCCGGCCCAGCCATGAGAGCAAGAGAATTTCATTCGGCCCAAGAAGAGCAAGTGAAACTCTTTGGAAAATCCAAGGGAAGAAGCCTAGCTATGAGGAGAATTCGGCCCAGCAAGGAAGGCCCATTTTTAGCCCAAATAACAGCCTAGAGTGTAGCCCACATGAGCTCAAAAGCAAGCTAAGTTGTAGCCCAAATAGCAGCCCAAAGGGAGCTAGGGGCGGCAACTTCTAGGAGTTTCTTGAAGAGAAGGAGGGAGCACTCTAGAAGGTTCATGAGGGGTGTAATACACCCCATTCTAGAGGCTTCAAGAAGGGGCAAGAGCCCCCTTGAAAAACTATATAAGGAGGCCTCTAGGAGGGGAGAAAGTTGTTCAATTGCTTGAGAGGAAAGCTCTCCCACTCTTAGAGGTTCGGCCACCTTGAGAGAAGAGAAGAGAAGAAGGCTAGGCGCAAGGAAGAAGAAGAAGAAGGGCTGAAGGAAGTTCAAGACAAGCAAGCTAGAAGAAGAAGGTGAGTTCGAATTGAGAGTTTGTGATTCAAAGATCTTCTGTAATAAATCATTTGTAGTTTCATTCTCTTTTGATTTGAATTCAGTTTCTTAGTTATATGTTCTTTCTTCTTTCTCCTTGTTTCCATTCTTCCTTGATGTATTTCAGCTTGTAAAATTTCAGTTCAGCAATCTAATTCTTTTTGATTCATTCAAATGGTCATGCATTGTATTTGAAGTTTCTTGAATAAGGGTGTGATTGTAGATTAATTCGGCCAACTAACCTTCAAAACTCAGATCTGAATTCTCAGATCTGAGATTGCAAGATCTGAATTGCTTGAAAGAGAATTCAGATCTGCAATTTTCAGATTGGGCGAATTAATCTACAGCTTGGAATTCCTAGAGTGCTTGAGAGAGACTCTAGGAATTCAGATCTACTATTCAAGAACTGAATTGAGTGCAAGGTTAGAGATAACTTGCACAATTCAGTTGGTGATCAATTCAGATTTGAATTGATGCCTTAGAAGTGTTTGAAGAAATGCATGCATGAGGATTAGATTCTTGCTAGAGATAGAAGAACGGTCACTCATGCATAGGATGAACATGCACTTGAGAGAGGCTGTTCATGACCTTGGGGTTTCACCAAACCAAGGCTCAATCATGATTCATTCGAATGATCCAAATTGATAGATTGCTGAATTCTGAGATTGACATTTACTGCTTACTCTTCTAACCTGAATTGAAGGCAATTGGACCAATGATTTAGATAGATTTTAATTTAGGATTTCTTAGCTTTCATTAGAGTTTTGATTTATTTGTTGATCAGATAAGAAATGTTCAATTTAGTATTGGTAATTGTTTCCTAAATCCTCGTGGGAACGATACTTCACTCACTACTTTATTACTTGAACGGCTAGTGCACTTGCTAGTGTCACAATGAGCCACACATCAGTAATGATCGGGAATGCACTCTCTCTGATGGAAACCAAACTGCCGGTAGTTGATTTCAATCATTGGAATTTTGTTTTGCAAAATCAACCTTTGATATACCAAGGTTTTTGAAGGAATTATTGGAAAACAAAAGGAAACTGGGAGATGTGGGTACAGTTGCATTAAATGAGGAATGTTCTGCTATCCTTCTGAACAAGCTGCCTCAGAACCTCAAAGATCCAGGGAGTTTCACTATTCCTTGTACCATTGGCAGTTTAAAAATTGAAAAAGCTTTATGTGACCTAGGAGCTAGCATCAATTTAATGCCATATTCTATCTTCAAGAAATTGGGGTTGAATGAACCCCAACCCACTAGAGTGGCATTACAATTGGCTGATAGATCCATTAGACATCCTAGGGGGATCATAGAAGATGTGTTAGTTAAAGTTGACAAATTCATTTTTTCCAGTTGATTTCATTGTGTTAGACATGCAAGAAGATGTGGAGGTCCCACTTATCCTAGGGAGACCTTTCTTGGCTACCGGGAAAGCAATGATTGATGTCCAACAAGGACAACTCAGCCTTAGGATACAAGATGAGGAGATAATTTTTAAAATGTCTAATGCTATGAAACATGCACCCTCTAGTGATGATTCTTGTTTTATGATTGATGCCATTGAATTGACAATTGATGAATGCTTCCAGGTAAGTAGAATAACTGATCCTCTTGAACTCTGCCTCCAGTAGGGAGAACTTGAAGAAGGAGAAAATGAAAAAATAAACCTCATGATAGCATACCTGAACGATAGGCCTCAATTCAAGGGAAAGGGGTTTCTTAAATTAGAGAACTTAGGCAAATTGCCTGGACCATCAGGTAAGCCATCACTCCAAGAACCCCCCACCCTTGAACTGAAGCAATTACCATCCCATTTAGAGTATGCTTTCCTTGAGGAACCATCAGATCTCCCCGTGATAATTTCCGCAGCACTGAATCCCTTACAAAGAGAAAAATTATTAAGAGTGCTGCGGGAACACAAAAATGCTATAGCTTGGAAGGTAGAAGATATCAAAGGCATTAATCCATCAATCTGCACTCACAGAATTTTGATGGAAGAGGACAACAAGCCTTCCGTTCAGCCCCAAAGGCGCCTGAACCCCAACATGAAAGAAGTGGTAAAGGCTGAAATAATTAAGTTGTTAGATGCTAGGATCATTTATCCTATTTCTAATAGTTCTTGGCTAAGCCCTGTGCAAGTTGTGCCCAAGAAAGGGGGTATGACTGTTGTTCCAAATGAGAAAAATGAACTCATCCCTACTAGAACCGTCACTGGATGGCGTGTGTGTATTGACTATAGAAAATTAAATGAAGCCACCCGGAAGGACCATTTCCCTCTCCCATTTATGGATCAAATGTTGGAGAGGCTAGCCGGGCATGAGTATTATTGTTTCTTGGATGGATATTCAGGGTATAACCAAATACCAATTTTACCAGAAGATCAAGAAAAGACCACTTTTACTTGCCCATATGGAACCTTTGCATACCGAAGGATGCCCTTTGGGTTATGCAATGCCCCAGCATCCTTTCAGCGATGTATGATGTCTATATTTTTTGATATGGTTGAAAAATTTATTGAGATCTTCATGGATGATTTTTCAGTTTTTGGCTCTTCGTTTGATGCATGTTTGAATAATCTGGAACAGGTGCTTACTAGATGTAAAGAAACACATCTTGTGTTGAATTGGGAGAAATGTCATTTTATGGTGCAAGAAGGCATAGTGCTTGGACACAAGATCTCTCAAAGAGGTATAGAAGTCGACAAGGCCAAGGTGGAGGCAATTGAAAAATTGCCAACCCCAACATCTGTTCGTTCTTTGAGAAGTTTCTTAGAACATGTCAGATTCTATAGGAGGTTTATTAAGGATTTCTCAAAAATTTCCAAGCCATTATCTACCTTGCTTCAGAAAGAAGTGCCTTTTGAATTTTCAACTGAATGCCTTCATGCTTTCAACATCTTGAAAGACAAATTGATCCATGCACCTATCATGGTAGCACCAGATTAGACCCTCCCATTTGAATTAATGTGTGATGCGAGTGATTTTGCTATAGGAGCTGTTTTAGGACAAAGAATGAACAAACATTTTCAGCCAATTTACTATGCTAGCAGAACCTTGACTGGACCCCAACTCAATTACACCACCACAGAAAAGGAGCTGCTAGCAGTAATATTTGCACTTGATAAGTTTCGTTCATATCTGATATTATCCAAGGTTGTTGTCTACACAGATCACTCGGCATTAAGGCACTTGCTTACCAAGCAAAACTCAAAACCAAGACTGATCAGGTGGATCCTTTTATTGCAAGAGTTTGACATTGAGATTAGAGACATGAAGGGTGCTGCAAACCTGGCTGCTGACCATCTCTCCCGGTTGGACACGGTAAGCTCAAAAGAGGAGATAACCAGCAACATTCGAGAAGAATTTCTAGATGAGCAGTTGTACTCAATACAGAAATACTCATATCCTTGGTATGCTGATTTTGCTAATTATCTAGCTGCACAAGTCCTTCCTCCTAACCTTTCATATCAACAGAAAAAGAAATTCCTTTCCGATGTAAAATACTATCTGTGGGAGAAACCCTTTTTGTATAAATTGTGTGCAGATCAGATCATAAGGAGATGTGTCCCCGAGGAGGAGATGGAGTCGGTACTCCAATTTTGCCATGATAAAGAAGCAGGAGGTCATTTTGGAGCTAGTCGCACTGCAGCCAAGGTTTTGCAATCAAGTTTTTATTGGCCCACACTTTTCAAAGATGCCCATAGGTATGTGTCCACATGTGACAAATGCCAAAGATCAGGAAACATTTCCCGACGGAATGAAATGCCCCTTTCCAATATTTTAATCTGTGAAATCTTTGATGTTTGGGGTATAGATTTCATGGGACCTTTCCCGAATTCTTTTGGGAATAAGTACATCCTCGTTGCAGTTGACTATGTATCCAAATGGGTAGAAGCCATGGCTTTACCCACAAATGACTCAAGAAGGGTGGTACACTTCCTAAAGAAGCTATTCTCCCGATTTGGCACTCCGCGAGCTATAATTAGTGATAGGGGAAATCACTTCTGCAATAGCCAATTTGAGAGGTTAATGTAGAAATATGGAATTACACATAAATTAGCTACCCCTTATCACCCTCAAACCAGTGGCCAAGTGGAGTTGGCTAACAGGGAACTCAAAAGAATTCTGGAAAAGACCGTAGCATCTGCCAGAAAAGATTGGTCCATCAAATTAGATGATGCATTATGGGCATACAGAACTGCATTTAAGACACCTATTGGCATGTCCCCCTACAGATTGGTCTTTGGTAAAGCATGCCATTTACCAGTTGAATTAGAACACAAGGCCTATTGGGCTCTTAAATTCTTAAATTTTGACATTCAGGCCACAGGGGCTAAAAGGCGGTTGCAATTGAATGAATTGGATGAATTCAGACTTACCACCTATGAGAATGCCAAAGTTTATAAAGAAAGAATAAAAAACTGGCATGATAAGAACTTGTTGAGACGGGACTTTTATGTAGGCCAACAGGTATTGTTATATAATTCCCATCTCCGCTTGTTTCCAGGTAAGCTGAGATCCAGGTGGTCTGGACCCTTTACCATTTCACAGGTTTTTCCCCATGGGGCTATAGAACTCACCCACCCGGTTCAGGGCACGTTTAAAGTAAATGGTCAGCGCCTGAAACCATATTTAATGGGCGGTACTGTACCCCCTCCATCCATTGTTTATCTTGATAACCAATAATCTTTTATGCTTGCTCATGAACAGGTTAAGGAATCTTTTTGTCATTTATCTTTTTAGAATATTAGTTAGTAAAATAAAGATCTTTTTCTCAAAATTCCAATTCTTTAAGGACTCAGTTCATCATTTTCTTTTCTTCAGTTTGCTCTAGCAAGTGTGATCCCCTAACACTACGAACATTGAGGACAATGTTCATCTTAAGTGTGGGGGAGTGAGCCCGAGGCTAGGGTATGGGGGCTGAAACCATGCACCCCAACACACATATGCAGGCAATGACATAACCAAAAAAGACTGGAACCCCTCAAGTTCATTACTATTTATTTGATGATTTTTTTTAAGAAGGAATTCAATGAGTTGAGGGAGACTGATGTACTTGTTAAGTTTTTATTCTTGTGAATGACCCAATTTGATATATGCATGAGAAAAGGGGAGCTGAATATGCTTTTCAGCATAACTAGCCCTAACTATTTTCATGTGTATGGAAGCCCTTGATTTCATTGTTAATGGTCAAGAGAGCTAGTGCACATCTGAAGTGCTGATTCTTGAGGTTCAATAATTGCAAAGAAGGACAAAAGCCCAAATTGACTCCGCTATTCTGAGCTGAATAGTAAAACTAGCAGCTTAGAACATGAGTCCTATTTACCTACCTCAAGCAAGTGACTAGTGTGAGATGGAGCATAAGATGCACTCACACCAAAAAAAAAATAAAAATAAAAAAGAAAAGGGTGAGATGGAGCATAAGATGCACTCACCCCTAGAATTAAGAAATTGTGGTGATAGCTGAGGTTCAAAGGGGCACTCTAAAGTTGAACTCTCATTAAGATTTAGTTACAGATGTGAAACTTAGTGAAATTTGATTATTAACCTTGACAATTAAGGAGCTGATTTATATATGAATTAGGAGTGAAGGGTAGACTATGATGAAATTCATATTCTCCTTTCCTTGGATCTTATACATATCTTAAATAGTAATTTACAAGAATAAGAGTTGAGCACTTACAAAAGTCCCCCGACTACTCAATGAATTTCTATCTTAAAAAGTTCACCAGGTAAATGGTTAGAACAGAAGGGGGGGGAATGTTCAGTTTATGGCTGATGTCCTTGCTTGAGGACAAGCAAAAGCTTAAGTGTGGGGGTATTTGATGAACTTACAATTTATCTATAATTTTTGAGGACTTTAACTTGGATTTTTATGCCGGTTTTATTAATTTTTGCCTTAATTTAGCTTAATGCTAAGAATAAGTTTAGGGATAATTAATCCAAGAAAAGGAAAGAAAAAGGCAAGAAAAGAAGGTTCAAAAAGACCAATTTCAGTCCAGCCCGGTCGTGGAAGCAAGAGAGAGCACTTCGGCCCAAGAAGAGCAAGTGAATTTCTTGAGAAAACCCAAGAAAAGAAAGCCTTGCTATGAGTAGAATTCGGCCCAGCAAAAAAGGCCCATTCTCAGCCCAAAAGAGCAGCTCAATGTATAGCTATCATATGCTAAGAGAGAGCCTAAGTGCAGCCCAAATTGCAGCCCTTAGGAGGCTTTCAAGAGAGCTCTAGAAAGTTCAAGAAAGGGGTGTAATACACCCCATTCTAGAGGCTTCAAGAAGGGGCAAGAGCCCCCTTGAAAAACTATATAAGGAGGCCTCTAGGAGGGGGGAGAGGTGTTCAATTGCTTGAGAGGAAGGCTCTCCCACTCTTAGAGGTTCGGCCACCTTGAGAGAAGAGAAGAGAAGAAGGCTAGGCGCAAGGAAGAAGAAGAAGAAGGGCTGAAGGAAGTTCAAGACAAGCAAGCTAGAAGAGAAGGTGAGTTCGAATTGAGGGTTTATGATTCAAAGATCTTTTATAATAAATTAATTGTAGTTTCATTCTCTTTTGATTCGAATTCAGTTACTTTGTTATATTTTCTTTCTTCTTTCTCCTTTTTTTTTCCATTCTTCCTTGATGTATTTCAGCTTGTAAAATTTCAGTTCAGCAATCTAATTCTTTTTTATTCATTCAAATGGTCATGAATTGTACTTGAAGTTTCTTGAATAAGGGTGTTATTGTAGATTAATTCGGCCAACTAACCTTCAAAACTCAGATCTGAATTCTTAGATCTGAGATTGCAAGATCTGAATTGCTTGAAAGAGAATTCAGATCTGCAATTTTCAGATTGGCCGAATTAATCTACAGCTTGGAATTCCTAGAGTGCTTGAGAGAGACTCTAGGAATTCAGATCTACTATTCAAGAACTGAATTGAGTGCAAGGTTAGAGATAACTTGCACAATTCAGTTGGTGATCAATTCAGATTTGACTTGATGCCTTAGAAGTGTTTGAAGAAATGCATGCATGGGGATTAGATTCTTGCTAGAGATAGAAGAACCGTCACTCATGCATAGGATGAACATGCGCTTGAGAGAGGCTGTTCATGACCTTGGGGTTTCACCAAACCAAGGCTCAATCATGATTTATTCGACTGATCCAAATTGATAGATTGCTGAATTCTGAGATTGACATTTACTGCTTACTCTTCTAACCTGATTTGAAGGCAATTGGGCCTGATTTAGATAGATTTTAATTTAGAATTTTTTAGCTTTCATTAAAGTTTTGATTTATTTGTTGATCAGATAAGAAGTGCTCAATTTAGTATTGGTAATTGTTTTCTAAATCCTCGTGGGAACGATACTTCACTCACTAATTTATTACTTGAACGGCTAGTGCACTTGCTAGTGTCACAATGAGCCACACATCAATGGTAGTAGATCCATGAGCTTAGAAGAGCTACCATAATACAAGCCAGAATGATAACAGCAGTTAGAATCTTCGATGCCTTTATATGATTACCTGCTTTAACAGGCAAAATTGTATGACAAAATCGTGCTATTGATCAAGTAACTATCTGCGCTTGAACAGAGGGGGTAAGGATGGTCAGCGCGACAAGGTCTATGAAGCGCGGCAAGTAAGAGAGAATAGAACCATAGCATCCGAAAGGTTTTTGAAAGAAGAAAGGCCTCATTTCCTACATTTGCAAGTATTACACAAAATAATTCTCACTGTTGCTACAGCCAGCAGTAGAACCTCTAGATTGTTTTGGCTAGGAGTAGGAGGTTACAAATATAAACCGAGTTGACTAGTGCGTGTTTCCAGAGTAAAGAGGTTAGTACATGCCGCTCAATTCAATTGATGAAACACCTCTTTGAAGGATCATCGCCAACAAAAATTGCACCAAACCATCAAATACATAGTGATAGAGAGGTTAAGCTAACCTAACTCAACAAGCAGTTTTTGACTGTTGCTTCAATGGGTTATGTACGTGGGAACACTCTATGAGGAATTGGGATCTTCTTATCACACCGACCTCACAGTGGAAACATTACTGTGAATTGGAAACAAGCATCATGAATAATAACATATAAATACAGGAAATGTTCCCCAAGTATGACTGAAACATGCCTATGAAATCGGTGTAAAAGGTGCTCCGTGAGGAGCAGATCCGATCCGAATTATTCTATATGACACCAAGGACTGATCACCTTATTGATGCTGCCATGTGGTATGAGATACTATGCATCATGGACACCTTCTCTAGCAACAACCAAATAAAAATGCATACTGATTGAAAGAATGGTAGGATCCATCTAATGGACGCCATAAAGGTTGCGGAATGGGTGGGCGAATTTCAAAAATTTTCCTACCTTCTCCCAACTGGGAATCATATTCCCTAAATTTAGAATACAATATTCAAGGATTCTACTTGAACCATAATCAAACCAGATCTGTACCAAAAGACAAATGGGAGGAATATACCTGATCCAGAGAAGCACTATCTCCCAAAGTTGGTGTTCACGCCCAAAGAATGCTCCAAGATCCGTTCCTGCTGAAGATGGCATAGCTGTGGATGGAACAGAACCAGCAGAGTGCGTCCTACACACTGGATCCTTCACAAGAATCCTCAGGAAGTACTAAACACTGAATCTTTTTCAGTCTTTCTTGCAAGACTGATGTCAAGAACAGATTTCTTGACTTTCTTTTTCTGCAAAGATCTAATCTTGCAAAAACAGAAGGCGGCGGCAGGAGGAGAAATCCAAAAGCGAAAAAGCTGAACTGCTTCCTCTTTCTTTTTCTGGAGTATGAGATCTGATCTCAATTCGTAGGAACCTTTCTTGTGGTTTCTCTTGATTCAAAATCTGTTGTATTTCTCTCCTTTTTGGTTAGGGTTTCTCCTCCTTTCTTCTTGATTAAGAATCCTCCTAATTAGGAGTTATCCAAATCCAAATCAGTATTTGGATAGGGGATAATCTTAATCCTATCTGTAGATAAAGGTAGCTTACTCCTGATCTTATCAGGAGGTTACCAGATTCAAATCTAATTTGAATTTTGTCTCCAAGAGTGGATAAGGCTAAAGGCCCAATCCTTTTACTAACATTAATCTCAGATTCGCCCCAAGGATGGCTGATCATATCAGCGCATCTCGAAATGGGCTTCTGGCCCATTAAGTGTTCAGTGTCTAATTACTTTCCAATCTGCTGCCTAGTTGGGCTTCTTTGTATGGCATGGGACCCAAGCATTGATCTACACACCAGCCACATGGGTTCGGCCTAGCCTTTAATACAAGGCCCAGCCGAATTCACAGAAAAACTCAATGAACCCCTTGAGTTCATCATATGGACCCTATGGGCCCAACACTTACATTAAGTGGTCCCTGCGCCAAGCCATCTTATAAAAACCCAGGGACTGTGGGCAGGTGCAAGATTAGCCCATCAGGTATTATCCTAAATGGTCTTACACTTAACCTCTCAGCCCTTATTGATCAAGCACTGCCCGACAAGAGAGGACCTCTCACTCGGCTGCAAGGAACAGTGCCGCACTCTCCTCTCACATGGATCCCGGGAATTAAAACCATTTGCAAACAATTTGAAACCATACATATATATATATATATATAAATATATTAATTTTGCAAAACAAAATTCCAACGATTGAAATCAACTGCCGGCAGTTTTGGTTTCCATCAGAGAGAGTGCATTCCCGATCATTACCCTTTGTCCGACAAAGTGGCTGATTCTGTCACTATGATCACCCACTCAGATGAATTCTCAAACTGCCCCAACATACCCAGGTTTTGATCCCTGCTAAGGATCTCACTGATTGGCAAATCGAAGGTAGCCTGATCCAACATCTAGTGAAGTGTCATAATCGAGTCTAGGGGTCAGATGTAACTTTCCAGTTTTGCCCATCTATCTCCAAGGTCCAGGGCAATACTGGAAATCTGGTCCGGTTCAAGGATTCAAGTAATCCCATTCTGCATGTGCCTCGAGTCTTACCCTGGTGGCTGAGACAGGTCATCCCAACACTTGGTGGCACACCAGTATCAGCCTTGGCAGGATAAATCTCCCCAGACTTATCCATCGGCTGTGAACATTTAAAACTAACACGAGTCTCTATAAATGTCCAGTTTTAGGGTTTTACACAGAATTAAACCAAACAACATGAATCAAACATGCACTTTATTTATTTCCACTAAATAACAAAAGTACATCAAATCAGATTGAAGCTAAGGGCATACAAAAATTGTCTAACAGCTCCAACTTGCACTTAGGTCCAATCTGGTACAAGCCGGAGTCCCATACTTTCCACGTGTTTCTCAAACACCTTCTGTGTCAGTGGCTTAGTCAATGGGTCTGCCACATTATCCGCTGATGCTACCTTCTAAATCAGGACTTCCCCTCTACCAACGATCTCCCACAGTACATGGTACTTTCTCTCGATGTGCTTTAACTTCGAGTGAGCCCGAGGCTCTTTAGCCTGGGCGATCGCTTCATTGTTGTCACACAACAACGGGATGGGAGATGTGCTGGATGGAATCGCTCCCAATTCGTGTATGAACTTCTTCATCCACACGGCTTCCTTGGCAGCTTCACTTGCGGCAATGTACTCGTCCTCGGTTGTGGAGATTGCAGTGGACCCCTGTTTGCGGCTTTTCCAGCAAACAGCACACGATCCTATCATGAAAACATACCCAGATGTAGACTTTCTATCATCTGGATCCGACTAGAAATCGGCATCGGTATACCCTAGAACTTGCAGTGAACTACCATCGAATACCAGACAAAACTCTTTTGTCCTTCAAAGGTATTTGAGTATGTTCTTCACAGCAGTCCAATGCTCCTGCCCTGGGTTTGCCTGGAATCTGTGATGTGTGGCTCATTGTGACACTAGCAAGTGCACTAGCCGTTCAAGTAATAAAGTAGTGAGTGAAGTATCGTTCCCACGAGGATTTAGGAAACAATTACCAATACCAAATTGAACATTTCTTATCTGATCAACAAATAAATCAAAACTCTAATGAAAGCTAAGAAATCCTAAATTAAAATCTATCTAAATCATTGGTCCAATTGCCTTCAATTCAGGTTAGAAGAGTAAGCAGTAAATGTCAATCTCAGAATTCAGCAATCTATCAATTTGGATCATTCGAATGAATCATGATTGAGCCTTGGTTTGGTGAAACCCCAAGGTCATGAACAGCCTCTCTCAAGCGCATGTTCATCCTATGCATGAGTGACGGTTCTTCTATCTCTAGCAAGAATCTAATCCCCATGCATGCATTTCTTCAAACACTTCTAAGGCATCAATTCAAATCTGAATTGATCACCAACTGAATTGTGCAAGTTATCTCTAACCTTGCACTCAATTCAGTTCTTGAATAGTAGATCTGAATTCTTAGAGTCTCTCTCAAGCACTCTAGGAATTCCAAGCTGTAGATTAATTCGCCCAATCTGAAATTTGCAGATCTGAATTCTCTTTCAAGCAATTCAGATCTTGCAATCACAGATCTGAGAATTCAGATCTGAGTTTTGAAGGTTAGTTGGCCGAATTGATCTGCAATCACACCCTTATTCAAGAAACTTCAAATACAATGCATGATCATTTGAATGAATCAAAAAAATTAGATTGCTGAACTGAAATTTTACAAGCTGAAATACATCAAGGAAGAATGGAAACAAGGAGAAAGAAGAAAGAACATATAACTAAGAAACTGAATTCAAATCAAAAGAGAATGAAACTACAAATGATTTATTACAAAAAATCTTTGAATCACAATCCCTCAATTCGAACTCACCTTCTTCTTCTAGCTTGCTTGTCTTGAACTTCCTTCAGCCCTTCTTCTTCTTCTTCCTTGCGCCTAGCCTTCTTCTCTTCTCTTCTCTCAAGGTGGCCGAACCTCTAAGAGTGGGAGAGCCTTTCTCTCAAGCAATTGAACAACTTTCTCCCCTCCTAGAGGCCTCCTTATATAGTTTTTCAAGGGGGCTCTTGCCCCTTCTTGAAGCCTCTAGAATGGGGTGTATTACACCCCTCATGAACCTTCTAGAGTGCTCCCTCCTTCTCTTCAAGAAACTCCTAGAAGTTGCCGCCCCTAGCTCCCTTTGGGCTGCTATTTGGGCTACAACTTAGCTTGCTTTTGAGCTCATGTGGGCTACACTCTAGGCTGTTATTTGGGCTAAAAATGGGCCTTCCTTGCTGGGCCGAATTCTCCTCATAGCTAGGCTTTATTTTCTGGGGTTTTCTCAAGGAATTCACTTGCTCTTTTTGGGCCGAAGTGCTCTCTCTTGCTTCTACGACCGGGCTGGACTGAAATTGGTCTTTTTGAACCTTCTTTTCTTGCCTTTTTCCTTCCTTCTCTTGGATTGATTATCCCTGAACCTATTCTTAGCATTAAGCTAAATTAAGGCAAAAATTAATAAAACCGGCATAAAAATCCATGCTAAAGTCCTCAAAAATTATAGATAAATTGTAAGTTCATCAAATACCCCCACACTTAAGCTTTTGCTTGTCCTCAAGCAAAGACATCAGCCATAAACTTAACATTCCCCCCTTCTGTTCTCACCATTTACCTGGTGAAATTTTTAAGATAGAAATGCATTGAGTAGTCGGGGAACTTTTGTAAGTGCTCAACTCTTATTCTTGTAAATTACCAATTAAGATATGTATCAGATCCAAGGAAAGGAGAATATGAATTTATCATAGTCTAGCCTTCACTCCTAATTCATATATAAATCAGCTCCTTAATTGTCAAGGTTAATAATCAAATTTCACTAAGTTTCACATCTGTAATTGAATCTCAATGAGAGTTCAACTTTAGAGTGCCCCTTTGAACCTCAGCTATCACCACAATTTCTTAATTCTAGGGGTGAGTGCATCTTATGCTCCATCTCACCCTTTTCTTTTCTTTTTTTTTTTTTTTTTTTTTCGGTGTGAGTGCATTTTATGCTCCATCTCACACACTTTTCTCTCTCTTTTTTTTTTTTTTTTTTTTTGGTGTGAGTGCATCTTATGCTCCATCTCACACTGGTCACTTACTTGAGGTAGGTAAATAGGACTCATGTTCTGAGCTGCTAGTTTTACTATTCAGCTCAAAATAGCGGAGTCAATTTGGGCTTTTGTCCTTCTTTGCAATTATTGAACCTCAAGAATCAACACTTCAGATGTGCACTTAGCTTTCTTGACCATTAACAATGAAATCAAGGGCTTCCATACACATGAAGGAAGTTAGGGCTAGTCATGCTGAAAGGCATATTCAGCTCCCCTTTTCTCATGCATATATCAAATTGGGTCATTCACAAGAATAAAAACTTAACAAGTACATCAGTCTCCCTCAACTCATTGAATTCCTTCATAAAAAAAATCATCAAATAAATAGTAATGAACTTGAGGGGTTCCAGTCTTTTTTGGGTTATGTCATTGCCTGCATATGTGTGTTGGGGTGCATGGTTTCAGCCCTCATACCCTAGCCTCGGGCTCACTCCCCCACACTTAAGATGAACATTGTCCTCAATGTTCGTAGTGTTAGGCAGTAACAATAAAACTAGCAAGAGCATCATCAAGTAATAGGAGGTATTTAGAGGACTTCCCTGAAGATCATTCTTAAATTCTGCAATATGTTGTCGGTGGAAAACTTCTTTTGCTAGAAATCACTTGCAAACTAGAAGAGGAGATCAGTAGCTTTGTTCTAACTAAAAATAATTTAAACCAAATAATAAAAGACTACTATACACAATTCCAAACAATGTAAATAATTTAACCAGTCTGTAATACACAACAGAAACTTACAAGGCCAAGAAGTTTGAATTTTATCTAACAAAAATAAATAAATAAATAAAAAAAAAACAAGATCAAAAGCCAATATAAATATCTCTTGAAATCTCATATGCAAGTGATAAACAAGTGATTTACAAGATTGAAACTAGCCTAGAAGTCTAAGAGTTCTTGAAATCAGCACACTACCAAAGTTATTTGATTTTTTTTTTAAAGGAAGAAAACTAAAACAAAATGCAGCAATGCAACCAAAATCTTTTTGGATGAGTGCAGGTCTGATTGATGAATGCAATTCAGATCTGAACTCATTTTGAGATTTATTTATTTATTTATTTTTATTTTTATTTTTTATAAAACCAAAAGAAGAAGAGAAATTTGATTTGCATAAGCTACATTAAAACTGAAACTAAGGATGGAACAGTCAAGTATCAAGAGAAGAAACATGGCTCCATCAATGTAGCCCTTGATGGAGTATACACTTATTGGAATGTAGTACACACGGCTGCACACACCCATTCAGATCTGCTAGACTTTCTATTCATGCACAGCTGAAATCAGAGCTATCTAACTTGAAAAAAAATTTCAAAGATCAGCCCAGGAC
This sequence comes from Nelumbo lutea, assembly GCF_056320005.1. Classification (NCBI taxonomy): domain Eukaryota; kingdom Viridiplantae; phylum Streptophyta; class Magnoliopsida; order Proteales; family Nelumbonaceae; genus Nelumbo; species Nelumbo lutea. Next base: position 144,308,872 of record NC_142684.1, read on the forward strand.
AATTCACAATGCCAATTTAGTAATGTTAATTGTAATACAAACCTATTCAAAACCTGCCCTGGTTCAGTCTTGCTGTAGCAGGTTTGCTATCGTAGACCTGCTATAGGTCTGAACTCTAATAGAAAAATGGTGTGGAAGTGCCACTTTGCATGAAATCTCTTGAGGCATAAAAAATTATCAGATTAAATATACTTTTCTTCAACCAAATCAGCTCAGATAGTTTGGAGTACAAGTTATTTAATACAGCAAAGTATGCCCTGTATCCTGCTCTGTTCACAACCCCAGTTCAGATCTAGGTGATTGCAGATCCAAATTTCTTCAACCATGACTATCCAATTGTTTTTGGGAGATAGCAGATTTTTTTGTAGGGTGTATTGGGGTGATGATAACCCCCAATTATCCTTTAAATTTACATCAGTTCAGGTCTGAGTTCAAGAGAACTCAGATCTGAACTGTTGCAGATCTGCTACAGCAGAACTCAGATCTGAACTCAGATCTGAGTTCTGATCCGAATCTTTGGTTTCCATGGTTCTTTCTCTCTTTTTTTTTTTTTCACTATCTAAATATATTTTTTTTTCTTTTTGCAATGAAAGAAAAGAATAATAAAGGGCTGATAACAGATTTTTTTTTTTTTTCTGAGTATTGCAGTTCTGCTATAGCAGAGTTCAGGTCTGAACTCAAGTCTGAGTTCGGATATGAAATCTCAATTGCCTTACCTTCAGTTATTGCTACCAAATTGTTTTTGGGGAATAGCAGAAGTGCCCTAGGGTGAATTGGGGTGGTGATGACACCCAATTCCCCTCAAAATTTCATCAGTTCAGGTCTGAGTTCAGAGGAACTCAGATCTGAACTGTTGCAAATCTGCAATAGCAGAATTCAGATCTGAACTCAGATCTGAGTTCTGATCCGAATTCTCAATTGCTCCTCTGGTTGTTCAAAAGATCTCCCCCTTTTTTTTTCATTTGTTTTTTTTTTTCTTTTTGTAATGAAAGAAAAGAATAATAAAATCTGAAACACAAGCAACTCTTTTCGGCTGAGTGCTGCAGATCTGAAATCTGCTGATCTGAGTGCCGAATGCAACTCAGATCTGCAACACTCATCTTTATGTGAATTTTTTTTTTTTTTTTTTTTCTTTTTGAAGGGAACAACATCAAGATTGAATAGAAATCAAATATGCCTTTATTAAAATGAAACTGAAACCAAAAAAAAGAAAGTAATCTACTTAAGAAAGAAGAAACATAACTACAGTAGTACAGCAGTTGCAGTCCAAGCTGAAATGAAAAAGTTAGCAAATTAACCCAACTATGAATGCAATGCTGAATGAGATCAGATTAAGAATGCTCAATGTTTCCTAATATTGTTTCTCTAAATCCCCGGCAACGGCGCCAAAAACTTGATGTGTGGCTCATTGTGACACTAGCAAGTGCACTAGCCGTTCAAGTAATAAAGTAGTGAGTGAAGTATCGTTCCCACGAGGATTTAGGAAACAATTACCAATACCAAATTGAACATTTCTTATCTGATCAACAAATAAATCAAAACTCTAATGAAAGCTAAGAAATCCTAAATTAAAATCTATCTAAATCATTGGTCCAATTGCCTTCAATTCAGGTTAGAAGAGTAAGCAGTAAATGTCAATCTCAGAATTCAGCAATCTATCAATTTGGATCATTCGAATGAATCATGATTGAGCCTTGGTTTGGTGAAACCCCAAGGTCATGAACAGCCTCTCTCAAGTGCATGTTCATCCTATGCATGAGTGACGGTTCTTCTATCTCTAGCAAGAATCTAATCCTCATGCATGCATTTCTTCAAACACTTCTAAGGCATCAATTCAAATCTGAATTGATCACCAACTGAATTGTGCAAGTTATCTCTAACCTTGCACTCAATTCAGTTCTTGAATAGTAGATCTGAATTCTTAGAGTCTCTCTCAAGCACTCTAGGAATTCCAAGCTGTAGATTAATTTGCCCAATCTGAAATTTGCAGATCTGAATTCTCTTTCAAGCAATTCAGATCTTGCAATCACAGATCTGAGAATTCAGATCTGAGTTTTGAAGGTTAGTTGGCCGAATTGATCTGCAATCACACCCTTATTCAAGAAACTTCAAGTACAATGCATGATCATTTGAATGAATCAAAAAGAATTAGATTGCTGAACTGAAATTTTACAAGCTGAAATACATCAAGGAAGAATGGAAACAAGGAGAAAGAAGAAAGAACATATAACTAAGAAACTGAATTCAAATCAAAAGAGAATGAAACTACAAATGATTTATTACAAAAAATCTTTGAATCATAATCCCTCAATTCGAACTCACCTTCTTCTTCGAGCTTGCTTGTCTTGAACTTCCTTCAGCCCTTCTTCTTCTTCTTCCTTGCGCCTAGCCTTCTTCTCTTCTCTTCTCTCAAGGTGGCCGAACCTCTAAGAGTGGGAGAGCCTTTCTCTCAAGCAATTGAACAACTTTCTCCCCTCCTAGAGGCCTCCTTATATAGTTTTTCAAGGGGGCTCTTGCCCCTTCTTGAAGCCTCTAGAATGGGGTGTATTACACCCCTCATGAACCTTCTAGAGTGCTCCCTCCTTCTCTTCAAGAAACTCCTAGAAGTTGCCGCCCCTAGCTCCCTTTGGGCTGCTATTTGGGCTACAACTTAGCTTGCTTTTGAGCTCATGTGGACTACACTCTAGGCTGTTATTTGGGCTAAAAATGGGCCTTCCTTGCTGGGCCGAATTCTCCTCATAGCTAGGCTTTATTTTCTGGGGTTTTCTCAAGGAATTCACTTGCTCTTTTTGGGCCGAAGTGCTCTCTCTTGCTTCTACGACCGGGCTGGACTGAAATTGGTCTTTTTGAACCTTCTTTTCTTGCCTTTTTCCTTCCTTCTCTTGGATTGATTATCCCTGAACCTATTCTTAGCATTAAGCTAAATTAAGGCAAAAATTAATAAAACCGGCATAAAAATCCATGCTAAAGTCCTCAAAAATTATAGATAAATTGTAAGTTCATCAATCTGCTTACCACACTCACCGCCTGAGCAATGTCCGGGCGAGTGCACAGCATGGCATACATGATGCTCCCTACGGCTGAGGCATAGGGAACGTCTCTCACGCTCTCAATCTCCTCAGAAGTCTTGGGAGACATCTTCTTGGAGAGAGTGACTCCGTGCCTGAAAGGAACGTTTCCTTTCTTGGAGTTCTCCATGCTGTACCTCTTGACAATTTTGTCAATATAAGCAGCCTGGGATAATCCAATTATCCGCTTCGATCTATCTCTATAGAGTCGAAGACCCAGTATGTATGAAGCTTCTCCAAGATCTTTCATGGAGAATTGCTGTGATAGCCATACCTTGACCGAAGTCAACATTCCTACATCATTCCCAATGAGTAGGATATTGTCCACGTACAACACCAAAAAGGTGATTTTATCCCCACTGGACTTCCTGTAAACACAGGGCTCATCCGGATTCTGCTCAAAGTCAAACGTTTTGACTGCAGAATCAAAACGGATGTTCCAACTCCTAGAAGCCTGCTTAAGTCCATATATGGATCAATTAAGTTTAGATACCATGTGTTCCTGACCAGCAGCAATGAAGCCTTGCGGCTGCTGCATGTAGATATCTTCACTAAGATCTCCATTCAGGAACGCGGTTTTGACATCCATTTGCCAAATCTCGTAGTCATGGTACGCTGCTACAACTAGCAGGATCCTAATGGATTTAAGCATGGCCACGGGCGAAAAGGTTTCCTCATAGTTGATGCCTTCTTTCTGAGTATACCCTTTCGCCACCAAACGAGCTTTAAAGGTCTCAATCCTGCCATCGGGGTCCTTCTTCCTCTTGTAGATCCATTTGCAACCAATTGCTTTTACCCCAGAGGGCGGATCCACTAGAGTCCAGACTCCATTGGTCTCCATTGAGTCCATTTCAGCTCTCATGGCCTCCACCCACTTCTGGGAATCTATGTCTAACATAGCTTCTGCGTAAGTTACGGGATCATCTTCACTAGTCAAGGTTTCCACCAGGTAACTATCCTGGTCATAACCATATCGGACTGGTGGTCTGGATACCCGGGTGATTCTTCTAGGTTGGTCATTACCTGGAATTTGTGGGACATCTCCCACTGCTCCTGAGCTCTCCTCATCAAGAACTATTTCCTAATGATGGGTGTCCAGGATGTAATAGGATTCTAAGAATTGTGCATTTCGACTGCAGAACACTTTCTGCTCACTCGGGTCATAGAATAGATAACCCACTGAATCCTTTGGGTAGCCTATAAATAGGCAACGGCTGGTTTTAGATTCCAACTTGTCCGCACTTGTTCTTTTAACGTGTGCAGGACAACCCCAAATCATAAAGTGTCTTACACTTGGCTTCCTTCTGGTCCAAAGTTCCTATGGAGTTTTCAGAACTGATTTGGTTGGAACCCGATTCAGCACGTAGATAGCAGTCTCTAATGCGTATCCCCAAAAGTATGTGGGTAATTGTGAGCGTACGAGAAGCGACCGGACCATGTCCAACAAGGTCTTATTCCTCCTCTCTGAAACACTGTTGAGTTGAGGTGTAGTAGGAGGAGCTAGTTGTGCTAACTTTGAACCCCTGCAGTGAGTTACACGCATGAGTGAAGCCCCGGAGTCAACACACCAGGACACAGAAGTAACTAACATGTTAGTTTCTATGACACAAGTTTCGATGTTACCTTTCTTAGATTCTAGGTAGGCAGGACAAATACTCTTCCAGTGGCCGGTCTGCTTGCAGAAGTGACAGACATCAGATGCCTTGTTCTTCTTCTGCTTCTTAGGTTTGGCAGCCTTCTTCTGAGGCTTCTTTGCCTTTCTCTTTTTCTTGCCCGATTTGTTAGATTCAGCAAGCATAACCACAGGCTCAGCCTTCATGAGTAGATCCTCGGCTCTCTGCAACATATTGCTGAGTTCCTGGACGCTGACATTCAACTTATTTATATTGTAGTTCATTGTGAACGCATTGAAGGAAGAGGGCAAAGAATTGAGGATGGCATCCACTTGCGTGCCAAGATCTAGCCCGGATCCAAGAGCTTCAAGTTCGTTAATGTATCCCATCATCCGAAGACAATGGTCATGAACTTTCTGCCCTTTGGTCATCTGCGCGGTCATGAACAATTTCAGGACCTTCTGTTGAGTAGAACGGTTCTGCTCTTCATATATTGTTCTTAGACTGTCCAATATGTCCTTGGCTAGTTCGATCTGATCGAACTGCCTCTGTATTGAGTTGTCTAATGAGGCAATGACAAAGCAGCGGGCTAGGGAGTTCTTATCCTCCCACTCTTGGTAGTCCCTCCTACAGGGCTCAGAAGCCCTATCACCCAGATGTTCTAGGGCAGGATTTTTCACTACCTTGTCTAACTTTTCGGAAGTTAGGACCAGCATAAGATTTCTGTACCAGTCGGCATAGTTTGGGCCCTTAAGTTTGTTATCATCTAGAAGCTTTGCAAATTGACCGTTTGCCATTTTCTGATAAAATAGCAAAATCATTAGTCCACAACCTTAGTTTGATTCATGTTACCTACATAGATATGGCTTTTAATCTATGTTCCATTCCCATTTGTTCATCTCTGAGATTTCCCTCCTTTCTCAGTGACGGAGACAACGAAATGTCTCTGGAAATGTGGGAAATCACATGGGGTGCGTGAAGCCAACTGTTTCAGCTGCATAACCTCACCACCTTTCTGTGACGGATCATATCCACTCATCAAATGAGTTTCCCTTTGGCCTCTGTCAGACAAGGTTCAGAGCCATTTTCAGGTAAACCTTTCTGTCCAGTGAGTGCTTACCCATCATATTCAGGTTACGCCAAGGTACCGTGAGAGAGTTTCCATTTTCTGGTGAAGCCCCTCCCACATCGGTCTATGACGCCCCTATCATCTTATGAAACACTTTAATAGATCCAACAGCAAATGGATAACCCAATTTTATGGTGCGTTTCCTCATTACTGAAGGACCCATCATTGTGCTAATGACGGAAGGCCTTTAGAGAGTCCATCATATGGGTCTCCCTATCACTTGCATTCATATTTGCTGGAGGGAACAAAATTACGCCCTAGTTTTAATTTACGTCAAACTAGAGTGGCTCCCACTGACTTTCATAAAGTCAGATTTCTTGTGGGCATTAATCGGCTAGGGGTTCCATACGCATTACTTTTCAGGGTTTTGGGGCTGACCAAGCAAAGAGGGGTCATCCAATGACCTTGAAGGACACCATGGCAATGATGTGCATTCAGCCATGGTGTGCGCAAGAGCCACTAACGAGTCTTCATGGGCCAAGTACTTATGGCCCATGGTCGCAGCACATCAAACATCCAAACATCACATGTAAAGGAGGAATTGATCCAATCAATTAACTGCTGTAAAGCCCATTGAATAGCCCATTGAAATCTAAGTCATTAACAATTAATGACTACTAGGTGTATGGGCAGAATCGCAGATAGCAGTTCGGCCCATACAGCTTATCTCACAGTAATGGGCCTTTTGCAGTTTTAACCCTTTAAAACTGGGCTTTACAGGTGAGCCGAATTAATCCATGTAATTGAACATGAGATTTGGAACAGCAAGTGTGAGAAATACAGACTGAAAAATAGTCCCTATCGAACCCCAGATTCGGTCCAAACAGTTTTGGTCCAATCTAGTCCAAGAGGATCCAAAACTGATTTTCAATTCAAGAATTAATTCATGAAAGATCTGAAATTAATAATTTTGATTTCAAACAATCACAAATCACACTATGGACTATTTGCACCACCTGCAAAACAGAGGTTAATCACAAGGGTTGCAGTTTCACATACTGCAAATCGCAAAAAGCGATTTCTCCAACTGCAAATCTCTAGCGCCGCCTTCTTCTTCCTTCTTCTTTAATCAAGAAAAATAACAGAAATCCTATTTCTATTAATTACATTCTTGATCAAATCCTATACATTCAGTCTAAAAAATAAAAAAAAATATTTACAAACCGAATTAAATAAATAGAAAGAAAAAGGGTGCGCAGACTATCTACGCCAAATCTGCACTAAGATCTCCAGGTTCGAACAGTCCATTAAATCAAAATAAATAAAGAACAATTCTAAATAAATTTTGGATTTAATAAAAATTAATTTCAGATCAATCGCCCTTAACAAGAAAAAGTTTCTTGAAATAAAGAAAACAATCTGCGCAAATCTTGAAAGAACACCTTCTATCCATCTGCGCAGGGTCAGATCTGATTTTCTTTTGGTTCAAGATTTGAACCTATGGCTCTGATACCACTGAAAGAATGGTAGAATCCATCTAAGGGATGCCATAAAGGTTGCGGAATGGGTGGGCGAATTTCAAAAATTTTCCTACCTTCTCCCAACTAGGAATCATATTCCCTAAATTTAGAATACAATATTCAAGGATCCTACTTGAACCATAATCAAACCAGATCTGTACCAAAAGACAAATGGGAGGAATATACCTGATCCAGAGAAGCACTATCTCCCAAAGTTGGTGTTCACGCCCAAAGAATACTCCAAGATCCGTTCCTACTGAAAATGACACAGCTGTGGATGGAATAGAACCAGCAGAGTGCGTCCTACACACTGGATCCTTCACAAGAATCCTCTGGAAGTACTAAACACTGAATCTTTTTCAGTCTTTCTTGCAAGACTGATGTCAAGAACAGATCTCTTGACTTTCTTTTTCTGCAAAGATCTAATCTTGCAAAAACAGATGGCGGCGGCAGGAGGAGAACTCCAAAAGTGAAAAAGCTAAATTGCTTCTTCTTTCTTTTTCTGGACTATGAGATCTGATCTCAATTCACAGGAACCTTTCTTGCGATTTCTCTTGATTCGAAATCTGCTGTATTTCTCTCCTTTTTGGTTAGGGTTTCTCCTCCTTTCTTCTTGATTAAGAATCCTCCTAATTAGGAGTTATCCAAATCCAAATCAGTATTTGGATAGGGGATAATCTTAATCCTATCTGCAGATAAAGTTAGCTTACTCCTGATCTTATCAGGAGGTTACCAGATTCAAATCTAATTTGAATTTGGTCTCCAAGAGTGGATAAGGCTAAAGGCTTAATCCTTTTACTAACATTAATCTCAGATTCGCCCCAAGGATGGGTGATCATATCAGCCCACCTCGAAATGGGCTTCTGGCCCATTAAGTGTTTAGTGTCTAATTACTTTCCAATCTGCTGCCCAGTTGGACTTCTTTGTATGGCGTGGGACCCAAGCATTGATCTACATACCAGCCACATGGATTCGGCCCAGCCTTTAATACAAGGCCCAGCTGAATTCACTAAAAAACTCAATGAACCCCTGGAGTCCATCATATGGACCCTATGGGCCCAACACTTACATTAAGTGGTCCCTGCGCCAAGCCATCTTATAAAAACCCAGGGACTGTGGGCAGGTGCAAGATTAGCCCATCAGGTATTATCCTCAATGGTCTTACACTTAACCTCTCAGCCCTTATTGATCAAGCACTGCCCGACAAGAGAGGATCTCTCCCTCGGCTGCAAGGAACAGTGCCGCACTCTCCTCTCACATGGATCCCAGGAATTATAACCATTTGCAAACAATTTGAAACCATACATATATATATAAATATATTAATTTTGCAAAACAAAATTCCAACGATTGAAATCAACTGCCGGCAGTTTTGGTTTCCATCAGAGAGAGTGCATTCCCGATCATTACCCTTTGTCTGACAAAGTGGCTGATTCTGTCACTATGATCACCCACTCAGATGAATTCTCAAACTGCCCCAACATACCCTGGTTTTGATCCCCGCTAAGGATCTCACTGATTGGCATATCAAAGGCAGCCTGATCCAACATCTAGTGAAGTGTCATAATCGAGTCTAGGGTTAGTGATGTGTGGCTCATTGTGACACTAGCAAGTGCACTAGCCGTTCAAGTAATAAAGTAGTGAGTGAAGTATCATTCCCATGAGGATTTAGGAAACAATTACCAATACTAAATTGAACATTTCTTATCTGATCAACAAATAAATCAAAACTCTAATGAAAGTTAAGAAATCCTAAATTAAAATCTATCTAAATCATTGGTCCAATTGCCTTCAATTCAGGTTAGAAGAGTAAGCAGTAAATGTCAATCTCAGAATTCAGCAATCTATCAATTTGGATCATTCGAATGAATCATGATTGAGCCTTGGTTTGGTGAAACCCCAAGGTCATGAACAGCCTCTCTCAAGTGCATGTTCATCCTATGCATGAGTGACGGTTCTTCTATCTCTAGCAAGAATCTAATCCTCATGCATGCATTTCTTCAAACACTTCTAAGGCATCAATTCAAATCTGAATTGATCACCAACTGAATTGTGCAAGTTATCTCTAACCTTGCACTCAATTCAGTTCTTGAATAGTAGATCTGAATTCCTAGAGTCTCTCTCAAGCACTCTAGGAATTCCAAGCTGTAGATTAATTCGCCCAATCTGAAAATTGCAGATCTGAATTCTCTTTCAAGCAATTCAGATCTTGCAATCTCAGATCTGAGAATTCAGATCTGAGTTTCGAAGGTTAGTTGGCCGAATTAATCTACAATCACACCCTTATTCAAGAAACTTCAAATACAATGCATGACCATTTGAATGAATCAAAAAGAATTAGATTGCTGAACTGAAATTTTACAAGCTGAAATACATCAAGGAAGAATGGAAACAAGGAGAAAGAAGAAAGAACATATAACTAAGAAACTGAATTCAAATCAAAAGAGAATGAAACTACAAATGATTTATTACAGAAGATCTTTGAATCACAAACTCTCAATTCGAACTCACCTTCTTCTTCTAGCTTGCTTGTCTTGAACTTCCTTCAGCCCTTCTTCTTCTTCTTCCTTGCGCCTAGCCTTCTTCTCTTCTCTTCTCTCAAGGTGGCCGAACCTCTAAGAGTGGGAGAGCCTTCCTCTCAAGCAATTGAACAACTTTCTCCCCTCCTAGAGGCCTCCTTATATAGTTTTTCAAGGGGGCTCTTGCCCCTTCTTGAAGCCTCTAGAATGGGGTGTATTACACCCCTCATGAACCTTCTAGAGTGCTCCCTCCTTCTCTTCAAGAAACTCTTAGAAGTTGCCGCCCCTAGCTCCCTTTGGGCTGCTATTTGGTCTACAACTTAGCTTGCTTTTGAGCTCATGTGGGCTACACTCTAGGCTGTTATTTGGGCTAAAAATGGGCCTTCCTTGCTGGGCCGAATTCTCCTCATAGCTAGGCTTTATTTTCTTGGGTTTTCTCAAGGAATTCACTTGCTCTTTTTGGGCCAAAGTGCTCTCTCTTGCTTCCATGACCGGGCTGGACTGAAATTGGTCTTTTTGAACCTTCTTTTCTTGCCTTTTTCCTTCCTTTTCTTGGATTGATTATCCCTGAACTTATTCTTAGCATTAAGCTAAATTAAGGCAAAAATTAATAAAACCGGCATAAAAATCCATGCTAAAGTCCTCAAAAATTATAGATAAATTGTAAGTTCATCAAATACCCCCACACTTAAGCTTTTGCTTGTCCTCAAGCAAAGACATCAGCCATAAACTTAACATTCCCCCCTTCTGTTCTCACCATTTACCTGGTGAACTTTTTAAGATAGAAATGCATTGAGTAGTCGGGGAACTTTTGTAAGTGCTCAACTCTTATTTTTGTAAATTACCATTTAAGATATGTATCAGATCCGAGGAAAGGAGAATATGAATTTCATCATAGTCTAGCCTTCACTCCTAATTCATATATAAATCAGCTCCTTAATTGTCAAGGTTAATAATCAAATTTCACTAAGTTTCACATCTATAACTAAATCTCTATGAGAGTTCAACTTTAGAGTGCCCCTTTGAACCTCAGTTGTCACCACAATTACTTATTTCTAAGGGTGAGTGCATTTTATGCTCCATCTCACCTTTTTTTTTTTTTTTTTTTTTTTTCGGTGTGAGTGCATTTTATGCTCCATCTCACACTTTTCTCTCTTTTTTTTTTTTTTTTTTTTTTTTTTTTTTTGGTGTGAGTGCATCTTATGCTCCATCTCACACTGGTCACTTGTTTGAGGTAGGTAAATAGGACTCATGTTCTAAGCTGCTAGTTTTACTATTCAGCTCAGAATAGCGGAGTCAATTTGGGCTTTTGTCCTTCTTTGCAATTATTGAACCTCAAGAATTAGCACTTCAGATGTGCACTAGCTCTCTTGACCATTAACAATGAAATCAAGGGCTTCCATACACATGAAGGAAGTTAGGGCTAGTCATGCTGAAAGGCATATTCAGCTCCCCTTTTCTCCTGCATAAATCAAATTGGGTCATTCACAAGAATAAAAACTTAACAAGTACATCAGTCTCCCTCAACTCATTGAATTCCTTCTTAAAAAAAAATCATCAAATAAATAGTAATGAACTTGAGGGGTTCCAGTCTTTTTTTTTTTTTTTTTTTTTTTTTTTCTGATGTCATTGCTTGCATATGTGTGTTGGGGTGCATGAGGTGCATGGTTTCAACCCCCATACCCTAGCCTCGGGCTCACTCCCCCACACTTGAGAGTCATACTTGCTAGAGCAAACTGAAGAAAAGAAAATGATGAACTGAGTCCTTAAAGAATTGGAATTTTGAGAAAAAGATCTTTATTTTACTAACTAATATTCTAAAAAGATAAATGACAAAAAGATTCCTTAACTTGTTCATGAGCAAGCATAAGAGATTATTGGTTATCTAGATAAACAGTGGATGGAGGGGGTACAGTACTGCCCATTAAATATGGTTTTAGGCGCTGACCATTTACTTTAAACGTGCCCTGAACCGGGTGGGTGAGTTCTATAGCCCCATGGGGAAAAACCTGTGAAATGGTAAAGGGTCCAGACCACCTGGATCTCAGCTTACCTGGAAACAAGCGGAGACAGGAATTATATAACAATACCTGTTGGCCTACATAAAAGTCCCGTCTCAGCAAGTTCTTATCATGCCAGTTTTTTATTCTTTCTTTATAAACTTTGGCATTCTCATAGGTGGTAAGTCTGAATTCATCCAATTCATTCAATTGCAACCGCCTTTTAACCCCTGTGGCCTGAATGTCAAAATTTAAGAATTTAAGAGCCCAATAGGCCTTGTGTTCCAATTCAACTGGTAAATGGCATGCTTTACCAAAGACCAATCTGTAGGGGGACATGCCAATAGGTGTCTTAAATGCAGTTCTGTATGCCCATAATGCATCATCTAATTTGATGGACCAATCTTTTCTGGTGGATGCTACGGTCTTTTCCAGAATTCTTTTGAGTTCCCTGTTAGCCAACTCCACTTGGCCACTGGTTTGAGGGTGATAAGGGGTAGCTAATTTATGTGTAATTCCATATTTCTGCATTAACCTCTCAAATTGGCTATTGCAGAAGTGAGTTCCCCTATCACTAATTATAGCTCGCGGAGTGCCAAATCGGGAGAATAGCTTCTTTAGGAAGTGTACTACCCTTCTTGAGTCATTTGTGGGTAAAGCCATGGCTTCTACCCATTTGGATACATAGTCAACTGCAACGAGGATGTACTTATTCCCAAAAGAATTCGGGAAAGGTCCCATGAAATCTATACCCCAAACATCAAAGATTTCACAGATTAAAATATTGGAAAGGGGCATTTCATTCCGTCGGGAAATGTTTCCCGATCTTTGGCATTTGTCACATGTGGACACATACCGATGGGCATCTTTGAAGAGTGTGGGCCAATAAAAACCTGATTGCAAAACCTTGGCTGCCGTGTGACTAGCTCCAAAATGACCTCCTGCTTCTTTATCATGGCAAAATTGGAGTACCGACTCCATCTCCTCCTCGGGGACACATCTCCTTATGATCTGATCTGCACACAATTTATACAAAAAGGGTTCCTCCCACAGATAGTATTTTACATCAGAAAAGAATTTCTTTTTCTGTTGATATGAAAGGTTAGGAGGAAGGACTTGTGCAGCTAGATAATTAGCAAAATCAGCATACCAAGGATATGAGTATTTCTGTATTGAGTACAACTGCTCATCCGGAAATTCTTCTCGAATGTTGCTGGTTATCTCCTCTTTTGAGCTTACCGTGTCCAATCGGGAGAGATGGTCAGCAGCCAGGTTTGCAGCACCCTTCAGGTCTCTAATCTCAATGTCAAACTCTTGCAATAAAAGGATCCACCTGATCAGTCTTGGTTTTGAGTTTTGCTTGGTAAGCAAGTGCCTTAATGCCGAGTGATCTGTGTGGACAACAACCTTGGATAATATCAGATATGAACGAAACTTATCAAGTGCAAATATTACTGCTAACAGCTCCTTTTCTGTGGTGGTGTAATTGAGTTGGGGTCCAGTCAAGGTTCTGCTAGCATAGTAAATTGGCTGAAAATGTTTGTTCATTCTTTGTCCTAAAACAGCTCCTATAGCAAAATCACTCGCATCACACATCAATTCAAATGGGAGGGTCCAATCTGGTGCTATCATGATAGGTGCATGGATCAATTTGTCTTTCAAGATGTTGAAAGCATGAAGACATTCAGTTGAAAATTCAAAAGGCACTTCTTTCTGAAGCAAGGTAGATAATGGCTTGGAAATTTTTGAGAAATCTTTAATAAACCTTCTATAAAATCCGACATGTCCTAAGAAACTTCTCAAAGAACGAATAGATGTTGGGGTTGGTAATTTTTCAATTGCCTCCACCTTGGCCTTGTCGACTTCTATACCTCTTTGAGAGATCTTGTGTCCAAGCACTATGCCTTCTTGCACCATAAAATAACATTTCTCCCAATTCAACACAAGATGTGTTTCTTTACATCTAGTAAGCACCTGTTCCAGATTATTCAAACATGCATCAAATGAAGAGCCAAAAACTGAAAAATCATCCATGAAGATCTCAATAAATTTTTCAACCATATCAGAAAATATAGACATCATACATCGCTGAAAGGTTGCTGGGGCATTGCATAACCTAAAGGGCATCCTTCGGTATGCAAAGGTTCCATATGGGCAAGTAAAAGTGGTCTTTTCTTGATCTTCTGGTGCAATTGGTATCTAGTTATACCCTGAATATCCATCCAAGAAACAATAATACTCATGCCCGGCTAGCCTCTCCAAAATTTGATCCATAAATGGGAGAGGGAAATGGTCCTTCCGGGTGGCTTCATTTAATTTTCTATAGTCAATACACACACACCATCCGGTAATGGTTCTAGTAGGGATGAGTTCATTTTTCTCATTTGGAACAACAGTCGTACCCCCTTTTTTGGGCACAACTTGCACAGGGCTTACCCAAGAACTATCAGAAATAGGATAAATGATCCCAGCATCTAACAACTTAATTATTTCAGCCTTTACCACTTCTTTCATGTTGGGATTCAGGCGCCTTTGGGGCTGAACGGAAGGCTTGCTGTCCTCTTCCATCAAAATTCTGTGAGTGCAGATTGATGGATTAATGCCTTTGATATCTTCTACCTTCCAAGCTATAGCATTTTTGTGTTCCCGCAGCACTCTTAATAATTTTTCTCTTTGTAAGGGATTCAGTGCTGCGGAAATTATCACGGGGAGATCTGATGGTTCCTCAAGGAAAGCATACTCTAAATGGGATGGTAATTGCTTCAGTTCAAGGGTGGGGGGTTCTTGGGGTGATGGCTTACCTGATGGTCCGGGCAATTTGCCTAAGTTCTCTAATTTAAGAAACCCCTTTCCCTTGAATTGAGGCTTATCGTTCAGGTATGCTATCATGAGGTTTATTTTTTCATTTTCTGTTTCTTCAAGTTCTCCCTGCTGGAGGCAAAGTTCAAGAGGATCAGTTATTCTACTTACCTGGAAGCATTCATCAATTGTCAATTCAATGGCATCAATCATAAAACAAGAATCATCACTAGAGGGTGCATGTTTCATAGCATCAGACATTTTAAAAATTATCTCCTCATCTTGTATCCTAAGGCTGAGTTGTCCTTGTTGGACATCAATCATTGCTTTCCCAGTAGCCAGGAAGGGTCTCCCTAGGATAAGCGGGACCTCCACATCTTCTTGCATGTCTAACACAATGAAATCAACTGGAAAAATGAATTTGTCAACTTTAACTAACACATCTTCTATGATCCCCCTAGGATGTCTAATGGATCTATCAGCCAATTGTAATGCCACTCTAGTGGGTTGGGGTTCATTCAACCCCAATTTCTTGAAGATAGAATATGGCATTAAATTGATGCTAGCTCCCAGGTCACATAAAGCTTTTTCAATTTTTAAACTGCCAATGGTACAAGGAATAGTGAAACTCCCTGGATCTTTGAGTTTCTGAGGCAGCTTGTTCAGAAGGATAGCAGAACATTCCTCATTTAATGCAACTGTAGCCACATCTCCCAGTTTCCTTTTGTTTGCCAATAATTCCTTCAAAAACCTTGCATAGTGTGGCATCTGGGCTAAAGCATCAGCAAAAGGAATATTAATATGTAAACTTTTAAATATTTCAAGAAACTTACCAAATTCCTTCTCCAATTTTTGTTGCTTCAGCCTGTTAGGGAATGGAACTTGTGGTTGTTGGTGCATCCCTTGTTGTGCTTCTGGTTGTTCCGTCTTCTGTTGTTTGGTTCCAAGGCTTGTTTCTGCCTTGGGTTCAGCCCAATTCTTCTTTTCTACCTCAGGCAACTCTTTTCCACTTCTTAAGGTAATAGCTTGCACCTGCTCTCGTGGATTCACTTCAGTGTTGCTTGGAAGAGTTCCCGGCAGTCTGGAAGAGATTAATTGTGCCAATTGCCCCACTTGGTTTTCCAGGTTTTTGATTGAAGCTTCCTGGTTCTGGAACCTAGTTTCTGCACCTGCTATAAATTTTGTCATCAGTTCCTCCAAATTGGATTTCGGTTCAGGCTGATGATAAGTCTGGTGGAACGGCTTGGAAATATGCTGATTTGGCCAGGACTGGTTTGAATGTCCCCTCCATCCTGGATGAAAAGTATGGTGACTCTGGTAACCCTGCTGTCTTGACGAATTGCTGACATAGTCAACTTGTTCAGTAGATGGTCTGAACTGATTGCCAACTTGGCAGTCTGTACTGATGTGGCCTCCCCCACACAATTCACAATTAAGAGGCTGCACATGCATGGCAGCTATCTGCATTTCATCTATTTTTTTACTGAGTGCTCCTATTTGTGCAGCTAGTGCTGTATAAGTGTCAACATTATGCAAGCCTTGCTGCTTCCTAGTTTGAGTCCTTTCCGAATGCCATTGATAATTGTTGGCTGCCATTTCCTCAATAAGTGCATGGGCAACCTCAGGAGTTTTATTATTTATGGATCCTCCGGCTGCAGCATCTAATATGGTCTTATTTGAGTTAGTAAGACCATTATAGAAAGTCTGCACTTGCAGCCAAATGGGGAGGCCATGGTGAGGAACTCTCCTTAACAGCTCCTTGTATCGTTCCCATGACTCATATAAAGATTCCCCCTCTTGCTGGAAAAAAGTAGTGATGTCATTCCTCATTTTAGCAGTTTTAGAAGGGGGAAAATATTTAGAGAGAAAACGGCTGGCCATTTCGTCCCATGTGGCTATAGATCTTGCCGGTAATGAGTTCAACCAAGCTTTGGCTTTATCCTTCAAAGAAAATGGGAATAACCTCAGCCGGATGGCATCATCACTTACCTCATTGTGTTTGAAGGTGTCACAGATTTCCAAGAAGTTAGCAATATGGGCATTCGGATCCTCATGGGCCATACCACAAAACTGAACCGTATTTTGTATCATTTGGATTATGGCCGGTTTAATTTCGAAGTTATTGGCAGCAATAGTTGGCCTGATAATGCTGGAGACAGTCCCGGTGAGGGTAGGCTTGGCATAATCCATCATAGTTCTTTGTTCAGCCATTTCTTGTGCTTCTTGTCTGACTTGCTTAGCAGCTCTCAAACGGACACGGAGAGTCCGTTCAATCTCTAGGTCGTAAAGGATCTCTTCCAGTTCAGGTCTGCTTGTCATAAACTGTTAAAGTCAAAGCAATAAAAATGCCAATATTCACAAAAGAAAATAAATAACTAATCCTATCACACTGAAAATGTAAAGTGAAGTATTGGAATACAAAACCTACATCCTATCATGAATAAATGAAGCCGATTATACTAAAAGCAGATTTAAACCAATCATCTTATTCAAGGTTCCTTTATCTACATCCATCGATTGCAACATCTGAATTCAGACCCAATTTAGATCTGAGTTCAGATCTACAAGTCTTTGGTATTGTTAGTCTAGAGAAATTAATAAATAATAATTCAGATCTGAGCTGGATATCTCATACACACTCATTGGTATACACTACAATATACATCCATTAAGGTTGGAATCAATTCTGTGATGCTTTAGGGCTGAAATCAGATCTGATCTGAAAAAAAAAAAAAAATTAAAAGGATCTGAAATAAACTAAAACCAGTCCTGAGTTAGGCTTGGGTTAAAAACTCTACAATTGAAGCTCAAACCTGTATAGCTGATGCATATCAAACACTTGCTAAGACCTGAAAATTGGGTCTGCAATGTTTGGTATTGCAAGCTATTCGGCCCATACAACTTTTGTAGAAATCTGAAATCAGGTCTGCTAACTGTTGCACTATAGCAGCCCTGCTACAGATCTGAATGCTAAAAGAAATACTTGGAAAGTGCTAATTTTTCTTAAATATCTGAGGCATAACAATTATTCAATCCAAACATACACCTCCTTAGCTAATGTAGCTCGGTTACAAGTGGGTAAAGCCAAGAATTCAGTCCACCCAGAATTCATAGTATGCTCTGTATCAGTTCAGTCCTCACATCATATCAACTGCATTTCAGATTTGAATTTCTCTCATTCTTTGCTATCCATTCACCCTTGAGGCAGGTTGGATGTATCCTAGGGTGGATTGGGGTAGTGATGGCACCCAATTCACCTCAAACTTGCATCGGTTCAGATCTGAGTTCAGAGGAATTCAGATCTGTAACAGCAGAATTCAGATCTGAACTCAAGTCTGAGTTTGGATCTGAATTCTCAATTGCCTTACCTTCAGTTATTGCTACCAAATTGTTTTTGGGGAATAGCAGAAGTGCCCTAGGGTGAATTGGGGTGGTGATGACACCCAATTCCCCTCAAAATTTCATCAGTTCAGGTCTGAGTTCAGAGGAACTCAGATCTGAACTGTTGCAGATCTGCAATAGCAGAATTCAGATCTGAACTCAGATCTGAGTTCTGATCCGAATTCTCAATTGCTCCTCTGGTTGTTCAAAAGATCTCCCCCTTTTTTTTTCATTTGTTTTTTTTTTTTTCTTTTTGTAATGAAAGAAAAGAATAATAAAATCTGAAACACAAGCAACTCTTTTCGGCTGAGTGCTGCAGATCTGAAATCTGCTGATCTGAGTGCCGAATGCAACTCAGATCTGCAACACTCATGTTTATGTGAATTTTTTTTTTTTTTCTTTTTGAAGGGAACAACATCAAGATTGAATAGAAATCAAATATGCCTTTATTAAAATGAAACTGAAACCAAAAAAAAGAAAGTAATCTACTTAAGAAAGAAGAAACAAAACTACAGTAGTACAGCAGTTGCAGTCCAATCTGAAATGAAAAAGTTAGCAAATTAACCCAACTATGAATGCAATGCTGAATGAGATCAGATTAAGAATGCTCAATGTTTCCTAATATTGTTTCTCTAAATCCCCGGCAACGGCGCCAAAAACTTGATGTGTGGCTCATTGTGACACTAGCAAGTGCACTAGCCGTTCAAGTAATAAAGTAGTGAGTGAAGTATCGTTCCCACGAGGATTTAGGAAACAATTACCAATACTAAATTGAACATTTCTTATCTGATCAACAAATAAATCAAAACTCTAATGAAAGCTAAGAAATCCTAAATTAAAATCTATCTAAATCATTGGTCCAATTGCCTTCAATTCAGGTTAGAAGAGTAAGCAGTAAATGTCAATCTCAGAATTCAGCAATCTATCAATTTGGATCATTCAAATGAATCATGATTGAGCCTTGGTTTGGTGAAACCCCAAGGTCATGAACAGCCTCTCTCAAGTGCATGTTCATCCTATGCATGAGTGACGGTTCTTCTATCTCTAGCAAGAATCTAATCCTCATGCATGCATTTCTTCAAACACTTCTAAGGCATCAATTCAAATCTGAATTGATCACCAACTGAATTGTGCAAGTTATCTCTAACCTTGCACTCAATTCAGTTCTTGAATAGTAGATCTGAATTCCTAGAGTCTCTCTCAAGCACTCTAGGAATTCCAAGCTGTAGATTAATTCGCCCAATCTGAAAATTGCAGATCTGAATTCTCTTTCAAGCAATTCAGATCTTGCAATCTCAGATCTGAGAATTCAGATCTGAGTTTCGAAGGTTAGTTGGCCGAATTAATCTACAATCACACCCTTATTCAAGAAACTTCAAATACAATGCATGACCATTTGAATGAATCAAAAAGAATTAGATTGCTGAACTGAAATTTTACAAGCTGAAATACATCAAGGAAGAATGGAAACAAGGAGAAAGAAGAAAGAACATATAACTAAGAAACTGAATTCAAATCAAAAGAGAATGAAACTACAAATGATTTATTACAGAAGATCTTTGAATCACAAACTCTCAATTCGAACTCACCTTCTTCTTCTAGCTTGCTTGTCTTGAACTTCCTTCAGCCCTTCTTCTTCTTCTTCCTTGCGCCTAGCCCTCTTCTCTTCTCTTCTCTCAAGGTGGCCGAACCTCTAAGAGTGGGAGAGCCTTCCTCTCAAGCAATTGAACAACTTTCTCCCCTCCTAGAGGCCTCCTTATATAGTTTTTCAAGGGGGCTCTTGCCCCTTCTTGAAGCCTCTAGAATGGGGTGTATTACACCCCTCATGAACCTTCTAGAGTGCTCCCTCCTTCTCTTCAAGAAACTCTTAGAAGTTGCCGCCCCTAGCTCCCTTTGGGCTGCTATTTGGTCTACAACTTAGCTTGCTTTTGAGCTCATGTGGGCTACACTCTAGGCTGTTATTTGGGCTAAAAATGGGCCTTCCTTGCTGGGCCGAATTCTCCTCATAGCTAGGCTTTATTTTCTTGGGTTTTCTCAAGGAATTCACTTGCTCTTTTTGGGCCAAAGTGCTCTCTCTTGCTTCCATGACCGGGCTGGACTGAAATTGGTCTTTTTGAACCTTCTTTTCTTGCCTTTTTCCTTCCTTTTCTTGGATTGATTATCCCTGAACTTATTCTTAGCATTAAGCTAAATTAAGGCAAAAATTAATAAAACCGGCATAAAAATCCATGCTAAAGTCCTCAAAAATTATAGATAAATTGTAAGTTCATCAGTCAGGTGTAACTTTCCAGTTTTGCCCATCTATCTCCAAGGTCCAGGGCAATACTGGAAATCTGGTCCGGTTCAAGGATTCAAGTAATCCCATACTGCATGTGCCTCTGGTCTTACCCTGATGGCTGAGACAGGCCATCGCAACACTTGGTGGCACACCAGTATCAGCCTTGGCAGGATTAATCTCCCCAGACTTATCCAACGGCTGTGAACATTTAAAACTAACACGAGTCTCTATAAATGTCTAGTTTTAGGGTTTTACACAGAATTAAACCAAACAACATGAATCAAACATGCACTTTATTTATTTCCACTAAATAACAAAAGTATATCAAATTAGATTGAAGCTAAGGGCATACAAAAACTGTCTAACACTGATGACAAAGATAAGACATCATTCATCACCGAACACGACACCTGCTGCTAAAAGGTGATGCCTTTTGGACTAAAGAATGATAGGATCACTTACCTAAGGTTAGTGAATAAGATTTTCAAAGAGAATATTTGGAGGAACATTGAGGCCTATGTATACGACATGGTTGTGAAGAATCTTAGGGCTAGTTAGCACACCTCAAACCTTAGTGAGACATTTGGGGTATTGAGGAAATACAACATGAAGCTGAACCCTACTAAATGCACCTTTGGGGTCATTTCGGAAAAATTCTTAGGTTTTGTAGTCACCCAACAAGGCATATAGGCCAACCCTAAGAAGATACAAGACATATTGGACATGGAGCCCCATTAGTCATTTAAAGAAGCCTAGATGCTCACCAGCCAGGTCATAGGCCTTAGCCGATTCATGTCCAAGTTGGCCAACCAGTGCATGCCCTCTTTCTGAGCCACCAAGAAATTGAAGGACTTCTAATGGAAAAAAGATTTCCAAAAAGTCTTTGAAGAATTAAAATCCTATCTCGCATCGCCACCATTACTCACGCGGCCCATCCCAGGAGAAACCTTATTATTGTACCTCTCAACCGGGGACAATCGGGGACAACGCAATCAGCTTGGTGCTGGTTCAGAAGGACAATGGAATTCAGAAGATAGTATATTACATCAACAAGGTCCTCCATGAGGCCAAGACCAGATACCTAGAAGTAGGAAAAATAGCCTTTGCACTAGTGGTCTCGACTAGGAAGCTAAGGCCTTACTTTCAAGCCCATAGAATCTCGATGTTGACAAACCAACCCCTCAAGTAGGTGCTCTCGAAGCCTGAGACTTCATGTTAGCTAACCAAGTAGGCTATCAAGCTGTCAGAGTTTGACCTACACTATCAACCGAGTCCAAAAATAAAGGTACAAACATTGACAGATTTCTTGGTTGAATGCACCTTCAGTCGTGACCAACCAAGCCTCCGAGAATGAAGAGGAGCCTTGACCGACCTGGACCTTGTTCATAGATGGATCCTCTAACACCAAAGGAAGAGGAGCTACTCTCATACTTCTCACCCTAGATGGTAATGAGCTGGAGTATGCTCTACGGTTTAATTTGTTTCCCTACTTCCAACAATGAAGTTGAGTATGAGGCCTTGCTCATTGGCTTCTAACTAACAAAAGATCTCAAAGCCAAGCACATTGAGCTTTTCAGCGATTCATAATTAGATGTAAAACACGTGAATGGAAATTCTGAGGCTAGGGAGCCAAATAAGGCCAAATTGAAAGAATGGTAGGACCCATCTAATGGACGCCATGAAGGGTGCGGAATGGGGGGCGAATTTCAAAAAAAATTTCCTACCTTCTTCCAATTGGGAATCATATTCCCTAAATTTAGAATACATTATTAAAGGATCCTACTTGAACCATAAACAAACCAGATCTGAACCAAAAGGAAATAGGAAGGATTATACCTGATCCGGAGAAATAATATCTCCCAAAGTTGGTGTTCACGCCCAAAGAAGAAACCAAGATCCGCTCCTGCTGAAGATGACACAGCTATGGATGGAACGGAACCAGCAGGGTGTGTCCTACACACTAGATTCTTCACAAGAACCCTCTGGAAACCTTGAACACCGAATCCTTTTGTCTTTCTTGCAAGAATGTTGTCAAGAACTGATTTCTTGACTTCCTGTTGCTGCAAAGATTCAATCTTCCAACAGGGAGTGGCGGCGGCTAAAGGAAGAGAAGTCCAGGGATGAAGAGGGCAGAACTGTCTCTTCTCTCTAGAGTCTGTGTGAGATTTGATCTCAAATTGCAGAATGTGTTTCTTGCTTACTCAAACCCCTAGTTCGAAATCTGATATTTCTACTAGGATTTTCTCCTCTTTCTTCATGATTAAGAAACCTCCCAATATTTTGGGAGTTATCCCAATCCAAATCAGTATTTGGATAGGAGTTAATCTTAATCCTATATGCAGATTAAGTTAGTTAACTTCTGATCTTATCAGAAGTTTACCAGATTCAAATCTAATTTGAATTTGGTCTCTAAGAGTGGATAAGGTCAAAGACCCAATCCTTTTACTAACATTAATCTCAGATTCGCCCCATGAACAGGTGATCATATCAGCCCAGTTCGAAATGGGCTTTTGGCCCATTAAGTGTTCAGTGTTTAACCAGTTTCCAATCTGCTGCCCAGTTGAGCTTCTGTGTATGGTGTGGGACCCAAACATTGATCTACACACCAGCCACATCGGTTTGGCCCAGCCTTTATTATAAGGCTTAGCCGAATTCACTGAAAGACTCAATGACCCCCTTGAGCCCATCACATGGACCCTATGGGCCCAACACTTACATTAAGTGGTCCCTAGGCCAAGCCATCTTATAAAAACCCAGGGACTGTGGGCAAGTGCAAGATTAGCCCATCAGGTATTATCCTAAATGGTCTTACACTTAACCTCTCAGCCCTTAATGATCAAGCACTACCTAACAAGAGAAGACCTCTCCCTCGGCTGCAAGGAACAGTGCCGCACTCTCCACTCACATGGATCCCAAGAATTAAAACCTTTTGCAAACCTTTTGAAATCGTACATATACATATATATATATATATATATTAATTTTGCAAAACAAAATTCCAATGATTGAAATCAACTGCCGACAGTTTGGTTTCCATCAGAGAGAGTGCATTCCCGATCATTACCATTGTTCAACAAAGGGGCTGATCCTGTCACTATGACCACTCACTCAGATGAATTCTCAAACTGCCCCAACATGTCTAGGTTTTGACCCCCACTGAGGATCTCACTGATTGACACATCAAAGACAGCCCGATCCAACACCTAGTGATGTGTCATAATCGAGTTTAGGGGTCAGGTGTAACTTTCCAGTTTTGCCCATCTGTCTCCAAGGTCTAGGGAAACACCAGAAATCTGGTCTGGTTCAAGGGTTCAAGCAATCCCATACTGCATGTGCCTTAGGTCTTACCCTGATGGCCAAAACAAGCCATCCCAACACTTGGTCGCACATCAGTATCAGCCTTGGCAGGATAAATCTCCCCAGACTTATCCAATGGCTGTGAACATTTAAAACTAACACAAGTTTCTATAATTGTCCAGTTTTAGGGTCTTACACAGAATTATACCAAACAACATGAATCAAACATGCACTTTAATTTATTTCCACTAAATAATAAAAGTACATCAAATCCGATTGAAGCTAAGGGCATACAAGACTGTCTAACAGCTCCCACTTGCACTTAGGTCCAATCTGGTACAATCCAGAGTCCCATACTTTCCACGTGTTTCTCAAACACCTTCTGTGTTAGTGGCTTAGTCAATGGGTCTGCCACATTATCCGCTGATGCTACCTTCTGAATTAGGACGCCCCCTCTACCAACGATCTCCCACAGTACATGGTACTTCCTCTCGATGTGCTTTGACTTCGAGTGGGCCTGAGGCTCTTTAGCCTGGGCGATTGCTCCATTGTTGTCACACAACAACGGGATAGGTGACGTACTGGACGGAATCACTCCCAATTCGTGTATGAATTTCTTCATCCACACGGCTTCATTGGTAGCTTCACTTGCGGCAATGTACTCGGCCTCGATTGTGGAGTCTACAATGGACCCCTGTTTGCTGGTTTTCCAGCAAACAACACACGATCCTATCATGAAAACATACCCAGATGTAGATTTTCTATCATCTGGATCCAACTAGAAATCGGCATTGGTATACCCCAGAACTTGTACTGAACTACCATCGAATACCAGACAAAACTCTTTTGTCCTTCGAAGGTATTTAAGTATGTTCTTTATAGCAGTCCAATGCTCCTGCCCTGGGTTAGCCTGGAATCTACTTACCACACTCACCGCCTGAGCTATGTCTGGGCGAGTGCACAGCATGGCATACATGATGTTCCCTACAGCTGAGGCATAGGGAATGTCTCTCATGCCCTCAATCTCCTCAGAAGTCTTGGGAGACATCTTCTTGGAGAGAGTGACTCCGTGCCAAAAAGGAACGTTTCCTTTCTTGGAGTTCTCCATGCTGTACCTCTTGACAATTTTGTCAATATAAGCAGCCTGGGATAATCCAATTATCCACTTTGATCTATCTCTATAGAGTCGAAGACCCAGTATATAGGAGGCTTCTCCAAGATCTTTCATGGAGAACTGCTATGACAGCCATACCTTGACCGAAGTCTACATTCCTACATCATTCCCAATGAGTAGGATATCGTCCACGTACAATACCAAAATGGTAATCTTATCCCCACTAGACTTCCTATAAACACAGGGCTCATCTGGATTCTGCTCAAAGTTAAACGTTTTGATAGCAGAATCAAAACGGATGTTCCAACTCCTAGAAGCCTGCTTAAGTCCATATATGGATCTATTGAGTTTACATACCATGTGTTCCTGACCAGCAGCAATGAAGCCTTACGGCTACTACATGTAGATATCTTCACTAAGATCTTCATTCAGGAACGCGGTTTTGACATCCATCTGCCAAATCTCGTAGTTATGGTATGCTGCTACAACTAGCAGGATCCTAATGGATTTAAGCATGGCCACGGGCGAAAAGGTTTCCTCATAATCGATGCCTTGTTTCCGAGTATACCCTTTCGCCACCAAGTGAGCTTTATAGGTCTCAATCCTACCATCGGGGTCCTTCTTCCTCTTGTAGATCCATTTGCAACCAATTGCTTTTACCCCGGAGGGCGGATCTACTAGAGTCCAGACTCTATTGGTCTCCATTGAGTCCATCTCAGCTCTCATGGCCTCCACCCATTTTTGGGAATCTATGTCTAACATAGCTTTCGCGTAAGTCACGTGATCCTCTTCATTAGTCCAGGCTTCCACCAGGTAGGTATCCTAGTCATAACCATATCGGACTGGTGGTCTGGATACCCGGGTGGACCTCCTAGATTGGTCACTACCTGGAACTTGTGGGACATCTCCCACTGCTCCTGAGCTCTCCTCATCAAGAACTATTTCCTGACGGTGAGTGTCCATGATGTATTCGGATTCTAAGAATTGGGCATTTTGACTGTAGAACACTTTCTACTCACTTGGGTCATAGAATAGATAACCCACTGAATCCTTTGGGTAGCCTATAAATAGGCAACAACTGGTTTTGGATTCCAACTTGTCCGCACTTGTCCTTTAAACGTGTGCAGGACAACCCCAAATCTTCAAGTGTCTTACACTTGGTTTCCTTCCAGTCCATAGTTCATATGGAGTTTTCAAAACTGATTTGGTTGGAACCCGATTCAGCACATAGATAGCAGTCTCTAATGCATATCCCCAAAAGGATGTGGGTAATTCTAAGCGTACGAGAAGTGACCGAACCATGTCCAACAAGGTCCTATTTCTCCTCTCTGAAACACCGTTGAGTTGTGGTGTAGGGAGCTAGTTGTGACACTATCCCATTGTCCTTTAAGTAGTCCCTGAATTCGTCAGAGAGATACTCGCCACCTCGATCTGATTGAAGGGCCTTAACTTCTCTCCCTAACTGTTTCTCGACTTCCTATTCCTATTGTCACAGCTGCAACACTTGCAGTCGTTCCCAAGGATAGTGTCACTTCGCCATCACTCAATCTTCTACTAACTTTGAACCCCTGCAATGAGTTACACGCATGAGTTGAAGCCCCGGAGTCAACACACCAGGACACAGAAGTGACTAACATATTAGTTTCTATGACACAAGTTTCGATGTTACCTTTCGTAGATTTC
The DNA here is from genome assembly GCF_056320005.1 of Nelumbo lutea. Lineage (NCBI taxonomy): Eukaryota > Viridiplantae > Streptophyta > Magnoliopsida > Proteales > Nelumbonaceae > Nelumbo > Nelumbo lutea. The sequence goes on from NC_142684.1 coordinate 144,335,213, forward strand.
AGGTAGGCAGGACAGTTCCTCTTCTAGTGGCCGATCTGTTTGCAGAAGTGGCAGACATCAAATGCCTTGTTCTTCTTCTATTTCTTGGGTTTGACAGCTTTCTTCTGGGGCTTCTTTGTCTTTCTCTTTTTCTTGCCCAATTTGTTAGTTTCAGCAAGCATAACCATAGGCTCATCCTTCTTTAAAAGATCCTCGGCCCTCTGCAACATATTGCTGAGTTCCTGGATGCTGACATTCAGCTTATTCATATTGTAGTTCATAGTGAATGCATTGAAGGAAGAGGGCAAAGAATTCAGGATGGCATCCACTTGCATGCCAAGATCTAGCCCGGATTCAAAAGCTTCGAGTTCATTAATATATCCCATCATCCGAAGACAATGGTCATGAACATTCTGCCCCTTGGACATCTGTGCGGCATGAACAATTTCAGGACCTTCTATCGAGTAGAACGGTTCTGCTCTTCATACATTGTTCTTAGACTGTCCAATATGTCCTTGGCTAGTTCGATCTGATCGAACTGCTTCTATATTGAGTTGTCTAATGAGGCAATGACAAAGCAGTCAGCTAGGGAGTTCTTATCCTCCCAATCTTGGTAGTCCCTCCTGCGGGCCTCAAAAGCCCTATCCCCAGACGTTACGGGGTAGGATTTTTCACCACCTTATCTATCTTTTTAGAAGTTAGGACCAGCATAAGATTTCTGTACCAGTCAGCATAGTTTGGGCCCTTAAGCTTGTTATCGTCTAGAAGCTTTGCAAATTGACTGTTTTCCATTTTCTGATAAAACAGCAAAAATGTTAGTCCACAACCTTAGTTTAATTCATGTTACCTACATAGATATGGCTTTTAATCTATGTTCCATTCCCATTTTTTCATCTCTGAGATTTTCCCTCCCTTCTCAGTGACGGAGACGATGAAATGTATCTAGAAATGTGGGAAATCACATAGGGTGCGTGAAGCCAACTGTTTCAGCTGCATAACCCCACCACCTTTCTGTGATGGATGATATCCACTCATCAGATGATTTTCCCTTTGGCCTCTGTCAGACAAGGTTCAGAACCGTTTTTAGGTAAACCTTTCTGTTCAGTGAGTGCACACCCATGATATTCAGGTTACGCCAAGGTACCATGAGAGAGTTCCCATTTTCTGGTGAAGCCCCTCCCACATCGGTCTATGACGCCCCTATCATCTAATGAAACACTCTAACAGATCCAACAGCAAATGGATAACCCAATTTTATGGTGTGTTTCCTCATTACTGATGGACCCATAATTGTGCTAATGACGAAAAGGCCTTTAGAGAGTCCATCATATGGATCTCCCTATCACACGCACTCATATTTGCTGGAGGGAACAAAATTACACCCTAGTTCTAATTTAGGTCAAACCAAAGTGGCTCCCACTGACTTTCATAAAGTCAGATTTCTAGTGGGCCTCAATTGGCTAGGGGTTCCGTACGCATCCCTTTTATAGGGTTGTGGGGGCCACCAAGTAGAGAGGGGGTCATCCAATGACCTTAAGGGACACCATGGCAATGATGTGCATTCAGCCATGGTGTGCGCAAGAGCCACTAACGAGTCAACACGGGCCAAGTGCTTATGGCCCATGGTTGCAACACATCAAACTTCCAAACATCACATGTAAAGGAAGAATTGATCCAATCAATTAACTGCTATAAAGCCAATCGAATTTCCCATTTAAAAACCTAAAGCATTAACAATTAATGTCTACTAGGTGTATGGGCTGAATTGCAGTTAGCAGTTCGGCCCATACAACTTTTCTCACAATAATGGGCTTTTGTAGTTTTAACCCTTTAAAACTGGGCTTTACAGGTGGGCCGAATTAATCCCTGTAATTGAACATCAGATTTGGAATAACCAGTGTGAGAAAAATGGACTAAAAAATAGTCCCTTTCGAATCTCAGATTCGGTCTAAACAGTTTTGGTCCAATCTAGTCCGAAATGGTCCAAAACTGATTTTCAATTCAAGAATTAATTCATGAGAGATCTGAAATTAATAATTTTGATTTTAGACAATCACAAATCAATTGTTCATACCACTTGCAAAACAGAGGTTAAACACAAAAAGTTACAGTTTCATAAACTATAAATCACAGTAGGCGATTTCTCCATCTGCAAATCTCCAGCGCTGCCATCTTCTTCCTTCTTCTTTAATCAAGAAAATAAACAAAACAGAAATCCTATTTCTATTAATTAATTATATTCTTGATCAAATCCTATACATTCAATTTAGAAAAAAAAAATATATATTTACAGACCGAATAATAATAAAAGGAAAAAAAAAGGTGCGCAGACTATCTGCGCCAAATCTGCACTATGATCTCTAGGTTCGAACAGTCCATTAAATCCAAAAATAAATAAAGAACAATTCTAAAAAAATTTTTGGATTTAACAAAATTAATTTCAGATCAATCGCCCTTAACAAGATACCATTTCTTGAAAAAAAAAAAGAGAGCAATCTGCGCAGATCTTGGCAGAACATCTTCTGTCCATCTGTGCAAGGTCAGATCTGATTTTCTTTTGGTTCAAATTCGAACCTGTGGCTCTGATACCACAGAAAGAATGGTCGGATCCATCTAATGGACACCATGAAGGGTGCAGAATGGGGGGCGAATTTCAAAAAAAATTTCCTACCTTCTCCCAACTGGGAATCATATTCCCTAAATTTAGAATACATTATTCAAGGAGGAAGGATTATACCTGATCCAGAGAAATAATATCTCCCAAAGTTGGTGTTCACGCCCAAAGAAGAAACCAAGATCCGCTCCTGCTGAAGATTACACAGCTATGGATGGAACGGAACCAGCAGGGTGCATCCTACACACTAGATTCTTCACAAGAACCCTCTGGAAACCTTGAACACCAAATCCTTTTGTCTTTCTTGCAAGACTGTTGTCAAGAACTGATTTCTTGACTTCCTGTTGCTGCAAAGATCCAATCTTCGAACAGGGAGTGGCGGCGGCTGAAGGAGGAGAAGTCCAGGGATGAAGAGGGCAAAACTATCTCTTCTCTCTGGAGTCTGTGTGAGATCTGATCTCAAATTGCAGGATGTGTTTCTTGCTTACTCAAACCCCTAGTTCGAAATCTGATATTTCTACTAGGGTTTTCTCCTCTTTCTTCTTGATTAAGAAACCTCCCAATATTTTGGGAGTTATCCCAATCCAAATCAGTATTTGGATAGGGGTTAATCTTAATCCTATCTGCAGATTAAGTTAGTTAACTCCTGATCTTATCAGGAGGTTACCAGATTCAAATCTAATTTGAATTTGGTCTCTTAGAAAGGATACGGTCAAAGACCCAATCCTTTTACTAACATTAATCTCAGATTCGCCCCATGAACAGGTGAACATATCAGCCCAGTTCGAAATGGGCTTTTGGCCCATTAAGTGTTCAGTGTCTAGCCAGTTTCCAATCTGTTGCCCAATTGGGCTTCTTTGTATGGCATGGGACCCAAGCATTGATCTACACACCAGCCACATGGCTTCATCCCATCCTTTATTACAAGGCCCAGCCGAATTCACTAAAAGACTCAGTGACCCCCTTGAGCCCATCACATGGACCCTATGGGCCCAACGCTTACATTAAGTGGTCCCTGGGCCAAGCCATCTTATAAAAACCCAGGGACTGTGGGCAGGTGCAAGATTAGCCCATCAGGTATTATCCTAAATGGTCTTACACTTAACCTCTCAGCCCTTAATGATCAAGCACTGCCCAACAAGAGAAGACCTCTCCCTCGGCTGCAAGGAACAGTGCCGCACTCTCCACTCACATGGATCCTGAGAATTAAAACCTTTTGCAAATCTTTTGAAACCGTACATATACATATATATATATATATATATATATATATATATATATATATATATATATTAATTTTGCAAAACAAAATTTCAACGATTGAAATCAACTGCCAGCAATTTGGTTTCCATCAGAGAGAGTGCATTCCCGATCATTACCATTGTCCGACAAAGGGGCTGATCCTGTCACTATGACCACTTACTCAGATGAATTCTCAGACTGTCCCAACATGTCTAGGTTTTGACCCCCACTAAGGATCTCACTGATTGACACATCAAAGACAGCCCGATCTGACACCTAGTGATGTGTCATAATCGAGTCTTGGGGTCAAGTGTAACTTTCCAGTTTTGCCCATCTGTCTCCAAGGTCTAGGGCAACACTAGAAATCTGGTCCGGTTCAAGGGTTCAAGCAATCCCATACTGCATGTGCCTTGGGTCTTACCGTGATGGCCAAAACAAGCCATCCCAACACTTGGTGGCACATCAGTATCAGCCTTGGCAGGATAAATCTCCCCAGACTTATCCAATGGCTGTGAACATTTAAAACTAACACAAGTTTCTATAAGTGTCCAGTTTTAGAGTCTTACACAGAATTATACCAAACAACATGAATCAAACATGCACTTTAATTTATTTCCACTAAATAATAAAAGTACATCAAATCTGATTGAAGCTAAGGGCATACAAGACTGTCTAACACAAATACTTGTGCAAATTTTGAGAGTTGAGTGGTCACTTCCAGCACTTCGCCCTGCACCAAGTCCCCCGAGATGAGAATGCACGAGCCAACACCCTATCAAAACTTGCAAGCTATTCGGGATTGGCCCTCGGCCACATTGTGCACATAAAAAACATAACACATCCTAGCATTGGAGAGAGTAACTGTATTCTCTCCAAGATGAACCTTACTAGATGGATCCTATTCTTGCCTACTTGTGACATGCGCAACTACTATTCGACAAGAATGAAGCAAGGAGAGTCTGATGGCAATCAGCATGATATTCCATACTTGAAGGCAAGTTGTATAGAAGATCCTTCACCCTATGTTATCTTAGATGCCTTTTCCAAGAGAAGGGCGAGTATGTGCTTATAGAAATTCATGAGGGTGTTTGTGGCAATCATTTAGGGGGCTAGGCTCTGGCACAAAAAGCACTCAGGCAAGAATATTTTTGGCCGACCATCTAGAAGGACGTTGTTGAGTTGGTACAAAAGTGCGATCGATGCCAAAGGCACTCTAACATCCTCCATCGACCTTTGACACCACAATTAAATAAGGTAAGGAGAATTTGTTGGAAATCAGCACGGTATTCCATACTTGAAGGCAAACTGTACAAAAAATCCTTCTCCCTACCCTGTCTCAGATGCCTCTATCGAGAGGAGGGCAAGTATGTGCTTAGAGAAATTCACGAGAGTATTTGCGGCAATCATCTGGAAGGCCAGGCTCTGGCACAAAAAGTACTCAGGCAAGAATATTTTTGGCCGACCATCTAGAAGGACGTTGTTGAATTAGTATAGAAGTGCGACCAATGCCAAAGGCACTCCAATATCCTCCATCGGCTTGTGACACCACAATTAAATGGTGTGTCAAAGAGATGAAATCAGACTATATTAGATATGGTCCAATCATGAAGGGATAGGATATCCATCACATGCCCAAAGATTGCGGAATAAGGGGGCAAATTTCAAAAATTTTTCTCTCCCTTCAATTGGGAATCGAATTCCCTATTTAGAAAATCATATTTTCAAGGATCATTCTTGAACCATAAACTGAACCAGATCTGAACCAGAAGGAGTAGGGAGGGATTATACCTAATACGAAGAAGTAGTATCTCCCAATGGAGGTGTTCATGCCCAAGGAAAGATCCATAAACTACTCCCACTGAAGATGGCACAGTGTAGGGTGGAGCAGAATCAATAGTGTTCTTCCAAAAGAACTTGACCCTTTGCAATAATCAATTGGATGGCACGTGAGCACAGCTTCCTATCAATTCTTTCTTAAATAACTGATGGCAAGATCGAATCTTGACTTCTCCCACTACTGGAGATCGAACAGGCAGGCAGGGCGGCAATAATAGGTAGGCAGCAAGAAAAGAATTCTCCTAAGATGCTTAATTCTTTCTTCTTGATTTCAGCACTAAAGAGGATTTGAATGTGATCTCTCCAAAAGGCTGCCGCCCCCTCCTGCTTTTGTTAACCTAAGATCATCTCCTAATCCAATTAGGAGTTGCTTATCCAAATCATATTTGGATAAGATCTCTCTTTATGTGATAGGGATAAACCCTTATCTTATCTGCATATTAGATTAGCTTTCTCCTAACCTCATTAGGAGGTTTCTGGATCTGAATCACATTTAGATCTGGACTATCTGCTAATCCATCTCAGAATTCACCCCATTATTAACTAATTAAATAGCCCAGTTCAAAATGGGCTTTAGGCCCATCAAGCTTATGTGCTCACTTAACCTTCCTAACTGCTACCCAGTTGGGCTTCCTTTTATGGCGTGGGACCCAAACATTGATCTACACATCAGCCACATGGGTTCGGCCCAGCCTATGTGAAGGGATAGGAAATCCATCACATGGACGCCCAAGGAATGCGGAATAAGGGGGGCAAATTTCAAAAATTTTTTTCTCTCCCTTCAACTGTGAATCAAATTCCCCATTTAGAAAATCATATTTTCAAGGATCATTCTTGAACCATAAACTGAACCAAATTTGAACCAAAAGGAGTAGGAAGAGATAATACCTAATATAGAGAAATAATATCTCTCAATGGAGGTGTCATGCCCAAAGAAGGATCCAAAATCTGCTCCCACTGAAGATGGCGCAGTGCAGGGTAGAGCAGAATCAACAGTGTTCTTCCAAAAGAACTTGATCCTTCTCAAGAATCACCTGGATGGCTTGTGAATACAACTCCCACCAATCCTTTCTCCAAAAGATTGGAATCAAGATCCAATCTTGATTTCTCCCAAGAATTTGAGATCGAACTGCTGTAGGCGGTGGCAGCAAGAGAGTATTTGTAGGGAGCAGAATTCCCTCATCAGTGATTTTAGCTCTGAAGACAAGACTATCTGTTGCTTGTGATTGTGTTGGGATGTCTAAAGGCTGCCACCCCCTCTTCCTTTTATAGACTTAAAGGGATCAGCTCCTAATCCCATTAGGAGTTGCTAACCAAAATCATATATGGATTAGAAGTCCCTTTATGATAAGGGATAACCCTGGTCTTATCTGCAAATTAGATCAACCATCTCCTAATCTAATTAGGAGGTTTCTAGATCTGAATCACATTCAGATCTGGACTCTCTGAGTGGATAGGGTTAAGACCCTATCCTATCTGCTAATCTATCTCAAAATTCGCCCCTTTAATTAACTAAATAAATAGCCCAGTTCGAAATGGGCTTTAGGCCCATTAAGCTTATGTGCTCACTTAACCTTCCTAACTGCTGCCCAGTTGGGCTTCCTTGTATGGCGTGGAACCCAAGCATTGATCTACACATCAGCCACATGGGTTCGGCCCAGCCTTTTTTACAAGGCCTGGTCGAATACACTGTTAAGACAGTGCACCCCCTGAAACCCATCAAATGGGCTCTATGGGCCCAACACTTACCCTAAGTGGTCCCTGGGCCAAGCCACCTTGTAACACCCAGGGACTGTGGGCAGATGCAAGATTAGCCCTTCAGGTATTATCCTCAATGGTCTTACACTTAACCTCTCAGCCCTTAATGATCATACACTGCCCGGCAAGAGAGGACCTCTCCCTCGGCTGCAAGGAACAGTGTTGCACTCTCTCAAGTATGGATCCCGGGAATTAAAACCCTTTTGCAAACATTTTAGAAACCATAATATATATACTTTTATATCTCATATAAAAAATATATTTTGCAAAACAAATTTCAACGGTTGAAATCTGCTGCTGGCAGTCTTGGTTTCCAACAGTGAGATAGCATCCCCGATCATTACCTTTGTCTGACAAAGGGGCTGATCGTGTCACTATGATCACCCACTCAGATGAATTCTCAAACTGTCCCAACATACCCAAGTTTTGACCCCCGCTAAGGATCTCACTGATTGGTAGATCAAAGACAGCCTAATCCAACACCTAGTGTAGTATCATAATCAAGTTAGGGGTCGGGTGTAACTTTCCAGTTTTGCCCATCAATCTCCAAGGTCCAGGGCAATACTGGAAATCTGGTCCAGTTCAAAGATTCAATTAATCCTACACTATATGTGCCTAGGGTCTCACGCCGGTAGCCGAGACAAGCCACCCCAACCGACTTGGTGGTACCACAGTGTCAGCCTTGTCAGGATAGGTCTCCCTAGACCGACCCACTGGATGTGAACATTCTAAACTAACTCAAGTCTCATTAAGTGTCCAGTTTAAGGGTATTACACAGAAATATACCAAGGGAACATGAATCAATTATGCACTTTTATTCATTTACAATAAACTCATAAAGCACATCATTTTGATTGAAGCTAAGGGCATACAAAACTATCTAGCAGTTCCCACTTGCACTTAGGTCCAATCAGGTACTAGTCGGAATCCCATGCTTTCCACGTGTTTCTCAAACACTTTCTGTGAAAGTGGCTTAGTCAATGGGTCTACCACATTCTCCGTTGATGCTACCTCTTACTATCATCCTCCCATAGGTCCAGTGTTGTCATACAACAGTGGAATGGGTGATGTGCTGAATTCCAAATTCAGGAATGAACACCTTCATTCAAAAGGCAGCCTCACTTATGGCAATGCACTCGGCTTGTGTTATGGACTATTAATTTGCTACTCAGGACCCCATTTTGCTGACACTCAGGAAATAGCACACGATCCTATCGTGAAAACATATCTAGATGTAGACTTTCTATCATCTGGATCCGACTGGAAATTGGCATTTGTATACCCTTGGATCTGTAGTGAGCTACCATCGAATACTAGACAAAACTCTTTTGTCCTTCAAAGGTACTTAAGTATGTTTTTTACAGCAATCCAGTGCTCCTGCCTTGGGTTGGCCTGAAATCTGCTTACTACACTCACTGCCTGAGCAATGTCAGGATGAGTGCACAGCATTTCTTTCATGTCATCAATCTCCTCAGATGTCTTGGGAGACATCTTCTTGGAGAGAGTGACTCTGTGCCTGAAAGGAACATTTTCTTTCTTGGAGTTTTCCATGCTGTATCTTTTGACTATTTTGTCAATGTAGGCAGATTGGGATAATCCTATTATCTACTCCGATCTATCTCTATAGAGTCGAAGACCCAGTATATAGGAGGCTTCTCCAAGATCTTTCATGGAGAATTGCTGTGAAAGCCATACTTTCACCGTAGTCAACATTCCTACATCATTCCCAATGAGTAGAATGTCATCTACATACAGAACCAAGAAGGTAACCTTATCTTCACTATACTTCCTGTAAACAAAGGGTTCATCCGGATTCTGCTCGAAGTCAAACAATTTGATAGTAGAGTCAAAATGGATGTTCCAACTCCTAGAAGCTTGCTTAAGTCTATAAATGGATCTATTGAGTTTACACACCATGTTTTCTTGACCAGCAGCTATGAAGCCTTGCGGCTGCTGCATATAGATATCTTCAGTAAGATCTCCAATCAGGAATGTAGTTTTGACATCCATTTGCCAAATCTCATAATCATGGTATACTGCTATAGCTAGCAGGATCCTAATGGATTTAAGCATGGCCACAGGCAAAAAGGTTTCCTCATAATCGATGCCCTCTTTCTGAGTGTACCCTTTTGCCACCAGACAAGCTATGAAGGTCTCAACCCTACCATCGGGGCCCTTCTTCCTCTTGTAAATCCATTTGCAACCAATTGCTTTTACCCCGGAGGGCAGATCAACTAGAGTCCAGACTCTATTTGTCTCCATTGAGTCCATCTCTGCTCTCATGGCCTCCACCCACTTCTGGGAATCTATGTCCAACATAGATTCTGCGTAAGTCACGGGATCCTCCTCACTAGTCAAGGTTTCCACCAGGTAACTATCCTAGCCATCACCATAACGAACTGGTGGCCTGGATACCTGAGTGGATCTCCTAGGTTGGTTACTACCTAGAACTTGTGGGACATCTCCCACTGCTCCTGAGCTCTCCTCATCAAGAACAATTTCCTGACGATGGGTCTCCAGGATGTAATCAGTCTCCAAGAATTGGGCATTTCGACTACAGAACACTTTCTGCTCACTTGGGTTATAGAAAAGGTAACCTACAGAGCCTTTTGGGTAACCTACAAATAGGCAACAGCTGGTCTTGGATTCCAACTTGTCTGCACTCATTCTATTAACGTGTGCTGGACAACCCCAAACTTTAAGTGTTTGACACTTGGTTTCTTTCCAGTCCAAAGTTCATATGGAGTGTTCAAAACCGATTTGGTTGGAACCCGATTCAGCACGTAAATCACAGTCTCTAATGCGTAACCCCAAAAGGATGTGGATAACTCTGAGTGTATGAGAAGTGACCAGACCGTATCCAATAAGGTCCTATTCCTCCTCTCTGAAACACCGTTAAGTTGTGGTGTAGCAGGAGGAGCTAATTGTGATATTATCCCATTGACCTTTAAGTAGTCCCTGAATTCATCAGAGCGATACTCGCCACCTTCATCAGATCGAAGGGTTTTAATTTCTCTCCCCAATTATTTCTCTACCTCTTGTCTAAATCTTTGAACTTTTCAAAGGATTCAGACATGTCTCATTAAGTACACGTAACCATATCATGAGAAATCATCTATGAAGGTGATGAAATACACGTGTTGATTCCATGTCCTAACACTCAGGGGACCACATACATCAGTATGTATTAGGTCAAGTGTGCCTGTACATCTTTCAGGCTTACTGTTAAATGGCCGTTTCGTCATCTTGCCTTGCAGGCAAGGCTCACAGGTGGAAAGATCTTCTACAGTTAGAAAATCCAAAGGACCATCCTTTACCAACCTTGTTATTCGGTCAACATCGATGTGGCCAAGTCGGTAATGCCACAGACACATGGGATTAATTGTATCACGGGCTCTCTTCTTGGGGATTTCAGCTGACATAGTTTCGGTTATGTTAGTTTCTAGAGAAGGATGTAGAACATAGAGACCATTCTCCAGTTCCCCATATGCGATGAATCTGTTATTTCTTTTAATAGTAATCGTATTACTAAATCAAATTTCTTATTAAATTTTGTACATAAAGACAATCTTTCAGTACAATTTTTCCTTCTCTAAAAATTAACTCCACTGTTCCTATTGTCGTGGCTGCAACAGTTGTAGTAGTCCCCAAGTAGAGAGTGACTTCTTCTTCACTCAGCCTTCTACTTACCTTGAACCCCTGCTATGAGTTACACGCATGAGTTGAAGCCCCGGAGTCAATACACCAGGACGCAGAAGTGATAGGCATCCGATGCTTTGTCTTTCTTCTACCTTTTGCCCTTGGTGGCTTTCTTCTGAGGCTTCTTTGCCTTCCTCTTTCTCTTGCCCATTTTGCTTGCTTCAACAAGCATAGCTACAGGCTCATCCTTTTTAATCAGTTCTTCAGCTCTTTTCAACATATTGCTGAGCTCTTGCAAGCTGACATTCAGCTTGTTCATGTTATAGTTCATGATGAACGGATTAAAGGAAGGAGGCAAAGAATTAAGGATAACATCTATCTGGGTTGCGAGGTCCAGCCCGGATCCAAGAGCCTCCAGTTCATTGATGTAACAAATCATCCGAAGACAATGGTCATGAACTTGTTGGTCCTTGGACATTTGAGTGGTCATGAACTGCTTCAAGATCTTTTGCCGAGTAGTCTGCTTTTCATACATCATCCTCAGGCTGTCCAATATGTCCTTGGAAAGTTCGATCTGATCGAACTGCCTCTGTATTGGGTTGTCCAAAGAGGCGATAATGTAACACCGGGCTAGGGAGTTTTTCTCCTCCCATTCCTGATAGTTTCTCCATCGAGCCTTAGAAGCCCTGTCTCCCGGATGCTCCGGGGCAGGATTCTTTGCCACTTTGTCCAGCTTTTCTGAAGCTAGGACCAGCATAAGTTCCTGTACCAGTCGGCGTAGTTTGGGCCCTTAAGCTTGTTGTCATCAAGATGCTTTGCAAAAGATCCGTTTGCCATTTTCTGATAAAAGAGCAAACATCAGTCCACAACCTAATTTGATTCAAGATCATTTCATAGATATGGATTTTAATCTACGATCCATTTCCATTTATTCATCTCCGAGATTTCCCTCCTTTCTCAGTGACAAAGACTATGGGTTGTCTCTAGAAAAATGGGAAATCACATAGGGTGCATGGAGCCAACTGTTTCAGTTGCATAACCCCACCTTCCTTTCTGTGAAGGATCATATCCACTCATCATATGAGTTTTCCCTTTGGCCTCTGTTAGACAAGGTTCAGTGCCATTTTCAGGTAAACCTTTTTGTCCAGTGAGTGCTTACACATCATATTCATGAACGCCAAGGTACCATGACAGAGTTCCCATTCTCTGGTGAAGCCCCTCCCACATCGGTCTATGACGCCCCTATCATCTTATGAAACATTCTGACAAGCCCAACAGCAAATGGATAGCCCATTTTCTGGTGCGTTTCCTCATTACTGAAGGACCCATCCTCATGCTAATGATGGAAGGCCTTTAGAGAGTTCATCATATGAATCTCCCTATCACATGCACTCATATTAGCTGGAGGGAACAAATAATTACGCCCTATTTTAATTTAGGTCAAACCAAAGTGGCTCCCACAGACTTTCATAAAGCCAGATTTCAGTGGGCCATAAATTGGCTAGGGTTCCTTACGTAACCTCTTGATGAGGTGTGGGGCCCACCACTGAGGGAGGTCATCCAATGACCTAAAGGTGTTAGACAGTTTTGTATGCCCTTAGCTTCAATCAAAATTGATGTACTTTATGAGTTTATTGTAAATGAATAAAAGTGCATATTTGATTCATGTTCCCTTGGTATGTTTCTGTGTAATACTCTTAAACTGGACACTTATTGAGACTCGTGTTAGTTTAGAATGTTCACAGCCAGTGGGTCAGTCTGGGGAGACCTATCCTGACAAGGCTGACACTGTGGTGCCACCAAGTTGGTTGGGGTGGCTTGTCTCAGCTACCGGGGTGAGACCCTAGGCACATACAGTGTGGGATTAATTGAATCTTTGAACTGGACTAGATTTCCAGTATTGCCCTGGACCTTGGAGATTGATGGGCAAAACTAGAAAGTTACACCCGACCCCTAGACTCGATTATGATACTACACTAGGTGTCAGATCGGGGTGTCTTTGATGTACCAATCAGTGAGATCCTTAGCGGGGGTCAAAACTTGGGTATGTTGGGACAATCCGAGAATTCATCTGAATGGGTGATCATAGTGACAGGATCAGCCCCTTTGTCGGACAAAGGTAATGATCGAGGATGCGCTCTCACTGTTGGAAACCAAGACTACCGGCAGCCGATTTCAACCGTTGAGATTTGTTTTGCAAAGTATATTTTATATGAGATATAAAAATATATATATTATGGTTTCTAAAATGTTTGCAAATGGTTTTAATTCCCGGGATCCATATAAGTGGAGAGTGCAACACTGTTCCTTGCAGCCGAAGGAGAGGTCTTCTCTTGTCGGGCAGTGTATGATCATTAAGGGCTGAGAGGTTAAGTGTAAGACCATTGCTGAGACCAAAATGAACCCTAATTTTATCCCCTAATATTCACTCTTTTACATTTATTTAGCACTTAAATGGACTCATTACTCTTGTATTTCGATTCATGGCAATAAAGAAGGCAATTGGAAGAAAACAGGGCAAATCGGGTGATTTTGCACAGTTTCGGCGACAGTCAGTAATCTGAGCCTAACTCTCAATTCTGGACACCGAAATGGACAATTCAAGAAGCATTAGAAAGATGAAAGGAAGGGCCACAACTTTTATGTTTTGGGTTTTGACAGATTCGGCCCGCATCGAGTACGAAAATGAGCCCAAATTTGGAGCAAGTTCGCAGCCAAGCCCATTTCACAACTTAAGCCCAACTCGCAGAAGTACCTTGAAGCAGCCCAACTCGAATTCAAGAGTTAAGAGTCCGAATTTCGAATGTAATCTCCGAAGAGAGAGTTTTATCATATCTAAAGTCTTGAATGTAATCCTAGAGAGATAAGAAGATTGAGATTAGAGCATTAGATAAGAGATAGGATAGGATTAGTTCAAGATTAGATCAAAACACCCTAAAGATAAGATGATCTCCTAGAAGGAGTTGGAAAACAGCCCTCTCCTTTGGCTATATAAAGAGGGGGGTGAACCAGCTCTAGCAATCACTCATTCCAAGATCCAGGAGATCATCAAGAAGCAAGAAGGCAGTTCGGCTATGGAGAAGAAGAGCATGGAGATTGCGCAGATCATGAGTAGCTAAGCTTCTTTTTCTGGTTCAAAGGGGGAGGTTCGATTGTGTCATTGTGAGGTTCTAGTTACTTTATTTTCTTTCTTTTTAATTCAAGTATTCATTGGTTCTTGTGCACATTTTTATTGGATGTTAATGTTAATTAGTCTGGCAAGCTGAATTAATATTGATTTTCCTACTGCTATCCATGATTTCGGTGATCCGTAATTGTCACGAATAATGGTACAAGTAGCAATTAGGTTGTTATCTTTTTGGGTCAATTGTTCGTGACATCCTTTGACCAATGTTTTAACATGGTTCAACCTAAAAGAATCGATGGAACAAAATTCAGTAATTGCAGCTATCTCAATTATTGTTATTTTGGTTTAACTGTTTTCACAAATCTTCATGCTATCACTGTTTAACATGGAACGCTATCGTACCCAGTTGAGTGGTGATAAGTGTTGATCGAATGCTGGGTTTGGTCAACTGAATTAGGAAAACACAAGGTTTATTATGGCTATCCTAATAAATCTAAGGTTAAATGCTTGAATTGTGATGAACTTACAATTTATCTATAATTTTTGAGGACTTTAGCAAGGATTTTTATGCAAGTTTTATTAATTTTTGCCTTAATTTAGCTTAATGCTAAGAATAAGTTCAGGGATAATCAATCCAAGAAAAGGAAGGAAAAAGGCAAGAAAAGAAGGTTCAAAAAGACCAATTTCAGTCCAGCCCGGTCGTGGAAGCAAGAGAGAGCACTTCGGCCCAAAAAGAGCAAGTGAATTCCTTGATAAAACCCAAGAAAATAAAGCCTATCTATGAGTAGAATTCGGCCCAGCAAGGAAGGCCCATTTTTATCCCAAATAACAGCCTAGAGTGTAACCCACATGAGCTCAAAAGCAAGCTAAGTTGTAGCCCAAATAGCAGCCCAAAGGGAGCTAGGGGCGGCAACTCCTAGATGTTTCTTGAAGAGAAGGAGGGAGCACTCTAGAAGGTTCATGAGGGGTGTAATACACCCCATTCTAGAGGTTTCAGGAAGGGGCAAGAGCCCCCTTGAAAACTATATAAGGAGGCCTCTAGGAGGGGAGAAAGTTGTTCAATTGCTTGAGAGGAAGGCTCTCCCACTCTTAGAGGTTCGACCACCTTGAGAGAAGAAAAGAGAAGAAGGCTAGGCGCAAGGAAGAAGAAGAAGAAGGGCTGAAGGAAGTTCAAGACAAGCAAACTAGAAGAAGAAGGTGAGTTCGAATTGAGGGATTGTGATTCAAAGATTTTTTGTAATAAATCATTTGTAGTTTCATTCTCTTTTGATTTGAATTCAGTTTCTTAGTTATATGTTCTTTCTTCTTTCTCCTTGTTTCCATTCTTCCTTGATGTATTTCAGCTTGTAAAATTTCAGTTCAGCAATCTAATTCTTTTTGATTCATTCAAATGGTCATGAATTGTACTTGAAGTTTCTTGAATAAGGGTGTGATTGCAGATCAATTCGGCCAACTAACCTTCAAAACTCAGATCTGAATTCTCAGATCTGAGATTGCAAGATCTGAATTGCTTGAAAGAGAATTCAGATCTGCAAATTTCAGATTGGGCGAATTAATCTACAGCTTGGAATTCCTAGAGTGCTTGAGAGAGACTCTAAGAATTCAGATCTACTATTCAAGAACTGAATTGAGTACAAGGTTAGAGATAACTTGCACAATTCAGTTGGTGATCAATTCAGATTTGAATTGATGCCTTAGAAGTGTTTGAAGAAATGCATGCATGGGGATTAGATTCTTGCTAGAGATAGAAGAACTGTCACTCATGCATAAGATGAACATACGCTTGAGAGAGGCTGTTCATGACCTTGGGGTTTCACCAAATCAAAGCTCAATCATGATTCATTCGAATGATCCAAATTGATAGATTGCTGAATTCTGAGATTGACATTTACTGCTTACTCTTCTAACCTGAATTGGCAATTGGACCAATGATTTAGATAGATTTTAATTTAGGATTTCTTATCTTTCATTAGAGTTTTGATTTATTTGTTGATCAGATAAGAAGTGCTCAATTTAGTATTGGTAATTGTTTCCTAAATCCTCGTGGGAACGATACTTCACTCACTACTTTATTACTTGAACGGATAATTCACTTGCTAGTGTCACAATGAGCCACACATCAAGTTTTTGGCACCGTTGCCGGGGATTTAGAGAAACAATATTAGGAAACATTGAGCATTCTTAATCTGATCTCATTCAGCATTGCATTCATAGTTGGGTTAATTTGCTAACTTTTTCATTTCAGCTTGGACTGCAACTGCTGTACTACTGTAGTTATGTTTCTTCTTTCTTAAGTAGATTACTTTCTTTTTCTGGTTTCAGTTTCATTTTAATAAAGGCATATTTGATTTCTATTCAATCTTGGTGTTGTTCCCTTCAAAAAGAAAATAAAAAAAATTCACATAAACATGAGTGTTGCAGATCTGAGTTGCATTCGACACTCAGATCAGCAGATTTCAGATCTGCAGCACTCAGCCGAAAAGAATTGCTTGTGTTTCAGATTTTATTATTCTTTTCTTTCATTACAAAAAGAAAAAATAAACAAATGAAAAAAAAAGGGAGATCTTTTGAACAACCAGAGGAGCAATTGAGAATTCGGATCAGAACTCAGATTTGAGTTCAGATCTGAATTCTGCTATTGCAGATCTGCAACAGTTCAGATCTGAGTTCCTCTGAACTCAGACCTGAACTGATGAAATTTTGAGGGGAATTGGGTGTCATCACCACCCCAATTCACCCTAGGGCACTTTTGCTATTCCCCAAAAACAATTTGGTAGCAATAACTGAAGGTAAGGCAATTGAGATTTCAGATCCGAACTCAGACTTGAGTTCAGACCTGAACTCTACTATAGCAGAACTGCAATACTCAGAAAAAAAAAATATCTATTCTCAGCCCTTTATTATTCTTTTCTTTCATTTCAAAAAGAAAAAAAAATATATTTAGATAGTGAAAAAAAAAAAGAGAAAGAAAGAACCATGGAAACCAAGGATTCAGATCAGAACTCAGATTTGAGTTCAGATCTGAGTTCTGCTGTAGCAGATCTGCAACAGTTCAGATCTGAGTTCTCTTGAACTCAGACCTGAACTGATGTAAATTTAAAGGATAATTGGGGGTTATCGTCACCCCAATACACCCTACAAAAAATCTGCTATCTCCCAAAAACAATTGGATAGTCATGGTTGAAGAAATTCGGATCTGCAACCACCTAGATCTGAACTGGGGTTGTGAACAGAGCAGGATACAGGGCATACTTTGCTGTATTAAATAACTTGTACTCCGATCTATCTGAGCTGATTTGGTTGAAGAAAAGTATATTTAATCTGAGAATTTTTTTATGCCTCAAGAGATTTCATGAAAAGTGGCACTTCCACACCATTTTTCTATTAGAGTTCAAACCTATAGCAGGGCTACTATAGCAGACCTGCTACAGCAAGACTGAACCAGGGCAGGTTTTGAACAGGTTTGTATTACAATTAACATTACTAAATTGGCATTGTGAATTGTCTTGGGCTGATCTTTGAAATTTTTTTTCAAGATAGATAGCTCTGATTTCAGTTGTGCATGAATAGAAAGTCTAGCATATCTGAATGGGTGTGTGCAGCCGTGTGTACTACATTCCAATAAGTGTATACTCCATCAAGGGCTACATTGATGGAGCCATGTTTCTTCTCTTGATACTTGATTGTTCCATCCTTAGTTTCAGTTTTAATGTAGCTTATGCAAATCAAATTTCTCTTCTTCTTTTGGTTCTAAAAAAAAAATATATAAATAAATAAATAAATAAATCTCAAAATGAGTTCAGATCTGAATTGCATTCATCAATCAGACCTGCACTCATCCAAAAAGATTTTGGTTGCATTGCTGTATTTTGTTTTAGTTTTCTTCCTTTAAAAAAAAAAAAGAAAAGAAAAGAAAAATAGAAAAAGAAAAGAAAAAGAAAATAAGATCCCAGCAGCCACACCATGGTGAATACAGGTCTGATTTCAGATCTTTTTACTACTGATTGATTTCGGTTTTGTGTAGATCTGTATACAGCATGTTTCATTGCTAATATCAGTAGATTATCCTGCTGAATTGCTCAGTTTTAGTATGGCTACTCCATCTGGTGTTTGGTGATGCATAGCTCATCAAAACAGTGGGTTCAGATCTGATATTTAGTAGCCTTCCAATATGGAAATCAGACCTGAGCACAACTGTACTGTTATCAGCAGCTACTATTATATTTATTGTTGTTCTCAGTGGCTTTCGAGATTTCAGAGCTGATCTCAATTTTGTGTAGAACTGATGTCTGAATTGCTATCAATCCTTTGTACATTGACTTCAGTTTAGTGTATTGACCTTCAGTAGCACAGAAGAGCCTTTTAATATGAAACTCAGACCTGAACACAATCACTGCTGATCCGCACTTGGCTGTCCTCAGTAGCTGCTAAGATTTCATAACTGTATATTACTGTTCTCAGTAGCTACTAAGATTTCAGCTCTCAGCAGTTTAGATCTGTGTAATTAAATCCTGTCCCTGATTTCAACAATATAAAGAAGAGGAATTTGTAAACTGTTGTTCTACTCAGAGATTACTGAATTCAGACCTGTTTGTAAATTGCTACTGAATTCTGTATATTGAATAAAATGTTGATATGCTTTTAGTTAGCTGCATTTATTTATTTTAGGATGTAGGTTTGTATATTCCAATACTTCACTTTACATTTTCAGTTGTAATAGGATTAGTTATTTATTTTCTTTTGTGAATATTGGCCTTTTTATTGCTTTGACCTTTACAGTTTATGACAAGCAGACCTGAACTGGAAGAGATCCTTTACGACCCAGAGATTGAACGGACTCTCCGTGTCCGTTTGACAGCTGCTAAGCAAGTCAGACAAGAAGCACAAGAAATGGCTGAACAAAGAACTATGATGGATTATGCCAAGCCCACCCTCACCGGGACTGTCTCCAGCATTATCAGGCCAACTATTGCTGCCAATAACTTCGAAATTAAACCGGCCATAATCCAAATGATACAAAATACGGTTCAGTTTTGTGGTATGGTCCATGAGGATCCGAATGCCCATATTGCTAACTTCTTGGAAATCTGTGACACCTTCAAACACAATGGGGTAAGTGATGATGCCATCCGGCTGAGGTTATTCCCATTTTCTTTGAAGGATAAAGCCAAAGCTTGGTTGAACTCATTACCGGCAGGATCTATAGCCACATGGGACGAAATGGCCAGTCATTTTCTCTCTAAATATTTTCCCCCTTCTAAAACTGCTAAAATGAGGAATGACATCACTACTTTTTTCCAGCAAGAGGGGGAATCTCTCTATGAGTCCTAGGAACGTTACAAGGAGCTACTAAGGAGGGTTCCTCACCATGGCCTTCCGATTTGGCTGCAGGTGCAAACATTTTATAATGGTCTGACCGATTCAAACAAGACCATCTTAGATGCAGCAGCTGGGGGCTCTATAAACAATAAGACTCCCGAGGTTGCCCATGCACTCATCGAGGAGATGGCAGCCAATAACTACCAATGGCATTCAGAAAGGACACCAGTTAGAAAGCAGCATGGCCTTCATAATGTGGATACATACACAGCTCTCTCTGCACAAATAGGAGCACTTAGCAAAAAATTTGATGAGATGCAGATGGCAGCTATGCATGTACAGTATGATAAGTGTGGGGGAGGCCATGATAGCACTGAATTCCAAGTTGGCAATCAACAAGTAGACTTTGTTGGCAACTTTACAAGACAGCCAGGAAATCAGTACCATCATGCCCATAACCCCGGATGGAGAGGCCACCTGAATCAGCATGCACCTAAGCCTTTCCACCAAAACTTCTATCAGCCGGAACCGAAATCTAACTTGGAGGAGCTGATGACCAAGTTCATAGCTAGTGCGGAAAATAGATTTCAGAAAAACAAAACATCGATAAGGAACTTGGAAACTCAGGTTGGGCAGCTGGCACAGATGATTTCAGAAAGGGCTCCGGGTACCTTACCTAGTAACACCATGGTAAACCCAAGGGAACAAGAGGCTGTTGGGAGAATTCCCAATTCAGATACTTAGTCATAAACTGTCTTACTTGCTTTTTGTTTTTATTTTTCATAGCATTTAAGTTTAGTTAGTTTTTCTTATAATTTAATTGAATAAAGATACTGATCTCCTCTTCTAGTTTGCAAGTGATTTCTAGCAGAAGAAGTTTTCCACCGACAACATATTGCAGAATTTAAGAATGATCTTCAGGGAAGTCCTCTAAATACCTCCTATTACTTGATGATGCTCTTGCTAGTTTTATTGTTACTGCCTAACACTACGAACATTGAGGACAATGTTCATCTTAAGTGTGGGGGAGTGAGCCCGAGGCTAGGGTATGGGGGCTGAAACCATGCACCCCAACACACATATGCAGGCAATGACATAACCAAAAAAAAAAAGACTTGAACCCCTCAAGTTCATTACTATTTATTTGATGATTTTTTTTAAGAAGGAATTCAATGAGTTGAGGGAAACTGATGTACTTGTTAAGTTTTTATTCTTGTGAATGACCCAATTTGATATATGCATGAGAAAAGGGGAGCTGAATATGCCTTTCAGCATGACTAGCCCTAACTTCCTTCATGTATATGGAAGCCCTTGATTTCATTGTTAATGGTCAAGAGAGCTAGTGCACATCTGAAGTGCTAATTCTTGAGGTTCAATAATTGCAAAGAAGGACAAAATCCCAAATTGACTCCGCTATTTTGAGTTGAATAGTAAAACTAGCAGCTCAGAACATGAGTCCTACCTCAAGTAAGTGACTAGTGTGAGATGGAGCATAAGATGCACTCACACCAAAAAAAAAAAAAAAAAAAAAAAAGAAAAGGGTGAGATGGAGCATAAGATGCACTCACCCTTAGAAATAAGTAATTGTGGTGACAACCGAGGTTCAAAGGGGCACTCTAAAGTTGCACTCTCATTGAGATTTAGTTACAGATGTGAAACTTAGTAAAATTTGATTATTAACCTTGACAATTAAGGAGCTGATTTATATATGAATTAGGAGTGAAGGCTAGACTATGATGAAATTCATATTCTCCTTTCCTCGGATCTGATACACATCTTAAATGGTAATTTACAAGAATAAGAGTTGAGCACTTACAAAAGTTCCCCGACTACTCAATGCATTTCTATCTTAAAAAGTTCACCAGGTAAATGGTGAGAACAGAAGGGGGGAATGTTAAGTTTATGGCTGATGTCTTTGCTTGAGGACAAGCAAAAGCTTAAGTGTGGGGTTATTTGGTGAACTTACAATTTATCTATAATTTTTGAGGACTTTAGCATGGATTTTTATGCCGGTTTTATTAATTTTTGCCTTAATTTAGCTTAATGCTAAGAATAAGTTCAGGGATAATCAATCCAAGAAAAGGAAGGAAAAAGGCAAGAAAAGAATGTTCAAAAAGACCAATTTCATTCCAGCCCGGTCATGGAAGCAAGAGAGAGCACTTCGGCCCAAAAAGAGCAAGTGAATTCCTTGAGAAAACCCAAGAAAATAAAGCCTAGTTATGAGTAGAATTCGGCCCAGCAAGGAAGGCCCATTTTTAGCCCAAATAACAGCCTAGAGTGTAGCCCACATGAGTTCAAAAGCAAGCTAAGTTGTAGCCCAAATAGCAGCCCAAAGGGAGCTAGGGGCGGCAACTCCTAGATGTTTCTTGAAGAGAAGGAGGGAGCACTCTAGAAGGTTCATGAGGGGTGTAATACACCCCATTCTATAGGCTTCAAGAAGGGGCAAGAGCCCCCTTGAAAAACTATATAAGGAGGCCTCTAGGAGGGGAGAAAGTTGTTCAATTGCTTGAGAGGAAGGCTCTCCCACTCTTAGAGGTTCGGCCACCTTGAGAGAAGAGAAGAGAAGAAGGCTAGGCGCAAGGAAGAAGAAGAAGAAGGGCTGAGAAATTACTTTATCCATTCGGCTAAGAAATTACTGATTTGCTCCCTGTGGGATTCGACCTAGAACCACTTTTACTGTAAATATTTTATTGTGGGACTAGTAATAATTTTGAGGGTTTCGACAAACCCGTCAAAATTTTGGCACCGCTGCCGGGGAGCAACTTTAATTTCTTAGCTATTACTTTCCTCTTGTTAACCTCTTTTGTTTAATGACTCGTGCTTCTCAACGAGGTGAACTCGAGTACAATCCCGAAATTGAGAGGACCACCCGTCCTTTAAGAAAGGAGGCGAAGCAAAGGAAGGATCGTTCACCAAAGAAGGTGAATTCAGATTGTGATCTTCCCATCTTCGAAGAAGTAGAAAGAATGGCTGACAGAGAGAGGACATTAAGGGAGTTGGCTGCACCAATTATGAATCAACAACCTTTATGCATCACGTACCCCCACTCTTGAGGTAGCCTTTGAACTCAAATCTGGTTTGATTCAATTATTACCTCTGTTTCATGGTTTCCCAGGTGAGGACCCTCACAAACATCTAAAGGAATTTCATGTCGTCTGTTCAAGCATGAAACCCCACGGTATGACCGAGGACCAGGTAAAACTCATAGCCTTTCCATTTACTTTAAGAGATAAAGCAAAGGATTGGTTGTATATTCTCCCTCCCGGTTCAGTATGCACATGGGATGAAATGAATAGGATATTTTTAGATAAATATTTTCCTGCATCCCGGGTTGCAAATATAAGAAAAGAAATATGTGGAGTTCGGCAGTTTGGTGGTGAGACATTATATGAATATTGGGAAAGGTTTAAGCAACTTGTTGCTAGTTGTCCCCACCACCAAATTCCTGAACAATTGTTAATCCAATACTTTTATGAAGGGCTTCAGCCCATGGATAGAAGTATGGTCGATGCAGCCAATGGAGGAGCTCTAGTGAACAAGACACCTGAAGCGGCCAGGGAATTAATCTCCAATATGGCCGAAAATTCTCAGCAATTTGGTACAAGGATAGAAGGTACCATTCGAAGGGTTAACAAGGTAAGCCATGCAAATTTAAAAAACCAGATTTCTGATTTAACTGCCTTGGTTAAGCAGCTCGCAGCAGGATAGTTACAAACTGCCAGGGTGTGTGGTATCTGTTCGATCCCTGGACATCCTACGGACATGTGTCCATCATTACAAGATGGCCCGATGCAGCAAGTCAATGCCATGGGAGGATTCCCGGGCCAGCCCCAACGAAAGTATGATCCTTACTCCAATCATTACAATCCAGGGTGGAGAGATCATTCAAACTTAAGCTATGGGAACCAAGGAGGACAGCAGAAATATCAGCCCCAATTTCTCAGTCGACAGCCCCAGTTTTCAACACCCATCACAGCGCAAAGCCAACCCCTGAATTCAGGTATGTCTTTGGATGAAATAGTTAAGGCTCTAGCTACTAATACTCAGCAATTTCAGCAGGAAACAAGAGCTAGCATTCAGAATTTGGGGAACCAAATTAGCCAACTTGCCACTTCCATCAGCAAGTTGGAGGCGCAGAACTCTGGGAAACTACCCTCACAAACGGTAGTTAATCCGAAAGAGAATGCAAGTGCGGTGGTGTTGAGAAGCGGAAGAGAGTTGCAGTCCCAACCAAGTTCACCATCGAAGGCAGCCAAGGAAGAGGAAGGACAAGGGTCAAATGATAGCCCCATTGAGGTAAAATCGGACCCCCCTTTCCCTAAGGTTACTAATGTTGTACCACCTTTTCCTAGCAGGTTGGCAAATTCAAAGAAAGAGGAATATGAACAAGAAGTGTTAGAAACCTTCAGGAAGGTGGAGATCAACATTCCCTTGCTAGATGCAATAAAACAAATCCCTAAATATGCAAAATTTTTGAAAGAGTTATGCACTAACAAGAGGAGGCTGCGAATTGATGAAAAGGTAAGAGTAGGAGAGAACGTTTCAGCCGTGATCAAGGGGACCCTGCCAGAAAAGCGTGCTGATCCAGGTATGTTTACCCTACCTTGTGTGATTGGCAATAAACGAATCGAGCGTGCCATGCTGGACTTAGGTGCATCTATTAATGTCATGCCATACTCGATTTACTGTGCATTGAGACTAGGTCCTTTAAAAGAGACTAGAGTTGTTATTCAATTGGTTGATCGTTCTAATGCATACCCAGAAGGAATTGTTGAGGATGTATTAGTGCAGGTTAACGATTTGATCTTTCTAGCTGATTTTTACATCCTGAAGATGGAAGAAGACACAACCACGAGTTCAGCCCCACTTCTATTAGGTCGTCCATTCATGAGAACGGCCAAGACCAAAATAGATGTGGACGAGGGTACCCTCTCCGTCGAGTTTGATGGAGAGATTGTAAAATTTAATATTTTTAATGCAATGAAATATCCTAGTGAGTGTCATTCGATCTGCTCTATTGATACTATCGATTCGATTGTGCAGGAAGTCTTTGGAGAGGAGGACATGGATGATGAGCTAGAATATAAGGCACAATCGGACAGGGAGGAGGAGATCGATGCATCCTATGATACTCTGGAACCTGAACAGGAGGTAAGGATTTCTGATGTTCAATCAAAGGTTTCTCACGCAAGGCCGCTGCCCTCTATTTTGCAGGCTCCGGAGCTGGAACTAAAGACCCTACCTGATCACCTAAAATATGCCTACTTGGGTGAAAAAGAGACACTGCCTATGATCATTGCAAAAGGGTTGACTGAGGAGCAAGAGGAGAGGCTCATCAATGTCCTAAAGGACCATAAGGAGGCGATTGGCTGGACCCTAGCCGACATAAAAGGGGTCAGCCCCTCGATTTGCATGCATAGGATTCTTTTGGAAGATGATGCTAAACCAGTTAGAGAAGCACAAAGAAAACTCAACCCGGTGATGAAAGAGGTAGTAATGAAAGAGGTGCTTAAACTGTTAGATGAAGGGATAATTTATCCAATTTCAGATAGCAAATGGGTAAGTCCTATTCATGTTGTGCCTAAGAAAACTGGGATGACTTTAGTAAAAAGTAAAAATAATGAACTAATTCCCATGAGGGTACAAGGTGGCTGGCGAATGGTAATAGATTTTCGAAAACTCAACTTGGCCACTCGAAAGGACCATTTTCCCCTACCCTTCATTGATCAGATGCTAGAGAGACTGGCATGTAAGGCTTTCTTCTGTTTTCTCGATGGATTCTCCGGGTATTATCAGATTGTTATTGCGCAGGAGGACCAAGAGAAAACGACATTCACTTGTCCATTCAGCACCTTCGCCTACAGACGAATGCCCTTTGGTTTGTGTAACGCTCCGGGCACTTTTCAAAGATGCATGATGAGCATATTTTCTGATTTTATTGAAAAATGCATTGAAGTGTTCATGGATGATTTTACTGTTTATGGTGATTCGTTTGATGATTGTTTGAATAGTTTAATTAAAATTCTGAATAGGTGTGTGGAAACAAATCTTGTCTTAAACTATGAAAAATGTCATTTTATGGTGAAGGAGGGTATTGTGTTGGGACATGTAGTTTCAGCCAGAGGAATAGAAGTCAACAAGGCAAAAATTGATTTGATTATGAGTTTACCTTACCCTACAAATGTTAGGGAGGTTCGTTCTTTTCTTGGACATACAGGCTTTTATCGCAGGTTCATCAAAGATTTTTCAAAAATTGCTTTGCCATTGTCCAGTTTGCTGCAAAAAGATGCGCCTTTCGATTTTGATGATGAGTGCAAGGAAGCTTTTAACAAGCTTAAAATTTTATTAACCATTGCACCCATCATTCAACCACCCGATTGGAACTTGCCCTTTGAGATCATGATAGATGCAAGTAATTATGCAGTAGGGGCTGTTCTAGGGCAGCGAATAAATGGGAAGAGCCATGTCATTCACTACGCTTCCAAAACATTGAATGCTGCATAGAGCAATTACACAACCACTGAAAAAGAGTTATTAGCTATTGTGTTTGCTTTAGACAAATTTAGGTCATATTTGCTTGGCTCTAAAGTGATTGTTTTTTTTGACCATGCAGCTTTGAGATACCTACTAGCAAAGAAGGAGTCAAAACCGAGGCTGATAAGGTGGAAACTCTTGCTCCAAGAGTTCGATCTAGAAATCAAGGATCGAAGGGGAGTTGAAAATTCGGTGGCTGATCACCTAAGTAGGTTGGTGAAAGATGAGGACTCCTCTCCCATTTGTGAGTTGTTTCCTGATGAGCAGTTGTTGCACATGAGAGGTATGACTCCATGGTATGCTGACATTGTGAATTACTTGGTCACGGGAATTTTGCCTAATAACCTTAGTAGATCCATAAAGAATAAAGTCAAGTATGAGGCAAAATATTATGTATGGGATGAACCCTACCTATGGAAATTTTGTTCTGACCAAATGATTAGGAGATGTGTCCCTGAGGAGGAGCAGATGTCAATTCTAAAGTTTTGTCATAATTATGCTTGTGGGGGCCATTTTGGGACAAAGAGGACTGCTCGAAAGGTCTTGGATAGTGGGCTGTATTGGGCCACCCTATTTAGAGATGCCTACTTGTTTTGTAAAAACTGTGAAAGATGTCAACAAACAGCTACACTATCTCGCAGGAATGAGATGCCCCAAACCCCCATTCTTATATGTGACATATTTGATGTTTGGGGCATTGATTTCATGGGACCCTTTCCCCCATCTTGTGGTTTTTCTTGCATACTTTTGGCAGTCGATTATGTCTCAAAATGGGTGGAAGCCAAAGCCACCAAAACTGGTGATTCTAAAAGTGTTGTAGGGTTTATAAAGTCTAACATTTTCAGTAGGTTTGGCATTCCTCGAGCCATCATAAGCGATCAAGGGACCCATTTTTGCAATAGAACAGTTGAAGCCTTGTTGAGAAGATATGGGGTGCATCACCGAATTGCCACTGCTTATCATCCCCAGACTAACAGGCAAGCTGAAATTTCCAATAGAGAGGTAAAGTCCATCTTGGAAAAGACCGTGAATCCAGGAAGGAAGGATTGGAACCTACGTCTAGATGATGCTCTCTGGGCATATCGGACAGCTTACAAGACCCCAATAGGTATGTCCCTTTACAGGTTAATTTTTGGCAAATCTTGCCACTTGCCGGTGGAAATTGAACATAGGGCCTATTGGGCAATCAAGTAATGCAACATGAATATGGAAGAAGCAGGGAAGGAAAGGAAGCTCTAGTTGCAAGAGCTGGAAGAGTTGAGGTTAGAGGCATACGAGAATTCAAGAATCTACAAAGAAAAGACCAAATTGTTCCATGACAATGCACTTTTAAGAAAATAATTTAAAATTGGACAAAAAGTCTTATTGTATAATTCTCAACTTCAACTCATGCCAGGTAAGCTGCGTTCCTGGTGGATGGGACCGTTTACTGTGACTAATGATTTTCCCTATGGTGCAGTAGAGAACAAAAGTCTCGACACAGGTAAGATCTTCAAGGTGAATGGACATCGATTGAAGATGTTCCATGAGGATGCAAATGTCCCCTCTACAGTAGACATCTCATTGGACATTCCACGGTATTTATTGGATTAAGGAGAAAAAAAAAGAGGACGTCGAGCATAATGACGTTAAACAATTGCGCTTGTGGGAGGCAACCCATTGTGTTTAGTTAATTTTGTTATTTTGTTTGGTTTTGATTTTTGTGTTTAGCAGGAACCCAACAAGACAAACAGGGAAGTACCCCCAAATCCTTCTACTTTATGCATAATCACATACATTGGGGACAATTTATAACTTAAGTGTGGGGGGATTAGGAAAATCTGATGGAAATTTGGGATACCTTACCTTGTTCAAATTTCAGCTCCTGAAAACTTATCCTTGAACGATTTCAACTTATCAGGAATCATGTGCTTAGGCTGAATAGATAAGATAGGATGCAAGCATGACTAACTGAATCTTTCTTGGCTGCATATGGTACCTCATGATTTTAATCGATCAATAGGCAAGATGCATAAGGGTTTGATTGATTTTCACATAATTATATATCAAACATGGGTTGATTATTCTAGAACTTGCTGTGTTAGGCATATAGAGACCACGATCAATGAATTCATGGATCAGGTGGTGTAACCCTGGGATTCTTGTGAAAAAAAAAAAAAAAGAGAAAGGGAGTTTGAAACTAAAATCGTGACTAATGTGAGATGGAGCATAAAATGCACTCACATCTAGAAACAAAAAACAAGTGTGAGACGGAGCATAAAATGCACTCACATTTAGAAATGAAAGCAAGTGTGAGATGGAGCATAAAATGCACTCACATCTTGAAAAAAAGGCAAGGGTGAGATGGAGCATAAAATGCACTCACCCTAGAACCCCAATCCCATTCTCACCTTCAGATCCTAGGAATTGACACTAAGTGGTGAAGATGTGATACATAGCAAGCTTATGGCAATAAGCACACCTTGTTTTGATTCAAAGGAAAGTAATTGCATCTGGCTGAATTGGTTTGTTAAAAGCAATGATCACCCGTGCAGTCCAAGGAATTTCAGCCCTGGAAGGCTTGTCTCCTTGACTATCGATTTAACTTGGGACCATGAGGAATGGTGATTTGCGATCACTCGTGGACAAGAAAAAGGGGTGAAAGAGATGAAAAGAGAAAGGTTACCAAGTCTGAACTAAAGCATGAAATGAACCAGGCCTCATGTAGAGAAAAAGAAAGATTGAAAATCAATAGTTAGTCTCTCTTGTGTTACTTGAGTTTTTGCCTTGCCTGAGGACGGGCAAAGTTTAAGTGTGGGGGGATTTGAGGATAATACTTGATGGTCTAATCTTGCATCTGCCCACAGTCCCTGGGTGTTACAAGGTGGCTTGGCCCAAGGACCACTTAGGGTAAGTGTTGGGCCCATAGAGCCCATTCGATGGGTTTCAGGGGGTGCACTGTCTTAACGGTGTATTCGACCAAGCCTTGTAACAAAGGCTGGGCCGAACCCATGTGGCTGATGTGTAGATCAATGCATGGGTTCCACGCCATACAAGGAAGCCCAACTGGGCAGCAGTTAGGAAGGTTAAGTGAGCACATAAGCTTAATGGGCCTAAAGCCCATTTCGAATTGGGCTATTAATTTAGTTAATTAAAGAGTCGAATTCTGAGATGGATTAGCAGTTAGGATAGGGTCTAAATCCTATCCACTCAAAGAGTCCAGATGTGAATGTGATTCAGATGTAAAAACCTCCTAATAAGATTAGGATAAAGCTAATCTAATCTGCAGATAAGATAAGGGTTTATCCTTATCACTAGAAGAGAAGGCTGATCCAAATATGATTTGGATAAGCACCTCCTAATGGGATTAGGAGCTGATCTTTTCAAGTTAACAAAAAGTAGGAGGGGGGCGGCAGCCTAGAAAGGTGGACCAAGAAAAACATCAGATCCTCTTTAGTGCTGAAATCAAGAAGAGAGAATTCTGCACCCTGCGAATACTCTCTTACCGCCTCCCTGCTCTTGTCGCCCTATTTGCAAGTTCAATCTCCAGTTGTGGGAGAAGTCAAGGTTGGATCTTGACATCAGTTCTTTGAAAAAGGATTGAGAAGGAAGCTTTGCTCACGTTCCATCCTGCTGTTTCTTGCGAAGGACAGAGTTCTTCGGGAAGAACACTGTTGATTCTGCTCCATCCTACACTGCGCCATCTTCAGTGGGAGCAGTCTTTGGATCCTTCCTTGGGCATGAACACCTTCATTGGGAGATATTACTTCTCCGTATCATGTATTATTCTCTCCCATTCCTTTTGGTTCAGATCTGGTTCAGTTTAAGGTTCAAGGTTGATCCTTGAAAATATGATTTTCTAAATAGGGAATGTGATTCCCAGTTGAAGGGAGAGAAAAATTTTTGAAATTCGCCCCTTATTCCGCAATCTTTGGGCATCCATGGGATGGATCTCTCATTCCCTTCAAAAGGGACACCATGGCAATGATGTGCATTCAGCCATGGTGTGCGCAAGAGCCACTGTCGAATGAGCATGGGCCAAGTACTTATGGCCCATGTACGCAGCACATCACCCATCCATACATCTCATGCAGGGATAAATTGATCCAATCAATTAATTATCTATAAGGCACATTGGAAGCCTGTTAAAATTCCATAATATTAACCATTACTATTATCTAGGTATATGGGCTGATTTAAGGTTACCCAGTTCGGCCCATATAGCTTTATCTTTTAAAGTGGGCTTTTTGCAGTTTTAACTATTTAAAACTGGGCCTTTATAGGTTGGGCCGAATTAACCATTTAATTAAATATCAATCCTCAGGCCCATTAGTGGGAAAAAATAGAGATGACTTTCAGCCTTGATTAAACCCTAGATTTGGTCCAAACAGTTTGAACCAATCTTGGTTCGAATGGGTCTAGGTTTTGATTTTTAATTAAATCCTTAATTCAAGTAAATAATCTGAAATTAAATTACTGATAAAAGAAAAAAAAATATCAGTTAATCAGGGCTGTTCGCACACTCCATCCTGCAAAATAGAGGTTAGATCACAGATTGTAGTTTCTCAAACTACAAATCGCAGATAGTGAATCTCCCATCTATGAAATCTCCTTCTCTGCGCCGCCATCTTCGATCCAAAATTAAAATAAATAGAAATCCTATTTCTATTAGTTATTACATCAGATCGAATGCCTATACATTGAGTCTAAAAATAAAAATAAAAAAATTATTTACAGAACAAATGTAATAAATAAATTTAATAAATTACAAATCTTGCAGTTCTCCCTACGCAAACCAAGATTTCGATCTCCTCTTGTACGAACAGCCCATAAATCAAGAAAATTATAAAGAACTATTCTAAATAATAATCAGGTTTATTTAAAATTAATTTCAGATTATTTGCCCATCTGTTTTGGGAACAAATTTCCCAAAACCCATATCTGCGCAAAATGGGGTAGAACGCCTTCTCCCTATTTGCGCAGGTTCAAATCTGAAACAGAATGGTTCAAGATTTGAACCATGGCTCTGATACCACTGAAGGGATAGGAAATCCATCACATGGACGCCCAAGATTGTGGAATAAAAGGGGCGAATTTCAAAAATTTTTCTCTCCTTTCAACTGGGAATCGAATTCCCTATTTAGAAAATCATATTTTCAAGGATCATTCTTGAACCGTAAACTGAACCAGATCTGAACCAAAAGGAGGAGAGAGAGATACTACCTGATAGAGAGAAACAATATCTCTCAATGGAGGTGTTCATGTCCAAGGTAGAAACCAAAATCTGTTCCCACTGAAGATGACACAGTGCAAGGTGGAGCAGA
Source organism: Nelumbo lutea (assembly GCF_056320005.1). Taxonomy (NCBI): domain Eukaryota; kingdom Viridiplantae; phylum Streptophyta; class Magnoliopsida; order Proteales; family Nelumbonaceae; genus Nelumbo; species Nelumbo lutea. The sequence goes on from NC_142684.1 coordinate 144,366,564, forward strand.
ATCAGCAGTGTCCTTCCTAAAAACTTGATTCTTCCTAAGAATCACCTAGATGGCTTGTGAATACAACTCCTACCAATCTTTTCTCCAAAAGATTGGAATCAAGATCTAATCTTGATTTCTCCCAAGGAATGGAGATCGAACTGCAATAGGCAGCGGCTGCAGGAAGGAGGCGGCTAGAGAGTACTTGCAGGGTGCAGAATTCTCTCTTCTGTGATCTCAGCTCTGAAGACAAGACTTCAGTCTGTTGGATGTTGTTGTTTAAAGGCTGCCACTCCCTCTTCCTTTTATAGACTTAAAGGGATCAGCTCCTAATCCCATTAGGAGTTGCTAACCAAAATCATATCTGGATTAGAAGTCCATTTAAGATAAGGGATAATCATTATCTTATCTACAGATTAGATCAGCTAGCTCCTAATCTAATTAGGAAGTTTCCAAATCTAAATCTCATTTAGATCTTGGACTCTCTGAGTGGATAGGGTGTGGGCCCAATCCTATCAGCTGATCTTATCTCAAAATTCGCCCCTTAATGACTAATCAAATTAGCCTATTTCAAAATGGGCTTAAGGCCCATTTAGGGTTACGTATTCATTTAGCCTCCAAACTACTGCCCAATTGGGCTTCCTTGTATGGCATGGGTCTCACCCTAGTAGCTGAGACAAGCCACCCCAACTGACTTGGTGGCACCACAGTGTCAGCCTTGTCAGGATAGGTCTCCCCAGACCGACCCATTGGCTTGAACATTCTAAATTAACACGAGTCTCATTAAGTGTCTAGTTTAAAGGTATTACACAGAAACATACCAAGGGAACATGAATCAAATATGCACTTTTATTTAGTTACAATAAATTCATAAAGTACATCATTTTGGTTGAAGCTAAGGGCATACAATGGGATAGAAAAGGTAACGTACAAATAGGCAACGACTGATCTTGGATTCCAACTTCTCCGCACTCATTCTTTTAACGTGTTCTGGACAACCCCAAATCTTCAAATGTCTGACGCTTGGTTTCTTTCCAGTCCAAAGTTCATATGGAGTGTTCGGAACCGATTTAGTTGGAACCCGATTTAGCACGTAAATTACAGTCTCTAATGCGTAACCCCAAAAGGATATGGGTAACTCTGAGTGTATGAGAAGTGACCGGACCATGTCCAATAAGTTCCTATTCCTCCTCTCTAAAACTCCGTTAAGTTGTGGTGTAGCAGGAGGAGCTAATTGTGATACTATCCCATTGTCCTTTAAGTAGTCCCTAAATTTGTCAGAGAGATACTCACCACCTCGATCAGATCGAAGGGCTTTAATTTCTCTCCCCAACTTTTTCTCGACCTCTTGTCTAAACTATTTGAACTTTTCAAAGGATTCAGACTTGTGTCTCATTAGGTACACGTAACCATATCGTGAGAAATCATCTATGAAGGTGATGAAATACACGTGTTGATTTCGTGTCCTAACACTCAGGGGACCACATACATCAGTATGTATTAGGTCAAGTGTGCCTGTACATCTTTCAGGCTTATCGTTAAATGGCCATTTCGTCATCTTGCCTTGTAGGCAAGACTCACAAGTGGGAAGATCTTCTACAGTTAGAAAATCCAAAGGACCATCCTTTACCAACCTTGTGATTCGGTCAACACCGATGTGGCCATCTCGGTAATGCCACAAACACATGGGATTAACTGTATCACGGGCTCTCTTCTTGGGGATTTCAGCCGATGTAGTTTCAGTTATGTTAGTTTTTAGAGAAGGATGTAGAACATAGAGACCATTCTCCAGTTCCCCGTTCTTTTAATAGTAATCGTGTTACTAAAGAAGACAGAATAACCATCTACGCACAGTTTTGAAACAGAAATCAAATATCTTCTTAAGTTTTGTACATAAAGACAATCATTCAGTACAATTTTTCCTTCTCTAAAAATTAACTCCACGGTTCCTATTGCCGTGTCTGCAACAGTTGTAGTAGTCCCCAAGTAGAGAGTGACTTCTCCTTCACTCAGCCTTTTGCTTACCTTGAACCCCTGCTGTGAGTTACACGCATGAGTTGAAGCCCCGGAGTCAATACACCAGGACGCAGAAGCTACCAATAAATTGGTTTCTATAACACAAGTTTCGTAATTACCTTTCTTGGATTCCAGGTAGGCAGGACAATTCCGTTTCTATTGGTCGGTCTTCTTGCAGAAGTGATAGGCATCCGATGCTTTGTCTTTCTTCTACCTTTTGCCCTTGGTGGTTCTCTTCTGAGGCTTCTTTGCCTTCCTCTTTCCATTAGTGAGAGCGCATCCCCGATCATTACCTTTGTCCGACAAAGGGGCTGATCCTCAGATGAATTCTTAGACTATCCCAACATACCCAGGTTTTGACCCTTGCTAAGGATCTCACTGATTGGTATATCAAAGACAGCATAATCCGACACCCAATGCAGTATCATAATCGAGTCTAGGGGTGAGGTGTAACTTTCCAGTTTTGCCCATCAATCTCCAAGGTCTAGGGCAATACTGGAAATCTGGTCCAATTCAATGATTCAATTTATCCTACACTTTATGTGCCTAGGGTCTCACCTTGGCAGCTGAGACAGGCCACCCCAACCGACTTGGTGGCACCACAGTGTCAGCCTTGTCAGGATAGGTCTCCCTAGACCAACCCACTGGCTGTGAACATTCTAAACTAACACGAGTCTCGTTAAGTGTCCAGTTTAAGGGTATTACACAGAAACACACCAAGGGAACATGAATCAAATATGCATTTTTATTCATTTACAATAAACTCATAAAGTACATCAATTTGATTGTAACTAAGGGCATACAATACTGTCTAACAGATCAATCCTTACCTATCAAGAGTCACCCATATCCTTTTGGGGGCAAGCATTGGAGACTACAATTTATGTGTTGAATTGGGCAACCAAATCAGTTCCTAAGACTCCTTACAAACTATGGACTGAAAAGAATCCAAGTGTATGACACTTGAAAATATGGGGTTGTCCAGCACATGCCAAAAATATAAGTGTGAACAAATTGGAATCCAAAACTAGTTACTATCTATTTGTAGGCTACACTAAGGACTCCGTAGGGTATCTTCTATGGCCCATAGGAACAAAAATTGTTTGTTAGTCGAAATGTCTACTTCTTAGAGGAAGACTACATCCTAAATAATTGGAGGGTGATTTGGCCCGACCTCATAACGAAGAGACACGTGGATGTAACTGAACATAAGTGACAACTCAGTATAACGAGCTCACTCCATCTCAGTGTAATGAGCTCGCTATGACCCAACCTGAAAGCTCACCATGAATGGCAGCTCACTACAAGATAATACTCCGTTACCCCGAGCTAAGACTCCCCCAAGTAGGGAGCACCCTGAGCTAAGATTCTCCCAAGTAGGGAGAATCCCAAACTGAAGACACTTCGGGTTAAGCTCGTCAGCTCGCTAGCTAGAATAAGCTCGCTCCTATCCAAACCTAAGTAGGCCACCTCGGCGACTTGCCTCAAATAGAAGCACCTCGGCATATCACCAGCAGCTCGGTGTTAGGTAGCTCGTTGCAGAGTAGCTCGGCGTATTGTAGGGGGTTTCCTACCTAACAACCATACCTGCCAATCCTGGAGACTATGCCCACGTCTCTCGCCTGGCGGCATCGTGCCTACCAACCCTAGAGGTTGTTTTTTCTGGCAGGACCATACTCTACGACGATCACCTTCGCCCACCAGCTCAGCTCTGACAAATAACAACCAGCCACTCCAAGCCATTATCTGACAGTAGATTGCCGCAGTAGAGATTTGGAGGCGGTTGCACCTGACATGTCAGGATACTAGTATATAAGGACCCCAACCCCCTGAGGCAAGGGTATTGCGTGATCATCACTCTAGCTCTTAGATTTCTTTGCAACTCTCTCCCTCTCTCTCTCTCAGCTTTCAATCCAGTTATTGACTTAACCATCAGAGTATTCCCATCGGGTGAGCCCCTGGGTTCCTTCATCTTCTTCCTCGTAGGTATCTCTTGTCCGACGCCAGATAGGAGTGCAGCCACATTTAGCTAGGAGTGACCAAATCGTGTAGCATCAATTGGCGCCGTCTGTGGGAAATACGTTGAAAAGCCTTTTTCCACCAAGTCTTTCAAGTTTAGTTTCCATGGCTTCCTCCAGCAACGCCAGACGCAATGCGGACATGAATGCTTCCGAGGAGCAACCTCAGATCCCGACGGTGTGCATTGGTTAGTTCACCCAACCACTCTTTGTGGATGGAGTTCCTACTCTGAACGTGCCCCAGATCATGGAACCTGTGAACGCTCCACTCCCCTCCACGGTGGGTGCAACCTTCGCTGAACCATCTATTGTTCCCCCGGTGATCGGACAAAACCAACTTGAAGACCTGGTACACTACATGCGAGCTATGCAAGCTCAAATGCAACAGGTCCAGTAATTCCAACTATACTAGTAGCAAGTGCTACACCAAGTTTATCAGCATCAGTACCAACAACAGTTTCCACTGTTGCCTCAGAACTAGCAGTCGGTTCCACCTCGACATTCGGCCACACAGCAAGCTAAGCTTCATCGCCGGAGCGAATGCCCCTCTCACCGGGGAGAGACCTCCCAGACCCAGAATCCCCCTAAGAACCAAGTCTCATCCCACGGAAGGAGGGAGAAACCAATTACTCTCACCTCACCGCACATGGTCAGGTCGAGAGATTCTCAGCCTAACAGACTTGCATCACCTTGGCTTTCAGAGTTTGAGATCCCATCGTAGAAAACTGGTTCGAGGTCCTGGCTGCACACTCTAGACAAGGTTCCTCAATCCACAGCCATCACCAGCAGTCCAAACCACTCCCTGCGAGAACTATGCCTGATAACACACAGGCCAGCAACACCAATGCGGAGCCAACAAAGAAGCAAAGGAGACGTTGCCGAGCTCACCAAGCTACAGCCCAAAACTTGCCCGAACTCCTCAAAGGAAAGGAAGAAGCGAGCTCGGTAGTGAAAGCCACTCTGCTCCTCTCTATGCCATCTCCCCTATCCCCTGAACTCCTGGCCATCCCAATGCCAAAAGATTTCAAGGTACAGATGCACTTATCTGGGGCAAGTGAGTCTTGCATGTGTGTAGCTTTCTCTACTACGTTTAAGGGAGTAGCTCGCACATGGTATCGAAACCTCACACCTGGGAAAATCAAGAGTTGGGGGCAGTTCGTGCAGATCTTCACCTCACACTTCATCACCAGCAAGAGGGGGAATCTATCCGCAGCTACATCAAGAGGTTCAATGATGCATGTCTGCAGATACCTAATCTAGACCCCATAGTGAGGCCCACAGTAGCCAAAAGAGGCATAACGCACAAAGAGTTCAAGTGGCATGTGGTTGCCAACAAGCCCAAGGACATAACTGAATTCCTCAAGCTCGTGGACCAGTTCATCAGAACATAGGAGGAGATGAACCAGAAGAACGAGAACCCACCGGAGAAGAGGAAAAGAGAAGGTGAGACCTCAACTAATGGGGACAATAAGAGGAAGAAAGAACCTACTCGGGGAGGAAAGCTAGACCAGTCTTTCCGAGCACCTCCAGCTGAAAGGACGAACTACACGCCCTTGAACGCGAAGCGAGTAGAAATCCTCATGGCGATCAAGGACGCATCTTATGTGAAGTGGCCACCTCGGATGAGAGGAGACCCGAGTACTAGAGATAAAAATCTGTATTGCCATTTTCATAGAGATCACGGTCATAGCACCAAAAATCGTAAAAACTTTCGCGATGAGATAGAAGAACTCATCCGTCACGGGTATTTGAGAAATTTTCTACAAAGTGATAATAAAACAGGATGGTAGGGGGAGCAAAGTAGAGACGCTCCCGAGTCCAGCAACAGGAAAAATGAGCAGCCATAGAGGTAGCCACCCGAAGAGAGGCCAGTTCAGGGAACAATCAAAATGATCACCGACGGATCAATCATTGCGGGCTACACCTCAGCCGCAGCAAGGACCTCGACTCGCGAGGTTGAAAGAGAAGAGCGTAATCCCCTGAAGCAACCAAGGGTAGAGGAACCGATTTTCTTCACCGAAGATAATGCGCATGGAGTCCAGTACCCCCACGATGACGTGCTCGTTGTACAGGTGTGAATCAATGATTTTGAGGTAAGGCGCGTCCTCGTTGACTCCGGTAGTTCGACGGATATACTCTTCGGGAAAGAGATCTCAAGCCCGCGAACACTCCCTTGGTGGGCTTCAGCGGAGAGGAAGTCAGGCCCCTGGGGAGAGTTATAGTACTTGTGGAGGTCAACACATGGCCAAGTATTGTGAGATTCGACCACCCTTTTCTAGTGGTCGCGACTCCCTCCCCGTACAATGCCATAATAGGTCAGCCAATCACCCACACTTTACGCACAGTGGGGTCCACCTATTACTTGGCTATGAAGTTCCCAACGGACATCGGAGTAGGGGTAGCACGGGGCGACCAGCTCAAGTCTCGCATATGCTACGTCGCCGCCCTGAAGGGGAAAGCTAAGGTGGCCGACGACCTTGAGTTGGAGCGACCTATGGAGCAGCATGAAGAGTGAGCTATGCCCATAGAAGAGACAATCGTTGTACCTACTTCGACAGACGATCCAGCTCAAACTCTCCAGATCGGCGCTTCAATCGAGGAGCCTCTACAATCTCAGCTAGTAAGATTTCTACATAAAAATTTAGATTTTTTGCATGGTCCGCGGTAGAGATGCTCGGCATAGACCCCGGAGTCATTACTCACAAACAGAACACTGATCCTGTAGTTAGGCCCGTTAGACATGTTAGACAATTTTGTATGCCCTTACCTTCAATCAAAATGATGTACATTATGAATTTATTGTAAATGAATAAAAGTGCATATTTGATTCATGTTCCCTTGGTATGTTTCTGTGTAATACCCTTAAACTGGACACTTAATGAGACTCGTGTTAGTTTAGAATGTTCACAGCCAGTGGGTCGGTCTGGGGAGACCTATCCTGACAAGGCTGACACTGTGGTGCCACCAAGTCAGTTGGGGTGGCTTGTATCAGCTACCAGGGTGAGACCCTAGGCACACACAGTGTGGGATTAATTGAATCTTTGAACTGGACCAGATTTCCAGTATTGCCCTGGACCTTGGAGATTGATGGGCAAAACTGGAAAGTTACACCCGACCCCTAGACTCGATTATAATACTACACTAGGTGTCGGATTGGGTTGTCTTTGATGTACCAATCAGTGAGATCCTTAGCGGGGGTCAAAACGTGGGTATGTTGGGACAGTCTGAGAATTCATCTGAGTGGGTGATCATAGTGACAGGATCAGCCCCTTTGTTGGACAAAGGTAATGATCGGGGATGCACTCTCCCTGATGGAAACCAAGACTACCGGCAGCCGATTTCAATCGTTGAGATTTGTTTTGTAAAATATATTTTATATGAGATATAAAAGTATATATATTATAATTTCGAAATGTTTGCAAATAGGTTTTAATTCTCGGGATCCATACTTGAGAGAGTGCAACACTGTTCCTTGAAGCTGAGGGAGAGGTCTTCTCTTGTCGGGCAGTGTATGATCATTATGGGCTGAGAGGTTAAGTGTAAGGCCATTGAGGATAATACCTGATGGGCTAATCTTGCATCTGCCCACAGTCCCTGGGTGTTACAAGGTGGCTTGGCCCAGGGACCACTTAGGGTAAGTGTTGGGCCCATAGAGCCCATCTAATGGGTTTCAAGGGGTGCACTGTCCATAACAGTGTATTCAGCCAGGCCTTGTAACAAAGGCTGGGCTGAACCCATGTGGCTGATGTGTAGATCAATGTTTGGGTCCCACACCATACAAGGAATCCCAACTGAGTAGCAGTTTGGAAGGCTAAATGAATACATAACCCTAAATGGGCCTTAAGCCCATTTCAAGCTGGGCTAATTTGATTAGTCATTAAGGGGAGAATTCTGAGATAAGATCAGTTGGTAGGATTGGGCCCACACCCTATCCACTCAGAGAGTCCATGATCTAAATGAGATTTAGATTTGGAAACTTCCTAATTAGATTAGGAGCTGGCTTATCTAATCTGCAGAGAAGATAAGGATTATCCCTTATCTTAAAGGGACTTCTAATCCATATATGATTTGGGTTAGCAACTCCTAATGGGATTAGGAGCTGATCCCTTTAAGTCTATAAAAGGAAGAGGGGGCGGCAGCCTTTAGACATCCAACACAATCACTAGCAACAGTCTTGTCTTCAGAGCTGAGATCACAGAAGAAGGAATTCTGCACCTTGCAAATACTCTCTAACCGCCTCCTTCCTGCAACCGCCGCCTATAGCAGTTCGATCTCCATTCTTTGGGAGAAATCAAGATTGGATCTTGATTCCAATCTTTTGGAGAAAAGATTGGTAGGAGTTGTATTCACAAGCCGTCCAGGTGATCCTTGAGAAGGATCAAGTTCTTTTGGAAGAACACTACTGATTCTGCTCCACCCTGCACTGCGCCATCTTCAGTGGGAGCAGATTTTGGATCCTACCTTGGGCGCGAACACCTCCATTGAGAGATACTATTTCTTTGTATCAGGTATTATCTCTCTCTCCTCCTTTTGGTTCAGATCTGGTTTAGTTTATGGTTCAAGAATGATCCTTGAAAATATGATTTTCTAAATAGGGAATTCGATTCCCAGTTGAAGGGAAAGAAAAATTTTTGAAATTCACCCCCTTTATTCCGCAATCTTGGGCATCCATGTGAAGGATTTTCTATCCCTTCAAGACAAAAGAAATGCAACCTAGCCCCAGAGCGTTGAAGAGCAGTTGACAAGGAGGTTGGGAAGCTCCTTGTAGCCGATTTCATTAGGGAGGTCCATTACCCGAGCTGGGTAGCCAACCCCGTTCTGGTAAAAAAGGCCAATGGTAAATGGTGCATGTGCATTGATTGTACCGACCTGAATCAAGCTTGCCCAAAGGATTGCTTCCCACTTTCCAAGATAAACCGTTTGGTGGACACGACCTCAAGGCATGAGTTGCTGAGCTTCTTGGATGCTTACTCGGGCTACAATCAAATCAGAACGGACCCTGCTGATGAGGAAAATACGGCCTTCATAACCGAACTAAGCCTATACTGCTACAAGTTCATGCCCTTTGGGCTGAAAAATGTCAGGGCTACCTTTCAAAGACTTGTAAACTGATTGTTTGAGCCATTGATCAACAAACAAGTAGAGTGCTATGTAGACGACATAGTCGTCGAAACCCAGTTTTTGAATGATTTAATAAAAGATCTGCATTCTATTTTTGAAATTCTGCGCAAGTTCAACATGAAATAAAACCCGAACAAGTGCATTTTCAGTGTCACCTCGGGTAAATTCTTAGGTTACATCATCGACCAACATGGCATTGAGGCCAACCCTGATAAAATTAAGGCCATCTTAGATATAAGACCACCCTGGAAATTGAAGGAGGTTCAGAGGTTGAACGGCTGCATAGCCGCTCTGAGCCGCTTCATGTCTAAATCAGCAAATCATTACATAACTTTCTTCAAGGCAATTAAAAGAAGCAAAGGCTTCGAATGGACCAAAGAGTGCCAGCTCGCTTTTGATGAGCTCAAAAGGTACCTCGCTAGCATCCCGGTGTTAACCCGATCAAAGGAGGGAGATATTTTGGAGTTGCACCTCTTCACGAGTGACAAGTTAGTCAGCTCGGTACTGATAAAAGAAGTAGATCGGGTCCAACGACCCATCTATTATGTTAACAAAGTGTTGCAGGAAGTAGAGACGAGGTATCCAGAGATCAAAAAGTTGGCGTACACACTAGTTGTTGCAGCTCGAAAACTTCGACCGTATTTCCAAGCTCAACCAATCGTCATCCTCACCAATAAGCCTCTGAGGCAAGTCTTGTTAGACAGTTTCGTATGCCCTTAGCTTCAATCAAAATGATGTACATTATGAGTTTATTGTAAATGAATAAAAGTGCATATTTGATTCATATTCCCTTGGTATATTTCTGTGTAATACCCTTAAACTGGACACTTAATGAGACTCGTGTTAGTTTAGAATGTTCACAGCTAGTGGGTCGGTCTGGGGAGACCTATCCTGACAAGGCTGACACTGTGGTGCCACCAAGTCGGTTGGGGTGGTTTGTCTCAGCTACCAGGGTGAGACCCTAGGCACACACAGTGTGGGATTAATTGAATCTTTGAACTAGACCAGATTTCCAGTATTGTCCTGGACCTTAGAGATTGATGGGCAAAACTGGAAAGTTACACCCGACCCCTAACTTGATTATGATACTGCACTAGGTGTTGGATTAGGCTGTCTTTGATATACCAATCAGTGAGATCCTTAGCGGGGGTCAAAACCTGGGTATGTTGGGACAGTCTGAGAATTCATCTGAGTGGGTGATCATAGTGACAGGATCAGCCCCTTTGTCGGACAAAGGTAATGATCAGGGATGCACTCTCACTGATGGAAACCAAGACTGCCGGCAGCCGATTTCAATCGTTGAAATTTGTTTTGCAAAATATATTTTATATGAGATAAAAAGTATATATATTATGGTTTTGAAATGTTTGCAAAAGGTTTTAATTCCTGGGATCCATATTTGAGAGAGTGCAACATTGTTCCTTGCAGCCGAGGGAGAGGTCCTCTCTTTTCGGGCAGTGTATGATCATTATGGGATGAGAGGTTAAGTGTAAAGCCATTAAGGATAATACTTGATGGGCTAATCTTGCATCTGCTCACAGTCCCTGGGTGTTATAAGGTGGCTTGGCCCAGGGACCACTTAGGGTAAGTGTTGGGCCCATAGAGCCCATCTGATGGGTTTCAGGGGGTGCACTGTCCATAACAGTGTATTTGGCCAGGCCTTGTGACAAAGGCTGGGCTAAACCCATTTGGTTGATGTTTGATCAATGTTTGGGTCCCACGCCATACAAGGAAGCCCATCTGTGCAGCAGTTTGGAAGGCTTAATGAATACATAATCCTAAATGGGCCTTAAGCCCATTTCGAGCTGGGCTAATTTGATTAGTCTTTAAGGGGTGAATTCTGAGATAAGATCAGCTGATCGGATTGGGCCCACACTCTATCCACTCAGAGAGTCCAAGATCTAAATGAGATTTAGATTTGGAAACTTCCTAATTAGATTAGGAATTGGCTGATCTAATCTACAGATAAGATAAGGATTATCCTATATCTTAAAGGGACTTCTAATCTAGATATGATTTGGGTTAGCAACTCTTAATGGGATTAGGAGCTAATCCCTTTAAGTCTATAAAAGGAAGAGGGGGCGTCAGCCTTTAGACACAACATCCAACAGACTCAAGTCTTGTCTTCAGAGCTGAGATCACAGAGGAGAGAATTCTGCACCCTGCAAATTCTCTCTAGCCGCCTCCTTCCTACAGCCACCGCCTATAGCAGTTCGATCTCCATTGCTTGGAAGAAATCAAGATTTGATCTTGATTCCAATCTTTTGCAGAAAAGATTGGTAGGAGTTGTATTCACTAGCCGTCCAGTTGATTCTTGGGAAGAATCAAGTTCTTAGGAAGGACACTGTTGATCCTGCTCCACCTTGCACTGCGCCATCTTCAGTGGGAGTAGATTTTGGTTTCTACCTTGGGCGTGAACACCTCAATTGAGAGATACTATTTCTCTATATCAGGTATTATCTCTCTCTCCTCCTTTTGGTTCAGATCTAGTTCAGTTTGTGATTCAAGAATGATCCTTGAAAATATGATTTTCTAAATAGGGAATTCGATTCCTAGTTGAAGGGAGAGGAAAAATTTTTGAAATTCGCCCCCTTTATTCCGCAATCTTGGGCATCCATGTGATGGATTTCCAACCCCTTCAGTGGTATCAGAGCCATGGTTCAAATCTTGAACCATTCTATTTTAGATCTGAACCTGCGCAAATAGGGAGAAGGCATTCTACCCAATTTGCGCAGATATGGATTTTGGGAAATTTGTTCCCAAAATAGATGGGCAAATAATCCGAAATTAATTTTAAAAAAATCTGATTATTAATTAGAATAGTTCTTTATAATTTTCTTGATTTATGGGCTGTTCGTACAAGAGGAGATCAAAATCTTGGTTTGCACAGGGAGAACTGCAAGATTTGCAGTTTATTCAATTTATTCATTACATTTGGTCTGTAAATAATTTTTTTTTCATTTTTAGACTCAATGTATAGGCATTCAATCTGATGTAATAATTAATAGAAATAGGATTTCTATTTATTTTTAATTTTGGATAGAAGATGGCGGCACAGAGAAGGAGATTTCACAGATGGGAGATTCGCTATCTGTGATTTGCAGTTTGAGAAACTGCAATCTGTGATCTAACCTCTGTTTTGCAGGATGGAGTGTGCGAACAGCCCTGATTGACTGATTTCTGTTTTTCTTTTATCAGTTATTTAATTTCAGATTATTTACTTGAATTAAGGATTTAATTAAAAAATCAAACCCTAGACCCATTCGAACCAAGATTGGTTCAAACTGTTAGGAGCAATTCTATGGTTTAATCAAGGCTGAAAGTCAGCCCTATATTTTCCCACTAATGGGCCTAAGGATTGATATTTAATTAAATGGTTAATTCGGCGTAGCCTGTAAAGGACAAAGCTATATGGACCGAACTAGATAACCCTAATTCAGCCCATATACCTAGATAATATTAATGGTTAATATTATGGAATTTTAACGGGCTTCCAACGGGCCTTACAGATAATTAATAGATTGGATCAATTTATCCCTTCATGAGATGTATGGATGTGTGATGTGCTGCGTACATGGGCTATAAGTACTTGGCCCATGCTCATTCGACAGTGGCTCTTGCGCACACTATGGCTGAATGCAAATCATTGCCATGGTGTCCCTTTAGGTCATTGGATGACCTCCCACGGTGGTGGGCCCCACACCTCATCAAGATGTTACATGCGGAACCCTAGCCGATTTCAGGCCCACCGAAATCTGGCTTTATGAAAGTCAGTGGGAGCCACTTTGGTTTGACCTAAATCAAACTAGGGAGTAATTATTTATTCCCTCCAGCTAATATGAGTGCATGTGATAGGGAGATTCATATGATGAACTCTCTAAAGGCCTTCCATCATTAGCATGAGGATGGGTCCTTCAGTAATGAGGAAACGCACCAGAAAATGGGCTATCCATTTGCTGTTGGGCTTGTCTGAATGTTTCATAAGATGATAGGGACGTCATAGACCAATGTGGGAGGGGCTTCACCAGAAAATGGGAACTCTCTCATAATACCTTGGCGTTCACGAACATGATGGGTAAGCACTCACTGGACAGAAAGGTTTACCTGAAAACGGCTCTGAACCTTGTCTGATAGAGGCCAAAGGGAAAACTCATATGATGAGTGGATATGATCCTTCACAGAAAGGTGATGGGGTTATGTAGCTGAAATAGTTGGCTCCATGCAGCCTATGTGATTTCCCACATTTCCAGAGACAACCCGTAGTCTCCGTCATTGAGAAAGGAGGAAAATCTTAGAGATGAATAAATGGAAATGGATCGTAGATTAAAATCCATATCTATGAAATGAACATGAATCAAATTAGGTTGTGGACTGATGTTTGCTCTTTTATCAGAAAATGCAAACGGATCTTTTGCAAAGCTTCTTGATGACAACAAGCTTAAGGGCCCAAAGTACGCCGACTGGTACAGGAACCTTATGCTGGTCCTAGCTTCAGAAAAGCTGGACAAAGTGGCAAAGAATCCGGCCCTGAAGCGTCCAGGTGACAGGGCTTTTGAGGCCCGAAGGAGAGACTTTCTGGAATGGGAGGAGAAAAACTCCCTAGCCCGATGTTACATCATCGCCTCCTTGGACAACCCAATACAGAGGCAGTTCGATCAGATCGAACTTGGCAAGGACATATTGGACAGCCTGTGGATGATGTATGAAGAGTAGAATCGTTCTACTCGGCAAAAGGTCTTGAAGCAGTTCATGACCACACAAATGTCCAAGGGCCAACAAGTTCACGACCATTGTCTTCGAATGATGGGTTACATCAACGAAGTAGAGGCTCTTGGATCCGGGCTGGACCTCACAACCCAGATAGATGCAATCCTTAATTCTTTGCCTCCTTCCTTTAATCCCTTCATCATGAACTATAACATGAACAAGCTGAATGTCAGCTTGCAAGAGCTCAGCAATATGTTGCAAAGAGCTGAAGAACTGATTAAACAGGATGAGCCTGTAGCTATGCTTGTTGAAGCTAGCAAAATGGGCAAGAGAAAGAGGAAGGAAATAAAGCCTCAGAAGAAAGCCACCAAGGGCGAAAGGCAGAAGAAAGACAAAGCATCAGATGCTGGTCACTTCTGCAAGAAGACCGGCCACTGGAAACGGAATTGTCCGTCTACCTGGAATCCAAGAAAGGTAATTTTGAAACTTGTGTTATAGAAACCAATTTATTGGTAGCTTCTGCATCCTGGTGTATTGACTCTGGGACTTCAACTCATGCGTCTAACTCATAGCAGGGGTTCAAGGTAAGCAGAAGGCTGAGTGAAGGAGAAGTCACTCTCTACTTGGGGACTACTACAACTGTTGCAGCCGCGGCAATAGGAAACGTGGAGTTAATTTTTAGAGAAGGAAAAATTGTACTCAAAGGTTGTCTTTATGTACAAAACTTAAGAAGAAATTTGATTTCGGTTTCAAAACTGTGTGCAGATGGTTATTTTGTCTTCTTTAGTAATACCATTACTATTAAAAGAAATAACAGATTCATCGCATACAGGGAACTGGAGAACGGTCTCTATGTTCTACATCCTTCTCTAGAAACTAACATAACCGAAACTACATCGGCTGAAATCCCCAAGAAGAGAGCCCGTGATATAGTTAATCCCATGTGTCTGTGGCATTACCGACTTGGCCACATCGGTGTTGACCGAATCACAAGGTTGGTAAAGGATGGTCCTTTGGATTTTCTAACTGTAGAAGACCTTCCCACTTGTGAGCCTTGCCTACAAGGCAAGATTACGAAACGGCCATTTAATGGTAAGCTTGAAAGATGTATAGGCACACTTGACCTAATACATACTGATGTATGTGGTCCCCTGAGTGTTAGGGCACGGAATCAACATGTGTATTTCATCACCTTCACTAATGATTTCTCATGATATGGTTATATGTACCTAATGAGACACAAGTCTCAATCCTTTCAAAAGTTCAAAGAGTTTAGACAAGAGGTCGAGAAATAGTTGGAGAGAGAAATTAGAGCCCTTCGATCAGATCGAGGTGGCGAGTATCTCTCTGATGAGTTCAGGGACTACTTAAAGGACAATGGGATAGTATCACATTTGGCTCCTCCTGCTACACCCCAACTTAACGGTGTTTCAAAGAGGAGGAATAGGACCTTATTGGATATTGTCCGGTCACTTCTCATACACTCAGAGGTGTGTGGTATCTGTTCGATTCCTAGCCATCCTATGGACATGTGTCCATCATTGCAAGATGGTTCGATGCAGCAAGTCAATGCCGTAGGAGGATTCCCAGACCAGCCCCAATGAAAGTATGATCCCTACTCCAATTATTACAATCCGGGGTGGAGAGATCACCCAAACCTAAGCTACGGGACCCAAGGAGGACAGCAGCAATACCAGCCCCATTTTTTCAGTCGACAGCCCCAGTTTTCAACATCCATCACAGTGCAAAGCCAACCCTCGAATTCAGGTATGTCATTAGAAGATATAGTTAAGGCTCTAGCTACTAATACTCAGCAATTTCAACAGGAAACAAGAGCCAGCATTCAGAATTTGGGGAACCAAATCAGCCAAATTGCCACTGCCGTTAGCAAGTTGGAGGTGCAGAGCTCCGGGAAACTACCATCACAAATGGTAGTCAACCCCAAGGAGAGTGTAAGTGCAGTGGTGCTAAGAAGCGGGAAGGAACTACAGCTAGAACCTACCTCACCAAGGAAGGTGGATAAAAGACAAGAAGAAGACAAGGTGCAGGACTCAAGAGTTAGAGAGAATGTTTTAGCCATGATCAAGAGGACCTTACCAGAAAAACATGCTGATCCAGGTATGTTCACCCTACCTTGTGCGATTGGCAATAAGCAAATTGAATATGCCATGCTAGACTTAGGTGCATCTATCAACGTCATGCCATACTCGATTTACTATGCTTTGAGATTAGGTCCTTTAAGGGAAACTAAAGCTGTTATCCAATTAGCTGATCGTTCTAACGCCTTCCCAGAAGGGATTGTTGAGAATGTAATGGTGCAGGTTAACGATTTAATTTTCCCAGCTAATTTTTACATTCTGAAGATGGAGGAGGACACGATCGAAAGTTCAGCCCCACTTCTATTAGGCAGGCCATTTATGAAAATGGCCAAGACCAAAATAGAGGTAGATGAGGGTACCCTCTTCGTCGAATGTGATGGAGAGACTATTAAATTTAATATTTTTGAAGCTATGAAGTACCCAAATGAAGACCATTCGGTTGATACTATTGATCCAACTGTGCAGAAATTTTTTGAAAAAGATATGAATGAGGAGCTAGAATTGAGTGCACAATTGGATACGAAGGCCCCTATTCCAGATTTGAACCCGCCCATGATGGATGAAAGGGGAGCACACCGAAAGCTGAAACCACGAGAGCTAAAGTAGCAAAGGAGGACGTCGAGCATAACGACGTTAAACAATTGCGCTTGTGGGAGGCAACCCATTGTGTTTAGTTAATTTTGTTATTTTGTTTGGTTTTGATTTTTGTGTTTAGCAGGAACCCAACAAGACAAACAGGGAAGTACCCCCAAATCCTTCTACTTTATGCATAATCACATACATTGGGGACAATGTATAACTTAAGTGTGGGGGGATTAGGAAAATCTGATGGAAATTTGGGATACCTTACCTTGTTCAAATTTCTGCTCCTGAAAACTTATCCTTGAATGATTTCAACTTATCAGGAATCATGTGCTTAGGCTGAATAGATAAGATAGGATGCAAGCATGTCTAACTGAATCTTTCTTGGCTGCATATGGTACCTCATGATTTTAATCGATCAATAGGCAAGATGCATAAGGGTTTGATTGATTTTCACATAATTATCCGTCAAACATGGGTTGATTATTCTAGAACTTGCTGTGTTAGGCATATAGAGACCACGACCAATGAATTCATGGATCAGGCGGTGTAACCCTGTGATTCTTGTGAAAAAAAAATGGAGTTTGAAACTAAAATTGTGACTAATGTGAGATGGAGCATAAAATGCACTCACATCTAGAAACAAAAAACAAGTGTGAGACGGAGCATAAAATGCACTCACATCTAGAAATGAAAGCAAGTGTGAGATGGAGCATAAAATGCACTCACATCTTGAAAAGAAGGCAAGGGTGAGATGGAGCATAAAATGCACTCACCCAAGAACCCCAACCCCATTCTCACCTTCAGATCCTAAGAATTCACACTAAGTGGTGAAGATGTGATACATAGCAAGGTTATGGCAATAAGCACACCTTGTTTTGATTCAAAGGAAAGTAATTGCATCTGGCTGAATTGGTTTGTTAAAAGCAATGAGCACCCGTGCAGTCCAAGGAGTTTCAGCCCTGGAAGGCTTGTCTCCTTGACTATCGATTTAACTTGGGACCATGAGGAATGGTGATTTGCGATCACTCTTGGACAAGAAATAGGGGAGAAAGAGATGAAAAGGGAAAGGTTACCAAGTCTGAACTAAAGCATGAAATGAACTAGGCCTCATGTAGAGAAAAAGAAAGATTGAAAATCAATAGTTAGTCTCTCTTGTGTTACTTGAATTTTTGCCTTGCCCGAGGATGGGCAAAGTTTAAGTGTGGGGGGATTTGATGAGACCAAAACGAACCCTAATTTTATCCCCTAATATTCACTCTTTTACATTTATTTAGCACTTAAATGGACTCATTACTCTTGTATTTCGATTCAGGGCAATAAAGAAGGCAATTGGAAGAAAACAGGGCAAATCGGGTGATTTTGCACAGTTTCGGCGACAGTCAGTAATCTGGGCCTAACTATCAATTCCGGACACCGAATTGGACAATTCAAGAAACATTAGAAAGATGAAAGGAAGGGCCACAACTTTTATGTTTTGGGTTTTGACAGGTTCGGCCCGCATCGAGTACGAAAACGAGGCCAAATTTGGAGCAAGTTCGCAGCCAAGCCCATTTCACAACTTAAGCCCAACTCGATGTAATATCCAAGGAGAGAGTTTTATCAGATCTAAAGTCTTGAATGTAATCCTAGAGAGATAAGAAGATTGAGATTAGAGCATTAGATAAGAGATAGGATAGGATTAGTTCAAGATAAGATCAAAACACCCTAAAGATAAGATGATCTCCTAGAAGGTGTTGGAAAACAGCCATCTCCTTTGGCTATATAAAGAGGAGGGCGAACCAGCTCTAGCAATTACTCATTCCAAGATCCAAGAGATCATCAAGAAGACCAAAAAGCAAGAAGGCAGTTCGGCTATGGAGAAGAAGAGCATGGAGATTGCGCAGATCATGAGTAGCTAAGCTTCTTTTTCTGGTTCAAGTGGGGAGGTTCGATTGTGTCATTGTGAGGTTCTGTAGTTACTTTATTTTCTTTCTTTTTAATTCAAGTATTCATTGGTTCTTGTGCACATTTTTATTGGAATGCTAATGTTAATTAGTCTGACAAACTGAATTAATGTTGATTTTCCTACTGCTATCCATGATTTCGGTGATCCGTAATTGTCACGAATAATGGTACAAGTAGCAATTAGGTTGATATCTTTTTGGGTCAATTGTTCGTGACAGCCTTTGACCAATGTTTTAACATGGTTCAACCTAAAAGAATCGATGGAACAAAATTCAGTAATTGCAGCTATCTCAATTATTGTTATTTTGGTTTAATTGTTTTCACAAATCTTAATGCTATCATTATTTAACATGGAACGCTATCGTACCCAGTTGAGTGGTGATAAGTGTTGATCGAATGCTGGGTTTGGTCAACTGAATTAGGAAAACACAAGGTTTATTATGGCTATCCTAATAAATCTAAGGTTAAATGCTTGAATTGCAAGAATGCTGAATTGTACCTAGGATCGATGGCCAATCGATTCAACCCGAACCCTTGAACCAGAATTCGGTAAGACTGATTTTCTCTTGTTTGCTTAGTTTGTCATTCTTTTAATTCTAGTTATTTAATTTTCCCACACAATTAATTTATCCATTCGGCTAAGAAATTACTGATTTGCTCCCTGTGGGATTCGACCTACAGCCACTTTTACTGCAAATATTTTATTGTGGGACTAGTAATAATTTTGAGGGCTTCGACAAACCCATCAACCATGATTATGAGATTTGGAAAATGGATGTCAAAACTACATTCCTGAATGGAGATCTTTCTGAAGATATCTATATGCAGCAGACACAAGGCTTCATAGTTGTGGGTCAGGAAAACATGGTATGTAAACTTAATAGATCCATTTATGGACTTAAGCAAGTTTCGAGCAGAATTCGAATGAACCCTGTGTTTACAGGAAGTATAGGGGAGATAAGGTTACCTTCTTGGTTCTGTATGTAGATGACATTCTATTCATTGGGAATGATGTAGGAATGTTGACTACAGTGAAAGTATGGCTTTCACAGCAATTCTCCATGAAAGATCTTGGAGAGGCCTCCTATATATTGGGTCTTCAACTCTATAGAGATAGATCGAAGCGGATAATAGGATTATCGCAATCGGCCTACATGGACAAAATAGTCAAAAGATACAGTATGGAAAACTCCAAGAAAGGAAATGTTCCTTTCAGGCATGGAGTCACTCTCTCCAAGAAGATGTCTCCCAAGACTTCTGAGGAGATTGATGGAATGAAGGACATTCCCTATTCCTCTGCCGTAGGGAGCATCATGTATGCCATGCTGTGCACTCGCCTTGACATTGCTCAGGTAGTGAGTATAGTAAGCAGATTTCAGGCCAACCCAGGGCAGAAGCATTGGACTGCTGTGAAAAACATACTTAAGTACCTTCGAAGGACAAAAGAGTTTTGTCTAGTATTCGATGGTAGCTCACTACAGGTCCAAGGGTATACAGATGTCGATTTTCAGTCGGATCCAAATGATAGAAAGTCTACATCTGGATATGTTTTCACGATAGGATCGTATGTTGTTTGTTGGAAAAACAGCAAACAGGGGTCCACTACAGACTCTACGACTGAGGCCGAGTACATTGCTGCAAGTAAGGCTGCCAAGGAAGCCGTATGGATGAAGAAGTTCGTTCACGAGTTGGGATTAGTTCCATCCAGCACATCACACATCCCATTGTTGTGTGACAACAATGGAGCTATTGCTTAGGCTATGGAGCCATGAGCCCACTCGAAGTTGAAGCACATCGAGAGGAAGTACCATGTACTGAGGGAGATTGTTGGTAGAGGGGACGTCCTGATTCAGAAGGTAGCGTCAGCGGAAAATGTAGCAGACCCATTGACAAAGCCATTATCACAAAAAGTGTTTGAGAAACACGTGGAAAGCATGGGACTCCGGCTAGTGCCTGATTGGACCTAAGTGCAAGTGGAAGCTGTTAGACAGTTTTGTATGCCCTTAGCTTCAATAAAAATGATGTACTTTATGAGTTTATTGTAAATGAATAAAAGTGCATATTTGATTCATGTTCCCTTGGTATGTTTCTGTGTAATACCCTTAAACTGGACTCGTGTTAGTTTAGAATGTTCACAGCCAGTGGGTCGGGTTGGGGAAACCTATCCTGACAAGGCTGACACTGTGGTACCACCAAGTCGGTTGGGGTGGCTTGTCTCAGCTACCAGTGTGAGACCCTAGGCACACACAGTGTGGGATTAATTGAATCTTTGAACTGGACCAGATTTCCAGTATTGCCCTGGACCTTGGAGATTGATGGGCAAAACTGGAAAGTTACACCCGACCCCTAGACTCGATTATGATACTGCACTAAGTGTCGGATTAGGCTGTCTTTGATATACCAATCAGTGAGATACTTAGCGGGGCTCAAAACTTGGGTATGTTGGGACAGTCTGAGAATTCATCTGAGTGGGTGATCATAGTGACACGATCAGCCCCTTTGTCAGACAAAGGTAATGATCGGGGATGCACTCTCACTGTTGGAAACCAAGACTGCCGGCAGCCGATTTCAACCGTTGAAATTTGTTTTGCAAAATATATTTTTTATATGAGATATAAAAGTATATATATTATGGTTTCTAAAATGTTTGCAAAAGGGTTTTAATTCCCGGGATCCATACTTGAGAGAGTGCAACACTGTTCCTTGCAGCCGAGGGAGAGGTCCTCTCTTGTCGGGCAGTGTCTGATCATTATGGCCTGAGAGGTTAAGTGTAAGGCCATTGAGGATAATACCTGATGGGCTAATCTTGCATCTGCCCACAGTCCCTGGGTGTTACAAGGTGGCTTGGCTCAGGGACCACTTAGGGTAAGTGTTGGGCCCATAGAGCCCATCTGATGGGTTTCAGGGGGTACACTGTCCATAATAGTGTATTCAGCCAGGCCTTGTGACAAAGGATGGGCTGAACCCATGTTGCTGATGTTTGATCAATGTTTGGGTCCCATGCTATACAAGGAAGCCCAACTGGGCAGCAGTTTAGAAGGCTTAATAAATACATAACCCTAAATGGGCCTTAAGCCCATTTCGAACTGGGCTAATTTGATTAGTCTTTAAGGGGTGAATTCTGATATAAGATCAGCTGATAGAATTGGGCCCACACCCTATCCAATCAGAGAGTCCAAGATCTAAATGAGATTTAGATTTGGAAACTTCCTAATTAGATTAGGAACTGGCTGATCTAATCTTCAAATAAGATAAGGATTATCCTATATCTTAAAGGGACTTCTAATCTAGATATGATTTGGGTTAGCAACTCCTAATGGGATTAGGAGCTGATCCCTTTAAGTCTATAAAAGGTAGAGGAGGCGGCAGCCTTTAGACACAACATCCAACAAACTCAAGTCTTGTCTTCAGAGCTGAGATCACAGAGGAGAGAATTCTGCACCCTGCAAATTCTCTCTAGCCGCCTCCTTCCTACAGTCGCCGCCTATAGCAGTTCGATCTCCATTGCTTGGAAGAAATCAAGATTTGATCTTGATTCCATTCTTTTGCAGAAAAGATTGGTAGGAATTGTATTCACTAGCCGTCCAGGTGATTCTTGGGAAGAATCAAGTTCTTAGGAAGGACACTGTTGATCCTTCTCCACCTTGCACTGCGCTAACTTTAGTGGGAGCAGATTTTCGTTTCTACCTTGGGCATGAACACCACCATTGAGAGATACTATTTCTCTGTATCAGGTATTATCTCTCTCTCCTCCTTTTGGTTCAGATCTGGTTCACTTTGTGATTCAAGAATGATCCTTGAAAATATGATTTTCTAAATAGGGAATTCGATTCCCAGTTGAAGGGAGAGGAAAAATTTATGAAATTCGCCCCCTTTATTCCGCAACCTTGGGCGTCCATGTGATGGATTTCCTACCCCCTCAAGTCTTGCTCAAGCCCGAGGTCTCCGGTAGGTTGACAAAGTAAGCCATCGAACTTTGCGAGTACGACATCCAGTACAAGCCGCGAACTACTATCAAGGCCCAAGCCTTAGTTGACTTTGTCGTGGAATGCACTTTCAGCACCGAAGTCCCCAGGTCGGGTGAGCCTGAGCACAGCGAGGAGGCTTCAACCAGCGTGGCCTCTCTCCTGGTCAGACCAAACCCGACCTGGTATAAAGAGCCCTACATCCTCCATGTGGATGGCTTGTCAAATCAGTAGGGTACAGAGGGCTGGAATCGTTTTGTACGGGCCAAATGGTGTGAAATTGGAGTATGCGCTACCCTTCGAGTTCGCTGCATCCAACAATGAAGCAGAGTATGAGGCATTGATAGCCGTGCTGGCCTGCAATGACTCCCAGCTCGTGGTCAACCAGGTCACCAGCGAATTTGAAGCTCGCGAGACAACCATGGTCGCCTACTTAGCCAAAGTCAGAGAGGCTCTACTCAACTTCCAGTCGTACTTCATCAAGTAGATCACGAGATCTGAGAATGCTGAGGTCGATGCCTTGTCCCGATTAGCCAGCACAAGCAATAATACCATGAGAACCATGTACATAGAGAACCTGCCTCGACCTAGCATTCTTGGGGAGGTAGAGGAGGTCGCTCTTGTCGCACAAGCAGAGCCCAGCTGGGTTGATCAACTCACGAGCTACCTACTACACGGGACCCTCCCTGCAGATCGTAATGCTGCCAGAAGGTAGAGCGTCAGGCAGCCAAATACGTCATGATAGACGGACGGCTATACCAAAGATCATACACACTCCCTTATCTGCGATGCTTACAACCTTCGGAAGTCGAGCTCGTGCTCCGTGACCCTCACGAGGGCTTCTGCAGTGGACACATGGGAGGTAGGGCTCTCACCCAGAAGGTGCTACGACAGGGATATTATTGGCCAACGATGAAGGAAAGCACGCCAACATCCACCACCAACCTATTGCCGACCTCAAGTACCTCACCAGCTCGTGGCCCTTTGGATAGTGGAGGATCGATATACTCAGATCGTTTTCACCAGCGACAGGACAAAGGAGGTTTTTAGTGGTAGCAGTTGATTATTTCACTAAGTGGGTGGAGTACGAACCTCTCACAATGATCACGGCACGAAATGTGCAGAATTTCTTCTAGAAGAATATAGTTTGCCGTTTCGGACTATCCCGAGTGCTTATCTCTGATAACGGAAAACAATTCGAGGACATTAAGTTCCAGAACTAGTGCAAAGACAAGGCATTATTACCTGTAATTACCGAGCTGAGTGGACCATAAGTCGCTCCTCGAGCCTAAGGGCTAAAGTGCCGAGATAAACCTCGGCACTAGATAAGACCCAGTCGCCTCCTCGGCATGGGCGAACTCTAGAAGAGGGTGGACCACAAGTCGCTCCTCGAGCCTAAGGGCCAAAGTGCCAAGCTAATAAAAGAACCTCGACACCATATAAGACCCAGTCGCCTCCTCGGCATGGGTGAACTCTAGAAGAGGGTGGACCACAAGTCGCTCCTCGAGCATAAGGGCCAAAGGCCGAGCTAATAAAAGAACCTCGACACCATATAAGACCCAGTCGCCTCTTTGGCATGGATGAGCTCCAAAGAGTGGACCAATCACTCCCTCAGCCAAAGCTCTAAAATACTGAGCTAACAAAGGACCTCGGCACCATCAAAGATCTAGTCACCTCTTCGGTATAGACGAAGTGCTAAGGCACACCCAGCTCGGGTATGAATACCTATAATGGTTGTTACGATAGGTCAAGCGTATACCCTACAATATCACTCACTTCGGCAAATTACTCCTAAGTACGGGGTGGCAGTTCGGGGTAACAGCAAAGGAACACCTACTTCAGTCATCTAGCTTGATAGTTCAACAGTTCAGAAAAAAATCACCATGGTCAGAAGATCAATTGCACAACACTTAACAAAAAATGTATTTCATTATAAAGAGTTCGTTACAAAAGGGGGAAAGAAGAAAAAGAAGCTGAGCTCGCAGACTCATAGTACAAAAGACTACTTGGGACACTCATCGCTCTTGCCGAAGCCTCAGCGAAGGAGCCAACCTTGTCATTGACATTGGTCTCTACAATGTCATCACCGTCTCTCTTCACTTCCGAGTCCGGGTCTTCAACAACTTCAAAGGCTACCTCCTTTGTGATTCGTGAGGTATTGATGGCACTCACATCTAGCCACGGGAACTCGTGCTTGATCAGCCACCTACTGAGCTTGAAGCCTTTGCGGTAGCCCTCTCCCCCAGCCTCGACGAGCTCTCCCTCGAACTCCTTCGAGCTCTTATAATCCTGGACAGCCTTGACCTTGGCCTCCTCCATGGACTGGAGAAAGATTTCAGTTCGCTCCTTGACATCCGCCTCAAGGTTCTCCACCTTACACTCCAGATCCACCTTCTCTGACATCAGTGACTCGATAAGCTCTTTTTGAGCTAGCACACTATTCTCCAAATGATGGATCTTGCCGCGAGCTGAATTCAGTTCAGTATGAACCTCATGAGATGAACTCTCAGCAGCTAAACCCCGCTTTAAGTGCTGCTCATAGTGGTAGGTGAAGGCGTGCACGACGGAGTTCACCTGCCAAGAATATAAGTTAGTACCGCCAAGGCTACAGACACAAAAATCAAAGTAAAACAAGACTCACCACTATGCAGTGGGTAGCCGCCTAAGCTCTGAGCTGAGCAGGCATTAGCTCAGCCCAACTCGCGACCTCCTCAGAGTACACAGCCTCTTTGCTCTTTTGAAGGCTGTATTGTGGAGTCAGGATACTCCGAATTGTCTCTCCACTCCCCGAGGAAGCAACAGCCATCGCAGGGGCGGGCCTCAAGGACGTCTCGGGTGCACAAGGTGGGATCTTCTCCATCTCCAAGTCAATCATCGGAGGTGCATGGGAAGGCTGTTCGGGCTCAGGGATGATGGGCTCTGGAGACTCAGTATGAGCTCTTTTAGTAGCTCGCTTCTTCTTCTTTCCCTTCATTTGCCCAAGAAGCTTGTTCACGCTGAGATGCACGGGAGCTACAACAAAACCTGGCATTAGCAACATCAACAAGAATACCAACTATCAAAAATAACTCTAAACCAAAGACGACCAACTAGGACTCAAGCCGGATTGCACGAGCTTATCTTCGGCAAGGTAGTCCTTGTAGTGGAAGTTGAGCTTCACCCATGAATGGAGCATCTCCCTTGTCTTCAGGTCCAGCCTAACACCGGAATCCTGAATGGTAGCCCTCCAATGGGTAGGGAAAGGCCACCCTGCGGGATTACGAACTGCAAAATAACTTCGCTTCCAGGCTGGGATCCTATTGGGTAGTTCGTGTAAACGTTTAAAGCCCGAGCAAGGTGACAGGTAATAGGTTCACCTATGCTTGGGAAGGATGCAGGAAGAATTTTTCTTGATCGATAAAATAGAAGAAAAAGTTTCATGGTCCAGAGGCAGACCGTACTCGTAAAAAAGGGAGATCATCCCTACTACATTGCGAATTGAGTTTGGGTGTAATTGGTCTATATTAATGTGGAAGAACTTCAGGACCTCAATGATCAAGGGATGCAAAGGTAAGCAAAGACCAGCCACAAGCTGCTCTTTGAAGATTACGATCTCATTATGATCGTGTTCCCAGGGGAAGTTAGTTACAGGGAGACTATAGGTGTACTCATCTGGGAGGTGGTATTGACATATTAAAGCCCTAAGTCTATCTACAGTCAGCGTTGAGGGATCAAACCTGTCTGGCACTTGACCTCGAAGAGAAGTACACGTAGGGTTATTCATGGCCTCTCGTGCCTCCCAGGATGACTCCACTTTAGGAGGACCGACCTGAGCCTAGGCGAGGCTCACCAAGAAAAGAGACTGAACTGAAAGACTAACGAACTAGAAAACCCAAGCTAAGGACTTTAACCGCAACCTCAAGGTGAATGCTAGTGAACTTATGGCAAAGAAAATGACTCGGGTCCCCCCATATTTATAGCCACAAGGTCAAATGATCAACGGTCGAGATCAAGAAGATCTGACGGTTCCTGACAAAATTGGTTGCACGACCCTCGAGATTGAAATCAATTTAGCACATCTTTTGGCGTCCATAGAGTCTATAGATCGTGTGACATCCGCGCATAAACTGCATGCGACCTGGGTTATACATGGTTGAGCCGAGCAGCTGAACTGGTCTGACTGACAAACTGTCTGACTGGATGGCTTGAACCTCGAGCCAAATCCACCCATCACGCCGTGAACTCCCTGCACCAGGTCAGGACCCCTGGACCGGGGAGTGGGGCGCAATTGATGGAGGGTGATTTGGCCCAACCTCAAAATGAGGGGACACGTGGACGTGACTCGACATAAGTGACAACTTAACATAATGAGCTCGCTCCAACTCAGCATAATGAGCTCGCTATGACCTAGCCTGACAGCTCGCTCCTATCCAAACCTAAGTAGGCCACCTCGGTGACCTGCCTCATGAAGGGTTGAGAGATCCATCAGATGGATGCCCAAAGATTGCGGAATAAGGGGTGAATTTCAAAAATTTTTCTCTCCCTTCAACTGGGAATCACATTCCCTATGTAGAAAATCATATTTTCAAGGATAAATCTTGAACCTTAAATTGAACCAGATCTGAACCAAAAGGAATGGGAGAGAATGATACCTGATACAGAGAAGCAATATCTCCCAACGAAGGTGTTCACGCCCAAGAAAGGATCCAAAGACTGCTCCCACTGAAGATGGCGCAGTGCAGGATGGAGCAGAATCAGCAGTGTTCTTCCCCAAGAACTCTGTCCTTCGCAAGAAACAGTAGGATGGAACGTGAGCATAGCTTCCTTTTCAATCCTTTCTCAAAGAATTGATGTTAAGATCCAATCTTGACTTCTCCCACAGTTGGAGATCGAACTGGCAAACAGGGCAGCAAGAGCAGGGAGGCGGCAAGAGAGTACTCGTAGGGTGCAGAATTCTCTCTTCTTGATTTCAGCACTAAAGAGGATCTGATGTGTTTCTCTTAGTCTCTCTCAAGGCTGCTGCCCCCACATTCCTTTTGATAACTTGAAAAGATAAACTCCTAATCCCATTAGGAGCTGCTTATCCAAATCATATTTGGATCAGCCTTCTCTTCTAATGATAAGGATAAACCCTTATCTTATCTGCAAATTAGATTAGCTTTATCCTAATCTTATTAGGAGGTTTCTTAATCTGAATCACATTCAGATCTAGACTCTCTGAGTGGATAGGATCAAGACCCTATCCCAACTGCTAATCCATCTCAGAATTTGCCCCTTTAATTAACTAAATTAATAGCCCAGTTCGAATGGGATTTAGGCCCATTAAGCTTATGTGCTCACTTAACCTTCCTAACTGCTGCCCAGTTGGGCTTCCTTGTATGGCGTGGGACCCTAGCATTGATCTACACATCAGCCACATGGGTTCGGCCCAGCCTGTGTTACAAGGCCTGGTCGAATACACTGTTAAAGACAGTGCACCCCCTGAAACCCATCAAATGGGCTCTATGGGCCCAACACTTACCCTAAGTGGTCCCTGGGCCAAGCCACCTTGTAACACCTAGGGACTGTGGGCAGATGCAAGATTAGCCCATCAGGTATTATCCTCAATGGTCTTACACTTAACCTCTCAGCCCATAATGATCATACACTGCCCGACAAGAGAGGACCTCTCCCTCGGCTGCAAGGAACAGTGTTGCACTCTCCATTTATATGGATCCCTGGAATTAAAACCCTTTTGCAAACATTTTAGAAACCATAATATATATACTTTTATATCTCATATAAAAAATATATTTTGCAAAACAAATTTCAACGGTTGAAATCGGCTGCCGGCAGTCTTGGTTTCCAACAGTGAGAGTGCATCCCCGATCATTACCTTTGTCTGACAAAGGGGCTGATCGTGTCACTATGATCACCCACTCAGATGAATTCTCGGATTGTCCCAACATACCCAGGTTTTGACCCCCGCTAAGGATCTCACTAATTGGTACATCAAAGACAGCCCGATCCGACACCTAGTGCAGTATCATAATCGAGTCTAAGGGTCAGGTGTAACTTTCCAGTTTTGCCCATCAATCTCCAAGGTCTAGGGCAATATTGGAAATCTGGTGCAGTTCAAAGATTCAATTAATCCCACACTATATGTGCCTAGGGTCTCACCCCGGTAACTGAGACAAGCCACCCCAACCAACTTGGTGGCACCACAGTGTCAGCCTTGTCACGATAGGTCTCCCCAGACCGACCCACTGGCTGTGAACATTCTAAACTAACACGAGTCTCAATAAGTGTCTAGTTTAAGGGTATTACACAGAAACATACCAAGGGAACATGAATCAAATTTATTCATTTACAATAATCTCATAAAGTACATCAATTTTGGTTGAAGCTAAGGGCATACAAAACTGTCTAACAGCTCCCACTTGCACATAGGTCCAATCAGGTACTAGCCGGAGTCCCATGCTTTCCACGTGTTTCTCAAACACTTTCTGTGATAGTGGCTTTGTCAATGGGTTTGCTACATTATTCGCTGACGCTACCTTCTGAATCAAGACGTCCCCTCTACCAACAATCTCCCGCAGTACGTGGTACTTCCTCTCGATGTGCTTCGACTTCGAGTGGGCTCGTGGCTCCATAGCCTGAGCAATGGCTCCATTGTTGTCACACAACAATGGGATGGGTGATGTGTTGGACGGAACTACTCCCAACTCATGAATGAACTTCTTCATCCATACAGCTTCTTTGGCAGCCTCACTTGCGGCAATATACTCGGCCTCGGTCGTGGAGTCTGCAGTGGACCCCTATTTGCTGCTTTTCCAGCAAACAGCACACGATCCTATCGTGAAAACATATCCAGATGTAGACTTTATATCATCTGGGTCTGACTGGAAATCGGCATCTGTATACCCTTGGATATGTAGTGAGCTACCGTCGAATAATAGACAAAACTCTTTTGTCCTTCGAAGGTACTTAAGTATGTTTTTCACAGTAGTCCAATGCTCCTGCCCTGGGTTGGCCTAAAATCTGCTAACTACACTCACTACCTGAGCTATGTCAGGACGAGTGCACAGCATGGCATACATGATGCTCCCAACGGCAGAGGCATAGGGAACGTCTTTCATGCCATCAATCTCCTCAGAAGTCTTGGGAGACATCTTCTTGGAGAGAGTGACTCCGTGCCTAAAAGGAACACTTCCTTTCTTGGAGTTTTCCATGTTGTATCTTTTGACTATTTTGTCAATGTAGGCAGATTGGGATAATCCTATTATCCGCTTCGATCTATCTCTATAGAGTCAAAGACCCAGTATATAGCAGGCTTCTCCAAGATCTTTCATGGAGAATTGCTGTGCTAACCATACTTTCACCGTAGTTAACATACCTACATCATTCCCAATGAGTAGAATGTCATCTACATACAGAACCAAGAAGGTAACCTTATCTCCACTGTACTTCCTGTAGACACAGGGTTCATCCGGATTCTGCTCGAAGTCAAACGATTTGACGGCAGAGTCAAAGCGGATGTTGCAACTTCTAGAAGCTTGCTTAAGTCCATAAATGGATCTATTAAGTTTACATACCATGTTTTCTTGACCTGCAGAAATGAAACCTTGCGGCTGCTGCATATAGATATCTTCAGTAAGATCTCCATTCAGGAATGTAGTTTTGACATCCATTTGCCAAATCTCATAATCATGGTATGCTGCTACAGCTAGCAGATTCCTAATGGATTTAAGCTAGGCAACAGGCGAAAATGTTTCCTCATAATCAATGCCCTCTTTCTGAGTGTACCCTTTCGCCACCAGACGAGCCTTGAAGGTCTCAACCTTACCATCGGGGCCCTTCTTCCTCTTGTAAATCCATTTGCAACCGATTGCTTTTACCCCGTAGGGCGGATCTACTAGAGTCCAGACTCTATTGGTCTCCATTGAGTCCATCTCTGCTCTCATGGCCTCCACCCACTTCTGGGAATCTATGTCCAACATAGCTTCCGTGTAAGTCACGGCATCCTCCTCACTAGTCAAGGTTTCCACCAGGTAACTATCCTGGTCATAACCATAACGGACTGGTGGCCTGGATACCCGAGTGGATCTTCTAGGTTGGTCACTACCTGGAACTTGTGGGACATCTCCCACTGCTCCTGAGCTCTCCTCAACAAGAACAACTTCCTAACGATGGGTGTCCAGGATATAGTCAGTTTCCAAGAATTGCGCGTTACGACTGCAGAACACTTTCTGCTCACTTGGGTCATAGAATAGGTAACCTACAGAGCCTCTTGGGTAGCCTACAAATAGGCAACGGCTGGTCTTGGATTCCAACTTGTCTGCACTCGTTCTTTTAACGTGTGCTGGACAACTGATGTGTGGCTCATTGTGACACTAGCAAGTGCACTAGCCGTTCAAGTAATAAAGTAGTGAGTGAAGTATCGTTCCCACGAGGATTTAGGAAACAATTACCAATACTAAATTGAACATTTCTTATCTGATCAACAAATAAATCAAAACTCTAATGAAAGCTAAGAAATCCTAAATTAAAATCTATCTAAATCATTGGTCCAATTGCCTTCAATTCAGGTTAGAAGAGTAAGCAGTAAATGTCAATCTCAGAATTCAGCAATCTATCAATTTGGATCATTCGAATGAATCATGATTGAGCCTTGGTTTGGTGAAACCCCAAGGTCATGAACAGCCTCTCTCAAGTGCATGTTCATCCTATGCATGAGTGACGGTTCTTCTATCTCTAGCAAGAATCTAATCCTCATGCATGCATTTCTTCAAACACTTCTAAGGCATCAATTCAAATCTGAATTGATCACCAACTGAATTGTGCAAGTTATCTCTAACCTTGCACTCAATTCAGTTCTTGAATAGTAGATCTGAATTCCTAGAGTCTCTCTCAAGCACTCTAGGAATTCCAAGCTGTAGATTAATTCGCCCAATCTGAAAATTGCAGATCTGAATTCTCTTTCAAGCAATTCAGATCTTGCAATCTCAGATCTGAGAATTCAGATCTGAGTTTTGAAGGTTAGTTGGCCGAATTAATCTACAATCACACCCTTATTCAAGAAACTTCAAATACAATGCATGACCATTTGAATGAATCAAAAAGAATTAGATTGCTGAACTGAAATTTTACAAGCTGAAATACATCAAGGAAGAATGGAAACAAGGAGAAAGAAGAAAGAACATATAACTAAGAAACTGAATTCAAATCAAAAGAGAATGAAACTACAAATGATTTATTACAGAAGATCTTTGAATCACAAACTCTCAATTCGAACTCACCTTCTTCTTCTAGCTTGCTTGTCTTGAACTTCCTTCAGCCCTTCTTCTTCTTCTTCCTTGTGCCTAGCCTTCTTCTCTTCTCTTCTCTCAAGGTGGCCGAACCTCTAAGAGTGGGAGAGCCTTCCTCTCCAGCAATTGAACAGCTTTCTCCCCTCCTAGAGGCCTCCTTATATAGTTTTTCAAGGGGGCTCTTGCCCCTTCTTGAAGCCTCTAGAATGGGGTGTATTACACCCCTCATGAACCTTCTAGAGTGCTCCCTCCTTCTCTTCAAGAAACTCCTAGAAGTTGCCACCCCTAGCTCCCTTTGGGCTACTATTTGGGCTACAACTTAGCTTGCTTTTGAGCTCATGTGGGCTACACTCTAGGCTGTTATTTGGGCTAAAAATGGGCCTTCCTTGCTGGGCCGAATTCTCCTCATAGCTAGGCTTTATTTTCTTGGGTTTTCTCAAGGAATTCACTTGCTCTTTTTGGGCCGAAGTGCTCTCTCTTGCTTCCATGACCGGGCTGGACTGAAATTGGTCTTTTTGAACCTTCTATTCTTGCCTTTTTTCCTTCCTTTTCTTGGATTGATTATCCCTGAACTTATTCTTAGCATTAAGCTAAATTAAGGCAAATATTAATAAAACCGGCATAAAAATCCATGCTAAAGTCCTCAAAAATTATAGATAAATTGTAAGTTCATCAAATACCCCCACACTTAAGCTTTTGCTTGTCCTCAAGCAAAGACATCAGCCATAAACTTAACATTCCCCCCTTCTGTTCTCACCATTTACCTGGTGAACTTTTTAAGATAGAAATGCATTGAGTAGTCGGGGAACTTTTGTAAGTGCTCAACTCTTATTCTTGTAAATTACAATTTAAGATATGTATCAGATCCGAGGAAAGGAGAATATGAATTTCATCATAGTCTAGCCTTCACTCCTAATTCATATATAAATCAGCTCCTTAATTGTCAAGGTTAATAATCAAATTTCACTAAGTTTCACATCTGTAACTAAATCTCTATGAGAGTTCAACTTTAGAGTGCCCCTTTGAACCTCGGTTGTCACCACAATTACTTATTTCTAAGGGTGAGTGCATTTTATGCTCCATCTCACCCTT
Source organism: Nelumbo lutea (assembly GCF_056320005.1). Lineage (NCBI taxonomy): Eukaryota > Viridiplantae > Streptophyta > Magnoliopsida > Proteales > Nelumbonaceae > Nelumbo > Nelumbo lutea. The sequence continues at coordinate 144,399,356 of NC_142684.1, forward strand.
TTTTTTTTCCTTTTTTCGGTGTGAGTGCATTTTATGCTCCATCTCACACTTTTCTCTCTCTTTTTTTTTTTTTTTTTTTTTTTTTTTTTTTTTTGGTGTGAGTGCATCTTATGCTCCATCTCACACTGGTCACTTGTTTGAGGTAGGTAAATAGGACTCATGTTCTAAGCTGCTAGTTTTACTATTCAGCTCAGAATAGCGGAGTCAATTTGGGCTTTTGTCCTTCTTTGCAATTATTGAACCTCAAGAATTAGCACTTCAGATGTGCACTAGCTCTCTTGACCATTAACAATGAAATCAAGGGCTTCCATACACATGAAGGAAGTTAGGACTAGTCATGCTGAAAGGCATATTCAGCTCCCCTTTTCTCCTGCATAAATCAAATTGGGTCATTCACAAGAATAAAAACTTAACAAGTACATCAGTCTCCCTCAACTCATTGAATTCCTTCTTAAAAAAAAATCATCAAATAAATAGTAATGAACTTGAGGGGTTCCAGTCTTTTTTTTTTTTTTTTTTTTTTGTGATGTCATTGCTTGCATATGTGTGTTGGGGTGCATGAGGTGCATGGTTTCAACCCCCATACCCTAGCCTCGGGCTCACTCCCCCACACTTGAGATGAACATTTTCCTCAATGTTCGTAGTGTTAGGGAGTCACACTTGCTAGAGCAAACTGAAGAAAAGAAAATGATGAACTGAGTCCTTAAAGAATTGGAATTTTGAGAAAAAGATCTTTATTTTACTAACTAATATTCTAAAAAGATAAATGACAAAAAGATTCCTTAACTTGTTCATGAGCAAGCATAAGAGATTATTGGTTATCTAGATAAACAGTGGATGGAGGGGGTACAGTACTGCCCATTAAATATGGTTTTAGGCGCTGACCATTTACTTTAAACGTGCCCTGAACCGGGTGGGTGAGTTCTATAGCCCCATGGGGAAAAACCTGTGAAATGGTAAAGGGTCCAGACCACCTGGATCTCAGCTTACCTGGAAACAAGCGGAGACGGGAATTATATAACAATACCTGTTGGCCTACATAAAAGTCCCGTCTTAGCAAGTTCTTATCATGCCAGTTTTTTATTCTTTCTTTATAAACTTTGGCATTCTCATAGGTGGTAAGTCTGAATTCATCCAATTCATTCAATTGCAACCGCCTTTTAGCCCCTGTGGCCTGAATGTCAAAATTTAAGAATTTAAGAGCCCAATAGGCCTTGTGTTCCAATTCAACTGGTAAATGGCATGCTTTACCAAAGACCAATCTGTAGGGGGACATGCCAATAGGTGTCTTAAATGCAGTTCTGTATGCCCATAATGCATCATCTAATTTGATGGACCAATCTTTTCTGGTGGATGCTACGGTCTTTTCCAGAATTCTTTTGAGTTCCCTGTTAGCCAACTCCACTTGGCCACTGGTTTGAGGGTGATAAGGGGTAGCTAATTTATGTGTAATTCCATATTTCTGCATTAACCTCTCAAATTGGCTATTGCAGAAGTGAGTTCCCCTATCACTAATTATAGCTCGCGGAGTGCCAAATCGGGAGAATAGCTTCTTTAGGAAGTGTACTACCCTTCTTGAGTCATTTGTGGGTAAAGCCATGGCTTCTACCCATTTGGATACATAGTCAACTGCAACGAGGATGTACTTATTCCCAAAAGAATTCGGGAAAGGTCCCATGAAATCTATACCCCAAACATCAAAGATTTCACAGATTAAAATATTGGAAAGGGGCATTTCATTCCGTCGGGAAATGTTTCCCGATCTTTGGCATTTGTCACATGTGGACACATACCGATGGGCATCTTTGAAGAGTGTGGGTCAATAAAAACCTGATTGCAAAACCTTGGCTGCCGTGCGACTAGCTCCAAAATGACCTCCTGCTTCTTTATCATGGCAAAATTGGAGTACCGACTCCATCTCCTCCTCGGGGACACATCTCCTTATGATCTGATCTGCACACAATTTATACAAAAAGGGTTCCTCCCACAGATAGTATTTTACATCAGAAAAGAATTTCTTTTTCTGTTGATATGAAAGGTTAGGAGGAAGGACTTGTGCAGCTAGATAATTAGCAAAATCAGCATACCAAGGATATGAGTATTTCTGTATTGAGTACAACTGCTCATCCGGAAATTCTTCTCGAATGTTGCTGGTTATCTCCTCTTTTGAGCTTACCATGTCCAACCGGGAGAGATGGTCAGCAGCCAGGTTTGCAGCACCCTTCAGGTCTCTAATCTCAATGTCAAACTCTTGCAATAAAAGGATCCACCTGATCAGTCTTGGTTTTGAGTTTTGCTTGGTAAGCAAGTGCCTTAATGCCGAGTGATCTGTGTGGACAACAACCTTGGATAATATCAGATATGAACGAAACTTATCAAGTGCAAATATTACTGCTAATAGCTCCTTTTCTATGGTGGTGTAATTGAGTTGGGGTCCAGTCAAGGTTCTGCTAGCATAGTAAATTGGCTGAAAATGTTTGTTCATTCTTTGTCCTAAAACAGCTCCTATAGCAAAATCACTCGCATCACACATCAATTCAAATGGGAGGGTCCAATCTGGTGCTATCATGATAGGTGCATGGATCAATTTGTCTTTCAAGATGTTGAAAGCATGAAGACATTCAGTTGAAAATTCAAAAGGCACTTCTTTCTGAAGCAAGGTAGATAATGGCTTGGAAATTTTTGAGAAATCTTTAATAAACCTTCTATAAAATCCGACATGTCCTAAGAAACTTCTCAAAGAACGAATAGATGTTGGGGTTGGTAATTTTTCAATTGCCTCCACCTTGGCCTTGTCGACTTCTATACCTCTTTGAGAGATCTTGTGTCCAAGCACTATGCCTTCTTGCACCATAAAATGACATTTCTCCCAATTCAACACAAGATGTGTTTCTTTACATCTAGTAAGCACCTATTCCAGATTATTCAAACATGCATCAAATGAAGAGCCAAAAACTGAAAAATCATCCATGAAGATCTCAATAAATTTTTCAACCATATCAGAAAATATAGACATCATACATCGCTGAAAGGTTGCTGGGGCATTGCATAACCCAAAGGGCATCCTTCGGTATGCAAAGGTTCCATATGGGCAAGTAAAAGTGGTCTTTTCTTGATCTTCTGGTGCAATTGGTATCTGGTTATACCCTGAATATCCATCCAAGAAACAATAATACTCATGCCCGGCTAGCCTCTCCAACGTTTGATCCATAAATGGAAGAGGGAAATGGTCCTTCCGGGTGGCTTCATTTAATTTTCTATAGTCAATACACACACGCCATCCGGTAATGGTTCTAGTAGGGATGAGTTCATTTTTCTCATTTGGAACAACAGTCGTACCCCCTTTTTTGGGCACAACTTGCACAGGGCTTACCCAAGAACTATCAGAAATAGGATAAATGATCCCAGCATCTAACAACTTAATTATTTCAGCCTTTACCACTTCTTTCATGTTGGGATTCAGGCGCCTTTGGGGCTGAACGGAAGGCTTGTTGTCCTCTTCCATCAAAATTCTGTGAGTGCAGATTGATGGATTAAAGCCTTTGATATCTTCTACCTTCCAAGCTATAGCATTTTTGTGTTCCCGCAGCACTCTTAATAATTTTTCTCTTTGTAAGGGATTCAGTGCTGCGGAAATTATCACGGGGAGATCTGATGGTTCCTCAAGGAAAGCATACTCTAAATGGGATGGTAATTGCTTCAGTTCAAGGGTGGGGGGTTCTTGGGGTGATGGCTTACCTGATGGTCCGGGCAATTTGCCTAAGTTCTCTAATTTAAGAAACCCCTTTCCCTTGAATTGAGGCTTATCGTTCAGGTATGCTATCATGAGGTTTATTTTTTCATTTTCTGTTTCTTCAAGTTCTCCCTGCTGGAGGCAGAGTTCAAGAGGATCAGTTATTCTACTTACCTGGAAGCATTCATCAATTGTCAATTCAATGGCATCAATCATAAAACAAGAATCATCACTAGAGGGTGCATGTTCCATAGCATCAGACATTTTAAAAATTATCTCCTCATCTTGTATCCTAAGGCTGAGTTGTCCTTGTTGGACATCAATCATTGCTTTCCCAGTAGCCAGGAAGGGTCTCCCTAGGATAAGCGGGACCTCCACATCTTCTTGCATGTCTAACACAATGAAATCAACTGGAAAAATGAATTTGTCAACTTTAACTAACACATCTTCTATGATCCCCCTAGGATGTCTAATGGATCTATCAGCCAATTGTAATGCCACTCTAGTGGGTTGGGGTTCATTCAACCCCAATTTCTTGAAGATAGAATATGGCATTAAATTGATGCTAGCTCCCAGGTCACATAAAGCTTTTTCAATTTTTAAACTGCCAATGGTACAAGGAATAGTGAAACTCCCTAGATCTTTGAGTTTCTGAGGCAGCTTGTTCAGAAGGATAGCAGAACATTCCTCATTTAATGCAACGGTAGCCACATCTCCCAGTTTCCTTTTGTTTGCCAATAATTCCTTCAAAAACCTTGCATAGTGTGGCATCTGGGCTAAAGCATCAGCAAAAGGAATATTAATATGTAAACTTTTAAATATTTCAAGAAACTTACCAAATTCCTTCTCCAATTTTTGTTGCTTCAGCCTGTTAGGGAATGGAACTTGTGGTTGTTGGTGCATCCCTTGTTGTGCTTCTGGTTGTTCCGTCTTCTGTTGTCTGGTTCCAAGGCTTGTTTCTGCCTTGGGTTCAGCCCAATTCTTCTTTTCTACCTCAGGCAACTCTTTTCCACTTCTTAAGGTAATAGCTTGCACCTGCTCTCGTGGATTCACTTCAGTGTTGCTTGGAAGAGTTCCCGGCAGTCTGGAAGAGATTAATTGTGCCAATTGCCCCATTTGGTTTTCCAGGTTTTTGATTGAAGCTTCCTGGTTCTGGAACCTAGTTTCTGCACCTGCTATAAATTTTGTCATCAGTTCCTCCAAATTGGATTTCGGTTCAGGCTGATGATAAGTCTGGTGGAACGGCTTGGAAATATGCTGATTTGGCCAAGACTGGTTTGAATGTCCCCTCCATCCTGGATGAAAAGTATGGTGACTCTGGTAACCCTGCTGTCTTGACGAATTGCTGACATAGTCAACTTGTTCAGTAGATGGTCTGAACTGATTGCCAACTTGGCAGTCTGTACTGATGTGGCCTCCCCCACACAATTCACAATTAAGAGGCTGCACATGCATGGCAGCTATCTGCATTTCATCTATTTTTTTACTGAGTGCTCCTATTTGTGCAGCTAGTGCTGTATAAGTGTCAACATTATGCAAGCCTTGCTGCTTCCTAGTTTGAGTCCTTTCCGAATGCCATTGATAATTGTTGGCTGCCATTTCCTCAATAAGTGCATGGGCAACCTCAGGAGTTTTATTATTTATGGATCCTCCGGCTGCAGCATCTAATATGGTCTTATTTGAGTCAGTAAGACCATTATAGAAAGTCTGCACTTGCAGCCAAATGGGGAGGCCATGGTGAGGAACTCTCCTTAACAGCTCCTTGTATCGTTCCCATGACTCATATAAAGATTCCCCCTCTTGCTGGAAAAAAGTAGTGATGTCATTCCTCATTTTAGCAGTTTTAGAAGGGGGAAAATATTTAGAGAGAAAACGGCTGGCCATTTCGTCCCATGTGGCTATAGATCCTGCCGGTAATGAGTTCAACCAAGCTTTGGCTTTATCCTTCAAAGAAAATGGGAATAACTTCAGCCGGATGGCATCATCACTTACCCCATTGTGTTTGAAGGTGTCACAGATTTCCAAGAAGTTAGCAATATGGGCATTCGGATCCTCATGGGCCATACCACAAAACTGAACCGTATTTTGTATCATTTGGATTATGGCCGGTTTAATTTCAAAGTTATTGGCAGCAATAGTTGGCCTGATAATGCTGGAGACAGTCCCGGTGAGGGTAGGCTTGGCATAATCCATCATAGTTCTTTGTTCAGCCATTTCTTGTGCTTCTTGTCTGACTTGCTTAGCAGCTCTCAAACGGACACGGAGAGTCCGTTCAATCTCTGGGTCGTAAAGGATCTCTTCCAGTTCAGGTCTGCTTGTCATAAACTGTTAAAGTCAAAGCAATAAAAATGCCAATATTCACAAAAGAAAATAAATAACTAATCCTATCACACTGAAAATGTAAAGTGAAGTATTGGAATACAAAACCTACATCCTATCATGAATAAATGAAGCCGATTATACTAAAAGCAGATTTAAACCAATCATCTTATTCAAGGTTCCTTTATCTACATCCATCGATTGCAACATCTGAATTCAGACCCAATTTAGATCTGAGTTCAGATCTACAAGTCTTTGGTATTGTTAGTCTAGAGAAATTAATAAATAATAATTCAGATCTGAGCTGGATATCTCATACACACTCATTGGTATACACTACAATATACATCCATTAAGGTTGGAATCAATTCTGTTATGCTTTAGGGCTGAAATCAGATCTGATCTGAAAAAAAAAAAAAAAATTTAAAAGGATCTGAAATAAACTAAAACCAGTCCTGAGTTAGGCTTGGGTTAAAAACTCTACAATTGAAGCTCAAACCTGTATAGCTGATGCATATCAAACACTTGCTAAGACCTGAAAATTGGGTCTGCAATGTTTGGTATTGCAAGCTATTCGGCCCATACAACTTTTGTAGAAATCTGAAATCAGGTCTGCTAACTGTTGCACTATAGCAGCCCTGCTACAGATCTGAATGCTAAAAGAAATACTTGGAAAGTGCTAATTTTTCTTAAATATCTGAGGCATAACAATTATTCAATCCAAACATACACCTCCTTAGCTAATGTAGCTCGGTTACAAGTGGGTAAAGCCAAGAATTCAGTCCACCCAGAATTCATAGTATGCTCTGTATTAGTTCAGTCCTCACATCATATCAACTGCATTTCAGATTTGAATTTCTCTCATTCCTTGCTATCCATTCATCCTTGAGGCAGGTTGGATGTATCCTAGGGTGAATTGGGGTAGTGATGGCACCCAATTCACCTCAAACTTGCATCGGTTCAGATCTGAGTTCAGAGGAATTCAGATCTGAACTGAGCAGATCTGTAACAGCAGAATTCAGATCTGAACTCAAGTCTGAGTTTGGATCTGAATTCTCAATTGCCTTACCTTCAGTTATTGCTACCAAATTGTTTTTGGGGAATAGCAGAAGTGCCCTAGGGTGAATTGGGGTGGTGATGACACTCAATTCCCCTCAAAATTTCATCAGTTCAGGTCTGAGTTCAGAGGAACTCAGATCTGAACTGTTGCAGATCTGCAATAGCAGAATTCAGATATGAACTCAGACCTGAGTTCTGATCCGAATTCTCAATTGCTCCTCTGGTTGTTCAAAAGATCTCCCCCTTTTTTTTTTCATTTGTTTTTTTTTTTTTCTTTTTGTAATGAAAGAAAAGAATAATAAAATCTGAAACACAAGCAACTCTTTTCGGCTGAGTGCTACAGATCTGAAATCTGCTGATCTGAGTGCCGAATGCAACTCAGATCTGCAACACTCATGTTTATGTGAATTTTTTTTTTTTTCTTTTTGAAGGGAACAACATCAAGATTGAATAGAAATCAAATATGCCTTTATTAAAATGAAACTGAAACCAAAAAAAAGAAAGTAATCTACTTAAGAAAGAAGAAACATAACTACAGTAGTACAGTAGTTGCAGTCCAAGCTGAAATGAAAAAGTTAGCAAATTAACCCAACTATGAATGCAATGCTGAATGAGATCAGATTAAGAATGCTCAATGTTTCCTAATATTGTTTCTCTAAATCCCCGGCAACGGCGCCAAAAACTTGATGTGTGGCTCATTGTGACACTAGCAAGTGCACTAGCCGTTCAAGTAATAAAGTAGTGAGTGAAGTATCGTTCCCACGAGGATTTAGGAAACAATTACCAATACTAAATTGAACATTTCTTATCTGATCAACAAATAAATCAAAACTCTAATGAAAGCTAAGAAATCCTAAATTAAAATCTATCTAAATCATTGGTCCAATTGCCTTCAATTTAGGTTAGAAGAGTAAGCAGTAAATGTCAATCTCAGAATTCAGCAATCTATCAATTTGGATCATTCGAATGAATCATGATTGAGCCTTGGTTTGGTGAAACCCCAAGGTCATGAACAGCCTCTCTCAAGTGCATGTTCATCCTATGCATGAGTGACGGTTCTTCTATCTCTAGCAAGAATCTAATCCTCATGCATGCATTTCTTCAAACACTTCTAAGGCATCAATTCAAATCTGAATTGATCACCAACTGAATTGTGCAAGTTATCTCTAACCTTGCACTCAATTCAGTTCTTGAATAGTAGATCTGAATTCCTAGAGTCTCTCTCAAGCACTCTAGGAATTCCAAGCTGTAGATTAATTCGCCCAATCTGAAAATTGCAGATCTGAATTCTCTTTCAAGCAGTTCAGATCTTGCAATCTCAGATCTGAGAATTCAGATCTGAGTTTCGAAGGTTAGTTGGCCGAATTAATCTACAATCACACCCTTATTCAAGAAACTTCAAATACAATGTATGACCATTTGAATGAATCAAAAAGAATTAGATTGCTGAACTGAAATTTTACAAGCTGAAATACATCAAGGAAGAATGGAAACAAGGAGAAAGAAGAAAGAACATATAACTAAGAAACTGAATTCAAATCAAAAGAGAATGAAACTACAAATGATTTATTACAGAAGATCTTTGAATCACAAACTCTCAATTCGAACTCACCTTCTTCTTCTAGCTTGCTTGTCTTGAACTTCCTTCAGCCCTTCTTCTTCTTCTTCCTTGTGCCTAGCCTTCTTCTCTTCTCTTCTCTCAAGGTGGCCGAACCTCTAAGAGTGGGAGAGCCTTCCTCTCCAGCAATTGAACAGCTTTCTCCCCTCCTAGAGGCCTCCTTATATAGTTTTTCAAGGGGGCTCTTGCCCCTTCTTGAAGCCTCTAGAATGGGGTGTATTACACCCCTCATGAACCTTCTAGAGTGCTCCCTCCTTCTCTTCAAGAAACTCCTAGAAGTTGCCGCCCCTAGCTCCCTTTGGGCTGCTATTTGGGCTACAACTTAGCTTGCTTTTGAGCTCATGTGGGCTACACTCTAGGCTGTTATTTGGGCTAAAAATGGGCCTTCCTTGCTGGGCCGAATTCTCCTCATAGCTAGGCTTTATTTTCTTGGGTTTTCTCAAGGAATTCACTTGCTCTTTTTGGGCCGAAGTGCTCTCTCTTGCTTCCATGACCGGGCTGGACTGAAATTGGTCTTTTTGAACCTTCTTTTCTTGCCTTTTTTCCTTCCTTTTCTTGGATTGATTATCCCTGAACTTATTCTTAGCATTAAGCTAAATTAAGGCAAAAATTAATAAAACCGGCATAAAAATCCATGCTAAAGTCCACAAAAATTATAGATAAATTGTAAGTTCATCAACAACCCCAAATCTTCAAGTGTCTGACACTTGGTTTCTTTCCGGTCCAAAGTTCATATGGAGTATTCGGAATCGATTTGGTTGGAACCCGATTCAGCACTTAAATCGCAGTCTCTAATGCGTAACCCCAAATGGATGTGGGTAACTCTGAGTGTATGAGAAGCGACCGGACCATATCCAATAAGGTCCTATTCCTCCTCTCCGAAACACCGTTAAGTTGTGGTGTAGCAGGAGGAGCTAATTGTGATACTATCTCATTGTCCTTTAAGTAGTCCCTGAATTCGTCAGAGAGATACTCGCCACCTCGATCTGATCGAAGGGCCTTAATTTCTCTCCCTAACTGTTTCTCAACCTCTTGTCTAAACTCTTTGAAGTTTTCAAAGGATTTAGACTTGTGTCTCAATAGGTACACGTAACCGTATCGTGAAAAATCATCTGTGAAGATGATGAAATACACGTGTTGATTTCGTGTCCTAACACTCAGGGGACCACTTACATCAGTATGTATTAGGTCAAGTGTGACCGTACATCTTTCAGGCTTACCGTTAAATGGCCGTTTCGTCATCTTGCCTTGTAGGCAAGGCTCACAGGTGGGAAGATCTTCTACAGTTAGAAAATCCAAAGGACCATCCTTTACCAACCTAGTGATTCGGTCAACACCGATGTGGCCAAGTCGATAATGCCACAGGCACGTGGGATTAACTGTATCACGAGCTCTCTTCTTAGGGATTTCAGCCGACGTAGTTTCGATTATGTTAGTTTCTAGAGAAGGATGTAGAACATAGAGACCGTTCTCCAGTTCCCTGTATGCGATGAATCTGTTGTTTCTTTTAACAGTAATCGTATTACTAAAGAAGACAGAATAACCATCTGCACACAGTTTTGAGACAGAAATCAAATTTCTCCTTAAATTTTGTACATAAAGATAGTCTTTCAGTACAATTATTCCTTCTCTAAAATTAATTCCATGGTTCCTATGGCCGCGGCTGCAACAGTTGCAGTAGTACCCAAGAAGAGTGTGACTTCTCCTTCACTCTGCCTTTTGCTTACCTTGAACCCCTATAGTGAGTTACAAGCATGAGTCGAAGCCCCGGAGTCAATACACCAGGAAGTAGAAGCTACCAACAAATTGGTTTCTATAACACAAGTTTCGAAGTTACCTTTCTTGGATTCCAGGTAGGCAGGACAATTCTTTTTCCAGTGGCCGGTCTTCTTGCAAAAGTGACAGTCATCAGATGCTTTGCCTTTCTTCTGCTTCTTGCTCTTAGTGGCTTTCTTTTGAGGCTTCTTTGCCTTCCACTTTCTCTTGCCTATCTTGCCAGCTTCAACAAGCATGGCTACAGGCTCATCCTTTCTAATCAGTTCCTCAGCTCTTTGCAACATATTGCTGAGCTCTTGTAAGCTGACATTCAGCTTGTTCATGATGAACGGATTAAAGGAAGGAGGCAAAGAGTTAAGGATAGCATCTATCTGGGTAGCAAGGTCCAGCCCGGATCCAAGAGCCTCCAGTTCGTTGATGTACCCCATCATCCGAAGACAATGGTCATGAACTTGTTGACCCTTGGACATTTGTGCGGTCATGAACTGTTTCAAGACCTTTAGTCGAGTAGAACGATTCTGCTCTTCATACATTGTCCTGAGACTGTCCAATATGTCTTTGGCAAGTTCGATCTGATCGAACTGCCTCTGTATCGGGTTGTCTAAGGAGGCAATGATGTAACACCGGGCAAGGGAGTTTTTCTCCTCTCATTCTTGATAGTCTCTCCTTCGGGCCTCAGAAGCCCTATCACCCAGATGCTCCGGGGTAGGATTCTTTGCCCTTCAACTTGTTTGGGCCCTTCAACTTGTTTCAGAAGCTAGGACCAGCATAAGGTTCCTGTACCAGTCAGCATAGTTTGGGCCCTTCAACTTGTTGTCATCAAGCAGTTTTGCAAAAGATCCGTTTGCCATTTTCTGATAAAAGAGCAAACATCAGTCCACAACCTAATTTGATTCATGTTCATTTCATAGATAGGGATATTAATCTACGATCCATTTTCATTTGTTCATCTCTGAGATTTCCCTCCTCTCTCAATGACGGAGACTACGGGTTGTCTCTAGAAATGTGGGAAATCACATAGGGTGCATGGAGCCAACTGTTTCAGCTGCATAACCCCACCACCTTTCAATGAAGGATCACATCCACTCATCATATGAGTTTTCCCTTTGGCCTCTGTTAGACAAGGTTCAGAGCCTTTTTCCGATAAACCCATTTTCTGGTGAAGCCCCTCCCACATCGGTCTATGACGCCCCTATCATCTTATGAAACACTCAGACAAGCCCAACAGCAAATGGATAGCCCATTTTCTGGTGCGTTTCCTCATTACTGAAGGACCCATCCTCATGCTAATGATGGAAGGCCTTTAGAGAGTTCATCATATGAATCTCCCTATCACACGCACTCATATTAGCTTGAGGGAACAAAATTACGCCCTAGTTTGATTTAGGTCAAACCAAAGTGGCTCCCACTGACTTTCATAAAGCCAGATTTCGGTGGGCCTTAAATCGGCTAGGGTTTCGCCCGCAACCTTTTGATGAGGTGTGGGGCCCACCATTGAGGGAAGTCATCCAATGACCAAAAGGGGCACCATGGCAATGATGTGCATTCAACCATGGTGTGCATAAGAGCCACTGTCGAATGAGCATGGGCCAAGTACTTATGGCCCATGTACGCAACACATTACACATCCATACATCACATGCAGGGATAAATTGATCCAATCAATTAATTATCTGTAAGGCCCGTTGGAAGCCCGTTAAAATTTCATAATATTAACCATTAATATTATCTTGGTATATGGGCTGAATTAGGGTTACCCAGTTCGGCCCATATAGCTTTATCCTTTAAAATGGGCTTTTGCAGTTTTAACTATTTAAAACTGGGCCTTTACAGGCTGGGTCGAATTAACCATTTAATTAAATATCAATCCTTAGGCCCATTAGTGGGAAATTAGGGCTGACTTTCAGCCTTGATTAAACCCTAGAAATGGTCCAAACAGTTTTGAACCAATCTTGGTTCGAATGGGTCTAGTGTTTGATCTTTAATTAAATCCTTAATTCAAGAAAATAATCTGAAATTAAATACTGATAAAAGGAAAAACAAGAATCAGTCAAACAGGGCTGTTTGCACAATCCTTCCTGCAAAACAGAGGTTAGATCACAGAAATGCAGTTTCACAAACTGCAAATCGCAGATAGCATTTCTCTTATCTGTGAAATCTCCTTCTTTGCGCAGCCATCTTCGATCCAAAATAAAATAAATAGAAATCCTATTTCTATTAATAATTACATTAGATCGAATACCTATACATTGAGTCTAGAAAATAAAAAAAAAATTATTTACAGACCCAAAATAAATCAAGAACTACAAAATCGTAGATTCCCTGCGCAAACCAAGAATTCGATCTCCTCTTGTACGAACAACCCATAAATCAAGAAAATTATAATGAACAATTCTAAATAATAATCAGATTTATTTAAAATTAATTTCAGATTATTTGCCCATTTGATTTGGGAACAAATTTCCCAAAACCAAATCTGCGCAAATTGGGTAGAACGCCTTCTCCCTAATTGCGCAGGTTCAGATCTGAAACAGAATGGTTCAAGATTTGAACCTGTGGCTCTGATACCACTGAAGGGTTGAGAGATCAATCAGATGGACGCCCAAAGATTGTGGAATAAGGGGTGAATTTCAATAATTTTTCTCTCCTTTCAACTGGGAATCACATTCCCTATTTAGAAAATCATATTTTCAAGGATAAATCTTGAACCTTAAACTGAACCAGATCTGAACCAAAAGGAATGGAAGAGAATGATACCTGATACGGAGAAGCAATATCTCCCAACGAAGGTGTTCACACCCAAGGAAGGATCCAAAGACTGCTCCCACTGAAGATGGCGCAGTGCAGGATGGAGCAGAATCAGCAGTGTTCTTCCCCAAGAACTCTGTCCTTCGCAAGAAACAGCAGGGTGAAACGTGAGCATAGCTTCCTTTTCAATCCTTTCTCAAAGAATTGATGTCAAGATCCAATCTTGACATCTCCCACAGTTGGAGATCGAACTAGCAAACAGGGCAGCAAGAGCAGGGAGGCGGCAAGAGAGTATTCGCATGGTGCAGAATTCTCTCTTCTTGATTTCAACACTAAAGAGGATCTGATGTGTTTCTCTTAGTCTCTCTCAAGGCTGTCGCCCCCTCCTTCCTTTTGTTAACTTTAAAAGATCAGCTCCTAATCGCATTAGGAGGTGCTTATCCAAATCATATTTGGATCAGCCTTCTCTTCTAGTGATCAAGACCCTATCCTAACTGCTAATCCATCTCAGAATTCGCCCCTTTAATTAACTAAATTAATAGCCCAAATCGAAATGGGCTTTAGGCCCATTAAGCTTATGTGCTCACTTAACCTTCCTAACTACTGCCCAGTTGGGCTTTCTTGTATGGCGTGGGACCCTAGCATTGATCTACACATCAGCCACATGGGTTCGACCCAGCCTTTGCTACAAGGCCTGGTCGAATACACTGTTAAAGACAGTGCACCCCCTGAAACCCATCAAATGGGCTCTATGGGCCCAACACTTACCCTAAGTGGTCCCTGGGCCAAGCCACCTTGTAACACCCAGGGACTGTGGGCAGATGCAAGATTAGCCCATCAGGTATTATCCTCAATGGTCTTACACTTAACCTCTCAGCCCATAATGATCATACACTGCCCAACAAGAGAGGACCTCTCCCTCGGCTGCAAGGAACAGTGTTGCACTCTCCACTTATATGGATCCCGGGAATTAAAACCCTTTTGCAAACATTTTAGAAACCATAATATATATACTTTTATATCTCATATAAAAAATATATTTTGCAAAACAAATTTCAACGGTTGAAATTGGCTGCCGTCAGTCTTGGTTTCCAACAGTGAGAGTGCATCCCCGATCATTACCTTTGTCTGACAAAGGGGCTGATCCTGTCACTATGATCACCCACTCAGATGAATTCTCGGATTGTCCCAACATACCCAGGTTTTGACCCCCGCTAAGGATCCCATTGATTGGTACATCAAAGACAGCCCGATCCGACACCTAGTGCAGTATCATAATCGAGTCTAGGGGTCAGGTGTAACTTTCCAGTTTTGCCCATCAATCTCCAAGGTCTAGGGCAATATTGGAAATCTGGTGTAGTTCAAAGATTAAATTAATCCCACACTATATGTTGATGAACTTACAATTTATCTATAATTTTTGAGGACTTTAGCATGGATTTTTGTGCCAGTTTTATTAATTTTTGCCTTAATTTAGCTTAATGCTAAGAATAAGTTCAAGGATAATTAATCCAAGAAAAGGAAGGAAAAAGGCAAGAAAAGAAGGTTCAAGAAGACCAATTTCAGTCCAGCCCGGTCGTGGAAGCAAGAGAGAGCACTTCGGCCCAAGAAGAGCAAGTGAATTCCTTGAGAAAACCCCAGAAAATAAAGCCTAGCTATGAGTAGAATTTGGCCCAGCAAGGAAGGCCCATTCTCAGCCCAAAAGAGCAGCTTAGTGTATAGCTATCATGTGCTAAGAGAGAGCCTAAGTGCAGCCCAAATAGCAGCCCTTAGGAGGCTTTCAAGAGAGCTCTAGAAAGTTCAAGAAAGGGGTGTAATACACCCCATTCTAGAGGCTTCAAGAAGGGGCAAGAGCCCCCTTGAAAAACTATATAAGGAGGCCTCTAGGAGGGGGGGAGGTGTTCAATTGCTTGAGAGGAAGGCTCTCCCACTCTTAGAGGTTCGGCCACCTTGAGAGAAGAGAAGAGAAGAAGGCTAGGTGCAAGGAAGAAGAAGAAGAAGGGCTGAAGGAAGTTCAAAACAAGCAAGCTAGAAGAGAAGGTGAGTTCGAATTGAGGGTTTGTGATTCAAAGATCTTTTGTAATAAATCAATTGTAGTTTCATTCTCTTTTGATTCGAATTCAGTTTCTTTGTTATATTTTCTTTCTTCTTTCTCCTTTTTTCCATTCTTCCTTGATGTATTTCAGCTTATAAAATTTCAGTTCAGCAATCTAATTCTTTTTTATTCATTCAAATGGTCATGAATTGTACTTGAAGTTTCTTGAATAAGGGTGTTATTGTAGATTAATTCGGCCAACTAATCTTCAAAACTCAGATCTGAATTCTCAGATCTGAGATTGCAAGATCTGAATTGCTTGAAAGAGAATTCAGATCTGCAATTTTCAGATTGGGCGAATTAATCTACAGCTTGGAATTCCTAGAGTGCTTGAGAGAGACTCTAGGAATTCAGATCTACTATTCAAGAACTGAATTGAGTGCAAGGTTAGAGATAACTTGCACAATTCAGTTGGTGATCAATTCAGATTTGAATTGATGCCTTAGAAGTGTTTGAAGAAATGCATCCATGGGGATTAGATTCTTGCTAGAGATAGAAGAACCGTCACTCATGCATAGGATGAACATGCGCTTGAGAGAGGCTGTTCATGACCTTGGAGTTTCACCAAACCAAGGCTCAATCATGATTTATTCGAATGATCCAAATTGATAGATTGCTGAATTCTGAGATTGACATTTACTGCTTACTCTTCTAACCTGATTTGAAGGCAATTGGGCCAATGATTTAAATAGATTTTAATTTAGGATTTTTTTTTTAGCTTTCATTAAAGTTTTGATTATTTGTTGATCAGATAAGAAGTACTCAATTTAGTATTAGTAATTGTTTCCTAAATCCTCGTGGGAACGATACTTCACTCACTACTTTATTACTTGAACGGCTAGTGCACTTGCTAGTGTCACAATGAGCCACACATCAAGTTTTTGGCGCCGTTTTCGGGGATTTATAGAACCAATATTATGAAACATTGAGCATTCTTAATCTGGTATCATTCAGCATTGCATTCATAGTTGGTTTAATTTGCTTAACTTTACATTTTAGCTTTGAATGCAACTGCTGTACTACTATAGTTATGTTTCTTCTTTCTTAAGTAGATTACTTTCTTTTTCTAGTTTCAATTTCATTTTAATAAAGGCATATTTGATTTCTATTCAATCTTGGTGTTGTTCCCTTCAAAAAGAAAAAAAAAAGAAAAAATTCACAAAAACATGAGTGTTGCAGATCTGAGTTGCATTCGGCACTCAGATCAGCAGATTTCATATCTGCAGCACTCAGCCGAAAAGAATTGCTTGTGTTTCAGACTTTTATTTCTTTTTCCATTACAAAAAGAAAAAAAATATATAAAATAAAAAAAAAGGGAGATCTTTTGAACAACAAGAGGAGCAATTGAGAATTCGGATCAGAATTCAGATTTGAGTTCAGATCTGAGTTCTGCTATTGCAGATCTGCAACAGTTTAGATCTGAGTTCCTCTGAACTCAGACCTGAACTGATGCAATTTTGAGGGGAATTGGGTGTCATCACCACCCCAATTCACCCTAGGGCACTTCTGCTATTCCCCAAAAACAATTTGGTAGCAATAACTGAAGGTAAGGCAATTGAGAATTCAGATCCGAACTCAGACTTGAGTTCAGACCTGAATTCTGCTATTGCAGAACTGCTCAGTTCAGATCTGAGTTCAGATGAACTCAGACCTGAACTGATACAAGTTTAAGGTGAATTGGGTGCCATCATCACCCCAATTCACCCTATGATAAATCCAACATACTCCAAAGGTAATTGGATAGCAAAGAATGAAAAAGAAAATTCAGATCTGAACTGATACAGATCTGAACTATAGTTGAGGACTGAACTGATACAGAGCACATTTTGGATTTTGGGTGAACTGAACATTTGCTTTATCCACTTGTAACCGAGCTACATTAGCTAAGGAGGTGTATGTTTGGATTGAATAATTGTTATGCCTCAGATATTTAATAAAAATTAGCACTTTCCAAGTATTTCTATTAGCATTCAGATCTGTAGTAGGGCTGCTACAGTACAACAGTTAGCAGACCTGATTTCTGGTCAGGTTTGTGCTTTCGAACACCCACACATTCTTGGATGCTCTTTGCAAAATAAAAAATAAAAAAAAATTTATGATGACCAGCTTTGATCTCTTTTGAGAATGAACTGAACTTGAACTCAGATCTGTTCTACAACCTGCTAATTTGCAGCAATAGCAATGCCAATAATGCAGACCTGATTTCAGATTTCTACAAAAGTTGTGTGGACCAAATAGCTTGCAATACCAAACATTGTAGACCCGATTTTCAGGTCTTAGCAAGTGTTTGATATGCATCAGCTATACAGGTTTGGGCTTCAATTGTAGAGCTTAAAATCCTTAAACCAAGCCTAACTCAGGACTGGTTTTAGTTTATTTCAGATCCTTTTAATATATTTTTCAGATCAGATCTGATTTCAGCCCTAAAGCATCACAGATTTGATTCCAAACTTAATAGATGTATATTGAAGTGTATACCAATGAGTGTGTATGAATATACAGCTCAGATCTGAATTATTATTTGTTAATTTCTCTGGACTAACAATGCCAAAGACTTGTAGATCTGAACTCAACTAATTTGGGTCTGAATTCAGATGTTGCAATTGATGGATATAGATAAAGGAACCTTGAATAAGATGATTGGCCACATCGGTGTTGACCGAATCACAAGGTTGGTAAAGGTTGGTCCTTTGGATTTTCTAACTGTAGAAGATCTTCCCACTTGTGAGCCTTGCCTACAAGGCAAGATGACGAAACGACCATTTAATGGTAAGCCTGAAAGATCTACGGGCACACTTGACCTAATACATACAGATGTATGTGGTCCCCTGAGTGTTACGACACGAAATCAACACGTGTATTTCATCACCTTCACAGATGATTTTTCACGATACGGTTACGTGTACCTAATGAGACACAAGTCTAAATCCTTTGAAAAGTTCAAAGAGTTTATACAAGAGGTCGAGAAATAGTTAGGGAGAGAAATTAAGGCCCTTCGATCAGATCGAGGTGGCGAGTATCTCTCTGACGAATTCAGGGACTACTTAAAGGACAATGGGATAGTATCACAATTAGCTCCTCCTGCTACACCACAACTTAACGGTGTTTCGGAGAGGAGGAATAGGACCTTATTGGATATGGTCCGGTCGCTTCTCATACACTCAGAGTTACCCACGTCCTTTTGGGGTTACACATTAGAGACTGCGATTTATGTGCTGAATCGGGTTCCAACCAAATCGGTTCCGAATACTCCATATGAACTTTGGACCGGAAAGAAACCAAGTGTTAGACACTTGAAGATTTGGGGTTGTCCAGCACACGTTAAGAGAACGAGTGCAGACAAGTTGGAATCCAAGACCAGCCATTGCCTATTTGTAGGCTACCCAAGAGGCTTTGTAGGTTACCTATTCTATGACCCAGGTGAGCAGAAAGTGTTCTGCAGTCGTAATGCGCAATTCTTGGAAACCGACTATATCCTGGACACCCATCGTCAGGAAGTTGTTCTTGATGAGGAGAGCTCAGGAGCAGTGGGAGATGTCCCACAAGTTCCAGGTAGTGACCAACCTAGAAGATCCACTCGGGTATCCAGGCCACTAGTCCATTATGGTTATGACCAGGATAGTTACCTAGTGGAAACCTTGACTAGTGAGGAGGATCCCGTGACTTACACGGAAGCTATGCTGGACATAGATTCCCAGAAGTGGGTGGAGGCCATGAGAGCAGAGATGGACTCAATGGAGACCAATGGAGTCTGGACTCTAGTAGATCAGCCCTACGGGGTAAAAGCAATCGGTTGCAAATGAATTTACAAGAGGAAGAAGGGCACCGATGGTAAGGTTGAGACCTTAAAGGCTCATCTGGTGGTGAAAGGGTACACTCAGAAAGAGGGCATCGATTATGAGGAAACCTTTTCGCCTGTGGCCATGCTTAAATCCATTAGGATCCTGCTAGCTGTAGCAGCATACCATGATTATGAGATTTGGCAAATAAATGTCAAAACTGCATTCCTGAATGGAGATCTTACTGAAGATATTTATATGCAGCAGCTGCAAGGCTTCATTGCTGCAGGTCAAGAAAACATGGTATGTAAACTTAATAGATCCATTTATGGACTTAAGCAAGCTTCTAGAAGTTGGAACATTCGTTTTGACTCTGCCGTCAAATCGTTTGACTTCGAGCAAAATCCGGATGAACCCTGTGTCTACAGGAAGTACAGTGGAGATAAGGTTACCTTCTTGGTTCTATATGTAGATGACATTCTACTCATTGGGAATGATGTAGGTATGTTAACTACGGTGAAAGTATGGTTATCACAGCAATTCTCCATGAAAGATCTTGGAGAAGTCTCCAATATACTGGGTCTTCGACTCTATAGAGATAGATCGAAGCGGATAATAGGATTATCCCAATCTGCCTACATTGACAAAATAGTCAAAAGATACAGCATGAAAAACTCCAAGAAAGGAAATGTTCCTTTCAGGCACGGAGTGACACTCTCCAAGAAAATGTCTCCCAAGACTTCTGAGGAGATTGATGGCATGAAAGACGTTCCCTATGCCTCTGCCGTAGGGAGCATCATGTATGCCATGCTGTGCACTCGTCCTGACATAGCTCTGGCAGTGAGTGTAGTAAGCAGATTTCAGGCCAACCCAGGGCAGGAGCATTGGACTGCTGTGAAAAACATACTTAAGTACCTTCGAAGGACAAAAGAGTTTTGTCTATTATTCGACGGTAGCTCATTACAGATCCAAGGGTATACAGATGCCGATTTCCAGCCAGACCCAGATGATAGAAAGTCTACATCTGGATATGTTTTCACGATAGGATCATGTGCTGTTTGCTGGAAAAGCAGCAAACAGGGGTCCACTGCAGACTCCACGACCGAGGCCGAGTACATTGCCGCAAGTGAGGCTGCCAAAGAAGCCGTATGGATGAAGAAGTTCATTCATGAGTTGGGAGTAGTTCCGTCCAACACATCACCCATCCCATTGTTGTGTGACAAAAATGGAGCCATTGCTCAGGCTAAGGAGCCACGAGCCCACTCGAAGTCGAAGCACATCGAGAGGAAGTACCACGTACTGCGGGAGATTGTTGGTAGAGGGGACGTCTAGATTCAGAAGGTAGCGTCAGCGGATAATGAGGCAAACCCATTGACAAAGCCACTATCACAGAAAGTGTTTGAGAAACACGTGGAAAGCATGGGACTCCGGCTAGTACCTGATTGGACCTAAGTGCAAGTGGGAGCTGTTAGACTGTTTTGTATGCCCTTAGCTTCAATCAAAATTAAAGTACTTTATGAGTTTATTGTAAATGAATAAAAGTACATATTTGATTCATGTTCCCTTGGTATGTTTCTGTGTATTACCCTTAAACTGGACAATTATGGAGACTTGTGTTAGTTTTGAATGTTCACAGCCAGTGGGTTTGTCTGGGGAGACCTATCCTGACAAGGCTGACACTGTGGTGCCACCAAGTCAGTTGGGGTGGCTTGTCTCAGCTACCGGGGTGAGACCCTAGGCACATACAGTGTGGGATTAAATGAATCTTTGAACTGGACCAGATTTACAGTATTGCCCTGGACCTTGGAGATTGATGGGCAAAACTGTAAAGTTACACCCGACCCCTAGACTCGATTATGATACTGCACTAGGTGTCGGATCGGGTTGTATTTGATGTACCAATCAGTGAGATTCTTAGTGGGGGTCAAAACCTAGGTATGTTGGGTCAATCCGAGAATTCATCTGAGTGGGTGATCATAGTGACAGGATCAGCCCCTTTGTCGGACAAAGGTAATGATCGGGGATGCACTCTCACTGTTGGAAACCAAGACTGCCGGCAGCCGATTTCAACCGTTGAAATTTGTTTTGCAAAATATATTTTATATGAGATATAAAAGTATATATATTATGGTTTCTAAAATGTTTGCAAAAGGGTTTTAATTCCCGGGATCCATAAAAGTGGAGAGTGCAACACTGTTCCTTGTAGCCAAGGGAGAGGTCCTCTCTTGTCGGGCAGTGTATGATCATTATGGGCTGAGAGGTTAAGTGTAAGACAATTGAGGATAATACCTGATGGGCTAATCTTGCATCTACCCACAGTCCCTGTGTGTTACAAGGTGGCTTGGCCTAAGGACCACTTAGGGTAAGTGTTGGGCCCATAGAACCCATTTGATGGGTTTCAGGGGGTGCACTATCTTTAACAGTGTATTCGACCAGGCCTTGTAACAAAGGCTTGGCCGAACCCATTTGGCTGATGTGTAGATCAATGCTTGGGTCCCACGCCATACAAGGAAGCCCAACTGGGCAGCAGTTAGGAAGGTTAAGTGAGCACATAAGCTTAATGGGCCTAAAGCCCATTTCGAACTGGGCTATTAATTTAATTAATTAAAGGGGCGAATTCTGAGATGGATTAGCAGTTAGGATAGGGTCTTAATCCTATCCACTCAGAGAGTCCAGATCTGAATGTGATTCAGATCTAGAAACCTCCTAATAAGATTAGGATAAAGCTAATCTAATCTACAGATAAGATAAGGGTTTATCCTTATCATTAGAAGAGAAGGCTGATCCAAATATGATTTGGATAAGCACCTACTAATGGGATTAGGAGCTGATCTTTTCAAGTTAACAAAAGGAAGGAGGGGGCGGCAGCCTTGAGAGAGACCAAGAAACACATCAAATCCTGTTTAGTGCTGAAATCAAGAAGAGAGAATTCTGCACCCTGTGAATACTCTCTTGCCGCCTCCCTGCTCTTGTTGCCCTGTTTGCCAGTTCGATCTCCAGCTGTGGGAGAAGTCAAGATTGGATCTTGACATCAATTCTTTGAGAAAGGATTGAAAAGGGAGCTATGCTCATGTTCCTTTCTGCTATTTCTTGCGAATGACAGAGTTCTTGGGGAAGAACACTGCTGATTCTGCTCCATCCTGCACTGCACCATCTTCAGTGGGAGCAGTCTTTGGATCCTTCCTTGGGCGTGAACACCTTTGTTGGGAGATATTGCTTCTCCGTATCAGGTATCATTCTCTCCCATTCCTTTTGGTTCAGATCTGGTTTAGTTTAAGGTTCAAGATTTATCCTTGAAAATATGATTTTCTAAATAGGGAATGTGATTCCCAGTTGAAGGGAGAGAAAAATTTTTGAAATTCGCCCCTTATTCCGCAATCTTTGGGCGTCCATGTGATGGATCTCTCAACCCTTCACCTTCATCTTCTTCCTCATAGGTATCTCTAGTCTGATGCGAGCTAAGAGCGCAGCCACTTCTAGCTATGAGTGACTAGATTGCGCACCATCAATAATCATCGTCAGGAAGTTATTCTTGATGAAGAGATCTCAGGAGTAGTGAGAGATAACCCAATAATTCCAGATAATAATGATGAGAGTAGAATTTATCATATTTTTATCCCCAATTATTCTATCTTTTATACTAAATTAGCATCTAATTGGACTCATATCTGTTGTATTTTGGACTAGGGTACGAAAAAGGCATCAAGAGCAAAGAAAAACAAATTGGATGATTTTTCACAATTTCGACATCGTTCATCTGGGTGTAACTCGCGTCTCTGATCTCTGAATGGGCTGATTCAAGATCCACTGGAAAGATAAGAGAAACAGCCACAACTTTCATGTTTTGGGCTTTTGCAGATTCGGCCTGCATCGAAGTCAAATCCGGGCCTGAATTCGGGGCAATTTCGTAGGAAGGCCCAATCCGCAGTTGAAGCCCAACTCGCAGAAAGGCTTAGCTGAAGCCCAATTCGCAAAGGAGGTCTATTACGAATCCAATAACAAGAAACTGAGAAGAGTCCTCCAGATCTAAATTCTTGATGTAATCTTAGAAAGATAAAAGAATTGAGTTCATTAGATAAAGAGATAAGAATAGGATTAGAATAGGACTTTCTATTCTTATAAGATAAACTTCAAGAGGAAGTAGGAGACCACCCCCTCCCCTTAAGCTATATAAAGGAGGGGAAGGACCAGCTTTAAGCATCACTGAATCACTTGATCACTGAATCATTCAATCATTCAACTTCTGATTTGAATCAAGGAGCAAGGATCAATCAGTCAAGAAGGGTTCAAAAAAGGTTCAAGAATTCAAGAAACTTCAAGAAGAGGAGATCTCAGCACCATGGGCGAATTCAAGAGTTCTTTCTTCCCCTTTGTTTGATTTAATTCTTCCATTATGAACTGATTTGTTTCTTGTTAGGGTTGTGGAAAGCCTAACCATGTTAATGAATATATTTTTATCTTCTTGATTTATCCAAGATTGTGATTTCCATATAATCTATGAATTATTGTGCTTAATGCAATTAAGAGCTTGGCCACCTCTTAATTGATTTGGGTTATGTGAATGAATTGAGAGAGGAATTCACATAATTGACAGAATAGTTCATAGTGTGAATTGAATGGTATATAGAGATATATATATACATGATTCATCTGAATTTAATGGTTTTCTTGGACCTAATGCACTTCTATCTTGAGAGCTCTACTTGAGAGATCGAAGGGTTACCTGATGGGCGTAGGTTTAGTATATCTCGAGAGAGAATATTAAATAAATTTGTGAAAATCTCAGTTTATGGGAATATAAATTAGTCTTGGATAATTTGACCCATCAATATTCATTACATTGGTTAGGTGGACCAAAAGTCCTAGCGATTTCATCATTGCATATTTGCTTAGTGATCACCTTTGTTTCCATTTTCTCTTTGTTCTAGTTTTTATTTTCAGTAGTTCTTGTTTCTTTAAATCTAAATTTCAACTGTCCAAATAATTAGTGAAGACTGTGATTCTAATACTTATTTTGTTAAATCCCCATGGGAACGATATTATTATACTACTTGATAACTAGTGCATTTGCTAGATTTATATATTTATAGCTATCAAGTTTTTGGCACCGTTGTCGGGGATTTAATCCTAAAATAATATTACAATTTGTTAACATTGATTAATTTGGACCTTTTATTTTTGTTTTTTTTATTATTCTATTTTCTTTTTACTTCTTTTTATTTATGTTATTATTTTTATTTTTATTTGTTTGTTTGAATTTTTGTTGGTTCAGATTTACTAGTGCATGACACGCACTAGATAGGAAGGTTAGCTGAATTCGATCCAGAAATTGAAAGGACCATTCGCTTGTTGCAAAGGGCCAATAAAGGAAAATCAAGAGAAGATGTTGTTATTTGTGAACCAGCCATAGAGATAGAAGGAGAGATGGCAAAAGGAAATTGCACCTTCTTGGATTATGCTTGTCCAAACATTGATGGGGTGACATCCAGCATTTGCAAGCCCACAATCCATGCAAACAATTTTGAAATAAAAACTGCAATAATTCAAATGATCCAAATAAGCATTAAGTTTAGTGGGTTACCAAGTGATGACCCTAATGCACACATTGTTAAATTCCTTGAAATATGTGATACATTTAAACACAATGGAGTTAGTGATGATGCGATTAGGCTAAGATTATTTCCTTTTTCATTGTGTGATAGAGCTAAAGATTGGTTCAACTCACTCCCTGCAAGAAGCATCACTACTTGGAATGATTTAACCCAGAAATTTTTGGCTAAATATTTCCCACCATCCAAAATAGCAAAATTAATTAATGATATTACTACTTTTGCTCAATTTGAGAGGGAGTCCTTGTATGAAGCATGAGAAAGATTTAAAGAGATTCTTAGGAGGTGTCCTCACCATGGGATACTAATTTGGTGACAAATACTGATGTGTGGCTCATTGTGACACTAGCAAGTGCACTAGCCGTTCAAGTAATAAAGTAGTGAGTGAAGTATCGTTCCCACGAGGATTTAGGAAACAATTACCAATACTAAATTGAGCACTTCTTATCTAATCAACAAATAAATCAAAACTTTAATGAAAGCAAAAAAAAAATCCTAAATTAAAATCTATCTAAATCATTGGCCCAATTGCCTTCAAATCAGGTTAGAAGAGAAAACAGTAAATGTCAATCTCAGAATTCAGCAATCTATCAATTTGGATCATTCGAATAAATCATGGTTGAGCCTTGGGTTGGTGAAACCCCAAGGTCATGAACAGCCTCTCTCAAGCGCATGTTCATCCTATGCATGAGTGACGGTTTTTCTATCTCTAGCAAGAATCTAATCCCCATGCATGCATTTCTTCAAACACTTCTAAGGCATCAATTCAAATCTGAATTGATCACCAACTGAATTGTGCAAGTTATCTCTAACCTTGCACTCAATTCAGTTCTTGAATAGTAGATCTGAATTCCTAGAGTCTCTCTCAAGCACTCTAGGAATTCCAAGCTGTAGATTAATTCGCCCAATCTGAAAATTGCAGATCTGAATTCTCTTTCAAGCAATTCAGATCTTGCAATCTCAGATCTGAGAATTCAGATCTGAGTTTTGAAGGTTAGTTGGCCGAATTAATCTACAATAACACCCTTATTCAGGAAACTTCAAGTACAATTCATGACCATTTGAATGAATAAAAAAGAATTAGATTGCTGAACTGAAATTTTACAAGATGAAATACATCAAGGAAGAATAAAAAAAAAGAGAAAGAAGAAAGAAAATATAACAAAGAAACTGAATTCGAATCAAAAGAGAATGAAACTACAATTGATTTATTACAAAAGATCTTTGAATCACTGATGTGTGGCTCATTGTGACACTAGCAAGTGCACTAGCCGTTCAAGTAATAAAGTAGTGAGTGAAGTATCGTTCCCACGAGGATTTAGGAAACAATTACCAATACTAAATTGAACATTTCTTATCTGATCAACAAATAAATCAAAACTCTAATGAAAGCTAAGAAATCCTAAATTAAAATCTATCTAAATCATTGGTCCAATTGCCTTCAATTCAGGTTAGAAGAGTAAGCAGTAAATGTCAATCTCAGAATTCAGCAATCTATCAATTTGGATCATTCGAATGAATCATGATTGAGCCTTGGTTTGGTGAAACCTCAAGGTCATGAACAGCCTCTCTCAAGCGCATGTTCATCCTATGCATGAGTGACGGTTCTTCTATCTCTAGCAAGAATCTAATCCCCATGCATGCATTTCTTCAAACACTTCTAAGGCATCAATTCAAATCTGAATTGATCACCAACTGAATTGTGCAAGTTATCTCTAACCTTGCACTCAATTCAGTTCTTGAATAGTAGATCTGAATTCCTAGAGTCTCTCTCAAGCACTCTAGGAATTCCAAGCTGTAGATTAATTCGCCCAATCTGAAATTTGCAGATCTGAATTCTCTTTCAAGCAATTCAGATCTTGCAATCTCAGATCTGAGAATTCAGATCTGAGTTTTGAAGGTTAGTTGGCCGAATTGATCTGCAATCACACCCTTATTCAAGAAACTTCAAGTACAATGCATGATCATTTGAATGAATCAAAAAGAATTAGATTGCTGAACTGAAATTTTACAAGCTGAAATACATCAAGGAAGAATGGAAACAAGGAGAAAGAAGAAAGAACATATAACTAAGAAACTGAATTCAAATCAAAAGAGAATGAAACTACAAATGATTTATTACAAAAAATCTTTGAATCACAATCCCTCAATTCGAACTCACCTTCTTCTTCTAGCTTGCTTGTCTTGAACTTCCTTCAGCCCTTCTTCTTCTTCTTCCTTGCGCCTAGCCTTCTTCTCTTCTCTTCTCTCAAGGTGGCTGAACCTCTAAGAGTGGGAGAGCCTTTCTCTCAAGCAATTGAACAACTTTCTCCCCTCCTAGAGGCCTCCTTATATAGTTTTTCAAGGGGGCTCTTGCCCCTTCTTGAAGCCTCTAGAATGGGGTGTATTACACCCCTCATGAACCTTCTAGAGTGCTCCCTCCTTCTCTTCAAGAAACTCCTAGAAGTTGCCGCCCCTAGCTCCCTTTGGGCTGCTATTTGGGCTACAACTTAGCTTGCTTTTGAGCTCATGTGGGCTACACTCTAGGCTGTTATTTGGGCTAAAAATGGGCCTTCCTTGCTGGGCCGAATTCTCCTCATAGCTAGGCTTTATTTTCTGGGGTTTTCTCAAGGAATTCACTTGCTCTTTTTGGGCCGAAGTGCTCTCTCTTGCTTCCACGACCGGGCTGGACTGAAATTGGTCTTTTTGAACCTTCTTTTCTTGCCTTTTTCCTTCCTTCTCTTGGATTGATTATCCCTGAACCTATTCTTAGCATTAAGCTAAATTAAGGCAAAAATTAATAAAACCGGCATAAAAATCCATGCTAAAGTCCTCAAAAATTATAGATAAATTGTAAGTTCATCAAATACCCCCACACTTAAGCTTTTGCTTGTCCTCAAGCAAAGACATCAGCCATAAACTTAACATTCCCCCCTTCTGTTCTCACCATTTACCTGGTGAACTTTTTAAGATAGAAATGCATTGAGTAGTCGGGGAACTTTTGTAAGTGCTCAACTCTTATTCTTGTAAATTACCAATTAAGATATGTATCAGATCCAAGGAAAGGAGAATATGAATTTCATCATAGTCTAGCCTTCACTCCTAATTCATATATAAATCAGCTCCTTAATTGTCAAGGTTAATAATCAAATTTCACTAAGTTTCACATCTGTAACTGAATCTCAATGAGAGTTCAACTTTAGAGTGCCCCTTTGAACCTCAGCTATCACCACAATTTCTTAATTCTAGGGGTGAGTGCATCTTATGCTCCATCTCACCCTTTTCTTTTCTTTTTTTTTTTTTTTTTTTTTCGGTGTGAGTGCATTTTATGCTCCATCTCACACACTTTTCTCTCTCTTTTACTTTTCTTTTTTTTTTTTTTTTTTTTTGGTGTGAGTGCATCTTATGCTCCATCTCACACTGGTCACTTACTTGAGGTAGGTAAATAGGACTCATGTTCTGAGCTGCTAGTTTTACTATTCAGCTCAAAATAGCGGAGTCAATTTGGGCTTTTGTCCTACTTTGCAATTATTGAACCTCAAGAATCAACACTTCAGATGTGCACTTAGCTTTCTTGACCATTAACAATGAAATCAAGGGCTTCCATACACATGAAGGAAGTTAGGGCTAGTCATGCTGAAAGGCATATTCAGCTCCCCTTTTCTCTTGCATATATCAAATTGGGTCATTCACAAGAATAAAAACTTAACAAGTACATCAGTCTCCCTCAACTCATTGAATTTCTTCTTAAAAAAAAAATCATCAAATAAATAGTAATGAACTTGAGGGGTTCCAGTCTTTTTTTGGGTTATGTCATTGCCTGCATATGTGTGTTGGGGTGCATGGTTTCAGCCCTCATACCCTAGCCTCGGGCTCACTCCCCCACACTTAAGATGAACATTGTCCTCAATGTTCGTAGTGTTAGGCAGTAACAATAAAACTAGCAAGAGCATCAACAAGTAATAGGAGGTATTTAGAGGACTTCCCTGAAGATCATTCTTAAATTCTGCAATATGTTGTCGGTGGAAAACTTCTTCTTTTAGAAATCACTTGCAAATTAGAAGAGGAGATCAGTATCTTTATTCAATTAAATTCTAAGAAAAACTAACTAAACTTAAATGCTATGAAAAATAAAAACAAAAAGCAAGTAAGACAGTTTATGACTAAGTATCTGAATTGGGAATTCTCCCAACAGCCTCTTGTTCCCTTGGGTTTACCATGGTGTTACTAGGTAAGGTACCCGGAGCCCTTTCTGAAATCATCTGTGCCAGCTGCCCAACCTGAGTTTCCAAGTTCCTTATCGATGTTTCGTTTTTCTGAAATCTATTTTCCGCACTAGCTATGAACTTGGTCATCAGCTCCTCCAAGTTAGATTTCGGTTCCGGCTGATAGAAGTTTTGGTGGAAAGGCTTAGGTGCATGCTGATTCAGGTGGCCTCTCCATCCGGGGTTATGGGCATGATGGTACTGATTTCCTGGCTGTCTTGTAAAGTTGCCAACAAAGTCTACTTGTTCTGTGGACTGAAAAGTCTGACTGCCAACTTGGAATTCAGTGCTATCATGGCCTCCCCCACACTTATCATACTGTACATGCATAGCTGCCATCTGCATCTCATCAAATTTTTTGCTAAGTGCTCCTATTTGTGCAGAGAGAGCTGTGTATGTATCCACATTATGAAGGCCATGCTGCTTTCTAACTGGTGTCCTTTCTGAATGCCATTGGTAGTTATTGGCTGCCATCTCCTCGATGAGTGCATGGGCAACCTCGGGAGTCTTATTGTTTATGGAGCCCCCAGCTGCTGCATCTAAGATGGTCTTGTTTGAATCGGTCAGACCATTATAAAATGTTTGCACCTGCAGCCAAATCGGAAGGCCATGGTGAGGAACCCTCCTTAGTAGCTCTTTGTAACGTTCCCAGGACTCATAGAGAGATTCCCCCTCTTGCTGGAAAAATGTAGTGATGTCATTCCTCATTTTAGCAGTTTTAGAAGGGGGAAAATATTTAGAGAGAAAACGACTGGCCATTTCATCCCATGTGGCTATAGATCCTGCCGGTAATGAGTTCAACCAAGCTTTGGCTTTATCCTTCAAAGAAAATGGGAATAACCTCAGCCGGATGGCATCATCACTTACACCATTGTGTTTGAAGGTGTCACAGATTTCCAAGAAGTTAGCAATATGGGCATTCGGATCCTCATGGGCCATACCACAAAACTGAACCGTATTTTGTATCATTTGGATTATGGCCGGTTTAATTTCGAAGTTATTGGCAGCAATAGTTGGCCTGATAATGCTGGAGACAGTACCGGTGAGGGTGGGCTTGGCATAATCCATCATAGTTCTTTGTTCAGCCATTTCTTGTGCTTCTTGTCTGACTTGCTTAGCAGCTCTCAAATGGACACGGAGAGTCCGTTCAATCTCCGGGTCGTAAAGGATCTCTTCCAGTTCAGGTCTGCTTGTCATAAACTGTAAAGGTCAAAGCAATAAAAAGGCCAATATTCACAAAAGAAAATAAATAACTAATCGTATTACAACTGAAAATGTAAAGTGAAGTATTGGAATATACAAACCTACATCCTAAAATAAATAAATGCAGCTAACTAAAAGCATATCAACATCTTATTCAATATACAAAATTCAGTAGCAATTTACAAACAGGTCTGAATTCAGTAATCTCTGAGTAGAACAACAGTTTACAAATTCCTCTTCTTTATATTGCTGAAATCAGGGACGGGATTTAATTACACAGATCTAAACTGCTGAGAGCTGAAATCTCAGTAGCTACTGAGAACAGTAATATACAGTTATGAAATCTTAGCAGCTACTGAGGACAGCCAAGTGCGGATCAGCAGTGATTGTGTTCAGGTCTGAGTTTCATATTAAAAGGCTCTTCTGTGCTACTGAAGGTCAATCAATGTACAAATGATTGATAGCAATTCAGACATCAGTTCTATACAAAATTGAGATCAGCTCTGAAATCTCAGAAGCCACTGAGAACAACAATAAATATAATAGCAGCTGCTGATAACAGTACAGTTGTGCTCAGGTCTGATTTCCATATTGGAAGGCTACTAAATATCAGATCTGAGCCCACTGTTTTGATGAGCTATGCATCACCAAACACCAGATGGAGTAGCCATACTAAAACTGAGCAATTCAGCAGGATAACCTACTGATATCAGCAATGAAACATGCTGTATACAGATCTGCACAAAACCAAAATCAATCAGTTAGTAAAAAAAAATCTGAAATCAGACCTGTATTCACCATGGTGTGGCTGCTGGGATCTTATTTTCTTTTTCTTTTCTTTTTCTATTTTTCTTTTCTTTTCTTTTTTTTTTTTTTTTTTTTTAAAGGAAGAAAACTAAAACAAAATACAGCAATGCAACCAAAATCTTTTTGGATGAGTGCAGGTCTGATTGATGAATGCAATTCAGATCTGAACTCATTTTGAGATTTATTTATTTATTTATTTATATATATATATTTTTTTTTAGAACCAAAAGAAGAAGAGAAATTTGATTTGCATAAGCTACATTAAAACTGAAACTAAGGATGGAACAATCAAGTATCAAGAGAAGAAACATGGCTCCATCAATGTAGCCCTTGATGGAGTATACACTTATTGGAATGTAGTACACATGGCTGCACACACCCATTCAGATCTGCTAGACTTTCTATTCATGCATAGCTGAAATCAGAGCTATCTATCTTGAAAAAAAAAAAATTTCAAAGATCAGCCTAGGACAATTCACAATGCCAATTTAGTAATGTTAATTGTAATACAAACCTGTTCAAAACCTGCCCTGGTTCAGTCTTGCTGTAGCAGGTCTGCTATAGTAGCCCTGCTATAGGTCTGAACTCTAATAGAAAAAATGGTGTGGAAGTGCCACTTTTCATGAAATCTCTTGAGGCATAAAAAATTCTCAGATTAAATATACTTTTCTTCAACCAAATCAGCTCAGATAGATCGGAGTACAAGTTATTTAATACAGCAAAGTATGCCCTGTATCCTGCTCTGTTCACAACCCCAGTTCAGATCTAGGTGATTGCAGATTCGAATTTTTTTTTTTTTTTTTTTTTTTTAACCATGACTATCCAATTGTTTTTGGGAGATAGCAGATTTTTTGTAGGGTGTATTGGGGTGAAGATAACCCCCAATTACCCTTTGAATTTACATCAGTTCAGGTCTGAGTTCAAGAGAACTCAGATCTGAACTGTTGTAGATCTGCTACAGCAGAACTCAGATCTGAGTTCTGATCCGAATCCTTGGTTTCCATGGTTCTTTCTCTTTCTTTTTTTTTTTTTCACTATCTAAATATATTTTTTTTTTCTTTTTGTAATGAAAGAAAATAATAATAAAGGGCTGAGAATAGATTTTTTTTTTCTGAGTATTGCAGTTCTGCTATAGCAGAGTTCAGGTCTGAACTCAAGTCTGAGTTCGGATCTGAAATCTCAATTGCCTTACCTTCAGTTATTTCTACCAAATTGTTTTTGGGGAATAGCAGAAGTACCCTAGGGTGAATTGGGGTGGTGATGACACCCAATTCCCCTCAAAATTTCATCAGTTCAGGTCTGAGTTCAGAGGAACTCAGATCTGAACTGTTGCAGATCTGCAATAGCAGAATTCAGATCTGAATTCAAATCTGAATTCTGATCCGAATTCTCAATTGCTCCTCTTGTTGTTCAAAAGATCTCCCCTTTTTTTTTCATTTGTTTTTTTTTCTTTTTGTAATGAAAGAAAGAAAAAAAAAAATAAAGTCTGAAACACAAGCAACTCTTTTCGGCTGAGTGCTACAGATCTGAAATCTGCTGATCTGAGTGCCGAATGCAACTCAGATCTGCAACACTCATGTTTTTTGTGAAATTTTTTTTTCTTTTTTTTTTTTTTATTTTTGAAGGGAACAACATCAAGATTGAATAGAAATCAAATATGCCTTTATTAAAATGAAACTGAAATCAGAAAAAGAGAGTAATCTACTTAAGAAAGAAGAAACATAACTACATGAGTACAGCAGTTGCAGTCCAAGCTGAAATGAAAAAGTTAGCAAATTAACCCAACTATGAATGCAATGCTGAATGAGATCAGATTAAGAATGCTCAATGTTTCCTAATATTGCTTCTCTAAATCCCCGGCAACGGCGCCAAAAACTTGATGTGTGGCTCATTGTGACACTAGCAAGTGCACTAGCCGTTCAAGTAATAAAGTAGTGAGTGAAGTATCGTTCCCACGAGGATTTAGGAAACAATTACCAATACTAAATTGAACATTTCTTATCTGATCAACAAATAAATCAAAACTCTAATGAAAGCTAAGAAATCCTAAATTAAAATCTATCTAAATCATTGGTCCAATTGCCTTCAATTCAGGTTAGAAGAGTAAGCAGTAAATGTCAATCTCAGAATTCAGCAATCTATCAATTTGGATCATTCGAATGAATCATGATTGAGCCTTGGTTTGGTGAAACCTCAAGGTCATGAACAGCCTCTCTCAAGCGCATGTTCATCCTATGCATGAGTGACGGTTCTTCTATCTCTAGCAAGAATCTAATCCCCATGCATGCATTTCTTCAAACACTTCTAAGGCATCAATTCAAATCTGAATTGATCACCAACTGAATTGTGCAAGTTATCTCTAACCTTGCACTCAATTCAGTTCTTGAATAGTAGATCTGAATTCCTAGAGTCTCTCTCAAGCACTCTAGGAATTCCAAGCTGTAGATTAATTCGCCCAATCTGAAATTTGCAGATCTGAATTCTCTTTCAAGCAATTCAGATCTTGCAATCTCAGATCTGAGAATTCAGATCTGAGTTTTGAAGGTTAGTTGGCCGAATTGATCTGCAATCACACCCTTATTCAAGAAACTTCAAGTACAATGCATGATCATTTGAATGAATAAAAAAGAATTAGATTGCTGAACTGAAATTTTACAAGCTGAAATACATCAAGGAAGAATGGAAACAAGGAGAAAGAAGAAAGAACATATAACTAAGAAACTGAATTTAAATCAAAAGAGAATGAAACTACAAATGATTTATTACAAAAAATCTTTGAATCACAATCCCTCAATTCGAACTCACCTTCTTCTTCTAGCTTGCTTGTCTTGAACTTCCTTCAGCCCTTCTTCTTCTTCTTCCTTGCGCCTAGCCTTCTTCTCTTCTCTTCTCTCAAGGTGGCTGAACCTCTAAGAGTGGGAGAGCCTTTCTCTCAAGCAATTGAACAACTTTCTCCCCTCCTAGAGGCCTCCTTATATAGTTTTTCAAGGGGGCTCTTGCCCCTTCTTGAAGCCTCTAGAATGGGGTGTATTACACCCCTCATGAACCTTCTAGAGTGCTCCCTCCTTCTCTTCAAGAAACTCCTAGAAGTTGCCGCCCCTAGCTCCCTTTGGGCTGCTATTTGGGCTACAACTTAGCTTGCTTTTGAGCTCATGTGGGCTACACTCTAGGCTATTATTTGGGCTAAAAATGGGCCTTCCTTGCTGGGCCGAATTCTCCTCATAGCTAGGCTTTATTTTCTGGGGTTTTCTCAAGGAATTCACTTGCTCTTTTTGGGCCGAAGTGCTCTCTCTTGCTTCCACGACCGGGCTGGACTGAAATTGGTCTTTTTGAACCTTCTTTTCTTGCCTTTTTCCTTCCTTCTCTTGGATTGATTATCCCTGAACCTATTCTTAGCATTAAGCTAAATTAAGGCAAAAATTAATAAAACCGGCATAAAAATCCATGCTAAAGTCCTCAAAAATTATAGATAAATTGTAAGTTCATCAATCACAAACCCTCAATTCGAACTCACCTTCTCTTCTAGCTTGCTTGTCTTGAACTTCCTTCAGCCCTTCTTCTTCTTCTTCCTTGCGCCTAGCCTTCTTCTCTTCTCTTCTCTCAAGGTGGCCGAACCTCTAAGAGTGGGAGAGCCTTCCTCTCAAGCAATTGAACACCTCTCTCCCCCTCCTAGAGGCCTCCTTATATAGTTTTTCAAGGGGGCTCTTGCCCCTTCTTGAAGTCTCTAGAATTGGGTGTATTACACCCCTCATGAACCTTCTAGAGTGCTCCCTCATTCTCTTCAAGAAACATCTAGGAGTTGCCGCCCCTAGTTCCCTTTGGGCTGCTATTTGGGCTACAACTTACCTTGCTTTTGAGCTCATGTGGGCTACACTCTAGGCTGTTATTTGGGCTAAAAATGGGCTGGGCCGAAATTTCCTTCTTGCTAGGCTTCTTCCCTTGGGTTTTCCAAAGAGTTAGCTTGCATTACTTGGGCCGAATGAAACTCCCTTGCTCTCATGGCTGGGCTGGGCTGAACTTGATAAATTTTGGGCTTTTTTTTCTTGCTTTTGCCTTCTTTTTGTTGATTTGGCTCCCCCTGAAATCTTTCTTGCAATCAAGCTAAAATAGGGCAAAATCTAATTAATCCAGCAAAAAATTTCATGCAAAAACCTCATAAAATATAGATAAATTGTAGGTTCATCAAATACAAACCTTTTATAATGGTATTACCCCCTCTAATTGGTTCATTATTGATGCATCCACAGGTGGTACAATCACGAGAAAAACTCCAAAGGAAACATATGACTTAGTGGAGGAGATGGCATCAAACAGCTACCAGTGGAGCAATGATCGAACCAATCAGAGGGGAGTACACCACATTGATTCCTTTGGATCCTTATTTGCGCAAATAGCCAATTTAAATAAAAGACTGGATAATTTTAGTATTGCAGCCATGAATACACCATCTAGCATCTCATGTGATTTATGTGGTCAAATAGGACATATTAATTCTGATTGTCAATTAAATAGTCATTTTATTTCCCATGAGAATGCTAATTTTATCTCTCATGCTGGCAGGTCAAACTACAACCCATATTCAAATTCATACAACCCAGGGTAGAGGAGTCATCCAAACTTTTCATGGAGCAACAATCAGCAAAAGGCACCCATGGGATTCCAACCACAGCCACCCCCACAAGAAAAAAAAGAGTAATTTGGAAGAGATGATTTCTAAGTTCATCAATGATACTGAAGCAAGATTCCAAAGTCATGATGCATCGATTAAGAACTTAGAAGTTCAAATGGGGCAGGTGATGAGCATGTTATCAGAGAGGAAAGAAGGAAGGCTGCCCAGCAACACAGAAAAGAATCCTAGAGAGCATGTGAACGCCATAGCCATAAGAAGCGGGAAGGCAGTTGGCAAATTCCAAGAAGAAGACAAGAAAGTTGATGTGGCTAATCTACAAAAGGAGGATGAGGAAAGTACACCTAAACTGAATTTACATGAAATTAAACTCCCTATCCCCTACCCTAGAAGAATTTTGAAAGCTAACTTAGATAGACAATTTGAGAAATTTTTAGAAGTTTTCAAAAATATACACATTAATCTCCCCCTTCTTGATGTATTGTCACAGATGCCGAAATATGTCAAATTCTTGAAGGAGGTGATGTCAAATAAAAGGAAATGGGAGGAATGTGAAATGGTAAATTTGAACGAAGAATGCTCAGCCATCCTGCAAAATAAATTGCCCCCAAAGCTTCAGAATCTAGGGAGTTTTTCTATACCTTGCACCATAGAGAGAACTGAATTTGAAAAAGCTTTATGTGATCTTGGTGCTAGTATAAATTTAATGCCCTACTCTATTTTTAAAAGGCTGGGATTGCATGAACTAACATCTACCACTACTACCCTACAGTTGGCCGATCGAAGCATTAAATACCCTAGGGGAATAGTGGAAGATGTCTTAGTTAAAGTAGGGAATTTTATCATCCCTGCTGATTTCATTGTGTTGGATATGGAGGAGGATAGATCGATGCCATTAATTTTAGGGAGACCCTTTCTTGCTACTAGTGATACTTTAATTGATGTGAAAAAAGGTCTACTTACCCTTAGAATCAATGGTGAAGAAGTGGTGTTTAATGTATTTAAAACCATGGAACATCCCAACACAATTGAACATAAAATTTATGCAATCAATAGCATTGATGTTGGTGCAGCTGAAATTAACACATCCAAATTAGATGACCCCTTTGAAAGCTACATTATTAATTCATGTAAAAACATGTAGGTCATGGAGGAAAAGGTAAAGAAGGCGATGAACTATTTAGAGGATGACCAAGAAAGGTTCAAGCCAAGACAAGGTAATACTCATTATATTCCTAATGAGAAACCGTTACCTCTGTTTTGCAGGCCCCTATTCCAGATCTGAACCCGCCCATGATGGATGAAAGGGGAGCCCACTGAAAGCTGCAACCAAGAGAGTTAGAGGATCCGATTCATGATAGGGAAGTTTATTTTTCTTTTTCCTTTTGCTTTCAGGTTATGTTTAGGTCGTGCTAACAACAAAAATAAAATTAAAATTAAAAAATAATAAAATAATAAAAAAATAAAAATTATTTTTTCTTTTGTTACTTATGATTGTGTTTTTTTCTTTTCTTAAGACCTTAATCATAGATAGCAGGGAAGTCCTCTTAAATCTCTCTCCTTGTTCTTGCTATGCAAATTCCATACGTTGAGGACAATGTAGATTTTAAGTGTGGGGGAGGATTAAGGGGTTGATAAAATTTTTTCGAACTCTAGTATGCTTTGATCATCACTTTTTAACCTTTCCTTTTGAAATTTCTGCTCCTTAGAGACTTGTTTTTGAATAATTGCAAACCATCTTGAATCATGTGCTTAGGCAAGATAGACAAGAAAGAATGCAGGCAAATCTAGCTGAAATTTTTTACCATGGAAGGTATCTCAGTAGTTTGAATGATCGACGGGCAAAATGCAATACAGAATTGACCCTTGTGAGCATTTGGTTTCTAACGGACAAACAGGGGTTGATTATTCTAGAACTTGTTTTGTTAGGCATGTTGAGACCACGATAATGAGTTCATGTATTGGAACATGTTATCCAAAAAAAAATTGAAAAAAAAACTCGTGTGAGATGGAGCATAAAATGCACTCACACCGAGAGAAAAAAGAGTTAGTGTGAGATGGAGCATAAAATGCACTCACACTAAAAGAATAAAAGGGTGAGATGGAGCATAAAATGCACTCATCCCTAGATCCCAAATCCTAATTCACCTTTTGATGCATTGCACTCATGATAAGTGGTGGAGATATGATACATAAGCAAGCTTAGGGTAATAACATTCTTTGTTTCGTTTTGAAGAATCATGAGAGGGTATTTTTTGAATCTTGTCACATGTGATTATGAAAACAAAGAGGGCTTACTCTAGCCCTAAATTATTCATGCAAAGAGATGCCTGCTTCCCTTGATTGTCGATCTCACTTGGGGACATGAGGATTCGCGATTTAGGATTATTCTTGGACAAGTTAAAAAGGAAAAGAAGTGGACGAAGGGAAGAAGCATGGATATTGATCAAGGCTTGCAGGAGGACAAATACCCTGTTGAGAGAAATCCAAAACAAATCTTTTAGTTAGTTTGTTCTTGTTTTAATTTTATTTTGAGTTTTGTCTTGCCCGAGGATGAGCAAGAGTTTAAGTGTGGGGGATTTGATGAGAGTAGAATTTATCATATTTTTATCCCCAATTATTCTATCTTTTATACTAAATTAGCATCTAATTGGACTCATATCTCTTGTATTTTGGTCCAGGGTATGAAAGAAGGCATCAAGAGCAAAGAAAGACAAATCGGATGATTTTTCATAGTTTCAACATTGTTTAGTGATCTACGCCTAACTCGCGTCTCCGAACTCTGAATGGGCTGATTCAAGATCCACTGGAAAGATAAGAGAAACAGCCACAACTTTCATGTTTTGGGCTTTCGCAGATTCGGCCTGCATCAAAGTCAAATCTGGGCCTGAATTCAGAGCAATTTCGTAGGAAGGCCCAATCTGCAGCTGAAGCCCAACTCGCAGAGAAGCCTGGCTGAAGCCCAATTCGCAGAGGAGGTCTATTACGAATCCAATAACAAGAAACTGATAAGAGTCCTTCCAGATCTAAATTCTTGATGTAATCTTAGAAAGATAAAAGGATTGAGTTCATTAGATAAAGAGATAAGAATAGGATTAGAATATGACTTTCTATTCTTGTAAGATAAACTTCAAGAGGAAGTAGGAGACCACCCCCTCCCCTTAAGCTATATAAAGGAGGGGAAGGACCAGCTTTAAGCATCACTGAATCACTTGATCACTGAATCATTCAATCATTCAATTTCTGATATGAATCAAGGAGCAAGGATCAATCAGTCAAGAAGGGTTCAAAAAAGGTTCAAGAATTCAAGAAACTTTAAGAAGAGGAGATCTCAGCACCATGGGTGAATTCAAAAGTTCTTTCTTCCCCTTTGTTTGATTTAATTCTTCCATTATGAACTGATTTATTTCTTGCTAGGGTTGTGGAAAGCCTAACCATGTTAATGAATATATATTTATCTTCTTGATTTATCCAAGATTGTGATTTCCATATATTCTATGAATTATTGTGCTTAATGCAATTAAGAGCTTGGCCACCTCTTAATTGATTTGGATTATGTGAATGAATTGAGAGAGAAATTCACATAATTGATAGAATAATTCATAGTGTGAATTGAATGGTATATAGAGATATATATATACATGATTCATCTGAATTTAATGGTTTTCTTACACCTAATGCACTTCTATCTTGAGAGCTCTACTCGAGAGATTGAAGGGTTACCTGATGGGCGTAGGTTTAGTATATCTCGAGAGAGAATATTAAATAAATTTATGAAAATCTCAGCTTATGGGAATATAAATTAGTATTGGATAATTGGACCCATCAATATTCATTACATTGGTTAGGTGGACCAAAAGTCCTAGCGATTTCATCATTGCATATTCGGTTAGTGATCACCTTTGTTTCCATTTTCTCTTTGTTCTAGTTTTTATTTTCAGTAGTTCTTGTTTCCTTAAATCTAAATTTCAACTGTCCAAATAATTAGGGAAGACTGTGATTCTAATACTTATTTTGTTAAATCCCCATGTGAACGATATTATTATACTACTTGATAACTAGTGCACTTGCTAGAGTTATATATTTATAGCTATCAAACAATGTCCAGCTTAGAAAATCTACCCAAGTTTTTAGACATCTAATACATTACAGCTATTATAAAAAAGTTACTTGATGGAAGCTACAGATAGTGAGGAAGATAATATGACTTATATAGATGCTATGTTGGACATAGATTCCCTATAGTGGGTAGATGCCATGAAAGTTGAAATGGACTTGATGAAAACCAACGAAGTCTGGACTCTCGTAGGCCCTTCCCCTAGAGTGAAAACAACATATTGTAAATGGATTTATAAGGGAAATAAGGACCCTAATTGAAAGGTTAAGACTTATAAAGCATGGCTTATAGTAAAAGGGTACACTCAGAAAGAATAAGTTGACTATAAGGAGACCTTTTTGCTGGTAGCCATGCTCAAATCCACAAGCATACTATTAGCTATAGTTGCACACTATGACTATAAAATTTGGCAAA
This sequence comes from Nelumbo lutea, assembly GCF_056320005.1. Taxonomy (NCBI): domain Eukaryota; kingdom Viridiplantae; phylum Streptophyta; class Magnoliopsida; order Proteales; family Nelumbonaceae; genus Nelumbo; species Nelumbo lutea. The sequence goes on from NC_142684.1 coordinate 144,439,504, forward strand.
TGGATGTCAAAACTACATTCGTAAATGGAGATCTTATTGAAGATATTGTTTGTAGCAGCCACAAGGTTTATACCTGATTGGACCTAAGTGCAAGTGAGAGTGGTTAGACAATGTATACCCTTAGCTCCAATTATATTGATGTAATACATTTATTATAAATGAATAAAAGTATATTATTGTTTCTTGTTGATATTGGTATGTTTCTGTGTAATTACCCCTTAAACTAGACACTTATGGGACTCGTGTTAGTTTTGAATGTTCTCAGTTGTTGGATAGACTTGGGGAGTTTATCGTGTCAATGCTAACACTAATGTGCCAACAAAGATGTTGGGGCACCTTGTCTCAACACTAATGTATTTGGATGAAACATTAAACCCAGACCATTTTCTAGTTATGCCCAAGACCTTGGAGATTGATGGGCAAAATTAAAAAGTTATACATAACCCCTAAACTTGATTATGGTACTACACTAGGTATTAGATTATGTTGTCTTTGATATGCCAATCAGTGAGATCCATCAAAGGTCACAACTTGGGTATTTTGGGGTAGTTTGAGAATTCACTTTAGCAGGGTGATCATAGAGATAGGATCAAACCCTTTATTGGACAAAGTAAATGATACGAATTATATTCTCTTTGATAGAAGCCTAAACAACATGCAACGTATTTCATCTGTGTTTGAGATTTGGTTTTCAAAATATATTTATAATATCAATATATATATTAATGTTTTATGAAAAATTTTTGTAAAAGGTTTTAATTTTCAGGATCCATCTGAGTAGAGAGTGTGACACTGCACCTTGCAGCTTGTGGAGAGGTCCTTCCCTATCGGTAGGGGTGTAAACGGATCAAATTCGAATAAAATCAAGCAATATTCGAATTTGAATCTGATTAGAAAATCCGATATCTGAATTTGATTCGATATCTGACGGATATTGAAAATTGATATCCAAATTCAAATCCAATTAAGTATTTGAATATCTAATTCGATTTGAATTCGATTAATTAATTATTTTAGATAATTAATAAATATATAAAATAAATATTTTATTGATATAAAGTACATAAATATATAAATTATTTATATAGCTTAATTATTATATATAAATTATAAAATATTTTATATATTATATATAAGAATTAAATAATGAATCGATTGGATATTTATCGAATCGAATCAGGTCACATCTAAATTCGAATCCGATTAACTATTCGATAAGAATAGGATATCTGAATTCGACTGATTAGATATTTGAATTATCCAAATTCAATTCGATTATGTCAATTATCGAATTCAAAACTGGATTTTTGAATACCATTGACACCCCTACCTGTCGGGCAGTGTTTGATCATCAGGTACCTGATGGGCTTTATCTTACTTAAGTCAATTATCCTTAGATCTTCATAGGATTGCTGAATTTAAGTATCATTTAAATGTAAATGTTGGGCCCATATTGAGCCCATGATGATGTGCTTAGGGGTTCACTACATTTAACAATGAATTTGGCCAAACCTTTTCATAGAGGTTGGACCAAATCCATGTGGACTTATGTGAGGTCATTGTGGGGTGCCACGCCATATAAGTCAGACCTAAGTTAGCCATGCAACACCCTTGGGTTGTGAGTCTTATAGTTGATTGGGTTAACGCTCATAATTAATATGATTAATTAAGCTATCACATGACAACTTTAAGTTTTCATGTGCCATGGGGTGAATCTGGGCATGGAGCACCTAATCTTATAAGAAGATAAGGTATTATTCTAATTAGAGTTTAGATCTGATTTAGATCTGGATTATCTCCTAATAAATAGATTAGGAGATAGCTCAATAAGAGATTATAAAAGAGGGGGGGGTGGACTAGTCCAAGATAGTTTCATATTTTTGCAGTTTCTAGTTCTCTCAGCACACTTTCGTATCCTAGTTTTTTCTCCTATTTTTGCAAAAAATTTAGGGGATATCAGGCTCATCATCCTTAGTTTGATTCAAGTAGTTGGATCTCAGTTTTGCTAAAATCTATATTGCTGAATCAACTTCACCTATACACTATGCCATCTTCAATGGAGGCTAGTTTTAGGACTAATTTGGGCATGAAGTTCCATCTTGAGGTCTGTATTTTTGTGGTATTTGTTTCAGGTACAAATCTCCCTCTTTGTTCGATTTCAAATTTGGTCTGGTTTAGTGCAAGACCGATCCTCCGATCCTGAAAAATGTAGTTTTTCAAAACATAGGTATTTTATTTCCCAAAAGGATTAGGAAATTTTTGAAAATTTTTCAAACCATCAAGCATGGTTCGGCCATCCATATTATGGATTTTAACCCTTCAAACACCTCTTGTACCTATCGAAGTTGTTGGACCAACACTTCTACCTTGTCATAAAAGTTGACCGAGCAGGAGACCATCTACTGATTTGGGAACATCCAATTTCTTCTACAGTGTCGGATTATTTCTTGAAAAAACGTCATAAATTCAAACACATGTATTTTCTAGATTGATGAATTGGTGAAAAACAAGTACAAGAAGATTTTAACCATGTTTAAGTATATATAGTTAAATGGAAAAATCTATGATGCCCAATTGACATGATTTGGGAAAGGATATGATCAATGAAAAACAAAACCAATCATGTTGTAAAACACCCACTAAATTAAATTTTGTGCTAATTTTATTAAATTTGAAAATTTAGTGAGGCCCACAGATCATGTTCTTTTATTTTCCATGTAAACAATACAATGACCATTTTTGACGCAGTGTGGAAGCAATGAAAACCAGGCTGGCTATGCAAGCACTGGGCGAACTCCAGCTTCTAGCGAAGCTAAACGTAAATCTCTAGAGGAGAGAGAAAAGGTGACGAAAACTGAAGTGTGTATTAGCTTGGAAAGAACAATATTTATAAGACATCTTGGAAATTGTAGAATAACTAAGAAAGAACAATTGTGATAGATTTCTAATCTGTTAGGATCGAACTCTTCTTGATCATGATCTTGATAGGATCGAACACTCTTGGGCTTGATCTTCACCGTCCGATCTCCCTAGAACTTATCCATGCATGGGTTATCCTAATCTTGGTATGAATCTTGGATTATCTTGAACTCTTGGATTATATTGGATTCTTGAATTCTTGATGGGTCTTGGATTCTTGAATTCTTGATGGATCTTGAATTCTTGAATTATGGGATAATCTTGAATTCTTGAATTATCCTTATCCTGCAAGCTTCCTTATCCTATGGACTACCGCCCATATGGTGAGATGGGCTTCCATGATGGCATGGGCCTCCATCAGTTTTAGCTATAAAAATCCATTATTAAAAAGTGCATTTTTGTCCCATCCAAGTGTTGGCAACTTTCTCCCATATGTTATCCATCTAAGAGATGGGCATCATTGTTTACATGGGCAAGTGATACTTGAGAAAATAAATTTTCCCTGATCCCCACATAAATCTGAACAAAGAACATGGACATTTTTGGTTAATGGGAATCAAAATCCCATCGACCAACTTTCCCCCCTCTAAAAATCCAAAAAACAAACACCCCCTAAGTTTCAATTTCTCCTCAAGATGTGGAAGAAACATGAACCAAAGATAGGTAATGATAGATTTTCCAATAAAATAGCCACAGCTTTTGTTCTTCTACTTACATCCCCCACTTTTAGAAATATTTACTCTCCCACTTCAATTACATTAGCAAATGATGCATAATTACAATTTTTATTTTTTTATTTATTTATTCTTTTGGCTGAAGATAAAAAACTACAATTTATTTGTGAGATTTAATTGAGGGTAGTACTTGTTCAAGCACAAAATATATAACCCGTGCTAGTGAAGAATTGTCAACCATGGAAGGTAGTTTGGTCAATTTGCATCATCTCGAGGGCTAGTAACTTGACGAGATGTACAAATTGCAATTATTAGCTGTTACACACAGGTTGAGCTGATCATTAACAGTCAGCCACATTGGCATGATGCAGTTATTATAGGCAAATTAAGAAGATGTTTGGTTCCATTGACATTTATTGAAATAATGCTGTAACATCAGCATCGCATGGGCTTTTGTGTTATTGCATATAAAACTATTATTTGATTTTACCATTCATCGAATAAACACTAAGAAACTGAAATGCTTGGTTTTTATGCATGGGGCATTTGGGGAAACGCCAAATTTTCATTTCCTTTAATGTCCTAGTATTTTTTGAAATGAAATCTTGATTTGGCATGCTTTTATGGGTGTAAATGTGATGAACTTACAATTTATCTATAATTTTTGAGGACTTTAGCATGGATTTTTATGCCGGTTTTATTAATTTTTGCCTTAATTTAGCTTAATGCTAAGAATAAGTTCAGGGATAATCAATCCAAGAAAAGGAAGGAAAAAGGCAAGAAAAGAAGGTTCAAAAATACCAATTTCAGTCCAGCCCGGTCGTGGAAGCAAGAGAGAGCACTTCGGCCCAAAAAGAGCAAGTGAATTCCTTGAGAAAACCCAAGAAAATAAAGCCTAGCTATGAGTAGAATTCGGCCCAGCAAGGAAGGCCCATTTTTAGCCCAAATTACAGCCTAGAGTGTGGCCCACATGAGCTCAAAAGCAAGCTAAGTTGTAGCCCAAATAGCAGCCCAAAGGGAGCTAGGGGCGGCAACTCCTAGATGTTTCTTGAAGAGAAGGAGGGAGCACTCTAGAAGGTTCATGAGGGGTGTAATACACCCCATTCTAGAGGCTTCAAGAAGGGGCAAGAGCCCCCTTGAAAAACTATATAAGGAGGCCTCTAGGAGGGGAGAAAGTTGTTCAATTGCTTGAGAGGAAGGCTCTCCCACTCTTAGAGGTTCGGCCACCTTGAGAGAAGAGAAGAGAAGAAGGCTAGGCGCAAGGAAGAAGAAGAAGAAGGGCTGAAGGAAGTTCAAGACAAGCAAGCTAGAAGAAGAAGGTGAGTTTGAATTGAGGGTTTGTGATTCAAAGATCTTTTGTAATAAATCATTTGTAGTTTCATTCTCTTTTGATTTGAATTCAGTTTCTTAGTTATATGTTCTTTCTTCTTTCTCCTTGTTTCCATTCTTCCTTGATGTATTTCAGCTTGTAAAATTTCAGTTCAGCAATCTAATTCTTTTTGATTCATTCAAATGGTCATGCATTGTACTTGAAGTTTCTTGAATAAGGGTGTAATTGTAGAGTAATTCGGCCAACTAACCTTCAAAACTCAGATCTGAATTCTCAGATCTGAGATTGTAAGATCTGAATTGCTTGAAAGAGAATTCAGATCTGCAATTTTCAGATTGGCCGAATTAATCTACAACTTGGAATTCCTAGAGTGCTTGAGAGAGACTCTAGGAATTCAGATCTACTATTCAAGAACTGAATTGAGTGCAAGGTTAGAGATAACTTGCACAATTCAGTTGGTGATCAATTCAGATTTGAATTGATGCCTTAGAAGTGTTTGAAGAAATGCATGCATGGGGATTAGATTCTTGCTAGAGATAGAAGAACCGTCACTCATGCATAGGATGAACATGCGCTTGAGAGAGGCTGTTCATGACCTTGGGGTTTCACCAAACCAAGGCTCAATCATGATTTATTCGAATGATCCAAATTGATAGATTGCTGAATTCTGAGATTGACATTTACTGCTTACTCTTCTAACCTGATTTGAAGGCAATTGGGCCAATGATTTAAATAGATTTTAATTTAGGATTTTTTTTTAGCTTTCATTAAAGTTTTGATTTATTTGTTGATCAGATAAGAAGTGCTCAATTTAGTATTGGTAATTGTTTCCTAAATCCTCGTGGGAATGATACTTCACTCACTACTTTATTACTTGAACGGCTAATGCACTTGCTAGTGTCACAATGAGCCACACATCAAGTTTTTGGCGCCGTTGCCGGGGATTTAGAGAAACAATATTAGGAAACATTGAGCATTCTTAATCTGATCTCATTCAGCATTGCATTCATAGTTGGGTTAATTTGCTAACTTTTTCATTTCAGCTTGGACTGCAACTGCTGTACTACTGTAGTTATGTTTCTTCTTTCTTAAGTAGATTACTTTCTTTTTCTGGTTTCAGTTTTATTTTAATAAAGGCATATTTGATTTCTATTCAATCTTGGTGTTGTTCCCTTCAAAAAGAAAAAAAAAATCACATAAACATGAGTGTTGCAGATCTGAGTTGCATTCGGCACTCAGATCAGTAGATTTCAGATCTGCAGCACTCAGCCGAAAAGAATTGCTTGTGTTTCAGATTTTATTATTCTTTTCTTTCATTACAAAAAGAAAAAAAAAACAAATGAAAAAAAAAGGGAGATCTTTTGAACAACCAGAGGAGCAATTGAGAATTCGGATCAGAACTCAGATTTGAGTTCAGATCTGAATTCTGCTATTGCAGATCTGCAACAGTTCAGATCTGAGTTCCTCTAAACTCAGACCTGAACTGATGAAATTTTGAGGGGAATTGGGTGTCATCACCACCCCAATTCACCCTAGGGCACTTCTGCTATTCCCCAAAAACAATTTGGTAGCAATAACTGAAGGTAAGGCAATTGAGATTTCAGATCCGAACTCAGACTTGATTTCAGACCTGAACTCTGCTATAGCAGAACTGCAATACTCAGAAAAAAAAATATATCTGTTCTCAGCCCTTTATTATTCTTTTCTTTCATTGCAAAAAGAAAAAAAATATATTTAGATAGTGAAAAAAAAAAGAGAGAGAAAGAACCATGGAAACCAAGGATTCGGATCAGAACTCAGATCTGAGTTCAGATCTGAGTTCTCTTGAACTCAGACCTGAACTGATGTAAATTTAAAGGATAATTGGGGGTTATCGTCACCCCAATACACCCTACAAAAAATCTGCTATCTCCCAAAAACAATTGGATAGTCATGGTTGAAGAAATTCGGATCTGCAATCACCTAGATCTGAACTGGGGTTGTGAACAGAGCAGGATACAGGGCATACTTTGCTGTATTAAATAACTTGTACTCCGATCTATCTGAGCTGATTTGGTTGAAGAAAAGTATATTTAATCTGAGAATTTTTTTATGCCTCAAGAGATTTCATGAAAAGTGGCACTTCCACACCATTTTTCTATTAGAGTTCAGACCTATAGCAGGGCTACTATAGCAGACCTGCTACAGCAAGACTGAACCAGGGCAGGTTTTGAACAGGTTTGTATTACAATGAACATTACTAAATTGGCATTGTGAATTGTCCTGGGCTGATCTTTGAAATTTTTTTTTCAAGATAGATAGCTCTGATTTCAGCTGTGCATGAATAGAAAGTCTAGCAGATCTGAATGGGTGTGTGCAGCCGTGTGTACTACATTCCAATAAGTGTATACTCCATCAAGGGCTACATTGATGGAGCCATGTTTCTTCTCTTGATACTTGATTGTTCCATCCTTAGTTTCAGTTTTAATGTAGCTTATGCAAATCAAATTTCTCTTCTTCTTTTGGTTCTAAAAAAATATATATATATAAATAAATAAATAAATAAATCTCAAAATGAGTTCAGATCTGAATTGCATTCATCAATCAGACCTGCACTCATCCAAAAAGATTTTGGTTGCATTGCTGTATTTTGTTTTAGTTTTCTTCCTTTAAAAAAAAAAGAAAAGAAAAGAAAAATAGAAAAAGAAAAGAAAAAGAAAATAAGATCCCAGCAGCCACACCATGGTGAATACAGGTCTGATTTCAGATCTTTTTACTACTGATTGATTTCGGTTTTGTGCAGATCTGTATACAGCATGTTTCATTGCTAATATCAGTAGGTTATCCTGCTGAATTGCTCAGTTTTAGTATGGCTACTCCATCTGGTGTTTGGTGATGCATAGCTCATCAAAACAGTGGGCTCAGATCTGATATTTAGTAGCCTTCCAATATGGAAATCAGACCTGAGCACAACTGTACTGTTATCAGCAGCTGCTATTATATTTATTGTTGTTCTCAGTGGCTTCTGAGATTTCAGAGCTGATCTCAATTTTGTGTAGAACTGATGTCTGAATTGCTATCAATCCTTTGTACATTGACTTCAGTTTAGTGTATTGACCTTCAGTAGCACAGAAGAGCCTTTTAATATGAAACTCAGACCTGAACACAATCACTGCTGATCCGCACTTGGCTGTCCTCAGTAGCTGCTAAGATTTCATAACTGTATATTACTGTTCTCAGTAGCTACTGAGATTTCAGCTCTCAGCAGTTTAGATCTGTGTAATTAAATCCTGTCCCTGATTTCAGCAATATAAAGAAGAGGAATTTGTAAACTGTTGTTCTACTCAGAGATTACTGAATTCAGACCTGTTTGTAAATAGCTACTGAATTCTGTATATTGAATAAAATGTTGATATGCTTTTAGTTAGCTGCATTTATTTATTTTAGGATGTAGGTTTGTATATTCCAATACTTCACTTTACATTTTCAGTTGTAATAGGATTAGTTATTTATTTTCTTTTGTGAATATTGGCCTTTTTATTGCTTTGACCTTTACAGTTTATGACAAGCAGACCTGAACTGGAAGAGATCCTTTACGACCCGGAGATTGAACGGACTCTCCGTGTCCGTTTGACAGCTGCTAAGCAAGTCAGACAAGAAGCACAAGAAATGGCTGAACAAAAAACTATGATGGATTATGCCAAGCCCACCCTCACCGGGACTGTCTCCAGCATTATCAGGCCAACTATTGCTGCCAATAACTTTGAAATTAAACCGGCCATAATCCAAATGATACAAAATATGGTTCAGTTTTGTGGTATGGCCCATGAGGATCCAAATGCCCATATTGCTAACTTCTTGGAAATCTGTGACACCTTCAAACACAATGGGGTAAGTGATGATGCCATCCGGCTGAGGTTATTCCCATTTTCTTTGAAGGATAAAGCCAAAGCTTGGTTGAACTCATTACCAGCAGGATCTATAGCCACATGGGACGAAATGGCCAGTCGTTTTCTCTCTAAATATTTTCCCCCTTCTAAAACTGCTAAAATGAGGAATGACATCACTACTTTTTTCCAGCAAGAGGGGGAATCTCTCTATGAGTCCTGGGAATGTTACAAGGAGCTACTAAGGAGGGTTCCTCACCATGGCCTTCCGATTTGGCTGCAGGTGCAAACATTTTATAATGGTCTGACCGATTCAAACAAGACCATCTTAGATGCAGCAGCTGGGGGCTCCATAAACAATAAGACTCCCGAGGTTGCCCATGCACTCATCGAGGAGATGGAAGCCAATAACTACCAATGGCATTCAGAAAGGACACCAGTTAGAAAAGCAGCATGGCCTTCATAATGTGGATACATACACAGCTCTCTCTGCACAAATAGGAGCACTTAGCAAAAAATTTGATGAGATGCAGATGGCAGCTATGCATGTACAGTATGATAAGTGTGGGGGAGGCCATGATAGCACTGAATTCCAAGTTGGCAGTCAGACTTTTCAGTCCACAGAACAAGTAGACTTTGTTGGCAACTTTACAAGACAGCCAGGAAATCAGTACCATCATGCCCATAACCCCGGATGGAGAGGCCACCTGAATCAGCATGCACCTAAGCCTTTCCACCAAAACTTCTATCAGCCGGAACCGAAATCTAACTTGGAGGAGCTGATGACCAAGTTCATAGCTAGTGCGGAAAATAGATTTTAGAAAAATGAAACATCGATAAGGAACTTGGAAACTCAGGTTGGGCAGCTGGCATAGATGATTTCAGAAAGGGCTCCGGATACCTTACCTAGTAACACCATGGTAAACCCAAGGGAACAAGAGGCTGTTGGGAGAATTCCCAATTCAGATACTTAGTCATAAACTGTCTTACTTGCTTTTTGTTTTTATTTTTCATAGCATTTAAGTTTAGTTAGTTTTTCTTAGAATTTAATTGAATAAAGATACTGATCTCCTCTTCTAGTTTGCAAGTGATTTCTAGCAGAAGAAGTTTTCCACCGACAACATATTGCAGAATTTAAGAATGATCTTCAGGGAAGTCCTCTAAATACCTCCTATTACTTGATGATGCTCTTGCTAGTTTTATTGTTACTGCCTAACACTACGAACATTGAGGACAATGTTCATCTTAAGTGTGGGGGAGTGAGCCCGAGGCTAGGGTATGGGGGATGAAACCATGCACCCCAACACACATATGCAGGCAATGACATAACCAAAAAAAAAAAGACTTGAACCCCTCAAGTTCATTACTATTTATTTGATGATTTTTTTTTAAGAAGGAATTCAATGAGTTGAGGGAGACTGATGTACTTGTTAAGTTTTTATTCTTGTGAATGACCCAATTTGATATATGCATGAGAAAACGGGAGCTGAATATGCGTTTCAGCATGACTAGCCCTAACTTCCTTCATGTGTATGGAAGCCCTTGATTTCATTGTCAATGGTCAAGAGAGCTAGTGCACATCTGAAGTGCTAATTCTTGAGGTTCAATAATTGCAAAGAAGGACAAAATCCCAAATTGACTCCGCTATTTTGAGTTGAATAGTAAAACTAGCAGCTCAGAACATGAGTCCTACCTCAAGTAAGTGACCAGTGTGAGATGGAGCATAAGATGCACTCACACCAAAAAAAAAAAAAAAAAGAAGAAAAGAAAAGAGAGAGAAAAGTGTGTGAGATGGAGCATAAAATGCACTCACACCGAAAAAAAAAAAAAAAAAAAAAAAGAAAAGGGTGAGATGGAGCATAAGATGCACTCACCCTTAGAAATAAGTAATTGTGGTGACAACCGAGGTTCAAAGGGGCACTGTAAAGTTGAACTCTCATTGAGATTTAGTTACAGATGTGAAACTTAGTGAAATTTGATTATTAACCTTGACAATTAAGGAGCTGATTTATATATGAATTAGGAGTGAAGGCTAGACTATGATGAAATTCATATTCTCCTTTCCTCGGATCTGATACATATCTTAAATGGTAATTTACAAGAATAAGAGTTGAGCACTTACAAAAGTTCCCCGACTACTCAATGCATTTCTATCTTAAAAAGTTCACCAGGTAAATGGTGAGAACAGAAGGGGGGAATGTTAAGTTTATGGCTGATGTCTTTGCTTGAGGACAAGCAAAAGCTTAAGTGTGGGGGTATTTGATGAACTTACAATTTATCTATAATTTTTGAGGACTTTAACATGGATTTTTATGCCGGTTTTATTAATTTTTGCCTTAATTTAGCTTAATGCTAAGAATAAGTTCAGGGATAATCAATCCAAGAAAAGGAAGGAAAAAGGCAAGAAAAGAAGGTTCAAAAAGACCAATTTCAGTCCAGCCCGGTCGTGGAAGCAAGAGAGAGCACTTCGGCCCAAAAAGAGCAAGTGAATTCCTTGAGAAAACCCAAGAAAATAAAGCGTAGCTATGAGTAGAATTCGGCCCAGCAAGGAAGGCCCATTTTTAGCCCAAATAACAGCCTAGAGTGTGGCCCACATGAGCTCAAAAGCAAGCTAAGTTGTAGCCCAAATAGCAGCCCAAAGGGAGCTAGGGGCGGCAACTCCTAGATGTTTCTTGAAGAGAAGGAGGGAGCACTCTAGAAGGTTCATGAGGGGTGTAATACACCCCATTCTAGAGGCTTCAAGAAGGGGCAAGAGCCCCCTTGAAAAATTATATAAGGAGGCCTCTAGGAGGGGAGAAAGTTGTTCAATTGCTTGAGAGGAAGGCTCTCCCACTCTTAGAGGTTCGGCCACCTTGAGAGAAGAGAAGAGAAGAAGGCTAGGCGCAAGGAAGAAGAAGAAGAAGGGCTGAAGGAAGTTCAAGACAAGCAAGCTAGAAGAAGAAGGTGAGTTTGAATTGAGGGTTTGTGATTCAAAGATCTTTTGTAATAAATCATTTGTAGTTTCATTCTCTTTTGATTTGAATTCAGTTTCTTAGTTATATGTTTCTTTTTTCTTTCTCCTTGTTTCCATTCTTCCTTGATGTATTTCAGCTTGTAAAATTTCAGTTCAGCAATCTAATTCTTTTTGATTCATTCAAATGGTCATGCATTGTACTTGAAGTTTCTTGAATAAGGGTGTGATTGTAGAGTAATTTGGCCAATTAACCTTCAAAACTCAGATCTGAATTCTCAGATCTGAGATTGCAAGATCTGAATTGCTTGAAAGAGAATTCAGATCTGCAATTTTCAGATTGGCCGAATTAATCTACAGCTTGGAATTCCTAGAGTGCTTGAGAGAGACTCTAGGAATTCAGATCTACTATTCAAGAACTGAATTGAGTGCAAGGTTAGAGATAACTTGCACAATTCAGTTGGTGATCAATTCAGATTTGAATTGATGCCTTAGAAGTGTTTGAAGAAATGCATGCATGGGGATTAGATTCTTGCTAGAGATAGAAGAACCATCACTCATGCATAGGATGAACATGCGCTTGAGAGAGGCTGTTCATGACCTTGGGGTTTCACCAAACCAAGGCTCAATCATGATTTATTCGAATGATCCAAATTGATAGATTGCTGAATTCTGAGATTGACATTTACTGCTTATTCTTCTAACCTGAATTGAAGGCAATTGGGCCAATGATTTAGATAGATTTTAATTTAGGATTTCTTAGCTTTCATTAGAGTTTTGATTTATTTGTTGATCAGATAAGAAGTGCTCAATTTAGTATTGGTAATTGTTTCCTAAATCCTCGTGGGAACGATACTTCACTCACTACTTTATTACTTGAACGGCTAGTGCACTTGCTAGTGTCACAATAAGCCACACATCAAAATGTGAGGTAGAAGTTAATAAACGTTTAAAGTGGTGACTAATCAAACAAAAAAAAAACAAGAAGCCTTTAAAGTAAAAAAAAAAAAAACATAGAGCATTTAAAGTAAAATAGCATAGATAAACATTTAAATTAATAAATGGCCTCTATGTGAATACCAAATCTCCTACCCACAAGAACCTTATCCATGCCTACCCACACCTCATTATGGCTTTACCTTGAAAACATCTCCTCTGTTTGCATGTTACTATTCATGGGAAGATGTTTTCAATGTACAGCTATAGTATCGTGTGGATAGGCATGGGTAGAATTATTGTGGGGGAGATCTCAATTCTCCTAAGGCACAACTCTACACATCTCATACTCTCTACTCTTTTACTCTCTAATCACTTTGACTCACCATAGCACCTCATCCTTCAACGACAACTCCCCAACCACATTGAAGAAGGTAACTCAACTTTGGTACTCCCAGCTCTAAATCAGCTAAATCAACTCCTGGGAACAATTCAACAAGTAGTTTGCTGCACACTTCACTAGTCGCCGGTGGTGCCGAAAGAAAGTGGCAAGTTTGATGACCATTCGAGACTAAGGCGAGATAAGTCCACTAGTCGAGGTGATCGGGGACTTCAACTAGGTAGTGGTAGTTTTAGCAATTTTGAATGGCCTAAATAATTCTCTATAAAGCTTTTATTTGGCTAAGAAAAGAAATTGAGGATGAGCAACCTAACAAGTAGCAAAAGGACCAAGAAGAACAAAAGATCAACGGGATCCAACAGAAGAAACCGACCAGATTGGGTGAATCTTGTCGAGCTCTAACCTCTTAAGGACGCCATTCCAGACATATAAGAAGTACACACCTCTCAACATACAAAAAGATACACATTCTATTGCAGGTGGAGAATTAGGATTTTCACTGCTGGGTACCTAAGATACCTAAGATGAAGGTCAACCCTAGCAAAAGAAACCAGGAGAACACCATAGATTTCGGCGCAACATGAAATACGATAAAAACAAATGCTACGAAGTAAAGATAAAATTGAAGCCCTAACCAGACGAGCTAGGCTACTTAATGACCTACATGGGGATGAGTGTAAAGCCAATGAGGGTTCAGATGAGCAACTAACAAACCGACTCATAGTGAGGGCGAAGTGGTTCCCCAAATAGTCCAAGCTATTTGGCCATTTCCTTCTCTTTTGTGCCTCATCCATTTTTAAATTATCAACTCTAAAATCTTTCTTGCTACTTAAATCAATGTTTTTTTTTTTTTTCTGTGGTTTGTCCGTGGCCCTTCTATTCCCCTTCAAATTTCAATAGATATTCCTAAGGTGAGGCTGATAAAAATAAACTTCAATGCCTCAATGGATAGTAATGTCAAGTTTTCCATTTAATACATATGAAATGAAAAAAGTCTATACTTTTATATATATAAAGTGGATAATTGCCTTGAGAGAGATAGTCTCAACTCTCAACGTGGGGAAACATCAGAAATAGTGGCCATATTGACAGAACAAAGGACTGAAGAAGAGTGATTTGGTTGAAGAATGAGTGTTGCCAAGGCAAATGCTGGTTTTGTAGGTTGAGGAAGAGGCACGGATTCATTTGTTAACATAAGAATTACAGATGACATGGTGGGCCATGCCTGTCATTTCACATTTTTTTTTCCATCGTTTGTCATTAATTAGATTGTTGATGATGATATCCATCTATATCTTCATGTACTCCAATTAAAAATTAAGCAAGTAAAGAGACTTACGAAAGCAAGAAGGGTTTGCGCATGCTCTGTACGGTAGAAGCTACTGTTTATTTTTCCCACTTATAATCTCAAGCAATATAACACCAAAGCTGAAAACATCCGATTTCACCGAAAATAACCCCTCCATTGCATACTCTGGAGCCATGTATCCACTGTTTATCATTTATTGGAAGTTTCAAAACCAGATATGAGTAATTGAAATTAGAGATGGTTGTGAGAGTATCAAATATCAACCTCAGTCGTAAAAGAACAAAAGCAATAACTTGAAAATATGACCAATCTACCCAGTTTGATCGATTCTCAGTGTACCTATCATTCATTTATCTACATGGACTGCAGTGGTCACTCCTTGGAATTAAAAAATTAAGAAATTTGGGTTGCCACCCCAAATATTTGTTCGATTTAACTGCTGGTTTTTATGAGTGTGGGATTTGGGCTCAGACCTTACTCTCCCACCTTCCAAAGTCCAAACTAACCCACCAAATGTGATTGTTCATTTCTGATTTTATGTTAAATGGACTGGGCTGGGCTCTGCTTTGTGGGTTGGGGTTGTGTTGTCAAACCACAAAATGAAAATGGGACAAAATATAGAAATGGGGATGGGTCTGCTTTAAGTCTCTTTTCAATTCATGCATCTGAGGAAAAACAAATCATCGAGTAATGAAAAAAAAAATGTACAAACTTACTATGTCCCAACAACTCTTCTAGTATTAGCTGCATTTTGATTTTCACAAAAGATCCTGGCCATCTCAAAGTCTGAGATCTTTGCGGTCATGTTGTGGTCCAACAATACATTGCTAGGCTTGAGATCTCTGTGAATGATTTTGAGTCGAGAGTCTTCATGAAGGTAAAGAAGACCCCGTGCAATCCCACCAATATTAAAGTATGTTCGCCAGTCAAGTTGGGAGCGTCATATTGGATCTGAAATTAAGAAAATGCTTTCAAGTTTATTGTTTTATGTAGTAGTGGTAAAGGTAAAGTAATTAATGAGAAAAACAAATCATCTGCTAACTTTGAACCCCTGCAGTGAGTTACACGCATGAGTTGAAGTCCCGGAGTCAACACACCAGGATACAGAAGTAACTAACATGTTAGTTTCTATGACACAAGTTTCGATGTTACCTTTCTTAGATTCCAGGTAGGCAAGACAATTCCTCTTCCAGTGGCTGGTCTGCTTGCAGAAGTGACAGACATCAGATGCCTTGTTCTTCTTCTGCTTCTTAGGATTGGCAGCCTTCTTCTGAGGCTTCTTTGCCTTTCTCTTTTTCTTGCCCGATTTGTTAGCTTCAGCAAGCATAACTACAGGCTCATCCTTCTTAAGTAGATCCTCAGCTCTCTGCATCATATTGCTAAGTTCCTGGACGTTGACATTCAGCTTATTCATATTGTAGTTCATTGTGAATGCATTGAAGGAAGAGGGCAAAGAATTGAGGATGGCATCCACTTGCGTGCCAAGATCTAACCCGGATCCAAGAGCTTCAAGTTCGTTAATGTAACCCATCATCCGAAGACAATGGTCATGAACTTTTTGCCCTTTGGTCATCTGTGTGGTCATGAACAATTTCAGGACCTTCTGTCGAGTAGAACGGTTCTGCTCTTCATACATTGTTCTTAGACTGTCCAATATGGTCCTTGGCTAGTTCAATCTGATCGAACTGCCTCTGTATTGAGTTGTCTAATGAGGCAACGACAAAGCAGCGGGCTAGGGAGTTCTTATCCTCCCACTCTTGGTAGTCCCTCCTACGGGCCTCAGAAGCCCTATCACCCGGACGTTCCAGGGTAGGATTTTTCACCACCTTATCTAACTTTTCAGAAGTTAGGACCAGCATAAGATTTCTGTACCAGTTGGCATAGTTTGGGCCCTTAAGCTTGTTATCATCTAGAAGCTTTGCAAATTGACCGTTTGCCATTTTCTGATAAAACAGCAAGAATGTTAGTCCACAACCTTAGTTTGATTCATGTTACCTACATAGATATGGATTTTAATCTATGTCCCATTCTCATTTGTTCATCTCTGAGATTTTCCCTCCCTTCTTAGTAACGGAGACGACGGAATATCTCTAGAAATGTGGGAAATCACATTGGGTGCATGAAGCCAACTATTTCAGCTGCATAACCCCATCACCTTTCTGTGACGGATCATATCCACTCATCAGATGAGTTTCCCTTTGGCCTCTGTCAGACAAGGTTCAAAGCCGTTTTCAGGTAAACCTTTCTGTCCAGTGAGTGTACCCCCATCATATTCAGGTTATGCCAAGGTACCGTGAGAGAGATCCCATTTTCTGGTGAAGCCTCTCCCACATCGGTCTATGACACCCCTATCATCTAATGAAACACTCTAACAGATCCAACAGCAAATGGATAGCCCAATTTTATGGTGCGTTTCCTCATTACTGATGGACCCATCATTGTGCTAATGACAGAAGGCCTTTAGAGAGTCCATCAAATGGATCTCCCTATCACACGCACTCATATTTGCTTGGAGGGAACAAAATTTATGCCCTAGTTCTAATTTAGGTCAAACCAAAGTGGCTTCCATTGGCTTTCATAAAGCCAGATTTCTGGTGGGCCTCAATCGGCTAGGGGTTCCGTACGCATCCCTTTTCAGGGTTGTGGGGCCCACCAAGTAGAGAGGGGTCATCCAATTACCTTAAGGGACACCATGGCAATGATGTGCATTCAGCCATGGTGTGCGCAAGAGCCACTAACGAATTATCATGGGCCAAGTGCTTATGGCCCATGGTTGCAGCACATCATACATCCAAACATCACATGTAAAGGAAGAATTGATCCAATCAATTAACTACTGTGAAGCCCATTGAATAGCCCATTTAAAAAACCTAAAGCATTAACAATTAATGTTTACTAGGTGTATGGGCTGAATAGCAATTAGTAGTTCGACCCATACAGCTTTTCTCACAATAATGGGCTTTTGCAGTTTTAACCCTTTAAAACTGGGCTTTACAGGTGGGCCGAATTAATCCCTGTAATTGAACATCAGATTTGGAATAACTAGTGTGAGAAATATGGACTGAAAAACAGCCCCTTTTGAATCTCAGATTCGGTCCAAACAGTTTTGGTCCAATCTAGTCTGAAATGGTCCAAAACTGATTTTCAATTCAAGAATTAATTCATGAGAGATCTGAAATTAATGATTTTAGACAATCACAAATCATAAATTAATTACAGATCAAACACCCTTAACAAGAAACCATTTCTTGAAAAAAAAAAAGAAAGCAATCTGTGTAGATCTTGGTAGAACATTTTCTATTCATCTGCGCAGGGTCAGATCTAATTTTCTTTTGGTTCAAGATTCGAACCTGTGGCTCTGAGACCACTAAAAGAATGGTAGGATCCATCTAATGGACGGCAAGAAGGGTGTGGGATGGAGGGCGAATTTCAAAAAAAATTTCCTACCTTCTTCCAACTGGGAATCATATTCCCTAAATTTAGAATACATTATTCAAGGATCCTACTTGAACCATTAACAAACCAGATCTGAACCAAAAAGAAACAGGAAGGATTATACCTGATTCGGAGAAATAATATCTCCCAAAGTTGGTGTTCACGCCCAAAGAAGTAACCAAGATCCACTCCTGTTGAAGATGACACAGCTGTGGATGGAATGGAACCAGCAAGGTGCGTCCTACACACCGGATTCTTCACAAGAACCCTCTGGAAACCTTGAACACCAAATCCTTTTGTCTTTCTTCCAAGACTATTGTCAAGAATTGCTTTCTTGACTTCCTATTGCTGCAAAGATCCAATCTTCCAACAGGTAGTGGCGGCGGCTGAAGGAGGAGAAGTCCAGGGACGAAGAGGGCAGAATTGTCTCTTCTCTCTGGAGTCTGTGAGAGATCAAATCTCAGATTGTAGGAAGTGTTTCTTGCTCACTCAAACCCCTTAGTTCGAAATCTGATATTTTTCCTGGGGTTTTCTCCTCTTTCTTCTTAATTAAGATGTTAGACAGTTTTGTATGCCCTAAGCTTCAATCAAAATGATGTACTTTATGAATTTATTGTAAATGAGTAAAACTGCATATTTGATTCATGTACCCTTGGTATGTTTCTGTGTATACCCTTAAACTGGACACTTAATGAGACTCATATTAGTTTAGAATGTTCACAGCCAGTGGGTCGGTCTGGGGAGACCTATCCTGATAAGGCTGACACTGTGGTGCCACCAAGTCGGTTGGGGTGGCTTGTCTCAGCTACCGGGGTGAGACCGTAGGCACATACAGTGTGGGATTAATTGAATCTTTGAACTGGACCAGATTTCCAGTATTGCCTGGGACCTTGGAGATTGATGGGCAAAGCTGGATTGTTACACCTGACCCCTACACTCGAATATGAAACTGCACTAGGTGTCGGATTGGACTATCTTTGATATACCAATTAGTGAGATCCTTAGCGGGGGTCAAAACCTGGGTATGTTGGGACAGTCTGAGAATTCATCTGAGTGGGTGACCATAGTGACAGGATCAGCCCCTTTGTCGGACAAAGGTAATGATCGGGGATGCACTCTTACTGATGGAAACCAAGACTGCCGGCAACCGATTTCAAGCGTTGAGATTTCTTTTTGCAAAATATATTTTATATGAGATATAAGAGTATATATATTATGCTTTGAAAATGTTTGCAAAAGGTTTTAATTCAAGGGATCCATATAAGTGGAGAGTGCAACACTGTTCCTTGCAGCCGAGGGAGAGGTCCTCTCTTGTCGGGCAGTGTATGATCATTAAGGGCTGAGAGGTTAAGTGTAAGGCCATTGAGGATAATACTTGATGGGCTAATCTTGCATCTGCCCACAGTCCCTGCGTGTTACAAGGTGGCTTGGCCCAGGGACCAGTTAGGGTAAGTGTTGGGCCCATACAACCCATTTGATGGGTTATAGGGGGTGCACTGTCCATAACAGTGTATTCGGCTAGGCCTTGTAACAAAGGCTGGGATGAACCCATGTGGCTGATGTGTAGATCAATGTTTGGGTCCCATGCCATACAAGGAAGCCCAACTGGGCAGCAGTTTGGAAGGCTTAATGAATACATAACCCTAAATGGGCCTTAAGCCCATTTCGAACTGGGGTAATTTGATTAGTCATTAAGGGGCGAATTCTGAGATAAGATTAGCTAATAGGATTGGGCCCACACCCTATCCACTCAGAGAGTCCAAGATCTAAATGAGATTTAGATTTGGAAACTTCCTAATTAGATTAGGAACTGGCTGATCTTATCTATAGATAAGATAAGGATTATCCCTTATCTTAAAGGGACTTCTAATCCAGATATGATTTGGGTTAGCAACTCCTAATGGGATTAGGAGCCGATCCCTTTAAGTCTATAAAAGGAAGAGGGGGCGGCAGCCTTTAGACACACAACAACCAATAGACTCAAGTCTTGTCTTCAGAGCTGAAATCACAGGGGAGAGAATTCTGCACCCTGCAAATTCTCTCTAGCTGCCTCCTTCCTGCAACCGCCTATAGCAGTTCGATCTCCATTGCTTGGGAGAAATCAAGATTGGATCTTGATTCCAATCTTTTGGAGAAAAGGTTGGCAGTAGTTGTATTCACTAGCCGCCCAGGTGATTTTTGGGAAGAATCAAGTTCTTAGGAAGGACACTATTGATTCTGTTCCACCCTGCACTGTGCCATCTTCAGTGGGAGCGGTTTTTGGTTTCTACCTTGGGTGTGAACACCTCCATTGAGAGATATTATTTCTCTGTATCAGGTATTATCTCTCTCTCCTTCTTTTGATTCAGATTTGGTTCAGTTTATGGTTCAAGAATGATCCTTGAAAATATGATTTTCTAAATTGGGAATTCGATTCTCAGTTGAAGAGAAAGAAAAATTTTTTGAAATTCGCCCCCCTTTATTCCGCAATCTTGGGCGTCCATATGATGGATTTCCTATTCCTTCAATGGTATCAGAGCCATGGTTCAAATCTTGAACCATTCTGTTTCAGATCTAAACCTGTGCAAATAGGGAAAAGGCCTTCTACCTAATTTGCGCAGATATGGGTTTTGGGAAATTTGTTCCCAAAACAAATGGGCAAATAATCTGAAATTAATTTTATATAAATCTGATTATTATTTAGAATAGTTCTTTATAATTTTCTTGATTTATGGGCTGTTTGTACAAGAGGAGATCGAAATCTTATTTTGCGTAGGGAGAACTGCAAGATTTGCAGTTTATTGAATTTATTTATTACATTTGGTCTGTAAATACTTTTTTTTTAGACTCAATGTATAAGCATTCAATCTGATGTAATAACTAATAGAAATAGGATTTGTATTTTTTTTTAATTTTGAATCGAATATGATGGCGCAGAGAAGGAGATTTCGCAGATGGGAGATTCGCTATCTGCGATTTGCAGTTTGAGAAACTGCAATCTGTGATCTAACCTCTGTTTTGCAGGTTGGAGTGTGCGAACAGCCCTGATTAACTGATTATTGTTTTTCTTTCATGAGTTATTTAATTTCAGATTATTTAATTGAATTAAGGATTTAATTAAAACTCAAACCCTAGACCCATTCGAACCAAGATTGGTTCAAACTGTTTGGACCAATTCTAGGGTCTAATCAAGGCTGAAAGTCAGCCCTAATTTTCTCACTAATGGGCCTAAAGATTGGTATTTAATTAAATGGTTAATTCGGCCTAGCCTGTAAAGGCCCAGTTTTAAATAGTTAAAACTACAAAAGCCCATTTTAAAGGATAAAGCTATATGGGCCGAACTGGGTAACCCTAATTCAGCCCATATACCTAGATAATGTTAATGGTTAATACTATGGAATTTTAATGGGCTTCCAACGGGCCTTATAGATAATTAATTGATTGGATGTGTGATGTGCTGCGTACATGGGCCATAAGTACTTGGCCCATGCTCATTCGACAGTGGCTCTTGTGCACACCATGGCTGAATGCACATCTTTGCCATGGTGTCCCTTTTGGTCATTGGATGACTTCCCTCAGTGGTGGGCCCCACACCTCATCAAGAGGATACATGCGGAACCCTAGCCGATTTAAGGCCCACCAAAATCTGGCTTTATGAAAGTCAGTGGGAGCCACTTTGGTTTGACATAAATCAAACTAGGGCGTAATATTGTTCCCTCCAGCTAATATGAGTGCATGTGATAGGGAGATTCATATGATGAACTCTCTAAAGGCCTTCCATCATTAGCATGAGGATGGGTCCTTCAGTAATGAGGGAACGCACCAGAAAATGGGCTATCCATTTGCTGTTGGGCTTGTCTGAATGTTTCAAAAGATGATAGGGGCGTCATAGACCGATGTGGGGGGGCTTCACCAGAAAATGGGAACTCTCTCACGGTACCTTGGCGTTCACGAATATGATGGGTAAGCACCCACTAGACAGAAAGGTTTACTTGAAAACGGCTCTGAACCTTGTCTGACAGAGGCCAAAGGGAAAACTCATATGATGAGTGGATATGATCCTTCATAGAAAGGTGGTGGGGTTATGCAGCTGAAACAGTTGGCTCCATGCACCTTATGTGATTTCCCACATTTCCAGAGACAACCAGTAGTCTCCATCACTAAGAAAGGAGGGAATCTGAGAGATAAATAAATGGAAATGGATCGTAGATTAAAATCCATATCTATGAAATGAACATGAATCAAATTATGTTTGTGGACTGATGTTTGCTCTTTTATCAGAAAATGGCAAACGGATCTTTTGCAAAGCTTCTTGATGACAACAAGCTTAAGGGCCCAAACTATGCCGACTGGTACAGGAACCTTATGCTGGTCCTAGCTTCAGAAAAGATGGACAAAGTGGCAAAGAATCCTACCCCGGAGCGTCCGAGTGACAGGGCTTCCGATGCCTGAAGGAGAGACAATCAGGATTGGGAGGAGAAAAACTCCCTAGCCCGGTGTTACATCATCGCCTCCTTGGACAACCCAATACAGAGGCAGTTCGATCAGATCGAACTTGCCAAGGACATATTAGACAGCCTGAGGATGATGTATGAAGGGCAGAATCGTTCTACTCGGCAAAAAGTCTTGAAGCTTAAACTGAACCAGATCTGAACCAAAAGGAATGGGAGAGAATAATACCTGATATGAAGAAGTAATATCTCCCAACGAAGGTGTTCACGCCCAAGGAAGGATCCAAAGACTGCTCCCACTGAAGATGGCGCAGTGCAGGATGAAGCAAAATCAGTAGTGTTCCTCCCCAAGAACTCTGTCCTTCGCAAGAAACAGTAGAATGGAACGTGAGCACAACTTCCTTTTCAATCCTTTCTCAACGAACTGATGTCAAGATCCAATCCTGACTTCTCCCACAGCTGGAGATCGAACTGGCAAACAGGGCGACAAGAGTATTCGTAGGCTACAGAATTCTCTCTTCTTGATTTCAGCACTAAAGAGGATCTGATGTGTTTCTTGTTGGTCTCTCTCAAGGCTGCCGCCCCCTCCTTCTTTTTATTAACTTAAAAGATCAGCTCCTAATCCCATTAAGAGGTGCTTATCCAAATCATATTTGGATCAGCCTTCTCTTCTAGTGATAAGGATAAACCCTTATCTTATCTACAGATTAGATTAGCTTTATCCTAATCCCATTAGGAGGTTTCTAGATCTGAATCACATTCAGATCTGGACTCTCAGAGTGGATAGGATTAAGACCCTATCCTATCTGCTAATCTATCTCAAAATTCGCCCCTTTAATTAACTAAATAAATAGCCCAATTCAAAATGGGCTTTAGGCCCATTAAGCTTATGTGCTCACTCAACCTTCCTAACTGCTGCCCTGTTGGGCTTCCTTGTATGGCGTGGGACCTAAGCATTGATCTACACATCAGCCACATGGGTTCGGCCCAGCCTTTGTTACAAGACCTGGTCGAATACAATGTTAAAGACAGTGCACCCCCTGAAATCCATCAGATGGGCTCTATGGGTCCAACACTTACCCTAAGTGGTCCCTGGGCCAAGTCACCTTGTAACACCCAGGGACTGTGGGCAGATGCAAGATTTGTTAGACAGTTTTTGTATGCCCTTAGCTTCAATCTGATTTAATGTACTTTTGTTCTTTAGTGGAAATAAATAAAGTGCATGTTTGATTCATGTTGTTTGGTTTAATTCTGTGTAAAACCCTAAAACTGGACATTTATAGAGACTCGTGTTAGTTTTAAATGTTCATAGCCGTTGGATAAGTCTAGGGAGATTTATCCTACCAAGGCTGATACTGGTGTGCCACCAAGTGTTGGGATGGCTTGTCTCAGCCACCAGGGTAAGACCCGAGGCACATGCAGTATGGGATTACTTGAATCCTTGAACCGGACCAGATTTCCAGTATTGCCCTGGACCTTGGAGATAGATGGGCAAAACTGGAAACTTACACCTGACCCCTAGACTCGATTATGACACTTCACTAGGTGTTGGATCAGGCTGCCTTTGATATGCCAATCAGTGAGATCCTTAGCGGGGATCAAAACCTGGGTATGTTGGGGCAGTTTGAGAATTCATCTGAATGAATGGTCATAGTGACAGAATCAGCCACTTTGTCGGACAAAGGGTAATGATCGGGAATGCACTCTCTCTGATGGAAACCAAATTGCCGGCAGTTGATTTCAATCGTTGGAATTTTGTTTTGCAAAATTAATATATTTATATATATATGTACGGTTTCAAATTGTTTGCAAAAAGTTTTAATTCCCGGGATCCATGTGAGAGGAGAGTGCGGCACTGTTCCTTGCAACCGAGGGAGAGGTCCTCTCTTGTCGGGTAGTGCTTGATCATTAAGGGCTGAGAGGTTAAGTGTAAGACCATTGAAGATAATACCTGATGGGCTAATCTTGCACCTGCCCAAAGTCCCTAGGTTTTTATAAGATGGTTTGGCCCAGGGACCACTTAATGTAAGTGTTGGGCCTATAGGGTCCATATGATGGATTCAAGGGGTTCATTGAGTTTTTCAGAGAATTCGGCTGGGCCATGTATTAAAGGCTGGGCCGAACCCATGTGGCTGGTGTGTAGATCATTGCTTGGGTCCCACGCCATACAAAGAAGCCCAACTGGGTAGCAGATTGGAAAGTAATTAGACACTGAACACTTAATGGGCCAGAAGCCCATTTCGAGGTGGGCTGATATGATCACCCATCCTTGGGGCGAATCTGAGATTAATGTTAGTAAAAGGATTGGGCCTTTAGCCTTATCCACTCTTGGAGACCAAATTCAAATTAGATTTGAATCTGGTAATCTCCTGATAAGATTAGGAGTAAGCTAACTTTATTTGCAGATAGGATTAAGATTATCCCCTATCCAAATACTGATTTGGATTGGGATAACTCCTAATTAGGAGATTTCTTAATCAAGAAGAAAGGAGGAGAAACCCTAACCAAGAAAGAGAAATATCAGATTTCGAACCACCTTGAAGAGATATAGGATATCTCCTACGAATTGAGATAGGATCTCATTCATACTCCAGAAAAAGAAAAAAAGGCAGTTCAGCCTTTTCGTTTTTAGAGTTCTCCTCCTGCCGCCGCCATCTGTTTTTGCAAGATTAGATCTTTGTAGAAAAAGAAAGTCAAGAAATCTGTTCTTGACATTGGTCTTGCAACAAAGACTAAAAGGATTCAGTGTTTAGTGTTTCCAGAGGATTCTTGTGAAGGATCCTGTGTGTAGGACGCACCCTGCTGGTTCTGTTCCATCCACAGCTGTGTCATCTTCAACAGGAACGGATCTTGGAGCATTCTTTGGGCGTGAACACCAACTTTGGGAGATACTGCTTCTCCGGATCAGGTATATTCCTCCCATTTATCTTTTGGTACAGATCTGGTTTGATTATGGTTCAAGTAGGATCCTTGAATATTGTATTCTAAATTTAGGGAATATGATTCCCAGTTGGGAGAAGGTAGGAAATTTTTTGAAATTCGCCCACCCATTCCGCAACCTTATGGTGTCCATTAGATGGATCCTACCATTCTTTCAGTGGTATCAGAGCCAAGTTCGAATCTTGAACCAAAAGTAAATCAGATCTGACCCTGCGCAGATGGATAGAAGGTGTTCTTTCAAGATTTGCGCAGATTGTTTTCTTTATTTCAAGAAACTGTTTCTTATTAAGGGCGATTGATCTGAAATTAATTTTTATTAAATCCAAAATTTATTTAGAATTGTTCTTTATTTATTTTGATTTAATGGACTGTTCGAACCTGGAGATCGCAGTGCAGATTTGGCGCAGATAGTCTGCCCACCCTCTTTCTTTCTATTTATTTATTTCATTTAATTCGGTTTGTAAATAATTTTTTTTTTATTTTTAGACTGAATGTATAGGATTTGATCAAGATTGTAATTAATAGAAATAGGATTTCTGTTATTTTTCTTGATTAAAGAAGTAGGAAGAAGAAGGCGGCGCTGGAGATTTGCAGTTGGAGAAATCGCTTTCTGCGATTTGCAGTTTGTGAAACTGCAACCCTTGTGATTAACCTCTATTTTGCAGGTGGTTCGAACAGTCCATAGTTTGATTTGTGATTGTTTGAAATCAAAATTATTAATTTCAGATCTTTCATGAATTAATTCTTGAATTGAAAATCAGTTTTGGATCATCTCGGACTAGATTGGACCAAGACTGTTTAGACCGAATCTGGGGTTCGATAGGGATTGTTTTTCAGTCTGTATTTCTCACACTTGCTGTTCCAAATCTGATGTTCAATTACAGGGATTAATTCGGCCCACCTGTAAAGCCCAGTTTTAAAGGGTTAAAACTGCAAAAGGCCCATTACTGTGAGATAAGCTGTATGGGCCAAACTGCTATCTGCGATTCAGCTCATACACCTAGTAGTCATTAATTGTTAATGACTTAGATTTTAAATGGGCTATTCAATGGGCTTTACAGCAATTAATTGATTGGATCAATTCCTCCTTTACATGTGATGTTTAGATGTTTGAAGTACTGCGACCATGGGCCATAAGTACTTGGCCCATGAAGACTCGTTAGTGGCTCTTGCGCACACCATGGCTAAATGCACATAATTGCCATGGTGTCCTTCAAGGTCATTGGATGACCCCTCTTTGCTTGGAGGGCCCCACAACCCTGAAAAGGGATGCGTACGGAACCCCTAGCCGGTTAAGGCCCACCAGAAATCTGACTTTATGAAAGTCAGTGGGAGCCACTCTGGTTTGACCTTAATTAAAACTAGGGTGTAATTTTGTTCCCTCCAGCAAATATGAATGCATGTGATAGGGAGACCCATATGATGGACTCTCTAAAGGCCTTCCATCATTAGCACGATGATGAGTCCTTCAGTAATGAGGAAACGCACCATAAAATTGGGCTATCCATTTGCTGTTGGATCTATTAGAGTGTTTCATAAGATGATAAGGGCGTCATAGACCGATGTGGGAGGGGCTTCACTAGAAAATGGGAACTCTCTCACGGTACCTTGGCGTAACCTGAATATGATGGGTGTGCATTCACTGGACAGAAAGGTTTACCTGAAAACGGCTCTGAACCTTGTCTGACAGAGGCCAAAGGGAAACTCATTTGATGAGTGGATATGATCCGTCACAGAAAGGTGGTGAGGTTATGCAACTGAAACAGTTGGTTTCACGCACCCTATGTGATTTCCCACATTTCCAGAGACATTTCGTCGTCTCCGTCACTGAGAAAGGAGGGAAATCTCAGAGATGAATAAATGAGAATGGAACATAGATTAAAAGCCATATCTATGTAGGTAACATGAATCAAACTAAGGTTCTAGACGATAACAAGCTTAAGGGCCCAAACTATGCCGACTGGTACAGAAATATTATGTTGGTCCTATCTTCCAAAAAGTTAGACAAGGTGGTGAAAAATCCTGCGCCGGAACGTCCGGGTGATAGGGCTTCTGAGGCCCGTAGGAGGGACCACCAAGAGTGGGAGGATAAGAACTCCCTAGCCCGCTGCTTTGTCATTGCCTCATTAGACAACTCAATACAGAGGCAGTTCAATCAGATCGAACTAGCCAAGGACATATTGGACAGTCTAAGAACAATGTATGAAGAGCAGAACCATTCTCTTCGACAGAAGGTCCTGAAATTGTTCATGACCGCGCAGATGACCAAAGGGCAGAAAGTTCATGACCATTGTCTTCGGATGATGGGATACATTAACGAACTTGAAGCTCTTGGATCCGGGCTAGATCTTGGCACGCAAGTGGATGCCATCCTCAATTCTTTGCCCTCTTCCTTCAATACGTTCACAATGAACTACAATATGAATAAGCTGAATGTCAGCGTCCAGGAACTCAGTAATATGTTGCAAAGAGCCGAGGATCTACTCATGAAGGATGAGCCTGTGGTTATGCTTGCTGAAGCTAACAAATCGGGCAAGAAAAAGAGAAAGGCAAAGAAGCCTCAAAAGAAGGCTGCCAAACCTAAGAAGCAGAAGAAGAACAAGGCATTTGATGTCTATCACTTCTGCAAACAAACCGGCCATTGGAAGAGGAATTGTCCTGCCTACCTGGAATCTAAGAAAGGTAACATCGAAACTTGTGTCATAGAAACTAACATGTTAGTTACTTCTGTGTCCTGGTGTGTTGACTCCGGGGCTTCAACTCATGTGTGTAACTCACTGCAGGGGTTCAAAGTTAGCAGAAGGTTGAGTGAAGGTGAAGTGACACTATTCTTGGGAACAACTGCAAGTTTTGCAGCGGCGGCAATAGGAACCGTAGAATTAGTTTTTAAAGAAGGAATACTTGTACTTAAAGATTGTCTTTATGTACAGAACTTGAGAAGAAATTT
Source organism: Nelumbo lutea (assembly GCF_056320005.1). NCBI lineage: Eukaryota > Viridiplantae > Streptophyta > Magnoliopsida > Proteales > Nelumbonaceae > Nelumbo > Nelumbo lutea. Next base: position 144,467,640 of record NC_142684.1, read on the forward strand.
AATTTCTGTTTCAAAACTGTGTGCTGATGGATATACTGTTTATTTTAGTAATATGATTACTGTTAAATGGAATAATAAATTCATCACATGCGGGTTACTAGAGAACGGTCTCTATGTTCTACATCCTTCTCTGGAAACTAACTTAACCGAAACTATGTCGGTCAAAAATCCCAAGAAAAGGAATCGTGATACAGTATGTCCCACATGCCTCTGGCATTACCGACTTGGCCATATCGGTATTGACCGAATCACAAGGCTGGTAAAGGATGGTCCTTTGGATTTTCTAACCATAGAAAATCTTCCCACTTGTGAACCTTGCCTTCAAGGTAAGATGTGTAAGCGGCCATTTGACGGTAAGCCTGAAAGATCTGAAGGCACACTTGACCTGATACATACTGATGTATGTGGTCCCCTAAGTGTTAGGACACGGAATTAACACGTGTACTTCATCACCTTTACAGATGATTTTTCACGATATGGTTACGTGTACCTAATGAGACATAAGTCTGAATCATTTGAAAAGTTCAAAGAGTTCAGACAGGAGGTCGAGAAACAGTTAGGGAGAGAAATTAAGGCCCTTCGATCAGATCGAGGTGGCGAGTATCTCTCTGACGAATTCAGGGACTACTTAAAGGCCAATGGGATAGTGTCACAATTAGCTCCTCCTGCTACACCTCAACTCAACGGTGTTTCAGAGAGGAGGAATAGGACCTTGTTGGACATGGTCCGGTCACTTCTCGTACGCTCACAATTACCCACATCCTTTTGGGGATACGCATTAGAGACTGCTATCTACGTGCTGAATCGGGTTCCAACCAAATCAGTTCTGAAAACTCCATATGAACTTTGGACCGGAAGGAAGCCAAGTGTAAGACACTTGAAGATTTGGGGTTGTCCTGCACACGTTAAAAGAACAAGTGCGGACAAGTTGGAATCTAAAACCAGCCGTTGCCTGTTTATAGGCTACCCAAAGGATTCAGTGGGTTATCTATTCTATGACCCGAGTGAGCAGAAAGTGTTCTGCAGTCGAAACGCCCAATTCTTAGAATCCAATTACAACCTGGACACCCATCGTCAGGAAATAGTTCTTGATGAGGAGAGCTTAGGAGCAGTGGGAGATGTCCCACAAATTCCAGGTAATGACCAACCTAGAAGAACCACCCAGGTATCCAGACCACCAGTCCGATATGGTTATGACCAGGATAGTTACCTGGTGGAAACCTTGACTAGTGAAGAGGATCCCGTGACTTACGCGGAAGCTATGTTAGACATAGACTCCCAGAAGTGGGTGGAGGCCATGAGAGCTGAAATGGACTCAATGGAGACCAATGGAGTCTGGACTCTAGTGGATCCGCCCTCCGGGGTAAAAGCAATTGGTTGCAAATGGATCTACAAGAGGAAGTAGGGCCCCGATGGCAGGATTGAGACCTTTAAAGCTCGTTTGGTGGCAAAAGGGTATACTCAGAAAGAAGGCATCGACTATGAGGAAACCTTTTCGCCCGTGGCCATGTTTAAATCCATTAGGATCCTGTTAGTTGTAGCAGCGTACCATGACTACGAGATTTGACAAATGGATGTGAAAACCGCGTTCCTGAATGGAGATCTTAGTGAAGATATCTACATGCAGCAGCCGCAAGGCTTCATTGCTGCTGGTCAGGAACACATGGTATGTAAACTTAATAGATCCATATAAGGACTTAAGCAGGCTTCTAGGAGTTGGAACAGCCGTTTTGATTCTGCAATCAAAATGTATGACTTTGAGCAGAATCCGGATGAGCCCTGTGTTTACAGGAAGTCCAGTGGGGATAAGATCACCTTTTTGGTGTTGTACGTGGACGATATCCTACTCATTGGGAATGATGTAGGAATGTTGACTTCGGTCAAGGTATGGCTATCATAGCAGTTCTCCATGAAAGATCTTGGAGAAGCTTCATACATACTGGGTCTTCGACTCTATAGAGATAGATCGAAGCAGATAATTGGATTATCCCAGGCTGCTTATATTGACAAAATTGTCAAGAGGTACAGCATGGAGAACTCCAAAAAAGGAAACGTTCCTTTCAGGCATGGAGTCACTCTCTCCAAGAAGATGTCTCCCAAGACTTCTGAGGAGATTGAGAGCATGAGAGACGTTCCCTATGCCTCAGCCATAGGGAGCATCATGTATGCCATGCTGTGCACTCGCCCTGACATCGCTCAGGCGGTGAGTGTGGTAAGCAGATTCCAGGAAAACCCAGGGCAGGAGCATTGGACTGCTGTGAAGAACATACTCAAATACCTTCGAAGGACAAAAGAATTTTGTCTGGTATTCGATGGTAGTTCACTGCCAGTTCTAGGGTATACCGATGCCGATTTCCAGTCAGATCCAGATGATAGAAAGTATACATCTGGGTATGTTTTCACGATAGGATCGTGTGCTGTGAAAGAAGGGTAGGATCCATCTAATGGACGCCATAAAGGTTGCGGAATGGGTGGGCGAATTTCAAAAATTTCCTACCTTCTCCCAACTGAGAATCATATTCCCTAAGTTTTGAATACAATATTCAAGGATCCTACTTGAACCATAACCAAACCGGATCTGTACCAAAAGATAAATGGGAGGAATATACCTAATCCGGAGAAGCAGTATCTCCCAAAGTTGGTGTTCACGCCCAAAGAATGCTCCAAGATCCGTTCCTGCTAACGATGACACAGCTGTGGATGGAACAGAACCAGCAGGGTGCGTCCTACACATTGGATCCATCACAAGAATCCTCTAGAAACACTAAACACTGAATCCTTTTAGTCTTTGTTGCAAGACTAATGTCAAGAACATATTTCTTGACTTTCTTTTTCTGCAAAGATCTAATCTTGCAAAAACAGATGGCGGCGGCAGGAGGAGAACTCTAAAAACGAAAAGGCTGAACTGCCTTTTTCTTTTTCTGGAGTATGAATGAGATCCTATCTCAATTCGTAGGAGATATCCTATCTCTTTAAGGTGGTTCGAAATCTGATATTTTCTCTTTCTTGGTTAGGGTTTTTACTCCTTTCTTCTTGATTAAGAATCCTCCTAATTAGGAGTTATCCCAATCCAAATCAGTATTTGGATTGGGGAAAATCTTAATCCTATCTGCAGATAAAGTTAGCTTACTCCTAATATTATCAGGAGGTTACCAGATTCAAATCAAATTTGAATTTGGTCTCCAAGAGTGGATAAGGCTAAAGGACCAATCCTTTTACTAACATTAATCTCAGATTCGCCCCAAGGATGGGTGATCATATCAGCCCACCTCAAAATGGGCTTCTGGCCCATTAAGTGTTCAGTGTCTAATTACTTTCCAATCTGCTGCCCAGTTGGGCTTCTTTGTATGGCGTGGGACCCAAGCAATGATCTACACACCAGCCACATGGGTTCGGCCCAGCCTTTAAAACAAGGCCCAGCCGAATTCACTGAAAAACTCAAGGAACCCCTTGATTCCATCATATGGACCCTATGAGCCCAACACTTACATTAAGTGGTCCCTGGGCTAAGCCATCTTATAAAAACCCAGGGACTGTGGGCAGGTGCAATATTAGCCCATCAGGTATTATCCTCAATGGTCTTACACTTAAACTCTCAGCCCTTAATGATCAAGCACTGCCCGACAAGAGAGGACCTCTCCCTCGGCTGCAAGGAACAGTGCCGCACTCTCCTCTCACATGGATCACGGGAATTAAAACCATTTGCAAACAATTGAAAATCGTACATATATATATAAATATATTGATTTTGCAAAACAAAATTCCAACGATTGAAATCAACTACCGGCAGTTTGGTTTCCATCAGAGAGAGTGCATTCCCGATCATTACCCTTTGTCCGACAAAGTGGCTGATTCTGTCACTATGATCACCCACTCAGATGAATTCTCAAACTGCCCCAACATACCTAGGTTCTGATCCCCGCTAAGGATCTCACTGATTGGCATATCTAAGGCAGCCTGATCCAACACCTAGTGAAATGTCATAATCGAGTCTAGGGGTCAGGTGTAACTTTCCAGTTTTGCCCATCTATCTCCAAGGTCCAGGGCAATACAGGAAATCTGGTCCGGTTCAAGGATTCAAATAATCCCATACTGCATGTGCCTCGGGTCTTACCCTGATGGCTGAGACAGGCCATCCCAACACTTGGTGGCACACCAGCATCAGCCTTGGCAGGATAAATCTCCCCAGACTTATCCAATGGCTGTGAACATTTAAAACTAACACGAGTCTTTATAAATGTCCAGTTTTAGGGTTTTACATAGAATTAAACCAAACAATATGAACCAAACAATATGAATCAAATTAGATTGAAGCTAAGGGCATACAAAACTGTCTAACAGCTCCCACTTGCACTTAGGTCCAATCTGGTACAAGCCGGAGTCCCATACTTTCCATGTGTTTCTCAAACACCTTCTGTGTCAGTGGCTTAGTCAATGGGTCTACCACATTATCCGCTGATGCTACCTTCTGAATCAGGACATCCCCTCTACCAACGATCTCTCGCAGTACATAGTACTTTCTCTCGATGTGCTTCGACTTCGAGTGAGCCCGAGGCTCTTTAGCCTGGGCGATCGCTCCATTGTTGTCACACAACAACGGGATGGGAGATGTGCTGGACGGAATCGCTCCCAATTCGTGTATGAACTTCTTCATCCACACGGCTTCCTTGGCAGCTTCACTTGCGGCAATGTACTCAGCCTCGGTTGTGGAGTCTGCAGTGGACCCCTGTTTGCTACTTTTCTAGCAAACAGCACACGATCCTATCGTGAAAACATACCCAGATGTAGACTTTCTATCATCTAGATCCGACTGAAAATCAGCATCGGTATACCCTAGAACTTGTAGAGAACTACCATCGAATACCAGACAAAACTCTTTTGTCCTTCGAAGGTATTTGAGTATGTTCTTTACAGCAGTCCAATGCTCCTGCCCTGGGTTTGCCTGGAATCTGCTTACCATACTCACCACCTGAGCAATGTTAGGGCGAGTGCACAGCATGGCATACATGATGCTCCCTACGGCTGAGGCATAGGGAACGTCTCTCAGGCTCTCAATCTCCTCAGAAGTCTTGGGAGACATCTTCTTGGAGAGAGTGACTTCGTGCCTGAAAGGAACGTTTTCTTTCTTGGAGTTCTCCATGCTGTACCTCTTGACAATTTTGTCAATATAAGCATCTTGGGATAATCCAATTATCCACTTCGATCTATGTCTATAGAGTCGAAGACCCAGTATGTACGAAGCTTCTCCAAGATCTTTCATGGAGAACTGCTGTGATAGCCATACCTTGACCGAAGTCAACATTCCTACATCATTCCCAATGAGTAGGATATCGTCCACGTACAACACCAAAAAGGTGATCTTATCCCCACTGGACTTCCTGTAAACACAGGGCTCATCCGGATTCTGCTCAAAGTCAAACGTTTTGACTGCAGAATCAAAACGGAAGTTCCAACTCCTAGAAGCCTGCTTAAGTCCATATATGGATCTAATAAGTTTACATACCATCTGTTCCTGACCAGCAGCAATGAAGCCTTGCGGCTACTGCATGTAGATATCTTCAGTAAGATCTCCATTCAGGAACGCGGTTTTGACATCCATTTGCCAAATCTCATAGTCATGGTACGCTGCTACAGCTAGCAGGATCCTAATGGATTTAAGCATGGCCACGGGCGAAAAAGTTTCCTCATAGTCGATGCCTTCTTTCTGAGTATACCCTTTCGCCACCAAGCGAGCTTTAAAGGTCTCAATCCTACCATCGGGGCCTTTCTTCCTCTTGTAGATCCATTTGCAACCAATTGCTTTTACCCCGGGGGGCAGATCCACTAGAGTCCAGACTCCATTGGTCTCCATTGAGTCCATTTCAGCTCTCATGGCCTCCACCCACTTCTGGGAGTCTATGTCTAACATAGCTTCCACGTAAGTCACGGGATCCTCTTCACTAGTCAAGGTTTCCACCAGGTAACTATCCTGGTCATAACCATATCGGACTGGTGGTCTGGATAAATGGGTGGTTCTTCTAGGTTGGTAATTACGTGGAATTTGTGGGACATCTCCCACTGCTCCTGAGCTCTCCTCATCAAGAACTATTTCCTAACGGTGGGTGTCCAGGATGTAATCGGATTCTAAGAACTGGGCGTTTTGACTGCAAAACACTTTCTGCTCACTCGGGTCATAGAATAGATAACCCACCGAATCCTTTGGGTAGCCTATAAACAGGCAACGACTGGTTTTAGATTCCAACTTGTCCGCACTTATTCTTTTAACGTGTGCAGGACAACCCCAAATCTTCAAGTGTCTTACACTTGGCTTCCTTCTGGTCCAAAGTTCATATGGAGTTTTCGGAACTGATTTGTTTGGAACCCGATTCAGCACGTAGATAGCAGTCTCGAATGCGTATCCCCAAAAGGATGTGGGTAATTGTGAGCGTACGAGAAGTGACCAGACCATGTCTAACAAGGTCCTAATTCTCCTCTCTGAAACACCGTTGAGTTGAGGTGTAGCAGGAGGAGCTAATTGTGACACTATCCCATTGGCCTTTAAGTAGTCCCTGAATTCGTCAGAGAGATACTCGCCACCTCGATCTGATTGAAGGGCCTTAATTTCTCTCCCTAACTGTTTCTCGACTTCCTGTCTGAAATCTTTGAACTTTTCAAATGATTCAGACTTATGTCTCATTAGGTACACGTAACCATATCGTGAAAAATCATCTGAAAAGGTGATGAAGTACACGTGTTGGTTCCGTGTCCTAACACTCAGGGGACCACATACATCAGAATGTATTAGGTCAAGTGTGCCTTCAGATCTTTCAGGCTTACCGTCAAATGGCCGCTTAGACATCTTACCTTGAAGGCAAGGTTCACAAGTGGGAAGATTTTCTATGGTTAGAAAATCCAAAGGACCATCCTTTACCAGCCTTGTGATTCGGTCAATACCGATATGGCCAAGTCGGTAATGCCAGAGGCACGTGGGACTTACTGTATCACGATTCCTTTTCTTGGGATTTTTGACCGACGTAGTTTTGGTTAAGCTAGTTTCCAGAGAAGGATGTAGAACATAGAGACCGTTCTCTAGTTCCCCGCATGCGATGAATTTATTATTCCGTTTAACAGTAATCATATTACTAAAATAAATAGTATATCCATCTGCACACAGTTTTGAAACAGAAATTAAATTTCTTCTCAAGTTCTGTACATAAAGACAATCTTTAAGTGCAAGCATTCTTTCTTTAAAAACTAATTCTACGGTTCCTATTGTCGCTGCTGCAACACTTGCAGTTGTTCCCAAGAATAATGTCACTTCACCTTCACTCAACCTTCTGCTAACTTTGAACCCCTGCAGTGAGTTACACGCATGAGTTGAAGCCCCGGAGTCAACACACCAGGACACAAAAGTAACTAACATGTTAGTTTCTATGACACAAGTTTCGATGTTACCTTTCTTAGATTCCAGGTAGGCAGGACAATTCCTCTTCCAGTGGCTGGTCTGCTTGCAGAAGTGACAGACATCAGACGCCTTGTTCTTCTTCTGCTTCTTAGGATTGGCAGCCTTCTTCTGAGGCTTCTTTCCCTTTCTCTTTTTCTTGCCCGATTTGTTAGCTTCAGCAAGCATAACTACAGGCTCATCCTTTTTGAGTAGATCCTCGGCTCTCTACAACATATTGCTGAGTTCCTGGATGCTGACATTCAGCTTATTCATATTGTAGTTCATTGTGAACGCATTGAAGGAAGAGGGCAAAGAATTGAGGATGGCATCCACTTGCGTGCCAAGATCTAGCCCGGATCCAAGAGCTTCATGTTCGTTAATGCAACCCATCATCCGAAGACAATGGTCATGAACTTTCTGCCCTTTGGTCATCTGCGCGGTCATGAACAGTTTCAGGACCTTCTGTCAAGTAGAACGGTTCTGCTCTTCATACATTGTTCTTAGACAGTCCAATATGTCCTTGGCTAGTTCGATCTGATCGAACTGCCTCTGTATTGAGTTGTCTAATGAGGCAATGACAAAGCATCGGGCTTGGGAGTTCTTATCCTCCCATTCTTGGTAGTCCCTCCTACGGGCCTCAGAAGCCCTATCACCCGGACGTTCCGGTGCAAGATTTTTCACCACCTTGTCTAACTTTTCGGAAGTTAGGACCAGCATAAGATTTCTATACCAGTCGGCATAGTTTGGGCCCTTTAGCTTGTTATCGTCTAGAAGCTTTGCAAATTGACCATTTTCCATTTTCTGATAAAATAGCAAAATCATTAGTCCAAAACCTTAGTTTGATTCATGTTACCTACATAGATATGGTTTTTAATCTATGTTCCATTCGCATTTGTTCATCTCTGAGATTTCCCTCCTTTCTCAGTGACGGAGACGACGAAATGTCTCTAGAAATGTGGGAAATCACATGGGGTGCATGAAGCCAACTCTTTCAGCTGCATAACCCCACTACCTTTCTGTGACGGATCATATCCACTCATCAAATGAATTTCCCTTTGGCCTCTGTCAGACCCCATTTTCAAGTAAACCTTTCTGCCCAGTGAGTGCTTACCCATCATATTCAGGTTACGCCAAGGTACCGTGAGAGAGTTCCCATTTTCTAGTGAAGCCCCTCCCACATCAGTCTATGACGCCCCTATCATCTTATGAAACACTCTAATAGATCCAACAGCAAATGGATAGCCCAATTTTATGGTGCGTTTCCTCATTACTGAAGGACCCATCATTGTGCTAACGACAGAAGGCCTTTAGAGAGTCCATCATATGGGTCTCCCTGTCACATGCATTCATATTTGCTAGAGGGAATAAAAACGCCCTAGTTTTAATTTAGGTCAAACCAGAGTGGCTCCCACTGACTTTCATAAAGTCAGATTTCTGGTGGGCCTTAATCGGCTAGGGGTTCCGTACGCATCGCTTTTTAGGGTTGTGGGGCCCACCAAGCAAAGAGGGGTCATCCAATGACCTTGAAGGACACCATGGCAATGATGTTCACTTAGCCATGGTGTGCGCAAGAGCCACTAACGAGTCTTCATGGGCCAAGTACTTATGGCCCATGGTCGCAGCACATCAAACATCCATACATCACATGTAAAGGAGGAATTGATTCAATCAATTAACTGCTGTAAAGCCCATCGAATAGCCCATTGAAATCCAAGTCATTAACAATTAATGTCTACTAGGTGTATGGGCTGAATCGCAGATAGCAGTTCGGCCCATACAGCTTATCTCACAGTAATGGGCCTTTTGCAGTTTTAACCCTTTAAAACTGGGCTTTACGGGTGGGCCAAATTAATTCCTGTAATTGAACATCAGATTTGGAACAGCAAGTGTGAGAAATACAGACTGAAAAACAGTCCCTATCGAACCCCAGATTCGGTCCAAACAGTTTTGGTCCAATCTAGTCCGAGAGGATCCAAAACTGATTTTCAATTCAAGAATTAATTCATGAAAGATCTGAAATTAATAATTTTGATTTCAAACAATCACAAATCAAACTATGGACTGTTCGCACCACCTGCAAAATAGAGGTTAATCACAAGGGTTGCAGTTTCACAAACTACAAATCGCAGAAAGCGATTTCTCCAACTGCAAATCTCCAGCGCCGCCTTCTTCTTCCTTCTTCTTTAATCAAGAAAAATAACAGAAATCCTATTTCTATTAATTACATTCTTGATCAAATCCTATACATTCAGTCTAAAAATAAAAAAAATTATTTACAAACCGAATATAAATAAATAGAAAGAAAAAGGGTACGCAGACTATCTGCACCAAATATGCACTGTGATCTCCAAGTTTGAACAGTGCATTAAATCAAAATAAATAAAGAACAATTCTAAATAAATTTTGGATTTAAGAAAAATTAATTTCAGATCAATCGCCCTTAACAAGAAACAGTTTCTTGAAAAAGAAAACAATCTGCGCAAATCTTGAAAGAACACCTTCTATCCATCTGCGCAGGGTCAGATCTGATTTTCTTTTGGTTCAAGATTCGAACCTATGGCTCTGATACCACTGAAAGAAGGGTAAGATCCATCTAATGGACACCATAAAGGTTGCGGAATGGGTGCGCGAATTTCAAAAATTTCCTACCTTCTCCCAACTGGGAATCATATTCCCTAAGTTTAGAATACAATATTCAAGGATCCTACTTCAACCATAATCAAACCAGATCTGTACCAAAAGATAAATGGGAGGAACATACCTGATCCAGAGAAGCAGTATCTCCCAAAGTTGGTGTTCACGCCCAAAGAATGCTCCAAAATCCGTTCCTGCTGAAGATCACACAGCTGTGGATGGAACAGAACCAGCAGGGTGTGTCCTACACACTGGATCCTTCACAAGAATCCTCTGGAAACACTAAACACTGAATCCTTTTAGTCTTTGTTGCAAGACTAATGTCAAGAACAGATTTCTTGACTTTTCTTTTCTGCAAAGATCTAATCTTGCAAAAAATATGGCGGCGGCAGGAGGAGAACTCTAAAGGCGAAAGGGCTGAACTGCCTTTTTCTTTTTCTGAAGTATGAATGAGATCCTATCTCAATTCGCAGGAAATATCCTATATCTCTTCAAGGTGGTTCAAAATCTGATATTTTCTCTTTCTTGGTTAGGGTTTTTCCTCCTTTCTTCTTGATTAAGAATCCTCCTAATTAGGAGTTATCCCAATCCAAATCAGTATTTGGATAGGGGATAATCTTAATCCTATCTGCAGATAAAGTTAGCTTACTCCTGATTTTATCAGGAGGTTACCAGATACAAATCTAATTTGAATTTGGTCTCCAAGAGTGGATAAGGCTAAAGGCCCAATCCTTTTACTAACATTAATCTCAGATTCACCCCAAGGATGGGTGATCATATCAGCCCACCTCAAAATGGGCTTCTGCCCCATTAAGTGTTCAGTGTCTAATTACTTTCCAATCTGCTGCCCAGTTGGGTTCTTTGTATGGCGTTGGACCCAAGCATTGATCTACACACTAGCCACATGGGTTCGGCCCAGCCTTTAAAACAAGGCCCAGCCGAATTCACTGAAAAACTCAAGGAACCCCTTGATTCCATCATATGGACCCTATGGGCCCAACACTTACATTAAGTGGTCCCTGGGCTAAGCCATCTTATAAAAACCCAGGGACTGTGGGCAGGTGCAATATTAGCCCATCAGGTATTATCCTCAATGGTCTTACAGTTAACCTCTCAGCCCTTAATGATCAAGCACTGCCCGACAAGAGAGGACCTCTCCCTCGGCTGCAAGGAACAGTGCCGCACTCTCCTCTCACATGGATCCCGGGAATTAAAACCATTTGCAAACAATTCGAAACCGTACATATATATATAAATATATTAATTTTGCAAAACAAAATTCCAACAATTGAAATCAACTGCCGGCAGTTTGGTTTCCATTAGAGAGAGTGCATTCCCGATCATTACCCTTTGTCCGACAAAGTGGCTGATTCTGTCACTTTGATCACCCACTCAGATGAATTCTCAAATTGCCCCAACATACCCAGGTTTTGATCCCCGCTAAGGATCTCACTGATTGGCATATCAAAGGCAGCCTGATCCAACACCTAGTGAAATGTCATAATCGAGTCTAGGGGTCAGGTGTAACTTTCCAATTTTGCCCATCTATCTCCAAGGTCTAGGGCAATACTGGAAATCTGGTCCGGTTCAAGGATTCAAGTAATCCCATACTGCATGTGCCTCGAGTCTTACCCTGATGGCTGAGACAGGCCATCCCAACACTTGGTGGCACACCAGCATCAGCCTTGGCAGGATAAATCTCCCTAGACTTATCCAACGGCTGTGAACATTTGAAACTACCACGAGTCTCTATAAATGTCCAGTTTTAGGGTTTTGCACAAAATTAAACCAAACAATATGAATCAAACATGCACTTTATTTATTTCCACTAAATAACAAAAGTACATCAAATCAGATTGAAGCTAAGGGCATACAAAACTGTCTAACATGCTGTTTGCTGGAAATGCAGGAAACAGGGGTCCACTGCAGACTCCACAACCGAGGCCGAGTAACTTTGAACCCCTGCAGTGAGTTACACGCATGAGTTGAAGTCCCGGAGTCAACACACCAGGACACAGAAGTAACTAACATGTTAGTTTCTATGACACAAGTTTCGATGTTACCTTTCTTAGATTCCAGGTAGGCAAGACAATTCCTCTTCCAGTGGCTGGTCTGCTTGCAGAAGTGACAGACATCAGATGCCTTGTTCTTCTTCTACTTCTTAGGATTGGCAGCCTTCTTCTGAGGCTTCTTTGCCTTTCTCTTTTTCTTGCCCGATTTGTTAGCTTCAGCAAGCATAACTATAGGCTCATCCTTCTTAAGTAGATCCTCAGCTCTCTGCATCATATTGCTAAGTTCCTGGACGCTGACATTCAGCTTATTCATATTGTAGTTCATTGTGAATGCATTGAAGGAAGAGGGCAAAGAATTGAGGATGGCATCCACTTGCGTGCCAAGATCTAGCCCGGATCCAAGAGCTTCAAGTTCGTTAATGTAACCCATCATCCGAAGACAATGGTCATGAACTTTTTGCCCTTTGGTCATCTGCGTGGTCATGAACAATTTCAGGACCTTCTGTCGAGTAGAACGGTTCAGCTCTTCATACATTGTTCTTAGACTGTCCAATATGTCCTTGGCTAGTTCAATCTGATCGAACTACCTCTGTATTGAGTTGTCTAATGAGGCAACGAAAAAGCAGCGGGCTAGGGAGTTCTTATCCTCCCACTCTTGGTAGTCCCTCCTACGGGCCTCAGAAGCCCTATCACCCGGACGTTCCGGTGCAGGATTTTTCACCACCTTGTCTAACTTTTCGGAAGTTAGGACCAGCATAAGATTTCTGTACCAATCGGCATAGTTTGGGACCTTTAGCTTGTTATCGTCTAGAAGCTTTGCAAATTGACCGTTTGCCATTTTCTGATAAAATAGCAAAATCATTAGTCCACAACCTTAGTTTGATTCATGTTACCTACATAGATATGGTTTTTAATCTATGTTCCATTCCCATTTGTTCATCTCTGAGATTTCCCTCCTTTCTCAGTGACGGAGATGACGAAATGTCTCTGGAAATGTGGGAAATCACATGGGGTGCGTGAAGCCAACTGTTTCAGCTGCATAACCCCACCACCTTTCTGTGACGGATCATATCCACTCATCAAATGAGTTTCCCTTTGGCCTCTGTCAGACAAGGTTCAGAGCCGTTTTTAGGTAAACCTTTCTGTCCAGTGAGTGCTTACCTATCATATTTAGGTTACGCCAAGGTACCGTGAGAGAGTTCCCATTTTTTGGTGAGGCCCCTCCCACATCGGTCTATGACGCCCCTATCATCTTATGAAACACTCTAATAGATCCAACAACAAATGGATAGCCCAATTTTATCGTGCGTTTCCTCATTACTGAAGGACCCATCATTGTGCTAATGACGGAAGGCCTTTAGAGAGTCCATCATATGGGTCTCCCTATCACATGCATTCATATTTGCTAGAGGGAACAAAAACGCCCAAGTTTTAATTTAGGTCAAACCAGAGTGGCTGCCATTGACTTTCATAAAGTCAGATTTCTGGTGGGCCTTAATCGGCTAGGGGTCATCCAATAACCTTTTCAGGGTTGTGGGGCCCACCAAGCAAAGAGGGGTCATCCAATGACCTTGAAGGACACCATGGCAATGATGTGCATTTAGCCATGGTGTGCGCAACAGCCACTAACGAGTCTTCATGGGCCAAGTACTTATGGCCCATGGTCGCAGCACATCAAACATCCAAACATCACATGTATAGGAGGAATTGATCCAATCAATTAACTGCTGTAAAGCCCTTCGAATTGCCCATTGAAATCCAAGTCATTAACAATTAATGTCTACTAGGTGTATGGGCTGAATCGCAGATAGCAGTTCGGCCCATACAGCTTATCTCACAGTAATGGGCCTTTAGCAGTTTTAACCCTTTAAAACTGGGCTTTACAGGTGGGCCGAATTAATCCCTGTAATTGAACATCAGATTTGGAACAGCAAGTGTGAGAAGTACAGACTGAAAAACAGTCCCTATCGAACCCCAGATTCGGTCCAAACAGTTTTGGTCCAATCTAGTCTGAGAGGATCCAAAACTGATTTTCAATTCAAGAATTAATTCATGAAAGATCTGAAATTAATAATTTTGATTTCAAACAATCACAAATCAAACTATGGACTGTTCGCACCAGCTGCAAGACTAATGTCAAGAACAGATTTCTTGACTTTCCTTTTCTGCAAAGATCTAATCTTGCAAAAAATATGGCGGTGGCAGGAGGAGAACTCTAAAGGCGAAAGGGCTGAACTGCCTTTTTCTTTTTCTGAAGTATGAATGAGATCCTATCTCAATTCGTAGGAGATATCCTATCTCTTCAAGGTGGTTCAAAATCTGATATTTTCTCTTTCTTTGTTAGGGTTTTTCCTCCTTTCTTCTTGATTAAGAATCCTCCTAATTAGGAGTTATCCGAATCCAAATCAGTATTTGGATAGGGGATAACCTTAATCCTGTCTGCAGATAAAGTTAGTTTACTCCTGATCTTATCAGGAGGTTACCAGATTCAAATCTAATTTGAATTTGGTCTCCAAGAGTGGATAAGGCTAAAGGCCCAATCCTTTTACTAACATTAATCTCAGATTCGCCCCAAGGATGGGTGATCATATCAGCCCACCTCAAAATGGGCTTCTGGCCCATTAAGTGTTCAGTGTCTAATTACGTTCCAATCTGCTACCCAGTTGGGTTTCTTTGTATGGCGTGGGACCCAAGCATTGATCTACACACCAGCCAGATGGGTTCGTCCCAGCCTCTAAAACAAGGCCCAATCGAATTCACTGAAAAACTCAATGAGGTCCATCATATGGACCCTATGGGCCCAACACTTACATTAAGTGGTCCCTGGGCCAAGCCATCTTATAAAAAACCCAGGGACTGTGGGCAGGTGCAAGATTAGCCCATCAGGTATTATCCTCAATGGTCTTACACTTAACCTCTCAGCCCTTAATGATCAAGCACTGCCCGACAAGAGAGGACCTCTCCCTCGGCTGCAAGGAACAGTGCCGCAATCTCCTCTCACATGGATCCCGGGAATTAAAACCATTTGCAAACAATTTGAAACCGTACATATATATATAAATATATTAATTTAGCAAAACAAAAGTCCAACGATTGAAATCAACTGCCGGCAGTTTGGTTTCCATCAGAGAGAGTGCATTCCCGATCATTACCCTTTGTCCGAAAAAGTGGCTGATTCTGTCACTATGATCACCCACTCAGATGAATTCTCAAACTGCCCCAACATACCCAGGTTTTGATCCCCGCTAAGGATCTCACTGATTGGCATATCAAAGGCAGCCTGATCCAACCCCTAGTGAAATGTCATAATCGAGTCTAGGGGCCAGGTGTAACTTTCCAGTTTTGCCCATCTATCTCCAAGGTCCAGGGCAATACTGGAAATCTGGTCCGGTTCAAGGATTCAAGTAATCCCATACTACATGTGCCTCGGGTCTTACCGTGATGGCTGAGACAGGCCGTCCCAACACTTGGTGGCACACCAGCATCAGCCTTGGCAGGATAAATCTCCCCAGACTTATCCAACGGCTGTGAACATTTAAAACTAACACGTGTCTCTATAAATGTCCAGTTTTAGGGTTTTGCACAGAATTAAAACAAACAATATGAATCAAACATGCACTTTATTTATTTCCACTAAATAACAAAAGTACATCAAATCAGATTGAAGCTAAGGGCATACATAACTGTTTAACTGTATGGTCGATGCAGCCAGTGGAGGTGCCTTGGTGAACAAGACACCCGAAGCGGTCAGGGAGTTAATCTCCAACATGGCCAAAAATTCACAACAGTTCGGTGCTAGGACAGACGGTACCATTAGACGGGTTAATGAGGTAAGCCATGTAAATTTAGAAAATCAGATTTCTGACCTAACTACTTTGGTAAGACAACTCGCTGCAGGACAAGTACAAACTGCCAGGGTGTGTGGGATTTGTTCGATTCCTGGCCATCCTATGGACATGTGTTCATCATTGCAAGATGGTTCGATGCAGCAAGTCAATGCCGTTGGAAGATTCCTGGGCCAGCCCCAATGAAAGTATGATCCCTACTCCATTTATTACAATCCGGGGTGGAGAGATCACCCAAACCTAAGCTACGGGAACCAAGGAGGACAGCAGCAATACCAGCCCCATTTTTTCAGTCGACAGCCCCAGTTTTCAACATCCATCAAAGCGCAAGGCCAACCCTCAAATTCAGGTATGTCATTAGAAGATATAGTTAAGGCTATAGCTACTAATACTCAACAATTTCAACAGGAAACAAGAGCCAGCATTCAGAATTTGGGGAACCAAATCAGCCAACTTGCCACTGCCGTCAGCAAGTTGGAGGTGCAGAGCTCCGGGAAACTACCATCACAAACGGTAGTCAACCCCAAGGAGAATGTAAGTGCAGTGGTGCTGAGAAGCGGGAAGGAACTGCAGCTAGAACCTACCTCACCAAGGAAGGTGGATAAAAGACAAGAAGAAGACAAGGTGCAGGACTCAAGAGTTAGAGAGAACATTTCAGCCATGATCAAGAGGACCTTACCAGAAAAACATGTTGATCCAGGTATGTTCACCCTGATGTGTGGCTCATTGTGACACTAGCAAGTGCACTAGCCGTTCAAGTAATAAAGTAGTGAGTGAAGTATCGTTCCCACGAGGATTTAGGAAACAATTACCAATACTAAATTGAACATTTCTTATCTGATCAACAAATAAATCAAAACTCTAATGAAAGCTAAGAAATCCTAAATTAAAATCTATCTAAATCATTGGTCCAATTGCCTTCAATTCAGGTTAGAAGAGTAAGCAGTAAATGTCAATCTCAGAATTCAGCAATCTATCAATTTGGATTATTCGAATGAATCATGATTGAGCCTTGGTTTGGTGAAACCCCAAGGTCATGAACAGCCTCTCTCAAGCGCATGTTCATCCTATGCATGAGTGACGGTTCTTCTATCTCTAGCAAGAATCTAATCCCCATGCATGCATTTCTTCAAACACTTCTAAGGCATCAATTCAAATCTGAATTGATCACCAACTGAATTGTGCAAGTTATCTCTAACCTTGCACTCAATTCAGTTCTTGAATAGTAGATCTGAATTCCTAGAGTCTCTCTCAAGCACTCTAGGAATTCCAAGCTGTAGATTAATTCGCCCAATCTGAAATTTGCAGATCTGAATTCTCTTTCAAGCAATTCAGATCTTGCAATCTCAGATCTGAGAATTCAGATCTGAGTTTTGAAGGTTAGTTGGCCGAATTGATCTGCAATCACACCCTTATTCAAGAAACTTCAAGTACAATGCATGATCATTTGAATGAATCAAAAAGAATTAGATTGCTGAACTGAAATTTTACAAGCTGAAATACATCAAGGAAGAATGGAAACAAGGAGAAAGAAGAAAGAACATATAACTAAGAAACTGAATTCAAATCAAAAGAGAATGAAACTACAAATGATTTATTACAAAAAATCTTTGAATCACAATCCCTCAATTCGAACTCACCTTCTTCTTCTAGCTTGCTTGTCTTGAACTTCCTTCAGCCCTTCTTCTTCTTCTTCCTTGCGCCTAGCCTTCTTCTCTTCTCTTCTCTCAAGGTGGCTGAACCTCTAAGAGTGGGAGAGCCTTTCTCTCAAGCAATTGAACCACTTTCTCCCCTCCTAGAGGCCTCCTTATATAGTTTTTCAAGGGGGCTCTTGCCCCTTCTTGAAGCCTCTAGAATGGGGTGTATTACACCCCTCATGAACCTTCTAGAGTGCTCCCTCCTTCTCTTCAAGAAACTCCTAGAAGTTGCCGCCCCTAGCTCCCTTTGGGCTGCTATTTGGGCTACAACTTAGCTTGCTTTTGAGCTCATGTGGGCTACACTCTAGGCTGTTATTTGGGCTAAAAATGGGCCTTCCTTGCTGGGCCGAATTCTCCTCATAGCTAGGCTTTATTTTCTGGGGTTTTCTCAAGGAATTCACTTGCTCTTTTTGGGCCGAAGTGCTCTCTCTTGCTTCCACGACCGGGCTGGACTGAAATTGGTCTTTTTGAACCTTCTTTTCTTGCCTTTTTCCTTCATTCTCTTGGATTGATTATCCCTGAACCTATTCTTAGCATTAAGCTAAATTAAGGCAAAAATTAATAAAACCGGCATAAAAATCCATGCTAAAGTCCTCAAAAATTATAGATAAATTGTAAGTTCATCACACCCTACCTTGTGCGATTGGCAATAAGAAAATCGAGCATGCCATTCTAGACTTAGGTGCATCTATCAATGTCATGCCATACTCGATTTACTATGCTTTGAGATTAGGTCCTTTAAGGGAAAACTAAAGCTGTTATCCAATTAGCTGATCGTTCTAATGCCTTCCCAGAAGGGATTGTTGAGAATGTAATGGTGCAGGTTAACGATTTAATTTTCCCAGTTGATTTTTACATTCTGAAGATGGAGGAGGACACGATCGAAAGTTCAGCCCCACTTCTATTAAGCAGGCCATTTATGAAAACGGCCAAGACCAAAATAGATGTGGATGAGGGTACCCTCTTCGTCGAATGTGACGAAGAGACTATTAAATTTAATATTTTTTAAGCTATGAAGTACCCAAATGAAGACCATTCGGTTGACACTATTGATCCAACTGTGCAGGAATTTTTTGAAAAAGATATGAATGAGGAGTTAGAATCGAGTGCACAATTGGATACGAAGGCCCCTATTCTAGATTTGAACCTGCCCATGATGGATGGAAGGGGAGCACACCGAAAGCTGAAACCACGAGAGCTAAAGTAGCAAAGGAGGACGTCGAGCATAACGACGTTAAACAATTGCGCTTGTGGGAGGCAACCCATTGTGTTTAGTTAATTTTGTTATTTTGTTTGGTTTTGATTTTTGTGTTTAGCAGGAACCCAACAAGACAAATAGGGAAGTACCCCCAAATCCTTCTACTTTATGCATAATCACATACATTGGGGACAATGTATAACTTATGTGTGGGGGGATTAGGGAAATCTGATGGAAATTTGAGATACCTTACCTTCTTGAAATTTCTGCTCCCTAGGAACTTATCCTTGAACGATTTCAACTTATCAGGAATCATGTGCTTAGGCTGAATAGATAAGATAGGATGCAAGCATGACTAACTGAATCTTTCTTGGCTGCATATGGTACCTCATGTTTTTAATCGATCAATAGGCAAGATGCATAAGGGTTTGATTGATTTTCACATAATTATCTATCAAACATGGATTGATTATTCTAGAACTTG
The DNA here is from genome assembly GCF_056320005.1 of Nelumbo lutea. NCBI lineage: Eukaryota > Viridiplantae > Streptophyta > Magnoliopsida > Proteales > Nelumbonaceae > Nelumbo > Nelumbo lutea. Next base: position 144,486,933 of record NC_142684.1, read on the forward strand.
CTGTGTTAGGCATATTGATGTGTGGCTCATTGTGACACTAGCAAGTACTCTAGCCGTTCAAGTAATAAAGTAGTGAGTGAAGTATCGTTCCCACGAGGATTTAGGAAACAATTACCAATACTAAATTGAACATTTCTTATCTGATCAACAAATAAATCAAAACTCTAATGAAAGCTAAGAAATCCTAAATTAAAATCTATCTAAATCATTGGTCCAATTGCCTTCAATTCAGGTTAGAAGAGTAAGCAGTAAATGTCAATCTCAGAATTCAGCAATCTATCAATTTGGATCATTCGAATAAATCATGATTGAGCCTTGGTTTGGTGAAACCCCAAGGTCATGAACAGCCTCTCTCAAGCGCATGTTCATCCTATGCATGAGTGACGGTTCTTCTATCTCTAGCAAGAATCTAATCCCCATGCATGCATTTCTTCAAACACTTCTAAGGCATCAATTCAAATCTGAATTGATCACCAACTGAATTGTGCAAGTTATCTCTAACCTTGCACTCAATTCAGTTCTTGAATAGTAGATCTGAATTCCTAGAGTCTCTCTCAAGCACTCTAGGAATTCCAAGCTGTAGATTAATTCGCCCAATCTGAAATTTGCAGATCTGAATTCTCTTTCAAGCAATTCAGATCTTGCAATCTCAGATCTGAGTTTTGAAGGTTAGTTGGCCGAATTGATCTGCAATCACACCCTTATTCAAGAAACTTCAAGTACAATGCATGACCATTTGAATGAATCAAAAAGAATTAGATTGCTGAACTAAAATTTTACAAGCTGAAATACATCAAGGAAGAATGGAAACAAGGAGAAAGAAGAAAGAACATATAACTAAGAAACTGAATTCAAATCAAAAGAGAATGAAACTACAAATGATTTATTACAAAAAATCTTTGAATCACAATCCCTCAATTCGAACTCACCTTCTTCTTCTAGCTTGCTTGTCTTGAACTTCCTTCAGCCCTTCTTCTTCTTCTTCCTTGCGCCTAGCCTTCTTCTCTTCTCTTCTCTCAAGGTGGCCGAACCTCTAAGAGTGGGAGAGCCTTCCTCTCAAGCAATTGAACAACTTTCTCCCCTCCTAGAGGCCTCCTTATATAGTTTTTCAAGGGGGCCTTTGCCCCTTCTTGAAGCCTCTAGAATGGGGTGTATTACACCCCTCATGAACCTTCTAGAGTGCTCCCTCCTTCTCTTCAAGAAACTCCTAGAAGTTGCCGCCCCTAGTTCCCTTTGGGCTGCTATTTGGGCTACAACTTAGCTTGCTTTTGAGCACATGTGGGCTATACTCTAGGCTGTTATTTGGGCTAAAATTGGGCCTTCCTTGCTGGGCTGAATTCTCCTCATAGCTAGGCTTTATTTTCTTGGGTTTTCTCAAGGAATTCACTTGCTCTTTTTGGGCCGAAGTGCTCTCTCTTGCTTCCACGACCGGGCTGGACTGAAATTGGTCTTTTTGAACCTTCTTTTCTTGCCTTTTTCCTTCCTTTTCTTGGATTGATTATCCCTGAACCTATTTTTAGCATTAAGCTAAATTAAGGCAAAAATTAATAAAACCGGCATAAAAATCCATGCTAAAATCCTCAAAAATTATAGATAAATTGTAAGTTCATCAAATACCCCCACACTTAAGCTTTTGCTTGTCCTCAAGCATAGACATCAGCCATAAACTTAACATTCCCCCCTTCTGTTCTCACCATTTACCTGGTGAACTTTTTAAGATAGAAATGCATTGAGTAGTCGGGAAACTTTTGTAAGTGCTCAACTCTTATTCTTGTAAATTACCATTTAAGATATGTATCAGATCCAAGGAAAGGAGAATATGAATTTCATCATAGTCTAGCCTTCACTCCTAATTCATATATAAATCAGCTCCTTAATTGTCAAGGTTAATAATCAAATTTCACTAAGTTTCACATCTGTAACTAAATCTCAATGAGAGTTCAACTTTAGAGTGCCCCTTTGAACCTCGGTTGTCACCACAATTACTTATTTCTAAGGGTGAGTGCATTTTATGCTCCATCTCACCTTTTTTTTTTTTTTCGGTGTGAGTGCATTTTATGCTCCATCTCACACTTTTCTCTTTTTTTTTTTTTTTTTTTTTTTTTGGTGTGAGTGCATCTTATGCTCCATCTCACACTGGTCACTTGCTTGATGTAGGTAAATAGGACTCATGTTCTGAGCTGCTAGTTTTACTATTCAGCTCAGAATAGCGGAATCAATTTGGGCTTTTGTCCTTCTTTCGCAATTATTGAACCTCAAGAATCAACATTTCAGATGTGCACTAGTTTTCTTGACCATTAACAATGAAATCAAGGGCTTCCATATACATGAAGGAAGTTAGGGCTAGTCATGCTGAAAGGCATATTCAGCTCCCCTTTTCTCCTGCATATATCAAATTGGGTCATTCACAAGAATAAAAACTTAACAAGTACATCAGTCTCCCTCAACTCATTGAATTCCTTCTTAAAAAAAATCATCAAATAAATAGTAATGAACTTGAGGGGTTCCAGTTTTTTATTTTTTTTATTTTTTTATTTTTATTTTTATTTTGTGATGTCATTGCCTGCATATGTGTGTTGGGGTGCATGAGGTGCATGGTTTCAACCCCCATACCCTAGCCTCGGGCTCACTCCCCGACACTTGAGATGAACATTGTCCTCAATGTTCGTAGTGTTAGGGAGTCATACTTGCTAGAGCAAACTGAAGAAAAGAAAATGATGAACTGAGTCCTTAAAGAATTGGAATTTTGAGAAAAAGATCTTTATTTTACTAACTAATATTCTAAAAAGATAAATGACAAAAAGATTCCTTAACTTGTTCATGAGCAAGCATAAGAGATTATTGGTTATCTAGATAAACAGTGGATGGAGGGGGTACAGTACTGCCCATTAAATATGGTTTCAGGCGCTGACCATTTACTTTAAACGTGCCCTGAACCGGGTGGGTGAGTTCTATAGCCCCATGGGGAAAAACCAGTGAAATGGTAAAGGGTCCAGACCACCTGGATCTCAGCTTACCTAGAAACAAGCGGAGACGGGAATTATATAACAATACCTGTTGGCCTACATAAAAGTCCCATCTCAGCAAGTTCTTATCATGCCAGTTTTTTATTCTTTCTTTATAAACTTTGGCATTCTCATAGGTGGTAAGTCTGAATTCATCCAATTCATTCAATTGCAACCGCCTTTTAGCCCCTGTGGCTTGAATGTCAAAATTTAAGAATTTAAGAGCCCAATAGGCCTTGTGTTCCAATTCAACTGGTAAATGGCATGCTTTACCAAAGACCAATCTGTAGGGGGACATGCCAATAGGTGTCTTAAATGTAGTTCTGTATGCCCATAATGCATCATCTAATTTGATGGACCAATCTTTTCTGGCGGATGCTACGGTCTTTTCCAAAATTCTTTTGAGTTCCCTGTTAGCCAACTCCACTTGGCCACTAGTTTGAGGGTGATAAGGGGTAGCTAATTTATGTGTAATTCCATATTTCTGCATTAACCTCTCAAATTGGCTATTGCAGAAGTGAGTTCCCCTATCACTAATTATAGCTCGCGGAGTGCCAAATTGGGAGAATAGCTTCTTTAGGAAGTGTACTACCCTTCTTGAGTCGTTTGTGGGTAAAGCCATGGCTTCTACCCATTTGGATACATAGTCAACTGCAACGAGGATGTACCTATTCCCAAAAGAATTCGGGAAAGGTCCCATGAAATCTATACCCCAAACATCAAAGATTTCACAGATTAAAATATTGGAAAGTGGCATTTCATTCCGTCGGGAAATGTTTCCCGATCTTTGGCATTTGTCACATGTGGACACATACCGATGGGCATCTTTGAAGAGTGTGGGCCAATAAAAACCTGATTGCAAAACCTTGGCTGCAGTGCGACTAGCTCCAAAATGACCTCCTGCTTCTTTATCATGGCAAAATTGGAGTACCGACTCCATCTCCTCCTCGGGGACACATCTCCTTATGATCTGATCTGCACACAATTTATACAAAAAGGGTTCCTCCCACAGATAGTATTTTACATCAGAAAAGAATTTCTTTTTCTGTTGATATGAAAGGTTAGGAGGAAGGACTTGTGCAGCTAGATAATTAGCAAAATCAGCATACCAAGGATATGAGTATTTCTGTATTGAGTACAACTGCTCATCCGGAAATTCTTCTCGAATGTTGCTGGTTATCTCCTCTTTTGAGCTTACCGTGTCCAACCGGGAGAGATGGTCAGCAGCCAGGTTTGCAGCACCCTTCAGGTCTCTAATCTCAATGTCAAACTCTTGCAATAAAAGGATCCACCTGATCAGTCTTGGTTTTGAGTTTTGCTTGGTAAGAAAGTGCCTTAATGCCGAGTGATCTGTGTGGACAACAACCTTGGATAATATCAGATATGAACGAAACTTATCAAGTGCAAATATTATTGCTAACAGCTCCTTTTCTGTGGTGGTGTAATTGAGTTGGGGTCCAGTCAAGGTTCTGCTAGCATAGTAAATTGGCTGAAAATGTTTGTTCATTCTTTGTCCTAAAACAGCTCCTATAGCAAAATCACTCGCATCACACATCAATTCAAATGGGAGGGTCCAATCTGGTGCTACCATGATAGGTGCATGGATCAATTTGTCTTTCAAGATGTTGAAAGCATGAAGACATTCAGTTGAAAATTCAAAAGGCACTTCTTTCTGAAGCAAGGTAGATAATGGCTTGGAAATTTTTGAGAAATCTTTAATAAACCTCCTATAGAATCCGACATGTCCTAAGAAACTTCTCAAAGAACGTACAAATGTTGGGGTTGGTAATTTTTCAATTGCCTCCACCTTGGCCTTGTCGACTTCTATACCTCTTTGAGAGATCTTGTGTCCAAGCACTATGCCTTCTTGCACCATAAAATGACATTTCTCCCAATTCAACACAAGATGTGTTTCTTTACATCTAGTAAGCACCTGTTCCAGATTATTCAAACATGCATCAAACGAAGAGCCAAAAACTGAAAAATCATCCATGAAGATCTCAATAAATTTTTCAACCATATCAGAAAATATAGACATCATACATCGCTGAAAGGTTGCTGGGGCATTGCATAACCCAAAGGGCATCCTTCGGTATGCAAAGGTTCCATATGGGCAAGTAAAAGTGGTCTTTTCTTGATCTTCTGGTGCAATTGGTATCTGGTTATACCCTGAATATCCATCCAAGAAACAATAATACTCATGCCCGGCTAGCCTCTCCAACATTTGATCCATAAATGGGAGAGGGAAATGGTCCTTCCGGGTGGCTTCATTTAATTTTCTATAGTCAATACACACACGCCATCCGGTAACGGTTCTAGTAGGGATGAGTTCATTTTTCTCATTTGGAACAACAGTCGTACCCCCTTTTTTGGGCACAACTTGCACAGGGCTTACCCAAGAACTATCAGAAATAGGATAAATGATCCCAGCATCTAACAACTTAATTATTTCAGCCTTTACCACTTCTTTCATGTTGGGATTCAGGCGCCTTTGGGGCTGAACGGAAGGCTTGCTATCCTCTTCCATCAAAATTTTGTGAGTGCAGATTGATGGATTAATGCCTTTGATATCTTCTACCTTCCAAGCTATAGCATTTTTGTGTTCCCGCAGCACTCTTAATAATTTTTCTCTTTGTAAGGGATTCAGTGCTGCGGAAATTATCACGGGGAGATCTGATGGTTCCTCAAGGAAAGCATACTCTAAATGGGATGGTAATTGCTTCAGTTCAAGGGTGGGGGGTTCTTGGGGTGATGGCTTACCTGATGGTCAGGGCAATTTGCCTAAGTTCTCTAATGTAAGAAACCCCTTTCCCTTGAATTGAGGCTTATCGTTCAGGTATGCTATCATGAGGTTTATTTTTTCATTTTCTGCTTCTTCAAGTTCTCCCTGCTGGAGGCAGAGTTTAAGAGGATCAGTTATTCTACTTACCTGGAAGCATTCATCAATTGTCAATTCAATGGCATCAATCATAAAACAAGAATCATCACTAGAGGGTGCATGTTTCATAGAATCAGACATTTTAAAAATTATCTCCTCATCTTGTATCCTAAGGCTGAGTTGTCCTTGTTGGACATCAATCATTGCTTTCCCGGTAGCCAGGAAAGGTCTCCCTAGGATAAGCGGGACCTCCACATCTTCTTGCATGTCTAACACAATGAAATCAACTGGAAAAATGAATTTGTCAACTTTAACTAACACATCTTCTATGATCCCCCTAGGATGTCTAATGGATCTATCAGCCAATTGTAATGCCACTCTAGTGGGTTGGGGTTCATTCAACCCCAATTTCTTGAAGATAGAATATGGCATTAAATTGATACTAGCTCCCAGGTCACATAAAGCTTTTTCAATTTTTAAACTGCCAATGGTACAAGGAATAGTGAAACTCCCTGGATCTTTGAGTTTCTGAGGCAGCTTGTTCAAAAGTATAGCAGAACATTCCTCATTTAATGCAACTGTAGCCACATCTCCCAGTTTCCTTTTGTTTGCCAATAATTCCTTCAAAAACCTTGCATAGTGTGGCATCTGGGCTAAAGCATCAGCAAAAGGAATATTAATATGTAAACTTTTAAATATTTCAAGAAACTTACCAAATTCCTTCTCCAATTTTTGTTGCTTCAGCCTGTGAGGGAATGGAACTTGCAGTTGTTGGTGCATCCCTTGTTGTGCTTCTGGTTGTTCCATCTTCTGTTGTCTGGTTCCAAGGCTTGTTTCTGCCTTGGGTTCAACCCAATTCTTCTTTTCTACCTCAGGCAACTCTTTTCCACTTCTTAAGGTAATAGCTTGCACCTGCTCTCGTGGATTCACTTCAGTATTGCTTGGAAGAGTTCCCGGCAGTCTGGAAGAGATTAATTGTGCCAATTGCCCCACTTGGCTTTCCAGGTTTTTGATTGAGGCTTCCTGGTTCTGGAACCTAGTTTCTGCACCTGCTATAAATTTTGTCATCAGTTCCTCCAAATTGGATTTCGGTTCAGGCTGATGATAAGTCTGGTGGAACGGCTTGGAAATATGCTGATTTGGCCAGGACTGGTTTGAATGTCCCCTCCATCCTGGATGAAAAGTATGGTGACTCTAGTAACCCTGCTGTCTTGACGAATTGCTGACATAGTCAACTTGTTCAGTAGATGGTCTGAACTGATTGCCAACTTGGCAGTCTGTACTGATGTGGCCTCCCCCACACACTTCACAATTAAGAGGCTGCACATGCATGGCAGCTATCTGCATTTCATCCATTTTTTTACTGAGTGCTCCTATTTGTGCAGCTAGTGCTGTATAAGTGTCAACATTATGCAAGCCTTGCTGCTTCCTAGTTTGAGTCCTTTCCGAATGCCATTAATAATTGTTGGCTGCCATTTCCTCAATAAGTGCATGGGCAACCTCAGGAGTTTTATTATTTATGGATCCTCCGGCTGCAGCATCTAATATGGTCTTATTTGAGTCAGTAAGACCATTATAGAAAGTCTGCACTTGCAGCCAAATGGGGAGGCCATGGTGAGGAACTCTCCTTAACAGCTCCTTGTATCGTTCCCATGATTCATATAAAGATTCCCCCTCTTGCTGGAAAAAAGTAGTGATGTCATTCCTCATTTTAGCAGTTTTAGAAGGGGGAAAATATTTAGAGAGAAAACGGCTGGCCATTTCGTCCCATGTGGCTATAGATCCTACCGGTAATGAGTTCAACCAAGCTTTGGCTTTATCCTTCAAAGAAAATGGGAATAACCTCAGCCGGATGGCATCATCACTTACCCCATTGTGTTTGAAGGTGTCACAGATTTCCAAGAAGTTAGCAATATGGGCATTCGGATCCTCATGGGCCATACCACAAAACTGAACCGTATTTTGTATCATTTGGATTATGGCCGGTTTAATTTCGAAGTTATTGACAGCAATAGTTGGACTGATAATGCTGGAGACAGTCCCGGTGAGGGTGGGCTTGGCATAATCCATCATAGTTCTTTGTTCAGCCATTTCTTGTGCTTCTTGTCTGACTTGCTTAGCAGCTCTCAAACGGACATGGAGAGTCCGTTCAATCTCCGGGTCATAAAGGATCTCTTCCAGTTCAGGTCTGCTTGTCATAAACTGTTAAAGTCAAAGCAATAAAAATGCCAATATTCACAAAAGAAAATAAATAACTAATCCTATCACACTGAAAATGTAAAGTGAATTATTGGAATACAAAACCTACATCCTATCATGAATAAATGAAGCCGATTATACTAAAAGCAGATTTAAACCAATCATCTTATTCAAGGTTCCTTTATCTACATCCATCGATTGCAACATCTGAATTCAGACCCAATTTAGATCTGAGTTCAGATCTACAAGTCTTTGGTATTGTTAGTCTAGAGAAATTAATAAATAATAATTCAGATCTGAGCTGGATATCTCATACACACTCATTGGTATACACTACAATATACATCCATTAAGGTTGGAATCAATTCTGTGATGCTTTAGGGCTGAAATCAGATCTAAAAAAAAAATTTAAAAGGATCTGAAATAAACTAAAACCAGTTCTGAGTTAGGCTTGGGTTAAAGATTTTAAACTCTACAATTGAAGCTCAAACCTGTATAGCTGATGCATATCAAACACTTGCTAAGACCTGAAAATTGGGTCTGCAATGTTTGGTATTGCAAGCTATTCGGCCCATACAACTTTTGTAGAAATCTGAAATCAGGTCTGCTAACTGTTTCCCTATAGCAGCCCTGCTACAGATCTGAATGCTAAAAGAAATACTTGGAAAGTGCTAATTTTTTTTTAAGTATCTGAGGCATAACAATTATTCAATCCAAACATACACCTCCTTAGCTAATGTAGCTCGGTTACAATTGGGTAAAGCCAAGAATTCAGTCCACCCAGAATTCATAGTATGCTCTGTATCAGTTCAGTCCTCACATCATATCAACTGCATTTCAGATTTGAATTTCTCTCATTCCTTGCTATCCATTCACCCTTGAGGCAGGTTGGATGTATCATAGGGTGGATTGGGGTAGTGATGGCACCCAATTCACCTCAAACTTGCATCGGTTCAGATCTGAGTTCAGAGGAATTCAGATCTGAACTGAGTAGATCTGTAACAGCAGAATTCAGATCTGAACTCAAGTTTGAGTTTGGATCTGAATTCTCAATTGCCTTACCTTCAGTTATTGCTACCAAATTGTTTTTGGGGAAAGGCAGAAGTGCCCTAGGGTGAATTGGGGTGGTGATGACACCCAATTCCCCTCAAAATTTCATCAGTTCAGGTCTGAGTTCAGAGGAACTCAGATCTGAACTGTTGCAGATCTGCAATAGCAGAATTCAGATCTGAACTCAGATCTGAGTTCTGATCCGAATTCTCAATTGCTCCTCTGGTTGTTCAAAAGATCTCCCATTTTTTTTTTTAATTTGTTTTTTTCTTTTTGTAATGAAAGAAAGAAAAAAAATAAAGTCTGAAACACAAGCAACTCTTTTCGGCTGAGTGCTGCAGATCTGAAATCTGCTGATCTGAGTGCCGAATGCAACTCAGATCTGCAACACTCATGTTTATGTGAATTTTTTCTTTTTTTTTTTTCTTTTTGAAGGGAACAACACCAAGATTGAATAGAAATCAAACATGCCTTTATTAAAATGAAACTGAAACAAAAAAAAAAAATGAAAGTAATCTACTTAAGAAAGAAGAAACATAACTACAATAGTACAGCAGTTGCAGTCCAAGCTGAAATGAAAAAGTTAGCAAATTAACCCAACTATGAATACAATGCTGAATGAGATCAGATTAAGAATGCTCAATGTTTCCTAATATTGCTTCTCTAAATCCCCGGCAACGGCGCCAAAAACTTGATGTGTGGCTCATTGTGACACTAGCAAGTGCACTAGCCGTTCAAGTAATAAAGTAGTGAGTGAAGTATCATTCCCACGAGGATTTAGGAAACAATTACCAATACTAAATTGAACATTTCTTATCTGATCAATAAATAAATCAAAACTCTAATGAAAGCTAAGAAATCCTAAATTAAAATCTATCTAAATCATTGGTCCAATTGCCTTCAATTCAGGTTAGAAGAGTAAGCAGTAAATGTCAATCTCAGAATTCAGCAATCTATCAATTTGGATCATTCGAATAAATCATGATTGAGCCTTGGTTTTGTGAAACCCCAAGGTCATGAACAGCCTCTCTCAAGTGCATGTTCATCCTATGCATGAGTGACGGTTCTTCTATCTCTAGCAAGAATCTAATCCCCATGCATGCATTTCTTCAAACACTTCTAAGGCATCAATTCAAATCTGAATTGATCACCAACTGAATTGTGCAAGTTATCTCTAACCTTGCACTCAATTCAGTTCTTGAATAGTAGATCTGAATTCCTAGAGTCTCTCTCAAGCACTCTAGGAATTCCAAGCTGTAGATTAATTCGCCCAATCTGAAAATTGCTGATCTGAATTCTCTTTCAAGCCATTCAGATCTTGCAATCTCAGATCTGAGAATTCAGATCTGAGTTTTGAAGGTTAGTTGGCCGAATTGATCTGCAATCACACCCTTATTCAAGAAACTTCAAGTACAATGCATGACCATTTGAATGAATCAAAAAGAATTAGATTGCTGAACTGAAATTTTACAAGCTGAAATACATCAAGGAAGAATGGAAACAAGGAGAAAGAAGAAAGAACATATAACTAAGAAACTGAATTCAAATCAAAAGAGAATGAAACTACAAATGATTTATTACAAAAAATCTTTGAATCACAATCCCTCAATTCGAACTCACCTTCTTCTTCTAGCTTGCTTGTCTTGAACTTCCTTCAGCCCTTCTTCTTCTTCCTTGCGCCTAGCCTTCTTCTCTTCTCTTCTCTCAAGGTGGCCGAACATCTAAGAGTGGGAGAGCCTTCCTCTCAAGCAATTGAACAACTTTCTCCCCTCCTAGAGGCCTCCTTATATAGTTTTTCAAGTGGGCCTTTGCCCCTTCTTGTAGCCTCTAGAATGGGGTGTATTATACCCCTCATGAACCTTCTAGAGTGCTCCCTCCTTCTCTTCAAGAAACTCCTAGAAGTTGCCGCCCCTAGCTCCCTTTGGGCTGCTATTTGGGCTACAACTTAGCTTGCTTTTGAGCTCATGTGGGCTATACTCTAGGCTGTTATTTGGGCTAAAAATGGGCCTTCCTTGCTGGGCCGAATTCTCCTCATAGCTAGGCTTTATTTTCTTGGGTTTTCTCAAGGAATTCACTTGCTCTTTTTGGGCCGAAGTGCTCTCTCTTGCTTCCACGACCGGGCTGGACTGAAATTGGTCTTTTTGAACCTTCTTTTCTTGCCTTTTTCCTTCCTTTTCTTGGATTGATTATCCCTGAACCTATTTTTAGCATTAAGCTAAATTAAGGCAAAAATTAATAAAACCGGCATAAAAATCCATGCTAAAATCCTCAAAAATTATAGATAAATTGTAAGTTCATCACATATAGAGACCACGATCAATGAATTCATGGATCAGGCGGTGAAACCCTGTGATTCTTGTGAAAAAAAAAAAAGAGGGAGTTTGAAAATAAAATCGTAACTAATGTGAGATGGAGCATAAAATGCACTCACATCTAGAAACAAAAACAAGTGTGAGATGGAGTATGAAATGCACTCACATCTAGAAATGAAAGCAAGAGTGAGATGGAGCATAAAATGCACTCACATCTTGAAAAAAAAAAAAAAAAGGGCAAGGGTGAGATGGAGCATTAAATGCACTCACCCTAGAACCCCAACCCCATTCTCACCTTCAGATCCTAGGAATTCACACTAAGTGGTGAAGATGTGATACATAGCAAGCTTATGGCAATAAGCACACCTTGTTTTGATTTAAAGGAAAGTAATTGCATCTGGCTGAATTGGTTTGTTAAAAGCAATGAGCACCCATGCAGTCCAAGGAGTTTCAGCCCTGGAAGGCTTGTCTCCTTGACTACCGATTTAACGTGGGACCATGAGGAATGGTGATTTGCGATCACTCTTGGACAAGAAAAAGGGAAGAAAGAGATGAAAAGGGAAAGGTTACCAAGTCTGAACTAAAGCATGAAATGAACCAGGCCTCATGTAGAGAAAAAGAAAGATTGAAAATCAATAGTTAGTCTCTCTTGTGTTACTTGAGTTTTTGCCTTGCCCGAGGACGGGCAAAGTTTAAGTGTGGGGGGATTTGATGAGACCAAAACGAACCCTAATTTTATCCTCCAATATTCACTCTTTTACATTTATTTAGCACTTAAATGGACTCATTACTCTTGTATTTCGATTCAGGGCAATAAAGAAGGCAATTGGAAGAAAACAGGGTAAATCGGGTGATTTTGCACAGTTTCGGCGATAGTCTGTAATCTGGGATTAACTCTCAATTCCGGATACCGAATTGGACAATTCAAGAACCATTAGAAAGATGAAAGGAAGTCTCACAACTTTTATGTTTTGGGTTTTGACAGATTCGGCACGCATCGAGTACGAAAACGAGCCCAAAGTCGGAGTAAGTTCGCAGCCAGGCCCATTTCACAACTTAAGCCCAACTCGCAGAAGTACCTTGAAGCAGCCCAACTCGAATTCAAGAGTTAAGAGTCCGAATTTCGAATTTAATCTCCAAGGAGAGAGTTTTTTCAGATCTAAAGTCTTGAATGTAATCATAGAGAGATAAGAAGATTGAGATTAGAGCATTAGATAAGAGATATGATAGGATTAGTTCAAGATAAGAACAAAACTCCCTAAGGATAAGATGACAACAAGCTTAAGGGCTCAAACTCCGCCGACAGGTATAGGAACCTTATGCTGGTCCTAGCTTTAGAAAAGCTGGACAAAGTGGCAAAAAATCCTGCCTTGGAGCATCTGGGAGACAGGGCTTCTAAGGTCCGAAGGAGAGACTATCAGGAATGGGAGGAGAAAAACACCCTAACCCGGTGTTACATCATCGCCTCCTTGGACAACCCAATGAAGAGGCAGTTCGATCAGATCGAACTTGCCAAGGACATATTGAACAGCCTGAGGATGATGTATGAAGAGCAGAATCGTTCTACTCGGCAAAAGGTCTTAAAACAGTTCATGACCACTCAAATGTCCAAGGGCCAACAAGTTCACGACCATTGTCTTCGGATGATGGGTTACATCAACGAACTGGAAGCTCTTGGATCTGGGCTGGAGCTCGCAACCCAGATAGATGCTATCCTTAATTCTTTGCCTCCTTCCTTTAATCCATTCATCATGAACTATAACATGAACAAGCTGAATGTCAGCTTGCAAGAGCTCAGCAATATGTTGCAAAGAGCTGAAGAACTGATTAAAAAGGATGAGCCTGTAGCTATGCTTGTTGAAGCTAGCAAAACGGGCAAAAGGCAGAAGAAAGACAAAGCATCGGATGCCTGTGACTTCTGCAAGAAGACCGGCCAATGAAAACGGAATTGTCCTGCCTACCTAGAATCCAAGAAAGGTAATTTTGAAACTTGTGTTATATAAACCATTTTATTGGTACCTTCTGCATCCTGGTGTATTGACTTCGGGGCTTCAACTCATGTGTATAACTCACTATAGGGGTTCAAGGTGAGTAGAAGCTGAGTGAAGGAGAAGTAACTCTTTACTTGGGGACTACTGCAACTGTTGTAGCCACGGCATTAGGAACCGTGGAGTTAATTTTTAGAGAAGGAAAAGTTGTACTGAAAGATTGTCTTTATGTACAAAACTTAATAAGAAATTTGATTTCTGTTTCAAAACTGTGTGCAGATGGTTATTCTGTCTTCTTTAGTAATACGATTACTATTAAAAGAAATAACAGATTCATCGCATATGAGGAACTGGAGAATCATCTCTATGTTCTACATCCTTCTCTAGAAACTAACATAACTGAAACTACGTCGGATGAAATCCTCAAGAAGAGTGCCCATGATACAGTTAATCTCACGTGTCTGTGGCACTATCGACTTTGGATTTTCTAACTGTAGAAGATCTTCCCACCTGTGAGCCTTGCCTACAAGGCAAGATGACAAAACGGCCATTTGACGGTAAGCCTGAAAGATGTACAGGCACACTTGACGTAATACATACTGATGTATGTAGTCCCTTGAGTGTTAGGACATGGAATCAACACATGTATTTCATCACCTTCATAGATTATTTCTCACGATATGGTTATGTGTACCTAATGAGACACAAGTCTAAATCCTTTGAAAAGTTCAAAGAGTTTAGTCAAGAGGTCGAGAAACAGTTGGGGAGAGAAATTAAAGCCCTTCGATCTGATCGAGCTGGCGAGTATCTCTCTGACGAATTCAGGGACTACTTAAAGGACAATGGGATAGTATCACAATTAGCTCCTCTTGCTACACCACAACTTAATGGTGTTTCAGAGAGGAGGAATAGGACCTTATTGGATATGGTCCAGTCACTTCTCATACACTCAGAGTCTCAGAGTTACCCACATCCTTTTGGGGTTACACATTAGAGACTGCGATTTATGTGCTGAATCGGGTTCCAACCAAATTAGTTCCGAACACTCCATATGAACTTTGGACCGGAAAGAAACCAAGTGTCAGACACTTGAAGATTTGGGAATGTCCAGTACACGTTAAAAGAATGAGTGCAGACAAGTTGGAATCCAAGACCAGCCGTTGCCTATTTGTAGGCTACCCAAAAGGCTCTGTAGGTTACCTTTTCTATGACCCAAGTGAGCAGAAAGTGTTCTACAGTTGAAATGCCTAGTACTTGGAGACCGATAGTATCCTGGACACCCATCGTCCGGAAATTGTTCTTGATGAGGAGAGCTCAGAAGCAGTGGGAGATGTCCCACAAGTTCCAGGTAGTGACCAACCTAGAATATCCACTCAGGTATCCAGGTCACCTGTCTGTTATGGTTATGACTAGGATAGTTACCTGGTGGAAACCTTGACTAGTGAGGAGGATCCCGTGACTTACGCGGAAGCTATGTTGGACATAGAGTCCCAGAAGTGGGTGGAGGCCATGAGAGCAGAGATGGACTCAATGGATACAAATGGAGTCTAGACACTAGTAGATCCGCCCTCTGGGGTAAAAGCAATCGGTTGCAAATGGATTTACAAGAGGAAGAAGGGCCCCGATGGTAGAGTTGAGACCTTCAAAGCTCGTCTGGGGGCGAAAGGGTACACTCAGAAAGAGGGCATCAATTATGAGGAAACCTTTTCGCCCGTGGCCATGCTTAAATCCATTAGGATCCTACTAACTATAGTTGCATACCATGATTATGAGATTTGGCAAATGGATGTCAAAACTGCATTCCTGAATGGAGATCTTACTGAAGATATCTATATGCAGCAGCCGCAAGGCTTCATAGCTGCGGGTCAGGAAAACATGGTATGTAAACTTAATAGATCCATTTATGGACTTAAGCAAGCTTCTAGAAGTTTGAACATCCGTTTTGACTGCCGTTAAATCATTTAACTTCGAGCAGAATCCGGATGAACGCTGTGTTTACAGGAAGTACAGTGGAGATAAGGTTACCTTCTTGGTTCTGTATGTAGATGACATTCTACTCATTGGGAATGATGTAGGAATGTTGACTACAGTGAAATTATGGCTTTCACAGCAATTCTCCATGAAAGATCTTGGAGAAGCCTCCTATATACTAGGTCTTCGACTCTATAGAGATAGATCGAAGCAGATAATAGGATTATCACAATCTGCCTACATTGACAAAATAGTCAAAAGATACAGCATGGAAAACTCCAAGAAAGGAAATGTTCCTTTCAGGCACGGAGTCACTCTCTCCAAGAAGATGTCTCCCAAGACCTCTGAGGAGATTGATGGCATGAAAGACGTTCCCTATGCCTCTGCCATAGGGAGAATCATGTATGCCATGTTGTGCACTCACCCTGACATTGCTCAGGCAGTGAGTGTAGTAAGCAGATATCAGGCCAACCCAGGGCAGGAGCATTGGACTGCTGTGAAAAACATACTTAAGTACCTACGAAGGACAAAAGAGTTTTCTCTGGTATTCGATGGTAGCTCACTACAGATCCAAGGGTATACAGATGTCGATTTCCAGTCGAATCCAGATGATAAAAAGTCTATATCTGGATAAGTTTTTCACGATAGGATCATGTGTTGTTTCCTAAATGTCAACAAATATGGGTCCTGAGTAGCAAATTAATAGTCCACAACCCAAGCCGAGCGCATTGCCGTAAGTGAGGCTGCCTTATGAATGAAAGTGTTCATTCCTGAATTTAGAATTCAGCACATTACCCATTCCACTATTGTATGACAACACTAGACCTACGGGAGGATGATAGTAAGAGGTAGCACCAGCGGAGAATGTGGTAGACCCATTGACTAAGCCACTATCACAGAAAGTGTTTGAGAAACACGTGGAAAGCATGGAACTCCGGCTAGTACCTGATTGGACCTAAGTGCAAGTGGGAGCTGTTAGACAGTTTTGTATGCCCTTAGCTTCAATCAAAATGATGTATTATATGAGTTTATTGTAAATGAATAAAAGTGCATATTTCATTCATGTTCCCTTGGTATGTTTCTGTGTAATACCCATAAATTGGACACTTATTAAGACTCGTGTTAGCTTAGAATGTTCACAGCCAGTGGGTCGGTCTGGGGAGACCTATCCTGACAAGACTGACACTATGGTGCCACCAAGTCAGTTGGGGTGGCTTGTCTCAGCTACTGGGGTGAGACCCTAGGCACATAAAGTGTGGGATTAATTGAACCTTTGAACTGGACCAGATTTCCAGTATCGCCCTGGACCTTAGAGATTGATGGGAAAAACTGGAAAGTTACACCCAACCCCTAGACTCGATTATGATACTACACTAGGTGTCGGATTAGGCTGTCTTTGATGTACCAATTAGTGAGATCCTTAGTGGGGGTCAAAACCTGGGTATGTTGGGACAGTCTGAGAATTCATCTGAGTGGGTGATCACAGTGACAGGATCAGCCTCTTTGTCGGACAAAGGTAATGATCGGGGATGCACTCTCACTGATGGAAACCAAGACCACCGGCAGCCAATTTCAATCGTTGAGATTTGTTTTGCAAAATATATTTTATATGAGATATAAAAGTATATATATTATGATTTCAAAATATTTGCAAATAGGTTTTAATTCCCGGGATCCATATATGAGAGAGTGCAACACTGTTCCTTGCATCCGAGGGAGAGGTCCTCTCTTGTCGGGCAGTGTATGATCATTATGGGCTGAGAGGTTAGCTACCCAATTTGGTTGTAACTAGAATAGGCATCTAGGAAGCTCAGCAACTCATGCCTTAAGGTCGTGTCCACTAGGTGGCCGATCTTCGGCAGCGGGAAGTAGTATTTTGGGCAGGTTCTATTCAGGTCAGTGTAATCGACGCACATGTGTCACTTGCCATTAGCCTTTTTTACCAGAATAGGGTTAGCTACCCAGCTCGGATAATGGACTTCCTTGATGAAGTCTACTGTTAAGAACTTCCCGACCTCTTCATCGCCCATTCTCCAGCGTTCTGTCTATTTGGCCTGACTATTTGGCCTGACTAAGGGATCAATATTTAGCTTATGAGTTAAAATCTTAGAGTCTATTCCGGGCATTTCTGCTACGGACCAAGCAAATATATCTAAATTTCTTAATAAAAGCTTACCAACTGAGAGCGAAGTGGCTCCTTGACCGAAACGCCAATCTGGAGAGTCTTGGCAAGGTCATCGGTTGAGACCGGGATGTGGATCATCTCCAGATCATCTCCACTATTGGTGCAGCTCGCTCGTCGGCATACTCTGTTGGACGCTCGAGCTTGATGTCAGCCGCTAGTTTGGTTTTTCCATTGAGGGAGGCTACATAGCACTTGGAAGATTCGAGCTAGTCACCACGCACAACCCCTACTCCATAATCCATTGGGAACTTTATTGCCAGGTAGTAGGTGGACACTACCGCATATAGGGTGTGCATAATGGGTCGACCTACTATGGCAATGTAAGGAGAGGGAATCACGACCACCAGAAACACATGCTCGAACCTCACGATATTTGGCCACGTGCCGACCTCTATGGGTATTGAGACTCATCCTAGGGATCTGACCTCCTCGCTGCCAAAGCCAACCAGGGGAGTATCTGTCAGCTTTAGGTCGCTTTTGTGGAGCTGTAGCTTGTCAAAGGTGTCCTTGAACAATATGTCTGCCAAGCTACCTGAGTCCACTAGGATGCGCTTGACTTTGAAGTCGTTGAGCCTCAGCTTTATCACCAAAGCATCATCGTGAGGATACTGGATCCCGTGCGCATCATCCTCCATGAAATAGATTGGGTCTTCAAGTTGGGGTTGCTTCGGTGGGTTATCCTCTTCGTTCCCTAGTTCAAGAACTGAGGTTCGTCTAACTTCTGAAGTACACCTTGCGATGATGGACCCGCCAGTAATCATTTTGATTACTCTCTGGATCGATCTCTCCTTGGGCAACTGCCATGGCGGCTGCTCGTTCTGCCTGTTGCTGGACTTGGAAGCATTCCTTCTCTGGTCCCCCTGCCGATCTACCAGGCTTCTTTCTTCTCTCTATACAAAGTTTTTTTCAGGCACTCGTGGCAGATGAGCTTCTCTATCTCATTGCGGAGGTTTCTGTGGTTCTCCGTACTATGCCCGTGGTATCTGTGGAAGTGACAATAGACATTCCTATTTCTTGTTGCGGTATCTCCCCTCAACCTAGGAGGCCACTTGACAAAGGAGTCCTTTATGGCCATTAGGATTTCTCCTTGCTTAGCGTTGAGAGGTGTGTAGTTCGTCCTTTCAACAGATGGGGTCTTGGAGCGCCAACCTAACTTGTGAGATCGCGAAGGAGATCGACTCCCAAACTTGTTTCCTCCCCTGCTCAGGGACTTGCTCTTTCTTCTCTTGTGCCCGTCATTACCTGTGCTGTCACTGTCTCTTTATCTTTTTCTGCCGGGTTGTCGGTCTTCTAGTTCATTGATGTGTGGCTCATTGTGATACTAGCAAGTGCACTAGCCATTCAAGTAATAAAGTAGTGAGTGAAGTATCATTCCCATGAGGATTTAGGAGACAAGTATCAATACTAAATTGAGTACTTCTTATCTGATTAACAAATAAATCAAAACTTTAATGAAAGCTAAAAAAATCCTAAATTAAAATCTAACTAAATCATTGGTCCAATTGCCTTCAAATCAGGTTAGAAGAGTAAGCAGTAAATGTCAATCTCAGAATTCAGCAATCTATCAATTTGGATCATTCGAATAAATCATAATTGAGCCTTGGTTTAGTGAAACCCCAAGGTCATGAATAGCCTCTCTCAAGCGCATGTTCATCCTATGCATGAGTGACAATTCTTCTATCTCTAACAAGAATCTAATCCCCATGCATGCATTTCTTCAAACACTTCTAAGGCATCAATTCAAAACTGAATTGATCACCAACTGAATTGTGCAAGTTATCTCTAATCTTGCATCCAATTCAGTTCTTGAATAGTAGATCTGAATTCCTAGAGTCTCTCTCAAGCACTCTAGTAATTCCAAGCTTTAGATCCATTCGACCAATCTGAAAATTGCTGATCTGAATTCTCTTTCAAGCAATTCAGATCTTGCAATCTCAGATCTGAGAAATCAGATCTGAATTTTGAAGGTTAGTTGGCCGAATTAATCTACAATAACACCCTTATTCAAGAAACTCCAAATACAATTCATGACCATTCGAATGAATAAAAAAGAATTAGATTGTTGAACTGAAATTTTACAAGCTGAAATACATCAAGGAAGAATGGAAGAAGGAGAAAGAAGAAAGAAAATATAACAAAGAAACAAAATTCAAATTAAAGGAGAATGAAACTACAATTGAGTTATTATAAATGATCTTTGAATCACAAACCCTCAATTTCAAACTCACCTTCTCTTCTAGCTTGCTTGTCTTGAACTTCCTTCAGGCCTTCTTCTTCTTCTTCCTTGTGCTTAACCTTCTTCTCTTCTCTTCTATCAAGGTGGCCGAACCTCTAAGAGTGGGAGAGCCTTCTTCTCAAGCAATTGAACACCTCTCTCACTTCCTAGAGGCCTCCTTATATAGTTTTTCAAGGGGGCTCTTGCCCCTTCTTGAAGCCTCTAGAATGGAGTGTATTACACCCCTTTCTTGAACTTTCTAGAGCTCTCTTGAAAGCCTCCTAAGGGCTGCTATTTGGGCTGCACTTAGGCTCTTTGTTAGCACATGATAGCTATACATTGAGCTGCTCTTTTGGGCTGAGAATGGGCCTTCCTTGCTGGGCCGAATTCTAACCTTAGCTAGGCTTTCTTTTCTTGGGTTTTTCAAGGAATCCACTTGCTCTTCTTGGGCCGAAGTGCTCTCTCTTGCTTCCACAACCGGGCTGGGCTGAATTTGGTATTTTTGAACCTTCTTTTCTTGCCTTTTTCCTTCATTTTCTTGGATTAATTACCACTAAAACTTATTCTTAGCATTAAGCTAAATTAAGGCAAAAATTAATAAAACCGGCATAAAAATCCATGCTAAAGTCCTAAAAAGTTATAGATAAATTGTAGGTGAAAGGATGAGAGATCCATCACATGGACACCCAAAGATTGCGGAATAAGGGGCGAATTTCAAAAATTTTTCTCTCCCTTCAACTGGGAATCACATTCCCTATTTAGAAAATCATATTTTCAAGGATAAATCTTGAACCTTAAACTGAACCAGATCTGAACCAAAAGGAATGGGAGAGAATAATACCTGATACGGAGAAGTAATATCTCCCAACGAAGGTGTTCACGCCCAAGGAAGGATAGAGCAGAATTAGCAGTGTTCTTCTCCAAGAACTATGTCCTTCGCAAGAACTGTCATAACCATAGCTTCCGTTTTAGATAGTTTTTGTATGCCCTTAGCTTCAATCTGATTTGATTTGTTATTTAGTGGAAATAAATAAAGTGCATGTTTTATTCATGTTGTTTGGTTTAATTCTGTGTAAAACCCTAAAACTGGACATTTATAGAGACTCGTGTTAGTTTTAAATGTTCACAGCCGTTGGATAAGTCTACGGAGATTTATCATGCCAAGGCTGATACTGGTGTGCCACCAAGTGTTGGGATGGCCTGTCTCAGCCACCAGGGTAAGACCCGAGGCACATGCAGTATGGGATTACTTGAATCCTTGAACTGGACCAGATTTCCAGTATTGCCCTGGACCTTGGAGATAGATGGGCAAAACTGGAAAGTTACACCTAACCCCTAGACTCGATTATGACACTTCAATAGGTGTTGGATCAGGCTGCCTTTGATATGCCAATAAGTGAGATCCTTAGCGGGGATCAAAACCTCGGTATGTTGGGGCAGTTTGAGAATTCATCTGAGTGGGTGATCATAGTGACAGAATCAGCCACTTTGTCGGACAAAGGGTAATGATCGGGAATCCACTCTCTCTGATGGAAACCAAACTGCCGGCAGTTGATTTCAATCGTTTGAATTTTGTTTTGCAAAATTAATATATTTATATATATATATATATATGTACGGTTTCAAATTGTTTGCAAATGGTTTTAATTCCCGGGATCCAGGTGAGATGAGTGCGGCACTGTTCCTTGCAGCCGAGGGAGAGGTCCTCTCTTGTCGGGTAGTGCTTGATCATTAAGGGCTGAGAGGTTAAGTGTAAGACTATTGAGGATAATACCTGATGGGCTAATCTTGCACCTGCCCACAGTCCCTAGGTTTTTATAAGATGGCTTGGCCCAGGGACCACTTAATGTAAGTGTTGGGCCCATAGGGTCCATATGATGGACTCAAGGAGTTCATTGAGTTTTTCAGTGAATTCTGCTGGGCCTTGTATTAAAGGCTGGGCCGAACCCATGTGGCTGGTGTGTAGATCAATGCTTGGGTCCCACACCATACAAAGAAGCCCAACTGGGCAGCAGATTGGAAAGTAATTAGACACTGAACACTTAATGGGCCAGAAGCCCATTTCGAGGTGGGCTGATATGATCACCCATCCTTGGGGCGAGTCTGAGATTAATGTTAGTAAAAGGATTGAGCCTTTAGCCTTATCCACTCTTGGAGACCAAATTCAAATTAGATTTGAATCTGGTAACCTCCTGATAAGATCAGGAGTAAGCAAACTTTATCTGCAGATAGGACTAAGATTATCCCCTATCCAAATACTGATTTGGATTGGGATAACTCCTAATTAGGAGGATTCTTAATCGAGAGGAAAGGAGGAGAAACCCTAACCAAAAAAGGAGAGAAATACAACAGATTTCGAATCAAGAAAAAAGCGTAAGAAAGGTTCCTGCGAATTGAGATCAGATCTCATACTGCAGAAAAAGAAAGAAGAAGCAGTTCAGCTTTTTCACTTTTGGAGTTCTCCTCCTGCCGCCGCCATCTGTTTTTGCAAGATTAGATATTTGTAAAGAAAGAAAGTCAAGAAATCTGTTCTTGACATCAGTCTTGCAAGAAAGACTGAAAAAGATTCAGTGTTTAGTACTTCCAGAGGATTCTTGTGAAGGATCCAGTGTGTAGGACGCACTCTACTAGTTCTGTTCCATCCACAGCTGTGTCATCTTCAGCAGGAACGTATCTTGAAGCATTCTTTGGGCGTGAACACCAACTTTGGGAGATACTGCTTCTCCGGATTAGGTATATTCCTCCCATTTATCTTTTGGTACAGATCTGGTTTGATAATGGTTCAAGTAGGATCCTTGAATATTGTATTCTAAACTTAGGGAATATGATTCCCAGTTGGGAGAAGGTAGGAAATTTTTGAAATTCGCCCACCCATTCCGCAACCTTTATGGCATCCATTAGATGGATCCTACCATATCCAAGGGGATAGTATCACATTTAACTCCTCCTGCTACACCACAACTTAACGGTGTTTCAGAGAGGAGGAATAGGACCTTATTTGATATGGTTCGGTCACTTCTCATACACTCAGAGTTACCAACTGAAAGAATGGTAGGATCCATCTAATGGACGCCAAAAAGGTTGCGGAATGGGTGGGCGAATTTCAAAAATTTCCTACCTTCTCCCAACTGGGAATCATATCCCCAATATTTAGAATATAATATTCATGGATCCTACTTGAACCATAATCAAACCAGATCTGTACCAAAAGACAAATGGGAGGAATATACCAGATCCGGAGAAGCACTATCTCCCAAAGTTGGTGTTCATGCCCAACGAATGCTCCAAGATCCGTTCCTGCTGAAGATGACACAGCTGTGGATGGAACAGAACCAGCAGAGTGCGTCCTACACACAGGATCCTTCACAAGAATCCTCTGGATGTACTAAACACTGAATCTTTTTCAGTCTTTCTTGCAAAACTGATGTCAAGAACAGATTTCTTGACTTTCTTTTTCTGTAAAGATCTAATCTTGAAAAAATAGATGGCGGCGGCAGGAGGAGAACTCCAAAAGCGAAAAAGCTGAACTACTTCTTCTTTCTTTTTCTGGAGTATGAGATCTGATCTCAATACGTAGGAACCTTTCTTGCGATTTTTCTTGATTCAAAATCTGTTGTATTTCTCTCTTTCTTGGTTAGGGTTTCTCCTCCTTTCTTCTTGATTAAGAATCCTCCTAATTAGGAGTTATCCCAATCCAAATCAGTATTTGGATTGAAAGAAGGGTAGGATCCATCTAATGGATGCCATAAAGGTTGCGGAATGGGTGGGCGAATTTCAAAAATTTCCTACCTTCTCCCAACTGGGAATCATATTCCCTAAGTTTAGAATACAATATTCAAGGATCCTACTTGAACCATAATCAAACCAGATCTGTACCAAAAGATAAATGGGAGGAATATACCTGATCCGGAGAAGCAGTATCTCCCAAAGTTGGTGTTCATGCCCAAAGAATGCTCCAAGATCCGTTCCTGCTGAAGATGGCACAGCTGTGGATGGAACAGAACCAGTAGGGTGCGTCCTACACACTGGATCCTTCACAAGAATCCTCTGGAAACACTAAACACTGAATCCTTTTAGTCTTTGTTTCAAAACTAATGTCAAGAACAGATTTCTTGACTTTCCTTTTCTGCAAAGATCTAATCTTGCAAAAAATATGGCGGCGGCAGAAGGAGAACTCTAAAGGCGAAAGGGCTGAACTGCCTTTTTTTTTTTTTTTTTTTTGGAGTATGAATGAGATCCTATCTCAATTCGCAGGAGATATCCTGCAAGTTCTAGGGTATACCGATGCCGATTTCCAGTCGGATCTAGATGATAGAAAGTCTACATTTGGGTATGTTTTCACGATAGGATCGTGTGCTGTTTGCTGGAAAAGCAGCAAACAGGGGTCCACTGCAGACTCCACAACCGAGGCCGAGTACATTGCCGCAAGTGAAGCTGCCAAGGAAGCCGTGTGGATGAAGAAGTTCATACACGAATTGGGAGCGATTCCATCC
This sequence comes from Nelumbo lutea, assembly GCF_056320005.1. Taxonomy (NCBI): domain Eukaryota; kingdom Viridiplantae; phylum Streptophyta; class Magnoliopsida; order Proteales; family Nelumbonaceae; genus Nelumbo; species Nelumbo lutea. Next base: position 144,511,229 of record NC_142684.1, read on the forward strand.
AGCACATCTCCCATCCCGTTGTTGTGTGACAACATTGGAGCGATCGCCCAGGCTAAAGAGCCTTGGGCTCACTCGAAGTCGAAGCACATCGAGAGAAAGTACCATGTACTGCGGGAGATCGTTGGTAGAGGGGACGTCCTGATTCAGAAGGTAGCATCAACGGATAATGTGGCTGACCCATTGACTAAGCTACTGACACAGAAGGTGTTTGAGAAACACGTGGAAAGTATGGGACTCCGGCTTGTACCAGATTGGACCTAAGTGCAAGTGGGAGCTATTAGACAGTTTTGTATGCCCTTAAATTCAATCTGATTTGATGTACTTTTGTTATTTAGTGGAAATAAATAAAGTGCATGTTTGATTCATAATGTTTGGTTTAATTCTGTGTAAAACCCTAAAACTGGACATTTATAGAGACTCGTGTTAGTTTTAAATGTTCACAGCCGTTGGATAAGTCTGGGGAGATTTATCCTGCCAAGGCTGATGCTGGTGTGCCACCAAGTGTTGCGATGGCCTGTCTCAGCCATCAGGGTAAAACCTGAGGCACATGAAGTATGGGATTACTTGAATCCTTGAACCGGACCAGATTTCCAGTATTGCCCTGGACCTTGGAGATAGATGGGCAAAACTGGAAAGTTACACCTAACCCCTAGACTCGATTATGACATTTCACTAGGTGTTGGATCAGGCTGCCTTTGATATGCCAATCAGTGAGATCCTTAGCGGGGATCAAAACCTGGGTATGTTGGGGCAGTTTGAGAATTCATCTGAGTGGGTGATCATAGTGACAGAATCAGCCACTTTTTTGGACAATGGGTAATGATCGGGAATGCACTCTCTCTGATGGAAACCAAACTGCCGGCAGTTGATTTCAATCGTTGGAATTTTGTTTTGCAAAATTAATATATTTATATATATATGTACGGTTTTGAATTGTTTGCAAATGGTTTTAATTCCCAGGATCCATGTGAGAGGAGAGTGCGGCACTGTTCCTTGCAGCCGAGGGAGAGGTCCTCACATGTCGGGCAGTGCTTGATTATTAAGGGCTGAGGGGTTAAGTGTAAGACCATTGAGGATAATACCTGATGGGCTAATCTTGCACCTGCCCACAGTCCCTGGGTTTTTATAAGATGGCTTGGCCCAGGGACCACTTAATGTAAGTGTTGGGCCCATAGGGTCCATATGATGGACTCAAGGGGTTGATTGAGTTTTTCTGTGAATTCGGCTGGGCCTTGTTTTAAAGGCTGGGCCGAACCCATGTGGCTGGTGTGTAGATCAATGCTTGGGTCCCACGCCATACAAAGAAGCCCAACTGGGCAGCAGATTGGAAAGTAATAAGACACTGAACACTTAATGGGCCAGAAGCCCATTTCGAGGTGGGCTGATATGATCACCCATCCTTGGGGCCAATTTGAGATTAATGTTAGTAAAAGGATTGGGCCTTTAGCCTTATCCACTCTTGGAGACCAAATTCAAATTAGATTTGAATCTGGTAACCTCCTGATAAGATCAGGAGTAAGCTAACTTTATCTGCAGATAGGATTAAGATTATCCCCTATCCAAATACTGATTTGGATTGGGATAACTCCTAATTAGGAGGATTCTTAATCAAGAAGAAAGGAGGAAAAACCCTAACCAAGAAAGAGAAAATATCAGATTTCGAACCACCTTGAAGAGAGATAGGATATCTCCTGCGAATTGAGATAGGATCTCATTCATACTCCAAAAAAAAAAAAAAAAAAAAGGCAGTTCAGCCCTTTCGCCTTTAGAGTTCTCCTTCTGCCGCCGCCATATTTTTTGCAAGATTAGATCTTTGCAGAAAAGGAAAGTCAAGAAATCTGTTCTTGACATTAGTCTTGCAACAAAGACTAAAAGGATTCAGTGTTTAGTGTTTCCAGAGGATTCTTGTGAAGGATCCAGTGTGTAGGACGCACCCTACTGGTTCTGTTCCATCCACAGCTGTGCCATCTTCAGCAGGAACGTATCTTGGAGCATTCTTTGTGCGTGAACACCAACTTTGGGAGATACTGCTTCTCCGGATAAGGTATATTCCTCCCATTTATCTTTTGGTACAGATCTGGTTTGATTATGGTTCAAGTAGGATCCTTGAATATTGTATTCTAAACTTAGGGAATAAGATTCCCAGTTGGGAGAAGGTAGGAAATTTTTGAAATTCGTCCACCCATTCCGCAACCTTTATGGCGTCCATTAGATGGATCATACCATATCCAAGGGGCTAGTATCACATTTAACTCCTCCTGCTACACCACAACTTAACGGTGTTTCAGAGAGGAGGAATAGGACCTTATTTGATATGGTTCGGTTCTCATACACTCAGAGTTACAAACTGAAAGAATGGTAGGATCCATCTAATGGACGCCAAAAAGGTTGCGGAATGGGTGGGCGAATTTCAAAAATTTCCTACCTTCTCCCAACTGGGAATCATATCCCCTAAATTTAGAATATAATATTCAAGCATCCTACTTGAACCATAATCAAACCAGATCTGTACCAAAAGACAAATGGGAGGAATATACCAGATCCGGAGAAGCACTATCTCCCAAAGTTGGTGTTCACGCCCAAAGAATGCTCCAAGATCCGTTCCTGTTGAAGATGACACAGCTGTGGATGGAAAAGAACCAGCAGAGTGCGTCCTACACACAAGATTCTTCACAAGAATCCTCTGGATGTACTAAACACTGAATCTTTTTCAGTCTTTCTTGCAAAACTGATGTCAAGAACAGATTTCTTGACTTTCTTTTTCTGTAAAGATCTAATCTTGCAAAAATAGATGGCGGCGGCAGGAGGAGAACTCCAAAAGCGAAAAAGCTGAACTACTTCTTCTTTCTTTTTCTGGAGTATGAGATCTGATCTCAATACGCAGGAACCTTTCTTGCGATTTTTCTTGATTCAAAATCTGTTGTATTTCTCTCTTTCTTGGTTAGGGTTTCTCCTCCTTTTTTCTTGATTAAGAATCCTCCTAATTAGGAGTTATCCCAATCCAAATCAGTATTTGGATTGAAAGAAGGGTAGGATCCATCTAATGGATGCCATAAAGGTTGCGGAATGGGTGGGCGAATTTCAAAAATTTTCTACCTTCTCCCAACTAGGAATCATATTCCCTAAGTTTAGAATACAATATTCAAGGATCCTACTTGAACCATAATCAAACCAGATCTGTACCAAAAGATAAATGGGAGGAATATACCTGATCCGGAGAAGCAGTATCTCCCAAAGTTGGTGTTCACGCCCAAAGAATGCTCCAAGATCCGTTCCTGCTGAAGATGGCACAGCTGTGGATGGAACAGAACCAGTAGGGTGCGTCCTACACACTGGATCCTTCATAAGAATCCTCTGGAAACACTAAACACTGAATCCTTTTAGTCTTTGTTGCAAAACTAATGTCAAGAACAGATTTCTTGACTTTCCTTTTCTGCAAAGATCTAATCTTGCAAAAAATATGGCGGCGGCAGAAGGAGAACTCCAAAGGTGAAAGGGCTGAACTGCCTTTTTTTTTTTTTTTTTTTTTGGAGTATGAATGAGATCCTATCTCAATTCGTAGGAGATATCCTATCTCTTTTCAAGGTGGTTTGAAATCTGATATTTTCTCTTTCTTGGTTAGGGTTTTTCCTCCTTTCTTCTTGATTAAGAATCCTCCTAATTAGGAGTTATCCCAATCCAAATCAGTATTTGGATACGGGATAATCTTAATCCTATCTGCAGATAAAGTTAGCTTACTCCTGATCTTATCAGGAGGTTACCAGATTCAAATCTAATTTGAATTTGGTCTCCAAGAGTGGATAAGGCTAAAGGCCCAATCCTTTTACTAACATTAATCTCAAATTGGCCCCAAGGATGGGTGATCATATCAGCCCACCTCGAAATGGGCTTCTGGCCCATTAAGTGTTCAGTGTCTTATTACTTTCCAATCTGCTGCCCAGTTGGGCTTCTTTGTATGGTGTGGGACCCAAGCATTGATCTACACACCAGCCACATGGGTTCGGCCCAGCCTTTAAAACAAGGCCCAGCCGAATTCACAGAAAAACTCAATCAACCCCTTGAGTCCATCATATGGACCCTATGGGCCCAACACTTACATTAAGTGGTCCCTGGGCCAAGCCATCTTATAAAAACCCAGGGACTGTGGGCAGGTGCAAGATTAGCCCATCAGGTATTATCCTCAATGGTCTTACACTTAACCCCTCAGCCCTTAATAATCAAGCACTGCCCGACATGTGAGGACCTCTCCCTCGGCTGCAAGGAACAGTGCCGCACTCTCCTCTCACATGGATCCTGGGAATTAAAACCATTTGCAAACAATTCAAAACCGTACATATATATATAAATATATTAATTTTGCAAAACAAAATTCCAACGATTGAAATCAACTGCCAGCAGTTTGGTTTCCATCAGAGAGAGTGCATTCCCGATCATTACCCATTGTCCAAAAAAGTAGCTGATTCTGTCACTATGATCACCCACTCAGATGAATTCTCAAACTGCCCCAACATACCCAGGTTTTGATCCCCGCTAAGGATCTCACTGATTGGCATATCAAAGGCAGCCTGATCCAACACCTAGTGAAATGTCATAATCGAGTCTAGGGGTTAGGTGTAACTTTCCAGTTTTGCCCATCTATCTCCAAGGTCCAGGGCAATACTGGAAATCTGGTCCGGTTCAAGGATTCAAGTAATCCCATACTTCATGTGCCTCAGGTTTTACCCTGATGGCTGAGACAGGCCATCGCAACACTTGGTGGCACACCAGCATCAGCCTTGGCAGGATAAATCTCCCCAGACTTATCCAACGGCTGTGAACATTTAAAACTAACACGAGTCTCTATAAATGTCCAGTTTTAGGGTTTTACACAGAATTAAACCAAACATTATGAATCAAACATGCACTTTATTTATTTCCACTAAATAACAAAAGTACATCAAATCAGATTGAATTTAAGGGCATACAAAACTGTCTAATAGCTCCCACTTGCACTTAGGTCCAATCTAGTACAAGCCGGAGTCCCATACTTTCCACGTGTTTCTCAAACACCTTCTGTGTCAGTAGCTTAGTCAATGGGTCAGCCACATTATCCGTTGATGCTACCTTCTGAATCAGGACGTCCCCTCTACCAACGATCTCCCGCAGTACATGGTACTTTCTCTCGATGTGCTTCGACTTCGAGTGAGCCCAAGGCTCTTTAGCCTGGGCGATCGCTCCATTGTTGTCACACAACAACGGGATGGGAGATGTGCTGGATGGAATCGCTCCCAATTCGTGTATGAACTTCTTCATCCACACGGCTTCCTTGGCAGCTTCACTTGCGGCAATGTACTCGGCCTCGGTTGTGGAGTCTGCAGTGGACCCCTGTTTGCTGCTTTTCCAGCAAACAGCACACGATCCTATCTTGAAAACATACCCAGATGTAGACTTTCTATCATCTAGATCCGACTGGAAATCGGCATTGGTATACCCTAGAACTTGTAGTGAACTACCATCAATTACCATACAAAACTCTTTTGTCCTTCGAAGGTATTTGAGTATGTTCTTTACAGCAGTCCAATGCTCCTGCCCTGGGTTTGCCTGGAATCTGCTTACGACACTCACCGCCAGAGCAATGTCAGGGTGAGTGCACAGCATGGCATACATGATGCTCCCTACGGCTGAGGCATAGGGAACGTCTCTCATGCTCTCAATCTCCTCAGAAGTCTTGGGAGACATCTTCTTGGAGAGAGTGACTCCGTGCCTGAAAGGAACGTTTCCTTTCTTGGTGTTCTCCATGCTGTACCTCTTGACAATTTTGTCAATATAAGCAGCCTAGGATAATCCAATTATCCACTTTGATCTATCTCTATAGAGTCGAAGACCCAGTATGTATAAAGCTTCTCCAAGATCTTTCATGGAGAACTGTTGTGATAGCCATGCCTTGACCGAAGTCAACATTCCTACATCATTCCCAATGAGTAGGATATCGTCCATGTACAACACCAAAAAGGTGATCTCATCCCCACTGGACTTCCTGTAAACACAGGGCTCATCCGGATTCTGCTGAAAGTCAAACGTTTTGACTAAAGAATCAAAATGGATGTTCCAACTCCTAGAAGCCTACTTAAGTCCATATATGGATCTATTAAGTTTACATACCATGTGTTCCTGACCAGCAACAATGAAGCCTTGCGGCTGCTGCATGTAGATATCTTCAGTAAGATCTCCATTCAGGAACGTGGTTTTGACATCCATTTGCCAAATCTCATAGTCATGGTACGCTGCTACAGTTAGCAGGATCCTAATGGATTTAAGCATGGCCACGGGCGAAAAAGTTTCCTCATAGTCGATGCCTTCTTTCTGAGTATACCCTTTCGCCACCAAGCGAGCTTTAATGGTCTCAATCCTGCCATCGGAGGCCTTCTTCCTCTTGTAGATCCATTTGCAACCAATTGCTTTTACCCCGGGGGGCGGATCCACTAGAGTCCAGACTCCATTGGTCTCCATTGAGTCCATTTCAGCTCTCATGGCCTCCACCCACTTCTGGGAGTCTATGTCTAACATAGCTTCCGCGTAAGTCACGGGATCCTCTTCACTAGTCAAGGTTTCCACCAGGTAACTATCCTGGTCATAACCATATCGGACTGGTGGTCTGGATACCCGAGTGGTTCTTCTAGGTTGGTAATTACCTGGAATTTGTGGGACATCTCCCACTGCTCCTGAGCTCTCCTCATCAAGAACTATTTCCTGACGATGGGTGTCCAGGATGTAATCGGATTCTAAGAATTGGGCGTTTCGACTGCAGAACACTTTCTGCTCACTCGGGTCATAGAATAGATAACCCACCGAATCCTTTGGGTAGCTTATAAACAGGCAACGACTGGTTTTAGATTCCAACTTGTCCGCACTTGTTCTTTTAACGTGTGCAGGACAACCCCAAATCTTCAAGTGTCTTACACTTGGCTTCCTTCCGGTCCAAAGTTCATATGGAGTTTTCGGAACTGATTTGGTTGGAACCCAATTCAGCACGTAGATAGCAGTCTCTAATGTGTATCCCCAAAAGGATGTGGGTAATTGTGAGCGTACGAGAAGTGATCGGACCATGTCTAACAAGGTCCTATTCCTCCTCTCTGAAAACACCGTTGAGTTGAGGTGTAGCAGGAGGAGATAATTGTGACACTATCCCATTGGCCTTTAAGTAGTCCCTGAATTTGTCAGAGAAATATTTGCCACCTCGATCTGATCGAATGGCCTTAATTTCTCTCCCTAACTGTTTCTCGACTTCCTGTCTGAACTCTTTGAACTTTTCAAATGATTCAGACTTATGTCTCATTAGGTACACGTAACCATATCGTGAAAAATCATCTAAAAAGGTGATGAAGTACACGTGTTGGTTCCGTGTCCTAACACTCAGGGGACCACATACATCAGTATGTATTAGGTCAAGTGTGTCTTCAGATCTTTCAGGCTTACCGTCAAATGGCCGCTTAGACATCTTACCTTGAAGGCAAGGTTCACAAGTGGGAAGATTTTCTACGATTAGAAAATCCAAAGGACCATCCTTTACCAGCCTTGTGATTCGGTCAATACCGATATGGCCAAGTCGGTAATGCCAGAGGCACGTGGGACTTACTGTATCACGATTCCTTTTCTTGGGATTTTTAACCGACGTAGTTTCGGTTAAGTTAGTTTCCAGAGAAGGATGTAGAACATAGAGACCGTTCTCTAGTTCCCCGCATGCGATGAATTTATTATTCCGTTTAACAGTAATCATATTACTAAAATAAACAGTATATCCATCAGCACACAGTTTTGAAACAGAAATTAAATTTCTTCTCAAGTTCTGTACATAAAGACAATCTTTAAGTACAAGCATTCCTTCTTTAAAAACTAATTATACGGTTCCTATTGCCGCTACTGCAACACTTGCAGTTGTACCCAAGAATAATGTCACTTCACCTTCACTCAACCTTCTGCTAGCTTTGAACCCCTGCAGTGAGTTACACGCATGAGTTGAAGCCCCGGAGTCAACACACCAGGACACAGAAGTAACTAACATGTTAGTTTCTATGACACAAGTTTCGATGTTACCATTCTTAGATTCCAGGTAGGCAGGACAGTTCCTCTTCCAGTAGCCGGTCTGCTTGCAGAAGTGACAGACATCAGATTTCTTGTTCTTCTTCTGCTTCTTAGGATTGGCAGCCTTCTTCTGAGGCTTCTTTGCCTTTCTCTTTTTCTTGCCTGATTTGTTATCTTCAACAAGCATAACTACAGGATCATCCGTCTTGAGTAGATCCTCGGCTCTCTGCAACATATTGCTGAGTTCCTGGATGCTGACATTCAGCTTATTCATATTATAGTTCATTGTGAACGCATTGAAGGAAGAGGGCAAAGAATTGAGGATGGCATCCACTTGCGTGCCAAGAACTAGCCCGGATCCAAGAGCTTCAAGTTCGTTAATGTAACCCATCATCCGAAGACAATGGTCATGAACTTTCTGCCCTTTGGTCATCTGCGCGGTCATGAACAATTTCAGGACCTTCTGTCGAGTAGAACAATTCTGCTCTTCATACATTGTTCTTAGACTGTCCAATATGTCCTTGGCTAGTTCGATCTGATCGAACTGCCTCTGTATTGAGTTGTCTAATGAGGCAACGACAAAGCAGCGGGCTAGGGAGTTCTTATCCTCCCACTCTTGGTAGTCCCTCCTATGGGCCTCAGAAGCCCTATCACCCGGACGTTCCGGTGCAGGATTTTTCACCACCTTGTCTAACTTTTCGGAAGTTAGGACCAGCATAAGATTTCTATACCAGTCGGCATAGTTTGGGCCCTTTAGCTTGTTATCATCGAGAAGCTTTGCAAATTGACCGTTTGCCATTTTCTGATGAAATAGCAAAATCATTAGTCCACAACCTTAGTTTGATTCATGTTACCTACATAGATATGGTTTTTAATCTATGTTCCATTCCCATTTGTTCATCTCTGAGATTTCCCTCCTTTCTCAGTGACGGAGACGACGAAATGTCTCTGGAAATGTGGGAAATCACATGGGGTGCGTGAAGCCAACTATTTCAGCTGTATAACCCCACCACCTTTCTGTGACGGATCATATTCACTCATCAAATGAGTTTCCCTTTGGCCTCTGTCAGACAAGGTTCAGAGCCGTTTTCAGGTAAACCTTTCTGTCCAGTGAGTGCTTACCCATCATATTCAGGTTACGCCAAGGTATCATGAGAGAGTTCCCATTTTTTGGTGAAGCCCCTCCCACATCGGTCTATGACGCCCCTATCATCTTATGAAACACTCTAATAGATACAACAGCAAATGGATAGCCCAATTTTATGGTGCGTTTCCTCATTACCGAAGGACCCATCATTGTGCTAATGGCGGAAGGCATTTAGAGAGTCCATCATATGGGTCTCCCTATCACATGCATTCATATTTGCTAGAGGGAACAAAAACGCCCTAGTTTTAATTTAGGTCAAACCAGAGTGGCTCCCACTGACTTTTATAAAGTCAGATTTCTGGTGGTCCTTAATCGGCTAGGGGTTCCGTACGCATCCCTTTTCAGGGTTGTGGGGCCCACCAAGCAAAGAGGGGTCATCCAATGACCTTTTCTTTCCCATAAGCTGAAGTCTTTACAGTTTTATTTAATATTCTCTCTCAAGATATACTAAAACTACTTCTATCAGGTAACCCCTCGATCTCTCGACTAGAGTTCTCAAGATAGAAGCACATTAAGTCCAAGGAAAAACTATTATATTCAGGTGAATCATGTGTATATACCCCTATATACCATTCAATTCACGCCATGAATTATGTGGTCAGCTAAGTGAATTTCTCTCTCAATTCATTCGCATACGCTTGATCAATTAATAGATGGTCACTCCTAATAGCATTAAGCAAGATAATTCATAGACTATATGAAAATCATGATCTTGCATAAATCAGAATAAAAATATATTCATTGATATGATTAGGCTTTCCACAACCCTAACTACAGATAAATTAGTTCATTCTAGCAGAAATAAAACAAACAAGAGGAAAGAAAGAACTCATGGTTTCACCCTTGGAGTTGAGATCTCCTCTTCTCCTTGCCGTCACCTCCTTCTTGCAGACTTCTTGCTTGATAGCTGGATTGCTCCTCTGCTTCTTGGTGCCTCTCTAGTCTGCCCCCTACCCCTTTATATAGCTCAAGGGGAAGGGGTGGTCTCCTACTCTTTCTTGAAGTTAATCTCTCAAAAATAAAAAGTCCTAGTCTAATCCTACTCTTATCTCTTTATCTAATGAACTCAATCTCTTTATCTTTATGGGATTACACCATAAATTTAGATCTGATAAGACTCCTCTCAGTTTCTTGTTTTTGGATTAGTATTAGACCTCCTCTGCGAATTGGACTGCTGCCAGGCTTTTCTGCAAGTTGGGCTTAAGTTGCGGATTGGGCCTTCCTACGAATTTTCCCTAACTATGGGCCCAGATTTAACTTCGATGCAGGATGAATCAGTGAAAGCCCAAAACATGAAAGTTGTGGATTTTTCTCTTATCTATCTAGTGGGTCTTGAATCCGCCCAATCGGAATTCGGATAAGCGAGTTAGGCCCAGATTACTGAATGGTGCTGAAACTATGAAAAATCATCCGATTTGCCTTTCTTTGCTCCTGATGCCTTCTTTCATGCCCTGAACCAAAATACAAGAGTAATGAGTCCATTTAAATGTAAATTAAGTGTAGAAAGACTGAATTTTCATAGATAAGATATGATAGATTTTCTTGGCATCAAATCCCCCCACACTTAAACTTTTGCCCGTCCTCGAGCAAGACAAGACTCAAGCAAAAAGAAAACAGGAACAAGCTAGCCTACTGAATTTTTAAACTCAACTCTCCTTCATCTTTTTCCACAAATATTCTAGGTTGTAAACCATTAAATCAACACAACCAATTCATACACGACTCATTCATCAGTCAATCCAATTCTTGCTACTACAAACCAAGTAGTAAACTAGGGAAAACATTTTTATCTCCTCTCTCTCTTTTTTTTTCTTCTTTCTTTTTTCTTTTTTTTTTCTCTCTTTTTTTTTTTCTCCTTGGTGGAAGTGAGTGCATTTTATGCTCCATCTCATATTTAGGATTATTTGGTCAATAGGTGCATTTTATGCTTCATCCTACTGTTTGAATTGCTGGCTAGTTGGTGCATTTTATGCTCCATCCTACTATTAAATTACTTGACTACTAGGCGCATTTTATGCTCCATCCTACCAAAAATATTCACCCTATTTACTTAAACCTGAATTTAGGACTAGCTTAATTGAAAATGGCTTCAGAAAAGTCACGTACCCCTTGGCCGTACCTCATTACTAGGTTCACAAAAATTTTCCTAAAACATTGTTTCAATTGATATCAAAAGAGTTGAGGTTTTGATTTTTTTTTAAAGCGAATGCAGAAAACACGACATAAATCAAATTTTAAAACACAACCTAAATTCTAACCTAAATCCTAAATCCCCTCCCCCACACTTAAAACTTACATTATCCCCAATGTGAGGTTAAATGCAAAGAAAGGGCAAAAAAACTAAACTAGAAATGTAAAAACAAAAAGAAAAAGGAAAAACAAACTTCCCTAAACATGAATCGAATCATCTAACTCTTGTGGTCGCAACTTTCGGTGTGCTCCCCTTCCATCCATCATGGGTGGGTTTAAATATGGAACAAGGGCCTGCGAAACAGAGGGTAACGGTCTCTTATTAGAAATCGACAATATCATATAATGAGCACTACCTTGTCTTGGCTTTGACTCTTCTTGACCAGCCTCCAAATTGTGCAAAACCTCCTTAATTTCCTCATCCAAGTTATCTTTCAAAACTCTTTCATGGTAAGGGAGAGGAAGTTTAATAGCATCTAAACTCAGTTTAGGTGTACTCCCTTCAATCTCCATTTGAGAATCGGCTGCCTCAACTTCCTTGTCATCATTCTAGGTTTCACCAACTGTTTTCCCACTTCTTAAGGCTATTACGTTTACTTGCTCTCTAGGATTCTTCTCCGTGTTGATGGATAGCCATCCCTCTTTTCTTTCCGACAATAGATTTACAATCTGCCCCATTTGAACTTCTAAGTTTTTGATCGATGCTTCATGTTCTTGGAATTTTGCTTCAGTAGCATTGATGAACTTAGAAATCATCTCTTCCAAATTACTCTTTTTTTCTTGTGGGGGCGGCTGTTGTTGGAATCCCATGTGTGCCTTTTGCTGATTGTTGCTCCATGAAAAGTTTGGATCATTCCTCCACCCTAGGTTGTATGTGTTTGAGTAGGGAGTGAAATTCGACCTGCCAACATGAGAGATAAAATTAGCATTCTCATGTGAACTAAAAGGACTACCTAATGGACAACCAGAATTAGTATATCCTATTTGACCACAAAAATCACATGGGATGCTAGAAGATGTATTAATTGTTGCAATATTAAAAGTATCCAATTTCTTACTCAGATTAGCAAGTTGAGTAGATATAGCTGCAAGGGGATCGATATGGTGTACTTCCTTTTGATTGGTTCAGTCATTACTCCATTGCAAGGTGTTTGATACCATTTCTTCCACTAGATCATAGGCTTCCTCTAGAGTTTTTCTCATGATTGTGGCACCTACGGCTGTATCAATAATAGATCGATAGGATGGAGTAATACCATTATAAAAAGTTTGAATTTGACGCCAAACTGATATCCCATGGTGATGATACTTCGCAAGCATCTCTTTAAATAAAGAAAGAAAAAATTTTCCAAATTAACCAAGGTTAACAAGTTCTAATATTATTTTAGGATTAAATCCCCAGCAATGGCGCCAAAAACTTGATAGCTATGATTATAACTCTAGCAAGTGCACTAGTTATCAAGTAGTATAAAAATATCGTTCCCACGAGAATTTAACAAAATAAATATTAGAACTACATCCTTCCCTAATTATTTGGACAATCGAATTTCAGATTTGTGAATAAGAACTAATGAAAAAGTAGGAAAAGGAAAACAAGAGCAGAAGTAACAATGCTGAAGTATGTAACGATCGGTTCATACTAGCAGAAATAAAACAAACAAGAGGAAAGAAAGAAATAAAACAATCAAGAGGAAAGAAAGAACTCATGGTTTCGCCCTTGGAGTTCTCCTTACCGCCACCTCCTTCTTGCAGACTTCTTGCTTGATAGCTGGATTGATCCTCTGCTTCTTGATGCCTCTCTAGTCTGCCCCCTACCCCTTTATATAGCTCAAGGAGAAGAGGTGGTCTCCTACTCTTTCTTGAAGTTAATCTCTCAAAAATAGAAAGTCCTAGTCTAATCCTACTCTTATCTCTTTATCTAATGAACTCAATCTCTTTATCTTTATCGGATTACATCATAAATTTATATATGGTAAGACTCTTCTCAGTTTCTTGTTCCTGGATTCGTATTAGACCTCCTCTGCGAATTGGGTTGCTGCCAGGCTTTTCTACAAGTTGGGCTTAAGTTGCGGATTGGGCCTTCCTACGAATTTGCCCCGACTTTGGGCCCAGATTTGACTTCGATGCAGGCCGAATCGGAAAAAACCCAAACATGAAAGTTGTGGATTTTTCTCTTATCTATCCAGTGGGTCTTGAATCCTCCCAATCGGAGTTCGGATACACGAGTTAGACTCAGATTACTGAATAGTGCCGAAATTGTGAAAAATCATCCGATTTGCCTTTCTTTGCTCCCGATGCCTTCTTTCATGCCCTGGACCGAAATACAAGAGTAATGAGTCCATTTAAATGTAAATTAAGTGTAGAAAGACTGAATTTTCATAAGTAAGAATATGATAGATTTTCTTCGCATCATGGTCCAATGATGTTCGGAATCCATTGGAGGGATTTTTGGGATCACCACATAGTGGTCTAGAGTCGATATCCCCGAGCTGGTGCCTTTAAGTTTCGAACTGGGTTGATTGCCAAAGTGCCTTGGGATAGAGGTGATCCTGTTGCGATCTCGTCCCGATGTGGTTGGATATACGAGCTCGATCTGTTGTGAACTGGTCATGTCAGGCTGAGTTGTCATCTCTTGGTCAGGTCGTGACCACATGTCCCCTCTTTACTAGGTCGGACCAAATCACCCTTCATCAGTTCTCAAGGAAAATCATAATTTTCTCAAATTACCTATGATAGCTTTTTCCATCAAAAAGTGCCAACTTTGACAAATCAATGTGGGGGTTCATCATAGCCATTAAAATAAGTTTTAAGATTGTTAGAAAATGTGAAGAAATATGGTTGTAATAGAAATGAAACCAACATCCAAACAACCAAATCCAAACTGTAGGAAATAAAATAGTAATCTGATAAAGAACTAATGGAACCTTACTGGTGTAGCTGAGTCCCAAAATGTGTTCTTTTTCCTTAAAAAAATCAGTTTCGCCTCCTCTTGGAGTATTCCCATTGGTACAGAAGGTTTTTGGTGATCGGTCTCCAAGATACAACTCTCAGCCTTGGCGTTGTGTGCACTCAAAATCCAAAATAGCAGATCAGTATATTACCTACGCCCAACACGATTCAATATAGAGAGGAAAAATAGTAGTGGAAGAGAAAAAGAACACAAACAAAAAAGCAATTTTTGGAGTGCTTAAAAAACTTGGCCATTAAGTAAACTTAATGCCAAAATAGCAACATCTCCCACTAATGTTGGGAGTTCTCCCACAATTAGGAGAGTGGGGCATTTACAAAAGAGATGTTGCGAAAACGGACTCTTAGTTAAAACATTAAATCCTTAAAAAAAGAAAACAAAAAAGGTAGGGCAAGGGCCCTAGACCTACGTGTGCTGCAAAACATAGCACAGCACAACATAGAACAACGTGATGCCGTGGATAGGCGGGCACGCGGGCATGTGTGTATGTTAAGCCTGGCCCGGTGCATATGCATGTGTGATGGTATAGTTGCACTCTATCCATATTCTTCAAAGACACAACCTAAAAGCACAAGGTATAAGATAAACCCAAGAGGAGTACTCTTCATAGTCCATGTGAGACTCAAGCCAGTCTAAAAGTAGACAAAACAGAAAAGACAAAAGACAACAAGCATATAGCATTAATTTGAATCACACAAAAACCAAAACAAGGAACCAACAAAACCTTTTAGGTTAAAGCCCCACACCATTTCATCATCTTTCTCCCTTGATGGTAAGGTTATAGATTGATGTTTTTTACAAATTTTTCTAAGAATAATGTTCTTAGTTTTTCCATGTCCCAGCTCCTATATTGGATCATTACAATTTCCTTTACCTTTTAATTTTCTCTTTGGTGCCTACTATATGTCTTTATGGTATATTTAATACCCACCTATAATTTCATAATTTGCAAGCTTTACCATTTCTTTTTGTCCACGAGGCATCTCCTTTATCTTTTCTCTTTGTCTACAAATTTTTTTCCATGCCCAAGATGCTGTCTTTGGCACTATAGCTTCCAGGAAGCTTTTCCCCTTTAAGTATCTTTTCTTAAGAACTTGAACCCATAGGTTTCTATAGAGGTGTAAAGTGGGCCTGCGGGCGGCCCGTGCAAAGTGTGGGCCGTGTTGTGCTGGCCCGTGGGCCGTTACAGGCTATGCTGCCCTCCCCATTGAAAAATTTGGGGGTCGGCCAAGTCGAGCCGTGCATAGGGCCAAAACTATTTATTTAAAAAAATTGACTAAAAACATAAAATTTTAATTATATATGAATTTTGTGTATACAATTGCTTATATATACAATAATTAAATAAATTAGTATAATAAAATTAAAAATATTATTTATTTTATTAATATGTTATAAATTAATTATTATTATATAATTATAATTTATATAATATTATATAACTATATATAAAATATATATAAATATATATAAAAAATATAATATATATATAATATGTATAAATAATATATATGGGTCGTGCCGGCCCATGGACCTAAAACCCCAAGCCCAGCATGGCCCGCATGGTCGTGTCGGGCCTAGCATGGCCTGTTGCCCGACTTACACCTCTAGGTTTCTATTTTCTTTCATAACCATCCATCCTAATTTCATCAAATTTGCTCTATTAATTGCCTCCGTTTTCCTTATACCTAATTTACCATTTTATTTTAGCATACATATTTTATCCCACTTGATCCAATGGAAGGGCTTTTTTCTTTCCCCAAAAGTTTTTTTTTTTCTTTTTTGCACTTTTTCTAGTTATTTAATGTTGTGTTTCGGAAATTCGAACAAACTCATTTGGTATTGAGTTATCTCAAGAGTGTTGTTCTTCCTATGGATAGACATTTATTTCTCCATCCCTCTTGTTTATTGTTAACTCTCTCCTTGAACTCTTTAAATTTGCCTTTATTTTTAACCATTAATTTTCTCAATAATGGTTGTTTTCTATTTACCTAAACTTTATACACTACATTGCATTGGCTCATAGACCTATAATGCTTAAATCTCTCTGGGTTATTATCCTTTGGGATCAGTCTGATGTGTGTTTTTCTTAGTTGTTTATTTTATTTTTTAGAGTGGAAGAAAGCCTGAATTACCTCTTTCTCATTGTCTCTACTTATGTCCCCGTGCTTCGTATAGAATTTGGCATTAGACCATCAAGTCCATGGGCCTTGCAATCCCCAATTGAAATAATTGCTTCTAAAATTTCCTGTTCCTATACTTCTTTTCCCAGTCTTTCATTTTCTTCTTTTGTTATAGTGGGTCTAATGACCTCCAAGAATTTGTCCATATTATTAACATTTCCGTTTTTAAATCATTCCCTAAAGGCCCTAGTAGATTAAGCTTTTATCGGGTCCAGATTTAAGATCAATTCATTATTTTGGTCATCTATTCCCAAAATTTTGTTTTTATGCCTTCTTACAATCAAGGTATTAAAAAAAATTGTATTTTTAAATCCACTTTATTCTTAATTTTTGGGCCCAAAAAAATCCCTTCTTTTTCTAATATTTTCCTTAATCTCACTTCAATAGCCTCTTTCTTCTTTTACAAAATTTAGGGTTTTTTCTTATCTATCCTTTTGTGTTTGGATTAGCATTGCTAATAATTTTCTTTTTCCTTAAATATATGGCCAAAATTTTCCCTATTCTAAGGTTTGAGATTTTTTGCTAGTTCTTTCATTTTGGCTATAAAGCAATTCCCTCATTGAACTTTTGAGTCACCTATGATACACCATGGTCCATTGGTTTGACCATTAATGTCCTAAAGCCATCTCCACATTGTTGGTGGCTCAGGTTGGTTCGGAGGGACATAAATAAAAGTCATGAAGGATAATCAGTTAAAAGCTTTCTTAGTGATTCCAGTATAAATCAGGCGATCATTAGAAATCAAAATATTCATTAGTGATGATGTTTCATTCCATAAACCACAACCCACCTGCAAATGCAAAGTCAATAAGGTTCACATATTTCTTATCACAATTAAAAGATTTTAATATTTTATCACCCCTTTACTCTAATTTCAAACAAAAAAAGACCATGTCGAGTTTGTGAATGCTAAGCAAAAGTTATGTAGCTATGACGTGTGGGGCTCCCAACATCTTTTGCATTCCATGCGAGAACCTTAGGCCATGTTTCGGAGTACTTATGTTGAAAATAAGTGTTTATTGAATAAGTGCTTAGAAACAAGTGTTTATTTGAATAAGTACTTATTTGCATTTGGTACCCAACTTTTCCAATTGATTATTTTAAAAAATAACCATTTATTTCATATTGAGTGTTTGGTAGTCTTTTTCTCTAACAAGCACTTAATTAAGAATTTATGACTTTTTTGTCCTTCATTTTCTTTCAAATTTTCAAAATATACCCTTATGAAAATACTTTTTATTAAATTACTTTTATAAAACACTTTTATGAAAGTACTTTACATGAAAGCTCTTTTATCAAAGTAAGTTTATGAAAAGTACTTTTGCACAAAAGCAATTTATAAAAGTACTTTTGCACAAAAGCACTTTGCACAATAACACTTTATAAAAGTACTTTTACAAATGCACTTTTATGAAAGCATTTTAATAAAAACATTTTTATAAATTTTTATGAAAGCACTTTTGCCAAAGTACTTTTACGAAAGCACTTTTGTGAGCACTTATTTGGAGGAAAAAAAATTGAACAAGTGCTTATTGTATAAGCACTTAAAAAAAGCTAGAAATTAAGGCTTAAAAAATAAGCCCTTATTTTTAAAATGAACACTTATTTCGGGCTTATTTTCAAACACCAATAAGTGCTTAATGATGCGGTCCCAACCCAAATAAGCACTTAATTTATTCACCTTAATAACAATTTAGGTAGATTAAACAGATTCTTGCATAAAACTAATTAAGGGTGAAATTTCATTTTACCTAATTGAAGTTCAAATCGAAATTAATTTAATTTGGAGGCAAGTATGCTTGGGTGAAGAAAACTTCTTTATTATTACGCCAAAGAAGGCAATTCATTCAAAAGTTAGTTCGGTGTACAATCTTGGAGAAATGAAGTATGTAAGAAATTAGGAATAATGGAGCAGGTATAAAAAGACGAAATGTTAAGAGCTTTCCTGGCCAAGATGTGTGCCACTTGGTTTCCCGAACGCTTGGTAAATCACATTGAACTGTGGGGAATGCTATTTAAGAGAACCCTGCAATCAGCAATGTGATGTTTGATGTGCCACGGAGTGTCTTTTGAGACCTCCAACAGGGAGTTAATCACTAATAAAGCATCTCCTTCAAAAATAACTTGATGAAAATGAAAATTAAGCGCCAACTTGATACCCTCCTTTAAGGCCAAAGCTTCTACCTTCATAGATGAACAAAGAGGGAAGGCGATGGAACCAGCTACGATGAGTGAACCCCAATGATCTCTGGCTATTAGGCCAAGCCCGGCTTTGATAGAAGATGTTGCTCCATCGAAATTTATCTTCATATCTAGGGGGGGGGGGGGGGAGGTCGTACCCAACTCAAACCGTAATCGAGATTTCAAAATGAAGAGTGAAGGTTGTTTGCAATGGTTAATAGGTTGAGAGATTTTTTGTTGAACACCTCTCACCATGCTTTACAGATCTACTATAGGATTAGAGAACATTCGGTGAAGATCAAAATAGTTCCTTTCCTACTGGGATCCTCCATTTCATTCCAATACGTTAGCCAATCAATCATGGTCCAGTTTGAATGATAGTCAACTTTCAGATTTAAAGGAGACATGTACTAGATTCCTTTTACTTCTGGACATTAAAAGAACAAATGATCAATGGATTTTTCTTGCAAGTTACAAATATTGCAAATACAATCACAGGTGATTCCCCTCTTGGCAATCTTAGTTTTAACCGGAATGGAGAGAATGACGCACTTCCATATAAAGTGAAGTCGAGGTTGGAGGTATTTGAATTTCCAAAAGTGATTCCAAGTCCAATTCCCAAATGCAATGTTGGCTTGAGACGAGCTGGGAGATTGCAGATGAAGGATCCAGAGAGCCGAAGTTGTTGTAAAGAGTCCATTAGAGGAAGGCAACCAAATAAAATATTCTTCCATGGATGTTTCGTGAGAGGGAAGAGGGGTGCTCAGTATGGCTTCAGCTAATGGTTGAGGAAATGATGCCGTGATCAAGGAGTAATTCCATTTGCCAAAATTCACCTCAATGAGGTTACCAACCTTACCATTGTAAGGGTTCCTACATCTCTAACATCTTTAGGAGACCACCCATCAGTCCATGGATCCTCAAGAGTATAAACTTGTTGGGGCTTCACAACAATCACCCACAGTATAAAATCACAAGGTATTTAAAAATAACAAACATGAGAAATCTAATAATAACAAAAAAGATGAAATCCAAGAAAAGAAAATAAAACAAGTGCCACAAAGAACACAAAGATTTACGTAGTTCGGCCTTACCGCGTACGTCCACAAGAGAGACAATATAAGTTATTCACAATGAAAGAAAACTAAGAAACAAAACAAGTACCTTGTGGCTTGCAGCCCAAACCAACCCTTAACCCTTGTACACTTGCCCTTCCTTTTTTCTTAATCCGAAGAGCAAAAACAATAGAAAAATTCCACTCTCATACCAAGAGCACTCTACATTTTTCTCTCACACCTTTTCTCCTAAAAACCTTAACTTTACATGCAAAAGAAAGTTTTTATATGTAAAACCTCTTTAACCTAAAGAGTGACCACATCAACCGTTAGACTAAAATTAATTTAGCGGTTGTAAAATAAGACTTAATCCCAACAATCTCCATATTAGCTTATTTTTCAACCACCTTAGAGATATACTATTTGTGCCTCCACCTGTTTGCAAATACCAAAAACCTCCACTAGCCTTGTAAGCACCAGTAGCTACACATAACCTGAATCATTCGGTCCTAACTACACCTGATTCAAACAAAATGGCAAATGTACCTAACTGTACCCAAGCTAACAATCCTACTTAACATCAGAAATGAATCTCGATCCTTCATTTCTTCCAATAAGAATCTTCCTCTCACCATCATCTATATCTTAAACTTGCAGCACTTGTCTCCACTCTATCCGCAAAGGAGACACTCTGTGTGGCCACACTACCTTGTGCATTCCATTTCCATCATCCCATCGAGGTCTTGGGAACTACTATACTCCCAACTAGATGATATAAACCCTTGCATTTTTCTCCCTTCATTAGGACCATACCGCCATGTGTGATTTTCATGGCTCCACCTATAGCAAAAACCATGCAACCCTTGGAGTCCAACCATTTCCATCATCCTATGTATTTTTTGGGACATACGCCACACCACCCAAAGGGCGAATTACTCTATCAAACATTTTGATTTTTATTGTCCCAACACCCGTGATGTTACACGTAGATCCATCACCTAAGGAGACAACACTTATCTTCCTCTCTTGGAACGCATCAAAACATTCCTTCTATGAGCAAATATGCACATACCTTCGGAGACTATGAAAACGTCTCCATCATCATTAGATACAATTTTCACGCTTCCATATTCATCCCCACTCCTTTTTTGTGTAGGACAATCTCTTTTCATGTGACCAAATTTCTTGCATCTATAACACTGTATCTTGCCCTTTCCTTGGCCTTGGATCTAGACCTGTTGCTCTCAGGCCCCCTATCAAGCAACCTTCCTTTTCGATCTGGCCCAATGTAACCAACGCAGAGTCCTATCCGTTCTCATACTTGGGCCTCCTCCTAACCTCATTTGATAGAAGAGATGTAGTAATTTCTTCCAACTTCACTATATCTTTCCCATACAACAATGTTGTCACCAAGTTTTCATACGAATTTGAAATTGAGGTAAGAAGTAAAAGGGCCTTGTCTTCTTCCTCCACATTGACATCAACTTTCCCTAGTTGATCCAAGATATTGTTGAACACATTTAGGTGTTCCAAGAGATTCTCACCTTCTTCCATCTTCAACCCGTATAACTGTCGGTTCACATATACCTTTGTAGTTAAGCTTTTTCCCAAATAAAACTTCTCTAGTTTATCCCACAATTCTGGTGCAGAATCTTCCTCCATAATATTAAACATAATGTTATTAGCCAGGAACAATAGAATTGTACTAACACACCTAGAGTCAATGTCCTCCCAATCAACATCCTTCATATCATCTGGTTTTTCATCATTTCCCTTCAACGCTCTAGCCAAGCCTTGTTGAACTAGGATGTCCTTTACCCTTCTTTGCCATAAGAGTAAAACTGCCTTTGCCATTAAACCTCTCAATCTGGAACTGAGAACTTGTACCTTTGCTGCCATTATCTCTCAAGAAATTTTACAAACACCTTGTAAATACTAACTTGGGAGCTCTGATACCAATTTGTTTGGGCCTCACAACAACCACCCACATTAATAAATCACAAGGTATTTAAAAATAACAACCATGAGAAATCTTATAGAAGCAAAAAAGATGAAATCCAAAGCAAAGACAGATAAAACAAGCACCACCAAGAACACAAAGATTTACGTAGTTCGGCCTTATCGCCTACATCCATGGGAGAGATAAAATTAGTTCTTCACTATGAAAGAAAATTGAGAAACAATACAAGTACCTTGTGTCTTGCAGCCAAAACCAACTTTCAACCCTTGTACACTTGTCCTCCCTTTTCTCTCATCTCGAAGAGCAAAAACAAGAGAAAAAAAACCCACTCTCACACCAAGAGCACTCTGTAGTTTTCTCTCACACCTTTTATCCCCAAAACCTTAACTCTGCACACAAAAGAAAGGTTTTATATGTAAAACCTCTTTAACCTAAAGAAGGACCACACCAACCATTAGATTAAAATTAATCCAGTGGTTGTAAAATTAGACACAATCCCAACAAAACTTGCCAACTAATTACCAATGACCCATCTAATTTGGGGTTTAATGAGAGATCTCCCAAGCAAAATAGATGACCATACCCTAGAAGCATTGGAAGATCTTTTAATCGACCAAAAGGAGACATCGTGTTTGAGATATTTTGCCGATAAAACCTGTACCCAAAGACTGTTTCTCTCTGTTACTTATATCACAAATATCATGAAAACTCAGTCCATCAATATCCTAGTGTCACATGATGGAATCCCAACTCTTTAAATATAAATATTTATCTTTTTCTAATGAACCCCACCAAAAGTCTCGGCAAAACCTTGGAAGCAAACTCCTTAGATATGAAAGAGGTAGAGAGATAATAGTTGGGAATTGTCTGTGACAATAACTACGCCTCTACCTACTTGTGACAATAACTACGCCTTCCACTTTTGCAACTTAGGCTGCATTTGGATGTGATATAAATCAAGAACCGATGTAAATTTTACATCGGTTTGGTTTTGTATACGTTTGGAAAGAGAGTGTAATTATTATCGACGTAAAACTACACTCGGATTCAGTTTTGCATGCGTTTGGATGGAGTGTAGTTTTACATCGATAATTGATGTAAAACCTCATCAACTCTAAAATTTTACATCGATAATCGATGTAAAAACTACATCGGTTTTATTGATGTAAAACTTTACACTCTTCCACCCATCATTATTTAAAAAAAAAACAATGGTCACTTTTACAGTGCGAGCAAAGTCCGCCTCTAATTTTTAAAGAGTGTAAATCAGCTCCTATTAAAATACTGAAAACAAAGTTTATAATTTTCCAATGTGGGACAAGTTCAAAACTGGCTTTTGTAAGAGAAAAGCTAATTTTTCAATCAAGTGTGTAGGTGCAATTTCTCATGTAATTGACCAATCAAACCCATTGGATTTAATCTCTTATGAGATTAAAATCCAACAATTTATACTAACTTCTTTTTTGGTGAAAACAGAATTATCATCCCAAGTACCTCCCTCCCTTCCTATTGTTTGATTAAAAGAAAGATAAACTTCGAAAATGAACACTATGCTAATTGCAAATCTTCTTTTTTTTGTTGTGTTTCTGTTTTTTTTTTTTTTTTTTTGGAAATGAAAGACCCAAAAAAAACTTAAGAAGAAAAGAAATTATTGCCACATTTAATCAGAGGTAGAGATTTAAAGAAAAGTTTACAGCTCCATACAAGTGTTTCATTATGGTGAAATAAGAAAGGGAAACTTCTTATGTTAGCTTTGATATTCAATGGTTAATTGGAATGCTGAACTTATAGGCTAAAGAGATGCAACATTGACCTAGCATGCCAGACCAAAACAATCTGAGATGTGGCTACAGAGGTACATATTTTCATCAAATTTGCCTCCATATTTTCATCAAATTTACACCTCTAGGTTTCTATCTTCTTTCATAACCATCCGTCCTAATTTCATCAAATTTGCTCTATTAATTGCCTCCATTTTCCTTATACCTAATTTACCATTTTCTTTTAGCATACATATTTTATCCCACTTGATCCATTGGAAAGGATTTTTTCTTTCCCCAAAACAAGTTTTCTTTTTTCTTTTTTGTAATTCTAGTTTGGTATTGAGTTATTTCAAGAGTGTTGTTCTTCCTCCATTGGATAGACAATTATTTCTCCATCCCTCTAGTTTATTTTTAACTCTCTCCATGAACTCTTTAAATTTTCCTTTATTTTTAACCATTAATTTTCTCAATAATGGTTGTATTCTATTTACCTAAACTTTATACACTACATTGCATTTGCTCATAGACCTATAATGCTTAAACCTCTCTGGGCTATTATTCTTTGGGATCAGTGTGATGTGTGTTTTACTTTGTTGTTTATTTAATTTTTTAGAGTGGAAGAAAGCCTGAATTACCTCTTTCTCATTGTCTCTAATTATGTCCCCGTGCTTCTTATAGAATTTGGCATTAGACCATCAGGTCCATGGGCCTTGCAATCCCCAATTGAAGTAATTGCTTCTAAAATTTCCTCTTCCTATACTTCTTTTCCCAATTCATTTTCTTCTTTTGTTATAGTGGGTCTAATGACCTCCAAGAATTTGTTCATATTATTAACATTTCCGTTTTTAAATCATTTTCTAATGGCCCAAGTAGATTAAGCTTTTATCGAGTCCAGATTTAAGATCAATTCATTATTTTGGCCTTGTATTACCAAAATTTTGTTTTTATGCCATCTTATTACAATCAAGGTATTAAAAAAATATATTTTTAAATCCATTTTATTCTTAATTTTTGGGCCCAAAAATTAAGCCACCTGCAAAGCCAATAAGGTTCACTACATATTTCTTATCACAATTAAAAGATTTAAATATTTTGTCACCCCTATCAAGGTTTACTCTAATTTCAAACAAAAAAAAAACATGTCGAGTTTGTGAATGCTAAGCAAAAGTTATGTACCTATGACGTGTGGGGCTCCCAACATCTTTGCATTCCATGCAAGAACCTTAGGCCATGTTTGGGAGTACTTATGTTAAAAATAAGTGCTTATTGAATAAGTGCTTAGAAACAAGTGTTTATTCGAATAAGCACTTATTTGCATTTGGTGCCCAACTTTTCCAATTGCTTATTTTAAAAAATAACCATTTATTTCATATTGAGTGTTTGGTAGTCTTTTTCTCTAACAAGCACTTAATTAAGCATTTATGACTTTTTTGTCCTTCATTTTCTTTCAAAATTTCAAAATATACCCTTATGAAAATACTTTTTATTAAATTACTTTTATAAAACACTTTTATGAAAGTACTTTTACATGAAAGCTCTTTTATCAAAGTAAGTTTATGAAAAGTACTTTTGCACAAAAGCACTTTTACAGTAGCACTTTATAAAAGTACTTTTACAAATGAAAGCATTTTAATAAAGGCATTTTTATAAACTTTTATGAAAGCACTTTTTTTATAGTACTTTCATAAAATTCAATTAGGGATAATTTTGGATGAAAAAAATTGAACAAGTGCTTATTGTATAAGCACTTAAAAAAAGCTAAAAATTTGGGCTTAAAAAATAAGCCCTTCTTTTTAAAATGAGCACTTATTTCGGGCTTATTTCCCAAACACCAAGTATTGCTTAATGATGCGGTCCCAACCCAAATAAGCACTTAATTTCTTCACCTTAATAACAATTTAGGTAGATTAAACAGATTCTTGCATAAAACTAATTAAGGGTGAAATTTCATTTTACCTAATTGAAGTTCAAATTGAAATTAATTTAATTTGGAGGCAAGTATGCTTGGGTGAAGAAAACTTCTTTTATTTTTTTACGCCAAAGAAGGAAATTCATTCAAAAGTTAGTTCGGTGTACAATCCTGGAGAAATGAAGTATGTAAGAAATTAGAAACTATGAAGTAGGTATAAAAAGATGAAATGTTAAGAGCTTTCCTGGTGAAGATGTGTGCACTTGGTTTCCCGAACACTTGGTGAATCATATTGAACAGTGGGGAATGCTATTTAAGAAAACCCTGCAATCAGCAATATGATGTTTTGAAGGAATGAGAGATCCATCATATGGATGGCTGAACCCTACAGGTGGTTAGGCGAAATTTCAAAAATTTCCTCTCCCCTCATCTGGGAATCACATTCCCTGTTTTAGAAAATATGCAGTTTCAAGGATCAATCTTGAACCCTAAATCAAACTAGATCTGAAACCAGAAGCAGGATAGGGATATATCTGATA
The DNA here is from genome assembly GCF_056320005.1 of Nelumbo lutea. Classification (NCBI taxonomy): domain Eukaryota; kingdom Viridiplantae; phylum Streptophyta; class Magnoliopsida; order Proteales; family Nelumbonaceae; genus Nelumbo; species Nelumbo lutea. The sequence continues at coordinate 144,537,185 of NC_142684.1, forward strand.
CGGAGAAACAATATATCCTAATGAAGGTATTCACGCCCAAGGAAAGAACCAAAGACTGCTTCCACTGAAGATGGTGCTATGTAGGATGGAGTAGAATCAGTAGTGTTCTTCCATAAAACCAAATCCTTCACAAGAATCAGCTGGACGGCACATGAGCACGACTTCCAATCAGCCCTTTCACAAATGACTGATATAAAGAACCATTATTGATCACTCCTACTATCGTGGAGATGCACTAGCAATGGTGGCGGTGACAGGAAGAAGGCGACAGGGAGAAATCAGCGCAGTCTCACTGGAAGTTGTTTTCTCTCTTCTGTAATCTTTTATCTGTAGGTGAGAATGTGATCTTTTTAAAGGCTGTCGCCCCCTCCTTTTATAACCATAAAGGGATCAGCTCCTAATCCCATTAGGAGTTTCTGTTCCAAATCATATTTGGATCAGAATTCCCTTTAAGTGATAAGGATAGACCCTTATCTTATCTGCAGATTAGATCAGCCCTCTCCTAATCTTATGAAGAGGTTTCCAAATCTGAATCTGTATTCAGATTTGGACTCTCTGAGTGGATAGGGATAGGATCTTATCCTATCTACTAATCTAATCTCAGATCTGCCCCTTTCTTTAACTAATCAAATCAGCCCAGTTCGAAATGGACTTTAGGCCCAATAAGTATATATGCTTACTTAGCCTACCAAACTACTGCCCAGTTGGGCTTCCTTGTATGGTGTGGGACCCAAGCATTGATCTACACATCAATCACAATGGTTCAGCCCAGCCTTTGTTACAAGTCCTAGCCGAATTCACTAGAAAGCCTAGTGAACCCCTTGAGCCTATCACATGGACTCTATGGGCCCAACACTTACACTAAGTTGTCCCTGGGCCAAACCACCTTGTAACACTCAGGGACTGTGGGCAGATGCAAGATTATCCCATAAGGTATTACCCTCAATGGTCTTACACTTAACCTCTTAGCCCATAATGATCAAACACTACCCGACAGAAGAAGACTTCTCCATCGGCTGCAAGGAACAGTGTTGCACTCTCTGCTCACATGGATCCCGGGAATTAAAACCTTTTTGCAAACAATTTGAATCCGTAATTGATGAGAATAAAATCTATCATATTTTATCCCCTATTATTCTGTCTTTTATACTGAATTAGTACTTAATTAGACTCATATTTCTTGTATTTCGGTTCAGGGCATGAAAGAAGGCATCAGGAGCAAAGAAAGGCAAATCGGATGATTTTTCACAGTTTCGATATCGTTCAGTAATCTGGCCCTAACTCGCGTATCTGAACTTCAATTGGGATAATTCAAGACCCACTGGAAAGATAAGAGAACAAGCCACAATTTTCATGTTTTGGGCTTTCACAGATTCGTAGGAAGACCCAATCCGTAGATGAAGCCCAACTTACAGAAAAGCCTGGCTAAAGCCCAATTTGCAGAGGAGGTTTAATACGAATCCAAGAACAAAAAACTGAGAGGAGTCCTTCCAGATCTAAATTCTTGATGTAATCTTAGAAAGATAAAGGGATTGAGTTCATTAGATAAAGAGATAAGAGTAGGATTAGAATAGGACTTTCAATTCTTGTAAGATAAACTTCAAGAGGAAGTAGGAGACCACCCCCTCCCCTTTAAGCCATATAAAGGGGGGAGGGTGTACTAGTTTGAGGCATCACTCAATCTTTGGAGGGAATCAAGAAGCAAGGGAGCAATCAGTCAAGAAAGGAGAAGCAAATCAAGAAATCGAGGGAAGGTGATCAAGAATTCAAGAAACTTCAAGAAGAAGGTGGCGGCAAGAAGAGAATATCTCAGCACCATGGGCAAATTCAAGAGTTCTTTCTTTCCCTTTGTTTGCTTTAATTCTTTTATCATGAACTGATTTGTTTCTTGCTAGGATTGTGGAAAGCCTAACCATGTTAATGAATATATTTTTATCTCTGTGATTTATCCAAGATTGTGATTTCCATATAGTCTATGATTTATTGTGCTTAATGCAATTAAGAGCTTGGCCACCTCTTAATTGATTTGTGCTATGTTAATGAATCGAAAGAGGAATTCACATAATCGACTGAATAATTCATAGTGTGAATTGAATGGTATATAGAGATATATATACATGATTCATTTGAATTTAATGGTTTTTCTTAGACTTAATGCACTTCCATGTTGAGAGCTCTACTCGAGAGATCGAAGGGTTACCTGATGGGCGTAGGTTTAGTATATTTCGAGAGAGAATTTAAAAAAAAATTGGGAAGACCTCAGCTTATGGAAATGACAAATAATCTTGGTTAATCGAACCCATCAATATTCATTAAATTGGTTAGGTGGACCAAAAGCCATAGCGATTTCATCCATTGCATATTCGGTTAGTGATCACCCTTGCTTCTATTTTTCTTTTTCTAGTTTTTATTTTCAGTAGTTCTTGCTCAAATCTGAATTTTGATTGTCCAAATAATTAGGGAAGACTATGGTTCTAATACTTATTTTGTTAAATCCCTATGGGAACGATATTTTATACTACTTGATAACTAGTGGACTTGCTAGGGTTATATATTTATAGCTATCAATAATATATATATATCCGTATATAAAATATATTTTGCAAAACAAATTTCAACGATTGAAATTGGCTACCAGTAGTCTTGGTTTCCATCAAAGAAAGTGCATCCCCGATCATTACCTTTGTTTGACAAAGGGGCTGATCCTATCACTATAATCACCCACTCAGATGAATTCTCGGACTGTCTCAACATACCCAGGTTTTGACCCCCTCTAAGGATCTCACTGATTGGCATATCAAAGACAACCCAATCCGACACCTAGTGCAATATCATAATCGATTCTAGGGGTTAGGTGTAACTTTCAAGTTCTGCCCACTAATCTCCAAGGTCCAGGGCAATACTGGAAATCTGGTCCAGTTCAGGGTTTCAAGTAAACCTACACTGCATGTACCTCGGGTCTCACCCTGGCAGCTGAGACAGGTCACCCCAACACTTGGTGGCACACCAGTGTTAGCCTTAGCAGGATAAATCTCTCTAGACTTATCCAATGGCTGTGAACATTCTAAACTCACTAAGTGTCCAGTTTAAGAGTATTACACAGAAACGTACCATTATAACATGAATCGAATATGTACTTTATTCATTTACAATAGATGTCATAAGTACATCAATCTAATTGAATCTAAGGGCATACAACCGTCTAACAGCTCCCACTTGCACTTAGGTCCAATCTGGTATAAGCTGGAGTCCCAAACTTTCCATGTGTTTCTCAAATACTTTCTGCGTCAATGGCTTAGTCAATGGGTTTGCCACATTCTCCGTTGATGCTACCTTTTAACATCAATCTCCCGTAGATCCAGTGTTGTCACACAATAGTGAAATGGGTGATGTGTGGAATTCCAAATTCCAGAATGAACACTTTCATTCATAAGGTAGCCTCACTTATGGCAATGTGTTCGGCTTGGGTTGTGGGCTGTTAACTTCGCTACTTAGGACCCCTATTTGCTGACTTTCAGCAAAACAACACACGATCTCATCATGAAAACATACCCAAATGTAGACTTTCTATCATCTGGATCCAACTAGAAATTGGCATCAGTATACCCCTGGATCTGTAGTGAGCTACCATCGAATACCAGACAAAACTCTTTTGTCCTTCGAAGGTACTTAAGTATATTTTTCACAGAAGTCCAGTGCTCCTGCCCTGGGTTGGCCTAGAATCTGCTTACCACACTCACTGCCTGAGCAATGTCAGGACAAGTGCACAGAATGGCATACATGATGCTCCCAATGGCTGAGGCATAGGGAGCGTCCTTCATGCCCTCAATCTCCTCAGAAGTCTTGGGAGACATCTTCTTGGAGAGAGTGACTCTGTGCCTGAGAGGAACATTTCCCTTCTTGGAGTTCTCCATGCTGTATCTCTTGACAATTTTGTCAATGTAAGCAGATTGGGATAATCCTATTATCCACTTTGATGTATCTCTATAGAGTCGAAGACCCAGTATATAGGAGGCTTCTCCAAGATCTTTCATGGAGAATTGTTGTGAAAGCCATACTTTCACCGTAGTCAACATTCCTACGTCATTCCCAAAGAGTAGAATGTTGTCTACATATAAAACCAGGAACATAACCTTATCCCCACTGGACTTCCTGTAAACACAGGGCTCATCTGGATTCTGCTCAAAGTCAAACTTTTTGACGGTAGAGTCAAACCGGATGTTCCAACTCCTAGAATCTTGCTTAAGTCCATATATGGATCTATTTAACTTACATACAATGTGTTCCTGACCCGCAGCTATAAAACCTTGCGGTTGCTACATGTAGATATCTTCAGTAAGATTTCCATTCAGAAATGTAGTTTTGACATCCATTTTCCAAATCTCGTAGTCATGGTATGCTGCTATAGCTAGCAGGATTCCAATGGATTTAAGCATGGCCATGGGCAAAAAGGTTTCCTCATAATTTATGCCCTCTTTCTGAGTATACCCTTTTGCCACCAGACAAGCTTTGTAGGTCTCAACCTTACCATCGGGGCCTTTCTTCCTCTTATAGATCCATTTGTAACCAATTGCTTTTACCCCGGGGGGCGGATCTACTAGAGTCCAAACTACATTGGTCTCCATTGAGTCCATCTCAGCTCTCATGGCATCTACCCACTTCAGGGAATCTATGTCTAACATAGCTTCTGCATAAGTCACGGGATCCTCCTCACTAGTCAAGGCTTCCACCAGGAAACTATCCTGGTCATAGACAAAACGGACTGGTGGCCTGGATACCCGGGTAGATGTTTTAGGTTGGTCAATACCTGGAACCTGTGGGACACCTCCCATTGACCTTGAGCTCTCTTCATCAAGAACAACTTCCTGACAATGATTGTTCAAGATATAATCACTTTCTAAAAATTGAGCATTTCGACTGCAAAACATCTTCTGCTCACTTGGGTCATAGAAAAGGTAGCCCATAGAGCCCTTGGGGTAGCCTACAAATAGGCAACGGCTGGTATTGGATTCCAACTTGTCTGCACCCGTTCTTTTAACATGCACTGGACAACCCCAAATCTTCAAGTGTCTAACATTTGGTTTCTTTCTGGTCCAAAGTTCGTATGGGGTATTCGGAACCAATTTGGTTGGAATTCGATTCAGTACGTATATCTCAGTCTCTAATGTGTATCCCAAAAGGATGTGGGTAACTCTGAGTGTATGAGAAGTGACTGGACCATATCCAATAAGGTCCTATTCCTCCTCTCTGAAACATCGTTAAGCTATGGTGTAGTAGGAGGAGCTAACTATGATACTATCCCGTTGACCTTCAAGTAGTCCCTGAATTCATCAGAGAGATATTTGCCTCCTCGATCTGATCGAAGGGCCTTAATTTCTCTACCTAATTGTTTCTTGACCTCTTGTCTGAACTCTTTGAACTTTTCAAAGGATTCGGACCTATGTCTCATTAGGTACACTTATCCATACCGAGAATAATCATCGTGAATGTAATGAAATACACGTGCTAGTTACCAGTCCTATCACTCAGGGGACCACATACATCACTATGTAATAGGTCAAACATGCTTGTACATCTTTCAGATTTACTATTAAATGGTCATTTTGTCATCTTACCCTGAAGACAATGCTCACAAGTGGGAAGATCTTTTACAATTAGAAAATCCAAAGGACCATCCTTTACCAGCCTTGTGATACGGTCAACACCGATATGGCCAAGTCGGTAATGCCACAGAAACGTGGGATTAACTATATCATGGATTCTTTTCCTAGGGATATTAGCCCACGTAGTTTCGGCTATGTTAGTTTTTAGAGAAGAATGTAGAACATAGAGACCGTTTTCTAGTTCCCCATATGCGATGAATCAGTTGTTTCTTTTCATAGTAATCGTATTACCAAAGAAGACAGAATAACCATCCGCACACAGTTTTGAGACAAAAATCAAACTTCTTCTTAAATTCTATACATAAAAACAATCTTTAAGTACAATTATTCCTTCTCAAAAAAATAACTCTACGGTTCTTATGGCCACAACTGCAACACTTGCAAAATTCCCCAAGTAAAGTGTTACTTCTCCTTCATTCAGCCTTCTGCTTACCTTGAACCCCTGCAATGAGTTACATGCATGAGTTGAAGCTCCGGAGTCAATACACCAGGATGCAGAAACTACCAATGAATTGGTTTCTATGACACAAGATTTGAGATTACCTTTCTTGGGTTCCAGGTATTGAGGACAATTCTTCTTCCAGTGGCCGGTCTGCTTGCAAAAGTGGCAGGCATCTGATGCCTTGTCTTTCCTCTACTTCTTGGGTTTGGTGGCCTTCTTCTGGGGCTTTCTCTTTGTCCGCCTCTTCTTGCCCGATTTGCTTGCTTCAACAAGCATGGCTATGGGTTCATCCTTCCTAATCAATTCTTCAGCCCTCTGCAACATATTATTGAGTTCCTGCAAGCTAACACTTAGCTTGTTCATGATGAATGGATTAAATGACGTAGGAAAAGATTTGAGAATGGCATTTATCTGGGTTACCAGATCCATCCTGGATCCAAGACCCTCCAGTTTGTTAATGTAGCCCATCATCCGAAGCCAATGGTTGTGAACTTGTTGGCCCTTGGACATCTGTGCAGTCATCAACTACTTCAAGACCTTCTGCCGAGTAGAACAGTTCTGCTCTTCATACATTGTCTTGAGACTGTCCAATATGTCCTTGGCAAGTTTGATCTGATCGAACTGCCTCTGTATTGGATTATCCAATGAGGCAATGATATAGCAGTGGGCCAGGGAGTTTTTCTCCTCCCATTCTTGGTATTCCCTTCTCCGGGCCTCAGAAGCCCTATCTCCCGGATGATCCGTTGCAGGATTCTTGGCCACCTTGTCCAGTTTTTCAGAGGTTAAGACTAACATAAGGTTATGGTACCAGTCGGCATAGTTTGGGCCCTTAAGATTGTTGTCGTCAAGAAGCTTTGCAAATTGTCCGTGTGCCATTTTTTGATAAAAGAGCAAATATCAGTCCATAACCTAATTTGATTCATGTTATCTACATAGATATGGCTTTTAATCTATGTTCTGTTCCCATTTGTTCATCTCTGAGATTTCCCTCCTATCTCAGTGATGGAGACAACGACTTGTCTCTAAAAATGTGGGAAATCACATAGGGTGCATGGAGTCAACTGTGTCAGCTACAAAACCCCACCACCTTTCTATGAAGGATCATGTCCACTCATCATATGAGCTTTCCCTTTGGCCTTTGTCAGACAAGGTTTAGAGCCATTTTAGGTTAAACCTTTTGAAGAGATGAGAGATCCATCGTATGGATGCCCAAATCTTAGGGAATAAAGGGGTGAATTTCATTTTTTTTTTCTCTCCCTTCAACTGGGAGTCGCAGTCCCTATTTAGAAAATCATATTTTCAAGGATTAATCTTGAATCATAAACTGAACCAGATCTGTACCAAAAAGAGTAGAAGCAGATTATACCTGATACGGAGAAATAATATCTCCCAACGAAGGTATTCACACCCAAGGAAGGATCCAAAGACTCCTTCCACTAAATGGCATGTGAGCACAGCTTCCAATCAATTCTTTCACAAAGAATTGATGTCAAGATCGAATCTTGACTTCTCCCACAGAGTTGGAGATCGAACTGGACGTCTGGCGGCTACAAGAAGGAGGTGGCAAGAAAGATTTTCACAGGAATTGCAGAAATCTTTCTTCTAGGATTTCAACTCTGAAGAGAATGTGAGTATTTGTCTCTAAAGGTTGCTGCCCCCTCCTTTGGTAATCCTAAAAGATCACCTCCTAATCCAATTAGGAGCTGCTGATCCAAATCATATTTGGATCAGACATCCTTTTAGATGATAAGTATAAACCCTTATCTTATCTGTATATTAGATCAGCCCTCTCCTAACCTCATTAGGAGGTTTCTAGATCTGAATCATATTCAGATTTGGACTCTCTGAGTGGATAGGGTTAAGACCCTATCCTGTCTGTTGATCCATCTCAGAATTTGCCCATATTTAACTTATTAAATAAGTCCAGTTCAAAATGGGCTTTTGGCCAATTAAGCTTATGTGCTCACTTAACCTTCCTAACTGCTGCCCAGTTAGGCTTCCTTGTATGGCGTGGGACCCAAGCATTGATCCACACATCAGCCACATGGGTTCGGCCTAGCATTTGTTACAAGGCTTGGTCGAATACACTGTTATGGATAGTGCACCCCCTGAAACCCATCAAATGTGCTCTATGGGCCCAATACTTACCCTAAGTGGTCCCTGAGCCAAGCCACCTTGTAACACCCAGGGACTGTGGGAAGATGCAAGATTAGCCCATCAGGTATTATCCTCAATGGTCTTACACTTAACCTCTCAGCCCATAATGATCAAACACTGCCCGACAAGAGAGGACCTCTCCCTCGGCTGCAAGGAACAATGTTGCACTCTCCACTTATATGGATCTCGGGACTTAAAACCTTTTTGCAGACATTTTAGAAACCATAATATATATACTTTTATATCTCATATAAAATATACTTTGCAAAACAAATCTCAACGATTGAAATCGACTGCCGACAGTCTTGGTTTCCATCAGTGAGAATGCATCCTCGATCATTACCTTTGTCCAACAAAGGGGCTGATCCTGTCACTATGATCACTCACTCAGGTGAATTCTCAGACTAGTGATTCGGTCAACACCGATGTGGCCAAGTCGGTAATTCCACAGGCACATGGGATTAACTGTATCATGGGCTCTCTTCTTGGGGATTTCAGCCGATGTCATTTCAGTTATGTTAGTTTTTAGAGAAGAATGTAGAACATAGAGACCGTTCTCCAGTTCCCCGTATGCGATGAATCTGTTATTTCTTTTAATAGTAATCATATTACTAAAGAAGATAGAATAGCCATCTGCACATAGTTTTGAGACAGAAATCAAATTTCTCCATAAATTTTATACATTAAGACAATCTTTCAGTACAATAACTCATTCTCTAAAAATTAACTCCACGGTTCCTATGGTCGCGGCTGCAACAGTTGCAATAGTCCCCAAGTAGAGCGTGACTTCTCCTTCACTCAGCCTTCTGCTTACCTTGAACCCTTGCAGTGAGTTACAGGCATGAGTTGAATCCTTGGAGTCAATACACCAAGACGCAGAAGCTACCAATAAGTTGGTTTCTATAACACAAGTTTTGATATTACCTTGGATTCCAGGTAGGCAGGATAGTTCCTTTTCCAGTGGCCGGTCTTCTTGCAGAACTAATAGGCATCCGATGCCTTGTCCTTCCTCTACTTCTTGGGTTTGGCAGCCTTCTTCTGGGGCTTTCTCTTTGCCTTCCTTTTCTTGCCCGATTTGCCAGTTTCAACAAGCATGGCAATGGGCTCATCCTTTTTAATCAATTCTTCGTCCCTCTGCAACATATTGTTGAGTTCTTGCAAGTTGATGTTTAGCTTGTTCATGTTGTAATTCATGATGAATGGATTAAAGGATGGAGGCAGGGAGTTGAGAATAGCGTCAATCTGTGTTACCAGATCCAGCCCGGATCCAAGAGCTTCTAGTTTGTTGATATAATCCATCATCCGGAGACAATGGTCGTGAACATGTTGGCCCTTGGACATCTGCGTGGTCATGAACTGTTTCAAGACCTTCTGTCGTGTAGAACGGTTCTGCTCTTCGTACATTGTCTTGAGACTGTCCAATACGTCCTTAGAAAGTTCGATCTGATTGAACTACCTCTGAATTGGATTGTCCAAGGAAGCAATGATATAGTAGCGGGCAAGGGTATTTTTCTCCTCCCATTATTGGTATTCTCTTCTCCGGGCCTCAGATGCCCTATCTCCCGGATGATCTAGGGCAGGATTCTTGGCTACCTTGTCCAATTTCTCAGAGGTTAAGACCAACATAAGGTTCTTGTACCAGTAGGCATAGTTTGGGCCCTTCAACTTGTTGTCATAAAGCAGCTTTGCAAATTGTCCGTTTGCCATTTTCTGATAAATGAGCAAACATCAGTCCACAACCTAATTTGATTCATTTTCATTACAAAGATATGGATTTTATTCTATGTTCCATTTCCATTTATTCATCTATGAGATTTCCCTCCTTTCTCAGTGACAGAGACCATGGATTGTCTCTGGAAATGTGGGAAATCACATAGGGTGCATGGAGCCAACTGTTTCAGCTGCAAAACCCCACCACCTTTCTATGAATGATCATATCCACTCATCATATGAGTTTTCCCTTTGGCCTTTGCCAGACAAGGTTCAAAGCCATTTTTAGGTAAACCTTTCTGTCTAGTGAGTGCTTACCCATCATATTTGTGAACGCCAAGGTACCGTGAGAGAATTTCCGTTTTCTAGTGAAGCCCCTTCCACATCGGTCTATGACGCCCCTATCATCTTATGAAACACTCAGACAAGCCCAACAGCAAATGGATAGCCCATTTTCTGGTGTGTTTCCTCATAACTGAAGGACTCATCCTCATGCTAATGATGAAAGGCCTTTAAAGAGTTCATCATATGAATCTTCCTATCACATGCACTCATATTAGCTGGAGGAAACTTTCATAAAGTCAGATTTCGGCGGGCCCAAATCGGCTAGGGTCCCGCACGTAACCTCTCCATGAGGTGTGGGGCCCACCACTGAGGGAGGTCATCTAATGACCAAAAGGGACACCATGGCAATGATGTGCATTCATCCATGGTGTGCGCAAGAGCCACTGTCGATTGAGCATGGGCCAAGCACTTATGGCCCATGTACGTAGCACATTACACATCCATACATCACATGCAAGGATAAATTGATCCAATCAATTAATTATCTATAAAGCCCATTTGAAGCCCATTTTAAATTCATAATATTAACCATTAATATTATCTAGGTATATAGGCTGAACTAGGGTTGATTGATTCGGCCCATATAGCTTTAAGTGTTAAGTGAGCTTTTAGCAGTTTTAACTATTTAAAACTGGGCCTTTACAGGTTGGGCCAAATTAACTATTTAATTAATTATCAAGCCTCAGGCCCATTAGTGGGAAAATTAGGGCTGACATTGAAACCTAGATTTGGTCCAAACAATTTGAACCAATCTTGGTTCGAATGGGTCTAGGGTTTGATCTTTAATTAAATCTTTAATTCAAGAAAATAATCTGAAATTAAATACTGATAAAAGAACAATCAAGAATCAGTCTATCAGGGCTGTTCACACAATCCATCCTGCAAAATAGAGGTTAGATCATTGGTTGTAGTTTCACAAATTGTAAATCGCAGATAGCGATTCTCCCATCTGCGAAATCTCCTCCTCTACGAGCTCTCCTTCTTTGCAATGCCATCTTCGATCCAAAATAGAACAAAAAGAAATTCTAATCTCTATTAATAATTACATCAAATCGAATACCTATACATTCAGTCTAAAAATAATAAAAAAAATATATTTTACAGACCAAATTTAATAAAATAATCCATAAACTACAAAATCGTAGGTTCCTTGCGCAAATCAAGAATTCGATCTCCTCTTGTACGAACAGCCCATAAATCAAGAAAATCATAAAGAATAATTTTAAATAATAATCAGATTTATATAAAAAAATTAATTTCAGATTATTCACCCATAATTTTTGGAACAAATTTTCCAAAACCTTTATCTGCGCAAATTGGGTAGAATGCCTTCTGCCCATTTGCGCAAGTTCAGATCTTAAACAAAATTGGTTCAAGATTTGAACCTGGCTCTGATACCACAGAAGGGATGAGAGATCCATCATTTTTTTCTCTCCCTTCAACTGGGAATCACATTCCCTATTTAGAAAACCATATTTTCAACGATCAATCTTGAACCATAATATGAACCAGATCTGTACCAAAAAGAGTAGGAGAGGATTATACCTGATACGGAGAAATAATATCTCCCACTGAAGATGGCACAATGTAGGATGGAGCAGAATTAGCAGTGTTCTTCTCCAAGAACTCTGTCCTTCGCAAGAAACAATAGGATGGCACGTGAGCACAGCTTCCAATCAATTCTTTCACAAAGAACTGATGTCAAGATCGAATCTTGACTTCTCCCACAGAGTTGGAGATCGAATTGGATGTCTGGCGGCTACAGGAAGGAGGTGACAAGAAAGATTTTCATAGGGATTGCAGAAATCTTTCTTCTGGGATTTCAGCTCTGAAGAGAATGTGAGTATCTGTCTCTAAAGGCTGTCGCCCCCTCCTCCTTTTCTATTCTTAAAAATCAGCTCCTAATCCAATTAGGAGCTGCTGATCCAAATCATATTTTGATCAGACATCCTTTTAGATTATAAGGATAAACCCTTATCTTATCTGTAGATTAGATCAGTCATCTCCTAATCTCATTAGGAGGTTTCTAGATCTGAATCATATTTAGATCAGGACTCTCTGAGTGGATAAGGTTAAGACTCTATCCTATCTGCTGATCTATCTCAAAATTCGCCCATATTTATCTTATCAAATAAGCCTAGTTCGAAAAGGGATTTAGGCCCATTAAGCTTATGTGCTTACTTAACCTTCCAAACTACTACACAGTTGGCTTCCTTGTATGGTGTGAGACCCAAGCATTGATCCACACATCAGCCACATGGGTTTGGCCCAGCTTTTGTTACAAGGCATGGCCGAATACACCGTTATGGATAGTGCACCACCTGAAACCCATCAAATGGGCTCTATGGGCCCAACACTTACCCTAACTGGTCCTTGGGCCAAGCCACCTTGTAACACCCAGGGACTGTGGGCAGATGCAAGATTAGCCCATTAGGTATTATCCTCAATGGTCTTACACTTAACCTCTCATCCCATAATGATCAAACACTGCCCGACAAGAGAGGACCTCTCCCTCGGCTGCAAGGAATAGTGTTGCACTCTCTACTTATATGGATCCCAGTAATTAAAACATTTTTGCAAACATTTTAGAAACTATAATATAAATACTTTTATATCTCATATAAAATATACTTTACAAAACAAATCTCAACGATTGAAATTGGCTATCAGCAGTCTTGGTTTCCATCAGTGAGAGTGCATCCCCGATCATTACCTTTGTCCGACAAAGGGGCTGATCCTGTCACTATGATCACCCACTTAGATGAATTCTTAGACTGTCCCAACATACCTAGTTTTGACCCCCACTAAAGATCTCACTGATTGTTACATCAAAGACAGCCCAATCCGACACTTAGTGCAGTATCATAATCGAGTCTAGGGTCGGGTGTAACTTTCTAGTTTTTCCCATCAATCTCCAAGGTCCAGGGCATTACTGAAAATTTGGTCCAGTTCAAAGATTCAATTAATCCTACACTGTATATGCCTAGGGTCTCACCCTGGTAGCTGAGATAGGCCACCCCAACCGACTTGGTGTAACAACAATGTCAGCCTTATCATGATAGGTCTCCCCAGACCGACCCACTAGCTGTGAATATTCTAAACTAACACGAGTCTCATTATGTGTCCAGTTTAAGGGTATTACATAGAAATATACCAAGGGAACATGAATCAAATATGCACTTTTATTCATTTACAATAAACTCATAAAGTACATCATTCGGATTGAAGCTAAGGGCATACAAAGCTGTCCAGCACCATTCTGTCCAGTGAATACTCACCCATCATATTTGTGAATGCCAAGGTACTGTGAGAGATTTTCCATTTTTTGGTGAAGCCCCTCCCACATAGGTCTATGGCGCCCCTATCATCTTATAAAACACTTAGACAAATTCGACAGCAAATGGATAGCCCATTTTCTGGTGCGTTTCCTCATTACTGAAGGACCCGTCTTCATGCTAATGATGGAAGGCCTTTAGAGAGTTCATCATATGAATCTCCCTATCACATGCACTCGTATTGCTGGAGGGAACAAGAATTATGCCCTAGCTTAATTTAGGTCAAACTAGAGTGGCTTCCACTGACTTTCATAAAGCCAGATTTTGATGGGCCCTAATCGGGTAGGGTTCCGTACAGTTCATCTTCAGTAGGTGTGGGCCCACCCCGAAGGGAGATCACCCAATGATCTTTAGGGACACCATGGCAATGATGTGCATTCAGCCATGGTGTGCGCAAGAGCCACTGTCGAATCTGCATAGGCCAAGTACTTATGGCCCATGATCATTACACATCACACATCCATACATCACATGTAGGGATAAATTGATCCAATCAATCAAATATCTGTAAAGCCCATAATTAAATCCCATTTTAATCCATAACATTAACAATTAATATTATCTAGGTATATGGGCTGAATCGGGGTTTAACAGTTCGACCCATATTGTTTTCCTGCAAATGTGGGCTTTTAGCAGCTTTAACAATTTAAAACTGGGCCTTATAGGTTGGGCCGAATTAAACTCTTAATTTATTATCAATCCTTAGGCCCATCAGTGGAAAATTAGGGCTGACATCAGCCTTGATCGAACCCTAGATTCGGTCCAACCAGTTTGGACCAATCTGGTTCGAATGGGTCTAGGGTTTGATCTTTAATTAAAGATTTAATCAAAGAAACTGATCTGAAATAAAAGACTGATTAAAGAAAAACAAGAATCAGTCAAAGAGGGGTTGTTCGCACATTCCATCCTGCAAAACAGTGGTTAGATCACAGTATTCAGTTTCACAAACTACAAATCGCAGATAGCGATTTTCCCATCTATGAAATCTCCTTCTTGCACCGCCTTCTACGATCCAAAAATAATAAAATAGAAACCCTAAAATTTCTATTAATATTACATCAGATCAGACTCTATACATTCACTCTAAAAAAAAAAAAAAAATCTTACAGACCAAATGTAATGAATAAATCAAGAAACTACAAATTGCAGGTTCACTGCGCCAATCAAGAATTCAATCTCCACTTGTACGAACAACCCATAAATCAAGAAAGTTATAAATAATATTTCTAAATAAAATTCCAGATTTATAAAAATTAATTTCAGATCAATCGCCCTTAATCTGGGAAACAATTTTCCAAAAAAAAACCCTAATCTCCGCAAATCGGGTAGAACGCCTTCTGCCCATTTGCACAGGTTCAGATCTATTTTAATTTGGTTCAAGACTTGAACCATGGCTCTGATACCAATGAAGGAATGAGAGATCCATCATATGGATGGCCGAACTCTATAGGTAGGTTAGGCAAAATTTCAAAAATTTCCTCTCCCCTCATCTGGGAATCGCATTCCCAGTTTTAGAAAATTTGCATTTTCAAGGATCAATCTTGAACCCTAAATCAAACCAGATCTGAAACCAGAAGCTGGAGAGGGATATACCTGATACGGAGAAACAATATCTCCCAATGGAGGTGTTCATGCCCAAGGAAGGAACCAAAGACCGCTCTCACTAAAGATGGCACAGTGTAGGATGGAGCAGAATTAGCAGTGTTCTTCCAAAAACCAGATCCTTCACAAGAATCAGCCGGATGGCACATGAGTATGACTTCCAATCAGCCCTTTCACAAGGGACTGATATCAAGAACCGTTCTGGATCGCTCCTACTTTTGTGGAGATGCACTAGCAATGGCGGCGGTGGCAGGAAGGAGGCGACAGGGAGAAATCAGCGCAGTCTCACAGAAAGTTGTTTTCTCTCTTTTGTAATCTTTTCTCTATAGGTGAGAAAGTGATCTTCTTAAAGGCTGCCGCCCCCTCCTTCTTTTATAACCTTAAAGGGATCAGCTTCTAATTACATTAGGAGTTGCTGATCCAAATCATATTTGAATCAGAATTCCCTTTAAGTGATAAGGATAGACCCTTATCTTATCTACAGATTAGATCAGCCCTCTCCTAATCTTATTAGGAGGTTTCCGGATTTGAATTTGTATTCAGATTTGGACTATCTGAGTGGATAGAGATAAGACCTTATCCTATCTGCTAATCTAATCTCAGATCCACCCCTTTCTTTAACTAATCAAATCAACCCAGTTCGAAATGGGCTTTAGGCCCAATAAGTATATGTGCTCACTTAGCCTTCCAAACTGCTGCCCAATTGGGCATCCTTGTTTGGTGTGGGACCCAAGCATTGATCTACACATTTGCCACAAGGGTTTGGCCCAGCCTTTGTTACAAGGCCTAGCCGAATTCACTAGAAAGCCCAATGAACCCCTTGAGCCCATCACATGGACTCTATGGGCCCAACAATTACACTAAGTGGTCCCTGGGCCAAGCCACCTTGTAACACGCAGGGATTGTGGGCAGATGCAAGATTAGCCCATCAGGTATTACCCTCAATGGTCTTACACTTAACCTCTCAACCCATAATGATCAAACACTGCCCGACAAGAGAGGACCTCTCCCTCGGCTATAAGGAACTGTGTTACACTCTCTGCTCACATGGATCTCGGGAATTAAAATCTTTTTGCAAACAATTTGAAACCGTAATATATATATATTTATATCCGTATATAAAATATATTTTGCAAAACAAATTTCAACGATTGAAATCAAATACCGGTAGTCTTGTTTTCCATCAAAGAAAGTGCATCCCTAATCATTACCTTTATCAAACAAAGGGGCTGATCCTATCATTATGATCACCCACTCAGATGAATTCTCGAATTGTCCCAACATACCCAAGTTTTGACCCCTTCTAAGGATCACACTGATTGGCATATCAAAGACAACCCAATCTGACACCTAGTGCAATATCATAATCGAGTCTAGGGGTCAGGTGTAACTTTCCAGTTTTGCCCACTAATCTCCAAGGTCCAGAGCAATACTAGAAATCTGGTCTGGTTCAGGGTTTCAAGTAAACCTGCACTACATGTACCTCAGGTCTTGTTAGACAGTTTTGTATGCCCTTAGCTTCAATCAAAATGATGTACTTTATGAATTTATTGTAAATGAATAAAAGTGCATACTTGATTCATGTTCACAGCCAGTGGGTCGGTCTGGGGAGACCTATCCTGACAAGGCTGACACTGTGGTGCCACCAAGTTGGTTGGGGTGGCTTGTCTCAGCTACCAGGGTGAGACCCTAGGCACATATAGTGTGAGATTAATTGAATCTTTGAACTAGACGAGATTTTCAGTATTGCCCTGGACCTTGGAAATTGATCGTCAAAACTGGAAAGTTACACCCAACCCCTAGACTCGATTATGATACTGCACTAGGTATTGGATTGGGCTGTCTTTGATGTACCAATCAGTGAGATTCTTAGCGGGGGTCAAAACTTGGGTATGTTGGGACAGTCTGAGAATTCATCTGAGTGGGTGATCATAGTGACAGGATCAGCCCCTTTGTCGGACAAAGGTAATGATCGGGGATGCACTCTCACTAATTGAAACCAAGATTGCCGGCAGTCGATTTCAATCATTAAGATTTGTTTTGCAAAATATATTTCATATGAGATATAAAAGTATATATATTATGGTTTCGAAATGTTGGCAAATAGGTTTTAATTCCTAGGATCCATACTTGAGAGAGTGCAATACTGTTCCTTGCAGCCGAGGGAGAGGTCCTCTCTTGTCGAACAGTGTATGATCATTATGGGCTGAGAGGTTAAGTGTAAGGCCATTGAGAATAATACCTGATGGGCTAATCTTGCATCTGCCCACAGTCCTTGGGTGTTACAAGTGGCTTGGCCCAGGGACCACTTAGGGTAAGTGTTGGGCCCATAGAGCCCATCTGATGGGTTTCAGGGGGTGCACTGTCCATAACAGAGTATTCGGCCAAACCTTGAAACAAAGGCTGGGCTGAACCCATGTGGCTGATGTGTAGATCAATGTTTGGGTCCCACGCCATACAAGGAATCCCAACTTGGCAGCAGTTTGGAAGGCTTAATGAATACATAACCCTAAATGGGCCTTAAGCCCATTTCGAACTGAGCTAATTTGATTAGTCTTTAAGGGGTGAATTCAGAGATAAGATCAACTGATAGGATTGGGCCCACACCCTATCCACTGAGAGAGTCCAAGATCTAAATGAGATTTAGATTTGGAAACTTCTTAATTAGATTAGGAACTGACTGATCTAATCTGCAAATAAGATAAGGTTTATCCCTTATCTTAAAGGGACTCCTAATCCAGATATGATTTGGGTTAGCTACTCCTAATGGGATTAGGAGTTGATCCCTTTTAGTCTATAAAAGGAAGAGGGGGCGGCAGCCTTTAGACACACAATCACCAGCAACAGTCTTGTCTTCAGAGCTGAGATCACAGAGGAGAGAATTCTGCACCCTGCAAATTTTCTCTAGCTGCCTCCTTCCTGCAGCCGCCACCTATAGCAGTTCGATCTCCATTGCTTGGGAGAAATCAAGATTAGATCTTGATTCCGATCTTTTGGAGAAAAGATTGGTAGGAGTTGTATTCACTAGTCGTCCAGGTGATTTTTGGGAAGAATCAAGTTCTTAGGAAGTACACTGCTGATTCTGCTCCACCCTGCACTGCGCCATCTTCAGTGGGAGCAAATTTTGGTTTCTACCTTGGGCGTGAACACCTCCGTTGAGAGATATTATTTCTCTGTATCAGGTATTATCTCTCTCTCCTCCTTTTGGTTCAGATCTGGTTCAGTTTATGATTCAATAATGATCCTTGAAAATATGATTTTCTAAATAGGGAATTCGATTCCCAGTTGAAGGGAAAGAAAAATTTTTGAAATTCGCCCCCTTTTTTCACAATCTTGGGCATCCATATGATGAATTTCCGATCCCTTCAATTCCATGTCCAATTCCCAAATGCAATGTTGGCTTGAGACGAGCTAGGAGATTGTAGATGAAGGATCCGAAGAGCAGAAGTTGTTGTAAAGAGTCCATTAGAGGAAGGCAACCAAATAAAAAATTCTTCCATGTATGTTTTGTGAGAGGGAAGAGGAGTGCTCAGTATGGCTTCAGCTAATGGTTGAGGAAATGATGTCTTGATCAAGGAGTAATTCCTACAACTCTAACGTCTTTAGGAGACCACCCATCAATCCATGGATCCTCAAGAGTATAAACTTGTTGGGGCCTCACAACAACCACCCATAGTATAAAATCACAAGGTATTTAAAAATAACAACCACGAGAAATCTATTAAAAGCAAAAAAGATAAAATCCAAGAAAAGACAAATAAAACAAGTGCCACAAAGAACACAAAGATTTACGTGGTTCGGCCTTACCGCCTACGTCCATAGGAGAGACAAAATAAGTTCTTCACAATGGAAGAAAACAAAGTAACAATACAAATACCTTGTGGCTTGCAGCCCAAACCAACCCTTAACACTTTTACACCTGTCTTTCCTTTTCTCTCAACCTGAAGAGCAAAAACAAGAGAAAAATCCCACTCTCACACCTAGAACACTCTACATTTTTCTCTCACACCTTTTCTCCGAAAAACCTTAACCCTACATGCAAAAGAATGTTTTTATATGTAAAACCTCTTTAACCTAAAGAGGGACTACATCAACCGTTAGATTAAAATTAATCTAGCGGTTGTAAAATAAGAAATAATCCCAACAATCTCCACATCGACTTATTTTTCAACCACCTTAGAGATACTATTTGTGCCTCCACCTGTTTGCAAATACTGAAAACCCCCATTTGCCTTGTAAACACCACTAGCTACACATAACCTGAATCATTCAGTCCTGACTACACCCGATTTGAACAAAATGGCCAATGTACCTAACTGTACCCAAGCTAACAATCCTAGTTAACTTCAGAAAGGAACCTCAATCCTTCCTTTCTTCCAACAAGAAACTTCCTCTAACCATCATCTATATCTTAAACTTGCAGCACTTGTCTCCACTCTATCCACAAAGGAGACCCTCTGTGTGGCCACACTACCTTGTGCATTCCATTTCCATCATCCCATCAAGGTCTTGGGAACCACTATACTCCCAACTAGATGATATAAATCCTTGCATTTTTCTCCCTTTGTTAGGACCATACCGCCATGTGTGATTTTCATGGCTCCACCTGTAGCAAAAACCTTGCAACCCTTAGAGTCCAACTGACTAAGTGATATTAGATTCCTACATAATTTTTGTGACATACACTACACTACCCAAAGGGCGAATTACTCTATCAAACATTTTGATTTTTATTGTCCCAACACCCTTGATGTTACACGTAGATCCATCACCTTAGGAGACAACACCTGTCTTCCTCTCTTGGAACACATCAAAATATTCCTTCTTGGAGCAAATATGCAAAGAATATCTAGAATCTAAAACCTACTCATTTGGAGAAAAAATGCACATACCTTTGGAGACTGTGAAAACGTCTCCATCATCATTAGATACAATTTCCACGCTTCCATACTCTTACCCACTCCTTTTTTGTGTAGGACAATGTCTTCATGTGACCAAATTCCTTGTATCTATAACACTGTATCTTGCCCTTTTCCCTAGCCTTAGATCTAGACCTGTTGCTCTCAGGCCCCCTATCCTTTCCGATCTGGCCCAATGTAACCAACGTAAAGTCCTATCCATTCTCATACTTGGGCCTCCTCCTAACCTCATTTGATAGAAGAATTGTAGTAACTAAAGGGATGAGAGATCCATCGTATGGACGCCCAAATCTTGTGGAATAAAGGGGCAAATTTCAAAAATTTTTCTCTCCCTTTCAATTGGGAATCGCATTCTCTATTTAGAAAATCATATTTTTAATGATCAATCTTAAACCATAAACTGAACCAGATCTGAACCAAAAGGAGTAAGAGAGGATTATACCTAATACAGAGAAATAATATCTCCTAACGAATGTGTTCACACCCAAGGAAGGATCCAAAGACTGCTCCCACTGAATATGGCGCAGTGTAGGATGGAGAAGAATCAACAACGTTCTTCTCCAAGAACTCTGTCCTTTGCAAGAAACAACAAGATGGCACATGAGCACAGTTTCCTATCAATTCTTTCTCAAAGAACTGATGCCAAGATCAAATCTTGACTTCTCCCACAACTAGAGATTGAACTGGATGTCTGGCGGCTGCAGGAAGGAGGCGGCAAGAAAGATTTTTGCAGGGATTGCAGAAATCTTTCTTCTGTAATTTCAGCACTAAAGAGGATCTGATTATCTTAGTCTTCTAAAGGCTACCGCCCCTCCTTCTTTCGTAAACCCAAAGGATCAGCTCCTAATCCAATTAGGAGCTGCTGATCCAAATCATATTTGGATCAGACCTCCCTTTAGGTGATAAGGATAAACCCTTATCTTATCTGCAGATTGGATCAGCCCTCTCCTAATCTCATTAAGAGGCTTCTAGATCTGAATCATATTCAGATCTGGATTCTCTAAGTGGATAAGGTTAAGACCCTATCCTATCTGTTGATCCATCTCAGAATTTTCCCATATTTAAATTATTAAATAAGTCCAATTCGAAATGGGCTTTAGGCCCATTAAGGTTATGTGCTCACTTGACCTTCCTAACTGCTGCGGCCTTTATTTTGTCCGGGTTGGCCTCAATACTGCACCGGTTGACGATGTATCCTAGGAACTTACCCGAGTGACACTGAAGACACTTATTTGGGTTTAGTTTCATGTTAAATTGACGCAGAATTTGGAAGACAGAATGCAAGTCTTGTATTAATTCATGCAAAAACTGTGTCTTGACGACCATGTCATCTACATAACATTCTATCTTTGCACCAATTAAAGGTTGAAACAACTTATTCACAAGCCTTTGAAAGGTTGCCCCAGCATTTTTCAGTCCGAAGGGCATAACCTTGTAGCAGTACAGCCTGAACTCGGTTTTGAAGGCGGTTTTTTCCTCGTTGGATGGGTCCATCCTGATTTGGTTGTAGCCCGAGTAGGCATCCAAGAAGCTTAGAAACTCGTGTCCCAAGATCGTGTCCACTAGGTGGTCGAACTTGGGGAGGGAGAAGCAATCTTTTGGGCAAGCTCGGTTTAGGTTGGTGTAGTCGACGCACATATCCCGAGATCGCATCCACTAGCCGTTTGCCTTTCTCACCAAAACTAGGTTGGCCACCTAGCTCGGGTAATGAACTTCCCTTATGAAGTCTGCTGCGAGGAGCTTCTCGACCACCCTCTAGCACTCTGGGGCTAGGTTGTGTTTCTTCTGTCTAATGGGCCTAACTATAGGGTCAGTGTTCATCTTGTGAGTTATAAAGTCGGGGTTTATACCGGGCATCTCTGCTGCGAACCATGCAAAAACGTCTAAATTTTGGAGTAAGAAACTTATTAGTTCGGTTCGTAGGGGTCCTTGGACGGAAGCACCGATCTGAAGCATCTGAGCTGGGTCTGCGGCTGAGGTCGGAACAACGATTATTTCTTCCGTGGGCATAGCTCATTCTTCGCCTTGTTCTATAGGCCGCTCCAGTTCGAGGTCACCGGCCACCTTGGTCTTTCCCTTTAGGGTGGCAACATAGCACTTGCGGGACTCGAGTTGATCACCCCGCGCTACCCCCACACCGAAGTCTGTAGGAAACTTCATTGTCAACTGATAAGTGGAGACCACCGCTCGTAGGATATGGGTGATCGATCGACATATTATGGCATTGTATGGGGAGGGAGTTGTGATCACCAGGAAGTCGTGGTCGAGTCTGACTACGCAGGGCCATGTCCTGACTTCCACAGGTACTGTCACTTTTCCGAGGGGCCTGACTTCTTCTCCGCTGAAGCCCACCGAAGGAGTGT
The DNA here is from genome assembly GCF_056320005.1 of Nelumbo lutea. Lineage (NCBI taxonomy): Eukaryota > Viridiplantae > Streptophyta > Magnoliopsida > Proteales > Nelumbonaceae > Nelumbo > Nelumbo lutea. Next base: position 144,559,721 of record NC_142684.1, read on the forward strand.
TTGCGGTTTTCAAGTCACTTTCCTGCAACTGAAACTAGTCGAATGCGGCTTTGAAGAGAATATCTGCGAGCTGCCCGAGTCAACCAGTATGCGCCTAACCTCGAAGTCGTTGATCTTTACCTTTATGATGAAGGCGTCATCATGGGGGTAGTGAACCCCGTACGCATCATCCTCAATGAAGAATATGGGGCCTTCCATCCTTGGCCACTTTGTGGGATTTTGCTCTTCTCTGGCGGCCTCACGGGTTGATGCCTGAGCTGCTACCGAGGTGCACCCTACTACGATCGATCCTCCAACGATCACATGAATCGTTCCCCGAACTGGCCTTTCTTCCGGGGGCTGTTTCTGTGACTGTTCTGTTGGCCGGCTGCTGGACTCGGGGGCATCTCTGTTGTGCTTCCCTTGCCAATCTATCTTACTATTGTTATTATTATTATTATTATGCTATACAAAATTTCTTAGGTATCCGCGATGGATAAGTTCCTCTATCTCGTCGCGGAGATTATTACAATGTTCGATGCTATGACCGTGGTCTCTATGAAAGCTGCAATACAAATTTTTGTTCCTTGATTGTGATCAGGATCTCAGCCTGCTTTGCATTCAAGGGCATGTAGTCCACCCGATCCGCCATGGGAGCTCGGAATGGCTAACTTGGCTTCGCAACCCAAGTTGAGTCTTTCTTCCTCCTGTCATCCTGGTTGGGGAGTTCAGTTCTCCTCTTCCTTTTTTCAAACCTGCCCTCAATCCTCTAGTTGACTTCCTCCTCTGTCCTTATGAATCTGCCCGCGAGCTTGAGGAATTCAGCTATAGTCGCGGGCTAGCTGACCACCATGTGCCATTTGAATTCCTTATGCATCACCCCCTCTTGGTTGTCGTGAGCTGTACTGCGGGGTCTAGGCACGGTATCTGCAAACACGCATCGTTGAACCATTTGATGTAGCCTCGGATGAATTCTCCTTCCCTCTAGACTATCCCGAGGAGGCTCTCCTCAGTTCGGGGACACCGCTTGCTGGTAACAAAGTGCGCAATGAAGACTTACAAAAACTGGGTCCAACTCCTTATCGACCCGGGGGCCAGGTTCTTGTACTAGGTGCGGGCAACTCTTCTGAAGGTGGTGGTGAAGGCTACACACATGTAGGACTCGCTGACCCTCGCCAGGTGCATATGGGACTGGAAAGCATCAACATGATCATTAGGGTCAAAGGACCCATCATATTTGTCTAGTGAGGAGAGTTTGAAGTCCTTGGGCATGGGAACGGTGAGGAGTTCTAATGACAGGGGGGAGGGATTGAAAGAATAAGAGCAACCTTTACCTTGTCCGAGCTTGCTTCTTCTTTACCTTGGAGCTCGGGTAGGACGCGGGTGGTAGTTCGGCGACTTCGTCGGCGCCTCCGCTGCTACTTGGAAGGTCCGGTATTGGCACTGCTGGCCTTTGTGTTATCGAGCTCAATGGGCCTGGACTGTTGGTGGTAGTCCGAGGCCAGGATGCTGAATTGGTTCTCTGCGAGCAGGAGCCCGAACTTAGAGTGCCGAGGTGCCGACCTGATCGGCTGGGAGGTTCCTGATCCGCCGGTGAGCTGTGAGGCGAGGGTAGTTAGTCTTCCCCTCCTGGCTTCTGGAGGGGTTGATCGGCGGGGAAGCTTCCCCTCGGCGAAGGCGCCCACCTTGAGGAGAGGGCTTGACCGGCTTGATAGCAGGGTGCCGAGGTGGGAGTTGTGGTTGGTTTAGAGGTAGTTGGGGGAACTGCTGTTGGTAGTGACACTGAGAAATGTGGTGTAGTACTTGCTACTGATGGAGTTGATGTTGCTGGAATTGTTGCATTTGGGCTTCAATGACCCGCATGGATTGCATCAAGTCATTAAGCTGATTCTGGCTGGTTTCCAGAGGGACAACGGTTAGTTCGACAAAGGTTGTTTCAATAGGGAGGGGAAGGGAAACATTCACAGGTGCTACCGTGCTTGGTGCATTGAGGCTAGGGATTCCGTCCACTGAGAGGGGGACGGTGAACTGTCCGATGCATACTGTGGTGGGCTGAGGGTGTTCCCCTACAGCATTCAAGTCAGCGTTGTGCCTGTTATTGTTGTAGGAAGCCATGGATACTAAAGGTTTCTTTAAGAGAGAGAGTTAAAGGTTAGGGGAGGCCTTTTGAAGTCTTCCCACAGATGACACCAAATAATGATGCGCAATCCAGCCGGTCCCAGCTGCTGGTCACCTTGCCTTTGATAGAACTGAAGATGCCTGAAACAAGGAAGAAAATGGAGACTTCTGGGGAGGAACCCGGTGGGAACACTCCAAATCTCAAGTTAATGCTCTTGAGAAGGCAAGAAAAATGATAGATTGCAAGACTAGAAAGCACAAAATATCACATACCTCATTCTTTGGGGGAAGGGGGCCTTTTATAACCGCCCTGGTACACTCATTCCCATACCTCTGCCAGATCGGGTGTCATCACCTCTGCCAAATCAGGTATCATAACCTCTGCTGGATCGGGTGTTATATTCTCTGCCAAATCAAGTGTCATAACTGCCACTGTCTTCCTTGTCAGGATCATCTCTGTGATGTCTGAGATGGCAGTAGCAGGTGGTCATTGGAGTGCGACTGTCATGTGTTAGGACCCTAATCAGTCAGGCATGCTGCCTCCGTGTACGGACTTCTTTGGTGTCAGGTACGGTTCGTTTGGTCATGCGTCCTAGAGCCAAAGTGCCGACGCGATGCGTGAGATGGTCTTGAGTTCGGATAGAAGTGTGGCCCGAACTGACCTGAGGTGGGTCAGCTCGGGCTCTTGCCCTCTATGATGCTCCTTGCAGGGCTCGGGGCTTCTCTTTGGGGAGCTCAGGTCCTTCTTGGGATACGTTTGTCAGTTCGGGCTTTATCCTTAGCGAGTTCTCTTGACGTTGGGCTTCCTCGATGAACTCGGGTACGGCTGTTGCTGTGCTGAGCCGGTGCTCCTTCCAAGTCACACCTGGTTACTTCCACGTGTCGTGTGACCAAGGGGTCAGGCCAAATCTTCCTCCATCAAATACAAGTACCTTATGTCTTGCAGCCCTAACCAACCTTATACTCTTGTACACTTGTCCTCCCTTTTCTCTCATCTCGAAGAGCAAAAACAAGAGAAAAAAAAAACCCACTCTCACACCAAGAGCACTCTGTATTTTTCTCTCACACCTTTTATTCCCAAAACCTTAACTCTACATAAAAAAGAAAGGTTTTATATGTAAAACCTCTTTAACCTAAAGAGGGACCACACCAACCATTAGATTAAAATTAATCCAACGGTTGTAAAATTAGACACAATCCCAACAAAACTTGCCAACCATTACCAATGACCCATCTAATTTGGGGTTTAATGAGAGATCTCCCATGCAAAATAGATGTCCATACCCTAGACTGTTTCTTTCTGTCACATGATGGAATCCCACCAAAATCCTAGTGTCACATGATGGAATCCCAACTCTTTAAATATAAATATTTATCTTTTTCTAATGAACCCCACCAAAAGTCTCGGAAAAATCTTGGAAGCAAACTCCTTAGATATGAAAGAGGTAGAGAGATAATAGTTGGGAATTGTCCTCAAGACACTTTTAATAAGAACTCCTCTACCTGCTTGTGACAATAACTGCGCCTTCCAGTTTTGCAACTTAGGCTGCATTTGGAAGTGATATAAATCAAGAACAGATGTAAAACTTACATCGGTTCGGTTTTGTATACGTTTGGAAAGAGAGTGTAATTATTGTTGACGTAAAACTACACTCCAGTTCAGTTTTGCGTGCATTTGGATGGAGTGTAGTTTTACGTCGATAATCAATGTAAAACCTCATCAACTCTAAAATTTTACATCGATAATCGATGTAAAAACTACATCGATTTTATTGATGTAAAACTTTATACTCTTTCACCAATCATTATTTTTAAAAAAGCAACAATCACTTTCTGGTTCAGTGTAAAACGTCATCAGTATACGTAAAACCTTGTATTTTGTATTATTTTGTATGTGTTTATAGTGTAGATATTTGTATTTGTACTGTTTTCAAACTGAGCCTTACTTGTAATTTTTTCCACTATGAACTTCCAATTCAGCTTAGATTAACAAATATCATTTTGAAAAGCTCCTAGATAATTGCTGAGGTTGTGCATGAGCTGAATTCCCATGATAGAATCAGGAATTTTCCTATTTCATGCATTGAAAGAACAATATTATTGTTCTAATTTCCTATCCATTTTACAACTAACCGTACCCCCAATGCAGGTAATTCATTTGCACCGGATACTTCTATATGTATCTATGTCTAATAACCAGTCTACACACCACCATACAAGGTGCATTCCACTGAGGGTTTGACTCCAAAAAGTTAGGCTATCAGGGGTATTCATCAAAATTGATGGGTTTTGATTGGTCAAAACTCTTTTCGTATCATGAATTTCAGGCTTCTCAGATTTACAGGTTCGACTATGATGCCAGAAAGAGATAATACCCGAAAAACTTATGGCGGAAGGATCTTTCATCCCCCTTCGGTAGGTGTTTGCTTGATTTATTAGTTTTTCTTGTTTGTTTGTCCGTTCCTTTTTGGTCGTTTTTATTTCAATTTTCTCTTGTTTTGTATGTGATTTATTCTTAATAGTTGGCTAGGTCAATTTTGTCATACTGAAATCGAACAAAAGCTGCAAGTCTTTTTTTTGTTCGATCCAAGTGTAAGCCGGTGGACAACGCCGTCTGGTTGATCATCGAAGGAAGATGGAAGGAGTGGCTGAAGTCATGTCGGTTGAGGGAGAATCTCGCATAACCAAAGGCAAAAAGAGAGAGAGAGTATAGGTTTGGGAATTGGGGCGGTGAAGGAGAATTCGGGTCTCGCGTATGAGAGAATCTAGATCTATTCCCAAAATGGGTCTTATTTATATTACTTCTTGCCACCTTAGTGTGGGTACATTGGTTCAGGTTACTAGTTTATGGACCAGGTTGGACCGAGTTTCTTTAATTTGGTTCAAGATGGAATGAACCGAGTCTTTGGCCTTATATAACTCCACAGTCTACACCAAATATGACAAAATTGGGTTTAGATAGGTAAGCCCATAAAAGCCGTTAAAACCCAAGACCCAAAATTATCAGTGGGTTACCGATTCACTGGTTCATCCGCTGGATCTGATCAAGTCTGTTAACAGCACTGGCAAAAAAGTTTATTACCATTCCGGGTATGGTACTATGGTATGAAATGAACCCATTATGAGATTTTTACTAGTTGACCACACAACCTTGTATCTGTTTCTTCATGAAAAATTTCATTCAGAAGTTTGGTGATCAAGCCCAATCCAACCCGACTATCTGCGGATATTACCCATTAACCCTCAACATGATGCTAAACCAACCAAATCTTCAACACAACACGATGTGATGATGGACCCAATCCAACCTTCAATCAACGGATCTGCCACATACGAGACGTGTAAAATGGGTCACAGAACTCAAATACTCAACATCTATCTGTTTTAGTGAATACGTAGGTATAGAATTGGACGAGTTCAGTTCAGACCTATTGGTAAAGTATTTATTGGATTAGATTGGACTTGTCCGTCTATAATGGTTTTATATTAAACTGAGTTTGTTTTAACAAATTAGAAAATATAAGAATAGGGTGTAATGGACCAGGTTTGGGTTGGATTGATCGGACAATACAATGACATTGAATTCAACTAATCTAATACAAAATATTGATCAGATTGAATTGAACCTAGTCCATTTGTAATAAATTCATGTTGAACTGAATGGATTGGACCAATATCTGGTCCATTAACAGCACTTCTTGTCAGTAACCCTACGAGAATCCGGATATTTTTCCTCAGAGAATATTCTTCACACCAACTTTATAGCAGTTGCAGCCAGAAGCCACACATGGAGAGATTTTTTCAATGGTTGTAACATGCTGTGAGGAATAAACCATCCGGATTAACCTGAGGAGGGCTTTCTCTGATTTACTCACTAGAAAACAGAATTTTATATTCATCACATTCCAAATTAAAATATATAAAATAAAAGGGACAACGGTATTCATAACAAGGACAGGGGTACAGATACAGCTAATTGTCCACCAAAAATAAATAAATAAAAAAAAACACACCCAATGACCCAATAGAAAAATCAATTGAAAATATCTGTGAATTAGAGTCGAGCTGAGCCTGAGCATACTAACTAATTATTTACTTTGTGTGATGTGAAATTGAGTACTAATGAATAAATATTAAAACCTTGGGCTACGTTGGCAAATGGGCGGTCAGTCCACTGACTGGAAACTTTTCCTCTCTATTGCAGTGATGACTCTTGACTACGCACAACTTGTTAAACAAGAACCACTTTCCACGAAACACATGCACCGCATAAGTCAGAACCATTTACTCCCCTGAGCCCGCTGGCTTCGCCCAAGTCATCCATATTTCATCGTTCAACTTCAAGGAAAGCACGGTCTCCATGTCCCCATACTTTCAGTGAACTACTTTTCTTTTAACTCATACATAAAGTCAGAATTAATTCACAAATACAACTTTTCTTTCATCACTTGATGAACAAAAAAATTGTTAAGAAAATGTTTCAGATAATAATATAAAAAGTTGGATACAACTCATACAAGTGAAAGGCAATTTCTTTGATGTCGAATAAACTTTAATTTATTCCCTCAAAACTCCAAACCTATTATCTTTTAACCCATCGATCACAATTGGCCGCTTAGCCAGTGAGAGATCGATTAAACATCGGAATTTGTTGTCTTTCCATTGGCTTCGCCTTTCTAGGACTGAAGATGGCTTCAGGTATGGGATTTCTTGGCTTCTTCGTATATCTGATACTGATAGAGGTGTTTGAACAGCTATGTGGAATAAAAATCTGTTTTTTTTTTTTTCTTTTCTCTTTTCATAGCTTTCTGATCCTTATTCGTTAATCTGCGTATGATTCAATTTTGAATTGACTCTAATACTGTTATAAGGTCTGATTGGTTTCCTCGCTCTATGAATTAATTCATCTCCGTTCTTGTTTGGAAACTTTGTCATACTTGTTTGGTTTGGACTTTGGAGCTAGGGAGCGATATTGACGGCCGTGTAGTCCGTCTATTCGCCGCTGAAAGCCTGCAAGCAGCTAAACTATCAAATTTGGAATTCCAATGTAGTAGCAAATGTGTTTGATTGATGGGTTTGCGATTGCCGGCCAAGAGATGGAATTGCCGGTTAAGGACGAAGAGCTTTACCGTCCGAGTATTGACCGTGGTTGTTTGAGATCGAGAACTGAGAGCCAACTGGCCTCTTTCAGGCGCAGGCCCACCGTTAGCCCTGACCCAAACCTACTTCTTGTTGTTGGTGGACCTTAGGCCCAAAATGCCCCCAAGTTTAACCCATTGCAGAATCAGTAGTCGAACATTTCTTTTTGAGTTGGGTTAGCAATTTAGCATTACCTCTCTGTCAGTCGAGTTGTTTGTGTGTATTATTATATATATTACAGAGTTGGTGCAATTATCTTTGTCTAATGAATGTCCTCTCAAGTGTTAAAACAGGTACGAGTCAACCCAGATTGAAATTGTAGCCTCCTAGACAAAAAAGAATCAAGTATAACAGGGGTGGAGAAGAGCTTCAAGTTCCACTGCAGAGGTTAGAGATGATTCCTTTCTTGAGTGCTTCCAAAGCCTTTCGGGTTCTGTGGTTGTATTCCGTATTTGCTGTGCTTCATACACCTTGTAGCGCCGACCCTCCTTATAACATCTGTTCAAGCAACGCAAATTACTCGATGAATAGTATGTTTCAGTATAATCTCAATCTCCTTTTCCAGAATTTATCCTCTGCAGCTTCCCTCTCACACTTCAATAAAGTCACCATTGGCAACAGCTCAGATAGAGTGTATGGCCTCTTCATGTGTGTAAATTACAAAACCCTCCAAACTTGTAAGGAGTATATAGATATTGCTATTCAGAATATCAACCGATTGTGTCCAAACAGAACAGAGGCAACTGATTGGGAGGAATACAGTCAATTGAGCTACTCGAACCAAAATTTCTTCGGCAAAGTTGGTGTTGGAAATATTCCTCTTTGGAACAAGAAGAACATAACAAACCCAGATGAGTTCGCACCGGCTGTGAGAAGCCTACTAGCTAACCTTTCTAAGGAGGCTACATTCAATGCATCGAGCAGCATGATTGCGACTGGAAATGCTAATTTTACCGACCATGATACGATATATGGTCTTGTGCAGTGCACCAACGACTTATCTACAGAAGATTGCTATAAATGTCTCCAAAATTCCACAGATGAAATTCTAAGTTGCTGCTATTTCTATCGAGGAGCAAGAGTTCTTAATAGGAATTGCTACTTAAGGTATGAGTTGTATAATTTCTATCAGAATGCTACTGAATCGGATGCTTTTCCACCAACTCTACCTACCAATCCCGGTGAGTAGAGCAGGCTTTCACCTTACTGCATTTTTTTGGTTAATTACCCCTATTTCATTAGATCTCTTTGAGTAGTACGAAATATACATTTCATAATTGCAAATTTCAATTGAAAGTGTGAACATTTTTGCTTTTTAAAGCAGGGAAGCAGAGTAATAAGTCATCAAAGATTGTAATTGTAATTGCTGCAGCTATCATATTGGCATGTATTATTATGGTAGCTCTTTTAAGTTCATGGGCCTACTGCCATGCCAGGAGAAACAGGTCAAGAAAAGGTAAATATGCTAAAAATTAACACTTCTTCACATAATATACATATATATATATATATATTCTTTAATTTCTAATATTGCAAATTAACCTTCTTTTTTGGTTTGTTCAGAGAAAAACAAAATTATCCTTGAAGAGCCTCCTTTGCAGGATATTCATGGTCCAACTAGAACAGATTCTTCATACCAAAACGTTGAAGGAATGGATAAGATAAAATCTCAGGATTTTCCTATGATTAGTTTAGCTATTATACATGAAACTACAAATGGCTTCTCTGATTTGAATAAGATTGGACAAGGTGGTTTCGGCCCAGTTTATAAGGTAATAACATCCCTTGAATTTCTATTAATTCCCAAATGAATTTCTTCTTGACTTCAATTAACGTCCATGTGATTCTAGATTGTACCGTTTCCTTTGACAGAAAGTTGAGGGAATATTCTTAGGAATTTCACAAATTTTGTGAAGAACTTTCCCTCAACTCTCTTCTTTTCTCTTGTTAAGTTTTCTATCAAACCAAACACACCTTTTAGTGTCATCATCTGTTATTGGTGCATCTCCTCAACCTTTCAATCCAAATGTGATAGAAAGCTAATTAAGGCAAAACTTACACAATGAGAAATATTAACAGGGATCATAGTTTAGGGGTGCATCGATCTTTTTATTATGTGTTGGTTATGAGGTTGTCTAATAAATGCCTATTCAAGCTAGCTCTTGTTAGAAAAAAAAATACTAAGAGGGTTCTATATTCAGGGAACTCTACCTGATGAAACTGAAGTAGCAGTTAAGAGGCTAGCAAGTTCAGAGCAAGGTTCAGATGAATTCATGAATGAAGTTTCATTAATAATGAAACTTCAACACAAAAATCTTGTGAGGCTCTTGGGAGGTTGTGTGGAAGGAGAAGAAAAGCTACTCGTCTACGAATATATGCCCAATGGAAGCCTTGATATTGTTCTCTTTGGTTAGTATTCTTTTCTTGCTATTTTTTTTTTAATTTAATCGGATACTGAAAAAATACAACATAAAATAGAACCCGGTAATATTTCTCAACTGAGATCTAATGCACATTATTTCATATTTTGTTTGGCCAGATGAGAGAAGACGAGCGCTATTCGATTGGAGAAAACGATTTAACATTATTGTTGGAATTGCTCGTGGAATTCTTTATCTTCATGAGGACTCTCGACTTAGAATCATTCATAGAGACTTAAAAGCTAGCAATGTGTTATTGGATCAGCACATGAACCCAAAGATTTCGGATTTTGGCATGGCAAGGATCTTTGAGAAAAATGATAGTGAAGCTAACACTGCTAGAATAGTTGGAACTTAGTAAGTACTTTCCATTTAAAATCTTCTGTTGTAGATAATAAAAGAGCTTACAGTGGTATAAGAAATGCTCTTATTTAGAACAAACATATTTTTACTTCTGCTTGATTTCAAGACTTATTTACTACTCCTTTGTTCTGCGTAAACCGAAAAGCTAACATCGGTTTTATTGGTAACTGTTAGATCCAATTAATTCTCCAATACAATTCTCAAATTTTCTTGTAATTTTCTCCTGTCACTCCAAATAGTGGATACATGGCTCCAGAATATGCTATGGAGGGTTTGTATTCTATAAAGTCAGATGTTTTCAGCTTTGGAGTTCTCGTGCTTGAGATCATAACTGGAAGAAGGAATGCTGGCTTCCGTCTGTCCAAACATGCTCCTAGTCTCTTAGCATATGTAGGTCACTCTATCTTTATATCACTTTGTACTTCTTCAAGGAATGGCCATTCTGCCACTTCTTAAAATGCCTAACCCACTTGTGATGAATGCAGGCATGGAGATTATGGAGTGAAGGGAAAGGACTAGAGTTGATGGATCCATTGTTAACAGAGTCATGCTGTAAAACTGAGTTTGAAAGATGCATCCAAGTTGGATTATTGTGCGTACAAGAAGACCCAATGGACAGACCTACCATGTCATCCGTTGTTGTTATGCTTAGAAGTGAAACAGTAGCTCTTCAAGAACCACAACAACCTGCATTCTCTGTTGGGAGGTTCACAGTGCAGTCTGGTCATTCTTTGAGGAGTCCTGATAATCTTTCAATCAATGGATTAACTGTTTCTGCTGTTCTTCCGAGATGAGTGACATTATGAAATGGTTGCAGAGTTATATTCTAGCAGTGTCTTAATTAGAATAAAAGATACAGTAACAAAATTGGGATTTGATGTACATATCAGAATGTAAATAAATATCTACATCCCATTTAATTGACTACTTTTGTTTATGAAATCTAGAAATTAGTAGTTTATCATTTTAACCTCTTGCAAATTAAATTATTAATGTAAAATTCTGTTAAATGAATGGCATGAATTATAATTAAAATTTATTTTTGGGATCATATGCTACTGTAATTTACATCCAGCATTATTTCTCTACTTAACCATTAAAAAAAAGTAATTATTGGTTAGTTAATTTTATATCCTATGATGTATAGAAACATGTTTTATACTACAAATGCCACAAAGGCGCTCTAGGCTGTAAATGTTGCATCATCCTTTGTACGTTGCTCTTTGGATATTACTTTTACAACCACTAGCAATTTGCATGGTTCAACTATTAATTAGATAGTTAATGGTTTCCACTTTTATGTCATGGTAGGAAAAAATTCTCTTCCAGAAAAGTTGATTAGCACTCGTTATAGAAGGGGAGGCAAGAGATTTAATAATATTCATATTTATCCTCTCCCCCACTTTTCATCTATATCTATCTAACAAAATTTTGAATTTAAAAAATTAAAGAATTATTTACATATTATAATGAAATTATGCAATAACATTAAAATATTTATTAAAAATATAAAAAAATTATAATAGATTTAATAATATTCATACTATTAATAATTTTATATTTTTATGAAATTCATAATGAAATTATGTAATAATAATATAAATTATAACTTTACGGATTATTCAATGTAATAACTAGATAATATTTTCAAATTTTAAATAAAAAATTATTTAAATGTTATTCAAATATTAAAAATTAAAAAGTTAAGAAATAGAATTTTATTTAAATATTTCAATAACTAGATAATTATATAACAAAATAATTAATATAATGTAATAGCTTTAAAATATATAAAATTTTTTAAATAAAAAAAAATTAAATATTTTACATATTATTTAAATATTTAAATAAATAAGTATTTTAAATAAAAATATTTAACAAGCTAATTTTTAATAGTTAAAATAACAAAATTATGTAATATATTTAAAAAATTCTTAAAAGTAGAAAAATAATTATAATTGTTTTTGTAATGTTTGAATTAATAATAATTTTATATTTTATAAAATTAATAACAAAATTATGTAATAATAGTATAGATTATAATTTTACAGATTATTAAATTAACTAATTAATTAATATTTCAAAACTTTAAATAATGATATTATTTAAATAAAATAACTAAATAATATTGTAAATAACTAAATTTTTAATATCAAAAAATTAAATAACTAACTCATATTTTAAATATTATTTAAAACAACCAAAATAGATTAAATAACAAAATTTTGTAGTAACTTTATTAAATTTATCAAAAATAAAAAAATGTTTACAATAAACTTAATAATATTTGATAATAAGAATATAAAATATAAATAATTTAAAAAATATATATTCTAGATATTATATACATATTATAGAATGTATATATACATACATATATATATATATATATATATATATATATATAAGTTTGATTAATTTGGTTTTTGGTTAACCAAATTCACGAACCTGAAAATCAAAACCAAAATTTTCAGTTTGGTTTTTGGCTTTAATAGAATAATGTTCACCCCTAGCAGCCTTTATTCTAGTTTGGTCTATTTGGTGTTCATTGAGGTCTGGGTTTGGTTCTCTTCGGAAATTTGAATAACTAAAAGGATAAAAAGTGTTTTATGGCACAAGGTATATTTAAGTCTATCTGATAAACTCAAGATCTATATGTTTAATTCAATTTATGAAATCTCAGGATATATTCAAATCTTTTATTATCTTGTCAAAGTCCTTTGGATTAGAATGTTTTTTAATTAGTCTTTGAATTCAAATTCAATTTTTGCTATGCATAAAAAAATCAAATATTCAGTGCCATTGTTATTTTATAACTCTATATGTTGACAATTTATATAGTTATAATAGTTATTATTTAAACTCTCCTTCAATTTTCTAGCATTTTCTAAACTTGTCATGTCTTTTCAATATATCACCTTCATTTATAATATAGTCAGTGACCATAACATAACTGGGTCACATATGTCAATTTTATCTTTTTTTTTAACGATAAAACTAACCTTGACCAACCAGTCTATCTTGTTAACTACTTCTTGTAGGACAAAAATGCGCTTATGATTTTTACCCCTAATTTCATTGCCTATTTCATGTTCAATCATGAATCATCTCGTAATCCACCACCAAGGGTTTCATTGGACCAATAGTTCAGTTTGAGTGAATTGACAAGCCTATTTTTGGAATTTTGGTTCAAAGGGGGTATGGAGGTATTAAAAAATTGGGATAAGTTTAAGAGAAACTCAGAAAATTTGGCATTGGTTGTTTATTAATTGCCCATTCAGCTAAGCTGGTTCAACTGCTTTGAGATAAACTATTTAAAGAAGCAGTGACGAACAACCCAAAAAATGACTGACCGGCAGCCCATTTGGGCTTTTGAGATTTTTCCACCCTTCCAAACACATGGACAATTCTCGGTTGCTTCTTCCATCGCCATACAAATTTAATTCTCTGTCTCGGTAGCAGTCTGCAGTCTAGCAGAGGACTTGTGAAGGGGGGGCCTATCACCTCAAAGCAATCTGTTCCCTGAGCATGAGACATTCATCTTTGGGTCGGTTGGCCGTTGGCCCATTGGATCTAATAAAGCTACATTAAGAGATAGTCCAATCCACCATGCCCCAGGTGGGCTTCTACTTCATCAGAGATTTCCCCTTTTATTCACCCAATAATGATGTTCTGAAATGTTCATTAATCATAATATTTGCTCACAACCCCTCTCTCTCTCTCTGAATCTACGTTTTTGAACCTCTTATAATTCTCATAGTAATGAATTAATGAAACAATAAGGGCTTTTTCCTTGGTTTCATATTCTCTTAATAAAGACATATGTCAGTGACATGCTCAACATTAGTTATTGAATTAGTGGACATATGATATAACAACTGTTTAGAAGACCTAAAAATAAGATTAGAGTAACTTTCGGTAAATAGACAACCAATTTTAAATTGTCGTCACTTAGCAAATGCGTTTACGTTGAACCATCCCCTCCCCTACACCAAGAGAGAAATTTCCTAGACCCCATCCAAATGGATATCAAAGTAATAAAATAGAGAGTAAAACTTAACTACCAACGAAACAATGAGCGTCTATCAAATTCAAACGCTATCAATCCGGTGGGGGCCCATCTCTGAACTCTGATACAAAGCAGGCGTGTATAGTGGGCATGTGTGGCCCACACCTTATAGCGTGTTCACTCTTTGATTCATTGGTTTACTAATAAATACTTCATCCCATTTCAGTGTTTCACCTCTTTCTTCCTTATGCTCAGCCCTTGTAAGTCGTAACTCGTTCCATGAGTTGTAGGGCTGGTATGGTAAACATTGGTCCGACCCGCTAAGGCGCCAACAAACCCCAATATGCTCCACTTCCTTATTCGCGTACTCTCTATGGATTCATGACTTTATATTTTACAACTTCAGCAAAACACAGCTAGTGTCTTGGGTTTGGGATGCAGTTGTTTATTGCAGTTTGAGTCTCTATAATACGCTTAAATGAAGATTAAAGAAAACCAGGAAGTAGTGTATGGAAAAGGACTGGATCCGGGGATGGCCCATTTTGTATCTTCAACCCCTGCTTGGCCTATCCAAGTATCCAGCTTAAACCCGCAAAGATAATACTAAGAGATGCGGGTTCGAACCGTGGATAATGGATCCAAATAACTATATTATCTTTAATAAATCACAGATAAATTTTCTAACTAGAGTCTAGTCTTAGAGTAAAAAATTAAGATTCAGATTGAAAAGTCAAAGCCAGACAAGCAACTGAATGAATTGCCTATATTCTTTTTCTGAACGTGTATCGATCAGATTCGATCTCTACGGCGTAGTCAAAAATGTCTCTCCGGAGTCTGAAGACAGTCGGATATGCCCCTTCAGCTATGCCTTTTTCGCTTGTCTCCATGACCATAATCTTCCTCTGTAGGCCCAACGATGCACAACCCCTCGATTTCTTTTGCCCAGAAAACACTACTGTATACACTTCAAATAGCACTTTCGCAGCTAACCTCAAACTTGTTCTCATCTCTCTATCATCTAACACTTCGGCCTCAGGTGGGTTTTATAACACCTCCGTAATCTCCAATTCCGACCAAGTCTACGGGCTTGCACTTTGCAGAGGCGATGTCGCCGCTGATGTTTTTCAGAACTGCGTCAATTCTGCAAGTCAAGAGATCCTGCAAGAGTGCCGAAACAAGCAAGAAGCAATTATATGGTACGAGTTTTGTCTACTACGCTACTCCTACTGGAAATTCTTCTCTACGATGGTGTATGCCGGAAAGTTTCCCAAGTGGAATGAAAGGGAGCAGAATGTAACGAACCCAGATCGGTACCCTATTATCTGGGATAATTTGATGAGAAACCTCATTACCCAGACAGCATATAGTAAGCTTATGTTCGCTACCGGAGAGGCCAGTGTTTCAAATACAGAGAAGATATATGGTCTGATGCAGTGCACAAGGGACCTAAATAGGGGCGAATGCGCAAATTGCCTAAGAAATGAAATAGGAGAATTTCAAACAGGTTCCCTTTCTCGTACTGGGGGAATGGTTCTCGACACGAGTTGTAATTTGAGGTACGAACCATACCTCTTCTATAATGGTTCAAGTGCTTCCCCAACTGCGAACGGTAAGTACTTCACGTCTCTCCTGCTCTAATCCACTCCAAACAAAACATAGAAATGAGTTGAAAAATCTAAATTTAAATGTTTTGTGATGGTTTTAGAACTGGGCCAAAAAGTCTCTCTGTCTTGGTCGATCTTTAATCCAGATATGAGTTTTGCTCAAATCCTACTGCTTTTGCGTGGGTATGTAAAAAAAGTTGAAAATCACAATCGATATTGTGCTCTGCTTCTCTGAGTATGCACAACAGGCAGAACTGACTTCTCTTGTGTTCTCTGTTTCAGTTAAGCAAAACAGGGCAATTGGCAATACTACTTACCAAGTCGTCCTCAGTTCCAATTGGAAAAATTTTCGTTCTTTCAATACACGCTTTTGTTGACTTCAAATACACACTATTGATGCACATGTAACCAACATTAAATTAAATATGATTATGGAGGATTGATTGTATATATAGAAATTTTATTTGAAATCGTCGAGTGGAATTTGGCTTACGCCTCTAAAAAACTAATGTTAAAACTCCCCTAACCCTGATAGGCGGTTATTGACTAAAAAACTTTACTCATGTCACTAGTCCACTTGGATTTGGATGAAGAGATGAACCCTAAACTGTTCATCTCTTAAAGGTATGGCATGAAAGTAGGGATGGCAATTTTTCCCATCCCCATGGGACCTGACTTTCCTGACCCGGTGAAATCGGGGATGGGGATTGTTTTGGTGGGGTGAGGACAGAGACAGGGATTAACAGGAATTTTCGATCGGGGCCGAGGGTGGAGATTGATGTCCCTGCCATACCCCGACCCCGATTATATATATATTAAATGTTATTTATATTTAATATATATTATTATATTATTTATATTATATATCAAAATATATTTAAAATATTATTTATAATTTAATATTTTTATTTATTTTAAATAAACTTTTTTTTCAAAAAATACTATTATTTAAAAAATTTTCGGGGATTTAGGTCCCTACATAAAACCCATCTTCGTCGGGGTCATGGATGGAGGACAATTTATCTTCAACAGGGATCGGGGACGGGGATGGAGTTAATTTTAGTCCCGCCCTATTCTCATTCCTACGTAAAAGACAAAAGGGTCTTTATAGGTTTTGAAAATTGAGGATAAGTTTTAAGGGAAAAAGAGAAAGCGAAAGGGAGTCTCAAATAATAACCCTCCAATTTTTTCCTTAAGATAACCTTCAATTGAATAGGTGTCCATCACCTGAACGCTTTGAAGAACGGTATCCTATATTAAAGAAGGAAGTTATATTCAGTTTTTATTATATAGAATTAGCAAGTAGCACAGAAATTTGATTAATTGAAAATTTTTATGATTAAAATAATCATTACCTTATTTATCGAGATAATTGCATTTATTAGACAAATAACTTACCGAAAAGCAAAAAGAGCCTTAATGGTTTAATTTCTAAAACCCTGTAATCTTAACTTCAAAGTCAATCATTGTAGCAGGAGCAAATTCATCATTTTAGAACAATCACAAATTAAAACACCAGTCTCAATTTGGAATACAAATACAAACTTGTGTCCGTAAAATTTTAATTGAACATTTATCCAGGAAAGATTCTCATTCTCTATGAAACTCAAATCTGGATAAAATAAACATAAAAGTACTAAATCACGACTCCACATAATGGGTGCATGCTCTCTCTTTCTTTCTCTTCCTGCCTTCTTTTCCTCCATCTCCATTATTTTTGTTTTTTTCTTCCTTCTGAGAAGGACAATATTGGGTTTTTGAAAAAATTTAATAAAATTTAAATGCACGTGAGCTTACATGCAACCAGTCAACCAATTCTTAACAAATAACTAACAGAAGGGAGGTATTTGTCGTATGATATCACCCAACAGGGGAGGTGTTCGTCTATTTTGAAAATAAAAGGGAGGTATTAGTATTTAGCATAAACCTCAAGAGAGGTTTAAGTATTTTGCCCAAATTAATACCAGTTGATTGGTTACAAATTTTTCAGGTATTAAGGTGGAACCCATTTAAAATATATTTTCTTTTACTAGTGGGGAAATTTACCATCTTAAATATAGTGACTCAAGTAGGGCTGGATTTGGATTTGAATTGGATATGAACCAATCCAGTTAAGGATCCAATAATTTCAATCGAAATTCAAATTACGGAAGTGCAATCCAACTCAAATTAATGTATTGCCAATATTAATGCATTTTTTTTTGGTAGATAACATTTGTCTTTTTGTACTTGTAGATGACAATTTTTTTGGTAGATAACTCAACCCAAGTTGCAGTCCTGCCCCCGACCCCACCTCTCGAATTTGTAAATTCTAGCAGTTTGCTAGAATGAAATCAATATCAAAATGATGAAAATAACCATTCTAAAGCACAATACGGTATTATGAAGTAAGGTATTCTCAAGATGAACTTTCTTCCAAGAAAGTTCAGAGGAACATATAAGAGTTAGGATTTTAGAAAAAGCAGGTCAAAAGCGCAGAATGGTCTCATAAATCATAATATAACTTAAAGGGTATTTTTAGAAATATTTAACAATAGTGTAAATAAAATTTAGTTTTAGTGGGATCCACCAGCACAAAATTAACATTTGAGTATGATTTGTATTAATTGCGTGTCAGTTTGAAACAGTTGAGTATGTGTTGATAATGGTGGAGTATGGTTTTTGATGGTCAAGTATGAGTTTGTAACAATTTGTACTCCTTGAGTATCGGTTTGTAGTTAAGTACAGATTTGTGACATTTTGTGACAATGAGTATGAATTTGTATCTGTTGAATATGGGTTCATAGCTTCATAACAATTTGTAATAATATTGAATATGAGCTCATGATAGTTGGTACATTGAGTACTGGTTTATAATGGTTTGTGGCAATTGCATACAGTTAACCGGTACAGACTGATACTAAAACAACACACAGCAATATTAAATGATATGGTTTGTTACATTTATGGCTTGAATTCTTTGTGGTGACTTTCTTCATAAATTTATTTTGAATTAATTTGAGAAAAAATTTAAAGGCAAATTTTTATAATGGTTTGTAGTAGATGCGTAGGACCAAGCTCATAGCCCACCACAAATCACCATTAGGAGTGCGGGGGGGCATAGCCCCCACGCTGGTATGGACCCGAACAATATTCATCTTATAGGTCCGAACCAAATACAAAGAGTTATGTATTTTCAGGGGTTTTCTCTCTTGTTTCAAAGGTCTTGTCTTATGAGAGACGAATGAGACATTGGGTGTATTTGGGGTTTAGGATTTTTTCTGTGAGGGCACAATTCTGTATTTCTTCTCCATTGCCAACTTCATAGTGGATTTCTGTTCCTCCTTCGCTCGTAGATGTAAGTTATAAGCCAAACCCCATAAATATGTGTGTATTCTCTGCGCTTATTTCTCTTTATTTCTACTTTTAGTTTCAATTTGAGATATATTTTCCTGGGTTTTCCGCAACAAGTTAATATACCATACATGTCCATGGCAAACTGTTTAGTAGGAGTTGCATAAAACCTGTTTAGTAGATATACCATACAAGTCCATCACATGTTGGTTAGAGAGTTTAGATAACAAAAAGATTAACTTGTTTCCCCATCCAATGAGTGATAAACATGTAGGAGGTAACTTTAAGGAATTGTTATCTATTGTAACAAAGTGTAACTAATGGACATACTACCTAGAAGTCTAAATGTAGATACTTGAAGGTGGTTTACAAAGGTGAGTTGGGTTGCTTGGGGATTGCTTGGATGTTTGACAAGCAAAGCTAACTTCATGGAGTAAGTTGTAGCCTGTAGAATTATCAGCTCTCGCCTTTCTATTTTACCAAGTCTTGTAATGTCACCAAAGTTCTAACAATAAAATTCTCTTTCAGTACCCAACAAGCATGCACTCATTGGATCACCACTATTGGCTTAATCCTCTTATTCTTATAACTTTAGTCATATTAGGTTGCATATATAGATGGTTTAATAATCTTAGCACATGCTGCCTTGAACTGTAATGTTGAATTATATATGATCAGTAGAACTTCTTTCTAACATTTATCTTTCACTAAATTTTGTATTCAAAATAGAATTATAGTGAATGCATATGATTTATGTCAATTGATATGCCTAAATTCGTTGGGAGCAGGGAGTGGAAGGAAGACATGGATGATTGCTATATTTATCAGTATACCAATATTTGTACTGGTAGTTCTCGGTTGCTTATATGCTTATTACTTACAGGAGAAGAAGAGAAGAGAAACGCCAAGAAGTAAGTAGGTAAATATTACGAGAAAAATTCAACATTACTAGCAATTACATAGTCACCTATTCTGCAGATGAGCAAAGGGTCCAAAATATTCCATTTGGAACTCCTGATTTCCCAGAAAAAAATATACAAGATGGAAATCAAATGAACTCTTCAGAACTGCCCCTAATGGATTTTGATGCTATAAAAGTAGCTACAGACAACTTTTCAGATTCGAATAAGCTTGGACAAGGTGGGTTTGGCACTGTGTACAAGGTAATAACACATTTAAAGTGCTGAACACTTTTAACAGTACTACTACCCTTGATGATCTCCGCTTCTTTCTATTTTTATTTTTTTTCCCTTCAATTAAGAAAGAATTTCAATGTTTCAGGGCATATTACCAAATGGAAAAGAAGTAGCTGTAAAAAGGCTATCGAGAAAATCATGGCAAGGTGTAGAAGAATTCAGGAATGAGATAATACTAATCGCAAAACTTCAACATAGGAATCTTGTAAGGCTTTTGGGTTGTGGCATCCAGGGAGATGAGAAACTACTGGTTTATGACTTCATGCCTAACATTAGCCTTGATTCCTTTATCTTTGGTGTGTTCCCTTTCATCCTTTGCTTTGTTTTTCTCATTAATTAGTTTACCTTTACCACTACTACATAAAACAATAAACTTGAAAGCATTTTCTTAATTTCAGATCCAATACGACGCTCCCAACTTGACTGGCGAACATACTTTAGTATCATTGGTGGGATTGCACGGGGTCTTCTTTACCTTCATGAAGACTCTCGACTCAAAATCATTCACAGAGATCTCAAGCCTAGCAATGTATTGTTGGACCACGACATGACCGCAAAGATCTCAGACTTTGGGATGGCCAGGATCTTTTGTGAAAATCAAAACGCAGCTAATACTAGAAGAGTTGTTGGGACATAGTAAGTTTGTACAATATTTTTCATTACTCGATGATTTATTTTTCCTCAGATGCATGAATTGAAAGAGACTTCAAGCAGACCCATCCCCATTTCTATATTTTGTCCCATTTTCATTTTGTGGTCTGACAACACAACCCTAACCCACAAAGCAGAGCCCACCCGTCCATTTAACAGAAAATCAGAAATGAACAATCACATTTGGTGGGTTGGTTTGGACTCTGGAAGGTGGGAGAGTAAGGTCTGAGCCCAAATCCCACTCATAAAAGCCAGCAGTTAAATCGAACAAATATTTGGGGTGGCAACCCAAATTTCTTAATTTTTTAATTCCAAGGAACACCCTGACCAGTGACCACTGCAGTCCATGTAGATAAATGAATGAAAGGTACACTGAGAATCGACCAAACTGGGGAGATTGGTCATATTTTCAAGTTATTACTTTTCTTCTTTTACGACTGAGGTTGATATTTGATACTCTCACAACCATCTCTAATTTCAATTACTCATATCTGCTTTTGAAACTTCCAATAAATGATAAACAGTGGATACATGGCTCCTGAGTATGCAATGGAGGGGTTATTTTCGGTGAAATCGGATGTTTTCAGCTTTGGTGTTATATTGCTTGAGATTATAAGTGGGAAAAGAAACAGTGGCTTCTACCGTACAGAGCATGCGCAAACCCTTCTTGCTTTCGTAAGTCTCTTTACTTGCTTAATTTTTAATTGTAGTACATGAAAATATAGATGGACATCATCATCAACAATCTAATTATTGACAATCGATGGAAAAAAAAATGTGAAATGGCAGGCATGGAGACTATGGATTGAGGGGAAATGCTTGGAATTTGCAGACGCAGTAATGTTAATGGATACAACAAATACAAGGTGGAAGACAGAGGTGATGAGATGCATCCACATTGGGCTTTTGTGTGTTCAAGAAGATGCAGCTGATAGGCCCACCATGTCATCTGTAATTCTTATGTTAACAAATGAATCCGTACCTCTTCCTCAACCTACAAAACCAGCATTTGCCTTGTCAACACTCATTCTTCAACCAAATCATTTGTTCTGTCAATATGGCCACTATTTCTGATGTTTCACCACGTTGAAAGTTGAGATATTTCGAACTCCCAAAGCAACACCCTAAATCGTTATCTATCGATTCTGATATGACCTACAGTAATTAATCTCCATCGTTTTTGTGATATTTTGACATTCTGCAATGAAATTTATAATTCTCCACTATAGTTCCAACTTTCCATTGATGCAATCTATAATAATTTTGGAATCTCCGAAAATTTCTTTGCCATTTGCTGGGCATATTTTGTAGTCCAAGCTTTCGTTGAAAGGAGGTAAAAGGGCCATGGGTAAACCGAAAAGGACATTGGTTGAATTTAAGAAAATATTGGATAAATTATAAATACCCCCTTGTATTATGGGGTCTGGCAAAGACCCTTATATTTTTTTTGCAACAAAGACCCCTCTGAACTTTAGCAGTTAGACAAAGACCTCTTCCATTAGCATTCCATCAATTAACTTTGAAAAAGATTATTGTCCAACTGTTTTAAATTTTTTAAATACCCAAATTACCCTTTTCTTTAACTTATGAAATCACTTAACTTTTTATATACTTTGAATTTTTCATCTTTCCTCCCCTTTTCCCGTGTTCCTTCATGCCATGACAGATTCTCCATTTGATAGTAAGACTAATTTCTGGGTAAGCTAACCCAGACCACAAGAGGCACATCACCCCCAAATTACAGGAGACCCTGAGAGACCAAAATGACACTCGAAAGCCAAAAGCATGGGTTTTCGTTGAAGCAGATGGTCCGTAGACAATCCAGAAAATGGCTGACCGTCTATTTGATTTGGGATCTCTAGATTTTTCACCATATCTAAGAGGCTGTCCATATAGAACCCACCTCAGAAAGTTAAACATTATGGTTTCTCCAAAAATAGCTCAACCAGTGCTTCAGGGCCCGTTTCAGTTGGTCATCATCGTCACCTCACCCACCGCTGATGGTTTTCAGCCAATAGTGAACAGAGGTGGAGAGGCTCTGTAACTGCTGCAACTACATCTTTTGCTTTAATTTTTTTTTTTCTTTGTTTGGACGTCAGAAACTATCGACTGCAGCCAAATATGTCATTTAGATATTTGTAGTAACATTAATATACTAATTGGTCTCAAATCAAATTAATAATTTTTCTAAGAGATCTGACAAGTTTATTTATTGGGCTGGACTCCTGAAAAGAATTGAATTGTCATTGCATCACATGAATTGGAGGTTAATTGTGTGGAATGCTCTTAGAAGCCAGAAAGCTCATGCTATTAAGCTACCATGTGCAATTTCTCCAAATGATCAATCTATTGCATGTGGTAGTGTTGACAATGCCTGCTCTATCTTCAACCTTCAAGCTTCAACCTTCAATTTGAACTCTTCAGTTGACAAGGATGGGAATTTACCAATATTAATGATGTTAAGCGGGCAAAAGGGTTATGTATCTTCATGTCAGTATGTTCCAAATGTGTGTTTTGTGGGATGTTACCACAAGCCAGAGGCTTTCTGTGTTTGGAGGTGAATTTCCTTTAAGGCACACAGCTGATGTACTAAGGTGTGTATAAATATCATGTCCATGAATTCTGATTTGAAGAATCGTGAAAGACTTCAAAACAAAAATTGCAAATGCAAAAATAACAAAGCTTATAAGAAGTAGCAGATCTCCAACAAATTGTCTAGGCCCATTATTCGATACAAACTACAAAGTTAATGAAAAACTGCTTATAAACCACTCTGCTAGCATGTCTATGTGACTTGCAAAGCCAACGAATCCATTAATATATTTGAATAAACTCCTTTAGACCAACCCAATTCAATTCACTAAAAGTAACAAGCTAATTGCGGAATCTGTTCAAATTTTATAAAGAATAAAAAGTTGTGCAATAGCTACCGAACTGTAGCTACGGTCATAAAAACCGTAGCTAGAAGATCTCATGTCCGTAGCTAGAAAATAAACTTTAGCTAGGGACAGTTTGTTCGTGGCTAAAAGTTAATAGTCCATGGCTAAAAAACACTTATAGCCACAATTTTTAGGTATTCATAACTATATGTTGGAAAATCATAAAATAACTATGGTCATTTTGTTGGTGGCTAAAGATCTCTGTACCTATGGGTATAAATTATTTATAATTATAGCTACGGATTCTATTTATTCGTGGTTATAGCCATCAAGCTAATGACTAAAATTAAAGCTATTTATAATTATGAAAAAATTCATATTGCCCAAAAGATATGATATTGAAAAGGCTTTGACCAATCAAAACCCTTGGTGAATTTTGATAAAAATTAATGTTTTAAAAAATGACCTAGAACTGAAACCGTTCTAGCCACCTGTTTTCGGTTCAATGGTTCAACCATTCGGTTCGAACGAACAATCCATTTTGACAAAAATATTCAAAAATAATCAAAATATTAAAAAAGGCTAAAATCTTTGAACGGGTCAAATGGGCCAACGGTTTGATCACCTAGGTCAATGAGTCATTAATTGGTTCAACAGCTTTTGTCCATGGACTAGGTTTTGGGGTAAAGTGGAACTAGTTGCTTGGACAATTCCTCAACCAAGCGGTCCGACCATCTAGGTCGTACTATGACAGTTCAAAACAAGGTTTTAAAAATTGACTCAGAAAATTTCTGGTTTAGCGGTTCGACCGTCCGGGTCAAATAGTTCAAACGGTTTAAATATGATAAATGGTGATACGTCATCTTACCCATTATATTGGAATATTAGGGTAAGATGCATATAAATAGAAGAGAAAAAGGGTTTCACTGTTTGAGAATGAGAGACTGCCAATGGCTGAGAGAGTTTAGAAGAGAGAGAAGAGATAAGAAGAAGAAGAAGAAGAAGAAGAAGGAGGAGGAGGTCGATTGCAGCGTCGACAATGACGGCGAACTACAGCAGCGGCAATGTTAGATCTGAAATTTCTCTCAATCTCAGATCTTTCTTTCTCAGATCTTCTAGACTCGATCTTAGCCTTCTCTTCCAGATCTCTCTCATAGATCTCTTAGCCTTCTCTTCCAGATCTTAGTCTTCCAGATCTTAGTCTTCTAGATCTCAGATCTAAGATCTCCCTCAACTGATCTCTCTCTCTCCAGTAGATCTCAGATTTGAGTTTCGATAGATTTCTCTTTTCATTCAAATCTGGCTCTTATTTAATAAACCGCAAACCATTCGACCTGGAGAACGGTTCAACGGTCAAACCATCTTGATCAATGGTTCGTTGACTAATTCAACGATTTTTGACAAAAGATCGGGTTTGGGGTAAAACGGAACCCGTGACCTAGACGGTTTTAGTCCAAACGGTCTGACCATTCAGATTAACGACGGTTCGAACATTGGTTCAAAAACCATAATAAAAATCCACTTGCATTGGTTATCACTTTTTTTAGTTATTGGTGGCTATAAATTGATTATAAAATAATAAATATATTTAAAAATAATAAAGTAATAAATATTTATTTATTAGTTTTGAAACTCTCTTCTCTTCTCTTCTTTAACTTAAAATCATCAACTAGTTCGGGTGCTGCTGTAAGAATCCATCGACTGTTTCAGGTAAGAATTTCAATTCTCTGATTCTTTATATCACTCTTTCTCTCTCTCTCTCTTACTCTTTACTTCTCTCATCCAAAAGAAAAGAATCATTTATCTTTGACGCAAGGACTAGCTTGGGTTGTAAAGGTGTGCAGCTTCGTTGGCTCAGCTCGGACGCCAAAGGTGTGCAACTTCGTTACCTCAGGTATGTTTTAATTGCCCTGTCTCTCATCAACTTAATTAGTTCATCAAGTTTCCAATTTCTTTCATGAACCGATTGTTAATTAGGTATATTTATTTTCAAAAGATTAAAATTAGATTATTAGAAGTTATTATATGAAAAGGGAAAATTGAAGTGTCCGTGGGTAATTCTTTAACCGGTGGGATGGGGGTATCAAGTGAGGTGGTCTTGTGGATGGTATTCAACTCTTCTTTTATTTTTGATAAAGCCTTTTCTTTTATTATCAAAAAAAAAAAAAAAAAGAAAACATAAGTTGACTGATCTGGCAAGGAGACCCAGAAAACAACTTTCTTCCTGAGATTGCTTCTTACAAGTAAATCTCTGATCTAGTTAGCAAGCCTAGCAACCTTGATGAACAACATGTTCAGACTAGAGGCTGACAACCATCTAGACCAAGATAAAATCTTTAAGTAGCAGTTCACATTTGGATTGATCTGAACTACTTATCTGTCCATGACTTCTAGTTTGAAGAGGGCAATGTAATTTATTGCTGTAAAACTATATCAGCACATTTAGACCAGATTCTGTGTACAAAGAGAATTTTAGTTACAGTGACCAAAAAATGCAAAGATTATTAAGCAAGAATTATTATTAAATTGTTCTTGAGCAAGAAATATTATTATCTTGAGGATTATATGGGCAGATTTAGATGAAAATGTGAAAGGAAGTAGTTAGTAAACCATGACCTTGTTGATAGATTGGTATCTGATTTGAAACTTAAAATCAGAATTCTGATGTGGAGCACAATCTAAAATTCCCTAAAATCTTTAGTCTTTATAGGCTTTTTTAATGGTGAAGTCAATAGAAAAGAATTGGTGAATTTGATTCCTAAACCAGTATGGTATTCACTCTTACTGTTCATTGTGCTTCACTTTCTTATATGTTGATTTTGTTTGATTAAATCAGCACAAAGCATCAACAGTTAGGTTGCCCTAAAAATAAAACAACATAAAGCATTGTCTTATTAAATCAATACAAGTCATCAGCGTTTACCCTAAAAGTTGAAATAAAACAAAAACAAAGCATAAACACACAAATTACACAAACCAAAGCAGCAGTTAGGTGATAGGGCAATGGGCAAACACCTATTCCAATCATTAGCTTTCCATGGAATGTAGAACTTGGATCATCCACTGGCCACATTTTCTGACGAGAATTTTTATTCAACTAATACTTTTCACAAAAAAAAAATGTCAGCATGAGTTTGTATTCTCCGCCAACCATCTAGGTCACTCTGAAGATCTCTATTCTCTGTTCATGTGGCAAATTCTAGCCAAAAGCACTCTGCCACAAGTTTTCTTCTTCATCTATCAGACTATTACCAAAATTCAAAGAAAACAGAAATGATAAATCTACTCTGTGATTACTCCTGTCAATGTAAAGTGGGAGTATTGCTAATAATACTCTCGCAATTTGCAAGTAAGGTTAGAGAGATATTTACGTATGAATCGAATGCTGCAGATGTGCCTGAGAAAGAGAGACTGCAAGAGATAGAGAAAGTTGCTAATGTGCAACCGTGTGTGAGAGAGAGAGAGAGTGCGAGCGTGAGAGAGAGATGACTGAGCGAGAGAGAGGGAGAGCAAGAGAAGAGAGAATGATTGAGCGAGAGAAAGAGAGCGAGAGAGAGAGAGAGAGGGACGACTAAGAGAGAGAGACGACTGAGTGAGAGAGAGCGAGAGAGGGACGACTGAGAGAGATGGCGGGAGGGATTTCAGGACACAACTTCTTGTGTTTCGGGCTCGGCCCCACATGGAATTCATAAACGTTGTAAATCCGGAATTCGTAGAAGATGTGTTTGATCTCAATCTTTACATTTGTCATTTGTTTAACATTAGGCTTGGAAAGTAGGCAAGAATCTATATTTCATATATACTTAATTAAATTTTCATATATGATTTTATATCTCTAAAAATCTAATTTCTAACTTTTTTTTCTCATAACACGGTAAAGTAGGATACTTCACACGTGTGGATGGAGACATTTGATCAAATTTTACGCGCCATTATTTTTTTATTGAGTTTCATGTATTCAAGAATGTTGAATTTGTAACAAACACATGGATGTTAAAGCACTTTGAGATATATTTCATGTATTCAAGAACCTTTTAATGAAATTTTAAATTCAAGTTCCATTTTATATTATAAATTAATTATGCTTGTATTCAATAAAGGAAAGCAGGTTTCAAAAAAAATAATGAAAAAAATTAGGATCTAGCCATTTAGGCCTTATGTTTATCGCTACAGGCAATGAAAACCGTTTGTATCCATAGCTATAGATTGTTGGTCTTCTGCTACTGACAGCGTCAACCGTAGCTATAGGTAATTTTTATAACTACTGCCCGTTCATATCCGTAGCTATAGGTTGGTTGTAGCTAAGCCGTAGCTATTGCCTATAGCCACCGGGACTATAGCTACCATTTCTTGACCGTAGCCAGTCCTAGCTATAGTTGTAGTTACGATTTTGTCGGTAGCTGTAAGAATATTTTCTTGTAGTGAGAGGAAACTTCAACCCATACATTCCCTGTACTGTTCTGCTTCACCACCTTCACCTCCACCATTTGCTTTCTATGGTTCAGATTTAGTAGTGGATGCTTTAGTAATGAAAATTGATGGTTTTCTCAACTGGGTAATGCAGATACAGACTGGGAAGTCCAAGAATGAGTAGTTCTTCGAAAAATAATAGCTGCAAAGAAAGGTGAGGCAAGGATTTTGCTTGGAAAGAGCTGTTCTTGGCAGTGATGGAGAGGAACAGAGAGATGGGTAATTTCTTGGAGCTACAGACATGATCAACGCACTGTAGGTGGAATTCAAGGTTGGAGAGTTTTAAGAGAAAATTACAAAAAAACAAAGAAAATAGAGAAAGTTTGATGGGGTATTTTGATAATTTAACGTTTTTCATGATCTCAGTTAACAGTCGAGGGGTATTTGTCCCAATGTAAATTTAAAGTTTAGGAGAACTTTTCTGTAAATAAAACACAGGAGTCTTTTATCACTAACCCATAGTATAAGGCGTCTTTGTAATTTAGATTTGGATTTGGATTCATGCAGCACTATATTTGGATGATTGAATTTCGTTCTCCTCGAGGAATTCTGTCATCCTATTCAATCTCCTGTTTGCCATTTTAATCAAAAGAATATTGAGTATAATTACATTTTGCCCATGAACGATCCCAAGAGCCAAGGTTTCCAAGGCCATCTTTTTATTATTATCACATCCTCCTCCCCCAATCTTGAATGATTTCTAGGTCAACCAAATTTGGTTAACGTGACTACATTTCATGAATATGTTGCCTAGTCAAAGTCCTCATTTACAAGGGACATTCAATATCCACGTCCATGGCCCTCCCTAGTCTTTGGGTTGGAAGTCTATTATTAAGCAAGACAAATAAATGAATCTTCCTATTTTCTTTTAAATATTTTATTTATTTAATTTAATCTCACTTCCAATTTCTCAATTGCACTGTACAGTTATTGTACCCATCAGGCTATTACAGAAAAAAAAAAAAAAAAAAAAATTGTATAGCGGGTAAGCGGTTTTGCCTTAAAAATTGACCTTTTGTGTCAAATCCCCACACAACTTTGTCTTTTCTATTGTCCCGGTTCTAATATTTTCACATAGATAGCATTCTTTGAATTTTTATGTCGTTTATCACTTGAGCTGCTTTTGTATTAACATTTTCAATGTTCTTCTCAATTACTATTGATGTAGGAATATCTGGCCGACCTATCTTGACATGTGGCATCGGCTGGATGCATCCTATTCATCTATCATTAACCACTATCAACTGTCACCACCTGTTCTCAATTGCCTCTCTTTTAAAGCAATTTCAGTCATAAAAGGGGCTCCTACATTGAGGTAAAGACACAGATTTAAGCTTTAAGTTTTCTCACTTGCTTGGTTCAACCCCTTACAGCCTTTGGCTCACTTGATTGTTGGAGTCTTCACCACTGGGATAGCTCCCAGGGCCTCTGGCATCTGACATCTTCTTTGTCTCGACAAGTTGGATTCATCGGCTTCAAACGCCACAAATTATATTGTTGCCCTCGACTCCAAATTTGGCAGCAACAATTGGTGTTGTCTGTAGAAATCGTCTTTAGAACTTTCCCTTAAGAAAAACAAATTTGAACTAATCAACTAGTGTCTCCAAAATAGCTGACAAGCAAGTCACCCTTCTTAACATTCAAAACTTAGTCATGATCGACCAATTTGAGTTGGTCCAGAACAAGCTGGACAACTTGGCCCAGCGGTCGGACAATATAGGGTGTCCAGCAGGAGGCCACCCACCACCCCATCGGAAGCTACAGACAACACGATGAGCAGTCCACCCTTACCCCACTAAGACAACACTTGGGCGATCCAAAGGGGCTGACCCTTCGGAATCCAGCATTAACATCCGACAGGCTAGCAAGCACCATTCAAAACATAGCCAAGGGGGCGACCCTGTGGGGTCCCATGTCAAGCGCAAGAACCACAATCATTAGCACTATCGTGCAGCAACCAACCGGGGATGAGGGTGGGTGCTCGAGCCACTACAGTTCCCCTACAGGGGTGGGAGGCTGTCAATGCGCCTCTCTTCTGCTAGTTTCCGACCTCCGCGACCTCCTCAACGATCGTCGCGCCCGCAAGGCTCAGGACGTGCCAGCATCCAAAGACTCTGGGAATAGGGCCAACCCATCCCACATGAGAGAGAACCAGGACCAAACCGAAAATACAATGCCATACATCAACCAATGCCTTGAAGATATTTAGGCACAAATTTGGGTCATTCAGGATCAACTTCAACAAGAAAAAGTGGGCCGAGGTGACGCCTCCTCCAGTTGTCATGCCTCATTCAACCGGATGGAGGCCTTCATGGATTCCATCATCTCTAAGCCCCTCCCGTCGAATATCAAGGCCTCAATGTTAGAGACCTATGATGAACAGACCCCAAGGATCACTTGGAAAGCTTCTAGGTCCTCATGCTCCTACACAAATACTCCAACGCCCTCATGTGTCGGGCCTTTCAGGACACTTTCAAGGGAGTACCACACTAATGGTTCTCAACACCGCCTCCACACTCTATTGGCACTAGGGAATAGTTTACATACCTCTTCCCAAGTCACTTTGTAAGAAGCCAACGGTGTCAAAAAATGATCATCTCCCTAATGTTCGTCAAGTAAAAGCGTGGGGAGAGCATTCGAGCGTATATGAAGCAGCTCAACTAGGAAGAACGTGAGGTCAAGGACCTTGACCCCTTGTCTCTATGCACACGGCTATTAGTGGCCTTCGGCCTGGACCCCTTAGCTGGTCCATTTCTAAGACTCCGCCCAAGACCAAAGCCAAGTTCTTAAAGAAGGTCCAAAAGTACATTGCTGCCACGGAAGCCGAAGCTAACAAATGCCTCCAAGATCCAAAAGTAGGGCTTAATCACAAGAAGATGAAGGAAATGGATGGTTAAGGCTGCAGCCCCACCAACAAAGGCAGTGAGAAGATGCCCATCCCTTCCTTCAACAAGTACATGCCACTAAATGCCTCCCGAATGCACATACTGATCCAATCAGGAAAGGAGGAATTCATGATGTGGCCAACCAATTTGAAGAGGAACCCGAGAAGGAAAAACCCCAAGAAGTACTACAAGTACCATCATAACACCAATCATGACACTGAAGACTGTTACGAGCTCAAGAACAAAATCAAATCCTTCATCCATCGCAGACACTTAAATGGTTATGTTGAGGGAGACACCCTAGTGTCATCCTCACAACAACCACATGCCAAGCCTTGCACTCATTACCCCCTAGTCGGAGTCATTGAAGTCATAGTCAGGGACTCGATATCAAGGGGAGCATCCGCCTTGTCTCAAAAGGCATACGCCAGACAGTGTAACAGTTAGAGACCTACACTGAAGAAGTCAAGGAAAAAGGACCTCATCTCCTCAAATGGTGACAAATAAGGGGTTTTTGTGCCCCACGACGATGTGTTGGTGGTTTCAATGATCATCGCCAACTACATGGTGAAAAGGATCCTTATAGACAATAGTTCAATGGTTGATATCCTATTCTGTGGGACATTCGAGAAGATGAAACTGACACCAGGCCAACTGTAGTCTATTAGCATACCTCTCATCGGGTTTTCCAGAGAAAATGTTACACCTGGAGGGTAGATAACCCTACTCATCACTATAGGAACCAAACTTTGGCACATCACTCGGATAACTGGGTTCTTGGTCGTGAAGATGGGCTCACCTTACAATGCTATAATAGATAGGCTGACCCTTTAAGCACTCAGGGCGGTCATTTCGTCTTACCACCTCACCATAAAGTTCCTCATAGAGCATGATGTAGGGGTAGTTAGGAAAAACCAGTAAGATTCGAAAAAGTAGAACGTTTCGGTGCTAAAAGGCAAAAACAAAGAAGCCCTACCACTGGAGGCGCTCAAACTCAGAGACCAACTATTCAACCGAGGCCAACCAGTCAAGGACTTCATCTCAGTTCCCTTAAATGAAGCTAAGCTCGAGAAAATGGTATGAGTCGGGTTTTGCCTCTCCTATAACACACTTTTTGAATAGGTAAGCTTCCTCAAAGCCAATACCAACGTATTTTCTTGGTCAGCCACTGATATGCTAAGAATTGACCCCTCGGTCATTGCTCATAAGCTAAGCATGGACCCAAGTTGTAGGCTGGTTTAGAAAAAGAAGTGGAACTTTGCACCAAAGCATTGGAAAGCCAACGAAGAGGAGGTGGACAAGCTACTTGTTAGATAGTGTATGCCCTTAGCTCAAATCAAGATGATGTACGTTATGACATTTATTGTAAATGAATAAAGTACATATTTGATTCATGTTATTGTGGTGTGTTTCTGTGTAATACCCTTAAACTAGACACATATGAGACTCGTGTTAGTTTAGAATGTTCACAGCCGGTGGATTGATCTGGGGAGATCTATCCTGATAAGGTTGTCACTGATGTGCTGCCAAGTTGGTTGGGGTAACCTGTCTCAACTGCCAAGGTGAGACCCGAGGTACATGTAGTGTAGGTTTACTTGAAACCCTGAACCGGACCAGAATTCCAGTATTGCCCTAGACCTTAGTGATTAGTGGGCAAAACTGGAATGTTACACCTGACCCCTAGACTTGATTATGATACTGCACTAGGTGTCGGATTGGGCTATCTTTGATATGCCAATCAGCGAGATCCTTAGAGGGGGTCAAAACCTGGGTATCTTGGGACAGTCCAAGAATTCATCTAAGTGAGTGATCATAGTGACAGGATCAGCCCCTTTGTCGGACAAAGGTAATGATCGGGGATGCACTCTCTCTGATGGAAACCAAAACTGATGGTAGTTGATTTCAAACGTTGAAATTTGTTTGGAAAAATATATTTATATACAGATATACATATATACATAATGGTTTCAATATGTTTACAAAAGTTTTTAATTCCTGGGATCCATGTGAGTAAAGAGTGTAACACTATTCCTTGCAGCCAAGGGAGAGGTTCTCTCTTGTCAAGCAGTATTTGATCATTATGAGCTGAGAGGTTAAGTGTAAGACCATTGAGGGTAATACCTGAAGGGAAAATCTTGCATTTTCCCACAGTCCTTGGGTTTTTATAAGGTGTATTGGCCCAGGGACCACTTAGTGTAAGTGTTGGGCCCATTTGGAGCCCATGTGATGGGCTCAGGGGGTTCACTGTCTTTTTAGTGAATTCAGCCAGACCTTGTAACAGAGGCTAGGCTAAACCCATGTGACAGATGTGTAGGTCAATGTTTGGGTCCCACGCCATACAAGGAAATCCAACTGGGCAGTAGTTTGGAAGGTTAGTGAGCACATGGACTTAATGGGCCTAAAGCCCAATTTGAACTAGTTTAATTAGATTAATTAAAGAGGGGTGGATCTGGGATTTAGATCAGCAGATAGGATAAGGGATTATCCTTATCCGCTTAGAGAGTCTAGATCCAAATACAGATTTGGATTTGGAAACTCCTAATAAAATTATGAGGGTTGATCTAATCTATAAATAAGATAAGGGATTATCCTTATCTCTTAAAGAGAGTCTAGATCCAAATAAAGATTTGGATTAGGAAACTCCTAATGGGATTAGGAGTTGATCTCTTTAATTCTATAAATGTAAGAGGAGGGCGGACACCCAAGACATAGAATTCAAATTACAGAAACAGAGAAGACAACAACAGTAAGACTGCGCCATCTTCTGCTCTTGCGCCCTTCTCCTGCTGCTGCCATTGCCAATTCGTTCTCCACCTGTAGGAGCGATCAACAAAGGTTCTTGATATCAGTTTTGGTGAAATTTTGATCTAAAGTCATGCTCACATACCCTCCATTGAATTCTTGCTGAAGGATTCGGTTTTTGAGAAGAATCAACTGTTGATTCTGCTCCATCCTATACTGTCATCTTCAGTGAGAATAGTCTTTGGCCTATCCTTGGGCATGAACACCTTCGTTGGGAGTTATTATTTCTCCATATCATGTATCTCCCTCTCCTACATTTTCGTTTCAGATCTGGTTCGGTTCTTGGTTCAAGATTGATCATTGAAAAATGCAGTTTTTCTAAAACAGGGAATATGATTCCCAAATGGGAGAGAGAAATTTTTCAAAATTTCGCCCTACCTACCTACATGGTTCAGCTATCCATATGATGGATCTCTCATCCCTTCAATGGTGTCAAACAAGAGGTCGAGAAACAGTTAGGGAGAGAAATTAAGACCCTTTGATCAGATCGAGGTGGCGAGTATCTCTTTGATGGATTCAGGGACTACTTGAAGGTCAACGGGATAGTATCACAGTTAGCTCCTCCTGCTAGACCACAGCTTAACGGTGTTTCAGAGAGGAGGAATAGGACCTTATTGGATATGGTCAGGTCACTTCTCGTACACTCAGAGTTACCCACATCTTTTTGAGGTTACGCATTAGAGACTACGATTTACGTGTTGAACCGGGTTCCAACCAAATCAGTTCTGAACACTCCATATGAACTTTGGATCGGAAAGAAACCAAGTGTCAGACACTTGAAGATTTGGGGTTGTCTAGCACACGTTAAAAGAACGAGTCTAGACAAATTGGAATCCAAGACCAGTCGTTGCCCATTTGTAGGCTACCCCAAAGGCTTTGTGGGCTACCTATTCTATGGCCTAGGAGAACAGAAGGTGTTCTGTAGCTGAAATACTCATTTCTTGGAGGATGATTATATCCTGAATAATCATCGTCAGGAAATTGTTCTTGATGAGGAGATCTCAGGAGTAGTTGGAGGTGTCCCACATGTTCTAAGTAATGACTAACCTAGAAGATCTACCTAGGTTTCCAGGCCTCTAGTCCGTTTTGGCTATGACCAAGATAGTTACTTAAGGAAAGCTATGACTTGCGAGGAGGATCCCGTGACTTATACAGAAGCTATGTTGGACATAGATTCCTTGAAGTGGGTAGATGCCATGAGATTTGAGATGGACTCAATGGAGACCAATGGAGTCTGGACTCTAGTAAATCTACCCCCCGGGGTAAAAGCAATTGGTTGCAAATGGATCCATAAGAGGAAGAAGGGCCCCGATGGTAAAGTTGAGACCTACAAGGCTCATTTGGTGGCAAAAGGGTACACTCAGAAAGATGGAATTGATTATGAGAAAACCTTTTCGCCAGTGGCCATGCTTAAATCCATTAGAATCCTGCTAGCTGTAGCAGCATACCATGACTACCAAATTTGGCAAATGGATGTCAAAACTGTGTTTCTGAATGGAGATCTTACTGAAGATATCTATATGCAGCAACCGCAAGGTTTCATAGTTGCGGATCAGGAACACATGGTATGTAAACTAATAGATCCATATATGGACTTAAGCAAGCTTTTAGGAGTTGGAACATCCGGTTTGACTCTACTGTCAAAAGGTTTGACTTTGAGAAAAACCCGGATAAGCCCTATATTAATAGGAAATCCAGTGGTGATAAGATTACGTTTCTGGTTTTGTATGTAGACGACATTCTACTCATTGGGAATGATGTAGGAATGTTCACTACGGTGAAATTATGGCTTTCACAATAATTCTCCATGAAAGATCTTGAAGAAGCCTCCCAATCTGCTTACATTGACAAGATAGTCAAATGATACAGCATGGAGAACTCAAAGAAAGGAAATGTTCCTTTCAGCCATGGAGTCACTCTCTCCAAGGGCATGTCTCCTAAGACTCCCGAGGAGATTGAGGGCATAAAGGACGTTCTCTATGCCTCAGCTATAGGGAACATCAAGCCATGTTGTGCACTCGTCCTGACATTGCTCAGGAAGTAAGTGTGGTAAGCAGATTCCAGGCCAACCCAGGGCAGGAGCACTGGACTACTATGAAAAACATACTTAAGTACCTTCGAAGGACAAAAGAGTTTTTGTCTAGTATTCGATGGTAGCTCGCTACAAATCCAAAGGTATACTAATGTCGATTTTCAATCAGATCCAGATGATAGAAAGTCTACATCTGGGTATGTTTTCACGATAGGATCATATGTTATTTGTTAGAAAAGCAGCAAACAGGGGTCCATGGCAAATTCCACAATCGAACCCGAATGCATTGCTGCAAGTGAGGCTGTCAAATAAGTTGTATGGATGAAGAAGTTCATTCATCAATTGGGAGTAGTTCCATCCAACATATCAACCATACCGTTCTTGTGTGACAACAATGGAGCTATCACTTGGGCTAAGGAGCCACGAGCCCACTCGAATTTAAAGCATATCAAGAGGAAGTACCATATACTACGGGAGATAGTTGGAAGAGGGTACATCTTGATTCAGAAGGTAGTGTCAGCGGAAAATGTAGTAGACCCATTGACTAAGCCACTGACACAGAAAGTGTTTGAGAAACACGTGGAAAGTATGGGACTCCGGCTTATACCAAATTGGACCTAAGTGCAAGTGAGAGTTGTTAGACAGTGTATGCCCTTAGCTCCAATCAGAATGATGTACATTATGACATTTATTGTAAATGAATAAAGTACATATTTGATTCATGTTATTGTGGTCTGTTTTTGTGTAATACCCTTAAACTGGACACATATGAGACTCGTGCTAGTTTAGAATGTTCACAGCCAGTGGATTGATATGGGAAGATCTATCATGATAAGGCTGACACTAATGTACCACCAAGTTGGTTAGGGTAGCCTGTCTCAGCTGACAGGGTGATACCCAAGGTACATGCAGTGTAGGTTTACTTGAAACCCTGAATCGAACCAGAATTCCAGTATGCAAAACTAGAATGTTACACCTGACCTCTAGACTCGATTATGATACTGCACTAGGAGTCAGATTGGGATGTCTTTGATATTCCAATCAGTGAGATCCTTAGAGGGGGTCAAAACCTAGGTATCTTGGGACAGTCCAAAAATTCATCTGAGTGATGATCATAGTGATAGGATCAGCCCCTTTGTCGAACAAAGGTAATGATCGGGGATGCACTCTCTCTGATGGAAACCAAAACTGCTGGTAGTTGATTTCAACCGTTGAAATTTGTTTTGCAAAATATATTTATATACAGATATACATATATACATAATGGTTTCAAAATGTTTGCAAAAGGTTTTAATTCCCGGGATCCATGTGAGTAGAGAGTGCAACACTATTCCTTGCAGCCGAGGGAGAGGTCCTCTCTTGTTAGGCAGTGTTTGATCATTATGGGCTATGTAAGACCATTGAGGGTAATGCCTGAAGGGCTAATCTTGCATCTGCCTTGGGTTTTTATAAGGTGACTTGGCCCAGGGACCACTTAGTGTAAGTGTTGGGCCCATTAAGAGCCCATGTGATGGGCTCAGGGGGTTCATTGTCTTTTCAGTGAATTCGGCCAGGCCTTGTAACAAAGGCTAAGCTGAACCCATGTGGCTGATATGTACATCAATGTTTGGGTCCCACACCATACAGGGAAATCTAATTGGGCAGCAGTTTGGAAGGTTAGTGAGCACATAGACTTAATGGGCCTAAAGCTCAATTCGAACTTGTTTAATTAGATTAATTAAAGAGGGGCAGATCTGGAATTTAGATCAGCAGATAGGATAAGGGATTATCCTTATCCACTCAAAGAGTCCAGATCCAAATACAGATTTGGATTTGGAAACTCTTAATAAGATTAGGAGGGATGATCTAATCTGCAGATAAGATAAGGTCTTATCCTTATTTCTTAAAGAGAGTCCAGATCCAAATAAAGATTTGGATTAGGAAACTCCTAATGGGATTAGAAGCTGATCTTTTTAAGGCTATAAATAGAAGAGGAGGGCGGACACCCAAGACACAGAATCTAGATTACAGAATGAGAGAAGACAACAACAGTAAGATTGCGCCATCTTCTGCTCTTGCACCCTCCTCCTGCTACCGCCATTGCAAATTCATTCTCCACCTGTAGGAACGATCAAGAAAGGTTCTTGATATCAGTTTTTGGTGAAAAATGATATGAAGTTGTGCTCACATACCCTCCATCGAATTCTTGCTAAAGGATTCGATTCTTGAGAAGAACCACCTGCTAATTCTGCTCCATCCTACACTATAGCATTTTTAGTGGGAGCAGTCTTCGGCCTCTCCTTGGGCATGAACACCTTCGTTGGGAGTTATTATTTCTCTGTATCAAGTATCTCCCTCTCCTACCTTTTCGTTTCAAATCTAGTTTGGTTCTTGATTCAAGATTGATCTTTGAAAAATGTAGTTTTTCTAAAACAAGAAATATGATTCCCAGATGGGAGAGAGAGAAATTTTTTGAAATTTCACACTATCTACCTGCAAGGTTCGGCTATCCATATGATGGATCTCTCATCCCTTCACTACTCAACGTCAACTTCATAAGATAGGTACACTACCATAAATGACTATCTAACGTGGTCATGGTTAAGAAAACTTATGGGAAATGACGCATGCATTGACTTCACTGATCTCAACAATGTCTATCCCAAAGACATCTTTCCTTTATTGACGATTGATCACCTTGTCGATGCCACAACGGGATATGAGCTACTAAACTTCATGGATATCTTCTCTGGCTATAACTAGATAAAAATGTATCTTGGCAATTAGGAGAAGACCTCATTCATCACCAAGCACAACACATACTACTACAAGGTGATGCCTTTTGGATTAAAGAACACTAGGGCCACTTACCAAAGACTAGTGACCAAGATTTTCAAAAAGCAGATGGGGAGGAATGTTAAGGCCTACGTCGATGACATGGTTGTGAAGAGTCTTAGGGCTAATCAACATACCTCAAACCTTGGCGAGACATTTGGGGCATTGGAAAATACAACATGAAATTGAACTATTCCAAATAAGCCTTCAAGATCACCTCGGGAAAGTTCTTGGGTTTTGTAGTCACCAAATGTGGTGTAGAGGCCAACCTTGAAAAGATACAAGCCATGTTGGACATGGAGCCCGCTTGGTCAATTAAAGAAACCTATAGGCTCACTATTCGGGTTGTGACCCTCGACTAATTCATGTCCAAGTCGATCGACCGGTGCATACCCTTCTTCCAAGCCATTAAGAAGTTAAAAGACTTCCAATGTTCAAAAGATTTCTAGAAAGTTCTGGTTGGGGACAAGGCATTATTCTTGTCACCACCATTGCTTACACAGCTCATCCTGGGAGAAACCTTATTCTTGTATCTCTCGTCTAGGGAGAAGGCATTCAGCTTAGCGCTGGTTTGGGAAGACAAGGGAATTCAGAGACCAGTATATTATGTCAGCAAGGTCCTCTGTGAGTTCGAGACCAGACACCCAAAAATAGAGACAATAGCCTTTATGTTGGTGGTTTTGACCAATAAGCTAAGGCCTTACTTTCAAACCTACAACATCTCAATGTTGACTAACCAACCCCTCACATTGGTGCTCTTGAAGCTTGAGACATCAGGTCAGCTAACCAAGTGGATTATCAAGCTGTCACAATTCGACTTACACTATCAATCGATGCCTACAATAAAAGCGCAAGTTTTGATAAGTTTTTTGGTCGAATGCACCTTTAGCCATGGCCACAGCCAAGTCCCCGAGATTGAAGAGGAGCCTCGGCCGACCTGAACCTTGTTTGTAGATGGATTCTTTAATGCCAAAGGAAGCAAAGTCAACCTCATACTTCTCACCCCAGATGATAATGAGCTGGAGTATGCATTGCGGTTTGGCTTCCTTGCTTCCAACAATGAAGCCGAGTATAGGGCCTTGCTCACTGGCCTCCAACTTACAAAAGACCTCGAAGCCAAGCACATTGAGGTCTTCAGCAACTTATAATTGGTTGTGAACCAGGTGAATGGAGAGTATGAGGCTGAATATGGCCAAATACTTGGGCAATGTCCGAGAGTTAAATAGTCACATCAACACTTCGCTCTGTACCAAGTCCCACGAGCTAAGAATGCATGGGTCGATGCCCTGTCAAAACTTGCAAGTTGTTCGGGATCGGCCCTCGACTGCACTATGCACATTGAGAGTTTAACACACCCCAACATTGAAGAGCGACAAGTATATCCCATCTAAACTGCACCTTGTTGGATGGATCCCATCCTTACCTACTTGCAACATGAGTAGTTTCCATCCATCAAGAATGAGTCCAAGAGAGTTTGACGGCAGTCAGCATAGTATGCTGTACTCAAAGGCAAGTTGTACAGAAGATCCTTCACCCTGCCCTATCTTAGATGCCTCTGCCGAGAGGATGGCAAGTACATGCTAAGAGAAATTCACGATGGCATCTGCGACAATCACCTGGGGGTAAGACCCTGGCATTGATAGCACTCAAACAATGATATTTCTGGCCAACCATCTAGAATGACACTATTGAGTTGGTATAGAAATGCAACTAATGCCAAAGGCACTCCAACATCCTCCATCGGCCTACAATGACCCTCTCGG
The DNA here is from genome assembly GCF_056320005.1 of Nelumbo lutea. Classification (NCBI taxonomy): domain Eukaryota; kingdom Viridiplantae; phylum Streptophyta; class Magnoliopsida; order Proteales; family Nelumbonaceae; genus Nelumbo; species Nelumbo lutea. Next base: position 144,600,178 of record NC_142684.1, read on the forward strand.
CCCTTAGCAACCCCTAGCCCTTTGCAAAATGGAGAATTGACTGCTTTGGACCTTTCAACTCGGCCACGGAGAATAAGAGACACTTTGTCGTAGTAGTAAACTACTTCACTATGTGGGTCAAAGCCAAGGCCTTGCCAACAAATATAACTAAGATGATTAAGAGCCTCTTCTAGAAGAATATAATTTACTGATTTGACATTCGATACATTCTCGTCATTGATAACAACCGACAATTCGATGACTCCAAGTTCAGAGAATGGTGTAGAAGCTTTGGAATAATGCAACAATACACCTCGATCGGCTACCCTCAAACTAACAGGCTGGTTGAGGTCACTAATAGGATGATCCTACATGGATTAAAGGCAAGGTTAGACTGAGCCAAAGGGCTTTGGGAGGACTAGCTATACAACATTCTATGGGCGTACCGAATGAAACCTCGAACTTCCATGGGTAAAACTCTCATAAACTTGACATATGGAATAGAGGTTGTCATCTCAACAAAGATCAGTCAATTGACACTTCGAACCGACGCATACTAGGAAGTTGAGAACAATGAAGAGTTAAGGAGAAACATTGACCTATTGGAAGGTATCCAAGAGCAAACCCAAATCAGGGTCGCCCTACCAGCAAAGAGTTGCAAGATATTATAACTCTAGAGTTAGAGAGAGTCACTTCAATAAAAATGGCATTGTCCTTAGAAAGGTCATGATTCCTAAGCCTGACACCAAAAAGCTTAGGTAGAAGACTAGTGCCTCAGACTTGGAACTTTGAAAATCTTTGAATGTACTATCAATATAAGTGTAAATACCTTAGTAAAAAATTGTAAACGAAAAGTGCAAGTTCCTTTCACTTTGAATTTTTTTTTTGTGTAAACATTCTCATCCCCTCCAACCGCTAGGACTTTTTAGCCGACCGACCACATCATGCAACATTTCATAAGGCTATACACTCAGACCAGAGATCAGCCCCCTTGGTCAACCAACTGCAACATACGATACTTTGCAAGTCATACACCTAGTTGCCTTTTGACTTTCTTTGAATAGGCAATAGCTTTTGGGACCTAGACAACTATTGATACGTGGCCCTTGATCCTAGTCTCGGCCTCAAAGACCCTTAAAGATATGAGTCATTGTGAACGCCAAAGAGCCAATGTTGACCAATTACTTAATAAAAAACACGATGAACGGCGTGCTAAGTAAACAACACTTCTCTACTAAGGCAATTGCTCATGACCTCAGCAACAAAACCACCACAGAATGATGTACTAAGCAAAGGGAATTTTTCACTAAGGCAAAATGTTCCAAGACCTCAATAACTGTTATCGAGCAACTTGGTGATATTGATCTTGACCTAAAAGACTTTAAGACAGAATGTCTTCGTGAAAGACAAAGTAAATATCACTTTTGCAAAAAAGAGATGTTTTATTAAAGAATTGCAAGTTTCTTTACAAAAATGCCTCTCTAGGGAGAGGCATTGGCCCATTGCACAAATGAAGAAAGAGAAGAAGAGAAGAAGAGCATCTTTTGAAAAGAAACTCAAGTTCCATTAACTCAAATGTCTTTACAAAAAAGGCCTCTTATGGGGGAGGCGTCAACCCCTTACAAAAAAGGAAGAAAAAGTATACAAGTTTTAGGGGCATATAGGCCCAAACAAAAGAAAACACTCTATTGGCCCCCTCTAGTCTAGGTGGAGAAGAATATTTGACACTTGGGCTTTGCAATCATCGAAGCCCTCTAAGTAAGCCTGAGAAGCAAAGGAGGTTAGGTCTACCTTGTGCTCCTGCAAGGCCTTGTACTTTTTAATCGCCTTCATAGTCATCTCCTCTAATGGTTGTTCTGCCAATACCAAGGAAGACTTTAGCTCCTCCATGAGCTCCATTTTGGAAGCCACCTCAGCCTTGACCTTCTTGTAACATTCATGCTCATCGTGATTCTACCCCTCGGCCTCGGCCAACTGTTGCTTTAGGCGCTCGATTTCCTCTTGTGTCTGTCGAAGCTGTTGAGTCAATACCTCCACCTTTTCGCAGAGGCCAACCGAGAAGGAGACCATCTACAAAGAAAGAGGAAAAACTCGTTAGTCACATTTTGCCAAGAAAACTTTAGTGACATAACAAACTCAGAGAAGTACGTGCATACCTCAGTGGCCTTGTCCAAAAGCATATTCTGTACTAAATCCATAGTGTGCTATGTCTAAGACTAGAGGTTTCCAAGGAGGACCATGCCAACCGCTAGTTGCCGATCGATGCCAGCCACCAACAAGGAGTCCTCCTCTCGAACACTCCACTATGGCTAGTAGATCCGATGAGTGTTGAGTGGCTCGTTCTCCCGGGGGTCGGACAACTAAGGTGTGTCCTAGTGTAACTCGTCCAAGGTCCCCTTGGCCCAACATTGCTCACGCAGCTGAAGCTTTTTTGCCCAAGGGTCCCGGGCCACTTCTGCAGGATGCTTCTACGCCATTGTCTTCTTATGGGCCACCTTGACCTTGGCCCATTGTTTGGCGGCCACCTCCTCCTATGGATGCCAAGGCATGTTCCTGATGGCTCCCTTCTCAACGGCTCTCTTGGACACTACAGCCTCCAGCAATTTTACCTTTCTGCTACCATCCATTTCTACCAACAAGAGAAACAAAAATTCAGAAAAGCAATAACAAAATTCAAGTAACATCGCAACTGGAAAACGGTAGGAGTGTCCATACCAAGGGGGCAGGGCTAAGAACGACCATTACCAAGGCCTCAATCAATCAATCTTGGTACTCGTCCTGTGTATGATAGATGATGTCAGGGCCCATATGGGGCACGGGCAACGCATACAGATAGCCTATGCCTGTACTGGCCACAGTTATACACCCTTGGCCTGGAATGATCCTTTATTGATATGAATGATGAATGGAGTAGTAGCTTCCACTACCACTGAGAAGACAATGCCTCCACACAACCCACCAACCAACCTCAATCACTATGATCTCGAGAGTGGGGGACAATTGATGTAGGAATATTTGGCCAACATGTGGATCTTGAAACATGGCATCGGTTGGACGCATCCTGGCCGTTCATCATTAACCACTATCAACCGCTACCACCTGCTCCCAATTGCCCCTCTTCTAAGGCAATTCTAACCCCTCACAGCCCTTGGTTAAATTGACCGTCGAAGTCTTCACCCATAGGATAACTCTCGGGGCCTTTAACGTCTTCTTTGTCTCAACAGAATGGACCCATCGTCCTTAGACACGAGAAATTATATTGTTGCCTTCAACTCTCTATTTGGCAGCAACAACTATCACTCTATCGAAGTATAGTTACCCATTCAATGAGTCTAGTAAAAATTGTAAAAGCATCCGATGGATGCAAATATTACTAATATCTTCATGAAAAAAATGTTTCCAATATATTGTTAGACCATACTTTCAGTATATTCATAGAATTTTTACTTCTAATAGATCCTGTCTCTTGAAAATCCAATGACCCAGCATTAAAATGGTTAGACAAACAGACTCCCCTCCAAAAAGAAGGCACAGGATTTGATTCCAAAAATAGTTAACACATGATACAGGTTTCCGGGCCCGGCTCTATCCCACCCAAAAAACATTTCGAACTAACAAGCGTGCAAACGCGTGTTAAGTTCGGAAGCAATCAATTGCGTGTGAAAAATGCCAAAATTAGACCGAGTCCATTCAAAACTGGGACAGTGGAACCTACATGGGCTTGATTTTATGTATTTTATTATATCTCCATTGCCCTTGACCAGAAATCTCTCTATTAAATGGTATTTTGATGGATTAAAACGGGTTGACCGGCACGGCACGGCACATGTGGGCCTATGCAAAATGTAGGCTGGTTTAAGGATTGTCCTGGGTCGTGCCTCTCTTGGAAAATTTTGAGGGGTCAGCCTACTACAGACCACGACCTGAGCTCGTGTGGACTCATGTTGTGTGCCACGGGTTAAGTTGGTTCATAGGCTTAGTTTTAGGTATGATCGATTTGTGGACCAGGGCTGTGCTAGCCTATGGGCACCAGGCGATACAGTTTGCACTGTTGGGCCGTTCTGGCCTAGCCTGCACACTTGAAACCCCAATCACAACATGACTCATATAATTATATCAGGCCCTGGCATGGTCCTTTGATCATTGGACCGGGCCAGGCCAGACTGGCTCAAAATCAAATAAGGCCATGTTGAACCACGGGCAATACAACCCGGTTTACACCTTTAGATTTCAGTCTATAGTCTACGAGTCAGGATTTCTTACCCACAAGAATTCTATCCATGTTTGCTCTTATAACATCTCAATGACACATGGAAAATATCTCATCTTCATGCATAATATTATGCAGGAAAGATGTTCCCAATTCACAGGGGTAGTGTGTTGTAAATAAACGTGAGCAGAGTTCTCATGGGCAGAAGATCTCGTGTCCAGATCACACCTTAATTTCTCATTGTGGCCAGTAAATCTGGATCTCCTGCCCACAAGAACTCTGCCTATGCCTACTCACAATATACTTCCCCCGTGAATTGGGAATATCTCCCTTTGCAAAACTGTGCCAACATTCCACAGCACATTGCATCTATGTATGGGGAATATCTCTAGGATGATGTGAATTTTTGTTATTCGTGGGGAGGCATTTCTAATACACGTGGAATGGAGCTGTGAGTGCACGTGGAATGGAGCTGTGAGATTGTTGTGAGATGCATTCCGTAAGGAGTACCCATTCAGTCGAGAACTTTTTGAGTTTCACTAATCTTTGCCAAATAACCAAAATACATGCTTTTCTGACAAAATTTCTAACTCAGGCCAATTCCAATCCAACAAAATCAATTAAAAACCCCATAATTCTTTCCTTGACTGAAATTGGAATTGGTCGTCACAAGACCGTGCTCATAAAAATATTTTCAATGCACATCAAAGACTGCGAAGTTGCGAACGGTGTAAACACGGTTTGATTCAAAAAGAAAGACTCATCTGTGGCGGCCCGACCAGTCTGGGGAGAGAAATTTGGACTTGATTAGCGGCATCCGATTCAGTAGCCAACCAGACAACTACAATTCAACTGATGACTCATGACTTTTTCTTTTCTTTTTTTTTTTAAGTATTTTTTAATTCACTACACAATTCTGAATTACAGCCTCGCATAGCCTACTAACCCCATCCGATTCTGACTTTTTCTCATAAAGATTCATATGCTGTACCGTGGGTTCTGACCTCTAATGTCAATAATTACAATTACATGATCAGTACCATACAAAGATGCTGCATGCCTTGCACCACAGTCAAAGATAGGGTAGAAGAACTCGAGAGCTGAGAAGCCATGGAACCAGGTGGTCTCAGAGGTAGCAATATCTCAGGAGGAAGAACCAATTTTGTGTTTGTGTTTGTCTTCTTGATTTTCCTTCCTTTCCTCGGCCTTCGTGGTAGTGCCGCCCCTCTCTACCAAATTTGCTCCAACACAACCACTTACGCTCCTAACAGCACGTATCAGGCCAACCTCAACCGCCTCCTCTCTTCTCTATCTTCCAATTCTACGCCATTTAACAATGGTTTTTACAACACCACCGTCGGTCGGAACCCCAATACAGTATACGGCCTCTTCCTCTGCAGAGGCGACGTCACCGAAGATGCCTGCCGGAGTTGCGTCCAAACAGCCACCCAGGAAATTCTTCAGCTATGCCCCGACCGGAAAGTGGCAACTGTTTGGTACGACGAGTGTATGTTACGCTATTCGAACCAATCTATCTTTTCCACTATATCCGATTCAATTCTTGTCTACATGTCCAACACACAGAATATCTCCAACCCAGATCAATTTAATCAGCTTTTGGCCGATAAGATGGATGAGATTGCCACCCAGGCTGCCTCCGGTGGATCGTCCAGGAAATTTGCAACAGCGGAAGCAAATTTTACGACATTTCAACGGCTATATACTCTTGCTCAGTGCACTCCAGATTTATCAAACCAAGACTGCGATCGGTGCCTTCGAAACGTCATCAACAACCTCCCGTCTTGCTGTAACTCAAAGCAAGGGGGTCGGGTTCTTGCAGACAGCTGCAACGTGAGGTACGAGATTTATCCTTTCTATCAGCTCGCACCTGCTACTCCGGGTCCCGCTCCGTCGCCTATCCCTCTTTCCCCTCCGAGTAACAGAACCGGCATTTCAGGTAATTTATTCCAACTTTAACAGAGATTTTTTGTTTTTTCTACAGACTTTTGATAGACAATTCAATGTTTCCTTTTCTGTTTCTTTTCAAAAATTAGTTCAAGGAACAGGAGAATGGAATTTTTACTCTTTTTCCTACTAATTCCAACTGCAAATAAAAGTTTAACAAATTCCTGTTCAGGATTAGGTCCCAAGACTCATCCCTTCACAAGAATCTTCAATAAGGTTTGCTTATCATGTTACCCGGAAAGTTTAAAAGCTACCTTAAACTGAGAAACTGATGATGAACTTCAATACGCAATCATGCATAAATCGTCCACCTCAGGTGGCATTTGACGACACCTAAAGGGACTCTTATCCGAAAAACTGAAAAGCTGAAATGCCCTTTTTTTTAATATTACAGTCTCTAGAAAGTAGAAAAACTGAAAAAGTAGATTTGCTATTTTCAGATATCAGATCCGTAAAAAGAGCTTTTCTGCTTTATCAAACACCACCTTAAGTACTATTCACTGAATATTGAAATCTAATTGCTTGGTATTAGCTTTTTTTTTTTCCTTTTATCCAGTTCCAAGTTTGAATATTATGAATTTGTCAGTTCATGTTCTATATATGAAGTTTTTCTTTTTGTCCTCATTCCAGAAAATAGGAATACAACATCAGCTGGAACCATTGTTGCTATTGTTGTCCCAATTGCCATTGCAGTGTTACTTTTATCAACTCTCTGCTATTTCTGGCTGATTAGGAAGAAGAAAAAGGAAACAGATAATGGTAAGAAGTTTTGGTCTTTGATCATCCGCTCTGGATCTGTTACAAACAAGACATGTACAATAAGCTATGTAACCAACCATGAGTAGACATCTCAACTGCTGTTGCTGATAACAGTTCGGATTGATGATGTGTTTTATTTGTGAAGATGTGATTGGGTTGCATAGCCCATTTCGCAAGCCTTATTTGTAGCAGATCCAGATCTTTTATCTTGTTGAATAGCTTAGGCTGAGTTTGGAAAAAGTACAAATGCAAATATGTACTGTGCAAATGTATAAAAAATAATGCAAAATACAAGGTTTTGCACTCTACATATTTGCATTTGTGCTCCTTCCAAAAGGCTCAGTTTAGAAGGAGCACAAATACAAATATGTAGAGTGCAAGACCTTGTATTTTGCATTATTTTTTATGCATTTGCACAGTACATATTTGCATTTGTACTCTTTCCAAACTGAGGCTTAGGTTAATAGTTCAAACTTCAATACCTCAATATATAGTAGCATAATAATGGCTCCATAAACCTCTGTGGTTTCAGATGCTTGAAGAAACAAACAACCTCTGGTTCCTTCCTATACACATTTATTCTGGACTTATATTTTCTCTTCACTTTGTTGTAGGTGGGAATGAAATTAAAGATATGCAGTCGCTCCAATTTAATTTGAGTGCAGTCATTGCAGCCACAAACAACTTCTCTGATGATAATAAGATTGGTGAAGGTGGATTCGGTTGTGTTTACAAGGTAAGGGCTTATAAACATAATGAAAAACTATAACTCAAATGTGTAAAATGTAATTACATCAGAAGGTTGCAATCCTAGAATGTAGCTCTCACTTATCCACAAAGCTAGAGATGTTTAATATTTGTTTAACAATGGATTCCCAGGGTAAACTTTCCAATGGACAAGATATTGCTGTGAAAAGGCTCTCTAGAAGCTCTGGACAAGGTGCGGTAGAATTTAAGAACGAGATTGTATTGGTTGCCAAGCTTCAACACAGGAATCTTGTTAGGCTCTTGGGGTTTTGCTTAGAAGGCGAAGAGAAGATACTCATCTATGAATTTGTTCCCAACAAAAGCCTTGATCACTTCCTATTTGGTATGTTCTTTAACACATGCCAACAGCGTGCATTTATACTCCATTCATACTTGTTGAATTTTTCTTTTCTAGTGTTATATGAATTGCAGAAGGTTGTAATGTGTATGAATTACAAATTATTGTTTCCACAAGAAATAACTGAAAATAGAAGAAATGGCCATGAAATCTCAACACATTTAGAACAGTAGTGTGTCAGTTATCAATCTGTCCAAATCCTATGTCCTAACTTGACATTTTATATGGATGAATGTGTAGATTCAGATAAACGGGCATGTTTGGATTGGCCGACGCGTTACAAAATCATAGGAGGGATTGCTCGAGGGCTTCTTTATCTTCATGAAGATTCTCGGCTCAGGATTATTCATCGTGACCTTAAAGCTAGCAATATCTTGTTAGATAGTGATATGAAGTCAAAAATATCTGATTTTGGGATGGCAAGAATTTTTGGTGTGGACCAAAGTCAAGCAAATACGGACAGAATAGTAGGAACATAGTAAGTCTTCATCACTCTCGAGTTTCGCATCTGAATAGATTAATTACATGATCTGTACCTAAACATCGGTTTTCCATTTGACAATGGAGATTTAGGTTCGGCTGGTGCTATTGCTGCTATTGATTAGATATAAATCCATAACAGCCAGATTAAGAAATGCCAAGCTCTACTCAAGTCATATATCATTTATTAGAAATATTAGATAAGGGGAAATATTATTAGTTACATAGAATCTCAGATAGTTGCCTACTGCCATCACTGAGTGTTTTCTTGTTAATAATTGTTTACAGTGGTTATATTGCCCCGGAGTATGCAATGCATGGACACTTCTCAGTTAAGTCAGATGTCTATAGCTTTGGGGTTTTGCTTTTAGAAATTGTAACAGGCAAAAAGAACAGTTCATTCAACCAATCAGAGTTTGGAGAGGATCTTCTACGTTATGTAAGTGGGAATTATTTCAAGAACTCCCATCATTGTTTTAACTTTTGATTTTTACGGGAAACCAGAATTACTAGCACATAGATTTGAATGTAATTGAGAATGCGCACTGCAGAATTAATCTAACTGGTGACATATTGATGAATTGCTGTAGGCTTGGAGAAATTGGAATGAGGGAACAGCTTTGGAGTTGCTGGATCCAATTCTGACAGAACACTATTCCAGAGATGAAGTGATGAGATGCATTCATATTGGATTGTTGTGTGTTCAGGAGGATGTGGCTGACAGACCTACCATGGCAACAGTAGTTCTCATGTTGAACAGTTATTCTGTCACTCTTGAATTACCTTTACGACCAGCAAGCTTTGGACACAGTAAAATGGTGTCAACCATGACTACAAGTGAAACTGAAAGAGAGGCAACTGATTCAGATAAATCTACAAGTCAATACATTGGTCTGTCAATGAGGTGTCAATTAGTGAATTAACTCCTAGGTAATGTTAATGCCACTGGATCAAGGATGGACAGGAATTGTATGCTAAGAAGTTGTCGAGTTGCATATATGAGTTATTAGCCGCGCTTTGAGGGGGAACAAGAAACCAATTTGTGCTTAGAGGCAATAAAGGAGAAGTGCTTAACTTATAGCAGGAAGAACAAAATAAATGATCATAAAATTGAGATATTTTATTCAGTCATAAAAAAGCGATTCATAAATAAGAGAAAAGAAAAAAAAGCAGAGGCCTTATAACATGAGATGCTCTTTCTCTCTTCCTCTTCCTTAGTCTTTCTTTTGATCATCTCCTACCAAAATAAAAAGATTTTCCCATTCCATTTAGGGCCATTGGACACAGCCTGCTGCTTTTGTGTAAATCCATCAATAACTTGGTTT